>NC_049175.1:31136482-33653142 GCF_009769625.2 Cygnus olor
GCCCCGCGGTCTCCCCCCTGCTTTTGCTCTGGTTTTAGGTTAAATGTGTCCACTCCCTCTCCCCCCCCCACCTTCCCCAGACGTGTCACCGCGGAGCAGCGGCCGCAAAGCGGTGCGGTGGGATGGGATGGGGTGGGATGGGGTGGGTGGGGGTCCCGGTTGCGATCCCCTCCCCAAACCCCGTCCCCGCCACCTCCTCCCGCCCCGTCCCCTGCAGATGGCGAGGCGGGGAGGGCCGGATCCGGACCTCGACGCTTCCCAGCTTTGCTCCGCACCTGAGATCTGGCCCCTCTCGCCTTGGGGTTTTTAACCCTTTTCCCTCGAACAAAGCCGGCGGCTCCCGCCCCCCCCACGACCACCCCCCCTCTCCCGGCTCTCCCCCCCCGCACCCCTCTCCTGCCCCCCGGGCCGCTCCGGGGGCGAGGGCAGGGCCCTTCGGAGCCCCCTCTTTGGGGCGTTTCGCCACGCTGTTTTCCTTTTACCTCCCCCCTTTGATGGATCGCGCCGTTACTTCGCAGGGCTTGGCGGAAATTAGCAGTTCCCCTTAATTAGCAAACGGCCTATCTGCCCGGCTGGTAGGAAACAGGCGAAGTCAGGGCAGCGTTCCCTGATAAGGAGCATTTCCCGGCCCCTGCCCCCTTAGCCAGCAGCCCTCCTTCCCTGCTCGGTGCTCCTGCAGCTCCTATTTACTCCTGCCAAAGGCTGCAGGTGGCAATTTAGGGGACCCTCCGGCCCCCGGCCGCAACCCATCCCTTCTTCTGGCGGGGGAGCTGGCTTAGCTGGGGAGCCCAGGCCGCGGTCCTCCTCTGGAAAGCGAAGGGGGCCATTAATCGCCAGCCCCCGCTGGTTTTTAATCACCCTGCTGCAATTAGCGCCTGTTGTGGGAGCCCCGGGGATGGAGACCGGGGGGCTGCGGGTGAGCCCCCCGCTTTCCTGCCCCTCGCTGTCCCCGGGCCGGCGACACGGCACGGCACGGCACGGCACGGCACGGCTCGGCTCTGCTCCCCTCTCTGCCCCGCGCCCCCCGAGCGCTCCCGGCTTTATAGGGGCGCTGGGCACCGCAAGCGGCGGGGCTGACGTCGGGCAGAACTCGATCCGGCCCGCTTCGCTCCTGCTCCCGAAACTGAGCCTTGAAATGAGAGAACAGCCTCTACACAATTCCCATGGCCTTGACATAAGGTACAGCGATAAATATACACCACTAATGAGCAATTACCATATAATCACCTTCCAATTAGCTCGCATAATGATGAATTAAACATTCTAGCCTGCTGGATTAGGTTTCTTACTTTGTATATTATTTACGAAGGCTAGCTTCTGCTGAGCACCAAATATCAAATTAGATAGGGAATTTTCAGATGGGGGTAATTACGCATTCACTGCATGCCCGGAGTTTTTGTCACCGGCTAAGTAAAGTGTATTGGAAGGTAGTGTCCATCCTTTTATGTCCTTCCCCTTTGATGTCTTAAAACAAAGTCCACGCTTTTCCACCAATGTTCTGCACGTCGCCCCCAAGATTAATCCTTCTTCCTTCCCTAAGGGGAGACCGAGAGAAAGACGGGCTGATTTTGTCCCTGGGACAGTTAAATAACGAGGAGCTGTCGCTGGGGACAGCCGGGGAGCTCTCAGGCACCCAGTCCCCCGGCCCCAGGGCTGCAGCGCGGTGGGAGGCTGCAGGGAGCTTTTCTCCCCTGACGGGCGGACAGGGAGAGAAAAGCTCCGGCCCCCCCTTCACCAGGACCCCCCCTCGACGCTCCGCACACGCCGGGACCCGATGTCACCCCCGGTCTTTGTCACAGTGGGGCTCCCAAACCAGCGAGTGCCGGGGGGGTTCCTCCGGGGGTGAGGGTGGCCGGGGATGGGGGCGATTCTCCCCGCGGGGGGGTGAGAAGGGACGAAGCCTCCCCGCAGGAGGAGGGAAGGGCTGGAAGGCAGAGGTCAGGAGCTCGGTGCCAGCCGGGGGAGGGATGGGGAGCGGCAAGGAGGAGCCCGGAGCCTTCATCCTTTTCCTAATTTGTGCCCGACCCCCCGCCAGGCGTTTACAGCCCGGCCAGCACAGGGGAGCGCGCACGGCGCTCATCTCGCAGGGAAGCCCGGTACCGCCCCAAAACGCCCCCAAACACCCTTTTGGGGCTTGTGGGGGAACCCGTCCCTCTGTCCCCGGCTCCTGTCGCCCGGGGATAGCGGGGCTCCGGTCCTGGAGAGCAGAGGGCAGGGTGGGCGCCCCTCCGTCCCCGCTCCGCACCCCCGGCCGGCACAGCACCCACCCCCCGGGGCGGCTCAGCCAACCCCGAGAGATCGGCAGTGCTCGGTTTCACCCGCTTTTTTATTTATTTTTTGGCCATATAATAGTGTTAAAGAAAAAAAGAAACCCGCAGGAAGAATTCAAAACAATTTCAGTTCTGACTGCGAGCGTTGACTGAATGAGTGCTGGTGACCTGGCCCCAAACAAACTATTTAGATAAGATGCGGAAACTCAGCTGTCAAGTCCCGAGCGTCTGGAAAGAGCTGCTGAGCCCAGCCTCCGAGCAGTGAGAAGGTCCTGAATTCCCTTGTTTTTGTGGCTTTCATTCATAGCTTTATCGGTAATTGAACAACCTTTTTGTGGTTTTGCTGGGTTCGCAGAGTGCGTGGAGTCCCGGCTGCGCTAAGGCCGGGCAGGGGGATACAGCCACGGCTGTTATTTTATCTTTCGAGCAGCAAGTTGGTATCAGAGGCAGGGAAGAAAATGCATTCTTGTGGGTTGCGAGAATGAGATATTCCCAGATAAACTCTCCTCTGATCTCGTTTATAATCCACACGATCACGGTTATTTTATTTGGCATATGTAAGCTCGAGATGTTTGCTATGACGGGATATTTAGGACCCAAATATGATTATAAAAGCCTTTTCCAGAGCGTTATCTCCTGTATGACCCACCTTGTCCCGGCAAAGCCGCTGCCTTTTTGCAGAGGTCTTTAAGCCCGGCCCGCGCCTGCTTTACGTGGGCTGTCAGACTTCGCTCCTCGGAGCTACGAAAAAAAGAACGAAAGAGGAAGACGGGATTTGGAAGAGTAACGGCTGCTCAAATAACACGTGAAAAGGTTCTTTCATAAGAATAACGTTATTTTACTTTAATTCCTGGGGAATGCAAAATAAGAAGAAGCCAGATCTAAGAAAAAGCACTGACTAAGATCAGAAAGAAAGAGAGAGAGACAGAGAAAGAGAGAAACGAAAGAAAAAAGAAAGAAAGAAAGAAAGAAAAAGAAAGAAAGAAAGAAAGAAAGAATGAAAGAAAGAATGAAAGAAAGAATGAAAGAAAGAAAGAAAGAGAAAGAAAGAAAGGAGAAAGAGAAATAGAGGAATAGAAAAAGAGAAAATAGAAAAGACAGAAAAGAGAGAAATAGAAAAAGAACAGGCAGAAAGGACAGACAAAAGGAAAGAAAGAGACAAAAAGAGAGAAAGAAAGGAAGAAAGAAGAAAGAAAAAGAAAAAAGGAAGAAAAGGAAAGCAAAAGAAGAAAAGGGAAGGGAAGGAAGGGAAGCAGCGTGAGAGCAGAGCCCGGCTCGCAGCGTGGCACTTGATGAAGATGTCACCCAGAAGTGTCACAGGGAGTACAGGGAAGGGTCGCGAGTTCAGCCGCGGACCGGCTGGGAGATTCACGCCAATTTGCCTTCGGGAGAGTCAAGGGCTTTCGGAAATCCGCTTTCTTCCCACCATTGTGGCGAAGTCCCGAAAGGTTTTGGGGTCGGGCTGTTTTTTTACCGCGTGTCTCGGGCAGATGCGAGCGACCCCGGCGAGCCCCTGCGAGGCGGCGGGGCCGTTCCGCCCGTGCAGCGCCGAGCACCGGGGGGACCGGGGATGTTTTGGGGTCCGGGGGGGCTGCCCCGACCCCCCCCCCCCCCCCGTGCCGGGTCCCTCCTCCACCGCCCCGGTCCCCCGCTGAGGGACCCGGGGCAGGACGGAGGTGCGGCGGTGGGATGCCGGAGCTGAACCGCTGCCTTCACCTTGGCCACTGCCGGTTTTCAGCGGTGCCCTCCTGGGGTCCCCCCCCTCCCAGGAAGGGGGTGTCGCGGTCACCGGCTCCGCCGTGTCCCCGTGTCTCTGTCCCTGCCCCAGCCGGTCCCTGCGCTCTGTCCGGGGGATGAGCGCAGCGCTGCGGGACCTGCGACACCGCTCCGCTGTCCCCGTCTATGGGACAGGGCTGCTTCCTCTTTTTGGGGCACCAGGGTGAAATTCAGGCAGCTTCCCGCTCCTGCCCGCGATTTAATGAGCAAGGAGTAACAGGCAACGTTTACACCGGTTTAATTAAGAAGGGCTCTTGTACCTTCAGGGGGATCGCATCATTTAACATGAAATATTCATACAGGAGGTTTCCCGAGTTGTTCCGTTTAATCACGCCTGCTGCAAACGAAGGGCTCTGCCTTTATGCATGTATGCGATTTGATGTGGATGTCCCCGCTTTTCCATCTGCACACGGCCGGAAGGTAGCAGCTCCCTCCCTGCCGGCCCCCCCCTCCGCCAGACTCCCCCCTTCCCTCCCCTTCCCTTCCCTCCTTGTCCCATCCCGTCCCGTCCCGTCCCGTCCCGTCCCGTCCCGCCGGAGCTGTCCGCAGCCTCCCGCGGAAGGTGGGAGGGAGGCCGGCCTCCCCGCTCAGCCTCCCCGCTCAGCCTCCCCTCTCCGGCTTGCTCTCCCCCCTCGCCCTCCACCGAGCTGTTTCGCACTCGGCTGGGCGAATTCCTGTAATTATATATTCCTATAAAAAATAAAGGGGGGGGGGGGGGGCGGGGGTGTTACAAAACAAAACACACGGGAGGAAAAGAATGTGGTGTCGCCTAATTTAAAGCAGTTCAAGTGGAAGGGCTGTCAATTCTTTAAGTAAATGATGCTGTGTTGATTCAGATGTTTCTTGCCATAATTGCTGGCTGAAGGGGAAGAGCAGCGGCTCGAAGCTGATGCAGAAGGAGGCTCGGGGCCTTGCCAGCCTCTCCCCTGCCTCCCCGGCCGGGAGCCAGGTGGTTGGGGTCGTGCTGCCCGGGTGGGGAGGCAGGGGCAAGGACATTCGTCTCGGAGATGATGAGCCCAGATCCCCCCTCCACGGTGCACATGGGCAGGTTTAGGCAGCCACCCTGTTTTTTGGGGGCACCGGGTGGGGTGCTGGGAGAGCAGTGCGTGCAAATGGTGCCATCAGGCTGTAGCGTGACGAGCGGGGAATTGGCAGAGGTTTCCAGCCCCAGGCCGGTGGCCTGGGAGTCTGTTGTCACCAGCACTCAGACAGGAAAGGAGGGGAAAAGAAGAAGTACAAAGCAGGGGAAAAAAAAAAAAAAAAAAGTCTTTGGCTTATCTCAGAGCTGGTGGGGCTGCAAAGCTCCAGGAGAAAAAAAGGGTCTGGGGGAACCCTCTTGCCCTGCAGCCAGGCTGTGACCCCATTTGCTGAGTGCAATGTATCGCCTGTGGTTTAACGTGTTCTCCCAGTTTTTTTGGAGCACTGTCTCTCCTTCATTTGGCTCACGTCAGGTTTGGCACCAGCCCGTTGGAAAGAAGAACCAGAGGGGCTCTGCAGAGCAGCGAGTGCTGTTCAGCATCTCTGCCTCTGCACGTCCCGGCCAGAAAACGGCTGTGTGATCGGAAAGTTCTGGAGGTGTACGTAGGCCTTCACCCCTCCGCTGCCTCCAGAAACTTGGCTAGCACAAACCTCCCTCCTTCATTCATAACAACGTGCTGAAGGAGCTCCCGTCCCGCTCGCACAGGCGGGACTGTTTGGGTGGGAGCCTCGGTGCAGCGTCCGCAGCCTGCGCCAAGCACCCCGGTGCTGAGGTCCACAAAGGGAACTCGAACAGGCTGAGACCAACTGTTTAAAAACAACTCCTTCACAAGGTTACTTTGCGTCTGAAAGAAGAGATAGGCCCCCGCATAGCTGAAAGGAAAACACTTTAAATGATTTTTAACAGGTGACTTGGAATTGGTGGTGTTTTGAAGAGTTCAGGGCTGAAACCACGGCTTGTCCCCAGATTAAAATTGTTTGACAGAAAGTGGAAATCGGATGGGAACCACATAACTACCACCACCCTGGTGTATTTTTGTCAGCACCAAGTGGAAGACATAAAGTGTGTTTTAGTTTGCTTTATTTTATTGCAGCATTTCATACTTCCTTTTTTTATTTTATTGTTTTTAAACTGAAGGAATTACTGGGAAACCTTCCTCACGAGGAATTACTGGGAAACTGATTAAAATGATCTTGTGTTCTTACTACAACTGAATGGCCCAGGCCAGTGTCCCTTACTGAACAGAAACAGTCACTTTTCTGAAATGGTTGCTGGGTCACACACAAGGAGGCCCAGGGTATTTTTTAAATTATTCACAAATATTTCAAGCAGGTAAGTTTAAGGCATTTTGTTGCTGATGAGCTATTCTCTCTCGCACATGCACACAGACAAGAGCTGCTCAGAACACACTTGGATTCGAGTCCAAATCAATGAATAAATTACACAGATGGGTTTCATTGCTTCTATATTTGCTACATATAACAAATCAGCAAAAATGTTCAGCTCATTAGCTGGGACAATGCAATGTTGGAGGGGTCAAATAAGAGCAAGAAAGAACTGCTCATCTTTTCCTGTGATGTGACTGGTGCTTGGCTGAACAACTGTGGTTCATATGAGACCTCTCTCTTAATATAACATACTTCTGCATATCTTGCGAGAAAGCCTGAAACATTAATACATGTCAGAATTAAAATAACTCTCTTGAAAAGGCTAAATTACATGTTTTGGAAAGTTCCGGCTATATTCATCTCATGACATTGTTTTGATGCAGAAGAACCGTCTTTTTTACACAAAATAGCTGCAATCCAGTAGCAGCTAAATCGTTCCAGTGGATATATGTAGCATATCTGGGTTATATGCCACAGACCAGCAAGTCTACATGCTCTTAAATAATGGTTTTACATGCTGTCTCACACATGCAGATCAGCAAATTGTAACAGAGCTGTGAAAGAGCTCTGCACATGCTTATGGCCCTTGCTCTGCACTGGCACATTTTCTTAGTTTTTTAGGGTGACACAAAATACCACCCTGTCTTTTCCTGCCTATCCATTGTCACCGTGAGTTATTAATTCACGACAAGATTGCTGTTCTGAATGGAACCATTGGGCCAAACAATGTGAACCCTTCCAGTTCTGGCCCAGGGATGAGGAGTGATGGAAAAGCAGTGAGTGAGCTTTGCTTGGAAAAGGATGGATGCAGAAATTTGCGCAAAATTTTTATCTGTCATGCAGAGACCAGTGGAAGATGCTACCTTTTTATTATTATTCTTTTTATTATTTTTTAATTTTTATTTTTCAATAAGCAGGATTTATACATCATGAAAAACGAGGCTGCCTTGGCACGTGCCTGGTGTCAGAAGCCCTGACATTTGCTGCTGGGATGCCTTGCAGGTGACCACCTAGTGGGATCCATCCAGCCAGCGGCACAGCAGGCATGCCACTGCCGTGTGAGGTGCTCAGGGCACGTGTGTGCCCTCCTGCTTTTATGTTCCTACAGTATTTGACTCTAGATCACTTTATTTTGTGCTGCTGACTGATACAGGCTCTGTGATCCATACATGGCCCAGAAAATCGTCTGAATGCCGCAAGGACCGTTAACAATTATGCATCTCTTGGACCATGCCTATTTAAGGAGAACCTCTCCCAGCGATACGGACCCACTGCTGGTTCATGCTGCACCCCAGTGAACACTGGTGTGGCTCCTTTGTTTCTCGGTACGTGACCATTTGTAACGCCTGCCACAGTCTCAGGGACACATGCTCACTCACACACATTGGTTTCACAGAGCACAGAGCCTGCAAACTTATTTCCTCAGCGTATGTAATACTCCTTTCAGAACATGAACTTTCTGATCTTTTCCACATTCTCCCTCTCTCTTTTTTTTTTTTTTTTTTAAGTCTATTTAGCATTTGAGTGAGATGCAGGTGTCAAATTGGCAGACTGTAATTAAAATGACTTTTTTTTTTTTTTTTTTTTCCAACTGTGCATAATGGGAATGCTAAGGGTCTTCCTTGGGAACCTGAGTCACAGCTCAGTCAAGAAAACGGGAACAATTTTCCTCAGGTTCTGGATCATCGCAGAGTATCTCAAGGAGGAGACCTGAAGCTGTGCCTGTGTGTGCAGGTGTTTTCAAGCTAGTTTGGCAAAACAGAAGGACAAACCTTGTTCCTCTGTATTTGTACACCACCTAGCACAGCAAAGTCCTGGCCAGTGTCTGAAGCTGCCAGGGACTTCTGCAGTACAACTAACAAGTACATAATGCATCTGTTAGAGAGCTCGCAAACCTTTCATGTTATTTATGTACTAATCTGAACAGCGTGGGCCAGATTTTCATCTTAGTTATTCCGGAGTAAATGAGATACGGGCTTGGCCTTACATCCATAAGATCTATAGTCAATCAGTGTTTCTAATGTGCTCATCATGGAAATATCTTGGCATTGTGCGGCTGGCCCACTTCAGTGTGACTAGAATAGCAAAGCATTATATTAAGCAAACAGAACAGTTTGATTTATAGATTTGTGGTAAGAATAGTTCAGTTTTCCAGGGTGTTCAATTTAATTAACATTCTCTAGGGAAAAAACTGCTATTGTTTCCCTAACCACATGCCTTCCAATACAAAATAAACTCTTGCTGGTGTGTATGTGCTGCTTAATTATCCTAAATGGTTCCTTTTGAAAGTTGTCTATTGACCTGCTTCTACACTTCACAAGTGGAGCATATCCTATTCACTCAAGAGTGTGTGTCTACCTGCACTTAGCAAGAAAGAGATACCAGGTGAATTATAACACCGCTAAAACAGGAATACAACCTGCTGCATGCAGCACTGCCAAGTGGCGTGCGCGAACAGGGCTGCAAGAAGAACTTATAAAGCTGAGTAAATTGCAGCAATACCCACAAACCCTAATGCCAGCTAGTGCTAGACGTGTGCAGATGTTGGGAGAAGGCTATGGGGCTGTGCCAGGATGCTGCTACGGGGCAAAGCACGAGAGCCAGGGGAGAGTGCATCCACTTGGCCCACGAGAGGCCGAATCCTGCTGCCGGCACTCACCCAGAGCAGCTCCGTGGTTTTGAAGTGCTGGAGCTCAGGGGAGCAAGCTGCAGCAGCAGCCGGCCCTAGGCAGCCAGGTTTTCACGCCGGCGCAGAGCCTGACCTGCTCTCTCTGTCTTCCAGGCCTCTAGCTGCTTTTGGAGATGGGGTGAAAGGAGATGGTGGAGCTGCCTTGCCTCCATTTATTCCAGCACTTAAGTGGAAACAGAACTGGGCCCAGGGAGCGCTGCAGTGTGGGATGACAGGAGGGTGAGCTTTTTCGTGTAGTTGAGTCAGTAGTGAGAGCTGGCTGTAGCCGGCTCTGACTGAACACAATAAACAATTCCACTTGCAACATGCTGTACTATTTAAGGCCTCATAGATGCCAGTGGGAGTTTTGCCTGAATAGCAGGCAAATAACAGGTCCTTATTTTCTATCGTCTCCCTCAGACGTATCTCAGTCCCACATGTGCGGCAGAGCCAGATAGTGGGATAAGGGAGTGGGAGGGGAGGCCGGTGAGCAGGCTGCAGCGAGCGGAGCCGTGCCAGGGCTGCCTGGCCGGGCCCTGCCGCGTTGCAGTGGCACGAAGATGCTCGGCGGCGGTGTAGGGCACTGTGTGGGCTGGAGAACCTACGCAAGGAGGCCCTGGAAAATGTTGGATTAGCTCTGAGAAGTGCACGACGTGTCGCAGCAGTTCCCTTCACATTTAGCCTCATTCGTCTCTTCCACCGTCACGCCGTTATTTTTTTTTCTTTGTTTTCCGACGACACCATCCCATTTATTTTTTGCTTTTGTGTAAAAAAAATCAATCTGAATTCTAGGGAAAGATTAGAAATATTTTTCTCTGCTGTGCAATGTGCAAGCAATTTGTTGAATGGTCTCGGAAGATGAGCTGTGCTGCTCTCCCCTGCAGTACTGTTGACTGAAATATAAAGCAACAGGTTAAAATATATTCATATGCTCATTCGTAAGATATTAAAAAGTAAAACCTGTCAAAACTACCAGAAGATTTCTTCCTAATATTATTGTATATAGTTTTCATAAATGCAGAGATGTTTTTTCTGAGTAACATATTTTAAACACATCTAAATTATATTGAGAGTCAAGGCCCAATTTGGTAACAAGCTGTGAGACATCAAGGGTTCTTTTAATGAAGAATTCACGCTGGAAAAATGTATGTCACAAGACATATGAATAGATGTCTCCATGATTACTAACCCTTTGCTCCCCGTGCACTGATTTATGGTTAAATTCAAATCCACCAAAAATGATTCAGATGAGGTCCTTGCCTCCAAATAGCCACTTGGGTCTCTTCTCTAATACGCAGCTCTCAGAAACAAAGCGGCATCAGCAAAGATGCCTGAGGTTTGATTTGAATTTTGCTCTAGTTGACTGATACTATTTATACCCTGGGCTAATCAGAACCAGGGCTGTTTCATCATACTAAATGTCAGGAAAAATATATCATGCGCATCAAGGGAGAAATCTTGGCCCCACTGAAGTCAATGGCAAAACTCCCATTGATTTCATTGGGGCCAGGATTTCACCCTGAATAAAAACTCATGTTTTAGACACAGTTTAAATGGCGATGGGTTTATCTGTGAATGTTTTTAAGAATTGTTTTGGGGAAAGTTATATTGCTGAAACGCAATTACATATTTATTTAGCCTTTACAGAGCAATTGATGCTTTCAAGAGCAGTGCAAAGGTGTTTAAGTGGACAACCTCAAGGCGGAATATGTAAGATATGGAATTGGGCAACTATTAGACGACATAACTGAATGCGATTCAATGTCTTCAAACACAGTTTCGCTAATAAGCTCCTGGGATTGCATCTGGATGATCCAAATGTGAATATTTTTCCTGCTGAGTGACGTAGTATCTCACCAGGACTCCAGTGCAACGGATGTAAGATGTTTGGGCTGACGAGCCCGTTGGACACGAGGAGGAGCTTGCAGTTCTCTCGCTGCCTTGCTCCCACGCTAACTGAATGCAGCCTCTCAGGCCTGCCAGTGCTCACCAGGCTTCAGCTGCCTGGAGAAGACCTGCTGTTGGTACAAGAGGTGGACAGCATGTTGCTGCACACTTTGAACATCATCAGAAAGGTTTGGGGAAGCCCTCAGTTCCAGTCTAATTTGTTTATTTACTTACTTATATACAGGGTTTCTTGTCTTTCCTAGTTAGCATCACAAATGAGCAAGGTGTTGCAACTTATCAGCTTCCGTACTTGCAGAAGTCACGTTCTGCTGTGACAGTTCACAAGCAGAAAATATAGGCTTGTTTTTACCAGATAATTAGTTCACAGTGCACATTTCTTCAGCGGGGTAGTTAGTGCTTTGGAAAGTATCATGGAATCAAGAAGCTAGCTTTACATTTCAGTCAGCAGAATAGCTGCTGAAAAACCAACAATGTGAACAACACTCAGTGACTGGAAAGCACCATTTTCCCCTTCAAAGCTCTTTGAAAAGATATGTTGCAGTAAATGAATCACGCTTCTTTTAAATGAAATCATAAATCTTATGTCCAGAATGTTTCCTTTTTTTTTACCAGATCTAATCAAACTGATTAATTTTTCACAGTTTTCCCTGAAAACCACACTGTGGCATCGCTTCAGCACTAACTGCCTATTTTGCACAGACACCATCCGTTCCTGAAATACTTAGGTTTCCTGTGAATTTACAGTGGGTCCCTTCCAAGTATTCATTAAGCCAGATCTTGTTTAAATTATGTGAATGGACAAAATTATAGCCTTTGACGCTATGTTGCAAAAACATTTAATCTATTTTGTTTTTAGCTTTCCTTTGACTGGTACAAAAAACAAAGCATGGGAAAATAGGCAAATCATGACTTATGGGTGAGTGGCTAGTCACATTTGGAGCTAATTTGTTTTCCAAACATTTGTACTTCCTAAGAAACAGTTTCTCTAAAAGAATAGCTCCTGGAAGTGGGTACAGTACTGGTCAGAGAGGACGAAAACATGACATTCGATGTAGTCACCCCGATTAAGGTCCTGTCCAATCAGGTTTAACAAGACAGGGTTAGAGAACCATCCTAAAATATACCGAGTAGAGGAAAATATTAAAGAACAAAGAGGCCTCTGGTCTCAAAGGACTGGGGAAAAGAATTTAAAACCATCTTGATGAATCAGTGTAACCACAGCTTCATGGAGGGACAAAAACGGAACAGTTCTGGCTCTGAGGATTGGTATTGAGATTAAGCAAGCAAACAAAAAAATAAATCCTTTCACTTCTAGACCACTAACCTGACTTCACGAATCAATTAGTCATGATCATCTGGTAGTTTTTGAGCATGTGCTCTCTGGAACAAACTGGTGGTCTCAATACTGGTTTCAGGAGGCATCTGACAGTATTCTAACAAAATAACAGTTTTCTGCTTGGCATTAATGCTGGCCATCTCTGTAGGAAGGCCAAGGACTGTTTGAGCAAGCAATTAATAACAACCAGAAATAAAAACAAAGGTTAATGTTATTTATTATTATTATTATTAATTCATGAGAGGAAATTATACAACTGTATGAGGATGGCAGCAATTACACAGCCGAAGGGGATTCCTGTAAAGCAAGGCTGAGATGTGAGATGCAAGCTGCGGCTGGATTAGGAAAGCATCTGTGACCGCTGCTATCTTGGCTAACAGAGCAGGGATTGAACCGGGGTTTTCAGCCCTCTAGAGCTAAAAGCACCAGCTGAACGAGCCAAAAGAGTCTTACCTGTGTAGCCAGAGGCCGTGTCAATTCGGACCCCCTGTGGAGAGGCAGTGTGGTGGGCAGGACCTGTGACACACACTCGCCCATGGGTTGCATGCATCCTTCTGGCTTGCCTACAACAGCTCAAATCCCCTTTGCATGATGACTCCTCCAGAAGATGTCACACCAGCTATTCAACTGGTGTCTTTCCCAGGTGAAAACATGAGCTTTGCTGAGGCTGAGCAAACACCATGTAGCCACATCTCCTCTCCTCTGCACTGACCCAGGCAGGGGCTGATAACACACGCCCCACCGTGAGCTGCCTTTGCACCAGGGCTGCCTTTGCTTCTCTGTCTTCTCTAGATGAGAGAAGGGAGCTGTCAGAAAGTCCATCAGTCTTTACTCCCTCATGATCACTTCACCAATGTTTAAAGAGAGGATTTTCACCAAATCCACGGTAAGGGTTGGAACATAACACTTCATCATTCCTGTGTTGGCCCTAAGGTGGTAATTTAAATGAGTTTTGCATTCTGTGTTGATTTATGGTGGCTAAATTAATGTAATAAAACTTCCCAGGCCCTTTTCATGTGTATTATTGATAAAAACACTCACTAAAAGAAATGTGAAAATCCATCTTTGTGAGCTTTAATACTTGATGGTGGCATCTGTTTTTCATTTAACAGGATGACTGAAATGAATGTAACTACAAAAAACTCAAACAGCCAAATGTGTACATATCATTGTGCAAAAACGGTCATTTCATCACTCACTGATAATCAGCCCTGATTTATTTGAGCAGAACTTTAGGGTCTGCCTTCCCTTCTCACTCTGGACTTGAGTTCAGTGGGAGTTTTCCTCAGGCAGGGTCTTCAAGGTCTGACCCAGACGTATCCATCTGCAACAACGCCCACTGGAAAGGGCTTTGTACATTGTAATGGCAGAGTCAATCAGAAGTACAGCTGAAGACTTGAAGTTTCCATTCAGCCACAACCTTCTGTGATTTGACGTACCTCTAGGATATTTAGTAAAGGAGCAGAAATAGTTTTTGAACTCTCTTATGACAAAATGGCCCATTTGTAGAATGAAAACATTTGGATAAAGAAAAAAACCCTGCCATTTAGCACACATCACGTGTAAAGATTGCATAAAAGATTAAAGAGTGAAGGTATCTGCAAACAGGAGCATGTGCAGTGCGTTCTTCAGCACCACAGAAGAACAGTGCACAGTAAAAGAGGAGAGTCTATGGTGTCTGTAGGAATGATTGGGCAGTGGCACTGTAGACAGCTGGGCTGGTGATGGTGACCAGAAAAACTTACAAGAGATTCTGCACTTCTTATGTACAGCACATGGCTTTGTATGTGAATTCATCCTTGGCACACAAATAGGACAGCACTAATATAAGGAAAAGAGTATCTCTTTGTGTGCAGTGATGGAATACCTGCAGATCAATAATGAGCAAATACGGCTGGTCGCCTCCCCAGACACAGAGATTCCCAGAAAGAGAACTGGTGCTGCTCTGCTGTGCCACTTGGGGATCAGATTTAAAGCATTGGCAGGGAAAGGCAAGGCAAATAAGACTGCTGCCCTTTATTTCCTTAACAAAACTCTCCAGGTGTGATCTGAGTCTAGAGACTTCGCTGCTCCGCTGATTGCTGCCTGCTCTCTGTGAAGTTTTGAAATGTCCTGAGGAGTGGCGGGAAACGTCAGCACCTCTCCAGCCTAAACCCACCTGAATGCCCAGCAATGTCATCTGAACACTTTATTGGAACAGTTTCTTGGTGTCGTTTGCACAAAATTGTGCTGACTTTGTTCTCATGAATAATGGAACAACTGTAATGGTGCTGCCAGGACAAACTTCATGCCAAATCCATAAGTCAGGCAACAGCAGTAACATTACTGGGTGCTGCAGTGGCAGGTGTTCACCATCTAAAAACAGGGCGAGGAAGCCTGGGCCAGTGATCCCCCAGCTTTCCAGCAGCTCTTCCTAATTAAGTTTTCTTAAGTACCTGCCATTTCCAGTTCTGCTCAACGTGCAAAATCCCAGCTGTATGGCTGTGGAACATAATAAGGAAAAGGGACAGATCCTTAGGAATTTGGGACCTGCGACCTTCAATCAGCCTTGGGGGAGTTGTCCGGGCTCAGAAGATATCCATCAAGTTCTTACCCCAAACAAATCCTCACCATCTGCCTCATCCCATACCCTCTGAAGCCAGTGGGAGTCCTACCAGATAATTCAATAGACATTGGCCCAGGAGTCACCTAAAACACACCTGTTCCTTACCGCATAAAGTGATAAGCTGCAAAGGTTTGTTTTTTAATTGGACATTTAATACCAGCTTTGGCAGGTGATTAAACTGTGATTTACTTCCAGGGGAGATAAGAAGTAAATTTCTAAGGAATTCTGGATAGGTGATTTAACAGCACAATAATTATACAGAGACATTTTGGAAGAACTGGGCAAGCTAAGGGAGAACGAGGCACATGGGAGTTATTTTTCCTCCCACACTCAGAAGACTATGTGAGATTAGAAAATGACAAAAAATGAGAGCAGTGTTTAAGTAGTTAGAAAGTAAGAGATTCTGAGTGGACATAAAAATTGCCAAACAAATGTTTAATCGGGAGCCAATAAGGGATATGTTTCCACTCCAGCTGAAATGGAAGTGGCCAGTGCTATCTGAACGTCAATGTACACAAATCAAACAATAAAGCTTAGCTATCTCCCATGGGTAAAATAAAGAGGCATGAAGTAGGGACTTGTCAGTCATCGAAGCCCTTATTAATAGCAACTGCGGCTTAAAGACCGTGGCTTTTAGTACTTGCAAACAGGAAGTTACAGCACTCCAGTGAGAAAGCAAACATTTCATTTCAGGTGAAGCAAGCATTACATTTCAGAATGAAAAAAAGAGATGGTCTGGGGAAAACAAATTAAACTAGAAGACTGCAATGAGAGCTGGGATACTAATCAAGCATTTTTGCATTTTGCATGACACATATATAATATTCTTAAATATTGCATGAAAATTGTCTAACTAGTATTGGGGCAAAATTACAATGAGGAAAGAGAACAACAGTTCAGACTAGTTAAAAAATGGGTTTCATCTGCCACACTCGCCTGGCTTCCCAACAAGTTTTTGTTGTGAACAAAATTGTTCAATACAAGGACAAATTTAAACTGTATGCTGTATATATTCTGTTCAGCTGGCTGAGGTTATTTCAGGCCTCCCTGTGAAGATGTCAACCACAGTCCTCTCTGCAGAAGTCACTGTAAGTTATTGGGTTGAGATAACTCTATGACAGGAACCGGAACAGTTTATCCTCAGTATCCAGACATGGACTATAGGTGCTGTTTTGAGCGTACATCAAAGTGGCTGAATGTGGCTATAGTCTTGGCTAGATTATCCCTATTGAACCTTTCTTTTCATCTACTCTGTTTCTGTTTCCACAAATACAACACAAAGATTATTCTAGACCCATTTTTAGTGAAATTTAGAATGTTGAAAGAAGAAAACCTTACAAGAGTAGAACAGCAGTAACAGAAGCAACAGATACTTCCATAGGAAGTTATGGTCATTTTGAGATGGAACTACAAAATGGAAGAGAGGTGAGCTAGAATATGCCCATTAATATGAGCCAGTGCCAAAGTACAGACAGTCTCAGACAAAGGGGCTTTGCACCTGTCTCCTGGTAGCTCTAAGTTAACAATTTTCATCTGAATAATAAATATTGTTTCTTAGTCCTTTCCCTGGAAATAGGGAAAAGAAAAGAGCAGCATTCTGTATGCTGTGTGTAACTAGGTCAAAAGCTGCAGTAATTATAGAATAATGGCTTGGAAAGGCAGTATTTCAGGACAAGGTGTTTCAAGGCAACAACTTCAGTAGTAAGAATGACAATGGTATTTATTGCAGGAAATCCCTTGCAAGAAAAATATCTGCCTATTACAGACAGCAATAAAGTAAAAATTTTGCCTTGAGCATATTTCTTCCTAAGGCACATCAGCAAATATCTGAGTTGCAGAAACATCAAAATACCTGTAACTAGTAAGAATTTACAGTTCTGCAGAAACATTGTCAACAATATGTGTAGGTGCTTTAGAGATAAGTAGGTATTTACCAAAGATTTATGGATTATGGTAGTTTGTGACATCGTAAAATGTGGGGAATCTGAGCATATGATTATTTAAGTGGTCAGCAAAAGACTCTTCTTAGACTATTAGGCTGTACCATACATCATTGCTAAGGTTATTTCCTTGAAAGGCCTTGGAAAAGGTGTTATATTTCACAAATAGCCTATGACCTCAGAAGCCAGACTGCAAGCACCTTTTACTCCATTAGCAGTTGAAGTTAATATAATTTTTGTTTTTATTTTCCCAAAACAAAATAATTATCTTTGAGATGTTTTTTTCCAGATTGAAGCCATGACCTCAACATTACGATTGTGCTAGTGTTGGCAATCAACTTTATTTTTGAAACTGATGATTCATCATACACTCATTATATGTGATTTTCTTGTGCATTTGTGTAACTCGTTAAAAGCAAATGGAGTTACACATACCCACTTAAAATGGGCTGAAGGAAAAATCAGCCACAGCCATTTACTGCTTTCATGTAATGTGCTTGTAGTATTTTCTGACACTGATGAAGTCAGGATTCTACCCCTAGATTTCACAGCTATATAACATACAGTGATATTAAATGGGTTACGTGAAGGCTGCTGGTACTGCAGAACTCGTGTTAGCTGCTTCTATGTGTTGTATTGCCCTGAAAGCACACTAATCTCAATGCTTCAAGACCAGAAAGGCCAGAAAGAGCAAAGGAAATTATTTGAATTATAGGATCATAGAATGGCTCATGTTGGAAGGGAAGGATACAGTTCCAACCACCCCGCCATGGGCAGGGATGCCACCACTAGATCAGGTTGCCCAAAGCCCCATCCAACCTGACCTTGAACACCTCCAGGGATGGGACATCCACAGTTTCTCTGGGCAACCTGTTCCAGTGCCTCACCACCCTCGGATTGAAGAATTTCCTCCTCACATCCAATATAAATCTCCCCTCTTTTAGTTTAAAACCGTTCCCCCTAGTCCTATTGCTATCTGTCGGTACAAAAAGTCACTCTCATTTTTTTATAAGCCCTTTTTAAGTACTAAATAGCTACAATGAGGTGTCCCCTGGAGCCTTCTCTTCTCCAGGCTGAACACCCCAGCTCCCTCAGCCTGTCCTCATAGCAGAGGTGCTCCAGCCCTCTGAGCAACTTCCTGTCCCTCCTCTAGACCCACTCCAACAGGTCTGTCTTTCTTGTGGACTGAGTGCCATAAGGTAATTAGGACCAGTATTTCTGTAGGTGACCTATCATTTCTAAACTGCTCTTTGTTCAGCCCTGCATCCTCCGTTTTCCCTTTCACCTTCCCAAAGGACCAGAAAAGCAATTCTCAACAGCCCAGCTTTACCTGTTATCTTACAAAGCTCGAGTGCAAAGAGGAACATGAATCTCCTGGTGGAACCACAAAATGGACATTTGTCCTTTTTGCCAAGAGTGGGATAGTGGGACAGGGAAGACCAAAAGGGAATGAGAGAGGAAGTTACCAGAGACACCAATCTGTATGGAGACGCCTGTGTGGTTTCTCCCTTCTTTTCATGGAAAGGGACACCATAAGCTAAAGGAATAGCTGTTTTTTTTTTTTTTTTTTTTTTTTTTTTAAACATCTGAAAAATGAAACAGCAGAGAAATCAATCAGCACAGGGGAATTGCAGCAGCCAACGAGAATGGAGGGATTTGCATATCCAGAGAGAAGCTGCTGGGAAAGAGCTGCAAAGGGATTATGCAAATCCCTGATTGGGCGAACGGTGGCTGATTGCCAGAGCAGGGGATGCACTCACTGCACTGTACCTGGGCAATGATTATGCAAATTACACACCCCCAGCCAGAGTGCAGGGCAATTGGCTAAATGAGAAAATCTGCAGTTACGCATCAGTAAGTGTGCGGTGTCCAGCACTCAGACAATCACACCTTGCTCCAGGATGGAGTAAACACGAGCAGAAGCCTCTGTCATCCCTCACACAGCTCCACTGCATCCATTCAACATCAGGATGATGGAATGGTAAGGTCCCTATCAAACAGAAGGCCGTGTTTGGGTGGCCATTTTCATCTACAGCGAGTCCGTCATCAAAGGGATAGGAAAATGGGAGCTTAAATGAGAACTTCTCCATGTTGTCCGCAGTTTTCTGATCCCAGTAAAATTCTACTCTGGGTCAAAGAAAGAATGCAATTGCCCAGTGAATGGGCTCTGCCCTTAATTTTGCACTATACATGTGAGAGAACTGCAGGGATTGGAAAAGTAATTAAAACATCTGATTTTTAATATTTATTCTGTCCTTTTTTTTTTTAGGGGTGACATACACAAGACATACCGACCGTACAAGACATACCGACTTGTAAGAAGACAAAAACCTTGCTGTGATGTACTTACATCAAAATTTAATATTCAAAAATTTCTTTTTGTTCTTTTTTTTTTTTTAATTATTATTTTTATTCTATTGTGTACAATTACATGCCTATATGCATTCAATGCATAAATTCCCAAGTCTGGCATAACAATATCTTGCTATAATCTAATTTTGCCATGAACAGTCTTTAGTATTTTCAGGAGCTTCTTGCAAAGAGGAACCTCATTTTCATGGACACCTAAGTCTGAAACACCTCTGTAATTCTGGAGTCAGAAAGAGTCAGAAATCCTGGAAGATGCATTAATTATGTTGTACAATTAGCTACAGGGTGGTGTGACCACTCTGCAGTTCCTACAGCTTACTGACAGATGGGTGACTCAGATGTCAAGGTGATGGGCTCAGTTTAAGAAAAGAATATTACTGAGGAATAGCCGGACAGGTCAGAAGAAAAGGGACTACTGTTCATCTCATGCAGTGGCACATCATCAGATCTCATGGACCTCGCTGACAATGAGCTCAAATAGGTGGTGGCAGTCATTCAGTCACCCAGATCAGTTCTTCAGGACCATAAGCTAATTTCCTAGCAAAGCCCATGCTAGTGAGGAAAAGAGTAAGATACCTCCATGAAGTTTTCCCCAATGAATTTTCTCCCTAATTATTCCCCTGGGAGGGCAGAATCGGTAACAGGTTACTGGGGATATTGCCAAATGCTCTTAGTCCCGGGGGACCAATTAATTTTAACAGAGGCTCCACTGAAAATTGAGGAACAAGGCCAAATATTATTCCAGTGAAAGTCAGTGTGCAATTACTTCCGGGAAAATAATTATATAAATATACAGGGGAGAAGGGCCAATTTAAGTGTGGTCTGTAGGAAGGGCAGAGTGCACAAGCCTGGCTGGAGGAAGCCCAGGTTTGTTGGTCCCTCTGCTCATAAAACAACTAGCTTGTTTTGCTGTATTTACTCTCAAAATTAGCTGCCTCTTGCTAAAAAGTGGGAGCAGCTCTGGTATATCTTTGGCACTGAATTTTGAAGCACAAATCTATATGTGGGCAGTTATATCCAGTAGACACTGGGTACAGTTAGTGGGACAGAAGAGGGAGCTACAATGAGTAGTGGCTTACAGGAGCTGTTTGCTAATTAATGTTCCTCTTTTTTTTTTTTTTAAATATGCAATGAAACAACTAAAGAATGATAAAATATGATAACTGGTAGCTCCCTGAATAATTGTAGCCCAATTCTGTGGAGGTGTAGGACAGAAAAACATGACTTTAACTTGCATCTGGCATGGCAGTGATTCCATAAAGGAGAGAAGTTTAAAGGGAAAATGAGAGTTGCATTTTGTTTGTGAATTCACTTTCCAGAGAAGTTACTACCTCAAATGTTACATAAACACATGGACACATACAGAAACATGTATTATCTATTGATACCAGAGTTGGTTAAAATGTTTTGGTTTTCTGAAAGCTTGAGTGAGATTTCCCATGGACAGTTTACATTTTTAATGAAGTAGTTAATTCCCACTTTTTTTTTTCCTTTGTTGATTTCTTTTTCATATATCTTTGGGTGACACAGCTGAAAAAAAACAAATGTCATAGGAACACTTTAAAAAGAGACAGCTGGTAAAGGAGAAGAAAATAAAATCCTGCTGTTAATCGCTATTTTTATTTTTATTTTTTTTCTGGGGAAAAGGGAATATTTCTGTAGGGAAAAAATAATCAGTGGTGAGAACTTTGTGCAAAATGCTTCAGATTCAGACAATTCAAGTTTCTGCACCATGGAACCTGAGAACTTCCTAAATGTCTTGTGCATTATGCTACACATTCTGCCGTGATTATAACTGGTGCAGCCCCATGCAAGAAGGTCCTCATCCATGCCACTGTGCAGCAGGCTAAGCAGGGAAGGCACTGTGCATGGAGGTAACCACAACCCTGCTGTAGAGTTGCTGCAGGGGCTTGGGGGCTTGTCATGCAGCCAGGCTGGCCTTACTGACCTGGGGGCTTTTTCTTAAAGGATGTCATTCTACAGTGCACAGAAAAGCTAATTTATGGTGATGGAAAGGACATCTCCTACTCCTTACTATATGGAGTGGTGGTGGGCAATAAGTAATTTTTGAGGATGTTTCAGTCTGAATAATATGACCTTGTCATCATGAAAGCCTGACAAGCTTGAGGCAAAAAGCCAGATGTTTCACTTGTTGCAGAACTTGTTTTGTTGGTTGGTTTTACATGGAATACAAGTCTTTTTTTTTTTTTTTTTTTTTTTTTTTAATTATTCCAAAGGCTTGGTCTATACCAGCTGGCCTGCAAAGCTGTGTAAGCAGGAGCTATCAACAGAACACTGACTCTTGTTGGTTTGCAAAGAATGAAATAGAGGATGTCAGCCACTGCAAGAGAGAGGTGACGGCGAGAGGAAAAAGCTGGAGCAGAACTGAGATGCATTGCAGAGCCTTCCCCTCTGGTCAAGCTCTAGCTCCCA
Organism: Cygnus olor; assembly: GCF_009769625.2. Taxonomy (NCBI): domain Eukaryota; kingdom Metazoa; phylum Chordata; class Aves; order Anseriformes; family Anatidae; genus Cygnus; species Cygnus olor. The sequence goes on from NC_049175.1 coordinate 31,158,156, forward strand.
TCCCACTCATGTTGGTAATGAATGAAAGTTGTGATGAGTCAACGCAGCTTTATTGCCTGTGAAATTATTTGTATAGTAGAGCATCACAGGCAAGGGCTGTGCTGTCTCAGCTGGTGATCTCTGCTCAGCTCCTTGTGGGCAGGTGTCCCAGTCACATAAAACACCACGACAATTGACATTAATTGGTACCATTGTTGCAGTCTCAAAGGGGAGGCTAAAGATTTAATGGGCATTGAGAGGGAATTATTCCCATATGCCTCAAGGTGGTCCCTCCAGAGCAGGGCAGGGGCACACTGGCAGGCCAGCACTAGGAGCCTGAACTGCTGCCACTTGTGCTGGGTTTGCTTTACCCAGGTTTTTAAAGGAGGCAAAGACAAAAGGGAGAAATGAGAAACTTAGAATAACATGGGAATTAAAAAGGAACTGCATGCTGTTTCTCAAGGATACCTTGGAATTGAAACAAATATTTTTTTTCCTGGATGAACGTGAGGTAAAATGAGTGAATTCTTCACATATGTAAATAGATAAGTGCTTTCACTTACTGGAGGTGAACCAGTACAAGTAAATGTTCATCTTAGTACCAATTGCCTTATTTATTTATTTATTTATTTATTTATTTTTATTTTTGAGAGCTGAATAATTTTGCCATCTACTTACTGATCTATTTCAGATTTTATTATTACCTTAAGTTGGCGAGTATGAAATATCTGCATCATTTTTAGATGGAACCTGCTTAAAATCAAAGTAACAAAACATTAAATGGAGGAACAGTTTAGATCTGAAACTCTGGCTCATTTTTCTTTGCACTTATTGTGATTTATCCTAAGTGTGAATAACACACGTGTTTTGTGGGCTGCAGGACTTTAGAAATAATAAAAGAATGCTTTGGAAATATGTCATCTCTTCATAGTTATAACTGAGCAGCTCAGGTGGCAAGATTTCCCAGTGCTAACTACTCGTGTTAGCTATCTATCTTTATGTCTGAAACAATTTATTTTCAGATTGACTATAAAAGCAAGGCATCACATAATTGTCTGGCTATAAAATATGTAAAGTATTGCACTACTGGGGCTCATTAGCAGAAGCATAGATGCTTTTTAGTAATCCATAAGGTGATACTTGTTAATGAATGTTGCAAATTATTCTACTAACTACCTACAGATTAATAATAGATATGTCTGCTGCAACAAACAAGTCTCAAGTCTCTGGGGAAAACTGGAAAAAGTGGATAATAATTAGAATAAGAGCACAACAGATATTCTTATATTTGCAGTTGTGATCCTATCAACTAAATGGTGGTTATAGTTTGTTTTATGTCTGTTGTAAACACCTCCTGGAGTAAGCTTCTAGGCTAATAATACTTCATACAGCTCATGGGTAGGATGGGAAAGTGATTCTAACTTTGACTCATGGATTTAATGCTGCCTAATTTCAGGACAGTTAAACATCTTCATAAGACTTGAAACCTTATAGAAGTTGAGCAATTTCTGTGGACGACTATCTGCCCATTTGAAAAGAACCTGAATACAAGCACTGTATTCCTGTGTCTATATTCTGGGTACTTGACAAGGGCTTTCATAGTTTTCAGTTTAGTTAAGTTTCTAACTTATGTCTCCAGTATTTCTCTCCAGAATGTAGAACTCATCAAAATAAATGTAGAGGAGGAAGAGTGTTTTGAGCTTCAATATGTTAGGTACAAATGGAGCGTATATGTCAGTGGTAAATAGGACTGGACATCTTCAAAACCATTAAGTAATATTACTGAAGCTTGTTTCTCTGAGAGAGGCATCATACAGTTAGTTAACCTTTGCTGTTGACCAGGCTTTGGAGGATGGTGTATTGTTCACACTCACACAGCTACCAGATTTCACTGGACAGAGGCATCCCAGTGTCCCCGTTGACTGGGACTGTGCATCCATAGAATAAATGGGTTTAAAAGAACTCATGTGAGTAACCGAGTCCAGTACTAGATGCCGGATGCAATGCATGGCTGTATGGGCCCGATCCAGGCATATCCATAGAGTTAATCCTAGTACAACACACTTTGGTTCCCAGTGCTTTTTAATGCAACTTAGCAGTTGGAAATTTTGCCTTTTTTTTTTGATGTGTCCCAGCAAGACAGCAGGTAAAATCAAGGGCTGCAGGTCCTCAGTACCTGAGGTCCCTACAACTGCATGTGTTTTAAGTGTGCTCCTATTCCCATGTGTTAGGTGAAGTGCCCAGGTGATCCTCCGAAGCAAAACACTCTAGAGAGAGAAAGGCAAGGAAACCTCAATGGTCCCTGTCAGTCTTGTGAGTCAATCAAATATAACCATGTAACCAAACTGGCTCCTATGGGGTGTAGTGGGTGATAAGTCACACTTGTTGCTTTCAGATGCTTCATCATGGTGCATCATCTCTGACCTAGAATTGCTCTAACGTTCATTGAATCCAACTCTCTCAACTGACTCCTTTAAGCCTTGAATCAGTTTTCTTCCCTGGCATAGGAAGCCCTGGCAATTCTCAAGCATGAACAAAGCCTGCCAAATGGCATGTAATTCTGCCAAAATCTATGGTGATTTCTGGAGAGCAGGAGGTTCTCTACAGAGAAGAACCTCACAGTTTTGCCACCAGATGCAGGAAAGTGAGAGTTACAAGTCTCTGGAGATACCTTCTGTTGCTACACCTTGGCAACGATTAAAAACACTTTGTCCACTGAAATCTAGCCTGCTACCATGCTCTCAAATTTTGGATAAAATTATTTAAAGACAATGATTCATAACTGGCCTAGCATGCAGAACAAGCAACAAGATAATTTGACTTGGTCACATTAGCACACATTAGTCCCTGCACAGTACTCCTCCATGAGAATAAGTTCTCTATTATTTTCTGCTTCCATTAAAAAGAATTCCCAGGTAGTCCCGTTTAAACAATGTCCAAATATATACTTTCACAATCATTTAATAAATTGCCGTAGTGCCTCAAGAGTCTCAGTGGGCATGATCATTGATGTGAGTGTGGAAATGGATGGGGTAATTCCTACAACATAACATTGCACCAGTCTTTCTGTATTTTGAACTCCCACTAGTTAAAAAGATGTGTTGACTCAAAATATGTGTATTCAGTACTCAGGATTGATTTTTTCATATTTTGTCTGCTTCCTGAAAGGGATCCGTGGAGGTTGAGGTCCTGACAATATCTTTTTCAGGTAGCCTGACCTACTGGATATAGCACTGGGTGCCTCACAGAGACCTGCTGCTGTGCTGGGGGGCAACCTGAGACACACCTTACCCATACTGTGTACCTTGGCTTCTCCATCTCTCAGATTAGGGCATGAGATGTAGATGCCCCTTGAAGACCCTAGGTGAGAGGGTCTGCATAATATTAGCTAGCTGTTTTTACACAGACTTTGAATATCTCAGGATTTGCCTTGGACAGCCAGGCAGAAAAGCAGTGCCAAGCCCTTTGGATTTGAACTTAACCTGCTAAAGTGAATAGCCATATTAGATATTTATCAACACTAGTTAAAAATACAACCTATTTTCTTTTATTAATCCTCCTGAAAACTTGATTTCTAGAGGAAACTTACTTATCCTGACAAGGCTCTAGGGAACTTCACTGTATAAAATGACATAATAAAATTCAAAGTCAAAAACAAATATGAACATTTACCAGAATTTCATAAACATTTAAATTATAAGAATTCAGTGGTTAAAACTATAGCAAGCTTACTGTTCACACGCTATTGAAAGTTAAAAAAATAAAGGGGGCACTTCTTTATTTAAAAGTACAAGTACTTGTTATTTTTAAGTAGGATTAGGTATCTGGACTTCCAATTACACAATGGAAAATGTCTTTTTATTGGTAAGATTTTAATTAAGTACCTTGATTTCTATAAATGGGAGCTTCATTTGACACTTGTGGCCAACTTTGAATAAGTGCTAATAGAAACTGAGTAAATTCTGCAGAGCTACATAATACTGAGTGCTGCTCAAAGAGGTCTGCTGCAATTTCAATTCCTTTAGTGAAAATCTGGAATAAGTACGTTGAAATCAATGTTACACTGGTAGAAATCAGAGCAAGAACTGAGCCATGCCTAAGCATACATTAGGTTGGGCACAGTGTTGAGGTATTGTACTGGTGGATACTATGAAAATGTGCATAAAAATGAAAATATTTCTAAAAGCCTGTTATATACAGATGACTTGTAAAAGAGTAGAGATATGAAAGCTTTTCCTCCTGTGCAGTTTTTTAGTCATTGCTCTTGCTTTCTGGCAAGAAAACCTACTGGGGAAAATAAATACATTGCCACTTGCACAGGAACCAGTGGGGAAAAAAAAGAAAAAGAAAAAAGGTCATCTTGCGTATCTACCTTCAAAGATGGTTTATTGTCTTAGGTTTAAGTACATCAATACTTCTTTTCTTAACTTTGTGTATTAAAGATATAGTCTCCTAAAGAGAAAAGTACTAAGAAAAAGTACGTACTTCAATACATGTATGTTTTTAAATTATCCTGGTGATGAAACTTGGATATGTTGGCACATTAACCTAATGAGAAAAGATTCTCACTGTGTCTTCATTAGACAAAATGTGTAAAGTAGATATTTACAGAGCATTAACTCTTAGTAAAGGATGACATATACCTCTGAGATAGTTGGCTTTTAATATTTTAATCTTATGTATTGAGACTGAAAGACATAACTAAAGAAGCATTTAATAAATCCTGGAGCTTTGCTTATACATTAAAGTATGCTTCACAGTATCAAGAGTTTTCACTTTTCAATCAGCCACCTGAGCAGGATAATTATTATATCATAAAAATGAAAACTACAGAGAAGTAGATGGTGATATGATTTTTATTAATGCAAAATTTTGTTTATTCCCCATATTGCTAATTTGTTTTCTGAGTTTGATGGGATATGTACAAACTTGGGATAAAGTTCCCCTCACCTAGTTTTAGCTGCCTGAAAAACAAACATCTTCATCTGAACTGTTTATTTGTATGAAGTCTGGACTTCTACATGACTATTGCAGTCAACAGTGAAAAATAAGGTTCAGTTCATCAGGCCTATTTTAGATTGCTTTTTTTGATTAGGATGAATTGCCTTTGTAAAACCTATTTTTTCCTCTAATTATGAATTAAAGTTAGGCAATCCATCTGAATCTAGACGACTACTTTTGACTGCCTGCTTTTGCCTTATTTGCAAGATACATGCTCTTGTTCATATTAGTTACTACTTTACTCTCAAGAAGTCCTGTGGACTTTTATGAGAGGAATTGTTCAACCTAATTTAAAGCCTAATGTAAGACCTTTGTAATAATTCATATTTCCCAGTATTTAGATTGCATTCCCATATGTCACTTTCATCATTTCTCATCCCTCCCCCAACATACACATCCTATGTATTCTTCATCCATTCTCCTACTATGTATTGTAGCAGCATCTCTTCCCTCCCAGATGGCTCTTCATCATGTACACAGCTTTAATGAGCTATATCCTAAAGTGGCTTGGAGGAAGATTTCCAATGAGATTGTGAAAAAAGTAGGAGATGATAAGAAAAATTCTTTTAGAAACTGGTAGCTCACATATTTCACTGGTTACAAGTACTATTTTATCACAACAGAAATTGCAATATGGGTCCTTAGAAATAAATTACTTACTGTTGTAGAAATACTTCACACAGAGGATAGTGAGGCACTGGATCTTGCTGCCCAGGGAAGCTGTGGCTGCCCCATCCCTGGAAGTGCCCAAGGCCAGGCTGGATGGGACTTTGGGCAACATGGTCTAGTGGGAGGTGTCCCTTCCCATGGCAGGGGGGTTGGAACTAGGTGGTCTTTAAGGTCCCTTTCAACCCAAGCCATTCTATGATTCTATGACATCATGTTATTTAAAATAAACAACTTAGTGAAATTTGCCTTTTTCTTGCTTTCTGATTATCTCTTGGTAGACTTAAAAATCATATTTTCTTCAAAAGAGCTTTTGTGGTGTTTTCCTTTTTTTTGGTGAAAAGATTTCACTGAAATGATTTGACAGTCAATGTCTGAGCTATGTGATTAGTTGTGATTGGCTACCCATACCACACAGCATGGTTTTTAATCCCTGGCTGAATAAATTTTGCTCTTGGGATCAAGAGGAGAAAATCTCTGGGGACTGAGATCTCTTTGTTAGACAGAAAATAAATGAGAAGGAACTGGTACATTTTAGGAGACCAACCTATGAGGCTGCAAGCAAACTTTAACCAAAAGACTTTTTCTAGCAATACTTAGCTCTGCAGCTTAATTTCATTTATTTTCCTGTGGTCTTTGCACAAAATAACTGGGCACATATGACGGGCAGGGAAAGATGGAAAATATTCTGCCTTGTGTTCACTGAGAAGATCTTTTTTTCTGTGCTTTTCAAATCCTGGGGCATTGAGAGGGAGGGAAGCATGGAATGTCGGTGCTGGTGATTTCCTGCTTAGGATTTATACATAATGAAGTTGGTTAATCAGTACGGATTGAACAGAAAAAGCACAGACGATGAAATGCTAGTGTTGTCTGCAGCACTCCTCAACCTGTTCTAATCAAAAGTAAGGTTGAGGGAAGATAAAACAGATTTGTACTGAAATGAAAGATAAAAACCCCACTCTTTCTAAGCAATAGCCTATCTAGGTGAAATGAGAGTGGTCACATGAACAAAGTGTATGCCTGTAGTGAGCTAAATGGAGCTCGGTTGTCTGCAACGGTCATTATAGTTTTTCTTTGCATATTAGCCTTCATTTCTATCACACATGCATTTAGAGCTTTGGGCAGGTATTGACAAAAATCTGAATATATTGCACCTCTGCTGCCTAATTACAGTGATGACAGCAAAAGACAAAGGATATACATGAGATCCAAGCAAGGTGTTAAATCATAATAACATGTGTTCACACCATGCCCCATTCCTATATACGGTATGAAAAAAATCCCACTAATTAAGGTTACTTTGTTAGACTGATAGGTAATTACTAGAGCAAAACTTGTAACCTCCCGGCCCTTACTGGTAAAAGGTCGAAAATAATGGGGTAGTCCTTTATAAATCTATGAAGAACGGCAAAGGACTACCAAGTAACTTAACACAGAGGAATTTTAAGTTTCTATACACTCTCTTTAATGCTTCTTAAAGAGCACTGCTTAGATTCATATTTCTTTCAGCTTACAGGACATTCTGAATTTAATCTCCCTCCAGCCACCAGTCTACAATGATTTCAGCTGTGGGTCACCAAAGTTAAAGCTGATAACCGTTCCATTGCAGCCTTCCTGCTTTAGAGGTCAATGAAAAGTTTCTCGGGAGGCATCATTCAAAAATAATATCTACTCTTACATGAGAGATTTAAGTTAGAGTTTGATTTCCTCCCTCCTTTGACTTAGAGACTTTGATTAAAATGAAGAGGAGTACTAAATGCTGAAAACCTGCTTGGGAACACATCTCTCTTAAAGAGCCACTATCACTGCTGAGCTCATGTCTATAATATGAACTGGGATTTTGTTGGTCCAACAAGAAATAAACATTGCAGACAACTGCTAGGAAAAACTGGTGACATTAGGGGGCCTATTAACACGCCGTCAAATTAACAATATATTTCTAATTCCCTTGAGTGTCATATGTGTTTTTCTTATAATATTGGCTGATTCTCTCCTGCATTAATGAGGTGGACTGCTGCCAAAAACATGTAAATGGAAATCCAGTGGACTTGCCTTTGTAAATTCAGATATCTAGGAATTCACACTTAAATGAGAGTTGAAAAACCAAACAGTCAGTTGGTAGCACATCTTGTACTGTTAGATTGCTTGCACTAGTGCTGGAAAACATCAATATGTAAATACCTTGAACTCTACGCTCCTGAAGTCTGTATTATCTGAGTTTTTACAGTGGAGGTGTCAGGTCCCCTTTAGACTCTTTCCCAAATTTAAATACAGATCTGCAATCAAATTATAGAGCTTTCCCTAGGAAACAGCAAGTCATGTAGTTCCCAGATAATGTGGACAAACAATTCATGTTTTGTTGGCTCTTCCACCGTTTCTGAATCTGAAAATTATTTCTGAAGCTGAAAACCATGCCTTAAAGCAGAAGAGAAACGCATGCATCTCTATATATATAAAAAAAAAAAACCCAACCTAAACACACACCCATATTTAATATAGTAACAGATTGTAATTCTCCTTAGAAACAAAACAAAGCAACAATAATGCTACACAAAGCACTGGCAAACACCGCACAAACCTGCTCAGTGGCCCCTACTAAATCTGGGGTTAGGCATTATGACACAGGGTATTGGAAACAACCCCATTCCCACCTCTCCACAGCCCCTTTTCCATATGTTCCTGATTTCTGGTTACCTTCCAGCTACCAGATGTTCTTTCCCACTACCACCATCCTGGACCTGATTTCAGGAATATTTCCCGTTATTTGATGCTATTCTTGTCCCACCTTTGCTGTGGCTCCAATCCCTCTGAAAATTACATGGTAGATGATCTTCATTTGGAAGTAGCTATATTAGCCATATATTCATAGATTTTAAGGCCAGCAGGGACCAATATCCCTATTTACTCTGGATTTCTGCATGAGAATATTGTATATTTTAGCCAGCGAAGCTGGTGTGGAGTCCAACAGGCAAGAATCCTAACCCTGTACTCCTGACTATACACAAGTTAATGGGCAAACTGGTTCAAATGGATCGGGTCTAAAATTTAGGTCTTTTCCCACTAGAATCGGATATTTTATTAGATGTGAGCAGAGACAGCCCCTGCCCAGTATACTCCCTATGATTCTCCCTCCCCAAAATTATTCTGATCCCCAGGTTTTTTCTGTTACTCCCATCAGCTACTTTAGCATTCTTAACATATGAGAAGAAGGGAGAAATTTTCAAATAATCATGCAATCCTCAGTCTCTCCAGTTAGATAAAAAAAAGCTTCAGTTTCTGGAGACTATCATTTACTTTCTGCTGCTCTTATGCAGTAGGATCCAAATCATGCTCATTTTTAATGAAAGGTTAATTTAAATCATACGAAAAGTCACGCAGTGTTTCCCTGAAGTGTATATGCTAAATTGCCATTCAGGAATTCATACCTTTCAGCAGAAAAAAAAAAAAAAAAGTTTCATTTGTATTTGAGACAAGTGTTTGAGATATAAATCCAAAACAAGCAATATAAAATAAGAATAAAAAGATAGAACAAGCAAAGTTACATTTTTATCCTCTTTAGGTACTCAAGCTGAAGATAAATGTGTAATAAGATTCACAAAAGCATGTAAGTAATAATCTATGACTTCAGGAATGAAAATGCTTTAAAAATTGTCTCATAGTGTAGGTGGTGGTTCTCCTTTAAAAATGTTGCAAGCCTTGTCAAAGTGCTTGCTGTGTTATGCATTTTTGAAAACTCCAGAACATAACCAGAGGAGCAGTTATCAAGTCTTGAATAATTTCACTTCTAAGTAAACAGATAGATGGGGCCCTGCGGGGTTTTGGGGTATTTTTTTTTTTCCCTATAAAATGCAAAATCCATAACAAAAGCAAAAAAATACTGTTTAAAGAAGAAAAATCTTCCAGAACATAACATAACTAGTTAGATGAGAGCCAGTTCAGGTCAGTTAAATATCATCTGCACAATTGTAGACTGTAAAATGAAATTAATTTATTACATAATACCCAGCTTCAGTCGCTTTGCACCAAGTACACATTTACTGAAAGTGCATTCTGTATTCAAGAAGGCTGAGAAAATATCTTATGTTTGTTGCATGCCTGGCCATAAGCCAGCCCTGACCTTGTCTTACATAAACTCATCAGAAATCCTCAAAGGAGCAAAATGCAACTGTTGGACTTTAATGTCACAAAAGAGTCGAGCTCTATCAAAAAAAAAAAAAAATTTAGGCAATGTGTTTCCTGAATGACACAGATCTGGTAATTACCTTTCTTGGTGCTTTGGGTGAGATTCTGAAATCTATTATATCAGTTTTCCAGGTGTTATTTTAGTTATCTTCCTTTTGTGAATAGAAATCTTATTTTCTTTTTGACTGCATTAAGCTACACTTTCAATGACCTCTCCGCCTGTCTTGGCTATAACCACTGAGTACTTGCAAACTCTTCAGCCCTTTAAATGTAATCTATAATGAACCTTATACCATGACACTTGCAGTTATTTTTTAAAAGTTTTTTAGATCATAGCCACTAACTTTTGAAGGCATTTATTCTGAAACAAGAGCTTGTCCTTCCTGACTCATCTCCTTGTGTCCTGCCAACTGGATACCCTAGAAGGAGTGTAACGGCGAGTGTACCTGAAGGTGATGAAACCCTTTGTAATGGCTTCTGGATCACGATTAAGCTGTTCAAACCACCAGAAGATAAAACTTACTCTTGAGGAGGAACAGTTACAGACCCACAAACAGCTGAAGTGAAACCAAAAGGGAACAGAGAAAATGACTTACAAAGAATATTTTTCTGCTCTGCAAATACCCCTTTCCCCCCACATTTTTTTTTTTGTTCTAGTCTGCCTGCTTCCCTGCAAGGGCCTCTGCTTGCTGTAGAAGCTAATACCTGAGTATTATGAGTTAATACCTCTAAGAGAGCAACACAGTGGAGGCCTCTAAAAGCTCCTACTGAGAGGGACGATGGTGGGCTGCATGAAGCCAGGTGCTTCCTTCCCCTTCCTTCATCATCTCATGGTTGTCAGGGGATTTGGAGAAGCAGGGGCAGAGAAGAAAACACAACATTTGTTATATCTTTGAGAGGCTTCACTCTGAATCTTCTCTTTTGCTGTGCATCCAGCACCTTGGCCATATTGCTCATGTTTAACTGTTGTGTTGGCCTACAATAGCATGGAAAGAATAGATTATAAATTGGTATCTGTTTACAACCTGGAGGCACAAACAACACATGCTTGCAGAGAAGACATCAAGTTTCCTGCAGTTGTCAAGCCTGTTCCCACCTACATAGATCTGCTTATCACAGGAGCTGTAGAGCAGTGCCAGCGCAAAAGGGTAAGAGATGAAACAAGGGAACAGACTGACTTTGAGGGAAAGACCATAGGCAGCTGGGATGCTTGACACTGAAGTCCTTCAGGAATTAGTAGTTGTTGGAGAAAGAGATGTTCAGCTAAGCTGCAGGGAGCTGAGTGGGTGGAACGATGAAGAAAATGAGTCCATGGATCTTTGGGGTGGTGGGATGGCAGAGAAATTTAGGTGAGGTGGTGATGCCACCTCTCACAGACAGTGAGACTTGTCTCATTCCCACACAAACAAGGGAGGAATTTGGAGAGAAAGGAGAGAAAGGTTTCATGTTCAAGAATATACATGTGCTTGTCACAAGCGGGATAGTCACATCATTTCAGTAAAACCCTCTAAACACAGAGGAGGTAAATTGAAAGCAAGTATTCTGCTTCACAGCCTCTCAGTATGTTCAGGAAGTAACACTTTCCTGGAGTAACACCTCTAACACCTCTCCTTGTCCTCTGCTGTTCCTCGTGGTTAAGTGGGGCACTACTGGAGTCCTTTAAATCATCTCCAAGAATAAAAGAGATCGTTCCACAAGATGGTTATTTTGCTTTTTTTTTTTTTTTTTGAGTTTTTGAGTCTTTTTGATGCTGCTGAAATGTGCAAAATGGCTACATTGAAATAGATTATACTCTAATTTTATGCTATCATCTTATCAATTAATATACATGTAAATATATAAATATACCACCCAAGATTAAGTTAAGAACTAAATATTGGAAATAAACCAGAAGTGAGCACATCCTGAATTGGCACAGTGGTATCAGGATCTGGTATTGTGTCTTTGTTTAATATTGTAAATTAAACAGGAAATGTAGTTTAATTTTGTGTATGCTTGTAAATAAACAACATGTAGATTTCACCATGCTGTATGGAATATTACTCCACTTATTGTTTTGATTTTTTTTTTTGTTTGTTTTACAAAAGCTTATGACACCAAATCTTCTGTCTATGAATGCTTTTTATTTTGTGGATGTAATAGAATACATATTGTGCAGCCTAATATCCATATCTCTGACTCCATGAGAATCCCTTTTGTTTGCTGCACATGACATGGTTGTAAGAAAGATATTTGTGCTTTTGGAATCTGAAGTATGAAGTCGTCATAAATCTGTACCCATAGGTAACAATTACTTCACTCATTAATGGATCTCCCTAGTCTCTCATAAAATAACTTTGAACAGTTCTCTTGGGACAGAGTTGAGAAGTGTGTTTTATGATCATTAGTACCAAAGTACCTTGAAAGTATATTGAAATATAAGTATATATTGAAAGAATTAGTTGTTTTATTTCCCCAGACCAAATTATTTGCACAAAACCAGCAGGTTGCAAAGACAGGGAATGGACAGAAGTCAGCCCTGTGGGCCCTTCTGATGCACCGGAGGGCTGAATCACATTTTATTCATTGGCATCAGCAAGTCATAACTAAGAAAAAGGGACATAGCATGGCTAGAAATGAATAATTTATGTAGGGCATTCAACAGGATATGAGAATTAAAAGATCAAAATGTAAAACATCGTGGCAATTTTGTGTGTGGGAGTATTCAGGAAATTTACAAATGATTGTTTTAGCTAAAAACTGTCATTAAGATAATTTATTAATAACTGTGCAGCATATTCCAGGCTGGCAGTCAAATGTAGTAGTAGCGTAATGGGGCTGGCCTTAACTGAAGTACATGCAGCTTGGCTTGCTTTCACAAGGCATGAATTTTGGTCTCCGGATCTGTCATACTACAGTTAAGTACTCTTTTCATAAATAATTGATAAATTTGTATAAAGATCTTTGGATTGCTAAAGACAATGCTGCAGAATGAAAAATGCCCCACAGGGAACTCTAGATTATTAACCAAACTGTATGACCACTTCACACAGTATTCAGTTTATAAAAAATGCAGAAATGTTAGTCAGCCTGCGATGGTAGTAATGCTATGATAAAAGCAGTAAAAACCTATGTCCAAGGTCTGTAAAACTGTAGGTTGTCCTTTGGATCCCACGGGTTTACCGTAGGCCAGTTGAAATTTATCATTCTTTCTTATGAGGAAAAAAAAAAAGAAAAAAAGAAAAAGAGATATTTTCAAACTGTTGCTAAACTGGTGTTTCTTACACAATCTAGGGTGCTGGGGATAGTCTACTGTCATTTCAAAAGGGAGAGAGGAAAAATACTTGGCACACAGCGTGTGATTCCCAGACTTTTGGTGGGTCTTGGCCGTGAAAACTCCTGAGGAAATTTATATGTCACGGAGAAATGTGAGGGAAATTTCAAGATAAAGCATGTAGCTGCCTGCTCCTGAAGACAAGGAGGGATTGCTCACCCCAAAGTGTTTGGAGCACATGTCAAAGTTGTCTACCTCAGGTTCTGTGCTGACTTGGTGTATCAAAAAGATCTGTCACTCTATTATATCATCACTTGGAGATGCCACTCAGGCCTTTTTTAGGGAAACAAATTTCATTTTAGACACCTCAATCAATTTCCCTGTTTTAGTTTTTCTCCTTCAGGCCAAAGCATCCCAGTTTCAGTACTTATTATTCCTATTACAGAAGTCCCTCAGGTCCTGCTCAGACTGCTGTGCTTGGGGGTATGCTAAAGCAGAACTGGAAACAGTCCCAGTACCAAAGAATTTACAATTAGTCTAAGGCAGGATGCAACAAGTGGGTATATGAGACAATAATTAAGGTGAGAGGACTGGAAAGGAAACCAGTGGCAGCAACACATGGCCACATAGTTTATCTCAGCATAACTTAGTGGGTTAGAGTTAGCCATTATTTATTATTTATTTTATTGTTTTATTTTATTTTATTTTATTTTATTTTATTTTATTTTATTTTATTTTATTTTATTGTATTTTTACAAACCAGCAAAATAGATACAATCGTGATTTAGTGCTTAGGCTGTCAAGTTCTCAGACTCCTTGTGACACTGATAATCTTTCATTTCAGATAGCAGAAGTCACTTTATCTCTCACAGGTTGAAGCTTTGGCTTTACTTAGGTGAACCCCCGAAGAATTTCAGTGGTAGGAGCCAAAAGCTGCCAAATGCTGAGTGACCTTAATTTTCATATATGTACATGCAAAGTGGGAGGCTAGTTCTCTTCATAAATTTTCAACAGACTTGAGAGATTAGGTTCTAAAACTATCCATTTCCAAACCTGAATAAGGTTGCCTTAGAAAATCTTAAAGGTGTAGCTTGCAAAACTCATTAGTCATGTTTTCCAAGGTGTCAGCTGAATTCTTCATCTTAGGAAGACAGGTGGCAGAGGCTGGGAAAGCTCAAAGAGCCTTAGTACCATCTGATAATCTGTCAGCAGGGCAGTACTGTTCAGGTAAATAAGATACTTTTTGTTAACATCTCTGTAAAATATTCTTCTCCTGGGGAGGCTTGAGCAAGTGCTTGGAGCCACAGAAACAGAATCTAGAAGGATAAAAGTTTTTAAAACAGTAAAGATTAGCAAGGAACATTAGTGTAAATCACATCTTTCTGGCCCTACTCAAATGAAGTGTTTTATTTCTCCCACTGGCACCAAGGCCAACACTTCTACTGACTTGCATGGTGCAGGACCAAGATCTTTGTCTAGTCATGATGTCAGAGATATATCCTTTTTTGGTGGTAATTTAAGTCACGTCAGGAAAGAAATGAATCTTTGGCCAAGAGCTAGAACAGTTGAGACCATCTGCAGAATTGCCATAGGAGAGGTTTATTCATTGATTTCAATGGTAGGGGGATGGACAATACCACAGAAAGACTCTTCTCATTAACTAGAAAGTGAAGGATGGTGAAGGCATGTGTTTGCAATATCCCAGTTGCAGGGGAAATGACATATTAGTTTTTCATTTTCAGCGAGGTGTCTTATCCTGTGGTCATCATGATATGTTTTTTCGGCATGATGGAAAAGTGAAACAAGCTGTAGGACAATATGGCCTTATAGAATATACAAAAACTAAGAGAAGTGATCTGTAAGAAACTAGAAAACAAAAACATATTTAAGTCTGCCACCCAACATAATTTAAAGTAGCAAATAACAGATACTCAGACTGAATATACGAGAGCAGAAACAGTGCAGGTATTAATATATCTGCTGTTCCCACAGATTGGCAACCAGCCTAAATCCACTGCTACCTGAAATTATGCCAACCTGTTCAGCACATCTGAATTTAAAACTAATCTCTTATTTACAATCAAAGCATCTACAAAGCTGGTGCTTGTAATGGGTTTTATTATACTGCATTAAAGATTGTTGTTGAAATTTGCATTTCCAATGGCCAATTAGTATATTTATTTATTAGAATTTAGTCATGCTATTTCTAGTAAATTAAACGTAGTGCATAAGAACATAAACAGGATTATTAGCTACATTCCTCTCTTTCCTCTTTTATGGGCTTCATTATTTTTGCACAAATGCCAGAATTTTTTTCTGTAAAAAATTAAGTTTGCATGAAGACTTGCCCACTCTCAAAAGCTGTGATGACATTCAGTGTGATTGCAAGTTATACCACATTAAAAAAGACATTTCTCTGAGAGCAGTGGTTAAAACCCAGACGCCTACATTTATTTACATTTGCAATGCTTGTGCCATGTGTATAGTGATACTGTGAGCTGCTAACTTTTGGAATGAAAATAACTTGTGTCTGTGTTAAATGTCACAGGAAATTGTAGCACTGATTAATAAGTAAAGAATACATAATTAGAAAAAAAATTTGCTCCTTGTAAAACTGCTGTGTGTGTTTAAATTCTCATTCATTTTTTCAAAGAGCAAGCAGATTAAAATAAATAGATGGATCACGTAATAAAATTTACTCTCCCCTTTAACATGCGTGTTCAGGTTTCAGGATAACATTGTTTCTTAACAATTCATTTAAATCAGAAGACAGAATATTTCCATCGTTACCTGGTTAATTAAAGTTTCATATATAGAGAAGAAATTCTCTGTTCTGTTTTGCCTCAAAATTACAGTTAATATGAATTAAATGACAGTCTGAATGACTAGAGAGTAGAAGATTTTAATTAAAGTCTTGTAAAACATTTCTTCATGTTTTCATTGGTTTGAATGAATCTAGAAACCTAAAAATAACAAAAACTGAGGTAAAAAAATGAAAGAGATGAGGCTCCAGAATGGAAAATACTCAAAGTTTACGACTTTTGTTTAATCTCCTTATTTCTCTTGCCTGATCCAGCATGTCCCGCCCTGGTGTTTTACACGTGAAGGTGTTGGAGAACTTTTCAAACATGAATAAAATGGAACAGTATGTATAAATGGGACTAAACAGATCCTTTACTGAGATGGGTGTACTAAGGTCAATGTCTTAATCTCCAAAAGTTAGAGAAAACAGTGTTAACCTGGAAGCTTTGGGAGCCTTGATGATGGTCTGAAGTCTTCTTAATAAAGCCTTCCAAACAGGTGGACCTATTCCAGGAAACGTGCTACATCTGACAAATGCTTTTTTTTGAACCTCTAGTGTTTGGTTATTCACTAGGCATATGGAATCCTGAGAAATACCATTTACATAAATTGATTTGTAATGTACTTGTAATGAACTATTTTAACTAGATATATTTAAACTGGCTGATAAAACACGGAAGAAACTGATACACCTCTGTGTACTTACAGTTTGAGATAGTTGAGATTGCTTTTTGGCAGAGAGAAAGTGAAGGTTTGATAGGATTGATGGCAGTTTTAAACAGACATCTCTTTTAACATCTATTTTGTAATGACAGAATATTTTCACTAACACTAAACTGAAAACCAACTTCACAAAAGTCTGCTGCTGTGAATGGCATTGAGAGCATAATAAACTCTGCAAGACAGGGTTCTCTTTCTTTCTCTCTTACTGTAATCAGGTAAGAGGGTCTTGCTTGAATTCAAGCATCAGGTCACCCTTGCTGGGTAATTCAAGCAGTTTGCTGTTTCTCCATAGCAGCTAGGTTGAAACCAGAGCAGCACTGCTCTTTCTTATCTAATCACTCTCTTTGCTTACTTCAAGGAAGTATTACAGAAAATGACATTTGAACACTGAGAAGTGCTCCTCTGCTTCACTTCACAGATCACTGTGAGCCAAAAAAATGATGAAGGGCACCTCTTATTTACATTAAAAACTATTTTTCTTTTTCTTTCTTTCATTTTCTTTTTTTTTTTTTCTTTTTTGATGAGATCTCAGTTTTAGTGTGCATATTCAAAGCCATTAGTCCCTTTACTTGCAAATGTAAGCTGAAATCATTCAGTCATGAAAACAACCAGAGAGAAAACAATCCAGCAAAGCCATGCTTAGATTTTAGGATCACGTGCCAGTTCAAATGGATCATCATGAAAGAAATTTTTGGAGTTCAAAGCCCTAAGCAAGTGCTTTGCTTTTGACAACCATTACCAGCATGTTTGCCAATCATTTCATTACATGTATCTGAAAATAGACATGACTCTACTGGTAAAGCTCTGATAAAATCATCCAGGATGCTTTTTATGTTGGCTGTCAGAGCTTCCAAGTGACTGCTATGATGTTCCCAGTGGTCATTAAGAGCTGTTTTGGAGAAGTGTCCTATCAAGTCAGAAAACTTCTTGCCACAGAATGTGTGCCATCCATGTAAACCCCGATGTACTTTCCACACTTCATGTAATCTCCTTGTGACTCTGAGTGCATTGACGTGTTCTGACTGCTGCCAGCTAGGAAAGCAGTGACAGAAGAAAACGTCTTCCAGCACCTTAGTTGAAAACACTTACCACACTTACAAGTGAGATAGTGACAGCAACAGAGACAGTAGACTTGTCTCACTGCAAGGTAGGTGTTAATTTTGAACATCTCAATCTATTTTCTGAATCTAGTGAGAATGGTCTTGTCTGAGGGAGGTATTAAATCAAGCCTCTTGTCTGACTTTCCATTCCAGTTTGCTGACAGTCTGTTTTTCCCTGTAGGTACAAACAAGTCTTCTGTGACAAAGCAAAGTTTTTTGGCTTCAGCAATTTGGTAGATCAAATAAGAAGACACTTCAAAGATTACAGCATTCACCTAAGTGGCCAAATAGATACTTTCCTTTTTCACTGTCAGTTCACTCACTTAATATTCTTTTCTCATTGAAATGAAGTGCTCTGATTCAAACTAAAGATGATCATCAGATTATAGGAAGACATTGTAACATGAGGCACAAAAACATTAACAACTTCATCTGAATTAATTTCACCTGAACTTGGGCTGTAAGTACCACGTCTCTTTTCCAGGTTTGCTACAGGTTTGCTTTAAGTTTCCTTGTGTGAGAATGAGTCCTACAGACATCTCCTGCCTATCTGTATTCACTATGTGCTGGCAATTCATCGTTGTTGAATGATACTAAAGCGTTTTTTGTCTCGCTGCTGTGTTTGAGCTCAGGCTTCACACTTTCTGTCTAAAGTTACAGACCCATTGTCACGCCTGAAAGAGCAGCTAGTCTGGAGGAGGAAACATGACTGGTGGAAAACCGGTAAACCTATTGTAAAATATCGTTACACAGAAGCCAATACAATGTAAATGGGGATCGAATATCCTATTCTTCCCCATACCACATTGGTGCCAGTCTGAAAACAGTGTGAATGGTCAGAATTAATAGAATTTAAGTGTTATAAGGACCCAGATGCTCTATATGCGTCTGAGCCTGGATATGAGAAGATAGTAACAGAAGCAGGAAGCTGCTAATGCTCTCGCATCTGGGCTTGCTTTGCTTGGCTTCCCACCCAGCTGAGAATTTAATGCAGCTTTTGGAAATATTTGGAAACTTTCAGTCAAAGACTTCTGAGTAGCTTTGGAGCTTGCCAGAGCTATAGTGTTTCTTTAGTTTTGGAGTCTTTTGGACCCTCCCATACAGAGCTGTCACAGTAAGGAAAACTATGTTTATCAGCCACCTTTCTCAAAACCCTTAGCACTAGTCCTTCAACTCGTAGGAACCATGGGTGAAAAGCCATGGAGAACAATCCCTGTTACTCATGTGGAATCAGTGGTTTCAGGTAGCTCTAGATCTGCTTGTGAGGTTTTCTTGTTTAGTAAGCTGGAAAGAGCTTGCTTGATGAATAACAGAAAAATGATAGAAGGCGTTGCTGCTGGTACTGCCCCACCAGTCCCTCTCATGCTTCCATCTCTAGACAATGCTCCTTGCCTCCCTACAATTTCCTGGCAGCTCCTGCGTCAGCAGGGAGCTGGTGGAGACCTGCTGTGGACATTTTCCAAGTGGTGAGCACAGGAATATTTACATGCGTCCTGCTTATCTTGCATTCACACAGTATTAAATCTGCTTCTAGACTTTTTGTGGACAAGGGACTTATCCAGAGATTTCATTTTTGTTGACTGTTCTTATAGCATTATCAATGGGGCTCGTGATACTGGCAAGGATCACAGCAGAAAGAAGACACTGACTAGATTTAGACATTTTATGATTTTTTTTTTCTGTCCCTTGCCTTTTTCTGGAAACGTTTTTCTTTCTTGCTTTCAGAAATTAGCCTATTATTTTTGTTCAGTGCAGTGTCAATTGAGAAATAAGCTAAGGTTTTGTACTTTTAAGGAGATTGGGGTAAAAGGTGGATTAGTAAGGAGAAAGCTCTTCTAAAATGCAAAGTTTATATATATATATATTATTTTTTTTTTATTTTTTTAGGGTTTGGGGTCAAGAGAATTGGAAAGCATTGTATTTGCGGCTGAGAGAAATTTTGGTATCTCAATGGTGGGTCAGAACTATTGGGGAACTAGAGGAGACTCAGGATGTAAGGGACTCAGCATCAGCAGAAGTTGTGACTCCCTCTGGCACCCTTTCCTTCTGAGTATTTCTAACCCACGCTCCAAGTCCAGAACACACACACACAGACAAGCACACACAACTGCTCTTCATTTTCTTTGCTGCTGTCAGAAATATGGTCCTATCCTGAATTACTTCTGGTCCAACAAATAACATTGTTCTCATCCCTACAGATATAGCAAAGAGTTCCCCTTATTTCAGTCCATCTGTCAAGGAACATTTGAATTCATTTAACACTCTGGTGTATCCGATTTGGACAGGAATGTTGGCCCAAAGGTGGGAGAGATTTAATTTTGCCAGAAACAATCTCACTTTAGTTCATGTTAGCAAGATCCCATAAGAGGTTTTTTAAGTGGCAGCTATTTACCCAACAGTAATTTCATAAAATTAAAAAGAACTGTATTAAAACCAGATAATTTTCCAGTTCAGGGTAGGTCCTTCAGATGGAGCTGTCAATTTTACTGTAGACAGACGCCAGTTGAAAACTAAAGGAAACAGACATGATTCTTCAGCTCTTCAATACCTCCCTTCAGGCACTTATGCACATTCCTTGTGGAAAATACTTTGTTGCAAAAAAGTGGGGAGAAATGCTTCTTATTTCTTTTTTCAGTGCCATTTAAAAAAATGCTATGATTACTACTTTATGCTAGTATATAAAGCAAAAATACACACTGTACTTAGTGGAATATTAAGACCAAATTTGAAGTACTGTGTATTTTGAAGTCAAAGCTGTAGTTTGTTTAGTACAGAAAGTCAACCGCTTCATTCAGTCAAATGAAATATTTCCATATCCTTCACACAGGTATTATTGATGTACAGCTAGAAAACTGAGGAGTTTAAGTAGTCACAGGCATAACTTAATTCTCTTTCTCCTCTTTTTTTTTTTTTTTTTGTAGTTCTTTATGACTGTTAAAGAGGGAACATTATATTGTGTGTCTCAGCATATTTAGGTGGCATTTAATTTTCTGGAGCTATGAAAAATAATTTTATGAGAAGAACATATATTTCCTCAAGAAGAGTTAAACGCCCCTGGAGTTTTGTTATAACATAGAGTTTTCCATCTGAAATATATGTAGAGAACAACTGGCTGTTATTTTTTTGAAGCAAGTGTCTAAGTCTGGTGTAACTTCAAAGGTTGGGACACTCATTTTTAACTGCCGTAATTCTGAACAATAAGTCTGGAATCCAGTAGTCCAATTTTCAACTACTTATAAAAAAATTAATTTTATTACTGGCTCCTGATTTATTTCTGTTTATGTCAAGAATAGGTTATAATCTATACCTAATATCCAAACACTTTGGAAATTTGAAGATAGTTATTTTTGATTAGGGTATATACTTTGAGACTAGTGCCAACTCTGCTGATATTTTTATAAAACATTAATAAAGAAGTTTTTACTTTATTATTATTAGTAGTAGTATTAACACTGTGGTTATGACTGCAAACTGAATAAAAATCATACAATTCTAGACTTTATGCAAAGACAAAGAAGCGGACAGTTCTGCTCTGAAGAATTTATACGTAAATTTAGTTCTAGATAGAGTCAAGAAAAGGTTTTCTATGTTAGCAGTTGGAAATAACAGGATAAAATGATGACAAAGTTTCTATATTTTGCAAAATTTTGCTGGTTCACCATCAGATTACATGTATACAGGTGTTGATTTATTTCATTTCCGAGCAGGTTATTTATCACTTATTCCTGATATGAAGTGAGATATAATAGCCCATAAATCTCCAAGTTTCCTGGCTTTTTATGAAATGCAGTCATCATACAGTGACTTTCTAGAATTCATGAATGGTATTTTTAAAAACTTTTTGATTTACAGGGATCTTTGTTGTCACATTCTTCTAATCATAGAATTCCAGTTAATAAGTCATGACAGTAAAGAGCATCATTCTTCCAGATGAATTAGAAATTGAAGACCACTGGGTGAATAGCTTGCTGCTGAGGAGTCATACCAAAAATCTTGTTGAAGACTATATTCAGACTCTTGGAAGTCTAGATCTCACATTTCTGTTCTCTATCTTCTTTGTAAGCCAGGTTTTGGAAACCATTTTTTATCTTTAGAACTATGTGAATTTTGAAGAACCTCATTCGTTTAGCATGTTTTTTACCCATCCTAAGTAGATAATTTGTGGTGAAGTCATAAGATGCTCCAAACAAAAATCTTAGCTCTTAACTCAGAGAAAAAAAATAAATATCTACTTTCTGCAGCTGTCTGACCAAAACCAGGGATACATAAACTGTATCCTTGGAATATTTTAAAAGATCTGCATCCAGGTCAAGACTTGACACTCTAGTTCCTGTTTATTTTAGTCATGATGAACAATTCATGGAAAGTTTAGTCACTCTACAACAAACATTGCCAATATATAATCACACATGATAACATGATATTTTAGACTATTTTTTTAATCTTAAGTGTCAGTTTCAACGCCTCCAATCTTTGGATTGAAATTAGTAATATTATTCTACCATCCCATGTGTACATGTGTCATAGATTATAAGGAATAATATATATATATATTTTTCTGTAATGAAATCCAGCAAATAAGTGTTAGAATTACTCATGTACAAATGATTGATTAAATGGCTGTAGTGAAGTATGAGAGGTTGCCAGAAGATAGGTTTATTTATTTATTTATTTATTCATTTATTTTGTAAATAAACAAATCTGATGTTTATAGAGAGACTTTCTAGGGAATAAGAAGACATGAGAAAACGTAACTGGTGGGGGTTTGTATGAATTTGGAATCCACTTCATGCAAAGTCAAACATATATTTTTTTTTCCTTAGGTGTGATTTTTGAAATGCCTGTTCTCCTTTATTTTTCTTAAAATGTGGACTTCCAAATGTCATCATTTTATTATGATAACCTCTATTATGACTTCAAGCCTGATTATGCAGAAAGCAGTGCCATCTTTGGAATCCTTTTAATCTTAGCTTTTATAATTTGCCACAGACTAGTAAAAATGAATTTATGTTAGCTAAGCATTTCTATCAAGGTTTGTTTCTTGCTGTTATTTAAGATAAAATCAAACTATCAGACTTTTCTCTATACATATGAAGGCAATGTCTTTTGGAAAACAGTATTTATGGTATCCATAAAATGCTTCTACAAAATATAGGAAGATTCAATTGGCTAATACACATTAAATAACCAAGCTGCAGGTTTTAAAATTCACTTTGTGTACATTAGTGAGCTTAATTCCTTATTTTGTTCTTTTTTCTTTGGACACTAATGACATGCATGTGTTATGATTTTCATTACCTAGGATGTGTAATCAGTTTTCACAGCAAGATTTTCCAGCCCTATCACAGTTTGCAGTTTCTTTGCAGTGTCTACCTTCTCTTCACTCTCTTCACTCTCTATAGCCTAAATTCTCTCTTTATTTATTTTTTAAAATGTGTAATTTATCTATTGAAATCAGCATCCTCTATCAATTTTTAATGGCCAGTCCCTTCTTTGAGATATCAATTACATTGACCTCATCTTGACAAGCTTGGGTACTGTAAGCATCACAACACATTAGAGGATTGCAACTTCCTATGGCAGCATTCCTTAGCAGCCATAGCTAAGGTCACGACTGTATGTGATGAATATTTTGGACCTACTCAGCTGGCTGAATGGTATTAAGGAAACATAATATTTGACCAGTCAGTTGTACAAGAAAATCTCTCTGAGATTACAAAAATTTATAAATCTTTGTAAAATGTGGATTTAAGGTATTTCTTTCTTAATTGTTTAAATGTATATTAGTTGTATTATTATATATATCTATATATAGACAGATATGTGCACATAAAACACACACACATCCTGATAATTGCCTAATCAATTGTTATTAATTATTTTATTTTACACCTTCAAAGAGTTGGAGTGGTGAAACCACAGACGAAAGATTTTAAGATTTTAAGATCTATAACTTTTACAAAATGATTTTTAATGAACCCATTGCATAAATTTTAGATAGCAGTGTACACTCTAGTTCCATGTCTGTTAGCATGTTGATCTACAATATCGAAATTATTTGGAAAAAGAAAATAATCTCTTAGGCATATGAGCCCCAAATTATAAAATAATTTTGCTTTAGATGTAAAAGCCAAATTAACTCATGGCAGCTGGCTTGTAAATGTATTAAATGGACAGAGGCATAGTGAATGTCCTTCAAGATGAAGTTCTTGTCATCTTTTCTTGTGAAAAGAGGTTTATCCCATCCCTTCAAAATCTGTAGGGTATCCTATTTTTTTAGTCTCAAAAATATATTTGGTTTTCTTTGAAGATGAATAAAACTGAGATGCTATTATATTCAGTTCCTACTTTGCAGCATCCAGAAATTCCTTTGCTATTAATATGCCAGAGAAACAGATTTCTTTGATTTTTTTCAGTTTAGAAGATCAAAAGCTGTCAGAAATTGTTTCAAAAGAAAAATAAATCTTTGAGAAGTTGGATTTGAAATAATAAGTCTCCAGCATGTTGCATATACGACGCTTAGAACTGTTTAATGGAAGATGCTGCTATAATTGTGGGGTTGGTCTCAGTGCAAGTATCACTCACACCTAGAAGGTATTTAAATATTATTATTATTATTTTTTTTTCCCCAAAGGTAATTATTAGAATACTGGATATTAACAGCATTCTTTTTGTAGCTTCTTGTAAATACCTAATCAGGTAAAAAGAAAAAACAAAACAAAACAAAACAAAACAACAATACACGTTTAGATTATAACAGAAAAAAGTTTTAAAAACAATTTGGAAATCTGCACAGACTTCTGTCTTTATATAAAAGCTTTTTTTTTTTTTTTATTTAAATTTTTTTTCATTAATATTTTGGTATTTAGAAACTGATCATTAAACAGACATGACATAGCACTTTGTTGTTGCTTTCGTTGGTATAGAAGGACTGTGGCCTGCCTAGTATGGTTTGTGGATGGCAGTCTTTGTACTAACCACCGATTGGGTAGGATTGCAAAAGCTCTAATGTATTCACGAAGTCCCTGCTGAGTTAGAGAATCATATAGACAGTAAAACTTGGAAGCCTTGGTTGGTGTTAATATCATCAAGAAACCAAACTCAATTTGGTTTGTATTAATATCGTAAAAAACCCAGCCTGATTTGGTTTGTATCAATGACATCAAGAAACACGGTGTGAAGATATCTGTCCTGTAATGCCTGAAACAGCAAGTAGTAAAATGGAGCTGAAACAAGACGATTAAATATTGATAAACACTAGACCCATTTGGAAATAGTCTTGAATGCGTACAGCCTAGCCTGCAGCTGAAGATTAAGATGTCATTGTGGCTTTCAACTTTTTCATCAGTAAAGCTCTAAATCAGTTCTAAACCTATAACCCATCACTATTGTTCTACAGTTACAATAGCCAATTGGGAACAATATACACTAATTCCTCACTGAGAAAATGTCTAATGATTGTGCTAGCAAATAAATAAGTCAAACACACTTTTTTTTTTTTTTTTGGAAGGGGAGTGAATATACTTTTACTTCCAAATTAATACATTTAGTGCTTTATAAAGCAGTTGCTATTTAAACTGCCAATAATGTTTAACATGAATTTACTCACCACTGCCTATCCTCATACTGTATAATTTATAACACTAAGCCCTTTCAATACTCCAAAATGCCAGATAAACTTTTCTCATTTGCTCTTAATTTGGTCACGCAGGATAATACCAACATCTGAAGGCTCTTTAAACTGCTTTTTAAAATGCATTCCTGAAAGCACCACCAATGCCACCTCTGCTCCTTGTCATCTTCCATAATTATTTCCAATCCAAAGCGGTCCTTAATGCGCTTATTAATCTGGCATTCTCCTCAGTGTGAAGCACATTCAGCTCTATTAATTTTTAAAAACCCTTTTTTATGGGGGACTGCAGATGCTTGGCTATTACTGAAAAGCTATTAGAAGTTAACACCTTTCTCTCCCCAGGGACTGGCATCATCCTATGCTTCCAAATGCCACCCTATTTTACATTATCAGCTGCTAAGACTAAGTATTAGAGACTTTTTTTTTTCTTTTTTAACTTCTGAACTGTTAATGCTATTATTAGCTAATGGCAGAGTTCTGTGCGGAGTATAGATACGTATACTCCCTCAATGTCTACAGCATATGGGGTTTTATTTATCTGCCTTTGAACAATAAGGCTTTTCATTCTTGCCACCCATTAGAAGAAAACTCACAGGTAAACAGCCACTAATCTTATTCCCAGGGGCTGAGATTATTTTTGCCTTTTCTTGGCTTGGATGTTATGATCAGGCCAATATTTAGAAGAAAAAAGTGAAAGACTTTAGACAAAAAAAGTGAAAAAATGAAATAATCACCCATTAAACCTCAAACCACCTCGTTTTGTGGTGTACACTTCCCCTTTTAGAGATTCGCAGTGTCTGTGTCTTTGTGAAACATAAACCTTCCTTGAAGGACTGGGAGGTAAAAGCACTGAAAAATAATACAGAAAGCTATTTTGGGGCTGGTGGCAAAAGTTACAACTGGCAGGGGTTTTCTTTTTCTGAAGAGCTCTAGATCTATTAATCTCTATATCTGTTTGCTGCTGTGAAAACAGGCCAGAGCTGAGTCTCCAGGATGGGCCTTAGTGCTCCTTGTCACTCTTTTTTTTTTTTTTTTTTTTTTTTTGAAAAGAAAACCAAAAAGATATAATTGAAAGGTGCATAAGTCTGCGCCTGTATTCTGTGATTGTAGAATTTGCAATGAAATTCTCCCCCTTGTTTCTGAACTGTTGCTTAGAATCGCAGTTTTTAACTGAATAACACACAAAGAATAGAAAACAGTCCAGCTTTGGCTTTTCTGACCACTTTGAGCTGTGTTGACTAAAGACAACAAACTAATGCATTGGGGTCAGAAAATGCTCAGATTTTGCATACTGAATTGAATGTAGTATCAAATGAAATAGTACAGAGACTATCGCACTGTCTTATCAGTAAATATAATGTATTTAATTTGGTAAAATCTCCATTAAAAATTCTCCAAAGCTGTAGCACAAGTGTGTGTGTCCAGAAAACTGCAGCATGTTTGACATCAACATAAAATTTAGCTCTAATCTGCCATGAGAGACACTGGAGCCTGATCATGAAGTTGGATATTCACATAACAATTATTGGTGTTTCCTGAACCAAAGTCAGGGCATTATAAGGGCCAGTGAGGAGGGAAGGTCTTTCAAAAATTCTGCTAAGGGTTGTGAAGGGATTTACTTGCCGTGTCTCCAACAGCAGGCAGGCAGAGCTTTAGCTATTATCTGTTAATATTTTAACTTGTTAACTCCTGAAGGACTCAGGCAGCAGTTCATAGATGTTGTAGACAAAGAAGAGAATACCTTCCTAGAAAATTTTGCAGTCTCTCTTTATATAACTATGTGTAATACACAGAGAGCAGACCAACTTAAGATATTGGTTAATATCTGATCTGAACATGAGATGTACATCCTTACTATACGGAAAGAATTCCAGATGGTCTTTATGAGCATTAATGCCATCTTTACTAACATCTTGAGAAATGCAAAGATGACATCAGCTTCATGCGTCAAATGGAAAACCCTAACTTCTGACAGGGGCCGCTTCAGAAAGATGTCAAAAACTGAGGGATTTCCTTAGAATGGCAGGATGCAGGGCAGGAGGATGCACAGCGTGGTGCTTGGTGTCCACAACCTCTGCAGAACAGGGTATGTAGAGTGCCCCAGTGCCTGGGAGAACTTGTTCCAGCCATTTTCCACCTTGGTGTTTTTTTGGTTGGACTCAGTAGACACAGCTGGACACATCAGAAAAGCGGCTTAGAAGCACCTTCCCACTTTGCTGCACAAAGGTCAACATCTGAGTGCAAAATGAAGCTCCCAGTCTCCAGAACAGCCATTTGGGCAACTCTGGGGAGAACCAAAATAACTTTAAATGGATAGACCTGTCCTGCTACAGATCACCACTTTTCTTCTTTAAATGGCTGCCAAGAAGTCCTAGTATATCTTGCTGCATCATTTGCTGTGGCAAATGCCTGGGCTCTTGGTTAATTTCACCTTTTCATTTGTCATTTTATAAGACATTTGTTCAAAATCCAAGTTGTCAGCTTCTGTCCTTCCAGATTTCTGGAAGCACGTCACTGTTCAAATAACAATGCTGGAAAATAAAGTGGAAACAATGACACTGGAGAGAACTGTGACTGAATTTTGCTTTAAAACACACAATGACAAAGCTGGGTCACCCTGACTCTGAGCTAGCATCAGCCTGAAGGAAGAGCCATGAAGAGTGGTGGCTGCTTTAACTGAGAATTTGCTGGCAGGTTTTTTGTTTCCATGGCAGATGTAAACCTGTTGCTGAGCATCCAAAGCATCTCAGCTAAGTTTGTGGATGTTCAAAAAAAGTGGAATAGATACAATATTACTTCAGTTTTTTAACAAAAACGAAAAGGTATTGATTATTTAAAGAAAATCTTTCAGAAGAAAAAAAAATAGAAAATTTGAAAACCTCAGCTCCAGCTTAAATGTATGCGTCCTCTTTCACCGAGCAAGGTTATTAATGTTCCCAAGACTGGAAAGTTCTCTGGAAGATTAGAAAGAGACTAAATTAATTGGTCTTCCTAAATGCATATTATATGCTCAGTAGACCTGAACCACTCCCATAGTGTCCATTCAACCCATCCTACAACCGCTGTATTAGTGTACATGCTTTTCCTTGCTTTTTCTTTAGTAAAGTGTTTTTGTTTTTCTTTTGAGTATTTTGTTGACCAGCATCCACTTCTTGAAATTAATAACTCTGTATAAAATGTTGCAATCCCACTCTGCAGTAACATAGCTAGGGCTGTCCAGTTATCGTTTCCAATGGTCCATGCTCAGGCCCCAGATGTCCTTGCAGTGCCTAGGGCAGCCCATGTTCAGCACACCTGCTGTGGAAGTGGGTTCTGCATCTTGTCTCCCTCTTGTCCAACCAATCCTGTGTCCAGGAAGACATGAACACTTTGGTGCTTTTTTTTTCCTGAAAAGTCCCAGAGTTTGAACAAAAACAAAGACTAGATATGTGATTCTTTGCAAACATAAAAACACTCAAGTTATTTCCTTAAATTACAGTAGCCTGAAGCCTGCTTATTCAGCTGGCCATGCTTCCAAGGGGCTGTAACAGCAGCTGGGCATTTGCAAGGCACAGGAACATATCTCAGAGTGTTCCTCAAATCCCCTGCACACCCCTGCAAAGCAGCCTGGAGAACTGCATACAGAGACGATCCTGCCCAGGGACCCTACTTCCCAAGGGAACAGTAAAGATGTTAAAGTTTTGACTTGCAAAAACTCATTAACTCCAACAAATTTGGGGTGGCTTTGAGCTGATTAAATTATTTGCCCAGTCCTATTGAACACTGAATAAATGTAGTCATTCAAATGTTGGATAGTTCTGTTGTTAGTAAAGGCACATTTTCCTCTGCAAAGGTGTAATTCTTTTGCATGAGATTTAGCAAGCAGATATTGACAGAAGAATAGATAATAGATAATTGATGTCAAAGGCTGAATAAGAAAGTTGTCGATCAGCCAGAGTATAAGTTATCTCTCTATGTAAAGTAATATAAAGTAACGATGATTTATTGCTTGAGAAAGTTGCTAGATTGAAAAAATTCTCTGGAATTGCTGGTGAATGCAGACTAATTTTTTTTTCTAAGGAACTCTAAGCAGACCTATTTCTCTTCCAAAAGAATACTTCTGGTTCTAATTATATGTATTTTACAGAATTGCATTTCTATAAAGTTATACCGTTAGAACATTAAACATCTTTTTTAATACTCATGAAAAGAGAAATCTTTTCAGTTGTCTAATTTGATACAGCAAAGAGATAAGAAAAGATGTGATTTGGCTTTACAATATCCTTCGGTTGCACTGTATCACACAACCTATAGCAGTTTCACCTATTAAACCTCAAGGAAATATGATAAAATGATTTGTGAAAATAGCAATAAGTCTCTAAGTCATCCGTCTCTGAGGAAAAGATTAGTATTGGAGGAGTAAAAAATTAGTACTGGAGGAAAGCTGAACTGTTTAAAAGGTATTTCCTTAATATCAGAGGAGCCTCCGTTTTAGAAGTGCTTCTCCCCTGTTTTATTTAGACACCTCCCAAACTTGAAATCTGCTTTGAGTCCAGCAAATAATCTCATGCTCTCCCCAAAGAGTCCCTTGGAAATCCATTGCACACAAAGCAGCAGGGGTATAGGTTACACTTCACAGGGATCCGTCTATGTAGAAATGAAAGCTCAATATATTCCTCAACTTAGGTTCTGGATGTTTTCCAGAGTCATAAAAATGGCATCCCATCATCTGTGCCTTTTCTAATTTTTTTCCTGTTATCCTTATGAAAAAGACCTTTACAGTGATGGTGACATCTTTCTGTCTTGAACTCTATGGGATTTGTTCCTGACTAAAACACCTTTTTTGTGTTACTAGATTCTTCTGCTGTTTTCACAGACTCTATTTACAACTCCTAATATTGTTTAGTTTATGGTACCCTTGAATTTCATATATACATTCAAAGGTGCTTGAAAGAAAGCACAGCACCTAAAATAGCTTGCACCACTGCCCTAAAATATTAATCACTAGTGTAACTCCATAAGAGTTACATCAGGCATGAGTTTAACCCTACCTTTAGTTTTAAATCAAAAGAAATTGATTTCTTTAGCAAACACACCCTAAAACACAGGATCAAAGGCAGCTGAAGTGCTATAAAACCCTCTTATTTCTTCCCCTCTCCACCTTCCCCAAAACCTATGGGGCAGCCAGTAAACTGGCTTTTTAGGCACACCAGTTTCTAAGAAGCTGATTCTGCTATCAGCAACCCTCAGCTGTTAGTAATGATGTTACTGGTGAACACTTCACAGCCCTCCAGGTGCCGAGCTGCTACACCTTGCCCCTGTCTTTCTCCAGATCAAATGAGTTAGTCTCTACGGAATTTAATGAACTTGGAGAGATGTACTTGGTGTTTGGCATAAATATAGGAGAAATTTACTGTTTTCAATAAGACTGAGTTAAACTTGCATTAATTTTACTGATTCCAAAGAGGAAAAAAAAGAAATTAAGAGTAAGAATATTTCTTGAAGATAAAAGAATCTGCACAGGTAAATAATTAATGGAATGGATCTTGGTATTCCAATGTATTTTTGAGAAGGATGTCATACAGAATCGTGCAAAGAAATATTGCATAGACAGAAATGCAGGTTAGTGATTTTGAATAAAAATTGAATTCAGATTTAACTTGTGATATTTAATGTTTTATAGTATTGAATTTCAAGGGAATATTGCTTTAAATTTTCTATGCATATTCTTATGCTACAGTATGCACATCTTTGTGGTTGAAAAATGTGTTTCTGTGGCTAGAGAGTGTGTTTTCATGGAATTTTTTTGTTTTAAAAGTTTTGCTAGATATCTTCATTTCTTCTAACAAATGGAAACCTGAAAAGTGCAAGCACCAGCACTTTAACACATACAGAAGGTATGCAAGTTTTGAATCAACAGTAGTCATTAAATATTTCAGAAGCTTAACATGAGTAGCACAACAGCGTAAAACCAAAATCAACAAGAGTGTCCATGTCTTTACATGGTGTGCATGGTTACACTTGTTAGAGCTCTGCATTGCTCGCAGACAGGGAGCCTCCTTTGCGGGAGCTGGCAAATACCAGTCAGCTCTGGTCTGAAAGCTGGATGGCGATGCTGGCATGACCCCTTGCCCAAGCTAAATATTTCTGTTTTTTCCTGCTGCCCCTACTAAGACAGGGAAACAACATGTAGCTAATGTGCTGTGCAGCTGCTGAATGGTAGCTCTGGAAGTTTGCTGTGTTGGGAGCCGGGCACTCAGTGTCCACATCTTCTGTGGAGGTAGAGCGAGAAAGAACTTGTTATTGCTATGTGTTAGAAGCTCTGTGCATTTGAAGCTCACTGTGTTTTGTGTTTTCCCTCCCAGAAGGTGCCTTGTTAGCTTTATATGCCTTTAGGTCCCTGCTGAGCTCTGCACTGCTTGCTCCAAGGCAAGGAGCTGGAGGTGAAGGTTCATGCCCTATTTCCTGGACTGTGTCACCTCTCCTTGCCCATGTCTGTCAGACCTGGGAAGGCTGATATAGATCCCAGCTCTGACACCTCACTGCTTGAGAGATGTACAGACCCTGTTGGAAGTCATTAGCAAGAGTCTGATTGTATTTGTTCATTTATCATTGCTTGAAAGACATGATGTTTTACCTCCTCAAGTGTGATTGCCCTCACCATAGCCTTTGCTACCACAGGGAGTGGAGACTGTAGGTTTTCTCATTTTGCCTTTCCTGTTTAATTTGTCTATTCGCCGCCCCAATATAAGGGGGCACTTCTTTACTGTGAGGTGACAGAGCACTGGGACAGGTTGCTCAGAGAGGTTGTGGAGTCTCCTTCTGTGAAGATATTTAAAACCCGCCTGGATGCCATTCTGCACAATGTGCTGTAGGTGATCCTGCTTGGCAGAGGGGTTGGACTGGGTGATCTTCAGAGGTCCCTTCGAGCCTCAGCCATTCTGTGACTTTATCTGTGTATTGTCGCAGAGCTTTCTGATTGATGGTCAACGACTGGAGGTTTATGGTGGCTTCTTGGTTGCCCACATTTGCAGGGGCAAGTTACAAGCAGCATGCAGCTTGCATTTGGAGGGTCCTTATTTTAGAAAACACATCGTTGTTCCATGAGCAGGTGCAGCAGAGGGAGTTAACTGTGAGTTAATTTAAAAAGGTGAAGAGAAATCTAACAAGATGTTCAGGGGTGTCACACACTGAGATGCTGCTATCCTGTGTGGTTCATGGGGCACGGTTGCCTTTACTAGGATGAAAAAGTAGCTCTGTCTTGTTATGTTAGAGTCATAGTCAAGGTCCTTCTGGGATTTCAATTCCATTTTATATCCCCTGTGGTTGTACACAAATTCCACAGTAGAATAAATAGACTTTGGCAATGATTACTTGGAACTTTAGGGGGTTAACAGTGTTCTTAGCCTTTTCCCTAATTGCTGTTTACTCTCTCAATGCCTTTCTATGTGTATGCTATAAAACATTCCCCAGAAAGAGTTTTGCTTATTGCCAAGATGTTATGCCTTGCACTAGATGAAATGTCTGGACAGAAAGCTATGACCTGCACCTGTTGTAGTGCTGTGATAAAATGCTGTGAAATAACACACCTGCTGGGAGCTGAGACACCAGGCTGAGATGTGCTCTTCACTACCTGTCCTGCAACTGATATGCTCAAGGAGGGCTGTGCTCCAACTGCAATACAAATGCATTTGGACAACGCCTAATGTCCACAGATATAGATGAAACGTAAGATTTTAACACTTGAGTAAATGTCACTGAAAGGGAGAGATACAAGGACCATGAGGTTCCTCATGGGGAGGTGCTGGCCTGGGCTTAAGGGGCAGTGGGAAAGAGAAGGCAGGCATGGGATTTCAGCTTGGGCATTTCTGTGCCACTTTGTGATTTGAAAGGCTGGATTGTGGAGAACTCAGAACAACTACCAACGTACTTCTACTGGAGATGACTGAGTCAGTCAGCTCCAAATAAATATGTATTTGTTTTATGCAATGATTTTTTTTTTGGTGTGTGATCACTTTCAAATATACATACGTATATCAATATACTGATGTTCTCCTTTATGACAGAAGTAACCTTTTCACAGACTCTGCTTCCTTTCGTATTAAACCCCAGCTCTCATGTCCATATTATGAACATCCCTTCCTACTCTAAGAGAGCTGTTGTAATTTATAGGAATTCAGATTTAACTGAGCTTCAAGACTTACATTATATGGGGAGATGGGAATGCAAAGTTCTAACAAATGTACATGGTCTCAAGTTTAAGAATATGCCCTAAAAAAATTGACTGAATATCTTCCAACAAAGATTTTTCTGACAGAATGTTGGATTTGGTTGAATGATTTCTCTTTACCTTCTTCAGCCCCTCTGCCCCCAGCAATATCTGCTTTCCATGGAATTTTGACTTGTTGAAAAATTGAACATCCTTCCACTCTCCAGTTCTGAGATCTGTTTAAAAATAATGTGCTGTCAGTTATAATTGTTGCTGGGGGCTTCGTATTACCATTTACTCTTTGGCTCTGGGCTTCTAGCTACTTTCATTATCCTTCCTACTGAGGATATTGTTGATCTTCCATACTGACTCCTTGGTCCTTGGATGTGGCAAGGAGGAAATCATCTCACACTCCTGGTTTCTTGCCTTTATCTTCACCCTTTCCTCTCTCCAACTTCTATCTTCTCTCTTTTTCTTTCCCGGTCTTGCTCCTTGGTTTTTCATTTCTCACTTGGCACAATGGCAGTTTCCCTCTCATGCTGTCTTCTAACAGTGGGGAGATCACCAAGAACAAAACTGATTTCTTGGCTTGCCAGCAACTCCAAAACAAACAAGCGAAATCATTGTTTAAAAACTGTGTAAATAAAAGGATATTCTTAGTTTTTGTTGCTGAAATTCTGAGGGATTGAAAAAACAAACTCTTTATGCGTAAAAGTATTTTACTTGGCCAGATGGAACATAATTATATTGGATGTGTATGAAATTTTTCATATTTAATTTCAACACTTTTTTTTTTCAATAAAAGTGAAGGAAAATTGGAAATTAAAAATGGTTTTAAATAGAAAAAAACATCTGGTCTGCCCTTTTGGAAGATATTATAGTGAGTTTGGCTTTTTCAAATACATTTCTTAACAAGAAGACCTTAGTGAAAGAGGGATAATTGTTTTTAGATGTCTCTATCCATGTATCTTTACCTTGAAGAATAAAGCAAAGCTTCAAAAGAGATAATTTCTTCTGTTTTAACAATGCACAGGGGACAGGCAGAGAGTCCTTGTGCTCTGTTCCAGAGCTTGGTGCCATGGCAAACATGGCAGGGCACGTGGAAAAAGGATTAAGAGTCCTCTAAGGACAGGCAGGAGATGCTAGTGGAGTCACAGTAACTCAGTAGACAGTGCACAGAGGTCATACCAACCTACACACTGGATAACTTACGGACCTGAATCTGCAAAGGTTTGAAGCCTTCTCACTTAGGAAGCACACTTTGTCATGCATTTCTTGTAGCGGCACTACAGGCCCCGATCTGTCAAAGTTTTAATTGTAGTTGGGGCCTAATCCAAGTACTACTGAAGTTAGTAGGGAGGTCTTTGCTGCCATGCATGTTCTTTGGATTACGTTTTCAGAAAGTGGCCAGATAATCACCATGCTGAGTCAGATATCATATAAATCCATCAAATAAGCACAGCATAG
This sequence comes from Cygnus olor, assembly GCF_009769625.2. Lineage (NCBI taxonomy): Eukaryota > Metazoa > Chordata > Aves > Anseriformes > Anatidae > Cygnus > Cygnus olor. Next base: position 31,193,150 of record NC_049175.1, read on the forward strand.
TACAGGTAGCAGATCTCACGTGGAGGTCTAGCTTTGCTCCATGAACATGTTCAGGCTCTGCAGTTACTCTGCTGAGAAAATGGCCATAAAAGCGCACCTCCAGGACATATGTTATGTCACCACTGGGATGGAAACATCTCTTCTGTAAGAGGCTAATTCAGCCCTCCGTTCTCAATTCATCTAAGACTCTTGGAAAGTATGATAAAAGCAGAGTTTTTTTTTTTCTTGTGGCTTTTGGAAAATGGAGGTTGACCATTTACGTGTCTTCTCATTTCATATAGAAACATAATAATTTTATTATATATTAATTTGGTTGCTATTTTTTGAAGGAAATTCTAGTGATTCTTTTGAAGCTTGGTACATTTGTATCAAGTATCTGTTTGCATTTGGAACTTCCCTAAGTTATTGCCAACATTTACAGCTAACCTAAAACACTCAGTTGTAACCCTTTAAAAGAAGGGTTCCTATTTAAAAGTATGTCTGTATTGTAATCTTACCAGGATGAAATAAAAGATGTTAAGCTATTTCAGGGTGGATTTCATAATTGCATCTCTTTATATCAGACTAGTGATTTTCATTAGCTTAATAAAAAGATATTTTAGCACTTGAATACTTTCCAGAAACTGTTTAATGGATTATCAAAAGCAACTCAATTATGGCCAAACCAATGGCAAGATTCAATATAAACATCAAATGAACCTGATCTTATATTGCTAGGAATCAAATTCCTGGAGGAGCGGTGCCACAAATATGTTAGTCACTATAGCGATGCCCAAATTCCACATGATGATATGCACATGTTCTATTGTGAAGAAGCTAACTTTGGTTATGAATACTTCTCTATGGTCATGCTTAAAGCACATGGAGTTACAGGATGCAAAGGCATGTTTAAAAAGAGGATTTCTTTTAAAGGAAAAGCTATAATACATAGTTTCTTAAAATGCATCAGAGAATTTACATAATTTTAGTCCTCTCTATTACTTGGTTTCATACAGAAGAGGAGGCACTCTCAATTTAAGCTGGAAAACTGGAAATGTTTAATGGCCTCTAGGACCATCTGTCGTGGAGATGCTTTCTGGGGTGGCATCTGATGCTGTCCTCACATCTGTTCTGATCCAAAACATCCACTGGAGTTTACTGAAGCTCCCTCTGTCCCTCTGCATGAATTTCTCTCCAAAGAGAATGGCACAGCCCAAGATTTCTTTGCCATGCAGTGAGCAGATAAATACAGTGCACCATTGTGTGCCTGGGCCGCAAAGTGTAGGCACAACCATGAAGAGTGGGCACGACCAAACCGGCATGTATTAAATGCTGTGCTTACCGGTTTCAGTGGTGATGTCTTCGCTGGCTTCGGTAAAGGTCAGGATTTGGCCCAAGACTCCTTTGTCCTGAACTAGGCACTCTCCTTCTAAAACCACCACAACAGATCCAGCCTCCAGGGTCACTTGATCATCTGGCTTAAGGCTGTTGGTTAATATAATTCAGTATTCTTACACTAGATATCTGACTGAGAACCTCAAATATTTCTACGTAAACTGCCCAAAATACAACCAGATTTCCTTTTTGCCACTCCTAGTACTTAGACTAGTTTCCCTATGGTGAACTACTGTTTCACTGTGATATGACTTATTTTCTCATGCTTTTTCATACAGTTATCCAAAGAGAGTACCCACTCATTCAGTCCTGGGATGGACACAATGTAGTGCCAATGCTGATGCATAGGCTGACACTTCTGATAAAGTCACCTTTTATATATCTCATCATCATGAAAAATGTCCTGTTTACTGAAAATCTCAAACACTTATGCATTAACCAATCTTGTATTTCTGAATCATGAGAGGAATTTTAAAATATAATTTTCGTATCTTAGACTTGATCTTATGTACAATATCTCAGGAGTATATTTTTAATTAGCCTTGTTTTATGTGTTCTGGATGAGCCATGTGGTACAGCAGCTATTTGGGGTGTGACTAAATAGTGAAAATAGAAATGCATGAACTATGACTCATTTTCAAAAAAAAATAATATTTGATATCTGATGTATGACCTCAAATTTGCCCAAACAATTTACTGGCCAGGGGCCATGTATGCCATATTTGAAGCTGAAAATATTTTATTGTGATTTGTAGCAGTGGGAGTGCATGCCTGGATTTATAATGGAAACAATCCTAACCACAGTTATGGTAGAGCTGCCACTGTCCCATTATAAACTGCCACTTTTCCTTCTGCTCATTTCTGCCTTTTTTTTCTTCTTTCTATATTCATCAGAGAAAATCATATCTGTATCAGTACTGAAAATGTTTAAATAAGCTATGTTTCTTTCCACCATTTTAATTCAGGTTTCCTGCAGTGCATTTCTCCATAGTACATAAGCATTGGGTACCACAGCAAAATATCCTAAAACTGCTCCTGTGAGTTAGGTATTCCTGTTTCCTGAGATATATAATGTAGAAGGAGAGTGGTACAGTTATATTCCATCACGCTTGAGTTCTCTGTGTTCTTTTGTGAAAAATAATAATAATAATAAAAAAGAGTCAGAAGAGGGGATGTATATAGAAACAAAGATGTGATTTGTGATAGAGTTGGAGTCCTTATATTTATTTTTCTACTCATAGAAGGCTGAAGGTCTGATTTATAAACAACTTGCTGTATATTTGCTTCTTCAAGGCATCTTTAGAATCTTCCCAGCCACTGGATTTCCCAAAGAACTAAGCTTTTGGGGGATGCTGCATTTGTTCATACAGCGATTTTTAAAGTTGTTCCAAAGAATCTGATTCCTGGATGTGGGTGGAGTCACCCGGTCTGCCGTCAAATTAACGTGGAGTGCTCATGGGGCTGTAATGATCATACTGGAGCGATGCCTTTTCTGACATATGTATATGTTCCTGCAGAGGAAATTTGCAGACCCTCTCTCTATTGGCCTCCAAGGAGACTTCTTTCAGTTGAATAAATTTCGAAATTAGACACACACAACTTCCAAGCATGCCTCTTCCTTCATTTTGTGGTTCTGATGCACGTTACCTCAAACCAAGCCCCAAAATGTGAGTTGTACAGTTTTAGAGAAATTTATCAACATAATTTTATAACAACCACATGTATAACTATGGCACAGGTTATGTTAACTGTTTTATGTCATTTAGCATGTATCTTATTGGGACTTAGAGGATTCTGTGTTCCACTAGAAGCAGAGCTATTGTGATAAATGCTGGTAGAGACAGAGTATGTAATATTTTTTGAGCATTTTTTGTGGATGTACATCAACAATTAATACATTTAAATCCTTTAAGTACTGTGACACCAACATGCTGTTTTCTATGCAATACAATTTCAATAAAAACAGTATAAACCTCCACTTCTCTTCTTGCATTTTCCTGTGTATTTAACCAGATGCTATATCACTATCCTGATGCTTATTGGAAAACATACAAATATATTTTATCTGGTAGTTCTTTTACCTTTAATGCCTTGTCTTCATTTTCTTGTGAAATTTCTCTCTTCAGGTAGTAAATAGAGTGCCATTTCCAGCCTGAGATAGTCATTTTTTCATGGAGATCATATACATCACTCACCTGTCTTGTCTTATCAGACACAAGAATTCTTGTCATTTGTCTCAGAGCAAAGTTAGTATCTCACATGTTGCAACAGGTTTCCTGTGCAACCTCCATAATTTCGTTTGGACCACTTCTGGTTTAGTCTCAGTTCTCTTGATTTATAATGTTATTATGTCCCACATCATAATATTGTGAGATAATCTCATGGTCTTTTTCAAAATATTTCTCTTCTCCACACCTACAGAGTATCATGAATGTCACTGTCCCAGTTTTGTAGGTGGGAAACTAAGGTGTTTAAGCTTCCTATTCAAGTTGCTAATATAAACACCAAGGCCACTTTACATTAACAGTAGACAGAACCAGAATTTGGCAGTACTGGAGACTGGGTAGTCTAAATAATTCATTGTCCTCTTGTACCAAAATAGATTCCTAAGACCAATACAGGCTGAATAGCGGTTACAGAGATGAAAGGTTTATCTTCATGCTAACAATTAAAACCCAAAGCACTTGACTTAAACACAGTGGAACTTCTTACTTCCATTATCCAGTGTGCCAAAAGGGTTGAGATAACATTGCTCTGTCCTTACTCTTATCATGCATTGCAGCTTGTTTGTCACTGACCAGCCACACCACTCTTCCACTAGTAGAAGTGTCTTTTCAGTGAAGAAATAGCTCAAATGAGCTGCCCATTGCCTCAGAAGACATGCAGGGCAGAAAAAGGAATTGATTTGAGGACCCACAGTCTCAGGATGGTATCATAGTTATTGTACTAACTCTTCGCACAGTGAAACCACTGCCTGATGCTGAAATACAGTGGTGGATTCTTCTTCCCTTAGTCTCAGTGACCTGTTGGATACTAACCAGCCATCCTCTCTTGTTCTTCTTGCCCATGCTATTGTGTTTCCACTGGACCAAGTCACAAGTCTCTTGGAGCTTGCAGCTCAGCTGAAAATGTACAGGCATTGGAAATACATGGGTATTTCTACTTGTCAAGACATGTTGGATCTTCAGCAGAGCTTGGTGTTTCATCCAGATCCAGCCTGATGTCTGTGTAGCTATCTAAGCATATTCTGACTTCTTAAGAAAGCCTACATGACTGCCAGACCAGGAGTGGTAGTTTCTGACCCACTGTCTGCCTGAGCAGCTCTGACTATCAATGTGTTCCACATGGTGGAAAGCACGGCCAAACTATGTCATTCTTTCTCCTTGCCCACATCCAGACCTGGCTGGGTCATCCATGTCACAGAGAGAGGAAAGCCACATGATGGGTGAGTTTTCTCATGTGGTTCATCATGTGTGCTCTGGGGGGCTGTGGTCCCTGCCTAAACTGCATCTCATCCTAGCTTTGGAACCACTTTCCTGGATATCTTCCTTGAATGTCTGTTTAGATTGTTTCAGATTCTTCTAGCTGACTCACTTCAGGACTATTACCATGGAAAAAAAGGATGTATTCAGGGAAAATAGAAGGGATTTGGACCAGTCAGTGTAAATATGTGATGTAGGCACATAATGAAATACTGTGGGTATCCTTGAGTGAGAACAGATAAATGACAGAACCATTAAGGGGAGATGGGCTGGAAGAACCAAATCCCAAGCTGTGCACACCGTTTTCTTGGGTTTCTAGATGAACAGTGTCACCTCAGTTCTGAAGGTGCTGTGGGGGTAAAACCCTTTTCTTTAACTAATGCTGTGTTTTTTCCCAGTCCCAAGTTACGACAAAGGTTCAGCTTAGCAACTTCAGAAATGGGGCTGTTGAAATCTGTGGAGGTGCTGCACTGTTCTGTACACATATGCCTGCACTTTGCCAGCACTTTCTATATAAATGATTCCCAGATTTCCAATTGTATTTTGTTTATAGACACGTTTTGCCTATTGTAAATTGCATATGGTTTTACCTCTAACCTTGGGTCTGATCCTTTCACAAAGAATTTGGCTAGGGAAAGGAGTAGATGATCCACTATTTGTTAGCAGTTCATTATATATGTGTGTGTGTATGTGAATGGATATAGATATATATCTGTGGGACCGATACTGGGAGGTGCTGAGCTTTCTTAATCTCTTGTGAAGTCAACAGGAGTTGAGGGCACTCAGCACTTCCCAAAGGTGGTCAGAAAATATCAGTTTGGGGCAACCTCTTGCTCAAGATTTTGCTATCTTGAGTAGAAAAAAAAATGATAAGCTTCTTAGAGCCTTTCTTAAATGCTTTCACCTTGAGATTGTAACTATTTATGTTTTACCACTTTTTCACATGGAAAATGTGTTGCATGTTTTTTTGTTGGAGTTTTAAGGATCAGATTGATGAAGGAGAGTTCAGAGCCAGACGTACAGTGTAAGAGACAAAGGTTTAGTAATGAGTTCAAAATTTACAAAACACAGAAGCAAATATGGCTTTAATACATGATGTGACCCTTTATAAGGCTTGAAATTACTCTTCAAAAATCATTCTGGCTTGACTTCAGAGCCGAGTGGATTGTGGGATACCACAGATTGACTTTGAGTAGTGGGTTGGTATTGCAGGAATTTTTTAATTTCCTGTAACTCACAACAATTTTCTTCCAGTTAGACCTTATCCTGCTGCAGTGTATTTACTGAACAATTTAGTACAGTGTATAAGCCAGATCAGAGGCACATGCGTGCACTCATACGCATACACACACACACACACAGAGTGAGGAAAATTAAAGAATTAATAACAAAATTTAAAATGATTAAAAGAGAAAGGTACTGTGTGTTGTTGTTTATGTTTTTATGTGTGTAATATATTTAATATCTAACTAGTGATGTAAGGTGGAAGAAGAAACTTTGGGCTGAAACATATTTTTTCTTTTTTTTTTTTTTTTTTAAGCAAATAAAGATGGTTTAAGTTGCATTAATGAATTGAAAGCAATTTGGCAAAAGCTGGTTATTATTGTTTGTAACAGCCTTTTAATTAGTTCTTCAAACACATTTTCAAAACCTCCCCAAAGATACCTAATTTGCATAACTTAAAAAAAAATGTTGCTTAAACTGACAAAGCTGCTTATGTATTTATTAACAGTAAAACAGTACTAAAAGGATCCCAGTTCAAGGGGAGAAATATTTCATGCCACAGAACTGCATGTACTAATTTCATTCAATTGTCTCCCAGGTATTGCAGGGCAATTATTATAACATAACTGAATGTAAAAAATACAACCTAGAGGTCTGTTATGGTATAATTCAACTGAAAGCAGAACGACATGAATGACAGCAATGTATTAGGGTCACTAAAGCTATAGATACAGATTTATTTCTGCTGCTGATTTTAAAAATCATATTGATGTCAATGGGCTAATGGAGTATATATACATATATATGTGTATTGTTATTAACGTATCATAATAATAGTGTATGTTTACCAAGAAACCTAACACTGTTTAAAAGGTATTTATGTGCTCACACATACACACACAATGCATACGAATATGAATTTACAGCATGCTTTACTTCTTATCTAAAATCTATTCTGTCCAGGGAAAGCCTTTGCACTAACTGTAATTTGGTTTGTGCTGGGCCTTGAAGAAATGGGAAACATCTGTATGTTGTGGTTAAAATATGATCATATCTTCATATTATTGGAAGGAGAATGCTTGACTGAGTGAACAAGATGAAAAATTGCAATATGTTTCTAAAACTTTAAGAATTAGTGATAGTAACAGTGACACCTGGCTATACTAGTGAAAAATAAAAAGGTAGAAAAATAAAAGTCTAAGATTACCTTAAGTGAAGTAATTAAATGTTTCTTTAACTTCTGGACAGCAAATAGGAAGAGATCATAACCTCTAGCATTTTGAGAAGCAGGATGTATGATGGGATTTATTAATAGATACAAAGTAAATAACGCTTATTAAATTTCAAGGTAAATTTATTTTCTCCTACCTACCAATGGAAAAAATTCTTTTGAAATAACACTCATTAGAAATTGAAGGTTATACTGACAAAACAGAACTGAATCCTTCAAAAATAGCCCCCAGTAAAAGTCATAGAAAGATCTGAAGCTAAGCCTATGACAAAAAAAAAAAAAAGAGAAAAAAGAAAAAAAAAAAAGAAACTTAATATGCAGGCAAACTTTTTAATATGTGAGCCAGACACAGAAATATTGGTACTCTTTGAAATGAGCAAGAATTTGATGAAACACTAAAGGGTTTCCTATATTTTATTTTATTGGACAGCAACAAGTAACTCAATGAAAGAGTATCCTGTAATAGCCAAATACTTCTCAGTGTCAGCTCAGTACTTTAACAAGCGTATTTCCCTGCAATGCAGAAATGTTCCTGAATGACATGAGTTGTGTGTAAATTGCAACCTTGGTTCTTCACCTAAACCCCAGCTGGAATTCTTCTCTTGACTTAGTGAGGCTTTCAAGCAGGCTCCAAAATAATGAAGGGACAAATCCATTGAAGTCTTTATTTATGTCTAGATTGTTTTCTCTCATCAAAGATCCCCCTGAGGCTCTTCCTTCTGCATTCTCCTGCCGAGAGTTTGCACCTCCCTGTAAATCAAGCTACACCCCGGCTCTCTGGAATCTCATGGATGAAATCAGGATTTAGCTCTTTCTTGGTCCCATGGACTCCCTCACAGCTGCTCAGGCTCCTCTTAACTCTTGGAGATGCTCAGTTAAAGTGACCTCTTGAGCATTGCAAGTGTTGCCATAACTAAACTGTCAGAATGTCTGTGGGAAATCAGTGAATTCAGCAATAACTTCTCTAGGCCCTAGTTGGACCAGCCAAAATGGGGAAGATGTTCAAAGGGATGTTCCTGTCTCCTTTTGGACATATACAAAATTCAACTAGAGTGAAATTTTAGAACAACCTTGACTTGTCTCTAAACTTGGATGAAAAGTTATCTTCAGTTTCCAAGACAAGTCCCATTTTAGATGTTTCATTTACCTGGCTATAGAAGTCCACGTATCTGTTGCACCCAGGCTGGATTGCTTTTTTAATGAAAGGGGTATTTATCCTGCTCCAGGCTATGATCCTCAGTTTCTCCACAGGTTCAAGGTCACTGTCCAGTGGATTCCACATTTAGGCGTTTGTCCTAAGGTCTCTTAAGGTCTTAACAAATTAATGTACAATCATGTAGATCATAAGGTGAATATATATCTAGAAATCATTTTGATAAATGCATCTTTTTTGAGACGACAAATTATGAAATCAGAGATTTGGGACAGTGTTTTCGCAGTTGTAGGGATCAAATTTATGGGGCAAATTAACAACAACAACAACAAAAAAGAAGAGGTCAATCCAAATTTTAAACCTTTTCTTTTTTTTTTTTTTTTTTTTTTTTTTTTTTGAAAATATTTCAGGACTTTTTTCCTTGAGAAAATACTTTCATTGTAAGCAATTCGTACAATACTCAAACTCTCTTTAATTCTTCCAAAAAGACTGGGTTTGCCTCCCTTTCTCCATATTGCTTCTGTATTTGATCAAGGAGAGGGAAATGTACAAAAGATGTTGTTATTAATCCTGCAGGGAAAGCTCTGTGATACCACAATAGTGTGTAAGACAAGTCTTGGGAATTTCTCAGAACTAGTGTTCGTTTGGTCCAGCCTGGATTCATTCTGAGTGAGCTGCTCTTCCACAAGTAAGTTTCCTGTGGGCAGTCTCATATTAATCTACTTCTAAAGCACTGTACATATTTACATTGGACCTGTGTGATATTACATATATGCAACACAGGTTTTAGAAATCATATCTGGCAAAATCTTGTGTGCTGTGATTTTAGCAATCTTCACATGAGCAACTCAGTGCATCCAAAAGACAAATGAGAACAAGGGAAAGGACTGTCAAATAGAGAAAGACCAGAATGTCAAGCTTCAAAAGGGGGGTTGGTCTTGTGCATAAGGCCCCGCATAAGCGATCAGGCAATCTGGATTCAATTCCCAGCCTTTCCACAAATCATCTGTGAAAGTACGAGTAACGCATTTTTTCTGATGCTCTTCGTAACATATTTGAAAGCATATGTGATGTTCCCTGCTCTTCTCTAGCAGTGGAAATGCTGGAGTATTATCAGCCATGCTACCAAGTCAATTTGACAGGTCACTGTTGGATGAATATGTTGCTCCTGACGACAAGTGCCCCAGCTCACTTATTACGATTTTGGAGCTCTTTGCGGGTGCACTCAGCAGAGCATTTGGTTACAATCATTTCCTTTGAGTTACTTAATCAATATCTCCTGTCTACTTAGCCTGCAGTGCCAGGGTAAGAGAATGAAAGATGTAGAAATAGATGACCTAAAGAGATGACAATTCATACTTATCAAGCTGTATATTTGGTTCTAAGGAGCTCCCACAGCAGGGGAGGTTCAGCTTTACATCACACTGGAGCTGTACTGCGAGTTCGATATTTCAAGCAAACTCTTTCAGCCAGTGGCAGGTTCATAGGCAACAATGGGAGCAGAGGCTGCTTCACATTGCTGACATACCAGTGATGCCAATTTATGAATTCTTCTGTAAATCTCTGGAGATACAAACCATCTGTAAGGCATAAAAAGACAACAACATTTATGCATTTGGTTACACATAAGAGGAGTGAATACGTTTTGTTTAGACAATTCCCATGAATTCCAGTCACAGGAATCACTGACTCTGTCTTGTTTATGAGCTTTAAATAATGTTAGCAAAGCAGAATTTCCAAATAGTTATGCAGAAACAGAGATTACTAGGTGACTGCCTTACACTTTGTTTTTGTTCCTGTGCCTTCTAAAGGGACAAGTTGCACCCATTTGAATACACTAGTGGCTGAGCAGAAATAAAAGAGCTTATCTGCTAATTTAATTTTATCTTCTAAATCAAAAGCAGTTATTATGGGAGAATCAGTTAAGTCATAATGATATGTTTTTGCTTCTTGAAACTCCTTTATTAAAAAAGGAATAAACAATGATATATGCAAGGGACTTAGGGTATTTTCCAGGTCTTTTATCTTCTTTTGACCTTGGCAGTTATGAGTACAAAATATATCTCAGCATTAGTCTGAGAAAATTAGGATTTATCATTTTTAGTAATACTTAGCAGAATTTCCCAGTGTATGGGTACTATTTTTCAATGCTTTGCCAGTTTTCAGAAACATAACCTATCTTTTACCCCTCAAAGTCACTTACTACCACATCTAAATAAAAAATGACAGCCTGTCATCTGATTCATCTGATTGACAAGGTATCAGTATCACCACATGGTCTTTTCTTATACCCGGCAAAGCACAGTAAGACAAGGAAGGGAAAAATAAACATTTATGCTGAGGTTAAAATGGCTTGTAGTAAACAAGCTTCTAGAGCAGTGTTTGCTTACCCTGGGATGGGGCAAAAGTTCTGAATTGCTTCAGTGGTATCAGTGTACTTAAAAAACAACAACAAAAACAAAACAAAACAAAATTTATAGGAAAGCTTCACTCAGTTCACAGCAAAATTTCTCTCTTCTCAGGGTAAGAAGTTCACTGCTTGGCTTGTGGGCATGCACCCCTCAGCTTTGCTGCACACAGAGAAGACACCACTGCTACTCTGAAGGGAAAGAGGATAAGAATGAAGGGTGAATGAGGAACCTCAGGTTTTTGGCTCCACTATTATTTTCATCTACATTCAATAATTTTGTGTCCTTACACCAACAGCTTGCAGTTATATAGGTGCTCAGTGAATTCTAACAGATTCTGCTGCCATTCAAACCTAGGCACTGGAAGAAAGGCATTTTCTTCAGAAACTTTGCCTTACACGTACATATAAGCACTGTGATTACTCCCTGAAAATTACAGGACCTTCCTGCACAAGAACGAGAAAAGTCCTATTATTTATCCTGCTCTCAGCTCAGGAAGATGGGGTGAGTTCAGGGATCAGACAGAGCATAGGATCACATGCAAACCTTGAAGACTCTATACAGACTTCAGTTTTTGGTGGTGTGTAGGGTAAATGACCATTAATGACCTTTAATCCATAGTATGTGGCTCACAGTTTGGTAGCTTTCTGATCCTTTTGGCCTAGAAGCACTTAGCTTTAAGTTACTCAGCAGGCTGACCTCGTGATTTAACCAAGTACAGCTGAAAACAGTGAAGTGAAGATAGGCTGTGAAGGTGAGGGTTTCCACTGAGGTGTAGGTGTCACACCATGAGAAAAGCAACAGAACTGAGTCTTTGCTGTCAGGAATGACCTGAAAATCCAAGGCCTTTAAAGTGAACTTGAGATCAGCTTTCCGTGGCTTTACTGAGGAAGGCTACAAAAAGGCCAAAATGCTCCAGGCCACCTAAGAGTGCAGATGTTAATGAAAACAAAAATCAGAAGTTGAAGCATAACCAATTTAATGCCTGTCCTAACTTGTACATGAGATATCCACTTGCACGGCGTTCAGAGGGAGCTGTGACCTCATTTCCCCTGGCACGCTGGTCGGATGTGTTATTTTCTCATGCCATCACAAAGTAACCAGAAGCTTTTGTTTCCAAGTGATAACTTGCACAGATGCAAGTTATTTCCCAGTAATGCAGGCACTAACATGTGTTGCCACTGGAGTTTGAAATGTCCATTAATTTAACAGTAAATCCCTTATCCCTGTAAAATGAAAACACCATATTCTACATGGACAGAGAAGAACATATAACTCTGCTTTTCAGATGTTAGAGCCTCCAGTGGACAATTGTTCACCAATTTCAATTTACACAGCTGGCTGTCTCATCCTGAAAAGATGCCTTAGGACTGAGAAAGCATGGAAAGTAAATTACCATCTCATTCCAAACAACATCATTTCCCTCTCCCTCAGGCTAAAATTGAGGTATGTTAATACAACAATGTTAGGAAGTCAGCCCTGCTTCTGTTGGCACAACATTTGACCTGTGTAAAGAGGCCAAAATTTTCTGAATCCATAGAAATAAAGTTCTGTAGATACCAGATACTTGTTTGTCTTACCCAAGGATGATTACGAGGAAGAGACTGAAGTATGCAAAGCCACAAAAGGTTTCATTGCCACTGGAGTAAAAATCAAAACAAACCCATCTTGCGAAGTTAAAACAAGAAAAAAAAATGAAGTGGTTGCTGCTTTATGTTAAAAAAAAATATTGAGCACGTTGAGGATTCTGTTCTCAAGTATTGGCTATTTTTATTTGTCCGTGTAACACAGCAGTCGGAAATACTTATTGCAAGACAGTCCAAATCTCTTTCCAACATTATCAACAATTGCAAGGGAATAATCTGACTCAGCAACTTCATTATTGTTAAGGACACTTGAGCATGCTGAGTTTATAAATTTGATAATGCTTGGTTTATGAGTTTGATTACTGAGTTAAATTACAGCTCACAATAATTAACCCAATTAATGCACACTCTACTACTGTGCTGAAAATAATAACAAAACACACAGCCAAATGTTAATCAAGACCTGCATATGACATGGGGAAATGGGAACTGTGGAAACCCCCCCCCAGTCCAAAACTATTCTCTTTCATCCTTACTTCATTTATTTCTGTTAGATTGTTTTAGCATTTGCGAATTGTTTTCCAGAGCTATGGCACAATAACAAGGAGTCTGGAATTGATATAGTCTCAAGAAATACTCTAAAGTAATATGATTTTCTCTTAAAGTTTGATGTTTAGCAAAACTTTAGAATCCATTTAGAATTATGTTTTTCTAAATGACCAGAATTGTTTTCCTTTTTTTCTGGAAAGGGGTGTGAGCCAACTAAACAATACCAAAGACGACATTGTTCCCAGGCATGTTAGAAGTTACCTCCCATATACTATGAAAGTTAAATGCTGCTGGGAAGCTAACTGCCCTCTGCCTTTGAAAATCTCCTCCTAAATTCCTGTCTTGAAGCATAACATCAGCTGTATTACTGTAGCCTAATAGGTCACAATATTCAAGCAGACTTTACCAGAATTTTAAGGACCTTTTATTATATTTATTTATTTTAATTTTTTGTAGGAGCGTAAACAGAGGCGGGGTGATGTCTTTATGAATAAGTGCAGTTCAATGACTCCTCAGGTGTGGGAATTAACATCCATCCAGCTCCAAATGTACTTTTATTGTCTGGCTAAACGTTATTTTGGGGCAATATCAAGGTTCAGCCTGGGCTGCAGGGGTTGGGACTGTGGGGCAGTTCTGGGGTGCACAGAGATGCAGCCCAAAGCAAGTATGAGGGCTGAGTTCAGCTGCAAGACACCTCCAGAGTTCAGGTGCTTCCAGAACTGGCAGGCAGTGGATAAGTGGGCTTCTTAATCACAATTTTGGACTTTGCTGTCTCTGTTGTACCTAGGTCCTGCTGTGAACACGTAAGCTGTGCTGCTGATGCTCGTAATTCCTGCGGAACACGTGGGCGGCTGCCTCTCTCATTCAGCTATGATCGTCCTCTTCCTTTCCCAGACTCCCATGAAAGCGTGAAAAGTGCAGTTATTCATGCACAATAAGGTGTGATCGTTATCGTGACTTGTTTCTGCAAATGTTGTTAAAACAAGGCAATATCTGAAGCTCCACAAAAGCTGTGCCTTTCTCATGCAAAGCGTAACATTCCTGGCGAGTCGAATGCTGTGTCAGAACCGGGTAAACCAGAATATTCCTAACATTTTAATGTATGTGCACACTCCTCCACTATAAGATATATGTGCATTAGCCAAGGAGAATGCTATCAACAAAACTTGATAGCTAATGTGGTTTACCATCATCCTTTTTGCAAATGAGGTATTCATTTAAAGACTGTTATTAACTATAGAAAGGTCGAATTTATAGTGCTTTTTGCTCATATTTAAACCACCTCCTGCCTACAGAATTTATCTGTAGCCTTCTGCAAAACCTTGTTCGTGTTTGCATTGCTATGTAAATAACATTATAACAAGCATAACCCTCCAAACAAAGTCTGAGGCTTAAACAAAAGAATCAGTTTTCAGGAGATGTAGTGCAGCTTAAATTTTAAGACTACACTCTTGAGTTATCTGACTGTTTCTAGAACCTCTCTCTCTCAGCCTCCAGACAATTTGTAAGCAGAATTTACGGAACATTTACAGGAAAACAAATTGATGAACAAAGAAGGACATAGCCCAGCTTTGGTACAAAGTTCAAAAGGAGATTATACAAATCCAGAATATGACCACTCTAGAGACCATATTACAAATCTTTCCACTTTGATGATCTTTTGTTATCCAAAACCAGATTTTAACAGCCCTTTAACAAGCTCCTTTTCCAGGAGAAATTCAGAACTCTCTTTCTTTTTCAGCTACCCAAAGAAATCCTTGGGGATCTTTGGCCTTTAGGGCATAGGATTTTTTTTTTTCTGGTACAATTAGAGGTTTTCACACAGGACACAAGTATTCTTTTCGTTTGTAAGTGAAAGCAAGAGGAAGGGACTACGTTCTTCCAACCACGTAAGACTATAGTAGTCCACATGGAACTTAAAACTTTGACGTATGTTGACGTAAGCCATATTGGAATATTGTGACTGTCTTTACATGCTGATGCCTGACATACCATTAACTGTTAGCCTTCCAGCTCAAAAATGCTCAAGTACAGGTTTCTCTGGTTCTCTCAGTTCTGCAATATCCTAGCCCAGAATATTGTTGCTAACATTAGTGTTTGGTGGAAGCAATAGACATATAAATGGTTTCAAATCATGCCTCAGAGCGGGAAAGTAGTTTGGTCTCAGAGTCTCTGAGCTCAGGGCAGTGCTAAGTGCCTTTGTGCTGGTCTTCTAGGGAGTCACTTCTCAGTTTCTTAGCTCAGCTGCAAATCACAAGCTGGCACAAGGATATAGTGAGGCAGTGTGTCAGGATGAGGTGCTCTGGTGTGGTGAAGAAAAGCTTGAGGAGTAAACCTGAGACAGGGGCAGCTGCATGTAAAGGAAGGACCCCTTATATTAGAAGGGATGAAAAAGTCTTGGAAAGTACTATGAAAAGTAAACGGTGGAAATCAGGACAAACAGAGCTATGATTCATCCAGGAAAAGGTTTTTCTTACTATATATACGTCCAGATCTTGTTTGAAGTGTGGTAGCTTGGTTTGCCTTAGGTTTGCCATTGCATGGTTTGTAATATTTCAGTTGAAATGATAGTGGCCAGCTGCCCAAAATGGCTATGAGTACCTGCAGCTATACATGAGTTGTTACTAGTTTGGGTATTATATGCTGAAAAGCAACAACTCTTTTGTAAGGAAACGGTACTGTACTGAAATGGAGAACCTTGCCAAAAACTGTGTAGTGTTACTCTTTCCACCCATAGGATTTAGCCCTATATTACTTTACTGAGAAATATGTGGGTGGGCATGTGCAGATTGGAGCATAAATCTGAAGTTTATCTCCAGCTCCACCTGAATGCTGTTCCCCTTTGTGCAGGAAGTCAAGCACAAGGTTCAGAATTAAATTAATGGTTAAGCACTCAGAAATCTGCACTGTTCATGTGTTTACATGCTGAGTCTGCCAATGTCTAGAAAGGTGGCTACCAACTATACAATTTTAATGATTGTTGGAAATGTGGATATCTGATGATCTAAGCTTCATCTGCTGTAAATTAAAGCTCAGATTTCTTTAAATCAATTGAATTTTCCATTCATGCTGAAAATGAGATATGATATCAAAAGCGTAAAAAGCTCAAAAGGTATTAAGTGACCTTCATCACTCTGTCAGATATGATCACCAAATTGATTAATTTCCCTCACCTGATATATGTAGTAACTTCTAAAACAAAATTATATTTACTGGGACACGTCTACAGTTCCTTTTCTTGAATACATTAACAACTAATTATCTAAGAGAGGCTTGGAAAGTTCTCATTATATAGGTGTCTGTTGTGTCTGATGTGTCACACAATGATTATGGAATGAGATTTTTTCAAATGTCCTGAGTACACAGGGATTGCCCATAACTGTTACCATTGTCCACAACCTTTTTTTCCTTAGCCCCACAGAATCCAGGATTTTCTTTCCTACTCCATGGTAAATGTGCTGTGCGGGCTAAAGCAATTACAGGAGATTTTCTTATTTTTTTCCTCATCTAATTGAATATATTTAACCAGGTATTTATCCATGTTAAACTTTGATACATATGTAGTAAAACCCTACTCTATATTTTTATTTAAATTCCTCTGACCTCTAACTTTAGAGCTCAGGATCAGTCATGTTTAGCATCAGACCAGCCAGAATTCTGCTGAGTTGCCAGAGCTCTGCTGAACCTTCAGAGAAACCTGCTAGTTCTTCTCAGCAGGATATCTCCAGGAGTGTATGCTGGACTGGACACGTGGATGAAGGCTGGAATCAGAAGGGCACAGTCCAGCAGTTGTCATTACAATTAATTGGTGGACTCCATGGTGTCCTACCAAAGAAACTGAGTACTGGCTTCTGAAGAGTGACTTGTGGAGTAAAACAGCTGTGCTGAAATATGGAAAGGTAATTATTCTTAATTGTATTCACCAGATGTCAGTCATACCAACTCAATTGCATGCATCAGTTAAGGTGGGAGTACCTGCCAGAGAATTGCCTGCTTAGTCTCTTTTTTCAAAAGTCAGGATGACTGAGTCCACGTCAGACATGCATGAACACATCTGTGCAAGATTCCCCCCAGACGGGCAAACATCAATATTCCTACATCAGTGGCCAGAGGCATGGATGGGGCTGAGGGACCTGCCAAGAGCTACCAGGGAAGGTCTCAGGCAGCTTCCTGGGAGAGGCTCTGCACCTCCAGAGTCCAGGCACGGACCAGCTTATCCACCACAGTCTGGTTCTGTGAGAGCTCACAAATGAAGTGCCTGTTTTTGTAGCTCCAGGCACGATATCTGCCTATAGCCATACCCTCTCCCATGAAAACAGACACACCACACTGCTGAGAGCGAATGCCAGAGAGCCTTGAAAGGAGGCGGTAACTTTGAGAAGATTGATTGTTTTCTTCCCCAAAGAACTGCTGTTTCCCTATAATTTAGGTTTCAAGACTCTTTTTCTACCTGGACTGAGTTTCAGGAAAACCTTACGTGATGCACAAAATCAAACCCTAGCTGCCTGATTTATATTTTAAAAATAAAACAGCTAGAGCAAGGATTTTTTTTTTTTTTTTTAGACTGAAGGACTGATTTTTATTCTTATCATTACTTCTATAATATATAAGACTTCTGTAATCAATAGTACATATTTAGAGTTATTGGGAGATAATTCATGTTGTTCTGCAGTGTCTGGCCAGGTAAAGGGCAAAGGTTTAATGCAGTCTCACTACACTTGATTTAATAAGGTCAGTCACAACTCCATACAAATTCAGATTAGTATAACTTAATTAAGCGCTTAAAAATGATCAGCCTAGCATTTTACTGTGTTGCAGGCCAACTTGTCCTTTCCTTTCAGAGAACAGGGTAATAAAACTACTCGCATTACTTTCCCAGGTGAAGTGGTACACAATTTTGCCATTGATGTCACACGGGGGAAAAAGGCATCAGTTACAAACGTTAACCCATCATCCCATCGCATTGTACTGACCCTTCAAGCTCACAGTCTCCTTCTACATATGAAAGAGAGGCAGTAGGGTTGTAATCACATGCTCAGAAGTGTATTTCAGGCATTTCGGCACAGCCTCTAATTATATTGTCACACGCAATTCTTTCTCACAAACCTCTGGCCTCATTTGGGGCACAGAATGCCCCGCACTCACCTGTTAGGTAGTTATTAAGTACTATATTTTCTTCACTCGATGTGGGTCCCATACCTAATTTACCATATTCTATTCAAATTTTCCTCTGAAAAGTGACTGATAGGTGTCCTCGGATGTGAGTTTGTGGCTTCAGTGCTCTGCTGAGTTAGTTGCTTCACAAACATCAGTGAATTTATTTGCAGAGCGTGTCTGTGAGAGGAGAGGGTGCTTCACAAATGGGAACTTAAATGCTGAGAATATGACAGCAAAACGTCCACTAATTTAGCTGACAAGTTTGAAAGGTTTGAATTTTAAGAAGACATCGAAATTATGCATGTGGTGCCTAAAGCCCAGCTCCTCTTTGTGTCAGCTCCAACCAGGAGTGCGTTGAGCTTTGCAGGTTGGGCTCGGTCCCTCATTTGGCACCCAGAAAGGGGGAGCCACACACAGGGAGCACCTTTGACAACAGCTGCCTGATATCTAGCAGGGATGCAGTGGAGGCAAGGACAGCATGCCATTTTCCAGGGTATCTCACCTGCTTTAAGTCTAAGATCATTGTTCCTCTCCTTGCCTCCTTCCTTGTCCTACAGCCTGTCACATTCTTCCCTCCTCCAGCAAACAATACAAGTTTGTCCTCTGAGTAAGTCTCTGGACACTGAATGTGTCTCACACAGGGGTCGTGAGGAGAAAAATAACATTTTGTCACTTAGTTAAAGACTGTATTGTTCTGTCTATGCTTGAGAGACAAATTACACCTCCCAGGCAACTTTAATCCTGATATTGCTCAACTTTAAAAAGCTTGCATTTACTTTGTATTCCAGCACAGCTTCTTGGCATGCATTTCCCTATTTTCTATCAAGATTAAAAGAGACAAAATCCCCAAATTATTGAATCCATGTCTCCTCCTCAGCCACCTTAGTTTTAACGTCTATGCTTCCGTCCTTGTACAACTTGTCCAAATTTTCTGTCCTTGCTTCTGCTCTAGCCACCTCTTTCCCCTTTTCTCTGTGGCTCTGAAGGTTTTTTTCTTGAATTTAAATGTGTCTGGGCTGAACAATCAATGGCTGAGCGTGCAGGAGAATTGTTTCCGTGGGCTGGTCTCCAGCACTGGGTCCCAATACATTTTTTGGCTCCTTGGAGCTCTGCTCAGCAGTGAGCTGGAAGACACCTTGTGAGGATGAAACCCACAGCTGCTAAAAACCTGCATCTGCAGTAAGTGACCTTGGTTTCTGAGGGCTTGAAAATTGTCCCAAATGGATGTGTTTTTCTTAATGGTAGTAACAGTAAAGGAAAGGGAAAAGGAAAAGGAAAAGGAAAAGGAAAGGAAAGGAAAGGAAAGGAAAGGAAAGGAAAGGAAAGGAAAGGAAAGGAAAGGAAAGGAAAGGAAAGGAAAGGAAAGGGAAAACTGAAAAAAAAACGTCTTTCTCATATTATGAACTGCTAAGCCATCTAAACAAGAGGTCAACAGCCCAAGCTGCAGTGTCAGTATATATTCATATATATATAGTTTTACAGGGATAAATACAGACAAGACATTATCAGCACATTATGAATGAAATGTAATAAAGTCAAATGAACCCATCCATCTATCCTTACAGATTTTGAAATTTTATACACTAATTTCCATGTTCCTCTTTGACACTGAATTTTTAGGAGAAGAATTAATTCAGAGAAATGGCTCAATATAAATTTTAATCATAGCTTTCTCAGTAAGTATGTAATTTTTAAAAGAAATAAAATGTGATGAGATCAACATTTTTGATTAAACAAGGAAAATGCTTATAGGCTTCATCCTGATAGAGCCTTGATTCCTTAAGCAACACATTATGAGATGTTAATTAAGTGACAGTAACGTGTAACACAGCACCCATTTTTAATTTATTCAGGCTTCATATTTTTCCGCACTGAAGGGATATTCTCACCTTAAGAGCAGAGCAGCCATGTAAGTGGCAGAGCTGATGAAACCCGGTTTCCTCTAAGCTTTGTGGCTGGGGGCTGAGCTCAGCCTTGCAGATCACTGAGGGTCCGTGGGGAATGCCCACCTGCTGTAGCTTCCCCCATGTGGGGCACTACAGGCAGATTTGGGATTTGCTTAGAAAGTGCTAAGGATGCTTTGTCTCTGCTGCTTGGGCAGTTGTGCTTGTTTAGGGTTTCTGGATGCCCAGAACAATGCCAGAGCTCACTGAATGGGTGCAGATACATTCAGCATGTACAGAAGGTCTGACCTGGTCCAGACACAGGGGTACACTGGATATTCAGGTTATTTAACACACTGCCATTGCAGCACAGTAGAACACCTCTATTTTACTGGATGGAAATGTAGCACAAACCAACAATCCCCATCCAGTCCCTGGTGGTGCTCATCCCATGTTTTTGTCTGGGTTTTCCTGCACAGCACGTTCCTCCGCCACCTGACTTTAGCCCAGTCTGCATCACTCCCTGTGTGGTTTCACCTTTGCTCTCTCCGCTCTCCCTGAGTCTTCAAAACTTGCTTTCTGCTCATTTTGAGGTATTCAGACTGCTAAACACCTGAACCCTAGTCATTTTAGTACTGATGATACAGCAAGCAAGCCTCAGAAGTCCAGTCTCCAGCTAGAGGCAGCAGGGTTCAGTGTCCTTTGCTAAGGGGGTGAGTCCTCCGTTTAACTCAGGTCAGTGAGACCTTAAAGCAGATACAATGCCTGCTGCTGAATATTGTGGAAAGTCATAACAAACAGCCATGCCAATGTACAGTGCCACTCATCGTTTCTGTTGCAGCAGGGACCCAAGCATAGGGACCCGAGAAATAGGTCTCTGAGCACATCTCAGATAGATTGTGGAGCTCCACCTCGTTGAGTGGTTCTTTGGGGAAGAAAAAAATAAGCTTTTGTGTGGCTGTAAAACCAAACATCCTTGCTGTTCCCCACAGGGCAAACACCAAGAAGGGCAATTGTCATGCCTGAAATGACTTCTAGAGTGATTTTAGAAACTGAATGTATTTTGTAGATTTGAGGTTAATATTTAAGGGAACGTTACATCAATCAGTTTCATGAACTACAGACCTACTTATGTTTCATGTTGAAGTTATCCTTTTAGAAGTGGGGCCCACCACAGGGAACAGCGTTGGGGCAAGTGTTTTTAAAAGGAGCTGAACACAACACAAAAATGAGAGCACACTGCTTAAACAGATCAAGTGATATGTTCAGTGCAGTGAAATACAGTTTCAGTGCTATGTTGAACAGAAATCAAAACAGAAACTGAAATCAAACCCTTGGTTGTTCTATGGTCATTTAAAAGAAATGTTCTTTTCTTGGAAGCAGTGCCACGTATTAGGTTGGTTGTTAATCTAAATTTAAATGTCCTTAATTATGCTAATTTTCTTTCCTGGCAGATAATTAAAAAGAAGATTTTTAATGAGTTAGATGTCTTAAGATCCTAGAGAGAAGGAAATAAAGAAAGAGAGAGAAGAGAGAGAGGCTGGTGGAAAAGCTAAATAAAACAAAACTCAGACCTAAGATGCATTCAATGCCACATTCCCCCTGTCATTTAGTAAGCAGCTTAATTTCCTTGTGTTGTAATTTGACATTTCCTGACTATGTGTATCCATTGCCATTTACTTTTTCCTTTTGACTATGAGCTATTTGGGCCAGAAACCATTTTTTGCTCTGTGCTTAGGACAAGGGAGTCCTGGGATAGAGCCTGCACATCAGTACCCTAAAGGAGAAATAATGCCAGAGGAGGCTTGTTCCTGCAGAAGAAATCCTGACCCACTTTGGGAGTGATCACTCTACAGTACTTTTATCCTTCCTCACCACTTGTTTTAAAAAGACTTGGTCTCTGACCTATTTTCACACTGATTTCTGTGCTAGTGAGGCTTTTATCCTTTAAATTGTTGGATACTTGTTTATGTAAATACAGCACAAGTTTTACTAACCAAACAAGATTCAATATTTTTGTTGGCAGGAGACAGCTTTGTGTTAGAAACGAAGGTGCATGTAATAGAAACATTAACTTCAAGTCCAGTATACCTTTCTGCATTCTTCTTGCAGCTGGGAATGAGCTGGAGACACCGAAGCCAAGGAAAAATGTATTTAGAGCCTGGGGAATAGCAAACGGACATGAGAAAACAGCCTCCCATAGAGTCTCTAAGCCACGAACAGTTTGAGTAGAATATTGAATCACGGGCACTAATGGAGGAGAAAATTTAGGGCAGAATTTTGGGCCATAGTTTTGCTTCACCCAGTTCTGGAGAGAACATCCAGAAATCTCCAGTAAAACCATCGAAACCACTGGAACGAGCCACCCCGAGAGACGGACACGTGCCGTCTCAGCCCGGTTCTCCGCTCGCGGATAATCCTCCCGGCAAAAGCTGCCACCTCAACAGGTGCTGGTGGCCCCCACTGCCTGCTTCATTAAGGGGCCATGGACTGTGTGATTATGGAAGCTAAACCCTCGCTGATCTCAAGGTGAAGTTCAACTGGAAGGGCGGCCAGCGGAAGAGGCATCCCTATTGTGCTGGCTCCCCGGGCTCCCTCCTGCAGCACAGTTAGCCCAGCACGGCGCACAGCACTAATCCCTAATTCAGCAAAACGCCGCAGCCCCTGCTTCACTCCCCAGCTTGGCTACGCGAAGGCAGGCTTTGCACAGAGGGAGAGTGAAAGGAGAGGTAAATCTGCAAGAGATATTGATTATTTTTTTTTTTCAGAAGTAATAGTTGGGTGCTGAATTTCCTGCATGTAAATAAATTCTTTGCTTATACAGCCAACTGCTAATAAGCTCATTGTATATACACGCATATGCACATATATACGTGCACACACACATATATGTATTGCCTCCCTCCAAATAAATTACATGTAAGTTGCTCAAAGATATGCTTAGATGCGAGGTTTCCGCAGGTTAGGCTAGCCATAAATTAAAAGGATCACTAAATAAATAAAAAATTGGCTTTGTTCCGTTGTATCTCCAGCAGGGATATGACTATTCTTTATGAATAGGGGCTGAAGGCTTCACTGCTCAGTAGTTTATAAATACTAATGAGTGACATATTGAGAAAAATTGTACCTACAAAAGCAAAGTCTTCTGCCATGCAAATCAGGCCCCAATTCCCCACAGATAAGGATCTTTTTGATGGAACACATGCAAAATCTACAGCTCTTAATTCTTTCATTAGTATTCCAGGCAGACGATTGCCAAATAACAGGGAAAACTGTCTGAATTGCTGTGTCTGAAACCTAATATTGATTTGTTTAATAGTGTCAGGAAGTCAAAATTCACAAATCTCCTGTCGATTGTTTATGAGGCAGTTAGCACAGAATTGGATGCCCCTGCTTAATTAATAACTCATTACTGAAATTTGATTATATGCTTGAATGGTTTAAATGGGCTCTAATTCAGTATCTGCAAAGCAGTGTTGCAACAAAGTAAAATGGATCTAAAAGATTGTTTTTTAACACTATTGCTGTCTGTATTTCATGATCTCTATTGGTGGAGAATATGTTGACTTAGTTGCTAGGGCAGACCTCTTGGTACATTAATAATTGACACAGAAATGTGTTGTTCTAATGATGTTATGAACTGAATCCTAGCTAAATCAGAAGAATACTTTAGGAGAAATGACAGTGATTTGAAAAAAAAGGGACTTTTTTTTTTCTTTACCATGCATTTAGTTTATCAACAGAAGAAACTTTGAGAACAAAGATATTTCTAGTACAGGCCTTTTTTTCAGAAGCATTTTAGGCACTTGTTTTGGTATGTCCATGGGAGCTGAGCTCCTCAGTGACTTAGATGCTTTTGAAACTCTTATCCACCATATTTTATGCTGTTCCTGACACTTTTTCATCTCTGGTACTGTCTGGGTACTGGGTAATCAGGATGTTTGGTTTTGGCAACAGTTGGGAATCCCCAAGTCTCATTAACTATTAAAAGGATGATAATTTTACTGCAAGAATGAAAGTCATTTTGTTGTTCATTTGCTGTTAACTTGTATGTTAAAAAGAAAATCAGCACACAGGTACACTGTTTGCTGTAAGAAACCCTCAAGCAAGTCCTTAAATACATTACTGAATGAAGAACTTTGGGATTTGATCAAGAAGCAGAAGTTGTAATCTCCTGGATAGACAATGCTTTGTTTGTGGTGTCTTTCTCCTTGTTCCTGGTGTTACCTTCAGTGTATGTCATGGTCACCGGCAGACCTTTGGTGCTCAGGGTCTCGTACATTCTTCACAGATGACACACCATGGGATTACTGGGTCTGCAGGGGATTTCCTTGCTTGTGAGATGAATTCCACTGGATTTCACTGAGATTCCGCTGAAGACGGCACTCGCTCCCTGCAGGATGAGCACATGCTGTAGAGCTTCAGGGTGACTAATGTATGTCGTGAATAATGATTAGCAAATAGTTGAACATGGAGAGTTCACAGGCAACCCGTTGTCTGACTGTTATGTGACCATACTCTTTTACCAAGTCCAAGGAACTTGTTTAGCCAAACAAAATCAGTAAAAAAATTAATAATTAATGAGATTCCAGCAGATATATTCAACCAGTTCCAAGAGCAGAAATCAGTGAAATGTTCTGGGAGAAGCTGTTCTCATGAGAATTGCAGGTGTGGTTTGCCTTAATGGAAAGGTTTGCATAATTGGGGTGGTTTTAGAGCAACCTAGAAGTGGAACACTGAGCTGGTCAAAATGGGCCCTGGAGTCAACTACTTGACCCACAGTAGTAATAAAGGGCATCATTTCTCTGAAGTCTGTGAAGCTGAGAATTTCAGCTGAGACTCTCAAAGGAACTTAATCCTTCAGTCAATAAAATGTATTCCTCTAAATACCCCCAAGGAACTGGACCTTGGGCCAGTGGATCCATACGCTGTGTTAACACCTGTGCAGGATATGCATTTTGAGATACTTCTACAAAGAAAAACCTTCAACAGACTTGCAAACTGTTGCAGCTGGACTGAGTATCTCAGAACAATAAGCAGGCCTGCTTGTTGGGCAAATATGAATGCCTTATATATATTATATATATGTAGATACGAAAATACAAACTAAGTGGCAATTCTAATTAAAATAGGCCTAACTGAAGCATGTAAGTTAAAAGATCATTGAATGTGTTAAGTGAATGTTAATACTTGTCCAGTTTGAGGGCAAAAAATGACAACCAATGACTGCAGGCTTGCTTAGAAACACATATCTTGTGCAAAAAAATACCCAGTGAGGTGCCTGCTCGGGTATGGTGTGGGCAGTGCTGGGTCTGTGTTCAGTGACTGACCTCCTAAGTGTAAACTGCATTTACACTTTGTGACAAACCCTCACGTGTCCATCTCTGAAAATGCAAATTGCATTGTGTCCTATGTTATGGAATTGTAAAATATTTATTAAGCTATTCTTCTGTCACAGACTTCCCTGTGTGTCTTGAGTGGGCTGGGAAAAGGACTTCTGATTTTGATGTTTGGAAAATGTATCAATCCACGCAGATTTAGCAAACACCCTTCAGAAAAGCAGGCAATAATTCTGTTTTTTTTTCCATGTAGTCCTTTAAGCTTTGGGAATGGGGAATGCTGCAGAGTTAACCACTGGCACTCCTTCCTAGAGCACTGTACTCAGATCCTGACCAGCTTTCTTGCAGCAAGATGTTGTTTTAGGTTATCTGAGTCCTTTGAAATCTCTTGTGTATTTTATAGACCCCTTCAGCATTGAAGAAACAGATTTTTTTTTTTTCAGTTTTGTTTAAATCATCATTACGCTGGCCATATTTTAGATCTTTAAAAAAGCCTCACACCTTTCCACCTCTCTGAGGCAGGTTTTAGTGACATCCCACATAGACATTTCTCATATAAGTTTTTGATAACTAGAACATCATTATAATTGTTTAGCATGTAGATTGCTTAAGCCCTTTAAGATGAAGATTATTTTAAATTTCCACTCTTGTATAACAGAGCGTATTATCAGTGCTAAACTGTGAAATAGTTATTAATGATAACTAACAATAAGTAATGCCGTTAGGAGTTCATTTCTCAAGCAAAAAGGAATTGCTTTACATTTTCGTGCATGCAGACAATAACAATTTTGTAGTTCACAGGTTTGCTAACTTTTCCCAGTGATGGCTAACTTTTACAATTAATTTGAGTTAAATAATTAAGCTTAGGCAACTAAGAACATTTTTGAACCTTCATTAAAGACAAAAAACACCTTTTAAGCTATGTTTTAGCTTGTGCTAAACAGCCATCTTAGGAAGAATGCCGGTTTCTTTCTGCTGTGGGCCGATTTGTCAAAGTGCTATTAAGAATTTTCAGTTATAAAAAAAAAAATGGAGTGAACCTTTATTTTTTTCCTCTAATTTATTACGCTTGATTACGCAGCTGGAATGGGAAGGTAGCTGCTGTTTGTAGTTAAATAACTCCTCACAATTTCTTAAAGAAATGATCTTCAAAGCTTTAATGGGTCAGTGGCTCAAGTACAAAGGAAAGATTGATTTTCATACTCCCACTCTTTGTTCCCAAAGTTTAAAACAGACACGTTCTGGTAAATTAGTTTGTCTATGTTATTAATGGAAGAACTTATTAAACTCCCATAAATACATGGTGGTATCTTACTTACAACACAAAATGCATTTGCTTTGAAAAAAATACGTCTAAAAGTAAACAGGGGTGTAATATTTTTATTTGATTTCAGAAATGCCTCAAAAGGCAGAAAGCTGGAGAATTGGGGGTTTGCAAAATATATTATGTATGCATAATGATGAATGGTACAAAGAGCATAGGCTTGAGTTGATAGAAAATATGTTATTTGCGTTTAATGAAAAGCATTCACGTACTGGGTAAGTGGCAATGCTGTGGGGAGAACGACTACTTTAAGCAAGAAATATTGTCTGGGTGAAATACTTCTTTTATGCAGGGCTCATGTGCACGTTCCTTGGCTGAGCTGAGGGAGGTTTCTCTGCTAGTGCAGGAGTGATCCTGGGGTCAGGGCACGCTTCAATATTGGCAGAAAAAAGAGTGGCTGGGAGAAAGTTTATTCAGCTCCACGCAGGGAGCAGCATTGTTGTTACACGAGGGGGGTGAAGGGGCTCCTCAGCTGAGGTGAATTGCCAGAGCCTCTCTGCAGCAGCTGAGGGTCTGCCCCAGGTCCGTGTCTTCTCCTACACAAGCGGAGACACTTCTGATATATTCTCATGGCCTCTGAGGTCACCTGTTTTCCCCAATGATCTGCCTGTCTGCAGAAGGATGTCTTGCCACACTTAATTACCTTCTCTTTCTCTAATCCCAAGGTGAGTATTTAGAATAACCCCCACTACCTCAACCATTCACAGGGAAGGACAGGCCCTCGGAAATGTTCCCAGCTGACCCCATCAACAGTTACAGGGGTGGGCGCTGGTTAACCAGAACTTCCCTACCAGGGCTGTTATCAATGGTAACCCATCCTCTGAATCTGAGCTGGGTCTGGGAGGTAGCGGGTGAGGGCAGGGTCTGGCTAGCATCAGAGCCCAGGGGCAAGGACCACACTGCCCCAGAACACCCCTACCTGGACACTCAGGGGGAGAAGGGCCGAGGTGACATTTTCTGTCCCAGTTGGCTGTTTCCTTCAAATGTAAAAGCTTCACAGAAGTGATTTACACAGCCACCGTGAAATGTCAGATTGGAGCATTCCTAGAAAGTCTTTCATGCTCAGAGGTATTTTATTTTCTAAAAGGCATTTCGTTTCAATCACTATGTATTGGGCATTCAAATTTAAATAAAAAAAGAAAGGAAAGGTAAAAATTTTAACAAATGTGATGAACTGGTCAAAACATTTGAATCTCCTACTCCCTGTCTACATGGTCCTTCCTCTCTCTTTGCATTTGTGGCAAATTTCCAATGTTCTGAATTGGTTCTGGAAAAGAAATGAAAACAAGACTCCCTCCACTTCTTTAGTAGGATAATCTGTGGTTCTCTTGGTGTGATTGGTCCCAGTGAGATGGTTCTTTCAGAGACACGACAATTTCTCATCACCTCTCTGGTAAGTTGTTATTACCAGAAAGGATGGAGAGGGTGATTCTGCCCTGAAGTAAGAATAATGAAATAAATGAAATGAATATGTGCTCTATGGCAGCTCAGGTGAGAGCATATGTACTATGTTCTCTATTTCTTGTCACGTTGAACCTTAGAGTACTCATCAAACCACTTTTTCTGCTGCGTGATTATATCTGTTCTTTGTAAAGCGCTCCCTACAGGAAAACACATCCTGCGTACCAAGGACTGAGTGTCTCATTGTTTTCCAGTGCATTATAGCTGAAAGTGATTGCATTTCTTTGCAACCAGTAATTGGAAGATTGATAGAGAAGCTTGCTCCTTTTGGAGCTAGGTTCCTTCATACTCCAAGCCTCCACTTATTTATTCATGACTAGCTTTATATTAGTTTCTTTTTCTTTAAACATTGTTGTCTATTTCATCCTGTAGTGGTGTAGGCAACAATACCTTCAACTTCATATTTTCCAAAGCTGGGCAAGGAAAAAATCGTCATCTTCTCTCATGCAGGGAAGTATCTTTGCAACCCATCCCTGACCCATTCCATCTTGAATTGGTGTTTCTTAGACAAGGAGGCCTGATGGCTCTACCTTCGATATCTGTCCATCCATTACATACAATTTGTTACTTGGGTGGGAACGGATCTTGGTTGGGTAAGGGGACCATGACAGCACGGGTGAGTAGGCCACTGAAAATACTACCCTCCTGAGTTAGTTTTAGCAATAGGTCTGAACAACACCTCAGGGACTTTGACAGGACAGGATACAGGCTCCAAATTAATTTTTAGGATGTTTCAAAAACACAGATCTTCACGTCAGTGGGCTTGAGGGATCCAAAATCTGATCTCTGCCTGGGCTCATTTCTAGTTAACATGAATTATACCAAGAGCTATACTACCTTTATAAAGAGGAAGGAAAAACAACATGGAAAAATTGTTGGCTACGAATACCGCAAAAAAATTTCTAAAATGATAGGAGCTGCCTGCACTAATAGTACTGAAATATATGCACAAATCCAGCATTTTACTGCAAAACATGTACAACTAAAAACATCTCATTGCTGCTTGTTAGGACAGTAAGAAACAGAAATTTGCAAGCATAGTTATCAAGCAATCTTTCACAATACTATTGACTGCAAAAACTCGTAAATGGAGACTGGAGCTCATGTCATTGCACACAATCATGTGACAGCAAGCAGTCTGCTCAGGACCACAGACTGGGGAGGACCATGCTACTTTCTGAAGGAATGATGACAAGATACTTCATGCCATTCAGCTTATCAGAACTTCCCACTGAAGTGAGTCTATTGAAATTTCTGATGAAGACATGACAAACAGGTGTCTCTTTCATGCCCTAACACATACCTAGAACAGCTCATGAACACCTTCTGCTTTGTTTAGCTCCCTGGACAACACCAGTACATCACACATGTGAGTGCAGAGCTGCAGTGTGGCGTGTTTGCATGCAGTTGTACAAGCAACCCTCTGCAGGTGCTCAGCAGCAGCAGAGAGCTGGGTTAAGTGTTGTATGAGTTTTTGCTGACTAGTGACTACATTGGCTCCAGCCTGTGCCCTGGAATCTGGTGGCCTCATCTTCAGGTGGCCTTCTCAGGCAGAACATCCTGATTTGTGAGCACTCAGTATCATTGAAGAAAGGGAGGGCAATGACAAGCTCAGGAGGGCAATATGTGCAGGAAGTCAGTCACCAGTCTGCTCTTCCAGCACCTTCAGCTTCCAGCGGCTTTTTTCCAGCTGCCCAGAAGTGGAGTGCCCCACCACGCCTCCTCCCTTCACTGCTCAGCCCCTCTCCCAATCTGCTGAGCCGGGGCAGTGTTTTTGCAGCCTCCAGGGAGCTGTTTTGTTTCACTGACCATTTGCAGCATCTGCTTTGTCTATGCTAATTTGTGGAGCACGCAGGGTGCAAACAGCTTCAGGGGGTGCAGGTCCCCAGGCACCGAGGCTCTCCCAGGAAAACCCATGCAGGACAGGAACCAGGAGAGCTTCTCTCCCTTCTGCTCCCAAGATTTTAGCTGTAAAGTGAGAGCCTGTTGCCTGATTCTGGCATTCACAGCATTGTGCTTTGCTGCGTGGGCACTGTCTGAAGGAGCTGTGGGTAGATGCAAAAGGAGAGGAAAATCTTTCTGGAGCATTTTCACCTTTTTACCAACAGAGGGATTTGAGAGCCTTTCTTCATCTGCAGTCTCTGGCAATGGTGTATTCGTAGACGAAGGATGTGTATGTACAGTAGAAATGGCCCTGTGGATGCTGTGTTGTGTTCAGCCAATGGTTTTACATATGGCACATTTTCCAGAAGACGCTCACTGAAACGCAGGCTATGAAATCCCTTCCAAGGCATCAGAGAGATGGGTCTGCTGCTGGGATGGAACAATCATCTGCTTAACAGCTCAGAGCTGCACGCACGCCAATTTGGGTCAGGAAGTCAAAAATAACACAACACCAGATTGAATTTAAATTGTGTGGGGCTTATAAGTACGCAGAATATTATTATGATGCCTGGGTTAATATTTTTCCTCTTTTGTAGAGCACTGTGGGATCATTAATGTACATAAGTGGTTAGGCAGGCATTGGTTTTATATCTCATCTGTAAGGAAAAGCTTTCAAAAAGGCATTGGCTTTTAACTGCAGGCTCTGCAGAGAGATAAGAGCGCTGGTCGTGGACTCCCCAGCCCTGTGCTTATAACACAGGAGGTTTCCCCTGATGACTGCACAGCCCAGGCTCTTCCACCCCATGTTCCTCGTCTCACCCACCCTCGTGCTCACTTCTAATCCGTTCGTTTCTCCTAAGGTGTGTTTATTGTCTCCCAAGTATTTAAAAAAGGCAATAATCACCCAGCTTTCTCACTGGCTTTCCTCCGTGCCAGAGCAATAGCTTTATTAACGCCCGGGCTGCAAGGCTCCGTGTGCACGTGTGCTTGTGAGCACGCCTGTGCATGTGTGCGCAGCTCTGGCAAGATTACAGCCGGAGATGGGCTGACTACAGGCTACATCCTATTTAGGCTTCTGCAAAGATTAAAAAGAGAAATCTCGCTTTTGTCTTTGAAGCACGAATGGCTGCTGAGCTTTCAGCAGTCTGCAAACTGCAGCAATTCCTCTGAAAAATAACAGCAACTTTTAAATTAATGATTTACTGTTAAAACAAGGGATAAGAAAAATAACGTTGCTATCTCCACTCCCTTCTCCTCCTTCATCCAGCTAACTGTACATGGATATTGGATCCCTTTTGTTGGCAGAAATTCTAGTAATCTCTAAAGGACGTGCTTTTTCTGCCTTCTCAGGCTACCTCACTGAAGAGAATTCCAAAGATTTCTGGAAAAGCTTTTTAATGCAGGCAGCAGAGCTCCCCCCTCACGCCCCTTCCCCCCGGTATCATTATAATTTACAAGATTTGTATGACCATGTAACTACTTTGTGATTACATGGAAAATACCTTCCAAATACGCAATAATCGCAAGTTAATGCAGATTACTTAGTAAATACATTTGAAGTAAGAAAATAGTTCAAAGATTAATTATCCCATAACTTGCAGTATTTAAATTATTTTCTCCCAAATGTACAAATATATTTGTACTGACTTCAAGGCTGGCGGGGAAGGGGTTATGATGGTTCTGATCTGAGGGGAAAAAATGAAATTTGACAGGCATGGATTATTTAAAGCATGCAGATGTGAGCCATATAACCATTACACTTTGATGCAAATCATAGAGGAAAGCACAGGAGGGATGGCCTGTACAGAGAAGTAGTGGACAAAGTTAGGATTTCCTGCCATTGACTCGAAATTTAAACAAATAATCATTTAATGGCAGTGCAGCATTACATTCCTTGTTGCATGCATTAATGTCAGCATCTGGGAACAACATTTTGACAATTCTATTAAAATGCTTCACCATTCCCTATCTAACACCTGTTAGCTCTAATTTTCTTTCCTGAGACGTACATCAGTAGACAGTGTAGATTCCAAATCATTTATCACTTTTAAAGTGCTTCCATATGAGCTTTTTGGGGGGCTTATCTTGGCCTTTGGAAAACCTTTTCTGAATGTATTAAAATTCAGTACTTAGAGGGGGAAAAAAGTGTAGACATCAATGTTTCATAGCATTCATGTCTGGTAATTATTAGCCTAAATTATGGCTCGCACATGACTTGACAAAGTGGACCATGCATTTAAAAAAGCTGCTCGATAGACGTGCACTACTCAATATGTTCCACGTTATTGAGATGTCAGTCAGTAATCATAAAGCAAACACCCCTCACTGAAAAGACCCTGCTAAGAGGGCTACGAGGCCTGGGGGACTACCTAAAAATGTCAGAAATACTACAGTCTAAATGAATGACATCAGCAAGAGAACATGTGTTTAAAAACACGTGCAATTAGCTAATGCAATAAAATGCAAATCCTGGAACAGAGCAGTCCCGAGGAGCCCTACCTGGTAAGGAGCGCCTGAAAGCAAAACGGACCAAAACGTTCTGCTCTGGAGAGCTAGAAATGAAACCTTCTGCTCTGGAGAGCTACATGGATCTCTGAGAAAATATGGGAAATATCAAAAATTGTTGTGTTGGGGTTTTTATAGCCATGCACTATGGAAAGAGCAAGAAACGCGTTATATTCTTTATCTGCATGTACATAATAGGCTTGCTTATCATTATGTGTGTTAAATCATTCCCTGTGTTTCTCCTATCATGCCAAAAAAGGTGCGCTGTGAATTAATGCACTGTTTGTAATCTCTCACCTTTTACAATGCTGACCATAAGTTAATCAGCTTGCGCAGAGATGAGTGTTATGTACAGTATTTTAGAAGTATTTGTCTTTGCAATGCAATATCCTTACACAAGAGATAAGGCCTAACCTCCTCCCACTAAGGTATCCGGGCATTTTGCTGATGGTTTGGGTGGGTAAAATATCAGGTCCACAAGGCATTATCCACACCAAGGGCCCTGCTGGGATTGCGCAGTGTGATGTGGTGGAGAATAACCTGGGTGCTTAAGCTTGCGCTGATTTTTTATTTTTTATTTATTTTTTAAATAAAATTTTGCTTTTATTGCCCGACTCTGAAATTTGTGCACAAGTCAACCACTAAAAACTTTGGGTATCTTCTGAGCCAGCTGAAAACCTGGACATCATCTCCGTGCATTTTTTTAAGGGCACGTGATTCCAAACAAATAACACAAAACAAATCCCACAAACCAGCTGGCAAGCAGTATAAATCTGTGGACAGTTTAAAAATGTCCATCAGCACACAGATACACACCTTTAATTTCACACGTCTGCTGTTTACTAAATAACATTTCAGCACAGTTTTCATCTTATAAGGAAAGTGTTTGAAACTTGGAATAAGTGCACTTAATTAAAGGAAGGCTGTGAAAATGTGCACTAATCTGATATGACTAATAGCAAAGTGCATGAAATTGCTAATTAGAATTTCATTAAAGGTGCTGCTTTATCAGACTGCGAATATCACAACCTTTAAAATTCTTTCAGGAAAGCTTAATTCCTTTTCAAACAGAAATATTCTTTAAAGACATTTGATTTGTTCTGAAGGAATTTGTAGCTTAGGCTGAAACATAAAATGTTGCCAATATTCCACGGGAGTAATATTTGAATAAAAATATGTATCAGGTAATTTCTTTCATCAGTCAGATGAATAATTTTTGGGGGAAAATATTATTGTTCAAATAATGCAATCAGCTAAGAAAAATAAAGTTTAATCTTTAGATTATTTCAAACATGATTTGTTTTTATGCTTATACTGTAATATTTGATATGCTTTTGCTTTAAAGGAGGAAAGAAATAAAAAGCTTGCTTCAAAAGTAATGTATGAACAATAAAAAATATGGTTATAAATGCAGTTTTATAAAAAGACATAAGGTTTTGCATGTCCAGAAAGAGGAAATTAATTGTCTACCTTTATTTCAAAAAAATCCACCCAAAACTAATATTTCTTGTGAAGCATTTTTTAACATATTGAACAGAAATTATAATAAAAGAATAAAATCTGTATTTTTAAGGTATTGTTGGAGGAAAATCCAAACTTTGCACAAATGCCTATTTATTTGGCTAAAATATTATTTCATTTTACCTTCTTTTTTACCCTCTACTAAGTCTTAAAGCTTACTGTACAGTTTATTTTTTTTTTTTCCCTTGCCTCTCTTGTTTGACGAAGGACTTTCTGTCATCAGGTTTGTTGTTAATTTTGGAAGCACGCTCTGGTGTTTGTGATGTTGCCTGCAGCCCAGCCTCTGCCCTCCCCAGCCACCCGCTCCATCTGCATCTGTCCCTGCAGTGGGCGGCGAAGCCCCCTGCTCCCAGAGCGAGTTGTGCTGGCCGAGGAGCTGCTCGTGGCCAAATCTGAGGAACCCCAGGGAAACGCTGTTCTCCAGGGCCTGCTGCTAAACCCCTCATCCAGGGCAGGTCCCCGGGCTGGCAGAGGACTTTCAATCAGGGCCGCGGTGAATTCCCACTTGCAGATTGTGCTCGCGACAAAATTCTCATTTGCTCGGGTGTCAAATCCTGCTACGTTCTGCGCTGCAATTTTTGGCCTGCTTAGCAGTCAGCAGTTTTGCTTGCATAAGCAGAGCAGGGCTGGGACTTCGTACCTTTGCTCTTTTTGAATAGCAATGCTTGATCAAACAATGCAAGTTCACCAGCACAGGTAACTAATATTGGGCTTTTGGTGAAACTAAAGATGATTGAAGCAGCTGATGTTTGTGGGTAGTGAAAAATATCCATCCTGGCTCCACATTTGTGGACTGCAATTATTGTTATTAATACTAGAAAAAAAAGAAAGAAAAAAAAAAGTACTTTTGCTGGAATTAAGTATTCAGAGCACATTTTTAGAAACTCAAATTAAAAACTAATCAATGCAAATTTACATGACAAAAAGATTCTTGGAAATGGATAAAGTGTGAACAGAAGAATCTTTACTTACGAGATAGTATATTGTTACTTTGAGCATTTTTTAAAATCACATGTCAATTACAGTTTGGTGTGATTTCAGCTCTTGTTATAGGTATTTTCTTGCCAGTAGGTATTTTATCAGCTGGACAAAGCAGCACATAAAAGTCATTTCAGCTTTCTTCATAAATATGCCAACTTTCTTTATGTACATTTGCTTTCTACAATAAATACATTGATAAAAAATCAGTCTAGACTTAACAAAATGAAAATTATGCTTATTAAATCTAATGTCTGGTGTCAAAAGTGAGGTGTCAATCTTACCTATCTCACTTCTAAGCAAGGCAAACAAAGCTGCTAATTATAATATTTAAGTTTAAATATAGAATTATTGTTCAAATATAGAAAACAATGGTGTGGTTGTTCTTTCTACAGTTATATGATTAAGACTACTTATGTCTCATTTTATGCAAAATAAATGACACATGATTGTGATTTAATTCCCACTAAGTAAATGTCTGCAGGGATTTATGACAAGAAAAGCAATAACAATCCATACCTTGTTACTTGTCAATAACTGCATTCAGAACAGTGGGGAGCAGTTAAAAATAAATAATTGTTCAGAAAAAAAACATGCATATGCGAAAGGAGTAGCGCACAATAATTTACGTCATGTTAATCTAAGGCTGCTGGATGTAATGCTGTGACTGGTATAAATTAAACGAGTTCTGTACTATCCTGCCCTGTTTTGTTCTCCCTTATATTACACCACTGCTCCTATCGCCGTGTCTGGGAACACGATTAGCGCCCTCCATAAATATTACGAGCTGCATTTAGTAAACTGTTTGCTGAGTAAAGATAAGACGCTGACATTTACAATTTCGTTATTCAGAAATGAGGAGACAGATGCGTTTTGGTGCAGAGAACACCAAGGGCGTGCAGGCTCTCACCCCCCCTCCCTGTGCTTCCCTGCCTGCGGCGTGGTGTGGAGGGGTCGGGGAGGAGCGAGGGGCTGGCCTCCTTCGTTATGCTCTCTTGCTTTGCACCATATCATGTAATTATAGGAAAGTCTCCAGGTATCACCATGCTTTTAAGGGGATCGGGATGCTTGATTGGTGTGCGGGTGCAGCACCTGGGCTGTGTCCCAAGCACTGCACCAGGATGCAGCAGGGTGCTGTCGTGCACGGTGCAGCTTCCCTGCACCAGCCGTTGACTGCAGGCTGATTTTCTGGGTGGTGTTAAAAGCCATATGACTGCTATCTGAGTTCTTCACACCAGTACTGATTGTAGAGCACAAAGTGAGGGTTTGGGTGTCTTCAGGTTGAAAAGGAGAACTTGTTGACTCTAATGGGTTGTAGGTGCAGGAATGATGCTGAATTTGGGTCGGGCTAAAGAAGCCAGATTTGTCTGCAGAATTTACAGAGTCTGACTGAATGTCCTCTGCTCAGCTCCAAGGAATGCCTGCACTTGGTTGCTCTCATAGACACCAACATTTGTAGCTCTGTACAGCTCCACCCAGCAATGCTGAGGAACTTTATTCCTTTGCTGTATCTATGCAGTGATGGAAGAAATCTCAAATACACGTACATGACACAGAGGAGCAGATGGTCTGAGACACTAACACCGATGCTGAGTCAGTGGCTGGATCAGACAAATTCTGATTCTCAAGCAGCCCAATCTCCCCCCAGATAGACTCCACTCCTCTCCAAATAGCTTTTCTCCTACTTGGTGAGGGTGTATATTTCCTAGCAGCTGTACCATTGGCTTCAGAATCTGTATCCCCTTTCAGCAGGGAGTACTCTGCTCTCTTCTCAGGGTGATGCCTCCCACAGGGCATGGGACTTGTACTGGGAAAGACAGCCCTTTGGTCCAAGGCCACTCCCCTTTTTAAAATGAAAATCCATCTTCAATACAAAGTCAAGACCACAAACATAATTTTCAAGTCCGAAACTACAAAGAAAAAAACATCTACTGAAAATATTGTATAATAATTTTCCAGGGCCTCTGTCCAGCTTATTATACTCTGAAAAGTGTCTGTTTTGGTGTTGCTGAATAAGTTAATGCATCATTGTGAAGTTTCATGTAATTTTGAGATAAATATTGCATTATGATATCAAAACAGTGACCATCACAAGGTCCGAGAAAGTGATATTTGGTTGAGCCTCATCTCTTAAAACAAATGCAAACATGGCTTTTAATGGGAGCTGCTCACCTTTTGAAGGCCTGATAGATTTCATTCCTATGCTTCACTAAAAGGCCAGTCAGAAAAGATCAGAGATTTCTTGTTCTTCCCTGCAGCAGCAGAAACATTAAATCTGCTAATTAGGTTTATAGTGAGCCAATATTCCTACATCTATTGTTAGAAGCCATAGCCAGTAGCACAGAACTGGAGAAGCAAGGAGCAAGAAGAAATAAGCAGGATCAACCACAGGCTTTGCGAGGCCTCATGGATTATTCTTAATTCTTTTGAAAATCTTGCCTTTTTTTTTTTCTTTATCCTATATTTTCTTTTTCATCCTCCCTCCGCACCTTGTCTTAGATTTGCTCCTTTGTCTCCTTCTGTTTCTCTCATTCTTTCTTTTGTGATTTCTTCCATGTCATCTGCTACCTTTGTTTGACTGTCTCAGAACTGCTGGTTTCCTCTTGTGCAAATCCAATGTGCTTTGCTTTTTCCTCTTCCGTAGTACTTGCACACAAAAGTTTCCTTCCTTACATAAACCTCTGCATGAATACCTACTGAAACTCATAAAAATATCAATGATGCTCTATTCCACTGAAGGAGTCAATTCTGTTATTGCCTTTGGACATCTAAGAACAAACCTACTGTGTGTATACAGTGGCTACTGTGTGTATAAAATAGTGTTTTTAGAAAAAAGCATAAGAGAAAAGGACTTATTTTCCCCAGCTTTTGCTGCATATAGCTTGAAACTCCAGCCCTGAACACAAATTGCCAGAATCTGGATTGTTTTATCCTAACCTTTATAGGTAATCCTGAAAGCCTACCTAATCAATTGAAGATCATAAAATATTAGACTTAATACTGCAAAGTGCTGCTTTATAATTCACATAACAAGCTCCTAAATAATTCAAATAGCAAACATATCCTGCTACTCAGAGATGGGAGGTTGTTTAGATCAGCTGGAGAATGTCAACACATGCCACATCTCATGGATCTACCGCATTTCAGGAACCCTATTAAGTTAATTGCTGGTTTCTGACAGCAGAGAGCATGCTGGGAGCAGGGTGATCTTTATTAGCCTTTCGGGCATTTGCAAACATCAGCCATTTTGCCCCTACTCATATATACCAGGCACAGCATGGAGAATGTAAATCAGATCACGAGACAAGAAATGGTGTTGGCACCACCTTTCCATTGGATTCATTTGTGTGTGTGTGAATTAAAATAAAGGTTCTAATGTCAATTGTTTGCCTGCTACATTTTACAATAAGGCCGTATACATATATATTATAAAAGTCTAATAGGAACAATCAAGTAATTACATCATTTTGCACTGCATATGTAATGCACATAGAAAGGTAATCAAACTGTGGTGCCTCACACCTTAATGAAAGTACTTTGAAGGCTATAAATAGACAAGAAGCTTCAGAATAAATTCACAACACAGTACACTTTTCATTAGGTACCTGCCTTGTAGTACTGATGTGCACAGGTGCTCTTTGTTCTTATACATGCTTTAGACCAATGTTTTGATTTCTAAATACCTCAAACACACTTTTGTTCAACATTTTCATTCTCTGTCTCTATTTTTTGGCTACCTACTAATTTCAAAGAGTCCTAGAAGAGAAAGAGGAGGGGGAATATGAAAGAGTCTCTCAAATCATTTGAGATGAAGTTCTACCCCTCAATTCCAGGCCTGATCCAAACCCCCTTTAAGTCATTTAAGGGGTTTGAAGATACTTTTGTTGTCTTTGGCTGACACTTATAGCTTTATTAATTCTACATATTATGGACCACCCAGTTTTCAGCTGTTTTGGCAGTTTCAGCGTATTCAATCTAGCTGAAGATCTTATTTGGATACAAATATAGAATGCAAAATAAAGGGAAGAGAAAATATTTAGCTACATAAATCAGTAAATATTTCTATTATCATTAAAACGGTATCCTTTAATCACAGAATTGTCAATACAGAGTTGCATTCAACTGTGTTGTAAATATGATACAAAGCCAGAAATCAGCTAGTGTAAGAATTTAAATACAATAACTAACGAGTCAGTCCACTATAGGCATGAAGAAGCATCCCTTTTTGCCTCCTCTGGACTCACCACAGATTCACAGTCTAATTTTTGCAGGACTCCACAGAGCTTTGTATTTCATGGCTTATCTCTTCATTAACCACCACAATTGTGGCCAGCATTGTTGCACAAACACTACAAACACATTTCTCAGGCACAGCTGATATTCTTTGGAGTTGAAACTACACATCTGAGGTGTATGAAGAATTCTAAATTGCATATGATAGCTCCCAAATTGACTTGCTTCATTTAATTAAAAAAGTAATTATAAGAGTGAGCGAATTGACCAAAAAAAGTATGACTCCTCTTTTGTGTGCATGTGTGTATATATATACACATCTGGATAAGCATGTGTTCTATATTGCTTTGAAAGTTGCTAAGTGTGGAAACCGTAAGTGGCTAACTGAATTTTGCAGTTCTCTGAAGACAGACAGGACCATTGTGAAGATAGGACCAGTACATTCTGCTGCTTCTGATACATTTGAAAGCCATGGTTTCACATCACTGCATAAGACAGAACACTTCTTACCTCTCCATGCAAAATATGGGATTTTTGAGATGCACACAAATTCTTCTTGAACTCATGAGTCTAGGACCTCTCCAATCATTAGAAATAGGAATATAGAAGTGTTACTTGCTGCTCTGTCATCAGGCATTGAATAAATGCAAAGGTGAAGGCATCCCAACAAGCTATATCCCAAATCCCTTGGCACTTCAATCTAACATATATTTTACTAATCGAAACCTTGTCTTGTGGAGATCATGATTGAAAGGTACTATAATAATGCTCTATGTGGAAACATCTCTTTAAAAAAAAAAACCACAAAATCCATCAAGTACTTTCATGCCCCTAAGTGGGTACTTGAGAACTGAGCAGCAGATTTAAAATTGATACTGAAGAGCCTCTCTCAGGCACTGGGCATGTATGAAATGGGTAAAACATTTTATAAGCCCTCTTTAATAGGGAGTCAGTAAATGACCGAAGGCTGTGGCTTCCAGCCTGCTGCCATTCAAAAGATGGGTGACAAGGTAAAGTATTGCATGTTCCCTTCTGCAGTTTCTTTATCCACTGTGGATAACATAAAAAATCAGTCTAGTACCATGCATGAGCTGCAGCCATGTTTGATGTTTCATGAAGGATTCAACCGTGCATACTTTGCTGGAGGAAAAATATGTGCTATTCATCACATCGGCTGTCTCTTTTCCAGGGCTGCCAACAATAACGTTATGCAGCATTACAGAGCAACATGACAGATCGCTGGGTCTCGTGCCAGTAAGTGATCTCTGATAGCACTGAGAACTAAATATAAAATCAGGAACTGGAGAGGTGCAGAAATTGTGAATCGTTTGGACTGCTTCATGGTTTACCAGAAAGTAGAGAGCTCTGAAATGTCAGCTTTAAGAAAACTTGGACTGCGGAATCTAAAATATTAGGCACCCAGCAGAGGTTTTATACAGCAGTTTCCCCTAATCTCAAAAACATCTGTTCATTTTTAAAAGTAAATCTGTACACAGTTTACATTTCAAGGAGGGTCAGATTCCATTCTCCAATTTCCTTTTTGTGTGTGTGCGTGTGTATCATTTATTGTATTCACAATCAGTGTGGTTTTTATCCCCACTTACTTTTTCCTCCTAGTGTTGCCTATCCTGGCTATTGCTGGCTCATTTTCCAATCAAGTCATATTTGAATGAAAATGATTCCACAAGTGTCAGCATGTGATATTCCCCTCTTTGTGCAAAATTAGGAACACCCAGAGCAATGAAAAAAAAAAAAAAGAAACAAACAAACAAAAAAAAAAAACACCAAACCCCCCCCCAAACCTTCTGGAGACAGGGAAGGGATTTTCCTTGTACTTAGAAGTAGCAGGATTTCCAGGGCATATCACCGATTGATTACCCATTCAGCGTATTTTGTTTCCTTTCATAGCACAAATAAGATTTATGACAATTTAGAGCTGAGATGAAGTTTTGAAGCTTCATTTGATTTTTCAGCTTCAAAGAAGGAAGGCCTCCAGAACAGAAGCACTGGGCTCTTACCACACAGAATTGATTTTTCTGGAGGCAGTGCTGCCATTCACTGCCTTGACTGGAGGCCCTTTTTCTAGGAAAGCCTTCCCAGTAATTCAAGGGCTGGCAGTGAGCACAAGGAGATGTTCCCTCCTAAGTTTCTTTCTTTTCTCTTAACCATTGGTGCTGGTGTCCAGATTGCCCAAGGCACCAAGGATTTGTTTTTGAGCAAATTTTCAAAGCAGTCAGTCTGGTTGTGTGATAGCTGTAAGATTGGCTCACCCAGTTTCAGTTTAAGCTGCAACAAACAAACAACAAAAAAAGCAGGTCAATCGCAATCCACTGATGATCAAAATACCTTTTCCTCACAGTAACACAGCAGCTCAACATAGCAGAGAGAAAAGCACAACCTGTTTACACAGGCTTTGTGTTTTTAGAGCACTTGGTGAGTGATGCTGCAGAATTACTGCCAGTCCAGGTACCCAGACCCCATGGGCAGTGCTGGAGAGGATCCCAGGTATGCTGGGAAATGAACAGAAACTAGATCTTTGCATGAGAAGTCACTTAATTAGTTTATTTGTTTTCAGATTATTCTTTATTGCTACTTTCTGGTGAGTCAGTTATTGTGGAAGCTAATGTTTTCCTTGAAGAATTAGAGGTAATTTTGAATAGCAAGACAGAACCTTAAACTAGATTGCTCTGTGTATCTGGTGTTGAGCGCTGACCTGTCCTGTTAAGTAAACATTGTTGAATTATGGTTCGTAATGACATTTGTGGCTTTATTTCTTTTTAGAAATTATAGTAATCTTGCCTGGAGCTCATCAGCTTCTGAATTGCCATGGCTAGATCCAAGTCTACTAGAGTGGATCACAGCCTTTGGGCCTGGTGCAGTCAGACACGGTTGATTTTGGTTGTCATTGCTATGTTTGGCTCTACAAGCCAAATGTGTGTCTCTGTAAGTACACTGAAAGTCAGCCGAAACTGACTTTGCCGTTCAAAGGCAAAGTCCCTTGACCGTTATGGGAACAAGTCCTATTGAGCACTTCCCTTCTCACTGTCAGCCTGTGGGTCCCAGCAGATGTGAATCCAGGTTTGTTGCAGCTGGACTTTGACAAATGTGTAAGATGTTGCATCTGATAGCAAGGAGAGGTACAAGTAAGTATAATCTTCTCACTCCTGGCATTTCTAACCACTTTGTCTTTCTTGTTCTTCCAGCAGCCTTCTTGTTAAGCAATATGAGGCAAAGGACAGAGCTTGTAAATATTTGCCTGCAGGAACTTTAGAGATGTAGGGACAAATGATAAGAATGCTCAGTCTTTAGGGAAAGGCCTGAGGTCCTTCAGGACTTTAATGTTTATCCCCAGAAGCTTTTTGGAGACAGGACAAAAGTATTTGTCAGTATTGAATGAATCAAATGCTGCAAAATACTCCAGAAAAATAGGCCTTTTATCTGCTTTTTACCTGAAGAGAAGGAAGGGACACCCAAGGAAAATGACTTTGGTTATTTATTTATTTATTTAATCTAAACTTTGATCGAGCTCAAAGGCCACAGTGAATGACTACAGTAAAATGGATGATCTTTTGTGTTTCATGTGGCAGTTGTAATGCCTCGTGGGAAATGTAGAGGTTTAGTGTTCTCTGCTAGCTCCAGGAGCGTGGAATGTTCCCTATTGCAAATTTGATCAGGCTGACTGTGAGGAACCATAACACTGGAAACCAGGAATTGGCAATTCAGAAAAAATATATATATGTATCAAGTGATCTTTTTCGTTGTTCTGCTGATAGGACTATTGTATATTTCAGAGCAGATAACTAATTACTTCATGCAAGAAGATATTTTCAGTGATAAACCTTTTATTATGTTGGTGGACACATACATGACACGGAGTCAAAAGAATGTATCCTGGTCGTCATTTATATTATTTCTGTGGACTGAATGTGTCTATCAAGATCATGAGACTGAAAAGCAAAACACAGGCACACTCCTGAATCCTGAAAATGTCTTTTCTTGTTTACATTCAGAGTATTCAGATTGTTATAGTATTGGATAATATTTTAAGATTAAAAAAAAAATCCTGTAAAGAAAAAGAGGGCCTTGTCTAATGCTGAAATTTTCCTTGGGCAAAGATAATTTTGGAGAAATGTCCTCATGAAAGAATTTAGATGAAATGTTTCTACTTACAATTATCAAACCCTTGTTGCGGACATACAGTACTGTCAATGAAAAAAAAAAAAAAAGGAAAAAATAAAGGTGGCAATTATCTAAATGCAAGCTAGAAGAAAATACGACTTTTAAAAATGCTTCTTAATTTGAAACTTCTATTTTTGTGTGTGTTTTGGTAGGCTGATAATGAGAGATCTGGATTAAGACAGGTTTTGCAAAATCAAACCTAGATTAGAAAGGTTGATGAGACCAATGGAAAACCATCTCAGTTTGCTCAAAACTTTTATCTGTTTCCCTCTTCAACTCTAAACTTTCATGGATGAGATAAAATAGAAACTGAATCCAAACAAGCCGGTTTTGCAAAAGCTCCTCAGCTCTCCTCTAAAAATAAGATTAAAGAAATCCTCTAGGCTGCTGGAGATGACTTTATCTTGTTACATTGCAAACCTCATTCCCTTACTTTAAATCTTCTTCTCTCTTACTAAAGATAACTAATATGGATGCTGAGAACCATTGTATTCTGTTGACATCTTTAAACATAAAGCAAGCTATCAATATCTGGCTTTTGAGGGGTCTCTCTACTACTATTCTCAAGTACAAAAGTTTATAGTCATATCATTACAAGAAAGACACATTTCTACACATGCTAATGGAATTTACTTTTGTGAATCTTATTGAGGAACCTGGGACACCGAGGATGTTATTGTACTATGACTTATGCTGGTGTAACACCCCTGACTTCAGCAGAATTATGTGCGATTTGCTCTGTGCTATCCTAGACACGGGTCCTGTGGCATTGTGATAGGGAATGAACTGGAAACAAAATTCTGTGTATCTATTTAAGATCATTTATTCTAAAGAGATA
This sequence comes from Cygnus olor, assembly GCF_009769625.2. Lineage (NCBI taxonomy): Eukaryota > Metazoa > Chordata > Aves > Anseriformes > Anatidae > Cygnus > Cygnus olor. The sequence goes on from NC_049175.1 coordinate 31,237,459, forward strand.
TGTTACTTAAAATTGCAAATATTAGAAAAGTATTTCACAATGTGATTTTTCTGGAGCCATATTAACTTTTACTTGAGATGAACTTAGTGTGGCACATCTAGACATTTGTCTGGACGTGTCCTGCATATTTTTCATAGGAATTCTTGTTTTTAAAATAGTAGTAATGCTAGCAGTTTGCATAGAGCTGTCAATATGCAGGATTTGTGGCAGAGAAGTATCTGGGAGGAGGAGGGAGGAGACATATTCTTTTCTCTAGATTTGTAAATACCTGAGATCAGATTCTGGCTCAGCATCCCTTCTCCAGCAAGAACCTACTGAAAACATTGACTGACACAATAGTTTAATAAGGATCAACTAAAATTACCTAGCTCTCCGAGTACTTTCCCTGATGAAGTTTTTCTTCACTTTTATTTAGCATGGTGTGATGAGTCCATTTCACTATCTGACACCCCGTGGGCCAAGTGCATCCCTGTTGTAACAAGATCTCTCACATTTAGAGAATTACTTGGGGATGAATGTGGTCTCTTGTGTTTGCAATAAGTATAATACAGACACTAAACTGTGGATTATCATTTCCTAGTGGGAGATCTGTGTCTTGTGATGAGATTAAGAGGATGCAGCTGTGAATGGGACCAGTTTGGCTACATTACCCTAAAAATTTAACTAGAGTAACTTTGGGTTGTGAAAAACTGGCTATGTGCTGTGCTCAAGAATAAGCTCCCACATAAAATCCTCGCAAAGCATGTGCAAAGCTCCTTTGTGGTAAAACAGAGCTGTTTTGACTAGCCATATATGTTTCCTGTGTAAATCCGCCACATCCTGGTCTATAGCTCACTTGCATATCAAGTTTTCATGTGAGTCAGATTCCCAAGGCATCTTTGCAGAATAATAAAGTCATACATGACCGTGTAAACGATACCCCTGAAAAAGCCCCTTAGTCTTCTTTTCAAAGTTATTTCCAAAACCAGATTTACACATTCCATTTTCAAAAGCTGCTCAGATAATTGCCAAAACAAGAACGCTCCACTACATTCATCTCTAATTAGTAAAATCTGACTTTTATCTTCCTGTGACAATAGCTTTGTGTGTCTCTGAGAAAAGGGGAGATTTATAGGATATTGGTGATATTTATTTTGAGATGACATTTTTTCATCACTGTAATATAACAGAATTAAAGGTGGTATTTCTGTTCATTTAAATCATAATTTGTGCATTCCTTTTATCATTACAATCCCAGAGAATGTGGAAGATACAAAATCAGTATAACACATTAGCAATAGATAATACAGTCTAAATAAACATAATAAGCTTTCCTGTATGTCTCTAGACCAAACCTTATCTAAAAATACCCTAATGAAGCTGAACCATCCAATTACTCGTTTCTTGGAGGAACCCCTTATTAATGACATTGCAGTGAGGGAAAAACATTAATTATTGGACACAGTGGGATCTTTTACATTCTGTCTAGTCTGGACAGCACCAATTAATACAACAATAATTATCAGCTACCATGGCAGGTTCGCTGAGCAGAGCTCCTATCTGCTGATTGGGTGGGGAATGTGGGACAGCTCTTGGGGTGCGCGGATTTCACATACTTAGGCCTCTTTTATTTTTTCCATTGCTATGTGAAAACTGAGTCCTGCAGATATTAAAGCAGGTGGATTGCTGTATTCAGGCAGAGGCTGCTCCTGTGAGAAGGAAAGCACAGGTACCATCATGTGAGAAATGCCATTTTCTTCTCCATTGCACGCCCACCTGCTGTCTGACTTTCTGTCATTTGAGATTTAACATGATCGCTCAGTTGATAAGGTGAGTATGACAGTGCAGGCTTTTAAAGCTGTCTGTTTGCTTGCTCTCCTGTCCACTCTCCAGCTACCTTAAAATGACAGTTTACAAATGCAGAAGCAAATGTTGACATGATTTATTGCCAGCACTATTGCTACAGTCTTGAAGGTAGAATACCTATTCTTGATCAAATTTGACCTGAGGCAAGCACCAAGTATGGGAAACTTTGTCTCTAAGGGTTCAAGTCTGCAAAAGTTGTAAGTGAATGACGAGAGGAGGAACAATGGAAAGTGTTAGACAACCTGAATAACAGGCGTTACTACTCCTCTGCCTATAATAATAATAATTCACCTTTTATCCATTGAAGATAAAAGGACACAATGTGGGAAAATTAAGCTGTATAGACATCTTGGGGATATCTCATCTGAGATCACATACCACTTCTTTCTTCTGGTTATCATGATTTTATCAGAGGCACTTTGAAGTCTATATAGCCTTATATCTCAGTTATCTACATTTCATCCTGTATGTATTTATTGCAGATGGGCCTAAGCTGCTAAATTCAGATCCAAATCCAGATTCTGATTTTGAACTCCCTAAGGTCCGTAGCTAGCTTGAAGCTAGGGCTTTGGGTTGGAATCATCTCTATTTATGGGTAAGAAAAAGGGGCTTAATATATGCTCTCCCAGACTACATAGCTCTATATATGTGCACACCAAGGTACTCTCTCACTCATGCATAAATCCAGGAAAAACAGAACATGGCTATGTAATTAAAAGCTGCCTACACTGTTATTCGTATTTTAAAGAGGGATGAATTTATAAACGAGCCGTAGCTTTGACATTTCTTCATTTCTGAGTGTTGTGCTGTACAACCCTAACAAGCTTTAACCATGTTTTAAATGAGGGACTCCAGTGCAGACACCCCCAGCTCACCCTTGCACACAGGTAAATGTGATGGACAAGCAGTATATTTCGAAAATCTTAGTGCACCGCAGTCTGTGTTCCTGTGTTACCCCTAGCCCTTGACTCCAGCAGCAAGCGAGTGATGCCACAGATGTAAATAGGGTTATAAAAAAACAGGCTGCCACTTTATTTAAAACTCGAGAGGGATTCCCAGGAGGAATTGGTGTCCCATTCACAGGGAGAGGACACCAAAGAGGTGCACCAGAAACAAACTTCCCTTGTTCTGAGACAAGGCTGTGTAGGATAAGCAAGCCCTCTGCATCTAAAGGGAACCAGAAGTGCTGCTACCTTTTGCATAATACTGATGTGCTAATTAGGGCACTGATATCCTCAGAGGGCAAGCTCAAATCTGATGATATGCACAAAACACACACTCTCTCACACACACACAGAGAAGCAAAACAGAATCAGACGGGCAGTGCAAGCAGAAATCAAGAGAAAAACAGCTACAGAAATAGTGCAAAAAATGCACTTCTGAGAGATCAGGTGGCATTCCTTTGTCAGCAAGCTGGCTGGATATACAGAGGCACTCTTCCATCCAAACATTTCCATTTGTTTGGCAACTCCAGTGTGCTGCACAGGGACAGTCCAGACTTGCTCTCTTTTTGTTCTTCTCCATACGCTTGATTGAATGATAACATATTAAGCATGCAATAGCTCTCAGAAAGACTTTACAGTGGTATCAGAATGTTATCAGTGGCAGTTGTTCTGTGATTTGAAGCATTTTGTACTAGCATCTCTTTTCCCTACTCTTCCGTATCACCTGGGCATCCTAAACCTAATAAGGTGATAAAATGCTCTCCACTAGGGATAATCCATTTTCCCAATATAACTTAATTCCTTAAAGCTTCACATCTGGAAGAGACTTCCAGAAACTACATCTCAGCACCAGGGAGCTGGCATTTCCAGCTCTGAAATACCATTCCTTGAAAATAAAAACCCTTTGTCTGGCTAAAGACATACTGTGTCTGGAAATGTTGAGGAAAAGGCATTTCCACATCAAATGTTTATTTCTGATTATAAATATCCTGCTAAAATTAATGAGTACAAAGAAAATAATACTGAAACTGGGTAGGCATCACTATACTCTAGACCCAAATAGGTATTTCTTGCTTCCATTAAACCTTCTAAATTAGCATTGTAAGTATGATGTAACACTTCTGCTTGCAATAAATTGTAAGAAGTGTCATTTTTTAAATGATTGTGAAGTCTTATTGCAACACATTTCATCATCTGAAAAATACAGGAATGCCACAGAGAGACAGTTTTTCAGGAGATCTTAAAAAAAATAAATAAAAATCGCCGGTAGCATCTCCTAACAGTTCCACAAAGACTCTGCAAAACTTTTCTTGACCTCCACTACCACTTTTCAGATTATGGAGAAGCAAGTGACTGAGGGGCAGGCTCCTAAAATCACGTACGTTACTAGCACTCAGGGCATTCCTTAATTTGCAGAAGCCAGTCACCATCCTCAGTTTAAGATGTGCTTCTTTCTTCCCCATCAAAATGCTCCAAGCCAATGTTCCTCGGGCTTTTAATCCAAACCTTGCTTTAATCCGTGAAGGACATCATACTCCAGAAGGCAGAGGCAGGGGAAGGAGAAAGGAAGGATCAGAGGGGAAGCAGAACAAGTCTGGATGAAGGGAGGGAGATGGGTCATACCTCATTTGCTGGTCATAGGGCACCAGAGGTTGAGAAGCATTAATAGAAGTTATCCCTCAGCACATGCAGGCTGTAAAAACTATAAAAAGAGTGTGTCAGGGAACACTGTTTAGTAGCATCATCACCATAGGATGATTTAACACTATGGGATTTCTTAGTGCATATTCTGCCAGCACCATTAGCTTGCCATGCCAAGATAGTGAAGATAACCCACGTTCACATGCTTTCCTTTGGTCCACAGTTAGAAATTAGATTCTTTGACAGTCCGGAAATGCTGTTCTGATAAGCATCCACATATTTTTAATTCTCTTCCTTTGATCTCCCAAGCAATCCAACCATTTCCCAAAGATCCCCCTTCAGACCTCTAGCTCCCACACAACTGTTATTTTCAGCAATCTATTAAAAAACAAAACAACAACAACAACAACAAAAAAAAAAAAAACCAAAAAAAAAACGGTCGTACATGGATTAAATCGAGTGTAATCTAGAAAATTAATAAAATCCTAGAGAATCATTTAAAATTGGAGAGGAGACAGTTGTAATCAAATCTTTTCTAAAAAGTGAAAATGGACTGATGTAAAATTTATTGAAAAAGTCTATTCTTTGTATAATGTTAAGCTTTTCAATTTTTAGACTATTCATTTACATCAGACATCTAGTGACCTGTCTCATGGCTGACACAATGGCTTCATTAGCAGCTCTGAAGCAGAGGTAGCTCAGAGAGAAACCAACTTACAGCAAAAACAGACTCTGAGGCAGGGACAGAAGTGAACAAATTGGCTTCATCCAGTTCACCACAACTATTTTTTAAGACTTAAAACACAAAAGAGTTTTTATTCTCATAAAGAGAAATATTTTCATTAAAGCTGAAATGTACTGAAAAGTCCATCAAATATAACGTTAATTTAATTGGTGACAAAATCTAACTCAAAATTTCCTGAATTTTATTCGTCTAATTTTAGTAATGAGCCACAGTATAAACAACAGCACCAATTAATTTGTTTTCTTTTAAGAAGTCTCATGCTGTACCTAAAAGACTGTTGTTCTGTCTAGTTAAACACTCATGCATTAAAATGCTAATAATTAAACTGTTACGACTGACTAATGAACTCTGCCAACTATAAATGATGGTCTTGTTAGATTCACTGCACAGCAAGGCTTCCTTTGTACTGAAAAAGTTAAAGGTTAAAGAGCTCTTGAAAACAGCGAGCAGCATCTAGAAGCAATTACATTTTTTTCCTGGAAACTAATGGTTGTACAATAATGTTTCAATTCACACTCAAAAAAAAAAAAAAATTACTATGAGCTCCATTCATCAGAGCAAATCTGCAGCTTTCTACACCATGGCAGGTTGTTAATTTGGCTTCTGCGTCCAACATACTCAGCCTATAATCTAGTGTTTTGTAGAACCTTTTATTGGTCCTGCTCATGGAAACCAAAAGGGCAAAGACTCAAGCTTGACTCATGATACCTGTTGAGTAGCACTCACCACAGAAAAACACTATGAGATTGAATGTCAAAAGGCTCATATGGCAGATTTACTTGGATATAGTGTTCGTTCACTAGTTGTCCCTGTGCATTGACTTGCACACCATGCAGTCTCTGGTAAATGAAGGAGACAAAGCTGGAACTTGAACATTATGCCTGTAAGGAAGCATCTGCGGTTATGGCTATGTTCCTTGACATATACTGCCCAGCTGAGAAGATGTGGGATTCCAGTGTGATCACTCAATGAAATTGTGTCTCAGGATCGGGACTTTCCTGCAAACCACATGTCCCCAGAAATTAAATAGGATTCTCAATTATTTCTCTCTTTTACAATCTCAGATTAATCATTAGAAAAGAGTTTCTCTGAATCTTAGACGAAATATGTCTAGTGGTGAATGATGCTAATGAGATATAATTGAGCATCTACAGAAGTGCTAAAATTCAGAAAAGTAAATGTTTTCTTCTGTCTAAATTTGGGCTTATATTCATCCACCAATTTCATATCTATACATTATTATTAATTTGACTATGCACTGAAGAGAAGCTACTTTAGACCAATGGTAACTACCTGCCTAGCCACATTAAACAAGATCTCTGGAAGAGATTTAAGCAAGTCCGTGTGAATGGAGTGAATGCCATCACCAGAGCAGTTCTGACCTTTGGCTGAGGAACAGCAGGCATCAGTCAAGGGCAGCAACTGTGTGGTATCTCTGCTGACACCTTCTCTTTGTGGTGGGCCTGATAGACAACCGCTCTTCTTGTTGGTCTTCCCAGGGGCGACCGTGTTCATTGCTGAAGTTGCATAAGGATCTGACTGGATTTACAGCCCTACTATTGGATTTTCAACACAAAAATATGTCAAGAGACATAAAGCAGGTGTAAAGGAAGAATGTCCTTCTTTGATTTTTTTAAATTCACATGGTTCAATTACTCAAATGATCCATTTAAGTCACTTTTGAAGGTGTGCTAAGAACATGTGGGCCTGACTCTTAGATCTACACTTAGACAGATTACACTGAGCTTCATGAGTGATCTCCTCAAAACCAAGTCTTCCCAAAGGAAAATATCTTCATGTGTGATATTTGCAAACAGTTCTGGTCATGAGTGGTAGAGCTTGCTCTGGTCATGGACAGCCTGGGGCTGTAATGAGTTCAGACACAGACAGACAAGCTCTTGGCGCCATTAACAAAGCTCTCAGCTTCTTGTTTTGCACATCCAGAGTCACAGCAAGTGCACCTGCGGAGTTCAGATGACATCTCTGCAAGATGGCTATTGCCAAACCTCTTTTTTTTTTTTTTTTTTTTTTCCCTTTGGATAGCCATCTCTCCTGAAACATACTTGTCATATTGCAGGTGTCAAAATTCTGAAGATCTGCCTGATTTGCTGGTGTATGTCCTAAAACTATACTCCTAACACCAATCCAACAACAAAGTCTGTCACTCTTGGTTTTTCACCATTCTTATAGTACTGGTACAAAACAGGCACACAGCAGATGATTGTGAAAGGGCTACAGGTATGAATTATCTTAGGAACTGGCTGTTCAGATTTGGAAAAGAACCTCATGAATTTGGCTCTTTTTTTTTTTTTTTTTTTTTTTTTTTTTGTGCAGTGCTGAAAGTCATTAGGAACACAGACGCTGATTTTCTAGTCAGAAGATATTCACAGCATCATCCTTCTGACACTTAGAGAAACCCTCACTTGGAATATGTGGCATGCCTGAAGGACATCCCTCTCACCTCTTATTTTCATCTCTGCAGCTTTTCCAACACTGTGTTCTGGGATACACAGTACACTTGACAAACTATGGTAACTTAAGGGTCTTTCCCCACCATATTTGTAGCTGACAGGAGATAGGAAACACATAGAATCTACTTGGTCAGCATCTTATCATGAGATTTCCAGCACAATATTCGAAGTCCAATGAGCAGAATAATTTGGATTTCCCTTATTATACAATTGTAGGGCTAAGACAGGCCTCTGAAAGGCAGCTCAGCAAACAATATCTTTTGAGCTCTTCCCTGATCTTTGCTGCTGGCAACTTGAAATGAACAATAGTGTAGTGAGGACCTCAGTGTGGATATTAAACCAAAAAAGACCCTGTAAATATTAAAGCCACTGAATAAAAGAGAAATTACCAAAGTAGAAATTCACAGGAACACACTGGTTTTGAAAACTGACTTGATTGATGTTGGGCTAGTTATTGCTTAGGAGAGAAAATTGGTAAAAAAAAAAGAGAGGAGAAAGAAAAAGAAGGTTTAATGATAAAAATATATGAGAGGAGGTAGTAAACACGAAGAATGCTTGCAGGGAAAATTATGTCAGCCATGGCTGTCTGAGACCTAGTGTGGTGGCATGATGAAGAAGAGAAAATACTTCTACATGCAGATAGCTACAGTATAAAATATATTTCACTCGTTTCCATTGTCCAGCTTCCGTAGAGTTCCTGGTTTTGATATCTAACATGAAAACAGATACATCAGCTAGGATATATTTCATAAATGCAACAACAGTAAAAAGAACCAACTTTTATCAAAAAAATATAAAGAGCATTATAAGTACCAGGGAAAAGTTTTGTGAATTCAAGCTATCTTTTCAAACATTCAGACCACCCCTAAAATAGCAGCTACAGTTCACAGGGGCCAGAGCTACACAAATTCCAGCTCTCCCTATGTGGTAAGTCTAATACTTTCTTTTCTTATGCTTTAAGGACTTCAAATAGGGTTTGTGCATTTGACTCCTTTTATCTCTTTCATAGAGTTCTCTCTGCTTTTAAATCCCTAAGTATCTCTGTCCTCCCCCTGCCATTCCTTAACAGATCCAGGACAGCACAAATAATGCCTCTTGGCTTTGAACACATCATGGCAAATTTCACTGACAGAGGAAAGATGTATGAGCAGTTATCTGGGATAGTTTTACACCAATCCATCTATTGTACGCTATGTTCACAATCTTGGGCTGGAATGAATTTCAGGCAAAGTGCGTCCCTCGCAGACCACTTAAAAACAGAATAGATTCTGTCTGAAGGCCCAGTTCTATCTGATGCTAAGCACCTTACAGCAGCAGGACCTCGCTGAGAAATATTTTCCTTAAACTTCTTCAGTGCTGCATAGGGCTTTGTCTCTTGACAATGAACAGATGACAGGAAGATGGTAAAAGTTTAGGTGCCTAAAATTCTAAACAATTCTAGGAAAAAAAAAAAAGATCCCATCTGCTTGAGAGGATACCAAGTCAATATGCAAAAATGATGAAGGAAAAATCTAAAGGAAGGAAAAACCAAAACCAAAACCAACCGCTTGTCACTCACAGCTTCTTGAAATGATGACCCCGCAGGTTTCTCTGGTGCTTCTCCTGTCAGGATATACATGCAGGTTTTTTTTGGAAGACAGTATGTGAAAGGACTCGCCTGAATAAAGCTGAAGAATTTCCAATTGCATCTGCAGGACTGGAGCTTTTGTAAGATATTAATGACAAAGGCTTGTATTTCTTCTGTACTGTGCCTGTCATTCTTTTGAGTGTGGTATAAAACAAGAGCAAATCATTACAATTCCAGCATGAAAATCCCATCATTTGCATTTTCTAGGTATTGTTTAATCAGTGCATCAAGAGGTAGGCTATTTGGTGTCTCCATCGCACTCTGCTTAAATACTTTGACATAAATTTTAGCCTTTGTTGGGAAAAACAATGGTTATAGAAAAATAGAGACAATGCTGTGATCGTATTGCAATTCTGAATGCAGAAATTTTGTGTTTCAGCTAAGATGTAATTGCATCATGTGAAAGGTTGAGCTGTAAAAAATAGGAAATGCCTGCAGTTTAAACTGTAAAACATTTCAAAAGTAAAGCATATTTTTGCAAACATTTTTGTACCAATTTATTTTTAAGCATCCAGATCATTAGCAGAGAAAACAGAGCTCATGTAACAAGGGATTGCTATGAGTAGATTTAATATATTCTAGCACTTAAATATTCTTGTTGATCATAAAAGATTAAATGATCTTTGGTTTCAATCCTCTTGTTAAAAGCAGAAATTTTATTTTTCTTGAGTGTGGCAAATAAGTTTGAACCAAAATGTAAATGCTTAACAGACTCTGTGCATGTGTGCACGCATGCGTGTGATGAAGGGATGGGGCATTTTCCCCAAAGCTTCAATTTCAACTTATTTGTTATCATTGTTCATTAACTATGTGGTTGACCTAAGATGAGCCTGAAGGATTACAGAATATTTGTCTAACTATTTAACAGAAGCTTATAAAATAATAGTATTCATTAAACACCTCAGGTTTGCCCCCCACTGCACTGAAAACATGCAAGGACTGGATGAGATGAACACAGGCACAGTTGCAAGTCAGATGTGACAGATCAGCTTGGTTTAAATAGGTAACCCGGTCCCCAGTGTAACTACATTAAAGGCAGTTTTTGAGAAACCACTGTCAACTGCCTGATTTCATGCCGATTTGTTTCTGGATGGGAGCTGCTGTTTTTCTCTGGGTGGCTGAGTAGCTGGGATAATCAAATTCATGTCACCAGCAAGCAAGGGCAGACTGAAAGGCATGACTAAATGGGGAGGAGAGTCAGGATAGTGTTTCACTGTCACCCATGTCCTTAAAATACTGCTTACACTTGCTGTTACATTTGCTGTCTATGTAGTTTCTCATGGGAACTCTCATGATTTTAGGATCACAAAAGTAAAGCCATGAAAAGCTATGCTGAGAGCAGAGCCCTGTGGTACCATTATCATGCCTGATGATCACCAGTTTAGAGTATGCTTCAACAAGGGAGGACTGTGTGTCATCCTTTCTCATGATCAGCAGTACAAATCCCAGAAATTTTAGTGTCTTTTGGCAGGGCATGTATGACCAAGATTGAGAATGACCAAAGAATATGACTCAGAAATTGTGAGAGATGCTGATGTGACTTGCAGGAAATTTCCCCTCCAGCTGTTGTAATAGATTTTTTAAAAATTATTATTCTGACAAAATATGCAAAATAAGCAAAATTAAATAGAAGAGAAGCTGCAAGTTCTGGATTTGAATTTCACCAGCTGTGGCCTGTTTGGACAGGAGCAGTGGTGCAGCCCAAGCCCTGCACATACTAGTGCTTCCTGATGACTGCACTATCTGCAGCTGTTACATGTTAAAGAAAAAGGTAACCTAATTTCTGCTATTTGATTGAAAAAAGGTCTCATATCTTAACAGAAAAGAGAGGTCCAAAATTTCGACACCCAAAGTCTGTTAGAATAAAAACATAGCATATGGAAATTATTTACTTTTTTTTTTTTTTTTTTTTTTTTAGGATCTAGCGGATGTGCTTAGGTTAACAGGCTTGTCTGCTCAGGGTCCTCTGCTTGCACTTTCCGTCAGCTGGGCCTGAACACAAATAACTTTTTCCATCCTCAGCTGCAGGATACTATCACACCAGCCTGTAACATAAATTTCCTGCTACGGCAGATCTGATGTCTCATTCCAAATTTCAGCTGGACTAGAAGTCCATGTGTCCTCACCTTGCTCTTTCAGGAGCACGAACTGGACACATCACTGGACTGGTGGTGTGGATTCCCAGGTCAGAAGATCCTTCTGAGAGACTGGCAAAAGTTGAGACCAAATTCCCAACTTATAGTTTCCACATAACATTTCAAAGACACTTTTCTGAATCTTATCTATGATGGAACTCGGATCAAAATTTACTCAACCTGGCTGACATGAGCAGACAGTGCATGGCATGAGTTTATCCAGAAATAGACCTTTAGAACTTCTTGAATATAATTATTTGGTACTTAAGGGTTCCTTACTAGTTAAAGAAGTACTTCCTTTCTAAGCCCCTATATAAGTTTCCAGAAAAAACAAGCAAACAAAACACACACACACAAAAAGAAAACAAACGCACACAAAAAACCCCACCTCCTTTAGGCTGATACTTTTGTAGCTTTTGGAAAGTTTGGTAAAAATCCATATGGTTGGTCTTGAACATGCTTAAAGAATTGTTTCAGATGTTTTACTTGTGCTTGGGTAACTGAAAACAGTTCAAACTTGGCATGGAGTCTCCAGTGAGAAATGTGGGCTCGGATAAGTTGGAAAAAAAATTGGTTCAGAAAGAAAGGAGTTATAAACAAGTGGAAATAGTATGCTTCAGTTATCCAGATGTATGCCAGGCAAGCATAGACGTCTGGATATTCACATGCTGAAATAAATGCATCTGTATTTATTTAAATGTGTGATGTAATGTTCATGTGCAAACATCTCAGTAAATGGTAGGCATGTTAATTTTTCCCATCTCACAAAGTAAATATAGACAATACATGAGATATACATATATGTTCAGCTTAGAAGAGTCTGGCTGACCAAGGGAATGACCCAGAGTGCTTGGAAGCCAATGAAAAGACTGTTCTTGAATGTGGTGGAATATGGATCAGACTCCAATGCCCTACAATCCTGTTCCTGTATTAAAAAATAGAAAGGGTAAATACACATGTAAAATGTTAAAAACCTCATCAATCCTTGAAAGTTTCCATTACACTATCTCAGATAGTTCTCAGTGCCAACTGTGATGAATTAAATGTTTCCACAGCCAGCAAAAGCTGTTCAAAACCCAGAATGTAATATACGATTTTCTTGATTCAGAATTTCAAAACACAACCTTTTAAACAGGAGTTCAATCATCAAATCCACAGGAGAAGTAGCTCTGGGTTTTCTTGCTGAAAATCCAAATTACTTGGGTGCCAAATCTTCACATGCCTAAAACCGGTGTCGCTCCCTCGACTTCAGTGGAGCTATGCTGATTTACACCAGCTGCATGGCTGGTCCATAAATATTTTCAGTTGATCTGGATTATTTTATATATTATATGAATTTTCTTTATGGATTACATGGCAAAACATTTGTTCTCAGCTTCTATAATGTCAGGCTCTGTGAATTTGTTTTAATGTGGGACCATTTGTGTGGTTCTACTATTGCACAACTGAATGCATTTGTGCTTGTAACATGATTTCCCTGCACATCCTCCCTTCCACACACTCACAGGCATCCTAACAGAAGAATTACTATTACTCCCTCCAGCCCTAGGAAGTAATATGTTGGTGTGAAAGGGTGAAGCCACAGATGCTGGGGGAAGCACAGACCTGACCGTCAAGTCGTCGGTCATGTAAAAATTTCCACCCTAACTCTACACTAAGTGTAGCTGTTTGCATGCAGTTATGTTAGTGGGGCTTTAAAGTTAATCATGTGTGTTATTAATCGTAGGGAGTTTACGCTGGACACTTCACTTAGGACTTTGACACAAAGGTAAATAAATTCCACAGATGCTAAGTAGTGGGATAATGAAATCTTATTAAATCTCTGGTCTTCCACTCTTGTAATGACACTGCCTGCAGGTCCCCTCTTCCATGCAGCATTTTGTTTGCAATAGCTCTGTCTCCTAAGTACAGAGCACAGGGCTTGGGTTTACAATGGGGTTGGTGAATACACTCCAGCCTTTCATCGCTGACTCATGGGAGGTGTGCAGGCAGGTGTGCAACCACCTCCACGGAGCCTGCATGGGCAGGACAGGCACTGCGCAGCAGGGTTTGGCATGGGGCTGATGGAAGTGCAGGCAGGGAAGTGTCCCCTCAGCAGCCCAGGAAAAAGCGATTAGTTTTTCTAGCTACACAGTCCCATTTAGGGCACAAGTAAATGCAGCATAGCTACATTGCATTTGTACAGGATGTATAAATAATTATTTCCTAATATATATTCTAATAAATACAGGATTATTACAGAATCCTGTAACAATAACTTGCTTAACACCATCCTATCACTATCTCCTGTTTTTCCTCTCATTATGTATAACCCATAACACTCTGGTCTGTAGCATGTTTAGCTTGTGTTAGTTGTTTATTAATCCTTGATAAACTATTCATCAGTTAAATGTTAAAATAAAGCATGATCAAAGGAAAGGCGATGAACTTGCACAAGAAAGAGACTATTGGTCTGGCCCTCAAAACCCATGCAGCCATCTGATAAAATCATCCTGAATCCAAATTCAAGTAGTTGCAGACTGAGATTGCAGTATATGGTCTGGTAAATTGGCAGAGCCTGAGAGCAGTTACCAGCACCTGCCCAGATGGTACCTATCTTTGTTTTTATAAGCCCTACTTTCATTTACAGTTTTCTAGAAGAGAAAGTTCAAAGCAGCTACAACTATTTAATATGTGTAGACTTTCCTTTATATGCCAGAGAAATTAATACTAAAGAAATTTCCTCAGTCATCTTAGCCTGCAAGTGCTGTTTAAAAATCCAGCCGGACTACCAGCCCCGTTTCCTAATACCTGCAGGCTTCCTGGCATTAAGCACATGAAGCGCCTCATGAGGAAGAAGCATCGTTGCCTGCATGGTACATGGGGGAAACTGAGGCACGAGGAGGCTAAAGATACCAAGAATGAGTTGCCTTTGCTTCAAGTACAAGAGCCCCAGTGAGACTGGATGCCAGGGGCTGTTCATTCTGCTGAAATTTCCTCTCCCCGGCTGCAGTATGGGCTGGAGCACAGACAATGCAGAGGAGAGACTGTCAGCCTGCTCTTCCGCTGGTGCATTAAAATAAAGGCAAAGCTCGGGAGGGTTAAAGGCTGTGGAACTCAACATTAAACAGTCCAGCAATTCCAGCAGGGGTTAAGACAAGCCTGTGACACCAGGAGACACGACGGGACTCTCCTTCTGTGCTACATATGTAGATGGGTATTGAGGACATGCATCTCTCCTCATCGAAAATCATGAATTTTTATGAAGTAAGCCCTGCTTTCCCATAATTCAGTAGGGTGCACTTTGCAGACCCTAAAGTGCTGTCACTACAGAAGGTTTCATTGCTTGCACCTGCTAAAACATTTGAGGTATTTGAGAGGCAGTGAAACACATTTGCTTTTCATTTTATCTGACTTTGAAAATCTTTGAAGTGTTTAATAGTAGTCCAGAAAAGATTTCTGCCTCTTAATCATTTACTTGTAGGGCACATTCTCCACTGGTAGCCTGTCAGGCAGAAAACGAGTTTAGCCCAGTTTTATTAAGTGCCACATGCCGAGTCAGTGTTCATTAAAGGTGTTTTAAGGTTTGAATTATGTAATTTATGAGAAAAAGAAATACAAAATTCCATTGTTTTATTAATATGCAGCACAGGATATACTGCTAATAACATACTTTTTAAACAGAAGTTTTATTAAAAAAAATGCTTTTATAGGGGGCTACAGATAGGCTTTTAAAAATCTCTTTTTCCCTGTTCAATAAAATTCAAACATTTTAATTCAATCAACATAGATTTGAAAAAAGGAACTATTCTTAACCTCTCCTTTTGGTCACTTTTCTTTACACACGTTGTAGTCAAAGGGGGAAAATAAAAAAAATCGGAATCTTTTTTTCATTTTTAATAGAAGTGACAATATATGGTATTAAATGCAAGCCAATGCTGAAGCTTGCAGTCAGATGTTAATTCATAAACAAAACAAAAAAGAAATGAAATAGCTAAAGAAAAAAAAAAAGAAAAAGAAAAGAAAAACTGCACATTATAACCCCAGGAAACACTGTTTTCCAGAATTATTTTAAATTGCCCCCCAAAGGTTCACAGCTAACGGGATATTTTTAATTAGACTAGGGCTTAACTAAATCTTTTGGTAGCCCACTAAACCATTTTTATAGTCTATATTTTTTTAATATTGTAAATAGATTTTCTTAAGCATATGGGAAAACTACAGCTCATGAAATACAAGAAGGAGTACATTTTTCTGCCCAGCCTATCCGGCTCAAGTTACCCAAGCCCAGTCCCGCAGACCTGAGGCGGGCCTGATCCTGCACGGGCCCTGACAGGGTCCCTGGAGCTGGGCCACATCCATCCACGGCTCCCTGTAGCCCCTCTCCGTGGCAAAACTCCCACCAGCATCCAGCGGTGTTGCCTGAAAGACGTTGTGTGAGGCCCGAGGAACCGAGATCGGGATCAGTTGAGTTTGATATGAACTTTTATTGCCATGGGAAAGTCATCGTTATCCAAACTTATACCAAACTGGAATTCATTAACCCCTTCAAGGCTGGCCATGTCTGCTGTTCCTGCGCAGTGACTGGGATGTGTGTAGGGTTGGTTTTTTTCTGTTTAATTTATGTCATTAATGTGCTATTTAGTGATGACAACAAGTCCTGGGAACAGAGGAATGCTTAGCATTGGGGTGGACACACCATGTCCATGATGCTTCTCTGTTGGATAGCTTGGGGTGTGCAAAATGGAAAGATGTGGTGTACACAATCAGATCTCCCAGAAAGCTTAAGAAAAAAACAAAACCAAAACTAAACATTGCAGATGCAATACAAGTCAATAATTTTGGAGTCCATGTGACTAATCTTGCTCATTTTTTGGTAATGTGATGATCACATGGAGTCTTACCACAATTTATGGCAGTATTAGTATCTGACCTTTGAGATCTGGCTATTTTCAGCAAGTGAACTCTGTAGGTATCATACAGAAAATCATATCACTGGGCTAATTAATTGACAAGAAGGCCTGATGTAAAGAAATGATTTTCCATGCAGAGGACATTGAGAGTCAATTTTTGCCAAAAGGCAGCAAAACATGAAGTTTCTGACACAAAATAATTGGTCATAACAAATCGTACACAGAATACAGATGTTTCAGAGTAATGGTAGTAAAACATCTTGAATAGGAATAGCAATTACACTTGAGCACAACCATTAATTTTTAAATTTAAGTTAAGAGGGGGGACAACCCATAATTATATTAAGAATTTGCTCATTTGATCCACAATAACATTTTTAATGAATTCTATCTGGAGCCAAGAACTGTAAAAAAGCTTGCCCTGCAGAAAATGCACTTTTAAAAACCTATTTGCTCTCAACGAAATGTTATTTTTACAGTGAGTCCTCACTTTATAGCAGACACATGCTTGTAAAAGCTGCCATTGTTTGTGTGGAAAGTGGGAGAAGAAAAAAACAAGGGGAAAATTTGGCAGATGCTTTACCTTACAGCATCCCAGCCATTTTTAAGATGGCTTCCCCAGCCCTCCTCTGCTTAGGAGTCACTGGAACAAGCAGCCCTGTAGTGTGCTGCAAGCATGTGTCTTACCAAGGACCTCAGGCTGCAGCTCTTGGGAAGTTTGGGGACCAGAACAGGGCATCAGCCTCTGCTCCAGCTCTTAATTATGTCTTTAGGAAGACCTCTAATGACTGATGCAGGCTCCTCTGGGGAGGAAGGCAAAATGTGGTGAGGCAGCAGTTGTGCTGCCATTGCTTAAGGCCTGCGACCTGCTGGGGCCATGGAGGTGGGAGGAGGTAAGCTGAAGTGTGCTGCTTCATCTTCCAACATTGCAGAGCAAGCTACACGCTGTGGACACGTCCACACCTGCTGGGAAAGGACCCTCCCTTGGGCATATGTGTAAGGAGCAGAAGACTTATCTGCTGGGTACCTCACCTTATCCCCAGAAGATGGGAGCATGCCTTACCTCTCTGAAGTGGTAGGCAGAGAGTGTTTTTAATTCAAGTGAAGGAACTTGCTGCTTCAATTTTATTGCAGAATCGTGCTAGTAATGCATCCAGATTACTGAAGCTCACAGTAAGGAATTCAGTTTATAAAGACTTTGCCATTGTCCTGTTGCTAATGTGCCACATTTGATTCTCCTCAGCTGGCTTTGAAAGGTCTCTTTGAGGAAGGAGGAGATAGCACCCTTGCTTATGAAAAAGGCAAATTATACCCAGGGGCAACATTGCTGCACAACAGGAAAAGGCCAGCCTCCTCCCAGGAGACATGGCCCCAAATTAAATGCAAGTAATTTCCTGACTAACCTGTGATTTCTATCTGGTTGTGGCTTCTGGCATACAGCTAAGTCTCCGGTTCTGCTGTTCTGTTCAGCAGGTCTCACATGTGCTTTCACTTTCATTTCCAAACTTTAATACAGAACAGCCCATCCACAACCTGCTGCCGAGGCAGCGGAGGCCAGGGATGCTGGCTCTGGATCGGGTGGCCACAGGCAGGAGGAAGGACTGGCTGCTTGGGGAGGTGACCCACCAGAGGTGTCCCTTGGCCACAGTGGCAATGTGTTGGCAGTGGAGGTGAGAATGGGGAAAAAGAAAATACGCTTCTGCAACTCGTCCCTCTGCATTTCATATGTCACCCAACTGGGTCTTGGAACTGGCTGCTACCTTCCCTTATCACCAACCTAAAAACTGGGGAGCTATCTTAGCTGTTGGGTTGGAATAACACAAGCCAATAGCTTTTCCTTCAACAGTGGGCAGGTCTCCGTCTAGAAAATCACTGGTATTAGGTCACAGTGACTTTGTTACAGCCCCATCAAAGCTTTCAGTGACAGATGGGAAGGAAGATTGTCCCTTAGCTGTCCTGTGGCTGGCCAGGCATCAGCTAAGGAGGAGACACCTTGTGAAAGGGATGAGTAGTAGTGGGTCTTCATGGGATGTGGGATGGGAGGAGAGAGCCCTCAAGAATAACTTAAATTACTTTCAGCCTTTCTGTGGTTTCTTCTAGGAGAAAGCACTGCCTGGAAGTAAGGAACAGGAGACACAACAGCCTGCAAGCTCCAGCGGGCAAGTGATGACAGATTTGCTTTACTAAATGTACTCTGCCACAATTTATCACAAATACTACTCTTCCTCTTGAACTTCCGCAGCTTTTTGGATAATGTTTGTAGAATTTGGGTAAGTCAAGTGGCCAACCCTCTTTTAAGTAATCGGTAAATGGTTGAAAAGCTCATGCAAATAAATGCAGGAAGATGCCAGAATTATCTCTATAAACAATCTGAATTTTAAACTAGCGTGTATGTGGCAAAAACAAAACAAAAGCTCCCTTGCAGCTCCTTGGTATCAGAAAAGATGGTAAGTTATCGAACGTTTAATTATTTTTTTCTTAATGAACCGAGACTTTAAAGAACTATACAATCAAAAAGCACCGGAGTGGTTCTAATGTCTCACTCAGATCCAGCCAGAGAAGGGAGAAGTGTCAGTCTCTTACTATTTAAGGCCCAGAGTAAAATCATTTTTATGATGATGTTACAGTTTCATTTGGGGTTTCATTTTGCCCTTGCTCATTTGTTTAACCTAAATAGCTAATCTCTAGTGTGTATTCAGCCATACCAGCAAAAATTTTCATTCCACTGGTGTTGGTATAACTGACTGGTGTGAGTAAATTCATACTGGTCACCACGTAAGGAAGAGGCTGTAACATAGAGAACCTGTACCATTTTTATTATGTTGATATAATCAAAATAATAAAATCTGTGCATGTAAATGATAAGGGATATTAGTGCCATGTTGTTGAGAAATTGGCACAGGAACAACGGTGAATTAAATACATCTGGGAATAAGAAGCTAATTCATATAGTAAATAATAGGTTGCACAAATTTAATCAGTTGGAGAACTATTACATGCGTAAGTGGATACTCTGCGGGGGAAAAACTTACATTTGATGAGCAGGACTCAACAGTCAGTTTACTCTGGATTTTGTTGTGAAAATTCCTATTTATTTCAAGTCAAGGGAGTTTTCAGGTTGAGGGATTCATTTTAATTTTGGAAATAACTGACGTGTATGAAAAAGCATAGATTCGGATTTGGATTTTGTTGTACTGCCCTTCAAAGGGCAGGAGGTTTGCTTCCACACATCTCTAGCTAAAACCAAAATGAACCCCAAAATCCAAGTAGAAACTGAGGCAATGTTGCCAATTTCATCCTCATTTCTGATTAAAACCATGTGAGAAATGATCAGTTTTGGCAAGTTTTTTTTTGTTTGTTTGTTTATTTTGTTTTGTTTTGTGTGTGTGACATTAAAAATAGATACCATCCTGTTAAAGACGTTCAGCAATATTTTAGTACCCCCAGGCAGTGCTTGTTGTTTGTAAGAAAACCAAACAATACATTAGGTTTTCTTAGAAAACTTTTGCAAAGAACCATGAAGAAGAATTTCTCATTAATTTCTGTGGGGAATGTACTTGGGATTTTCAGTGATTGAAAAAGTTTTTCTCACAATTTTTTTTAGTATGTTACAAGACATACATATCTTGATATACATATGTAGATTAAAAATGTCTTTTTCTTACCTTTTTCTGATTCTTGTACTTAAATCTTGGCTTGGGTAGACTTTTTTTTTTTCCTTTTTTTTTTTTTTTTGGTGAAATGTCCCTGTTTACAATAGGAATACTAGATGTTTCATTTTTCCTGAGTATTGCTTCTGAGGAAATGCCATAGCATTGTATTTACAAGATACCCTGAACTGTCAGTTTCCTTGAAACACAATGTATTTAATACAAAGCCATTAAGCCTTGTAAAACTGTCAAAAATGTAAATGACACTTGTAATAAAACCTTGTCGTGTGACCGGCTCTAGCTAATCAGGGTTGATGATATCACTGCAGCTGATCACGGCTGGTGCTATGTACATTTCGACAGCTTTATGACCTGCATGGATTTGTGTTATTAAAATTGTACAGTTTTGTAAGGAATTTGGGATTTAATAAAGCAGCAGAGAAACTACAAAAGGGACAATATATCCCACTAAAAGTGAGCCAGCCTTTTAAAAAAATAATATAAATATATATGGTGCACTAGCGTTTGTGGGTGTGTGTGTGGATGTGTGGATGCGAATAGCAGAACCAGGAGAGGTTCTCGTCTCCTAGCTCGTGCAGGGTACGGGCTGCTCATATAAACCACTTTTATGTATTTATAGCTCGGCAAATACCTTGCATCTGTGAGGCCATAAAACAAATTACAATGTATCCAATTGCTTCAAGGTGGCGAATTGTGCTTAAACTTAATGACTTGTACAGATTATAGGAGAAAGAGCATTACCTGTTTAATGTCTTTTTTAATAAGTAATTCCTGAACAAGTATAGTAAATGGGAGGTTGGGTTTTTGTTTTGGTTTGTTCCTTTTTTTTTTTTTTTTTTTTTTTTCTTTTACCCTGAGATTTAAATAGAGCAGACCTTCATCCTTGCAAACACAAGGTAATGTGCAGCCTTATTTATTTTGCAATACTTTGAACTGCTCCCCAGAGTAAAAACATGTCAAAAGAGGGGAGACGAGGACACATATTCTCCCAATAATCTATAAATTCAACCTAATGGGGCAGATATCAGAAAAATGTGTTGGATTGAAGGCACATAAATCACACCTGGTTTCCTGGCATAAACTGGCACTGTGTGCCTTATATTTCAGCCAAATTATTCCATTTGTTTCTGAAGATATTTTAATCCCTCGTGACCTCAAACTTCCCGTGAACCAGGCCCCGAACAAACGGCCGCCCACTGTCTTTGCAGTAAATCTGTTGTCTCCCTTCTAGGTCCGCAACCTGGGATCATAGATCACCCCTGCACCGCATCTTGCTTCAATTTACTCAATTAACTCGAGTAAAGCACTTGTAAGTTTGCAGATGTTGCTTTATTATCAAGGCCTAAAACGTACAAGAGAGTTCAGGAGCCCGAGGTTACGGGAAGGTTGTGCTGAGGGGGGAAGGGCAGGGATGGCGCAGGCCTCCCTCCTGTCTCCTCAGGACGGTGGGCAGGCCGAGGAGGTGGCTCCCCAGCACGTTTATTTAAACCATAAGATTGCCTCGTGGATCAGGGACCGTCTGATGTTATCTCGCAGAAAGATAGGATATGAGAAATAGGTATTTCACCTCGAGATGAGATAACGCTGTGATTAACAGATGTTTAATTGAGCCATTCGTCAAGTGAAGAACCTGCCTAAAAGTCAGCGAGGCTGAGTAAATTATTTCCAACCCTGCAGGTGTTGGACTGGCAGCTCTATTACTCTTCCAGAAATGGGCTTAAGAAGATTTTTATACGAAAAGATAATTTATTTCTATGAGGTATTGTATTGTGCTTTTATTTATGTAATAAGCTTTAAGGTTTGGGTCTGGTCCTCCTTCATCTTCAGCACTGGAATGAATTGGGGAGGGGCAGAAGGAGGAAGAGTTCCTCTGTGGAGGCATCATCCAGCGAAAGTCATGTGTCATGATATTTAATACCTCCCCAGCAGCCTGTAGCTAGAGGCTGAGGACAAGTACGTGAGGAAATCTTAAAAAACTAACTGGATTAGTCAGTAAACTCAAAAAACACCAGTGATGTAGAAGTCCAGTGGTGCAAAGCCGTGGGTGGAGCTGCCAGAGCTGCCACACGTGCAGTACAGACACTCAGATTCGCCTGGTCCTGCTGAAGTCATGGATCCAAGAACCTCCTAAAACTTTATGGTGTGCTTGTTTGAGGTTATGATTCAGATTCATACGTGATTATACATGGATTTTTATTTTCAGTTCATGTGGTTTCCCTTCTTTCATGCTTCTACTTTGATTCTCAAGTTCAAATGAGTCCTAAGTCTCAAACAAAATTTTTCTGGGAAGTACAAAAGGTTTCAGGTTAAAACCACATTAAAAAGAGTAGGTTTTCATCGAGTTTGCTACAGAATTACAGATCTGTCAGACTTTGTTAGGGATAAGGTGCATGTTCATTGAAAAGACCTGCAGATTCTGAAAATCTTTTAACCAATATTCAGCCCAATCTTAAGCAGGGGTGAATTGCCAGAAGTCCATTTACTCCATGGAAACTGCATTTGTTTATATTAACTGAAAATTTGACCCAGGAATTGAATCTCAACACATTGCAAAATCAGATATCAAGTGAGTTCCATGTTGTTGTAGATTTCACAGCAAATTTCATCCAGGTGTAATTATAATTTCCCTGTTACTTTCAGGGAAGCTGAATAATAACCATATAGCCTACATCTCTCCTTACTGCCTAACTTACTTAAGATGCTTTCAGCATGTTTACAAAGAAATCTACCTGTAATTTCTGTGGACCATTTTCTTGCAGCAGCAGCTTTTCCTGTCTACAGTAGCTATGACAGAGGTGAAGTCTTTGGAGCTGCTGTGATGCCCATTTCTGCAGTGCTCAGAAAGGGTGAAGAAACCTCTGAGCAACCTCTGTCTTTTTCATTAAAGTCCATGAAACAGTGACAAGCTAAAATAGGCCTTTCCCTAGGGGGAATCTCTTTCATAGGACATAGCTAAAATTACTGAGGACTCTCTGGCATGTACTCCAGAACATCTTAAACCTATATTACACCTAAACTGAGGAGCAGATTGGGCTTTTTGTGTGTAGCAAATTGCTTGCTCTGAAAGAATAACAGGAGTAGCAACACCAATGCCAGAGCTATCAGGCTTTACCTTGTTTGTAGTCTAGCTGCATGATCACAAGACAGTTGATAGCATATTTCATGCTAATGCTTTTTTGTGATCTTTGTGCCACTTACAAGTATCTGAGATAAGACCAGATCTCTGGAATAGCAAGAACAGAAAAGAAAAATAAACCTGTATTCCTGGATATCTTTTGTCCTTTATGGTGTTTAGCCTATGCACATTATGCTGACATTTTAACTTTTTTTTTTTTTACGCTTTGCAGGAATCTTTATCAGACCTTGTTGGGCTTAAAGGATTTTGGCATATGAAGTCCTTTCTAATGGTGACAGTAATTGCGCAGACTGGAATGAGTTAAGTGAGGTCCAATTCCATTGGTTTCTCCTGCATCGTCTAAACTGAAGCTTGGGTTTGATAGCAAGCCAAATTTTTACTCCTCTGTTTTCAGTATCTGTAATGCTTTAAACTGAAAAGCCAAACTAAATCTCAGGGGGAGTCACATGGCTCACAAATGTGGATGCAAGTGGGTTCATATAATTTTTGTGCAATATTTTGTGTGTGAAAGTCTCTCAAACTCTTCTTGGCTTTTAAGTTTCATAAGAGAGTCTTTAATTACTCTTTGAATATGCCATTACATTTTTTTTTTACTCACAGCATTTTTTAAAATAGTGGTCTGTTTTGTTTCTATATATAATGGAAGTTAATAAAATATGTGCCAGAAGCCAAAAATATGATGAGCTATAAGGCATACTCCAGACTGTAAGGAAAAAGAAGAAAGAGCTGGCCTTTAATTCCACAGCCTATCAGTATTTCCCCTTGGAATTACTTTTGGTCTGTTTCCCCCAAAATGTCTGGCCTGAATCTAAATAATTCTCCCCTTTTCTAACTCTGTAGCTCACCAATTTGTGTTCATTTAAAGATGTCCACTGTGCCAAAAAACGGCTATGGTCCAAAGACTAAGTCCAAAGACTAATTTTGAACTAGAGGTTCCCCATATCTTTTTCTTGGACATCATCAGTGTATCTAGGGTGGCTTATATCTGTTGAACTAAGACAGCTGAAGAAGGAATCTCAGCAACATGTTACACTAAGCTACTTGCAATAATTTACCAGCAGTCCTGGCTAACTGGGGAGGTCCCAGTTAATGAACATGACTCTGATCTACAAAAAGGGCAAGCAGAAGGATCCATGGAATTAGTCTGACCTCAGTACCCAGGAAGCCTATGGACCAGATTGTCTTGAATGTCATCTCACGGCACATATAAGACAATCAAGTGATCGGATGCAGCCAGCATGGGATTATGAAAGGCAGCTCCTGCCTGCCTAACCTGATCTCCTTCAGTGACAAGATGACCTGCTTAGTAGATGAGGGAATGGCTGTGGATGTTGTTTACATGGATTTTAATAAGGGATTTACACTGTTTCCCATAGTATTCTCCTGGATGAGGGTGCACCCTCAGTAAGTTTGCAGATGATACCAAGTTAGGTGGGACTGGATCTGGTTGAGGATAGGAAGGCTTTGCAGAGAGGTCTGGACAAGCTAGATCAATAACCCAAGTCCAATCACATGACATTGAACAAGGATAAGTGCTGGGTCCTGCACTTGGGTCATAATAACCCCATCCAGCAGTACAGACTTGGAGAACAGTATCTGGAAAGTTGCCCAGCAGAAAAGGATCTGGGTGTGCTGGTTGACAGCAGGTTGAACATGAGCCAGCAGTGTGCCCAGGTAGAAAAGAAAGCCAACGGCATCCTGGCCTGCATCAGAGAAAGCATGGCCAGAAGGACTAGGGAAGTGATTGTCCCCTTGCACATGGCACATTGAATATTGTGTTCAGTTTTGATGCCCTCACTACAAAAATGATATTAAGTTGCTCAAGTGTGTACGCAGAGAAGAGCTACGAAACTGGTGAAGGGACTAGAAAACAAGACATATGAGGAGCGGCTGAGGGAATTTCTGTTGTTTATTCTGGAGAAGAGGAGGCTGAGGGGAGCCTCTATTGGTCTCTATAACTACCCGAAAGGAGGTTGAAGCAAGGAGGGTTTCAGTCTCTTTTCTCAGGTGACAAGTGACAAGATACATGTAAACAGTCTCAAGATGTGCTAGGGGAGGTTCAGATTACATTTTAGGATGAATTTCTTCATTGAAAAGGTGGTTATGCATTGGAACGTGCTGCCCAGGGAAGTGCTGGAGTCCCAATCCCTGACAGTATGTAAGAGATGTGTGGGAATAGCACTAAGAGACACAGCTTAGTGATGGGACTTGCAGTAGGAAGAAGCATGTCTATGAAAGAACCAGCTTGCTGTTCCTGCATCTTCAAGTGACAGCTGGGGCCCAGACTCACCCCTCCTAGCTGTTAGGAAATTGGTAGTCTGGTTCCTGTAGGCAGTGCGCAAAGGCAGAAATCTTACCTGAGCTGCTTCCCTGTTTCCACTTGATAGAGGGAGCTTGATAAAAGATGCTGGGATCTGTTTTATGAGCACTGGCTGTTTGGTGTAGGAAATAAATTTGTGCTTCTATCAATCCATTAAACTAACTATCGCAGAAACAATTGGAGTTCCAAGTGTTTGACTTTTAAGTAGTTTTGCACACCACAGCTTCTGTACATGTGGCATAATTGTCTCAACTGTGCTGAATCTTTTGTTTTATACTGTGCTGTATTGAGATGGTTAGCAGATTCTCAGGAGCACAAGACTCTCTCCCACCAGATATCACGGACAGTATATTTGTGACAAGTGCTGGCTCTTCCCCTTCCTACCAAACTCAGCTAAGTATGTTCCAAATAATTGTGTCAATTTTGCTGCTTTTGGTAGGGACATGCCGTCAGCAAGTGATATGCTAGGAGTGACCACTGGGTCTTTTCAGAAATGTGCACATGGCACTAATGGTTCTTCATACAGAAGTCAATTAGATGTCTGTGCTGTCACCTTGCAGATGGCATGTGAGAAGCTATCTTTGTTCAGCTCCTTTCTATCAATACCCCAGGTGTCAGTTATTGATAAGCTGCTATCAAAGCCAAAGTTAGTTGAAAGCTCATTTGACCTTTTAAATCACAGCTCCAGCCACTGTGATATTTCTACTGTTTTAGGCAATTTGCAGTCATGAGACAGCCATTGACTTTAAAGGCGATTGTAATTTTTCAGCCTGTAAAACACTGAAGCCTCGTCCTGGAATCACAGAATCTGAGTTGGAAGGGACCCCCAAGGATCATTGAGTCCAACTGCTGGCTCCACACAGGACCACCCAAAAATCAGACCCTGCGTCTGAGAGTGTTGTCCAAACTCCAGCAGGCTTAGTGCCATGACCTCTGCCCTGGGGAGCCCGTCCCAGTGCCCAACCACCCTCTGGGTGCAGAACCTTTCCCTAACACCCAGCCTGACCCTCCCCTGTCCCAGCTCCATGCTGTTCCCTCGGGTCCTGTTGCTGTCCCCAGAGGGCAGAGCTCAGCGCCTGCCCCTCCGCCTCCCCCCGTGAGGGAGCTGCAGGCCGCCATGAGGCCTCCCCTCAGCCTGCTCTGCTCTGGGCTGAACAAACCCACGGACCTCAGCCACTCCTCATATGTCTTGCCCTCTAGGCCCTTCACCATCTTTGTAGCCCTCCTTTGGACACTCTCCAATAGTTTTGTGTCCTTTTCATACCAAGATGCCCCAAACTGCACACAGTACTTGAGGTGAGGCTGCACCAGCACAGAACAGAGCGGGACAATCACTTCCCTCGACCAGCTAGCTATGCTGTGCTTGATGCACCCCCGGGTATGGTTGGCCATTTTGGCTGCCAGGGCACACCAATGACTCCTGTTCTACTTGAGCATGTCAAGGTCTGTGGGGAGGCAGTATCCTTTATGGGTGTGGTTACTGCTGGAAAACCAGCAACACGTACAAGGTATGCAGCTTTCCTTCAGGTTTCTATCATGATTTTCTTCATGTTCAGGAATGGGTGGAAAGGGTTTGTGGCTATACCTACCAACACTTCCTTATTTCCAAACCCCTGGAATAACAGATCTGAGACCATCTCATGATGAGGTATATCTCACTACTCTGTTGTTTCTTTGGGACCTTGTGCTTGCGACTGTGTGCTAAATAAACCTCTCTTATTGCCCTATATTTCAGGTTTGCCAGTTTTACTTTTGCAGTACTGCATTGCACTACAGTAATAAAAAGGCATTTATTTCATCAACCAGAGTGGTTGACACATCCACAGGCTTTCCGTCTAAGTAAAGTGCGATGTGCGCTTGTGTGTGAAGATGTCTGTGTATTTACTATATCTGGATCTACTGGGCATTCCCAATTCCCTCTCCCTACCTTTCTGGTCCTGTCTTAAACCTGCTAAAACAGGCCCTCTCTGAGATAGCACTGCTGTTAGGGCCTGGGAACATTTTCTTGTGATTAGTCCATCCAGCGTTGTTGCACTCTGGTTCTCACCAGCATGTCTTCCTCACTCTGTCCCATATGTTTGGGCTAACCTTCCTTTCCCCTTACAAATCATTTCTCTGTGAACTACTGGCATCTCTACCCACATATTTTTGTAAGCACCTCAGTAGTAAATGTATGAAATCAGCATATCTTAAAGAGCATCGCAAGCAGATCAAACTTTATTTTCCTAATGAAAAGTCTTAAAAATGTTTCTTCAGGCTCAGCTGCAGTTCAGCCTCTCACTTTCTTCCTTCTAAATATGATTTTATTTGGTATCTTAAAAACAAGTTCCAGGAACTTCCATCTGGTCTTGTTGTGAATCACAAGCCTACTGTGTCTTTTCTGTAAATACTGGCTTGGCTTTGCACAAATTTACATAGAAAATGATCAGAAGAAAAACTTGCATTGATTTCACTGGAAGAAGTTGAATTTGTTTTAGTTTGTTGTTGGTGTGAAAAATTGAATGCAAATATTTTGTCAAAATAAAAAAAGAATGTTTGGAAAATGTAAGTGGATTGAAATGACAAAAATCACAATTTTGTTTCAACAGAATTGAGAGTTTGATTCCAGCTTCCATACCTTAAATAACTTATTTTATTTTTACAATGAAGTTTCAGATTGTCATCCAATGGTGGTTTTAACCTGGGGAATGGGTGTGTTCTTTTTCAAACTCAGATCCCACTGCCCTATTTAAATGAATTATTGAGCAAAACAACGGAAATTCACAAAACTTTCTGTATTTAATCTTTATTTTATTTTATTTTATTTTGTTTTATTTTATTTTATTTTATTTTATTTTATTTTATTTTATTTTATTTTATTTTATTTTATTTTTTCCAGAAAAGTAAGAAAGAGGCTTGTGCAAAATAATAAAAGCAATGTAAAGGTCATCCAGCGCTCCTGGGAAAATAGCGTGTGCTTGAATAGTTGGTGATTTTGCAATACGTTAGTACCTTTTTCTCTATATCATTCATATATATATCATATATATATCATATATATATTATTCTCAATATCAATAACACAATGCCCATCAGGCACACGGGCTAGGACGGCCCCGGTGAAAGACATTTTGGATGCTTGCTCTTTTTTCACTGTTCACAGTCCTGAGATCCTGTCAGTTACACTGAAAGCTGTTTTGTTAGCAGCGTGTTTTTTTTTTCTTGCTTTTTTTTTTTACATAAGCAAATTTGAATAATATGCAGCAAATTGAATGACAGATAGAATTTTGAAGGCTAGAAACCTAAAACCTTTAAGCAGTGATTTAAAAGCTAATTATTATGGATATAGCCATTCAACGTTCATTTCTTAATATTGTTCCCTCAAGAAATAGTGATTTAGTCAACCAATTATTTTATCTCTTTTAGGGATACTTCCTTAATTGCAAAACAATCTAAAAATATAATCAGCATGCTAAATACATGTGGTATCTTGTTTAAAATGCCACGTTGAAGGAAGAATGCAATTAAACTGTCAAAATGTAATTGTTTCTCATATTTAATTTAAAGAGGCTGATTCACATTTGCTTTTCATGTTTAGGAGTTAAAAAACAAAGCAAGTTACTAGTACAGCTACTAGTTTTTAATAAAGACAACAGAAGCTCGGAGCACTGACAAAAGCTGCCTCTGTCACGAGATATTACTATGAAAAGAGAGGCAAACATTCACAGTTTTTCACTCTTCTCATAATCACAGTTCAGAATTCACTATTGCAGTATGTAAGAGGATATTTATAATTTCAGGTGCAGCTCTAACATGAGATGTGAAAACCGCAAGCTCTCCATCTGTCCATTGCCTTCAGAGCCACTGCTCATAGATATCTCCCCCTATGGCTGTTTTTTCCTTGATACTGGAGGAAATTTGGAGGAAGGAGACCTTGAGCCAACATTCGAATCACTCATCTTCTCTATCTCCCCTGCTCTGGAGGGAGGAAGGCAGATATGTCGACCTGCAGTTGCTTTGCCTTTGTACACCTGTGTCAAAAAACACCTGCCTAGTGATGGCTAGTCCAGATTTGCCTTTTTAACCACTCCAGACTGAGGGACAGTGTAAGCAGCACAGCAGAACAGTCCTCGGATTGCTGTTTCATAGGAAACAGGCTTCAGTGTAGTGGAAGGAAATGCTAGACCCATTTAACCAAATGCTCAATCTTCAAAGGCAACTCTAAGCAGAGAATTCTCCTGCTTATGCAGATACATACAGATATTTTCACCAGCTTTTGATTGCAAGTCAGAAAGAGTAGGGTTTTCAACCTTTTATTTTAAATGTCATGTTAGTTCAGCAGTCCTGGGCATGTTTTTTGGTAGGAAAAACCTTCTTAAAAGTTGTATGACATCCAGTTAAGTGGAGTGAAATCTGCAAATCTTTGAAATTAATTCAAATTTGCTGGGCCCATGTAAATTTGACAGAAGCTTTTCAATCTTATTTGACTTCTGCAAAGATACAAGCCCTGTGGAATCAGAAACACCGGAATTTAACTTCAGACCTTAGATGGGGTGGGAATCTTCTAGCATGTACAAAGCACCATACTGAATTTCACTTTGTGGTAATCAACACAAATCACAGGTCATTCCAGCCAACCCACACAAGCTCCTCACAGGCCTCTGTACTCAGTGGCCTGAGTTTCCTGAATGGTCAAGATGCAATTTGAAGTCTCTTTAGGTACTGCTGCCTTAAATAGTACATATATTGGTGAACAGACATACAAATGCAAACACCAGAAGAATGCAAAGCCTGTACAGATATTTGCAGAAGTGATATTACAGATATTTGCCTTAGGTATGTTAAATAATAGTTTATTTGGGGAATTGTACTCTCATTAATATGCTTCCATTTAACTTTGCTTAAATGAAAATATGTTTTACTGTGATTTATTGTATTTGTATTTTCTTGTATATTATTTGTATGCTACTATAAAAACTGAGTGGTTTTACTTTTAGTTTAGATTACATATTTTGTCACTTCTGTAACTAGAACAATAAATAACACTAGTAGGTTGTTATTCCATCTATGGTGCAGCCTTTAGAGAGGGCTGAGACATTGGCTTAGCAAATGGGTTTCCCACATATTTGTTGCCAGCAGAATACATCTGCAAGTTTATTCCTACCTACAAATGCAGGATCTAGCAGGAAAAGGGGTAAAGATTTGTATGCCTCTATACTCAAATATCTTCCCTTCTCCTTATAGTACTCTCCTTGTCTCGTAACACGGTTCAGCCACAAGCAAGACATGATACAGGAAGGGAGAATTCTTGGTGCAAACTGAAGTTCTTAGAAGACCCTGAAGGCTCACAGTTATGCCAAAGCTTAATGGACGTGGATTTACATTAAACTGAAGGTGGCTTACCCGTCACTATAGAAGGAAATCTCTGTTGAATAGTTTCTGCTGTAGACTTATGCGACACGGAAAAAAGCGTGTCCATATGGTTGATGGGAATGGTGCTTATTAATGAAAAAAGTGTTGGCTGACTTGTGGAGAGAGTACAGATGGGCCTATAACACATCTCAGTGTAATTTACACAAAAGGCATGATTTTTGGTAGCACCATGGACTGGCCACCAGACTTGCCCTGTGCTTCCTGCAGGGCTTCTCCCCTTCTGAGGCTGCACAGAAGCGTGTGGGGATCCAGGCTCCTGGTGTGTGTGTGTGTTTGTGGCCAGGGAACATCAAGGTGCTGAAAAGCTGCTGCCTGAGCCACTTCCAGGTCCTCCTCTATCAGATTTACCAGTCTGGGGGCACCAGGCTAAAGAAAAGTAGTGTAGCTGCCGCTTTTCCCTGTGTCATCACCACCTTTTCCAAATACTTCTGACCTGAAACCAGGGCAAGTCTGAACGTGGGATGTCGCATTTATGCCTGCTACCTCCTAACCAAGGAAGGGCCCCACATCCTCCGCCAGAAGTGTGTGGGGGGGCTGCTTTTTAACAATCCTGCAAATCCTCAAGGCCTGACCCAACTCTCAGTGGCTCCACCAAGGCTTCAGCAGACGTGGAAGCAGATGAAAAACTCCCCTGCGTTCCTACAGCCATCCTCACATGAAAAAACTTATTTGTGTGTGCCAGCCCGGGCCTTGAATTCAGCTCTGGGAATTTCATACTGGATTTGTGTCCCATAAGAACAAGCATTAGGGTTGCCAGTTTGAAATATGACAAAACCCAGCCGCCTCAGACAAATGGCTGCTACCCACGCTCAGCTTCATCTGCACATGTGCAGTGCTCAGGAAAACAACTGCCAAGTCTATAGTAAAAGAGGCCAGGCAGGAAGCCAGCCACATGGCAACTCTAAATGATATTAATAAGACTTTATAAAAAGTTAAAAGCACAATGTAGCTTTTCAAAGTGTTTCTTAGAGATCTCTACATATGCATAGGTGTTTCATGTCTATGAGATAGAGGCTTGGGGTGAATTTAATGCAGTATACTTTTCTGGCTACGAATTTTTATTTTTATTTTTATTTTTTCTCCTTAAAGCTGATGATATAAACTGGGACTCATTAAAAACACCTTTTGTTTTGTTTTTAGAAATCTTGAGTTTATGTCATTTGCTGCATCATTAGAAAGTGATGTAGCATCAGCAACTGTTCCAGAGGAGTCCTGTCTTGCAAGAAACAAAATATTCTTCCCTCAGTCAATGGCAATAAAAGGGTGCTTAGCACCTTTCAGGAGATGCTGAGTGCCTCTCCCAGGCCTAAATCCAGAGATAGCATTCCCAAAGGACAGATACAAGGATATTAAAAAAGACTTTGATCAAAGAAATATTGCTTCTTTCCTCCTTTCACTAAGCAGATGTGCAACGTGTCTTGGGAAAGAAATAGAAAAATTCCTGAGTGATTTATTTGATGAACCTAGTTTTAACCCAGGTTATTGCATGCCTGATATAGTGATGCTGGTTATTAGTTTCCAGTTGAAAATGACCAGATAGAGGACATATTCACTTCATCAATATAATACATTTATTGGTTGTCAAGAGAGTCACATCACACAGATATGTAAATCTGTCACTTTGTCTTAAAAGTGTATTTCTCTATTACAATGCTGCTTGATGTATGTTTTAAGTCAGTAAGGCCTTTTAAATATTAAAAAAAAAAAAAAGACAAGGGGGAAGATTTGTCTATTCAATCACGGGATTTAAGACATTAAAAGCAGATGCATCATTTATAAAAGTAGGATTTTATCAAATGCCATTGTAAATGAAAGAATCATATCTACCATATGTAGATATGTGAATTAAAGAAACCTTCTTTCCCAGGAAAATTAACAAACTCTTTTGCTAGCATTAAGATGGATCAGTCTGTGAAGCCAGTTACCAGTTGACCACAAATCTCAATTTGCTATGTCAAAACTAAAATAGAATAGATTCTTTGTTTACATTATATAAAAAATAAAAGTTTTTCATTCTGTTTATATGCCCACTGAAGTAATCCTACCTTCAAAAAAAAAAATACATTGAACATTGGTACTAAAGGAACTGAAAGTAGTAATTTAATTCACTCTTTACCATTACAAATAAGAAATATCAATAAGAGCAAATAATAAAAATAGCAAGAAGCTCACTGATATCTCTTCAAAATATGCAAAACTGGCTTTCTGAAATACAATGGCATTGTATATTTTAAGACAAAAAATAGCACCTAGCATTACAATATATCATGGTACCAATGCTTCACATGGGGCCAATGGTGCAATGACAACATGTGTTTGCTAGCAGCTCTCCCTGCTCTGTATTAAGACCAGGTTGCTCAAGCACTCTTGAAATACTGAACTGTCTCAGTTTTTTCTGTTGACCATAATTTTTGTGATGGGACAGAGCAATATGGCATGCCACTCACTTGAGTTGACATGAAGCCTACCAATGGTTACAGTGAGATTTGTATCAGGCTCTTAAGGAAATATCTTAAGACAATGGTATTGCTCTAGCTAGAAATGACTTAATAAGAACAAATATTTATATTGATCATGCAATAATGAGTGAATTATTGCATGTATATGTTACCTACTTTAGTACAAATGCAAAGGAAATGCAGGATTAAATATGAGACCTCTATCTGACAATTAAAAAAAAAATCAGCAGATCCTCTGTATGTAAATCTACCACCAAACTAAATAAAGTTCTGTGTTTGCAGAGCCTCTAGAACTGGGTGCTGTATCATCATGAGTAAAGCACATGGTAATCTACTGGCTGGGTGTCCTTGCTAAAAAGAATGTTGCTAGTACAGAGAAGAACATGATAATCAATTCATATGAAACCAATTTAAAATAAGGCGAGGTAAACATGATAGGAATTATTACAAAACATGTCAGAAAGGAAATCAAAAGAAGGACGTGGCAAACCACAAAATTAATAGAGAGATTTTTAGCTTTATTTGATGAGGGGTGATAGAACAAGGACAGGAAGAAAGGAAATCTGTCAACCTAGTCTAAGGTGTTCTAACCTAAAATTTGAATGTATTCCATGACAGAAATTTGAACCAGATGAAAAGTGTGGTTCTGGGTTTTAGCCTTTCCCACTAAAACAGAGGGTTGTTGATATCCAGATCTTTGGTTCCTAACGTAACCAAGCTTCAGTTCATCAGGTTACACAACAGAGTCTACATCATAACAGCACAGCACTTTGCAAAACATAATTTATTTTCCTGGAAAACTAAAAAGACACTGAGGGTGATCTTAGTCTGAGCAGTTTCACTGTTTCCAGGGTGCTTAGCTGGCTGCCTGGGCTTCCTAATGCTTCAATGAACAGAAGGTCAACTTTGGGAAGGAGAAGATACAATCATAAAAATGATTTGCCCATTTTGTCATGCTAGGAGAAGCTGCTGTACAGTAAGTTATAATTCATGACTAATGCTTCTTAAGTTCTCCCAAGAAAAGCCATTAGA
This sequence comes from Cygnus olor, assembly GCF_009769625.2. Taxonomy (NCBI): domain Eukaryota; kingdom Metazoa; phylum Chordata; class Aves; order Anseriformes; family Anatidae; genus Cygnus; species Cygnus olor. The sequence continues at coordinate 31,271,789 of NC_049175.1, forward strand.
CTGTGAGACTGAGTATGGAAGCATATAGTACAACTGGATGGGGTTCCCTGGAAGATATCATGGCATGAAATTTGGGATGGTGACATTACCCAGATGCATTGAAGTCAACGGTGAATCTAGACATAGTGGTGCTGAGGATGCCATAAGGCACAACAGTTCTGCATGGTGCATGTGCTACATTAATTGCAGAGAACATTATTGATTTCCTTTTCAGATTAAAAAAAAAAAAAAAAAAAAAAAGTTGAGGCTGTTTTTATGTCTGTTTTCCTGTTCTAAAATAGAGATGGAAGAACGGAAGTGTTTTGGTATTGTTTTAAAAAATTGTTAACAGCAGTTTCTGCACTGGTATAAAAACAAGTACTGATACTCCACTTTTTTTTATTTTATTTTATTTTATTTTCCTCTCCACACAGCTGGACTGCTACTTTCCATCCCAAACTACCTAAGGCTCCTGATGTTTTAGGTATAGCATGCACCCATGTGGACAGTTGCATCCTGAATCTTTCCACCTTTTGAGATTTCCAGAGATTCCGGAGCTGTTTGGCTGCAGCTCTCCCCCTTCCCTTTTTCCTAGGAAAAAAGAAACACATTTTGGGGATCCATTTCATTTGTCCAGTAACTCCAGTGCAGGCCCCAGTTTGTGCCGATCCCTGCGGGGCTGCCTCGGTGGAGAGGGAGATGGGGCTGGGACCAGGGAGCTTGCAGGTAGCTAGGAGCCAGCAGAGCTGCAGATACATCTCAGAACAGCAGGCACTGACCCTGCCTGCCCACATCCCATCCCCTATGGCACCTGCCTCTCCCTTTCCATCTTGTCCACCCACAGCCCCCCACCGCTAGCACGTTATCTCCTGCCCATCCCCTGCCTTGGTCCTCTGTTCTTTCCCTCCTCCTTCTGCGCACCAGTGCCCTGGTTTTCCCCTGGCTCCTACCCCTGCACACACACGTCTGCCTGCACGTACCGAGCATAGCAGTAGTAGTAGCTTTTATTACTCTCGGTTCTTTATTAATGCCACATGTGCTGTTGTAAGGTTAAGTTATTAAGTGATATCCAATAATTGTCTCTGCTCTAAAGTGGACGTTTCATTTAACTATACTCATGTGGATCTGTTTCAGTACCATTTATCATGACCACATTTTAAGAAACATTTCAATAGGCCATTTCTCTCTATCCTTTCTTTAACGTAACTAGACCTAAAAGGTCCTGGTCAAAAATTAAATACAATTACCTTTGGATCAGCATAAGTAAGTGTGAGGCTTGCATGTGCTTTGGAATTTAAAATACATATTTTACAGGGCTATCATCTCAGCTGCAGAGTTAATTTTACTGTATTTGTGCACTTGCTGGAAATGCTTACATGAAGGCATACAATGACCTGTTTAGTTTGCAGGAGAAAATTATGTCATTTGCAAGCAAGCTTTCAGCTGTGATATTTTATAATTGTTTAGATGAAAACCTGATAATCCTCTACTCCTTCACATAAACTGCAATCCATCTTTAAAACTGTGATAATTCATAAAACCTGCAGCTTAATAAACTAACAAACCCCAAGCCTATGTTATTTTAAGGGAAGTCAATCTTTGATCAGTCAAGCTGAAATGGGTCTGATAAGTGGCGGCCTTCCTCACAGGGAGCAGCACTCCAGTTTGTTATTGCTATTTGCTCATCATCCTCGAGTGCAAAATAAGCAGAAGTCTTTCCGAGCTCCTTATCTCTTTTCACTTTCTTCTCTAGATCTCTGTCGCTTTAATCCAGCATGTCTGCTGCTGGTTAACAAGGAAATCCTGTGTCAATTATCGCCAACAACTTCCTGCTGTGAAGCTGTGGGGAATCAAAGCTTTTGAGAGCCTTTTTCACACCAGAGAGTAGTGCAAGGCCTAATTAAATGGCCCTCATATCCTGCAGCCTACTGGTGGCCAAATGATAGAGAGCTAATGAACGCTAACCTAATTTTTCCAAGAATTGTTTTGATTCTTCCGGTCAGCTGTTTTTATGGAGCGGTGGCTCCGTGTTCGTGCTCGGGGCCGTGCAGAGCGTCGAAAGATGGCAAAGATGGGAATCTGCTGGGTTCATTGTACACAGGCCTTCGATTATATAAATATATATATATTGCATATCAGGGAGGATATTTGTTAAAAATTGCTTTGCTGAAATGTGTTGCCCTCTTTCCTCGATAGGAATTGCTTTGGTGACTCTTATACACATGTGGGCTGCAAAATTGTCCTATAAATCCCCCTCATAAATGCTATCGCTACAATATTATTTTTACAGAATCACAGAATAAGGTATCTGCCATCGCTCGTGCACAGCTGCCCCGCTCCCCCCGCCTCTTTTTCTTCTCCTTTTTTTTTTTTTTCCCCCTTCATTCTCAAATTGTTCTACCAAGAACTTGATCTCCTGCCTGAACAAAACTGCAGCTTTTGTATGGCTGCTGCTTGAGATTAACTGACCTTATGCTAAAGTTGCACACAAAAGAAATACAGATCTGTGCATCGCCTCTGCTTTTGAGCTCGGACAAGCACCCCAAGTCCCCAGCTGCTCTGCCCGGTTGTCACAGCGTCCTGAGCACCGTTAGCATTAGCACAGTGGGATGTCTCAGCACCTCTGAGAAGCCCAAATGAGGTTACCCGGAGCAAAACAACCTGAGGAGTAAATAAAACACCTGAGTGGACAGCAAGATGCTGCACTTACCCCAGTCGTTCGTTTCCGAGGGTCTTATCATAGCGCATGTGCGTGAGGTGACAGACTTAGAGGTACCATGGGAGCCCTAACTCTGAATTTCCTGACTTTTATGGTTTTACATTACAACTTTAATGTTCCATTAGCATAGTTTTTTGTAGTTAATTTCCTTGGGGAGCTTGGGAGAGTTTTGTTTAAAAAAAAAAAAAGTGGGGAGGGGGGTGGAGAAAGGTGGTCAAATCTGCCCAGCTGTTTTGAAACATTTAAAAGGATTTAATAGGATTTTTTTATTATTATTTTATTTTATTTTGTTTCTAGAGAGGAAAGAATCCAAAATGCCAAACAAAAGTATGCACACCTGCTTTCAAATACAGAAAAGCTCAGGGTCCATCCTACCGCATTCCATACCCAGAACTCTGGCAGGGGCTGGTTGACATAAGATCCTCTGTTAAATTTTATTTTATTTCTTTAAAAGGCACAGGTAACCTACACATGCCTTTGGCAACAAAGCTTGAAAGCTGGAAAAGCATCACCTAACCATGATACTGTTGTAATACTAGAGCAATATTAAATAAGCTTTTTCCCCTTCAGCACATTTAATATTTATTTACAATACTTGGTGCTTCTCACACATCCAAATGGCACCTTCATCCAGGGGCTTGCAGTCCAAGAAGAAATCAGAAGTTGTGGGGAAGCAAAACACACCAGGCAACTTATAAACAGACAACTTGATGCCCTTGGGGTTGCATGGCAGAAAGCAGTTTTTCATCTCAAAAATGAAAACGTTCCATCAGATATTGATAAGCTGAGGAGCAAGGCACCAATGCTCAATAACTTTATTTCACCGTGGCCATCTTAAATGAACCAAGGACCCCTCTTGCTCTTCATATCTCAACTTTTCAGGATGAAGGAGAACCTGGCAAGATGTGGTGCAGAGACCTTCACCCAGCCCCAGGCTGGAGCAAAGGTGAGCAGAGAGAAAAGGCTTCTCAAAGGTGAGTTGGAGGCTTTTGCAGCTGGTATTTTCTGGCCACTGCAGCTCATACACCTGGGCATGAGCCCACCATGCATTTGAAGAGTCTCCTCCTTTGGTTTATGCACGTGAGGGATCATGCCCTTGATATTTGTTTTAATAACGAGTTCTGGAATCTTTTTATTTTGTTCTTCTGCGTTTCTGAACATTAAATGCCTCAATTTTAGCTCTGCTGGTTGCAGAGAAAGTTAAACTTCAGTAAAACTGGGAAGTCTCGCGTAACCACATGATTCCAGGGGCTGCAGAATCAAGAAAAACACCTGCAAAACACTATGATTAAAGTGAGCAAGAGCCAACTAATGTTCCTCTCCCTGGGACAACGAGTGCTGAATCTTCTCTGAGAACACGGAGAATTCTCCTTCCCTCCTGTCTGTGTTAGCCCCCTGACCTCAACCGTGGCTGTAGCTCCTGACCAAGGCAGTGCTGACTGCAGATTGCATTACTCTGGCATAAATAACTCCCTTGCATCCCCGCTCCATCCCCAGCAGCCAGCAGGACTGCTGCCACTGATTAAACCAGCTCTGGGATTGACGCAGCAAAAGGGGCAGGTTTGAAGGCACCAAGTCAACAAAGGATCTCAGCAGGTGAGTGTCCCCTTCCTGATCCTCACTTTCATGTCTGGAATTACAAATGGGCTTCTGAGTCTTGCTGAGATGTGGGTTCAGGCAATATCTCACCACGGGAACTACCTCCCGTCTTTCTGACACTTAATGGCACAATGAACATTGTTTACCTCAAAAAGTGCAAATTTTATTTGCTAGTTTTGGAGTTAATGAAATAGTTTCAGAGAGAGTTATTGCCCATATCAGTACATTGAAACATGGCCTCTGCTGTACAGGTGATGCAATTAAATCTTACGCATAGTCCTATATTTTTACACGTTTAAGTATCAGCTCTGAAAGCATTGTTTTTGTGATTTTTTCACTCTCTCTAACAAAATTTTGAAATATCTACTTCACTTAGCTATTAATAGTGATAGTGGATATTCTCTAACAGATGACATGTAGCAATGAGGCTAAAAGGAAATAGATTTTAAACAGTCGTTCTGAACTTCCTCCCAAAGTGCCAAAAATGTTTTAGGGTTTACAAACCGTGGACCATATTTTACTCCCAGCTCCAACAGTATCTGTTTAATACTGTGCATAAAACAGAGTTTAATACACACTTTTTAGACTTCCAAATATATTTCTTAATAACAAAATAAGTAAATACACTTTCAAATCTCATGGAGAGCTTTACTTGACAAAGTAATGGACTAAATATCTTCAAGGATTTGATGATTCAGTACAAGAACATTTCAGCTAGTTATATTTGTTTTTTCTTCCCAGACTTAACCTGTTTCTTTTATTAAAAATGATAAAGATTTGATCCTGCTTCCATTTTAAGCATCACTGCACCAGGTCTGACACAAATTTATTATTATTATTATTATTTTTTTAATCCTGGTCTGCTTCTCAGATGGAAACAGGGAGTATTTGCTTCTATTCACACCATACACTAAACTATGAATATTATTTCAGTTATGATTTCCTATGTGTCTGTACTAAGGAAAGAGTGGAAATAAAGGACAAAACCAATAAAGATTCAAAACCAAAAGCATATGTACGGGAGAGTAATACACAAAACAAAACAGGGGCTGTTAAACAGATGACTCCACTGAAATGTAAAATATTCCACAAGTTTTGGCAACTTTGAAATGCTACACTTTCTACATTTCATCTATTAATCATTCCAAGGGATTTTTTTGGTTAGCCAAAAGGCAAAGTATTCCCTAACTGCATTACTGATTGTGTGCATATTATTCCAGCCATAACTACGTTGACAAATAGGATGAAAAAACAAGGAAATGGCAATAAATTAAAAACGATCAGCAACCAACAAGCATCAGACGAAAGTGAGATTCTTAGGTAAATGGCAATAAACCAGACTATAAAAATCAGGAAACAGACTGGCTGAATGTCTAGAAAAAGGAATGAAAAAAAAAAAAGAGACAATTCTGATGGAAAGTTTTCAGACAAAAATTAATTGCTTCACCATTGAAATGAGTCAAATAATGGGAAAACAACAACAACAACCCGCTACACAAAACAAGTCCACAATAGGCATGTCCCTGTAGATTACAAGCAGACAAAACTTCCAGCACCAAATAAAAAACCTTTACCATTTAGATTCCACATTATCACCTTACTTTGGGAGGGTAAAATGATAGATGTAACAAGTTATTGCAATTAAAAAATAATAAGAAAAAGAATCTGCATATTAAATAACCCAGTTGTAGAGTAAACATAAAAGTCAGCAAAGGAACAGTAAAAATACCTTAGCTCATAGCAATATGCTATTCATTTAGCTGCCTGGAGAATATCACTCGTGAGTCCTTTAAGTACTGTCACAACAAATCATTGGAAACTGATGAATACACAATCCAGGATCCCAAACAACAAACTATTACAAACTATCTATGTGTGAAAAGACTGCTGGAAATTCCTCTAAGCCTCTGTAAATAGCTTTGAGTGGGGCTGGTTGAGGGCCAGACGCCCACCAGAGGCAAATCCTTGCTGATTCCTGACTTCAGTGTAGCTTTGCACTTTATACCCAGTAAATATTATTCCCTTCTGAAAATGGGAGACCTGAGTTATTTTCTCTCTGGTCAGGAGACTTAAGACAATAATGCCTCTTGGTCCAAACTGCATATGTGGAAGACAAATAATCCTGTAAATATGTGAATTTTTAAAAACTGGATAAGATTTAGTAGTTCCTAGATAGCTCTTATGGAAGCAGAGCATCACAATGAAAAGATAATCTAGATTGGCTTGGGCAATCTGATCTCACCACAAAGTTTACATTTAAACTTTATGTTCCTCTGCACAGGCTTACATTTTATGCAGAGTATCTCCAAGAGCACCACAATAGTAGCAGAAGAGCCAATACAGTTATATGTGTATTACAAACACATGGCACTTGCCTGGCCTTCTCCAGCTGGAAACACATCCTGAGGTGTATGGGAAAAAAAAAAAAAAAAGAAAAAAAGAAAAAAAGAAAGATATTTGAAATCTTAAAAGGGTAGGTTTATTTAGATATTTCAGAATGTGCTCCGTTTGTCCTGTACCAAGCCAAAATACCTCCCTCATCTGTAAACTGGCCACTTAAGGTTGTTTAATTTGTGTATCCTCATTAATTAAACTATTGAGAGGAAGGGATGTTCAGATTAAAAATAAACAAACAAAACCACTCTTTAAGTATTCTGTTATCTTAACCACTTCTTGAAAGCTGATGCTTTCCCCATTAAAGTACCAGAACCACTGCAGTCAAAATAAATTTGCTAAAGTTGCTGCAGGGAAATGAGGGGATGGCTGGCTGAGTGTCAGGGATGTGTCTGACCCCGTGAAATAGAGATTCATGCTTCTGATCATTAAAAATACTTTAGGAAAATAGGCACAGGTAAGGGATTGCTTTCATGGTGAAGGCATGTGGCTGAATGCTGATAACCTGACCATCACAATGGGACTCCATGCACTGAACTTAGTAGAACTACTCATTTGAGTAATTTAAGCAAAGTGTGTCCCTTTAAAAGAACTTTTCATCCATAGCAATGAAATTGTTACATTTGGGGATTGTAGGGCAGGATGGCTCAACACAGTGTGCTAGGAAGTTTGAGGAAAGCAGATTTTTTCCTCTGAGTTGCAACATATTTCCTAATTAGAAGCTGGCTTGCATCCCCCCACCCCAACAGATCAGAATAAGTCACAGCTTCCCATAAGAGGTTGACTTTCTTTATATGATGGAAACTGTATGAGTACAATGAAATACTTTTTTTTTTTTTTTGGTCCTTTTTAACTGAAAAATGGAAATATAAATGTGGATATTTGTAGGGAAATCTCAGGATTTTGAAAATATGTAGAGCATTTGAACTTACAGCTAAGGAAGGTATCATAGACTGAGGACCTTCATGATCCCCCGCTTCTCCTGCCTCTCTTTTTTTTTTTTTCTTTCTCAGCTAAGGTAAACTGATTATCAAAGCTGGGTCAATTATCAAAGCCTAGTGCTTTATAGTGTGTGAGAGACACTAAACTCGATAGACACTCTGCTTAGTTAACTGTGAACATCAAATCTTTCTTTCCAGGAATGGCTGTTCCAAACGTCAATAGCTGCTTTAGCCATGTTTGATAGGGAAAGTAATGTCTGAGACGGTGCTTCTCAGTCCCTAGCTGTAAATGAGGATTACTAACAATTTTTATGTATTTCGTTATAAACTGAGACCAACTGTGAAGTGACACTGACATGTACCAGAAAAACAAAACAAAACAAAACAAAACAAACTGACAAAAATCAAATACTTTTCTATGCCAATTGTGCACAAAGGGCTGGATCTAAGCATTATTATAGCTGAGCCTTTCATGTTGCTATAGCCGTGCTTGTGTTTGCATTTCCATAATAAAACCTATTTTCAGGGGGTTTATAACTTGGCTGTACGAAATTTACTTTCTGCTCCAGCTTGGCATAACAAGGTATCAGACAGAGAACTGCAGCCCTTGAGCTTTGAAATTTCATCTCTGCTGCAGGAAGAGGGTTTTGTTTGCTCGCTTGTAGGTGAAGCTCCCTCTGCAAAGCCAATTTGGGCATGCATAGGGGATCTGATGATCCCAGATATGTTGGACCGAATTCCATTTCCAAATCTGTTTCTGTCTGTAGAAGTCCTGGTGAAATGTAACCTGGGAGCTGAGCGTGGAGTTGGGTACCAGGCGATGTATGTGCTCGGCATCTTTTTAAAAATCGCTCCCAAACCCAGCCTGTTCATTCCTTCACAGGCTAGGCAAGAAATCTCTTACATTAACACACAGGCACACATTTTGCATTTGAGAAAAAAGTGGGTGAAATCAAGCAGGAAAAACTGAAGAAAGAAATTCCTTTCACACAGAGCTGACAGTGGGGGGAGCAGCCTGGTTTCTCATAAAACCAAGTCTCAGACTGACGGTCTGGTTCTGCTGGGATGCTCAGGGGCCACCGTGAGCAGGGAAATCCAGCTGCTCTGCAAGTGTGTGGTGGGAGAGGGCAAAAGGGATTTTATGTCTTCTTCTCAGACAGCTGGAGCATGAGAACTTGCAACATGGATGCATTAAGTGGAAGCTGTGCGTAGCACAAGGCACCAACCGCAGAGGTTGGTGCAGCAGGTAACGGGCTCTGGGGGACCCTCTGCCGAGCAGCTGTGCCGTGTTTCCCACTGGAGCCCTTCCAAGCTGTGTGTCTTTATTCCTGGGGGACTGTCAGTAAGACTAGGAGCCAGGAAGTCATAAAACCTCATTATTACTATTTATTGTTAGTAAACATTTGCGCAATGGTAACATCTAGAGGTACCAGCCAGGTACTGGCTGTTCCTCGGGCACTCTTTATCTCGGCTGAACAGTTCAGTGACCAAACGAACATCAGGAACATACAGCTCTTTGACATCTGGGCTCCCCGATGGCCTAGCATGACCTGAGCTTCTAGAGCTCACCAGGCAGGAGGATGGGGTCTGGGACTCAGTCTGGCTGCAGCACCTGGCACACCGAAGCACCGACACCTCCAACATCAATGCACTTCTCCCAGCCACTGATGTGAGGAGGGAGGGGGGAGCTGGGGGGAGAGCAGACAAATCTTTACAAGCTGCAAAGTTACTATATCTACAGCGCACAGGCAGAGCCAGAACCATGGGGAGTACAGGATGGAAACAATCTGCGGAGCAGATTTGCCTGGAGCTATGCTGCCTTTGGAAGGAGCGATACCGTGAGTGGCTGGGGGGGCCCTGGCACTGCTACACCTGTGAGACAGGTACCCTGACCCTGCTGCCCCAGGGGGGCATGGCCTCTGCTCCTAGCAGGGAGAGACTCACGGAGGAGAGGAGGGAGGTAGGGTATTCCTGGTCCTCTCAGTCCCTAAGGAGCTTGGGGAGGAGTACGGGGATGTGTCTGTGCCACCAAGGGTGGTACGGGAGCCCTTTGTCTGCACGCACGTGGTGATTTCACTGTCCCTTCCCATTCCTTAACACAACTGGGAAGGGAAAGGACAAGGGATGAGGGCTAGAAATGCTGAAAATGATGTCCTGCCACCCCTGGGGCTGTTCAGCCAGGCCTGGAGATGCCAGGGAGGCACAGGGACATGGGTGTGTGCAGGGGCTAGGAAGAATGTGAGAAATAGGTGACCAAGGGGTGGCAGATGCAGAGATGATGTTGTCCCTCCCTCTCTCTGCAATTTTTCATGCCACTTTAAATACCAAGTGAAAACATCACTGCTGCATCACGTTCCCTCTCACACTGGGGCAGAGCAAAGCTGCCCTCGCAGGGAGAGGGTTCATTCAAGACTAAATATACAGAAATATTGTCAAATGCTGTTCAAAATTATTGTAATTACCTTTAAACTTGCATTCCATAGTTTATTTTCAAGCTACTGACTCATTTGGTGTTTGTATGTTTTGCAAACATAATTTGAAAATCTCCCACATAAGATATATTTTCCTAACGAGATGTGATAGGCAATTCATGTCAGGCATAATAGGCTATCAAAGCAAATGCTGTATTTGAATCTTTTGTGCTAAATGTATGAAATGTATGAAGTAATTATGAATCCTACAGTATCAAAATTTTTCATTTAGGAGATGATTGTTGTTAAAAAAAGACTTGTGATATTCTGATTGTGTTAAGAACAGCTTAAATCCTGCTGGGCCAAATTCACTCCTGGAATAACCTAGTTTAAACAAGGAGCATAAATTTATCCTCTATATTTAAATATTTTCTATATTGTAAATAATAGATAACTTTATATCCAGTGACCATTCCACAAGGAAGCTTAAAAAAATGACCAAACATTTAATTTGGTTCTAAATCACTTTTTAGTGGATTCTTTGGCTTACACTTATTTAACTTCTAACTAAAATTTGAAATTTATGTCAAGATGAGATTTAATGTAAATCTACTTTAAGAGCAAAAAATTAACAGACTTGCTCCCTGAGGAGCAAAGTAATCATGGTAGATGCATTTATTGCAATGAGCTTGAAGCACATCTACTCTCCTTTTGTGACTCTTTCACTTTTATTGACTTTTTCGTTCTTGGTTAGTTTTTTGATTTTCAGTGAAGATTTCATGGAATATTAATGATGCTTCTCTAGGAACTCTGAAAGGGACCTTTGACGTCTCTTGGGCTTTATTTACACTGAAAAATACATCATATTAGGAAATGGAAACTAGCAGATTTTACCTTACAGAACACTAAATATGGCTTTACTCCTAATGAAAAGGAGTGCCATGAGATACAAAAAGTATTTTTAAACATGCCACGTCCTTGTCTACATTAAGGGCTGAACTGTGTGTAGCATTACACAGATTAGAAGATATTACTCTCAGACAGGAGGCGTTCTCTGTTAGGCTTGTCCTTCTTCCCTACTTGTCTGGGCTAAATTCTGTTTGAATAGCTGGAGGGGAAAACAAAACAGTATCTCCACCTCATCTTCCCATTGCCACGACCAATCTTCTGTTTCTGTTATATTCCCTGGCCCTGAGCTCCACTTAGATGCTGGCTGGTGTAATGGAGAGCTACTATGCTACTATGATGGGCAACATTTCCTTCCACGTTTTTCCTTTCCCTACCAAATAAACAGCAGGGATGAGGCTGCATTTTGCCTTCCTCCTTTGCTGATATACGGATATATCTCGGAAGATAGGTTTCACAGTATGCATAACCTTTGCCAAACTGTCATAGCAACAACCATAAAATGGCTACATCTGTGTTTAAATGGTTTTGCTGTGACTTATGGTTTTGGGTTTTTTTTTCTGGCCTATGTGAAAATGTACTTCCCAGGAATAAGAAATGAAAACCTGCAAGTGAAGGCAAAGTGAGTTAACACTTACCAGCTGGAAAAGGGAGGGAGCGAGAGCAAATAGCAGCAAGTTCATTCAAAAGCTGTATCAGCTTGGCTCTGTGAAATTTAAAGGATCAGTCCCAAGAAGGCAAGCTGGGGAAAAAAATCTGTTAGAGGACATCTTCTTCCAGCTAGAGTTAATAGAGACCAGACAAAGAGGAAGGCACTTTCTGACCTTGGACACTTTGCTGCAGAATGAAAATGCAGTACCAGCTGTACAAAGGCAGATAGTATCTGACCAAGCTGAAATAGTCCTGCAATATTTTATTTTTGCAACAATTCAAGAATAACTTAAGAACTCTGAGTTGTTATGAGCCTGCTTCATAACAATCCTAAAATATAAATTAAATGCATGAAACATTAACACAGAAAACAGCATTATGTGTGTTTTGTGGTGACGTATCCTTTAATGTGGTGAGATAGCATAGCCACATCCCCCCTCCCAGCCATCCCAGTTTGCTGTCACATGGGGCATGTGGTCATCCCAGCATTTATCCTGCTCTTGCATTCCCTATGCCCATTGCTGAGAGCACGCTCACCCCCAAGAAGCTGTGTTCTGCAGCTTCCAGAGCTAGAGCTTTTACAGTTGGTACCAGTTACAGCTGGTACTAATTACTGCACCTTAAGGATGCCCAAAAAGATAACAGAGTCACCCTCAACAGATGCACAGTGAGAGGAGATTCCTCTGCTGGAAATAGTTTTAATCCATCATCAGTAATGTTGATTTATTCGGTTTTCCATTTGATCCTAAAACTCTGGTGGATGTATGTTGCTGAAAAATTGTGATGGACAAAAGCAACAATAAAAAAAATACACTCTAGTTCCAAAATTAAAATTAAAAGGGAATAATAATCCTAGAGAATGAGTCCCATCTTATCTGTCTTCAGGGCAGCCTTAAATACACAGGCCATTTGTGCTCCTCAAAATATCCCTCAAGCAGCAGTGGTGACTCCGTACCTGCTGCAAGCTGGGCATGAATGCCAGCAAGTGTCAGCACTGTTTGGCAATGCTTATCCAGCAGCAATATCAGACATAATTCTTTGTTTCTGCTGTTATTCTGGAGATTAAGGATGCAAAGTTTGGATAGGTTTTCATGTCAGCTCTAAAGCATAAGGAAATGTCAATCTTCTGTGTTAACTTGTAATGAGCACGCACAGAAAACAAAGGCTATGGGTGAAGACAGAGACACCATTCCAAGTAATTCCCCTAATTTGGAAGAAAAACACGTCAGATCAGTTTTTTTGCCACTAATGTTTTGAAAGCTTCTGTGTAAACAGATCACTGGGCATTGTTAAAAATTTGGAATTCAAACTAGACTCTGCTGAAAGACATACTCTGATTTGCAGCACAGGAATGTGCGTCTTTTGTATGCACAATTTAGCAAGTTTGGAAAAACATTTCCTTGCTGCAGGTCAAACATGCCCTTCAGACGCTCTTAGAAGGTCACATGTTATCATGAATCTTCCCATTATCCAGCAAAAGTCAGAAAAACACCTTCACCTTAAGTGGCTGAATTACACATCACATTTCCTCCCTCTGTTACACGCAAATTATCACAAATATTAAAGTAAGGACTTGATAAAACGTGATGCGCTTTCTTTTGCTGTTTAAGGCCAAAGGTTGTTTAACAGACTGAATCCTATTCCTGTCACTTCACTGGTATGAAAAAGATTGAAAAGACTCATATGAAATCATGATAGCCTGTGTCCATTCAGCTTCTGCATTTAAAACTGTGCAGAGGGTATTTAAGCATTGTTTTGTACTAGCAGAGACAGGCTCAGGCACTGCTCTGCTAGATGAGAGTGACTGAAGATGGCCAACAGAGCAATCATTTGAAATTTTAAGCACATTTACTCACACAAACTTTGTATTCACTCTCTGTTATTTTCTTTTTATTGTGGACCGGTGAGTTTTGTGCAAATATTTAAGAACAATTTGCATAAAGCTGGACTGGAATCCACGGCACATGTATTGAAAACTCTTAGTTGTTGAAACCTCTCTCATGCCAGGAGGCAGCAGCATGAGATGCTCTGTCCCACCTTGAAATTTTGAATCTTGAAACATGTTCCTCTGCATGACTCCCAGACCAGCCAGCAGTAGCAGGGATGAGAAATCTCCTGAAGGACTGTTGTTTGCCCCATACCTGTACTCTTGTCTATAATTCCTCATGATTAACAAGGCCTGTACCTCTGTAGCATGGCTTAGATTCATTTCATTTTAGAAACCAGCACCCTAATCTAGCAGTGACATCCTGCCAGGATCTCTCCCAGTTAATGTCTGCAAAACGTTTGCACCAGAGCTATAAAAGGGTATTTAAGGAGTGATTCTCCATCATCCTGGATCTTGGTTTGAATTTTGCTAACAGTAAGATTCCCTTTAGGCTGCATTATTTGACAACAGAAGTACATTTGTATAAATAAAAACCTTACAACTTTAAATAATTGAATTTTGAATATGCATTTCTTAACACATACAAACACTCCCACATGAGTAAAATAGCTAGAGCAAAGAATTAATCATATAACTAGTTAAGTTAACCATGGCCTTATTTGCCTTATTTAACTTATTCACCCTTCTTGTGCTATTCATTAACATACACAATGGAAGATTGAAATAAGAGGTGAAGCAACACATCTATCCTAATGGCATTTTAAAAAAATGTGCACATTTAAATGGCTATTCCTTCTCTATGGTAGCTGGGTTTTGGGGAAGACATTTTAACATGGCTGAGCTATTTCTTTTTGTACTGGGATATTTTAGTGTCTGTGTTATTTTCACTGTTTGATGATATGGGAGAAGATGCTTAGAAAAGTACTGAGAATACACTCATGGTAAAAATTGCAAGAGAAATGAAACAAAGCCTTACACTTTAATGGAGATCAGCCACCAATCTTCTAGTGTTTTCGACTGTAATAAGCAGCTGTCTACGTTTCTTCTGTCTCACCAATACTTTGTTAACATTAATGGAGATGAAGTGAAGCCCTCCCACAAAAGCTCAAACAAAACCAGTAAAAAAATAAACATCCCTTTCCTTGGTCATCAGATGACACTTTTTATAGGGTTCATATTATTAATGAGTTTGTGGGATAGGAATAAACACAACTCCAAACACGAACTTCCTGATACCAAAGTTTATGGAAAACATGCGACACAGTGTGTACTGCTAAGAAAGACCAGCACAAATAGGTGGTTGTTCCTAGATTCACAGCCAACTCTCTGAGTGACAAGGGTAATCAAATCTTCATCTTGCAGCCACCCTTACCAGAAACAACCCTGGCAGCAAGGCAACAACATTTGGGTGGAAGCATCACCATGGCCCTGGACACTGTGCCTGAAATTTTGAGTGCAGTTGTTTTCAGAAAATGGATGTTCAGTGGTTCCTCAAGATCAGCCAGCAAAAGCATAGGGGACACTTGGCACCCAAATCCCAAGGTATTTGGAAAATGGGAGTCAGATTTCCCACCAGACCTTGGAGGGTCTGGGTGCCGGTGTTCTCCTTAGACCTACCTGTACATTTCTCCAGTTTTCTCCTTGATGTCAACAGGAGTTCCCTGCATGTGGGGAAGAGCTGAATATTACTGTCAAGATCTGCCATGCAGATCTGAGAGAAGAATTTTTGTCCTTAAGTGTTGAAAATGTAATGATCTATTTGATAGTGAGAAAAAAAGACAGAAACAGTATGAAGATTTTTAAAAGAAAACACACACACACGCAATCCAAGGAGCCTTTGAAGTCAACGGCTTTGAAATAAAAAGCAGCCACTTTACCAGCCACGTGAAACATATTTTGTTAACATTCTAGGTGTTGTATTTAAAACTGAGTTGGCCAAATTTTGTCATCAGAGACTTGAATATAACTGGAAGCAGAGATCATATCTGTGAGTCTCAGGATGCTATCAGTTGTTCTAAATGAAAGTAATGTGTGATAGCACACCAAGAGATCTCTCGAGGCCGTTTCAGAAAGTATTTTGGGGAGTCACCAGACTGACTTTATTCTTTCTGTTTACAGAGCTGTGTCCTAACTACCTGCTTTATACAACATGTTTGATTCTTTAGCTTGAATCAATGTTGGGATTTCAAAAGGGATTTAAGAATGATGAGGGACCAAGCACAAGCATCCGTTAATGGGATTTGGCAGCCTCTCTGATTTAGTCTTCTCTAAATGCCCCAGTCTCTATACAGTTTGTTGCTGGTTATTGTGAGTACTGCAGGTAAGGGGCACCACAGTTTAGTTCTGCAGGTAAGGACCATTAATGGTGATTGCCTGTGAAGAGAAAATTACATCCCAGGAAAGAGGCAAATCTGTAGTAGATTCGCTAATCCCAAAATGGTATAGAAGACCACCTCATTTTAGCCAATGTATTGAAATGTGGAGATTAGTCTCCCTATGCGGTAGATAAATTGCATTAATGTGATTAAAAAACTCCTATACTGAATCTCCTCTTATAGTTAATAGAGGGTCAGACTTCATTAGTTTTTCAGTGAAAGCAGACCTGTTCGTTTAGGGAGGTGGAAACTTGTCATCCTCTAAAATGGCACATATCTGTGTGCACAAATTGAATCTCACATTTTGCCTCACCCTTATGGACAAGTGGGTGGGATTACTTTTTGAAAAATGGAAGGTTTTGGAAAAATGATGTGGAAATGAAGTATACTTGCTAAAAATATGTCGTCTTTGATGCTTTTGCTAATTATATCCCTCTGCCTGTGAGAAAAGTCTGGCTCACAGCAAGCAAAGGAAGTAGAAATATTTCACAAAATACTTCCAAGCTTATCACGTGGAATATTTGTTAGGAAAAAAGATACCTTGACATACGCACATGTATCTTCCATTCACACAAATGGGGAGTCTGTGGATGCATACAAGGAGAAAAATCCTTTTGTGGTGAATATTTTTCTTCAGTGGAATTATAACAAAGCTTCTGGTGGCAATTTTGGAGTAACACCTTTTCTAGTTGCTATCATACCCCTTAGGAACAGTTTTAGGAATTAACTTCATACTTCACAGTATTTGAAATAAAGTATATAGTATTTTTTTTTCTCCAGAATTCACATATCTTATATATACATACAAGAAGAATAGAGCCTATCAGTTCTTGCAACATTTAGTTTACATTGAAAATGATGAATGTCATTCTGTAGAGAGGACTTGCTAGAATACTAACTTTTTTTCTTCCTTTTTTTATTTTATTTTATTTTAAGGTAAAGCAAGATTTATGAGTGAACAGATTCACTTCCAAGATGAAACAGAAAAACATCTGCAAGATGAGAATTTACTTGCGCTATTAGTGATATTCTTTCTGCACTGATGAGTAGTACAGATAATCCTATTCATTACAGACGTCCATAACTTTGCTAGCAAACATTTTAACTCCTTAAAGATGCCAGCACAGATCCCACACCACAGCAACAATTTTTGAGCAAAAATAGGATGAAAACTAAAAATTGTACCTCAGGACATCATTTAGGTTAGTTCATAGGCCATTGCTGTCAGGGATCTATTCTGATCTCACTTACACCACTTTTATACAAGTCTAATTAAAGGGAAATAAGGATCACTTGAAATGGATTTCAGTAGTGAGTCTGGTTACGTAAGAATAAAATCCTTTCTGGTGTGTAAGTGCTTTTCAGCATGGTGCACCCAGTGACTCAATAACATTTGCTGACTTTTTTTTCAGAGGGACTTCCCAATCATAAAATTATTTTCCATTAAAAATGAGATTTTCTTTTCTTGATTTTAATAAAAAAAGTCTCAAATTCAAGGGGAATGCTTCATTAAGCACTCTGGTTTTGCTTTGTTTCAATTTAATTTCTTCAGGCCTTTTCATCTTTAAATGTACATTTAAAAATGTCTGCTTTTCTTATAACATTCTGACATGATCAAAGTGGAATGTTTTAAAAACATATATATATATATATTAAATGGAATTCTTATGTCACAGTTTTGACTTTTTCCCCATTCAAAGTGAAAAACATTTCTATACATCAGAGTTCCCTGCAGGACGAGGGTGAGTGGGTCTATATAGAGCAGCAAAGCCTCATCTAAGGATCCCAGCAGCTAAATCCCCAGTTGCTTTGAAAACAGGACTGGTAAACTTTCAGGATCAGAATAAAGAAAAAAAAATTAAAACCATCAGGCATGTACAAGCTGTTTATAGACCAGAAACACCTTATACACGTCAATAAATACCTTCTACTTGGAAAAAAAATAAATCTATAGTACTTGAGAGAGAAATGAATTTTAAAATCTGGGGTGAACTTTCTTATCTCTCAAGATCAGTACAAAGACACTGGTAGGTCCAGAGCCAGGCTGACATTGGTCTTCTCCCTGTCCAGTCTCAGTGCAGTTTGAGCGTCTCAATCCTGGTAGTAGAAATGCACCTTCTGTTAGCACTTGGCAAAGCACCATCTTGTGTGGCAGCAGAAAATAGGGAAAATTGACTTCCAAAGGTAGGGCTATGAATGCATTAGAGGGGGATTTTGAAGAAGGCCGCAACAACAAAGCCAAGCAGCAGACCAGTTCCATGCACCATTGCTAATTTCTCAGCTATCTTTCACACACGTTCTGATGAGGATGGGTAACATGTAGAACTGTAAGTCATTCCCTTATCATGTCTCAGAATGCTTATTGGTATTCTGTGTGTACTAGAGGGCTTTGTAAACAAAGTATTAGATCATTTTTTGTATAGATAGATATTAAAATTGACATTTTAAGAAGCATAAGAATGAATATTATTCCTGGAAACATTTTGTAGTTTCAAAGTCAAGCTGACTTGTGATCTAAAAGAGCAAATTTCACCAAGTGGTGTCTGCAAGCGGACACATACGTGGCACTGCCACAATCATGTATAATCAGAAATAAAGATTTTTCCATTTGTAATAGCAAGAGGCCATTTCAGTGTTCTGCAATTGTTAGTGGTTGAGCCTGGATGAAATGCCTTGGGGCTCTCTTAAACCTGCAATGCCTTACAGAGTCACCTACTTGCTGGGGAGGACCTCTCTGGTGCAGTGCCACCATCACACTGGCAGTGGCGAGGCTGAGACCTTCTGCATGGCTTTGCTCTTGGGCAAAATAACTTCCAATTTTCAAAGAGATCAGGTGGACTTCTGGGCCTGGCTCCAGCTCAGATTTGGGTGTCTTGTCTCCCTGTGGCTTGTCTGAAAGTCCCAGGCTAATACATTAAGTGTTGTAGAAATATTCTGACTTCAAAAGAGCACGATATGCAACCATAACCACTCAGGGGTTCTGATGCTGATAATACAGTACTTAGAGGGGACTGCTCATGCTACCCAGGATGATAATACCAGAATTCACAAGAAAGAGCTGTGAGCCTCTAGCACTTACCAGCTGTAATACTGAACAGATTACACAGAAAAATCAGGCAAAAAAAGTAATATGCTTTCACCTCACAGCAAGAAACGCTGAAGTTCAGGAAGAGGAAATGTGTATTAAGAGAGCAGGTTAAAAATCTACATTATCCCAGACTTTCATGAAATCAAAATGATAGGCACGATGCTAAGTTATTATAATGTATTTATTACCAGAATTGCTTTCATATTTAACTGATTTGGCCCATCTTGAGACCTGTTTTAAAATGCACCACCTTGTCCACCTTTCCATTTTCATATGAAAAACAGGAAAGCAAAAACTAATTTACTCAGGGAGACACATCGACTGTTTGCCCGTTTATCTCTTACAGACCACCCCTCAGTCCAATGTTGACAGTACATGATATTCCATTAATCTGCCTAATGAAAATTTAACCAGTGTTATAAACAAATAATTGGCTATTATCCTCTCAAAGATCCCGAATAAATTACTTCTGCTTATTTTTTTCCCCTCTTCTCTCTCTCTATCTCGTCCCCCCCTCCTGCCCCCATGCAAAAGCTGGCTCTCTCTGATTGATGTTGAAAAATAAACCCTATAGCTGCCACTCTGCTAGTGCAAGCATTGAAACCTGGGATAGGCTTAAGGGAATGCTTAAGGAGTGGCCCTACCTACTTCAGCTGTGGTCCTTTTTGAAGAGGTGGTGCAGGCTCCCCCCCTGCCTGCTCCCTGGGGTTCCTCTGCTGCCTGATTTGCCTCCAGTTACATCCCCAGTTCCTCTCTGAAGTCACACAAGTCACAGCCTTCTTCCCTCATCACTTGTGCTGGCTTCCCTTCTTCCTCTTGTGTGCCTGCGTAGTGACAGGGTAGGGTTTTTTCTTTCAACATCCAAGCAGTGTGAAATGTCTCTTCATTTAGAGCAATTAAAGTTGAGAGGGGTTTTAATGTAATGAATCATCCAAATTGTTATTTAGTAAATGCTGATCCTTTGGTCACTGGGCTCGTGGTGCTGCTGCCTGGCAAAGCCTCTGCTGTACACCTCCTCCTTGCAGGTGACGTCAGGATGCCAGCACCAGCATCACCACAGCTCAGTTATGTGCATGAGGGAGCCAGATATTCTGCACAGTATCCCAACATCCACATGGACCTGCCCAGCTGCAACTCCATCCTCCCCCTGACCGGCTGGGCAGTGCTAAGCCTCTGTGCTGGCCATAGGGGATGCACTCAGATTTTGTTTATTGTCAGCAAGACATAAATTATTAAATTTAATTATTATTTTCACAATAATACATTTTTTTCCAAACACATCTTTGCAATTTGCACAGTGTTCCTCCACAAACAAGAAAACTGGAATTTTTAAATATTTGTCCAAGCTAAAACAGAGACGAGTGAGCAGAGCATTTTTCAGGATTTACCCGAAATGCTTTGCACAGATCCTTACATCATTTAGGATGTTGTTCATTGCTAAAACAGAACCCAGTGTTCACAGACACTTTAATATACAGCTGAACATATAATTAATTTTATTTTCCATCTGATAGGTGTACAGGGGGAAAAAGGTCAAAATAAAAACTTTCACACTATTTGGCAAACCTAAATAATTAATTTCTGTTTTGGTCTTATTTATTTGTTTATTTTAAATAAAGGAAGGCATTGGTTTCTTAAAAGAACTCAGGTGTCATTCATAAATGCATCAAAGAGGAAGAGGAGGAGCGATTCTGCAGGGCCTCTGCATGAGGATGCCAATGGATGGAGCAGCTCAGCTTCTTTCTGTAATTTACTGCCACCATGGTGAGAAGAGCAGCAACTATCCTCTACAGCAAGAACCTGTTCCTTATTGTCCTGTGTCGGTTTACAGACAAGAATATTCATTTTCTGCTGTCTTTCAATATATCCAGGCTGTGAAGGTCCATGCATATTTCTGAAATGAGAGAGTCCGAACGCAGCTCCGTCAGGGGTCAGCAGGCATGAAACAAGGAGCGAAGTCCTACACATGCACATCAGGCTGCAGGAGCTGAGATGTTGGGGCTACAGCCCTGGAGTTTAGGGGTACGGGTTGCTGGGATTGTCATTTTTCCACCCTACAGCAGGGGGTAGAAGAGCAGGTCAGCTCTCATCCTCTCGAAGCACGAGGACTAGGGCCATGGAAGGAAGGAGCTGCAGTGCCTGTGCAGCCCAGCCATCCTCAAACTGGGCAGAAAAGCCTGAAACCACAGCAAGGAGCAGTGCTCTCCCCTTCTGAGCAGGAAAGGGAGAGCAAAACCAGCACTGCATTTATCTGTAAGTGCTCAAATTAAGAGTAGAAATAAG
Organism: Cygnus olor; assembly: GCF_009769625.2. Classification (NCBI taxonomy): domain Eukaryota; kingdom Metazoa; phylum Chordata; class Aves; order Anseriformes; family Anatidae; genus Cygnus; species Cygnus olor. The sequence goes on from NC_049175.1 coordinate 31,293,023, forward strand.
ATTTCTACTATGATGACAAATTAATTCTTCCTTTCATAATTTTATTAAAATAAGCATCTTCTATCTTTTAACTAGACCTGACATATGCTTACATAGATACAACACACCATGTAACCTAATCTGCCAGCAATCTTGAAGCAATTAACTCCTTCTAATCTTTAGCTAACAAAGCCCACCATGCAAAAGGTCCCCGGAGAACAGCACTCCAAAGGCCGCCGTAAGCTCCCTCCAACTATTCCCCTATTATTCGGTGTGTAGGAGCTCATTGGAGTGCTTGGAGAGCAGGGATTCGTTTGAAACAACAAAGATGAATCATCACAGATCATAAGATCTTCATTAACTCCTTATTTCTCTACTAATTAACACAAAAGGAATGACTTGAATGGTTGACAGGCAGCGAATGACCCACAGCTCAGTGGTTAATAGGATGCAAATGATGCCTAATGAGGGTCTCTAGCTGCAGTCTGGGCATCTGGCCTACTATTTTTGTTGAGGATTCAGAGTGGGCTTGAGATGAAAACAGTTTAACCAATAACATTGGCTGCAGCTGAGTTCCTCCTAAAGTCTATGAAATTATGAGTCCAGCACGCACGAGAATTAGCTTAAACCACTCATCAACAGGTTTGTATCCACACAGCTCATCTCAGGGATAAGAAGTCTTTATCTTTTCATGAGACACGGGACCACAATTAATTTTAAAGTATTTTTTTCTATGTAAAAAAAAAAAAAAGTTGTTTTGCAAATTCCTAACAACCTCTCAGTTTACAAAGCAGACAGATTCCAAATAGCCATGATACAGGCATTCAAAATTGTTAAATCGTTCATTCAACTATGTGTCCCCTTTCTAACAACAACAACAACAAAAATCTAGGGTGCTCCATACATTCTTCCAGAAGCTGTTTCCAACTGAATCCTCAAACCCACCAAGATTAATTAACAGGCTGCCAGTGAAGAGACGTGGTGCTGCCAGCGCCTCCATGAGCCCCTCACCCACTGCCAGAAGCTTTCAGAGGGACTTCAGGGTAGGAGCCGTGCACAGGATGGGTGCGGGAAGATGGGAGACCACGGTTGATGTCCATGCTATGGCCTGGGGCGAGGACATCCCCCCTCTGCATTTCAGGGCACGCAAACAGAGAGGCCCCTTGTTACACTGCTAGGAGGAGAGACATTTTTGGGAAAAGCGGTGTGAGGGTTTATAGGACCCCCCCCCTCCCACGTACTGGGAGAGCCCTTCAGCTGGGGTAGGTTCATACCAGCCCCCCAGAGCTGTTCCCCTGCTTGTTCTACCAGTCCACCCCCCAGCTCCTCCTGGCCAGCATGTCTGTGCCCCCAGGTATTGCTCCAGTGATGCTGCAGGGCTAGGAAACAGCGACAGCAACAAGGGAGTGCTTGTATCTCTCAAAATTCTTGTACAAATTTAGCTTTTCTTTCTTCTTTCTGTGTTAAAACTGAGAGAACAGGCTCGCTATTTAGTTGCTCATTTTTATCAAAATGTTTATACTGCCTTTCATTTTTCTAGCCAACCGCTGAGCAGGACCATAAAGTGAAATGGATCTAAAGGACTTGAAATGAAAAGTGAAATCTGTTTTCATTATGTAGGTGGATTAATATGTAAAAACAATAAATGGATTTCTTTATTTAAAAATATAAAATTCAAGTGTGATGATTTTCTCCCCAAAGAGTCTACTAACTAAAAGTAGTTATGCTCCTGTGACAAAGGCAAACATTGAATATGTTCTTGGGTTCTGCTTTTGAAACATAATAGTTTCTACTTTGTTATGTGCAAAAGCATTTGACCACAAAATACCTTTTTTTTCTTTTTTTCCTTTTTCTTTTTTTCTTTTTTTTTTTTTTTTTTTTAAAAAAAAGCCCTAAGAGCTGGCTCCGCAAACCGCTTACGCTTCCTTTTATTGTCAGCAAGCATCCAGGAAGTGTCAGTCTAAGCCCATTCAGCCATACATCATTCCCAGCCCATCTCTTTGCTGGATGCCTTCTGTGCAGGGACGAGAAGCAGAGCAGGCAGGACGCAGAGGCACGGCGCTGCGCTGACGTGCACTAGGCGTGCAGGAGCTGGTGCGGCATCACCTTCTCTGGACATGGGCTGCTCATCCTGAGGCACTTAAGGGATTAATGAAATGAAATTGTTTTTGGACTTGCTGCACTCTCGCTTATCTTTTAAATCCATAATGTCCCACAGAAGGCAAAATGTAGTAATTTTAGTCAGCAGCCTCTCATTAATTTTCTACCTTTGGGGGAACATACATTTATAGAAAGAGGGACTATATGGAGGCTAAGCTCATCACATGGCTTTTCACTTAAAGAGCTCAGCATGGCACAGCAGAGACAGAAGCGTAACATGCTTCAAATGAAAGCATTCTCAGAGTGAATGATGCGTGCCTCAACTGTGTCTGCAGATATACGCACGTTTATGTATATATATTTTTATATACATGTATTTATACACACATATATACAAACCTATGGAGTCATCGGTTTTGAAGATAATCTTTTAGGTTAAGTATTTTCCCACATTAAACTGATAATTATCCCCTCCTTTTCTTCCTCTGTCCCCAGACACCAAACAAGCTGGATTTTTGCTTCATGTATTATTTATGCCGTGGAATTAATATGCAGATTCACAAAAACTTAAAAACTCATAATTATTCATAAAGGGCTTTAAGGTTATTTAGTACATATTTATGAAACTTTATGTTTGCTAGGAACTGTGTTTGAAAGTGCTATGGAAGGGTGTTGACTGAGGTTAATTACTAGCATGGAGAGTAATCTGAAAATGATCAAACTCTTTGAATGAAAATATTTGTCAGTATTTCTGATCTATATTTAAGTGAAGTAATGGACATCAATAGCCTTGCAAATGTATTCGGAAATGGCTCTGCAAGAAAGGAGATTTGCATATCTAATGCAAACAACCAATGAGGAAAAATATCGTTAGACACCTTTGATCGCTCAGCAAATGTAATAAATGATAGAGATTTATCCTGCTTGTTGTCCATCTGTGCTGAGTTATGTTATGTGCTTATATAAATATGATCTAGTCTAGAAAATATTAGCACCAATTTAAAGTAGCCAGAATCCTCCCCTCTATTCTGGAATAAGGTTCAGAACCGAGGCATGAGCTGTTTATGATAGCCAAGATTTCTGTAGAAGTTACTTAGGGTAAGTACAGGCTGTATGTAAATAATACATTATATTGGTTTTATATTTACATAAATCTTTCTATCTTATGCATAATTAACTTCCTTTCTAATCCATTGTGCTCGAAGGTTGGAAACCTATAAAATATGTTATGGGTTACGTTGTGTCAAACAAGCAGCACTGGCAACAATTCAGGAAGACAGGAGGCACCCAAAATATTATTACTGCTCTAATCCTACCAAGTGTAAAGGTATAAAGACAATTTTATGACCTTGACTGGACCAGCAACACCTGTGTGTGTGTGAGAGCTCAAAGGGTTGGGGCTGTATTATGCCAGAGAGCAAGTGTCTCCAGGGGCTGTGTCGGCTGCAGAGCACAGTGACTCTGGAGTAAGGCACACAGGTGCTTACAGTGATGGGATGTGTTAATCTCATAAATGTGGGGTTTACTTAACCTGTGTTTTTCTTAAGATGTGTATCAATTGATGAGCGTATTACCCAGAATCTATTGCATACAAATAAATACAGCACTTAGAGTTATTTATTTGAATGTATCATGTTAAACCTACAAAAAATACTATAAAGCTCTAGATCTTGATTAAACAGAAACAAATGATACCTTGGTTGACAGCAGTAATTATTATCTCAGCACAGGATGACTCCAGAGTGGCTCTGGACACGTCAGACTCTGTTCATACTCATCCTTTGGTTTTTGAAGGCATAGAGATCACTTATCGTTGAGGATCTGAACATTTTGTACTAATTTAACAACAGATATGTTCCTCTCCTTTCCTCCTCCATAGGTAAATGTGCTTATATCCCCGGCCAGGTCCCCTTGGTTATACGAGCAGCTCTGTAACAGCTCATGCAAGTTGCTTTGTGGGCGCTGCACATTAGGAAGGGTGATTTTGTCTCCACCAACAGAGTAGAAATGCTGCAAAAATAATAACAACAGCAGTAACAACAGTGATGATGTTGATGAATGTAGACCAGCCCTTCTTTTAAGGTTAGTTGGAAACATGGGGTCATCTCACGTTCTTGGCTTGGATGTGGTAGTTCAAGGGACTTTGTGGCCCATTACTGACGCTGCTTCTTCTGGGTGGTCTCCAGCAAGGCTCTGCTTGGCACTCAAGGTGACTTTTCCACACTGTGTGTGTGTGCGTGAACACAAGCAGACCCCAGTGCCCCCACTGTCCCTATCATCACCTAGGTTTGTCTGTGTCATACTCTGCAGCATGGTGGATTTTGCTCCCACCTCTTATTCCAGCACTCATAAGGCCATGGTGACAGACAGGTTGTATCTGCAAGGTCCAGTTTTGGCATCTTTATTTTCCTTGGCCAGACCAAGAGGGATATATGTGGACCCCTGTGTCCCTCAGCATCTCTGCAGCCTCTCACCGGCTCTGCCCCCTGGGGGCTGTCTATCGCTGTTCCACTCTGGGCTAAAATTGAGCAGCACAAATTGAAAAACCAAGCCAAGGTGTATCAGGCTCTCCCTCTTCCTTCCTGGCCCTGCTCTGGATCTCTAGAGCAAGGTCATCTGGATGCGACTAGGAGGGAAAAGGGACAGCTGAAGCCTCAGCCACACAGAGGCGACACCATCAAACAGTCTCTTTCTCATGCTCTTCATGGAGGAGCAGTCCTTGCCAAAGATATTTTGAAATAAATGGAACAATAATATAGCCATAATAGTTGCCCTAAGTGCAATGACTATAGCCTGGATAGATTTGTAATCTCTTTTAATAAATACATTAAATTATTTGAAATAATGTCTTATTTGCCAACAGCTTATTCCATAAATATATATGGAATATAAAATAGGAGAGATTCCCTGACATAATTAAAATTGTACAGCCAAGTAGGAGGCAGGGAATAGTGTTATCTTTTCAGCTGCAAACTCTTTTACAGAAATATTTCTCACACACAAGCCTTCTATTTACCTTTAGGGACAGCATAATTGCATACTGAAAGCGGTGCAGCTCTGAGGCGCTGGCGGCTGGTGCCTCCACCTCCTACCCCCCTGCCCCAGCTGCAGCTCGCTCAGGCACATCACGGCTCCCCCTCTGCAGGACCAAGGGCACCCCAGACCTTACCACCTGCATGGACACAGCCCCAGATGCTACATTAAGATCTCTTTTACCTTGAAACAAATATAACATTCCTTTGCCATCACGGACGGGCAGCCTGGATGTTCGCCCTTCTCTGTGGCAAGGGGCTGAAGGCAGTCAGGAGGGATCTGGGGAAGGATTTCTCATATTTACCATCTCCAGAAGGTCCAGAGCTAAGCAGAGACACTTGAGCAAAGGGTATGAAGGTTACAGCAGTGGGTTTTTATCCTCTGTGCAGACTAGGCATCAGGCAGGGTGCTATATGTGTTGTTCAAATGTCTTAATGCCATTACCTAAAAGGATTAGGTCTGCATCACAGAAACCACGAATAATGCAGTAGGTTATTGATTAGATCTATTCTTAACAGCTAATGTATTGGGTTTTGGAGTGTTGGGGATTTATATACAGGATGACACACCAAAAAAATACGATCAATGCTGGTTTAGCACCTTATACTGGATGTTACATCATCCCGCCTATAAAAGCCTATTTATAACAAAGGCCTTTTACTTCCTCAGCAAATTCATCTGGAGAAACTGTCTCCTCACGCTGCACACTGTTGTGCAGTAATTTACCTCTCATCTAAGGATTGGCACCCACTAAAATAACTGGAAAAAACAGAAGTTTCCAGACTCGTGATTTGAGGAGTCCTGCTCCACCTGCCCAGCTGCACACCCTTGGATGCACACCAGTGTGCAAGGCATCGTATCCAGTTTTGAACTGCTGCCTATACAAGGTCCTTTAGTATGCCCTGAAAGTGTGTACATGAGGAATTAGCACAAAGTAGCTGTAAACTCACCCCACCGCTGCATGCTGACTTCCCTGTGAAAACCTTTGCAGGATTAAAATCTGAGGTTGGAAGGGTGGTACAATGGCACAGGCAATAGGAGAGACAATATATATACAGTGTAAGTGATAGCTGGGAGACAAGAAGCCAATGCAAATCTTTGCTTGCTTTGCTGAAGAGGTCACTTGCAGGGCTTCTAGCAGCCTCCTCTCTGAGAGGGACAGCCAGCAATTTGTTCCATGGCCAGGTGTTCTCTGAGGAGGCTCGGTTTTATTTTCACATGCTTTTCATGGCTGTGCAGTGGCTGCAAGGTGATGTGATTGCTTAGGGTTGTTGGCATCTAAAAAAGGAAAACAAACAAGACAGTGGCCTCTTGCTGTGCCCCTTCCATCTGTGACTTAACCGTCCCACCTAGCATCACCTCTTCTCACCAGGACACAGGCCACCTAAAACTGAACTGATAACTTCCACACTTCCTTCTCTGCAGCAGGAATCATGGCAAATGGGCTTTAAATACTTTTTAATTACTTATTATTTTAAATACTTTAAAATTACTTAATTTAAAATACTTTTTAAATACTTTTAAATATTATTACTTATTATTTTAAATACTTTAAATTCTTTTTAATCAAAGAATAGGTATCCTGCAATGACTTCATGACAACCCTGTGTACAAAATGCGTGCATGCCAAAATGCAGCATATATTCTGTGTATGCACACATGCCTGTGCAGACGCACAGATAGGGCATGTGCTCCTGCGTACACCTGCACACTTAAATGCCTACACACTTTTTATGTGCACAGTTTGCAGAATAGAATAGTTTGGTTGGAAGGGACCTTCATCTAGTCCCACTGCCTGACCACTTCAGGGCTCACTTGTATGCATAAAATATGGTGTATTATATTCTCTCATTACCTTCAGTGGGTTTTGGATCTGGTCCATCTTGCAAACACACTGGGTTGTATTTCACACTCACAAATTGTATTTATGAGCCCTTGTAAGTATACATCCTATCTTTGGTGGAGGAGTGGCTGAATTATTTTATCAAAGCAGTGCTTATTTTTGCTGATAGCAAAAAGAATTTCTCAGCTATTACCCCAGGTTTTATTTGTTTGTTTGTTTGTTTTGTTTTGTATTTTGGTTTGTGAAGCACACAGTGCACATTTTGGGGAACTGTAAATATATAATCCCAATCATGTAATTTTTCAGAGCAAACACCATAGCATAATTTGCCAGCAGACTGTAGAAAGCTAAACTATGGATACCTACAGCATACAGGACAATGGTGCTAATTACAGAATTGCATAAAATAAAACAACTCAAACCTTTACTTAAAATAATTATTATATTTACATATATTAAACTATAGTTTAAAAAAATATTGCCTGAAGTCATGCTGGAGGGAAACAGAAATGAAATCATATTTAAACACTGAATTTGAAGAAAATGCGAAATAACAAAAATGGCTATTTGTCAGCCAATCCAAACTCTAGAACACCAATTGCAATGCTCACTATTGTTTGTCAGGAAGAACATTTAAATCACAGCAACTCTTTGACATTTCTTAAATCCAAATTTAATGCAGGGTGGAGCTGCTGTTATTCCCTTCCACCCCAGTTAGGCATCATTTTACATCATGTCGTGCTTATTAGTCAGGCTCCTGTTATAAGTACATGAGTGATGCCCTTGACTTCTTACAACTGCTGTTTTCTGCCATCATGATCAGAGATACAGTCCTGCATATTATAGGGCTGATCTAGACATCAGTTGAAGTCGATGGAGAGTTTCCATTTTGGCGTACTTTGGATCCATCCCTTATTAGAGGTAAATGGGGATGCATTCTGCACACACATGAATTGCAGGCCTGTATGCTATTAGATAAGACCTGCTCTCTGTGCACCACCAGACGCACTGCTCTCTTTCCATCCCTGTGCATTCAGCAGATAGAAGAGCTAACTATGAAGAGCTGCTTGGTTCAGAATTTGTCTGAACTTCACCAAACACAACATTTCAGTGTGAGGGTTGAGTTTGCTGTCATTCTACACATAGGAAGCAGCTGAGAAGTTTGGATTTGTGTCTTGAAATCACCAGAGCACAATGGGGTCCTGGCGTGAAGGCCATTTGCAGCATGCATTGCTTAGCAACAAAATCTGTGGCTTCTTCAAAGCAGAATAATTTGTAGGTGCTCTGCTGTTCTTACACCTATTAGCTGTGGCCAGAAAACAGGGGCTGAAGGAAAGTACTACTTCAGTTCCTCAGTACATTATACTATTCTGACACAGAAGCCAAGGCTCTAAAATTAAGCAAATATACACCAAATATTACACAGAAACCTCAAATGCAAAAAAATAAAATAAAATGTGGTCAGTCTTTGAACTCATACCTATAACAGACACTGGAGTATTAAAACAACAGAGGCACTCATATCAGCTTGGGAACTCCAGCATAATTTAGTCTAAAGTTATTCACAAACATTATCAATATTTCTGAGTTTACACTCGCACCTTTGACTGTTGACTTAAAGCATCTAGTCTGGTTCATGCTACTGGTAATGTTTACACTTTGGAATCTATTATGCATAGAAAAATTAGGGATTATCTTTGACCTGGGTCCCACATATTTTTATGCAAAACTAAATAATAGGGTTATTTATTCATTTAATCAATTCCATATATTTGCCATAAGCAGGCTTGATTTCTTCTGAGGTCGCAATCAACATCATACTTCTGGGAGGACATATGGCTTGACTATTAACACAGCTATCCTCAGCTCTCACATCTTTTCTCAGGTTGGGAGCACTACATATTAATATGGGTTAATCATTATATGGAAACATCAAAAGGAAAGTGATTACTGGGGTAGTGCAGGCACATTTAACTCTTAAATGGGGAGGGATGTGTGTATTTGTTAGAGAGGAAAAAGGAAAACCACAACATACTCTACACTCACACAGAAAGAAAAGATTTTAGGCAATGAATGTGTCTGCAGGACCTCTTGCAGAGTGCTGTAGGCTCCCTCTGACCATGATGTGGTTGCTCTGTGATAAAAGCTATATAAAAGGTAACTATCACTTCACGGCTGCTTGGAGTGCAGAAACAGGATGCAAAAAATCATCTTGATGCCTATAATTACAATCCTCATACCTTTTGCTATGCCACATGGCAGCATAGCTGCCAGGCCCTGCCTCAGTTTTCATCAAAGATCTTTGCAGAGCTAAAATTCTGCTTTTCCATACACTTACAGCTTCCCAGGCTTCACCGTACTACCACATAAATGGACCTGTTTATTTCAAATGATATCTGCTTCAGAGGACATCATAAATAGTTTTAAAAATTAATGATTGCTAATGACCTGCGGTCCAAGAATCAGAAGCCTACAGATCTTGGGATAATGAATTAATTCTCTTTTTCACAGTCTGTTTGGCATTGCTGGCAAGAGAAAAATGGAAAGGCAAAGAATGTCAAATATATTTATCCACTTAAATCTGTCAGTAACAGGCTTTAAGGAAAGTGAAAACATATTATTTCCTTTTAGAAGAATAGGAGTAGATTTGGTTTGAAAAGAAGAGATAGCCTTTCTAATGAGGGATAGTGGATCACTGTTTCCCAGAAGTTAATGCATTAATATAAATAAATAAATAAATAAATATATTTATATATATAACTGAACTTAAAAGTCATGCTGATGTTAAAATCTTAATCAAAAAAGGCAGTAATTTTATTATTAGCAAACACATGGGTGAAAAAAACAAACACAAAAAACCAAAAAACCCAAACACATTAACTCCAAGAGTGAGGAGAAGGAACAGTTAACATAATGGATACCTGCCACAAGCAACTGGGACCCTGTAAGGATCATCAACATTTAATGACTGGAGTAACCATATCCTCCTTCAGCTGATGGAGATTGTATAGGAGCAGATGGAGTAAAATGCTAACAAACACTGTGTACCAAGTGTAATAGGAGATGTGAAAGCTCATCAGGATTATGCCATGGTGAAACTAATTGCCAGGCTGCCTGGATTTTTTAACAAGCATGTTTTTCACCCCTTTTCTCTTTTGACTCGTTGTTATATTTTATTTATTTAGGTTTTAACACCTCCTCTTATAATTTGGAGACAAGGGGAATCAGTTTCAGCATCAGTACAAGGCCTCATGCAGCAGCACTCCTGTAGCTGAACATCTGCTTGACAGAAGGCTCCCTAATCTCCTCGCTGATGGGAACTACATGCCAGTTTTGAGATCTTTCTCATAGTTTGTACAGCAGAAGTAAAGTGCTCAAGCACTCATGGGACATACCAGAGAACAGGGATCTGTGAAAATTCAGAAAGAGAGAAGCTGTAATCCATGGCAGAATCACTGTAGGAGACCCTAAAGGGGCTGGGCAGGAGGCTGGATCACGGCGTGGCGAGAGAGCACCGTGTGAAAGAGCTCTGCACCCGAGTGCAGCCCACCTTTAGCAGGCAGAGCACAGCTTTTTTTCTTGCACTCCTCAACGGCAGGCAATGGGATTTTCACTGTAGGGTGCCACACATATTTTTGTCTTGTTATGTGCAGGGTTCCTGGTACTTGAGCTTCATCTGAAATAAAAAAGGTTCTTTTAAAAAAGAAAGAAAATAAAGCTGATATATATTTTCTACTGATATTTTGCAGGTGGATACTAATTCCTAGGTGGAGGAGAAACCCCCCCTGAGATCTGCAGGACAGGCTATTGTGTGGCAGAACAAATACTGACAGCAAAATTGCAGAAGCTGATGGAATAGTGCAGAGGGGAAGGGAGGGAAGAGCTCTGCTCCTTGTCATAGGGTCCTCTGTGGCTACTCCAAAACCAAAGCAAAGAGCAGGTGCAAGAGGAATGTCACCAGCCAGAAGGTGCTATCCGTAGTTACATGCTTCTCAACCAGCATCAGAAAAGGAAGTTGGAAAGCAAGAGTGGACTCAAGGGAAAAATGAAGCAGAAAATGTCAGGGAAAATATTTCTCTCCTAAGCTGGGAACTGATGCAGATGGATAGTTACCAATAAAAGCCTTCGCTATATAATAGGGAGATCTCAACTTATAGCTTCAAAGACTTAACGTTATATTTCCTCTTCTCCCTATCTCTGCTAGAAGATTCAGTTTTTCACTCTGCCAAGGCTAGATTGTGCTTATCAGCAGCTCGAGGCTTTACGTCTCAATGTGAGCAGTCCAACTTCTACGTGTAACTTTGTATTTAACTAAGGAGAAAACAAACCAGGGCTGGTATCAGTGAAAATAAAACCCTCCAGGTCCTGATGGGCCAGCAAGAAAGACTACAGCCATGTCACCAGCCAAGGCAGCAGCACAGCTTTTTCCTGGGCAGAGGCTGAGGAGCCCTGTGGTGAAACAGGGACCTGAGCCCAGCAGCCTGGGGACAGTGGGGTGACAGGAGCAGACCCCACTGACCTCTTGTGATGTGCAGGGCTGTGTTACCAAACAACTAAAACTTTTGCATTTTCAATACGTGTACCTCTCATATGTGCCCGTAAGTGATGTAGAAGGATACAACTGCATTTGCAACATTAATTTTCTCTGGAGCAGGTTTCTCAGTATTTAGTTCAGAGAGTTCACCATCTGTAAAAGCAGGTAAGTCCATGACGTTAAGCCCTTGGAGGGTTATTCAAAATAATGTGGTCTCAATCCATTTTCCAGGTTAGCAAACTTAGAAACAAGCTCAGTTTTCTTCCTGCCTCTGCTTGCAAAGTCCATGAAATGATTTGTGCACGCATGTTTCATCAAACAAGTATTCCAGTGCCTTTTCAATAACAAATGACTGCAGTAACAAATGTACCTTTACCAGGCAGACAAGCACGTGATGCTGATGCTTACTATAGCATGTTGTAAGAGCCAAACTCTGTCCTGTAAAAAAAACAGTAAAAATAAATGACATTTTTGGAGTTACCTTTCCAAGCAAAACTAAGAAGAATTAATGAATGTAGTTCCATGATCAGAATTAACACACAATAGGATTTTTCAAAATACTCAGGAGTCTTCAGACTGATGTGATATTATGCTTGTGCTGGTCTTAATATTATTGTTTCTGTCTCATTTTAGGTTACTCTCCAATGTTTATTATTAATTCAGATTCTCAGTATTAAAAGAAAGATATTATCCATATGGTTGACGTGCTGCTCAGTATGTTCATAAGTTTTCCAACGTTTTGATTAACACTGACAGAAAACCCTTTGAAAACATATGGCCCTATATACATCCTGTCATTTCTAATAATAGGGTACATTCTTCAGTACATTTTCTTAAGAAGATGAATTCAGTCATATTTTAGAAACATGCTAATACTTTGTTAATTAGTCCTTTGAGGTCAGGGGAAAAGAAAAGACTGAATGAAAATAAACTTTTCCTTGAGCAGACACCATGAGTACTGTAGATAATTTGTGCAACAGAAAAACGTGATATCTATGAGTAATAGTCTCTATATACAGCCAGATTTCTTAAATCAATTATCTTCTGGCATATTCCTGAAGATATTCATGCTCTATTCAATATGCCAGACCCTTCCAGCTTTAGCATGAAGACTGATTTTGACGCTCATTTCACTGATTAGGTCAGTACTTTGTTTCTGGTGTTCAATTTCTGTATTTATACAAATTGTTTCCCTTTTCTAACACCTTTGGGAGGTCACAGGATCCCATCACTCTTCTCCCATGCACAGGCAGGTCTGACACCAGAAGTAGTAGAGCTATCATTGACTTGAATTCACTTTGGCTTATGTGGTAACATGGCATGGTTATATATTAGAATTTGTCACCAGGGACCATTTCCACCTTACTTGCTCTGCTGGAACTTTTGTCCATTGTTTTCAGTGTGATTGTAGAAGTTCCCACCTCCTTGGGCTCTTTTAAGCACCTTTTTCCTCACGTAGCTACCTGTACTACTCATCCACAGACTTCTCTAGTTCTACATTTGTTCAAGAAGAAGCTGCTCAGCCACATATTCTTTAACATTATACTTCAGGATGTGACTGTGCAAAAATAAGTCAGTTAATCTACATGAAAACTGTGCGGCTAAATACCAAATATATTTTTAAAGATTATATATCTATATTGAACATTGTAGACCTGCATATTTTCATATAATACACGTTTAAAATATACTTACTTAAGTTCTTTTCCATCAAATATGTGTCCTTAATGCTGATAAATACATGATGTTAAAATTGCATCATTGCTATTGATTATATCAGGTAGTACCCTACTTCTATGTTTTACTTTCTCTCTCTCTTTTGTGAGGAAAACCCAAAGACATACAATCTGATTCTCAAAAAATTCAAAAAATACTAGATGTTTTTTTCCTTTTCTTCTCTATCTCCTCCCCCTCCATTTACCCCTGCACTTTTTCCCTTGGGAAAAGTCCCTGTCTGGGCTACATCATTGAAACATTCCTGGGCAAAAAGCCATCAATCCTTATAAAACTCCATATCTGACTATTACTGTAGATAAGTTTCTCTGAGCCCATCAAATTTCTCCTTCTCTAGACTCCTCACAAAGAGAGTATCAAGTAAAATTCATGGGTTTGGTCTGTAGGGAGGTCAGAGAAGCCTAGTGTGTCTGAAAGGCCTGGGAAGCTGTAGGACAAGGTTATCAGCACTCCCATTCCATATGGACGGGGGAACTTTTCAACTGCTAATCAAACCTTACCCACACTGCAGAGAGAACTTCACTCCCCATCTTGTTTCTTGAAGGACCACCAACACAAAGGAAATAAATATCATTCAAAGCTGACATATTTTCCATTCCAGGTAAAAAGCATATTCCTTTGATTTTTGCCTACTCTAACATGCATGTGAACAGCTTTTATATAAATAATAAAACCCAACAAAACACCTTCTAGAAAATGGAACATCATCTTGCATATGTAACATTCTTTTTGGGAGGTAACAGGAGAAAGAATGAAACACCTTTAATGGATGTTAGCAACGTCATTCAGAGCTCATCTGAAATAAAAAGGAAGGTAAGATCACAAGGAGGCTAGTACAGGAGCAGGGCAAGATTAGAATGCTCCAACACTGATGGAAAATCACAATTAAAAAAACAAAAACAAAAACAAAAAAAAAAAAAACCAATCAAAACCATATTTATGGTTTGGTTGTCAACATTCTGTGTGCTTTATGGGAATATTGTTGCCCTCCTGTCCTGATAGAGTTTCAAAAACAGGACAAGTTTTGTTTACTTGCTGTCAAGTCAGACAAAATATGATCTTGTACACTTCGCTTTACACTGATAATTTGTGCCTGCCTTTTCAGAGCTGCCCATCCTCCCTGCCTGTTTTTTTTTCAGAACCTGAGAGCCACGGAGTGCCTTCAGACTAGTGACATACAGCAGCCTTGCAGATTGCTACTTAATGCTAATAAAACTGTGCCTGTGCTATGCTGTTTATCTCATGATACTCCTTAAATTACAATGCTGTTATTTTACTTTTTTCCTTTCGTTCTACATTATTTAAACTGCTGCACATGATACTGAAAACTCGAAGGCTGTTATCAGTTTAGGAAAAAGGTATTAAATGGAAAAGATTAAGCTTTTGGCCTGAATCCAGCAAGCACTTAAATGCATGAGTTACTTTACTCCCATGAGTAGTGTCTCTGAAGCCAATGGGACTAGCCATGCATGGAGGCGCAACGTTTGTGTAGAGACTGGTGGGAGCCAGCCCTGCTGCCAGAGGTTCTTGGGTCTGCTCTTAGCTACGTGTGCATGCTCAAATTCATAAGACATGAACATATTACACATGCTCACTACACTTTTTCAAACTGTCAAAGCTTTATTGCTACATTTTTTTCCTCCCCTCTAAAACCAAAGCTAGGCAGATGTTCTTCATTTTTCTTACCTATATGCCAGATTTAAAAAGTCAGGTTACATTTTTTTTTTTTTTTCAGAGAAAAAAAACAACACACAATACACCAAATTAATGTTTCAAAAACACAGAATACATATTTTGCTATTAAGCATAGGGCCTGGAAATGCCTAGCCAGGTTCTCCTCAGACTGTCATAAAATAGGAAATAGATCTAAAAATTAAATGGTGCACTGTAACAATGTTCATTCCCCTACAGAAGGGTCACCATGTTTTTTACACCTGCGTCTTTCCTGTCCCTACATTAGATACTGTTCTCAGCCATCTCCATCTTACGTAAAAGATGTCCTATGATAAATGCCAAAGTTAACCTTAGTTTTGTCTCAAATAGGGAAAAGCAACTTGCAATATCTAAAAAATCATGTAATAGAAATTGTGTAATGCCTGCTAATTAGGAAGCAATAAAACCTTCACTTTGGCATTTCTAGCCAAACAAAACATTCCAGAATCTAAATATTTAATTTGTTTGTAATGAGAAATCATTGATAATGGATATACCTTTGTACTGCGTGAAAACGGGGGCCTGGCAGCCCCTTATGCTCCTGTTCTCGGGTACATCCCTGCAGGAATCAAATCAAACAGCAACAAGAGATGTAGCCCTATCAAAGAAATTACCTTACAAAGGAAAATATGACCACAAGATACCTTCATCAAAATGTATAAAGCCTGGTCTAATTCAACATAGCTTACTATAAACAGAAAAACCTTACTAACATCAATGGTAGCAGTGATGAGAAAGGTCATGCATGCACCAAAACCTTATGTCGGGCTGGCCCTACTCATGGGTACTTCTGGAAAACTGGCTGAGAATCTGTGATCTTCTGCAAATAAAGTGTCATCCACACAGTCCATGCCTTTGGGGCTATGAAAAATTGAACAGAGTTATGAATGGCTAAAGGTGGTAGATTGGCCATATCACACTGCGTCCTTCTCACAATGCAGTAATATACTGCAGCGTTTTGTTGTCGTTGTTTGTTACCTTATTAATTACTATTATTATTAATTACTATTATTATTAATTACCTAAGTTACCTTATTAATTACTATAGAAACTTGCTAAAAAGTTTCTTGCTAAAAATGAAAGCCTTATTAATGCAGATAGCACAGATCGCTAGAGAGGTTTTCCTTTGACAATATATGCTTGCAATATCAAGTGGTCTTATATTTAGTTGGCTGATTTAAGAGAAAAAAAAAAATCAATGTGCCTACAAAACTTATTTCTAAGGATGATGAAGCTCCTGGTCACAATGCCTAATTTGCCAAATATTTGTTTCCTAGTTATTAATGTCTGCTGAATATTTTAAATCCATAGTAATTCAATATTCAGGCCAAGTCTAAAATAAACCTTTTACTTTTTTTTTTTCCCTTTTGATTATTTTCATTAAAGATATTTTTGTCTTCAATCTTCCATTTCAATCTTGGCCTTTTAAAAGGCCCTCTTCAACTTTAAAAGCAGCCTTAATTACTAGACATTTTGTCTCCTACTTGGCAACATAATACAAGATGTGGAAACTGGATGCAGAGTCTAATAAAGTCATAGCACCATCTGAGAGAGGCAATAGGGTGCTATATTCAGTTAGAAGCAGGAAACAATTTACATCAAGGTCCAGTAACAGATTATCACTCTCTGTTCTTCAGGTGTAAAAGTGCTAGCTCAAATTTTCTAACAGGTGTCTAAAGACAGAAACATATTGACTGGTTTTCGAATAGTAGCCAATAGACTTAGTGCTTTATTCTGATAAAGTTCATAGGATTTTGAAGGACTTTGATTTTGTTTAAATAATTCTGGCGTGAATGAGCTGTATGCTTTTATCTGCAGAGAACTAGGGCGGGGTGGGAGCCTTTTCCTTAGCTCATGTGATAAAAGTAGAGGAATGTAATATAATGTAATTCTGTCACTTGAGAATAACATAAGTCTATTATCACAATTTGAGTCCTACATTAAACTTTAAAAAGGTCCATAGGACTGCAGTTTCAGGAGTTATGGGACAGCTCCTATTTACAGAAATATTGCATACTTTCAACTACAAGAAAAAAAAAATTATGAACTCTTTCAAGAAAAATTGAGGGATTTTTTTTTTCTAACATCTATAGAGACCACTTATCTTGTTTGAGGGACGCAGATGTCTCACTCATCACAAGACCTTCCACTGCTGTAAGATTCCTGGCTGAAGAAGTACCTCTGAAAATGCTGCTGAAGATTTCTGCTGGTCCAGTTAGGCAGCAGATACACCTGTATCCAACTCTTTTCACAGAAGAAACTAAAGCATCAAATAATCAGCTAAATGTTTAGACTTGATGTGTTACAGATCAGACGACAATGACTATGCACATGTATGCTTACAGGATTTTTTTTTTTTGCCTTTTCACACCACTTCACAATCTAAAAGTATTTATTTTCTCAGCCCACAAGGGGTTGGAGAAGTATATGCATTGTGGGGTGAAGCCTGATCTGGGTGAGAAAAAGCTCTAGTGATTGATTTTGGAAAAAATGTAGAAGAAATTCTAAAGTATTGTCTTATTCTTTTCTCTGAACTTAGTTGGCTTCAGAGATTTGCGGGGTGGATTTAAACAAAGCTTTTAAAATAAATGTTCACATTTTTAAAACATTAAGGTGTGAGGTGTGACAGCATCCATAAGCTACTGAGAAAATTATGAATATCATTGCAATACCCTGCTATGCATCACATTTTAGAATGTAGTTGCTTTTTCAGGTCAAGGGCTGACTAGGCAAAAGAAGAGGTAGTAATTACTTTATTTATACAGCCAAAGTCATCAATAGTGCCTGTGCACTGTAAAAATAAATTTATTTCATGTTTTTTAATTGCAGACATAGTATGTCTGCACTTCTTCACTCTTGTGATTTTTATTTTTGTTACTACACAATATCCACCCTGATTACTTTAATGTCTTCGTGTTAAGCCAGTGAGAACCTCAGTTCAGTCAAGGGAGTGCTGGGTGGTAAGAGTTTCCTTAATACCTGTGCAAATTCTTGTATATACAAGAAACACATAAAATAACATGCACTGCATGTGACCTGCATATGACTATTATAGACATGATGCAAAAAATGGCATTTAAATGCCATATTTATGAAAGATCTCAGAAGACAAGGCAGAGAGACATGGTGAGAACTCCAGAAAAGGCAGCCAAAGAGGAGGAGCTGTGCAATTTTTTTTAAGAACTGTCCACTGATTTTTCTGTGCTCTTCATAGTGCTGTACACGCAGCCAGGAAGGAGGTAGGGAGAAGGGTGGTGAAAAGGCATCCACACACTGCTCCAAACATCTAATTTACTTTCTGCTTGGCAGTCATGCTTCTTATCTAAGCACTGAGGGGAGCTTTGCTGCTCCAAAGGGCAGCTCAGAGCAGCTGTATTAGGTCCTTGATGTGGATTGCCCCCTGAATGACAGCTGTCAAGTGATTTGTCACTAACACCAGCATGCCAGAAACATGCCAAAATAGCTCTCATTGGACAGAATATGTTCTAGTAGAACAGCTTTAATGATGGAGGAAAGATTTGATTTGGCTTCTATATTATGTCCATGATAGTGTTAATCTCATAAAAAATAAAAAACATCCAGAATTTCTCTCTAATAATTGTAAACACTGCTTCCTTTGTCAAGTTCTTGATTTATTGGAACTTATTATAGAGCTAGACTTTATTGTATTTGCTTATGATACCACAGTAATCTTTTCCCAGGCTTTCACTTTATTTTGTTACATTTATCTAGCAAGCCAGATTCACACTCCCACAGTAACCATATGGAGAAAAGCCACAAAAGCTGTTAAGTACATTTAATTACTGTTTTGATGAGCTCATATTTTAATTATGTTTATTGATTCTGTGTGTGTTGAAATAGTTTTAGCATTTCAAGAAAAAAAAATGGAATCAATATACTGTAATTACTGGGCATTTTATATTTTTTTCTGTGTAATTAAAACTTTCATATAATATTTTTAACACTTTTTACTAATCCCTCAGTTGTGGTTGGCAGCATTTCCTTCTGTGTTTAGGTGAGTTTTAATTTTCATTCCACCACAATGTGAAGCTAAGTTCAGGACTAAACACCATTTTCATTAAATACTTTGTTTCCCCTTAGACCTTCAGAAAGCAAAAATAACATGCGCATGGTGTTTACTAATACAGCACTAGTCATGACACAATGGAACATATTCTACTTGGAGAAGTCATGACAGCACTGGCTAGCACTGTAGCAACAGATTAATGGCTAAGACAGCAAAGAAAGGGGTCTTCTAGCATAACTGTCCCTGCCCTATTTCTTTACAACAGCTGGCATTTTATCTGAAATAGTAAAATTTACTTTTTGACTTGGAAACAAAAAAAATCCATAAGCCTATATTCAGGTAGAAAATCTTTTGAAGCTGTTTTGGATTTTTAAATCAAATTTAACTTTGGATGGATCTAAGCTTTTGGATGACTTAAAATGCTAAAGCAGATGTGAAGGCATAGGGACATGATCCCCCAGTGGTATAAATGCCAAAAGTCCTTTTTGTTTGGATGGAACATAATTCTTATTTCATCATGAAAGAAAATGACTTTGGACACAAAGTTTGTCTGAAAGCAGATAATGCCACACTTTTGGTTGCAGAATGGTGGGGAACCAAGTAGACCATCAAGCTTTGAAACTGCTATATATCATGATGAAGAAAAGCATGTTTTCCTCCATGAGTTATCCCTCATGAGTGAAATAAAAAATGTTTGCATATAAGTACATTAAATATAATTGATTTATAAATAACAGACTACTCTCACTTGAATTCATCGTGTGCCCATTGACCTAGATGAAAGAGGACCTGTGCACAGGAAGAAGAGTTAGCACTGACAGCAAAGGCATTTTTACCAGAGGGACCTGAACAACGATTGCTTTCACCAGACACTAGCCTTTCAAAGATGCAACTGAGTTTTGAAATTTCAGAAGTTCTTATGTGATGAAAATTCCTTCCTCAAGATTGGCTCTGATGTTTGTAGACATGAGATTGTGAGCTTCAGACCTTTCTCTTTTGCTTTGTCTGGAGATTTGAATAGTATTAAAAGGAAAGGATATTGTAAAATCATTCAACTAGCAATGCAGTTTTAATTTATTTGCACCCATGCATGTCACATGGACACCAAAATGAAAAAAAAAAAAGGAAGAAAGGAAGAAAGGAAGGAAGGAAGAAAGAAAGAAAAAAGAAAGAAAGAAAGAGAAAGAAAAAAGAAAGAAAAAAAGAAAGAAAGAAAGATCTAGTCAAATGTTTGTATTTAAAGAGTCTGCTCGCAAAAGCATCATTTTCACCCTTTTCAGTATACTTTTGAGTCTCTGACAAAATGGTAGAAGATTACTCTGTGCTCCCGACAGTCAAACTGCATTTGTTACATGGGTAGCTATTCTTAAAGTGCTGTACCCTTGGCTCTCAACCTGAATCTTAAATTACCAACGAGAAAGTAATATCTTTTCTGTGGAACTCATCTTAACTTGACCCCAGGCATATAAAGTTAGCAGGGCTGGAAACTAGGTGCTGTCTGAGGAAAGAGAAAGGACTTCATCTATTTTAGTACTGTATATTACCTGAGGGTCATGAGATTACTGTGAGAAGGGGCAGAATGTATGACTCTGGCAACAAAAAGAGGTATCAAGAGCTGAAAGAGAATATTTATGGGAAAAAAAAAGTAAAAAAAAAAAAAAAGTAAAAAAAAAAAGTGATAGCAACAAATAGAACTACCTGAAAGAAAAGTAGAAAGGATAGATAGGAAGAATACAAAAACAACATAACTGTCCATTTAGAACAAGATAGGCCATGATTAGAAGAGGTTTGAGTGTCATCTTGACTCCTAGAGAAAAGGCAGTGGAAGAGGAGAAAACAGCAAAAGGAGGCCCAGAGAGGCAGAAGCCCCACTTGTTCCTCTTCAGAGCACTTACCAGGAGGGTGAACCTTAGTTCTGGCCATCTGTTCCTGCTAAGGACTGGAGGAGCCCATAGACGTTACCAGGAGCCAGAGCAGTAGGACTCCACAGAAGTTGCTCCAAAGCCTAGGTTGTCTGTTTTTTAGGAAACAGATTTCACTGAGTTGTCCAGCCACCCTGAAGGATCCTACAACAGCAGTAATAGGGTAGCAGGAGAAATGTGGAGGGATACCTCTGACAGGAGCCGGTGTCCTCACTGCTGGTACCCACCACTCAATCTGTGTTTTCCATGGTCACCAAGATGCAAGAACATCTAAAAATTTGCAAAAGTTCAAATTCGGCTTTCAACAAAGTTGATGGGAACAATCTCCTCTGGTATTAGCAGTGTTTACATCAACCCCAATGCAATTTTAGATGGCCTCATTTGTGTATTTTCTGCCAGTCCCTTCATGCACAGTACAGTACAATTCAGGTATCCGTTTTCTCTTTTTCTGACATTAGTTTTCTTCTTCCATCCTTTAATAAGGTAATTTTCTCTCAACATAAAACACATGCTTACATACGTAAGTATGAAGCATTGGTCAAATAGATACAGTTCAGAAAAATAAGTAAATAAATAAAAAAAATAAATAAAATAGAAGAGTTGAGCAGTCCTAGTTATTTCTTACCATGGTGCAGAACTGCCCATGTTAAGCTAAAAGACACAAATCTCCACAAATAAAACATAGCTAATTCCCTTGAAGTTGGAGGAATTGTTTGTGGTTTCTGCCATGGAGAGTCCAATCTTTCCCTAGGAACACTAACTATTTGATGTCTGGCTGTTGACATCTACAGGAGTGGATGGGACATGCAGGAGCATTTGCCAGTATCGTATGTCTGATTGATTCAAGCATGCATTACTCAATGAAATAAAAAGATTTCAAATAATGGAGATGGTAGCAGTGAATGGATGATTAGGCTGACAGCTGTCAGCTGCTGAATTATGACCAGTGTCAGCCCTAGCCTTGAATTTCCTGTCTTCAATATGTGTGACAACATTATTATTGTTTCAACACAATTTCTTGGGTTTTAAGACAAAAAAATAGAGGATAATAAAAATACTCTTGGGCGTGTACATATAAACAGTTTTTTGAACAGCTTGTTATTTACCCATTAGGCTGGTAGAAATCCTTCAAAGTCCTTTCCGTCTAAGGAATAAATACCCGTTTATAAACTTCTTTGCAATGGTGTATAATTTAATTTATAAGCCAAAATGTCTTCTGCAGCTATGTTACAACTCCAGGCAACTGTGCAGATAATGTTCAAGAGAGCAGCTACATATCTGAAAATCTTTAGAACATTGGTAAATGTGTAAGTACAGCACATATGTTTTTCAGTGCAGTATCTCAGCTGTTTCATTTCTCTCTTTTGCTCAATATTCAGACCCCTGAGAGTTTCAACCCTGGCTTTGGTTCGGCAGTTTTACACTCATAAAACTCATGTTCATGCAGGGTTTGTGAGCCACCACACAAAAATAAGAATTTTTACTTTTTTTGCATTATATCTCTAAGCCAGAAAAAAATATATTTTAAAGAGAAACATAATCAGGCTCTTTTCATTTTAATTAGCAATATGGTGGCTTCATTGGGGAAATTATACGAGAGTCCCTCTATGATCTTTGTCATTGGACCAAAATGAGATAAATAATATAGGTGAATTAATCATCTATGAGGAAAATGAGATGACTGACCCACAGTTACATTAGATGGGACAATAAAAATTGTTTGTCCTGTAACTGATGAAAGGAAGAAGAAAATTCCAGATGTGGTGGTTATATTTGGTGTACTTGGGTAAAGAGTCTGAACAACTGTCAAAAAAAAAAGGACTAGACAGGAAGAACCACTTGTATCTGAGTTCGCGCTAGAGAATTGCACCTCAAGTACTTCTGTTGCTATCAGACAAATTTACTGATTTAAACTTAGTACTGCTGCAGATCATTTTTTTCTTGCCTGTGACTAGAGACCATACATTTTGCTTTGTAGAAGTTTGAGTCACAGGCAGCTTGAGTCTTGTTACTTTGTCAAATAAGAAGTTAAGAACCTTAACTCTATGTCAGTCTGGTTCTTTAGGCATGGGAACCTGTTTATTCACTTGCTGAGTGTTTGCCAGCTGAGGACCATCACTAGGAAGATTCTTTTCTTCTCCACTTGTCAAAGAGAGAGGGCAAGCAAAACAAACCAACCCCAACTATCAGAAATGATAGCAAGAGACTGTCAAAAGATATTTCTTTAAGGTCTTGCATATGGATGAATTTGTAAATTACAAAGGAGGAAATATGTAGCAAAGTTGTTGAATTCTTCTTGACGAGATATCTCCCAAAATAGATTCTCTTGTAGCTATTGATGCCACTAACAATCTCTCTAAGAGCTGTGGAACTGCATTAAATGAAAATTTATATAGAAATCTGATTGCAAACTGAGTAAAATTGATTTTTAAGATCAGAATCTGTGCAACAACTGTGGGCCATATCCATAACCCTACTCACTGCATGTTTCACAAAAATGTAAGTAAATGTTAAGGCTCATCTCTGTACTATGGATGTGTATGTAATGTCACGTGCACACAGATCCCTCCATGTCTTTCAAAGCTACATTCTTCTAAAGGAAGGCTGAGAAAGAGGGATGTATGTGCCCTCAGTGCATCTGCCTATGGGAACTATTTTGTCAACTTCTTCCTCCAGCCTACTAAAAATTTATTTCAAGGAAAATAAATCAAAACAAAACAAACCAAAGAAAGAAACAGATTAAAATTAAAATTACAGGGCCAAATTTCTGCCCCACCAAATTTCACTACAAATTTAGGATCACGAGAACTGTGGAAGAGCAGCATTACCCCAACTTTATTCTATTCTGTGGGAGATTTATCTCCATTGATATGTGCAACACATTGGAAAAGTCACATATCAAAGTGTAAAAGGCTGCCTTTAAAAGAATAGTATAAAAGTGAAGGAAAGTTCAAACAGAACAACAGCTAAGGAAGATGTGGTTGAACATTTTTGCCACCTGTTAATAGGCAGTCAGCTGGCACAAATAACAACTGCCTTTACCTGGAGGTCACTTTCCTGTGTACCTCTCCCCCCATCTCCCCAGCCACTCAGACTGGGTCACTGGGGAAGGGGAAATCAGAGTGTTCCTGATTATAGGGAGAAATCAGAGAGGGTACAAAGTTTTACTTAGCTTTAGATTATTCTAAATTAAATAGAGTGGCCTGGTGAGGGGTCTCAGCCTGCAGGGCAACCTGATAGTGAAGCTAGAATCACAGTCTATCTATGTTCTAAATTGATGGCAATGAAAATAATACTCCCCAGACACAAAAGTACACTTGTTTTCAGATTAATGCATCCTGAATGTGAGCTTTTCATCTCCTTTCTGAATGAGTTAACGTGTGCTCATTCGCCTTGGCCAGAAACTGAACTGCAGATTCATTATTTGGAAACTTATTTGTGCTGAAGTCCATAAGGCCAGTAGCTTGGGAAGATGAAAACAGCTTTCCACAGGCTCTCATTTTGGGAAAAGCTGCCTGCCCTAGGTTGCCAAATGCATTCCCAATGACTCGTCCATTTGCAGGTTATGTTTGGGCTGTAATTGAAACAATGGATACCTAACTGCCTTCAGGCCTGATCCGAGGATCTCCAGTGCCCCTTTGCAAAGACAGATGATGCCGTTGAAAAAACATTCATGACACTCCCCTAGGAGCCTGAGAATGCTGTTGCCTTGCATGAGCACTGCATGTTCCTGCTTCTCAGAGGAGAGCATCGCTGTCTGCCATAGCTGCCAGATCCTGTGCTCATATTAATTAATTCCTGGAGAGCACTGTCAATCAATATGTGTAATGGATGATTATTTTTACAAATGTTCTAGCTTCATTTTGTGCTTTCTAAATTGCTATTAATACTGAATGACATTATTTTTGGACTAAAACAGCAACAAATTTTTCAATACTTTCAGATATTGCCTTTTCAATAGCACAACTTAGTGCATTTTTCTCACCTCTGTAGAAAGAAGAAGTAAGATAGAAGATAGCTGTAAAATACATCTGTCAAGATAAGCTTGTAACTTCTGTTCTTTCAGTGTCTGGAGAAAAACTACACTAATTTACACACAGATGTTCTGTTACACTTAGCTTCTGTTCAACTTATTCTCTTTCAATGAAACAGAAAACTGAAAGAAAAAAAAAAGTATTCAAAGCCAAAATAGCATTATCGGTTCATTCCAAAAGATGTGTTTTGATACTGTCAAAACATTTTCAGATGTTCTGGCAACACCTGACTTGCAAAAGCACTTCAGTTCTGACAAGCGGTGTGCTCTGATGGAGCATGTCTTGTACACGGTTTCTTCAAAGTTCCTCAAGTCTGATCTCATTTTATGTTTCTTGTTAAGAGAATACTATTCAGACTAATGAACTAATTTGGAATATGTATATATATTTTCACTGCTATTATAGCTGTGTGCAAACAACTGCCTTTAGTCTCAGCTGACAGAAACTTCCTAAGCATAACTGAGATCAACACTGTTGAATCAGAAGTACCATCCTTGGCCAAGTTCTCTCATATATGTTGATCAAATCTCCTTTATCTAAGCAGTAATTCATTATCTCCCTGCTCTCTATGTGTTTGACCATATCTTCTTCCTGGAGAACACTAATTCCAGGTGTTCAGTGCAAAAGAAAAGAACCAAGACTGCTTGTTCTTGACAAATTGCAGTGGATTCACTGAATCCCACCTAGCAGAAATCCTCTTTATCTTTTAACACTGACACTGCAGATGCTGTTTCTGGATATTGGATATTGCTGTGCACTCATAAAGTCTGCTTGCTATTTCCACAACTGGCTGTATTTTGAAAAGAGCTAAAGATGGAAACTTCATCACAAAAACCTGATGTTGCTAGCTCATGAAGACTCTCTTTCTTGGAAGAAAGATGTTAAATTACCACAGTTTCTTCCTGTGATGCATACAGTGATAATATGCATGGCATAAACTGAAGAACTGAGAAAAACACTCTCTCTTAGCTATGGAATTCCCCCTCATACAGTTGCATTGCTGTTCAGTCCAGGAAAGGCAGTATCTCGTTTTGCATCAGTGAAAACCATGACCAGAAATAAGAACATTATGCTACAGGACAGGAATATGAAGGCATGATTTGGATTCCTTTACTGGTAAATCACAAAATATCATAGTTCAAGATCACAAACTCTTCACAAATAAATGAGCTGAGAGTATTTTAAGAGATTTCTGTAAACTATTAATCTATTGTGGTCTATTCAGTGATTGCTTCAATTCATAGGGTGTATTTCATAGTTGTCTTGACTACAGACAAATCATGAAAAATTGTCAGGATTATTTTTATGCATTTGTAAACAGAACAGATCTAAAATTAGCTTAATAAGTGTGGTTTATTCAAGTACTAAAATACTTAGAATGGAATACTTGTAGCAGTCGTAAAACATCAGATATCACAGCTGTCTTGGCACAATTCTGATTTGACAGATGGTTTTTGACTTTGCTTGTACAGGTAACTTCACGCTGCTTCTGTTTCATAGAGCTAAAACCTTCTGATCAGAGCATATAATCACATCCAAACCCAAGGATCTTCTGTTAATGGCAAAATGTGTGAAACAAAATAAGCAAAAATTGGTGTGTCGGGGGGAAACAAAACAAAACAAAACAAAAACAACCAAAGCCAGTATTATTTCAGTAGTGTTTTAGCTCATATTTTGGGAAGGGGCATCCAGGTATGTAAGAATTTCCTTCTCTTCATGGGCTTTTCATTCCCATTCCAGCACGTGTACAGGTGAACCACCGTCATATAAATGATTTTATCCAGTTAATTATTTTAGACTTCATTTTAGCAATGCTTAAAAATAAAATTACACTCACAAATAAAAATGTTAAGACATTTGAACTCACTGGAGCTTTTGAACAATGGTTAAATTTTAAAATCTACCTGGTTAAACATGAATTATCATTTTACTTATGAAGTATTTTTTAAAAATATTACAATGTAGAAGCACTGTAGAATTACACAGTCATTCACTAAAGTGAGAATATAAATTCCCCAATCCAATAGTTATTTGACTGAGCTAATATTGAAACACTTAATAGCTTTTAAACAAAAAGCGGTCAAATTTCTTTTAAAAGTGGTACTCTGATCATAACATTTAAATTATCATATTCATTAGAGAAACCCTATGTTAGGAGTGAAACTTTAACATTGTAGTGAACCAAATTGACACAGAGAAATATATTTGCCTTAAAAAGAAGATAGACACTAATGTGGGATATATTGGCACACTGAAATATTCCTTGTCGGGGCTATTGTATTTTTCCTCAGAGCAAGTTATCATTTAACTTTCTACCTTTTTCTAATAAAAAGACAATCAATGTTTTGAAAGAATAAATTAAACATTTGTTTCAAAACATGACAGAAGCAGGCAGAGCAGACATGGTCACATGTCCTCATTTTCACTCTAAATATAAATGAAAACATGAGTGTTTATTTTTAAGCCTGCAGACCAAAGCTTCTAATTGACCCCACTTGGGAGACAGGCTGAATAAAGGGCCATTATGCTGTGATGAGATATGCAATTGCCTTGAACTTGCCAGGAGTTCAGGTGTGGGTATATCTGTACCCCGAGCACTTGCAGGAATGCTGGTGTCTGTGCACTCCTGCTCATGCATCTGCCTCGTGTAGACCTTGTAGGCACCGGCTCTATTTCACTGGAATAACTTCGCTATTCATGAACAATAAGGTTCAAATTGTACTTTCCTTTAACACAACATTAACTCTCAAAGAGCTGGAAATTCAGTATTCTGTTCCCTAAGCTTAGATTCCAAATCAGTCACTGAGAACATTATATGAGCAGTAATCCCATTAAATATATCATCTTGCAAATATCTAAATCCAGTTAATTAACTTGTATTGCAAAAGAACTCCAAGATATACTTTTCAGTGAGCAAACTTACATTTTAGGTTTCTAATTATATCAGAAGTAAGTTTTATATCTCCTTTTTATATAAAAATTAGAGTAAAATCATCTAAAATCTATAAAAACAGGTGTTATAGACAAACATATATATATTTATTTAGAAAGAATTCTTTACTAAACTCTTATCTTGTAGAGAGATTATATACAATAGGGGCCCCTTAAATGTGGAAAATGAGGAACATTATCTGAAGAAAGTTGTAGGATATGTTCCACTTACTAACTAAACAGGAACAAATGACTGGACAAGTAATAACTGCAGTAATTCTGTAGCTCTCGAAGAAGGCAGTATTACAATTTCTCTACTTGGAAATTAGTTTGTAAAAGCTAGCAGCAGTGAGAGGGCCAGGCTGGGAATGAGAAAAAATATCATACAAATTTCTTTGCAGCCTAAAGCAATTTAAAAAATGGATTAAAAAGAGATTTTCAAGAGATATGAAGTAAGCCATTTTCCCTTTATTATACCTACAGTTAAGGCTGAGTCATTCTTCCAGCCAGGATATATTTAAAGTAAACTGTCAAGTTATGTTTTCATGCGATTTCACTTTAAAACAAATGAAAAACAAAACCAACCAAAGGCCATCTCAGGGTGCTGCTCATCAGTCTCTTTTCCCAAAGTACTCACCCAGGGTTTCCCCTCCTTTTCCAAGGGTGGCCATGCCTTGCTAATGCTCCAGGGCAGCTCTTTCATTCCTGAGCTGGTTCAGCATCCATCGTCAGGGAGAGGAGGTGAGGAGCGGAGAGGAGCCCATGCACATCCTCTGAACACATTACGGAGTAGAGCGCTAAGCAGGGATTGGAGAGGGATAAATGAATGCAGTATTTCAAGGGCTGCACATAACCATTTGTTTTGCTTTCAAAAGGAACAGTAGCTGGTAAGTTACAATATTTAGAAATTCTTTAAAATAATTTGACACCACTCCGAGTTTAGAAAGAACAACCGATTGTAAAAGGCTTTCACAAAAAACTCTCTGGCACTATGCAAAAATAAGTAACGTAGCCTGAGCAGTTTGCCTTACGGACCTTTACAAAGGCGTACATTGAACCGTAAAGCTCAAATGAAAACACGAATCCCTGCAAGCATTCAGTGTAATGGAGGACAGGGACCCAGGCTACGTAGCTCATTCAGAAAGACTTCTACATGCAAACAAGTCTGTCTTCTCTGAACCTCCTGAAGGGCTGCACAATGCAGTGTGATACTGGACACCGTCTCTCTTAGTAAAAATACCACCATTTTTTATTGCAGCTAGGTATTTCTGATTACACGTTCCCTTCCAGACCGAGGTGCACTGCTTTCTGCTGCTGGCCGTTACCACTCCTTTGGATTTGCCGACTGATACCTGTGTGAGGCAAAAGGAAAGGAGCTAATTGGCCAATTTAAGCCCTCAGTCTTTGCCAATTTTTTTTATTTTTTTTTTTCCTAGAAAGAGCATAGGGATCATATACACGAATAGCCCAATTTTGGACATTGAAAAG
Organism: Cygnus olor; assembly: GCF_009769625.2. Taxonomy (NCBI): domain Eukaryota; kingdom Metazoa; phylum Chordata; class Aves; order Anseriformes; family Anatidae; genus Cygnus; species Cygnus olor. The sequence goes on from NC_049175.1 coordinate 31,322,361, forward strand.
GATGTGTACCTACACCCTTACATGAAGCCCTCCAGGAGCTGCACAGTGCTGTCAAGGTGAGGCACAGGTCCTCCTGGGTCTGCAGACTGGTTTCTCAAAGAGTAATGACAAATCTACCAGCTTCCTTTGTTAATGGGAAGTGTCTGGAGTAAGTGACACAGACTTTTTAATGTCCCATGGAAAGTTCTCTTTTTATATATATATATGCCAGGCATCATTGTAATGTTACTTAAATAATATTCTTCATATTCTATGAAATGTGATTTTGGGCAGAATTCCTACCAGTTTCAGGCAAAGGATTGGGCTATTTGTTTTCAAAGTGTGGATAAGACCAAAGATTAAAAAATGGAGTAGAATGGATAAATCCTGCTGTCTTTAAAAGACTGACCAAAAAAGACAATATATTTGCCCATTAAAGTACAACACTGTATTTTAGAAACAAATCAGTAACTGTATATGTGGTTTGGTATTTCATTAATTGAATTCTGCCCACATTAACAAGTGTTGCTACTTTTTCTTTTTTTCTTCAAATTACGCCAATTATGTTTTTTTTTTTTTTTAATGAAAATAATGATTCATGTTTTAGATTGAGTTGTGTGAACATGAAACAAAGGCAGTATGGAGGAAAACTGAAAAGAATTTTGAATGAATTCCCCCCGTTTTATCAGCACTTCAGGTCACAGTCCACTTGCCAATTATCCAAATGGTACTCAGTCTCAAAGAGCTAATAACGATTCAGTCATCAAAGAGGAGCTTCTGGGATTCACAAAACCGTTGTTGCCGCATAACCACTTTACAGTGCCACGGGTGGCTTTGTGGTACTGAGGTCTCACTGCTCAGTGACACAACTGGCTGAGTATGACAAAAAAGCCACTCTCTCAGTATACAAGGATACTGTGATACCATTATTTTTACCCCGCTTGTAAAAAATTCTCTCTTGCCCTTTCTTGTCTTGCTTTAATATATTTAGCTGTTGTGGTATCTGTTACTCTGCTAGACCTGCTTTGTCCAATTTCTTCTAATGGAAGGCTCTCATTTCATCCCATCATCCATGCTGTCTGCCTCAGGCATAATTCAAATCTCCTTTCTCTCAGTATCTCTGATGACAGGCTTCTAACCTGGGATCTTCTATACATAGCTAAACCTGGGAACACCCACACTGGGTTAGGTGGTCCTGGTGGGAAAGCTGCAGACTATTTAACACGCCAGTAACTCTGTACACATGGAACTTGCCAGGTTCAATTCCCTTGCTCTTGAAATGTTGAAGATGAGAACATTTTGTTCCATAGTGGTAGAATTGACTATGGTCTATCTGTCTGCTCCTGGAGAACAAGCTATGAACTAGTCTCAATCCAGAACAATACAAGCATAGTGTTGGCACTGGACAAAGCAAGGAAATGGTCTTCACCTCCAGATCAATTTTAGACAAGGGTTCCAGGTCAGCTTGGACCTGTGATCCAAAATCTAGAAGCAATGCAGCACTAGGTAGAAGGTGTCTTATGACAGCATTTAATAGCGCACAGCTTTTGATACCTTTGGCCGTACCTGCACGCACAACTGTGATTTTAGATCCATTCGAGATCCAGGATTTGGAGGTATAAATCCAGGCCTCCAAATCAAAAAGAAAAGCCTAGAGATTATGTTACAGCATTATATGGGTTTGAAAGTTATATGAAAATTGAAGTATTTTTCACCTCATAGATTAAGCAGCTGCTTCAGGAGTTGAACATGACCTTGAACAACGTAGTTGTCTGCAGCCCAGTGTGTTATCTGCTCTTGGCTCATTTTCAGTCATTTGGACAACAACTTTGTGCCAGGAACTTCACCTCCCATTTTCCAGTCAGGGAACAACAAAGTGCATTTTCTTTGCCTTTTCTCTATCGTGAGAAATACATCATTTCTCCATCTGTGGCCTCTGGCAAGAATGCAGAAAGGTCAGGTAAATTAGTCTTCAGTATTGTTTACTACTGGCAAATTTTCCAGAATCCTCAAAAATACTATGACTTAAATTTAAAATAAACTGTGCTCATTTAGCTTGCCTATATTCATCTCTATTCCCAGTGAAAGGGTTAATGCCTATATTTTACCCTTTTTGGATCAAGTTGTTGAAAAGCTTCATGCACCATAGGAACCTGCAGTAGTACCCTAATGACAGTATAATTAGAAGTATCATTGTGGTAATGATTCTTTTCATCTGGCAAAAGGCTTTTACAGAAAAGATCTCTTATTCACTTAGTTTCACCTGCCCGTTCTTTTACCTCTGCAATGCTCCTTTTCTGGGTCAGTATCTGAAGTTAATACTGGGTGTTTGACAAGGCCTCAGACTTTGTGCTCATCAAACTAATTAAAGAGGAACACATCCAAAGCCTGGTGAATTATTTTACTTTTTAAAAATGCTGCCCATTCATCTTGTTTAAAGATTTACCTGGCTCAGTGGGTCTGATTAATGAAAAGGACAAAGGGGCTCTTGTCAGTGCAACCTACAGTCACTTGGTTCAGGGTCAGTAGGTTGAGCGAGAGGCCTCCATGTCTATATTTAGTCTCTCTCTACTTTAAAAATCCAAGGGATTGAAAAGTTACTGATTTTATCAGCATACAGAGGTTTGGAAGAAAAGGCAAGAGCTGTCTTGATCTCAAACTTCATTCAACTCTTTTTGGTTTGTTTAAGTTACATAGCACACAGCTGATCCCCCACAGTTGTCCTGGATATAGATAGGTAGAGATTTATGTTAACACCAAAACTGAGTGTGAATACTTTGGAAGTGGGGTATGTACTCTGAGTGAGCTTAATATGTAGATTCCAATAAATTAGTACTGTGGAAAATTTATGGTAAGCTTTACAGTAATAAATAATTTTACATAAATTCTAAAAAGACAAAAAAGTGTCTGTGTCTGTGTGTGTGTGGAATATAATGCATACTAAATACCAATGAGCTTATAAACTAATCATAAACACCCTGATTCTGCAAAACACTTTTGCATAGAATTAGTTATACTATCACAAATGCTCATGTTAAGTTTTAGCTGGACTGGAGTTTTCTATGAATAAAAAAGATTTTTACTTTGCCATAAATTTGAAACAAGGTTAAAAAAAAATAAATCACATTTATACAATTCCAGAAGGAGCAGCAAACCAAATTGTTACTCAAAGTCGGCATGGTTGACGGTTCCCCTTTATTTCAACAGGAAGATGCAACCTCCACCAGAATTACTGACTTTGGAGCCCTTCTCTGTGTCCTCTCCCTGTGCTCTGCTACCAGTTGGGAAGAGCTGAGCACCAGCTCCATGTGCCCCCCACCCTCCCTGCCTCACCTGCCTGCCTGCCAGGCAGCAAGCTGTGAGAGCTGGTGCCTCCTTGTGACACAGGCAGTGAGCAGGAAAGTACCCAGCAGGGATTATAATCTGCCCTCTAGTGAGTAATGCAGTTAGCATTTGGCAGTGTCATTAGCATTATTTATGCATTACATAATTACGTATGCATTACATAGCTATTTCATTATGCGACAGTGATAATGCTCATGCTTTACACTTTCCTAAGAGGCTCTTTAATACAATCAATGGATTGAGCATCTAGGAGTTTGTTGATAGTTATGGGTACGATCATTAATAACTCTTCCTACTGATATATTATACCTATATAGGACACAAATCATGCCTATCATCCTAGGGCAGCTACTGTTGCACAAAGCCATCTGTAAGAACATCCTGAGATTGTGCAAACCAACCCTCCAGCCTAAGTGCTTAGGGCCAATGTTTTCAGCTGTGTGAGCTATCAGCCAATAACACCCAGATCCTCGCCTGTGATTTAAATGGCACAGAAACAGATTTGAAACACACATTTTTAGCCAAAGGAGCAGGATGACAAAAAGGAATTTGTGATTTGGAAGGGCATGGTCCCTCAGGTTTGTTCTTGTAAGCTGTCTTTGACAACTAAAAGGCCCTTTATCAAGAGTTAATTGCATCATGCCAGAATAACTCAACAGCACACCATAGCAGCGCTCCTGTACCCTGTGACAACTCTGCTTCAGGAGATGGGAAGAGGTTCCATAGTTGCCCCAAATGCCAAACCTCCTTTAGGGCAGGCACCACAATCCCACTGTTATCTAGCTAATTCAGTTGGGCAGAAACATGAGAGTCAGCATCATTAGAGTCTTGGTCTGGAGTTTTGCCTGTGATGTGCATTCTTCCTAAAGCAGAAACCTGAGAGCAAGTCCTGCAATGACTGACCATGCAGGAGCATTGGGGCACAACCAAGAAGAGTGTGCGTCCCTCTCAACTGCAGGAGCAGTCGCACCCAGCCTGGCCTCATGTTTCATCCTCCATCATTAGCGCTGGCTGCAGCTGTTCTAATAGAGCTGGGGGAACCCACCCTCATCCAACAGCCACTTCATTACTGTAAAGGAAGCTCTTATTGGCTTCATCATTTTATCTATCCTACCACCTAAGAAACGTGTTTCGATAAATGGACATTTATTGAACAGTCTTTGTCACAACAGTATGTACCCTAAAGATTTCCAAGATTCAACTTTCTGTATTCAAAATGCAAAATTCAAAGAGGTTTTATTGTCAGACTTTCACTTCTCAATAATTATGTTTTAATTGTTCTTCAAGTCCGCATTACAATTTGTCATATATTCAAGGAATTAGGATTGAGAAAAAACCACTTTCCTTTTGCTTAATAAGTCAAGAAGAAGTGTTTTAAATGATGCTTTTTGAATGCAGCCATGCAGTAGTATTCTTCCTAGATTTTTAAATAGGTAAATACTACTGGGGGATGTGAGCAAGAAAAAAATAATAATAATTAAAAAAAAGATTAAAGAATGATGAGATCACTGTGGGAAGAAAAGTGTCACAGCAAGTTCCATATAACAAGTTAGATAGCTAAGAAAAAAGAGATCAGGCACTGAACTCAGTTTTTATTGTATTAAATTTGAAATGCCACATCTCTTCATTCCCATGAGAGAAGTTTTTTACAATCTCTAAGTTCTTTCACACTGTACTTCTGTAAGAGCCATTTGCAGCCATGCTTATGGTTTTCAAGGCCTGTATCTCTAAGATACTTAGGCAAATTTTTTTAGCATGCCGTCAGTCAAAGTGCACTCACCCACTGAAGGTCTAAATGTTTCCTGCAGCAACTCCGGAGGCAAAGACTTTCTGATACTTGTGAGCCCTGTAAAATATATTGTTTACAAATGAGAAATTCTGATGCCTGATATTCCAGGCAGCAGTAAGTGTCAGATCTTCCTTCTCGACATCATTACACACTTGCAGGTGTTAGGTATTTCATTATTTAAGAGTAGGCAGAAAAAGCAGACAATAAGTATTCATAAAATGTCAGACATTCTCCAAAGAGCTTTTTGAGTTAATGCAGCCCATAAAGCTCTCACTTTTTTTGGGCCTGAAAATGATAGTTATTCAAAGGAAATTATGTCACTACTTAAAATATTTTACCAGAAGAAACTGCTTAGCACCATATCTTTAACCACCAAGAAAGAAACTGTAGTTTCCACTACATTACAGCTTTCTGACAGAAAAAAATAATCTCCCTACCTGGGTCAAGAATATGAACACTATTTTTGGCTAGGACCTGACTCAAGTTGTGTGCCCTGCTTGGTGATTATCCATACTATTAACCCTCTAAATCCAGTCTTTTGTCATCTGAATCTGGAATTCTCTGGGGTACACAAATGGATGTAGGGTCAGCTGAAGGCCAGCTCAGTTCAAAGAACCTGAGTTTCCTCACACAGGTATTTGGGTGCACACAAAAGCTTGGCTGAAGAACAGAATTAACAGCTGCAAGGTGACACAAAACACTACCTGACAGTACCCTGCAGCTGAAACAAGTACTTGGGATCTTGGTGGCTGCCTTGCAGCTACACTTTATGCTTGCCTGGCTACTAACTGGAGCAGCAAGATAGAGGGTTGTGATGATGAGTATGACAAATACATGCCCACAGAGTAGTTTTCTGCCACTTCTTATTCATCCCTGTGTGGGACTGGAGCAGCAACCTTGCCAGGTCCCCTTTCAGCAAAGGGCTGATGGGTGCTTCTGAAAGGGGAAGAGCCGGGAGGGAAAAAGATGGTGCACATGATGGGCAGACAAACAGCGAGCATCAAGAAAGCAGAAACCATGTCAAATAGGTTCGTGCTACTGCCTAGGTGAGGATATAAAAGCAGAATCAAAATAACTGGGTTTGGATACAGAATGGGTTCCAGCTTCTGCTAGAATTTTGGGTCTGTGACAAATACTTGCATAGCATATTTGTTTGAATTCTGCAGATCAAAGTCAGTGCACAAACCATGCTGTTGCTTATACCTTTACAAAGCTCACAAGACACCAAAAAAAAAAAAGCCTAATGGCCAATGTAAGAGGAAGAGTAACTCTCTGAGATAGCTGAAAACAATGTTTGTTTTTAAGGATTTCACACAGATGTAAATGCAACATATTTCACCTGTATAGCCTTACAACACTAGCAAGGGCTGTTCACCTCTAGGTGAATGATTCTTGTTATTTGTACGCATATATTTTAAAATAGGATGAACAAATAAAAAGCACTAAAGTATCTCATCGCTGTCCATGTTTCTGACTTCCCAGAATAGTCTTAGAAATCAACTATGTTGCATAGCAAATTAGCTAATTAAAAGGGGTGAAAAATTACATTCACATTGTATAGTTCATGTTTTCTAGAAGACTGAATGAAGGCAATCTAACATTCCCTCTTTATCTGTTATTATAAAATACTTCTGAATTAGCAAATAAATTCTGCACCAGAGAATATTTTTGGAATGTCTGTTCAAGTATGCAATCACAATCATTGGTGACAAACTGGTAGTGATACAGCTTCGTGACTTTTGCTGGATCCATCAATACATTCTGGAGGGCCCAGATGTTCAGTCTAACAACTCACAAGCCTTATGTGTGCTACAAGCCCCTCACTCTTCAGTGAGGCTGTGCTTATTCCTGTAAAGACAAAGTAGGTATTTCTTTCAATAACATTCACTTGTCATTAGAAAAATATCCTAATTATGAATTCAGAAGTGACAGATTGTGAGATTCAGTTTGCAAAGATGATGTCACTGGTGGGGAATTGGTGGGTAACCTGCAATTACCTCTTTGAATAAAGACATCAGTGTTGTATCTTGAGAAATAATGGCTAATGATATGTCTTCCAAAAGGAAATAGCATTATTAATTACCTTACTGTGAACACACCACTTATTGACAGCTTTGAAGGCCATTCACCCAATTAAGTATAATGACTAAAAGCTTCATTTGGCCTTCATGCTTATACAGATGGGCTAAGAACAGAGAGCAAGATCCTGATTTCATTTATAACCTTCATAAATATTCAGAGAAAGTCACAAACACCCATGGAGCTACCCCAGTTTCTATTGCTGTGATTAGAGTCAGACTGAGGCAGGTAATGATGGTATAGAAAGGGCTGTAAATTGATACCTCTAATACCTTGAAGACTTATTGTTGTGCAATAATACAATCTGTCATCTCTTCTGATTGTTACTAAGCACTTTGCTTCCAAGCACTTTCCTATCAACATTTAGGGGGGGATTTCTTTCCCAAACTATCATCCAGACCTACATGCATTTCAGTGACAGATGATTTAATTGCAACCGCAGCCCTATCTAAGTTACTTCTACCTTAAAAAACAAAACAAAACAAACAAAAAAAAAACAACAACCAACAACAACAACCAAAAGAAAAATAAAACCACAAACAAACAAACAAACAAATAAGCAAAAAGCAATATTTCAGAGTTTCCACATTTTTTTTTCTGTCAGGTGAATCAAAAAATAATTCTAAAAAACATTTGTTCAGGGAAATGTCCTGGCTTCAGACATAAAGGATCATTTTTCTGCACCCATCTAGGCATCTCTAAAGTCCTCATTAATGTGTCATTTTGTTGATTAATTATTCTAATGGCTGCAAGACATATCTTACTGCACAGCACAGCTCAGCTAACATGCCTCTAAGATAACAGTGTGGCTATTAATGTTGCTTTTGCCCTCACTGACTTTTATCTTTGAACAGCAACAGGTTGCTAATGATATGTGGTTATCGTTTTCACATTTTGGAACATCAAAAATGCTGACAGACTAAGGTGGCAACGGTTTGTAAGCACTCAGGTAGAACATCAAAGACCTTACTAAAGGTTTAGTACACACCAGCAGTAGCAACAATTTTAGATCTACCTGTGCCACCATTATAATCGTTTGGAAATCTGACACTGATGCTCATATGACATCCAAGAAATGCTTTTTTGTTAAATGGAAAGTAACATTACAGCCAAATGGCAAAGCAACTGCAAGTGCTTTGTTTCTATGCAGTGCTGAAAAGCCAAGAAGTTCACAACCTTGTAACAGCTGACATCGGAGAATAACTTAATGCTGCCAACAGGTCTTGAGAGAATGCAGAATTATATGTAAATACATCAAGTAAATGTTTTTAAGTGATAGGTCTTCACCCTGTGCAAACAAGTTGCAACAGCAGTATTTATCAAAAGGGTGCCTGATGCAAGGAAGATTAATTGTTTATGCAGAGGCATTCAGTCTGCATTGCAATGAGTGCAAGCACGGACAATAAACGCTTCTAGAAACCACCTCCTTCATGGCAGTGACTGTGAATGAACTAAATACAGTGGCAGCAATTCTAAACATTATTTTAATACTTCCTGCCACTTTGCATCGGTAGTGTTCATAACGCTTGAATATATATTTAGAGTTGACACCAAGCAGAGAGAGTAACTGTTACTAAGCAGGCCAGAAATACAACTGCTTTGTAGAGGAGCCTCACGTGTGAGGATACCCAACAGTGGAAAAACACGCTCTTGTCTGGGGATCGCTGGAAACCCATTGTCCCAGGGACTATTTTTTCAACTTGAAGCTAGTAAATATTTGTCTTTTCGTGTTATACTACCAGATTTCTACTACTATAATTAAGGTCTGGTAGTGTGGCAGGCGATGCTTCCTGCAAGATGGGCAGGGATCCCAAGGATAGGTCTACTTTGCTTTTCCTGGCTGCTCTTCAGAAGTTACATCTGGCCTCCATATTTCCCAAGGTAAAGCAATAGTTTCTGCTACTAGGAAAGTGGGACCCAGGGATAGGCAATGTGTCGATAAAACACAAATGGATCAGATGGCTTTGAAGTGAGAGCCTGAATTTTGTGCAGAATTACTTGCCACATGCTTTGGAGATCTGCAGTGCCACAGGGACAATTCCACAGCAAGGCTTCACCCCCTGGTCAGCCTGGTCAGCCCCCCAGGCTCAGCTGTGGAGCTGCAACTCAGTTTTGTCATCGTTGTTGTTGTTTGAGACATTTCATTTTGCTTATGAGCTCAGAAGAGAAAGTTCTCCCTGAAATGTTCTCTGCAGCCTTGAAACTAATCAAGCAACAAGACAAGTGGCTTCACTTTCATCATATCACGTGCCAAACAGCAATGAAGTAAGTACATTGATTGCAAAACTCCAGTAATACATCCTCCCTGTCTTAGGTGGTTCTCCATAAGGGATCCTACATACTGGACAAGGAAGAATAAGACATTATATTTTCTTAGGGTACAGCTTGTTGAGGGCTGAAAAACCTGTCTTCTGATCTTGCACTTGGTTGCAAGTCAGTAATGCATAATGAGGAAAAAGGTTCAAAAACCTTGTAAAATCATTAGGGGAGTTGTTTTATTGATACATGATTTTGTAATGAAGTTCATGCAGAAGTCATACAAAAATAAAAGACACAAACAAAAACAAAACCAAAAACAAACAAAAAAAACCCCACCCTTATTCCTAGAAAGTAAACAAAAAACATTTTCTAATTAAAAAATTTAATTTTGACAACTACATAATGAGGGAAAAAAATATTAACAATGTAAGTCTGCTTTCTCTATAGCATTCTAATTCAGGACCTCATTTTCTAAACATCTAACTTGAACAGCAAAAAGAACAGCACTGATTTCATGCACTCTTTTTTGTTACTAAAGGTAATCACGAATACAAGCATTTTCAAGAGTGTAATTTAAAGTTAGTGAACACATGATAAAATTTAGAACAATCCCTGAAGTACAAAAAGAAAATAGTATAATAACTTTTTACCTCCTACAGCCCAGAATATTAAGGCAAGATTTATGTAGGCTTTCAAATTCTTAAAGCAAGTCACTTAGCAAAAAAGGTTGAATACTGAAGTTAACATGAGATAAAATCATTGATAACAGCAACCCTGTCATAGAAAAATAACTCAATGCCTAAGTGCAAAGACTAGTGTCATAAATAAAAATAGAAGCTAAGCATAGGAGGACCAATCATATTTTATGATATACTAATGCATAGCATGTTATATACCTGTGATGCAAACATCTGCCCCACTTTCACTTTTATGTTCCTTACTGGCCGCAATAACACTGCTAGCATCCTGCTAAACCTGGGTGCCATTAAGTAACTCGAGGCTGACAATATTTTACGAAGGCTAATGCAATACCTGTGCTTCCGTAATTTACACCAGTCACCAGGCTATCTATTTATCATTCACGGTATGTATTAAACTCTGATTGAAGTAATAGTGCATAAGCTATCCCAATAAATTATGTCTGCTACATCACTGAGACGGAAAAAAAAAAAAAAAAAAAGATACAAAATTAAAAAATTTGTCAGAAGCACATTAAAAAAAAAAGTTGTTGTTCTGTTTAATGTTCTTGCCATGAGAAAATCTGCTGGTGGAGTTAATGAGAGTTTATCTTGGGCAGAGGGCAGGGGGAGGGGGAAATGTTACGGGAAATGCTTATCTTTTCCAAATCTTTCTTGAGGGCAGTGTTAAAAAAAGGTTGATGTGATTGAAGCATAATGTCTTTACTTGCCAGGGGAAATACAGGATGTTAAGAGGGTGATTAACCTGCCTTCACGGTGTGAGCATGTTGGCCCTAAATTTCTCTCATATTAACTTTTTATCTTCTGAAGTTCTCCTGTGCAAACGCACAGGTAAACTCAAAAGGTCAGTTCTGCAGTCAGAGTGCGAGACGGGAGCCGAGAGCTGCAGCTACAGCCAGAGCTTCTCTGGACGCTTTGTGAATCTGAGGAGGGTCAGCTCCAAGGGTTTAGTTTAGATCCGTGCTTAGCTAAAGGTAATTGAGGGCAAATTATGACCCCTTCAATCAGAGAAATACAGAGCAATACTGCTTTTGTCAGTGTTTCTTGGGCTTGCACAGAATTTCTTAATGTTACTAGCAGAATTTGATCTGAACCATTGATTTCTCTGTGCACCTATAAGCCAAGCTCTGCGTGTATATGATTTTTATGCTACAGGACAGATCCACTGTCTAGCAGCTATTTTTCATCAGCCTCCCCCAGCCTGGCAACAAACACTTCTCTGTGATTTACAAAACAAAGTTCTCACTGTCAGCTGTCGGGAGTTCCTATTCCGGCTGCCTGGTATGCAGCAGAGCATGACCGGGTGCTGTGCCTTCACCCCATTAAGGGAAGACCTCTCCCAGGAGATTCGGGGAGAGTCCAGCAGCAGGGGCAGGAGCAAGGCTTCCCAGAACATACAAAGCTCCAGCAGAAAGCCCCAGAGGCAAATATAAGCGTGCCAGCTCATGTCTCCTAACACTGTAAGAACAGTCTGTTCCAGAGCAGGCATCATGACAGCCCAAACCTTGTTGACACCTTGGTGCCTGTTGGAACACCAATGAACAGCATCATTACTCTTAAATTCGTTAATAAGCTCACTCAGTCTCAGGTGACTCTCCAGAGATGCAAGTTTCTTCACCTGCAGGAAAACTGCGTTCGTACCTTCTCCCAGTGTTGGTAGAAAAGAGTCTTGTGTTAAAATTATATCAAATTACAGCTCTAAAAATGTTAGAAAGATAAATTTATAAAGTCAAGTGTTCCAGAGCTGAGAAATAACAGTGTTAGAGTTTCCTGATTGCTCACATATAATTTTTCCTACAGGTTGTACTGTGCTCATGTCGAGAGCTGAAATTATACCTCTTGCTTTCTCCCCATCCCCTCCCAATTACCTAGAGGAGTCAAGCTTTAAAGACTCTCATTTTTTAGAGACTTGTCTAGGCCCTCAACTGTCTTGCAGTGATACATTTTATACTTATTAAATAATTATCTTAGAGCAGCCGAGTAGATGAACTGGCCTTGCTACATCAGCAGCTACTACAGCAGCACAGCAGCCACGCACGCTAGGCTTCCCAACCGATGAGTGATGCAGAGATGTTGCAAGGAAAAGGAAAGGTGTGTGACACATAACCAAAGCCTGTATAACACTCTTGAGGCAGGTGAGTGAGATCCTCGGGCACTTCACGACCTATTTTCCAGCAAATCCCAACGCCACTGTAAATCTGATGGCAAGAGCCTCAGCTGCAGTTCTGCATGCCTCAGTCTGACTTGTCCTTGGTTGCTCTGCCTCACAGATCAGCATCTTCCCTCCCATCTAGAGTACAGAAGATAAAAGTCTTTCTGACATCTTACTCACTTTGTCATTGTGACTTTTCCAACTTCTGTCAGTCTGTGTCTGTGTAATCTTCCCGGGACAGTTATCGGGAGTGTGTGTGTGCTTGAGCCTGAAAATTTGACTGGCCAGGGAAAAAGCATCTTCTTGGAAAGCAGAGGGTCTGGACCCTGACAGAATCTTGCAGAAGAGGACAGAAAACCTGAATTTCCTACAGCCTGGCCAGCTCTTTAATCACTAATATGCTCTTCGTCCTGCTCACTTCTTTCTCGGTCATCAAATAAATAAATAAATAAATAAAAGGTATCATTTCCATCTTTAAAAAGAACTCCATAAGTATCTTAATTACAGAAAAGAGTCTAGCTCAGTGTAGGCTACACGTTATTTTTTCCCAGTCAATCAAAATGACAGATTAAATACCTCAACACTATTCTTAGACTCACTTGCATCAATGAATAATCTGCAGTCTGTTGCAAAAAGCTTTTCCACATACACCACTAGGAAAATCTATAACCATATGCAAAGTGTGTGGTGCCAATCAAATATTTTTAAAGTAAATCTAGAGAAACAGAAGTGGTGTAATTTACATGCTACAGTGAGCATATACATTACTTGATTATCAAAACTTTTATTCCATTTGCTGTAACAAAGTTTCCAAAATTGGAGTGCACTCATGGGACCACCTTTTACAAGACTCATTCAGAGACATATCAACAGTTAGAGCCGATTAGGTACAGGAGAACATTGTAGAACATTCACAGTTCATATAACCTAGTATAACAACTGCCAAACTCTATAATACCTTGCTTTCAGAAGAACAATTCACCCCTTTATACATCAAACAGCAATTTTCTTAACTGCGGCAATTTCGTATGTGATGATAAATTCTTGTGGAAATTAGCCCAATAGTTTCTCAAGAAAAGTAATGCTAAGAAACTCCCTAAGCTTATTGGTGCATCTTATTCAAAATTCATGTATGATTTAAATACTTAAATATACTTATATTTCTTTGAAAAATTGGATGCCTATGCTCCTGATGCTTGCACAGGTCTTCTTCTACCTGGATTAGTCTCACTGCAGCTCACATGATTTGCCATGACTACTTATAATCACTGGTTGAAAAATTGACAGGCAAGGTATTTTTCCCAAGAAAAGTACTTTGTAGGGCTTAAGGAATATATATATTGGTAATCGAATTTAGAAAGTGAATGCACATACATGTAAAGAAGGATCATTGTTAGCTGATGTGTAACAGATCTAGTCCATATTAATCTATACTGACTTGATGAAAATCCATGACTTCACTGAATTTTGGATTGACTCCTAACAATTGCAGATCTCAGCCAAATATAACATACTCTTACAATGGTGATTTTCAGATTGGCCCACTTAGGATAATATGCTTCATAAAAACCTACGCTGTAAAACTCATGAGTTCTTTCTAGCTTAAATAGCTCCAAGGAACTCGATTAATTGCAATTTGAACCCTGGTTTACATAAGCCTTTATGATATTTTGAAGTATCATAATAAATCCTCAATTTTTTAATTATTGTACATTAAGCACCCTAAGTCTCCCTTAGAAAAAAATGTAAGTCCAGCAAAACCAAATAATAAAGTCTATTTCAAAAGGAGATTTGTTCTTTCCTTTTTGTTTTGCTTTCATTGTGTGAAAATATTGTGCCTTTTTGAACCGTGAGTTTTACTTCAGCCCAGTGACTTGGGATTTCAAACATAAGTTACAAGTTATAGCCTAAGCCTGTATCAGTTTACTTTATGGGAGTCCAGAGTGGTTAAACAATGATAAATTCATGATAATATGTAAGGATTAAAAATATTTTCAGTTTAATGACCATTGATACTGTGGCCAAATTCTGCTCTTTTAAACCAAGATAAAATACTTTTAACTTATTTTCATTCAATATTATGAAAACCAAGATTTTGCTTATATGGAAATCAGAGCACAGTTCATGCCCTTCTCAAGCTTTGTTTATATCTTTTCCCCATCCAGCTTTTGTTGTGCTCAGTCTTCTGGTTTCAGTTTGAGCAACTGTTAGATTGGATTATTAACAATTTAGAAAGTTTGGAACCATTGGATTAGATGTTTTAAATTTAATATTTCTTGTTTTGTTTTTCATTTGTTCACTATGAATTGGTGTGACTAAGAGAAATAATTTTAAAATGTTAAGATTTTCTTTAAATCAAAAATGACTGCATTTCAATAAGTTTGCAATAATCTTTGTTAGTTCTAATCTTACCATAATCCGTTCAATTATTTAAAATCTAGAAATATCCAAGCCAGTGCAATTTATTTATTTATTTTTTTTAATTTTGAAGAAAGTCAAGTGCTTAGTTAGAAGTCCTGGCTAAACATCTGTATTAGCTTGTCTTAAACAAGGTTTTGACAACACTAGCATCTTCTATTATATAAGAATATTTCATCTGCATCAGTTTATTCCACTGGTTCTGATTAGTAATTTGCTCATCCACAGCTGAAAAAAAAAAATCAAACAGGAATTGAAGAATGAAAAGGGGATTATTCTCTTTTTCCTATCTGTACATAACAATACAGTGTAAGAGGAAGAGATCTATCATCTCTGAAATTATGAAGGATAAGGATGAATGTAAGCAAATTGATTCAATTTTTAAATTAAATACAATATTCGCTTTGTTTAATAATTGAATTTAGATGAATTTATATTGTTTTCTTATATATATAGCCTACTTAGGGTAATTTATTTCAGTAGCATCAACAAGATTAATTCCTAGATTTTTTATCCATTGGAATTATAGTTTCTACACAAATGATAATACAATCATTATCTAACATATAACAAATGCAAATAGAAATATATATATACAAAAAATTATACAAGTGCTTCAATAATATACGCTAGATATGGTGTGCCCTACATATTAGCAAACTTCAGACAAATTATAGAACGCTTAAAGGCTTTCTGCCTGATAGTTATTATTTAGATTTTTTTTTTTTTTTACTATTTTGATTTAAATCAATTTGACCTAGTTCACAGGAACATTTTATTTCCTTGTGGCTTGTAATTTATGGTAGATATTTGTTGACCTTTAGGTAAAAATGATGAATTTCATAGAATTATCCTTTAAAAAAAAATAATAATAAAAAACAACAAGAGTATTGGCTGAGCTTGGGCAAGCTTTTCCTTATTGCTACCACAATAAAAACATTTGTGTGTAAAAGGTTTATCATTGGATCTCTTCCCTGCTTTATTGCATACCAGAATGTCATTGTCCAACTTGGTTCCTGAACTTTCTTCTTTACTCAGTGTTCACACTGATGTTATCTTTTTTCTGTTAACCCAACTGTCTTTACCCTCTCTGACTTTTTGATAAATATACATTTAATGGTAACCTCACATAATTTTAAATTCCTTGAGGAGTATTTTATGTTATTCTAGATTACTGTCATTTTTATCTCTTTAATATCAGTAGGTACATTAATAGACTGAATAGTCCATATTTTATTCTCCACCTAAATCTGTTTATAGGCCCTCAGTGATTTTTAATTTTTCTTCTTCGTTATCAATGAGCACTTTATTTGATGATGAGAACTATTATTGATGTACCTAACTGTAGTTAGGTACAGTTTTATCCTTTTTACAAGCTGGCACTTTCTAACATGATCCTTAGAGAATATAAAAAAATATAATATTAAAAAAAAAAACAACTTATGGTTGTTCTTATTGCTTGAGTAGTAATTTTGTCGCAAACATAGCTTGAATATTTTTGGTTTTATCAGAGTAAAAATGTAAATTTTAATATTACCTATCATACAGTTCATGTTAGTTTGAATAAAGGGTTTCTCCCGGATTCCTAGAAGTCATATTCTCTTTTAATGTACGCATAGAGGCAATACTTATCTGCACACATCTCTGAGTAGTTTTGCAATGTCAGTTTGAATTCATTATTATCAACTCATTTAGCCAACTAGAAGATGACCTAATCCCATGTCTATCACTCACAAATGTAGTCGTTAGAATTAGTAAAACAGCATACAAGAATAAAAGATTGTAAACTCTTTTGTTTTGTTTTGTTTTTACATCTTAAAAGACACTACCCAGTTCAATTCTGCATTTTGAGATACCAAAACATGAAGGTTGGTTATATTCTTATGAGGAAGCTATTTAATTGACACACATTTCCTGGTAAGGGGATAAGACCAACTATAGGGGTTGACCCAATCTGAGGTCCCTTCCAACATGAATTATTCCATGATTCTAGTATAAAAATGTCCCTGTAGCACTTGGTGAAAAGAGATGTTCAAGATATATTAAAAATTATTTGACTAGGAATTTCTTTCCTGTTAGCATTTTGGTCAAGAAGAAACATTTCAGCCTTCTTGACTGGACTTGGTATTAGCCATATTACACAGACTATTTCTTCTAGTATTGACATGATAAAGATGGATATTTAAATTAAACTTTTTCTCCTCTCTCAAGCTGTGCCACTATCTTTTTAGCAATAATTTTATTTAGGTAAACACAGGAATATCTGAAAACATAAGTATGTTAAGAGCAACCAGTACAACTTGGAGGCAAACATTACAATGCCTCACCAGATGGTCTCCTGACCCAGTGCGGACACTGACCACTGAGCAAGTAAGAGAGGCAAATGCTTTCAATATGGGAGATCCTGGAGGTGAAGGAGAAGCTACTGATGGGAGAAAGAACTTGAAACAAGATTTCACCTGCCAGCCACAGGAGGGAGAACAGGTGCCTTGGGGGCTAAACAACATCAGAAGATGAGAACTGGTCCTGCAGAGTGACAGAACTTAGGGTTTAGAATTCAGTTCCCAGCAGTGATTCAATATTTACAAATACTTTTATTTGCAGAAGATAATACAAGGCTGTTTGGCTCAGTAGAATTATTAAAGAACTAATTTGACAGTGAAGTCCCACGTAGTCTGCTAATTACACAAAGAGATGGCACAAGAACTTCATAACATGTGCATCAGCCCTGCCCAGTAGGAAGCATCCCTTTTTCAAAAACATTTCAACAATTATGGTAGTAAATTTGTCCGCTTTGAAACTCAATTTCTGGCTGCTTGAAAGAAAAATGCATTGCAAAAGCAACATGTGTTCTTTTCCTCATATAACAAGAAAATATTTATGATAATTTAACATTTGTTCAAATGGTGAAAATCCCTTTTAATTGCATAAATTTTCTGAAAAGCTTCCTAGCTACAATAGGTTTATGAGTCATTTATTAGAAAAGGTTGAAGTTTTTAAGAGAATCCAGCTGTAACTTGCCCTGAGCATTGTACAAATGCTTTAGTAACTGCTGATGACTTTTTTCATGTTTGCGTGATTGAAAAAAATACCCAGTAGTTTTGTTTATTAATGCAGAAACTTGCTTAAACATATTCAGAACTGTTTCTGGTTTTATTGAACATAATCTCTTTGTTTCTCTTATTAAGAATGCTTTAATATAAACAATCAAAATTATGAAACTGTACGCCTTGTTCACATGGAAGTTGAGAATATATAATGGCAGGAACTCAACCACTCTGGCCTTTCTGGGAACTACTGTTTGGCACCACTGCGTGCTTTCTAGTACTTTCCAATTACCTGAAGGAACAGATAAAGAAAAAAATAAGGATAAGTTAAATTCTTGGAAAAAAACACTTATTTTTTGCAACTTTGATGGCATTTGGTTTAAACAGTAAGAATACAAAACCAGTAAAATCTGGTCTGCTTTAGATGGTCACTTCCTGTCTCTCAACTGGAATTTATTTCTAGATTCAGAGGTGTTGCCTAAATGTTCTACCTGTGAAATCAATATAATACCACAAGGTGCCAAAGCCCTCCAAAGTCTTGTGCTGAGTCTGCTGCCTTCACCGAAGTGATGCCCTTACTACACGTTCTTGGAAGAAGAGTTTTCCTTTTGAGCTACTGATCTAAAAATGAGCACTTCTGCAAGCACTGCATTTTCCTTTGTCATGATTAAAGGAGAAAAAAAGAAAAAAACCTCCTGAAATTCCTCTGATATTTCTACCTATGCAACCTCACAGATCCTAATGGAGAAAATGAGGCTGTAACTCAACACATGATTTTGCATAATTGGACCCATCTTAAATTACAGTCTTCTAGTATTACTAGCCCTGCAGTCTGACCTTGGTTTTAATTTTTAAAAGTTTACTTTGCTAAAATGTCTCTCAACTTCAGTGATATATTCAAAACAATGACTGAGTAAGCTAATAACTACAAAGTGGGCAAACAACAGAGCACTCATCAAACTTTTTTTTGTACTCTGATACCATTTTAAACACAAGGGATATTAGGAACAGAATGTGATTTAAATGTGCTTTGACATGGGAGATGATACTGGGGAAGATAAATGTTTTAAATCAAACTCTATTTAAGATAAGCATGGCATACAAAGTAGCTACTTGACTCTTGAATTTAAAAGCACAGTTATTCAGATACATACTTAAATATACACAAGTATATCTGAAAAAATATGTTCAATGAGCAATGGTATTAGTAAAGAAATGCAATGTGCTTGGGCAGTATTGTTCTGCAACTAATTTCTACAGCTTTCCAAAGTGCACATTCTATACCAATTTGAAACCGAATGGAAAATAGAGGTGCACCAGCATGTGAGAGTGTTTCAACAGCTGATGAAATGGCTTATTCAGAATTGATGTGTAAATCAACATCTTCAGCTGGTTACCTGTGTGTCAGAGGAAGGACAGATCTCAGAAAGAAACAGAGTGATGCTGCTGCCATCTCTCAAAGATCCTGGGTTACAAACACATTTATATTATATTATTATTATTATTATTATTATTATTATTATTATTATTATTATTATTATTATTACTTTATGTAAGTTTACCATTAGACAACCCAAAATATTTCCTACGGACCAGGATTTACATTCATCTCTAAATTTTCCTGTGTTTCAATAAAGCTAATCGCTACTTTGAAAACAGGTGTAGTAAGGGTCTGCTTCCCTGGATCCAAGATAGTCATTAAAACCAATGCAAAGTGGGAATAACTGTTAATATTGGAATTTAGTGGCCTTCTGTGCTCATATTGACCTGGCATAATGCCAAAGTCTGACATTAATGTCAAAGTTTGAAGGAAAAAAAAAAAAGGTTTATTGAGAATTCCACAACTTTCTACTTAGTAAGGGCCTATAGACAAAACAAAAACCCACTTCACAAGTGGTATGGTTGTGGTTTGGTCATGGTTGTTGGCAGGTATGCTGCCATCTTTCCTCACAGGCAGCAATAGACAGTGAAAACTCCAGGGCCACAACTAAAGTAAACAGATTTTATACCTGAGGGAAGCAGGGGGTGTCAGTTTTCCAATGGTCTAAATAATTAATATCCAGCAGTTGAGAGACACAAGTTAATATAATATACTGTGGTTTCAAAGTGTACCATAGAAAAAGGATAACAATAATCCAAATGTCATGCTGAGATCAGCCACTGTACAGACCGTAAGGTCTCCAGACAGCTTGCTCAAAGCTTTTCAGATTGACTCAGCTGTCCAAGCACCACTCCTAGATCTACCCTGAGAAAAAGGTGATGCTCTTATGCCTAAGTCTCTTAAAGTGCATAGACTTCTAAAATACGTTAAAAGTATCACTGTGCATTTGGGGTTGCACTGTGTTTCAGCTGGCCGCTGATGTGCTAAAAACTCTTCTCAAACCAGACTGATAGCTAACCTGTACAGGGATGAAATCAGGGAAGGGTGTTTCCCAGGACATCAAGACCACATATCACAACAGGTGCTCCTGACCAATGATTACCATTTCACTAAAAACATTTTGGTTGTAGAAAGAGCTCTACTATCCTAATGTGTCTTGTCCTCACTCCCTGTTCCTGTGTTGGTCTTTGAACAGAGCAATGACTCCACTGGATTTTTGTCAGATTAAAATCCACAATTTGTCTTCTGAAGCTGAGTCAAAGAAGGAATCGAATAAAGCAATGAGAGATTTAATATTTATGTATCTGCCAATTGTCCTTTGGTTAAACAGAGAGATATATAAATAAAAACAGGGACTTGCGATTCCAGTAATTTATTTTGGGAGAAGATTTGTGTACTTTTTTCCAGGTATTAGAAAAATCTCAGAAATCTGTTACTATTTGTATTCACAGCATCTAGCACACTCTTGAAGTGTAATGCTCAGTGTTGCTAGCCAGTTATTGCCTCCTGTAAACAGTCGTTTATTGCATCTCATGCCTACCACAGGAAAACTCAGGAAGCTCATTCCTCATGTTCTATATTCTGAGTGAGATGCTGTTCCTGTCTAAGGCTACCTTATATATTAGCATATCATCAATCTTCTTTAATACAGTGGCTATCTAAAAACTGTCTTACTTCCTCTCCTAAAATTAGCATTTCACTTTTTTACCTAAATGCATAACTCCCAGTTGCTAGAAACCATCATTGCTGAAAGGTATTTTTCCTATGTCTTTGTTTCTGAACACCTTATAATCCTGGGACTTTGAAAGATACTGTGTTTGTGAGAGGGGCTTGGGTTAGGTTTTTCACAGAACTCTTTTCTCCAAAGCTAGCTTTTTTATTAACACACATTCGACTGCAAAGTACAGCCAGATACTCAGTTACATCAGTTGTAGTTTGCAACACTGCATGCTTCTCAGATGGATACATGGAAAGGAAAAAGATGGTCTCTTTATTCGGATGAACAGGTTAATACTACTGAATTTAAGCTGAATGTTCACATATTTTTAACCTTTTCATCTCCAAACCTGGTAAATTTTCAGACAAGTTAATGTCCCACGTGACATTATCAAGAGCTACTTTATATGTTGAAGTGTCTTAGCTAAAGAGCATTAAACTATTTGTGCGTACTAAGCCTAAACAGGACCTGCCTATCCCATCCTGATGGATATGCATTTGGAAACCCATCTGCTTATTTGCTTCCCTTCACTTAAGACAAGGTAGTTGCAAATCTTCACCTGTATTCAAGAACTTTGTTCCCACCTTGGCTATTCACTATCTTTTGTTCTATTTAGACCGTGGCTTTCAGCCATCCTTCCAAGGCTCAAGATAATTTTCAAATGAGCCCTTTATAAATTTGCTTTGATCCCAGTTTTGGCAGGCAGCTCCTGTCACATATTTTGATTGTTACTTTACATAGAGGTCCCCATACAACCCAGCCAAAGAGCGAAGAAGAGGAACGGCCTCCAAATATGGCGAGAGCGGAGCTCCTTTCTGGAGCGGTTTAGCACATCGGCACGCATAAGAATGAGGAGAACTGCAACAAGTTTTAAATAATGCTCTAAATAGAATGTGGTGAAATGTTCAGAACTTAAAACTACTACAGAAAATTGTGAAACAGATAGGATAACTAAGTCCCCATTAGTAAATATCATGTGCAACTCTAGCAAAAAAAGGATGCTTCAACTCTCTGAAATTATGCCCAATGAAACAAAGGTTAAGCACAAGTCTTTAACATAATATTTGGTTTATAAAGAGCTAGAAAAATGTATACCATCAAACATGAAGGAAGAGGTCTTTTTTTTTTATTAATTTTTTTTTTTCTCCCAAGCTATTATACTGGACACTTACAATTGCTTGCCAGAAAAAACAGTTTTCAGTATCCACCAACTGAATCTTAATTCAGATCACATAATTCTTTTGCTTTTAATTAGGATTATTTTATTCTCCCCATTGCTGTTGGCTGCTCCTTTCATTTAGTCTCTCAACTTAAAATTCATGCTACTTCTCTGTGTTTTGTGTGTGGATTATGATGAGGCCAATTACAAGAAGGTCTCAAACTGCAGTAACATTAATCAAGTGAACTTGATTAATACATGCATTAATACATGTATTGTAGCCAACAATAACTATTTCATATTGTTAAAGGTCAGATTATTTATACAAGTCTTTAAATAGGAAAATATAAGAAATATCTGATTCTGGAAATACATAAGCCTGGCATTCACATACTTCATGCGCACACAAAAGTCAAGACCACATCTCTCATTGTGTCAATATATTTTTTTCCATAATAGCAATACCTAGCACCTGTTGTAATGCGACTCCTATTCTCTTGTCTTCCATTTTATAAACAAAGGAAAGCAAATTTGATGCTAGCCTCTTTGATAAAGGAGTGCTTTGGGCTATATGCCCAAAAGTAGTTGCACTGCAGTTTAACCCAAAGGTTTGTACAATTTACTTTATTTAATTAATTTAGGAAAATCTCAATTCTCCCAGAGCTCATTATTAACTTCTACAGTACACAAAAGAGTATATCAGATACTTTGGCTACGTAAATTTTGGAAAGTAATAATTTGTGATCTCACAGTGTTACTTTACAAATTAAATATCTAACTGCGGTAGCTTTCGAATCCTAAAATATGGGAGCTGATATCTATAAAGGAATCAAAACTATAAACTGCATAAACACTTTGAATTGCTTTTTGTTATACAATTGTAATGATTTAGTTTAGAAGAGCATGTAAAAATTCCTTAAAAATAGTGCATTGAAGAATGCTTATTGAAATGAAATTCTATGCACGTCTTTTTTTTTTTTAAAAAAAAAAAAAAAGTTACATTTTGCATCGTGTGATTGTGTTCCTTAAAAATAAGTACTAAGTAATCTACAATTAGCAAAATATAAGCATGTTTAAGCTATGAATTGTAAGTTAATGAAATAAGCTACTTTAATGAGAAAAAATTATTACTAGGAAATAGAAATACAGCTTGAGAGTCAGAAGCTATTTTTAAAGGACGCCATTAAGCTGCTGTTATTTGGACAAAGCTCTAGCCTCAAAGAGTCAGATTTTCTTAACGCATTGTACAAGTCCTTGGCAAATTGCAAAATCAATTCATTAAATTTAAATGGAGACTCTTGGTGTTTTCTGTAAAGATGTCCTAGGGAGTCAATTTTCAAGGAATCCCTAATGTAAGCAGCAAGTTATTGGAGAACATTCATCACCTAAGAAGGCCCCAAATTAATCATTTAGAGAAAGAGGCGCTATGACACATTTTGGTGTTGTACTTGTCAGACTCCACAAGGCCCTGAGCCAGTCACCCACTTCAAGTACCAGTAGAGGCAATCTGGCCAGCCATGCGCTGCAGGCCCCAGATTTCATCGGACACTTTCTAACTTTCCTATGGAAGTGGCTGGTTTAAAGTTAATACTACTACAATAGCAGAGGGACTAAGAAAGCAGAGGTGACAGATCCTGCTTGTGAAGGATGCTCTGTTACCTTCTTCTGTTACAAAAAGAATCTGGCACATGCTGGGCAAACAGATCCCTTAAAATCGCAACCCTGGGCTGCTAATTTCAGCTTTTTGTTGGTGGCATTTGTTTTGTTTCGCTTTCCCTCTCCAACAGAGAAATCTACCCAACGTCCCTTCTGCTCGGCCTCTCTCCATCACACAGCAGATACTTTCAAGGCTGAAGCAAAGGATGATCCCAGGAAGCTCTTTCCCTTTCGAATACTGGGCTTCATTTACATATTGCAGGTACCTAAAAGCTTATTAAGTTGCTCACTTTTAAACTTGTCAGATTTAGCAATGGAGGGTACTTGTCTGTCATAAATAACCATCCATTTCTCAAAGACTGATCTGCATTGCTATATACTGTAAAAACCCATTGTAGATGCACTATAAAAATCTCCATGTAACAGCCGCTGTCGTCCAGGATGGAATGTATTTATACTTATTTATTTATACTTATATAAGCATTGTACAATGTCTTAAAATGCCATACGGTTTTCAAATTGGAATGTACTACGTGTGGTAGCCTTCCATCACATTATTCACTATGTAGAACAGACAAGAGAGTAACAGCTTCTTTTAACAGCTAGTCTCACTCCTCTCTCTCATAAAATGGCACTAGTACAAAATAATCAAACATTTCATTTATTAATGTGGAATGAGAGATTTGATTTTCATCATGCCTTGTAACTTTACTAACACGCTCGGTGTTATACAAAAGGACAACATTTCACAAGTGAGCTGCAGCCAGAGTTTGCACAACACCCCCTTAACAATAGATTAAACAACTTAAATATGAAAATGAAATCCTGATTTTTACCCTGTATGGTTCCATAAAGAACTGACTCAAATAACTTTAGGATATATGTAACTGAAGAGAGACAAATTGTCCATAATAGTCCTTCTAGTTTACAACTAAGTATTTCAATAGATTTTTAACTGCTAAACTATTTTTAAAGTGTCCTCGAAAAACCTGTATCAGGGAGTTGAAATGTTAAATAGTGAAAACTCAAATACCAACTCCATGCTGGGGAAACTGAAAGCTTCCTAAGGAAGCTGGGCTTTTATCTTCTCAACAGAATTACAGTTGGTATTGACTAACAAACATCATGCCTCTGAGGCAAGGAAATTACACGGGCTCTATTTTCAAATGGGCACAGGAGCTGAGAATGAAGTTACCATCTGTGAATTACAGATGAAACTGGTTTTTAATATGCAGCATGGTGCTTTCAAAAAGCCCCCACCCTCTTCCTCTTCTGCCCTCATTCCTAGTCTGCTCACCCACTAGGAAAGCTGCAGTCAGTGAGACATGGGGTTAAACAGGTGATGCAGATCTGCAGAACAAACTATGTGTAAGTACACATACATCTCAAAATTTGGCCATGATTTCCTACAACCATGACATTTCATGGATAACTGAAAAAGAAAACCCCTTTAGAAGCCTCCTATCAAGTCCCCAAAGTGGTTCAGTGTAGGACCTGGTCGTGCAGCTAGTTAACGGCAAGGAAAGGAAACACATTCAAATGAATTTCAAGCCTCCTCATATGACTGAGTGAACTACTCATAAAATTCTTCTCCTCTGAGCCAGGACTACCCTTCTTATCTCCTTAGAAGCCAAGGAACTACAAATGTGCAGGGACAGGCTTTGCTGTCTTGCTGCCTCTAGGAAGAAGAAAAGAAGACATGCAGAAGCTCTCAGGAGCACTAAAAAAGTATCTGTGGGGCAAGGAGAAGATGTGAATTTTCTGCCATTCTGGCTGGGTTCTACTCAGTCAAGCAGAGTAACAAAATCTGCAGTTTGTCCTCATGCTAGATGCAACTCTGAACTGCAGGGCCAAAGACCTAGCAATGCTCACACAACCAGAGAATCAGAGGAACGGTGCATTTGAAAGAACTGCAGCTGTCATATAAAAAGACATACATTTTAGCGCATTAAGAACATGCCCCTTTTTCCCCCCCAGTTGGAAGATTTGGACACTACTGAAGGGATCTCCTACAACAGCTACCCTGCATTTACCTTGCATGTAGAACTGTCCTTAAGGAACTAGCCCTCCCTGTGACTTGCGAGTTTAAAATGTTGGTCCTAACAAACACGTATTTAAGTGGGGCTTAGAAGTTACATGCTTTGCATAACACAGATTAATATCACAATTCAAGGAATACCGTGGTAGTGCATCATGGTGCTTTATTAGTGTTAGACATGCAATTTTTTTTTTTTTTTAATGGACAGAAATTAAAATATTAAGATAACATTTAAATCAAATTAAAGGAGCAGAAGTTGCAATAATGAAACAAAAATAAAGTTTTTCATGCATTCTAAGTTTATAGTTCTCACATGTGCATATAGTTGTGATTCTGTACCATTATTAAATTTAGACAAAGTACCATTGATTGCACGAGACAAAAATCAACCTTCAAGTTATAGGTAATGCTCATATCTTTTATCAACTTCCTGTATAACCTGGATCTTCAGCTTTTTATAGCACATTGTAATAATACAAGACATCTGGAAGCTTCTAAGATGAATAGGAATGGCTCTATCACTTGTAATATGCAGTGGCTTCTTCAATGTATAAATTGTGAAAGATAAAGCAAATGCCCACTATGCTTTAGAAGACCATGACTTTTTCAACAGAAACAAATCTTAAAATCCTTCATAAACAGATTAAAGTGCTACCTATTGCATATCAAATACTTCCAGTGCCTGTATCTAGATTTAGAAGTTATAAATCCCTGAAAATAGGGTTTCATTCTCAAAGTGCTGACAGACCCTTAAATCTAGCATCATGAATACAGCAGCACTATAATCCTTCACCACGGACTTCAAAGAGAGGAAGTTAGTCAACATGCTTTAAATATCGCCATTTGAAAATCATACAGCTAACGCCTCTATCGTATCTACAACAGTAATGGATACGTAAACAGCAAAAAAGCAGGAGCTTACTTTACATACTTGATACAATAATTTCTCTTTAAAGCTGGAAGTGTAAATAAACCTCCAGTGCAGCAGTAAACATATTAAGACAACAGTTCTGTTTGTTTTAAGATGCTTCTAAGAAAGGGCATCCTGTACAGAAAGAACTGCACACTAGTACCTAAGGAGCGTGAGTTTCATTAGGTCCCCACATCATGAAACCTTTCTAAATGCAAGGCAACATTTTCACAGCTGGAAAATTACAAATAGTTCTTGATACACAGCCAACAGCAATAAATGTAGTTATGTATAATCTAAGGAGAATGCTACATTCATTAGTAGGTGGAAAACCAAGCTAAACATAAAATACAGCAGCAAGAGGTAACATACATAAATATTAAACATCCTTCTTGAAGAGCAGAAAGTTTTGTTACTTGCAAAATTAAAATATGGCCTTTGTATTTGTTCTTTAAGTAAAGTACATCGCTATGAGCAGAGCTGTTTTGAAGGAGAATTTCCAAGTACATTGTGTGCATGGATGAACTTTTATGCTAATTTTTGGCAGAAGAGATCGAAATAATGTAGAGATATCCAAAATTTTCATCCCTACAAGTGTAAAGGGCAAGAAAAACTAATTGTAAGTGGCGAGTTATTACAATTATTAAATGATCAGCAAGAAAATTTACAATTTTATCATACAGGAGAAACAAATTTTTTTTTCTTCAACATATACATTACTCACTATGAAGTATTTTCATTTGAAAGTTGCATTGTTCATCAAACACAGGTGGGGTGAAGACGCTTTTCAAAAATAATCTCAAAACATAGAAAAATATTAAAATTTGCTTTCTAAACAGAAAATTACACGTGTGCAATCCTTCTGGAATTGCTCCAAAGTAGCTTATATCTTTAGTCATAAAAACTCCATAAAATATTTTCAGAGTTGTAAATGTCCCATTCTGCCTCTTTTGGTATCTTTACCTTTTCCTAAATTGCATTTGTCGTTCTCCTCTCTTTCTTGACTAACAAAAGGTGCTTTTATTCACTTATAGATCAGATAAAGACCTGATAGCACATTCAAAGCCTCACTAGATTTCTTCACTAATGCACAAAAATTGATCTTTTCGCTACCTTTAATCTGCTTATCATTCCTGGTATGCAAATATGTCAAATGATGTGCTTTTAGTCAATTATGCAGTTTGATATTCTACATTTACATTCTAAAAGAAGTGATTTCAGAGGTGCTAAATATAGTAGAGTTTCATTTTAATAATTATAAGTTGGCTTGCAAGTAAAAAGTCATTGGAGCATATTCTCTGGTTAGTTTACTTGTTAAACCCCATCGATGTGTATGGTTTAATCATCACGGATAGTACAGATCGTCTCATAGCGTACCAGTTAGTTTTAATATGTCTTGAATTCAGAACAACTGCACAACAATTCCCCATTTACAATATGAGAGAACCACTTGCCTCAGCCAAACATTCAAAAATGTTCAAGAACTTTTATGGAAATACTGAGTAACTGAAATACATCTTGGTGTAATTAGGAAATTAAAATCTAATTGAGTGCAAAATCTAACTTCCAACAGTAAACGTACCATAACTTAGTACATAACCTTTGGCACTTTGAATATATTACAACAAATCTACAGTCATTTAGACCTTGAGTGGGTCAAAAGAACATTCATATGGTTTATGAGGTACAGAACTTGATAAATCCTTCAGTTGTCAAAAGAGAAATTACTTGAAGTTGGCCTCTTTCTTTGTCCCAAATGTCTAAATGCACTACAACTGGTAGGGCTTGACTGGAATTGCTGAGGCTCCATGCAAGCAAAATGACCTACCCTAGTGGATCCCAACGCAGGGCTGAGAATACTCAAACTGCATTAATGTTAGCACTGGGGGATGGGAGGCAGTTCCTAAAAATGGAAGAAAACGAAAAGAACAAAGACGAAAAGAAGAAGAAAAAAAAAGGATAAAAAAGGAAGAAAACGAAATCTGGGAACAATTGTAACACAGAAATTTTGTCTAAGAAGAATAATTCTGTGCTGTCATAGAAAACTAACATTGTCAAAAGCATTAAGAGAGCAGAACTTTTTCAGCTTTTCCAGATGACAGTTAATCAAGATATTACCAATCTTTGCAGATTTAAAAATGAAAATATAGATCTTTTACATCTGAAAAACAAAAACAAAAACAAAAACAAACCAAAAACCAGCTATTACTTGATGATACAAGAAAACAGATCAGGTGTAGAAAGAGGAAGAAAAGACAGTCATTCCTTCCAAATCCAAATCTAAAATGTTCCCTGTATTTTTTTAATACCTTCTTACTGTTTCACAGCAAGAGACTGAGATGTTTATAAAGGAAATTAAAATTAAAATCTACTTATGTTAATATTGTGAGGATTCTTCTCCTACAGTATTTTCCCATTATAAGTTCATCACGATATTTTGCCAATTTATTGAATAACAGATATCCTTTTCATATGTCATCTTACAAACAATTATTAAATGATCTGGAAGACTTTCATTACATTCTTCTTTCATTTACCTCAATGAAAACTGACTTTTAAAAGTACTTACAAGGAATACAGATCTTTTTTTTTTCTTCTTTTTTTCCAAATGATAACCCTCTCTAAGTACTCTAGACGTGTTTCAGCAACACGGCCTAATTCTAAAGGCATATACTTTGTTGCCTTAAGTTAAAAAACCCGAAGAGACATATATCATGTAAAACTCAACCTTAAATTGAGTTGGTTATATACTTGCAGAATTATCATGTCTATTTAAGTCAGTCTGTTCATTTCTCCTATATTTTTACTGTAGCAGACTGACTGAACAAAGTATTCTTATCTTATTCCATACTTTTCTCCCATCCTATTTCTGACTCTATTAACACTGCTCAAAGTACTTTAACATATAAAAAGGCATGCAATAACTTCATACAAAAAGATCCTCAAAATAATCCTGTCATGAGCTCACTACCAAAGTTCAATCATTATACACAAAATTCAGCATTTAAGTGTAAAATAACTGATTCCAGCATGTGCCATTACTGAAATGGCATGATATTTTTTACATTGTCATACAAAAAGCACACTGTATACAGTACAGCATTTACTCTGCAAAGATTGTGCATCACTGTTTTCTTCTAGCATGTGTAGAACGAACTGCATTCCATTGCAACAAGTCACATTTCGATTTAGTAAAGCATACTACACTGGCTTGAAAACAGTGGTTTTGATGGCATGCTGTAATATCAGAATTGATATATTTGCATAAAACCAATAATCGGTCGAGAAAACATTCAAAACAGCACAGACTATTCCAGCTGAAACTGCCACACAGTGAACACTAAGCCATCATATAAAACTGCATGGACATACTTCATGTGCATTATTTACTCTACTGTAAGTATGGTGTAGCTAAAGGTATTTTCAAGAAAAAAAAAAGTATGTAGCTAATCCAACAAAACATTACTTTTGGCAGTCCCTGCTAGTGTTTGGAGTAAAAAAAACAATAAAATAAAACAAACAAAAACATGCCATAGTTCTGTCTCCCAATTCCTGGAATTTCTTAGGACAAAAGGAATGAAAAGAAGTCAAAATGTTGAAGTGTTATTTCCTTCCACTAACGTATTCAGCAGGAAGTACCATCAAGGGTCACTATCTTAGCTTTTGGAAAATTTGCCAGCTTTTCGAGAAGGTTCATATGGCACTCTGAGAATGCTAGGTGTTTCTTCCATTACTCGTACAAGAAGATTATCAATGTAATCCTCCAGTTCACGAATATGGGTGTCCTTCTTCTTAAGTTGCTCTTTATGTTTTACCAGCTCCTGCAAAACCTCTTCATAGGTAAGGTTACGGTATCCTGCAGTGGCATCAAAAGGATTTACATCCTACAGAAAAGTTAAAAACAAAACAAAACAAAACAAAAACAAACAAACAAACAAAAAAAACAGATTTTATTAAACAGCTCATTGATCTGAACAAATTGTTAAGTTTTCATGTATTTCCCACATACATGTCTTAACAGAAACCACTTTTCTTCTACAATATACCTCCATTTGCTCTAGAGCTTTTCCCTCCAATAACTGCACTGGAGCAAACAGCTGGAGACATGTTGCTCAGTTTGAAATGTTTCCCCCCACTGTAACGTCAGCAAAAAATGTTGTTCTCAGAAAGACGTATCCATGGCTTGTGAACATCTGAGCAGTAACCCTAAGAAAGGTTAGCAGGTCCATTTTGGAAACCGACTACATGGTAACATTAATAATAATAGAAAAAGAGAAAGAGCCCTGAGAATTCAAGCCCAACCATAACGTTCTTGAGTTCTTGCCTTTTGAGAATATTATAGCAAAACATTTACTTAGCTTTAAATGACATCAGCCCTCATCTGTCTTTCATATTCTATTTTTAGTCATCAGTGGCTTGCCAGACCTTGGCCTCTGAATCATACATTACAACTTCCAATTTTAAATTTCAGGTGAAGTTAAAAGGCTGCATCTCATTTGCACCAGAGCACTTAAGGCAGAAATGTGTACTACTAAAAGATCTGTCTTGCTTCCTTCAAAGCAGGAGGGGAACAGAATTAAACAGCAAAGGAAACAGAGGTGTTTCAGTAATGACATCTGCTGACTCAGTAAATACAGGTACTAGCAGAGATGGACAAATTAGTCCCTGTAACAAAGGGCAACACGCGATCCAAAACACTACACACTCGAGTGTCTTATTCTGTGTCAAGAAGAAATAGCTGTGACCTTAAGGAACCAGATTAGGAAACATTTGTAAATGGATAAATGAGAAAGAGATTCTGAGAGTCAGTTCATAAAGGTATTAGCACCATGAGACGTGAAAAACAGTAAGTTTTCTCTGATTCAGAAACAGAAAAAAATCAAAGCTAGGGAACCTCTAAGTATAATCATCTAACCTCTCAAATCCTGAACTACCAGGGCAGCAGATGAACACAAGATAGCTTTTGTTTACAGTAGAAACTCCTCATTAAAAATGATAAAGCATGCACAGCTAGGTAGCACAGCACATAATCAAGTGTTCAGACACAAGTGTTCTGCTTCGTTCCTTTTCTTCCCATACAGCTCCATATTTACACATTGGCATATGTCAAATCATTAAAACATGCAGGTGGTCAAAGTTTCCAAATAAACCTAATTAGAAGTGATGGTGTACTGCAAATAGGTTGAAGTACGACAGATCAATCAGCCTCTCTACATCAATTATATTCTAATAGCAGCTCCTGAAATTACGTGCTTTTAAAGATTTCTCACTACATTTGAGATATTTAATGTCACGTTTATGTACTTGTATTTAGTATCTTAAACTTACGTTATCAAGTTGCAGCGTTTTACAGGATCAATAATTCCCAGGTTATAAAAATGTCTACCTTGATGAAATTTATATATTGGTTAGTAATTGATTTCCAACATGTATAGAAGAGAAAATAGCTTCACTTTGTGGTTGTTAGATTTTTAACACATTTTCTTCCACAAGAAGGAAGCTAAATCTTATCTTTACAGAATTATTTTTTTAAAAAACATTGAAAAATACATTAAGACTTTGATGTCTAAAATATAGGGTTTGCTTCATTTTCTGATTTGGCAAAGGAACTGGAATGAAGATGCAATTATGTTTTTAATTATTATATAAAGTTTACTGGAAAACTGTGTGTAATACATATGCTTTAAAGATGTGTTGCCATACACATGCTCTACACAGATCTTTTGAGTGAATAACTTATCACATTAAATATACAAGAAAATTCTAAAATGCCTTTAGTACTTAGAAATAAATATTGTTAAAATTAGGAAGATTTTAGATGTTCAGTTTGAACAATTTAGTAACACAAATATATAAGAAGCAACTATATCCTTACAAAAACAGCTACTAGAAATTTAATTCAAAATATTAGTCTTCTAATAAAGTACTTTTAAAAAAGATTTTAAATAACAGGCTATGCAAAGAAGGATTGCCTCAGCTACAAATTCCTACTGGGGCGCAAACGGACATCCAGAGGAGATGGAGGAAGTGGAGTCAGATAAAACAAAGGCCTGGCAATCTCTGATCATCTCTTTATTGTTTTAATGAGGAATTCTGCTCTGGGAATATCATCTAAGCTACTTTCACATCTTTTGTCCTACTTACTTCATCTTCCTTTCAGTTCTTAATTAGGCCTTAAAGAGCTCACACTGCCCTTTCAACTGGCTACTGCTCCCATTCAAGCACTGCTTTCAGAGACAGGTGTTGGCACCAGAGTAGAAGACATACAAACATAATTACTAGATGTGATGCACAAGGAAGAAATATAATAACTTGGTGAGGGCTATTATTGCAGAACCTAATAATAAATTACTTCAAACACCTTAGAAAGCAATCCTGAACATTTTAAAAAAAACAAATGGTTTCATTCAAAACTATGGTTGAAATATAGCTTCTTCTCTCCTAATTTGTATTTTGTATTAGATGAGCATCACCTCATAATCCTGCAACTGACATTTAGGATAGCTGCTACTCCAAAAGAAAAATCATCAAGGATTTCTTTTACCACCTTTAAATCCTTTAAATAAAACAATTCACATATTATTTCTTAAAAGAATTATAATGATGCTTTTACCAGCAATAAATTACATGATTTGCAGTAGTACACTTGCAAGCACACAGAAACTGTAATTATGGTTACTTCACAGACAATAGCTGCAAAGTTAAATCAATTTTTTTGATGTTGTTTTTTGACAGAGATTAAGTAACTGCCTGGTAGCATTCAGTTTACTATCTGATCAAAGGCAGCATTCATATACTCTGACATCTCCCACCGGTTACTTACATTATGAAAACTTGGGTGTTTATAATAACATCAAATATTATTACAAGTCATTTCCATAAAGCAGCAAAAAACAAACAGTACAAAGTCATACTTCCTTGTAAAATTTGTTTTCTATATATTTTAAAGATTGAAAACAAACCCACGTTTAAAGATTTGATCTATTCACAGAACAAATTCTAGTAAGACCACATTTTCTTGCAAACAAAGACATTGTACAATAAATCCATGGATTTTGTTTCGTCTTTTCTTTCTTAGTACACATTTTTAGATACCTTTAGAGTCAAAAGAGTATTTTGAATAATAACTTCTAGTACATCTATTTTTAGTGTTTTCTGTGAGGCTGTTTATTTATTATTTGTGCTATTAATCCTGCCACGTATCAGTTCATTTCTTCCATTTGGATTGGCCACCTACAAATGGTCCTCAGGTCTCAGACTTTAGTGATAGGAAACACCTGCCAGGCCAGCTAATGCCTTGCTGCCTAATACAGGGTTACTCACCTGACTACACTTCTCTAGAGCTCTCTGAAATACCCCAGTGTTGTTTTTTTTCACTCTGTGCGTAAAAATCTAATTATCCCTTTCTTCTCTACATCGTAACACCAGAAGTTATCCAAATATTTTGCACATTTCCAAGTTTATTTTAGGCCTCTAATTTTCCAATTAGATCTGGAAACATCAATCAAAGGCAAGGAGAAAACAAACAAACAAAGAAAACATAAGCATTTCCTTATAAGAGGTTCACTAAGAATAATAGCTCATATTGTGTTGGGCACCAATTAGTCGGTATTTGCCAATGGTTTTCCATAACACTTCATAACTCACCATTGTTTTCCTGAGGTCCTCATTGCCAGAAGGATTCGTATTAAAACTGTGGGGAAAACAAACAAACAACTATTAAAGGTCCATTTATCTGAACAAAACTTCTACCAGAAACTACTAGTAAACTAGTTGTATTAGGTGTACAAAGTATTTATGATGATTTATTTACCTGATTTGTGAAACTTATTATAATTAGGACAGTATTCAAAGTTAATGGAAAATTTTGTTCACAATTTTTCCTTTCCTTCTGGTCATAAAATTAGAGTAAGCAATGCTAAGATATTACAGATTGGGCTTCACTAGCTCTTTGATTATTTCAAGACTTACCTCAAGCTTCTAAGCAAAAAAAGAGAGATACTTTAAATGAAATATTCTCGAAATAGGTCCCTGGGATGAGGTTGTTAAAAAAAAAAAAAAAGACTAATGTGTATTGCCGGTTTTCACTGCAGCTGCCAGAGGAGAAAGGCCCTTCAGAAATTCCACTGAGGTCAACAGGTTAAGTTAGAGCTGAAAAGCTATCTTGTATTAATAATATTTATTTTACATATAAAATTGAGTAAATAAGCTATTATTTTGTAAACGTAGAGATTATCTCACACATCCAGAAGGCAAAGCTATTTCACAATTTTGTTGTGTTGAGATGCTTTTCTTCCTCCTTTTTTCTTCCTCAACTACAAAAGGGCAGTAGATATTGATAAAAGCAGCCATTGTCAAAGTGTCAGACCCAAGAATCAGTCCACTGTTCTCACGGGTTGATGTAATTATTTGCAAATGTCTTCAAAAATCAATGCTTGCTATAGCAAGTTTCAAGAGAAACTAAGAGAAACCGTGCTCAGAATTTGGATACAAGTCAGAATTTGGATATGACTCACTGATAATATTTACTTGGTAGCATCATAGTAGGCATCATTCCTTCACATCACAAAGACTACCATTTAGTCAGGTTGTACGTATTGTCTGTCAAGGGTAATGTCTGTTGACTGCTTCTAGAAAACAGATCTCTGTAGTTGGCTGCATTGAACTGGTAACAAGCTACTATGAATGCTACAAAAGCTTTTATAGACTTTAGATAGTAATGAGTTCATTTCTTTCCTATTTTTTTTTACACTAGAGAACCTCAATGGCCTAATACTAATGATTAGTTCTACAGTCAACAAGCTGGTACATGAATACAAATAAATTAGTAATAAAATACTGCAATCTTAGTCTCTGGTTGAAAGAGTAAGTCCAAAAATTACACAAGTAATTGTACACCTTTTTTATAATTTTAAATGTAGCTTAAAGGAAGGAATTTTGTGTCCATCACTCTTTGTTATCTGAATTTGGAAGCCATGTATTTCATGGTGTAAAAGTGGAAGAGACATAATACATAATAAAACAACAGTTTGTGTACTTTTTTGTTTCAAAAGTAGTCTTTTGCTCATAGAGAAGCCCAGTGAACCATCTGCCAGACTGAGGATATTAGATGAAGATTGGATTACATGACCAGTCACAACCAGAAATAAAAAGGTGTCTGAAGAATCAAGTTCTGGCTAATTCCCATTATACCTGTTTGTAACAGTGATCTGAAGCATTCTGCTGGAGTTTGCTGGAGAACGGTTTTGAATGAGGGGCCGCTTTCATCGGGTATTGTCTAACCAGCGAAAGGCAGGAACCCTCCCTCACGGCCTGCCTTTTAGTTGCACACTGATGTGTCAAACCCATGATGAACTTGCTTCATTCATGGCTGCCTTTTGTGATCCGAGCACAAAAAAAAAT
The DNA here is from genome assembly GCF_009769625.2 of Cygnus olor. NCBI lineage: Eukaryota > Metazoa > Chordata > Aves > Anseriformes > Anatidae > Cygnus > Cygnus olor. The sequence continues at coordinate 31,358,390 of NC_049175.1, forward strand.
GAGTTAACTGAACTGGATCGAATTAGCTTGGTGAAAACCGAGAATGTCTCTATTTAATGAAGTGTGGCGTTAATTTGGGCTATCTTTCTTTTGGGACTGTTTCCTCATGTTAGACAAGATATAGAATAATGCAGCCCGACTGCTCAACTGAGCGACTTTCTGAAAGGTTAAAACAGCAAGATCTTTTACTGCACTGAATGACTTTATGGTTTCTGCGAAATAACTTCTGGGACTCTCTTTCATAGCAGCAGCTTAAAAGAAAAGGGGCAGTTCTGACTAGGAAAAGTTACATATGAAAATTAGAAATATAAATCACTGCCAATATGGACTAATTTTTTTTCAACTAAAAACGTCTCTCATTTCTCTAACATTGCAATTACAAAAGAGTACATCTGCCTATTTCACGTGAAGTAATTTGAATACCCCTGCAGAAAAAAACGAAAAACTATTAAATGCAATATTCACCAATAAAACCCAAATCCCATGAATACTCATATTTTAGAGAGATATTTGGAAATATACTGCTTCTCAGTGAAGCAGGAAGAAACAGGTGCTGAGATTGCGTCTAACATTTTCAAATCAGATTGCCTAACTAACTGACTTGGGAGCTCCGTGGCCTCACCGAGCCTCACTGGGTTTCCTGCCAGCTCTTCCAGCCCGAGGTGAACATGAGCAGTTGCAGACTCTCCCAGCTGCACCCATAATTCACTGTACAAGAACCTTTTAATACCTTGAAAGAGCATACTGTAAAATTATGAATGCATACAGCCGGGGGAGTTGCAGATATTGTGCACTGAAATTAACAAGAGCATTTAGTTTTGCATTTAAATTTCATCACAATAATACACAACCCTTCAGTTATCATCCTACTTGATCGCTTGATTGCTCATAACAGATTACAGAAAACACACCTCTAGGACTACAGCCCATGCATTGCACAATGATCATAACCATCCTTCAAGCAACTCTTTTCTCAACTCCGTAAGAGCATTCCAAAAGTATTGATCTAAGCAATAATATGAAATCGTGTCATTTTTTACTGCGTTACCATCTCAGCACATAGGCAAGTTATAGTCCTGTCTCTTTTTTTTCCCCCAGGGCTTGATAGATTTGCAGAGAACTTTTGCTATGGAAAAGTTTAGGAGCAAAAAGCTTGGGAAAAAAAAATGTTTTTAGAATGCAGTTCACTGTAAAAAGTGACTAAAAAAATGGCATGCTGACTATAACTACTTTCTCAATTATGTCCAAGCTAAACCTGCTCTGTTTATAAGTAAAAAGATGTTTCTTTCCTAACAAATGGATTTTCTGCCAACTCCCCTGAGAACTGAAGTCAGACTGGGTTTCTCTGGCTCATGCATCAACATTAGCACTGTGTGTACCTCCCAGGTGTTACATCTGATTCTGATGCCTGCTTATTGCATGTACCTTCCAGCCTACACAGACTGGCCTGACTGCTCCTTGTTCCTGTTTCCTTCATCATCTCAAGGAATGGAGTCATCTTCTACCTCTTCTGCTCATCCAGACAGGCTGAGAAGCCTCCCTCTCCATGTCAGGGTCACATTGCAGGTCCCACAGCAATTGGTATCAGGAGGTCCATAGATCTTCTCTTACAGCTAATAAACTTTCACTATCTGATCACCTTTAAGAAATGTAGGAACTAGTAAAAGAAGGCAAATCACATTGGCAGGACCGAGGAAGAAGGCACAGATTCAAGATCGGCTGCAGTAAAATCGAGAAGGTGACTGACCAAGCATGCCACCCAGCTTCCACATCCCCTCTAGCCACCAGCAGTACAGTAGTCTCATTCAATCTAGCCCAGAAATTCATCATGCCCCCATTTCACTCCTCTGGGAATTCAATTATTTGCCTTAGGAGTTACTTTATATCAGATATTTTCACCACATTAAATCATATCCATTATTTTATTACAACTTTGTCTTTATATGTTTACTGAACAGTAAAGCTTGCTAGAATTTCTGTGTTTTATTAGCTTAGATTTCAGTTTAGGTACATGAGATGAGAATCCTTCCCTACTGCCATGTTGCTGGGGGGAGAAAAAAGATGAAAAATAAATATGGTATAAAATGATAATGGTGACAGACATACGTAAGTCTGATTCTAAGTTTTGGATGACTACATCATAATCATAACAAGCATATTATTTTGTACTTTCTTGCTATTTTCCTTAAATGCATTTTGTTAGAATCACATGAAACTCTCATGCTTCCTTCCTAACACCTCCCCTTTATGAGGCATAAATAGTTTCATAGTTGCATTCCTGGCTGATTATTTGCAGTTTAGGTAGGAACTTCAGTGGAAACATTCCAGGAACGATGTGAAGGAGGCACTCCTCCAGCACTATCAAGGTGAAGCACTGCAAGAAGAGGAGCCGCCCACTGCTGAGCCTTCCCTGAGCTCTGTGCTGGTATAGCACTGTCTGGGTTATCTATTGTTAAGATTAAATGTACCTTGAGTTGAAGATTTATCACAAGCTCAAGTTTATAATTGGAGTTTTTAATTTTGTCTTCTGAAGTTTAATGGTAGTTAAAAATTCAAACATTAGGACTAGTGGTTGCTTAAATATTTAGCTTCTAAATGTCTAGAAATTAAAACCATGCTTATTTTTTTTTCCCTATAACTGATTTAAACATTTTAGTGCCTGGACCATTTACTCCAACAACATAATGAATGGGAATCAGACTCCTAAATTATGCTGTATGGAAATCATATTTTCCTAAGGAGCAAAAGCTTTTTACTTATCTTTTGTTAACCATATTAGTTATATGATCACTGCTTTGTATACTATTAGAAATTAAAACTAGGATACTTACATTAATATTTAATACTCAAAGTATTGAAGTATTATATATGAAAGTATTTCATATATTGTAAAATATCCATTGTATCAATGTGTTCAGTGTGAGCTTTCAGTTTTATTTAATTCAGAACATCTCTGTACAGGTAATTAGCAAAACTCTACTATGGTCATTTTCCGTTAGTCTAAAAATTATTCTTCTTCCTATTTACTTGGTCTTTGTCCTGTTGCTTATTTTTCTTTGGATTATCACAACACACATACCAGCAACTTGAAATGCTAAGATACAGTTTAAGTTATTACCAATGTACTAGAAAAAACAAAAGAAATGAATAAAATCAGACACAGTTAATGAAATTCAGAAACTGAGTTTTCCATAGAATATTATTAGCCTGCTGTGTCTGGCAATGCAGACATCACTTTAGACTCTGAAAAGGAATGACTGTCACGTCTGGCAATTAAGCAAGCATATTGCCATTTCTTTCCCAATCAGATTCTGGGGAACATCACTTAAGACACTTTGCTATATAAATTGTCCTGCTGTCGAGCCATGCTCCGAAGCCTTCTGGAGTTTGTGTAACCCCAGGAGGACACACAAAGAGCATCAGTTTTTGTTACGATCGCTCCATTTTCTTAATATTGCTAAGAAGACTCATGCCAAGAGTTAACTGGACCAAAAATCACAAACTTTGAACGCAAGACGCATTTTTATTGCAAACCATTTGTTCCCAATCTACATATTCTTTACACAGACTCCTTTGGAAATGACCTGTTCATGAGCAGACTGTTGCACTCTGTGGAGCCCTTCTGATAGCAGAAGGCTCCATGAAGATAAAGGAGATACAGGCTCAGAGTGCAGTCCTTGATAATGGTCCTGAACAAAATGCACTTCAAGGAAGCAACCTTTTCTCTGGTATCTCTCTTTATATATATACATATATCAATCAAATGTAGAGCAGTAAAAACACTACAACGCAACTATACAGTAGCACAGAAGCTTTCAATTATAAAACTTGAATAATTTAACAAAAAATAATTGCTACATACTCTTGTAAGGGAGAGTTATACTAAATTTATTATGGCTAGCTATGCTAAAGAACCTGAGACAGAAGTGAAGCACAGCCTACAGTGTTTGACTTTCCTCAATGACTGCACCAAATAAACTGTTTGTAAAGACTAACAGCAACTCAAGATATGACAATCCTTAAACAACACAGCCTCAGCACTTTGAAAATTGCATTGTTTTGCCTGAAATGACACATATTTTTGAAAGTGTTTTGTTGGTGGTGTTTTTGATGCTTTAAATAAAGGATACAAGAGCACAACTACATGATGTAGTCATTCACATATCTGTAAGAAAACTAAGAAGCAGATATAAAAGTGCTAAGGTGGATCCCTAATTTATGCGTATGTATAAACAACTTCATTTGGAAAACAGACATGAATTGGGATCCACAACAGGCTGTGGCTGGTTTTGAGGCATCCAACACTGCTGGAGACAGATGGAGGGAACTGGAGGCATGCAGAGCTGCACTTGTGAGCTCTATCTGATGGGTAGCCTTCTCCTTCCAAAAATGTTAGTATCTTTCAATAATGGACCTTGTATTTGCCCAAAGCTGGACACATTACTCATGTAAATTCATTCATTAGTCAGGTCTTACAAGGTATCTAAACCCAAATTGATCTTAAGCAGCGTACTCAACCAAATATTAATGCAAGTTTTGGAAACAAACAACAGTTTAATATAAAAAAGTTAATATTTTTAAGCGTTCAAATGTTTCTGCTTTTATTAGGCAGCTGTGCTATGGCTAAAAAACTCACGAATTTTTATCCACAAGAGACCATTAAAGATCCTCTGTAATAAAGGTTGTGCCAGCACCTCTACTAGGAGACCCTACTTATATGGATCTGTAGTCAACCAAAAAAAAATCACCAATAACCCTGAAGTAAAACTTTGCATTGAAAATTTGAGAATGATTTTTGAATGCTTTTATTAATAAAGAAACTGGATATAACTGTTCAATATTATTTTATAGCAAACAGAACAGGCAGTGCATTCCCCCTTGGGACAGGTGATATGCATCAAAGCCTTTCAAAAAAGATTTCACATGGCCTAATGTGCACCAACAGTTAATGAAAGCTTAAAAAAAAATTGTCATTCTGCAGGAAGAACTTTTAAAACAGTGTTCCTAAACCTGACAACTAATAAGAAGTCATTGCTGGTAAAGAGTCTGTAGCAGAGTAATACTAAGTACTAATATTTCTAATTGTAGAAATAGTGATTAGTCTCTCTCCAGGAACCAATTGCTCCAACCCATCCTAGTAATGTCACAAATAATGTGATCATTGATTTGTGGCAGCTTTAGGAAATATTTCATTATTCTCTCATCACATGGTGTGATCTTTCTAAAGCAGATACTAACCGTCTTAGCAGGACAAACCAAGACTCCCTGCATGACTTCTCTTGGTTTCGTAGATTCTTGTTACCTCTCATATACCTGTCTATTTAATATCTATAAATATATATCTATAATACTATTTGTTTTGTTGATCGAAGGATGTGCTACTGACAGCTTTGCCATCCTGAATTAACAAATATTAACAGTCTAGAAAATAATTAATGCACTGCCATAACCTATCAAAATTCTACCTAGCAATGATCACACAACTAGAAATACGTGTAGTCAAACTTCAATAGAGAACTGAAAAAACTTTCAGGAAGAGTAATGCAGTTGTGTGCTGTTCTTAAAACATGACATGCTAACACCAGCAGATGAAACAAAATTCTGAAAATAGTGCAGTTTACCCGATTTCATTTTTTGAATAAGCGAGACGTGCATGCTAAAATGTCTGAACAGACCTTATTGCTCTAGCAAGCACAGCTATAAACTCGTTAAAGATCAAATTTTCTAAACAGGGCACAGGAAAAAAAAAAGTGAGATGTATTGTGCACTGGAAAAGGATGCCATGCTTTGTAAGGGACTACATGGACATTACAACCATGTGCTCTGATCAGGTAGTTTCTGGGGTTCCATTTCCATGGAGCTGTGTCCAGTAACCATGCCCATCACATATAAGGGGCAAAGCTGAAACCATTTAGCAGTCATATAACTTTGATGTTCAAGTTATTGCACTAATAACTTATCTTCACTGTGGTTGGAGCTAACATATTTTACTTGACAAGTGCAGTTGATTGGTGCCAGGCACCTGCTCTACTAACCCGGCTCAATAAACTGACCCTGAAAGCCAGAGTAACGCATGATTTTGCAATAGCCTCTCTAATTAGTTGACAACCACACATAATATTAATATTTCCTAAAATTTAACATCAGCTGTTCCTTAGGCTCCAACTCACCAATAGCTTATGTTTATATAAGTGTTATTCATACTTTCTACTACATAAGATATAAGTTATGCTTCTTCCTCCACCACTATGCCACCTCCCACAGTTTTTAGAATATAGCACATTTAATGCTTGAACTTCAGATAAAGCACAAACAGTATGCAGCATAAGCTTCATCTTATTTTGTCGAAGTTTAACAACATTTAGGTTATGGAAGTGCTATTTTATAAATTGTTTGCATTTAATGCATCTCTATATGTGTATACATATATGTATATATACGTACACTTATATCGTATTCCAGACGTAGAGAACCATATACATATATCACACACAAACATATATTTTACATATAAATATACATACACACACTACATATAATGTTTCTTAGAAGGTTCATAGCTATCAACCCAGTTTCTGAGATCTGGAATTTGATCAGTCTAGTAACAACCTGTCAGCTTTAAATATTGGACTATTTGTTTCCCTGTGTCCATTGCCTAAGATCTTGTTAATTACCTAAACTCTCTTTCTGTAGGTCTTGTTAATTACCCGTCTCCTGTCTCACAGGACCTTGTTAATAACTTGTACAATCTCTCTAAAAAGGTCCTAATAACACATTAAAATTAAAGATGCTTTTCTCTTAGCACTTGTCAAGTGGTGTAAATTGAGAAATTTTCACATCATTTTATTAGCCTACTGTAGTGTATTTTCCTAAACACAAACAATTTCAGAGAAATGATGCATAAGGTTTGGTCACTGCACAATAAAAAATCTTTGTTTTCAGGGATTACTGTCAATTTCTTTAACTGTGTTCAATACAAAATCCACGTGGCTACTGACTGCAAATTAACCTCTTGAGAGCCACAACAACAGAAGTAATTGTTAAGAATGAATGCATTTAAAGATAATAATAGGCAAACCCTTCAAAGCAGTGGATGAAGAAATACGAAGACAAATCTATTATTGCTAAATGCTAACTAAAAATACTAGAACATGTTGCGTGCTTCATTGGCTACATAAGTGGTTTGGAACTAATGAATTTTGTAATATTTACAAAAGGCATTTCTTCTTTCACGAGGAGACTGCACCATTTTGAAATTGTCAGGAAAACAGCTCATAAATATCTACATTATGCTTGCACCAGACAATAAAAAAATAAATGTGACACTACAAACCCTAACAAATACTAATGGATCCACACAGCATTTGGAAGAGGTAACAAAGCCCCACTTAACAGATAATGCAGAAAGAAGACTAAGTCATTTTCCCAAAACCACAGAAAAAGCCTTTGCCAGAGCTCAGATTAATAGAAAGTACGGGTCCTTATTTTGTGATTTCCTGGCAACTCATTTTCTACAAGAAAAAAAAAAAGTAGATTTTATTTTGCTGTTTCAAAATACTTCTTAATCCTTCTTGAAATAACAATAAATAATAGTAATAACAATAAATTGTAACTTTAAATAATCCTGGTACACTTTTTGCTTTTAGGTAAAAAAAAATGTATGTATACATATATCCTGCAACTGTTGTCGAACCAACCACATCTACATTTTCTGTATCAGCAGCTAAGACACTCATGGAAAATGTATTTATCTTCATTCTTTTAATTAGTAAATAACAGGAATTACTGACAGAGCATGAATACAGCCAGTTAGCACTACATAACTGGTTGGGGTAAGCTCTGCTCAGCAACTCCCCCAGCCCCTAGCCAGCACTGCTGTTATGAGCTGCTGTTCCACAGATCATTGTTGCTTAGTCAAGACTACCAAACCAAATTAATTAGGATGGACTTGAGGCCTGACCCCATTACCTTTAAAGACCTAGGATTAGGCCCATGGAGTATCTGTCACCCTTTTTCAGACCTGAAACAATGAAGGAATAGAGCGAGCGCACTGACTCTCTAAGCCTGTTCACTTTGCATGAAGCCAAAATCATCTCATGCTCCCTTTTACATGGAAAAGAGTTTGAAGATACTCCAAACACCTTGAGGGAAGCAATACAGAGTATATTATTATGAACTAAACCCTTTTTTTTTTTTTAATCAATTAAAATCACTGGCCAAGGAACATTAACCATATACACTGTGAAGTGTGGATATGACACTTGACTCAGGTAATATTTGGGTCATAACAATCATAATCTCTGTTACAGACAAAGTGGTCTTTGCCTTGAGATATCAAATTCTGACCTGGAGAAGCTATCAGAGCAGACACACAGCCCGTTCTGCCAGCTATGCACTGAGGACACTATTTCAGCTCTTTGCTCAAGGTACACGATTACCAAACCTGATAACGTCAGAAGTTAAATAATTTTCCCCTACTCGTTCCAAAGTATGTGTTTTACATTTCGTATCTAAGCAGGACAAACATTTTTCTGTTATGTCTGCTAAAGAAGACACTCAAGTAACAAACTGGAAGCCAGGTTCTGCACACTTTCACATCATGGGACAATTCACTGACTTCACGAGTAACGATGTAAGACTAGCAGTCTGCTTCGTTATACACTAATGCAAGCTGGAGGAACTAACTGAGAACGATAGCAGAAAGCAGATGATATCAAAACATCCTTCAAATATTCCTTGGGCCACCCACAACTTTGGCAACCACCACATCAGCATGACATGTAATTGTAACAGTCAATTTCTAGGTTATACTTTTCTGTCCAAAGCTGTGATGGCGAATCTAGAACTTCGGCACTGTCAGTAATAGAGCAACCCAACATTTAAACACAAATACATGACCCCGAGTGCCACTGCCAGTCTCTTGTAGATCCACTGGATTCTAACCTAAAATTTGTCACTTTGCTCATAAGAGGTTAATAGGCAAGGCAAAGCCAAATGTCAGTTCCTCTTAAAGCAGTTAAGCAAACTGATAATGATAAAAATAATAATTAAAATAGCAAATACACCTGAAACAAACAAGTGGCAGTAGGAGCCTCTAATGATGATGATTAAAAAGGTAAACTTATTCTTTTTTATAAAAGTGATGGCTGATGAAATGTTTGCTATTACAAAGACACTTGCTATAATGCTAACACGTAGACTATGTTATAGATCACAGCTATCAAGGGAGGCAAGAATGTGAAAAAAAGACAAAAGGATCAGGGAGAGATGAATCATTGAATCTAAATGAAAACAAAAGAGAAAGTAAGAGTATAAAGAGGCACAGATGTATAGAGGTATCCCCAAAATGAGACCCTCTTCAGTGTAAGGTAAACATATAGTGACAGTTCCTAAAGACTGGATTACACTCGTGAGGTTGTACAACCCCCTGAGATCTTGTTAACTGGGTGACAGAGGAGAAAGAAAAAAAAAACAAAAACCTCCTGTGGTCCTGTGGCTGACTGAGGTATAAATATATTTGCAAAGGTTTTTAATTTATCTATTTATGCACGTTTCAGTTCAAGGTTGGTTGGTTTGCTTGGTGGTTTGTGGGGTTTTTTTGGGGGGTGGGGGAAGGCGTATTGTGAGTGTGCGGCTTTGTTCAGTGTTCTTTTGTTTTCTTTTCTTCTGGTTTGCACCAGCTCCATTCTGGTCCCATGGCTGTAACGCACATCTTCCCGTGAGTTTCATCAGGCAGGAACCCATGAACACTCCATCATTCAAAGCAACGCACAGCTAGGTGGGGATAAATGGGAGATCCAAGTGCAAAGCAAACTCCTCATCCACACCAGAACACTGATTTTAGATACAGCTTACTAAACAGATACTGCCTGCCTTACTTGCAAAGATGGTATCCATCCAAAAGAGATTAATAGCGTGCTGAGTAAACAAAAAAAAACTCAAAATCTAAGTTGCCTGTGTATGCTTTCTGCATACCGAGTTTGTTACTCAACCTCAATTATTTCGTGCCCATAGATTTATACAGTTCTTTCTTCACAGTATTACTAATTCAAAAAATTAAAAATGGATTCTATTCAACAAATCCTCCCCAGATAAAAGGTAAACTTAAACTGTAAACTTATTAAATATGCACATTTTATATTAGTTTCTACTTCAAAAGAAAATCGTTGTACAAGATACATATGACAGAAAGTGAACTTATTGTAAAAGATTCTCATAGACCATAATAGTGGTGCATACAAAAACTGAGAGCTTCTAACAAATTATTGCATGATAGATATTATTTCATAGTAGCTGTCTTATCAATAAGGTCAGAATGTTTACTATTTTTGCTTTTTGAAAATAACAAAATAAACTTTTGATAAGACAAATAGATATGTTTACATAAAAGTCAAGAACTAGTAAAAGAGTCTCATACAAAAGGGGGGAATAAATGACTAGAGTCCTTCTGAAGGGGCACTGTGATGAGCTTTTTAATTACAAAACAAAGAAAAACAGTCCATCATGATTACTGTTTAAGATTTATATTTATCAAGATCTGTTGCATTCAAGAACTTCAGAAGATTTCACTACTTATATCTAGCATCTGCCTGAATAGAAATTTTCATTAAAAAAAAAAAAAGCTATGTAATTTTAATTGTTATTTAAATTACTTCTCCTTAAAGGAGCTTATTTAAATGAAAGTTTAACTTCTGACAAACCAAGCTACATCCTAACCTTACTCTAATCTTCATTAAATAAATAATATTCTAAGACTCTGGCTGTAAACTTGTTATTTAAGTCAGTTGCACTGACTTGTCTTGTAGGAAGCACTAAGAAGATAACTCATTGAAGTCCGTATGAGCTTCTCGCAACTGAATCTTTTCTATAGTTGTTCTATTTCAGTTTATCTAATTCACATCCAAGATTAGTTTTGTTGAGAAAAATGATTATAAGTTTAGAACAGGAGTGCATACATTCAAACCTATGAATAAAATTGAGTTGGGATACAGTAAGACTGATCTATTCTAAAATCTTAAATAACAAGTTAATGAGGAACAAGTTAATTATTTAACTGCTTAAACATATATATTGGATTCAGCATAGGCACTGTGTATGTATGTATGCATATACATATATGTATATATAAGACTATCTTCCTCATTGGTAAACAAAAGCCAGAAGGGAAATGAAATTTTGGATACGACTTTTTTTTTTTTTTTTTTAATTTAAGGAAAACAAGTAAACTGTTGATAAGCAAACAAAGATTAGAATGGATTATTTAAATCAAAGTTTCTTATCATCCCCTGTAACTCAATTCACTTTGCTTAGCATATAAACTGCTGTCTTGTATAAGGCCTTGAATATACATGAACTCAGGAAAGCTACAGTGAGCCAAATGATTTCAAGCATGATAGTGCCCACGCAGATGCTCCCACTTACAAACAGAATGGTCTTCATTTCTTGAGGTTTCACAGACTCTAAACCCATTTTTTTCCCAAGTGGTAAAAAGTAGAGCGTTTGTTATCATTACTCAAATTTTCTTCACCACGTATTTATTCTGTTTCACTTTTCCCTTATACTTAAACCTTTCCCTAGACTTAAAGCATTGTAATAGTTAGTGATGAAAAGCATTGTAATAGTGATGAATGTTCAATGAAAGCAGAAGACTCTCAGGAAGAACCCATTCTGAAGCATGAGCAAGGTTTTCCACAAATGCAAGTACCCAAGAACAGTCAGAGTTCATATTAGCAATATAACTTCTAAATGAAATAAAACTGTATCAGAAGTTGCTAACTTTTACTTAGGAACAGATAAGCAATGATATAAATGTATATAAAGCACAAAGATTGTGTTTCTCAACACTTCGCATTTTCATTTATATAACATATTCAACATATCAGACCAAAGTACAGTAGGAACCTACCTTGAAGATGGCAACATGCTTGTAGGCTTGAAGTTTGTCATAAACGGATTAGTCGACTCATAATCAAAACTCTCCTGATGAGTTTCCCCAAATGCACTGGGTGATTTCAAGTCTGTAGAACTCTCTGATCCCCCATTGCTAAATTTATCTGACCTCCTGCTGTCTTTTTTTCCAGTCACTCTTTCAAAAAGACTCACTTTCTCTTTTTTCTCTTTTTTACTTTCTTTTTTTATTTCGACAGGTTTGGAAAACAGACTTATGTTTTGATCCCATGCTGCTGGGCTTTCTTCAAATGGATTCTTCTGTCTTGGCAGTGTAGCAAATTTCTGGGGTAACGAAGCACTCACATTGGTAAATGGGTCGTTCTGTGCTTCAAGTGCAGTTTCATCAACTGTGCTGTCAAGCTGGTTCATTTTAGAAGTATCGACACTTAATGTCCTTCTATGTGGAGACTTTATACTCCCTGCAAACAATCTGTTATTAGTACATTATCAATGAGATAGCACGGAACACCTTATGACATGCAGAGAATCCATTTTAACTTAGGTCTTGGTTTCCAATTGAGTATTAGTTCAAAACATGCTTGAATAACTAATCTATTTTTAAAAATGAACAGCTGTGGCCTTGACTTGGTGGTTCAGAAACGTTTAAGGAAGCAATAGATACTACAGCATTTTATTTTCTGTGTGAAAATTAGGTTGTACAAACAATACAGCTGTGGCTGGCGTGGCATTCCAGAAAACAGCAGTAGTCTATTGCATAATAACTTTGCACAATGCAAAGTACTTTCAGTTCTTCATATAAATCAGGTTTAAAACTTTGGTGATAGTTTTTAAACTTTTTAAAGACACTTTTATTTTTCAGAAGACATTATTTTCCCTAGAGTTCTTTCTTGAATGCAATGTTTCATTACAACATACTCTTAAATGAGGACATAAGATGAAAAATGATTAATTATCATACATTATGGTTTATAAGTTATTCCTTATGCTCAGAAACAGCATTTATAAGTTACCACCAACTAACAGAAGTGAAAAAATATATATATTATTAACTTTTTAGCCTTGGAATAGCTTCATAAACTAAAGAAACAGACTTTTGAATGTTGTAGTAGCAGAGACTTGTGATTATAATTGCCAAGATTAAGTAGCATGAGTTTTACTTACCACCTTCATCAACCGAACCAAAAGATTCTAGCTGACGCCTGAAGAGATGAGAGTAGCCAACTGTGCCAGATTTTAGTTTTTCTGAGGAGACGTGTGATCCTGTTAAATCTGACATTGAATGAGCTGAAGATAGCCGCTGAGGTCCCAAAAGGAAAGGTTTTTTTGGTTTTGATTTCATTTGTACTTCACCACTACATATCTCTATGTTTGCATCTGGTATGTGAGTACTTGGAATGATTGCAGAGGATGTATCTGAAAACGTCCCATCATTTTTTCGACCCTTCATTTTGTCTTTTAGTTTAGCAAAAGGGGATTTGGTTTTGTCCTTCATTGACAAATCAAACATACTTGCTGTCATGTTATTCCTCATAAACTGAATATTGACCTTTATTTCTCCTCTGTCTTTAGTTCTTTTTCCTTGTCTGGACTCTAGGTGAAACCACCTTAAAGGAGAAAAAGAACAAGTTAAGCTGTGTTTTCCGGAGGCTAGTCATTGAATTCTAGTTAGTTGGTTAATGTCTGGCTAATATAATTAAAAATAGGAAAACCAAATTCCATACCAAAAATCAAAATATTCCTGTATTGAAAAGCTTTTTAGTCCATATTTGTTTCTGAAAGAAGAAACATTTAATAACTAAAGAGGCATGAAGCTCTTTGCACTATTCACTTGTTGCAAGAACCAAAGTCAACTCAGTGGAAGCTTACTAAACTTCATCAAAGCTAATGGGCTCACATCTGCTTACAGATAATTTGTACCTCATTAATTATAGATGCAAACAAATTTTATTGTACTATTAAAGGAACGGTGCTGTTTTTCAAGTAGCCCTTATTTACCTGAGATGCATTAGCCAAATGTTTACTACGTGCCAAGTATTTCATTCATTAACCTATTCTCGTTTGATTTTGCCTCAGTTTATGTGCTAGCAAACGTTTTTCCTCTCTGTCCCTTCCTTCTAACCACTGGTAATGATTCATATCAACTGCACTACCAAGGAAACATCTGAGACCTTGGAATGATTTACAGTCAATCATCATTTTGGTTTTGCAACTGCAACCCCTGCTGACAGCGACAGCATCTCCACAAGCAGTAGTGGCAGAACAGCAAGCACGTAGGGTTGGGTATCTAACACTTGCCCCATCTTTTGCAGGTCACCAACAGGATTAACTTTAGGACTATTTCCACAGGCTTTGGAACCATGTCTCAAACCTCCACTCAAGGCTTTTTCTAAGTATTAAAGTACTCAATGGCTTATTTGGTTGGTACCATGAAGGAAAAGCAATATACCACTTCTCAACCTCCCTGAAAAGTTGGGGAGGAGAGGACAAATCCCCTGAAGGACAAGCTCTTCTACCTGTCTAGAGATGATGCTAAACCTTAAGTCCCAAAAAAGTGCACAAATCCCTCACAATTTATGGAATTACTAATTTCAAAATTCTATAACAATATATGTATTTTAGCTCTGTGCTTACACAAGTTAGACCAGTAAAAAACTCAGCTAAACACGGGAGTAGCAGCATCCCAACAGTTACTGTAAGATGGTTCCGTGTAGTAACGCATTGCCAGGAGCAACGCACGCATCCCAGCACAACAGTACATCATCATGATCAAGTAACTTTTGAACCAGAGACTAAGAAATGAAATTGCCTATCAACGCAGATGCAAAATTGATTATGCAGTTATACATACATTATTCAATACTGCCAAACACACAAAACAAGGTCAGAGAAGGAGAAAAATAGCCCTCAATTTCCTTTCAGATTTCATAAATATTTTTAAAGGTGACAGCTGAAATCAAGTTTTCAGAGAGATATACTATTTTTTGAGTTGAGAAAATACTTTCAAAAGTGACCTTCCAAAGAAATAATGAAAAGGTAAAGAGTATTATGGACTTTATTGTTGCCTTGTGACATCCAAAATGTTTTATGTACCACAGTAAAACAGAATAATTAAGAAATATCAGACACTGTCCTGACACTCCGTCCTGACACTGGACAACACGAACCCAGACCAGCAGATCCAGGAGTTCAAAAAGGACAATTAATGAAGGATGATTAAACTTGCCTCCTAAAAGTTTTCCTTCTGCTGCGAGATAAATTTGCTTATGTATTTTAAATGAAATGCAAAAACTGAAATATGTTAAGTGTCTGAAAAAGATGGATGGTTTTTCCTTTTAGTTAATAAAATTTCACTTCTTGGTAACTGATTCCAGAAACTCTTTAATTCATCTACAGTCTCTAAAGAAAACATACACAGCAGAAACAAGAGTGACTGACTCTCTTTTTTATGATGCATAACATCACAAAAACTGGAAGACAAGATAGGCTGCATCCTTTAAAACTCTTCTTTAAAAGAAATTATGTTCATACGTTCTTTTGTCAAAAAGAGCAATTAAAATACGTGTAACAAGCAAGCAAAGCCCTTGCTTATAGATCTCTACAGATTTTATCTGTGTGAAAGACAAAAAGAAAAAAAAAAAGAGAAAGCCCTGTCCATGATTGCTTACATAGTAAACAAATATATATAAGGCTTATGACTTTTTGACATTCACATTTATTAGCTCACCTAGACAGTAAAGAAACGTTTTCCCTTTCCCTCCCCTCTTATCTCTCAAACAATATTGTATCTCCAGTAAGATTCACGAATGTTCATGTTTCTAGTTAGAAATAACTGAAACTTTACACACGTATGACACACGCTAACTTGTTTTAGAACAATATCAAGACATAAATTCTTCAGCTTTTGGTGTGTTGAAGAAAGACTTTTCATTTAAAACTTAATTCAGCCCAATTATTTACATTCTTATCATGAATTAACAAGTACTCCGTGTCGCTATCAGCACTCCCCCACTAATGGCATACCTACACATACTGTTTTGACATTCACCAGGTCTGAAGGAGAGAATTTCGGTACACAGCTCATACATCGACATCTGTGGATTGTACGTTTGTTTTCAAAGCAGACTTTGAAGAACTTTACACCAAAACTAAGTTCAGCTGGGAAAACAAAGAAACTCTCCTTACCCTAGTGAGACGGAGATGCACGAGGGACTGGACCTTGTACCTGGTGGGACCAGGCTCAACGCTACTTCTGATTCCAATAGAATTTAATCATAAACTTTTTACTCTAGCTAAATTCCTCTGGACTTCAGTGGAATTTCTATTTGAAGAATGATTGCTAGATCAGGTCTGTGTATAAAACACATACATTTAATTTTTATAGGCATTTCAAGGAGGGTTTTTTTTTGTTACCTTGGAGAGTTTATCTTGATTAACTTACAATGAAGGTTCCATATGCTTCAGCTCATAACAGGACAATATGAGAAGCAGACTCGATGATTTTCTTCAAATTCAAAGGCAAATAATTATTTTTTTAAACAGATGAGAACAAATGCAAGCAATGCATTTGCGTGGAGCTGCACGTGAATAAGCAACTGAGTCTGTAAATGTTTCTTATTAGAATCTGTTTCTACAACACATGGGCGTGAGCAACAAATAGAAAAACAGTGCTGTACATAATAGAAAAAAGAATTGGAAAATGAAGTCCACTGTTTTCAGATAACATTTTGATCTTAAAATACTAAATTCCACTATACCACTGCCAATTTTAAAAATTGTAATGTATTATAAAAGCCAATAAAACTTGCTATTTTGGTTTTGTTTACAGTACTTTTAGCCACAATAAATGCTCCATTTGTCAAGCTGCCATAAGCTTATTCTATAGAAAGCCTGAACAAAGTAGGAAAATAGCCAATAACATACACGAACAAAACAGGGTGGCTTTTACGAGAGCAGATGCCCTTTTATTTAATAACCAAATATTACATCCAGTCTTGCAGACAGTCTTTATTTAAACAGACCTTGTACAAAGTCTGGCAAATTTTCTCAACTTCAAAGGAAGCCCTACTGCCTCCTGAATCACATTCATACTTCTTGCTCTCACCTTCCAATGTTCTGTAGGACAACATCCTCCATACACCTTCTAATTTCTTCTTCTCCCCTATGGTTTCCATCAGAAGAACCATTGCTTCTTTTTCTCATATGGTTTTGAGTGTGCTAATGGGCTTTCCCTGTCTTGCACAGGTTTCTGATCATTTTTATTTTGTAAGTATTATATAAACTGTCAGTCTACACGCTGGCAATTTTTTGAACACATAAAGAGATCAAGATTCATGGCGGAATAGGAAAAATCCTGTTGCGCAGCCCGCCCTGAAAAACAAAGCCCCGATCTGAAGAAACGTGGCAATCTTCTAACCATGACAAAATTACTTAATTTTGGCCACACCTACAATTAGGGGTGGAAAAAGAAAGCTCCCTTATTTCTGGGAGAGACACTAACAATCTTCTTCATATTATTAAAGAAAATTGTATGGTATGAGCAGCACTGAATCCTGCACCTTAGGAAAGGCAGACAGGAAGAGTAAAGGAGAAAAGTGAAGTAAGGTACTATTAATAAGTTACAAAAAATCTAGTCTGCTTAATTCCACCCAAATAACTAGTGATCTACAAATATTTGTATTTTCAACACAATTTCTTCAACTGTTCTTTTATTCCCCTTTTGCTGATTTCATTTTCTTTCCATGTACTCGGTTTTCCAACTCACTCTTGCTTACCTCTACTACTCCCATTATTCTTCATCCTATATTCAACAAATATTTTGAAAACAGTATCTTATTTCTCCCCTACTAACAGCAGGAAGCTGATGTCATGGTGTCTTACCCTCAAACACTGCCATGGAATTTGACTGTTCCAAGACTTGGTCCTCTCTCTTGTTTTAAGAAGTATCACTCAAGCTATTCTGCTCAATATGTGACTAACAGTATGGGCATGAAAAATCACCATCTATTTTAATTATATACAACTTTATAAGCCTCCAAAACCACTGGATACCTATCTACCAACTTCAACAGGCATTAGAAGTCTTCTAGCCAGCACATTCAACCTGTGTGTGAAAGAGAGGATCTTCTGACTCAGTTTCCTTGCCAGTGCTGAAGATGGGAGCAAAAAAAGGAATTTTCCCCCTCATTTCGCTGCTTCGCAAATATGGCATTCTGCTTTCACTCCATAAATACCTACTGAGTTGATCTAATATCCCTTTGCTGTAATTTTTAGTTGCAATCAAACATTTTTGCAAAATCCTGATTTTAATTGTGAAATTACTGAATGAATTCTGTTTCTAACCTTGATTTTATGGCTAAAACCAGTAGCCTGATCTGGTAAGTGACTTTACTCTGCTATGCAGTTATGAGGAGGTCAGTAGATACTTATAAAACTACCCCTAAAAACACCACCAAAATCCCAGTGACAGAACATGCCCACCAGCCATCACGAGAAGGAACTACTTCACGTTAGATTACATTTGTCTGAGTTAGATACGCTGAAGAAATTTACTCCACTAAATCTCAGTAACATAAATGTCCTCAGCTAATGGCTAAAAAGCAGCATCCAAAGCCCAGACTTGTCTAGCATGTTCATTAGCAGCAAACGCACTTAAAAAAAATGCAGAAGGTATTTTTTCCCAGTAAGCCACTCGGATACTGAAGAGTCTTACCCAAAAGGCGGAAAAGTAGGAAAATTAAGGCAAGGGACTGAGCCCAGCCTCCATAGCGCATGAGGGGAAATGAAGAAGAAAATGGATTATTTATTAAGATAAGTGATGACATTCACAAAGATGAATACTATTACTTTCTGGAAGCCAACCGAAATGAGATATACAAAGTAGAGCTTAAAAATAAATATTACAGACTGACATTGTAACACCACAAAACATATGGGAGCTGACGCATATTACAATACCCGTACAAAGGGGTTAGCTAACATCAGCTGGAATCAAAGTAATTAAACCGGTCTTTGTTTACACTATTTATTGTTTTGGCTGAAGACTGTGTGTGAAAACTTTTATTTCAGAAACAAAATAAGTGAAGGTATGAGGATTAAGGCGAGTTATTTCACTTGTGTGTGTGGAAGCATGCGTGTGCACAGAAACCGGAGCACAGAAGTATTGCAGTCCAGATGGCACTCAGGCTCTGAGTCAGAATTATGACTTATTCGGGATATACGCTCACAGTTGTTGTCGAAACCTAAATGCTGGGCATATTGCTAGCTGATTTTAAAATATTGCTACGTTCAATCTACAGCTGGGCTCCACTTTTTGGTTTTCCCCATAAGCAGCTTTTTCTTCTGTTTGTTCTCCACTACTAACTTTCCTCCTCCTTTTTGTTTTGTTTGTTTGTTTGTTTCCTGAGTGCTACCATGAAAGCAACAGAGCAAATCCATATGGATCCTCCACGCTGCTTATTCTTTTTGTACCTTTGAGAAATTTTGTAATTACCACTCTTCCCACTTTTGACTAGAGCAGAATGAGTTTTTCTCTCTTGCTTTAACCACAACATTTTGATAATTTATGTTACAGCCTGCCATTTCCACTAAAATTTAAGACTGTAAAATGAGCCAGAATGCATTGTTCTGGTTTGAAATAAACGTAAGGCTCAAAATTAGTAAATAATATTTATTATGTTTTGTTATGTTTTATTATAAAAGTGTTCCTTGATGAGCTCTGAGCCCCCCACAATCATGCTTTCTGTTTATTCACAGTTGTTTGCTGACTCGATCCAAGCTGCACTGGAAGCCTGCCTCCTGCTCACGCTGCTGCAGATGAGAGAGGACAGGGCAGAGGCAAGGGAAGGGGGGAACCTTTCCATATAAGAGGGTGGCTGACGAGAAGGAATTCACATTAATTTGGAGGAAGTCACAACATTTTCCTCTTTCAGGAAGCTCAGCAGTTATAAGGAGAAGCACGTACGTTAATGTGAAGTGGTATTGATCGAGGTCAATCTTCAATTTTTGTGATTCGCTTCATGAGAAGTTGTTTGTGACTCTTTTGTATGGCCAACGTACACAGCGGACAAACATCTTAGATAATGCCAAGACTCCTTTACTGTACTCTGCTCAGATAAACATTTTTGTCAATACTGCTGCAATTTGACGGTGTGGAGAGGAGGCTGAGGTATTACAGAAACCAGGGAGAAGGGGAAATAAGTCACATACCAAAAATGTCTCCTCCAAAAAAAAAAAATCTTTAAGAAATAACTCTACTATGGCCTGCCCCCTCTAGATTTACCCTTCCAGAGAAGTGTTGCACCTTAAATCAGCTGAAGGTATAATAAAATTAGCTCTCCAGGAAGGCTAATAAAGGAATGGACAATAAATAATGGGGAATTAGAGGACAACAAGGACCAAATGAATGCTGATGAAATAAGTAATATCATGGTGAAAGCTAATGAAAATTCTTTTTTCTGTTGTGCTCATTTAGCACACAGGAGGAGAAATAAACACAACACTAAGCAGTCATTAAGAAAGCTACTGAAAAATACTGCAGTAAATTGAGTCAGTAAATGGGTATTTTTTACTCCATAGTAATTCAAAAATGTGTTTTGATGTTACACATTGTCAGATCACCAGCAGTATTAAGGCAACTATGAATTATAACTGAATCGAAATAATTACAAAAATATACATACACTTTAAAACACAGTCACCCGTCGTCATTTAAATTTAACTGCGAGAGCAGAAGAGTTGCATTTGTTCTAGAATAGCAGGCCAAAAAAAAAAAGCAATGTATTTACCAGTATGAACAAAAAGGAAAATGGGGATTTTACTGCAAAAAAAATTAAACTATGGTAGAAATCTAAGATCAGAAGAATTATGCTCAATATACCTCCAATGAAGCTGTATCTCCCAAGTTTCTCAAACAGTTAAACTCACTAAAAACTCCCGACATCTGGAGCCTAGTTTTCAAGCCTGGAGAAATGAACAGAAAGAGTAAAAAGAGCCTGCCCATTTCTAATTACAGCAGACTCGCCAGAGAGGCAAATTTACAAAGCTACCACGATGCAATGGGCACTTTTTTTTTTTTTCCACAAAGGCAGAAAGAAAATGAACTAGGGTCCTGCAGATGCTTTGGCTGAGGTCTCTGGAAGAAACCTAGCAAATGACCATCTGAGCTGCATCTGGATCTAACCGTTCCAGGAATTTTCACTTTTAAGAAATTGAAAAATCATTGGTTTTAGGAAGAAAAAGGACATTGCTAGATGGTGTATACAGAACTTTCACTATCAAATTATACTAAATCATTGCTTTGTTTCATTAAACCCTGTGCCAGAGCAAGTTTCTTAGAACACCAGACACGCAAATCTTATCGTGAGGCCTCTGCCTAAAAACTTTACTGCAGAAAGTATTTTTCTTAAGGTGTCCCAAGCAACAAACAAAAAGCATTATACATAGAAAAAAAAAAAAAAAAAAGGGAGTATTTTTCTCTGGCATGTTTTTCAAGCTGCAGTGAATCTGTAAGGGTATTTCTTCCAAATTATCAAATATTAATTTTTTTTTTTTAAAAGATACAAAGAGCTGAATGTCACACACCTCGTCCTCTTCCTAGGAATTCAAAATCAGCTGGTAGCCTTCACTTCTCATACCTCCTCACTAAGAAAGCACTAGGGAATTGCTGACAGGGTTCAGCATTGTGTAGAATATTAAATATCTTTTTTGCAATACCCTGGTGACTCTTGAGTCTGTCTCTTACAGCACCATATGTACAGCTGTGTTGGAAAGAGGAAGCTATTAAATATATTAAAAAGTAGAAATATTACCAATAGACACTTCATCAAATAACTGGATCTCATTCATCCCCAAACAAAGCAAGAAATGTTAAGGTTACATCAACATAACAAAATAACTCTGGATTTAATAACACCACAAGCCTGTTGAACATATTTGAAAGTAAAAACGTTGCTTAATAAAACAGATTAGTGTTTCTGAAACAATGAATATAGCTTTCAACCATCAAATGCTTCGGTAATAAAGACATTGGACTCGGTCTTGAAAGGTACTGGGTATCTCAGTTCCCACACCACAGTCACAGCTAGATGGTCTTCAGGTCCAAATATATCACTCTTAGT
This sequence comes from Cygnus olor, assembly GCF_009769625.2. Classification (NCBI taxonomy): domain Eukaryota; kingdom Metazoa; phylum Chordata; class Aves; order Anseriformes; family Anatidae; genus Cygnus; species Cygnus olor. The sequence continues at coordinate 31,380,415 of NC_049175.1, forward strand.
TTACTGCCAACTTAGGACTACGAATATTTTGTACCAAAAAGGATTTAATAAAAGGAAAAAAAAAAAAGAAAGCATTTTTTTGAGATCACATTTGTGAGCATTTTCTTGAAAGTTTGCCCCCCTCTCACATACACTTTCACACGTTCAAATACTGCATCCACATCTCCAGCTAACGCTTATGGGAAACAGCAACAGCAGACATGCGTTCACAAAGGCATAAAAGGAGACAACCACAATAACTTTTAAAAAACATCTAAATGCTTAAGGACCACGTTATTTTTTTTCCAAAACGATTTTCCAAGGGACACATTTTACTTGGTTTCTAAGCATATAAAGACCACAATAGGAAAGTGGATTTTCAATGGCTCCTACCTCGTAAGAGTTTAAATCAGCAGTCAGAGAGCACGTGCTGCCAAAACTCCAAGCAACCATCTAGCCGCACTTTTACACGCAAGACTTTTACAAGTAGGGCTGTTAGGCTCTAGAAGCCTAACACCCATCAACTTCTAATAAGATCTGCAATCTTAAATGCTCAAGTAACTCCTGAAAAGAGGACTTAGGATGTTTGTAAAAGTTTCCCAACGGTCCCCTGTCTGGTGAAGCATAGCTCGCAGGCAGCGCGGAGCGCTCTCGGGAGCCCTCGCGTTTTCAGTGGTGGTCTGGGGAAGCATCGCTGCACATTTACGTAGCAGGAGTTCTTCTCTCACACTTCAGAGAAAGAAATGAAAGAACAACGAACACATATGAAACCAGGCTAAGCACAACTTCATGTAAAAAATACTGGCAGGATCTGAATATTTATTGAACTGACAAGGACTATGTTAATTTTGCCAGTTACGAGTTCTTGAGATAATTTTTTAACACTCCAACACTATTTTTACTAAAATTAATGCAGAAGTGTCTGGATCCCCAAAGGGAAATAGGTTTTCTTATTCACAGTAATACATGAATAATTTACATATTTTCCTACAGTTCGTGAATACATATTTTTATCTAGTTTGACAAAGTTTTCACATTTAGTAGCATTTTTACGTCATTCATTCACCTTTTTCTTGCAGAGCAGCTAGGTGTTTAACCTAAAGCAGTTGTCTACTGACTTCCAAGATAATTACGGCTGATGATTAAAAGAATATTTAAGATCCATGTCTGAAGAGCACTGAAACTTTTTGAACCAAGCGTAAACAGAAAGACTCTAAGGCTAGAGGCATTAACATGTATTGCAAAAAGATAACTGTACCGCTACTGGTTTGCCCTATCTTTTTAAGATAAGCAAATAAAAGGTGTATTACTTTGCACTACAGACCCAGAAGAGATTTTTTATGGACATGTTGTTCCCTGTTATGTGGTTAGGGAACATACTGTTTTGTTAAAAATTCAGTTAAAAGAAAAGAAAAAAAAAAACACAAAGCTAAGACAGCTTTGACCTGTCTTTGGTGCTCCTTCAACCTCAACCACCACTCCACATAAGCGGAACCAGGTTTTGAGATGGTTTTCAGGCTCTGATCAACAAGATCTGGCTAGTGTTGCTGCACTGACTGCCGCCTCCAACTGTCTGCTCCGACTCTGCTGGAGGTTGACGCCTCCACAGCACAGTCAGCAAAAGATAAACGATGCCAGAGTCTTAGTCACTGATGCAAAGTCCACCATCTCACCATAAACCACCACCTCTAGCAGAAGAAATACCTCTAACAGAAAAAATGTCTAACATTGGTTTTACCAGCTGAGGTTTGGGTACAGGTTCCTTTCTACTCTACTGATGAGAGATGAAGGAAGAAAGATATCTGGGGCAGGAACTTCTTAACTGCTGCAGAACATCTTTGACCACGCACAGCTTGCTTAGAGGTCTCTCCATGCTGTTCTTGTACACCTTCTGTGGGACAAATCTAGCTAAACCAGACATAAATAATATAGTCACAAGCATGCTAGCAGTACCCTTACACCTATACAGTTATTCCCATACACTTTGGAGGATAAATCACACTGGCACCAGACATCTTTGTGCAACCATTCCCTCACTAGAGATGCTAACAATTCTACTAGTTTAGCTAAAAAAACAGACTCGTAACAACAAGTTAGATACATTTACTGCTCAGTCTAATAAATCGTTGTGATGCTTTTTTTTAAAATTATATTTTTATTTTTTGCATTCTAGTGACTGAATTTGCTGGCAAACAACATTTTTACTTGAAAAGTATTCTGTAGGTAATGATGGAGGCTACTACAATGGCAGAAATTTCTCTTCTGTCTTCTCTGTAGAGGCCTGCTTGCAGGATCGTGGCCTAAGACTAATCAGGATCAGAAAACTACCATACTGTTGTGGGTAGCCTTCATTAAGTCACAGTTCATTGACCACTAAAACATAAATATAAAATATTTAAAGACACTTGGTTGCAGCGATTGAAGAAAAACATTTTTAGAGGGAATGACACCAGGCTTCAACAGAGCCTGAGTTTCATACATGGTTCAAACAGGTACAAGCTGAATGGGGATATTGCCTTTAGCAGAACAAAAAAAGAAATCATTTAGAAAAACAGACTGTAATGAGCTCGTGTTGCACACAATAATCTGTCAAAAAGTGTTAATGTTATTGACAGCCCTGCCCTGCGCTGGGTGACCACTATGATTTCCGTAAACTTCTCTGTGGAAGAGGTCAGTCCCCAATGACATAACTGTATATGCCTGGGGCTTTCAACACACCAGAGAAGAAAGAAATGCCCTAATTTCATTTCAAAATTCCTTAATCACAAGGCTTCTATTTCCCATCCCCCCTCCAAAGTGCATGCATACAAGGAATACAAGTTATAATGAGAAAACAAACAAAACCAAACAACCGTCACTTACTCTGTTTTCCTCCTTTGCTTGTCCTCAAATATATCGTTCAGACTGATTGCCACCTGGCCCAAAAACTTGTCCAGCCCCACCAGCGACCTGTGCATGACAATCAGGTACAGGATGTATCTTTCTGGATTCTCCTGCATGAGTAATCCGGGCAGCTCGAAAGAGGCCTCCTCTTTCCATACTGGATCCAGGGTCTTCTCGGCTACCGAGGTGGAGTACTTCTCCTTGCCCAGCTGTATGATAGTGTAAGCGTCGTTGGTGCCACCTTTGCCTTTGGGCTTCAGACCTTTGGCTTGAAGAACCGTGACTTGCACGTGAGTTGGGAACCACTTCTGGGCTTGCTCTGCCAGCATCATCTTTGAAGCAGCAATACCCGAGTCCGCGACTCTCCGTCAGGGCACTTACAGCGGGGACACCTGTCAGCCTCAGGGCGCTCTTCCCCCAGCACTTCTGCCTACGGCTGCCACTGACCGGCCCCCGGCAGCCCTACCGGTGGCTCCATCCTACGCCCTACCGGCTCCCGCTCTCCCTATTCCCGTCCCTTCGGCCCGCCGACACCTCTTCCTCCCCTCCACGGCCCCCAGCTTCTTCCGGGGCCGCCCGGCGCTGCCCGGGGCCCGGCTCCCCGCCCGCCCGCTCCCGGCCGGCCCCGCCGCCCGCAGGGCATCCCCCGGCCCCGGGCCCGCCTCAGCCCCCCTCGCCCGGGCCGGGCTCAGCCGCGGCGCGGGGCCCCCGCAGGCCTCCCCCGGCCCCTTACGGTCTCGGTGCTGCCTGAGGGCGGCGGGCAGAGCCGCGGGGCCGGGCCGGCGCTGCCCCGCCGCCGCCTCAGCCTCTCGCCGCGCTCCCCCCGGCCTGACGGGCCTGGCGGGCCGGCTCCGCCGCTTCCGCCTTCCCCATGCTGCCGGCGGCGGCGGCGGTCAGAGGGCAGAGGGCAGGGTTCGCCCCCTCCCAGCCGCCGCCACCGCCACAGCCGGGCGGTGCCTCCCCTTCTCCTTCTCCTTCCCCGCCGGCCGTGGCCGGGCTGAGAGGAGCGGGGGGCCGGGCCCGGTGCCGCCCGGGCGCCCGGCTGCGGGCCGGGGGGACTTCACCTGCATCAGCCCGGGGAAGGCTTCTCACGGGGGGCTGAGGAGGAGCGGGCTCGCAGGCCAGCCCCAGCCCGGCTTGTCCTGCTGCAGGCTGCTTGGGGAAGTCCTGGAACTTTTGCTCCTTAATTTTTTCCTACCCCACCCTGACAAGTGTATTTAACTTAAATGAGGAAGCAAAGATAGCTGGCAGACGTTTTGAGGGCACAGTTTTGTTGATGTTACACACCTGGAGTCAATGGGTGTTTGTGCACATGCACCTGCAAGCAGAGTCACAGGCATTAACTTCACTTCTGCAAAAAAAACAGAAGCCCCCACACACAGTATCGGTTGCCAGGGTCTGTATCCCACCCATGTAAACCACAGCAAGCAGACATATCAGCAGCCCAGTCAGATAATACTTCATCCACCACCCCTCACTCACGAGTCCCCAGCCTGTGGCCCACGGGTTAGTGAGCAACAAAAGCTTGGGAGACCTTCTCCTGCTGCTCTGAGCTACAGGAAATTAAAAAGCTAAAGTTGAAGGCCATTAGGGAGAGTAAAGTATGATGTTGCCCACAACACATAACGCTGAGCGAGTTATTGTCCAGGGTCAAAAAAGGTTGGGGATCGCTGGTCTGCACATAGTCATTAGTTTCCCTTTACAAGCTGAGCCTAGGCTCATGTTATCTCTAACAGTTTAAATAACTACTTGGATGACCCTTAAGTTTTGACTGTGAACTGGATATTTGTCTGCACGCTCTGATAATTAATATGGTGCTGGCATGTAGTTCCTCTTCCTCATCATATCTGCTTTTTGTTCATGTTGGAAGATAGTCCAGTTGGAAATGATAACTTCAGAACATTTCTTGGGATCATACTTAGACAAAAGCATATAAATGAGTTAACTAGGGTAGTGGTTTCTTGAAGAGTATGAATGCTATAATTATCTGCCTTGGTTTGGTATTGGTGAGTGTTGTGGTTTAACCCAGCAGGCAGCTCAGTACCACACAGCCTCTCACTCACTCTCCCCAAGTGGGATGGGGAGAGAATCAGAAAGGCAAAAGTGCGAGAAGTCATGGGTTGAGGATAAAGACAGTGTACTCAGTAAAGCAAAAGCTGTGCACAAGCAAAGCAAAACAAGGAATTCATTCACTACTTCCCATCAGCAGGCGCATTCAGCCACTTCAAGGAAAGCAGACCTCATCACACATAATGGTTTCATGGAAAGACAAACGTCATCGTTCCAAATGTCCCCCACTTCCTCCTCCTTTACCCCTGCTGTTATTGCTGAGCATGATACCATAAGGTATGGGACATCCCTTTGGCCAGCCTGGGCCAGCTGTCCTGGCTGTGTCCCCTCACAGCTCCTGGTGCACCCCCAGCCCAAGGCTGGCCGTGCAGAAAGTCCTTGCCTCTGTGTAAGCACTGCTGTGCAACAACTAAACATCGGTGTGTTATCACCACTGTTTTCATCAAAAATCCAAAATACAACTTCATTTGAGCCTCTACAAAGAAAATTAACTCTATCCCAGAAAAAAAAAAAAAAAAAAAAAGACAATATCCACCCCTTATTCCATACCACTTAAGCCATGCTCAGGTCCCACACTTTCCTATACATCCTCATTAATCACCACTCTTCAATTAATACACTGATATTCCCTTAGTCTGTAGACCACCCCAGTGAAATGTCCATAAAATATCCAAGGAATTTTTTTAATCCATGACTTAGCTTTTATCTGTTATGGTAGTTGCTCAAGACAGGAGAAGCAGTATGTTGTGTGGAATTACTGGTCACCAAAGCCATCTCGGGTCAGGTCACTTGCTCCACTGCTTGTGAGGCTCATCCTCCAACATTTCAAGTGATTCCTGCTATAGGACTTCCCATAACATGCAACTCAGAGTTACAATAATTTAAAGATTTATCCATCAAAATCTCCACCCTTGGTCCCTTCGGACCAGACTACAGGGTTTAAAATTGCAAAGAACTCCTCCCCTCTCCCCTGCTCCAGCCTGGACTTATGCATTGGCCACAGTCCTTTAGAGGGGTACCTGCTCCAGCACAGCCTTTTCCATGAGTCACAGTCCCTTCAAAGGTCTACCTGCTTTGTAAGCACTGCTCAGCAACAACTAAAATATCAGTGTGTTATCAACATTATTTTTCTCCTAACTTAAAAACAACACACCAGCCACTATGAAGAAAATCAATTTTATCCAGCTGAAACCATGACAATGAGATACCATTGATCAAATTAAGGCTGCGCATCAACTCTTTGGGATAAATCACCTTCACCCCTCACCTGGAAATTGCTTGTCCTCCTCTCCAGCTCTCAGTGTCCCCTAAGATCCTTAGGTTTCTTTCCAAAATGTGTCACAATAAGTTGTTAACAAAGTTCCCAGGCTGAATTGCTGTGCTTGGGGATGTTGTAGCAGTATTTAGACAAATGGCTGGAAGAGTGAGGAAGGATAATCATAAAAGTGTTCTGCAGGAGACTGAGGCCATGGGGAAAAAACACTGGGGAACCAGTAAAACATATGTAAATCACATTATTTTTTAAACGAATTTTACCACATACAACTTCTCTTTTAATGGAGTATTCATTGCATCAAATCTAAACTAAGCATGATGCAATTATCAGATGAAAACAAGAAATGAATTTTAGGTAGGCAGAACGTATTTATTTAATCAGAAATTTAAGTCAGAAATCATGTCTTGCATGCTGTGTCATAGAAAAAGTTTTATGAACTCTTACAGCGGGCAGGATTTGTGCTTTTTCCTTGAATTTTATTGGTATTCTATTATTTCATCTTATCGTGCCTTTCTAAATTAGGGCTAGCTTGAATACATATGTTTGCAGCTGAACAGGGGAAGGTGAAGGAACTTTTGTAGCTCAGCCTAAAATATACCAACACAATACACAGTCTGCTGTTCCTGATTTAAAAGTCAGTGACAGATTATTAGTCCTCTTCTCTTTGTCCATAACCTGGCATGTGAGAAGAACAGAGGGGAGCCTTTCTCCCTGTCATTTCTCTCCCTCTCTCTGTTCATCTGGCGGAGCAGGCAGTGGGGACCTCTCAGCTCACCCACTCCCGTGAATTAGAGTGAATTTTGTTCAAAGGTGCACCAGATATAATTTATTCCCTCTTATAGCCCTCCAGGGTCAAGCTGCAATCCAGCCTTTTGATTCCATCCTCTTTGGAATAGGGACATTGTCTTCTTGAACGTAACGTGCAGTATAAATGACAAAACATCTCAGTTAAATAATGATATCTCCAGCAACACAGCATCCCCTGACACTATGTTAGAGCATTAATCCAGAAACGACTCAGATTCCCATTTACTAAACCACCGCCACCACTCAGTGGCTGCATGCACTGTAGGTTTTGCTCATCCCCGTCCATGATTCAGCGAGTATCACACTAGAAAAATCCATTTTGTTTTCTGTGCACTGCTTTGGTGACGAGACTGTAATGTTCCTTCGCTTTTGCTTTTCTTCCACGTTGAGACCAAGCATTGTGGGTGCAGGACAAACAGTGCAGGAATATCAGTGGTCATTAAGATTAAATATGTTGCCTTAGCAGTACAGTGGGAATGCTAATGAGGATGACTAATCTTTGAGAAACAATTTTTTCTGCCTGAATTTGAAGCAGGCACTAACCAAACAACAGTTCATGTCGGGAAGGATACCATGAAGCTGAGGGGTGATGGATAAATTCTCTTGTCACTGTCTCTTTGCTGATTAGAATAAGCAGACAAAAATAGATACTGGAGAAGGAAAGTCCTGGGACTCTGGAAGAGATAATTAAAACTCAAATGTCTCTTGGGTAAAGAGAGGCGTTTTCCTTAGACTGTGTTTTTGGCAAGATCTGCAATTCATGCTTGCTCGTGAAAAGCACTCATCTTTTTATGTGTCAAGGTCATCACGTTCCTTCTTCTAGTTAGCTCATTTCACTAAAATGCATCTTAGTCATAAAAAGCTGTTTATTTTGAGTGGTTTATTTAGGAAGGAATTACAAAGTGGACTGAACATGAGGGAAAGGGCGTTGCCTCAAAAAGAGGACGTGCAGGAGCAGCCAGGACAGGACAAATAGTGCAAATCAGAACCAAAGAAGCCTTTCTGAGAGCAGAGGTTCTAGCTTTGATGACTTTTCCTCAGCGGCAAGAGATCTGGCCTTGCTTTTCTCAGCTGTCTTCCTCCAGCCCTCCATGGGTAGAGGGAGTTAGGGGAGAAGGACAAGGCAGAGAAGGATACAAGAGCTACCAGGCTTCCTGGAGGCCAAATCATTTTTAACACAATGTAGCTCTCAAGGGAGATACTTTTGAATGCAAGCTCCAAGCGTAACATTTTAAGCTCAAAAATCTTTAAAAAAGAACTGGAAGAAAAGACATGATTGAATATCCTCACAATAAATGGACTTGGACAGAAAACAAGGTACAATGATGAGAGAGTTTAAAAAGCGATTATCACAGAACAACAGTGGATATCTACAGCGTATTTAACATGGAACCTTAATCCTCATGTGTGCCATCTATCTCTATTACACATTCTTCCAGGCATTTCTGGTCCAAAAGATCAGCTTTTTAAATTTTTATGTTTTTATTTTTAAAAAAGGGTATTCCAAGAATTATGGTGGATTTTTGTCAGTTTCAGTAATTTGAAATTCCCTCTCCACTCTCATTACTGAGCCAATGGTACATCTGATTAAACATCAGGCTTGATATTCTGGCTGCCCTTGCACAAGAAAATACAAAAAAATCTTTTAGCCTACTCTGCTCCGAGGCTGTTCGATCCTCTGCTTTTCATTTCCAGCTGCATACTTGCTAAAGAGGATCAGAGCAGTTTACAGTGGTAAACTGGAGTAGATAATCTGGTGATTTAATTTCTCCCCGACTTCTATTTATGAAGTAGGAAGCTTGGAAGCTTTTTGCCTTTTTTTTTTTTTAAATGCTATCTCTTCTTTGAAATTATTTGCTGAATGATTCTTTGTTGGCAGATCTTGGGTGATGTGTTTGTTTTGAACATTATGCAGTTGTGAGGTACAGGCTGGTTTTGTCTAGACATGCAGCAAGCTCCTGCTTTCAGCCTAGCCGTCTAACTTTCAGTAGCTGTTGCAACTGTCCAGATTACACATTTACTGGAGAGACTATGCAAATTTTTGAGACTGAACACAGTTGTTTGTTAACTTTATCTTAGCTTTTGTTATTGTTTCAATTACTGACTTCTTCAGGAATTCAGTAGAATTAATTGATTGCAGAAACCAGATTGCTGGGCTCAAACCCACCACAGTGAATTGGAAAGTTTTTCTCATGCTACTGTTTCTGTCTGCTCTCTTGGTTTGAGAAAAAAATAAATAAATCGTTAAGCTGAATGTATTTTGATTGAAATATTAAAAGCTAGGTGAACATATTCATTGTGTTTCTGGTCTGAACCCAAACGCTGCATCCCCAAGTATAGGGATTCTTGATTTTCTTAGGCTGGATGAGCTAGGCAATGTCCCGCTTGGCATGGTCCCTTTTACTTTTCACCTTCACTCTTATGGCCTGTCTCTTCAGATCTCATCCACCTTCACTCTTATGGCCTGTCTCTTCAGATCTCATCCTCCAGCAGCCTTTGGCCTCAACAGTAGGCTGAATCTTCCTATAGCTCTCAACAGCCATACACACACTTTCTTGCTGGTTTGAAGCTCTCAGGTACTGCCACTGTCATTTCTTCTGTGCCTTTCTCCTCTGTCACCAGGTATGGGTTTTTTCTCCTCTTTGCTTAGGATGTAGCTTCGGTCTTCCCTGTCTCATTCTTCACTGGTACACAAAGGATCGCACGACAAATAGCAAAGGAAAAGCGTGCATAGAGAAAGGGTGAAGGATTAAAATAGGCAAATGCACATTGAATTGTCCATTGTTTTAATTGAAATCTGGTACTTTTCAACCAGAAATCTGGAGTCACAGTTACACTAGAATATGTAAAATATCGGACTTCAAATAAACACCAGGTAATGAATGTTGGAACCATCATCTTTTTTGTTCATTTTTCGTTGAACTTCTTTCACAGCCTTTCAACACTGTCATCCATTGTGAAGTTCAAAGAGGCTTAAATGCTGTAAAACAATCATCGAATGCTATAATTAAACTTGCCAGTCATCCAGATTTGACCCAAACTGCCTGTGTCTCAAGATGTTAGTCAGGTGTCTGCGTTAGACCTCAGTTCAGTTTTATAAAACCATGGAGACATCTAGCTCTCAGCAGCTTTAGCATAAGCCATAGGCAGGCAAATCATTCTGTTTTTTCTGTCAAAACGTCCCAATTGTGCAAACTCCCCATGCACTTCTAATGTAAAATACCCACAGGATACCTCAGGCACATCAAAAGGCCATGGCCTTGCCCGAGACCTGGGAGGATTCACATTGCCTTCAGGCAGACCTCCACATGGGATGGCACCAGGCACATGCAGCCCCTGAGAGCTGGATCCAGATTTCTCTTTGGTTCTCCTAAAATGTAATGGAAACCTCCAAGTGAACCCTTAAGGGAAGCACCCATTCAAAAGAGACAGAAACACAAACTGAGGCTCAATCTAAAGAATTACATTAGAAATAGAAATTGCCTGTGTGATATCTATTTTCAGACCTAAATATGCACATTCTTTTCTTGTTTGCAGTACATATCTAATGCTTGAGGGTTGCAAACAACTTCCATGCATTGGAACTGGACATAAATAACATAAGGAGAGTCACGGATAATTTTGCCCTCTCTACAGAGAATAATCGGTTTTTTTTGCACTTGACATGAACTAAGAAGTGTTAGCAATATAAATAAACGACTTGAAAATTATGACCTTTCTGGTTTCCCATTGAATTAGAAGAGGAAAAAAAAAAAAAAAAAAAAGAATAGATTTTTACCATTGTCCGAGTATGAGGTTTCTTTAGAAGTATTTTTTCTGGGTTTAAATATATCATGCATTTATTCTCTCTTTATAGGTCTCCAAGGATCTCAGAGACCATTAGCTCAGAAATTATCCCAAAGTTATCAACTCTCAAGGAAAACCTCAGCAAATACCATAAAATTACATCCCCAAAAAAGTTTTTAATAACTGGAGTTCTGACCTTCTCAACTTCTTTCCCCTTGTTTACAAGACCTAAACGTTCAACATTAATAGGCTGCCACTTGAGACCAGGTAAAAGTAACTTATTTGCAGATACGTTAAATTCCAACATTGCTTTGTGTACTAAGCTTGCAGTTACAGCAAGATGGTGAAGCATCTACCCACCTTAAAGCAGAAACCGTGTGCTGCTTGAAAGAGTGAAAACAGCCTTCCTTCTTAAAGTTTGGTCTTCTTAACTAAAACACACCTAAACTTCCTCCTCATTCCCAAGACTTTTTCCCAGACTTAGCTACCCCCAAAGTTTCTTCCCAGAGATTTTCTCCTACCAGAGGCCTACCCCATGTCTCTTCTGTTGTTGAAGGGTCTAATGGAATCCACCTGCACCACTGAGTCAGCCGTGATTAATCTGCAGTTAACTGCAGGGTCTCAACACCTCCGATGTGTTGGTAACAGGAAAATCCTTATTCCCTGATGATACAAGGGGGGAAAATAGTAGTAATAATAATAACAAAATAAAAGTAAAATAAAATAACATAGCATAAAATGTTTTAGGAAGGAAGGAAATTTTATGTATTTGTTAGACTTTGACTTAACATGTATCCTTTTCAAGTCCTGATAAACTAGGACATGGATTTTCTAACTCTTCACCCCATGTCACAGAGCTGGTATAAATCTCAGAATGATATTTGGCATTTTGGGAGAGGTTTTTTCGCTTGCTGTGTTGATGAATAGTTCAGATTTTATATCATCATTGACTTCTAGCAATATAAATTTCAATTTGGCTTCAGCATGGTCTTAATATAAATATGTGATTAGAGAAGGAATCTGAATTAAATTGCTGTAGTTAAGTTTTATGTGCATTAAATGTATGTACTCCAAGCACTCTTCTCCAATGTTGCTTACAACCCTCTTTTCTTTGAAGCATGGTTTATTCTTAGAAAACTCAAGCTGCTCCTAAAATTCTGCTCCCAGTAAGAGACAAATTAGATAAAAACAACTTATTGAGAGAAGAGAGCTTACAGAGCTCATGCAAATAGACATGGAGTGCTGCTTGACAGCCTTCTACACTTTTTTTTTCTTTTTTTGGAAGAATTATCCAATACCCAGACATATAACAGATAAAATTTCACTTTTCCAAGATATCTGTACTGCATCTTCCCAACACCAAAAGTTGGAAGGATTGTGAGGGCTATGGGAATACTGCAAATTTATTTTGGCACTGCCTAGTACTTCAAGCATCCTGGAAATCAGCACTGGATATGTTCTCATAGTCTAGATGTAAATTAGCCATATGCGCATTAGTGGTGTTATTTACAGATTGAATTGTGCAACTATACTTAGGGCCTTAGATAAATTATTTGTACATTGGGTCCAATTTTTGCTGTCATTTACAGTAATATAAATCTAGGATCACTCCACTGAAGTCAGTGGGGTAATTATTTTGAACTTTCTCCAGTGTGACTGAGAGCAGAACTTAGCTTCTGATTAGTATTTGCAGCTCTGAAGCCTTCTCCCCTACACTAGAAGTCTCCTGAGTCTGCTCTGTCAGTTGTGTTCACTATTGCATTAGAGATGTGCGCAGTGAATTTACCTCTGTCTGAAAGCAGAGCCGTGCAGTCAGATTTAGTTCTTTTTGGAGTAAATAAAAATGAAAACAGTTACCCTGTGTTAAAATCTCTTGTTGGATATATACCTTTGTCTTTTATGCTTCCTTCTTTGTTTCTAATACAGGAATTTCCATGAAAGTTTGTCATTGGAGCTATAACTGGTTGAGCCTCACTAATGAAGTCATCATTAACAGCGTTAGAATACAGGGGCCACCCTCTGAGCTTCTTCACCCACCACTTTGAATGGATCTTTTGTTAGCAAGTGATATGCTTCCTTACCTTTGCCTTAAGCTTTTCACTGTATCTTCATGGCTTAAACCAGTGGTGCTCCCTTTTCCCATTTATATTTGACAGCATCTTCTATCTAACTGTGAAAATGTGGTGAATACAAGTAAAACTCCATCTGTTGGAAAAATATGAAATCAAAGATGAAGCACATCAGTCTCAATAGAAAAATAAGAACCATGCTAACACATCAGCAACTGCTCTCTAGAAACACTCTCACTGATGTTGGAGTAAATAGGATTGTCCATATAAGAACACAGATGTCTCATCATCCAGCAACATATGATGTTAAGGCATACCAGTGTTGGATGCAAATTTGTAACTGTGGTTCAAAGCTCATGTAAGAGAAACACACTGGGATACTGGTTATGTCTTTTTCAACTCAGTATTTCTAATGAGAAGAAGATGTCTGAATGCATTTTATGTAGGTCATAATCATTTGAAAAAATGCATTAGCAGACACAGGTCTCGTAAGTGATTTTAAATCATCTCCATATTTTGTTTTCCTTTAGCTTCTCCTTTGTTTCTTTGCTTCTGCTCAAACTCATTTTTTCTCTAACCCATATTACTACAACAGCACGTTTACCTTCATTTGCAGTGCTAGAAAAGGCTGTATAATTAAACGCTTCATTTTGGCCATCAGATGTTCCAGCTGACTCATTTATCTCATCTGGATTTTGTACAGTGTCCTGCCACTACCTGGGTCCTTACATTCCTAGGGAAAAGACCAAGAGGTCACAGAAATTTTTAGATAAAGCATTAGTAATTGCACTTCTGTTGGATTTGAGTGGCATGATAATGCATAGAGCCTAACGTTACTGTGAAAATAATCCTTATGCAACAAAACTTAAATACCTTCACAGCCAAGATACTAATTTCCAGGTTCATCCCTGAAATTGCTTAAATCACAGATTCACTTCAACATTTAAGTATCTAGCATGTGCTCCCAAAGAGGACATTTTTCCAGACTTTTCTATCCAGTGGCAAGCCTGACATTTATGAGTCTGTGAGAGAAAAGAGATGGAAAGGTAGAAGAAGGATTTGAACATTTGGGTGGTGCATGGCATCAGTGGAATTGAAAGAAGCAGATTACCTAGCTCCATTTTTATATTTTCTACAGAAATATAAGTCGAGGTAACAGATGACAGATGCAAAAATATTTAGATAATGCGGGCCCATGCATTAAAAAAAGATTTTACCAACAGCGTGACTATTTTATAAGCCTCAAAATACTTTCAAAAATAATCTCACTTTTGAATTTTTGAATATGGTTTAGATAAGGTATGAGGAGAACAGGAACAGAATGATTACTGTTTACTTATTCTCAGTGTAAGCGTGTAACATCTCATCATAGATGAATCTTTAAGGAAGGATCCTCACAGATTAAACATTCTAAAAACAAAATGTCGGGTGATAAACTTTAAGTTATGCATGTGCTCTTCCTGTTGGACAGTCCATCACTTTGGAGAGTGTACTCAAGAGCTTAGGATGCCTACTGGGTCTGTTCCCCTTTGAGGGCAGTCCAGGCGTGGAGGGCATCAGGAGGGAAAGTTCTTAGTGCTGTGGACCAAGTTAGGCACTGGTGACAGAGCTTCCCAGAGTGTCGGCCTTGTTGTGAAGAGGGGACCATTTGGGACGTAGGTTTCAATGTGGTTCATATACTGGCTTTGATTTTGCCAATGAGTTCAACTGGGTAAGACTGGACTGACCCCCACACATCCTTAGTCATGGGGATCACCATGATTAACAAACCTTTCCTGGCCACAATGCCTCACCTGGAAATCCTGGGCCCAGCCCAGTTCATAGGTTAAGCACAGCGTTTCTCCTTACATCAAAGAGCTATCCAGCCTTGACCTAAAATCGTCTGTGATGAGGAACCAATGATCCTTTTGTAGAAATTTTCCTGATGAATAGTTAACCTCACTGTTAATCCTGTCTTCTTTATCTATAACCTAAATTTGTCCATGTTCAGCTTCTAGGCCTTGATGCACTTCTATATGCTAAGTTTCAGAGCCATTACAAATCTTCTCCACATGTAGATAGATATTAATATATCATAATCAAGTCTCTTAACCTTTCTTTTGATAAAGTAAACAGATTAGGCTGCGTACATTGATCCCTACAAGGCAGATATTCCAGATCTTGAAATCATTCTTTTCTGATCTATTTTCAATTTTCCATGCCTTCTTTGAAGTGTGAACACCAAGACTAGTCATGATATTCCAGTAGTTTTCCCACCAGCTCACACACAGCTGTACTTCTTGTGCCAGAATCCCCAGCCCAGTAATTCTGCTGCTAGCTTAGGTTTAGGAAATTCAATCTAGGGCATTAAAACACTTGCTATATATTTTCTCTTCATAATTGGAAAGCAGTGAGAGATCAAGCAAAGGATCAAATTAGGGGGAAAAAAAAAAAAGTTTCCAATTCTCAAGCTAATTGTCCTGAAAAGTTTGGAGAAGATTGCTAGAAAGATACTCTCCCATAGAGCAATCGAGTGCTGAATGTAAGTCTGTTTATGCTTTGGACACATCTGTATGGCAGCAGCATAAAGAGTGTGGCATGCTGTTTAATATCTGTCAGGCTTCTTTTTTAAACCACTTAATAAGCATGTATGTAAATTCTACGCAATAAAAAAGTTCTAACAACTAGAACAAGAATAACCTTTTATGTGGTGGCTCCCACCCTTAATCCCAGCTTCTACATGCCAGTTCCTCCCCCCGCTTTCACATCCCCATCCCTTGACAGGTGCCAGAATGTTTCAGAATTTCCTTGTGGCTTCACCATGGGAACTGTCATTTCACCAGGAACGAATTTGACCCGCTGAGCAATAAAGCTGAGGCAAAACATTTATGCTCTACCCAGAATGGGGGAATTGCTTGTCTTTCTGTTGGCACTCTCCTCTGCCGATTTTTTAGCCACTAAGACCTACATGTTCATTCAACCTCCCTCTACATTCACCTTGAGAAAGAACCAGAACTTTGAAAGTGTCATTTTCCCAGCAACGGCTGCTGCTTTTAGCATCCAACAGTCCTTAAATCCATAGAAGGCTAGTTTATACGAACAGGGAAGCATTAAATGCTAGGAAATGAGGGTCTTTAGGTAACTATTCCAGATCTGCTATATCTGCAGTTACAGCAATTGGTGGTGTAGGTGGTGTTCTTTTACTGGCTTTTAATGAGACACATTTATTACTGCCTTGCGATAAACCAAAGTAAAGCCATAAAAGTGACTTTCATTGAACATTTGTTTGAGTTCTGCCTGGGTCTTATAAAGCTCCATTTGTTCAAGACTTCAGTTGTTGTTTTACATGCCTGTCACCTTTTTTGTAACAGCTGTTATCTCCTTCAATAGCTGCATAAAATAAGCTTACCTGCTGTGATACAACAAAAACTTGTTTCATGACTTGTGTGAGACAGAGTCTGCGTCCTTGCTCATGGTGGTAGATCCTTCATAATCTAGTAAATCACTTGAGAAACCCACCTACTCCCTATGAACAGATAGAATGCGGGATTGAATCCACTTATATTTATTGCAATTTCACAATAGCTGAAAAAATATCTGTGCAGGTTGATAACAACTGAAATTTTAAGAATAAGCGCATCTAATCCAGCAGTCTTCATCCCAGGGAATGAAGTCCCAATGGTTTCTGAGGGATCTGTGGTAGACCAGAACCTTCAGCCAAGCCTTCATGCTTTTCCAGGTCCAGCAGGGAATCCAAACTATTTAAGGCTTATACATTTTCTTCATCTACAGGACTCGTATTCATTTCACTAAACATGACTTCCAATATTGCAGCTAAACTCTGAAAATATTCTTCAAGAAATAGTTTTAACAATTCACCTTCATAATTTAATACCTATTAAAAACTAAAAATGAATTAGATTTGGAATTTCCTGGATTCTTGTGTTTGTCATGCAAATTTTCAGGGCTGTTCTTTTTATGATAATATGAAATAAAGTAGTTTCTTATAGTTACATTGTAAATCATTTGCTTTCTATTAGACGCAGCTGGTTTCGTTACAGTAATGATTTTGTATGGGTGCACACTGCAGTGCATATTAAAGGCAATGAGACATTCTTTTTCAGGGCTCACATGCAATTGATGTTTGTGCAAATATAACCAGATAATGACAAAACTGTAATTTATTATCATATATTAGTGAGTTTTTCTTTTTTTTCTTCTCTTCTCCCAAATGCACCTTCTCATAAGCTGCCCTCCCCCCCGGAAGAAATCCTTATTTTTCCTGTTTACAGAAATGACTCCCCACCCCTGCAGATGCAGATTACAGTTTTTCAGCTCACTAGAGATCCAGAATCAAAATCTAAACCAGCTGGTGTTTTCAGGCGGGTGTCTTACTTTAGCTTACTCAAAAGAACACAAGATGAACGGTAAGAATTAAATAAACCACAAATTATTTTGGGGACTGTCTGGTTTGTATTAGAAATAAACTTTTCACTGCTGGCTGTTGTTTCAAAAATATTGCCTCTATTTTTGATATTCATCCTTGGGATCTAACACAAACTATGTCTTACTAGTTTAATCCATTGTTAGGCCATGTTTAAATATCTTTTATTATAGTCATGTGCTATAAAATAGTTCTCACTGGAGTTTGCTGGCTCTGAGCCAGAGAGTAATACTGCTTCAAGTGGCACAACACAGTATTAAAAGATTTTTTTCCTTTGGTGTTGGTACTTACCAATTTCACACCTTGAAAAGAGCCAAACTACATTAAAAATGTGATATATCTACTTTGAGTGCAGTGACTAGAAAATGATTATAGAGCAAAATGAGAGCAAAGAAAACATTTTAACTGTATCAACATTCTGTTCATTTTTTGTGTGTGATTAGTAATTTATGTAATTCCTTGCTGTAGAGCCTATCAATTATATCCAAATATTTTTTCAAGCTGCTGTTTTCAAAAGTACATTTGTTTTTAACTTGCTGCAGCAGGACCACTCACAGGACTATTATGAACACGACTTAGCTCATAGCTAACATTAAATTAGGTCACTTGTATTTAGAAAGATTTTTTCCTCTCCTGAAATGAATGGTGTAACATCTCCAATTCAGCTTCTGCAAGCAGTTTTTTTTTTTCTTCCCCCTCATGCACAGCCACAGTCACAGAAACACTGCCAATAAAATCAATGAAGAATGATGATAATGCTTAATAATGTGGACCTTCAACTCTGCAAGCATTTCATCAGGAGCAGATTCCTTCCCTGATGCATTTCAAAATATTTCCAGGTATGAACTAGGCTCCATTGGGATTGTCAAGGCTTAAGACAAAAAATTGCTACCATTACTTCATCACCGCGGTTTGCACCAGCACCTCCATTCTGGGATATTATGACATTCAGTTCTGTTGTTTCTATTATTCATGGGGAAAACATGCCCAGAAAGGAAGGAAAGAGATTGTTAGGAGCAGTTAACCTCTGCAGCTTCCAAGGAGAATGCTAACATTCAGTATATGCCAAATGCAGACCTATTAGATTGAATAATGAGTAAGTATATCTGAGACCTTGTATGAGACAAGATGAAAACAGATTGGGCAGGCTTTTGTACCGTACTTTATTACCTAGTGAAATGTAATTTGATCCATTTGCAAGAGGAAGAACCAGAGATGCTTGTTTCAGAATTCAATTGTTCCAGAAAGATGTAAGTACCCCAGTGTCATTATTTCTATATAGATTTTTATGAAACACATATCGTTAGATTTTTACAAGGCAGTAGGCTCTCTTAACAATGGCAGCAAGATGAGCAGGGCAAATGTTAGGGGTCTGAGCACATTCCTCTGTCAAATCACAGGGGCAAGAATATACACTTGCAATACAGCTTTGTAGAAATAAAACCAGGAGCAGACATCCAGCTCAGTCAGGATGTGGTCAGTTTAATTCCCAGGGAGGTGACTCTGTGCTGTCACTTCATTCTCCCAGTCCCAGGGTGGGGATGTTTAATGAAGTGCCTTAACTGACAAAAACCTGGGCTAGGTTCACCACACAGCATCTTTAATGGTGGAAAGTCAGCTTTGTGTTTAAACTTGGCTATTGATTTCAAGGTGTGGTATTCTCTACTGTGATTTAAATTTGTGTTTTAGAGATTTCTATGTATTTGCTTTATTTTGAGAGTGAGAATAATTTTAAATTTTGATTCTGCATGCTTGAATTTGCAGTAGGCATGTTAGAGAAAGATTATGTTTGAATCTTTAAAAGGGAAGCACAGAATTCATTAGCATAACTTCCACTTTTTTTTTTCCTTGAATCCCTCTTGAGTTGAAATAAACAGGGAAATAAAAGACAAGGAGATATGGTCAGAGAAAGGAAAAAAAAATAAAAGAAGAAGAAAAAAAAAAGATAAATAGCCCTTATATAAATCCCAGCAAAAACGCTGTTGAGAATAGACACTGTTGTATTATCTAAAATACCTGTTGAGCCGATATCAAATAAGCCACATACAGCTGGACACAAAAATCAGTTTGCTGCATATACCTCCAGGAGAGGAGAAGAAAAAACATTACTCTCCATTATCACCAAATTGAAAATATTTAACATGAAAAAATATACTATAAATAAATTAACCCTGGAAGTCAGACAGCAGCCCAGTCCCTTGCTGTAGAGGGAGGTTGTACGGGCAAGTGTACCTTTTAGTTTTATGGAGATACCATCAGAGTTTCTAGTGCTTTTCTTTTCAGGAAAGTATCACCAACATCAAAGATCTCAAGGCTGACTCCTTCACTTTCCTGTCCTCTTTAATTTTTCTTTTTCTTTTCCTTTTCTTTTTTTTTCCCGACATCATTGGCTTTTTTTTTTTTTTTTTTTTCCTGTGCAGACTTGGGAGTAACTCCTGAAATGTCTGAAATCATATGAACTGACACACCCTTTTATCCTTTTGTTTCTTGTTCATTGGCATGGTACATGTATCATCTCTTACAGTAACTCTTTCCAACACTTATCTCAGCATCTTTCTTCTCATTTTGCTACCAGCATGTCCTTCCTTCTGGAGGGCTTTCCCGCTTCTCACTATTTCTGATTTTAAGTTCTGCCTTGTTCCCAGAAGAAAAATCCCCATCCTAATGTCTTCATCTTTTCTTGGACATGACTGTGTCCTGCAATCCTTCAGTCAGCTGCCCCATTCCTTCTGGAAGAAGACCTCCTGCTGGTATCCAGTTCACTTTACTTTTGTGTCTGGAGGCAGACTTTGCTCCCTTTCCCCCATCCCTGTTACTCTGACAGTGGCCTCAGCAGCCTGGCTGTGAAAGTCGCACACCTGCTGTATCTCTGCTCACCTCAGCATGCACTGGCTTTTAGCTTGGTATATGCTGCCCGGCAGAAGAGCATTCACATATTTTGCAGGACATTACAAGTGATACTGAGGTTTCCACATGCAGTGAGTGCAAACACCATCTGTCCCTGCAGTCCAGTCTCCAGGCACTCTCTGGGGGTGGCAGCTGAAGTTCAGCATCCCTTCCTTCCCAGCTGTAGCCCTCAGAGGTCGCAGATATAATCGCAGATATAATTTTACTACCACAAATTGTGCCTTACAAAAGGTATTGTTAATCCTGTACATAACAGGGAAGGATGTCAGCTGCAAAATCCAGGTTGAGATCCAGAGCCAGGAGTGTCCAGAGCTTGGGATTTGATTCACACCCATTCCCAATGCACAGCATTTAGATGAAGAAAGAAGACTTATGAAAGCTCTTTGAAGTATGTCTGAACACAAGAAGAGATTCCAATCACTTAAACATGATCGAAAATCCCAAATGCAAAGCAATTGTAGTTCATTATACTTCATCATTTACTCACTTCCTTATTTTTCAGTCTGCTTTTAAACTCAGAAGCATTAGAAATCCATAAATTTTATGTCTTTATCCTCATTTAAACACTACTGTAGATGCCATTAAAATATCCATAAATAGGAAATCTCAAGATACATTGCTATGTAATATACTTAAAGATTTATCATGGTGGAATAATAGATAAAGACAGGGTAGCCTGAAAACCATCGTATAAAAGCCTGTAGTTATGTATAACGAAGAATCTTACCTTTGGTACAGTAGTAATGCACTTTTTATCTGTCTTGCACACATATGCTAGCTGCATATGCAAATTGAACAAATGTTGTCTTGAACCAGCAAATCTGTCCTAATGTTTTGTAACTTTTTATGTAGAAGAAAGATGAGGACACACATAACTATCTTTGCTTGAGAGTTATTTTACCTCAAGAAATAGAGTGTGCTGGTGAACTGACCTTCTGGGGTGTTTCTGAATGTGGTCTCTTTATCATATGACTGACTGACTATTAACCTAAGGGAGATCAGGATTAGATCTCAGTCTGCTAACTTCTGTTGTTTAAGTAAAATAAATAAATAAACAAATAAGTAAGTAAATAAATAAATAAATTCTGAGGGTCTCTTCCCCTGTACTTCCTGAGTGTAAGTACTTCAGAGACAAAGAAAAGCTGATGTTATACCCTGGCTCCCGATCTTGAGACACTTGCTCAAGCTAAACTAACCCTTTGCTCACGTGGATAGTTTGCACTTTACTGAGGGAGAGAGAATTCAGAGAAATAATTGTGGGATCTTTATTCAATAATCTGTCTTTTATATGGATAACAACACAGCTTGTAGTGCAAGTGATAAATAAAATAACAGCACAAGAAAACATAACAAATGTTTGGAGATTCTATAATGTTTGACTCTGAAAAATCAGATTTTTTGCATGAATGTTCATGTCTGAACTAAAAGTAGGACTCTCTGTTGGGCCCAGTTAACCTCGTGAGGAAGCTCACAGACATCAGCGTTCCGCTTTCCCTTAGGTGAAGGAGCCTGCCCTGAGGAGTAACAGGCAGAGGCCATCTGAGCAGAGCACTGCAGAAGGCTCTTGGGAGTAGAGGAGATACCTGTGACATGGCCTGAGTTCTATCTGGACACAGATATATTCACAACTCACCTGCAGCAGTCACTATTAAGGGTCAGCCAAGCTCGTAGTTCAATGCCACAGTGAAAAAAACAACCCCACCCTGCCCAACCAGCATGAACACATCTGATAGACAGATGGACTGGAGAGTGTTCTGGAAGTTAGCTATTCGCAGCATGAGGATAAAAACAGCTTCCAGATGAAATCACAGGTGTTCCATCGAATTCTTTTAAAAACACACCAAAATCTGAAAAACAAAGGGAGATCCTTAGTCCTGTCAAAATAAGGAAAAACATCTAGAGGCGTCATGACAGTCGAGACAGAAAAGAAAGGAACTGTAAAGTGAGTAAGACTAATGGGTTATTTAATGATTATCCTGACTATCTGGGTTAGGGAGCATCTTCCTTTACTGCAGCCATGCTGGAAAGAAGTTGAATAACAGGGCTTAACTGACATCTTCTGAGGTGGAGCTGGAGGCTGGCTTAAAAATAGCTCTCTAGAAACTGCCCTAAGAAGCTATTATTTGATGATATGTCTGGTTGTGGATAGATTTTCTCCTGACCACGAGCTCTGCCTGGTGGTACAGGTTTGCTTTTACTGGTGGAACACGGCAAGGTGCCCTAGGCCAGGAGGGCTCCGCAGCTGGGGACAGATGAGGCAGGTCTGCAATGCAGTTAGCATGGCACAGCTTCAGATTTAGACAATTCATAAACTGCTGGCTCACATTCACATGTGGGAATGCAAATGTCCTGAGCAAATCTCAAGGTTTCCAGCATAGCAGCAAACAGGCTCTCGTGAGCCACCTTCGACAAGAGCAAAATGGGGGGGCCTGGCTGTAACCATTCCTTCCCCTATCGCCTGCTTCTGATTTCCATTCCACCCAACACCTAAATTGTGTCTGGGAGGAATTGACAGTATCTTTAGAGGCGATTTAACAATTGTGGCCTGGTGGTATGAGCACAGAAAGATCCCCTTCCTGATCACTGGGCATCAATACCTACAGGAAGCAGCCGGGCCTACCATAGCATGCCTTGTCCCATTGCTGTGCTTGGCCCTGCACAACCTGCAGAAACCCTGCTCGCTGACCCTGGGGCAGATCTTCACTGTAGATCAACAAGATTAATGGCACGAGTTGTTAGTTTCAAGACCCAGCTCTCCAAATAAAAGATATTTTTTAATTACTGTCCAACCCTATTAGGCACAGGGCTGGATAACATGTGTTTCCTCTTAGAGATGAGTTGCGCCAGCGGCGGTCCCGGAGCACATTTTGCATAACTCTTTCCCCCTCCCCTTGCCCTCCATGGGCCCTACCTTTGTGCTGATGTGTTAATGTGTGGACACAGTGCTAATGGCTTGGGTATGCGTCATCTTAAAAAGCAGTTTTGACCTGCTTTTTTTTTGTTGGGCCTGTGTCATGTCCATGGTGCTTGCTGCTTCCCGCAAGTGGGCAGGCAGTGCCAAGTGGTTTTTGGATCTTCACTCCTTACCACCTGGTCTGACTTCTCCTCCATGATAAATCTCTCTTCCTTACCCACCAAATACCAAGGCTGTTTTGACCCAGGGGGTTGGTTTCTTATCTGGTCGGATTGTTATCATTTTTATCAATGTTTTTGTCTTTTGATAGGGTTTAGCCACTCAAGAGTTGTTAAAGGAGGGGGTTTGCAGGCATCTGCAAAAGGTGCATATTGTTTTGGCATTTGTCTGAATGTATTTTAGGACAATTTCCTTTCCCACGGTGTGTAATAATTACTCGGATTCAAGCAATAGTTTTCACTTGGATGGAAGTATTTGAAAAGGTCTCAGCCCAGCAAAGGGGGGCACAGTGCTTTGTTCAGTGGTTTTTTTCCATCCAATAACCTGGGAAGAATCCTGCAGCCTTTACCTGTGCGAGTAACTCACAGCCCTGTGACTAGACTTAGCAGGATTACATGGATAATTACAGGATATTCAAATGCAAGATAGTTGCAGGATCAGGCCCATCATTTTCAGTACGATGGCTGGAGCAGATAGTACATGCTACAGTAGGGTTGCAGGATGAAATTTCCATTTGTAATTCTGACATGCTCCAGTTTTCTCTTACTTTCATTTGTCTGTCCCTGCTGCTGGTCAAACCAAAGTGTTCCACCATTCAAATACCTAGCAACAACTATTTAATTTGACAATTTGTAGATGGTATTCCTGTATTACCCTTTAGGACCTTAATAATAGGTTTTTCTTTAGTGAAGCATTAAAACATTAAAGGCCATAAATTCCACAGTCACCTGTATCCATTTATTGCTAATTTATTATGGAACATATCATAAAACTTTGCTTGACATATAGGCCTCTTCATAACTATAAATCTTTTTTCAACTGTTTAGATAACTTATGCTTAAGTTCAAGTAAAGACCTCTATGAGCAAATATTTAAAACATCTATTTATTATGCAATAGTTATATATATGTACTACATGGAAAATACTGGGGAAAAAAAAACAACACCACTCTTTATTCAGATTACTTACCACTTCACACTTTTATAGGGATACAGCTATTATAAAAATAAAATAAAAACTCTGTGTCAAGTATCTACTTTATTAAAAGGTTTAAGAGGTCTAACTAAATAAAGCTGTTATTACAGTTAACATCAAACATATAAATGTTACTCTTCAGATATGATTTGTCTCTTGTAACCTGGAACCACTGAAAAGATTGTAAATGTGCTTCATAAAAGTGAGCTCATCGGAGAGAAGACAAAAGTTTTCAGACTTTATAATTCCAAAACAAAGTACAGTCTGTAATACCGTGCTACAGAACTTGATCTTGTTCTCATGAAGTCAGTTTTAAAATCCCAGTGATGCTGGATCAGATTCATATATAGAAATAATTTGGAAGTTTCATTTATTTTACCTCAAAATAATAGTTTTGGCTTTGATAATGTTTATGTTTGTTGTTTTTAAATTACTTTCTGTTGGTTTGTGTGAGAAAGTGTTCTTTCTCTTAGTGTATAAATTCAAAAGTTTCTTGTATATACCAAATCAGCCTTCTACGGAATACTTTTTTTTTTTTTTTTCCTTTATAGTAGTAAAGTTTCCTTTACCTTGGCTGAAATTTAGGATGTGTTAGCATACATAGTAAAACAATTGATTTTAACAACAACACATGTGCATAAACTCAGCCAGCTTCTTTAGCAAGAAATTGGTTTGTAGAAAAAATGTTTGGATGTTTCATTAAAAGACTGTTTTGCACTCCATGTTTCTAAGTTGTTTTTTTTTTTTTTTTTTTTTTTTTTTTTTCCTGCAAATCAGTTTGTGTGCACATCAAAGGTCATTTTCATTTTTGAAACAAATTTCCATCTTAGTGCTGTCTTCATCACTTCAGTTTGGAAGGGGGTTTGTATATGCTCTGTGGCCTCAGGATTTTCTTGTAAATTGTTCAACTACAGAACTAAAGCTATGGTGAAAGGCCAGAATAGTACAGGAAGCACAAGTCTCATGTGGGTATATCAAAGTCATAAAAGAAGAATGTAAATCTGCAAATCTAGATGAAATGTTACTTTTTCAAGTCACCTTATTGTTTCCCTTTCATAGCAAAACAATCACAATTTTACAGAATTTCATGTAGCTGAGAAAACCACAAATACCACACCTTTAGCATCCAAAAGAAAACAAAGCAACTGATTTTTCCAAAATGTTTCTTTCTTTTCCTTGTCCTTTTGAGCACCCTTTCCCCCATGCAGCACACGGAGGCAGCTCCAGAAGCCACACGCGGCACCGTATCGCTTGGAGAGTGGTAGCTTCCATCATTGATCGGGCTGCTTGCACCCGTCTTTTTCTCAGGTTCATGTGTCCATAAAAATATTCATGGTTTGGGCCTCACTGAGAGAAATAATATGTCAATATACACTTCTCCAAGAAATAACACCAGCAGTCAATAAGCTTAAACAAACAAGTTATGTTTTGATTAAATTATCTATAGCAGGCTCATTTTAATATTACTTAAGGACTTTGTGTGCCTTTGCAACAGGCTCCCAACACATCTCTAAATTCTCCAGTACCACAATAAATAATTTTTTATATTACTTCCTAAAAGTTGACCCCGATGGATTGTTTAATTACCTATACTGCTGATATCTGACAGAATAAGCAATTTTCCAAGTTATTTATGGTCTTATATTTCACCAAACTATGTAACACAATGTCTCTTTAAATGCTGTCAGGTGCTGTGAAAATTATCAGCCTCCAGCAGTGATGCCTGTGGAACAAGACGAGGTTTAAAGCTGTCCCAAGAGCAAGTTTCAGTTACTGATAGCATCTTACCAAAATAAGAGATTTACCTTTAATAAATATATTCCAGGACATTCTGTGATGGGACTCAACAAGCCAATTAACCGTTATATTCAGATGCTTTTTTTTTTTTTTTTAATCTGCTGAGAAACTCCTGGGCCAGGGTCCCTTCTGGCACAAGTCTGCTTAAGTCAACAAATGGAGTTACACCCGAGATGAATTTGCCATGCTATGTTTTTCTAAATAGATTAGGGGTCATTTGAAAAGCTGTAAATAAACCTTTCAAATTCTTTAAGGCAAAAAGAAACAAATCTCCAAGAGGAAGAGAAAGGGAAAAAAAAAAAAAAGGAAAGAAAAAAAGATTTATTCTGCTTTCCCAGAACTGCAAGTTTCCAGGTGTTCACCTTTTGATCTGGCTACAGGCAATGATTTTCTGAAGTGGTTTCTGATGGTGCCTGACATCATTTATGGCACTCTTGAACAATCTTGTAATGTGCTAAACTACACAAAATTAAGTGAGTTAGTGGCTAGCTAAGAGCAGCAAAAGGGCTGAGGGTATCACAAGTGCTTTGCTACTTGCAAGAGCATCTGTTAGTTGCTTCGAAGCAGTGTTATTTCTTTGATTTGGTAACGGGAATAAGATAATGACTGTTCCTAATTGTTAATAGGACAGTAGGGTGAGAGGCCCTTGGAGTCTCGCTGTGCTTGATGCTGTACAAACACAGAGCAAAAAAACAGCCTGTCCTAATAACTTACAGGCCAACCGAAGGCAAAGCACAGCGATGCAGGCAGCAACCCTTGGGGAGGAGAAGGAAAAGTGGGGTGAACCTGCATTAAGTCAGCACAGCTGTGTGTGTGGTTGGACAGCCCACGTTACTCGTGGTTGATCTTTTTTTTAACATATTATTCATAGTTTATAATTAAAAGACAGAACAAGCCTTCCTGTGAGCTAGACGCACGTCAAAGCAGGACTAAGCTGAGCCAGTGGGAACATTGCTATTTATTTGCATGGTAAAAGGCCAGGCCCATGCAGCGCAAACAATGTTGAGTTTCACTTTTCTCTTATCTTACGACACCCTTCAGACATCCCTTAGATACCTTAAGAAGAAAAATGACCTACAGCTTGAACAAGCCTAGAGAGATCTGGTCTTGACAGCGTGTTCAAGATGCATGGTAAGCAGCAATGCCTTGATTTTGGTGCCCAGGTCTGGGAGATCCCAAGTACCACTGTCTCACCATCCACTTCACGCATTTCAGTAGCCCAGTGCTTCTCAGAATCAAACTTGTAGTGTCTCCAGGGTCAGAATGGGCACATCAGTCACCCGTTGAAAATCATACACATTCACTGAGCTTCACTTCTTTCCACATGAACTGCAGTTCATGAGATTTTTCTTGGATGAACTGCTGTCGGAGAAGTTCTCTGCTGAGCCCAAGGAGGGGAGCTGTTGGTGGTAGTCTTCATCTCAAGTTCTCTTTAACTGTTTTAGCTCTGCTAGGCTCAGCCTAGTGAACTCTTTAAAGAAAGGAGCTGCACACCTGAATGGTGTTCTGCGATGACGTGGAGGGCAGATCTGATATGGAAAAAAACAGGATCGTGGGGATATGGACTACAGCTTTTGTTAGCTGGCATTTCCTAAGAGCTAAAGGCTTCTTGTAAATATGAGCTCTGCTTGCTGCTGTCCAGGCAAAAGATACTACAGTCATTCAGAAATGGGATTATCGCATCATCTCCTGGTGTGGTCACTAACACACCGGAGGTGCTTCTTGTGAATATTTTAGTGAGACAGAGAAATCTATGCAAGGTATCAGTTCCCAGCACAGAAATCAGTGAAATGCTGCAGTTCTGTCATTTACAAAATATTTAATCTATAAATAAATAATTAGGAGCCTTGCAGAATTTGTCAGTGCAAACGTTGATTCCAGAGGTTGAATTTGTTAATAACATTTTAAATTCTCATTTCCTATCAACAAAGACTGTGAATGCTTAGCCAAATTAATAGAATTTTGCATTGTCTGAAATCTCTTCTCCCACTGAAAAGGTATAAGAAGAGAAATATATCTTTGAGATTTTAAAGTGATTTTGGGAAGTCTTTTCCAAGTGCTTATTCTGCAAATCACTAGATTAATACCATTTAGAAAGATCAGGCAAATGAAGCTGCAATTAAAAGAATTAGTTAAATCCATTATAGGCTGCTGGCCTTACTCCCCAACTCAGGAAGGATTAAGCACCACACCCAAAGTCTGTTTGATCCTATCTTCAGGGCACTATTTATTAACTGCACTTAATTATTCATGGCAAACCCCAAAATGAAGCAGTTGAACATTAATCCAGCTGTTACCTTTCCCTTAATTCAGGGGCTACTTTGGCATGCTTTTCTCATCTTCTTGTCTCTTCCACCCATAGCTTTGCAGAAAATTTGCCTGAGAACCCCTTGCTGGCAAAGCAGCATTATTTTCTGAACGCTAATGGGTCAGTCTTTGTCACTTATCAGTGTTAAATCATCATTCTCCATAAAGTGACTTGGAGCCAGTGTTATTCATTACAGAACCCAATTACACTCATTAGCAGGCTCTGAGACCTGTGCAACTTTTTTTCTTTTTCTTTTTTTTTTTTTTGGTGGATTGTTAGCATCTTAAAAAGAGGATTCACAGCAGCCAAGTGACCAAAAAGAGCCATTAGAAAATAAAACTGATAAGAAAGTCCATTCTGTAGGGTTTATTTCTAATCCTACTTTTTGTTTCAAAGAGCAAGTCCTCCTCTCTCCCATAGTCCAATGGCCAGCATATTTAGCTGGTACCCATTTAACATAGGTAGACTGTGATTGAAATCCTTTGTCTTATTTTGAGCAGAATATGAAACCACTGACATCTCCAAAAACTAAATCTGAGGTGCTCCAAAGGTAATTTTACTCTCGTGGTCCTCCACAAGGCTTGTGTTACTCAAGTTCAAAGCAAACACAAGGTAGGTCACCCACTGCAACCATTACTTCGTTACCAATATTATATTCACTACAGTTATAGAGTAACTATAGTTAGACTCTATAACTACAGTTATATCATATAGAGTATATATTATATTTATACAGTCTTATGACTCAGATGCTATTCAGTGTTTTTAGGATAAAAGTAATTTAATATCTTTAACCACCCAGGTTTTGTAGGTTGTCCATAACAAGGATGGTTTAGTGGTTGCTTTCTGCAGTGAGAGTCTGTCTGTATGAAGAACGGAGATGATCAAAACATTGTACAAGTGTAACCAAAAAAATCAGCAAACAATGACTTAAAATTGCAGTGGTCCATGTCTGAGGGCAAAACAATAAAGAGAAACACTACGCACTTATCTGCTTCCTATTCTTACTCCATGATTAAAGCTTTTAACTTGAGTTTGTTCAATTCTTAAGGGTTTTAAGGCTGTTTGTGTAGTATGGAATACCAACACAGAAGTGGCACAAAGTACCTGATGTTGAACACCAAATCTCGTTTTCAAAATTGAGCTCTTCTGCGATCAAATTTAGAGCCGATTTAAAAAATAAATAAATAAAATAATAAAAAGAATAATAACATTCCTCCACCTAAAACCATAATAATCTCTATTCTTGCCCCTGGATTTGCTGATGTGCCATGGCTTTTAAGTATTTACCTTCTAGATATGAAGCTCCTTAGGACTACATAATGCCTTATTATTATTATTACTAGTCCCTGATGTCATAATGAAGTCTGGATTATAGCACATTCTATATTTAAGTTTCCAGGACCAACAACTATTATATTTCCTTTGTCCTGAAATGAAAAAAAAAAAAAAAGTCACATAATTAGTTCTTTTCGGCACCACACACCAAGAATAGTTTAGCAATTTCATCACTGCAAATGCTTGGGGAAGCCTAAAAACTTTTTTTTTTTTTTTCCCTATTGATGGTGGGAAGATACTTCACAATTTTATTATTTTGTTTTACTAATCCAGTGAACTGGTACAAGTTAAAACCATTAAATGGTGTGAGTGTGAATTTTAAAAAGAGGGTGTGTTGGAAGGAAGGAAGGAAGGAAGGACTAGTAGCCACCCAGATTTCCAACAACATGGAACTACAGGGAAATGTTATCTGAATAGAAAGGTTTTAGTCATCTGTCTGGATTTCTGCGTCCAGACATCCCAGACAAACTGTACATAAGTGAAGGCATGGTGTACTGCAGGACTTCAGCCACAGTCAGAAAGTGTCAGGATTGTGTGGGGAACTGTGGACAAAAACATGCCAGCCTGACAAAGAACTGCCTAAATAAGAGCTGGGCTGCTTTGGTTCCACCTGGTCTTTGCTAGGCCAGAGATGCTGAAATTACCTTTCATACAGAGGTTTGAGTCATTCTTGACAGAAATTTGCCAGCAGATGTTTCCTTGATGGTCTCTTAGAGCCAGTTTGTCAAGCCTGTGAGTGACTTACAATAGTTTTGCCATTATGAGCACCTAGAAAAATATGTCTGATAAAATGGTATTTTTTACTGCTCAGCTGAATTTAATAAAGAAATAAATTCAAATTATACCTTTGTAAGCACCTGTGCAGCCCCAGTGCTATGAAAAAGTTCTGCGCTGATGAAACAGCTTTTGGAATCAGCTAATGTGATTTGTGATAATCAGATAATGGCTATAACAATTTTTAAATACATTTCAAAATTAGAAGGGTTTCTTTCGGACAAATACCATTATGGCATGCACTGCCATTGTCTTATGTGCTGTTACCACTGCTCTTGCTAAACTCCCTTTTGCTACTGTCCTGTTTCTTGAGGTGCACCCTGCTAGGGATTGAATATTCCTTAGTACATAGTTTCTTAATAATAATGCAGATTTATGTAAGCATACAAGGCTTCTGGCCAGTTTGTTCCCTTGATTCATATTTGGGTGGGTGGAGGTTGTTGGTTTTTTTTTTTTTTTTTTTTTTTTTAATATTCCACAAACTTCCCATTATGTTTCTACAGCACAACATCTTTTCATGGCAGGCAGGAGTTGTTCACCAGTCCTTTGTTTTTCAGGAACTCTGCGTTTGGCACATATTGTGATGGCTGACAAATATAAATGGGTATAAGAAGGCATTTGGTTTCAGAGTTACAGTTCTAGTGTAAATGAAATATATTGAGGGAAGAAGAAACTAAGATTTTGTGCTCCATGCAAGTAAAAAGCCTGGTTTTCTCTTGAATATAAGAAATAGGAAGATTCTCTTGTGTATATATTGCAAGAGCAGTTGTCTTGCCACCGTAACTCCTAACAGAGTTTAAGTCTCCCCAACAGGAGCTGAACTACGTGACAACCTT
Source organism: Cygnus olor (assembly GCF_009769625.2). NCBI lineage: Eukaryota > Metazoa > Chordata > Aves > Anseriformes > Anatidae > Cygnus > Cygnus olor. The sequence goes on from NC_049175.1 coordinate 31,411,777, forward strand.
TGCACATCAAATTCAGTGGAATATCGGGGGGAAATGCAATGAATCGAAATCCTTATCCTGCATCCTCTTCTCCTCCTCCTCATCTCACCTCAAAGACAAACCACCAGCTCATGGCTGTGCGTACCAGGAAGCACAGAACACCATTTTCTCCACTCTCACCTGTCCTGCTGGGAGCCTGCTGTTCAGACAACATCAGATGCGCTCACCCCACTCATTTTCCAGTGAGCTGAAGCAGATGGAGAGCAGGGAGCGGAGCCAGTTCTCTGGTGCTGGTACTAAAATGCAGAGCACCGATGGGGTGAAGGGGTTGGGGGTAAGGATGCTCAAGGTTGACTTCTGCACAGAAGTAGGCACGGCAGCGCTGCTCCGTCTGCAAGCACCGCATGGGTGTTCGCATAATAGCATTCAGTCATCAGAGCTGAGCTACACACCTACACCAAAGGCTGTGTGATATAACAGATTATGTGGGGGTGGATTAGAGTATGGAGAATATGGGGAATTCAGAGCCAGGGTTTTAGGTTTGCTTGATGTTGCAGCTAATTGTTGTCCAAAGAATCATTTAATGGAAGCACAAAGGAACTCTGCCTGAAATCACCTCATCCAGGTTCGCTGGATTTTAAGTGTTGAAAGCCAGGATCTGGGATGTAATTGTGTAACATTACATGACACATCAGGTGTCCTAAATCCCCCTGAATTACAGGCACATAATTCAGGATGTGCCTCAGGTGCCGTGGGAGAAAAAGATGGATACATCTAGGGAGCAGTTGGGCTCTCAGAAGCGATGCTGTGGGAACAGGCACAGCGGCCAAGTGCTTGTGAAGGCGAGGAAAGCGGGCCCGAGGTGCTCCGAGGCAGCAGGAGGTGTGAACCCAGCCATTCATCTGCACCAGAAATGAAAGCCTGGGGCAGGGCTCACACGTACAACTTGTCTCCGTGAAAGCTTGTCCATTTTTTTCCAGTGATATCAGCTTTCCTCATAAAATGCACTACCTCTCCCTACAAAACCTTGCTCTCAAATAGGTGAGTAATCCTACTGACTTCCAAGCTCATGACTTGGAAGTGCTCATGAGCTTTTGCTGGTCGGAGTCCAAATGCCCTTCTAACCTGCACGCAACTATGGAAAAAAAGTGCTGGCTGAATGGAAAAAACTGTGGTCCTAAAATATATTTAAGTCCTCTCCTCTCCAAACCTCAGCTGGCAAACACAGTGATGCAGATGCTCCATCCTGAACCACAGCTATTCAGTCTCCCTGGTTTGTAGCCCCCATCATCTGCCAGCTTTGAAGATGGGAGGAGGACACTTGGGAGTGGACTTGGTTGCTGTTAGAGCAAAGCTCCAGTGGTAGCTAGTGCTCCAGCACGAGCAATGCCCTAAAAACCAGGCAGCTCTGCAGAATGAAATAGGGCATTTTTATATGCGGCTGTGGTATGGTGGGTTATGGTAGGTCATATTTGTCATATCTGTCCGATACTCGCTCCTTCTAATAAACCCTATCTATCTGCAAAGTAATGGATTCTGCAACCCTCGTTTGGGTAATTACTTTTTAATTTTAGTTCTCAAGGATTTGCATTCAGACTTCTTGGGCAGATGCAGAGTCTGGCCTGCCTGCTCCTTGGAGGACACGTGTTTTGTCCCAGCCAGGTGTGTTCAGGGCCACTAATTTTCCCTCTGGGACTCTCTCATGGAAGTCTTCATTTCACTATGGCAGGTCAAGTCACTTTAGATGCTTCTCAACAGGCAATTACGTACAACATCTCTGTTTCATAGAGAGCAAAGCACTTCCATTAGCAAGGGATAGCCTTTGGGAATCCACAGACCTTGACATGCTGCAGCACAAGCTCGTTTCTTTTTCCTTTCCTGCTTTCATTGTATTGTTTTCTAGACCCTGCCTAACAAAGTTTTCCTGCCTAAAAGTTGCTCTTTGCAAAGGTGGGAGAGATGTTGCTTTATTTTTCAGTTTCAGCACTTTCCACATCCATGAGAAGAAAGGGTTGAATTTCCCCTAGAGTTACCATGTACGATTATTATGGTCTTTACTCAGGGTAACACCAGTTTGACAGCTTCCAGTGTATTAACATTGTTAAATATGTTAATAAACATGCCATTTATTATTAACATAACATTCTTCAATTACATTGGTGCAGTCTTATCCAGCGAAAACAAACCTGGGCCAAATATACCTTTAAAACATCTGCACACATGGCAGTGCCAGCCAAGGGTGTGACATTGTGGGGTTTTTTATTTTTACAGTTTTTAAGAACACTTCACACTGGCAAAAGCTTTCGGGGAAACACAGCTTATACTGGCATCAAGTGATTTTTGCTCATACAGGTCGCCTTGTTTGCAGAACCATTTCAGGCTGTAGCAGAAAAGAGCACTCCGGCCAGCACAAGCTGAGCCTGTGCCAGGGCATACACAGCCCAGCCTTGCTGGGCAGCTGCAGCTGCGTCACACCACGCACAAACCAAGACTTCATCAGGTAGTGCTAATGGGGAACCTTTGTCCTTTTGTCTGACCCTTATTTGCCCCCACTAAACCCTTTCTTGCTTCTCGTTAGGAAGGTTCACTGATATAGTGAGGTATTGGCATGCTTTTGCTGCCTTCGGTTTTTAACATTTTTATAAAGTTCAGGTCCCCAAAATATGGGCCAACATACGCTCACCCTGATAGAGGGAAAGCACAGAAAAGAAAACAATTGCTTATACACCAGGCTGGATTGCATGATCTGGATTGCATGATCCTAGCTTCATAAATAAGGAAACTAATTGCTTTTCTTGGTATCCCCTTGGTACATTTGACAAGCACAGAGTAAATAGAGGAGACCAAAGCCTTTAGATCCAGAAGAAAAGTCTTTGGGTTGGGAGGAGACCAAAAGTATCTAAACAAGGATTTTCCTTTTGATGTGGGTTACTGGATAAATTCCTTCTTTTGGAGATGTAGCAAGACTTTGTTTGTGTAATATTTCTACCTGTTGTGATGGGGAAGGATTACCATATTCTCACTCTTGAAAATGTGCCGTTTTTATTTTGTGTGAAAACATTTTTTTCCCCATTTTCTGCACTGTTTGAGGGTGAAAGTGGACAATCCTTCCTCTAAGGTCAACTGATAAAAGAATCATCCCTTTTCTGAAACCCTTTTCAAATTGGTTAATGTTCTAACTGAAAAATAAATAAATAAATAAATAAATCTAGCAATGAAGTATACCTGAAACAATTTCCAATCCAAGAATGTTGTGTTTAGTCTCTACGCAGCTATTGGACAAGGAGGCTGTGAGGTCTTGCCAATGGTAGGAATTGCATCTTTCTAAAAACATGTAAATCTGTGCCTCCTGTCCTAGTGTAACCTGCTGCAGTGCTGCCCACACGTTCCTACGGGAAGCTACCAACCCATGTAATAGGCCAGCAAGAACCTGCATAAATTTTTGTGTGTTTCACATACACATCTTTCACTGTGAGGTACTGAGTTGTGACATCAAGGAGTTAATGTGGACAAAAATATTTGATCTCATTCTGCTTGAACTGATTACATTTTGAATTCTGATACTGCTACAGCAAAGCTGTAGATTTATCTTGAAGTAATCCAGCAGAAAGGCACTATTTTCCTGTAACTAGCAGCCATTCTGTTCCTTGAAAGAAATTTGGGACAGATGTGTGTGTCTTCTTATTTCAGTGAATGCAGGGAGAAAATGTATTTTATTTCTTATTAAATAAATTTGCCCTGTTCATCTCAATATGTGGGACTGTCAAAGTTTATAAATTTGGCAGTATTTTAACATGATCATTCTGTTTTTCTTTAAATCGAGTTATTAAATTGATACTTTTTTTATAAAAAGCAGAACCTGATGGAAATTTATTTTCTCATCTTTTGACATTTAGCTGACTGTTAGGGGGTTTTAAGTAACACTGTATCTTAAATCAGAGTGGCGGAAAGATAAAAGGGCTCCCAAAGCCTGTTGAAAACCACCCAAACGATAGGGATGCATTGGGTACTTTGTTGAAATGTTGGTAAAGAAGTGTTTGTTTGAGATTTTTTTTTTTTAATTAATTTTTTTTTTTATGTGCCAATGCTTCTCTCCCATCTTCTCTCCCCTGATTATGGGTAACTAGAGACAAACAATTCAGGTCAGATTTGGTGTGAATGCAACTCAGGTGAAGGCCAGGCCACACAATGCTGACTCTGGAAAGCTCTCTTACCTTTCTTTTGAAGAAAACACTTGTTTTTGAGTTGCATCATGAGGAGCTGCTATGACTGGATGAGTAGGTACTAAAGCAAAACTCCAGACCAAGAGCTTAAGAAGAGATTGAGTTTTTTTCTAGTCTTTGCAAACCCTATGAGAACCATTAACTTCCTAACAAACAAAATTAGGCATTTCTGTGGGGAAGGGGGAAAAGTGAAAGCAAAGAAACATGAAGACACAGAAACAATGAAATCAGTCTGAGGTCAGGAATAGACCAACATTTATTTAAGGAAAAGTGATTGCTACTTACTTTTTTGTGCAGTACTGTGCACGCTACCTGAAGAAGACAGGACACAACATTCAGAATTGTACCAAGATTTGCATTAGTTCCACTGCCACATGACAAAGCTGTTTCATTATACCCTGAACTACACTGTGTGCTTCATTCTCCTGTAGCTTATTGTGGTTCTACCCATAGCAAAGACTGCTCATATCAGCGGAATTATTTAATGTCTCCATTTGCATGACTGGGAACAGAGTCAGAGCCACAATTTAATCATTTTTAAAATCACATGTTGCTAAGAGTTTGCTCAAAAGAGGTCTCTCTTCCCATTTCTCAAAACTGAGCAAGTTGGAGCTGAGATAAAATTTTGGAAGCAATTTCAATCTGATGGGCAAGTTCAATGTTCCAGCATTTGCTGTAATCTCCACACAGGACATTGTTTGCAAGTGTAGAAACATCCCATGGAACATAACCCTTTAAGAATTGTTGATCCCCAGGGTCCTGGAATTGTTTATTTGGACATCTCTAATCAAAGAAAGGTATTTTGTATGGAGAGAAAGAAGGTTCTCCTTGCATTATGGGAGATGTAGTCTGGGCAAAGAACAGGTCCCTCAGTTACAGCTGGGCACAAAAGGGAAGTGCAGTGTTGTTGCTTGAGAAGTAACTCAGGAAAATATAAATTAATGTTAACTTGGTCCAAAACAAAGCTTCACAGCCAGACTCCAGCAATAACCATGAGGCTGAAAACATTGCTTCCCACTCAAAATCTCACTGATTTGCTTTGTGGCTGGATGAAGCTTTGGATCAAGTACACATTCTAGTATTGGGAAGACCATGATAACAATAGAGACAAGTGCTTGGGCCGTGCAAATCAGTGTTACCTGTAAAAGTCAGCATATTCAAGAGCAAATCTCTGATCAGTTTTTAGCTACTAAATGCCTTCTCCCCTCTTCTGCTGTCTTGCAGTGGAACATCTTCCAGGAGTCACTGGACAAAGTTAATCCCAACACAAGCACTGATTCAGTAATTGTTAATATTTATCTCATACCTATGTTCTGTAAAATGGGAGTAATCCCATTTGCCCAGTTTTGGCATCCTAAGGTGAAAGGCTTTGTGGAAAGTACAGTTTCTTGTAGCAAACCATTTGCCAACTTTTTTCTAGTAAATGAGATGTCATTTACTTTCTTTCTCTTGCTAGGGCCTGCAGCAGGGCAGGAAGCAAACCAACAAACCAAGGACATTCATGCATCTGCCTCAGCTGAATGTCTTGTGTTCTCCTGGGCCAGTAAAGGGGAACTAAGTATCAGGTCTATAAAGTATGAAATGGAGAATTTACGAGCTTCCTCATGCCATGTGCGGTAACAATCGTTAACTGCTGTCCTGAGCAGGAAAGTGGCGTAAAGCACAGTGGCTGCTGACTTCCAGCTTGGTATGAACGCAGCGCCTTGTCAATGGGTGATACACAGTGCAAAACGGAGGAGCAGCAATCCCTGCCTTCAGTTTTGATCGTTGCTAGGAAGGTAACAAAGGGAACAAAACATCCTTCACAAGGTGCTGAGTCGAAGTCCTCACCAGGAAGCTGGCTGAGGGTGCTGAGGAGCGTTTATCGAGCCAAGGCTGCAGGAGTCCCTTCCCCTCGGTGCTCCACGGAGCAGGGAGCTTGGGTCAGGCCAGGAGGAGCTCCTGCAGGGCTGGGGCACCCTGCCCACATTCACGTCATGCCACATGTATCTACAACCAGCCTTTGTTCAACCAACAAAAGCAGACAGCATCTCAGTGAAGAAGAGTCCCAACTACTACAGGAGCACTTCACTCTCGAGTGGCTGGCCATCCCACGCTGGCAAATTAAATGCAGAAAGAGCGATAATGGTTTAGCAGGGCGAAGAACAGTTTTTCCACCTCTTATCTGGAGATAATGGTGGAACGTTGCAGGGTGGGTTTTATTTTTTTTTAGCCTCTTCCCAGCACCTGTGCTTATATGTTGAGCAATTTATAGCTCCATCTGAAGTATTATCCCACTGACGGTAGGAGGCATTTGCAGCGCAGCACAACATAATCCTCCCCTCGGAGATTAAGACTATTACCTCATTGATGCTCCCAGTCCCTGCCAGCCTTGGCATACCGATGTACGGCATGAATGCAGGTCTGCAGCACAATAGCTCACTATGCTACCAGCTAAGCCACTGAATACTTCTACAGTCATGCCTTTTATTGCCGGAGTGACATGACAGTAATAATGGATAATGAATTCTGTTAATGAGATGACTTATTTCAAAAGTAAATAAAGCTCAGGTGTCACGTGGATGAAAAATCTGAAATATCTGCAAATGTGATTTAGACGAATGTTCCAGGAAATAAAAAAAAATAATAATAATAAAACCCAACCCTGCTCAGAGGCAGCTGCGTGGGTAAGAAGCAAGAAGCGGAACAGGGCTGGTGAGGAGGGTTGTGTCCCGGCGTGGATGGCTGCTGGCACCAGCCTTCCCAGAGCCCTGCACGTGGCCGCATGGTGCTGAGCACCACCTCTGCTCCCCGCCTGCTGCTCCGCTCCCCAGGGCAGCGATGGCATCAGCCGGTGACAATGCTCACCGTGTTTGTCAGAAGAGGCTCTCAGCCTGCTTGCACTGACACTGAGGGAAACACAACCATCCACTGGCACCTCCGCTAAATGATATTTTTTCCTTTACCACTTTATAATGGTTTTCCCAGAGTCACTTCCTGTGAAGAAACAACTTCTGCATCTTTTTGCTTTACAGAAATGTTCTGTCTTTTTTCTCTCGTCACACTCTCAAGTGACTGAGCTGTGTCTTGCTTCACTTTCACAAGCCAGTTCACTGACAGGCACAAGCCGAGTTTATAGCAGCTCGGTTTATCGGACGTAAAAACGTTATCAGCAGCATCAGCACCACACAGAGATGTAAACACGCATTGCCCATGAGGAGCAGCTATGGCATGGATGCTAATATTAGAACTGCCAGACAGCCTTTGTACAACTCAAGGTTTCTTTATTGACCATAAAAGCATTAAAGCATCAAAGAAAGAGACTACTTGGTGTCTACAGGCATATTTATCTTCCCTAAGACTTCTTGCCCCGATGTGGACTCTGACTACTGCACATCTTTAATACATTTATCCTCACAGCATGCCTGGGAGATGCAGAAGAGCTATGATTTGTATTTTACAAACAGAAAACTGAAGCACTGAGGGAGAAGGCAGGCAGGCCTGTGAAGTGAGAATTCAGTGAGAATTTTACCCTAAATAACCACAAAACCCAGGCTATCCTCCAACTTCCAGCACTGCTCCTTTGTAATCCAAGGGGAGAAGGGTCCTGAGGAGAGCGCAGAGAGGGGTGAGGGACCCCAAAGAGGAGGCCATTATGAGCTCGCCCCGTCACAGGAACCTGCCCACACCACGGCAGCGCAGCAGGATGCGGCCTGCCCCAGGCTGAGCAGGGCCGCGGCCCCACGCCATCCTTTGCAGAGCGCTCAGTATGACTTCGGGCTGCTGCGAAGCTGCCCCGCTGTTTGGTTGTTTAAGCTGCGGCTGCAGAAGAAAAAGAAAAGCAAAACCAGGGCTTGTTTTATATCTCGTGGTTGCTGGAAGTCGTTCCCAAAAGAAACAAACAAACAACTCCAAACAGTTTTAAACTTAACTGTTAAAAAAAAAAAAAAAAAAGGCAAAGCGCTTCTATCATTTTCAGTAATTAAAGCACGAGCAAAAATTAAAAACTCCTCTGGCTCTTTTCATTTGATGACTTCAAGCCTATTTTTTCCCCTCACATACTCCTTGCACATTTCATTCCTCACAACCCCGTCCCCATTAGTGGTGATGACAAAGCTCCCATCGCTCCCCGTGTGTGGGAGAATCACACTGTAAGTATGGATTTAATCACCAACCTTCAAAGTGACTAAGAAGGCAGATAGACGGGGTTCCTGGGGAGACTTTCAAACGTGAAGTTTGACATCCTGGCTCTTTTGAAAACGGTGCTGTTCTTTCCTAACCGCTGTGGAAAGCCTGCCCTGCTGGGGCTAATTGCAGGTGTCCCGAGGTGCAGGCACCTAACTGGTGCCAGTGGCTGGGGAGTGGGCAGGGCTGCCAGCTCAGATCCTGCTTCTGGCACTACTTTTCAGCCTGGAACTTGTGCAGGATGGGCAAGAAAGGGTCATTCTGTTGCCAGGTATTTCCCACATCAGCAGTGTACATGAAAAGCATCCTCCCTCTGGCAATGCTGGCTCATCATTTTTTTGGGGGGAAACAACTAAAATCCCTTCAGATACCGCCACCCCTTCAGAAAGAGCAGATCAAAACTCAGGGATTATTCTCTTAAGCATCTCTAGTTAAAGCCAGTAATGGGTTTAATTAAAAGACGTGCCGAGCGGGGTGCTCAGCACTGAGCCAGCCTTTCTCCCTCAGCCTGTGCTGTGTAGGTGAGCCCCATCCTCAGCCCATGGCCCAGCCTGCCAGACAAGCAACGAGTAACAACCAAATCCAACTTGCAAGGCATATTGGTCTGTGCTCAGAGAAAAAAAAATAATGTCATCACAACTGGTACTTTCTTGATATTAGGTTTAAAAACAACAACAACAACAAAACAGCAGGCAGTTTCAATATTCTCCTTTTTTCATGCATAGGAAGGGAAAGCTGTGAACATTCACACTAGAGAACAGAAAACAATTCTCTTACACTTATCGAAATTTGATTTTTATTTTACCTTACACATTTAAGAAGGTTATCTCTGAATACCAAATGAATTCACTTTCTTTAGTGTGCTCATTAACTATGATTTTGTATGCATGAAATGGTATCATTGGGGCACTGTTAATATAAGCAGTTGGGTTCTGGATCCATACCTTTACCTAGTGAAGTCAATGGGAAAATCCTCGTTTATTTCAGTGAAGGTAAGGCTGGACCTTAGTGAATAGTTATCTATCGGAGCATGGAAAAGAGAGCAGTGCATGCAAGGAGATGTAGATACTCATCTGCTCACACATTTAGGCAACCTGAAGACATACAGTGCACTTCCAAGCAAAATATAGGAACACCTTACCCAGTATTAAGTAACTTTCCAAAACAAATACAATAAAAGTACAAACAAATACAATAAAAGTATTAAGGCATGAATTATCTGCTCATTAAGCAAAACGGCATTGCATGAAAACAACCATTGCATATTGAGAGGTGAATTTTGTTATGTGGACCATGTGCAGCCTGAGGGTGTGAAAACTGAGGGCTTGTGCTGGTTTCTGTGCTGTCAGGGCTGGAAAAAGGAGAGCTCAAATTGCTGTAGAGCTGTGCTGGCAGAAGTCCTGACCACTGATGCGAGTTTAGTGGTCAGGCTGTGCTTTTATCAGCATACCTTTTATTCCACTTGGTGGTAGTTTTAGTCTGCTGGTCAAAAGTAAAGCAGGGCCTTTGTGTATATTAGCAGGGCTAATTATCAGGGCTAGACTGAAGGAAGTACCGGAAAGTTAATGTATGAATACAGAAGTGATTATGTGTTTCTTGTACGGATTCCAGTGCCCCAGTTCAGCCCACATCAGAAGAAAATGGGCGCTGCCCACAGGCTGCAGCCTTCCCAGTGCATTGTGCAGCAGCTTCCAGTGCAGATTGAGCCTGAGTTGAGTCTGCAGCATCCACACTCCTTGAATTAGAGACAGCTGCACATTCCTCAGTTATTATGAGTTATCTTCATTTATTAGCTGCTTCCATGTGCCACAGTAGCGCCTGCATATGAAAACGAACTGAGCCTGCATTTGTAAAGATGACTGCATGCAAAAGTCAGTCCCCTTTCATTTACAGGGTGTTTCATAAACAGTTTGGAAGTTGCTTCATATGTGTTTTGCTGTTTTGTTTTCTTATTATTTTTTAAAAGTAATGGCTCAATGTCGATTGTATCAGCAAAGCTATTATGTTGAGTCCCTGCAGTAATTTGTCAAATAATCATCTCCTGGCACATAGTTTTTTCTACAAAGGCACTAATGATTACAAGTATGGTTAATAACTCAACTAAACTGTTGTTGCTGGGAAGTTCTCAGACGATTCAAGGAATCGTGACCTGTGTAAAAAACAATGTTAAGAACAACAGAAGCTGATCGTGTCCTGCGGAAGGAATGCACGACCCACAGTCCTGTTTCCTTTTCCCCTGCCATGCTTTTTTATTAGATCTCTGGATAGAAACCTTGCATGGGTCATTCCCCGGTCAGCTGCTCATCTCCACTGTTGTTCCAAGCTTCCCAAGCCACCGCAGGAAGGACAGGAGGATTTCTTTAAGGATTGGCACTATTTATAAAATAAATATAAAAGCAGGCCTCCATTTTGCACAAGTGACGAGCCATGAGAACTCCAGCAGCTGTATATTTGTTGAACACCAGCCTCCTGTGAGTATAAATTGCACCTTACCGAGTAGAATAAAATACAGTCCACCAGAGACTTTGCTGCAAGGTGTAGCTGCTTGTCTGTGGGCAAGTAATGACTTGCGTTTTCAGCTGCTCCTTAGTAAGAGCCTTAGTAATTGGAATCAGTTATTCAAAACATCTCTAAATGTGATTTAAATGGCATGGATTTAATAACATAGAAAGAAGTCATTACAGAGGTTCAAGCAGGGGAGAAGGGAATTCCGTTTTTCAGAGCAGAGGGAGAAAAATAAAGCAATTACTTGATGTAAAGGCCAGAAACAGGACTCCTGCTGTCACGGAGAAATCAAATCTGTCAGCAATTAGTGGGATCTTAGGAGGCAAAGAACCCTTCAGTGTTGAACAGTGAATAAGGGGTTAGCAATTATATGAACTGATAAAAGTGTTCTGGTTTTCAAACAGCAGGTTAACAAGGCTTACTTTTTTCATAACTTCATGCAGATGTGATGAGTCACACTTTGTGACATTTTTCAGGAGGGCTGCATGCAAAGGTAAGAGAATAACAAACCACACTGCGTTGCCGTTGCATCTAAGATGCTGCTGACTTCGTTACCCCAAAATGACACACAGCCCAGTGACCTGACCAGCCCCACTGGCTGGCACTTCTCACCGAGGCCAGGCAGCTCTCTCTAGCTTACTTAGCTCCACAAAGGCTCTGCCTTTAGAAGTACTGCCATACATGTGCACTAGTGCGACCAAAAAATATAAATAAAAATTGGGTCTGATTCTGCCTTATTCCTTTGGCTTTCAAGGATGGGGCATGCTCTGAAATCCCAGCAGAAGGTATTTATACCCTAAAAGACTGATCCTGGAATGGAGGAATTCATTCAGGGACACAGAAAACATCGTGATTATGCCTTTTTAGTCTGTACTCTTGCTAACACTATAGGCACTGCATAGATGTTACATGACTCATTTGCACAATACAAATAATATTTGCAGGAAACAGAGATGAGGGCACTTTCTCGGTATGCCAGAGGCAGAGCTAGAGCTCAGGATCATGTCCTTTTATTTATTTTCATAGGGAACTTTTTAAGCAACAAGAAGTAGAAAGAGACTAGGAACTCAAGCCATCCAGCGTGTCCTGTGGCAGACACGCAGGGTAATGGTGAGCCTGGAAGACTTCACCTTCTCCTTGCCTCTCCTACCATGTTTGCAGGCACCAAAGCCCTTCAGAGCAGCAAACAAAGGAGCTCTGGCAGTTTCAAAAGGTTTTCTCTCTCAAAACAGTGGGATGAAGTGTGTCTAGACTGAGATGGAAAATCCTCCTGGAATGTCTAAAGAAATTAGGCCTATTGAGATTAGCAGAGAAGGCCTTTCAGAGGGATCAACATACACAGAGAAGACTGCTTTATAATAACTTTTCTCTAAGTGCGGACTCCATCCACTGAAGCAAAAACCCCATTTCAGCCTGCAGCAGGCAAGGACTGGGGGCTGCTGAGCTCCTCCAGCAAGGTGAAGAAATGGGGTCAGCATGTGCCTGCCCAGTGGGACACACTGGGGCTTATTCCCAGTCTGAGGTAGAAGGGGACCAGAGCGCTGGCTGTGAAAACCTGTGGTCTAATGCTCCAAAAAGGAAAGGTGCAGCTGGGCTGGGCTACAGTACTGAGCATCACCTCATTTGGTATGCCTGGGAGTGAGGCATCAGCCCATCTTCTTGTGATTTTTTGAAAAACTCCCTGACGTAGAGCTATGGTGGCATTGCAGAGCGTAGTAGCATGCTGTTGGGTAGTGTTGCAAAGGTAAATTAGAAGCTGGGGAAAACCAACTCAACCAAAAACCCAATCCAGATCAAGATTTCTCTTATCTAAAAGTCTTAAAAAGACGTCGTGGGCAGAAGGGGAGACAATATAAAATAAAAAAAAAAATAATCTGTTGAAATATAGTATTAACCTCCAAAGCCATGCAAATCAACCTGTGAGCAGTGTTTGAGGGAAGCATTAGATCACCCTGTAACCTAAATATCTTGGAAAACCTTTAAAGCAAATTCAGATCCACACATTCAGAATACCTAAAATTCTGTTGAACTTCATTCATTTCCTAAATGATTTTAAATTTAATGTCTTCTTTAATATGTATTTTAAGTCCTTGGAAGGCTTGGAAACCACCTAAAAGATATCAGAAGAAAAACTCATACATGGGTATGTCTGGGGGGGGGGAGCCTGAATCATCAGGTGATTTGAGGAGTAATAAAATGCATATTTATTTTATAAATAATATAAATTCTTTTAAAGAAAATGCAAATTTCAGGAGTTTTTGTCCCATGCACTGCTCTGAAAATAACTGATTTTAGAATTGCATTGCAGATGAATCTGTGAGCACATCTGTTTGTGTATGGAAAGATAGTGGATGTACAGGGAAGAGAATATTATTTCCGAAACCTGAGCCTGTCACCCTCTTTTCCTCTCCTGTGTGCTTACAGGACTGCGTGAGCTGAATATCACACTCTCTGTGAAGAATGGCATTTCTGATCCCTCCTGCTTTTTCTAGGATGAAGGAATACTTCCAGGGAGATTCACTTTCAAGTGAATTCATCAGGTTGCTCTGACCCAGGTAAATCCTTTGGATGTCATATCAAATGCTTGAGATAGCTTCCCTTTTTAAGCACCTTTTGAACCCAGTCTTGAATTTCTTCCTGAGCCACGATTTTTGGCTCAGGACGTGTGCATTAACACACAATTACCTCTGCTCTCAAGAGCAATTCAGGTGTTCATTATCTTTCCAAAGCAGTCCTTGTTTTAGGTATTTTACAATCTCACATTAAGGAAGTGCCAAACAGTCAGTGCCTATTGAAAACCAGAAGTGTAAATCCTATGTATGTGAGTTTTACACCAGTCCTTTAACTGGGAAAGCACTGAGATGTAAGGAAAGATTGCTTACCAAAAAGAGAGGTAGGAAAAAGAGGCAAACTCCTGGCCTGTGTGATGGACCTAGTTAGGGTAGAATGGTAAGTGTTACACATTCAACACCTCACGTTTTGCTTCCAGGAACTGGCAGCAAAATATCTCTTCCAAATCCAAGTATGTGCAAATCACCCACCCCAAGGAAAGCCCACACAGTGCTGAGAGATGCTCGTGGGTGTGCAAGAAGAAGGATGGCTTCCCACCTGCCATCCAGGAGGGCAGGAGCTGACGTCCATCGGTTTGGTAGAATTTCCTCAGTTTCTACTCCAACACCTCAGAATTTCTAGGAGGTCTCCCACCTTATCTTGGGAGAGTTGTATCCAAATTTATCAAGAACAAGATGCAAATTCCAGTCTGAAGTTTTGAGTTCCCTGCTTCTCCCAGAGCAGAGATCCTCAAGATTTATTTAAGAAGGAGCTGCCAGGAGCTGGTAATCTTGCTGGCAGTCCAGCTGTCTCTGAGGCCTTCTTGTCTGGGGAAAATTAGTAGCATTTAGGGAAAAGCTTTGATATAAAACAGCATAACTTCATATTTCTTTGAACTTCTTCAGTTTGGCTTTAGGACTGAATGTGGCACAAAGACCACACTTGTTGTGTAGCTCGCTGATTCCTCCTTGGTCATGGACAATTTCCAGATTTTTCTGGTGGTCCTTTCAGATACAACAGCAGCTGCCGTGGAGCAGTTAACTCCTCAGAAGGGCACGTGTTACCCCTCCACGGTTCAGAGAGTGCCTGTGAACACCTCCTGGGTCATCCCTCGCCCAAAATCCCTTCCAGAAGGAGCTCACTGGAGACCCAGCTCATTGGTTTTTACAGCAGAGTGCCTCAGGACCTGCAGGCACGGAGAAGACAGTCAGGCAGGAGCTAGCATCTACGAGTGGCCGTGCCAGGACAGGCTGTCCCTTGACGAACAGCTCCTTGGAGGTGGTGACGGTGCTGCACATCTGCAGGGCCACCCAGATTCCTCTGGGGAAACCACCCTGACATCCCCGTTGAGCCATTTTCTCAATCACTCTCGAGATTTCCGTAATGAAGATCTTATCTTTGGCAACGTTCATCCGAGGATATCCACAAACACTTTGCAAAACAGCACAAGGCATCCGCAGCTACTGGCCACTCAGTAAACTGATTGCGTCAGGCCAGAGGAGAAATTTATTTCCTTCTGAAACACGACCTCACGAAACCCCTCAGACTGCTGGCTCTGCCGCCAGCTTTCCGTCGCATTGCAACCTCCGACGAAGGCTAGAGGTTTAGGTCAATCATACTGCAGTTTGCCCATCATAAAACGGGATTTTTCACAGACTCAGGCTTAAGTGCAGTAGGCTGGGGGAGTGCCGCATCCGTTTCCCCCTTCCTGCACCCACTGTGGGCTTTGGCATGGTGATTCCCTGGTGGGGAAACTGCAGGGGCAATGCTTTTCAGCTGCATCAGAAGCAGAGTTGCAAAACAAGCTATGATGTACAGAAAAAACAGAGGCCTCTGTGTTTCCAGAATTACTGTTTCAGCACTAACTGACTGCCTCTTACAAACAAACAAGCAAGCAATAATTTTCTACATAAATGTGGTCTAAACCAGAGGTATATTGCTTTTTTAAAATGAAGCAAAAAGCAACGTTGTACTTGTTTAGAGCTTGCTAGGTTTAAAAGGGTAAGTTATGTCTGTGAACTTTTAGATGAATATTGGAAGAATTTGGATTATTTTAACTTGACACCGAGAAAGCCCTTCTTCACCTGAAAAACAGAAGGTGAACAAAATAGTTTCAAAAACTGTTTCAGATTTTTTTTTTTAATCGAAGGAAAAACAGAAGTATTTTTAATTAGGGCTAACTTGTCCCAGAGTGCCCAGAGCCCTCACTGAAATGCCAGCAGCCGTCCCGAGCCATGGCCACCCCCACAAGCAGCCCCCGGCACTGGGGCCAGGCACGCGCCCACCGGGTCGGGGCAAACGCAGCTGCCTGCAGAGCCGAGGCAGAAAGGCCTTACAGAAGCAACCATTATCCTATATACTGCTCATTAACGAGTCAAGTATTTTAAATTAATGCTTTGCCAGCTCATTTGTTTTCATGCGGGAAGAAAATCTTCCAGGGCTGTATTCACATAAATCACTTCTTTTGACAGGCTCCTGACGCTACAGGGCTGGTGGCGAGGAAGAATCCCCTTCGGCTGCAGCAAGCTCTGGTCAGGGCTTGGGTTTTTTTTTTTTTTTTTTTTTTTTTTTAGGTGCTCCAAGATTAAAAATCAGAGCCTATCCATCATAATAAGACTTTGTTCTGAGGGTACCTGCTGTGGACACATCAGCGGCAGCAGCTGAGATAATAGCTGAGCAGGTGGTAATTATCGTGATTAACTGCTGCTGTGTACCTTCAAATTTCAGGCAACTGCTGTGCTTTAGCACCCACCTTTATTGGGGCTTCCTTGGGCTTTCAGCGTGAGCCTGTCTGCTTTATGGGATTTCGCAGGCTGTAAACTCTCTCTGGGAGCTGGACTCTATTATTTGCATATAGCTGCTGAATAATGCTAGCGACAATGGTTAGAGAAATTTGGCATTTTCCAAGCCGTACCTGCAGTCACATTTTCCAGCAGTTCAGTCACTTGTTGCACAAGCAGAGAGAAAACGTACCACAAGCGCTGATCTTTCTCTCTCTTATCCTCAGGGCTCCCAGCTTCGCTCCTCCCTGCTTCTAAATCACAGCTTATTGCTATTTTTACGAGAGAAGATTAATGGACTTAAATGGGCATAGGTAATTCTGCATTGTTCGAAGTCTCTTCAAATAGCACCTGCTGTAAATTCTTCGGTGCTCATTATCTTGGCAACACATCTCAGCCTTTAAAATGTTTGTTCGGTGGAGGAGGGGTGTGAAGGGTCACGGTGCCCCAGGAGCGCTGTGAAAGTATCCCTGAGGTTTTATGGGTGTTCCTGGGGAGGGTTTGCTTTTGTGGGTTCCCAGCAGGACCAGACCCTGAGCATCTCGGAGGGGATGCACGTGGCTGCACCAGGGCTCGCCGAGGCTGCGGGAGAAATGCCCACGCTTATGGCCTCATGAACTTTTTGCTTTTGTAATTTCCTCTTGTTCGGTGTGTTCAGTGCTCAGCTGAGCTTTGTTCCAATAGCTGGGGGGCATGTGACTTCACCAAAATACAAAACACACTCACACAAAAAAAAGAAAATGCTTGAAAAATCACAATGACATGGTTGTGTTGGTAGCTTGTGATTTTTTGAAATGAAATGTGCCTAGACAATGAAAACTGAGCCAAGACACTATATTTTGCAAGCAGCCTCTTTAGCCTCCAAAGCAGCAGCACTGCACACCAGTAAGCTACCTGCCCCATGCAATCCCTTTCTTTTTTTCACTCCTTGGAGAAACGCACAATACGAAGGCCAACGTGGCATTGGGCAGGCTGGCTCACATCACAGCAACATGCAGAAGGTTGAACTGGACGGTTGTGAAGACACAGCAGGTGCAAAAAACAAATGGCAAGCACAACAAGGGGACAACACAGGGGTGCATGCATGGAGCAAGACTGCAGTGAAGGGGCTGCAACTGCAGCACGGCGCGGGGGCTGGACTGAGACCCGTGCCCACACTGCAAACCAGCTGGGTAGGAGGGATGCAAATGAGCTGTGCCAGTGCGGGAAGTACAGGGCTCGTGTGCCTAACTAGTTGCAGGTGGGAAACTGTGGGCAATGTTTCAAGAAGTGGCTTTGAAAGTTGGCCCGTTGTGACCATAAACAAGAAGCTAAAGAGCTTTACAGTATGTACTTACAGCTTTTAATTTTCTCTCCCTGTTCGCAGATATCTGAGTATCTCACACGCTGGTGGACAAGTATTTTGATTGTTCAGCCCTGGTTTTACATTTAATAGCCCCGCTACCTTCTCCCGACAGTGCCCGTGCTCTGCTCCCACATGTGGAACAGTTTACATTGCCCTTTTGCACAGCGGTGGAAGAGTTGGGCTCGGCTTGTGCTGCGAGCAGCAGCTCAGGCTCTTTCTGAAGCCCATCAGGAGCCCGCTCTCTCTGCCACAACTATCGCACAACAGGCGACACAGCACAGAAAAAGGACCGGGATCTGGCAGCGCTGCCTGAAAGCAGGATTTTCACCTATTCTGCAGTTATTCTGCAGCCCCGTGGCACCAAACATTCATTAGCAACCAGTGCAATTTTGGAGCAAGTTGTATTTACGCGTAGGGACAAGGACTCATAATCATTGTCATCTACATATTGTTGTTTTACATAACGGCTGCAGTAGAGCAAGTGCACTTCGGTCAATAGTTTCATTTATAATAAAGTAATAAATTAGGAATATTTTTCCCTTGACAATAAGCTTTATGCCAAGATTTTATGTAGCTTAAAGCAAGTTGTCAATTAGGCTACTTAAATTAATTTTTGGCAGCAGTTAATTGGAGCCTAGAGTCTTTTGTCTTTAAACAGCTAATCCTAAACAAGAAAATACAATGATTAAATGTTTCTTAAACAATATTATTCACAGAATTTAAAATATAGCGTTTAATTAAGATTTGGACTTGTTAATCTCTCTCTCTCTTTTTTTTTCTTTTTTGAGAGATTAATTTAAATTTCTTGAAATAAAAATGCTACCGTGACTCTGATTAAACTGGCTTACCACAGGGCTATGGTCTGAGACCTTGCAACACTTCCACAGCTCTTATGCCCAAAGGCAAAGGATTTTGGATTCATTTCTAAAGAGACATATTTTGACCTTTCAGAGAAGCAGGACATTCACCTCTGGAGCTCCGGATCTCTGAGTTGTGTTCACAGGATAAAAATGTTGTATTATTGCACTTATGTTCTGGTAAATGCTCCGAATAAATACAAGACTTCAGTGAGCAACCCCAACATGGCTGGCTTCTGGGCAGAAAACCAAGACTTCTTAAAACCAGAAATCATGGAGGTTTACTTCAAAAAGACCAGTAACCAACAATTGAGTCCAAGGCTCTGATTATTCTAATGTGTTTCCTATCAATGAAAGTAAGGCAGCTAGAGAGAGGTCTCCCAGTCTTGATTTTAATTTTTTTCTAGTTCTGGAAATGTGCTGTATTCCTGGTTAAATGTAACATATGGTATCATGATTTGCACAGAAATGAGTTCTGATAGAACAATAGTCCTGACTGAATCTCTCATTTATACCCACAATCACTTCTGAAAAAGAGAGTGAGTTGTGGCACAGATCTTTGGTACGTTACACAGGAGTTAAGATTAGATAATTATAAAGCTTCCTAGTATGAAATCCCTGAAGATAATTTGTAATTAATGAATTAATTAAAGAACAAAAAGACGCATTCTCCGTGATAAGTGTATCTAGTCACCTTCTTCCTCATAATTCTGGCCATCAGTGCCTCCTTCTTTACCAACAGAGAATCTACAGCAGGCAGACTGCACGTTTGAGACTTTCTGGAGCAAGAGCCCATTAGATCAAGTACCCTGCATGGACATAATCACAGAAAGGCAATCACAGAAAACCAGACACTTGCAAAGGAGGAGGTACAGACACGTAGAAAGAACATTGCCAGCTTTGGGGCAGCTGGAGACCTCACACCATATTTCCCTGTCTGCTCTCAAGGAGTATCTGGGGCTCCACACGCAAAATGCAGGATCTGAGCTAGCATTTCACCTGGCCCTTTCATTACCACTGCGACAGTCTGTGTGAGGGGAAAACCCATTGCTACTGTTTTCTGGTGGGAAAATCCATTGCTAGAAAACTTGTGGACAAGGACAGAAGGTGGAAGCAGCTAGGGGGTATCCAAGCTTAAAACCAATGAATTGCTATCAGTGAGCAATGTTAATGACTTCTTTCACAAGAGATTCACAGTACCACCACTCTGATGTATTCAGAAAGTCTCTCTTCATTTATAGGGTTTTACAGATAAACAGATGCTGGGTTCCTTAATTAATGGTTTCATGTGTTTGAGCCTTCCAGCTTTGCATTCTTGACCACCGCTCTCCAGACGAGTGGCTAAAAAATTCTTCCCTTCTTTGTTTTAAAATAATTTAAAAAATCATAATAAAAATAAAAAATAAAATGCATTCACAAGGCTCTAGCAATTGAATCTTCAAGAAAACCATCCAAATTCATGATTCATCCTAAAACCACAAGGAAAGCTAAGTATGCTGCTCAAGGCCATATGTCTCACAAAGAAAGAGCATTGCTTCTTAACTGGAAGCACTGTGCCTGGTTGTTATTTGAAAATTAATAGGACAGCTTCTCTGTTACGGTGGTGTTCTCTTATATCTCACTATCATCCAGCACAGCAGCACTGCAGCAGTCCACAAATATAAATAAATAAATGAATAGGCAAATAAATAAATAAAAGAAAATGGGAATGTCTGAAATCAAATGTGAAATGGACTAGGCTCCTCTCATTGCTCAATCTGATTGAAATGCAGAACAGCCTTTTCAGTTATTTAAAAACAATTTCACTTCACTTGTGAAAAGCTGATTTTTGGTCTGAGACACAATGATTTAACTTTTAATGAAAACCCACACATTGGAAAGATAGTCATCAAATATGGAATCAAAATATAGTATCAAGATCAAATGCTTACTCATGGGCAATTGCCGAAAAAACCTTGAACTATATAAATTAAAAACAGATGCTTTAAATTAAAACACATAAATTACTGATGCTGATATTACTATAAATTTCAGTGATGAAAATACATTACTCAAGACTTTAAGGGAGACTCTAAAGGTTACGTATAGGAGTACTTTGCATTATTAAACAGAGTGTCACTTGAAGAAGTTCCCTGAAAAAATGTAGGAGGTAAAGTATCTCAGATTATTGTGACATGATTCAACTACTAGTGCTGCTTTTTATTCTGAATAGATGTTGTATATCTTGGACATTTGTTTGTTCAGTTTCTGGTGCGTATTTAGTGTTTGAACATAGAACTCTGTGTAGCTTGTTCTGTTTCCATCTGGACATATATTTTCTCCCTATCCCCTGTATAGAGAATGCAGCTGGAACCAGTAACATCTCTGCAAATGAACTGAACTTTTAAGTTCAACCATTGTATCATGCTTCAGGCTGCTTAGTGTCTTTCAAACTCTAGTGTAATTTGGTATTATTTCCACTAAATAATGGCCAAATCTTGTATGGAAAGCTTCCATGTCCTCAGGACAGTGGGCTAGTTAAAAAAAATTATCCAGTGTAAACATTTAAAAACAAAAAACAAAATGAAGTTTTATTTATAGCTCATTATTTTAGAAGGGTGACATTTACCTCAGGCTGGAGTATTAGAATTTTGCATTAAGCAGTTTTGGTTTTGAACCGTCTGAAACATCTCAGTAGTGTTGAAAACCATATATCAGTATAATAAACAGATGTTATAAATATATAAAATGTGTGTACATGTACAGCTGAACTATGTGAGTTCACATGCATGTGAAAATAGACATTTTCTTAAATCCACACATATGAAGTACATTTTATTAAGAAAATTCAAATTTTCATATATTTATTCATAGCTTTTTATATGAAGACTTCTTTGGTTTCTTTTAAACCATTTTCAGACTTTTCTATTATGACCACCCAATATTTATTTAATATTCTATATCTAGCAAACTGTTTCTCTTCTAGGACTTTACTAGATACAGACAAAGTAATGCTTAAAGAGAAGAAAAATCAACTCATAAAAAATGCACCTTGTAAATAACAAAATATTTGTTCATGAGTTTCTCTGAATTCTGTTTGTATTATTATTTGTAACAATGATACAGTCAATGGGAATGTAGTATTGACAATTGATGTAACCAGAATTTGAAGAGAGAAAAATGATGGAAATTCCATGATATTTTTCCATTCTGCAATATTTGGAGAACATCTGTGGTACTTGCAGTCCTTGACTTACCAAGTGAGAGCACAAGGTTTTCTAAACTCCCGTTCTAACACACACACCAATTTGTATTTCTGTGTGAAGGAAGAGATTTTTTTTTTTTTTTTACTGTAAATTGACTTTAGATTCTTGATGGTTGAACTGCCTGAAGATAAATTGTTGGTTTTGGACATCCAGATATCATTAATTTATCAAGGGATCGAGTGTCAAACCCTTCAGGCATCTATGTAATTATTGGAACATCAAGTTACAGAAACAGAAATTTATACATAAGGTTTTTTTGTTTGTTTGTTTGTTTGTTTGTTTTTGTTGTTGTTCATTTAAAATACTAATTGTAAACAGTAAAATTGGTCTCTTCAGTAGTGAAAATTATTCATTCACTGTCTAACTCAGTCAGCTGCACTCTATCTCTAAAACCAGAACTCAAGTGACCTAGCATAGTTGGCAAAACCCAGCTGATTTCCCGTGATGCTTTTCTTCACATGTAAAAATAGCTTAAAAACAGATTCTTATGTCAGGAAGCTCTACCAGATTATCTTCAATAACCTGCTGAGAGGATTTCACCAACCTGCCATATATTACACCCAATTACTTTTCTGTAATTAAATCATATCTTCCAGAGAACAACCAAGCTAGAGAGCCCCCAGTTTCCCTGACAGATTTTGCCCATGGATAATCAGCAGCACTGTTAGAAACATTTACCTTACTTGTAACTGAAAATCACACAGTTATAATATCAAAAAAATTTTTTTTTTTTTTGTCTTTACACCCATTTTCAAAAGATGCAGAAAAATGCTCAAGGTACAGTGTCAAGCATTGCTCCCACTCTGCCTGCACTTCACCCTCCTGGTGACCACCACCCTCCACCACTTCAGCAGAACAACTTTTTAAAAATGAGACCATGTATTTTCCTAATCCACATTTTGTCATTCTTCCTTTCAAGCTTATGCAGCAATTTGAAGCTGTGCTAACCTTCCTATGACCTTGAAAAGGTAAGGGAAAACCCTATGTTAACAATTCTTCTCTCTCCTTATTTGGGTAAACTAGAAGCCATGAGGGCCTTTTATTGACTTTCACTATAGTTTTCACCCTTGGCAGTACAACTGAACCTGCCCTGACCTCTTTTGACCAAGCGCCTTTGTCCAACAAACTGTTCAAAGCATCTTGCAGCCAGATGTGAGCCCCCACACCCTTGGTGTATAGGCTTGACTGTACAGATCTCCTGCTACCTCCCCTGACTGCTTGTACCGCCAGCAATTGCCTTCAGCTTGCTGCCAGCTGGCCTGATTCTGAGATAAGACCCACTGGCCGGGTTAAGAAAATGACACCTGATCATGGGGCTGGTCTTGTTCCCATGAGCTGCACCCTCTCAGAAGGCTCAGTTGTGTCTTGAAAAACCACTCCATGCTGGAGGAAATAAAAGCAGCACCTTCCACAGGCTGTGTGAGGTAGGCATTCAACCTCCTCTCTTCTTCTAGCAGGGTTTGCTCTGCATGTTCCCCAAAAGGAGCAGAAGACTGCATTTGCAACCCCACCAGATACAAAAGGGGAGCAGTGAGGATGGGAAGAGACTCAAGAAAGCACTAATCTGTGTCATGTAGTATGCTTATCACTGAATAAAATAACATTCTCAGAGTGGACAATCTCTCAGCCTGCTTGGCAAGAGCTCACGAAGATCTCATGCATCGTTCTATATTGGTCTATCTCAAAGACCATTCATACAAACTCCTTGTATCTTATAATTGATGTGCATAGGATGTTCAAACTCTTTCTATCTTACAATACATTGGTGTGCCCGGAGCTTGGGTACTTGGTTAGGCAGCTAATTTTGATCTAATGGAAGTCAGGGTGTAGATAAACCCATCTGAGTAGAGGTACATAGAAAGAATCAAAAACAATCTCTTACTTAAGTCTTACAGAGCTTACACTGACTTCTGTAGACTTTGGATTAGATGTAGGCTTCAGGGTTGTTATCAGCTTTTATAATATGAAAACTTCTTTGAATCACACTTTATTTCTTGTGTTCTTTGCATTATTTTGTCCTAGAATTCTATGAGCAAGTGTGTTGTGTTTTTTTTTGTTTGTTTGTTTGTTTTTCTTTTCTTGTTCACCAGCCATTTTGACCACTTTCCAGTCTTTTGCCCTTGAATGGATAAGCAGAACAAAGTACTTCTTTCAGTCCCATTTTGATCTTATTTTGACTCATTTCTCAATTCACTTTGACATTCCTGTGTCTCTCAGAAAGAATTGTTTGTCAGCTTTATCCCTGACTCACACAGTGTTGAAAACCCCAACACTATTCACTGCAAAGAGCACTTCTGACTTCTTGTTTATTCTAAGATTCTCCTTATACTTAGCTGCCATCTCTGTCTACCTGCTCCACTTGACTATATCCAACATCTGGAAAGCAGATCAATCCCTGAAGTCAATCTGTCTCACATTATCTGGAAATAGCCTTGTTCCATTATAACAAGACCTTCACTGCCCCATTGCCTTCATGGCTGAAAGACATCTCAGCCAATGGGGGCATGGATTAATGTCCTGAAGGGAAAATGTGCAAACCTTCTAACGAGTTTTTTCTTCTCTATATAAAGAACCATCAGCAATGAAGCTTCCTTGTAATTCTTCAGTTAAGTACTCAAAATTATCATTATTACTTTTTTTTTTTTTTTTTTTTTTTGGGGGGGGGGCAAAAATGAGACCCATGTAGGAAAAAAATGTACTCTAAAAATACCGATTTAGTAAGAAATTCTCTAAAAGAGAATGAGTTGCTACCAGGTCTGATCTACAAGTCAACCAAACCCCTGCCAGTACATACTGACATATTCCCACCTGGCAAAAATAAAAATGGGTATTTGAAAGTTTAAATATTCACATGCCTATGAGATTTTCAGCCAGCCCTACAGGATGTAATATTGCTGATAGTCCTTAAAAAAAGGCAACCAAAATATGAAACCTTCTTTCTCACCTCTTCGACCCCCGTCAACACTGTTCATTTGGATCAGGTGTTTTTGAAGTTTGCACATGGCAGTCTCATTTGCATTTAATGTCCTTCAGATTACTTCCTTTTTGTTGTGCTAAACACCTCTCTCAGTTGAGTCTAATTTGATGAGGTCATGCTGTGACTCTTGACCCTGTGGGTTCTAAATGAAACCATCTGACAAAAAAGTGAGTAGAGTGAGTCTTTTGCCTGTTCATGGACATTTGATATTTGCAGATGTGCAGCAAGTTTTACAGACAACTTTTTTTGCCAGGCTAACACTTGATTGGAGAGGTGAAAATAAGCAAATTCCTAGAGAGAGTAAAATATTCCAAAAATAAACAGGTTGTGGTAGTCCAGTCTCCACAACTCCACTAGCTAAAATAAAAATAAATCATAAGAAGTAAGTATGGCCCACTACCTAAGTCAAAGGAATCCTAAATTCTAGTGAAGTTTTTCTACCCCAATAATGACTTAATATCTTAGGATTTCCTTCCAATCTCTGTGAATGGACACACCTGCATGTCTTGGCATGGGGACACGGGGACTGTCTGATGGCTCGGAGGTGTTCTTTGTGCACATGGGAACCCTCCACCTGCTTGGGCTGATGTGCCCATAAGGAAAGGCTGAGGAGGTGCATATTTATCTCCAGTTGTCTACAGCCTGTATTACGCAGAAGGTCAGTATTGATGGTCTCGCAGTCCTCATTTGGCCTTAAAAGTCTGGATCTGTTACTACAGCTTTGAAATTCTCTCTTGTACTGATCACTTCATTCCAGGCTAATTTTATGTAGAAAGAGTCACTGGAACGCTAAAACATAAAGTCAAAAAAAGTGCCAAAATATTATTCCAGACTCTTCTGGCCCCAAAATAGATCAAAGTTTTACTAGAATTTTATGATATAAAACCGGAAAAGGAAATCAATAAACTCAGAAATTTCTTCAGAATATTTTTTCAGTGTTCTCTGCTCATCACCCATTACTTTGCTAGGCTGGAAGTGAGACCGTGCTTAAATAGTATTTGGGTTTTAGCCAAAATACACTGAAACTGTCAGAAAGACCTCATCAGTGAATGTTAGATGAGGCCATATATTCCTTTTTATTTGTAACTCTTCCCATGCCAACGCTCCCTGCTTCCACATACACACATAATTTTCCCTATGAACTCTGTGGCTAATTCTTCAGCTGCCTGTGGTATTGCATGGCCTCTGTAGCAAGACTATTTCAGACTTATCTGACTGTAGTAAATCATCTTGAGATATACTGTAATTAAGTAGGAATATGCAAAGCATCAGGCAGATTATCTTTGAAATGCATCAAAGTACATTATATTATAAAAAAATTAGGAAAATCTGTAGGTCATATATTCACTAAACTCCTCTACCTTATATGAAAATGAGTCATTTTCCGTCATACCCTGAGGGTGAGGAGGCAGTCAAATGAAGAAATAAAAGACACTGCTAGTTAAGAAGAGCAGACCATGCCAAATCACTAATTAAAATTTAGATTTTTTTTTTTGTGTGTGTGTAGAGAGCAGGTGCATATGCTAAAAGCTCTTCCAGAAATGGACTAACTTTTACCTCACTTTTTTATAAAAAAAACTATTTTACAGACCTGTGTAAGAGTCTCAAATACTGAATATATTATTGAACCAAATTATTAGAGATACACATGTAAAGATGGAGTGTTGAGAAGTGCATCTTAATTTTCAAAGAGTATTTTCAATTAATCTGGCATCTTCTGAAAGAATAGGTTAAAAATCAATTTAAAAATCATTTTAAAACAGTATTTTTGATCAAATTCTATTTATATTATTCAGGAATAAGATATGTAAATAAATTTGGCTACATCTTTACACAACTTTAATTCCTGCAGTTTCAAGACCCCAAGTCTTTTTAGTTGTCCACTAAATTACCCGTGTACCTTATAACAAGATAGAAGAAAGTCATCTTCACCCTGTTCATTATGATAGTCCTCTGAAACTTTACCTGAATCTAAGCTATTATATATATATATATAGTTTGTGTAGACAAAACAGTAGAAATGGTTCTTTAGAAGTAAATGTCTGAGATTTTGTAATATTTTGATGTATCCATTTCTATTTACATATCTCCAAATCCTCAAAATTATTTGGAATATCTGCAATCCCACTGCCTTCAACAGGAATCACAGGACAAATTGCAGGAGGAACTGTACCAGGTCCTCATCTGAGAGAGGCTGCAAACCCCTAACTCCACAGGAAGACAACAGAATCTAAAGAACACACCAGCTACAATGTCCACCCCTTGGGTACCCACAGCTGTATGGCCCAAACTAAGGAACAGAGTTTTAAGCAGCAGCTCAATATTGGGGACAACTTGGAAAGATGAGATTCTTCTAGGGGTAAAAAATGCATACATGTATATGTATAGTGGATGATATTTTAAAATAACCATTTCAACTTAGAAAAAAAAAAAAAACTAAACTTGCATCTGAGCACATTCTGGATTACAAACTAAATGCATATTCATCAGGATTATAGCAAATTTGGGCCTAGAGAAAGACTGGGATTTTCCTTGTGTTTTGTACACTGCAAGAGAGGTGGGCCAGAAGCACATGCATGCCTGCTAGCAAGTGAAAGCCTGCTGATACCTAAACCATTGGGGGCTCTTTCCAAAGTCATTTATCCTTATATTACTTGAAGATTACTCATGTAATCCTGTTTGTAAAGCTGAATGAAATTGTAACATACTTCCTACAAATACTCATCTGAATCCTTAAATGATATTTTCTGACTGTGTTCACATGCCCTTGGTGTTTACTTTTCCAAGGAATTCTTGCAGATGAATTGACAGGCTCAGAAAGAACCATTTTTCAGCAAACATTCTTGAATTCTACTCTTTGTCTGAGTTTTTATAATTATTATTCATATTACAGAGTTATTCAGAGATGCCAATCAGGCTACGAGCCCTATCATGGCAGATCAAATTAAAATGACAAGAATTGTACCAGAAACCTGATCCTATGTATAACACTCTCAATTACATGCATGGCTCTTCCCCATGGAGGCAGAAATCAGCTGCTTCTGTAACACTCTCAGCTGGGTTGGAAGAGACATTAGACAGTAAAGATTTCAAGTGAACGAACAATGCACAACATTAATCTTCCTTTAAATCATGAATTTAGCTATGAAGTAATGCTGGTTAAAATGATCTCAATAGGTCTCCTATGAGGCTCCCCTTCATCTGAAATATTCTGGTTTTCATGGTGACAGCAGATGTAAGAAATTATGTTGCCAGTGTATTATGCCACCATGCGAAAATAAAATAAAATTATATTTAAAAAAAATCTCACAGAGTGGAGAGCCAGGGAATTTAATGAAACCTGTTCAAATCAAGGCATGCATTAGGTGGACAAGTTCTGGCACCATTTTCTTGAAGCCAGGATCTCTCAGTTAATAAATTGGGAAAACTCTAATACGGAGCTCCACTAAGGCACTCCTCTCCATACCTCCTGTCCTGGAAGGGGGCTGCCTGGCAAAGCAAATAAAATCAAGTCACATGACATGCATTTTCCTAATAAAAATTTCAAATAAAGATAAAATATCAAACGGCAAATTTGAAGTCCTGAACAGAATAAATTTGGAAGCCATATCCATTTCAAAAATCTACCTCAAAATTCAATATAGTTGGCAGCTAGGAATAATAAAACAAGACCATATGGACTTGGATCAACCTATTAAAAGTATGCTATTCTGAAGGGCTGAGTCCAGCTTCTCAGATATTATCTGCCTTTAGTGACCTTGAGACGTGACCATTTGATTGCACCAAAGTCAAATTTACCAGGTTCACTTCTTCACTTCTTTGAACTGCTAATCTTGGAGTATCCCTACAGTACTAATTTCAGCTAGGATATTTACTAGGAAGCTGTACTAGCGCACTGTTCCACAATGGCAGAAAGACTACGGGAAACAAATTCTCACAATGAACTTTCAACACAACTAAGAGAGAAGGTATGCTGAGGAGGGAGAGGCTCGTTCATATTGCAAATCTTATTTAAGCTGTTCATTTTTATCAGTGTAGCTAAACTTTTTATTGACTTCTGACAGCATTTTAGGAGTGATTTCACTTCTCGGGGGATTATTGTAAATATTTTCTTTGTCTGAAGCTGTCTTAGAAAGCCACCCTCCCCTCCAAGAAATTACTGCACTTGGAATCACATCTTGCTTAGATCACAACTAAAACCATCAACAGCCTGGTCTGCTTCCCTATGGGTAATCAAAACTACTGATGGTGTGGAAAAAAAAAAAGCTTGTCTGAAAGAAAGAAAAAAAAAGAGCCTAAAGACCCCATTTAATTTGCACTAGAGAGAATTTCTCACCTGGCAGAGCAAGAGCGCCCAACCCCAGAGGCAGCTCCTGCCCTACTCTTGGTCCACCTTTCCTCACCTCATCCCCAGGTCTGTGACATTGTGGATGCCCATGAGGCCAGCTGGCAGCTAATGGTGGCCCATGGAGAGTTGTGGAGAAGGCTTCCCTGCATGCCCCCCACCCGTCAGCCCAGGCGTGTGGTCGATGGGCAGAGGTTCCACGACACGGCTCTTGGTGGAGGCCCCAGAGCAGGACCTCCTGCTCAGAATTCATCTTCCTTGTTGGTCTGAAACAGTCCTGGTTTGTCAGCCCCCAGGACATGTTGCAAAGCACATTTGTTTTCCCAAACTGAGAAAAACTGGGAGAACTCTGGCAAGAGATCACAAAGAATGGAAATTTCTTTTCATCTGCTAGGTTATGATTTATGTTAATGACTGGGCAAAGGAAGGAGGGGGACTGGAGAGCAGGCTGTCTGTAGGGCTAGAAAATCTCTCCAGACAGAGCACTCAGCACTGGTGACGAGGGAATGAACCTTCCCTGAAAATAAATAAACCACAAAGGAGCAGGTGGGTGCATGGCAGATCCAGCCGACAAAATCCTCTCTCTGCAGAGAGCGCAGGAGAAGCAATTGTTGCCTCTCATTGCAAATTGTAGCCAGAGCCATGGCAGGGCATGCCGAGAGAATTCCAGTCTCTGCAGAGATCCCCTGTGCAAAATGTTTCTTCCAGTTTCGCTCAGGAGATCAGGCTTTGGCTACAAGACACAGGCAAAATTAAAAGTTCAAATACAGTGGCAGTTATGTATGGTAGCTCCTCTTTTCCTCTGCCTCAGAGTGAATTTCTTTCTGCAATTGTTACATACTTTATTACACTGATCTCAAATTCTTTATCACTGTAAATTTCAAGACTGAGACATGAATAAGCATCTCCTAGACTTACACACACATATTTTTCATTCCCACAGAACTTATCCACACAACTTCAGATGCAGATTATTTCCAGTTCATTGCTATCTAGGAGATGGTGGAGGAAGTGGGGAGGTGAAGGAAGGAGAAAATGGCAGGAGAAAGGCCCAGACATTGACACACTGCAGCACAGATCTTCCAGGGAATTCATGGACAACAAGGTCACACAAATCCCAGTGACAAGTCTTTTACTTATGAACTGCCTTTGAATATCTTGAGCCAACCAAATGAAAACACTGCTTGCCAGACACTCTGGAGCATTGCAGACAGGTTAGATCTGGGCCACTCTACCTTAAACTTCAGTTTGCTCCCAAAACTCTTCAGCTTGGTACTTTGCCATACAAACAAAGCCTCTATACCACAAGTGCAGAGGATTTGTCTCTGCTTGGACTGACAGTGCCATTCAGTCCAGGCTTCCTGTTCGTGGTCCTCAAACCTTCCATAAAGATCAGCCTCACTGGGATCAAACATAACTGACACCATCACCACTCCTACCTCTTTGCCTCCCTAATCTCACACCTTTCTCCAAAGGGGTATCTCTGTTCCTACACAGCTGTGTACCCCAAGTGTCCGCAGCCCTGTTTCACCAGCTTCAGCTCAGAGACACAGGACTTCCAACGTGGGGCATCAAGGAAGAGGACCCAGATGACTCACAGCAGATGAAAAGGGTGTTGAAGCTCAGTAGGAATGAAATGGTAGCTCCAAACGGACCTGTTAATGGGTGATGCTGCCCACCCCAGCCCCATGTCAGCAGAAGATATTGTAGCAGAGGTGATCTTCCACTTAGCAAACCCTAAGGCTTTACCTTAGTATGAATGTTCCTTTCTAAAACCACTGTGAAAACATCAAAAAGAAAACTTACATCTGAGAATCTTAAGGACTTTCTGCACATTAATTAACCCTGCAGCACCCAGAGTGAGGCAGGGAAGTGTGTTTAAACCAATTACATGGAAGATGAAGAGGAGGAACTGGAGGAAAATGCCTTGCAGATGTGGGGAGTGGAACCCAGGCTTTCTGGCTCTCCGTCTCAGATTGGCTTCCCGGGAGAACTGGAAGTGAAACTTTCCCTGTAGAGCTGTCGCTCTGTAAAATCAGCTTGGCAGTGTGTGACAGACATAATCCTTTTCCCATATGTTTTATTTTCTATAAATAGCAAGACATCTCATTAGCATTCAGTAACTTCGTAAGATAAGGAGAGTGAACAAACAGACAAACAAATATCCAAACTATTTCCAGAGAATTGCTTAAAATCCCATGGAGCCCAGGAGGACAGAATAGGATTTAGCCTTCTCACTTCTGATTTCCCATCACCTGCATCACCCGTGACTGGGAAAACATTTCTGCAAACTGCAAGAAACAGTTGAACCCCTCACAACACCCTGCACCACTGTTGGTGAAACAAGCCCTGTAACACACACACAGAGTATTTTGGTTGGGTCATATCACAGAAACCGTGTAATCCCACCTCAGTCTTTGGCAAACCACAGCCACAAGACAGAGCGATGAAATATTTTTCACGTTTCTGACATTCGTGCTCCACACTGTAACAATCGTAACCTTCTCTATATTCCTGTGAAACGACAATGTTTTTTTTTTTAGCCATCATTTTGGAAAAGTTACAGGAGATTTGTGTGAACCTCCCATGTTTCCAAATATACAATACTGCTGGGATTGTTCTGAACAGTTTATCATGGTATAGCCTTGCAAATTAGAGAATGATATAGTCTGTCCTTGACGTTAAACTTGTAATACGCACACTTTCAATTATTTTAGTCCCAATTAAAACAATCTTTCAGACAATTAGACTAGGAAAAAAAAAAAAAAAGACTATTTTGTATTTGATTATTGGCTGAAGGTTTCTTAAACAGAATAAAACATGCAAGAACTGCCACACTAAATTGGATGTGGAACCATTTTGTCCAGCACTTTTCCCAATATTAGATATCAAGAAAAAATTTACAGGATCGTGAAGAGAAGCCTGTGTAATGAAGAGTAAGAACTAGAAAGCAGCAATTCAGTTTAATCTGGAAATTTGAATTTTCAAAAATAGTGGGTTTTTTGTTTGTTTGTTTGTTTTTCCAATTCACAATGAAAATGAAACTTATGAAGGAACTGCAGAATAAAGAAAGGAGACAAAAATTCCTAATGAAACAGGCACCTAAGGTGGAAGAGACTACCCAGGGTGAATGAATTGGTACTACAGCATTGTGAGTGCAGATCAGTCAGTCTCTTACCCTCTTCAGCTCAGAAATCTTCCTCTAAGTATAGGAAAATATATTTCAGATATGACAAAATGGTATTTCTCCCCACAGAAACAACAAATTATTTTTTTCTAACCAGTTTTGAACAGTTAAGGAAAATTTTAAGACCAGTTCCTTCCTCATCTGATTAACATCTCCATTTGTTGCCTTTAAATATCACTGAACACCTTGTTTTTTGTATTATACAAGTTGGTAAGAGAACCACTGAATGTGCCTTTCGAACATATCGATTTTAGGTCACCTGCTTTTTATGTTTTCTCTCTCAAGAATAAACCATCGCATTCTGCATCCCACAGAAAGCTCACAGTGGCTCCAGCTACTGCAGTTTCCAGTCTGTAGAGCACTCCTACACCTGCTGCAGAACCAGGCTGCTGCAGGACATGGGTTAGCCATTGAACCAACAAACAAGGACCATCAGGTGTTGAAAGAAATGAGGGTGCACATACACTTACATGGTTCTTTCTCATAGGAATTTCTGGACATTTAAAGGATTTTCAAGAGTATGAGGTCCCACAAAAATCTTATTTCCATTCTAAGGCATTAATGATTCATTCCATCAGTGATTAAAAATAACAGGCTGGGGGTAGGGTATAAATATACCAAGGCTCTTTTTTTGATAAGAACTACCAAAATCATGGGGAAAGGGGGGTGGGGGTGGGGTGGGGGGGGGCGTATCTAGCATGCCGTCATACCAAAATTATATGAATGCCTAACTCCAGGAGGATAATTACAGTATAACACAACTTGAAATCTTTTTCATTTGTCTGTCAGGATCTTTTTCCCATAGCAATGTTTTGCCAGAGGCCAGCAAACAGCTTTAAAAAACAAGCACTTTTTCTTCAAAGAGGATATCCATGATTACTGTATGATCTTAGGAACAACTGTAAAGCTCTGGTAAGATTTATCTTTGTCATTTGCCACGAGCACACAGCACTCAGATTCACAGCCACCCCGGTCTGTTCCTGCATCCCCATCACCCAGCTCCAGGTGTGGTTTTTCAGGAGGGCTCTGACACCAGGGTGGGCTTTTGGGCTGCAGCATGCGCAGTCTCATCCATGGGCCCCTGGGGGCTTTCTCTCTATTCTTGTCCTTTCTCCCTCCTTTGAGGTTTTAGGAACAATTTATTTCACCATCTCTCTCATCCCAAGTCTATGGGTTTCTCTGGTTAAAACTTTCTTAGGGAAATTGACCATTAAGTTCTTAGGAGCCTATTTTACAATGCACAATGTGAAACACATAGCTATATACATATTATTCTTCTCTGGTCTGCAGCTATGGTTAATTTGAGCAGTCAATCACAGCCTCCTAGAAGATAGCTAGAAAAAAAAAAAAAAGTAGGAAAGTACATAGGAGGGTAGGCAGGTATGAGCTGAAGCACACACAAGTGTCTTAAAATATCACAATATTCTCCATGGGAGCCAACACAAAAACTGTGCTCAGAACACCAACAGAATATTTTCCAGAAATGGTAAGATAATTAAGTATAAAAGGACTCTTTTGGAAACAGCTAAGTTTTGAAATTAAGCCTTGGAATATCTCTATATAGAAGCACAATTATGATTTTTATTAATTGTTTCCACAGTAGAAAATTCCACGATCAACTAAGCTCCCAGAAATTTAGCTCTCATAGATAAATATTTCCATGCTTGAAATGAGTTTTGTGAGGGAAAATCTTTACTTTGGCTAGTAAATACGTCAGAGGTAATCAAACTAATAAAAATAATTATAAACTAATAAAAATTAATATTTTAGAAATGAAATAAAACATGAAAATTTCACTACTTGTTCCTAACAAATTGTACAGCTGACAGAACATCTTTCATCAGATTTCAACTTTTTTTTTGAAACAATTTCAGAGAAAATCAGTTTTTCTTCTTCATTTAATGTTGTCCTTTCTTCTCTTTTGCTTTATTGAGCTCAACCCATCAGCAGCCTTTGAGAGTAGATTGTAACTGAGAGGAGGTTGTTTGTATGAAATTACAAACTCCGGTTCATATTATGTGTTTGACTCATGCCTAAACTTGCCCAAGATAAGCTTATTAAATAGCATTCCAGACAGCAGCTCTGCCCAAGGGAGACACTTGTCACTCCCTTGGAAGACTAACCCTGGGACACCATCAGGTCTGTCACCCTATGCCACCTTCAGTGTATGAAGAAAATGGTCTCGAATACAAGGTATGAAAAATGCTGAGCAGGTGAGCGAGATTAGAGGTCGCTGCTGGAGCAGGTGCCAAGGAGGCAGGTTGAGTTACGAGCATCGGACTTCACTCCATCTGCCCTTCCTGGAGTGCAGGGGGGTATACTCAGATTAATTTTGGATACTCAGGGTCTGCTAAGTGTAGAAGACAGTGTCTGCCAGGACATTGGTGTGTTCTCTAATACGATTGCTACTATGTTTGATATTTGAATGATTTCAAAGAATCCTTAAAAAAAATAAACGTTAAAATTATTGTGCTAAGCTCATTGCTTTTTGTGTGTGTGTGTGTGTGTTTGTTTGTTTTTTAAATAATCATGTTAAATTCATTGTTTTCCTGTCACGTCAAACCAGAATTAAACAGAAGATCAGATCCTGCAGAGCCTTGGGAAAACTCATGTAAATGACTGGTGGGAGTTCAGGTGGTCTTAGAGGTCATGTCTTGGGAGGACCCAAGTGTGCCTCAGACCTCAACCTAGAAGTGACCACTAAATTGTAGCCAGACAGAGAAGCCAGGATCACATGGGACCAGCTGGTGGATCAAATTGTGCATTTAGCGGCAATTAGACAGGCTCAGGACAAGAGCAGCCCACGGGTGAATCCCCAGCATGGCTGGGCCTAGCGAACAAATGCCACAGCAGAGCCTGCCCTGCAGAAGATGTGGTGGAAGAGGCACTGGCTCTGCAGCATGCAGGACTCGGGCAAAACACAGGACTTCAAAGGGAGTTTTGACTTTGATAGAGAGTGAGTAGGGGCTGCTGAAGAGGGACCTGTGCTACAGAAGAACCCAGCATGTGCTTCACATTTCAGAAATTATATGCAGAAAAAAAAAAGACTTCACAGATGAAGAAAAAAAAAAAAAAAAAAAAAAAAAAACAGCCTGCAAAGATCCTGGGCATCTCAACTTTTCTTAAGGTAGTGTTTCAGAACACCACATAGGCTAGGACATTGTAGCCGAAAACTGCAGTGTTTGCACTTAAATAAAAAATATACTTTTTATCCCATTTGGGCTTATTTAGCAACACCTCTCCTGAGACATGAAAGAATGCAAATAAAACATCCAACATGATCTTTACCAAATACAAATTAGATTAATTTGTCCTTTGGAGAATAACCTTTAAACATTACAAAATACGCAGTACTGGCTTCCTTGCCTATTTTTCTCTCTTTCACTATTTTCTTGGACTTTTGAAGCAGATTTTTGTTGAATAGATCATGCAGGATTATATAGTTATAGCTCTCTTTCATATATTTCAAAAAGAAAATCATAAATATGACCTCATATGTTAATAAATCAATTATGGAATGCTGTTTTACACATATGCTCAAAACATGACCTCTTCCAAGTTCTCCTAGAGCAGAAAGTTGGAGTTTAGATTTAAGGCGCTTTAGCTTTAAAGACACAGGGAATAACATTATCTGGTAAATATTAAGTAAAACAGCTTTTCTGTTAAGTTTTATCTTGCCTTCAGTGCTTTATTAAAGCTTGTTCAAGAACACCGTTTTAGTTACTCATGAATAAGCCTTGACCTCATTTTTCTTCTAAAACTAAAAACGGTGTTTATTATCTGTACCGTACTTAACCACTTTTGAGTCATGAAGGGGTAAAGCAGAAGCAGCTTGAGTTTTATGGATGCTCTTTTGCACTCTCAGAGGCAATTCAGTGCTAAAACATTTTCATTTCATAAAACAAAACAACTCTGGTGACTCATTTGTAATGAGGACTTGCATAATTGCTTTTTTGGGAGTTTGACAAGAAAAAATGTGCTGCAGCCAATCCACACAACTTCTAAAACTGTGTGACAAAAGATGCACAGAGCACTTTCTTATTCTATTTTGGTTTTAATTTTCTACTAAATTTCCTCCTGGGACTAATGTAAAAGTATTAGCTTTATTGTTATCTACCTGAAGGAGATGAAATAATGCTGAATAACATTTGATATAAAATCACAACACCAACAAAATGCCCTCCATTGTTTTCGGTAGTCCCTTCATGGCTTCCACAGCCGTGATATCTGAGCGTGCCAACGTTTTTCCACAACAACCTCCTCTCCTAGCCCGTGCTTTTCTCCTGTTTTGGGGAACCAATGCAGAAACCAAAAGCCAGATGCAGGAAGGGAACATGGTCCATTGCTGGGCTTGGGCAAACAAAGGCACTGAAGGCAGTTTGCTTCCTGAAACTTGAAGATAACTTGAGATCAAAGGAGTTCAGAAACTGAGTTGCTCTTCCTAAAAACTACAGATATTTTTCTTTTCAGCCTCAAAATTTCCAGGTGCCTACACAGCAGGGCGTGCACTCATGCTGAGACCTGCATCAGTTATACAACGCATGGGTTGTAAGCTTGCACCTTTTCCACCCCGTGCCTGCATTCCCCAAGGTGAGGACGGCTCCATCTGAGGGCTGGCCTGGCAGAAGCGTGTCCCCATAGCCCAGGGACATGCCAGACAATTCCCTCATGGGGAAGGGCTCAGCAAGCAGGGAGCAGAAGTTTAACAAAACCTCTGATCACACTTAAAGCCCAGCTAAGTTAGCTTGTCTCTACCTTTCCTGCTTTAGAAGTAATCCCCAAGCAATCAACACAGCTGTATTACAGAGCTTGCATTCAGCACACCAGAATTATTCCTTCTGGTAGGAGCCACGCCAGTCTGCATCAGCCAAGAGTCCTGCTTCTGTATCTAATCACACCTAATGTCAACACGCAGCCCAATCACATATAGTGACAAAACACCTTCTACTTGAATTGCTCAGAACCTGGCAGGATATATGTCTAGGCACTTAGAAACCCTCTTGCCCTCAGAGCTGGATGCCTGGGAAATTAAAATGAGCGTGAGTGTATTGCTATCAGGACACTTGTGAGAAGTAGAGAGCCTGTTCCTGTATATTTCAGAGAAAACAGCGCTATTAAAGGACACAAATGTGATACTCAATTTGGATGTTTTCCCATGCGGATGAAAGGAATCACTCCTCATGCAATTCTGAAAGGAACTGATTAGATTTATGCAGGCAAGTATCAGCTTGTGATTAGCATTTAGGTGAGGATGCAGTTATGTGCTACAGGAAATATTGGTGTGTGCGTTTTCTGTTTACTTTCATTATCTAATGTGCTCTGCATTAGGCTGGGGAAGACAGAAGTGTTTATTTGGGAGATTTTTGAGCACTTGTAAATTTATTAGCCTTTCCTGACAGAGGAACTGGACATAGAGTGTGTTCATAACAGTTTTTTCGGATGCACTTGTATAAAATGTCTTCCAAGCAGTTTCAAGAAGAGAATCAGGCTGTTGTTATTCTGCTCCAGACAGGCAAGAAAAGGTTTGAAGAACCAGTTTTTCCAAGGAAAATTCCATTTCACAATAATATTTATTTTAAGAAGTAACATTGCCTTTGATGAAAAGTTCAATCAAAAAAGTCCATGGGACGTTGAGGGGAGGGGGGGGTTATTTATACATTCCTATAGATATATATATATATATATATGCACATACACGTATCTATTTTTTGCAACTGATTTGGGATAAAACAAATCTGAGGTTTTATATTTTTCATTTATCAAGAAAACCTGTTACAAAAAGCTTAACTTCTGGCAACATTTGTGTTGAATCCCACAGGGACATTTACCTTCATGTAACCTCCTGGTGTAATTCATGTCTTCATTACAGCTAATGGGGAGATAGACTAGTTAGTCACTACCTCGAGAAAAAAAAAAAAAAAAAAAAAAAAAGCAGCCAAAATTGTTGTATAAAAGCTCAGAAATCCTTTCATGCACTGTCTAGGCTTGGAATATAGAAGGGAATCTCTGCCAAGAAGCAAAGGATGTTGAAACAGAATCATGCAATGTGTTAATGCCACAGGGCATTGGAAGTAAGATGCCAGGGACTTCAATAAGAAATTGAATGATCTTTGTGATATAGCAAAGAAGATGGAATAACATCAGAGAACTGTGCACACAATGGAAAGAAACAGCATAATCATTTGTCATCACTCCAAGCAAACGAGTGCTGGCAATGACGTTTTCTGCACCAACCTATTCATGTCAT
Organism: Cygnus olor; assembly: GCF_009769625.2. Taxonomy (NCBI): domain Eukaryota; kingdom Metazoa; phylum Chordata; class Aves; order Anseriformes; family Anatidae; genus Cygnus; species Cygnus olor. The sequence goes on from NC_049175.1 coordinate 31,450,181, forward strand.
AGTTTGAGGTTCAAATACCTTTCAGTAGCAGATCCCACCAGCAACATCCTCTGATGGCATAGAAATGTGCAGCAATATCCACCTCATCTGACACTTCAAAGGACTTGTGCTCTGGTCCTCAGACAGTTAAGTGTGGACACGCTAAGGTGGCTATGAAATCAGATTAACTTAAAGAGCTTGTATAATTCACAGCCTATTAAGTTAACCCAATTTCAAAACTGGTTCCACTTTGCATGAGAATGGACATCTGTGGCCTTCAAAATCCTCTACTATTTTTCATTCTTTATTAAGGATTCTTCCTTCCTTCATACTGCTGCTGATCCCTAGCTGTCTCTTATAAAGACACAGCTGAGACTGGTCAGATATTTAAAACTGGCCCTGGCCTGTTATATGCAAAATATATAATTACACAGAAATCTTATAGAAAGGTGTCAAAATGTCTTGCAGATGGACAGAACTTGACTGGAAACACTCACTTTAATGCAGATAGACCATTTGGTTGCCAGCATTGGTCATCTTTGTGCATATTTTAGGAACAAAGTGGACCAGTTCTCTGGTGTTGAGCAGATAGTATTTAAAGATGTTGTCTGGTGCCCAGCTCTTTTGTATAGGGCTCTACACATGTATTTGAAAAACTAACTTCAGGCCCCTGTTTCTTAAAATCTTGCATTTCATTTAACATTCAGCCTTCATTTGCCTAAAAATAAAGATAGACAAATAAAATAAAATACTGCATACTAGAAACCTTGCCTATAAACACATGGAATTTCAAGATGTACGGATTTACTCAGGGATGTACATTAAGCAGAGAGCAGTACTTCCAGAATGAAAAGCACTCAACACATCCACTTAGATGGTGAAACCAAACTCTAATTACAAGATATCGTCTAGCCAATATACCTTCATATTTCCACTTTCAATACCATATAATACAGTCTAATTTATAAAGTGCCTTATCATGGAAGCTTCCATAGGCACAGTAATTTAAAAGGGATTGTATATAAGCCCCTCTAAAAGCAAATAAAAATAAATAAAATAATAATAAAAAAAGATTCTGGTCTTGCAATACTTCAAAAACATATATTTTAGGATCTTCTCTGCTTCTGGAGTGGTATGGAAGTCCAGAGAGAAGAAAATGTATGCCATTTAAAATTTTTAAAGTTGGATGCCTTTCCTCTGTTTTTTTTTTTTTTATTTTTAGTGTTCAATGGAAGGGCATGAATTCACTTTTTCTAAAGACTCTACCCTAGGTCTAGGTAAATCAGCGCCATTCTACCAACTTATAGCAGCTGAAGACAAATCATTGGCTTGAGAGGTGCTGTGGGGATGCTTGCTTTGATTCTTCATCCATCCATATTCCTGAAATAGAGAGGATTCTTTCTCCTGCACAATTTTTTCACTCCAGTTTCCAGACACCACGAACTTGTCATTTCTCTCTCATGGATTTTCCAAATGAACAGTGTCCCTAATTTCCATTGCTACAAAGCATATGTTGTGGATGTGAAGGGAAGTAGGATTTAGCTGTCCATGATCTGTACAGCTAAAGGTCTACAGGCAGTTTTGACAAGAATAAATGACATGAAGATTTTTCACGTAATAGACATGTAAGGATATAGCCCTTCAATGGCCCACTATCCAACTTCTCTTCAGAGACATCTTTTTCCCATTCTTCTAATAAACAGGGTTCGTGGATGAATTCCAGCTGATTGCAGTGCCCTGAACAAAGCAAGTGCAATGAAAACGCTGGCAAGCACATTCTCACCAAGATTTGCATAAGTTTTCATTCAGGATTACAGGCTTCATCCTACACAGATGATGACATTTAACATTTTCTTTGACTTTGTCAGCAATTGGAGCAGAAGTAGGATAGTTAAAAGACTGCCCTAGGAAGACAAAGCTCTCCATTTTTTTAAAGGGAAGTTACCCATTTTTAAAGATGTTGTTTTACGAATGTTGCCTGCTGCTTATACAAGTGTGGATATCCTACATGATCAAACTGATATCCTTGGATGTTTTATTGTTGGGTACAAATGAGATGTTTTGACCAAAGATTCATTGCTTGAGGAGCTAGGTGTATAGATAGCCCAGAGACAAATCTGGTTGCAAAGAGGGATTACCAAAGAGTTTGGAAGGGCTGTTATCTTGTAAAGTTATGCATATATAATAGGTCTAGCTACTTTGAACACTCTCAAGCACTGTGTGGGACAAATAAAGATCATTCTGTTATCATGTGGATGTCTGCCCATACCTCCTCAGAGAAGGGAGGTGAACAGCTAACATGACACTGACAAAGCATATCAAGTGTTTTCTTCAATATCTTCATTATCACTGCAAATGCGTCTCGGGATTGGTTTCTCCACACCAAACTTCAGTTCTTGGAAAGGCATAAAAAGAAATCATTATGTAGAATCACAAGATTAAAAGCTAGACACATCCATACAAACAACTGAACTACCAGATGTTACATTTGGGTAGTATTCAATCTTTAACTTTAGTTTTTAAAATACTTTCTTCAGGCAATTAATGCTGCCTATCTCAAGCCTACCACAACCTGCCTGATGCTTTTTATGTGGGAACAATCAAGCAATTTATATTAAGTAATTTTAATGACCTTTACTGTGCACTGAGCTATTGTAACTGATAGTACAGAAAAGTACCATGTCATGACATCAGCTTCATTGAGCTCACTGAATCCATCAATTACATCGAATAGATTCCTTGTAAAATGAATGGAATTTTGTTATTATGAGAAAACAAGTCAGAAGTACTCAATAACATTAATCAAATAAAAATAATGTGGAAATTTAGAGTTGCAAAAAAAAGAAAACAGTGAATCATCCATGAACTTGGCACTGCATCAAGCATACACTATTCATCTTCACTCTAAAGGCCCTTCATGACCTATCCACACTCCACCTATCATTTTTTTCTGTGCTATCAACATGTCATCTCCCTCCGCTGATCAGCCAGCAATGCCTGCCGTCATCACCCATTTGTAATGTTTACCGATGACCACCTTTGCCCTTCCTCCCATGCCAGCCTTCATGCATGGAAGAATCTCTCATAAATATCAGCAAATCCACCTCATTGTTCTCTCTCAAATGCCTCCAGAAATGTCTCCTTTCCCCCGATAGCTACAGGAAAACACTTGATAGCAAGTATAATGACTTTTTTTACTCTCACTACTTTTACCTAATTATTTTCTTGTGCTTCCCTGTCTGTCTGGTAAGACTATCTGCTATTTGTTGCCTTAGACTAGAAGCAGCTAAGGGTAGGAATTGAATCTTTGTTCTGTATTTGCACAGTGCAGAGCATAATGGGTTTCTGTCTTTAACAGGACTTCTTTACCGTTACTGCAGTATTAATGATAACTTCTGAACACAGCTGTACATTTTCATTTGATTTATTGGAAACCTAGTGGCAACACCTAACCATATGGACCTAATCATTTTGCTATTTAAAAATGAATCACCTTAATTTTTTTATTTTTTTTTCACTATAAATAGCCTATTTACTAGGCAATAGTCTGCCAATCAGTCTAAAATTAGTCACAATCTTTTCAAATCTTTTTGAGGGGAAAAAATTAACAAGAACAGAGGATAGTAAAGAGTCCAATCTACCCTACCATCCACATCCTTGTGACCTCAGTTTGTAGGATGTGTGTTTGGCGAGCTGGACTGTTTCAAAGGCAGAAAACATTATTACCCCATCATTTAGGGAAAGATGTTTAAGTCTAGGACTTTTGTTTATATTGTTTTACTTTCATTATATATGCCCATCATGGAAGGAAACTAATTTGTTACTAGCTCAGTAAAAAGTTTACTTTGACCAGTATTGGTAGTACTTGGTTTTCATTTAAATGCTTTTGGTTCTATATAAACCATATTTTCAAACATTTTTTCCCCTCACAGCCTTAATCTCAAGTAATAACTTAAGAAAAGCAGCAGAATTTAATATAAACCATTACTGGTAAGACAGGTAATAATAATAACAGTAAAAAGTGATTTCCCCACCACCACCATCACCACAGTTATTCGTCATTCTCAAATGCCTGGGGGAGAAAAGGTGAACTTTCTGCATGTCTGAATGTCATGAAATTCAGGCAGTTTCAGACCAAGAAAGAATGAATTCCAAAGCTGTGAATCTGTTCTTTCCATTATGGCTCTAAAAGAAATACAAGACCTTCCACAACATGTAGGGAAATAAAAATGTCTCATGGATATAGAGTTTACAGTGGTTAAATCCCAGACATTTGATATTTCTATTGCATAGGTTACTGTATAGTGTGTGGCACAGTTGATGTCAGGTAAATATTTATTATTGTATATAAAAAGAAAGACTTTAGAAGTAATCAGTGGTAACTAGTAAAAAATAATAATAATAATAAAGAAACAGAATGTAATTTCTTAAAAAACAACAACAACGAAAACAGAAAATCATCCTTAAATTTGAAGTTGCTTTTCATCACTTCTCTCATGAGTTTGTAGCTGAGACAGTTGTTTGGTATATATACATGCCTACACACATATGTATATGATGGAAAAGAAGGAATAGTGGTACCTCTCTCATCAAAGTCAGTGGCAAACACCCCATTGACTAACCAGGCACGTAAGAGTAGCCCCAGAATAAATGAAACAGCCCCACGTGTTGTGTCAAGGAAGGGCACTGATGGGTTGATTGTTAGCTGATGTTTCTAATAAGACCTTAAAGTGTAGTCAGCCCACAAAATCACTTTCTGTAAAAACAAAATAATAAAATAATAATAATAATAATAAAATATATCAAGCAAGTAGATACGAACACTCTTAAACAATAAGGAACAAGAATCTCAGTGCTGGTTTCTGCTTTTCTCCTTGCTGCAGAAAAGGAGCGCAGGTTTGTTTGTGGGGGTGCATAGGCCTCCCAGATGGAAATTCACATCAGTCCAAAATCACAGCTTCTCCTTGTACACAAGCAGCCAAATCCAAATGTGCTGTGGTCAAAATCACTCATTTTCAGTGTCAAGAGATAAGAGATGCACATGAAGTAACCACCCAGTCCAAGAAAAACAAAACAAAACAAAACAAAACAAAAAAACAGTAAGGTTTCAAGACCAAGCAATTTTAACATGGTGTGATGGTTGTGAAAGAGTCCTCATCTGAGACTTAGTTTCCATCATCCCATTGCAGAGATTTGTATATTTGAGGTATGGATGAAAAATTGTCATCTAATCAGCAGAAGTCAAAGGCATTGAGCTTGGAGTAATGGCCCAAAGTGCAAAATTTAACAAACTCTTTTTCTTGCTTATAAAAATACAAGCTGACGCAGACATTTTATCAGCATCCCATAACGATGCCTAACATGCAAAATAGGTTATATATCCCAGTGAGATGTAAGAGCCTTATGCTAAGCGTTCCACTGCAGCCTCAGCCAACTGCTCCCACAGCCAGGCAGGTGCAGCCCTGGCCACGACACACACTCAGCGACAAGCTCTTGCTGCAGGGCTTCAACCCCATTCTCCTCAGGCTTTCAGCTTTATTTTGTCCCAAAACAAAATACATAAAATGAATTCACCTCATCAACCACATCCTCCTTCCCCTGTTTGCCAGGGACTTTGCAGCCCCTCCAGTGTAACTACCTGACAAATGACATTCTTGCCCACTCAAGCTTTCAACACCACTTTCCCCATAATTCTTAGCCTCCAATATCCAGCTATTTTTCTAAAGAGATGGCAACCTTCACAACCAAATGAGGAGTCTGAGAGACCAGCAGACCCATCTAGATCCAGCTGGGATGCTTTAACTAATTGCCTCTGGGAGCAGGGTCTCATCCTTTTATAAACGAGAGACTTCATCTGAGGAGGGAACCACAAAGATCTTCTCTTGGCTTGGCCAAAAGTCACATTTTTGCAGAAGGTGAATTTGATCTAAATTCACTTCCCAGCTGAGTGACAGTTGCAAGGGAAGGGAAGAGTGAGAGAGCAGGAACACCTGGATTCACTTCTTTCCTCTGCTCCAGATTCCAGTAAATAACTTAGCCTCTCTGTACCTCTCCTCCCCATCTGTAAATTCATCATTTGAGAACCTTTTCCCACCTCGTCCTCATCTGGAGATAGCAATGCTTTCCCACTTCATTGAAATACTAAATATATAGAAGATGATGAGGTTCTCAGATGATGCTTGAGCATGAGGATATGGAAAACACTTATGACAGGCTAGTTATGTGTCTATTACTAAGTTTATTTTTCACATAATCAGGCATGGAACAACTTGAGTCCCTAACAAACCTCTCCTCTAGAACAGACCTTGAAGTCACAGTACTAGCTGGTGCTTTTTTACCTCTCCTGTGAAATCCCTGGACTTTTCCACCATCTTCTAAATCCACTGTGTCCAGCCTCAGTAAAATTAGGTGCACTTTTGGATGGCATGTTATATTTTGGTAGGTTATATTAACAATTAAAATTTAGGGAGATTGAATCAATGGCTTGGCAGTGCGTTTTAAACCAGTTGAGGGATAATTTTTTCTGCTTTTTTCCAATTTTGAAGGAAATGCCACTTTTATAACTATCACTGAATCCAGAAATCAGTGTAAACCTCTTTCAAGTCTTTCCAATGATCTCTAAAGAATGTTTTCATAGATTCGTAGAATCATCTAGGTAGGAAAAGACCTTCAAGATCACCAGGTACAACCACTGTTTTGTAACAGACTTTCATGAATTCTCTCATAAGACATTAAGCAGAGGGCTGTAGAGTTTGGGGAGCACTATGACACCCATGGGGATTTCTTCATCTATAAGAAATCCCACTGAAGTGGATGGGACTGCTTTTGTCTGTAAACATGAGCCATGATTCTATGGTGTAGCTCAATCATTTCCAGAGAATAACATCTTACAAACAGAGAAATCCTTTCCAAAAGAGATGGATGAAATAAACACCTTCAAACATGAGGCTCACACCAATCCCAAATCATGTTTTTGCTGCAGGTGTCCACTCCTTGCAACACTGAGCCTAATCCTGCTCCATTAAATTTAACAGAAGAAATTTCCTATCACCCAATTCCTAAGAGTAGCATAGTTGTCATTACAATGTTGAAATGATATTGCAAAATACCTGGTGCATTTCAAAAAGATTGTCTTTTTTTTTTTTTTTTTTTTTTTTTTGTAATTGCCAGCAATTAAACATGTTTATCAGATTTTAGCCTCTCTCCATCATTCAGAGAGGTAATTAAAGGTTTAGTCATTGCATGCTGGGCTGTTTTTCTGTTTCATTACCTGTGGTGAGTCTCTGAGAATCAGGCTGATTCTGCTCTTGCAGTGTTGCAACACCAAGTAACTTCCCGTAAGCTGTCCAGGAACCACGTACCCTGACTTCTCTTTTCAGAACCCACTTCCTTCAAAACTCATTTCACCATCAGCATTTCTGGGTCAGGGAGTACCTGTCGGGGCACAAACTGCCTGTGACACCACTCCTGCACCGTTCCCTGCTCTGTCCCCTGTTCCCTGTGCAAGGTGGATGTCCCAGGGGCTGCAGCACAGCTTGTCCAGATGCTGGGAGGTCGTCAGCCAGCAACTGGGCTCTCGCCCAGTGACCCGAGATCGAAGTACAGGAAAGAAGTTGCAGAAAAACAGGGTGGCCAAAATTTGGTGTTCCACCATCTTGGAAAATTAAGGCATTTAGCCAAGTGCCAAAAATGGATTTTAGTGACTTAAAATAGAATTGTATTCCTTCCGATTCTGAGAGAGGATTTTTTATTATTATTATTATTTTTAACACTAAATGTAATATCACCTTTTGTTCTGAGTTTAATTTAATCCCAAAGTCCTCCAGCTCAGATGACTGCTGGGTGAACATCTGTCCTGCTCTAGGCAGACACACATCTGCTTCACAAAACCTAACTTTTTGTAGGCAAATACATGACACTTGTATTGGAGAGGCTAGCATCCCTGTTAGGGCTGCAGTACGCAAGCTCTGCGCCAAGGGAAGGCTGCCTCATATTGCCTCTGGTTTCTGCTTATCCAGGGCTGTCAAACCAAAATTGCAGTGACTAGAAAAACCCAAAGCACTTTAGGTTTCACTATTTACTTTTGATTCGGCACTGCACAGTCTGACTTCAAAGGAAAGGCATGCCGTTTGGATATCACAATTACAATTTCTGAAGCTATTTACCTTGAAAAGTTTGTATTACAGTGCTGGTGGTGATATATGAAAATAAAATATTTACTCAGCTGTGGGATTCGCTCCTCATCTTGGAGAGGAGGTTTGTCTAAAAAGAGTCTGAGAGTTTGTTACTGACCTAGTGAGTGTCATTATAGCTAGGGGAAATAAGTACGAATCCATTGCTTATACGAAACTATTCTGCACTGCTTAAGAGCTTTCCCATTGACTCTCTATAAAGGCGATGTTGTCATGTTGTAAGTAAACAATCAAATCATAAAATAATTGTATGGCACTGTTGGGAGTCATTATAAATAATTTTATTTTGCCATTGTTTGGAATATTTATATTAAATTGACAACTTAGAAAATTGGGCCATGGGATAGCAATAAATACATATGAATGTCAGCGATGAACATGCTCCAAAGATTGGTGTCATATAAAACAATAACATAAAACCTTAATGTATGGGTTTAGTGCAGCCACAGCCTCACATCTACTCTGTTTCTCTGACCTGATTCCATTTAAAGCATTCCTACCATGCTACTATAGTATACTAAAGAGTCCATTTCTCAGAACATGTAAAATAAAATAATTTTTATCTTATAAAAATTGTGAGCATGTTTTAAAAATAAATGAAATTATTTTGTGCATATTATAATTGCATTTTATTTTATACTTTAAAATCAGTTTACAAATAATAAATTAGGAGTGCTTGTACCTTTATTTAATTGAAAAACAAAGATTTGGTTGATAATACATCTAAACATGAATTTCATGTGCAATTATATTGTTCATAGTAATTATTTTCTTCATTACTTAAAAAATTGCATATTAATTCTAGTATGAATTTGTCCAGCAACATCTTATAAGTTCTAGAAGTCATTTTATTTTTTTCTGGTAAAATAGTGGTTTTCAAGAGCAGGTATTTCCTGCTCTTGAAGGCAGGAAATATCATCCTACTTATATAAATAGTATGATATTTTTAAATTGGTTGATATAAATTATATTTTCCAGACTGCAGCATCCAGTCAGGTATATCTAGAGCACTACCCTGTAACATTTTCACCCTTGATTTATAAGTACACTTTCCAGGCAGGTTTTTACTTTTACTTAAACAAATTTGAGTTTTCTAGATTCAGGTCATTCCAGCCATGCAAATGTGTGTTCTTTATCAAGCAGATAAGTTAAGGTTAGTGCTTTTGAGATGGAAAAGCCCAGTTACTTAGTTTTATCTTATTACTGAATTAAAACTGGATAAACTCATTATAACTGATTTTGGATTTATTTCCCATGACTTTCCAAACTTTCCATTTCCCATGACTTTCCAAAGTCTGTTCAGAGTCCTCTCCACCCATCAAAACCATCAGTAAAATAAAATCATATTTTTTTTTTTGCTTTCACTGACCCTGTGAGGAGGGATTGCACCTGCTGCCAGCTTAGGAACAATTTAGCTGTTGCAATTAGGAGTCTCTCTTCTTCAGTATGTATTTGGGTTAAACGTTCTCACAGTTGTCACTTCTGATAGCATACATATTTTCAGTACGATAAAGAATTTTCTCCATACTCAGATATGAAGAGGAGATCTAAAGTCAGTCTCCATTATATTGCCAATACAACATTTTTACAACAGATGAGGAAAGTGATTTGAACACAATCCAATTCTACCACAATTTTTCTCCTGATTTCTTAGCACTGTCTCATAGCTTTAATGTACATCTCAGCTCTGGCACATTCTTCTTTAGTCCTCTCTCTTGGCAGCTCTAACCCCTCAGCTCCTTTGTTTGGGTCATGATTTCTGTTTCACTCTGATAGTACTTTATTTGGTTATACAAACTGCTTCAGTTTCTCAAGTTCATCCATTTTGTTTGTTTCTGGTACTGGTAAGACCAACATTACAGTTGTTTCTTACTGCCCAAACCTAGGTCTTTAGCCATATATTCTAGACATCTACACCAGACTGCTTGAAGCAATCGATACACCCTTACGTAGCATAGTTATCCATGTTTTCTTTCCCAGCTTTCAATTTAAAGATCTCATCAGTTAGGTCAAACTTTGTCCTCGAAGACCTGTACTCCAAGACAGATAATCAAGTTGGGTCATCTCTCTGCAAGTGCCTTTCAAAGACATAAAGTGATCCAGATCATTCCTCAAGGGACTGATATTTCCCTCCATTTTTTTCCCTATCATCTTTTCGTCAATATCTCTTGCATTCACTTTGTCTCACCTCAGCATTCCTTCAGTTCTAGGTACTGGTCTTATCTTTATTCCTTCTCCCTTTTTCAGTGACACTGTTTCATTACTCCTGCTTTTGTTTCTGTCCATTTCTCTGACCTCTTTCTAGCAAAGAAACCTGATCACCAGTACATCCCCCAATCAGCAGCCAGTTTTTCTTTTATCTGACATTTTGGCTTACATGCTTCCACGTAAATTCATCCTTCTCAAAGCTGTCTGCAAATGTAGCGTTACACAGGGACCTTCTCCTTTTTTCTTTCTCCACCATGCCTTTGACTACTTACTTGAGCTCCATCACTGTATCTTACATCATCCCCGCTCCTGAGATCTACTCTTCTTTAATCAGTTCCTTCAAGTGACAATTATGCCCAACTTGTTTTTCCCAGACATAGTCACCCAAAGGCAGTATGTCACCCAGCTTGTGCATCCAGTCTCTAATCTTGGGATTCACCTCTCAGTAACCGTTATATCAGTTCTTCCAGGACTGTTTTTAAGGAAGATAAGGACATTTCCCTCTCTCCCTCACAAGTTCTCCCAGGTGTTTTCCTGTTTATTTATTTGGTTCTTTGCACTCCTTAAATTTTAAACTAATCAGCCTGCCTCCTCACTTAACCTTAATGGATAACTGGTGACAAGCTATCAACTATCACTCTTTCTCCAGCCAAGAATATTTGTCCCTTCCACAACTGGGACATCCCAGCCAGACAGCAATCTTCAGCCGAGCCCCATTTCCCACAGGCTGCAGTCTCTTTCCTGCACACCAAAAAATAAATACACGTGATTACTTCTCTCTTTTTCCCACGGAATATTTCACATGGAAAACTTCTAGCACAAAATCTCATTTGTTCACCCTTCACATTAGTTGGGATGAGCAGAGCTGTAAGCAGCTACCTGATGCTGCTGAGGGAGAAATGTGGGTATATTAGAAAATAATGTTTTGTGCTATTTTTGCTTGGTCTTTAACAACTTCTGAAAAATGTCTAAAGGAATTGTAATTTTATTGCTAAATTAATTTTAGTGAAATGCCTCTGGACAGCATGCTTCAGGAATTTCTATAAGTTATATTTATCCTACCAGTAAGGATTATCTGACTTTTTATAAGCTAATCCTCTTGAGTGGTGTGTCTTAGTCCTATGAGAAGGCATGTAATATTTTACATTACAAGTATTTTAATTTTATCTTCATTAATTTCCAGCACAACACTTTAAAGACACATAAATTCCAGACAAGGACAGGCAGCAATTCAGATGCAACATTTGTAGGTTTTGATAATTATTTTCCTTTATCATGTAATAACATCTAGTACTTTTTAACAATCCCTTTGTTTTCACTCTTATTCCCATTGCCTCATTTTACAGGCCATCCCCATTTTTTCATGTCTTGGCACGTATCAGCTGCAAGAGTGATTCACCTTCTGATGATTTTCTGTCTCAGTAGAACAATCAGAGGAAGAGAAAGCCGTGCTTTCTTATTTATATTGAATTGTGTTTATACAGGGTGGCGGAATTCTGCTTTTACATGGGTGCTCTGTCCTGCCTGTGAATACAGGAGACTCTGGGTTTCTTGTGAAGGCATTCTGCCGTTAACAAAATGACTTTTTTGTCTTGCACAAGGATACGGATATTTTATGCCCACAAAAAGAAGGAGGAGATAGTTCTTCCATAATTTCAGTGAAGTCAGAATCGCAGCAGCTACAAATCTGCTGTAAATATATAGCTGATGGCTCATTCAAAAGCCATGACTGGGACCTGATACAATTTTGAATAATCACAGGACCTTTATACTGATATATACACATACTCTGTGTTAATTTTTCCAACACATACATTAGCAAACAGGAAATATTGCAACTTTTAAAATACAATGTATGTAAAATGCCTGTATGTAACACAGCCAGTGCTAATATAGCCCCCTAATTTTCCTTGGGTAAGCTGAAAGTATTTAGCAAATGGATCACAAGTGTGAGTAAGCAGTAAGCAGACTGTGAGGCAGTCACTAAATTCCAGACAGGATCAGTATTTCATGCTGGATGTTCACACAAAGACAAGGCACAGTCACAAACTGGCATCCCCCTGAAGTTACGCGTCTTGAATCAATAGGAAGTTTACACGGGTGAGAAACAAATGACAAGTGGATGTCTCATGGGTTCTTCGGGGTAAAGCAGAAGAGGTGTAGCATTGCACTTCATGGATGTCCACCACTTCTGCTCTGCCTCTTGTTGCATCCCTACCGGTTCTATACCCACATCTTCTTGACGTGTTGCATCTTGCACCAAGCTCCCCAAGGAGAGGACTGCTCTCTTACCTATTTTTCTCTTTGAAACTGTATTGTGGCACTTGAAACAAAGAGACAACTTTGTTCAGCTGGCCAGCGCATGGTTTTTGTGCTCTGCTTAAATCTCACTAACACCATCGCAAGGCTTAAGGGTCATTTAAATCACACATAGACTTCCGTCGGCTTTCCACAGACATGTGGCTTTCTAGAGAGAAAACATCTGTGTTTGGAAAAATATCCATCTCATTATATGTCCTTTCTACTAATTATGGTATGTTCTAGAGTTTCTGTGGTTCCTGTGCATCCAGGTGCCAAGCTCAGCAATGAAAGCCAATGTAGCCATGTGAAGACTCAGTTTGGGCTGCAGTTTTGAAAGCCACAGATGAGGACATCGCAAGCCACAGGGAAGGCTTTCGTCACTGGCATGTGCATCAGTCAGTAGAAAGACTACAGAATTTTACACATAGGTGTTTCTGTGTATACATAATGCTACAAACGCCATTTTATCTACCTAGTAAAGGTTTACAAGACAATACCATTATCCACCTATATCACACAATAGCATCATGTATTTCTGCTGAACTCCTTTGTTCTGGATAAAAACTCAAGCATTTCCTATAGAAGCTTCTCAGTGTATTTCTGTTTAGAGATATTTCCCTTCTTGTGAATTTGCAGATGCAGGTCCAAGAGAAATAGAGCAATTTTCTTTTCCCTGACTTGAGCGGCATTGCAGAGACTGTCCTCATCTGGATATGAAAATGTTCCAATTGCTTTGTCTTTTGCTGCTCTCTACACCACTGTTCTTCAGAAACACAAATCCTCCCAGTGTTCCTGAGCAATACATTTTGCACTTGGAGCTCTGACTTGGCTGACACTTTTTAAATATATATATATATATTCAGAGTCAGACAACTCCCTGGTGACTATTACACATCTGCAGATGCTGAAGGGCACAAATTATTCCTGCTAAGGTCAACATTACCTTACACTAAAAAATTGTCTTCCTGATCATGACTTGCACACTGTGAACAAGTGATGAATTTTTATGATTTCACTACCAACTCTTGGTCATATTATGTACCTCTTGGGGATGAGAAGTGAGGAGGTGGAAAGAGGTCCCAGCCCACATATAGACACCTAAAAATCTGTCCTTTTTTTTTTCATAAGATGCCATTAAGCCAGATGAGCCAAAATTTCACTTGGAAGCTGTTACAGGACTTAATAATGGTCAATGTAAGTGAGCCACAAAATGAGTCTCATGAAAGGGATGGAAGGATGTATGCAGACAGTCCAAATTTCAGCTCATATTCAAAGTCTACTGTTTCCTACTGGCTAGCCAGTTTGAAAGGCATAGAGCCAAACAACGAATCCGAGACCTATGTGGAAGTTAGTTAGGCAATTTTAATATCACACAGAGCTGCTTAGCAGTAAGTGAAATTCCCCAAGCTGAACCTGTGTGATAGACGTTCTGTTTCATGAAGCACTACACTACGCTAAAATATGATTGAATTCATATGTGGAATGAAAGACATAAAATTAGAAGTTCCCCATGGCTTTCCTTTAACCAACTGAAATATTATATTCACCTACAATGAAAAATTTCAGTTTGGTCATTGCAATACTTAAAGCAGCACAAATTTAAAAGATCTCTGCTTCAGAAATGAAAGCTTACGTCTTGCAAGCTTTGGAAGAATCACATTCTACTTTTCTCTTCTGATCCATATTCTCCTTAAAGTTGATACCATTGTGTGAAATATTTTTATTTCAACTAAAGTGCATTTTGAGGGGGGAAAAAAAAAATCAAAATTTTTCCCGTTATCTTTACCCACTTACTAGCAGATTTACTTCTTTCTCTAGAAGAAGATGGGGGAACAAAGAATTGGCAGTTTATTAATACTTTATTAAAAATTTAGTCTTCAGGTATTGAAATATCAGAATGCAAGAAGAAACACAGAGTGGAACACGATTCACAGGCTGCAGGCAAGAACTTTCTCCTGTTTTGTCAGGCCAGGCAGCATGTAGAGTCTGGCCCTAATCAGATTAGGTTGTGCATATTTATAAACATCTGAAGACCATAAAGAAAGGCTTCCAATTAAAAGATACTCTGGATTTACTTCTGCAAGAGCTGCAGAAAAACATGGCGATTAGCAATTCCATTAGAAACTGCTATTTTGCATAAATCAGGCTTGTAGAAATGGGTCCTCTCTAAATGTCTTTTCTACCAGAATGTATCCCTGCATTCTGTTCTGATACATTGAAAAAACATGTCCCATTTTATCTGGTTGTATGAAATTACACAATGCCATGTCACCACATGGGATGTAACCTCATGTAATATAATGCACATTTGAGCAAAACTCTCTTTTTCCATTATGGGCAGGAGTAAATTACAGATAGCAGTTTACCATAATTAACCACAAACTGGCAAGAAGGCCTATTTTCTGTCTTTCTAGATTACTATCAAGTAAGCTAAGCCCTTCCCAAGACTACTTTTAAAAACAGTTAAAATACAATGAAAGATGTTTAATATGAATCATTCTGTGGACAAATATGCTGTGTAAACCATCCTCATTTGGAACAGTGAAACTAAGATCCTGCATAGGTTTGGCCTGCTTGGTGAGCAGTCCGTACCTGACTGCTGTTTCTCATAAAACTGTTTAACTCCTTTTTTTTTCCCCCTTCTGACCAGTTATTCTTCAATTAAAATCTGTGCTATTGTTACCTCTTAACAATAATATGTCTGAACTCACGAGCAGCAGCTGTCCACAATGTGTCTCTTACAGCTGAAATCACTTCATCATTTGTTATTCCAAAAGACTAAATAAGGGCAAGCATTTTCCTAAAGAATTGATTTTTAAGGGCTCAGTATCAATCAGTTCTTTTTGCCTTTGATCCTCCATAATCAGAGCGCCCAATATTTATAGAATTCAATATGTAGCCCATTTAAAGATATTCTAGACTTTCTGCTGCTCCTATCAACAACCTATTTGCTGTAGACAACCAGCAACTTTTTATTAACAGGGTGCTTTATCAGTACAAAAGACAAATTCACACTAGTGCTTCTCTGAGACTCAGGAAGGGCAGATCTAGAAAAGTAAGCTCTCTAATTGGGCCATTTGCATTTTAATATTCCTGCAGCAGCTCTGACTAGCTACACTTTGTTAAAGCACAGGCACTGAGCCTTCCCTGTGCTACAGCCTCCACTCTCCCTTATGAGCCCTGGCCCCATACCTGGTGCCACAGTGGTTGCCTGTGCCTTGTGGTGGTCTGGGAGCATACAGAAGGTCTGCCTAGGTCCACAACCACCAAACTGGTTGCTGCACAGGTCACCCGCACATGTCCACAGTTTGGTTTTTGCCTGTTGGAGCAGAACAGAGACCTCATACATCTGCAGATCATAGCCATACGTTTCTCGGTTCGAGCACTGGAGAAATTCCAATCAATATTTTTTGTAATATTTTTTGTGTGCAAGTTCAGCAATCAAATCCTTTAAATCTGCACTTTTCCAAATCCATTCATGTAGTATCTTCCCTGTTGTAAAGTGTAGCTCTTCTACTTCCCAGTTTCTTTTACTCTAATTATCCTAATGACAATTAGTTTTTATCTTTCCTTAATAAATGAAGTAATCTCCAACCACTATAAAATATTGCATACGTTATTCAAATGCAACCCGCCCCATGAGCAAGAACCAGAATTTCACAAAAGCTGATGCATCTGTACTAATGTTTCACTTTGGAAGATGCTCCTTGACTGCCCTAGGATATGGTGTAGTGGGGAGAGGAGGAATTCAGGTGTTATAACTGTCAGAAGAGAGAGTAGAATCCTACAGATAAAAGGTCCTGCAGAATTTTTTTTAAGTCTTTTTCAAATAAATACATACATAAATAAGAAGTCTTAAACTGGGGACTTTCCCATTATTATTATTATTATTATTATTATTATTATTATTATTATTATTATTATTAATTGTTACCGGAATTGTAGGACACACCTATGCAGGAAGTGTGTGATCACATAGGAAACTTGCAGACTGCTGTTTTGAACAGGGTGGGAAGACTTTGCTATTGTACATAGTAAAACAAGATGCTGTAAGTACCGTGGAGGATCCGTCTTTCCAATGTTTAGTTCCTTCTGCAACACTGTTCCCCATGTAATTTGCACTCAGGTTAATAAGATATGATTTCAAGTCATATCCAGTCTGTAATGAAGTTGGGAGAAGAACCTGAAGTAGTGCCATAAGGCTCCTGCAGTTTTGCGAACCTCGAGCCCTGTGACTAGCTGTCGTGGAGCACAACTCAGAATGCAATAAATTAACTAAACCAATATTCTGGTTGCTTTCAACACAGGAATTAAGCACAGTCACATGCATTAAAATACTTAAACTTTGAATATGAATACCAACACAAAATAAAATATTTGAAACACCCACCAAACGTAAATTTCCATTTACATTAGTAAAGCATTTTAAAAAAATCCTGCTACTTTTTAAAAACAGAAGAAAAGAAACACTGATTTTCTAAGAACTTCACAGAAAAACAGCAAAAAACAGGTATCCAGATGGACTCTGCCCCAACCTGCTGTCAGCAGAAGACCAAGAGCATAAATCAGCGCTCATAAGCCTCCCCCCTTCCTGAGTTCAATGTGATCGATAACAAAAATACAACTTTAGACCAAGTTTTCAGCCCCATGAACATCTCCACTGTCTCTCCATAACCCGTGTATTCATGAATATAACTCTTCTTTCTTTTATATTCATTCAGAAAAAATAGGCCAAGGCAAGCCTGATAGCTTTTGCAGGGTTCCCAAGGCTGTGACACGATAGGTTTGCCATGTGTTTGCTTTCCGCATTAGGTGTTTTTATGTGCTGGGCACATTTCATAAATATCTAGCTACCTCAGAGTAAAGACACATCCATCTGATAATGAATCCTCCCAGAAGAGGCTAGTTTGGAGATTTATAAGGAAATTTTTATGACTGAATCATCGTCATTCCATTATTTTCTTTTAAAAATAATTTCATTATGTAAACAATTAAGTACGATTATATGGATTTAGAAAGCTTTTACTCCAACTTGCTCTTGCAGTGACAAGTTATAACATAAGCCTTAACACCACTTCTGACAAGACTGTGCCTAGACAAATGCTTTTTTTTGGTTACCAACAATCCCTTGGGTCCTTACCCCTGGTGTCACCACGCCATTGGAAGTATAATGAAATCTGGTGGGACACATGAGCAGAGAGCGCAGATGTGACAGAAACATCACCTCTTCTCTGACCCGATTCCAGTCCTACGTCTGAAGGAGCTACGTTGAACTTGTGTGACTCCTTCGGAGCAGAAGTCCTCCGGAAAACAGGCTGAAGGCAGCACCTTCATGATCATGGCCATGAGTCTTCATGCAGAGAGAAAGAGCTTCATCCAGAATACCCCACACTGCTCAGCCTTGATCAGGAAAAGACCAAAACCAACAAGTAATACCTTCACTGGGTTAGATGTTTTGTAACAGGCACACTGGGAGCAGAATCAATGTACACGTGCCCAAGAACTCAGTTATCACATTTACGGAGGGCTAGGAACTGCTCCCACTTGCCAGTTTGACCGCTGTGGCTGTGCCTTTCACCTCTTCCAGTCTGAAGAACTTGCTAAAAATTAATTCAAAGGGTTCTATGTCTGCACAAGCACTTAAGTGACTAAAGTAAAGTGTTTTCATAAATGCTTCCAGACTGAAGGCTTGTTGGCCCTCTGACTTCAGCTAAAAGTTTTTTTTTTTTTTTTAAAGGAGAAGAAAAAGAAGAAGAAAAAACAAACAACTTTATCTAACTTAATTTCATTAGTTTCCTTCTGAAGAAATAAAATATTAAAAAAAAAAAAAAAAAGAATGACACATCTGTGTAAGTCACTAAACTAACTTTGAAAGCAGTCCTCCAGCAGACAACAGCTTCTTTCTCTCCCCTCTTTTTATTTTTAAAATTAATTTATGTAATCTTAACAGCTGTATTTACTGCAAATTCCATGTGAGTTTTTTTGGGTCATTCCCTTTCCGAAAGCATAACCCTGAAATGCACACTGAAGGCGTTAATTCTCTGTGCAGTCACACTGGCTTGACTCACATGCCTAATGGCTCCTTGGGTGATTAACACTATCCATCACCAGGCCATACAAGATAAAAAAAAAAAAAAAAAAAAAAAAAAAAAAAGAAAGAAAAGAAAACTTTAATGGCACTAAAAATATTAGGAGTCAGCTATTTCATAGTAATGACTTGCTAATGTAACATTATTGCTTGTGCTTTAACTACTGTTGTCCTTAACGCTGCTATCATGAAGGACTTCAGGAAAAGGAGAGTATGGTGCTGAGACTTATTGCATTAAGAGATCGGTTTAACAGATTGTTTAGTTTTGGTAATATAATTTGACATCTAAACATAAGCTGAGAGGGATCTCCCACAAAACCTTTGATAATATGATTCATTGTCAAATGTTTGTTTTGCCTATCTGGTACTCATTAATTAATTCTTTTTAATATATCTTGGATTTACTGATTTGGAAAAAGAGAATTATTCTTATTGATGTTGCTAAAATATCCAGGTGGCTTGAATTTCACCAACTAGATGGTATAATCTAGCACATTTGTGTAGACCTAATCAAATCTCTACTAACAGATGTGAAGAGCCCAGCATGGGAGCAAATGTTTGTGTCTATATGATAATTAAATTACCTCAGTAAAGAGAATAAATGAACAATGATGACTATAGTTTTTTTAAACCTAGGTTATCTTCCTCATGCACAGCCTCTGTTAACCCCTTTAGCAATTGGCAAAATTTGAAGTTTTTCAGAAGGACCGATGTCTTTCAGGTAGTGCCTTGGATTAAAGCTAACGACCAGGCAATACAACTAACGTGCTTCCAAATTCCTATTCACCCCCATTAAAGGAAATCAGATAAATAATAACTTCTGCCTTAAAGGTATGCTGTGTATGGTGTATTTCATGGCACATAACAGGCACAGGTTCAGGCACATCAGCCTGTGTTTTAAGTCCTCATTTAGTTCTCTTGGTCTGGGGGAATTGCCTTTATTATTATCATAGCATTCTCAAAGATCTCTGTCCAGATTTTAAAGGTGCTCAGATGCCTCAGCAGTCAGGCAGATGTCCTTCAGATGAGCTCGATGTAGGTGTATGGGCAGATCAGAGAGCCCCAGTAAGCACTGAAGTGAACCATGTGCTGCGAAGTGTCTTCAAAACCTCTCCCTCTAACTTTGGTCTGCCACACAGCCTGGTAACTTCATCCTAATGCCTGCAAAGTGTAACAGAAACTCTATTGTAACCCATCACCGAATAATCATGTTGCTGTAGTTCACTTCTGGGAAACCTATAAAAACAAACTTTGTGAGATAAAAAGATGTTTTAAATGTATCTTTGTTTTAAAGGTGGCCTTGTGGAAGTGAGATGCTTCGACAAGAAAGGGAAGCTGGCCCTTAGCGATGGTATTGCTTAGATATCATTAAGCAGGCCAAGTTGCAGCTGGAGTTCAAATCGCTTCTGACCATGTTTTTGCTACAAACAGGGGAACAGTTCTTCCTCTGTTCACTCCACCGCCTGCTCTGACCTTGCTGGAGGCTAAGTAATGTCACCAGCTGCATGTGTAACATGGCCACTGGTGATGAAAAGTGAACCAGCGCAGTTCGCCTAGGGATGCAACCCCTTTTAACATATCTAACATTCCTGCAGGTGTGGTGGCTTTATTTGTGTGTTTTACCGTGTTTGTTTATTTGCCTGACTAACTAACTCATGTCCTCTTGCCCACTGCAGATAGAGCCTCCTGATTTAACATTCCTGAAACGTCGACTGTTTAGGATATAGATTGTTTCCAGTCTCAGGATGTAAAAGACATGGGATTGAAGCAAGAGAGATTAGGACTCTTTTCCTAAAAGTTAAACAACTGTATTGGTTTTCAGGCAGTGGGGCCCTGAAAGAGCTAAATAAAAATAGTCTTGCACTTACAAGGAATTCACAGATTGTATTTCTAGAAGGTCTGACCGAGAAGCTGATATTAGCAGCAGCACTTGGGAATAGCCCAAACACACAAGGCAGTTACCTGCTGGTGTCATAAAGAGATCCTCAGCCAGCCGAAGGGATGCAGCGGCAGGGCTGGAGTCGTTTGGGAGGCTAATTACATCCTCTCAGTATCTAAATGAATCTTTCCACTGAGCCCTCTGTACTGTGGGAGAGAAACAAAGCCACGAAATGGGATGATCGCTCCCAGCTCAGTAACTCCCAAACCGTTTCTAAGACCTGCAGACAAAGACAAGTTGGCTTTTACAGGACTTTGCTGGGTGTGCACAACAACGGCACGGCTGGAGCCTGCGGCTGCTGGTCCAGGTTGGTCACCATGGAAAAGGAAAGGGGCAAAAGCAGTGAAAAAAGCAGAAGCTGGAACAAATGAGTTTCCTTTCAGGAACTGCAGTAGTGTGATTGCTACATCTTTGATTGCTCAAGGGTTTTTATTTACAAAGTCTTGCAAAGTAACAGTGAGAACCAATATTTTTCAGTGCCCTTTCCTAGCTCTCTGTTCAGTCTTGGCTATTGGTCTAGCAGGATAGAGACATCTCCCAAATTCTCATGGCTATTTCCACAGCTGTTACAGATTCACATCTTCACCAGGTATCCGCAGTGCGGAGTTGCTGCTGTGCACTACCATAAACAACTGGTTGCACCCATTCACTGCTGATTTCCTAAATAATATCTTTTCCTTTGGCATTCAAGGTCCACTTGTGTGGGTTGTTTCTGGTGGAACTGGATTTCTCCCCTTTTATGGTTTTCCCAGACTGTGCACATCCCACCAACGCACTGTTGTATAAATGCTTCTACTTCCTGCTTCACATGTTAGGTGTTGAACAGCTGAGCTCTTACCCACCCTCCAGACAGCCAGGCATTGCCTACGCCCACATCTTACACCAGCCCCATGCGCCCAGGGGACCGTACCACACCTTTCATGTGCCGAAGACCCAAGGTAGGCTGAACATGAGCTCCAGAGTCTGAACTTTCCCTGCCTGGAAGCTGTGAGCCAGCAACCCCAGCCAGAGCCTTGACTCTCCTCTTTGTCATCTGCAAACATCAAAAGTAGCACTGATGTCCCATTCAAAACCATTTTCTAGACATTCATGTTCACAGGAAGGTCAGTCTCAGCTGCCATACACATACAAACTCTACCAACCAAGTACACCAACAGCATTTCCCCGACTTTCCAATCCTACTACTTCTTCCGTGTCTACGTATTCGAAGCTGACCTTTGGAAATATTCCCTTCAAGGAAGTATTTGGGGAACTTTATCCTCGTTAGATTTGGATGCCAGCCCACTGGAAACAAGTAGAGAGAATGATTTTTTGCTGCCCCATAAACTCCCCAGGCTTCATGGTGAGAGGCATGGCTAAACATCACCAATGGCCTGTGAAAATGTAGCATAAAATAAATAATCTTGTAGCAGGGATCAGGAAGGAAAGGTACTTTTGTACTTATGTCATCGACACAACTATGAGCACTATTTGTTCATTTAGGAGCACAGGAGCAAAAGTGATAACATGATTTTTTATTTTTTTTTTCCTCCTCTTTCTTGGTAGAAAAAGCCATTTTGTGTTGTCTGGGTGTTACACGCCACCGGCAGCTAGGCACCAGACTGCTCTTTGTACTCAAATATCTCCTGCACTGCGTGGGGTCACCAGCTCTCAAGCTGCAGTGGCATTCAGACCACAGGGTCTGGAAGTTTTCTCTTCCAAATGCCAGAGAAATGGGATTTGTAGAGCTCTTTTTGGAGTGGAAGTTTGCTGAGAGAGGGCCTATATGATCTTTGCTCCTATTCACAGCCTTGCTCACTAGCACTAAGTCCTAGTGCCATGGGGACCCTCAGCAGCCCTTTCCTGCAGGACCACTTTGTTGAAGAGCGGTGCTGAGCAATCAGCATCACCAAGGCTGGAAGGACACAAGGAATTGCGAACCCCAGGAACGGCGCCCACTTTGTCCGTCAGGTGTGCTCAGGTCCCAGCCACATCCCAAAAAAAGCTCATGGCAAGATCTGGGGCTGGAAGGAAACCATCCAGGTTTTTGTCACCACGGAAACTCTCATAAATGTGTCGAAGTGAAAGGGCTAGCTTCTTCATTTCCCTTTTATTACGTTAAAAGTTCTTATGAATCACTGTGTGTTTTCCTTAGCCATCCTTCACAGTCCCTCACTGTGCAACGTGGTTTTAGCCCAGTTTTTCATAAATAGGTTATGCATTACAAACGTGTGATTTTATTTAAAGTGGAAACAGGCTCGGGAGTTTGTAAATACTCTTCGGTTGAAAAGGAGTTAAAACTACAGTCAAAGAGATTTGCTTCCCTTGTTTCTCCCATGGTTCACGACCTTTGCTTTTTTCAACTTCCTCAATTTAGTTTCAGTAAATTGTCACAGAATGGCACAACACCTGCCTTGGGTACTTGAGAAATTGACTTTTCCTGCAAATTACCCTGATCAGTGACCTTGTCTGGCTACTAAAGGGGTTTGCAGAAGCAGCATAGCTTTATGTGTGGCCATCTTCCATCTTCTGATTGGTATTTAGCCCTTTGAAGTCCACTTATCTCCTTACCGTGCAGCTACTTTCTGAAAAATATAAAATAAAAAAATGCCACGGTATCCTTGTCATCTATGAAACCAAAATACCAGCGAAAGGACAAACTGTGCTCCATCTCAGAAGGTGCACAAAGCAATTTAAGCTGAATGCTTACAGTGATCCCACTTCCCAGAAGAATGTAGAGTATTTCATTTTCTCTTTGGCTGTAAAATGTTCAGGCACTGGCCAATGTCATTGCAGTGAAGTGGTGTTTGTTAGAAAGGATGTAACAAGGTTGACTCTTTTTCCTTTCCTTTCCTTTCCTTTCCTTTCCTTTCCTTTCCTTTCCTTTCCTTTCCTTTCCTTTCCTTTCCTTTCCTTTCCTTTCCTTTCCTTTCCTTTCCTTTCCTTTCCTTTCCTTTCCTCTTCCCTTCCCTTCCCTTCCCTTCCCTTCCCTTCCCATATATCTTTTTATAAAAAGTCACTACTCCTTGTTTTTTTCTCTAAAAGCAAAACTCTGCCCCTCCACCTCCCGCACCAGTGCTGGGGCAGAGGTTACCTCTGGAAACCTACAAGATAAAATTCTATTTTACGCTGAGGCTTTGATTTCACAGTGCCACATAAAGGGGGCTATTTGTTTAATTAATTATTAATTGCTCTGGCCGCTAACAGGTGCCAGGTCTCAAGTGCAGTCCCCGGGGCAAGCAGCCCAAGGGAAGCGTGATTCACAGCAACCTTGAGCAAATTGGCTCAGGAGAAAGTTCTGGAGCTACTTCCCACGTCCTTGTCAAATATCAAAGAAAAACAGTTAAAATGTAAACTTATATTAAGCATTGTACTCAATTCTGACAAGCTTTTAGGATCGAATTGCAGGCTTTGGTCAACAAAGGGGAATTAGCCCCGGCTCCTCAATGGGGGCAGTGGGGGAGCTGTTTGAGCGCTGTATGCGTGGCTCTCATCTTATTTTTCACATCTGTTCTGTTTAATTTAGCTAAGCACATTGAGTCGCAACCTGTGGCTGAAAGCTAGAATCCTATTTTACCTGGGACTCCGACTGATATTCTAGATCTTAGAAGGAAATTAAAAAATGCCTGAAAGATTACAATATCTAATAAATTTCCCCCACCCCACTCTCTTTATTTTTGCAACTGGGGAAGATTTATTGCTTAATTGCAATTTAAGAAAAAAAAAATTAATGCAGTAGGATGCAAATTCTGTTTGAATGTGTGGGAGGGTTTTTCTTCCTTTCCTTCTTTTTTCCCTTATCTTGAAAAAGAAGCCTAACTGAGAAAATCCCACAAACAAGTTTCATGTAAGGAGAAAACAGCAGAGAACTCTTTCTTTTTATTGCTGTCCTTACTCTGTGCTGCCTGATTCACTCCTGAGATTTGCAGCTTCAGCCTCCGCATAGCATCCTGAACTGCGGAGCCATTACCCTGGTTTTAGAGAGGAAAGTCAAGACAGAGGGCAGGTGATGTGAGATGCCCACGATCATGGACATAATGCGTGTTTGGATCAGAGACGATCCCCAGGCTGCTGAGCCACAGAAGGTCCCCCACCTCTTATCCCATTCTCCCTGGATTTGCTCTAGGAACCGCCCCTCACCGCAGCCCTGGGGTGCACCTTGTCCCTTCAAGGGCTGGGCAGAGGCTCTGCCTGCACCTGACGAAGCCCCCGGTGTTAGGGCTAACGGGAACTAATGAGAATAACAAACCGCCGTGACACCCCGCTCCTCTGCTATGAGAGAGGGCGGGCAGATGAAAGAGGCTAAGGTAAGTGGATCCAAAAGCCTGGTGCGTTCGGATCACAGGGGTTTAGCTGTGATCTCTCCTGCCTCTGGGTCAGCTACTTCACGTGAGCTATCTGTGATCTCTGTGGCTCACATCCCAAATGATGGGGACGCTGCACACCACAGCCAGGCCTGGGCATCTTTAAGCTGTTCTTAAAATTTGGCTCTGCCTTTTCACTCAATGTGTTGCTGGTTTGACCGGGATGAAAAGCAAACACAGCCCAGCGCAAGCAGAGCTCAGGCACAGTGAGTAGCTTGGCTTGATAGAGAATCGTTTGTAGTTTCTCATTTCCTTACTATAAAGATCAGCCTGTACGGAAAATCAGCACCCAACACCATGTTTTACCATAAATTAAAACAATTAAAACGCAAATCACATCTTGGATCTGTTAACTTTCAGATAAGTATAATTAGACCCCAAAATGCTTTAAGTAGTGTTTACGCATTTATTTACCAAAAGACAATTATTTAAACAATGAAACATTTCCAGTTAATTGATAGAAAGATAGAAGAAAATGTAATTAGCCATCATTAGAGCACGGGGCCCTTTCTTGTTCAACGGCACGTAGCTGTGGGAAGTGCCAGTGGTGGCACAGCTCCTGTCTCCAGGACTGGGTCTGGGAGGATGAACGGGTGGCTGCTGTGCACCTCGGTGGCTCAGCTGGACCCATGCAGACCTGCAGCTTCTGCCGGAAGATGCTGACGACACAGCAAACGTCTTTTCCTCAGCCCCATGTCGACAAGCAGGAGAAATTGGTAAGACTCAGCACAAACAAATCTGGGACTGAGCGGTGGAAATCAGATGAAATTATAGACGTCAGTAGAAGTACACCAGTGAGGGAAGAAGAAAGAAGCCCTATATCCTTAAGCTATTCAGCTCTCCAAAGCACAATACAACAATATTACCTTTTGTATGATAAGGGAGCTTTTTATTCCAATATGATGTGAAGTGGCTTTGCTTGAAAGATTTCTTCTGTGTTTTCAAAAATCCTTATGGTTTCCCAGAGGGAAAATGGGGATTACACCAGTAAACCCTGAGCAAGCATGCCCATTGCAGGAGCGTTTGTTCAGCACAGAACCAACCCTGGTGATTTCCTTAATTGCAACAACTCGGACAATTACTTGTCTTGTTTTGGAATGCTTTTCAAAGCTAGATGAGCTGCCTCCTGTAAGACAGGAACCTTTATACATTTGTTTGGTTTTTTATCCTCCAAACTACTTGTAAAGGACTTCCACAACTTGCTCCACTGTTCAGATACAGCTAGCAAGGAAACTTGCACCCTAAAATTAGGAAGTACTCCAATTTTGCTGTCATAAATTTACTTTGTTTTCCATTGACTGAAATTCCAAAACCAGAACATTAAAAACCTTCACAAAGAACCACAAAATTTCAGCTGTGACACATCAACCACAGTATCTGAGTCTGAAATGGCATCTTGTTTTTCATTCAGCAGTAGATAAGCATCCATGCAGGCCTTGCAAAATACATGAACTATCCAAACCAAGGTAACCAAATTTCAGTGTGGATGGGAATAAACCGCTTCTAATCTCTCTTAAATTATGTTGGGTTAGAACAGGATACATCAACAAGTTTCTAGGTAACTGTGGTCTCAGAGAAACTCTTCTGCTCTTTGCAATGTCAGGTGCTACAGGAAGTGGTGATCCTGGCAAAATTCTGTCCCGAAGGATTTACCTAATTCTTTCTTTCACTCCTGCTTTTAGTCCCATTCCTCTTTACCGTGTCACTAAACACTATGTGTTTCTCTACTGTAGCTGCTGGATGGTTCACCTACAGTAGATGCTGTTGTGTTTTACCCAAGGAAAGCTCCAGTTCAATGCTGAGAGAGGCAGTATAAATAAAAATAATAAGTAATACAAAATAAAATATTTTTTTTCCCTTTAATGCTGGAGAAACCATCCATGCAGGACCTAGATATTACATGTCGGCACCCCTGTGCAGAATACCGATGCATGCAATACAAGCAGTACTAACAAAGCAATCTGCACATTGTGCCAGGGGACCCATACAGTCCTTTATAGTGGGAGACATAGAGATTACTGTAATGATTCACTAGGTTCTGATTGCTATGTTGATAGTTTCATTTCTGAAAAATAAATAGATAAATAAATAAATATCGTTTCCTTATTCTCTTTTTCCCTTCACTTCTTCTCAAGATCTAGTCTCATGTCTTATGTCTCGACACACCAGTTAGCCTCACATTTCCCCCAGATACCTCCTTACAGTACACATGATCTATAAATCACTCTTGGGACGCAGCAGCACCCAAGACAACCCACACAGTTCCGTAGAAAGCTTTTTCCTTCAGGAAAACCTTTGGGATTCTTCAATCTGAGTGACAAAATGGATTTTTATACAAGTCATTAGTTGAAAAACAGGTAACTGGTCTGGCAATAAAAGGCTTAGTGATGCTTCTGAAGGAATAAAACCAATTTACCCGGCCAAGAAATTGCAACAAGAGCTCAGTGATAGAGACCACTACCTGGTGGCGTTGGGTGCCGGCATGGAGCTCTCACAGTGACCGCCTCCACTCCATACCAATGGCCTGGTAACAACAAGTAACCATAGACAAAATACTTTGGCCTTTCTTTCACTTCAGCAAGTGCTAAATGAACTGGTAATACTTAAACAGAAAAGGACGAGAAACTGAAATGCATTAGTAGTATTCAATGCAAAAAGTTTGGTATAATAAAAAATTATGCTTTTTGTAATACAAATGCAAATTTCTACAAACAGTCCCAAGAGTAGGAAGTACGTTGTTCAGATTTTCTACTTCCCCTGGTTTTAGATTATCTGTTTTTGCTCTTTATTAAACACAAAAAATTATGGGTACAAGCTATTTTCACACATAAGCAGTAAAAAAGAGGGCCCCTGTATATTCAGTGCCTGGGAGAAGATGCAGTAAAACATGAACAACATTAATTCTAAATACTGCTGCAAATTTATTGATCTTACATTTCCACAGAGTTCTTTTGCCTTACTTGAACATCTTAATCACTAAACTAATTGAGGACTTAAGTCCTTCTCATTTCTTCACTTCTTTCATCCTCAAGAAGCACATTTCTGTAGCTGCGGATCAGTCAGGCCTGAGCCTTTTATTAGGTACATCACTGGTGGAGTCTACGTTTCATTTATAGCTCACACTCTTCTTTTTCTTTTCCTTTTTCCTTTAAAGTCAAATCATCTTTATTTCTCACTCATTTCTCTTTAATTCTTTTTAATTTGCTTTTCCTGATTTGGAACAAAAAGTGTCAAAAAAAAACAAAAAAACAGTGTTGTAACATCACTGGAAAAAAAAATCCAAAAAACAAAACAACAACAAAATGAATAAAAGTGAAAAGGACAAGTTCCAAGGGCAAGTTAGAAACTGTGATAAGGGACCTGTGCTAAGTGAGCTAAGTGAGGAGAAAGCTAAAGTAACACGTGACTGAAAATACTTTGAATTTGCATTCATACATTCTAGCCTTCTGGCTTGATACAGCTCACACTGCTAATTTTACCAATATTGAGCAAAACGCCTATATTCTGTCTGTCTAGCTCCTGATCTCTTAGTTTCAGTGGGACCAGGATTATCACTTCCCCTCTATGTTTTACATTGACAAAATTACACATATCAAAGGACTACCCATTGAAATTGAAGGAAGTACTTAAAATTATATCATCCTTGAAAAATCATATTGAGGGCCAGTTCTTCCTATGTTCAGCTCAGGATTTCAGAGTTGCTTTAGATAGGAGCCTGTATCAGAGAGAGGAGAACCGGTTTCTACTACTTTTGCCTGAAAAACACAAGTTCTTCAAGAAAAACTCATGAAAAAGATACAGGGAAGACATCTCCCCAAGATGACTTGGGGAGGGACTATCAAGAAAGCAAGCTGAACACTTTCAGCACTTCATCCCTCAAAACATTTTTAGTTCGCAATGTTCTGTGCCATGCGTATGTATATATAGAAAGTCCATGTTCCAAATCTCCCAACTGAAAACAGATTTTAGGGATGGTGGGGGAAGGGGTGGATTGATCAGGAAACCCTGTTTCTTCATTAAAATATGCATAACTTTCATCGATTAAAAATGTGGGTCATTAGCTATGTTCTAATTAGAAAGAAAATGTCAGTGAATACATTTTTGTCAATTCTAGTCCCATTCAGCTGTTTAACCAGAAACAAAACAAAGAATTTCTGCTTCTGCCTGAAACACAAACTAGCATGCAGATTTGTGGCATGTCTCTTACAAGCTGGGTCCAGAGTGATTCCCTTCAAGGACTGTGTAAATCAACACTCAGCCTGAGACCCTTAACTTATACCTGCCATAACACTCACTCACTTACAGACCTAGCACCCAAATAGCTACTCTTGTCCTCTGCACATACGTTCCCCCAAAGATAACTACTGGCTTGTGTGATATATAACACCCACTGCAATGCACCGGTGGGGACAAGAAGCTGTTCTGTTGATGAGCAGAGGCAGAGACGGATCCTGTCTCTCTCCCAGGCACTCCCCAGACCTTTTTCTTTTTCCTTTCTGGTTTCTCTGATATTCTTTTTTTTGTTTGTTTCTTTTCCCCTAGAGAGTGTGAGACACATCAGAGGCCCCAGCCACAGAGATCTAGCATGGAGCATGAACATTTTTCTGCCTCAGTCTGAAGCAGTAAGCCCTCTTAATTTTCACTGACTTTGAATATAAGTTCAGCTACAGCTGAAAAAGCATCTGAGCAGCACCTGGCTCATCCCACAGAGATACCATGAACACCCCTGAATGCATCAGCCTTCAGATTTTACTGGGAGCTCCAGGTGAACTGCGAGGAGAGGATTTTTGTCTGGTTAGGGAAATGTCCTGTGTCTCCAAGTGTCGTTTTGGTGACCATGTAATTACTCTGCAAGGCCCAACTGTCAGGTGGATCCTCTCATGCTAGGACCTACGCACTGATGAGACAACATCTGTCCTGAAAAACTAGACACAAGAAGGAAGCGTTGTCATCTCGTTTTACGTGTAAGAAGTAGAAGCACACCTCCAGCAGTGGGCATGCCTCTTAATACACCTACAAGCATGTTTGCTAAGATTTTTCATAACGAGAGACCTCTTGTATCCTTCCAGGACCAGACTCTAGTGAAGCCATGCCTGAGCACACCAGTCAGAAAGAATGATGAGGCCTTGCATAGTGACGTGGTGCCAGTGTCAAGCCTTAGAGTGACTGCACATTATGCTTGTGGTAAAAGTCTCAAGGCTAAATGTATGTCTGTATGTCAGCCATACACTAGCTGTCCTACCCAGAGGGCAGCCTGAGAGACAGCAACTGCATCCAGGTGGTCTTCAAACCTTGTTTCAGGTCGGTCTGTCCTACAGATCCCACCCTGGCAGGTGATGCTGGGCTCTGGAAGGAGGAGGTTGGCACGTTTGTCTGCCCAGCGCAGTCTCTTCAACATCTCAGCATGGGCAGATGACACGGACAAATATTTCTGTGATAGACGCAGAACTCATAACATACCGGCCTACATAGTGGACTTTGCAATTTTTGAAAGCACCTGAGTTAACCACCCTGTAGAAATACCTATGAGAACGTTGCACATAATCCAACCTTCAGTGCAAACTATGCTGAAAAGGGATGAGGAATTAGGCCCACATCTTGCAGAAATTAGCAAAGGTAACCTGCAGGTGCCTGAGACAAACTAGGGGACCTAATATATTTTTATATCATGGACTTCACTCTGATATTCCCTCAAAAATTCCGTTTCTCAGTTTCCAAGTTAGAAGCAAAGAGCAACTATACAGGCCTTTAGGGCAGGATTTTTCTTCTTGCATTGTTTTTTTGTCACAGATCATTAAAAAAAATAGCTCTTACCAGGCCGCTTTCATAAACACAACATGTTCTTATGCGTCACAACATATTGCTACTCCTTCCTCCCCTCTGTGACAGGTATTTAATTGAGCTAAAACTTTGTTTCTACTAAGATGCAAATTTGGAAAAACATGATCACAGCTGCCGCAGGCTAGGTTAGCTGCAAGATAAAAAAGCAACACCTGTTTTAGGTATGGCCATGTTGAATGTTGAAATGCAGGTATTCCTCAGGCAACATACCCATGGAAACCAGCTACAAAACTTGTCCTTCTTGTTTGCTTCCTGGAGACTACAGTGCAGATATGGTTTGAGAAGGCTGCGCGTAACATGGATTTTTTTTTTTAAAATAATATTGCCTTGTGAAATGTTGCTCATTATCATTTTTAATGTGACATAGAAGACAGCTTTCCATTTAAGTTGCCCGTTAGTCTGATTAATAACTTATTTTTATTTTACATTTTGTGTTTTATGCTGCCTGCAAGGCAAATATTATCAGTGTTTTCCTACAAGAAGTAACACAATTCACAGAACACATTTTATGCCCTGAGATCAGAGAAATAAGTTTAGATTTAAAATACCCAAGGACTGTGGTTTTTTATGAAGTATATAAAGAGGGCATGTTTAATTATGTTTTGTTTATATCAGCGCTTTGTCTGCAAAAATAACATGAATTACCATATTTTCCTATCATTGGCAGTTATTTCTAATGATTGATTAAATTTCTTAAGTGCGGAATGGATTAAATCGCAATTTCTTGCAAATAATTTGGGAAAGAAAAGATATAACTAACCACCCAATTAAAGCAGGAAAGATCAGAGTCTGACCGCTCAAGGCAGAGCCCTGTCCATCTTTTATAGTGACAACAACCAAAAAAAAAAAGACAATTTCTCATTTGACTCTGAAATATGAAGAGGTAGATCCTAAAAGCTGGGTCTTGCAGCATCTCCCTCTGCTCCCAGAGGTGGGAATTATTCCTTGTTTTGCTCTAAGCGACTGGGATGTCTCATCAGGGTCACCCATGGACCCCATGCCGACACCCCTTGCTGGGGTGCCGTGCTGCTCGTGCTCCTCAACGCCCCGCTGTCCTCACGTCCATTTTACAAATCGGGAGATGACTATTTGGGTGTGCTAGAAAAAACACACTCCGAGAGCATCTTGGAGGGCAAATATGGCCTGGCACCAGCAATGCAGGGGTGCTTCTCCTTGAGCTAGGCCAACACCCGTAGCACCTAGCCTTCCAAAACCTTTGGTCTTCTTTTAGCTGCTCAGCCCAGCAGCTGTTTTGTTCACCTGCACGCTGCCGCTGTACAAATATAATAAATAAAAAAATAAATGACGGGAAGAGTTTTCCTGGAAGCAGGGCGAAACGGCCGGGTTTTGGAGCCGGGCACGGCTCTTGCAGAAGCGGGTGCCAAATACCATCTAGTGGCTGCGGGGCGAAGTGCAGCCGGGGCCGGGCTCGCCAAGGCCGGGCTCCCGGGCACGCCAGCCCCAGGCCCCTCGGGCCTTCCCCCCGTTCATGGCAGGTGCTGCTTCCCAGCCGGTAGCACCAAGGTCCAGCCGTGTTCTCAGGCTGCTGGAAAAGCGAAGCAGCTCCCTCAGAAACACAGCCTAAGCGACGAGGCCTGACCCGCAGAGCAAAGGGCCTGTCGTGTGCGCAGCCAGTGGCAGCGCTGGCGTGTTATGTGGGAAGCCTGCAGATTTATTAAACCAACGCTTTGCTTTTGTTTTCAGTGCAAATCTTTTTTGTATTGGGAAAGGAGGGAGTGACATGGGAAACAATGCTTCCCAGTTAACTAAATTGCTGTTGCAGCGAAGTTTTACTTGTGCAATAATTTGACAAGGATGTTCCCAAATCCTGGCTTACTCTGTCTGCAAATCGGCCTTCCCAGAGACCAAACCCAGTGTCAGGACACATCCCTAGGGTGTGAGAAAGGGGCAGACAGAGAAAGCTGGGCTGGGTGTCTGTGAGCAGGGATTATCCCGGGCAGCACACTCCTGCACCCTGCATTGGTGGGCTCCACATCAAAGTCACAGAGAAAACCAAGAGCACCAAGGCCAGGGAGTCCAGAAGGCTGCCAGAAGGCCATGATTTGATCCCTGGCTTCACAGGTGGGCAGAATGGTGCCAGGAGATACAAGACCGAAATTTCCCTGTTCAGAAGCTGCAACTACGCCCTGGCACGGCTTTGCTGGGTGAAGGTACAGAGAGAGGCCTCCACATCTGTCCTGTCTTGGGGCTGTGGAGCGGAGTCCGACTCCCTTAACCCCACTCCCTTCCAGCACCAAGCTGTGTATCCTCAGGAAGGGACAAATGTTTTGTGCCATGCTCTGCCTTTGTGGGGGCCAGCTCCGGTCCGATGACTGAAGGCAACTGCCAGCTGTAATACACCAGCTCAGAGGGCTGTCGTGGGCTGGTCACTATACTTACATGGACCAAGAGAATCTCACATCTGTTGGGAACATGAGTGTGCCACATTTTCAGAATTACTATATTCAACCCACGAGGACTCTTTCCTTAACCAACACATTGCCTGTTAAGACTAAGACATATCTAGCCAAGTACTTAGTAAAACCACTTGCTTGAAGCTATCCTCCATCACATTTAGCCTCATTCATCTTATCCCAGTATTTACAAATATAGGTGCTGATCTTGCAGCTAGTGGGACCCCTGTGCAGAGCTCCACTGACATTAATGAGGTCCTGCTGTGCAGAGCGAGTAGCAGCATTACATCAATAATCCATAATAAAGTCTCATCAACATGAAAGGCGAGCAGCCATCTGGCCAGAGTGAAGCATTCAGTCCTCCACCTGCACAAAATGCTCCTGTGCCAAGAATGTACCGTGGGGAGAGTCTCCTTCCAACAGGAGACCTAACTTGTCCATGTGAACAAGGGTTCACAGGGGTGGATCAACAGAGCAGACCCTGTGATATGCACTGAGGTTTCAAAGATCTTAGCTACAAATCCGATGGAGTGACAGTGACTGTACGACTTCAAACATAATATTGGAACTTTGTATTCAACTTTCAAATTGCCTTTTGCCCTGGGGGCAGTTGTTTTCTGGGTTTGTGACAGAATTATTCATTTTTGTTTTAAAATTATTTTTTTATTATGATAATTTTGGTCTAAGAATCTGCTTCTATTCAAAACAAATTAGATAACAACATTCAGGACAGAGTGTCCTTGCTTCTTAGCAGCTTTTGTTTTGGCTTTTTAAAAAAATGTTCTCCCCAGATATTGTTATTTCCACATATTTCAGAAGTACAAAAGGAATGCAGGAGTCTGTTTTTCCAAACTTGAAACACCAATGCAATCACAGAGTTTTGCAGGAGCTCAGATACCATGATGACAGGTGCAATATAAGAACCACCTGTGCAGATTACTTTAGACTTACTCATTGCAAATGCCGAATTCCTTGTGTTTTGCATTCATGGGGAACTCTTGGGCTGTAATCCTGTATTCAATTGCAAAGTTGATAATTATGGCATAGCTGGGGAAAGGAATTATTGAGCACAAGTGCAAGGTCACTCTTGCAGATCTGGCTATCTTCAGCTCCAACAAGGTAAGATAAGTGGCCGTAGCAATAAGACCAAGCAGTGCACCTGCTAACAGGGGCTCAGGACTGCGCTTGTACATGAGAGGAGACAAAAGATTTTCAACAAAGTTTTTAAGTTTTGTATTGACTGTCTCTTCCACAAAGAAAACAAGAACTCGGTTTTAAGATCACCTTTATACAAAAAAAGCTGGCAGCGAAATCACCTACAAACAAAAATGGGTATAACAAATCTTTAAATTGCTCATTTGTGTTCAATTCCTTGCAGTACTTTGGTTGGGAATCTCTAAAAGGCACATTAAACCATACCTCACAGGCTGCAAATCAAGTGCTAATTAAAACTGCATTAACCCTAATGGATTGGAAAGGAGAAATCTAATTGAGAAAACTTCTGTTTACCTAAGGCACACTGGAAAAACAAATGATCCCATGTTTCTCTTCAGACTTTTTTTTTTTTTCTTCACCTTTCAGCATGCACACACAGCATTGCCTCTTCCTCCTCTATAATTTATTAAAACTACCTTTTGAGTGAAGTTAAAGCATGCTGAATCTTTCTCACAGTGCTTTGCAAGATCTGCAACTTCAGGATATGTGCTGCTGCTCTCCAAGCCGTGTCTGCAAATGGCTTGTGCTGACCAGTGTCACAGGTGCTTATTGCTCTCTACCCAATTGCTTCCCCATCTTCCTCCACCCCAAGGACCAGTCTGTGTTTCCAGTACAGGGTTTTTCTATTTCTGTCACTTACTGGGACCAGTCCAGCCATTCCATAAATTCTCTCTAGGTTAGGGCAAGTCTTGTCTTGTCTTCCTTGATTTCACACGTGGATGGGACGGAAGCATCAGTGTGGAGTTTATTTAATGACAACAGCTTCTGGAAGCACCAGTGACAAATAATCTGTTGTTTGGGGTGGAAGGAACCAACCATTTATTTCCGCTGCCCTTATTTCTGTTTGTTTTACTTTTAGGCACTCGTGTCCACCCTGCCCCACATCCATGTGATGGGCATCGTTTCCAGAGCTGTGCACCCATCCTCAAAACCAGCAGAACCTGGGCTTGCAGCCTGAGGGGGGGGGTGGGAACGACTAAGCAGTAAGTAGCCCCCCAAGGCTTGTTGTCCTAATGAACACCAGGCCACAAATTAATGAAGATTTTCGGATAACATTGTGATTTTTAGCCCTTCAAGCATCACCAACTCTGCTAGAAGTTAAGACAGCTGTTTATAGCTCGGTAGGATGTTGATTGTTTACAAATTGGATTTTCCCTTTGAAAATCCTGCACCTATCAGCCTGCTATTGTCACTCATCGGTGTGGAGAGTATCAGTGCCAAAGAAGAAAGGCTGACATTAGGTGGTCTAGCCTGTAGTGAGCTTGTTTGTACTTCCTATCATCAGAAATATTCAATATTTCCCTAGCCTCCCCGTTTCAGATGGATTTGCACTTGGTTTTCTTCACCACTCAGAAATCCATTTGTTTGTAATAACTGAGACAGCCTTAATATGGAGCACATATATTGCCTTTGCATTTTGGGTATGCAAAAGACATTTTGGCTTTTTTATTTTTATTTTTTCCCTCTAGAAACAAAGGTTGGTGTCTGGAGAAAAAAAAAAAAAGAAAGAAAAGGAGGGAGGAATATGATATAAAGGAGGAGTTTCTGTATGAGAAGATTTGTTTTCTCACCGACAGCTGTGCAGCCCCACAGGCAGCACAAATTGGCTAGGTTGTGAAGTCAAGGCCGGTGCCTACAGCACTCGGCAGCTTCCTGTGTCTTAATCTTTCTGTTTGGGGAATGAACTGTAATTTGTTTTCATTGACCCATAGCTTCAGTTGCAGAGTGTAGGATTACCTTAATGGACCAAAACTTGAGAGACACCAACTTTCTTTCTCATCCCTCAAGTGCTGTACCCTTTTTTGTGCCATTCACTCCCCTGGTCAGAGGCAAGCACGCTGTGCTTGCTGCCAGCGGGGCAGCCCGGAGGGGAGCGAGGATGCTCCAGGGCTGACTGCATCGCCTTGGGCAGGGCTGGCCCAGGGTTTCTGAGAGTCCCCAGAACCATTCCCCTGTGCCTCCTGCCCCAGAGCACAGCCCCACCCCCAGTCCATCTTGGGAGCCCGTTTCAGTAA
This sequence comes from Cygnus olor, assembly GCF_009769625.2. Lineage (NCBI taxonomy): Eukaryota > Metazoa > Chordata > Aves > Anseriformes > Anatidae > Cygnus > Cygnus olor. The sequence goes on from NC_049175.1 coordinate 31,486,716, forward strand.
CAATTAGGAATCCTGCCTCAGTTAGGGGCACCATAAATCAAACTGGGAGCCACCAGCAAGACCAATTTCCTGGCTGCCGATGAATGTGCTCCGTAATTTTCTGTCTGCCATTCTGACCTGCAGTTTAGCAGAGGCTGCAGGTTTTTCTTTTCAATCCGGGGGTGCTACTGTGTGTTCCCTTATACCATGTCACTGTGTTTTTACTGTGAACATGGACAACAGGCACCCATATGGGACTCCCAGAGAAATGTAAATCCACTGCGAGAAAGATACTTTTCTGGTTAAATCAGCAGGCTTAAGGAACACCAATTCTGTCACAGAACTTGGCCTTGTGAACATCTCCTTGTGCCTCACTTACTAGAATGGAGATAAAACTTTCCTCTGTAATTAGATTAACATTTCCAGGGCACAGGTAGCAGATGCTGAGTACACTACAGTGGAATATAAACTCTGAGGCCTCTGAACGCTACCATATCCCACCAATACTGCTACATTTTCAAAAATTGGCACATGTGTTGCACAGGAAAAGAAAAAAATGAATGTTTTTCTGGCTTTTGAAGCTCAAAGTACTAAGAGCAGGTATAACTCCATGTGGTACACTGACAAAACCTTGATTATTTGCTTATTTTCCTTAGGATACAACCTCTAGCCCTAGCTCCCCATTAGGGTTAGGCAGCAGCTGAACATGTTAGAGACCGACCTGATGCAGCTTCTTGATGTCCTGGCAGGGAGCACCTAGAAGGCAAATTTACAAAGGTCTTTGGATACCTACAGGTACCATATAGGTTCTTCAGAAAAATATAGTGCACACTTATCTGAATATAATCTGAAATCTTCTGAATCTTTTCCAAACGCTCATGAAACTCCAACAAGTGAGCAAGCACAGGCTCAGAGGAAGCTGCTATGCAACACTGAAACTAAGCCTTAAGCTTTTTTAAGGCATCCATGAGTCACTGGAAGATTTGCACTGACACTGCTTCACGCTCAGTGCAAAACAGGAAAGTAATTAACAAGGAAATCAAAGTCTTCACCCAGACACTTTAAATCACTCTAAAACTGGAGTCTCTAGTAACTGTGTCTGTCAGCTGTATGGGGCTTTTCAAACAATCGCGCAAAAAATCACTGATTTCCAGATCTATAGCCCATCTACCATTCAAATCATTATGGCATTGATCCAACAGACAACAAGAATTTATAATCTTTTATTCCAGAAATTCAGGAGCCAAAAGAAATGATTTTTTATAATGAGTTGTCCTGGGACTTTATCAATTTTTCTCACCTGAAAAGAATTTTCTGTCTTGCGTGGGAAGTTCCTCTGGCAGGAGGAGAGACACCTCTTCTGCCATTCTGGTGTCAGGTCAAAAGATAAAACATTTTATCAACACAATTAACATATCAAAATGAAAAACCCTATTGACAAAACAGCTAGAAGGCAGCTCACCATAATACAGAAAATGGAAGGAAAAAAAAAAAAAAAAGAAATCCAAGCCCAACAACTTGTATCCAACCAGCCACTAAGACAGTGGCCACCAAGGCCAAGATCTGCAGGGTGAAGGACAATCCTCAGTCACACTTGGAAAACAAAAATCAGGGGTGTTAGGAACCAGAGCACCTTGTCTATAAACCATAACAACAATTCCCAGATAACAGTTCCCAATTTTTGTCGTTTCCTTAACATTGTCATATTTAATACCACATTCAAGCAGCACCCTTATCTTAAGGCAAACACATCTTTCAAACACTTAAACAAAGTCCAAGCTTTAGGAGAAACCCAGAGCTCGTAGGGCTTGTCAGCAAGAAAGACAAATGTATTTGAGATCCACAGGCTGTTATTTACAAAGGGAGAACTGGTTGTTCTTTTGCTTGTCAGACAACATAAGAAAACGTTTGGTATTTACAGTTGCATCCGTTAGGTTGTTCCCGTACAATCAGTACGATGGGTGAAACAACTTCCCAGAGTGAAGCCCCACCAGGAGCAGGTGGCTCAGGAATGCCAAATACTTTGAGACCTACTTGAGCCAACACAGAGGAAGAAGTGCTCTTCTCCCTCCAGTTTTCCTCCACACTCTGCCTTTTCTCCACCTCCATAACTCTAAGAAATTTTACTTTTCTCAGTTGGTATTAAAGTTCCTGAGAGAAAATTAGATCCTTTTTTTCCCCTCACTTGCAGTGCTGTAGGAAACTTCAGGTAAAAATATATAAAATTCTAGCACAAGATCCAGGTTTGCCAAAGTGACCAGTGATTTTGAGTATCTCCAACTGCTCCCCAAACTCCTAGCTATTTCTGAACATCAGGTGATGAGTCAGGGCGAAATATTCACTAAGTTTGCCAGCAGGACTCCCAGCATTCAAAACATTTGAATACGCCTTCAGGGCAAGAAGGAGTTAATGGAATTACCTTGCATTTAGTATTCATCTTTTTTTCAGCCTTGTCAGGTAGCAGACCACAAGCCCAGGCTTGACTTGGAGCATCAGCTCTGTGCTAGCATAGTCTTGTGGGTAGCCTTATGTAACATTAATAGAATTGGCATCTCCGTTGAGATCAGTTACACATGTAAGATTCAAGTTATTTAACAGTTTGTGTAACTGTAGTTGAATTTTGGTCATAAAGACACCAGCTGGGTTAACACAGCAGAGCCAGTATCACGAAGAGCAGAAGTGACCTAGGACTCATGTTTTTAAGGTATGATTTATGCAGCAGAGAAAACAGACGATTCCCATACATTGTTCCAGAATCAGCATTGCTTTATAACAAACAAACATGTCTCATAGTCAATATTTCACCTTAAACTGACCCTAATTTGGCTTGTCAGAAGACCAAGAATTATGAACAGCAAAGAAACATTTTGGAGTATCCTCTACCGGCTGACTCATTTGTGTCTCCCTCCCTGGAAAGAGACCTGGACCCTGGGCAGATCTGGGCATAGGCTTTCTTTTGTATTTTAACCAAATATTTGAAGAATCTCTACCTGCCCTGGATTTCACTAGGCCCTCTGCTCTTTGCCGCTATATCTTGGTCTCTGGAGGAGGCTTCACTGTCAGCTGAGTCCAGTTTTCCTGGGATGCTTGTGAAGTCGTGAGTATAAAGTGGCAACAGCTGCAGAGCAGAGGTCTGGTTGCGTACCCCTCCTGCTGCCTCAAAGGCTGGCTCCATGCCCTGTGTGTGAGCTTAGTCACAGAGAGTAAGCTTACTTACCTGAGAAGTTGTTTGCTTACTTAGCTGTGTAGATAAAAGTGACTCACAGGAAAAAAAATAGGTAAGAAAAATCAGGCAGTGGACTGAGAAAGGTCATTTTTTCCTCCAGCTTGGTTTGCCCGGTAGGAAACTTTTATATATATATATATATATATATATATATAAAATTTTTCTAAAGAAAATCTTTGAAACAAAAAATCTGAACAAAACCAAACTAAGTCTACCTTCTCCAAAGTGGGTATAGTGGAAAAAAAAGAAAATAAAAAAAATTGGCAGAGTGAACCAGAACAGGAGCACTGAAAAATTAATTCCTTGGGCTGCTTGCTTTCCTGTCTTCTGTGCCCAGTGCCAGAAGCCCATGCATTTCAAATCCAATCCGCTGCAATTACCCCAGTCCCAGCCATGCACCGTGCATCTGTAGGAGCACAGTGAGCAAGAAATGGATTTCCCTCAGTGAAGGTGTCAGGGGACCAGCCAGCAGGCTGGAATCACATCCAGCCGTTTGCTCAGACAGACAGTAGTAAAATGAAAAATCCTTTCCTCCCTTCACTACGATCCAGCTCACAAAGCTTTTGTGCTATTTTATCCATTTCGTCCAAGGTCCCATCTTTATCCTGATCTTAAAAACAGTAAAACCATTCAAAGAGATGGTATGTTGCTACACAGGTACAAAATTTACCTCTGGGAGCACCTTTGGGCTGCTGTAAAAAATCCACGCTAACATTGCCGTACCACGATGGGACACATGTCCCATGCTTAGATGAACCCTCACAGCGTAAGCCTATGGAGGGGTGAAAGCTTTAGAAGCTGCATCCTCAGATCACAGGTAGGCAAACCTCTTGGAGACCCCATCAGCTACGTCCTTTTAATGGATTTAGCCACAACATTTGCAGAAAGAGGCCTGCTGGATGGTTCTCCCCAAAATCTCAGAGCCGAGCCTCCAAACTGCCTGTTAACACCTCGGGATACTCCGGTACTGGCCCCAGGAGCCTGCGACACTCAGCCTTTGCAAGCAGGAGCATCTGGCAGCAGCAGGTAAATCACTGTGGATCTTGCAGCCATCACCTCTGCCAAGGAGGAAATAATTGAGGGGGAACACCTGGTTTTGGACCGCCCAACACACCTGCCGCTCGGGACACAGAGGAAAGCAGAGCACACGTTTATTTAAAATCACTGTAAAAAGCATGAAAATATCTGGGGGCAGGAGAGGCAGTGGTGCAGGGAGTGCTGAAGGTAGCCACTTACTTTATCAACTAAAATGCTTTTGTGAAGAAGAGAGCGAAATAGAAGCAGGTGATAGCAAAGGAAGGATCCAAAAGCCTTATTTTTAGTTTAGTTTCAGACTGAAATGCAATGATCCATTTTAGTCAGTCACCTGTAGCTGATCCTAGGTACATGTGTAAGGGATAAACAACCACCCCTTGTGTCTGAAATGTCCTTTTTCGAAGTCTTCACTCATTTTAGGGCCAGTTACTTAAATTCTACAGTTTGCAGCTGTGGACAACGCACACTGGCAATGCACAATCACAGCACTGAGGCTGCAGTGTTGATTTTTGTAGTTCATGGCAGCTTCTGGATGATCCAGTGAGGCTGGAGCTGTGCTGCCCAACACAAGCGACTGTACCACTGCCACCAGTTGTCAAACGGGAAACCGAGCAGGAGACGTCTTTTTTTTTTATTATTATTCATTTAAAGTGTTTAGACATTGATTGCACCAGGGTGTTAAGCACCCAGCTGCTTTTAGAAATCAGACCACTAGAGCCCCGCTCACAGTGTCTTCTGATAAGCAAACCTAGCTTCAGACAGCAAACTAAATCACAGTTATTCCCAAATATCCAAACTATACTAGCAAAATTGTATATCATCCTTTATCTGACTGGCAACTGTCTTTTGGACGTTATTAACAGCTCAGCTGCAGGGAGGGTATCTTCGCCAGGGATCATCTGGGTTACAGACAAATGAGGGAGTGTAGATGCCAAAGGAGTCCACGGCTTAACTTTCAAAAGGCGGCTATCGTATGGCCAAAGTTGAAGGAAAACTCAACAAGTGAAGGTACATGCGTTTCTGGACTTTGATGTGGATGAGGTGTATTCTTTCATATGACCCAGATAAATATAACTCTCTGTTCTCACTGTATCGCCTCTCCTAATGCTCATAAACAGAGCTCTTACAGTACTTTGAATTAGATCTGTGATTTGTGAGCGACATGTATAATAATTAGAGTGTGAAGATGTACAGTTAATCCATTTAAAGGTGTAAAGAAGTCCATTTAATGAACATTATAGTCACATTAGACTTGGAAACATCTAACTCTTTTGTTGAATAAAAAGAAGTTCAATGAGATTAACTTCTCTTAGTTGGTTTTAAAGAATACTCAAACATGTCCTACTCTGATAGTGTACTATTCCTTAGTGCATGGTTTCTGCATACCAATGCCTTCAGTGCAGAAGAGTAAGAATAAGACTGGGAGACATTCTATTTCAGTTAAATAATTACAAATTAAAGAGGATCACTTCTACTTTCTATACTTACTGAAGTATGATAAGAAGCTGAACTCCTTGAACTTGTAATTATATAACAGAAATGTTAATCTCCTGGTTCGGTATTCAGTCCTACTGCATTAAATGTATTCTTACAATTATCAAGTTTACTACATGGCACATAGACATTTCTATTGGGAAACCTATTATTTGATCATATCAGATTTTGACCACAAATACTGTAATGGAATTCTGTTTTCAAATCTCTCACTGCCACACAATGACTAATGAGGGTTAATACACCTATGTAACTTGAGAACCTGAAAAAAAAATTGGTATAATTTCTGATTTTCAATTTGTAATTCTAACTGAGCTTCCGATTATTTTCCACAGCTTTGTGCAATTAAAATTAAAAAAAAAAAAAAAAAAAGATTTAAGCTAGAGAACATATAAGTCCAAAATACGCTAAGTAACTTGTAATAAAGAAATTTAATTTTAAATATATGTACTTTAAGCAGCTGTTCTCCTCTTAGGAGAAACTCATTTAGGCTTAAGAGTTACTGGCCAGAGCTATCTTCTTTTCACAGGATATTATAATGTGTGCTATTGGCTTTAATAGTTTGGAAGTACAATTTACATCCTCGTCCATTTAAATATATAAAACTATTTCAAGGGGTAGCGTAGCCGGTTAGAAAAGAAAACAAGATAATTCTCTGACTGCTGCTTTCACATTTTTAGTGGAAAAAAAGTTATATTTGCAGCAAAATGCTGGCTCCCAATGCTTTAATGAATTTGTACTTCTTTTTAAAACTGAAGATAAATTCTGCAGATAGCATCAGTCACTTCAGATTTAGGCCAGTGAAGCGCTTGCTTCCAGCGGAGATACCTGGCTTGTTGCATACACCAGTCGGGATTGGTTTGTGGTTTGCAGAGCAAAACCTGATAAGATGGAGAGGCAACATAATCCCGGCTAATGCGGAATGACTTTGTGTGTGCTGTATGTGATGCAAGATGAACATGAGAAAGACAATCCTTACACCCGGGGAGGTTTTGGCAAGGGAAGTGTCCTCTTCACAGCTAAACCTGCACCGAAATGGCATTCTCGAGTTTTGCCTACCAAGCATGCTGAGCCTTGCAAGTCACTGCCTAAAAAGAGGCATTTTACACATGTCCCAGGGTACTGGAACCGTACAGCTCCTCATTATACACTGCTGGAAACAGTCACAGCACCCTTTGCAAAACACAGTCACAAACACACCGAAACAACAAATTTACTTCCCAAATGTGTTGCTCTGAGCTTTATTACTGGTCAGACGCTTAGGCAGAGGCTTCTACAGGCTAAAAGGCCAGAAGGAAAGAAAAACACAGAAAAAGAGCAGTCTGTTCAGGACAAGATGTGTTGCTAAGGATCTCTGAAGCTAATGCTGCTTTTGACCTGTAGGCAGTCTGGGAAGAAGTCTGCGGGTATCTGGGACAGAGATAACTGGGTGCTCACTCAAAGGTCAGCCTTGGGTGCCTGTGCAATGCCCAGATTTCCTGAGTTTCCTTGGCTTATTGAGGAGCCAGCACCCACAGCCCCAGCACAGGGCCTGCCAGGCACGAGGGCTGCTCTCCGCTAGTCTGGCACCAGCCCCGCATCCCCTTTAGACTTCACATTTCTCAGAAGCCTCCCCCCCTCAAGTATCGAATCAGGCATTTGATGCTCACTGGAGCGAGCAACTGAGATAAGGATAAAATCAGCTTTGATTGCTCTGCATAGAAAATATACTTCCCTTTAAATTTCCTGCCTGCCTGAGTTATTGGATACGCACACAATATCCAGTCTAATGACTCAATTATGCAAGCTGAGCTACCCAGGCTGACCCACCAAGCCTCTCGCTGACCCGGCTTCTCACACAGCGTGGTTTACAATGGCACAGCTAACTCCAGGCTCTCAAAGAGAATAAGCATTGTCTGAAACCTCACGCAAAATTCTGAAACACCAGAATTCTCTAATTCACTCTTAGTTTTTTGTCTTTCCATCCTCTCTAGGCATATTAGTCCATTGCTTCATTATTTTCCCATTAGCAAGTTTCAGCTACTGTCTACACTGAATCTTCCCTGTTTCAGCTGAAATATCCATGATGCAGATGGCAAGAAGGAGTGGGTTTCAAGGGAAATCCAATCCTTGTCCTATATATACACCATGGACATGGATGGTAGGTTACTACCTACCTCTTTACATGCACACACCTCTGCTTTTCACCTGTGTGCTCACACAAACGTTACTGCACCTCCCTTCCAACACAGGCTAACCAGAACTACGTTTTTTACATGACTACCTCCTTAGTCATGTTTTTTGGACTCCTGCTCATTCATGCTTCTTTTCTCCCTCCCCACCTTTTTTCGAAGTGTGATGCCCCTGAACGTGGTGCTTCAGCTGAGGCTTTATCAACCCTGGACAGACCTGAAGGATTACTCCTTGTGTCCTGCAGGCTTTTTTTTTTTCTTTTTTTTTTTTTTTCTTTTTTTTTTTTTTCTGATTAGAAGACCAACCACAGTGGTTGGCCTTGCCACAAGGCATTTTTGACTCGCCTTCAACATGTGAGCTGAGGGAACTTCAGATCTTTTCCTGTAAGAAGCTAAATAATTTTAATAATTAGTTAAGATCAGTATCCGGTGTCATGAGTTGTAGGTCTCAGTCCATTTTCCCCACAAATGCATACTTATAGTCTACTTCTACTCGTGGCATCTGCTAGCACCCTCCCTTGTTCTCAATTGGCCCGAAAAACTCATTGACTCATTCCAGGAAAGGTCTTCTCCGTATCACAGCCTGCTTGAGTCACGTCGCTCAGCCAGCCTGGGAAATGTCCTCTGGCGGCCGGGTCTGCCTGCTTGGCAAACAGCACGCTTTGTTCTTTGGGGTCAAGTGAATTCACAGGTTTGAGCAGGCCACTGCAAGTCAGAGACCACAGGGACAGGAACGTGCTGGGGTAGCTGAGGCACTGCTGCAGGCGAGAGTAAGAAGGAAAAAAAAGGTGAGTGGGAATGATTCAGCTTTACTGTAAACGGGTAAATCCAGGCCCCGTCCCTGCCAGGAGGGGGGAGCAGCTCCTGCCCTCCGCTGCGGCAAATCCCTCCCTGCCCTGTTAGCAGGGGCACATCAGCGAGGTGACAGCAAATGTCATCGCTGCAGGTGAGCAGAGCCCTGTTCGGGGCCACAGTGCTGCTGAGCTGCGTGTCCCCGAACAGCGCAGCGCCCTGCACATGGCACAGAGAGCGGCAGCAAGGCAGCAGCCTTTATTTGTGCTCCGAGCGCAGCTGGCAAGCACCTGAAGAAGGTATTCCAGCCTCATTAACTTATAAAAAACTTCATGCTTCCCTCATATATCCAGTCGTAGTGGAACATCGATATATCTCTACTGCGTTACAAGGCTGTTCAGATAATTAAGCAGTACACACAAATGCGAACTGACACATTGGGAAATATACTGCATTGCTGCTGCTTAAATGTGGGAGATAAAGCTATGGGAAAGAGGCAACAGAACATACTGCTGTAAGATTACGGAGATATAAATTCATGCCGTGGTGCCACTAGAATACGGGGCGAAAGTTGTTAGAAACAAAATGAATTCAGTAGCGCCTTGAACTCACTATCATAGTCTGGGGCAAGTTAATCACTTCATCCTCATCCACTAACACATTTATCCACCTACTAATTCTCCACCTAATTAGAGAGAAATTCAGAGCTCTACTGGTCAGGGAGGCAGGGATTAGGGTTAAGAAAACATTTGTATTTGAAACCCCCTACCTCTGCTGGTTAGTGTGAAAGATCCTATAAGAAACTCCCACCCTAGCTAATCCATGACCCTCAGCAGGGAGGAGTGTTAACAATTTGGTTTAAAACTCACACTCTCAGACAAACGCATCAAAAACGGCTTTTCTTCTTTGATTTATAGGTATTACTTGTTTTTCCAAGCTCCATTAAGGACTCTTCATCATGTACTGCAAGGGGCATTAAGCACTGAAAGTTGTTCCCAGCTCTGTATTATTCAAAGGCAATTTACACTAATTATTGGAGTCCGTGGTGTTACCCATACTCATAGAATGATCCATCTCAGCAGGCTAAAGTACTTTTGAAATGTTAGTTTATTACTGAGGTATAAAAACGTCCTTACATTAAAGCACAATTCTTTCTTAAATGCCAAGGGTTTTCTATTACTGATATATTACATACTTACTGTTTATCTTAGATATAAGAATAAAGATATAATTTAATTTACTATATAATAGTGCCTATAAAAACCTCCATTAACACAAATTGCACTGCATTTAAACTCAGTTACGACACTGATATTATTCTTGTTTTTCTTGTTTAGCAATTTTCTCAACACACATGCAAACAGAACACGCAGAGCTGCCTCATGGAGGTGAGCTTTTCAGGCAAGCAGCTGAATGCCAAAGTGGAAAAAAATAAATGTTTCATTGGTGAAGTGTTTCACCGATTCCAAAATAATGTCATTCACACTAAAGTACAGATATTTGTCTGACATCACTCCAAGGACAGAGAAAATGTCTTCATAAACTAGCAAGAGAGAACACCAGCCTACCAGGTGCCAACAACAACAACAACAAAAATCCACTAAAAGTACCCAAGCAGTCAGTTAAATTCTGGCACAAAAGCCATTTATTTTAGCACAAATAGTCCAACCAGTGCTGAGAACAAAGACCCCACCTCTTACATGTTTTCTTTTTCTTGGTCACAGTGTGTAAAACTACAGCCACGCCAACAAAAATTTATTTAACCTTGTGTTTGACAAAAGCCCTTGAACAATCGAGGGTATTATTTCTTAACTAGCTCAACTGACAATTTTTTCTTCATTCAGATGGCACTGCGTTGCATTCAGTGGTAATATAAACGTTGCCTTGGAAGTGTCAGAGTCTTGGGATGTGTAAGGAGTTTGTGGCAGGTGTAAAAAAGCCCCCTTTGTTTTCCTATCTTTGCTGTCCTCTGCAAGGCCTCAAAGATAGTTTTGCCCACAAAATGGACCCTGTACTGAATTAAGACCATCTGCTTTCCATCTGAAATACCTAGATAACATCACATAAACAAAGCTTGCCGTGATAGACTCAAATCTTTTTTATCCAAAATTTCTAGCAACCTAGAATTTGTTTGCATAGCTGAACTACAAAACACGACTTTGGAATAGCAGTACTCTATTCCCAAACTCTGTCAAGACTTTATATGACCTTCTCCTAGATTTCATTTACCTCTCCTGGTCTCTCTCTGCCCATCCTTATACATTCCTAAAATGTAAGGACTTCAGAAATAAACTGCTATGCCTCCATAAAGCTCAATCTCCACTGACACTACCTGTCAGCCCAAAGAAATCCAGATTTGGGAAGGGCAGCCTCAGAAGCTGGCCAGGCAGCTGCAGGTGCTCAGGAGGCTGAGACTTTGCAGAGGAGTCAGGCAATTACATGGGGGAAGTATTGTGCTCACCTGCTTGCCTAAATTCCATGCGTAGGACTATAATTTGCATGCACTATGGTTTGCATACATTAAGGATTATTTTTTTTTAGATGCCATGTAATGACTTGTATACAAAACCGCAGTAATTCTACCTGCAAGTCAGGCCTTTAGATATACAAGCTTGACTCACAAAAAGCAGCTCTTAAACTATGAAAATCTGCTTTTGAGAAATGTGTGTTCTCACAAATATCTCTGTAACTGATCATGAAAATGATTCACATCACAAAAAAAAAAAAAAAATCCTTCTGTAAAATTTAAATCATGAATTAAAGTATGGTTTATTATTTTGAAACACTTCAGCACCCATCTGATCAGCCATATTTAACCTTGAATTTAGTCTGCATCATTTTATCTATAATTCCTCTCTTACTTTGGGAATAGGTGGGCACAGCTAATCCTGGACTACAGAGTCCTGGATCACCAGAACTTCTTTGGAAAGAAGCCATCTGGGTATAAATATCCCTCATAGAGAATAATCCCATCTATAATAATTGGTATGCAGATGAACCTATGTTTTGCAAGTTTCTATTTTATTCTTCACTAAAAGTTAGCCAGACTTCAACAGTTTGGATCATCAGTTGTCTCTATAGAGAATTTACTTCCAAACCTAAAAAGTAGTTTGATTTCCCTTGTACAAAGCTAGCCAAGTCCAAAATGTCCATGAGGAAGGACTGGAGATGCCAATGAGCAGCTCAGAAGCAGTGTCTCTGATGGACAGCATCACCACAAGACAATTTTGTTTTTAGCTGACGTCCACCTGGGAAAAAACACGTTCAAGCAGAGAATGTAAATCCCGTCCTTGCCTGAAAATCTTACTGTATCTCAAACGGGTTTGTTTCGGCAGGTTGGGCCAAGCAAGTAGTCTATCAGGAACAAATAAACATAGGCCATCATGGAGCCATTCTGCTCATTTCTCTTCAACAAAAGAATGGTTAGAGAGATAAATGCAGCTCATATGTAATTTTTGGCAATAAGACTCATCTTTATCCACATGGAAGTCTAGATAAAGAATCACTTGAAGCTGTGCAAACTTTCAGTAGTCGCTGACATTGGCTGACTGGTTAAACTCAAACAGAGAAGAGTGAACTCATGCCATTTGGGGTGACTCAGAACATTTTAGGATCTACAGAATGTATGTTGCATATCTCTCTGTAGGAGAAGATTTCTACCTTTGAATTAGTGGAAATTACCACAGAAAACAGCAAAAATAGCACTGGGGAAAAAAAAAAAAAGTCCAATCAAATCCTTAGCTTCCCTTCTAAAAGTGTGATTTTAAGGACCTTGTTTACTAGCAACTGACGTGGGATATTGTTCACATCTCAGGATGACTAAACATTCAGCAAATGGTAACATCTGAGATTTAGGGAATTTGAACTTGCAGCCTAGAAATCAATATTCTATTTCCCCCTACAATTCTGCTTAGTAGTTCAGTCCCCCTATGCTTCTCTCTCTATGTATAATTTTATTTATGTATATATATATATATCAGCAATGACTTAGACTCTTCTGATGAACACATTTAAGAAAAGAGTTTTCAAGATAAACAAAAGGAAAAAAAAACAACTAATTTCTGAAGAAAAAAAAATAGATCTTTTTCCAGACCTTTGTTTTTTGTACGCATTGTAAGCAGTGGCCCGTCAGGTTTTAATGGCTGTGGATTAGAACAGAATAAAGATTTCATCGCAGGGCCATAAGAAATATTTCAGGTTGCCAGAGAGAACAGATACAGATACCAAGTTCTAAACTAAATCCCAGCCAATCAAATGACTGCTGGATCAGGTACTTAATGAGTATGTTTTATCCTATTAGACAGAAATAAATAAAGTTTGGAGAAAAAAAAAAAAAAGTTAGCCATCTTACTTGTATGCATTTAATTTTTAGCCATAGTAATATATTTTATTAAAAAGATAGATTAACCTAAAAAATATATCAACAGGTTTGCCTAATAACATCAAGCCAGATATTCTGTATTTTATAAATTCATCAGGATATTGCTGTGCTGCCATTCAGATCACATAGCAGCTGTGCATTATATATGCAAGACTACTGGCACCAGGCAGCTCTTTTTCTAATTAATACAAGTCAGACTGAATTGTTAGGAGGAGGGAAATAGAGCAAAAATGAGAGAAAAGAAGATTTCAGCACAATTGCCTATTGCAACATGAATACTCGGCTCATCTGCATAATATTAATGATACCAAATATGCAAACAGATGTTTCTCTCATTAAATGCTGTATGCAAATAACACTAGGAGGAGTGGTAATGTTGTTTCAGGGTTGAGAGATCACGGGGGGTAATTAAAGGTTAATCCAGTTTTCAGTTCACAGACTGTAAGACATGAGTGGTTGTAAAGAAAAATCATCACTTAACCTTCAATTCATTACCCACAGCACATGGATTTTTCTTCTAAAATAACAAAAACATATATGTATTTATCCACACTCTAGTGCCGAGGTATGGTGCATATCATTAGGGAAGAACAGAAATTATTTGTTGCCATGAATGCCATTAAGTAGGTGCAGGAATGCATTAATTAGGGAAGCCAGAATATGATCGGGAGTTCCTGATGACAGACTAAATGCTGCAATCTCACTAAGCATATTTGAAATGCTGAGATGTCATCAGATGTTAACAGACAATCATCTAAAGCACTTGTGGAACGAAACCCCTAAAATAATTAGAAGTCTAATGTTTAGATACTGCACGAGTTTTGCAGGGAGCCTCTGTGACTTGGATGGTACCATCAGCAGCAGGCTGCCAACCACTACTTTTGCTCAGAGCATCCTGCTGGGTAGATTGAAAGCAGTAAACATTTTAGCACTTAGATCTGAGTTCAACACGCCAGATGAGACATTCCCACTCCTTGCTCATAGGAGAAAATAAAGTGATAAGTGTCTGCACTGCAGTCTAGCCATGTTCTTCAGCAGCAAGAGTTTGTGCTGAGGGAAAGGCAAGGCCAGTGTGAACTACAGCAGCCACAGGTGGGAAGAAGTAGAAAGAAGCAAAAAAAATCTTGACTTGTGCAACCCTTTCTATATAATTTCTGGGTGAAAATCGATGTGGGCCTGAGATAGCGAGAGTTGAGAAAGCAGAGGAGATGACAGTTAGCTCTGCTTGACCTTAGATCCAAACCAGAGCACTCTTTCCTTCCATGACTATAAAATAAGTTTAAATATTTTGGTGTTTCACTCAAAAGTCTGCTTCCAGAACTCTTGCAAATTATTTTCTTTAAATATGGTTTCCTAAGACGAAAAAGGGCTTATGCTGTCTCCCATGTGCTGCTCACCATCTGGCTGTCTCCACCATCTCTCACTCCTCCCCCAGCAACACACAACGCTGGCCCTTCCATCTGTGCCTCACCCATTTCTTTGGGTCTGAAAAGTGATTTCCTTCTTCTCTGACCTCTCCAGTTCCCACTTAGGCTGTTTTTGAGCCTCACACTCAAAAAACAATGACCACACCAACCTATCCTGAAACTTTATCTTGGTTTCCAGGGCAGAGGAGCTCAGGTTTGGCCCAACGGCACTGGGTATGGTATATCCTCAACTTAAGCTGCCATAATTGTTTGTTCCATTCATCATTTGTGTTGCAAATCTTGCTGCTGGAGACAGTCTTAATACTCCATGCCACTAATTATTCATTTCTTTTAAAATTGCATCACTTTACTCCTTGCCTGAGCTGCTCTTTTCCTCTTTGCTCTTTCTGCTAACTCTGGAATTTCATTATGGAATTCAATTGAAAATTTTCTTATTAATTGAGGGTATGAAAAAAGACATTGAAAAATGTATTATATGAGATAAAAAAATCATCATATCTATACATCGTTGTCTGCATTCATGTGGCATCCTGTGGCACAAACTCTGTCTCATAAAGATCCCCCCTCGCAATGATTTTCACAGCTATTTACAGCCTGGTTCCATTTGAAAAAGGTCTGATATCCAAGAGAAAAAGCCTGTGAAATATCACTTTTTCTGCAGCTGAACACAGTGGAGGGATTTTATTATACTTTATTTTGTCCTGACTGAAGTGAAATAGAAGCATTATCTTCCTTGCCTTGAGTGTTCAAGAGAGCTGTATGTTCCCTTGGAAAGCACATTTTGTTAGGTTATTATATTTGGCAAGCCACAAATTTTAGGACAATGGAAGGGTCGTCTACAGCACCGTGGATAAGGCTTTTAAACTCTGAAGGCTCCAGTTACTCCATATATCATGTCTGGTGGCAGGAGCTTTGCGTGAGGCCCATAGCACTAATAGGACAAGGGGGAAAATCACCTTTCAACCACGCTGGGCCTGAGCACGGCTGCCTTCAGCTGTACACCCTTTTCCATGGCCACTGCCCCACCTCCGCAGCAGAGCAGCAGCTGCTGTCCCTCCCGAACTGCCAGGATAAACAGCTGAGGATTACCCTGCTGTGAGCGCACACCCGCCGGCACAGTCAGCTCTGCGTCACCCCAGGGTAAAGGGAGCACACGGCAGGATGCAGCACAAGCATAAAGAAGCGGTGGCCAGCAGGTGCAGGAGTCCCGCGGGGGCATGTCGCGGGCTGATAGCATTTAAACAGCCGTCAGCCCCCTGCTTTGATCACTTGAGCACAAAGGTGGTTTCCACGCCTTCCCTGTCACCATCATTCCTAGCCCAGTACTAGGACCTGGAGAGCAATTCAGGTTGGAAATCTCCCCATCCACTTATCTCAGGATCCCATCGGAAAAGGCACCTGTCAAAAATCTCATCCCTGGTTTATCACCCCCAAGCATCACTGAGGCTTTCTGACTCAAGCAAGCAGGTGAAGTTTTAAAGTTGTAACCATGAAGTCTGCATGGGTTCTAGTAAATGCCATCTGATCCCCATTAAAACAGATTACAAGTATCCCCTTGAAATGTCACGATGCATTTACAGGGAGAACCATATGAAAAATAAAATAAAATAAAATAAAAATTGAGCCATAAAATTTTCCCTTATCATGCTCTGAATGTACTTTCAGGGCAAGTGGATATCAGTAACAGCACAAGTAAATCAGGCCACTGAGGATTTGGACCAATGCTCACAAGAGCATAAGAAAATAACAAATACAGTGGGTAGAGGGATGCACACAGCCCTGAAGGCAGACATCTCATGGGTGTGCTTGCCCACGTGTGTGCATGCAGGTGCCAGCCACTGAGAATACATTCCTCAGTCTTTGGTTACCTGGGAGAGAGCTTGGCTCTGGCAAGTAAGCCCCTGGATTCTGGCGTACACAAGGAAAGAAATAGCTGTTCAAATCTATTTAGCACGAGCAGAGTTTTGAACGTCTAATGGCTGCAGTTGTTTAGAGGAACAAAAAGATCTTCCCTGGCTTCAGCCATATCCAAGGGGATTAATTTGTCACTCTTCAAAAACAACTCATTGGAGGAATACCCTCTTTGATTCTTTATTCTCACATTAATTAGGAGTAATAAGTACACTAGATACACTTGGTATTTAAAAATTAGTAGAAATAAATCTGCTACACATCTCAAGAGGGCAAAGAAGATCTGGCTGAGCGGGGTGGGAGCCTTGAAAGCGACTCCTGATGGCGGAATGGCCCTGCCCTGCCCTGCCAGGCTCTAGCACCACTCTACTCTGGCTACACAGCCAGGGCAGCCCCCAGCCCTGGGGCTGTGGAGAGAGTTGCATGACAGGCTGTGAAACCCCACCGGTAACACTGAGGGCAGTGGAGATGAGTTCTCCTCAGCATGCCGCAGGCAGTGTGTACGCAATGCCCCAATGGCTGCCCCAAAGATGGCTGCCCACAACAGCCTCGTGTGCTCCTCCATGCTCGGCCAAGCCCTGCCAGGCCCCAGGGCACGGGCTGAGGACACATGTGTTCCCTGCTCCATCCTCCCCAATTCAGCCAAGTGCCATCCCATTCCACCCACAGCGTTCTCAGCACAGCTTTTCTGCAGCTCCACATGGAGCACCAGAAAGGGCCTGTCTGCAATGGCTGTTGGCGACATGCAGCAGGCATGCAAGGCTTCAAGTGGGGTCTGGCTGGTCTCTTCACTTTCTTTTAAGACACAGCCTTATGGCCTGCTGGAAGTCCAGAGCACCACATCAGAGCACCAGTCCCTGAGCACCGCATCCTCCATTTTGTACCTCAGGGTTTTCCTCATCCCCAGGTCCCTGCCAGCACTTATCGTCAGCAAAGTTTCTCTGATTTACCATGGGAGGAGTTGGCTGCAGTGGCACAGGGAAAAAAAACATGTATTTTGTTCTTAAAAAAAAAAAAAAAAAAAAAAAAGGTGACTGAAAAATTCTCCTCTAGAGAATAATTCTGACAGGATTGAATCCAAACACATTTTTTTCTGTCATCAGTTTTCAAGCGAGAAACCCCCTTGGTCTTTTAGATATCTGTAAATCCCTCTTGTGACCAATTTCTCTCACTTGAGGACGCCTTTTCCGTCAGTGGGGCCGTTCACCTGAACAAAGCCGTCTGTCCCCTGGCTCCAGGGGTCCGCTTGGCTCCCCCGGCATGGCCCCGCAGCCAAGGCCCTGCCCGGTGGCAGGAGCTGGAGGAGCTGGGGACGCCGCGGTGCGAGGCAGTTGTTACGGGCTGAGTGCTGACACCTCCACCTTTCATCATGTCCTTAAACCGCATGGCTTGAGAGGCAGCCTTTATTGCCTGCTTGTTTAAGGTAATTACTACATGTATTTCCTCCCTGCTGGTTCTGCTGAAGCAGAAAGGCTTTGGCCTTCACTGCACTATACATAATAAAGAAAAAAAATCTGGTATATAAACACCACTTTTTCTATACTTTCAAAGGCAGGTTGTAGGGTGAGCATTAGGAGAATGGTCCCTATTTGGCAATCAAGCTAATAACTGCGAAGTTGCTGGAGGGAAATCTCTTGTGGAGCCTCCCTGAGCTGGAAGGGCGTAGAATGCTCTTTGTTCCCCTGTTAGTAAACAATAATCCTTTAAAGATATTCTGCTGTCCCCAGCAGTCCTCTATAGGATATTGCAAACAAAAAAACAGCCCAATTGAGTGTAAAAAAGTGGATTTAACTTCAGAGAGGGTGGGGAAATTTTTACTTTTTAAAGACTCTTAATGTTAATTAAAATCTATGCTACCTGAAGAGATATACAGCACTGGTTTTCAAAGGGGGATGAAGGCAGTCTGATTAGCAAATGATTTACCAAGTTAAAATATGCTTTTTCATTCTCAAAATTCAGTGCTTTGTACTGAGGGAAAACAATTGTACTCCATACAACAATGAAAGTTCGTGTGACTTTAAAATACGAAAAGCAAAAATACACTCAAAAATACACATGTATATGTTTTACAGGGAAATCTTAAAAACAAGACTTTTTGAAAAGTACACCGAAAAGGTAAACATATAAGCAATATGGAAATTCTCCATTTAAAATCTACTTAGCAGTCAACAGTGTGTCGATTTGAAATGCTTTGCATTTCTAACTGTTCCCCTCTTCCTAATAAGCACTTCCTAATAAGCATCCAATTTGTATGTTATTCTGATGAAATGGCTGAAGCGAGAGAAAATGAGTAGTTTGAAAAATAAAGTTCTACAGAAGAAATGAAGTGCTATCATTGAAATCTTTATTTATATGAAAAGAAAGGGCTAAAACATTACCTCAGCATTCAAGATTACAACATCAGTAGGATATAAAGTAAATCCATTCTCGTAGTGAAACATCAGAAACCATAATCCTTTTTCAAAGACCTTTTGTTATTTTAATGTCTGACAAATTATGCTTTTTTAAAAGAAGAAAAACACTTAGATTTAAGAGGTTTCTTTTACTTCAGTAAAAGTAGTTTCACTATTTAAAAGTTTTAATTTTCTGTAACCAATAGTATTTACTATGCTGGCAAAGTATTAACACAAGGGTAAGGTTATTTTAACCTCAATAGGACTGAGTACAAAGTTACCACCAAAGAGTTTTGCATCAAGTTGTTATGGCAACTTAGCTTTCAAAAAGTGTTAAGTTTTAGCAATGTTTTTTGTTTCATTATTATTTACTTTTCCTTCAACTTTTTAAGCTGGAGTTACAAAATCTTACATCAATATCAGGTTCAAAACCATTCAAGTGACAGGAGGTCTCAGAGTGTGTTTAGAACTTGTTTATGTTACACGAAATTCCAGGGTGATGTCCAAGGCCTCCCATCATCGCCTTTGGGGGGAACTTCCTGTCCTCAGTATGAGCCTAGAAGTCATTCCATGGTGTTCCTGGCACTGAGAAATGAGGACAAAAAGAAACAAACTACGTAATTATCTCCAATGTAGCGAAAGAGAGAGGACGGATCAAAAGATGGAAGAGGTGACCTTTCTGTTGAGCTTTCAGCTTCTCCACTTCATGTGTTCATGTAGAAAAGCATCAGGAATAAGATCCTAATTGGTATTCTGGACTCCTGATACCACATGAAGAACTGGAAAAGTGAAATACATCAGGTTTCATCAGGTGCAGACATTACAGATGTTCCAAGAAGCCTATTTTAGAACCTATAACACGGATAGGGAAAAGACAGAATTTTGGCTTTAAAAACAGCTGGACAAGAGCTCTGGGTCACAGAATGTCACAAAACATTCACAACAGAAAGAGCCAGTGCTGAAGGCCCTCAGTTCCTTCACCCTCATGCTGACCCTAACCCTTCTGTGTAGCAAAGCCTCTTCCATCTCCAAATGCACTGTGAGCTATGGCTTATTCGTGACTCCAGCACCTATCCCAGCTTGCCAGTTTGGGCAGGAGAGCACCAGAGCTCAGCCCAAAAGAGTCAAAGAGTCAGTCATGCGAAGGAGCAGAGTGTTCTGGGCTGATTTCCACGTGCAATCTCATGGGTGCATGGCCAGATATTTCTTCTGGCTTCATCGCAGTAATGGGTTTTAGGGGCTCAAATATACAGTGTAAGATAATAAATAAACAAGTAAATAAACTTGTTAAATAAACAAGTGTAAGAGTGTAAGAGGGTAAATGAATTGGGTCTCTTGTGAAGAGGAGTTCTTTTTTCTATATTGAAAAATTTCAGAGCTTTTTAGTGAAACTTGAAGTCATGGGGGAGTCTATGTTATTTTTATCAAAACTTTGGTTTGTTGTTTTTTCTCACCAGGTGTCTCAACTCTTTTCTCTCACAGTTTTCCTGTTAACATGTTTTTAAATAGAAATGTAGATGGAAATAAGCTGGAGAAATTGAAAAGAAAACTGAAATATGAAAAATAAAAAGCTTACAGGCACATGCCTATAACAGATTTAGAAGGTAACAAAAATAATTTATTTTTAAAATGTGAAATTATTTTGACATTTAAAACAATATTTTCTTTCCATACTTAAATGTCAGCCATTTTCCTAGAAGAAAAACAAAACACGAACCTTTGTCTACCAAATTCTGCCAAAGATTTCTTACATAAACTTGGCAAATCATTGAATTTGCCAGTTTCTCCGTGTGCTGTTTGGAAAATGAGAACAATAGTACTTCCTTTTTCTCATCCTCTGTCTTGTTTATTGAGATAGTCACCACTCCAGGGAGTACACAATCTCTAATTATGAGCAACCAGCATAATAGCACCCTGATCTCTAGGACCTACCGCAATACAGAGAACTAATAATCATCACAAGTCATTCGTTCTGATGCATGATCTGCAAGAGCTATGAATACTAACATATGCTGGAAAGTTCTGTTTAATTTAAACTCTTTGAAAGAAAATAAAAGCCTATTTTTCCCATTGTTGTCCTTTATGCAGGCTTATACTTTCCAGGAAGCTTCTGCCTTTACATTTCTTCCTTCCCCTTTTCAAAATGGAATTGAAAGTCTCACTAAATAAAGATTATGAATGGCCGATCTTTTTCTTCCTACCAGATATTGTCACCCAGGAACATGCAGCAAAGGATGTCTACACTATCGTTGAGTTTCATAGAGATCTACAGAGGTCTGCCAGCTGCTGGCCATATGCTTAATCTGAAAAGGAGATATCTGTGTTCTCTGTTGCCTGTACATGTCTGTTTCCCTGTTTATATATTCTTACTTTATCAGGGCATATTATAAATCCATCTAGGTCAACTTCTGGTTAGGATCCTAATCCTCCAGTTTTTCATTATTATTATTTTGTTGTTGTTGTTCAAATGAAATTCCAGGGTCATTGTGGGAAATCCATGCAGCAACAAATGCGATGAAAGCAGTAAGATTTCACACAAATGTATTCAACACAAAACAAAAAGTCCACAGTTCATTTGCAATTACATCCTTTCTTTAGAGGGTGTATTTTAGTGACCTGTTAGTATTTCAGAGCAGACAGAATTTCCTGTCAACTTTCACGGCCCTGTCCAGAATCTCTGTCCACCAAGTGACTTGGTTTCCAAGTGACAAGTTTCCACCACAGAAACCTCTGGCCACCCCAGCCATCGCAAGGGTGGGAATGTGTTCCTTGACTCCCCTCACCATCCCTTATGAGAGGGAACTGTGAAACAGAGGATGATGAAGTGAATTGCTCACAGTCAGAGGAAATAGCTGACCTGGGAATTGAGTTCCAGTTGCTCAACTCTCTAGCAGGAGCCAAACCACAGGGTATTGTTTGCTATTGAAGACTGTGGACATCCCCAGATACTTGAAGTCAGATTTTATGAGCAGGCTCGCTATGCACGTACCCGTGTTGAAACGATACATCTCTGTACAACACCAAGCCAGGCTTTTATATTTCGAGGCCATGGCAAATCTTTACCACGAAAGCATTTTGAAGTGCCTTTTACATGTCAGGCTTATTTTTCAGAACGCAGGAACATGTCTCTTGGGAATGCAGATTGGTTCCTTAGGACTCAACTTAAACATTCCCATGTGGTAAAAGGAAGTAGGAGGATCCAGTGAAAGGAGCTCTCACTTCTCATTTAATTTACTACCTAATACTCAGCAGCCCAAGATATATAACACACTACAGAACTGTCTACATGTTTCCCCTTGTGGCAGATAGCAGATAACTGTTAATAGACTTGCTTAGAAAGTTTATTTAAAGGAAGAACTTAACTGGGTTATTTTTCATGGAGGTATGAACATTGCTTAAGGAGCTTAAGTCTCCATGTAGAAGTAGTATCAGATAGGTTCACGAGGATGCTAACGTGCATTAATATGGAGCTGCAAAAACAGTCGTCACTGGTGTATGTAGATAGGGACATTTTGTAAATAATGCCCTCTCTGATATTGCAGAGTTCTGGGATTGTGGAATATGGTATTATTTCCAAGTTTAATAATATTAGCACATAATACACACCCTCTCTGTCCTTTCTGCAACTCCTGTAAAATCAACAACAAAACCACTGGGGCAGAATTTGGTTTTCCTTCCAGCTGCATCTGGCTCCTGCCACAATAAGATTTTGTCAGCCAGTCTAGACAGGATCACGCATCCATTATGGAAAGGTGAAGGCATGGATGGGCTCTGAAACAATTCCCATTTTTCACTTGTCAGGTGTACCCACATACTTCCAAACACTGCCACGGACCTAGCTTGAAACTTCACTGTAAGGACAACAGTGGGGAGCTCGCTGAGTGGGACTGGGCTCTTACACATCCGCACCTTGCAGCATAGCTCTCGGACCCCTTTCCGTTGCTGGTGAGCGACCCTAGCACCTTCTGCCTTCAGAGAGAGTGGAAAGTTCACACAAAACCCTGCTCAGCATTCTCCAGAATTTAACCCACACTCCACATGCTGTGTGGTGATCAAAATGTGATTAAAGGAGCATATATTACATGATGTTTGGGTCCAGAGAAATATTTTAATGGAATAAAGCAAGAGCCATACATTTATTTTATTTTATTTTTTATTTTTGGTTTAGATGTAAGCTGCACCTCCTGGTATTTACAATCTCCAATATTGAGTTAGTTAATAGGATCCAGACAATGAACCTGACTACAGGGAAAAGCAAGAGACTGTTTCAGTTTCAGCCAAAGAGAAGAACAGACTCAGGTTGATAAATGGTAAGTATATTAGATATTAAAAAATATTTCATTTTTAATAATCCTAGGTGTTACTGACATCCCAGGTAAAAAGCAAAGTTCATTTCCTCAAAATATACTTAATCTGACAGTATCCCTTTAATTAAGTAGCAATTTAGATTTTCCTCTCTTCCACATACAAAGCTTTAATGAAACATGAAAGCCACAAAAGAAATTTGCGTGTGTTTCATAGCAAGGCGTGAGGAATGATTTTCTGTTTAAATTCACAGGCAGTAGCTATACAAATAGCATTTAATATTTGTCGGAAGTATTATCTGCCTCTTTCCCTCACAGCATTACATTACTAAGGTAGTAAGTCCATGAGAATACATGATTTCCTGGCTACTGTATTGAATATGCACCTTTAAACGAAGTTAGACTTGGGAATTTACCCATATCTTAAAATGCTAATCTAACACTAATTAAAAGGCCGGTGAGTATGCTTTGATGAATTCCAGCTCGCAGAATATGACAGCTGAATTCTGATGGCACGCGCGGCAGTAGCAGAATTACAATGCCCGAGCCGGGCAAGCCGCGCTCTGCACCAGTGCCTGGTGTAGGGAGGGGAGAGCTGGAGCTTGCCACGGCCCCTTTGGTGCTGCCGTCCTCACGAGGTGTGGCCAGCCACAGCCTTTGTTTCTCCTTTCATAGCTGCTTTCCAGCGAGGCTGAAGGAAAAATCTGGCTGCTTCTTCATCCCATCTCCTCTTCAATATGTCCCTGCTATTCGCTGTGAAATGTCTTGCTCTTCAGGACAAAGGCCACCACAGGAAAGAAAAGCCAAATTTCACAAAAGCGGGTCATTTCAAAGGTTTCTTCATCTCCTTAAAACCCACGCATACCTTTTGTTAAAGAAATATAAAGAGATCAGGTAAATATTCTGAAATAAGCCTACGGGTCCAATATCTTATGCAAATGACTCTCTTGATGGTCTTGTTAGTCTTCCTGTCTTAGAATCAGGACAAAATTCAAATCCAGCTTGTGACACAATTTGGACGTACACCCTATGAATGAACATACACATGCCTCTGTTAAACTGACTGCAGATCTCTTCAGAGGTACTTCTTGCATGATGATATGGGAGAAGCTAACAAAATTGTTCTTGTAGTTTTACCTTCGTTCTTCCCACGTGAGGAAGGCCAAGATTTAATTAGGGTAAATTTACAAGTTAGGTTAAAAAAAAAAAAAAAAAAAAGTGTGGCTTTGGAAGTAGCCTTCTTAGACCTCATTTAAAAAGGATTTGGAAATTGAGGTTTCCATGTACCTTTACTTACCTGACTGCATAAAACTCTGCACCTCTGTCTTACAGAGTTCCATGTAAATCATAGCAGAATTCACCACGTTTCTTCATCCCTTTGGGCTTTGCTGCCCCTTATGGTTGCTTTCAGAATAATAAACACAAGCAAAGCTGACCCACCATTTGAGAAACCTGAAAGAAGATGAGGACCAGTTACCATCCTGGGAAAAGAAAGCAGTAACAGTCACCAATACAATAAAAAATGTTTGCCAAAGGAGCCGGGCTGCTTGCTTTGGCCAGACTTGAAGCACCAGGTTCAGAGAGATGTTCTGAAAAAAAAAATCTTTAAGAAGGAAATTGTCCAGTGGGAGAAGGTGGAAGCACCTATGATCAGATGATGAAAGCCTTTATTCTTCTAGTAACACAGGGCTCTGTCTAGGAGTATTTTGAATCAGAAAGAGCTGAGGGCTTAGTTGCTGGTAAGAGTCCGTGTATATTCACAGATATACTGCAGCCAGGGGGAGGCTCCTGCACAGAGACCTTCATGGGAACAACCACCACCTGCCTGCCTGGGTGAAGTCTCTCCTTTCTCTCTCCTTCAGTAATGACAAGGGAAAGCTGTTCCCCTCTGCAGCATAGGGCACTATTAAGATCAGATTTCTGTGCATTATCTGATCTGAATGCAGTAGCAAACACAGCAAAAAACAGCTATAAACAGACAGCACAAGCGAGGAGTTAGAAAGGGAAAATGTAATTTCTTTTTTGCCTGATTAGAAAACAGCGGTGAGAACATCATGGCTGCATCCCCCAAACAACTCGGCTATTGCAGAGCTGCAAGGCTGAGCCTGGCAGCACTGGGACACCCTCTCCCTGCGGTGGTGCCTGTGCTGCCACCCAGCTTAGAGAGGGCCACAGCTGCTGAACTGTGGAGGAAGTAGCTTGAGATTGTACCTGTGAGGTGGAAAACAAGCACTTCTGTCAGCCCAGGTAGGATGTCCCTCCTGAGGATCCTGGCAGCTGAACTTTGCACTTCCTATCTGTAATAAAGTGGATGGGAGAGCATTAGACATCTCACCAGGCACTAACTTTATCACCAAAGCAACCCTCAGGGCAGTTAAAGATTTTATTTTGATTGTTTCTATCAAATTTGTAACATCTAGAGGACACCTTTCCCACAGCTCAGGAAATATCCCAGCCACTGAGGCACTGGGTATCCTGAGGATGATTGATCCTAATTGTGTCGTGTCAGTTTGTATAAATAACTACTTCTCTACCGGATCAGAAAGAGAGTGCCTGTACTTATGGGTTAATGCACAAGTACATCCACAGCCTCCCTGAGAGGCAGTGTCAAAGTTTGAGTGGCTTTATATATACCCTCTGGCAAAAACAGAGATTGCAACTGAGCAGTGTCTCTTAAAAGATCAGTGGCATTTTAACAGTGGGCTCTGGGATGGCTCTGCGTGTTTAAAATCTGGCTCGAGGCACTTTTTCCAAGGTTTCACAGTGAAATGGTGCCAGTGCTGGATATTGAACTAATTCTGGGGAATGTCTATCCAGATTTTTGCAAACGAGGCTTAGGGACTCTCGGAAGATTTAATGGAGTGGACACAGCTCTGCACTAATAGAGCTACGCAGATTTGGGATGGGAGCTGGCTGGATGCTAGCCAGCTTGGACTGTGGACAGGATGATCTTAGACTGGCCTGCAAAAGACCTTGGAAAAATATCCAGAGTCCCAGCTCATACCTTTAAACCAATATCAGGCTGCCCTTTCAAGGGGGTGAGGAGGAGAGAGATTTTCCAGATTGTTCTTTCCCCTTTGTGAGGGTGAATCTTATTTTGAGCACAGCTGAATTTCTAGATGAAGAAAATTCATCTCCTCACAAGTTCTGCTTGATCTTACTACCACAAACAGTGCGTACCCCCTTAATATGTTCCTTGACTGCTTCTCCTAGTTCCCCTGCTCTTCGATCACAGATAAATAAACCAAAGACAGCATGATGCCTGTTATCTAAAAAGATTCAGGTAGAGCGAGTATCATAGCACAATCACAGTACTTGAAAATTGTATTTTCCTGGAAAGGACTTTTACTAGCCTTCTTGGACCGTGCACAGAGGAAGTCCTAAGTCTGGGGGGAGAATATAACTCTTAGTAACAGAATGTTTGAACATTCGTACAGGATTAATTACTTGTTTTATTTTTTTTCTTTAATTTTAAGTGATTGTACTGCTAGCAAAAGTGAAAAATAAAGACTCTGATCTATGCCAGGCACTTAGTACATGCAAATACTCCACAAGTTTTTTCCTATCTTGAAGAATTTCAGCACAGACTACAAAGGCAAAGTGGACTGAACTGATCCCCGGAGAAAACATGTGCAACTCCACTTATATGAAAAGACCACTCGCTTCAATAGAGCTGTACCCACTTATCCTTAGGATGAATTCACACATCTTTTTTTCTATTATTACATGGATGTCCTATTTCTGTTGGAGTGTATGTGATCTAAGCACTTATACTCTTTTTTTTTTTTTTCTCAAAGGTAGAATTCTATGCTTATATGATGAATTACACTGCTGAGCAGTGCTGTAAATACCAGTTGAGGTACATTAACATTTGCAATGCCACTATGCTAAACCTGAAATACTAGGCTGTCCAAAAAAAAAAAAAAAAAAGAAAGAAAAAGAAAAAAATATCAAACAAAGCTTCTGTTCAGATTTGGTACAGAAAATCTTTAGTCTATGGCATACCACACTTGCAAATTAGCGCCCTAAGGATTATACAGCTCTTGGAATGTCATCAAAACGGATGAATTTCACAACAAATAAATACTGTGGAAAGAATGGTGAATTTCCAGCAATTATTCCCCCAAACCTATTTCAACAAAATTTTGTATCCCAGATGTGATTATGGCACAGTAATTTCTAGTTAACACTTATGACGATAATTGAGTTGAAAATATTCAGTCCGGGGCAAACACACTCTTTAAGACCTAATGGTTACGAGCAGTATAAAATAGGGGCTTATGACAGATTACTTGTGAATCACAAAGGTTGCTGCCAGGTTCCTACTGTATAACAGTAAAGCGTCAGGTTGCTTGTGGTTGTTATGATTAATGTGAGATCAGGTCTCTGTATATTTTGCGTATCAAATTCTCCATGGCCTTGGCCACCTCTCCTAACATCCTTGGGCATCCCTGGAAGCAAAACAATGTTCACTAACCCTAATACTTGTACGTTTGCGAGCCAGCAGTCCTAACTAGGATTTGTGCACACAGCCAGTATGACCAGAATGAATAACATTTGAATAAGCACCAACAAAATTAAAATTACCCCTCAAGTCGTCTTTTGTTCACATCTGTGCAAGCAGTACCTGTTCTCTCCACACCAGAGGGAGCTCAGACATGACAAGCAGAGGTTACGCTACAGCTTTAATGGCAACACTGCATGGCCAGAGGGAGATTCAAAAACCACTCAGGAGTACAGAAACATCCTCACTACACTATTCTAGCCGATGAACTGATCAGTTCACACTGTCCACGAACTTCCTCCTTCTAAACCAAGCAACCTCTTCTCTACTCAGCATTGAAATACAAGCCAGTATCTGTTCCCCTTAACAAATGCAGGTCCTCATCTCCAGACCAGAATTTGTAAGAAATGCATAGTATCACCCTTATTTGTTCCAGTGTGACCAGTTTTGTAGTAAAGGTGTTGCTCTTCTTGATTGAGGACAGCGGAATACAATAACCAGTGATTTCCCAGAGCCTAGGCTGTAGCTAAACTATGCCACTTTCATGATGAAAGAGTTTGGCATCATATTTCTAGAGCATGGGCTTTCTGAGGAAACCAGAAAAAAAGAGAAAATTAATTACATGAAGTAATTCTGTACTTCAAATCCATAATTACATGTAACAACATCATCCAGCACTATCATCTGCTATCAGAATCAATGAAGGCTGATTTCAAGAGGAGCACTGTCAGAGTAAAACATGGAGCCCTTGAGTACAGCATGTCTTGAGGTAACATCAGTACAAGAGTGTTCTGATCATCAGGTAACGTCAGAACAAGAGTGCAAACTTGACTGTTTGCATTTCTTAGCAACCAATTTCTATGTTTGTTTTTTTATTTCTATTTATTTTTTTGAGAACAAATTGTTATATTCCAGGTCTGATTTTAAGCAAAGAAACAGAAAACCTCTCAGTTCCACCACACACAGTTCCAAGGAAACTGGAAAGACAAGATTTGATGGTAAAATAAACACAGCTGTAGGCAGATACAAAACAACATAGCCATTTTTAGACAAGAAGGATGACAACTTTTCTTGAATGAAATTAGGGCTTCCACTACCTCTTATGATGCTTAGAACATTCACATTCAATGTCCCAGTTTCTTGCCTTCTTCACAGGGCAGATGGCAACGAGGTACCTAATTCCCATTGGCTTTCAAAGAGATTTAGAAACCTACCTCATTTGTTCAAGACTTCAGGTTATTTCCAACTATGACAAACCACACACTAAACAGAGAATAACATCCATTTGCCACTTTGCTGTCGACTTGCAGGTTGTCCTCGTATAAATTGCTCAACATTTGTATTCCTCTTTTGAGAGCTCCTATTAAAGTTAAAAAACGCTAACAGTAATATATTAAATACTTTTTAAAATGCTTTGAACTTGAACTAGAGGTACGTTATAAATAGGTAGCTATCTGAATAAGCAACATTCAGAAGTAACAGAAATAAAACTTGCATTCACGCCATACGATCAATGCCAAATAAAAATCTGCTCTGGTCTTGCTGAGGTCACTCAGCACTGTACAATTCTCATAAAGTAAATATTTTTGAAAATGGGGAATGCTCTGAGATTAAGCAACACATTACATTTTTTGATCAAATGCCAGAACCCATAGGTGAATAGGAAACAGACATCAGTAATTACAGTTCGTACTCCAGCTATTTCAAAACCCTTTGCTTCAATGAACAAGTATTAACTGGACAGACACTCCTTCACAAATTAGAGGTTGCAAAGGCTTATTACACACCATATTTATCTTTGAAACTTGTCCAACAGAATTAAACTAAAAAATAGTGATACAGATTATGGTTGCAGGCAAAAAACTATTAAAACTAACAACTATATATATGTTTTTATCTGTCAAACTGTCCCTGCAGCCACTCTTTGGTTTAGGAGCTCAGGAATGTGGTATTTAGAAATACTGTTAATTGTATTAGCATGCTGTTGTCAAACTTTAAACTGTATTTTCTCCCAGGATTTGATAAACAATTTCTTTCTTAATTGTTCAGGCCTTATAACACAATAGAATTACAAGAACATGAGTCTGGACTACCTCCAGATGGAGCAGAAATAAAAAAGTATGACACCCACATGAGCGAGCAGCTTATACTGAAGCATCTAACACTGCTTAGAGAAAATGTGGAGCCATTAAGTTGACATTGGCCAAGCCCACTGTAAAACCAAAAGCAATCTAACCACCTCACTCTGTTATAGCACCTGAGCTAATAAAGTTAGTCAAGAAGCCTCACTGGCAAGGTTGGGCACCTAACACAGCTCTGGTCAGGCCAGGTAGCTCAAGATAACTCAAGATCTCAAGATAAATTGTTCTTTGAACTAGGGTTGCATAATTGCACAAGGACATTCCCCTTTCCAAAGTTAGTTTTGCCCTTGAGAGATGTCTACAAAAAAACTACAAGCTTCACCCCCCTCCCCCCCATGATGCAGGATTACTCAACATATCTTACAAGAATCTCATGGCTGTAGTTTGACTAAATAAGAAGCTGTGGTGGGGAAAAGAAGTGGTGCAGAACTCGCTCATGGATTTAGGTTTCCCTGAGGCTTCTGAGAGATGGTCAGAACTTTGGCACAGAAGAAAAGTACTCTACAGAAGCCAGGAACGTAACATCTCAGAATCAGATGAGTAATTCAGGAAAACACTCATTAAGGTGCAATTATGCATGCATTTATTATGCATTCAGATAATCTCTATACAGCTGCATTAGGCTCTTAGGTTTTCCCTAGTAATTAGTGGCTTTTTTGAACATTGTATAATTCTAGGAATTAAATAACATTAAGTCAGTATTTTAGGTATATCAAAATACTTGAAATGGGTTATTTTTATTTCATCGCATAAGGAACCCAAAGTAAATATTGGAACCCAAAGCAAACATTTTGCATACTTCCCAAATAATTACATTATTAACAACCTAACATAAAACTAATTAGTTATTTTAAGTGAAATTGAAAAATATTACATGAAGGTTTGTACTGCTGTGACAAATAGCGTGTCAACTTCTCAGACAACAGCTGCTATTTGAGGGTTTGGATTTTTTATAACTCATTTTCAAATTGAACAACCACACTGATCCTTATGATTAGATGAAGATCTTTATTTGATCAACATATATTAACTGTTACTATTAAGAGTAGTATGAGCACATGTATAACATGTTTAATATACAGTACCTTTGTGTTTATATAATGGAATACTACTTATGTTTTCAGCACAAAATTATTAGTATCATTCTGCTTTTCAGGATGTCATAAGCAGAAAGGTCGGCTGTGCCTAACACCTATCTGCCAAGTGCTTAAAAAAACTAACAAACTATGGGCAGAGTGGCCGTTAAGTTTTGGACAAGAATGTTTTGTACAAACCTACTTTCTTTGGGACTGAGAAAAAATATAGACAATGAGGAAAAATCTGGACAAACATTCATGGTGTCATCTACTTTGGTTACAACAATAAGCATGCAACCTACCTTTGCAAACATTTTACTAAGAGGTATCACTTACTTCCTTCCATACCAGTTTCTAAAGCTAATGTATTTTGTACACCATAGTGTGAGATTTATGATGTTCTATTGCAGAAACCTGTTTAGCCCCTGATTTACAGTCCTGGCAATTGTATTCAACTCCGTCATCATAACTAATTACAGCTAACTGCAGATTACCATATTGCAAACTCTCATCTTTGTGAAAGAAATATGTTCTACTAAAAAAAAAAATCAAACATCCTGAGGGCTAATGAACAAAAATGCACTATTCCATGTTAGACTGCAAATCTAACCTCTTCGAATTCATGCCGTAAAACTTCAAATTACTATTTGTTGGCAAGTTGTTTTAGCCTCAAGTACTTACACAGTAAATCACCATTACGCTAATACCATACCTTTGGCCTGAAACATATTAATCTTGGTTAACAATACCTGACATTTACATTACCAATTCAATTCAGGCATTGTGGTGACTAAACATATATGCAAGAGCTTCAGGGAGAAAAGTTATTAGTTCTGAATGTGTCCTTACTTTTCACTGAGAACAATTTTGTGGAAACATCATCATCAATTCTTGCTATAATTCTTATAAGCATTCAAATCTTAATTTATCTGTAAAACATTTGACTTTGAATAAAATCTGTATTTGCCTCTTGGGTGCAGCTAACTGTAAAATATAATAGGTCTTAGGTATTTTTGAAGATTTACATGTTTCTATACTTGATCTAACCATAGAAACTAGGACTTTAAGAACTTGAGTTCTTGTGAAGGAAAGGGTAACAGGAATTTGAAGCATTCTGAAAAACGTGGCACCAGGACATAATGAATAGTACCAGATCGTCCCAGTAGAGGGAGGATGGGCTTTTTCAGCCAACTTCTGTTCACGTTTACAAAGTCCATAAATACATAAATAATAACAGTTTTAAACAGGTAAGGTGTTCTTTTCTTTATTCAGCCCCATAACACCACCCTAAACTCTCAAGCAATCATAGAAAAAAGCACTTAATTATGTCTGTATAACATAGGGAAAAACATAGAAAACCTTATACCTCTCCTTATACCCATGGAACGGGTATATGGCAACTGTAATGAAGCAGAGAACACATTTGGATGAAGTATTTTATTCCATCTTTAGAGAGCTCCCTTCCAGACTCTAAACACGTTCTACAATACATTACCTTAGATTTTTATATTTTGGAGAAAAATGCTGTAACATAGCATAGATAGCATTTGTGCTACATTGTAAGAGTGACATAAGATAATGTAATTTAACAGCACTGAAACACAAGGAATTTGATGTGTTAGGGTTTATGTGTTTTTTTTTATTTTTTTTAATTTTGTGTTTGTATTTAAGAAAGTCACCCACAAAGATTCAAGTAAAACCAGGTATTTAACTCCTGATGAAAATACAATGGATTACATGTATCCCATGTTGCTTTTTGTTTCCCATCTTTTCTTAGCTTCAAATCTGAAACAGAGGGAAAAAAAACATGAGGAATCGTGAACATACATACATCAGGTATTCAACCACATTCCTAGCAATAATGACAACAATCAAAACTTATTTTTAAAGCCATAATAAAGTCAATGCAATTTAACCATATGACCAATACATTAATCCTGGTAAAGCATCCTTAGTCTTTCACACTGCTCAGAAGAAAAAAAAAGACACAAGGTTAAACTAAACAAATAAGATTAACACAAGCCTATTTCAACTAAGGAAACATTCAACTGAGATTGTATTGCATACACTTAGTGCCAACGAAACCACAAATGTTTAATTCCATACTCAAATGACTTACCCCCAAGCAAGCTTCTTTTTCTTCCGAGCTTCTTGGGCAGCCTCTGCTTCTTGTTTGGCTTTTACAAAGTTGCGGCAAGCGGCGGCTTTGGCAATTTTCACACCAAGCTAAGACATAAAAAAGAACAAAGGAAAACTGAATAGAAGCAAATGGCTCATATGAAATGTAAGCCTCACAAATTACTTGGTCTGGTATTGTTTCCCAAAGGTCAATAAATATTTAAAATATCTTTCCAATATTAAGCTGAAGCTGTACTGTAAGATTAGATGGACAAAAATGTCTCTTGAGAAGTATACAAAGTAGTGGGATCCTGTGTCAAGCAATCCTTTTCACCCAATTCCTTAATTTTGAAGGATAAAGGCAAAGGACACTAACTGTGCCTTTCCCACTATGTCCTTTTAAAGTATATATATAGAGAGAGATATACACACACACATCCCCTCCCTCTCTCAGTTACTAAGACCAGTCTGTGACCTCAACTGTGGTAAAATATCATCAGGTCCTATCAATATGGAAAGCTTCCTGTATACAACTGTCCTTTGGATGAACTACCACTACCATGCATTTTCCAGTAGTACCAGTAGCCATGTTTTAATCAGTCTGTACAAGAAGTAAATGAAACAGTGTCCTTAGAGTCCATCTGGCCTTTAGTCTTCACATTACCAACTCTTAGATTATTAGTGTGATAATATGCGTGCTTTCCAAATAAGGTCCTAATAGGCTGTAGGTGAATACTATTTTACTTTTGTAATCTTATTCACACCATGAGAATTAAGTTCATATTAGTGCACGACAGGAGGGAAAAAAGAATAGAGCAGGTGAAAAAAGATGGAAGAAGGTTGGTACAAACTATGACCAGATTATTTTCCTCTATCAGCATTCATAACTTGTTCGCTCTAGTTACGTTTTGTGATTGGCATCATGATTTGGATGTTATTTGCTGTTAAATTATGAAAGAATTTGATGTCTGAAGTTACCACTTTTCTCCAGGACAAACGAGCAATTCATTTAGCCAGAACAGCTACAAGCTGTGATGTGAACGAACAGATTTTCCTTCCATCCAGTCCAAAACCTACAACTAAGATACACTTGGATGTTCAAGATTTCCCCTGAAAGTCATGGAACCACCAAATAAAAGAGGCATTGGAGACCCATGCAAAAGAACCATTATTCACGGTAATATACTTCAATAATTTGCTGCACCTGTACAGGCAATTATTTACTCTGAAAAAAGGTTTACTGAAATAAGACGAGACACAGTACATCTGCATTCTTGAGCTGACATCTACAATTCTCTCACTTAACAACTACCCTGTAGGTAGGTTGATATCCAGATCACTTTTGTTCACACAGAAATCTCCCTCATCACTACAACCTATTTACCTTAAGGTCCTTTCAGTATTCATGAATCAAAAAAAAAAAAGCTTTCTGCAGGAGAGTTTGAGAGCCTGCATGCCTATCGGGCATTAAACATTACTTTGTGCACTGCTTGAGGCTCTAAGCACTGGCAATACAACCAGTTAATAGGTAAGCATAGGATTCCCCCCCCAAAGGAATTGTGCACAATGACTCATGCTAGCTATTATTTTTTTCAATCTAGTTTATGCATGTGTTTGTTATGGGGTCATAAATATGCACCTATGAAATCATCTAGATGCACAAAATGATGTGAAGTTTCAAAACTTTTCTATTAACTGAAATTTTCTGAGCATTAACAATATTATATAATCAGTAATTCAATGTCAACATCGGAACTAGCAAATACCAAGTGAAAGACTAACAAAGGATAACATTCTTTGTCTTTTGACTTTGAGGTGCAACTCCTTATGTTATTATACTTGCGCTATAAGAATGCTTATGAAAACTCACCTAAAATATTTAGAAAAATGATTACTTGATGAGAAAGGCTCTATATTTTGAGCTAATCTGATGGCTGCAGTCCATCAGAATCAGCAGAACCATGCCTTCATTATTTCTGAATTGCATTTTACCTCCTAATACACTTCCTAAAAATGAACTCTTACTAAGTGATGAATAATGGTCTGTCCCTCAAAGTATATTCTAGGAATCTACTGAACACTTATACACAGATATACACTACTGAGATTTATACAAGTGCTGAGGAAAAAAATCCTTTGATCTTTATTTCTTGAAAGCCAGAATGAGTTCTTCCATCTTTGAAAAGTACAGAAAATGGGATAATAAGATCCTCTGTAGCGTATGTGGAAGTAAAAGCAGAAGCATTTTGCAGCAATAATGTTACCATGTCCAGGCTACACAGAGCCAAATTTGCAAGACATGAAAACAAATGTTGCATATAAACAAATATTTCAGTCAGATTAAATGTCTTCTGCTCCCACCCACACCCAGACATACATCTTCAGTACCCCTCCCAAAAGAAAACCGTAAAA
Source organism: Cygnus olor (assembly GCF_009769625.2). Classification (NCBI taxonomy): domain Eukaryota; kingdom Metazoa; phylum Chordata; class Aves; order Anseriformes; family Anatidae; genus Cygnus; species Cygnus olor. Next base: position 31,522,080 of record NC_049175.1, read on the forward strand.
GCTTGGTCAATGGGTTTTACATTAAAAAACATTTCAGGTCATCAGATAACTCCCTAAACTACAATGTTAAAAGTAGTAAAAAAGCATGAATAAAAATATATACAACAATTTCTTGTGTAGTCAAAGTATCAGCATTTTCCATATAGAACATCCAATATTTTGCTGCATTTTAATTAAGGTGTCTAAACATTATCACAAAGAACTGCAAATTGGTCAGAGCACGCAGTAAGGAAAATTAAGCTCTAAAGGCTTTTTATCACCATATTTCAGGAACCAAGGGTGTAAAATGTTCTAATTTGGGATATATTAAAAGCCATAAAAGGTCTTTCAAAAAGATTAATGGTACTTTGCTTGGATTTAAGATAAGGGCTTTAGCTGGTTGGAAAAGCAGGGCCCTGGCTAGACCCTTGAGGCATTCATCTTTACAGCCACTTGGAAGATTTGTAAAAGCGTCTGCATAACCTCCAGCAAACGCACTGCGACACTTTTTTTTTCTAAATTCCTTTCAATTTTACAGGTTTAAAGTGTGTAAATCATATTGGGTAGTAAAGCTGATATGATGGTTCATCCCTGTAACACAATATATATATTTTTAAGACAAACTAAATAAAACAACTTAGCTTCTAACAGGGCAAAGACCTTTCCATTTCGAAGTTCACCAATAATCACGTCAAGTAACTCTAACTGTTTAATGTAGCAGAAGTGAGAAATTCCTCATCCATTATTTTTCATAATATTTCTATTCATCTGAAATTGTTACCTTGTAACACATTTCTGAGGCTTTGCTTCTTTCTAAATAAATGCCTTGAAACTGTTCAAAAATACCAATTATCATACTTCAACTTTTTGTGGAATAACAGGTCTCTATGAAAAATATTTATGCCTTTCTCTTTTGTTCTTTAATTAAATGAAAACAGATGTTTTCTGAAGTAAAGCGGAACCATTACTGGAGTACTTAAAGTGTTAAGGTCTTTAATTTTTATATCAGTTTGGTCTACAATTCCTGATTGTCTTTACTCAAGCTCAACATTAATGTCAAGCAAGTTACCTAGGAGACGAAAGAGATCAAAGAGACAAAAAACCCTCAAATGTCTGATTAATCAAGCCTGCAAACAGCTTATTTCTTTTAGCCTGCATGCAAGTATGAAAATGAGATTCTGGGAGCCGTACATTGTGCAGATTTGTTCATTCTTATCAGAACAAAGCCAGCGGCAGCTTATTTCATGGATCATTGGCACTGTCATCAGTGCTACACAGAACGGGTGACAGCTCCTCATTTTGAGGCTTGAACAAAATTAGCAAAAAGTCGGCACAAATTAGCCTCTCATCTTTTTAGTAATATGACATTATTCATTTACTTTTTATCCAATTTTTAATTTTTTCCTTGTCAGCTATCCCTTTCTAGTGTTTCTTGCACAGCATCATAAAACACTTTTAAAACAAGCAAAGAAATGGATGAAGTTGAAATAGTATGGAAAGTTCAGGCAGAAGAGTAAACATTTTTGTCAAGTTGCACCAGCACCTAACTTTCAGAAAACTTCCTTAAAAAAAACCAAGACGTTTAATATCAAGTACTACACTGTAAATATATTTCATTAAAATTACACCATGCGATATAAATGCTGAATGAGTGAGACAGCAGATTCAAGAACTGCTCAGAAATATTTAGGTATGATATACAAAATGCTAAACCCACAGAAGCTGTAACAAAACATCTGTATTCAAACAGGTCCTGAAATATCCTATGATCATAGGAGAGAAGCCAAACAGCCTTTTAATACAGTGTTACAGTTTCTCATCAAATATGAATCTAGCTATTTCAGGCTTGCCTTTAGCAATGATTTTCTCCTTTTAGGTTATGGAATGTTATCCATTGCTGACGTATATAAAATATATAAAGCAAACAAGAATACTGAGTGGATTTTGCAGTGAAAATTGTCCCCTTTCAATGATGTGCTCAACTTCCACTGTAAAATACTTTGTAATACCTTTGTTGTATTTTTATGCTGTATATTACAACATCAAATTATATTTGGATGACACAGTAATGGAGCAAGGACAGAACACTGTTATACCATTAAGCTCTTCTCTAGATTTAAACATTTAAATGCTAGTAACTTCTTCCATTCATGAGAAAACACAGCATTAAAAAATTAACCATAAGCTGTTAGATGCTTTACACAGCCCCCTTATAAGAAAGGCAGTTTTAAAAAAAGAACTGTAGTACTGTTTTCAGCAATTTCTTTATCTCTGTTCTTCTAAGTAAGAAAGCTTATTAACAAGCTTTGAACTTAAAATCACATTTACAATAATGTGCCATCAACAGTTTTATAAGCTAATTAGAAAAAAAGATTAATTAATGACTGGCTGCTAATAAAATGGCAATCATGAAGAAAGAAACCAAGGGTGCTAAGCTTCAACTACCACCAATTAAGAGCTAATTACAAACAAATTATATATGTGTTTTGCTGTGGGCTTTAATTTACTAAAATGGTTTTAATTAAAAGAGAAAACATGCTGATTAATTGAACTGCAGAAAAATCTACAGTATAAACTGTGCTTTGTCTGTCTCTTTAATTAGACTTGTAACATCTGAAATCTTTTTTTAAGGTTTGTTAAGGAAAAGATATACATAATTAAGGGAGCAGAAGAATGTAATTCTAGGTGATAACCCTGCCATGTTCCAAAGGTTAAAAGAAAACAACCTCAATGAAGAGAGGTATTTGGAAGCACCTCTGCTAAGTGTTAGAAATAAAATCCTTCACAGATAAAAAATAAATTCTCCCCCTCCCGCCCCCCCAGTCCTTCAACTGGCAAGACTTCCAAGTTAATTGGTGCTTGGTCATATTCTGCATAGAACTGTATCAATCTCTTCAGGTACCTAAAAGCACCATGATATACTGTGAAGGCTGCACAGAATTTAGAAATGAAACTATGATACCAAAGGAAGAGCAGCCAACTCATCCAGCCCTAGAACCTGTCTGAAACAGCTCTGTGTACAACCTTGTGATCGTCCATATCCTACCCAGATTTTCAATAAGACAGCAACAGCTTATAGAATCTGTCTTGATGGTTTTGACATACAACCTTGCTCTTGCACGTCCCATTCTAAATGATATGGCTAGAAGTTACTACAAACCACGGTAATTTGAACACTAGAAAATGGTGAAAATTGATCAACACAAGTTTTGAAGACAACAGCAAAACCGATTTTGCTGTAACATGAGAATGATGTGCCAGTGAATAGCTAATTAATTTGGTCAATTATGATATAGATCTTTCATTTAAACTTGACTACAATACCATACTTTCCTTGTAAATTGGAGCATTTAAAAAAATCTTTCACCGAAATGCCAGAAGCCACAAGCTAAGCACATAGGAACAGTGCTGTCTAAAAGCCTGCGCTATTTAGAGATTGACAACTATCTCAGCAATTCAGCATGCCAAATTACAAAATGTTTCTGAAGTTCGTTTTGACAGGTAAATCTAACATGGTCAAGATTATTTTATGGTGTTCAAGTTACAGTCCCCAGGCTAACATGCTCTTAGACAATATGGCACCTACCTACCAGGCAGTAAACACAAAAAACCACAAGCCAAATGCAAACTCTGAGGTTTAGACAGATTAGTTCTCAGAATATCAAAGCCATAAGAAATCTGCATGCTGCTTCTTGAGACCCTGCACAACAATCTGAGTCAAAAAAGCGCAAATAAAAACTCTTTTGGGGAAAAAAGCCTGGACAATATTTTCAGGTCTATAGGTTGGGGATATAGGGCAAATGTTTGAGAGTTATTTGGTTGAACAAGGAACAGAACTTTATAAGGTATCACTCCAAAGTGACTTCTATTTACAGGAAAGTAAAGTTACCAGGCATCTCCAGATACTGTCCTTACTCAAAAGGATAAACACCTCACACTACAAAGCCACTGTGCTCTAACTACTCAACTTTCATTCTTAAAAAAATCTGGACAAAGTCCCACAAACACAGTAAGAACAATTCAAGTACAATTGAAGATATTACTCCAAAAAGCTTTTTTGAAAGTGTTAGAGAAGTCCACATAATTCTAAGTGTCTGTTCCCACCTACATGCACATTCAAGTACTTGCTACCACTGAAACTCAGCTAGCCTACCCTAAAGTATTCCCAAGAAAGCCATTTTTATTGTAATTCAGCTAAGCGTACACAAACTTCAATGTCACTACAAATTTCATTCTAAAAGGTTCAGGATTTTGGGGCAACTCCCATATTAGTACTACCATTTTTCTTGGTATCTCTCAAATTAAGCAAGTTGTAATTAAACGCAGTGTTCAAACTAGAGCTTTAGGTATGCCATTCCCCATTTAAAAAGCAGAAAGGCCTGGCTTGTTACAATATAAAAAAAGATAATAGCAACCGGGTTATAATAATGGACCTTAATTGTGCGTGTTGTCACACGTACTGTGCTGAATTGCTAGTTATTTAATACTAATAGTGTTATGATATAGGTATTACAGGAAGAACTTCCACTCTAGCAGGATGTTTAAAAACCCACAGTGAATTATGACTAAGCAGTACGACCTACCTGCATTACGTGAAAGCTCAACAACGATCCATCAAAGGAGCGCTGATCTTATGTGCTGTAACTGCACCACAGCACAGAAACGCTCAAACTAGACCAGGTTCTAGAAGCAGTCTAGCCAAAGAGGCAGGGAGTTACTGACAGACCAAGTTATTCTGCGCAGCGTAAATGCAGACATACCCCATGTTCTTTCAGGAATAATTTCACTCATAAATAACGCAATCAAGAATTTCAGGACCGCCACAACTCCTTAGCAAAGCAGAACGCCTCACAAGAGGACACACGGTGGGGATGGCCCAGGGTCCTATAGTCAAACATATCTGCTAGCTCGATAACATCCAAACTAACGGGGGTCACTTTTGTAGTCTACAAACTGGGCTGACAACAAGAGACAAGGGGTAATACTTTGCAGTGAGGTTAGCCAAGGGATTAGACTATCATCATCATAGACGTACAATTCTTTTTTAATAGAAGTGTGTTAGCCCTGCTCTGGCAATTACGTTTTTAGCCACACTCTCCAAAGCTCCATACAAATCCACGTGTCACCAGTAAATACAGAGCCTTGTGCACAACGTAGACGAGTTGTAACTTCTAGCCTCCCACAGCTGAAAACCTCAAGCGCTATAAATGAAGACACTTTGTTTTGAAGTCAGCATTTGGGCGTATTTGACAAAGTAGAAGAAAGCAACAAACAGCATATAGCCCAAAGCCTCATTTACATCAGTACAGTAACATCTTCCTTAAGGAACCTGCAACAACTACCAAATGGAAACCAAAACCTCTAAAGTCTTGTAGCAATATCATTCAGGTTTTAAGGATATACATTTCAGTGATTCACTCACAGCTGCTAGATTATGCACATAACCCAAATCATCACTGATTTTAAGGGAATCTGATTTTAAAAAAAACACTCTTCTCACCATGTCATAACAATAGCGTATTGACAGCACCTTTTTGGCATTCCTTTGCTTTTCAGGACGTTCTTCTCCTGCCCATTCTCAGTCATCTGTTTATTTTTGGCTTCATTTTTCTAAATACTGAAGCTGCCCTATCAGTTTCATAGGCTTATAAATGTTATACATCAAAAATTAGTTTCACTTATTAAGGCAGGAAACGGCTTTAAGAACTCTGGGATCTGTGCCTCAAAGCAAAAGCTTTATCAGCAGGTTCCAGTCACTGCTTCTTGCGAAAGAAAATGGTGCCGATTAAAAGCCCATACACCTGATTTCAAAAAGAACACCTACCCACTGAACATTTTCTCACACGGCTACAAGGGGGGGCTGTACCCCAAACGGAAGGCAGCTATTTCTCACATACATACCCATAACCCCGCAACATTGCTCAAGAAAAATGAGAGCCATACATAAAAAGATGAGGTTGAGATAAAAGGACAATAATTCATCCACTTATTGCTCTAGACTTCAGAAGTGTTGTACTTCAACACAGTCATCCTACAGTTCCATGCCTGACTTGCCAGTGTTGTGTTGCATTTGGAAGTTAGAAACACAAATAACCACATACACTAAAAATTAACTAAACTCAGTTCTTAGAAGTATTTCATAAAATGACTTTTAAATGTTGTATTTACCTAAATTGCAAAGAGAGGAGGAAAGTTGTGATTGAATCAATACTGCACAACATGAAGACATTTTATTAATTGTTCTTGTGCACAAAACAATGTTTTAATCAGCCTCTCCCATAATTGAATCCTTTTCTATAGCTCTTCACTGAATCAGAATTAGCGACTGTTAGAAGGATCTCCTTCAAATAAGAAGTACTTTAAAAGATCCACTAAACAATATAAAATACAGGCTCTTAAGATCACACAGAAAAATAAAATCTTGCAGCAGGCTACATAGCACATCTTTAAACCAGCAGAGAACCCCAGTGAATTCACCGAGTTTCTGCCTTCACAGAACTCCTCATGAGATCAAGTCCGAGTCATTTGAGTTTTCCTTCTTCCAGCATGCTATTTATTCAGATAAACCCACTTAACCAAAACCAAGTCAAGGCTGTGAATACTAATAACGCTTCAAGCATTTTGTTTTCAGAATTACAACATGCTAATATTTGAAAGTCAACAATTTGGAGTTAATGTTCCACAAATAATATTATATTGCTGTAGCACCTGGGATATGCTAGATGTTGTACAATCCCATGGCTACCAAAATCAGATAATAGTTTATCATAAATATTACAAAACCTTAAAACTTCTTACATTAATTTGTTTTTTATAGTCAAACAACTTGCACTAGAACCTCAGTATGTTTTATTGATTATGATACTCTACCCACTTTAGAGTAGATGGAATAATGACATTTGTGAAGGAGAACAGCTAGAGTGTTTAATGCTGTACACAAAAGGTAATATAACAGTATCACCATGAGAAGGTGGCTGGGCTTAATGGGAACATTAGGCTATGTTTTATCACTGTCAGTAGCTGTTACCTTTGTGAAGTTCTGTGATCATAAGTGAAAAAGGCTGAGTCTAGTAATTAAAAACTGCCCTGAGTGACTAAGCATAGGAGTTTCTAACGAATGTATAAGAACACGCACAGAGGAAGTTAGTTTTCCCTAACCGTATTTATGGAACCTGAAGAACTGTATTTCTCGGTTCAAAAGCCACCTCTTTTTTGAGGTCATCACAATATTGTATTATATGGCATTAAAACAAATTTAAACGTGTAATTTTACATTAAAGACTAACTGAAACACCAAGTATTCCTATGATAATGAGAAGCATTCAGAATGCCTTTTTTAAATGCTTTTCTAATACCTTTGAATTTTGCAGGTATATGCAGTGAGCACAAAATTACTTCTGCGAACATAGAACAGCGCGCAAGGTAGATGAAAATGTAAAACCCTTGTTGAAATTATATAAATCAAATGATTTAAAGGATAGCTCTTCCACTCACCCCAAATAGCATTAGATTTAGGATGTTTTTTCTTAACTAGCTTCAAAACTATTCCAACTGTATCTCCTTATTTTTCTTCCTTCACACTTTCTCCCCTATGCACATGTTGCAGTGGGCACAACAGCCTACATGAATTTCAGTGACGTACTTCTGTTGCTGCCACCTACACATCAACAGAACTGTTTCCCTTAGAAATATCCATTCCCAGAGGTTTGTGATTCCTTAGCAGGTTAAGTATTCACACAGCACTACACACAAGTTTAAAGGATCCATTTTTTGCAGCAAGTAGACAAAAAACCATCATAAAATTACTCAAATACATCAACTAACAAGACGGCCTCTTCAGGAAAATGGCATTTCTCTCACATGGATTTATTTGGAGATACGCATTTATACTCAAAAATTTTAGCTTTTGAAGAAAAAAATATCCTTTCATTCTATAAACATAATTCTAAAGCTACAGAAAGTTGTTTAGCATTCATTTGCTCCCATCTTCTTTAGAATTCTTTCTGCCATCAACTCCTGAAGACATGAAGACACAGGAGTTAAAAAAAAAAAAAAAAGCGCTGACCATCATCAGCTTAGGTAAATCTGTCCTTATTTGGATAGATCGTGCTCTAAACTTCCTCAATCTCTTATCTTTTGCAAGGCTTCCCAAACTTTTTGAGGCAATGCAGAGAAAAATCTGACGCATGAGGAACTGACAGGAAGGGAACATCCTATTCCTATTTTTTTTGGGCTTGCAATGTGCAGAAAAATCAAAAGCTCAATACAGGTCACTAGTTAGTGACAACTCTGACTTGCAGAGTCTTTATCAAGACTTCAAGGTAAGGTTACTTGCAACATTCACGGTTGTATTTTCAATTCTTATACATAGCTATAGTTGGCCAACCATTACTGGATCAGCAGCAAAATACCTCAATCATTGAAAAAAAATCTGGTTAGGAAAATATGCCCCAAACAACATTCAATGCTATTTTAGTTACAACCTAAAAAAAAAAAACAAAAAACAGATGTACTGATTTTTTCCTAAAAGCTTTTGTTAGTAGTCCACTTACCTCACGAATGGCTAATCTATCACTCAGCTCCTCAGCTTTATCAATGTCACCTTCAGCCACGGATTTCTCTATGCTAAGTTCAAGGCCAGACTAGAAAAAGAGAAGTAAATATCTTTAGGGGAAATAAACAGAAATAATATGTCTAAAGGGGAGGAAGGGAGGATCTTCTTTTTAAAAATATTTTAATAAAATTCTTCATTTTAAGACAGTACATAAACCTGTAATTTCTACGTCTTCACTTTGTCTATGTATTGTAATGGACAGCATAATTAAGAATTCACCGAAAGGCTGCCTGAGCACAAATCATCGCGTTAGTTCCATCTTATGCACAGGATAATACTGCGGGTTAAAAAAATTACACAAACTAGTTTATGCCTGTCACAATCAAATTCATCTGAAGATCTGGCTTATCTCTTCCATCCCTGGAGCTTTCTAAACAAGATGTGCAATATATGTGTCGGGTAACATGAAGAATGGCAATTACCACTGTATCGTTACAGTTCTAAGATCTTATCTTTATCCAAAAACTGAGTTCTGGCGTTGTGCCATTCCACAATACTAACGCATTCAGAATTCTAACTATCCTATGGAAAACCGAGAAAATACTTCAAAACTCAACCTTTGTGATCAAAACAACTCATGACTTTTACATATAAAGCAATAATAAAATATTTAACATAAACTATAATTGGAAACTTCAGAATTTCACAGAAAATCATTCATTCATCACAACACACAGTTTATAGCCTCACTAGAGGTAAATAGTAATAATGCTACAGAAAACACTTCCAATGGTTTCAAAACATATACTTTTTTTAAGAAAATAGAAGAAAACAATTCTTGAGAAACAGGGATCTGCAAATACCACACTTAATTATTCATGTGGAAGTTAAGGGAGTGTACAGCTGAAAGTTGCAGTGATACCTAACTGTTAGATGCCTTTTCTGAAATTAACGAGACATTGCACTAGCCATTAAGTCTCTTGACTTACATGGACAGCAGCTTCGTGTTAACTCTTTGGGCCTTACTCTAGAACTAGCCTGAACAGTTTAATGACAAGCAAACACCCACTAAAAGTCAGACCTCAGACAGAAGCTATCACTGCCAGTATCAATGCAGACATTTACATTATGCACATGAAAAACTACAGAAGAAACTCAAGATGTAATGCATCTGTAACTTGTCTGTTATATTGTAGCAGTTACTTCAAATATGATTAGCTTTACAGTAATATTTATGAACAGGATGTTATAAATCCATTGAAACTGTACGGCAGATTCAGTTGCCTAATTCCAAGAGCTACTGGTTTCAACTAAAGGGCTGACTTGACGCATTTTGAAGTTAAAGCATGATTTTAAAAAAAAGTTACTATAATCAAATAACGTATATCAAGTCTTTTGCCTCTCATAAACAACAGAATACAAAACCAAACAGGAAAATAGACCTGTATATTGTCCCAAAAGAATGCACAGTAACCTTTTGATCAAAGTACAATTTATGTGAAACCCAGAACAAAATTCACAAAATTATTCTTCCTCATAGTGACTTGGTCATTTGCTTACTTTCAATTAGATTCAGTTTTGTTTTTATCTCAGTTAACACTGACTTTTTTTTTCTACCAAGTAGAAGAGGACACTGCTTTTGTAACAATAATTACCTTTTGTGGAGCCCTGCTATCCACAGGTGATTCAAATCTATCATTGATTCCAAAATACTGTGTAAGTTCTTTCCATTGGTCTTCACAGGCCAACTGTTGAACACTAAAACCCCCAAAAATAAACATTAATATAACCAGTTTGTTTCCCACAACTTGTAATGCTCTTTTCAATACTAAAAGAAATTCTTCTATTGGGCAGACATGCCTTTTTCACCCACTGACAGTTTTTAATGCAAGTGAAATTACTCTTTTCCCTCTGTAATTGCAATGTCACAATCTTGAAAGCAAGCTTGTACGCAATTACATGCCAAACACTATCAAGAATAACAATAAGTTCATTGTAAGTTGCATTAAATAGCCAATTGTGTTGTTTTTAAATCAAGCAATAAATTCAATTGGAATCAAATTGAGCCTGTGTGACAGAGACACCAAGCAACTTCAGCAGCTATTTTCCATGACACTCAGAGCTAGCATTTGGCTATGTATGTGGTCAAGCTTTTTACCAGTTTTGCCTGATATTAAAAACAGACCTCAGATAATCACATTGACCCGGTTATACCTCTTAGTCACTTCGTTAGAGTTCTTTTTCAGTTTTTCTAGGAAAGAAAAAGAAACCCAGCATTACATAGTAATACCCTATGGCACCCAGCAAAGTTAACAGATTACTAATAGGTCACGTTTCCTTTAGAAGATCAACACACTAGGATCTATTCCCAATGATCACGTGGATTTGAATCACCCTGCTGTCAGGCTTTCATATGAGGAACCTCCTACAACATTTCTGCGGAGCTCTAACCAGAGTACAAAGAATAATTTTATAAAATTACTGAAACATGCTTAGCCATTTTAAGCCAGTATTGACTGAATGAGTTCTACCTCCCTTTTGAAGAAATAAACATATTACCTGAACTTTAAGTAGCATTGTACAACCTAGTCTTAGAAGGGAAGCATAGCAGCCAGAGAAATAAAGTCCCAGATAACACAAGACATATATTCAGGTATTCTATTCTTGGTAAAAATAAAAACGCACTTCCAGTCTACTTGGATAGTAATTCCATTTTGAAAGAAATAGTTCTGGGATTATATAAAACACCTTTTCTGCCACGCTTTCTTTTTCGGCCTTTGTTTTCCTGACTTGCTTGCATTTTCATTTCACGGTTTTTCTTCTGAAGCTCCAAAAATTTCTACAAGGGTAAGAAAAGGCAAGAATCAGCATCTTTTTTTTTTTTTTGAAATTTTCTTTCCCTATTTTTTTTAAAGTTAAATAATTTGCCTAGAAATGCTGTCCCAATATTTCATTTACCCATAGTAGCTTCCTGTATCCATTACACTAAAATGTATGTACTGAGAGTATTCATCTCTGATAGTGTTAAACTGTAATTGCCTCTAGTATTTTTATCACCTCTATTTCCCACGGAACATGATACTGAATATACTTATGATGGTTGTGTGCTCTTGAGCTATTCAATGTTTTGTTATCACATAAATGGTAGTTTAGAAGTTAAGGATTCTAAACAGCACATTCCTTGCACGTCAGACTAGCTACACAGACGGATGGAGGACAGCAGCTAGTTTTTTCCAATTTTTATTTTGATTCAAAAGCCTGAAACACAGACTGCTTTGTTTATATTTAATCTTTTCAGTCTTTACATGCCATGGGAATATAAAGAGAGGGTATAAACAACTAGGAGTCTTAACGCCTGCACCTAGCCCCTACAGAAAGCAGAAGGGTACAGTTCTACTTCACAGGTATAAACCGCCAGCACAGCAACAAACATGCGTAGATATAATTCCTTACTAACACAAAAAACGAAGCTCCGAGCCCATACACTACCACAAGTCTTTGCATAATTGCATGGCTACACAAACACTCCCCTGCCATGCATTTAATTACCACCGCACTAGGAAACAAAAGTTACATTAAACTCCTAACTAAATTCCTGTCCACCCTACTTGAGAAAATTTAAGGTATAGTAAGATGAGTGCACTTTGATTGTATTTTGTTTCTTTCTGCATACTACCTAAAATACCCAAATTGGAGTTATTTTGATTTAAGAAGTGGCCATTCAACTTGTAACGTGGTTCCACACATCCAGAGCATGCTCAGATACCCACATTCCACATATCTAAAGAAATTCCAGGAGGGCGCGTTTCAGATGCGTTTTCTCCATCTGTCACAGACGTCAGAAGCGATTCACTGGTGGCACTGCTTTCAGGTCCATTCTCCTGCAATTCAGAAAGCTGAACTCTTTCAGTATCTTCATTTGCATCTTCCTTTGAAAGGGAACAACGCGATTCATCTCCATCGTCCGAACTCAAGTCAACATCACTTTCGTTCAGTCCTGCGGGCAAGAGCCCGCTCCACATCTTCCAGTTTACACGAGGCCACCCCAAGTCATCGCAAAGACACGAAGAGCCACATGAGCGGACCTGTTTTGAGATAAATCCATAATTAGCTTACAGAAGAATCAGAAACAGCAGAACACGTCATCAGAAACATTTTAATTTCTCTTGAGAAAAGTAACTACCATCAGGTGTTTTAGAGAAGCTCATTAGAAAGCTAATACTCGCTATTTGAGAGAGGAGTCACGTAGAGGACTTAAGCACACAGATTAACGCTATTACGACCATAGCGCTATTATTTTTTCCCCTCCCTCACTCCTGAAAGCCTTCGCACTGGGGCTTTGTTTACAGCAGCTTCCACAGCAGCAACACCGGCAGCCCGCCGGGGCGCATACGCAGCCCTTCTCCACGCCACCGCCTCCCGGTGGCCGCATCCCCTCGCCCCGTGCCGCCACCGGCCGGGCCGGGCCGGGCCGGGCCGAGCAGTGCCGGGCAGAGCCATGTCCCCCCGGCCGCCTCCCCTCACAGCCGCCCCCCAGCCCCCGCAGCCGCCAGCGGCCGTGTTTACCTGGCCGCCATCTTAGCACCTTCGCAACACCCCGCCCGCCGATTGGGCCCTGCCCCGCAGCCAATCAACGGGAGCTTTGCTGCCCCGGGCCCGGCCTCGCTGGTCTCCATGACAACCGGGCGGGTGCGCGGGCCCCGGGCCTGGAACGGGGCGAGTTCACTTCACCCACAGAGGCCCGGGGCGGTCCCGATGTCCCCAAACGTGCAGTTCGGGTGCCTCTGCCAGAATGAGCAGCAGTGCTTGCACGGAAAGCTGATTGTTCCAGCAATCCTAGCTGTGACAGAAGTGTAGAATCTGTTCAAACACTAAGCCTTGGAATAGAATCATAGAACCACAGAATCATTAGGGTTGTAAAAGCCCTCCAAGATCACCTGGTCCAACCATCCCCCTACCACCAATGTCACCACTAAACCATGTCCCCAAGCACCACGTCCAACCCTTCCTTGAACACCCCCAGGGACGGTGACGCCATCACCTCCCTGGGCAACCCGTCCCAATGCCTGACTGCTCTTTCTGAGAAGAAATGTCTCCCCATTTCCAACCTGGACCTCCCCTGGTGCAACTTGAGGCCGTTCCCTCTGGTCCTATCACAATACCCAAGTGGGGGTACCATGGGACATAGTGATGAGGGTCCACAACCTTATTCTTCAAAGATGGAAAAATCCTTTCAAAGTTCCCCCTAATGTTTTGTAGGAAGGTGGTAAAGAGAAAACCTCTAACAACCCAGTCCTTCAGAGCTCAAGTTTTCCTTAAACTGCACCAAGAACCTGGAAAAGACACCTGTCCTCTCAGAAACCAGCCTGGAACTATGAACGAAGTAACACTGTATGAGGTGTTTCAAAGGCAAATACTAACTCTGGAGAGCGTTCAGTACAGTACTTTGTTATTTGGAAGATACTCTTCTTTGTCCTCTCAGCCTACATAGGTGAGATGGATGAAATAAGTATTTAGGAGCAGCCTGAATATGATTCAGCAAGAAATCTCACATACAAGGAGCAACAGGAAAGGTGACACAGAGAAATTGCAGAAAAAAGATGGAAAGATGTGATGGAGATTAAGGGTTCGCTGGCACTCAAATGTGTCTGAAAGAGAGGACAGTTCACAATTGACATAATCCATAGGAAGATGCATTTGGGGAGTGACGTTTTGACAGGTTGAAAAGTAACTCTCAGTATCATGCCCTCTGAGAAAGAAATTGCTGACACCAAATCAAGATATGGCCAAGTTGTGGAGAAACATTCAGCCATGGGGGGAACGAAGAACAGGCAAGAGTTCAAGTGCTATGAAAGATAAAGATGGACAATAGGGACTATGGCTTTGAGCAGGGATTTCTTGTGTAGAGTAGCTTCTGGGAATGGCTGTGAATGGAAGGAAAAATAAACACCTTTCTCATAAAACAGATCTTTTGATTCATTTGCTTTCTATGCCATAATTTTATGTCCTCAGTTTCATTTCTGAAATCAATTAATTCCGTAAGTAATCACTTTTTCATGAACTACATGTAAATTTCACACTCAGCTTGCTAACTAGCTTTTCCTCTCATCTGGGAAATCAATTTTTAAGAGATTTATTTTATTTACATTTAATAATTGATTGTATTTGGTATACAGATAAGTGGTAACTGATAAATATATTGATATTGGAAATTCATTTACCATTTGTTCTACCTAGATGTTAGACCATTAGGCTGCATCATATTTCCTTAGTTTGAACTAATTTTAGAACCCTCCAAAAATTGAAAGGTTAGGGGCATCTTTATGACCTGTAAATTTACATGTTTGTAAGGGATATATTTTAAAAGGGTAAGCTTCGTTTCATGACACAATTTGTATCTAAAAGTTGTGCTCCTAATTTGGTATCCACAATCCAATTTCTGGCACACACTTTGACAGAAGTAGTCCACACAAGTGAAATAATATAATTTAAAAAGCTGGATTTCAGAATATTCACTGGTTTTCCCACAACAAATTCTGAATTCTCACAGGTTCTTCTATAAGAAAAGATCTGGAAAGAGCTCCTGCCTGGCATTCAGCAGTCCGGAAGCATTTGTATTAAAATGGTTGGTTTAGTTGTTGCTGCTGCTGCTGCTGTTGAAACAATGCGTACAGGGTCTTTTTATGTGGGCAAGGAAAGGAGAAGGGAGCACTGCCTTGTGACCAACACCCAGGTCCCTACCTCAAACTTTGTGAAGGCTGATACTGTGTTGAAAACTTGCTTCAGTGTTGAATTCAGTGAGGAAAATTCTTGTGCCAGTTTTCTGTCTAACAAATATTCAAATCATCTGATTTACTGCCTTTTGGTTTGCTGATCTAACTTCCTTTCTCACTTAAATTCCCATCCTGGGGACTTGCCAACAATGACTATTATGAATGAAACAAGCCATGCCTCTGAAATTCCTATAGAACACCAAATTAGTCCAACACAGAAGCTATAGGTTAAATATTTTGATGCTGTTATTAAAAATTACTTGAAGGAAGTCCTACTGCAATTAGTTATAACATCAAGTGTAATTTGAATGTTTCAGGATCTCTATGAATTGCCAGGTTCTAGGCAATTTTCTATATTTCTGTGTTCCTTGTGTTCACCTTCTGATCTGATGTTGGATATTTACAGATGATACTTTGAGTCCCAATCATTATAGTTTAGGTTCTCTAATAAGAATTGATATTTAATATGGTCAGATGTATTGTCTTTTGGCAACAGGAATATCAGGTTCCTGCTACAAGAATCTCTGTATGGAAAAATCGATGGTCTGCTCAGGAGCTGATCACAGAAGCTCTGTGGGCTGGTTTTTCTATTGTTACTGTGGAGTAACCAAAAGTTAGTCTATAGCACTACGGTACTTTTAGTCCATGCTGTCCTGAGGTAGTCTCATGATGAGGTAGTCTCAAGCAAATTTGCTTGAGAATAGGAATCCTGTATTCTTTCAGAAAACCGGTCTGTGCTTCAGGTGCAATTTGTACTCGTTTGGGAAGTGTTTGGATGGCGTCTCAAAGTACCACCACCTTTGCAGTGTGCACCATACCCAGTACTTGTGCATGGGACATAAAATATCCTCTAGGCTGTAGAAGCCTGGATAGAAGAATTATCCACACCTTCTGTAGCAGCACAGAAAGGGAATGTTCTGATAGTTTCTGGGTAAAAAATATTATGATCTACAGAACTTGGTATTGCTTCGGGTCTTTCTGGACCACTCTCTTAATGAGTAACTTTAACAACAGTAGTCAAATTTGTCAAATATCAGAAGAGCTAACACCCATGTAGCTGCCTGTTTCCCAGGGCAGGTTCCGAGATTGAAATTCTCTCCTTCAGTCTGGCTGGAGCATGGACTGTTGGACTTCATGACACAGTGGAAGCCTGAACTATTTTCTCAGACACATGCTGGAAGCCTTGATTAGCTAATCATAAGTAATCATATCCATGCTTATTTCCACAAAGTATATGCAAATGGTTTCCTAATACAGAAATAGAATTTGCTACAACATAATTTATGCATTATTAACTGATTCTTGTTTTTAGCAGTAAATGAGGACATCAAAAACTTTTCCTTAAGCATGGAAATATGTTACTTCTTATCCTTTTGAGACACTGTTTTGGAAATATGTCAAAAATGATCAAGAACTGAATTCTTGTTTAAACATAATAGGAAGGCCTTATTGTATTAGCAGATTACTGTCATTGTGTTAGTATACTATCTACCTTGTATTCATTTTTGCTAACATAATGAGAATTTTTTCTAGCATGATTATATTTTAATACAATAAAATAGTATTGGAAAGGAAAATTAATATGATTTTAAAAAGAGATGCAAAGACAATAAAATAACCTCTGTTTTTTTCCCAAACTTTTAATTCGTAGCTAACTTAAAAATACTTTTTATTAATCCTTTAAATAATTATATTCAAATGAGCATTTAAAGTCAGTTAAAAGGATTAAAGAGTTTTTTTTCACATACTATGCCATATAAGAACCAAATTAATTCTTGCTAAACAAACATTACAAGAACCATCATAGAGAAAATTAATGGAAATCTCCAAAGAATGTTATCTAAGACAGTACATTAAAGTATATTAGTAAATATTCTATAGTATATATTCTAAGTAGCAATGATGTTTTGTAACACGAGCTTTCTTTACCTCATCGAACGTAAGACTTTAACCCACACAAGCCCTTGCCTGAGCCCTGATCGGAAGCCTGTTAAAGTTGGTGGAAAGATTTTCATTGGCTTCATTTAGTTTTGGATTAGGCCAAGAGTGTGCCGCAGAGAGCACAAAGAGCACAAATTGGCAGCACAGGCATTCAGTTGGTGCGTGTACTAGGCACTGTCACTAGTCAGTCGATCTAAGGCCCAAGTCCTATTACATTCTCATTCCCATGGTCCCAAGGATACTAAGCAAAAAATGGAAAAGGATGTAACAAAGAATACTATTCCGAAGGAAAATGAAGAAAAATTGGCTTGGATGATCTACGTTCAGTTATCATCCTAACCACAGTCTTCCTGTGAGAAATGAACAAAATATTTTCAGCTTATTTCCTCAAAGGTACAATTTAAAATGCTTCCACAGCTTTCATCAGCCTTTCTCAGCAGTCATAACCTCTGAAGGTTTCAATCCCACTTGGACTGTTCAGGGCATTGACAGAGACTGTCTGCTGACTGAATTGGAAGGCCAAAACTGTCAGGCCTGCTTTCGATGGGCCCGCATTCATAACAGATGCTACCTTCCCCTCAGTTAGGGATATCTGCTCTAATCATGAAGACACCACAGCTTTCAGTCCTATAAATTGGGTGTATTAATTCCGAATGCTGCTGTTGAATACTATGACAGTCCAGGAACTAATTCGATAGCAGGTCAGATTTGGCTTTGAAAGCGGTGATACTGAAGCTGTGGATGGGGAACAGTGCACTGAACACAAGTGTTGTAGAAGTACCTCCTAACCCTGAGCTGACTTGTTTGGGTACTTGCAGTGGCAGGGCAATGAGGGCCTGAATGTCCGCTCTTGTTAAGTGCCATAGCACTTCTTCGTCTCCTTGGGACCTGATGGCTGCTTCCTGACCTGACTCCTGTGTTGCCACAACTACATGAGTTACTTTGAATATAGCATATGTTTCTATGCGACCCGCAGTCATGTATTTCACTAAAATGAAGATATCACCCTTATTTTAGGGTCTTCTCCTGTTATAGGACAAATCTCAGGGATCCAACCACATCAGTTCCAATTTTGTTGTAATGGACACGAGCTCTGTATACTGTACTGAAGTCCTGGACACGTTTACTCTGCTCCATCAATAGAAGAGAAGCACTCTTCTGTCATATCACTAAAAGAAATATTTATAACCTGATTGTTTTTATCCAAGAAGAGTCAGAAAGCAGTTTGCTTGACTTCTTCAAGAGTTTTCCTTTGTGTATTAACTTAAACATGATTTAGAAGCGCAATAGTGAGACTTACAGCTAGGAGTTCCTTCATGTTGCACTCAGATATGGCATTGAAGCAAGTCACTTTACCTCTTCTTGTTCTGGTTTGTGGAGCAAACAACTCAGTTTTATTTACTTTTCAAGGCCATTTGTTCAAAATTAATTAGTTTTGTATTTGTACTTCAATAAAGGTCTATATAATTAAAAAGTATTATGAAAATCTTGATCTTTTTAGTTTTATTTTGCACTGATTTAACTTTGAAGGACTAGTTTTGCTACTCTGAAGAGTATTTGAAATCTGCTATTGTTTCCTTTATATAAAAACATCTGACTTTTCAAGCAAAAGTAACAAACCTATTTAGGCCGTACGCATAACAATGCCCTCTACTGGTTTGAAGCACAATTGCTCAGCAGAGGGTATTGCTATTTTCCTTTATTGGGGAAACGGTAATGTTTAAATGAGTAATTTACGAGTTTCAGAGTAGCAAAATTGTGGTTGTGTATCCGGACTGTCTGCGAGGTTCACAAAGCTGCACCATGGGCAAGCTGATGCCCAAGCGACTACAGCTGTGCTACACAGTTAAGCTGCCTGTAGACTTCTGTTAGTATCACAGGGTTTATTACTCTTCCCATGAATGTAAGGATTGTAGGTGGCTGTTTTGAGAGGGAGAGCACTTGCCTGAAACTTGTTCAGTACAAAGCTGCTGTGCAGGCATTCTGTCGGCACCACAGCCTCTTCTCCAAAGAGCCTCTTGGCTCCTCAGCCGGGTTCAAGGCCTACCGAGAAGGCAACGGGCAGTTATGTTGCCAGGATCTGGCACGAATAACCCTTGAGGCCCAGGAGCTGCAGAGGTAATGAAGTGCCTTAAGGAAAAAGTCTTAACTATCAAGGGGTGGATCCACTCCCCCGTGCCACAAACCAGAGGCCACGTGTCTGAGGAATGTGTATCCAAAGATAATACTACCTTCAGAGAACTCTACTTACAGGTAAGTAACTCTTCTTTAAAGGAGGTATCTTTGTGTGGCAGACTGTTTATGGGAGCAATTTGAATTGAACTTTAAATGAAAAAGGCATATCTCTGTAAGTGGTAATAATTTTAGTCATCTCGCTGTGGCTAGGGGTTGTGGAATTCATTAGCACAGATTAACATATAAAGTGGGTGAGATATCTAATAGCAAACGTAGAGGTTTAGGGACCTTAATTCATCACTGAATGAACAGCGTGTACAGTATTAGGGACTATGAAATTTTTAATTTACACAAAGTGTCCAAGAATATAGGGAATAAATTTAAACCCAAAACAGATAATGGAGCTGTGCCCTGCCTAGCTGGCAAGTTGAATTGTTTTTACACTGAGTGAAGAAAGCTAATTATCCCAAGCACAAGGAGACTGCTAAAAATAATAAGATTATAAAGAATAATTTGCTGATATAATTACAACAAAATTGGGTACACACAATCGTCAGATACATGTATTGCTTGACCTGGGCGAGAAAGTGAAATAAATCCTTCCTCTATAGCCTTCGTAAATTTGTTTTTATCATCTCCAAGTGGTGTTTGCACAGGCAGCACAATTTGCATGTGTAATGTGGCTGTACAAATTGACAACAAGTAAATTATTCAAGGAAATAGGCTGGTCGTGGGTCTGAACTATCTCGCAAAGCCTATTCATTTTGAAGAATCACTGAGACGTGAAGCTCATACATCAACCATTTTCTGACAATCCTCAGACTTATTGTCTCCTAAAATGTCATTATGGCTATTATTTATGAAGCTAATTCATTTATTAATATATATTTAACTCTGACTTGTCATGCACCTTAGCAGGCATTCTGTGCACTGCATATTTTTGAATAGATGAAAGAGTTTTGCATGCTTTAATGATTACTGTAAGCTGCTATAGATTTATAGAATGCAGCTTTATTATCTACTTGCATTAATACCTTTTTGTAACTTTTTTTTTCCTTAAGGCCATCAAATATAAATAGCAAATGACATATCCGAAAGATTGTATAAAAAGAGATTTTCTTAGAGTTTGTTGAATATTAGAAAAAAATAAGGTAGCTAACTGTTAAGGCCTAATTCCTTTTTTAAGAATATCTAACAATTGTGTTCAATTTTTGTGTATTTTGCTGAAAATATAGAATGAAATATATGAATTAGACATTTATTATATTTTTGTGGACAAATGGCCATCTTTTGATTATACCAACAGGGGGAGTACCATTTAGAGGTGGGGGGAACGTAGCAGATGGAAAAGAGATCTATCCTTCTACAGTATACATAGAATATAGAGAATTTCCCTCATATAGAACAGTCCTTAGGAAAAGAATAGCACAGACAGTATGTATGAAGAGGTTGCCTATGGTTCATGGATTTTTTCATCTTGAATCACTCATCTTTAGGGCATATTAAAAGACATAGGGATCACAATAACCATCCACAGTGTCAGGAAATTAAAAATTGCAGTCTGCTATAATAAACATATTTGGGGCAGACCTACATTTTATTACACATACGGAATTCAGATTAAATTTAATAACAAATTGTAGTTTAAATGCATAGTTATTAGGACTGTATGGACAATTTTACTTTTACTAGTGCTCATGATCACAATTTGAGATGACTGGCCGGTAGCCTAAGAACTGATTTAGAATTTATGAACTCCTGCTTCTGGTATGGATACCACCCACAGATTTGTTAAGCCATATAGTCTTGTTTCTTCAGTGTTTCCATCTGTAGGATGGGGATAAAAAGTTTGACATGTCTCCCAGTAGCATAAATAAATAATCCACTAGTGTAGAGGAACTTTCTGGTCAGAGCTGTTTGTTAGTATTAAAGTTAGTCATTGTCTTATTTTTCACCTACTCCCAGGACATGTTACATCCTAAAAGCCATGGTATACTGTGGAATGGGCAGTCTATGAATAAGGACCAATCTCATACTGTGCCTGTACCTTAAAATCTCATAAACCAATGCTCTTCATAGTTTTCTAGAAAACTATTTCCCTTTAAGCAGAAGGAGAACACAAGAAGGTCCTCAATATTCAGAAGTCTTTTATGAAACTAGGAATTGCCAACTCCTTAGATAGCAGGGAGGGCTTTTCATGCTAATATAATGGTAAATACTAGAGATAAATGGTAAATACTAGAGATAAAACTCACTTATTATTTTGAATTCTGCAACTTTTTTTGAATGCTAATAATGAACACAAAAGGACACATATGGGCAGCCTCAAGTGACAGAAATGAAGACACTGAGAAACCAACTCAATCTAAACAAGAGCAAAGAAACTTGATGTGGTTTTGAGTATGTGTGGTGAATAACTAAGGCTTTTTCATGTCTGAAAGTTGGTAAGAATAATAACACCCTGTGGTTTGGAAACAGAAGCTTATATTTTCAAAAGTCTGCTGTCTCTTTTGGTACTTGCTATTTCAGGTGCCTGCCTCGAGACATCTTAGAAGGTAAACTGAGACTTCCAGAATTTCTGGATGTAAATTTGCCCAGTGCTTACCCAGAATGTTTTAAAATCTACAAAACACATTATTGAGCTCGTGCAACTTAAATTTAAGCATCTTTTGCCACTTGAAAAACTTTACAGTATAAAAACTGGTTGGTCTTTTGTTTTTCTTAAGGAAAATGATGATTGCAGTCATACTATCAGTCATCCCGTAATCAATGCCTTCGTGGTTTTTAAACTTACTGGCCAATTTCAACCAAGGGAAGTAGATACGTGACCTCCCTGAATGTTTGTTGAATACAGCCAGTTAAATATAGAGACAGAAGTTAATGCTACTGCTGAATTAATTGTGTAAGACTGATTTCTAACATACTTCTTGTTAGTTTACAATTGATTAGGCTATTTAGGTAATCACAAAATCACATGTTAAAAATTAAATTAATCGTTTCCCAGTTATATATGAACATGTTAGAGACTTTCCAGGTGCAGTTTTCACAGTTAAAACAGAATTTGAAGAAAAGATTGAGTGGATTGGTTAAATAGAGCTTTTATTTTCCTCATCCAACGAGATTACAGATTTCTGCAAAGATACTGTACGGCACATCAAACTCTAGTTCGTGCTATTTCTGTGTACAGTGGTGGAACTACATGTTTATTTTATGAAGATCAAAATTATACCTGCTATATAAGATATTCATTCATCTTTATTCAGTAACCTGTAAAATTCAGAGTGTAGAGAGGGTGCAAATCTGCTTGATAGTTCTGGACAAAATTTTTCAGCTGTGATTTTCTGAGTGGCTCAGCTGTACAGCCGCAGAATGATGTGCGAGGAAAGTGCCCCATCAGACTGCCTGTGCAGCTCTTGCTGCTGCTGCTGCTGACACTAATCCATATTCCACTTCTAAGTTGGCTGCTTCTCAGGGAAACGTTGCTACTTCAACATCTTGTGCTGCTGATCCTGCTTTACATTTTTTGAGCAACCCAGGAATTCTCCCTTCCTCCTTTATAGCCAGGGAAAGTAAACACAATTTATTGTTTTACAAAATAAAATTCCTGAACCATAACATCATTATGAATTCTAGTTTTAAAGCCTTGTGCTGTGTTTAAGATGCCTTAGTGTATCCTGCAATAGTCTTTGTTGGGTTACTATGGTATCAGCGCATATGGAGAGCCTGAGTGACCAGCCTGAGTTTCTTCCAAGATTCTGGGACTCGGCATACAACAGCCAACTCATTTCACCTTAGGCAGTATGTGAGGAATATGCCAAGTGATACCCAGAGGACTGCCCATAGCTAGATTCCTAATAATCCCCTAAAAGCTAAAATCAGTAAGGACACAGTGTGAGCAGTCACTGGATGCTGTAGATGCTGCAGCCAGCCTACCTACTCCTACCCCCAAATTGCTTTGCTTTTAACTATAACAAATGAGGATTTGGGAGAATACCTGAACTCTCCTAAAAACCCCACACTTAGTCACTGTGTAGCACCCTTCATTCTGATGTAGTCACCCAACCAAACATTATCATGCATAATGCAGCTGAAGGACACTAACCATTCAAGATGCCATGGGAATGCGATAATAAGAACTGGATTGTAAACCCCAGTGTTCAGTCTTGAGCAATACCAAGTTAAACAATCTTCTTTGCCCCCTAGACAGATAACTAATACTTCACTTTTGTTTTAAACATTTACACCATATTGGCAAGTGCTGATTATTTTAGTACAATGGTTGTAGTGGAAGTTGACATGCCCTGCTGTTGATTATATTTGCAAAACACATTGGGATTCTTTGGGATAGCCTAGTTTGTGCAAAATGTAAAGTAATTGGTGTGTATATTTAGAGGGTTGAACAAGATTCATTATCATTAGATATCAGTGGGGCTGATTCTTCAAGCCTGTCTGTTTTGGTGCATGAATAAAAAACAGTCTGGTTTGCATCAGAACCTTAATGAACCTCAGAAAAACTGAAACTGGCTGTCCATTTAGGGCAAATGAAAATTTGCCATTTTTTTTTTCTCAAATTGAATCCAGTGCTGTAAATCATGAAGGCCAAAGAATGGATGCCTCTTTTGAGTTGCAGACAGCATTTGGCAAATTAAGTATTTTTTCTTAAGAATGCAAGTGATTTCTTCAACTGGCTGCTGCATTCTGCAGATGGTTGGATCAGCAGGAAGATCTATGCAGCTGTGCTTATTTGGCAGACAGGTGTGTAATTGTATTTGGGAGTTAACCAGCAGCATTGGGAAAAGGAAGACTCAAGTACACACGTTAACCTTGCTGTTCACACTGCTTTTTCTGCACATCCAATGTCAAATTCTGTTTCGTATTGGAAAGCTTGATTTCGTCTCCTACACACATTTCATGCACTCAGCTTGCACTCAACTTCTTAGTCGTGAGAAAAAAAAAAATTCTTAGGTTGTGTTTGTGAAGGTGTAGGGTAATAAATTAAGTCTTTTGGAAATAATGGAAGCATGGAGTAAATGGGTCATGAAGTGAGAAGAGCAGGATGAAAGTGTTACTAAGACAGTGAACATCTATATAACTTGTTTGTTTGTTTGTTTGTTTTTAGGTTGGGTAGTGTCAAGTTTCTGTTTAAATGTGAAACAATCCATCTTTATCCAAAACTCAAATGAAACTCTCTGAGGTTGTGCAAAGAATTTCAATTTTTTTTTTCCTCCACTTTTTTCATCATCTTTACATCTTTTATACCTTTCCAGTTCCAGGCTGTGATGGGAAAAGCAAGACCAAAGTAAATAAATAAATAAATAAATAAATAAATAATTGCCAGGGCCGATTGTCAACAATTGACAGGGAAAAAAAAAATAAAAAAATTGAATGTAACCATTTCTTAGGGCTTTGCAAAACCTTTAATTCTCCATTTAAGTCACTGGTATTCATAATGAAGCTTATTTGTCGGAACACTGTATAGTTGTTTGGTACTTAAAATGAAAAAAATATAAACAAAATTGAATAGGAGAGAAAAAGCTAATTAGCTGTCCAAAAACCCATGCATTGGGAAAAAAAAAAAAAAAAAAGAAAAAAAAAAAGGAATTATTCATGTCTTCCTCAAAAGAACAGTCGCTCGTGGAAGCCACATACACTATATTTTATCTTCCTGAAAGTTACAAATACACTTTCTCATGAGATTGAAAAGTGTATATATAAATCTCTCTCTATATATGTATGTTATTACATATATGTATATTTATAGGGTAGGAACAAGATGGATTAGAGAGAAATTGTATATTTAATGGTCTTCTGTACTGAATAATCCACTCACTTTACCATACACTTGGCTTCCAGTAATTCACATAGGAAATGTTTGGAGATGGTTGCTAAACTCAATCCTGCCCCATACGTTATTATTGCAGGACTGTAATATTGGGTATACTAGTCTCAATAATATGTATGTATATATTTTCTTAAACTTCCAGAGTCATGCTTCTAAGCATTTGAAGCATAGATCCTGTAGGATTATCTAAATCTGACATTTATCTGGGTAAAAGCTAACACATAAATTGTCATAGCTAATCACATGTTTTTTATACTTTCACTTGGAAAAGAAAGAATACTGGAAGTGACACACTAACAAATAATACATAATCTGTACACGTGAAGTAATCTTTACTGCTTTGTTACTTCTTAAATATGTGACGCACTACATACAAATACAGCATGGTATCTTTGTAGTTTAGACTCGCGATATTTATTCTAAGTAACACAATTAGGGAGAAATCACCTGTTTAAGATTCCAAGGCAAGCTCTTACATTTTTAGCGATATTATTTTAAGGTATAAATATATGAGAAAAAACTCTCTTGTTAGTCATGGAATGTGGAAAGTCAGCAGTTATTCTGCTATGCTAAATATTCTAAAAATGTTAATTTTCAATTTCTTATATTTTATTACACTTAAAAAATATATAATCATGAGATTATATGAGAGGTCAAACACTTAAATTCTTATTTTACACACTTTCATAAAATATGAGGTCTAGAAGGAATTTCAGGAGTTCATCTAGTTGACCCAAAGGAAGTTTTACCTATGTCATCTTCACCTTACTCTTTCTACACTGTTCTTAAAGATCTTCAAAGTTTCACAACAAATTTGGACAACCAATTCCCCCACCTCACTGTTATTAATATTCAAAAGCTTTTCCTAAGTACTTAACTAAAACCATTTAGACTGGCGGTTGAACCTATTCTCCCCTCTACTCAAATGTGAGCCATAAAACAATCTCTAACTCTACTTTTGCCAAGACAAAATACAAACACAATTACATTAGTAAATGTTCTGTTTTGTTTTTACTTACTATAAAAGTCAAATTCTGATGTGAAACACCCCATGCAAATTTTGACTGGGAAAAAAAAAATGACAAATATCAAGTTCTGTCTGTTTCTTCTGCTATTGCTGTGCAGGATACACGAGATTATAAAATAATAAAATGTAATATTGTTTCAGACACAATTTGGTAGGTTTTCTGGTCAGAAAATAACCCTTGCCTTGCTTGTGCCCAGAGAAGACCAACTACATGTGCTATTAATGAATAGCTATCATAAAAATAAATTAGCCAGTCTGCATTTTCAGGTTAATCTTCAATTTCGTAATTGAATCGGTAATTACTATAAGTTAATATAATTAGGTGCTAACACTTAATTGAGAATTATTTATTCAGGAATCTTCACTATTGTAACACTTCTTATAGCTCCAAATCAATCTGAGTAATATACTGCATCAAATAAGCTTAACCAGAAATTGAACGGACAGTACTTGGGATCCTGCAGATTAGGATTTTAAAGCTAATTTTTATCACTACGGTTCTTGCTGAAACAGGGGATGACACAATTTTTTTGGCAGTCCTTCTGATTCTGCTCACAGCTGAAGTGCCACCTGAACATTTTCAAAGGACCGAGCCAAATTATATTGGAAAGACTTTCTACCGTCTCCAGTGGTTGTTGAAGTACGTCCCAAGAGGAGGCTTTTCCTCTAAATCTCTCTCAGAATAAGTGCTTAAAGGAGGTGAATAGCAATCTCTGATCGGTATCTGGTGATTGCACGTGTTCTTGTCCCTTCAGCCTCATATCCAAACAGGAATTCATAATCCTGCTGTTTCAGAAAACATCTTTGAGCCAAGTTACTTTATATCGGTAATTTGCTAAATTATTTAGATGCTATGACTACCATACCTGAAAAGGCAGTGATGCAGTTTAAAGATTGTCTCAGAGATCAGTGAGGTTTTCTTATTTGCCTTAAATTAATCTCTGCAGTCATTTACAGAAGCAGTTCCTTTGTCTTTGTTAACTGTGACTGAATATAGGCTCAGTTTTCCTGTACCATGTGATTTGGACAATTTGGATTTCTTCTACCCACAGTGGAAAGTCTGAAGTTTGCATCAACCCATCCCTTTGTCTGCTGCTTTGGTTGGCTCACTCCAAGGTTAACCAAGGTGTAAGTCAACATGAGGGCTGTGAAGTCCATTAGGCAGTTTGGATTTGAGTGTGAGCACCCGTCTAGAGCTAACATTTCTGAAAACAAAATGTCTGAGTCTTTTAGCTAAGACTCAATATGCAAAAGTAAATGAGATACAGAATAATCACATCTTGACCTCGGCCAATTTGATAGAAGTAAGTATGATAAAACTTGGAAGGCAATTTATGTGACACATCCAAAGTTTGCATTGCTGATTCAGTGTAAATTCAACACCTCATCCAGTTGGGTTGTAGTGGGTAGTCACAGTGGTTCATTTGCTGGTTTGGCAGAGAAAATGTGCATTTTTCAAAGTGGTGTGA
This sequence comes from Cygnus olor, assembly GCF_009769625.2. Taxonomy (NCBI): domain Eukaryota; kingdom Metazoa; phylum Chordata; class Aves; order Anseriformes; family Anatidae; genus Cygnus; species Cygnus olor. Next base: position 31,549,840 of record NC_049175.1, read on the forward strand.
GAGTGTTAAGCTGTCTGACTGCCAGAAAAGTCAACATTAGTTATGCTGTTAGATCTCTCTTTCCTGTTTTATAAAGTAACAATGAAGTGCAGTGGGTTCAACAGAACTTCAGAATTACTTTGATAAATCTGTCAGAGGAGAAAAATATTAAAATCTGTGTACTGTCTGCCTTTTTTCTTGAAATATAAATTAATTATGACTATATAAAAACCTTTTACCATAGCTAATTAATCTGAATCTCCTCATAAACTATGTGTCGACAGCACTGTATGTCTAATTATCTTTTTCACTTCAGAATTGTGCAGTTGAATAATGAAGAAAACATTACCTGATGAATTCTTTTATTTTACGATGATATCTCTAGAGACAGAAAAGACAGAGCAGCTTAAATGCCATCTTAAATTACATCTTGGCCTTGGCAAGCTTTCAGCTGGTTTTGATTTGCATGGAAACCATTTTTGTAAGACTCGTATTCTCTGAAAAACAGAACTTAAAGCTATAACTAGAATAAATTATCTATAGCTATTTAGGGCTCTATTAAATCTAGATGCTAGGCACCCTTTTCACATGCAGAATGCAATGGAACAGCTTTTAATACCCTGTCAACCTGTTCTGTGAAAAGTTGATCGGGCAGGGAAGGTTTGATTTGGCTGGTTTTATTAAAATATCTTTCCCCTCCTTATACCATCATGAACCACTCAGCCTAATTTAAACCAGGCAAATTCACCAATCTGTCTTGCATGTCTCTAGAAGCAGCTTTTATTTTTTAAAGTGATGACATCTACCCATAACTGTAGGCATGCAAGCTCAGGACAGTTATTCATACACTGCTGATAGGGGATTGTTCCCTATATGATATACCAATATAGGGAGCAAATTCATGGATTATATACATCCATGCCTCTCCTTTGGTTGCATCATCCTCTCTCAGAAAGTATCTAAGGATTTTGCCTAGGACACAGAGGGAGAGCCATATAAAACAGTTTTGGACTGTGCATCTTGTTAGTCAAGCTTTTAAGTTTGTTCTGGTTTTATAATTTAGAATATGTCCACCTGCAGTACCACTATGGAATGCAAATAGCATCACTTCACACAGGGGTTCATAAGAATGTTAGTACAATAAAATTATGATCTGATCTAGTCTTATTAATTATTTAGTTTAGAGCTTAATTAAATCTAATGCCTGAATTCAATGCTTGTTTACTGTTCTGGAGACCAGCTTAAAACTAAGGAAGCTTCTTTAAGAGTGTACTGGTAAGAAAAAGGAAAGCAGTTATAAATATCTTAAAAGCAACTATTCATACCACTTGAAAAGACTTCAAAAAATTAAAGAGATTTTCTCTATATTTCACCTGTTGTCCCTTCTGAAAGTATTGTTCTAGATTGTGCTTTAAAAATAGGAGTGTCTTGTCTGAGTGTTACACTTCCATCTGCCAGGTTTCTTCTTTGTGGATCCTCGCAAGGTATTGAGAGAATTTGCTGTAATAGAAAGCGTTTTTTTTCTTGCATTGCATAAGAGGAAAATAACCCTCAGACAAGACTAATTCTAGCTCTGAAATACTGACACTAACTGCTATGTACCTTTGTGACGAGACTATAGAAACCTAATAGAGAGGATCACATAACTTGTACGCATCCTAATAAGCAATCTGAAAATGTGTACCTTAAATTCAGATTTAGAGCATGTTAGAGAGTCAGCTAGTCTGACCTCCATGGTTAATGAATTCCATAAGGAGAGAGCAAACACTAAAAATGCCCTCTAGCTCAATGTCTTCAGCCAAAAAGAACTAATCCAATTGACTGAGACCAAAGAAAACGACTGGGGATGTATGGTTCCAGAATGTCTCTGAGGTATTCAAAACCAAGTCAATTTAAGGACTTGTAAGTTAATAACTAGGACTTTACACTTAATCCTGTACTTTACAGGTAGCCAGAGAAGCTTTTTTACAACCAGGGTAATGTGATTTTCATGCATGGTGTCTGTCAAAATTTCAGCAGCTGAGTTCCAGACTAACCGAAGTTTCTCCATCAGTGCAATAGCAAGATCTACAAAATGCTGACATGGAATTGCATTAGCTGGTTCTAGAGTGGATTCAGGCATACAAATTTGTATTAGCAAGAGCAAATACCATATTTTTTTACTGTATGTTTTAAAATAGGAATAAATAAAATAGTAACTAACAATGTAATACTAGAAAATGTGACAGCCTTAATTATCGCTTGCACTTTTATCGTGAAATCTCACCAACCAAATATATGGTAAAACACTATATTTTGGAGCTTTAAGCTATAAAATTTGGGAGTTTATATTAGAACAAATCCATTACATTTATTAGTACATATGTGTTAGCTGTAGTAGACATGTATTAATGGAGAGGGTGGAAAACAGTTTCCTGACAGAAAAAAAAATAAATAAATGTCTGTGATAAAGGATTGGGTTTTCCTTTTTATGTTCAACAAAGTTAAACTGGTATTTCCAGACACCGGGTTCCTGGTTAGAATTGACTGAGTGAAGGACGCTGTTTTCGTCTTCAGTGGGTGTTGTTGTAATAATGAGCTGTTTGTACCTTAGCAGATGATAAATAGATACACAGACATTTAAGCACGAGGCCACCTGAGTTCTTCTTTATACTTGCCTTGGCAGATGAAACTTGCTTTTCAATAGCTGTCCTCAGATATATTGCTGAAAGTTAAGATATGAGAATCAATCATAAGGGATGAAAGCACTGGGTATTTATAGGAGAAAGGGTTATTAAAAGAAGATCAGCAATGGTTTTACCAAGAATAAATCCTGTCAGACAGAATACGACCAAGTTCTTTGAAGGAATGACAAAAGAAATAAATGATGGGAACGTGGTGGACATAATTTATGTAGACTTCAGTCAGGGGTGTAGCCAGCAATTTGAAGTTTGTACACATCCTGGCTGATCCCTTGCCCCCTGCCTGCAATATCCCCATAATCTCCCACAGCAGACAGGCCATTGCGTATGATCACTAATGCAGCAGGCACACATAGATGTAGATTTGTATCAGAGCTATGCTTTCAGAGCCCAGAAAAAATGCTGGCCCCAGGAAAAAACAGATTGTATTTTGCACGTGCTGCTTAAACTGACAGCATTAGAAAAAGTCTTTGGTAAGACAAAATCAGAAATACAGGTATCAGCATTATAATGGCGGAATAGCCTCAGTCAATTAGAAATGTATTTCTGTTGGATGTTGAGTAATATTTCTCCTGACATCTTTCCTCTGTTATTTGAAGACTGAAAATTAAATCTTAACCTTGGGAATTTCTTTTTTTTCCCCTCTGAGTTTTTAAGACTGTGGGAACTCTCCCTCTCTAGTTCCCATTTCCAGCACCAAGTCGATAGCATTATTCCCTCTTTCCAAAGGTCTCCTCCTCTGTCATTACACCATCTCAGTCAAATTCAGATGCTTTCACTGTTTTGCAAGTATTGTTTATCCAGTGAGTCAAAAAATCTTCTGTCACCCTTCGTTCTGCTTTCCCTGAACAGATGTCTCATCCATAGATGTTAGACTATACAGTTGTTACTTACTTGGAACCTTTCCTAATTACACCAGCAAAATGTCTATTCTTTCTTCAATTTATCTCATACAGTCTATGATATATTACTAAGTATTACTTTCTTAAATAATAACATGCCCCTGACCCATATTACTTCCATTCCCCATTGCATTTAATTAATTAGATATTATTCTTCCACATTTACCTACATCCCAAAATTCTCTTTCTCTTACAACTCTTCCCAATTCCTCAGCTTAACTTGGTCTTTTAATTATTATTTCATCATTTTAGTAATGTTGCAGCTAAGCTTGATTCAAATCTCTGGATTTGAAGAGCCATACAGTTACAATTTGAGTTTAGTTTCAGATCTGAACTTTATGAGTGAGAAACCTTTCTACACTGGGATACTGAGTCTTGAAACTTTACATCTGGATTTGTATAGTTCACCTTCATTCTGAATGACATTGTACTAGGCACATGTTCTATCTTTACAAAAGTATCTGTAACTGAAACAAAGAAGATAATAGATTTCCTTTAAGCTAGATATAGGTTTTCAAAATCTGAGCCACATACTTTTCCTAGATCTTACATGTCATCTCATGCAACTAAGATCTGTAACATGGAATATGACTGAATGTAAATACAGAGTAGATTGGGTTGCTTTGGTAACACATAGTCCAGAGAAGATCTAATAATTTTGCCCTCAAGTGCCCAGATATATGCTTTTGACCCCAGAGGAGTTGGCTGTATTCTTGTTTTTGTAACATACTTTGAACCTAACATGAGAAGTACTTTACCTGCTAGACCTTGGACTGACTTTTACCACTTGCTTTGCTTTTAGCTTTCATCTAGAACTTTAATATTTGAAAAAAAAAATATTGAACAAGTTAATTTTTTTCCCAAAGCACTTTGAAATATGAAAGATTAGAACATGAGGAAAAGTCTGTCATAAAAATCATTGCTTTTTCTTTATGAGGTATCATATTTGTTTGTCTTGTCCCATTTCTACTAATGCTCACTGCTAGACAGCCAGGGAGATTTGTTCAAGTAAGCATGTAATCACGTCCTCTAAGAAGTGGTGAACTAGATTACCACAAGGCGTGCAAATGTTTGACAGATTATTACTGTATGCTTGCGTACAGGAGTCAGGCTGATCTGTCCTCTTTTCTGTGCTGTGTAGGTTCAAATACTAGCTGCATTGTTCTTTGTGTCTTATTATGTAGGCCTCCCTGAATGGCAATGTAGTGATATATGGTGGTCTCTCCACCTACATTCAAGCATCGACATGTACTGGATGTTCACATTGAGTAGCAGCAGCTGGGATTTTGTTGTATGCTCATCTTTCTACCAGTTCTATCCTTCAGGGTGTCATTATCAAAGTAGAACATACTTCTCAACCTCAAACAGTGTGAGTCTTGTGAAAAAAAAAAAAAATCAAGCAGAGAGATATGTGAAATTCTCATTGAATTAATGGGTCTCTTTGATTTTTGCCCAGGAGAATACAAAAATAAAAAAAAATCTAAGCCAAAAAAAATCTGGTGTCTCCGGGGTAAAATGTGAGAGTTGAGAAGTATGACATAAGCATTAGTAGCCTTTGTGCCTCTTGATAGCTCTGCTGAATCTCCCAAGACTCTAAAAGTTGATTTGTCAGCTTAACATTAGCTTCAGCCTTAGCTGCAGCAGTAGCTGTAGCTGTTGTTTCACCTTTATCAGCAGAAATGGTACAGCTACTGGAGGGACTGATGTGGTAAATCTTTTTGTGACACCATTTTGTTTTTGCTACTATCTCTAATTGGCTTGCTTGTGCACTCTGCATCCCAAGCTAGATAGGCTGAAAGCTTCATCACACTTTAATTAGAAAAGAGCTATTTTAAAGTTACAGAGTTGACTAATTTTATTCATCAAGTCTCTAAGGGTCAAATTTTTAAACTGGACCACTTAAAAATGTCATTGTTGATATTTTGCACAGGCTGAATTCACAATACTGCATTATAAGCATCATAATTTGGCACATTCAAATAAATTAATGTAAGTCCGCCACTACCAGCAAAACACTGCTTTTTTTTGTGTGTGTGTGTGTGTGTGTGTAAAAAGCTAGAGATCCTGGTTAAGACTTACTCTTACCTTTAATTTTGTCACGACTGCTTACATCTTCCATATATTTGATCAGGTTTGGATGCCCAGAATTGAGTTGCTAGATATATAGTCACTCTTTGGTATTATTCCCTTTCCTTTTTTTTTTTTTTTTTTTTTTTTTTTTTCCTCATCACATTGACTGAAATAAAAAATACCTGTTTGTAAGTTAAGGCCAGACATATATCATATCACACTCTACACAAGTACAGGTGGCCATGCGAGGATTATTGGGCATGCCAAGGGCTGTGTTATATGACAAGAGAAAAACTAATGGTACTGAAGTTTGTAGACACACAAATCCTCATCTGTGAACCAGTGTGTGGGAGGAAACAAGGGGTAAAGATTAAGGAGATCACCTGAGATGAACTGTGCACTTTGGCCAGTGCAATATTGCAATGTCCTTGCCCCATCTTGTGTAACTACAGGACAGTCACTGTTATCTTTCATCCGAAAATCACTTCCTGGCGACATTGTGTTGAGAAACATCTCTTACTGCAGAAGGACCCAGTTGTTCATGGTCTTTCTCAAGCATGCAGTATTATACCTTACACATTCCCCACAATATCCTCTATGCTTCTATGTGAGAAGTGATTTTCAGTTCATTCAAGCATATCGGATTTTTTAGCGCTTCTGGTATTGACTTAGGGGTCTCTGAAGAAGACTGTTCATTTTGCATTTAGCTTGTTTTTCTGCCAAATAAAATCAATTTTCTGTATACGGTCTATCATTGCAGTCTGGGAGGGAATTCTGGCTTGATATTCCAGGTAGGTAGCGGGGCACAAAGAGCCATATCACAAGTGAAAAACAGAACTTACTCAGGTATGTTGAATGTTTCCAGAAGCAGAGCCTTCTTGCAATTTTATCCTCTCAGGTACAATAATAAAGCTAGCACAGACACCCTATAATCCAGTTTCAAAGATGAAGCTATCCGGCCATGTACCCCCTGTGCTGTTATAAGGTGGTAATAGTAGGAAGCCACTGCTGACATGCTCGAAACGGTGAGAGTTCTGAGATCTACCTGCAACAAGAGGAGGCAGCTCTTTATTAGTCCTTTTGTGTTTGTGTAGAACTGAAACATTAAATTGCCCTTTGATTTTTAAAACCTTCAATTTGTTTGTTTCTCTGGTACAAAGAAACTTCTTAAGCAACAGTTAACATAATCTCATTTTCTTATTATGGTTTTAGATGCTATCGGTCACAGTATCTTTCTTCTTGTATAAGGACAGAGAGTGGAGCAGGAAATCTATCCTCACTTAATAATCAGCAGAGAGGGATTCACCTTGATTAAATGCAGAGTTTTGCCACATCATATTTCCCATCTCTCTTTGTAAGGCTTAGTGTTAACAGAATCTGGGGCATCATGAGGTATTCAAGCAATTTGTATGACATGTGAGGCTTTTTTTTTTTTGGTTTGGTTTCGTTTAAGGGTATGTCTTCATCTTCTTTACAAACCCCTAATTTTTGTCTGTATTTTTCCTCCATCATTACGTTTCCCCTTCTCTTCCCAAATATGTAGCCCAGGAGAAAATATTTTGTAAAATACAGTTGAAGCTCCTTATTTACTATGTCCTGTTATGCTAAAATGTTAGCTCAAAAAAAAAAATAAAAATCTACAATTTATAGTAAGATAACATTTTGGTACAACAGTCATTCTGCATTGCCAACACCAATTCTGTATGGTGCATGCTGCAACAGGAAGAGATGATGAAATTTTATGACGATATTTTAGTTATGATATATCAACTCATATCAACTTATATCAACTTTTATTCTCAATTTTATTTCAAGTGTGCAATGCAGGTGGACCTCTACAGTTGCTTCTCTAGTCTTCTTTCTTTCATAGTGTTATATTTATTTAAGATGGGTAGCAAAATAAAAATTGGATAGTCATCCCAAATTTGGGATTTTGGGAACACTGCCATGCTAACTTCAGATTTTGCTTTCTCACCATACAGCCAACAAAAAACTAATTTTAAATGTAGATCTGAGTGTGTATGCATGTGTGGAAGAATTGGTTGAAAACAGAATATTTACTATGCAGAAGTTTTTGTGGTTCTAAATCCATTATGTCAGACTGAATTTTTCAATGTGATGTGTTGTTATTAGCAACTCAAAAATATTTGAAAGTTTCATTTTAGTTTATTACACCAAACTGAGATGTTTTCTGCTAGACGTTTTCAAAGTAGATGTTTCCTGATATACTGCAGTGATCGATGGGAATTGTAATTCAGATGTTTTAAATGAGTCATTTTAAGTTGAGAGGGGAGGAGAGGAGAGGAGAGGAGAGGAGAGGAGAGGAGAGGAGAGGAGAGGAGAGGAGAGGAGAGGAGAGGAGAGGAGAGGAGAGGAGAGGAGAAAGAAAAGACAGCCCCAAACCTCTTCTTATTTCAAAGTGAATTGCCATCAGACTGAGATACTTCATTCTATTTATAAAAGGAAACGATAATGGTTTGATTCTTTTTTTTTCTCTTTTTTTTTTTTTTCTTTTTTCTTTCTTCTGGAAATAGCATTTTGTCAAAAATGCTTACCTAGCTATACTGAGATTCTTTCAGGATTATAGTCCTGGACAGATAGTGAGACATGAATCACAGAATGGTTTGGGTTGGAAGGGACCTAAAAGACCATCTCATTCCAACCCCTCTGCCATGGGCAGGGACACCTTCCACTAGATCAGGTTGCTCAGTGCCCCCATCCAACCTAAATTCCAGTGACTGGGCACCCACAAATTCTCTGGGCAAGCTGAGTGTCTTACAACTCTCATCTTGAAAAATTTCTTCCTTATATCCTATGCAAATCTATCCTCTTTCAGTTTAAAACCATTGCCCATTGTCCTGTCACTGCAGGGCGTAGTAAAAAGTCTTTCCCATCTTTCTTATAAGCTCCCTCTATATACTGAAAGGCTGCAATTAAATCTCACTAGAGCTTTCTCTTCTCCTGACTGAACAAGCCTAAATTCTTTTCCAGTGTCCTGTACATCTTTATGCTGCTGTGTACCGAAGATTCTAGTTGTCTCTTGAGCTCAGGCCTCTACCTGTGTGTCCTTGAACTATCATTTCCAGGAACTCACATGTAATATTGAAGGATGGACTGCCAGGAAAGTTAGATTGGAGAGTACTAAATCAGAATGTAGATAGATGAATTCATATGCACGTGGTTATTTCAGATCTGAAAAGTGAGGAAAGTGATTCTGTTGGAAGAACTTTCATTGACCTACACAGCCCTAGGAGAGGCAAACTAGTCAGTAACAGTCAGTAACTTCCACCTGCCGAAAAGCCAACTGGAGTGAAAGCTTGGATGATGCTCAAATGACAATTCAACACAAAATCATGTTATATGTACATTCCCAGCCTCTGAAATTTGTTTGATCAAACACAAAATGCAGGCTTCTGTTTTGATTCTGCTAATCAGTGGGACTTCTGTGTGACAACTTCATCATTGGTTATGGGAGCTAAGTAGTGTTGGGTCATGGCAACATACTACTTAAAGCTGATTATCATTTGTGTACTGAATTTACCTCTGCAAAACAAATATATTTATATATACCCAATGGTTTGGGTTGGAAGGGACCTTAAAGACCATCTAGTTCCAACCCCCTGCCATGGGCAGGGACACCTCCCATCAGACCAGGTTGCCCAAAGCCCCATCCAGCCTGGCCTTGAACTTCCAGGGATGAGGCATCCACAGCTTCTCTGGGCAACCCGTTCCAGTGCCTCACCACACTCTGAGTAAAGAATTTCTTTAATATCTAATCTAAATCTATCCTCCTTTAGTTTAAACTGTTACCACTTGTCCTATCACTGCACTCTCTGAAAAAGAGTCCCTCCCCAGCTTTCCTGTAGGCCTCCTCAAGGTACTGGCAGGCCGCTGTAAGGTCTCCCCGGAGCCTTCTCTTCTCCAGGCTGAGCAACCCCAACTCCCTCAGTCTGTCTTTGTAGGAGAAGTGCTCCAGCCCTCTGATCATCTGTATGGCCCTTCTCTGGACTCATTCTAATACTTCCATGTCCTTCTTGTGCTGGGGCCCCAGAGCTGAATGCAGGACTCCAGGTAGGGTCTCACAAGAGCAGAGCAGAGGGGGAGAATCACCTCCCTTGCCCTGATGGCCATGCTGCTTTTGATGCAGCCCTGGGTACTGTTGGCTTTCTGGGCTGTAAGTATACATTGCTGGCTCGTGTTGAGCTTCTCATCCACCAAGACCCCAAAGTCCTTCTCAGGCCTGCACTCAATCCATTCTCTACCCAACGGGTATTTGTGCTTGGGATTGTCCCAGCCCAGATGCAGGGCCTTGCTCTTGGCCTTGTTGAACCTCATGAGGTTCACACAGGCCCACCTCTCAAGCCTGTCCAGGTTCCTCTGGATGGCATCCCTTCCTTACAACATGTCAACCACACCACACGGCTTGGTGTCATCAGCAAATTTGCTGAGGGTTCACTCAATCTCACTGTCCATATCAGTGACAGATGTTAAAAAGCACTGGTCCCAGTACTGCCCCCTGAGGAATGTCACTTGTCACTGGTCTCCGCTTGTACGATTGTGTTGATTGCAACTCTGTGAATGTGACCATCCAGCCAATTCCTTACTCAGTGAGTGGTCCATCTATCAAATCCATGTCTCTCCAATTTCAAGACATGGATATCATGCAGCACAGTGTTGAATGCTTTGCACAATTCCAGGCAGATGATGTCAGTTGCTCTTCCTCTATCTACCTATGGTGTAACCCCATCATAGAAGACTTCCAGATTTGTCAGGCACAATCTTCCCTTAGTGAAGTCACGTTGGCTGTCACCAATGTCCTCCTTATTTTCCATATGCCTTAGCATAGTTTCCAAGAGGATCTGTTCCATAATCTAGCCAGGTACAGAGGTGAACCTGACTGGCCTATAGTTCCCCAAGTTAATAAACAGAAGCACTGACATGAACTTGTTATTTATTTTGGGTATGTGCTGTTTTTATTTGACTCTATGAGATCCGGTTATAACAGGGAATTAAGGTGTCTAGAGGTTAGAATAAAGTTAGGGCCACTTTTCTGAGGTCAAGGGCTGAGTAGATTGAATTGAAGTACAAATTATTTAGGTTGTTTTGGACAGTAATGGCAGATTCCAAAGTAGCTTCCTTTATTTTTTGAATTCCTTAGAATCAAGAGATTTATGCAGATCAGAAGAGAGCCACTCAAATTTCCATTTAGACCTAATGGCAAAGGATATAATTCAGTAATTAAGGCTGTATATTGAATTTTGAATGTCTTGGATTCTATCTAGTGTATGTCCTAATGGCTTCAAAACATGAACCCAAATAATGAAAAGTAGTAAAGCAAACTTCAGAAACCTACACGTTTTTGAAAATCTAGGCCCTGGAGTCTTAAGTATGTTTTATAAATTTAGATGACAATTATTATCTTAAAGCATAAAGAACAATGTGTATTTTGAGGTGCATGTGCTTCAAGGAACATAGCTCACTGTAGCCAACTCTCCCAGTTGGCCTGGGACTCCAGGCTTTTCTCATTTCTAAAACAAGAGTGATTCAGGGCTCATGAAACTTCATTAGATGTGTAATGATAGGTAAATGGGCAGACATGCAGTAACACACTGCTGAGAAGCTATTGTCAAGGTGCATTTACAGTTTTTCTATTGAGAAAAAGTGTGTATACCAAGTTTGCTGAAAGAAAATTTAAAAATTCTCAATATTTATTATGCTAGACATTTACATTTTTCATATATATTTGATACATTGTTACTTGTGCGTGTAGATATATATACATGAATAAATATATATTTATCCAGTATATATTTAATATCTGTGACATTTTCACTATATGCATTAAACAAACAATGAAGTTTCTGAAGAATAAAATTAATAGACTATTTTTAAAAGGTCTTTAAAAAGCAGTAAGTCCCCTGTCTTGCACATCTTCCAGACACGTATGGTGCCCTGGGTTAAACTCATATAGAGGGAGTTGAAGCCTGCACCCTTGCATTTCTGAACAATATTTTGCATTTTTCCTTTCAAGTACAGCCCTTCTTACACATCCTGGAGAAATAATGTATATGAACTAAATTAAGAATTGGAAAAAAATTGCTGTCTATCTTTAAAAAAAAATCTTGCTAATTAAATATAGTCTTTTAAATGTGAGCAAAAGCCTGAGCCAGACCAAGAGCCTTTTGAATATCAACAGCACATCTTGAACTGGTTCAATTTCCATTGAAATTATCATCTGGATGTATAGAAATACTTTGACTGAATCTGGTCAAGTACTGTTGCTGTGGTTTCCTATATTAGAACATTCCATTCTTACTCTCCTTTCTGCCATGCAATGTAGTGCTTTCTATTTTGATGGAAGCTACATGATCAGAAAGCAATCCATATTGTGAGTGACATGTGAAACACAGCTCTACATAATGTATTTGGATAACCATTGATTTCTGAGTTTTGGAGATAATTCTTCACCAAAATTCTGTAACCTGAAAATAGATTCTTCTTCTACCTCATAAAAGAAAAATAATAATAATTTTAAAAAACAGATTTATTTTAAATTAAAAACAGATTATTGTATTTTGGAAATACAACTGCATCTGCTTAAGACAGAAATATTGGCAATTTTTATCCATAAGCAAAATGCTAAAAAACATTTTTTTCTCTTCCTGTCTTTTAGCTTTCTTTGAAGTCACAATATTAAACCTCCTTAAAAATATTTATGTGTATTTAGTTAACAAAAGCTCCTGTAAGTTGAATCCATGCTGGCAAAAGGTTCAGGTAAGCTCTCTATATAAGCTTACAGACAATTGTGTAAATCTTCAGCCATTAAAGAGAAAGGAGAAAAAAGCCATCCTCATTACACTGCTGTCATTTACTCTTCATCTCCTGTCCTCTTTAGCAGCATTAAGATGGGATGTAAATTTGCCAGTTAATGCTGTTAGAAAATGGATGGTTCAAGAAGGGCAGGAATTAGAGATCAGTATTAGGTGCAGATAAGCTCCTTTTCCTCCGCAGTGGCGGCTGTTTAACATTCATGGGAAAATCATCATCAAACAGCGTTATCACAGCTCTGTTGATGGCTGAGGAACTTCATCACTATGATAATTTTTTTTTTTTATAGCTGTGAGCCAAAAAGCTGCCTTTTATTTCTGCTGTCTATAACTGCAATAGAAGCTTGTTTGTATGGGTAGGGTATTGCAAACTCATAGCTCTTCAGCCAGGTTTGATTTCTTTCTACCATCACTTTCCCCCTCAACCCCTTGTGTATGTTGCACTAAACAGTAATGCTGATAAAAAAAAAAAAAAAAAAAACATAAAAAAAGAGTGCTCAAACAATCCTTCAAAGAATAACCGATATTTTTATGATCAGTAATTCAAAGTTTGACAAGTGATGCCATTCTGTAATGAAACTGTCATCCATATTGCTGCAAGAAAAGGGTAGAGACTATAAAGGAAGCAGGCAGGGAAGTGAATATCTAATGTCACATTAACTTGACCAGGAAATGGTTTAAGGATCATAACATAACATTTTTTTTTCAGTAAGAGCCACTTTTTTTTTTTCTTTTTTCATTATCAGGTGAAGAGGTTCACAGCCTGTTACATCTTTTTGTCACCTCCAACCCAAGAACAGAACTGCACTTTTCTGTATTTCCTATAATCTTTTATAACTTAAAGATATTTTTTTTGTCATTTGTAGTTATTTTGCCATATTTTGTCCCAGTTATTTACAGTGTCCAATTTTAAACCCAACAAATTTGCTTAAAGACTCATCTCTAAATGATATTTCTACCCCATGCTCAGCCATCTTCAAATGTACCTGAGATGCAGATCATGGTCATTCTTTGCCTTGTACTTGGGAGGGGGGAAGATGCACAGTTCCAGACTGAATGCATTCTTCCAAGGGAGATAAGGTGCTATTCAAGAAATTTTTTTAATTTATTAAGGTTCTCAGCTCATGCTTCTTTGCAGCTTTGACCTCATTTTTTGTAGTTTATCTGTTCTAAATGACATTTCTCATTTTGAATATAGCTGGAAAACATTGTGCTAAACAGCAATTTTATAGCCTCCACAGCACCACCTGATAATTTTGATATTTCCACTTTGAATTCAGTATTGATTTGATTACTTAGGTAATTTACTTTTGACACAAGCTCATTCCTTGTCTTTTCCTGAGCAGGGACTTCCAATCATGCCATGTTGTGCTGAATTATGTTTGGAGTTTTGAGATAAGGACTTTTGTCTACTCGAGACTCAGCTTAGGCCACCAAACTCATTTCCCATAGGAGGAGAGTTTGAATCCAGTCAGGAACCTAAAGGTGAAAGGCTAGTGCTTTGTAATTTAAATATTACCATATAAACATAAGTTTGAGGCAGATACTGTGTGGTTAGGGGAATACTGGAGTTATTTTGAGTGGAATTTCAAGGAGCTCATCCCTAAAGAAGAAAGGGCCCCCAAAGGTGTCCGAGGCGGCTGACTTTCAAAGATCCCGGTTGTCCCCAGGCCCCCCCTTGCTTTTGGGCTAGGCTCCTTCTCAGCCTATCATCTTCAGGAAAGGTGCCAGGAGAGCGTCCTGGGCTACCACCCTGGCTCACCCCAGTGTCACCAGTGGGGGATTTAACGAGAGCACCAGAGAAGACTGGCCTTCCATTGCTGAGCTTCAAAACAAGGGAGCCCTCAAACACGGCAAAAATGGGGGTCAGTGTCAAGCATTATTATGTTCTTGCATGACATCATCATACTTCTTCATGGCGACACAAGGATGTATTAAAGATAAAAAGGCATACTATTCCAGATTACCACTAGGACAAGAAGCTTTTAGCTGCGATGGGAATCCAGCTAAGGCGACAGTGTTCTGTGTAGTGAGCTCAAACACTAGAGTTGGTTTCATTCTTCTTCAGAGGGAAAGTTTGTTTCTTCTTTGGAGTTTCTAAAAAGAATGATCACAGTATTATTAAAATAATTTCCCAGGAACCATGACAGGCTTTTGAAACAATGAAAGAGTTCTGAGGTGTGGCTTAGTTTGATATTTGCTTGTTTAACAGGATAGTAAAGACTGTTACAGAGACATTATTAGCACCAAGCAAGTTCTGTTTTGGATCTGTTCTGCCATCATTACATGCTTCTCCTCCTTATTCGTTGTTTTTCTAAGTAGATAGCCCCATTTAGTTTCATCAACAAGGATGGTAGAAGACTGAAATTTGTTATTTTCATGTTACTGAGCCGGATGGATACTATCTTGAAGTAGCTATACAATTTTCTTTTTGAAGGAAGCTTGTGTTACTGTAAAAATAACCTGTGGTATTGTTTAAAAGACACGTGTTTTCTCGCCTTTTCCATACTCCGTGAAGCCTGTAAAGCAGTCAAATATATTGGGGTGTTTCAGGATCGCTTCAAGTGATCTTCATGACCTATTTACATGTCCTGGGTTATATTCACTTTTTCCTGGGACATCATAGTTTCTTGTATGGTTCATTTTAAAATAACTTGACTAAAAAAAATAAAAAAATTAAATGCCTTGGGTTCACAAGAACAAAAGACAATGATTGTAATTTGCCTCTGCCCTTTAGCAAAGCAATCAGCAATTTTCTAGTATTTTACAGTCATCCATCTAGCTATCTATTCATCTTGTAATACCCTTATTTTTTCTTGGAAATATTCAAATTTGTTAACCTTTTATTAACTGGTAACCATTAAAATGCTTTCTTGTATTAATAATTAGGAAACTTGTCTCTGTAAATCTTTGTGTGCTAATTCTACTTCCTTTTTTCTGTAGACAAAAATAGTTGAATTCTTGCCATTGCCAGCTGAACTACTTTGGCTTCCACATTTGCAGGATGATACGTATTAACTGGTTTGCAGTATAGCTAATACTGAGGTAATTGTAGATCTATTAATCTCCAGCAAAGCTGGCACTTTATTTGACACATTGGTCTCATGAAGAAGGGTAGGTAGCTTTGTGGGGGTCCACAATTGAAATGAGAGACTGTTCAGCTTCCCTAGTCTGAAATAAACACTCTGTGTATCCCTGGTACATGAAGTATTTTTAAAAAGCACAGTTTATCATTCTATATTTTCTGAAGTATCATGCAAAGATATCTGACCAAACTCCACATGACCTGTCTTAGATACTGGTAGCAACATACCTACATCAACAGTGCTTTGCTGGCTAATTAGCCCTGGGCTAGCTCAACGCTGCACTGTTGTGCAAACATAACCAACAGTCTTAGGCTTAACAACTTAAAAAATCTAGCACTTCTGTGTTGAAAATAAAGAGACAATTTCTGTGTCATTCATTTATTTGTCCCATACATACTACAAACATATTGACCACTCTTGAATAAGTCCTGAAAAAATGAAATGCAGATTCAAAAGTGGGACAGGTTGTGTCAGAAAAAGTGATTTAAAGACTGGGCTCCTAGTTGTATAAACTATACAACCAGGCACTGGTCAGATTTGTGTAGAGGGCAGAACCACAAGGAGTTGGGGTTTGATAGCTGGTGTGAATATGGACCTCTCAGCATGGGAAACAGTAGGACAAGTGCACAGATGCTAAGTTCTCCCCAGAAGTGGCATCTGAGTTCCAGGAAGGTGAACTTAGTTGAACTGGATCCAACGTTGATCCTAAATCATTAATTGATTTTTTGATTCCCTGTGAAAGTTGCTGACTCCACCAAGGCAGTTTTCTGGGGAGAATTTCCTAGGACGTAGGCTCTCCTGAGCTGACATTATCCAGTGAGGGTTATCTGGGGATTCTGCATAGTCACAGAGCCCTGAGACTCTTCTCGCTCCAGTCATTTTCCATGCTTAAACTCCCCTTCTTCCATTCTTAAACTCCATTCTTCGTCAGAGGAGTTTACATTTGCTAATTTTTTGGGCTAGAATGGATGATGCAGTGTGTGGATTTGTTTGGGTTTGTTCACACTTCATTTATGCATTAGGGCTAAAAGATGCAAATAGCTAACACACAGCTCTGCTCAGCTTTGCAGTGTTGTAACTCTAGCTGTCCTCAGTCACTGTATTCTGCCCGGGCAGGGACTATGTGACATCTTCTGTCACCGGCTTCTGTATTTACTGGGATAACCAGAAACTAAGCAAATTTTGGACATTTATCTGTAATCTTTAATAATTTGCTATGCATATCCACTCATTCCTTTGTTAAATTATCAATATTCTGCAGTGCTACTGGTTTTAATAAGAAGCCTTTTCACTGGTTTTCTTTGTTCTAGTCATCTAATCTCCTAATGGAAGTTTCTAATTAAATTCCTACAGCCATTTTCAAACTGTGTTTTGAATAACAAAGTCTTGCGACTGCTCAAAGTATATCCCTCCCCCTGGCGTGGATGCCCTACCTTCCAAATATCTGTGGGGAAGTGATGCAGGTCACCGTGCAGAAGTGTTGCCGAGAACCTATCTCAGTTGAACAAGAGGTATATAAATGGCACATTCCCCATACAGGAAATATTGCAGCAAGGTTGAGCAAAGTTTTCCAGGGTCTCACTCACAGTTTTAATAAACTTTGGACACATGAGGAAAGAATACTGTGTATTCATGGGGCAAGGAGCACTTTTCTGATGGATCTGGTGCCCCATAGAAGCTGAGAAACCAGGATCACTGATGAAATCTATTACATTTCCATCCAAACCCCTCTGATCTCCACTTGAACTTTAGGCACTGGGAGCAGCTAAGGGTTGAATTACCGTAATTAGTATCTCATCTGCATTCTTTAGCCACTGCTGAAACAGAAAGGAAAAAAATAAAAGTGAAAAGAAAATGAAATGTCGGAATCTGCTCATAAATATGATGTGTTAAAGACTCTATCTAATTGATCCTTTTAATAATCCCAGTAAATATTGCAACTGGCATGTGCCATCATTTCCAGATGGACCAGCAGTACAGAGAGAGATCTAGCCAGCAGAAGGTGTTTCTCAGTGTACACACCTGCATGTGGTTCCCAGAAATTTCTGCACACAGTCCTGGTCATCTTCTGGCACGCAGCTGAGCATTCTTTGACTGCAGACTTGATGTGAGAGCCTCAGCCAAAGCTGCCACTTTCTCCCCTTACTCTAAAGCACTGTTACATTCCTTCTTCTCCTGCACACCTGCAGAGGATATTGTTTTGGACAGAATAAGATGAGCACAGGTGGTCACATAATGCACATTGCATCTAGATTTAACACCTGTTTCACATAGGGCTTAGGAGTTTAAATCTATTCTATTCAAGTTTTTGGCACTTTGTTTTTCTACTTTTTTAGAAGCATTTTAATAAGTGGATAAAGAGCAGCAGCAGATTTATTTAGAGGTGGTTCGGACATGTCATCAGAGGCCTACTCACAAAGGCACTGCATTTCAGAAGTGATGCCTCTTTTTGCAAAAGTATACACGCATAAATAAAAAGGTTCACACATTTTACAGACGTATAAATTCAGGGGTTTTATGTTGGGGATAATACCCAAGTCAGCCATGGCTGCTCTTGTCTGACAATCACAAGGCCATCTTGGGTTCCATGCAGAGTTGATTTTGGAGGTAAAACATGTGAACACAAAGACCTTTCCCCAGTCTGTGGCATGACCAGCTAGGTGCAGTTAGGTAGAAATGCCTGACACCCACAGTGTAGGCAGCATGGGCTTATGTTTTTGTGTCTCATGTACTGACTGGTTCCAGATTTGCTACTCCTGACACTTTATTGGAAGCAGCAAACAACTTTTGTGTCAAAATTAAATCCCACATAAAATGAGGAAAAGCCTTTGAGATTCACTGTTGTAGCAGTACTCAGGGAAAGTATGTCCACATTTCTGCTCCTTCAAAATTCCCCACTAAGGATTCTGTCCAGCACAGAACCCTAGCAGCTAAATTTTTATGCTTTTGTATGGCTTCACAATACAGTAGACTCTTTAAAAGTGAGTTTTATGACTTACTAGGAAAAAAACAAAAACAAAACCTTCTAGGACCACTAGTTTGTGGTCACTAGATTGTGAATCCAATGTTCTTTTTTTGTTTCATTCAACTCTTGTCACCATCATCTGAAACAAACTGATCTAAAACATTTTTTCTGCACTTGGAATTTGTATTCCCTGCCCATTCTAAAAATAAAACTTTCAAAATGTCATATAATTTATTTATTTTTTTTAATTAAAGAGAGACAGAAAAGTTCTCTGCTTTCCAGTATGTGTGTGAATAATTTTCCTTACCTTTTTCCCAAATAAAAAGACCAGTTATCTCAGTAGAGGAGGCTCTCCACTACAGAAAACTGAATGCCTCATAGGCTATGTAGATTTCAGGACAGACAGTACCTCGCCTGCAAACTTGAAGCTCAGATGACAGATGGAACCCAGATAAAGTGGGTGTGCTGATCACTGCAGGGAGATTAGGCTGCAATTTGCATCTTGTCTTCCAGTAGCATTTGCTCCATTTCTGCCTTCATGTTTACCTGAGCTTTAAATACAGTCACCTGAGGCCTGAATTTACATGATCTTTGTCTTTTCAAGTGCAATATTTCTGTTTAGCTGCATTTTAATTCTACACCTAACAAAATACCAACCGTTCAGGGAAGGTGTGTCAACCTTTCTTCTCTGTTAAAATTACCCACTGAGGCTTCTGTCCTGCACAGCACCCTAGCATCTATGCTTTTAATTTTTTTTTATATTTAACAATCTCAAGTGCCCCAAGTGTGTCTTGGAGGACCCCACTCTAAACAGCATTTTGAGAAATAGCTCCTCTTTCCCAAAGTACTGGGCCTCTTTCTAGTTATTCCTGTTTCCCTTGAGACACAGACAGGATTGGGTTTAGGGTCCTTCTTAAGGGGCCACATGCCCCAGGCTTTGCAGGGGTAGGTTGACATTAGCTAGCCTGCACAAATATTTGCTTGCATCTTTGCTGTTTTTAAATTCTGCCTCTCTTGTTTACTCTCCTTTGTCCCTGCCTGTCATGTTTCTTTCCCGGCTGTTGCTATTAATATGTAATCTTTCTACTCTATGTCCTATAATAAAATATATTTATGGTTCACTTTCTTAAAGACTCTTTACTAGTAAACATAAGTAACATTGCTAGTGCATAGGTGTGTAAGTATTATTCATACGAGGTGCCCACCCATGCAAGGTAACAAATTTTCCCTATAGACAAAGGCTCTTGCAGCTGGGCATTACAGGGCTAGTGTACAGCTGACCTGGGGTTAAAGACTTCATTTGATCATTTCCTTATGTAAAGATTTGCCGGAGTGAAAGAAAAGGAGGTCAAAGTAGGGAAAATGAAAATCTGATTTTCCTTACTTTCACGTTGTCTTCACTGGGGTATTGTGAAATTCTGTTTGGTAGGAGATGATCTTGTCTTTTTTCCAGCGTAAGTGGTACAGGTTACTTGTGGTGTTGTGTATGGCACCAAAATATTGATTGAAATGATTAATAAATAAACCTGTTTTGGGAAGCTATGAGCAGGGTGTTTACTGTCTTTAAACAGGTTTCTGTAAATTTGAGTAAGTTAATGTTTAGGAACTTGCATATTATCTTTTTCATTTTGAACAGAAAAGGTTTCATTTCAAACAGCCTTGCTTGCTTACAAATGGAAGACATTCACCTCCTGTGGTGCTGAGACCTTATGCTCTAAGGAACATAGCAGAGAAAATTCATCTCAGCTACCTTGTGTATGATCTTGTGGTGGATCTTATGATGCATCTCTAGCTGTGTCTTTAGCAGGAAGTGAAAAAATCCTCAAATGCTTGGAGAAGTGAAACCAGTTATCTTGGGGATCTGTATAGCCTAGTGTACTAATCGTCTGAGCCACAGAGTACTCTCCCATACTCTGTGGAAAGAACCTGTTTTAATACTCATGCGAGATCTCTCGCACTATACACAGCTCAAAACTTAAGCCTTGTTTCAGTGGCAATTAATGAGAATCATGATCTAGAAATTAAAATGGTAATGAGCTTTTAACATGACAGTAAACTAACAAACTTTATAGAAAAGAGCTTATAAAAGCAACAAAAAGCATTTATGTGTCTCCAAGCCACTTTGCTCACCAAATACCCAAGCAGATGGAAGCCTTGGCTGGAATGAGCCATATTGATTCCTTTCATTTTGCATAAATATGTGAAAGCACTGAGATACTCATGTTTCCATGAACCTCATGATCTGGTGCTCTTCTTATCAATAGCTTTGTTAATTTGGGATTAATGAATCAAGTATTTAGTTTTGGCTTGATTATTTTTCCTTTGTTTGCATGTGCTTATTATCCTTTAAAATGTACCAGTACAGAGTCATGTACAGGCAATGATTTAGGAACCCAGTAAATAGCAGGCATAGCTTACTTATATAGAAAATAATGTCTTTTGTATGTGACAAATTATACTTGGAACAATTTAGGTGAGATTAAACATAATTTCTCCAAATTAAAAAAATAGGTGTAAGGTATATTATTTTGATCTTTCCCTGTCTCAACAAGTGCTAACAACAGTAATATAATTAAAAGAGAGAATGAAATGCATTTTTCTTGGGTAACTTTGTTGTTTTTTTAATGATTGTGTGACAATTTGCAAGTCTTACAAATACCCAAGTATAACAATGAAGCTTCTCTCTGTGTCAAAGACACCTAAGAACATACAAGAGTTTGGTAGGCTTTTAAACTTGGTCTGATAAGCAATTCATGAATATTGTATCTAGAGTATGCTCCTGACTGTTAGCTGAGTTGATATGTTGAATACATGTCCAGTTTTATGCATCTGAATTGAAAGTAAACTTCATTTGTTTGGGAAGAGGGAAGAAAGCATCATTCAGAAGAAGAGACTTAGACTTTGTTTTTGAAATCATTCTTTTTCTTTTAACATATACAGAACATTCATCTATTTGAAGTCTAGTTCCCAAATATAACAGGTTTTATCTCAGAGGCAAGAAAAAACCATGGTAATTAAAACAAAATAAAAAATAGAAATAAAAACATAAAAACTGAACAACCGAAACAAAATACATTTTAAACTGTTTCCAAGTGTTTTGAGTTGTTTGGGCATAGGCGGTACCTACATTTGGGGTCTAATGGAGAGTCAAGGATATTTACAGTATATCTTTCTTTTTCTCTGATTTTGTTTTATGAGCATAATTTGTATCTACCTCATTAAACAAACGTATATTCTCACAAACATGTTCCTTTTGCATTTCATGGCTGTAGCTTATCACTGTTTATATTTGTTGTCTCACTAATTCATTGGCTTCTTACAAAGTTGGAAAAGTTAGAAAAAAAATTAAGTCGTGCTTTCACCAAACAACTTTGAAAAACTCAGTGGGAATTTTCAAAGGTGTTGGTACAAGAAAAATGCCCAATTCACGTTGCATGTCTAAGGGATTTGTGAGATTATTTTTCTTATTCAACTTTGAAAATCCTGCCTTGAAGACTTAATCTCACAGTTCGGTATAAGGAAGAGGAAGAAGGTCACAGATTATCATGTCCAGGATTTGGATGGTACCTGTATCATCACAGTGGTCGAGCACCCTGCAAGGCCTGTTGGAACAGGTCTCACAGATTCACTGGGTTCCTGAAGCCTCTAAGAGAAACGCACTAACAGCACAGCAGGGTAATTTGTTGCTAAAAATTTGGTTGAGTCTGATCACTTGCTGAATGTGGGGCTTTATCCTTCCTATCTAATACTATTGTGTTTATAATAGCAATTTTAAAAAAATGTATTTACATGAATGGCTCTGTTGCCCACTTATACATGCAGGCTATCTCTGTAACTCAAACTTTTGTATTTTTTTGATATACCTAACAGGTAAAAGAAAGCAACCCTTAGAAGAAAGCCTGTACTGCAAGCCTGCCTATGAGGAGCTACTTGTGAGAATAAGGTTTTCAGGTAGGGAAGGGGGGAGGTAAAACTAACTCTTCCAAACGGGTTTACAAAAGAGATACAGTGCACACCATATTATCTAACAACCCTCTGCCTTTTCACTGAGGTAGACAGACATTAAGGTGCATTAGTCCTATCATTTGTATGTCTATAAATATCAATAAAGTATGTTATTTGGTATTCACATTTACACAATGAAGGATGAGGACTATCCTTTTCAGGAAATTTCACGGAGCCATTCACAAACAAAAGCTCAGTAATTTAATCTTTCAAAAGCTCAATAACGCTAAGTTCAAAATTGCAGGTTTTAAACTAATGTACCTGATAAGTAATGATGACAGAATTTAAAAGGTCCATTATTTGGTAATCTAATATTCCCAATCCCAGTTATCTGTCAAAGAGAATACTCTCCCTTAAACAGCACTAATGTGTTCACATCTACATTAATCTCTTAGGGAGAAAAGAAGCATTCTTTACAGGCTTTATCTGTTTCCAAATGTCTGACTCACAAGGAGCCATTTCGCACTGCTGATGAGGCTATGTAAATGACTCAAATGTCTTTGTATGATAGGTGCTATTTCTTACGGATCCACGCGATACCACATTACCAAGAGGCGCTCCCCAGCCAGCCAACCTTCAGTGCTCGTTCACATGCTGTGCTTGGTGCCTTTGAATCCTCTGCTGCATCTCCACTCCAAAACAAACATTAGTCTTACTGGTTTACTCCTCACCTGGTTTTCTTACAAGAAATGCTGCTTTTCCATACAGCACAACTCTCTTCTCTTGTGGCAACTCCCATCCATACTGCGAAGAACCCCAAGATCGTGGAACTGGTGTGACAGGTTCCCAAGGGGAGAGGATCATGCCTCTCCTTTCTGTGAAATTGCTGTGGGATAGTATGCAAGATAGAGGGTGGCATGGAGAAATGGGTTCACTGTATGTTTTCCTTGTTCTTGCAGGCAAGGCTCCTTCCTGTCAGCTTACCTTCCCTAGAAATTTCTCAGCCCACAGATCAGCTCTTTAAATTTCATTCCTAGAGACGGCTTTGACCCAATAAGCCTGAGTCTGGCCTCCATTCTAAAGTATACTCCATTCTAAATTCAGTTTTTTTGTTGTTGTTCTTTGTTTGTTTGTTTGTTTTAGTGTGTGTGAAACAGAATAAAGACAGTCACTATTTCAAGAATATTGTGCCTTTTCCTAGCTTTCCAAATACCAGTCTAAGTGGAACATACATGAGTGCACACAGAGTTCTTCATGTTTCGTATGCCTTACTCTATCTTGACCTTAAGAACTTAGTGACAGACATCACAAAGTGATGATCCAGAAGGAAACTTTTCTGAATCGTTAGGTATATCAATAAAAAAGCTTAATTTGCAGTGCTGCCTAGAGCAGTGAAATAACACAATTGGTCTCTGGATCCTATGCAGCAACATGTAAATACTCTTGGCACAGTGCTGTGGAAGAATTCTGAAGGTGGTTACTCAGAGTTTCTTGGGACAATTCAAAGAGAAGGATTAATGGTCAGTGTGGAGAAAATGTAGTTGTTTACAATGTCTGCAGGCTATTGGTTTGGGAAAGTAGTTGAATGGAAATTGTTTTAAAAATCTCCTCTCCTGAGTCAGGAAAGGCAGTCTCATGTTCACATGTGAAAACAGCACTGTTTAGAGTGAAAGGAAAGATCCAGTTTAAGGTAGAGAAGCTACCTGTGTTTAATGTTACAAGTACTATGCATCAAGGAATGTATATTAAAAAATGATTGAATTGTATATTAAAATGTTTAAATGAATATGTCCCATTCAATATAATTATATGTTATGAATGCAGTGTCTTAAATATGATATACTTGCATATGTAAAACAAACAAAGTTCAATAATTTCAAGGTGTGTTTTTGCAGCTTTTGGAATTTTTTTCTCGTCCTTAGAGAAAGAGAAAGAAAATCTAGGGTTTTCAGAATGGTATAACCTTAGCAGAATGCCATTTAAAATATATCTCCGGGAAAGCTGAGAATTGTCTCTGGCTAGGTCACACATACACAGCTACTGAGGTCAGTTCTCCAGTGGGACAGCAACTGATCCCTAAAAACAAATGGATGGCAATAGGTAGTCATACATAGTTCAAAACAAGATGCCACCATGTACCAAAGGCCATGTGATGTTAGCACAGCATGTGTAACCCTAGTGGAAACATTCATCTTCTGCCTCTATGTGCTTTCCCCTGCTGTAATGCCTTGCCTACCAGCCTCAGTATCTGCAGCAACTGAGTGTAGAAAAGGTACAAACAGAAAATTAAGAAATGTTTACTGACTGCCTAATAGCATTTTATTCCTGGTTTTCCTGCACAGAAGCCCACAAGGAAAGCTGGCCTGTCACATCCCGTTTGGCACATGAGGTTTTGGAAGGCTGGCACTGCATTATGCTTGCAGCTGTATCGGTGCATTGTGATTGTCGTTTTCATCAGACATCTGAGTGCTACACACTACAGCCACAATTAAATCCCGTGTATGTGCTGCTAAATTAGGAGCATGTGAAAAAGATTTTTTGTGTGTTTTTCTCTTTCACTTTGACCCTTCAAAAGCAGGGAGTGCTACACTCCCACCTGATATGTAGTATTTGGTTGCCACAGGTAAATTGATCATTATCTACAAAAACAGATCTTCTGCTATCATGAAAACATCTTCCTAGGTAATGTTTACATTGCTACATATTGAAGAGCCTTTGTAATACCAGTAATTACAAGCAAATGTGTCAGATGTTAGGTACTTTTTATATTTTTAGGTAATTCCCTTTCAATTCAAAACACTATCAAACAACGAATTTCTGCCTTTAATTACTTTTTTAGTATCTCAGGTTTTCCTTTCTTTTATTATTTCACTGCTCCTTTGGGTGCTTTTTAAAAGCTCTTTTTAATACATTTGTTTTGGTTCATTTTGTGATTAAATATCCTTGCTTCAGTTTAGTTCAGCTAGCCATGAACTCAGGCGTGCAAGTGTTTTCATACTTTTAGCTGGCCTATCCACTCTTCTAACAGATGACAGCCAGTATCCAAAACTCAGTCGAGGCCTGAGGCTGGCCTTAAAAAGTCTGGATTTCTTCTCAAGAGAAATAAGGCTTGTGGATTTCCGCCCTTCCTTTCTTTTTTTCCCTTGAATTTGCTCTACAGGTCTTTAGCTCCAGCTAGTGGCTTACTCCAAAATGCAAATTTTGTCCAGTGCTTTAAAAGAAAGCAGAAAGGTAGGGTTTACTTGTAATTCTTACAGTGTTCTGAAGTGCATGTGGAGAAGGAGAATTTTTCAGAGGCATTAGTCCTTCCTGGCTAATTTTAAGTTAACCAACACATTCTTTAAAATGTAATAAATACACTCCTTTTTCAGATTGCAAGTTCCCCTGTTATCACATTGGGCCAAATTCTGCCCTCAAGTGTACACTTGTATAGCTCTTCTGGACTTCAAAGGGAGCTGCATATTTGTGTCTTAAAGCAACAAAAAAAAAAAAAAAAAGATGTTTTATCAAATAAAATGTTTTACCTTAGCTCCTACTTTGACTCTGCACCCTTCTTATTGAGCATTGGTATATAGCCTTTGTACAATGTACAAAAAAAAAAAATCTCATTTGTGTACATGTGTACGTATCCTTCCCTTGCTGAAAAATTATTTTGACAGAAGTTGTGAAGCCACTAGAAAAATATTTTTCACTGACCCCTTTCATTTTTTCATTCAAAGGAGATTCTTGTGTTAAAACGAAGAATTATTTAGTCTTAGGAGGAATTATCTAAAACTGAGTAAGGGTTCAGGCAAGTAATCTGTGGTTGGATCCTGTTTCTCTCAGGACTTTGTGGTGGACACGGACCCCTTCTGGGTACAGGAGCCACGCGCTCAGGCTGGACACTTCTGAGAGCAGAAAGCCCTCCTGAGGAGGCAAATTATCCTGGGGAGGAGGATGAGAGAGAAGTCTTTGGAGCTTCCCCTTGAAAGGGGATGAGTGGCTCTGCTGAAAAATATCTCAGGTGAATTTGGGTTATTGTTCTGCAGATGCAGCCATGTTCTGCTTCAGTAATTCTGCAGTCACAGACAGGTTTGAGGGAACCTGAATACTGGGAAGGAGGGGAGCATGTTTTTTCCCTATGAGAAGGGAAGTAAGGCAAATTATTTTGTCTTAATTTACATAAAGTGCCCTAGCCTTCAGCGTATTGATTTTAAATGATAAAAAGTAAATGCAACTTAAATTAATCAAAATCCACGCCTCAGTTTTTCTTCAGTATTCAGTCCAAAGTTTCACTTAAAATATTATTAAAATAAAAATAATTAAAGATTCTCTTCTTTCCTTCATCCCGTACCCTCACCCCAAGAAGAGAAATGTATTTCCAATACTTTGTGGAATTAAAGCACATGAGCAGGCACAAATCAAGCTTTGTTGTGTGACTTTCAACATTGGCACCAGTACAGATATGGCTGCCTTGGCAGCACTAGAGGAAACCCATTTGAGTTCTACAATCCTCTTGTTTAAACCCAAAGACTCAAATGTCTGTTGTTTGTTCAAAGACTTTTATTGTTTCCATTTCATTACTTGGTGAACTGGATACTGGGACAGGTGTGTCTACAGTCTGTTCATATTGACTGTCCATCTGAGACACCAGATAACATGATAACTCATTCCTGGGTTTCCCAAACTTTGTCACTTCTGCCATAAAACCCTGGCACCTAGTGTAAATAAGTATATCTGGAATATAGTAAATTCAATCCAGGTCTCTTTCAAAGGGCAGTAATCTGTTCCTGAAGGCCTATCCTTCCTCATCAGTCAGAAATTGTGCTAGTCCTACACTATTGATTCAATCCTTTCCTGAAGGAGAATAAAGCACCAGAGTACATTAAGGGATTTTATGTCAACATCTCAAATGTAGCTTTTGCCATACAGTCTGGAAACTAAACAACAGATATATATACATATATATATATATATTGGGCAATGCAGAGAATGCATGCACGTTTTCTGCCATGATACAGATACAGCTGCTGTCTCTCTGCTTTGTCTGTTTATATACCTATGCACAAATTCACATATGCACACAATTTATGCATGTGTATATATATTTATATAAAATGTATGCATCTGTATGCAGTCTTCAGCTAGTTGGTTGGATTCCTTATCTCTCAAAAACACTTTCATTTATTTACAATATAAATGTTCTGAGAGCAGCACAACAAGTAGAATTGGTAAGTGCTTCCCAAGGTTCTGTTGTCAGTGAGTGCAAAGTTATACCAAGTCAAAAAAATAATATATTAGTGCTGTAATTTTCTACCCAGTGCACCAAGAACACACTTGGGACCCATGCATAAGTCTATTGATCCACTAGGTCAGGGACCTTAAAATATTTGAAATTGTTCTTTAGAAAAATAAAATAACCCACACTTTTTTTGAATTACTGTGGTCTTTCAAAGTCCATATAAAGTATTACGCAAGGAGACAAAGCTATTTTACCAGGCAGGCAGATATTCCAAATTACTGGTTCTTAACAAGCATGGTAATACATCAGTCAAAAGCAATAAATTTAAACTTAATGAAATCTCAATTTGCCTACAGTGCATTTCACTTTGACATTTTCTACATTGCCACGGTGCTTTGATAAAGTTTTTTAAAATGCAAAGAAAGTGTCTGTAAGGCTAAAGAGCAGACTTGGTGCCATTGTGCCCAATGGAACATTACAGTACTTAAGTTCCATCACTATATGCCCTGTGGCAGACTAAGCCTGAGTGCTAACATAGGTTCAGTTTTCATTATCATCATGTGATTATCCATTTTACTGCATTTAACTGATAATACAACTACCAGCTCACCTTAAAAGAATTAGCTTGGAGGTTTCATTGCTTTCCAAATGGAATTCATTTGACAAACAAATGACAATTAGCCCAGTCTCCCTGTTCTGTGTCAGGATGGTTTTTGATTGAACCTAGACCAATTTACAATTTTTAAATGAGTTTAGACATTTACATTTAAAATGTCTAGAGGAAATTAGCCTTGGGACATCTAACAGCCAAAATGCTTTTTGAAGTTGATTATTATTTGATCTGGTACCCTCTACCTGTACATTTTGTTCTGACTTCAAAGTTTTGGAATGAAAATGCCACCTACACCTCAAAGCGTAGGGAAAAACTTAAAAGCAGTTTTACTCATTATATTATGCAAAGAAACCTATATTTTAATATTCGTTTAATATGGTTAGTTAGCTTTAATGACACCAGTTTGACAGTGTCATAGTTTTTGAATATAAGACATTGATTGAAGTTTTCTGTACTTGCCGTTTTTTTTTTTTTTGTAGAACGAAAGAATATCTTTTGAAGGTGAGATTCATATGCCCCACACTACTATTCTGCCACAGACAGAAATGTAATCATTTACAGATGAATGCATGTCTTTGTACAGAGTCAAAAGTATGTTGTCATTTCTATATTCTGTGTATCAAAATCTTTATTAATGTTTGTATTCCTGCATACTAAATTTGTCCAGCTATATTTATGTTGCTCTTATAGCATGAGGGTCTCTTTGCAAAAAAGGGGTTGTCAGCAATTCCATTATAAACATGCGGGCTCAGATAACACAGCCATGAAAATTGGGCTGAAATTAGGCACATGGTATCTCAGCCTTAAGGTACTTTGTGTCATACTATTTTTATTTTGTATTATTAATTTATGCATTTTTTATAAAGTTAAAAAACTCTACATTTGGCCAATGTAAAATTATGAGCATAGAAATAAAAGATGTTGCTTTTCTGGGTTCTCAGTCCTTAAAACTCCACTTGAAGCCTATAGGAGTCTTATGACTTTCAGAAATAGGTCTGTTTTATTTCAACAAAATCACTATTTGGCTTTCAAACAGTAATGATTGCTTGGGAAGTATTTTTTAAAGATGTTTCATACCTTTCTGATATATGTACTTTCTATGAGCATACAACGTTATCCACTAAGTATTCTCTTTTACCATGAATAAATATAATTCTGTTATAACCATTCTTACAAACCCTACTCAACAGGGTTTTAGGCTTCCAGCACCTGAAGTTGTGGCCAAACACACCTGAAATCAAATAAGATTTTGGGATAGGCTTTTTTGGAAATCTAAGTCTGAACAACAGCAACATTATTGTTTTCTAACCCTATTCTTTTGTTTGTTGAATCAAGGGGACCACATTTTCTTGAGGGAAACAGTCCTATGCCATCATCAACCACTTTGCCTGACTTTCAAGTAGACATAAATATCAGGCCATGTCCATACAAACCTAGTCAGTGCTGATGATTTTGGACAGAGCAAGATGATAAGGACAGTCTACTCTTACCTGCTTAGAGCAGTCTCGAGATAAGGCAGTGGTGGTACCCCTTTCTCTGACAGCCATGGCAAAGTGTCCTTCCCCTTTGCTATGGGAAAGATTTAGGAAAAAATTGGGATTCTTTTTCCAACTTTGGAGGCTTGTCACTTGGCTTGCTGTGTTTGTGTGTTCCTACACAAAGAATGTAATTTTGTTTACGCTTTGGATAAAAAGCCTAAATGCCTACTCTAAGTGGCCAAGTTTCCTGTGAGGGCTCAGTGATTAAAAAATCAAGTGCATGTATTTTAGGCAATTTGGTGATGAAGGATCTTTCTGGTCTTGAATCTTAGTCTTCTGTGACTTAGTCCTTGGGGAGCTCAAAACCTTTGTCCTGAAACATTTCCTCACATGAAGACTTCTTAGGGATAGAGAAAATACAAATCTAAAGAATGACCTGGGAAGAACCCTGGGACAGACTGTGTCAGGCCTGCAATGACAGGGGCTTGAAAACGTGAACAAATTTCAACAGATCCAGTCTGTCTCAAAATGTATCATTACGATCAGTTCAAGGTGATACTGCCACACTCTTTCAGAAATAGTTATTTATGTAAGGAAAAATATATATGTATATATTTTCTGTCTGCTGTACTCTAAAATATGTGCAAGTGAGATAAATATACTTCAGGTGTGCTTGGTAAGCAAACAAACACCCCAGGGCATGAAGGTCAGAGACCAGCTCTCCTGGGAAATTTTAACGATTAAATTCAAAGTCTGTAATTTTCTACAGTCTAAAAAGCACATCTTTAAAAGTAGATACCAAAATCTTCAAGTATGCAAGTGTGAGTCTCTCAAATCAGAGTGACTAATCCTTCCAGTATCACCATTTAGAAAAATACTGGTTTTGCATTCCAACTAAGAGAACATCAGTTGGATTTCTCAGTTGGGAAATGCTTTTGCTTGTAGTACATGCAGTGAATTCTGACAAACGTTAATAACTTCTCTTCAACTCAGAGGGCAGAGGTTGGAGATATTTAGATCTAAACTTGCTGCTGTCAAATACAAAGAAAGGGCAATATTTTTAGAGGCAAAGCTGGTGGAGACCCAAAGCATGGAGCAGTAATTGCCATGTTAGAAGTCACCATTCTCCAACTCCCTGCATCACCCCAACCTCACACGAGAGCACATGACCCTCATGGAGAGGGAGAGATGGAAGGAATGGGATGACTTGGTATTTCTTGAAAATGTTGGAATTCATTTATTATTTATAAATTTCATTTTGTACATATCTTAAGGGACATTAAGAGATTAGTAGTCATGCAGTTTGTTCTGAGAATTAATGCTAATCCTCGACGATAGGTGAAGGGTAATTTCATTAGTTTTTATAAAGATTTGGAATAAAACTAACCATTCAGTCAACAGTTTGAAAGGAGACATCCAGTGCTGTGCTCTCTGCTGTCTCAGCAGGCTCTGCCTCTCTCAGCAATGTGTCAGCACAGACGGGCATATCGGCAGTAAGGGTGCATTCCTCAGACGTTGTTTTATGTAAAATAGGTGGGTACTTCTTTCCTAAATATGTCATATGAAATCATTGTCTCTAGCATGACATATACTAGTTCAGGAAGGGAAGCTAATCTAGGAAATAAAGGGATACAGACTATTGATGCCAAAATCAGCAATTACATTGTATGAGATCTCATGAATAATTCCTGAGCTGTGATTTAACATTAATCTGAGTGTTTAGTACAAAGCTGGGCCGACACCAATAAAATGCTGACTGATTTGTTTTAAAATAGTGCTCCTTCAGGCTTCACTACACTGCTTTGAAATGACTGCTTTTAGGCAATACCTCAACCTTTTCTCTATAAAACACAGATAGATGTACTCACATGACTGCACTCTCAGACTCTACTGTTATTTTTCCCCTTTATTTTGAGCTGAAACATTTTCCGTGTGCAGTATTTAATACTAGCCATGATTTAGGCTGTTAGCTTCATAACCCAGAGCTTCCCTCCTCACAGGGAAAATCTTCTCAAAACAGGACTGTGTTAGTACTGCATGGTGGTATTTGCTAGGCATAGGTATTTCAAGTGCAAAGATGAGGAGACTATATGGTGAAGAAAGCAAGAAATTACTCAACCAAACATTAGAAGAGTTCAGTGTGTTGCAATTGTTTCTGCATCATTAATAATGCCTCTTTCCAATGAACATCAAATGACAATAAATAAATAGGTGAATGAAACAGCGATGACCGTCTCAAGAGACACAATGCATTTATTCACTCCCACCTGTGCCCAGGAAATGATGTGCTTATAAGCATCTCCCATCTCATCTTCTGCTTCTGTAATAATGTCTTTGCCACTTAATAATGGTAAAGCACTAACTGAACACATTCTTCTCATCCATTACCATAGAATGTCTGTTCAATAGAAACCCTAAACCTGGAGTGCTCACACATGCCTCCTATGTGCTCTCTTTTAGAAGTTAAGACAAAAGGTGTCTTAACCCATGGAAGATGGAAGACTATCCATGATGCTGCAACCAGGAGCTCATTTCAAGCTATTTCAGACTTTTTGACAGTACCCTGCAGTGACTACAGAGTGGTCATGTTGTATGAGGCTAGCCAGAAGAAATCACTGTTATGTGCCTTTCCTAAGCATTGCAGTGAAAAACTGTTTCTTCCAAACACCTACTTCAAAACAGCAATCACTTTGGGCATGACAGTGATCTCAATAAGTGACAGTAATTTACTCCTACCTTTTGCATATCTACATGCTGGCAAGTACAATCCGTACAGCAAAATGCATTAAGCTCTATAGGAAGCATGCATTCTCCATGGCCATGCTGGATCATTCAAGAAATAATAGACTTAATGTGTAGATGTATGTCTGTCTTTATTAGGAAAACTATGCTAGGAATACATTAAAATGCCTAAGGAGATTGTTGAGTTTTCATTATTGAAGGTTTATTTTCAAAGAAAAACAAGAAAAACAAGCATCTCTGTGATCTGATTTCTGTTTCATTCCTGTGCAGTGGTGAGCACTGCATCTCAAAAGTTCCTCAGTGTGGAGATCCTGATCACCAGACCAACCCTGGCACTATCAGCTCGGTGGAATTTGAGAATAGCAGTGTTCTGACCTCAGCAGGAGAATATTTTAGAAGCACTTCAATGAATGTTCTGACATTACAATATTTTATATTGTCTGACACTTAAAAAATAACCCAGTGTCAATGTTCAACTGACTTTGGCTTGAACAGACCATACAAAATATGAAGCTTTTTTACAAAGAGAAGGTTTTCCAACTAAAATACCCTTTCCAGGACTCTGCACCAGTAAGTCTGGGTGGATTGTCTAGTTTTTGTCTTCTGATTCCAATTGTGCACAGGGATAAATAACAGCAAGGGAGCAGGATCTTAGTCTGAATGTCTTGTTTCTTCTTCACGTGTTTGTTTATAGAACTGCCCAGACATGACTGAGGACCCTGGAACCAACAGCGTGTGGAGGTATTAATTCAGTCTCCCCATTCCTAATGTCAATGTTTGTGTAGTACACACAGTGGTTTGCATTTCTATTGATATACTGACCTATTCTGTCCTGTCTGACCATAACAGCAGGAGGGAAGGACAATAAAACAAAGCAGGAATATAAAACAATCTGCTAGATGAAGAGCCAGAAGACCAAGGGCCTCTCTAAATGGAATAAAACAGGAACCATTTCTGCTCAGCAGCTACTGAGTAAGGCAGAGGGTGAGTGCCATACTGTGAGGAAGGAGGAAGGTCATGCCAGAAGGCAGCATCCTGCCTGGGAGAACATTTGCTGCCTTCAGTGGTTTGTTTCAGTGTTCCCTGTTCCTTCACTCTCTTCACAGGAATTATGGAGTAACATCTGAGGATAAAGCTCCAGCCCCAAGGAGAGGTGGTTTTCCTTGCTTTACTCCTTTGAAGTTTTATGTCCAGATTTGCAGCCTGGTGCTTCACCCCTTGCTTGCATGGAGTCTCCCTGCCTGGGTGAGACTTTTGTCGGAATGAGCAGGGTGCTGCAGGGAGCTGACAGGAGTAGGGTGCTCTGTTCTTGCACATCCCTTTTCCACTTGGCCTGACTTGCTCAGAGAGCATCCTGCCCAAGAGGTGTTTCAGGGCTCTCAAGAGCTGCGGTGTAGGATTTTCACCAAGCTGGTTGCTACACCACATCTCCTTTTGCAGGCACTTGCCAGTGTTTTTTATTGGCAAATAAGAGCTTGGAAGAAGATGGCTTAGTAGTGGGTACATTCATGATATGGATGAGTCTGAAGGCAATTATATTCTTGGGGATAAGTCATCTGTGGGGCAGGGACTAGCGCTCATGATTTTTTTAAGGTCTTTTCAGAGCTATTCAGGGGAAAAGCTCTCTCTCTCTGTCTCACATGAATCTTGTTACTGTTATTATTCTTTTTCCCCATTATTGACTCATAATTTTAAGCAGTCTCAGGACTACTCTAACTTTTCTCTGTTGATAAAATTTCATGGAGTTCTGTTATATTAGAAGTGTCACAATAAAGAGTATCCTAAATACACCACCCATTACCAGTGGCACTCCCTGGCATTTGGGACTATCCCTGCACTAATAATTATGCCACGCGATCCTCCCAGATATGCAAAGACAAGCTGTCTAATCCAGGAGAGGAAAGAGAGAAGTATCTACTTGTCAATACTTAGACTTAAAACTCTTTATACAGTTGAAGTGTGTAGCTGAAAAAGAGATAGTTGAATAAATGTAGCAACTGTTACCCAGGGAGAAGTTTAGGCATTAAAATTAATGAACAAATGTTTGTTTGTAGTTTGCAAAATGAAAGAATATATGGTGTCAGAAGAGGTTTTATCATCTGTATATATTTTTTTTAAAATTTAATAAAACCAAAACAAATAGCATTGGCTTATCCCAGGGAATATTGAAATCCATTAGGAATGCACTTGGAGTAATCTGATTCAACAAGTCGGTATATTTCTCTCAAAAACATAATGTCTGTACTACATTGTGCGAGAAGAAGGTTAGATTACATTTCTTGCCAGTGCAATAATTCCCACATCATAAATTCTGATGAAATTATATCAATATATAAAGCAAATGGATGTCTGACCCACCATCGTTTTCTAGTTCTCAAATGCAGAAGCTGACATACAAGTAAATCCCCAGCCGCTTTGTGCAATACTATTACAACAGTGCCATTGCCTGGGAACTGTTATTAGCTATCTTGACCAGGAGCTGCTGTTAGAGTTTGTGGTTTCTGCTCTGAATATTAAACTTTGGCATACAAGAGTCCTCATTGTGGGGAGCACTTGGAAATGGTAATGCTAAATTGCTTTATATTTGCAGGGTTTGATTGCTTCAGATGATACAGGTCTAGCTGGTGGGCCTCTCTTACTGCTTGTATTTCCAGATTATAAATCATTCCTTTGAGAGGGTATCTGCCATAACCAGTTCTCAGTTTTCTTACTGTCCTTCTTTATATTACAGCTGGCAACTACTTTTCTGGGCCATTCAGGTGGACGGCACTTTTTGTGTAGCTTATGAGAATAAAGGCAAAATTGAAGTTTTCATATGTATCTTAATATTTAGTTCAAATGTCATTAAGTATGTGAAACTAGGATATGGGATACAGGTTTGGAAAGAACTCTAGTTGTTTTCCCAGCAATATTACGTATTTTTATACCTGCTATGATCAAGCTCCCATATTAATGGCTGAACTTGAAGGACAAAAGAGTGCTTAGGGTAAAACCAACCCAACTTATTATTAGCACTGTTCGTGACATCATCAAAGATTTTAACAGAATAAGAGCTTACAGGTGAACTTGCAGGTCAGCTTGGGTTAAAAAGTTTGGACAGTGTTTAAAGTCTGTGGCAGAAAGAGTTACATTCATTTAGGACATTTTCTTAAAACAGCATAATAATATTCTCAGAAATAAAGAGGAAAATCATTAGCGTTGTGCTCCTCCAGTCCTTGAAGAATAGTGATGTTAAATTGGAAAAAAATAATCAAAAAGAAGTATTGTTCATGATCTTATAGTTAAAATTTAGTGTATAAACTATTAAATACAATTTCACAGTTTTTAATCACTGTTAATGCAAAGTCTCGGTAACTCTCTGCTGTCTCATTATGCTTTTATTAGATTAAGACCTCAATGATGTTTCGCCCACCATCATATAAAAATGACTCAGAAGGTCTTTAAGAATATATACGAGGTTTTGAAACTTCACAAGTCTTTTTTTTTTTTTTTCTCAAAAGTTTCATATTAACCTGTCCTTTCAGACAATTTCTAGAAGTTCCTGAATACTGAGTTACTGATTGTATCAGAAATCCCGATTGCTTTTCAGGAAGTCACAGTAGCAAAGATATAATAAATAAACAGATAAATATTTGGGTATAAAACAAACAAGAAATGTTAAACAAAAAGCTTTCAATGTAAATTTTTTAAAGTTTTTTTTTTCCAAACATTTCCAGTCAAAATGACTGTTTTTAATGAAAAAAATAGCTTCAGATAATATTTTTGCTTTTCAAAAATTGTGTATAAAATTAGAAATAGTTTTAAATTATAAACAGAAATACTTTACAAGAAAATAAACTTTAGTTTTGCTTTTGAAATTAAATTGAAATTATTTTTCTATGAGAAATATTTACTTCAAAGAGAAATCACACTGTTATCAAATCACATTTTGAAGAAAATCAGATATTGATTAGCCTATAAAATAAAAGAGCAATGTTCTGTACTTGAAAATAATCGTTTACCTTCAAAGAAAGATTAAAATGCATTTGAAATGCATTTGGCCCTAAACCACTCAAATGCAGACACACCAGGAATCTGACATCAGAGATTTTTCACTGTGTGTTGATTTTGTGATGGAAAAAGCTAAGGGGGAAAATCATTAATCCGCACACCCCATAATTCATCACACAAACCCTGGTATGCTCTTCCCGAATCTCAGCAAAGATTTAAAAGTGAAATACTGTAGCAAAGTCTCATGTTACTAGGATTTATTGTTTTCCAAAATACACTGCAGAGCATGGGCTAGAATGTCAAGAAGTTCAATTAGAAATCAGAGAAAGTAAAATACACCTGTTAGTTTGGAGGAAAAGCATTTTTTGGCTTCAATTGGCTTTTCAGTGTGCTGGTCTCAGGGAATTCTGAAATTCCTGCCCACTTTTTAATAGGCAATGTTGACCCAAGACAAGTGAGCGTTATATTGATATCAGAAAGCTCAAGCTGGTGCTGATTTTGACAACGTGATAAAGGGCCCACTAAGCATAAGTGGTTCCTAGAGGAGGCAGGTTTTCTAATGTGTTAGGGCTGTGCTTGTCTGTCTGCTACATCTGGGAGGCATATCTCAGTATGTCACCTACTTCTTTTCACAAAATAATATGTGCCCGAGCTTGCAACTATTACTGACTGGTATAAATATTAACATATATCTGACGCAGAACCGTGCAACAAATAAATGCCATTTGCTTCAATGCCAGGAGCAGTCAGCAAGGCCACTAGTTCATCCTGACACTCACCCCTGTACAGCAGGTCAGGATAATGTGCTAATACCTCCACCAGCCTTCAGCTCATGCTGGAGTCACGACGTGCTTGTGCCACGAAACTTCTCCCTCCTGTCTGACTGCTGACACTTCGCACCGATCAGTGACAGTCAGGATACAGAGCACCTTCATCTGATGTGCCCAGCACAGATCTCCGTGCTGGTGTTGACACTCAAGTCATAGTCCAAGCCTTCTGTGCTGCAACTGATCATCAGCAAAATTGCACCTGGACCCAGCTTTTATATGGGGGAAAGCTGGAGTTTAGCTATCTGTATCTTCCACCCTAGAATTTACACACTACAGCATTACTAACAGCTGTAGATAGAGACACAAATATTTTATTCTGTGAACATCATTATGTATCTTACGAGATGTGAATGCCATGCTGTAAAGGTGAAGATTGTCTAATTCATGAAAGAGTAAGGGACTGTGGCAGTGCCGAGCTAAAACTACTTGTGGCAATTTCTTATCCAAATTGAGATTTTCCCAGGACTCTGTGACCAGTACTTGCTTATTCCATCATTGCTGAAGATGTTAACTGCACAGCATGAGTCTGCCTTACATAAATGCTGCTTATTTTCCAAAAGCTCAGAATACAATGAATGATGTATAGCGGCAGTGGGGTAGACTTCACCATTATAGACAATTTTCTGAATCAATTTCCACTGAGAGAGGTTTATGCATATGGCTCGTATATCAGTGTGTTTTGGATCCATTCTGGATTCACAGACCAATAATAAGGAATAAAAAGAGAGTTCCCAGGTTATCTCAATAGACAGAAGTAATGGCACTAGATGAGATACTGCAGCTAAATGCTGCTGTAGCAGCTAACTCTCTTTTATCAATTGCCCCAAGAGCTTCTCAAGTAAAGATGATTTGGGACTGGGAGAGGACAAATAAGGAATATGTGTAGCTCTGTTACACATGCATTGAAGACCTTTAAGTAAGTGGCTGGTGAAGAATCACAACCCAGTTGGCTAGGATGCATGGGAAGATGTACGGATCTCCAAATTCATTACACGCTTGTGAAAACATAAATTCTGTGCTCAAGTCACTGCCTTGACTTTGACTTTTCCCACGTTGACAGGGACTATAATGCAAACAAATCTTAAATTGTTTTAGAGTTCATAAACAGTTTCAACCAGTTTCTCATTACCGGTTTCTTCATCTGAAAACCAGAGCTACAGTGTTTGCAGAAACCAGTTCATGACTTGATATTTCTAACCTGAGGCTTCTCTCAAGGGCCTGATTTCTGGAGACATGGGCGTTCAGTATTTTCTGTGTCCTGAAGCAGGACACCACTCAAATTACTTGTCACTGAACTGAAAAGGCTGCTTATGCCTATTTGATATTTATACAGCTCTCTGGAGCTACATGCAAAAAAGACAGCCTGTATATTGAAGGCATGACTGCCTTTCTTTGTAGGCTGTCACTGGAGATCCACATGACAGGAAGTAAAACATAGCTTCTAAAAAGTCTTTAGAAATAGGAAATAGAAAATCCTATGCATTTTCCTTGTAATTGAGTTGTCCCATCCCTGGCTCCAAGGCACTTTTTCCCCAGAGCTTTGCCCCTGCTGTAACCTTATTTTGAGCACTCACTTTGGATCCCAATATTGCTGCCATTTTCTGGAT
Source organism: Cygnus olor (assembly GCF_009769625.2). Taxonomy (NCBI): domain Eukaryota; kingdom Metazoa; phylum Chordata; class Aves; order Anseriformes; family Anatidae; genus Cygnus; species Cygnus olor. The sequence goes on from NC_049175.1 coordinate 31,588,776, forward strand.
CCCTGTATTGCCAGTCCTGTCTGGGATGAGCTGTTGCCAGCTGAACGTGGAAGGTCTGCACTGTCTGTGGCTACCTTTACAGGATATATTTTTATAAATGCATGGCATGCTGTATTCCAGAGATTCCAGAGCTTTAGAGGAGCAGCAAATTTTGACCTTTGCTTCTGCTTAAGCAGAAATAAAAGACGGTGTTTGTTCACAACAAATATAGGACACGAACACGTCCCTGTACCACATGACTTACAGTAATCTAATAATAAACCTTGTGGAAGATGTTAATATTGCACGAATTTAATTTTGTTTATCTGGGGCAGAATATGCACTAATTGCCTATTTAATCATGTTTATAATTAAACTTGTTATAACAATGATTCACGCGTCGGCTTCTCTAATTACACAGGCAGGACGGCATTATTTCCTCCTTACACTTCTCTCGTTTAGGCTGGAGAAGCTCGGTGTCACTGACAATCCAGTACTGCACATGAACTGGTGGGTGTGGGTGGTGTTGAAGCTGTTCTAGGAGGAAGACCCCGCTGTGACTGACCCCTGGATGGGCCATGGTGAGCTTCTGGCAGAGAACTGCAGAAGAGGGTCAAGTTGAGAGGCCTGGCATTTCTGCACGAGATGGATGTGGTTCAGTACTGAATGCACCGGATGTCTGAAAGAGTCCAACGGGACAAAATATTATTATTTTGTTTGACAGAATTACAAGATTCACATCAAATAAGAGTATTGGGTCTTATTCTTTCTTTTTTTCAAGTATTTTGCAAATGAATTTTGCAAAATACTCCTCAATTTGCAAACCAGGAGGATAAGGTTCAGCAAGGAAATATGCCTCATCCAGAGTCAAACAATGAGCTGTCATTGAAAAATAATTCTCTGAGATCCACCAAGTTCTGTATTCACTAAGCAATACACTTGAAATAAGGATACTGTTGTTTTCCTTTTCATTTTTAAACAGATAAAATAATAAAGACCTGGGCAGCGTGATATAGTTCATTCTTTCACTGAGCACAAGAGGTTCACTTCTTGCAAGAGACAGGATGCAATTTCTGGGGAATATATACGTGCAGTCGTATATATAGCTACAGATACATAATTAGCAGCCTGCAATATTACTTGTGTGTCATAGTTAAAATTCTGCAAGATACACTAGGAAACCTTATTTTCAGCAGTCTAATGGTAGCACTGTCATAAAAATTCACAGCAGGCTGAAAATATCTCAGCCCAGGAGCTAATTATTTTAAAACATTAATTTTTCTGGAAAAATCTTGTTTTCCCCTTGAGGCTATGAGTTAGAAAGTGTATCCTTGTTTAAGTCTCCACCCCCCTTCCCTCATCTGCTATAACTGAAATACAGCTCTGTTATTTAGTTAAAACAATTGCAGACAAATTGAATCTGTAATGACGATCAATTACTATTGGTATCTTGCAATGTTTTCCAATAATTAAGGTCTAGACTTTCCAAAGCAGCTCACACTGTGTAGGAATTAGAGAGGAGGGTTTGAGAGGTCACATGAGGCTGCAAAACATGGGGCAATGTAAATGCCTGGAGTGCCTTTTTTTCTGTTCCCACTTACAGAAGTTCTCCAGCCCTTGCTGAAGATCTAAAGCCTTGTGCTGGGGACTGGATGAGTCCATCAATCAATGCTCAAAAATGTTTTTTTGGTCTGTAAAAGAGACATTGGTAATTTAGGTCTTGCAAAGACATGGCTGCATAACTTCAAACTCAACAAGGCCAAGTTAGAGGTGTGAATTACCCCCTGAAGAGTCACCTGAAAGCTGTGCCCCTCAGTGGCTTGCTCAGGAGCCACCTAGAGTCAAGCCCAGCAGCAGAGCCCACTCTGTGGGCGTTGAGTGGTCAGTGCTGGTGACACGATCCTGAGCACGCTACAGGAGGCTGTGCTGGAAGGAAGGGTCCCAGTACCAGCCCTGCCAGGCTCACAGCCCACCCTGGTGTAGCCAACAAAGGGCCCCAACCACGCTGGTCAAGCACCAGGCAGGCAGGGCTGCTCTGCACTGGCCTGGTTCTCCCCTCTGCTAATGAACTGCTCACTCGTTAGGAAAGTTGCTCTGGAACAAAAGTCGGAGTTGATTCTTTGTTCAGAAAATGAGCTCCTCTGTCAGCATGCTGAAAAAAAATATGCTCAAACTACGATAAAAACAGCAGGAAGCAATATTTTGAACAGCATCTTAAAAATTCCTCTCTGCTGTGAAACAGTGGTACCACTGAACTCAGCCACACACACCCTGTTTGCCAGGACCAAAGCATCATTAGTCTTGCATTTGGCCCAACAAAGTGTCATGCCCATTCTGCTATCTAGTGGCTATTCTTGTAAAATGCATCCAGCGCTGTACAGTCTGAAAAATATCCTTCTTTCCCCTCCTCCTTTATCATATAACTTGTTCAATTATATTGTCTTTTCTTCTCTCGATTCCTATCTACAACTATACTTGCCCAAAGCAGCTATTGTATAACCTGTGGGTCTTGGATTAAGTTCACTAGTCTAGTTGACCCTTATCCTGACCTTCACTTAATTAAATACAGGATTAAGCCCAAGTATGCAACTCAAATCTCAGGTTATAGCAGAGGGAGTTCAGCACACTGGCAAGGAGCTGACTGATGTTCATGAATGAGCTCACCTGGCCTTGTAAAACACCAGAAAGTGCATGATCCAGCCTGTTGCTTTTGGAAAGGAGAGCGGATTTAACTCTTTCCTGGTGAACCTTTCTCTGTGTTTTCTCTGATGTTATAGGTCAGCATAAAACCACATCTAATTACAGAAATGAGGTGCATGACACATTTCTCTATTGTGGAATCAAGAAAATGAGTATTCTTATTAAAAGTAGTAGTAGTAGTAGTAGTAGTAGTAGTAGTAGTAGATGAAGAAGAAGTAGTAGCGTAGTAGCATGAATATCTTTGGAGCTAGTGCTAACATTTAATGATTTTGAACTGGGACCCTCAACCATCATCTATTATTTCCAGTGCCAATGTGGCTGGAAAATTGTTTCCTCAAAGATGTCTTCCGTAGCCTAAGGTACCTAAACCAGCAGCTTTTACTGTATCCATGAATTAGAGGGAAGAGAGGCAATGCAATGCTGCACTAACTCTTCAGGTGGTGCAAACCAAGGGAGGAAATGGGAAAACCCTGACTTCCACCAGCTGATCTTCTAATCTGAGGCATGTGAAAACCGCCTGTTAAATTTCATGGGGCAAATCTAAAACCTCATGTGTAATGGGGATGATGCAGAAGTGGACCACTTTACATTTCCCATCATTGTCTATCCATACACGTAAATTGTGAGAAAGAACATCCAGTTGTTCCTGATAGGGGACTTTCTTGAGAGTAGACTGCATATGACACCAAATTTAATTGTGTTTTAAAGCACGGGTAGGAAATCTTGTTGTTGTTTTATAATAGCTTGAGCATGGGGTTGAAATCCAGGAACTGTAAGGATACAAGGTCCTAGCCTGCAAAAACTTGTTTCAAGCAAGTGGATAGTCCCTGAAAACTGAATGTGCACTGAAATATTTTGCACATTGTGTTGGAAGCTTCTCTTAATTTACTACTCCAACCTGAAATGGAGGGAAAAGAAAAATAAATAAAAATAAAAATAGAGAAGAAGCTTATCGTACAGAAGTGTGTTTAATGCACGTTGTCCAATTCTCAGCTGCAGATTCTGTGAGTAAGGACCAGCTTACTTTCCATTTCAGGATTTCAGTTTTATTTTGTTTTGTTTTGTTTTGTTTTCCCAGAGACAGTGTGAGACGAACACTGAGCTTGCAAATTATGAATTCACTAAAAAATTGTTCACTGTTTTTCTGAGGATCGTGCTACAATCTGGAACAAACCCAGTGGGACCAAACCCCTGGTGGTGGGCAGCATCTCTGAAGAGGACTCAGCAAATGTGCTGGCCAGTGTAAGAACAATTGCAAATATCTTATTTGGGGTGTCTTGTATCATCTCTATACTGTATATTGACATTTTCTTGACTCTGTCTGCTCTACAAATGTCATGTCACACAGGATGAAATGAAGAGTGGTACCAGGAAAACCATGTAATCTGGCTGGGTCAGGGACTGAGCTCCCAGGAAACCCACAGGAGAAGTCTCAGCCTGAACTCTAGCAGGGAATTAGCATTTAGGTACTTCAGGCTTTTAAATCCATTGCATTAGCTGAAGAGCATTTGTCTAAGATGTCCATTACTGGTGAGAAAGAGTTTATTTGTTTTTAAAATCTGCTTTAAATCTAATGGGCTACTGAATCTCCCCAAACTCCATTTGACAGTATTATTTTTTCAGATTAATTTTTTTAAGAACAAAGAAGCTTGACACCCCACACAGTGTGGAATAAAACTTTGAAAATGAATAAAAAGCAACCCCGTGACTAATACATTCACTATGTGAAGGAGCAATGGCTTAGTGGATCTGCTATTTCATAGGCAAAAATGCAGAGATTGCCTCTTTTGTCAGTTCATAGATAAAATCCTATTCTTTGTAATCCCTGAAGAAACAAATCAAATAAGCTCTGGCTGAGCTAACCATTTTCAATCCATCAAAGCAATCAAATTCTGTTTACCTGAATCAGAATGATTTCTAAAATGTTATTAAAAAGTAAAATGGAGTTTAACTATTCCAAAAAACTGAAAATGATGTGCAAACACAAAAGGGATAAGATTTCAGTAATTATGTAGACACAAAGTCGGTGCCATCATTTGTACCACAATACAATGTAGCTATGGCATATAAAGATAAAGCTTCCTTTGTCTAACATTACTGCTGCTAGTGATGCATAAACATAATTAATGTAAGAAGTCTTCAAAGGGGCGAATATTCATTTTGTCAGTTAGTTTTATTGCTCTTTCAAGCAAACAAAGTTTTTATAATTTAATAAACCAATTAACTGATTATATATTTCACCGAAAATATTTGTATATCACACATTACTATCGTTTCACAAATCACCCTTGTTTTTCATGAAGTAGAGCCAGCTTGTGGTGCTACAGTTTAAGCCCTGCATTTAATATTCATGTAGTTTGCCCATTATTTTGGAGGGAGTGCCTTAAGAAGCTTGTGCCTCACTGCATTCCCTAAATATAGTGGCAGGTTTCATACAAATTTTGTCCTGTGGTGGCTTTGAAATGAAATCATTATGTCATGATTCTGGAACTGATCTGCATGAAGAATTGCGTCACCTTCAGGGCAGGACTAGGTGCATTTTACCACCCCTGCAGGATCGCTTTTCCTAGTCAGCAGCGGATCGTGGGGATGATTTCAGTTGCAGTGCACATCACTGCAATGCATCCCTCGCTTGCTCAGTGACAGCTCATGGGGTTTCCCATTGTATACATTATAATATATGGGAAAAAAAAAAAAAAAAAACAACTAAAAAACTTGTAGAAATTCTCTCAAAGTCTTAGGGAACCACTCAAAGTTTGATGCATCTTTTTTTATATCATATAAACAGGGGGAAAAAAAATTGCACAGAGAAAACAAAAACCATCTCCAACTTATTATTATTATTGTCATTATTATATCATTATTATTATCATCATCATCATTATTGTCAATATTATTATTGTCATTATTATTATTGTACTGTCATTATTATTATTTTATATACAGATAGGAGCCTTTCTATTGAGATTGTACATTAACTCTGCAATTTAAAAATATCCCTGCTTCTCTAGTTGACAAGGACAAAACCTGCCTGTGATGACTGTGATTGCCCTTCAGTGTCCTGCCAAAATATAGTCCTAAATTTGTTGAAGCTATAACACAAAAATGATGTCCTCTCTCAGTTTGAAGCAAAACCTCAACTGCTAGTTATTTCATTGCATAATAAGAGGCAGCATTCACAAGTGGTTAGGCATGAGACTGAGATTGGGAACTCAGCCATCTGTTCCCAGCTCAGCCAGTGCCTTGGTGTCTCTGGAAAAAGAGTCATCCCATGTATGACTCCATTTCTCAGGCTAAATTTGGGATAATTATTTTCTGCGTCTTTTTAGAATCCTAGAGGCATTCGTGATGTGCTAACATGGCCAGTGAGGAGCAGAAAGGACTCGTGCACCACGTCTGTGTAAATGAAGTTGCTTGTTTGACCAAAGCGTATTATACAGCCTCATGATACAGCCCAACTCTCAGCTCCGTGTAATGCTGGAGCCAACCGATGACCTTCCAGGGAAATTTAGTGGGAGAAACATTTTATCAGTGGAGTTGCCCTAGAGGTAATTATTCAACTACTCCTTCTGGGTGTTTGAAAGTTAACACAATGTTTTACTTCCAAAACTTGTCTTTTCATCCTGGGAAGCCAAACAGAAATTGGGAAGTCTGCAAGGCATCTCTAGATCCTCCTGAAGCAAGTCGAACCCATCACTGCCTCTGTTTCTGCTCAAGGCTTCATTAAAGATATAAAAACTTTCTGCAGACATTGGCACTAAGTATAAAACTGTTATAACCCCCCAATAAAATAAAAAATATTGCTTTAAGCTTTGTCTTTGCAACAGCTAATCTTTTACATTTCACTTTCCCCATACAGCACAATGCTCACCTGCACTGATAAATACTAAGTAATGAGGAATATACCAAAATGTGTGGTTCTTTCCCTCTCATATACACATGCACACGCACACGCACGCGCACACACACACACGAAATACTCAGTACATTAAAGAAAGCTGTTAAACTAATCTGGTGCATCTAAATGGGCAATATATATTGAATCCATGCTCCATTGATCATAATTATTGCGGTGCCCTTTATCAAGCAGCCATCTTAAACCATTATTTAGAGATCATTTTGCTTTCCATTACTGTCACTATATTGCAGAATTCACCAGGAATTGGCTGCTGTGCGATAGATGTGTGTGCAGCTGTATTAGCCTGGAATCTGCTCGTGTTATCCAACAATGTTTCTAAAATGAGAGACTTAGCAGTGCATTCACACAACTTTTGGACAGCCTTTAACTTCTTTCTGAAGGGACAAATTATTCGCATAAGCTTTGTTTTCCATGTACCTCCTTTCCACCTCAAATTCTTTGAATATTCTCCTTAAAATTAAATAGCCTTTATGTGACTGTGCACACTGAAAAGCTTTTCTTGTCTTAAGGTGTAACTGAGAGGTACTAAATGGCTACACTGCCAGTTTCAGAGGGTGCTTGAAATGACTTGTTAACCTTCACAAAGTCTTTATTACCCTCTGGGGTAAGCGAAGGGGGGAGACAGAAGTATTTTGGCCCTCTGAAGCGATGCACCACACAGACAATATGGTAATTCCACAAAAGCCAGCGTGTAAATATCTGGAGCTGAATCCAAAGCACAGAATTCTCAAAAGTACTTGGAAAACACCTGGCTCGTTTGCCTTGTAAGAAGATTAGAGGAACACAGAGAGAAAGAGGAAAACATGGTTCTTAATAAGACCAGCATCATTTTAGACTGAATTCCTATCTCAAGCCTCTTGAAGTAATGCACCTGGCATGTGCTGCATGCTGTGATATTAATAGATGTATCAGGAACACAGGTGTTTAAGCGGATATTCGCCAGTTTAACCAGGTGTAAGGGGATTTTAATGTAGCCAAAAAGTAAGAGGATGGAAAAACAGAAGTTTCAGACATTCGTCATCAGTGTTAGACTATGAAATAATACAAAATGTGTTGGAGATAGCTAAGTCAGCATTAATCTTCTGACTTATAGCTAGGTGCTCAGCATATTAAAAGTTCAGTTTGACTCCTGATCAGTTTTTTCCAGGTCTTAACACTTCAGCGTAGGAGTCCTTATGAATGGCTTCGATACTGGGGAGCCCTTTGTGTATCACAACCTGAGCGACCTCTGGGAAAAATCACTTAACCTTTCACAGCCTTTCTCCTCCTATCTGTGAAATGAAGATAATAACACTTCCTAATCTCAGAAATTGTGTGACTTTAATTGATTATTAGCATTTGTATAGTCATTTTGAACTCCAGAGAGCGCATACACACTGCATGTGTAGCATAACAGGTAAATATCTTGCTTAGCCGTGGAGACAGTCATTGGACTTTATCTCATTGGGGCTTAAGGTCAAAGGCATAGAGAAGGCACCAGAATCTGATAAGGGCTTAAGTGGTACAGGGGAACTGCTTATGTTCTGAAGAAGCCACCAGTATCACTTTCTCCTTGACTCTAATCCACTCTCAGATGCTGTGTCTGCTACTATCAGGCCAACATCTGTATCAGTCCCATGCCTGAGGCAGAGAGCGTATTGACTAAAGGCAAGCCAAGTGAGGAAACACTCGGTGTCTTCACAGGCAGTAGCAGCCAGAAGTGTATTTAGTTCTTGTCTCTGTAAAACCTCTTTTAGCCTCCCTAACCCACTGGGAGTCCTAACAGTGGTGAAAAAAAGAGAAGGAATGAGACCAGTTTAACTGGCCAAACTCCATTATTTAGGGAGCAGGTCGGCTGATTTTGTGTTCAGGCTGCTCATGGATATAGGCATGCCACCAAACTGCCAACACAATTTCAGAGCTTCGCTGCTGTCCAGGCATGCTGGGTGTACAGCAGAGCAATGGCATGACTGGCAGCAGGACAGAGCATCTTCTATTTGTGCAAGGTGCTGACAAGTATTCGCAGCACAGGAAGCTCTATGACTGGCAGACATCCTGAGAGCTGAAAGGTTTTCCAGGTTTACTGGGCAGCCAGTGGACCAACTGCTAAGGAACTACTAAGGATAATATTGAGAGGTCTGTGATCAGATGTGATTGACAGTTTGGGTCAAGTAGAACCGACTCCATGCCAATTTAGGTGTCAAATGCATTTGGTCACTGTCTTCATGTTTCTTACTTTAAACTCCACCTGAAACCGCACTGTCTATGAATATATTACTCAGCTGCAGCAGACTGGGAACTACTAAGCACTCATTAGTGGCTGCATGGAATAAAGGAAATACAGACTACAGAACAGACCATTACTGTGTGAGCTGTAGCAAAATGAAGTTCACTGTCTCCCCAACAAGTTTAAAGGCAAGGGCCAAGGGCTAATGGATATGGAAGAGTACCATTGACGGATCATTGGCCTCCTCTGTTATGCTGCCTAGCTTTTAACACAAGACTTTGAATTGGACATATCCTGAGGTTCAGTGCCTTCCACCAGAATTATTCCATAGGGACTGTTGATGCGGCATCCTTGTTTTTGTAGACCAAAATGTGTCTTCTCCATGTGGTCAGACATTACAGTTATACTCCCAGTCTTCTCCTCAATGAAGAACATGAAACACATTGCTGCCTTACATTTTCCTATAACCCCAAATCACTTCATTCCTGTACATAGATTGAGCCATTTGCTATCTCCAGTTTACCCACGATTGCTGCTAGAAGCAGGCTCAAGACAATATAACATCTGCATTAGTTCATCAGTAGTTTTTAAACAGTGATGAGACTGTCAAGCCCTATTTTAGAAAGGTGATGACTGATAAATCATATTGTTGTGTTCTCTGCTAAGGAGTGTGAAGATAACTCTGTCTATCCATTCATTTTCTCCCAATGCTTGTATGTTTTCCAGTTCTGACCTGAAGTTTCACAGTCAAATAGTGTGACTTACATCCAGACTGTGCACGAGTTGCCGTTGGTATCTTTGGTCTGCAGATTTTGCTGACAGAATTTGATTTGGAGGGATACTTTGTGCAAACTGTCATTTTTGTCCACCATAATTACATATGCTGAGCCAGGAAACAGAATAAATTAATGTAAGGACTCCTCTGAGGCAGTGTGCCTGCTTATGCAGCATAGTGCTACATTCAGTGGGTTATACCTCCCTAGGTCAAAATAAGTTTCACTTATTGCCAGTTTCCACTGGATATTGCATAACGTAGTTCCCACTTTTGCAATTTAAAACCTTTCTAGTTAATTTGAATGTAATTGTCTTTAACTGTGTAAAATATGTTTGCCTTTCTTACTCTATCTTTAGAAAGATAATGTCCTTGAAAATACCAAGGAGACAGAAAAGACAAACCTGCTTCTGCCCTGGTGTGCATCTGCTGTACTGTTCTTGAAGAGTCCAGCTGTAATTTTCCAATATGGCATTTCAAACCTGTTTTGCAAGCAAAATGATCTTGTCATTGACAGCGTTTCCTGTTTTCCCAAGTGCTCTCTACTTGTAGTCACATCTAGGTGCTCTGCATCTATCTACAAAATATAAGGATTGTTTCTTGTTGTTTGTTTGTTTTTGTGAACATCTGTCTTGACTCCTTAACCATTCTACAGGGAAAGAATAATCAGAATATTTTGGAGGATAGAGGGCAATCTGAAAACTAGCCATGGATTTTGCAAAAATAACTCAAAAGCTTCCCTGGATTTTGGGCAGCCTGCCTTGACCATGTTTCTTTAATCTTCTGTTAGGTTAACACTAAAATTCAAATTAAGGCCCTGATTCTACCCCAAGATTGGTGTTTGTAGATTGCTGCTTATCAGGTTACATCAGCTACTACTCTCCTGTGCCAAGCAGCAGATTCTACAAGGTGCAGCGTTGATGGACGGACACAGCCCCTTGAGGCTCAGCTCATGTGAGTCATTAAAGAAAGATTTATTTCTCCTTCACTTAAACAACAAAGAGGTTTCCCACATGCAATTTTAAAAGTGTTTACATTGAAGGCATTGACTGTTTGATTAAATAATTGAAGTCACATAATTAATACCATTAAGAACAATAAATGATTTCTTGAAAAGATACAAAAAAAATAATGTATTCTCAAACAAGCTACATATGTAAATAAAAAAAAAAAAAGGCAAAAGGAATCAATATCACAGGTAAAGAAAAATGGTAAACACAGTGACTATACACTTTCCAGCAAACACATAGCTTGTATTTTTAAATTCTTCTCCAGAGCTAAGCTTTTTCTTCTCGTCAGAGTATAAGTCAATTATGCTGTAGCACAAAAAGAAATCTGCAGTATTTTACTGTCATTGTTGGTAATTTGTCCCTTAGGGTGTTAGCATTCATACATAATTGCATATTGTCTCTCCCTGTAACATTTTCTACTTTCTTTCTGTGTTAGAACAACATAAGAATTATTGCATCCATGGGTTTTAGCAAATTATCCAGCTAACTTGATTTACATTCTATTCACAAACAGAATTACAGAAGGGAAATACATTGGCTTTGTTTTTTTCCTTAGCTATCTCTTGGCCCTGAAAGATTAGAGTTTATTCTTTTTTTTCCTTCTTTCTTTCATTTGTGTGTGTGAGCATTCCTTAAAAGTATAAACAAAAATAAGGAAACACAATTGTATATAATATTGAAATCACTAAGAGAATCTCTTTTGAAAGACCAGATGCAGTCTGAAGACAAATGCATTATAACTTGCATAAGTGTTTGCAGTTTGTAAAAGCAATAACCCATAATACTCATTACACAGGTAAAGGCAATATCTTGAATTTCTTTAAGTCCTTGAAAGGAAAAAAAACTCCTCAGAGAATGAATAGACTTCTTTCTGTAAGTGCCGCAGGCTCTGGAGTGACCTGTTCACCATCACAAATCTTCTAAATATTGGAGATGACAGAATCATCCCAAATTCCCATCTCCTTACATATGGATACTTTAGTGAATATGCTGTCCTAAGCTTTTGGCAGATTTCTCATCTGGCCAAACTTCAGGGCTGATGGAGCAGCCAGAAGCATCCTCAGGGTTGCTTGATCACAGTCCAGAGGCTTCCTTGGTTCCCTGAACAAGTCAGAGTGCCTAGAGGTGACTCTTGCAGTCACTATTAGCTGACAATAAGCAACTCTCTCCTAGTGAAATCTGCTGAAGACACTTAGATTATTTGGAACAGTAAAGATGCAGATTGGCTGTGAAAATCTGTAGAAGCTTATCACTCCGTAGCATGAAAATGGAAGCTGAAATTCAATGTAGGTAATTGCAACATGATGATCATGGAAAAAGTACTTAATTCTGCATATACTTAAAAGAAGCCTTGATTGTCTACAAGCATGAGGAACAGAGTGTTGGGTTCATAATAAGCAGTTTTGTGGAAATATCAGATTAATGCCAGACAATAGTCAAAACAAATAGACAGCTTCATAATTAGAAAAGAAATAGAGAACAACACAGGAAACAATCATTCTCCTGTATAAATTCAGGATGAAATCTTGACAATGGTGCAAATGTAGAGTCCCCTCATGCCAAAGGAAGTGTGTAGGCCTGGAGAAGGCAGGAGAAAGGTGACATGGATGGTCACAGCTTAACAATGGTTCCTACTTGAGCAGATGATGAATTCAGCCTGGAGAGGCATCGGATGAGAAGGAATATAATATCCTAAAAGAAATAAGAACAGAAGGTTATCAACTGCTGTCCGTTCCAACTTCAGGATATATACTCAGAAAGACAGGTTTGGAACTAGAAAGAAACTAAGTTGCAAACAAAATCTGTCTAACTGTGCCACAAGATACAATGAGTGCCAAAGATTGGTCTATGGACAAAGCTTGTCCTGCTCTTACTCTCTTTCCAGCCAGAGACAGGGCACTGGTTCTGTTGCGTGACTGTGTGTGGCTATGTATTCACCACCTCAGCAGGTCTTCTGCCCGTCCTGTAGGTGGAAGATCACCTGGGAACCTCAGGCAGCGGAGATTTTGGTGTGAACTGAAACCCACTGACCCAGAACGAGTGGAGAGCTGTTTGGCACCATTTCTGCTGCTGAACTGACAGGCAGAGAAGAGAGGAGCCTGCCTGTAATTAACAAAGCAGCTTAGCTACTAATACCTCAGTAATGTCCCTCATATTTTAGATGAAAGGCTCAATCAGTAATTTGAAACGAGAACAAACAGACTGAAAGGGTGGCCACTGTGAGAAAAAGGAGTACACAAAAACAGCAGTTTATCCAAAAGAAAAAGTGTGTTTTCTGGATGTGCTCACAGTGCTCTGTGTACAATGGAGACTGCTCTTGCAACTGTTTTCCACATCCAAAACAAGTGAACTGCAGTGTAGTGCAAGTCCTGCATAGCAGCTCCCAAAGCAGCTCCGACAGGGCTTCACTGCAAACACCAGGAAAAATAAATGAATGAATGAATGAATGAATAAATAAATAAATAAATAAATAAAGTGAAGAATTTTTAGAGTTTTCATCTGCATTTCTCAGCAAAATTAATAAAAGGACCCGATTCTTGTCTTGGGAAATAATATATACATATTTTCAGCTGGGAATTGTACTGAAAACAATGCTTTTGACAAGCAGAAACATCCAAAACTCAAAGTGGGAAACATTTTGTTCAGATGAAGGGGATGTGAGGATGCCTATATGTTTTCATGCATCAGAGACACCTATGTACTTTTGGAGGTAATACATCAATCTCCGAGTAACTGTACTGTACAATGACTGTGAATCCCACACTACAGCTAATTTTGGACATAGTTAACCCATAACTAAACCAGAAAACAGCTTTATCTGATGTAGAACAGCTATGAGTCTGGGTCTGACAGATAATTACTTCCCAGATATTCATCCAGAAACGTGTTGTGGTTTTTTTGTTGTTGTTGTTTGTTTGTTTGTTTGTTTTTAAAAGATTTTTTTTTTTCTTCCATTTTGAAATCCAGATGATGAATTTTCCTCCATTTCTATTCTCTCTGATAGAGTTCCTACTTTCATGGCTTAGTGGCTGTTTGTATTCATTGCCCATCAAGCATGATCTGTGTTTGCTTTGCTCTCCTCCTCCTCCATCTCTCATGAATAACAAAACCAGAGGAAGAGGCCAAATGTATCTGGAATCATTCAGGTAGCAGATGAACTTCGAGTGTTGACTTTTTCACCCTCACAGGCATTGTCCATTTACTTTCTTCTTATATCCCTGCTCTAATTTGTACAAAGCTACTTGTGATTAGCTGACATTTACAAACATGTATTGATTTTTTTATTATTTTATAAAGAGTTCAAACAAATAGTGGTAGTCAATTCTAGCAGTAATCCCCCAAGAGGCAGGGAAAGATACAGTCAAAGCTACACAAGCTATAGGCAGTGCACGGTGCATTAGGGAGTAAAATTTCAGATGCCTGTGCATCCTTTCACAATAACGCTTTGTGCATGTAGTAAAGCTGGTAAATACAAATGTCGAGAGAACATTTTCAGTGAGTCATATGAAATGACTCAAAGTTGCATAAAAAGCAGCACAGTCATTCATTAAGTGCTGTCGGGTGTCAAAGGATCTCTCTTGCGCTTATGCACCTTTTGAGAAAAAGAGTTCTGTCTAAATCACACTAACCACAAAATGCCAAGGGCGGAAACAGAACAGTCAATTTAGTGCCTTAGCTCAAAAACAAGGAAGATGCCTGCTGGGGCCCCCTGACCTGATTCAAGGCTATTCAGGGACAGGGGGGAATGCCAAAATGGATTCTGCTGCTTTGCAGGTTGAGTGGAGGTACTGGATCGTTTCAGCCAGGAGATGCACACCCTGGGGCTAGACAGGCTTCAATGCAGAAAACATCTACAAGGAATAGTCAGGGTAGTCAATATGGGTGTTTCTATAAAACACTTTGCTTTACTCCTGAGGTAGGGCAAGGTTTCTTTCTCCACATATATCAAGTTTTTCCTTGCTTGCGAGTGAGTATTGATAAGCAGTCCCTGGAGCAGAGGGGCGAGATGTCAGCTTGGTCAAGTTCTTTCCAGCCGAACTCATTTTATTGAAATGGGGAGTTTGACTAAATGAACAATTTGGAGGAAAAACATTGTATTTTCCTTAAAGACGTCCACATCTATGTTTTAATGAAAATAACAGCTTCAAACAGCTCTGCTAACACTACTGGCAGTACGTTAACCTGCACGCTATTGGAGTCTATAACAAGGTTCTAACATGAAGCAAGGATTGTCCCATGTCTCTCTAAAACACTGCATAGGGGATCTGTCAGTGTAGTGGCCCTGGGACGAGATTCCAGCCAGCTGGCAAAGGCAAATATTTCGTTATTCCTAGCCTTTACCTGCCAACCTCATCCAGAAGCTTGATAAATTAAGTGCATTGATATATTGTAAGAGTTTCTAATGTATTGTAATGTCCTGTGAATATAGGAGCAGAACACTTGCAAATGATTTCAAGAATCTTCCAAAAAAAATAAAACCACCATCAGATAGTCTTCACTGATGTGTTATACGCTGTTATTAGCCAGAGTCCAACAGTCCCGTGGTATTTAGAATCCTCTGGCATTTCAGTGACCTTTTATAAGGCATAAGGCATCGAAGTATTAATTTATTTCATGGGCGTCTCATTATATCCATGAAAAAATGTTAGTCAAAAACAGGTGTCCTGATCCAAGTCCTGTATTGCATTTCAAAACCCATTGAGCAGAAGCTAATTTCAACAATTTGCATGAGAGCCTTTTGCTATCACTTCTATCATAGTATCAGTGTCAGCTCAATTTTCAGAGCAGCTGTAGCTCAAACACTGACCTGCTGCCTATTACAGTAGTGTAATGAAGTGCAATGGACTGGTAATTATTCTACATTACCGTAGATCAAGTAACATGCAGCCCTCAGTTATCACAATGGAATCCCAGTTCTTGCTCAAAATGAGAAAACTGACCATGAAGTTGATTTAAGGGTGTCATCAAAAATTACTTTCAGAGCCTGGAAATGTACTACTTATTTCCCAGATAGCATCTGAAAATGCTGTGCAAATGTCCCAGAGTCGCTGCATACTTGAATAAACTAGTTTCAAATAACTAAATGAAAAGTTGTATCTGAGAGGCAGGAGTAAATTGAGATGGGATGTTCTTAAAATTTCTAGTAATGAAATTACATTAGGCAAATGATTTCAATGTCTCCTTTCTAACACCATCTGCGAAACATCCTAACAACTTATTCAGGAAATCATGTTTTTTTTTTCTGTTGCTGCATATGAAATATTGAACATTATGAATTTGACTTGAAAGCGTGGCAAACCAGTCTCTACCTGCCTGTACAATAATGACTCCAGCCTGTACAGATCATATTCCTCCTAAAGAATAAGCCAAGATTGTCATCAGCTCTATGGTAAGATCTACTCCTTCCCCAAGCCCTCTTGACACAACCGTCTCAAAGCCTGCATTTAACCATGTCCTTTGGAGGAAGGGAGCCTTGAAGAAAAGAAGAAATCTCATAAGAAATCTGGATTTTCTGGATAGATAAGGGGAAGGGAGATTGTGGGCTGCACACTTTTATTTTGCAAATTTTTCTTAGCTAGCAATTACCAGTAGGCACTTAGCAAAGTTGTGTGCTGCTGATAGAAGCAAAGACTTCTATTTTTGAGGCAAACATTAAAAAAATCTATTCCCATGTCTCCATCAGTATCTGGCACAAAATTTTAGCTCTTCCCTACCAGAGGTAACAGGACATTAAGATACATGGAACAAGCAGACTGGAAAGTTTAACTGTCAAAAGCAGTAACATTGTGTCAGAGGTAAAATTAAGTTCTAAAAGGATAAAATAATCCCTGCAGAGCAATTTGTAAGAAACTGGGTTGGTTTGGGTGGCTTTATTATTATTAATTATTATTATTATTATCATCATCATCATCATCATCACCATTATTATTATTTTTAAATAAGCAGGGTGCCCTCCCACTTCTGAGGGATTCTGAAACCTGAGCTCATGATCTTGTATACCAATGCTGTCCTTCCCTCACCCAGCTCATCCTGATCAAGGAAGCCATAAAGTGATGGCAGCTCTGGGGTGAACCCAAGGGGAAGCCAGCTCTCAGGACAGTCTTTAAAGCATCCGTCTTTCTGTTTGTCCATCAGCTCCTGAGCTGAACAGCCCCACTCTATCACATCAAAGCAGCCAGGCTCACTGCAACAGCTACCATCGGTACTTGCAAATAATAATGGAGATAAATACTGGGCAATGCTAGAAAAACAAGTGAATGTGAGGTAGCAGATTCTCAGGAGTTTTCTTTCTCCTTTTATATTCATCTTCTATAAATGATCACTGTCAAAATGAGAAGATTTTAGAGCAGAATTTAAATAAACAGTAGATTTAAAAGAGATATCTCAATGCTACCTCATAAAGCAATTGAAAAGTGGGGCTTATTTCTACAATTTTAAAATCTGGAACCTAATTTTAAATGTGACAAAACTAGATGTGACAACTTCAGTCAGAGACACATCAATATGACAAGAGCGATGCTGCCAACCAAAATAATTTGCATAGTGAGATTTGACTATTTACAGTAAATAACCCAGTAAGGAGCCATAAAGAGTTGATTCTAACAACTGTTGCAAAACTAGTCAATAATAATAATCAGATCAGCTAACTTTGTATTTTTCAGGTAAAAAAAAATAAAATTATCACAAAGTTTGTTGCAAAGACACATTCACCACTTAATATGTATTATTCACTGGCACTAAATTATGATTCTAAATCACGAGGGTAACAAGGTGTTTTCCTATATAAGATTTAGCTAAACCTCTGGAGTTTTTAATCTGTTTTCCTAACAAAGTTTACTCAGAAACATTGGCTCTGTTCTGACTGTCAGGAGACCTCAAGTCTCTCTGTGTAAATTGAAAGAGGCTCCCCATGCTGGCTCATGTTTTTATTATGGGAATCACAATAAATGCGATAATTTTAGTGAAGAGTATGTTTGCTGTTGCATCAACTTCTAATTTTGCATCCTCAGCATCCACAGAATATGAATGAAGAACATCAATCTAACTTTGAGGCTTGCCACCAAACACAGGGATGGTCTTATCAGGTCCCCGGCAGAAAATACATCTGAAATAGGACAAAACTGTGTGGTGTTTGACTACTCATTTGAAGAGAAACATCTGAAACTTCTGCCTTCATGTCTTCACCAATCACTCTCTAAATATAAAAGCTGGGGCTCCAAATTCGACATTCTGACTTTATTTGCATTGCAAAATTTCACCAGCTACACTTGTGAAAATGAGGCAATTCTCTACAGCATCGTGCCCACAGTGACTTGGCTGAATGATCTAGCGGCTGTAAGGATAAGACTACGGTTTATGTCTACTTTATGACTCTTTGCAGTACAAAGTACAAATAGTTTAATTCATCATCCATCTATATGATATTAGGAGAGAGCATTAGAAAATGCAGAGATGCATTGCCCTTTTTTTTTTTTTTTTGTCAATCTCTGTGGTTGTATTGACTTGAATCTGCTAATTCCTATCTGCCAAAAAATTGGCTCATGAACAAGATGTATTTAAAATGGAAAAATATTTAAAATGCAAATCTCTGATGCAAATAGCCAGAGCTTTATCAGGATGATAAATAAAATAAAATAAAAAAGAATATTTTTTTCCAATAAAATTCAGCTACCAATAGTTGAGAATTTTCTATTGGAAAGTTTTTGTTTCAATGAAGATTTGCAAGTTCCACAGGGAAAAAAAAAAATTGAATTAACTAGTCCATTTGGCTTGAAAAACATTTTAAATCACTTAGTGATTTATTTTCCCTGAAGTGAATTTCCCTATGATTCTTTGCCATATGATGGTAGTTCAGCTTTCAGTTCAAGACCTCTGGCACCCAAAATCCTGGCGTTCACAGCCACTCGCCACCACTACGTGTCCCAACACATTGGTGTCACACAGAGGTGGCAATAAGGGAAGGAGATGGCAGTTGCTCATCACCCTGCTGCATAAACCCATGCAGGACATCATTGTCCTGATTCCCAAGAGGACTGGAAGCCAACACATTGATTTTTTCCTGGCCTGGACTGATACAACATTAGGGGATCAGAAGACTTGGGGTCAACATAGAAGTTGCGGCCTGATTACGAGCTCTGGGCTGTAGGGAAAAATAGATCCCAGCTATGACTCTATCAAGGCAGTGCCTGGCTCCTGTATGCTTCAAGGAAATACATTTTTGATGCAGGACATTTGGGTTGTTTTATCAGTGACTGAAGGAAAAAAAATCAAAATTGCTGAAAGTTTCATTCTCTTAGAAGAACATCCAAAGGAATGTTTGTCATTTCCTAACTGGAAATAATGTGAAGTTTCCATCCCACTGTTAAAAAAAAAAAAAAATCTGAATCTCACTTTTTAATCCTGTTTTAAGTGGAAAGAGAGGCCGAAATGTCAGCATTTCTCCTGGGATAGAAATGCTGTACTTCCTAAGGTCTGTAAACAATTTTGAATAGGAAACTGTTTCAGTGGAGATCACATTCTCAAAATGATTTATGGGCTTACCGTAGTATTAAGCATCAAATTAAGTGGCTGTAAGGATCTTTTTTTTTTTTTTCTTTTTTTTTTTTCTTTTTTTTTGTTACCTGAAGTGTACATGCCTTTAACACACAGGGCTCTAAACTAGCAGAAGGTGAGAGAGATCAATACGACAGAAAAGAATAGCAGAACAAAACACCTGATAAACACTAAATTAGCTCCTGAAAACTGTAAAGATCTGATGTGACACTGACCACTTTTTTCCTTTGAGTGGGCAAATTGGCTACAACCTGGCTGTGGTGTCACTCTCCCTCCTCGCTGTTGCACATTCCCCTCTAGTGGCTAGTAAAAGATTTATGGGATGAATTTCCTCTGAGAGCTAGAACCACGATTGCAAAGGGAAATCAAGGGGAATAAAGCCCGGAAAGACTTCGCACAACCTAGGCAGGGGGTCTTTACATCACGCAGTGACAAAACGCACCCTCAGCATGCTGCAGGTAAAGATCAAATCGCTCTTTTGGCCAGAGCCAGGCTGATTACATCCAGAAATCAAAGGCTGAGCAGCACGGTTAGTGCAGCTCTGGTTGGGGAGTGGAGTTACGGTGGAGAAACCTAAAAGTATATTTTGGATAAATATGAAAATTATTTACTTTTTTTGTCCCTGTTTTTTCTGTTTTTTGTTTTGTTTTGTTTTGTTTTGTTTTAAATTATTATATTTTATTTTTAACAGGGATGACTAGCTTTATGGTGGCTTTTATTTTGTTTTCATGTTTTGTATGTGTGTGTGTCCGTGTGTGTGTGTGTACATCCATGCTTGCTGAGGTGCCCTGGGTGTCAGCTCCACCTGTGTCTCCTGGACTTGGGGATCGGGTTCTGGAGTGTGTTTGTTCTGCTTCTGAGTAAAATCGCAGTTTGCTTCTGAGTAAAATCGTGTTTGCTCTAAGCACACTCTTCTTTTGCTGATTGCTGTGCTGCACCTGCCCAAAC
The DNA here is from genome assembly GCF_009769625.2 of Cygnus olor. Lineage (NCBI taxonomy): Eukaryota > Metazoa > Chordata > Aves > Anseriformes > Anatidae > Cygnus > Cygnus olor. The sequence goes on from NC_049175.1 coordinate 31,608,863, forward strand.
TAGGGGAAGAAGTAGACAGAGGAAGAAGTCCCAAGCACGCTGTGCTGCGTGGCTGGCTGTCCACATGCTGAAGAGAGGGCTCGTGTGTCCGTCAGGCACTCGGGGAGCCTTCAGGGATCACTGCTCCTTTTGGAAAGGACACCGGCACCTCGATTAGACCTAAATTTTAAACCCTAGCACACAGGAACCACATGTGGGCAACCTGATCTCGGTGGCCCTTCTGGAGCAGGGTGGTCAGACCAGACAACCTCCGGAGGTCCTTCCCCTTTGTGGGGCTGTGAGCGAGGCTGTAGAGCAATAACCCGCTTTGAAATGCCTTAAGCTTATCAGCCTTTCCTGGAAAAAAAAAAAAAAAATCCTGTTATAAATGATGCTATAACGGCTGTTAATACGGGACTCACAGTGTTTTGCCGCCAGCAGCCCAAACATATGTTATGTGGCAAGCCAGGTTTCAGCAATTCCTCTTAAAGTGCAGGGAGCAAACCAGGCTCATCAGGAGGCGAGTGTGTCCCTGCCACCTTCCGACTGTGTTTTCAAACAACATTTGGGAACGATTTGTGCTGCATTATGCCTTCGGTACCATCTGCTCATCATCATAAGTATAAATGAAGTGATAATGAAGAAAATGTTCTAAGCAGCTAACAAGATGATTACACTATAATAACATAATTTTGGCGTAATTTGGATCTTCAACGATCTACAAACACTTCATTTCAAAACCTAAAGGTCTGGAGCTTTGTTGGAGCTACACAGAAATCTCTTCTGGCTTTTAATGCCAGGGAAAGAAACAAACTGGTCATGAAACATGTCAGACGCCCCGCTCCACCTGTCTGCTGACTCACACTTTCTCCTGCACGGCATCTGCTCTGCTGCAGATTCCTGATTCATTTCCTTGCCTGATCACCTGCATTTTGGAAACTTTTATTCTCAGAGCAGAGCCAGTATCTCCCCAGGGCAGGAACCAACACTTTCCTGCCAGAGGGTTCTACCTGGTCTAATCTTTTCTTAAGGGAAAACAACAAGAGCTGTCCTTACAACTTCTGTTAGGACCCTTCAGTTTTGTTTTGTTTTGTTTTGTTTAATGAAGAGTAAATTGAAAGTTTAGGGAAAACTCAAAGTAGGGGTGATTTTGCATGGAATTCAGTGAAGTTTCAGGGAAAAAATAAAAAAAGAAAAAAAAGCAAAAGAAAGGAAGGAAAAAGAAAGAAAGCTGCATTTTAAAAAAAAAATAGTTTTTCTTTTAACTTTTTATTTCAAAATGTCAATTTATGTAGAAAAATAAATCTAATTTCTTTAAAGACAAGGAGTGAAATGTATCTTGCATCTTTTTTTGGGGAGGTGGGGTCGAACAGAAGTGTCTCAGTTCAACCACCTAATGAAGAACTTCATTTGCCCTGAAGTCTGGCCCAGTGTGACACAAGTTTGTATTATTCCCCAGGGTTTTTCTTCTCGGTTTCCAGTGTTGTTCCAAGAGGAAATAGCCTGGCCATCCTCGCTAGCGTCAGGTCCTGCAGTGATGTGGTTTGGGACTGCTTCCAAGAGCCCTGTTTTTCCAAGCAGGCCTTTTGAGACAAGCTTGAAATTTCCTCTGCAATGCAGAGCCTTCCCTAGCTGTCCACTCCTTTGGACCCCACAGCTGGATGCTTCCTATGTACTCCACATTTTGATATATCTTGGGGCCATCCCGGTGCTCGCACTGAGTGAACCTCCCATGTCAGAGAGATGATGGGAAGAAAATGCTGGGTGATGCATTGTGAGCTGATTGAAGCTTTTGGATAGAACTGAAGGTGGTTGTTGGTTGGTTTTTTTTTTCGTTGTTGTTGTTTTTTTGAAATTGTCAGAAATCAGGTGGACTGCTTGGATCTCTCCTGTGATTTATCTTTTTGCAGTAATGAACCCCTACAGACTATTCCACTAAACCTTGCCTGCTCCAACACTGTTGTGTGGCAGCAATGCAAATGTGCTCTACGGTTTTTAGGCTAACAGTGTGAAACCCAAAACCAATTCTAGAAACTCTTGAGCTTATTTCTTAGGTGACAGAATTTCCACGTCACCCAAGGAGAAACATTGTCTAAATTTTGGGCTTCTGCTTAGGATATTTTTTACTCCCGAATTATCTTTTCCATAGTGAAAATTTGCATGACACCTTGCTGCCAGTCTGACACAGCACCTCGCTAGAAGGACGAATGAAGTTTGTTGAACAGGTAGCACAACAGAAGATCTGCCACCCAAGCCAAGCTGCCATCCAGCTAGACTCAGCTCTTGCTCTGATCAGGGTTACAGAGAGTACCAAGAAAGAGGAAGCACAACGATTTGTATGGTGTTATTTTTCTTTCTTGTATTTTCATCTTTATATTTGTCTTTTCAGAATGAATATGCAGAAAATAAAGAAAGCACCCTCACAAAAAGATGCGGTGCTGAAAGGTACTTGTGCAGTCAAGTGACTGCAGTTGCCCTGAGGACTGACACACAATGGACGTGTCTCATGGAACAGCTATTGCTGCTCCAGGTGCTTAAAACCCAGCAGTAACAGGCTGACATGGAAATCATCCTTTATTGTTCTCACCAGACAAGTGAATCAATCAATGGATCCGCAGGAGGACTTATGATTCTTGGTTATGTCGTGGATTCTGGGGCTAATGGAAACAAACTCATCCCCTTCTTTAAGCAAAAGTATTTCAGAAGATTGCCAGAATCTGCTCTAGGACCAGAGTGGCACCAAAGCTACACCCTGCCCAGCATATAAGCTGGGTCAGAAAGTGGAAAAAGACATAAAGACCACCATATTAAAAAATAATAATAATAATAAATAAATAAATAAATAAATAAAAGACCAAATCTGAGGAAAGCCTTTCATAACAATGCTTGAGATTTCCGTGTAGAGGCAGAGGGCCAAAGACCAGCAACTTCCCCAAAAAGGAATGGCATGAAGCAGTACTAGCAGATACTCCTCGGTGATTTAACAAGACAGAGAAGTAAATTAATAAGGACCTGCAGGCTGCAAGAACTCTGTAAAAACAAAGCAAAACAAACAAGCTGCTGCTGGTGTTGTACAAATATCTTTTCTGATTTATTTTTAATTGTGAGAAGGGAAAGAGGGGGAGAGAGGGACTAACAGCCCTTGCCAAGTGTTCAGTGATTCTCATATACCTGATTCCCAGCTGCATCTAGCTCATTATCACTTCTGTGAGCATAACACTTCTCTGCGAATGCTCCAGCCACTTAGATTTTTGAAGAGGGTTTTTCAACAAGGATGGAATGTGATAAATGCAATTTAAACAAGCCACTTAATCAACTTATTTATATTAGATAATGATATAAGCTGAGGGAGCGAGCCTTCTCACGGAAACCCACAGGAAACCTCTCTGGAAAAGAAAATACCCCGAGATCCCTTCATGTGCAGACACCCTCAAAGCATTTCTTTGCTGGGCGATGGGTCTGTGTCCCCGCAACAGGTTTTGTAAGCTTCTAAGAAGTATCCCTCTAGGAAATGTGGTGTGTGTCCCCTTTCACCACGCTCCTGAATATGTCCTGAGCGATGAGTGGAGGATATGGAACAACACTGCACTACTGCAGCTTACTCTATCCAAAATGCCAGTGGGCTTCAGGAAAATATTGAAGCAAGAAATCTGTGTGGGCAGAGCTACTAAAAATGTCAGTGAATAAAGCTAGCTTTTAAAATTACATTTTCAGATTGGAAATAGGAGATGATCCGCACATTAGGTGAGGAATAGCAAAATAGAGGGAGAATTATTTTTTTGTGTGTGTTCATTTTACTTAATCTGAGAATTTAAGTTTATCCTCATTTTACAGAAGCTTGTGGAATCCTTAATTTGAGATAAGGTCTGAGCTGGGATCAGAGACCCCAAGCAGAGAAGAGGACTGATAGAAGTTTAAGCTGACAGAAGTTTAAAGAGAAACAAATGGGCTTTGCCTCTCTGAGAATGTAAGCAAAGACCACAGTTCTGGAGGGAAAACAGGACGAAGTCAGAGAGAAACGATTCATAAACCACAGACTCGACTTCTCCACTTCAGAAAAGGCAGAGGCAAAGGTGAAACTACAAGAGGATACAAGGAGAAACCGGAGTGATTTTTGAAGAGGCCTCCTGAAGGTTTACAGTCACAAATCAACCAAATTTGTGAAGCCTTTTTGTCTGTGTAAAAAATTAAGGCATTTTAATAACTGCAGGTATACAGAGATAAACAAAATACACATAATTTACACAGAAAGGAAGGATTTGTAGGAAAAGTTATAGAGACAGAAGTACATGGTGCCTGAACATGAACGGAGCACTTTTTCCTTGTGAATCAAGCACCAGTGCACACGTCCATTGGAGACCAGAAGCTGCATTAAAATTTTGAAGATTAAAATTAGTGCTGCTGCAGACAAGAATGTAGACCTTTGCTGGAGTCACTGGGGAATGTGTGAGCTAGATATGGAAAGAAGATGTCTTTCGACAACAGGATCCTCCAAGCTGTGCAATAGAACAGGACGTGACAAATAAAACCCATGAGCTCCTTTGAAGATTTGCAAGACAAAGGAGACCAGTTCAGCCTGATTGTGACCTTTTGATATCCCTGATATATGGTCACTTCTTTATATTTCCTCTAAAATGTGGAGAGGTAAATGAAATTAGACTCATATGAGATTGGGGGTGAAAAATAGAACTTCCTGCAGCATTGCAACTAAGAATAAATGTTAACTGTGAGCAGTCTGTAGGAAAAGGACAGACCACATACACAGACCCTCTGTCTCCATCCCAAGGGGCTTCTCTCAAAGGTGTGTTGAGCAAGCTGTTGTTCCACCAAGGACACCTCAGTGCTGCAGCTCAGGTTTCTCCTGCATAGCTGTGGGGGCATGGCACTGGCAGCAGCACTCACTCCTCCTTCCCCTGGAGACCCATTGCAGACCTGCCCCTCGCCCTGTGAGCATGGCTCACACATTACTGATGTCCTACCTCCTTGATCGCACCCAGGACTGGCCCTAAATGCAGCCTTTCAGAGTTGCCACCTTTGTCTTATCCTTGCTTAGCATTTGCATTTATATAGCAGCAACAGCTGTCAGCCACTGATGGCAGGATCCCAAGTCTCAACCAGGTCTATGGTTTCGGAGCTACATGCACACTTGCCATATGGACAATCCTGTAGCAACATCTCTAAGACTATCTTGGGCTGAAGCTGGAAGTTCATATGGAAATATTTTTGTGTGTGTGTGTGTGAGCTGGTTTTGCCAAACGTCCTGTTTTAATTATTCATCTCTCCTTATGAATAAATGAAAAGGAGAAACATCAAAAGTCGCCAAATACTCTGTGCTGGTCACAAACACTGAAGGTTTCTTTTTAATGTGCAATCAGAAAGTTGGATTAAGATTCACTCCTTTGATATGCAGCTGATTATTTTTTTTTATATATAAAAAAGAGAGAAATTCCTGTTTCCTGCAATTAACTGTATTTTTTTTGAAGCGCAACAGGCATAGAGAAATCACATATCTGTGGCGACTCCTTTCAAAGAAAACAATTAGCATCCATATCAAAAAGCTAATTCAGAGAAATTAAAGAACACATACATCAGTAAAATATAATATTTCCTCTTTAGCACATCTCATTGTGTACAATGTGTCACTGTAAAATTGTTAGGCTTGGAGATAATGAAGAGTGACAGTTGAAGGGTTCAGGGCTTCATATAAGACTTTTGGGTATGTAAAGATTTTAATTGCACATAATTATGAATGTGGAAGTGGAACGATTTAATTTTTTAGCTTTCATGCTATTAGAAGGCTAATAGAACCAATATCAAACTGAGTTAGTTACAGCAGAATTACTAGAAGAAGCTATTTTTTTCATTCAGCAATTTAAATTAAATCAAAACAACCAAAAAAAAATTTAAATAGTGCGTATGTTTCTCTCTTCTTTTACATTTATATAGCGGTAGCAAGATAAGTGGTGTAAGCCATTAACAACGATGAAGGAAATAGTTCTAATAAGCTTAGAGTATCCTGAAGCAGTGGGAATGGTCAGTGGGGGCTACAGAAGGAAATGGACTGCTGTGACTGTAGGGTTGCCGTAAAAAAGAGGTCTGTTAAGTTTGAGAGATGCCGTTGTTTTAGGCAGCTCTCTGTTCCTGCTGTAAATAACATACCCTCTCCCCGTCTTAGCTACACTATTGTCATACCAAGAGAAGGAATGAGCTCCTTTCCCTGGGTCTGTGTGGTTTGTGACCACTGAAAACACACAACTAGCAGAGACAAAGCGTGTCCAGTAGCTGGCAGGGTTTGTGAACAGCGCCTCACTTCAAACCCTCTGGGAGGGAATTCTTTTCTTCTTGCTGGCAATGCCAGAAGGGACCATGGCAGGGATTGTCCTCGCCCAGCAGCCTGGGTGACCCTAAGCACCAGGACAACTTCCAGGAAAGCACTGGGTGGGGTACAACAAGATTTCCACCATAACCCATTTCTGCAGGGTTCAGACCTCCCCAGTAATCCCGGTCCCCGATCTCTCCCCGTATCTTGGTAGCACCTCAGTTTCAGTTTCCCCTGCTCGCTCCTGCTGGGTACCCTCCTCCCTTGTATCTCTGCCTCTGCGGGGCATTTCCCTTCACCTGCCCCGAGTTCAGAAACCTCACAACCCTGCCTGCTACTCAATCACTCGCTCTGGGAGAGGCTGGAGTTTCCCTCCCCTGCTTTCCATCCAAGGGCCTGCTTGCTCCATGCAGCTGTAACCCAGCCTGCCCAGCGCAGGGGACAGAGGGCAGGAAGAACAGAGATCAGCAGAGAGGAGTGAGAGGAAATAGTGTCCAGACACTCAACGTTTTCCTTATCCATAACCAGGTGTTTCAGTTCTGGAGCGCTTTTTCATTCCCCGTATCATTCCTTGCAACAGAAAGAGAAATTTCTGTCTACTGCTGAAACCTTATTTAAGTCCATCTTTCAGCAGCAATTAGACGTCTGTTGATGTTAGGATCTCTTTGCAGATCTTGGACCTTTTCAATTAATTTTAATCAGGTTCATTAGCACTTTTTTAATGTGTAAGAAATGGGCAAATACATAACTGAAGAGCCACTTACCTTTTAATGAAGGTAACAAATATGCAATTAAAAAAGCTCCATCTTTCAGCAACTTTGCATTAAATTAACTTGTTTTGTCATTATTGTGCCTGCAGAATGTCACTTGCTGTGGGGCTTTGACATAAAATTCTTTATCATTGGCAGAATTAGCAAGTAACATTAAGAACTAGGAAATGACAATTAGTTCACAATTTAGGTGGGATATACAATGTGTTAATTATGGAGGACCAAACTCCATGCAATTAAAATCTAACATCAAGATAAGAATAATGTATTATTAGGTATCTGAGTATTTAATGAAGTTGCAAAATGATTGCAAAATTTTATAAATTAATTCTGAGGTTCCTTGACTATTCTTTGAATGTTTTGTGCCTTGGGACTTGTAATGGGCTGCATTTGTTGGCAAATAGAACAATAACACAAATCTCTGAAGTACAATAGGAAGATTTGGGTTTTATCGATCATATGTGTACCTGCAAAGATGTTTATTAAACGTCTTACTGCTAAAATACGTTATACTGATGTTTCTTCACTGAGATCTTAATTTCAAAGCTGCATTTGGCATACAGCTCCCACGTCCAGCAGTTTATTGCCTGTGGATCAATAAATTGTTGGAAGTTCACTCTTTATTGAAAGCTCACTCTAAGTCTCCTTAAAATCAACGGGCATCCTCCCATACTGTCCTTGCCACATCCTTGTAAATACAGAGCACACGCAAACAGCAGCTGGCTGCTGGCTTCAGCGGGACTTGGATCATGTCCATAATGCTGCAGGAGACTTGATTGCGAGGCTGCAGGTGGATGGTGGAGAAGTCATGAAGTTAGACTAGCAAGTCGTCACCTCACCGTGAGCAGCCAGCCCCGTATCATCCCAATAAACTAAACAGTAAAACAACAGGTCCTCAAGAGGGACCATTTTTCCCCACATAATTTAGGGCTATCGTGACTTCCCAAGTCAGCTACAATTGATGTCTATCTGCTGAGGACAGGGAAATCTACCTAGGCAGCCCCTTGGATGTCATCAGGAAGACCAGAAAGCGTGTGGAAGGTCAGAGCAGCGTCTGACCAAGCAGGGCAGAGGAGTGGCTCACGCACAGCTGGACTGGGACTCCTCTTCCCCATCCTCACCCTGATGGACGAGCAGCCCCCATGCAGGCAAGCAGCCTTTAAGAAATTTTTAAGGGATCTGACACTGACCCCAAGCCACTGTCATAGGAAAGAGGCCCCTTGCTTCCCACTAGCCACCATCGGGACACCAATCTCCTGAGAAGCCCAGGGGTGAGGGACACAAATCTCTGCTCCACACCTGCATTTCAACAGCCTGGGCAAGATTAAGCATTTCTGCTGGAAAATCTCTCTGTTTCATCACTCTCTTCTTTGCAAGAGCCAACAGTAAATTTCAGAGCAGCCTTGTTGGGGTTTGCTCTTGGATACGAGTCCCAGGTTTTGCCACACTGCAGTGAAAGCAATGTGCTGTGCTTGTGACTTGGTGCCACAGACACTTGCACAGCACTCCCAGCACGAGTGGGTTTCGCAGCTTCTCCGCTAGCTGGATGATCCCGCAGCAGCGAAACCTTCAAAAACTTGCAGCAACAGGAGGTCCTACTTAAACGAAAGCTGCGGCCTATATTATTTATTATCCCTACCATAAGAAAAGAAAAATATTAACCAAAGATGCTGAGAATAGACTCGCAGTGGTTTTAGTGAGCCACGTTATGTCTCAGGACCGGGTCCACTGCTGCACAGGCAGAAGAGGGATGGTCACAGTGACATTGGGGTGTGATGGAGAGCCACGTGTCCGTGTCACCTACCCCATTGCCATGGCTCAACCAGGCTCCGGTGCAGGCTGGGGTGTTACTTGCTGTACCTGCGCTGAAAGCAACACAGCATGCAGCACTGATTCTACATGCAGCCCACAAACAAGGCTCTGTGTAAACTATCTTATTTATTTCACTATCCATCCCCCACTCACCAGGCAAATTATCACATGTGTATTCAGTTTCAATAAGATAAAAAATTGCCTAATAAAATATTTACTCAGCCTTTGTCCCTGCAAGTGTAAACTCATGTAATTACAGACTACTCCAGAACCTGTGGCTATAAATCGCTAGAAATAAATTCCTCAGCACATTGACAGAATAAGGCTCCCACTTACTGTGAAAATGGGAAGCTAGTCCATGCCAAGCTGTTAGATTAACTTAATATGCTTCAACTCATGCTCCTTCCCTCTCTTCAGTCTTCAGGGAAGGATGCTTATCTCCTCGCACTGCCTGGCGATGACTGTCATTATCTGTCTGTCATAGGCTGGAAAAGTGATGATTCCACCTTTCTCACGGAAATCAGTGTCTCACAACCCAGTATTGGCTCTTGTCACTGCCTACCACAAGGGCGGTGGGCAGTGGCGCCTGGGACGTGCCATCAGCTGAAATAGGCACACAGCAGAGAGATAAAGGGACTTAGGACGCTGAGAGAGGCACAAACTGGGCAGCACCAGAGATGAGTGGTGGGAACCTCTGTGGAGGAGAAAGGGAGAGAAGAAGAGGCAGAAGGGAGAAGCTGGGCTGTGTTTCAGATCGCCAGGTGCCAAATGGCAGCTCTCATTTTAAGCTACAGGACTCTGAGTGTACCTGAGGTAACACGGACCTACGTTTAATAATGTAATGTGTATAGATGCACTCAGAAAATTCAAAGTATGCTGGTAACAAGGCAGCTTTGGTTACCTCAGCTACTAATAAGTTGCCAGTGGATATTTAAGCACTCTAGCCTGATCTTCTTTGAGCAGCCTTCCTCGGGAAATACTGTCAGCAGAAACGTGGTGTGACAAAGCTGCTATTTCCAGGAAAACATTCCTGAGACTGCAGGGGTGAACCTTGAAAGGGAGTGGGAAACCTCTGCCTGAGGAGGCTGCTGGCAGAAGACAAACAGTTAGCAATAATCTGCTCATTAGATGGGCAGATGAGAAGAGAAGCTATTATTTCTTATTTTAAATAATGTTTACACTGGGGCTTCAGTGCAGAGGGATCAGTGGAGAAGGGAGCACAAAGAATAACAATATCTTTTGTACCTGTCACTTTAATATATGCCTGCTCCCACTTTGGCACAGCACCAGAGTTTTTGAAACACGGTAGCTTAGAGCGGTAGGGAGTATATTTTGAAGGAACTTTTAATTAAGTCTGCCCTTGGGCTCCAGAGCAGAGAAAGGTGGGGGCTCTGGTGGTTGTTTTTAAAGGGTTCCTCTATAAAGGCGTTTTTTTTCCCAGGCTATCACAGGTCTAGAATTGAAGAGAAAAAAAAAAAAAAAGAAAACAGGTAACCTCTCCAGCTCAGTGGGTAATCTAACCCACCTGCCCCTGAAAAAGCACAGTTTCACAGGCTTTTTACTTCCCAAACTAATTACTTGAAAAAACCACTGCTTGGACACAAACCAGGTATCAACATTGCTATTCAGCATTGTCACTACAAACCACAGCAGTAGGCAAGCAGACAATAGGGGAAAGTAGTAAGCAAAGAAGGAAAATGTCTTTTACTGCCTGCCCTGTGAAGAGCTGAGGTGACCCCAGGCTCCCCTTTGAAAAACAGAGAAATCTTCCTGAGGAAAAGTCTGCTTTTTTTTTTTTTTTTAAGCTTGATAGAGCACCACAAAACACAGGCTTTCCTTAGCCGGTATTTTTCTTTTTTTTTTTCCATCTGAAAGCATTCTGTTGAAGAAAAATCCATAGCAAGGTCTGCTACAAGCTTTTCCAGGTGACCCAGTTGGAAAGGATATGAGGGAGAAATTTCTTTAGTTAAAGGAAACACCCAAGTTTCACAGTGATTGTGTTTATGAAAATGAGTCTGTGATATCAGCCCAGGCATTCATGTGAATCACTGTGTCAGCCTCTGAGTTTAATCTCAGAAGCCAGTTCACCTCATGACTCTACAGTGCCACTTTTGCAATGGTGCACACTAACAAGAAGCATGTCCAGTGATGCTCAAACACAAAGCCCTGCCTGAAATGAAGTCAGGCTGAGATGAGTGCTTACACCTTTAGTGCTGGAGCTTTTGCATTTCCAGCAGACAAAGATGACCAGGGGTTAACACTTGGGTGTTATGGTTTGCAGCGCCTGCAGGCAGAGTCCTTCTGGGGAAGCAGAGACCTTCCAGGGTAATTTGGCTGTGCTAAAACAAGCTTCGTTCTCATGTTTGGCAAGTTCTGGCCTGGGAAATTGTGGGAAACACTCCAGGGGTGGTGGGTGGCCAGGCTGAACCATGGGGGCCAACATACAGCCTTGCCATAAGGTTGAAAATGGGAACCAGGACTTCCTACCCCCACCAGCTTAATCCAGCATCACTTATGTCACCGTGGAATGCTTTGCTTTGAATCTCCAACTTGTTTCAAGTTCTGCTGTTTGAACAAAGGGAAAAAAAAAAGAATGTGCTTCAGCCTTAGATCTCCTTCATCCATTTCTCCCTCACTTTCTCTCCACTTCAGTGCCAGAACACAGCTCCCTCATTTGTAACTGCATTCCAAACAGGCTCTAATCAGGCCTGCTTCTTGCCTTGTCTGCTCCACACCATCCTGCACTGCCTGGCTCCCTGTCCTGACAAAACTGCATCACACTGTGAGAGGTCTTCCCGTCACCAGTTGCCCATCTGAGCGGGTTTTGCTGTCTTTTTGGAGCAGAGGGGAATAGGGGGGGTGGAAAGCACTGTTTCTGACGACATGATATAAGACAGTTTCCAGGCTGGCAAAGCAGGGTTGCATTCCTGAGAGCAAATTCAGTCTCAGTCTGCAAAAGCAGAGTGGATCTGCAGTTTCTTATGGTCTGACAGTCCTATCCCCGCAGCATCCTGCTCCGGATTATGTCTCTGTTGGGACCAGTGCTTCACCAGCACAGGAAGGGGCCAGGGCCCTGGGCAGTCATGCAGAGATGGGTACAGCCCCATGCATCCATTCCACAGCTATTTACTTTAAACAAAAACTGCAGAGGCTAAAATAAGTGTGTGAAGGGTAGATTTTCTTCCTGCTTCTGCCCACCCTTAATAAAAAGCAAACATCCCCTTTGGGTGGCAATACTAAGGAAGTAAAGATAATTTTCAGAAAAGCCAACTAGCAAGTCACTGAAGCAGCATTAACTTTCTGCCTGTGTCAGATGCCACCCTGTGGCTCAGAAACCCCTCTCCCAGCCCAGCCAGAGGAGAGGTCTCCACTCAGCACCATGATGGAGCTGGGCCCAGGAGGGCCACGTACTCCTTGTGCACACTGTGCTGGTTCTTACCCAGCGCTTTTTAATATACACAAAACATGGATGCAGAGATGCTTGGGTGTAATTATACACAACATATAGGGCCATTAACCATATGGGAGCAGTTGGGGCCCTTTGATCCTTCTTGCCTGTAAAGCTGGGCTCAAGAGGCCTGGCGTGGAAAGCAGGGCAGCGGCGGGGGGGGGCTCACACTGCCGCCCGCCCCTTTCAGTGAAGGCCAGGGCTGTGCCTGTATTTTCTCATTTCTCATGCGTGTTTGGGAACAAGCTCTCCCCACGCAGCTGGAGGCAAGCAGAGGAGTGCTGCTGGTGTCATCTCCGGCTGGCTCGGGGTCTCCTTGGGGTGCTCTGGGCTGGGCTGGAGCCAGGCCACACCTCCAGGCCCCATCAGCAGCAGGCCCTGCGCCTTCGAGCAAGCAGGGCAAAACGCTGCTGTGGAGAAATCTCCATGGTGTTCAAGGCCCTGCTCCTTGCTGTCATCCACCCTGCTGCCCTTCCTGATGGCCGACTGCTTCATTTGTGTCAGGGATGGTGGCATGGACATTGACAGGGCAGGGCTGGGAGGCAGCTACAACAGAGTGAAATGGGACTTTACATTTCACTGTGGCTTCCACCATTCCCTGACTGAAACTATTCTATAATCTAGCAATATTTCATAGATACAGTTATTTCTTTTATTTTCTATTTTGCTTCTGGAAAAAAAAAAATCCCTTCACAAAGGCATCAAGAAATTTAGCTGTATTTTACATGGTCTGGTAGGGTTCCCCAGCCCGAGTTTGATTCAGCCTCTGAGGTGTGAGCAGCCTAGACCAGATCACTTAGTTGTTCTGCCTCAGTTTCTTCTTTTCTCTTTCCTTTGCCCATACTATATATATTTTCCCTCTATGGGAACACCTCTATAAATCTGTCTTCTAGCTGGTTAGCTTGTATGTACAGAACAAGGAGGGAGAGATCAGGGCTGGAACAACATTAGGGAAGAAACCCTGCTAACAGTAGGATAAAACCAATCTACCAGCTACATTTCCAAAGGCAAGGGGGTTTGCTCACCCGCTAAACCCAAGCCTGAATGCAAGCCAAGCCTCTGGGCAGTTCACAGCTGGGTTTGCCAAAAACAAAGGACCTGCCCAAGCTGAGATGGGCCTCTGGCAGCCCCAGTGCTTCTGCCCAGCCCCCCCAGCCTGCGCCCACAAATCCTCACAGGTCTAAAGGAGATTTGCACACTTGGGCCCATACCAGTGAACCCTACTGGAGCCATTTATTCCATCCTCCTGTTGCTAAAATGTGAGAAGCAATAGCACCCTGCCTGCAGTTAGCGGTATAACCCTGCCTCATATACATGCATTACTGTCAATAAATTGCTATTGCATAGCAGGTACTTGTAAACTCTTCCCATGCATCCTATGAGAACGACATGGAGTTTGATTTAAACTTTTCCCCTGTTTCTCAATCTTTTTTTCAGGCTATTTGAGCCACAAAAATGGCCAACAGACACAGCTGGAAAACACACTGCAGCACAAAGAAAAAATAATAAGGGTTGGGAGGAGATTTTTTCCCCTCTACAGAACTGTAATTGGGCCTTGTATTTATTTTTTTTTTAAGCTCAGCTGGGATATGAACTCCTTAATGTTAGTTTGACTTATGGGAAAGGGAGGGCATTAGCATATTTATAAAAATTTACCTTGTTCTGAAACTGTAGACATGCTTCACCTTTTAATTTCATGATTAGTGTCATTTCATCATAGGGGAAAAGCCACTTTTTCTATCCAGCGGCACAAAACGAATACAAATCAAACACATGCTTTCTGGAATTATTCACACAATGTTTTCAAAAATCGACATAGTTCAATAGTTGAGCAATAAATTTTCTTACTAATGAGACACTAAAAAATGTTTTTGATGTTACGCCCAGGGAGAACTAGTTATTGCAGATTTATAGGCAATCTGTGCAAAGACTGTCCTTTGCTTCCAATGAGTTTCTGATTTTGATTTGATGATATCCAGCTGCAGAGATTTGGCCATGATATTATATAACTTGTGATATCACATATCTACAGTATTTTCTTCACTCTCAATGACTGGCCTTTTCGTACATGAGCTGGACTGTAACATCCTTTAGTTTCCCTGGGCAGACAGCCACAGTGTGCACTCTTGATGGACCTTTCCATGAAGCATACACAGTTACAGTAGGTGTCTTGCATAACTCTCTGAAATACTTGAGGAAAACTTAAATTTTGCTGCTTTTCAGCTCTTCTTGCACTCTCTTTGCTCCAGGAGGTGTAGATTGGAGTAGGTGGCAGTGTGTGCAGTGATGCACCAAAGGCCTTTTAGACAGCATTTTGCTCTTCCCTTTGTTCCAAGCACCCCTTCCAGCAGGATCCTGGAGCTGAGCCTGTCAGACTCGTACCACACAGGGCGAGGCATCACATCAAGGGATGGAGTTGCTGCAATCTGCCCTGCACACAGGAAGGTTTGAGGGCAGCCATCGAGTCCTGCCTTCAGCCTGGTGGTGGCTGGGATGGCGTTCATAACAGCATCTGTACATGAGTCCCCAGAATGCAGGCTGCGTGAAGGTAACCTCTTCTGCCAACATTTTAAACAACAAAGAGCCCAAAGGGGAGGGTTTCTCAGTTTGGGCAGGGAGTATTTTCTCCTCTTAGCAAAGGCAGAGTGGTGCATTCCCTGAAGGTAGCCACCACAGGCCCAGTGCAGGAGTCAATTCCCATGACTGCACTGGGATCCCACCGAAGACGAGTGCAGATCTTCCCTGGGGACATTTTTAATCTGAAACAAACCGAGCGGTGCCGGTATTGATACTGCTGGCAGGCCCCCTTCCATCGGAAATGAGGGAATATGGTATCTCTCAGAGGGTAATAACAAGGCTCCTTGCCTGGATACAAGAACGATGAGTGCTTCAGAAGTGCTGATGATTAAGGCCCGTGTTTAGGACGCTTGGAAAAAGTGGTCTCCAAAACGAAACAGCCATCAGCCAGTTTGCTCCGCCGCTCGCCTGCCTTCCACCCACATGGCTGCCTTGTGGGCAGCCTGCAGACAGGCTCTGCGAGCGCGTCTGGCAGCCGGCTCGCGCGCCATGTGTGCCTCAACACGCAGGGGCCGCCTGCGCTGCAGCGTGTGCTCCAGCGCGGCCACGCCGTGCCTCGCAGGCTCGCCGCCCGCACCCGGCACAGCCTGGCCCTTTGGGCCGTCCTCAGTGAACAGCACGTCTGCATCCACTCTCCACAGATGAGGAGCGCCGCTTCCTTTAACTTGAGTTCTGCTTTATTTATTTATTTGTTTTAGGTTTTTTGGAGGAAGCCTGCAGCCTCGGTGCGCTGCGAGTAAGTGGGGAGCTTGGCTTCTGGCAGAAGACAATGAGATGGTGGTGTGCTAAGCTAAGCAACTGCAAACGAAATCTGCGGAGCTATTTTTGGTTAAGTAAACATTGCTAGATTCCAGAAAATGATGAGGAGTCTGTGGCCGCCCTAAATTGTATTAAATTAACTGATAACTCACGAACGCGTAAGTCAGCTATTCTTCTAAGGGGCTGCTGGGAGCACACCCTTAGCAAGGACTACAGATGTCTTCGGTAGGGACTCCCCCACAAATCAGGCAGAGCCGTCCTCTCCCGTTCCTCGCGTGTCATGCATATGCATAATTCCATATAAATCATGGGTCTGAGCAACATAGAAGCACTACAGAAAGTTAAAAGTCCACAGAAGCATATTCAGAATGACATCTTATTCTCAGCTTTCAGTAAGCGCATTATACAGTGAAGAGTTGCCATTCATTTTTTACTCATAACCCGGGCTTTTGGTCCCCTCCTCCTCATATGCACCTTCTAGTCACATTTCTATATCCAAATTCACCACTGATACAAATGATTTCAATAGCACTTCACAAACATACACAGAAAATGCAGCCAGATGTCTTACTTGGATTTCAGGAAGGCAAAGAAGTGTCAGAATTAAATCTGGATTGCTGTGATGTTGCCAAAAATAGTTTCTGCACTCACTCTGTGTCTGTGAAGATGGATCTCAAGGCCAAACACAGAAATTAGCTTCCATATCAACATTTTACTGTCACTTTCATCGCCACGCCAATAGATTAGTTAAAATAACATCGTTTACTGGCATGGAGTGTTATTGCAAACAGATGTCATTGTTAGGATAAAGACAAGTTCTACTATTTCATCCAGGAACTTATTCATGGAAATTTTGATTTTTCTCATTGAAAAGACTAACATTTTTTTTCTGTCTTTGAATCTTCCACCCTCCAAAAACACTTCAGGGAGTGTTTTCTCCTCACACCCCCTACCCCTTCCAATAAAGAAGAAATCAGCATTTTGCTTGTCAATGCAAAAATTGGGTGGATATTTCCAGTTAAATGTTTTCCTCCAGTGAAAGACAAATGTTAATTGGAAAAATATCCATGAACAACTCTAATTTCCTGTGTATCTTTCATAATTGTATCTAATTGCATACTGCTTCCTTCAGCTCTTCTCTGTCTGGAGTTGAATAATTCTAGTCTCAAATATATTCATATTTTTCCATAAGCCTAGTCAGTGAGCTGCCTTCTCTGTGTTATTCAAATAAAACTGGACATACTATTTATAATGATTGGGTTTTGCTGCCCTCCTTTATTATGAAGGGAATATGTATGGAACATGGATATACAATTTACTGCATTCACTAGAAATGAATATAGAATCATGGAATCATTTAGTTTGGAAAATAGATCTAAGATCATCAAGTCCAACCATTAACCTAACACTGCCAAGTCTGCGAATCACTATAACAGAGACTGGCCACCAGAATACAGCAGCTCAGAAGGGATGAAGTAATAGTGCACCCTGCAGAAGTCTGAAATCCTTGTCCCATTGGAATGAGCGGCAGCACTCCTACTGACTTCAGTGAGTCTAGGATTTCATCCTAAGAATTTAATAATACTGCAATTTCAAGTAAGTTCAAGCAGAAATGCATGCTCACTGGCATAGTATAAGGCTCACGGTCTTACACAAACAAAAGCCTCTGCATTTAAGTGAAAGAATTTTTGAGTGCCTACATTTTATTTATTTAATCTACTTACAACATATTAAATATTAAATACTACACCGTAATAGATTCTATGTACTGCTGAGAAATAACTGTGAAAATCACCCAATACACAAAAAATGCAGTAGTGGTAAATTGGTATTCTTTTTTGTTCTTCTCCAGAGAAGACAGCAAGAAATAAGGTCATGTTTAGCAACCGCTTTCATGTAATATGTTGACTCATATCTGCTCTCTGGTTCTATTTATTCCATATACTGCACCTAATGGTTTGTATGTAACTCCTACATGAAAGCTGCAAAGTGTGCTTGAGCTCTAGTGCTGCAATGGCAACTCTTGGCATCTCACCAAAGCTTGTAGTCCTATTTGGTTTGATGTAAAATTTCCTTTACAGCTCAGTAATAGAGGGTTGGTCACGAAAATCAAAATCCCTTAGGAAATAAATAAATAAACAAACAAACAAACAGAAATAACTACTATAATCAATTTTTAAAGTCCAGCAACTCAGTCTTTAACTTACTCTCTGAGAGTACTGGAGAATTGACACTGGCAATAAAAGACATATTTTTAATATAAAAGTAAATGTTAAGCTGAGGGAAAATGGGAAGAATGTGTACGAACAGCCCCAGAGCACACACTAAGTCAGCCTGGCTGCTGGAAAATCCTGAGCTGAGCCTGGAGGACACACAAAAATCAGAGTGGCAGTGGGGAGCCAGGCCTGCAGCAGTGAGTCCTGCATCCCCCAATGCTGCTGGAGCACACAGGCACTCTGGTACCCCGGTGAACCCAAGAACAAGGGTGCCTCTCACTGTAAATGCCCCAGGATATCAGCAGCTTCACTGACACTTACCCTCTCTGCAGGTCTTTTTTTTAGGGTCTTGCCATAACGTGGTCTTGCCATAGCACTGCAAGTGTCCATTAAGGCTTGGACAGTTATCCTATATCCTATATCCTACATCCTATATTTATAGTTATATAGTTATATAGGGTAGTTATCCTATCCTATATCCCTATATCCTGACTCACAGCTTTGTGCTGAGTTGCTTTAATGGGTAAAAATCTTTACCCTACATCTACTGTAAATGCCTACAGGGAGCATGCTATGTCTCACCAGGCTGAGCTGAGAAAAGAGCAAGAGTTAGTTAGAGAAACTCTAGCTGGAATTTCAATCTTCTGCATTTGCCTTGACTGTAATTATGTTTCAGAATAATTTCTGTGTCAATCTTCTGCTTCCAAATATAAATGTCACTTCTCTTACCCAGGTTCAAAACAAACTGTCAGTTTGAAATAGCTTCTAACACGCTAATAATGAAATACCATTTTACCCCCACTGAGAATAAAATGCTAGTGCTAATCATACCATTCTAAAGGGCTTATAAATCAATAAACTGAGAGGCAATGAATGAACAAAATGCTGATTGAAATCACAAGCACATCAAGTATCTGCAGATAATCAGTCACATATTAAAAAAAAAAAAAAGTGAAAGATAGAAAAAAAATAGTTTTCCCTAAACATTTGGATACACACAGTGCCTAGATTTTATTCTCACTACGTGGCTTGATTATCTCACCAAGGTAGGTGAAAGCACAATTGAATGCTGGAAAAATTAGAGCAGTAGATCCCTTTGTGATGTGACATTCATTACCCAGAGTGGTACAACTTCACAATAAACTGTCACCGGTAGCTGGGATTTTTCCTGTGCCTATTTTCTCTGTTTGCTGCTTGGATGTCCCTGCATCTTTTGGTCATGAGCAGTTCTGGTGTGTGTCCTGGGGACGAGGGCTATGTCCCGTGGCCAACACCGTGGCCACAAGCTAATCCTAATGCCTCTCTGGGGCTGTTCCCATCACACATCTGAGGTTCAGCTGCCTACTAACCCAGCCCCAGCCCATCCCACAGCATCGAGAGCTTGGGGGTACAGCTCTCCCCTCCCATCCAGTGTGTCCTCCAGGGTTTCCCATTGCTTCTCTCCCTGAAGCTTGTGCTTAGTGGCTCTTGGCCATGCACAAGCTTTGATAAGCAGCCCCAGGCAGGTAGCTACCTCTGGTGTCTTGTATAACATAATTGCTTGGTGTTGGCCGCTCTGTTATGGTTCTTAGCTGAGCTGAATGCACAACACAATTGGAAAGTTCCTCCCTGGGTGAGTCATGTTCTTCCCCATCCCATAGAGACTGAGAGGCCTTTGTAAATACAGTGCTGGCAAAAGCTTCTCTCAAACATGCTATTGCCTTTAATGAGAGGTTCACACAACTGCTTACAGAATTGCCACCCCACCTGGGGTTGTCTGCAAAGCTCTGGTATACCAAGTGCTGACAAGCATTTCAGCTTCTAAGGCTCCCAGTAGCGTTGACACCATGGAGGCATCCAAATGCCTTAGCTCAGGCCCAGCAGCCCTGGCAACACAAGCCAGAGTTTGCAGGTGTAAGGCCCTCCATGGGAAACCCTCCTGCAGGAAGAAAGAAACAGGCAGCTGGGGGCTGCTAAGTCACGGCTGTGCTCCCTGTGCCTGTCACCCGAAGGAAATTCCCCATCTATAACTGATAGGATTGCAGCTGTCCCTATAAGCCTTTGGCCACATGTTGTTCCTCAAGCCCCAAGGAATTCTTGCGGGGCACCGCTACACCTCGTAGCTCACCTAGGCAGCAAACCCCACCCCTACCATCATAGGGAGCCTATGAGAAATCCCTCATGCCTGGGAAGGGGCACACGTATTTTTAACAAAAACTAGAAATCTTCTTGTTCTAAAAGTGAAGGCTGGCACTGGGTATGGAGAGACAATGTTAAATGCAAAACACCAAGAGCCCATCTTCTCTGTTTGACGTAAACTGGTGACGCCAAATAGATTTCAGTAATTTCCTGTGTGAGGCTGAGAATGTTTCTTATTTACAGTCAACTCCAAATTATTTCCTCATATACTTTATTGAATCTTCCTTAAAGATAGATTTTGTAACCCTCACTAAATCTACTTCAAGAGAAAAGTTTGTGTAATGCGTCAAGAGTCCTCTATAACTTCTTTCAGTGAATCTTGATGCAACACAATAAATACAATACAATAGAAATGCAGATGCTGGGGATTTATGGCAGAGCTTTTAATTAGAGATCTAGGAATAAATGAAGATGGGATTTTCTTCCTACACAATTGCAAGTTCAGGTAATGGATATTATGACTCTTTTTTTTTTTTTTTTTCCAAAACTTCATGTCACTATAAACTGTTTTTATGTACTGTCTTTAAAGACAGTCATTATTATATATTATTATTATATACTGTCTTTAAAGAGTCATTATTCAGTAATGGACACATTTTAATAAATTTGCTTTTCCGAGTAGGCAAATGGATTAATTGGTAGAGGATCATGGAAAGCTTTGCAAATGTGTGTTGATGACCTTGTTAATAAAACATCATACAAAATATTTGATTCACAGGAGATGGGTGGGCTCACCCCTTGTTAGTATTTAACAATGTAAAAATGTTCTTTTGGAGCAGCAGTGAAGGATCATGATCTTCAAGAGATCTGGGGTAAGAACTTCCTTTAACAAAATCCTCTGCAGAAATATAGCACATCAGAGATTTTAACTCACCGCTTGTTTAAATCATCAGCTAACGCTTTCTAGCAGTTTCCACTTGTTGGATGCAGTGAGCCCAAGTACCAAAACCGTGAAGCAGTAAATGCAGCCAGCAGTGTTACGGGATTCTGGCACAAATCTTCAAAAAGTATTCAGAAGCCTAACCACTGCTGAAATCCAGAACAAATTCAGCCTGATACTTAGGAGCTGGGTATTCAGTAACTTCTTAGTTGTGCCATGGAGCTTTATAAATTCTGCCTCCAGCCACACCAAAGATCACAGAGCTCCAACCCTGTGCTCTGTGGCTGCATGCTAGAGGTCTGCTCAGCCCTTGTTCATCACCATCGCTTCCAGTCCGTGGAGGTTGTAATTCCTTTTATTTGACTGGGATTGCAACAGAAAATTGTGTAGTAGGTGTGTATTTGTGTGTGCATGTTCAATAGGGGGTCCAGAGAACATCACAAAGAGCAAGGGCAGCCTAAGTTATTCATCACTGTCATAATACTAAGAAGATGAGACTTTTTATTTGTTATATGCTCAGAATCAGAAAAATTGGCCGTTACCTTGCAAATAACCTTGCAAAGTTTCTCCTACACACTGTTCTTCAAAAACATCCCACGTTGTCACATGCCTGTCTCTGAGAGCCTGGGAACAGCCAGCAAATATATTTACATGTTGCAACAAATTGTCCCAAATATTGTTTTCCACTAAAGTTTAAAGCCATTTCAGAGTTCTTATGCACATGTGCTTGTGCAGCCCTCAGTAGGGCTTTTGCAAGCGTGCAGGGTACATGTGGCAGCTCCACGTAAGCACAAAAAGAGGCCAAGACCACAAAACTGCAGTGTCTTTTATGATGCAGTGATCTTTTTTTTTTTTCATGTTTTCACATGCACGACAACTAAGTATTCTAGCCTTGTGGATATTCTCTTGACAATGACGATGTTATACTGGTTTTGTTTTGTACAGTATTGCTTTCTTAAATCTCTGTTATGTTCTGCTGCTGCTCTATGTCACAAGTAAAATTAAACAGCAAAGGAAGGTTTTAGAAAGGTCTATAACACTTTGATGAGAACGGACCCTGGTATTTGTAAGGTTAAAGCTGTCCCTGCTTTGACTGGTTCCCAGCAGCAGGTTGCCTGCCATTGTGTGGGGCTGTTTTGGCCCCTGGAGTTCAGCTCTGGCTATGGCAGCATCATGATTTTGGTAATTCCGATTGTCTTCGAGCCTCATCATTGCTCTGGTGAGAGCCGGAGCAGGGAAGACCACTCTGACCTTCGTCCATCTTCGTCCAACTCCTATTTTAAAGCATGTATTCCTGCAGTTGCATTCCCAGGAGCCTGACAGGGAGCAGCCACACGCGGACCCTTGTATCCCAGCCATTTTTTGGCACCAGCCAGTTAAAGCCATTGGCTTGCAGAGCAGAGCACAAGCCAGGGCTTTATGTACCTTGGCACCAGCTCCTTGCTGGCTCAGGGAACGTGCCTGGGGGACCACCCAACAGCATGGGCAGCCACCAGGAATCAAGGGGCCCCCAGGGAGGAAGGTGGGATGGGGCGGGCAGCAAGTGGCACTAGTGCTCACGGGTCGGGGAGGGCTGAGCAAACAGCCAAATGTTTGTGGGAAATGCTCCAGCACTGCAGACAGATTCTGGGGGGAGTAATAATCCCCTGCCTTTGAGATGTAGGGCATTAGATAGGTAGATGTCATAGTGGCATGTTGCTAGAATTTCCATCAGCTACACTTAAAGCACTCAAATGTTAGGAAATGTCAGGATTTAAGCTACTGGGAGAACCTTATCTCTACCCTTTTGTGTGTTTGTGCTGCACAGGGTAAAGCACTACTCTGTAAAAGTCAAAGACATGGCTCCCTGCAGAAATATGAGTTAATTGGGTCACTAATTCAAACTTTTCATATTCATCTAATGTCCCTTCAATAAGTGATTTAACACCTGGTTAATCATTGTCCACTTCTGACTGTCACAACATTCCGCCTACAAATTTTTGAGCTCTATTTCAAGGAACGGAAAATAAATAAATAAATACATAAAATTGAAGTAACCAGCTTAAAATAACATTTCTTTGTAGAATGGAGCATTCACTCTCTCCCACTCTCTCTCCTGACCAGGGAGCACCTCATGAAAGTGAGAGGTGAATAAAGCCCGGCTTTAGTGGAATTGCTCCATTCTGAAGCTTCCACTGACATCTGCTGGAGACAGAATTTAAATGCTAGACATTTCTCGGTTGATCATGTTAAATCGGGCATAAAATACGTTACTCTCCCATTTAATTAATGAAGCACGCTGTGTGCCTGTAACAGTAAAATCTGGACAGAATCAACAAAGTCCATCTGCTTTCCTTTCTGAGTTTGTGAAAGTTGTCACAGCAGAACCGCCCAGCCTGGCCCGTGGCATAGTGCAGCAAGGAACCTCAGCCCAAAGGATTGTGTGCTGCTGCATTTCACAGTATGATAGGGGAGAAAAAATACCCTAAAACACAGGCACAGTCCTAGAGGTATGAAAACTAGAAAAAGCATCACAGTTTTAATAGGATATTTATGTTGTTGTAACACCAGCCTGCTCTTCTTGGCCATGATACAGGGTGAGGCACTGGTGGACCTAAGCCTCTCCTTGAATTTCAAATTGTAATGTTAATACATTTGTAATAACTCAGACAGACTTGTGATGTAGGTAACTAAAAATGCCTTTATCACAGTTAGCTCACCATGTCTAGCTTGTAACACTGGATTTCAACTAAAGCCACAAACTTCTAAAAACACTACAGGTCCATGCACTATTTCCCTCAACACTGATTTTCTAAAATCAGTAAAAATAAAGATTAGGTGCCAAAAGTTACAGTAAAGTTTACAGTTAACTTTACAGTTACAGTAAAGTTACAGTAAAGATTAGGTGCCAAAAAAAAAAAAAAACTATATTTTTTTTATACTTGTTAGATTTTCATGGTCGTTTGACACTTTCATTACCACCCTGCTAATAATGTCAGGTTAAAGCTCAATGGGTAGAGGTTAGGCGAAGTCCCTCTAGTTATGACCAGAAGGTGGCAGTGAAAGAGCACCCAATGCTTGGCAAGCCTGGTCTGCGACCTCAGGTGCCATTTAACATCCCGGGCAGAAATAAGGAATACTTTAGATGCCAGAACAGCAAACAGCGGCATTTTAGGGTATTTTAAGACGTATCTTCTATCTGTGGTACTCAAAGTGCCAAAATCTGTGGTCCCATAATTACTAAGATGCTAATGTGTGAGGAAACACGTGTTCACTTTAAGAGAAGAAAAACTCTCCTCAAAGTGTTATTGCAAAAGACTGAATTACAAAACAGCTTTAATCATCTTAATTAATCAAACGGGTAATTAAATTTGAAAATCTGAATATCAGGCCCACTTCAACTGCCTGAAAACACAAAGGATCCTCACAGTAAGCAAAGGTCTCCGAGTTTACCCAGCATCATGATTTACGTCTATATTAGTTAAGGAGCCTGTGCCCCCTTCTCTTTGCCTTTATTGCAAGGAAAACTTAATCAAACCCTCCACAGGGAAAGACAATGCTGTTTTAACATTAATTTAAAATATGTTACCATGAATAACATTAGTGTCCTGCAAGCTGCTGCAGGTGGAGGGACCTGCTGGAGTCTGGTTTTAATCCCTTAAAATGGAACTGGCACCTTGCTCACTCATCTGTTTTGTATTTTGCCGTTTAAAGAAATAGCTTGTAAAAGATCTTGCTCAAAAGAAGTGTGCTTGTGGGAAGGGGATTTGTCTGCAATCAGAAGGCAAAGCGATCTCTGCAAAACCTTCCACAAAAGAGAAAAATCCAGTAGAAAAACTGACTGGGATGAGATGGCAACTTTCTGCCTTGTTTCTTTTCTGAAGTGAAACTTCACTCATAGCCCTGGACAATCTGGGGCTCTCCAAGCTTCTTGAAACCAGTGGCTGGTCTGGCCCACCCTGCAGAGGTGCTGGGAGACCCCTGCTGCCAGGGCAGCTCCATGGTGGGGCTGCCAGGAGGGACAACCTGCGGGCATGGCACCAATGCCTGCCTGCCCCTGGGGAGCCCCAGGTCTGTCCCCACATCTGGGGGCTCAAAGGATGGGGTAAAGATTCAGATTTGCTCACAGATATGGTGAATGGGGAATGCAAGGTTCAAGAAAAGGGATATTAAGTCTGAATTAGGCTATGCAGAGGTCTGCTGGCACTTCTCAGGGAGATGGGAGGGTGTGCTTTAAAGCTATGGGGTAATAAAACAACAACAGGGTAAAGAGACACAAGTAAACTGATGAGTTAAGGATAATCTGAAGAAAAAATATATAGTGGGCAGAGCCTCACATCTACTACAGCTCTGGTGGGCCTGACCTACTGGCGGTCCTTTGGTAGGCTGCGTCAAGGGAGATGAGTCCTGTCCTGACATACTGATCATGAGCAGTAGGTGGGAGGAATGGGAACCTCTTCTCTCTTTTCCTAAATGTCCATTCCATCCATGCATCTTACCTCTTTCTCGTCTCACCTTCTATTTCGGAAGAGCCAGACTTCATCAAGACAGCTTCTGCCACAAGGCTGCTGCGAGCCCAAAGGCAGAAAAGCAGCCGCCATTAGCAGGAGAGGCAGCGGGTGTTTGTACGTGCTTGCCAGACCACAGGGTGCCAGATCAGATGCCAGATCACAGGGTGCAAGATCAGACCACACGCTCTGCCTGTGCAGCCCCTGCAGCAAGGCTGCAAGTAAAAGCCAGCACCAGCGAGAGAAATGCAACGCTCTGTCCCGTCCCTTGCTGAATGCTTGTCTTATTCTCTACTAAAGAGGGCAGGATCAGACAACACAGCAAAGAGACAGTAGAAATCCTCCCTATTTCATATTTTTGAAGGATACTTGGCTTTGCTTTTCCTCTTCTATGCTGTGTTCAAATAGAGATTTCTTCTTTAAAAATATCCCTTCAACAGGAAGAGAACAGACAGTAATTGCTGTGAAAATCTTACAAACACCTATGATTCAAATGTCTTAGCCTTTTTAATTTTTTATTTAAAATTCAGCAAAGAAAAGGACAGATTTTTCTTTCAGGAAAAGATTTTTGATGGATGAATGAATAGGGTGAAACAGGGCAGAACTCTGAATCAGGCTTTATTCCTTTTTATTGGGCAGAGCAGAGACATTAATGCCTTCTCAGCACGTCAGAATTAAAAGGACAATCCTGTGAGCCAGCCAGAGATGTGGGAGAAGGTTCAGAAATGTGGGGAAAAGTCCTGAGTTCTTCATTCACCTTAAACATAGAAGTACCTACACAAAGGAGAGGCTAGATCAGGCTGCTGAGGCAAGTATGAAAGAATAGAATAAGCAAGCAGAGAGAAAATTTTAAAACAACAAAGACACCGCATGGAAGATAAGTAATATCAGGGCTAGCAAGAAACAACTATAAATATACATGGAGAGAGAGTGAAAGAGAGCAAGCAAAGTGTTTATTCAGTAGCAAATGAAAAAGGGAAATCATCAGCACAAAAAAAGCCAAGAAGGCCAGAATACTCGCTGTCTTATTTTGCATTTCCAAGTGAAAAGATCAAGTGCAAACGATGGCTGAAGTAAGCAGCAGCAGCAGCAGTGGAGCCGTAGGATCTCCCCACAGAAGTGCACAAGAAGACATCAGTGCACTTAAGGAACTCCAAGGGCTTCATGATGCCTGAGACTGATGGATTTATTCCAGGAACCTGAACAAGAAGATGACAGAAGTAATGTCAGAACCACTTGTGGTTATCTGAGAGAAGTCAGGGAGTGTAAATAAGCATCAGAAGACTGGAAAAGGGCAAATGTATTCAGTTTCTAAGAAAGGAAGGAAAAGACTAATCAGGGATTTGTATATCAGTCAGCTTACCTTCAAATGCCAGAAAAACCCTGGAATGAATAAAATCTTTGTGAACACATGAAAGAAAACAAGGAAATGAGTAAGAGTCAAAATGGATTTGTCAACTGCAAATCCTCTCAGAGCAAACTCATTTCTTTTTTTGAATGGGTTGAAGGTCCGGATAGAGAGAAAACAATAAATGTCATCTAAAATCACAGAATGGACTTTGATACCTTCACTAAAGACCTTCTAATTCAAAAGGTAGAAAAATGCATTGTACATGAAATGCTGATATAGCACAGGTCAAACATGCTGAATGAACATGCTGAGCTAAGCAAAACGTAGCTGGCATCAGTGGCTCTTGGTCAAAATAAAAGAGTATAATTAATGGGATCCTCTGACAACTATCATGGAGTTGGCTGGATTAAAAATGCTTTTATTAATGACCTGGTAGGTACAATAGGGAGCTATACTGTTACAGCTCTAGGGAAAAAAAAAAAAAAAAAAAGCTATGAAGAGGTGTAAGTATATTAAGAACAGGCCTAGATACTTAAATGAGCTATACAAACTATAGAAGTTATATGAAGACGAACACTGGATTCACCCTTATAGAACCACGTAAAATACGTGCAGTAGGTGGGAGTGATAAGCTGAAAAAATAAGAGATGCAGAACAAATAGAAACTCCAGGAATCCAAGACTGTAGGAAATCATGAGCAGAATGTGAGCCAATGCTTTCCCATGGTGTTGCAAAATGAAGGTAATCATCACTGCAGCCCAGGATACTGTTCTCTGAACAAAACTCATGATGTTTGCATATAATGAAGTGACATTCACACAGTGCAACACTCAAACATGCATTTGAGCCTCTGTACAATGATCCATTTCCTCACATCATGTACTTTCACAGAGCAATTAAGCAAAATTGCTCATGTTCTGTGAGAATGAACCTTGCTGGAAGGGACTGATCTAAAGGAAGAACCTACCTCCCCTAATGGCACTAACTTGTTTCCCAAAGGCTGAAATTGCTAAATGACCTTCTGTGAGTAAAAGGTTTGACACATTTAAAAAAAAAAAAAAAAAACTTTTTCTTCAGCTGGCCACTGCTGAACCTTCCCTCTGAGTTGCACATGAAGCTAATGCAATATCTATTGATTTGGCACTTTTGTAGCACATGCATACGAAAGCAGAACCTTCTGCCATAGATTGTGAGAAACCTTCACTAGACAATATTTCTTATTTTTAACACTGTTTTCTCTTATTCTAGCTGTCTTGTTCTTGCCCTGTCTGCTAGACAGGAAGGACAAATATATCAGAAGAGTATCCATCCTGGAGGCTGTGGGAGGTCAATCTAGGTACAATGCTAAACACTTGAGCTCTTGAATATTTTCCCTTCTGTTCCAGTCCTCAGGAGCTCCTGTGAACTAGCAGCCAGACAGTTGACATGGTCACTCCTTGCTGCAGCCATGGAAGTAAAAGCTCCAGCTCTTTTCCCAGGCTTCTTTTACTTTAACAGCAGCTCTGACCTTTACAAAGAACAGATCCTAGGTTCCAGACTACACGTATAAACACTTGTTTATATGGTGTGATAAATCAAAGGCAGAAATAGCCTACAGGGTTCCTTGCTACACTGCACACTGTGAACAAATAATTTACTTTCTGGGGGACCATTAATTAGTATTGATTTGTCTTCTTGCTCAGACAACTCACAGGCATATGGATAGAAGGCTGCGTGCCAGCTCGTTCAGCATCCAGAGCCTGTTATCCTGCAGCTTTCTACACAGGTTGGAAAGATTTGCAAACAGAAGACATATAACAGTCTGAAGTTCAGTAGATCTTCAAATCACCTGTTTTAAGTGGCTGGTGAAAGGAAATAGATGAGGAGAGGGGGTTAACAAAACAGAGAGGATCAAATCTGACGCATACGAAAAGACTCAGGCCCCAGCCCAGTACCCATGAGTAAGACATCCCTATGAATTCACACGTTGTGAGGCTAAAACCTGAAAGTCAACACTGTACCAGCCTCAGTTTGTGGGGATAATCTGAAAGAAAGACCACCACTAAATCTGGCTGCGCAGGGAACACGTTGTCACAGCTATAGCCATCCTTCTGCCCGGGTAAAGAAAACCAGACTGAAAAGCAGTTTTGTATTTTGGTAGGCAAATGTTGTCTCAGCAACCCCGACTGAGAACATGATTTCTCCTTCCCGGAGACCTTCTCTAATGCCATGCCGAGATGTTGAAAGGCCAAGTGTCCACAAACCCCCACGTTCTGGGGTAACGTGCCTCCCCTGGTGCCAGGAGTGTGACCGTGTGGCAGGCAGGCTGGTGGCTGGGCTCCTGCAACAGAGGCTCAGCCCTTGCAGGCTGGAAATGAGGGCAGGTGAAGCAACTCAGGCAGCTTTGGGCAAAGAGGTAGCACTGATAACGCACCTCAGACCGGGCTTGAGTGACCATCACACCACGGTAGCTGATGTTTAATTGAGCCAGATAGCTCTCCAGCTCCCCAAACATTGTCAGGAGCTGTACGAGCAGACACGTGCCAGAGCCTGCTGGCAGCACACAGAAGCCCGATGCCACCACCAGTGAGTGTATGAGTGCCATGGAGCAGGTTGTACCCAGGAAGACCCAGAGCCCAGCAGCTCTGGCTTTTCACTGGAGGAAGCACGAGGAAGAGGGCTAGGGTTGAACCGAGCTCCTACTGATCGCTGGCACGAACTCCACAGCAAAAGCCAGTGTTAGGTGGGAACAAGTCTGGCTTTGTACTGATTGCACTGATCCATCAAACTCCTTCCTCCAGAGAGCCCCAGGATCAAAAAGCATGTAAAAAATTGGCTGTCAGTACCTCCTGTACAAAGAGACAGTGGTTATAATTAGAAGATCAAGTTTCTTAGAAAGCTTATAACAGCTTAGGGACAACGTTTTACTACTCCAGCAGAACCAGGAGGCCTAAAATGAAGTGGAACTTCAATTCCCTCATTGCTGCCTCCTCCCCTGCCCCAGTCTTTTTTATAAATTTTTGCTCTCTCTTTTCAATATCTATTTTCTTAACAGATTAGGAGGGTTCTTTCTATTTCAATAGGCTTCTCCACGAGTATTAAGGGGTTATTCTAATCATCCTTTTGCATATGTGGATTCTACTTGAATACATATAATAGCATCTGCTAATAATGCAATCCTGTAAAACTTGTTGTTTGGTAGCTAGCACTCTACACAACACTCCCGTGCAACCCAGCCTCTGGCAACACTGCCAGCATTTTGTGTGGGGTCTCTGGGTGCCTATTCAAAGGCTTCTGGGTGGGACAGGAGCTGGAGGGCCAGCGGATGGTGGTGGGAGGACACCGTGTTCTTCAGGAGGATGAGTTCTCTAGGGGAAGAGGGTGTGAGGTTGCCGAGGGTAGGGAAAGCAGCATTTGTTTCTCTAATTTAGAAAGAATTAAGGAGAAAACAGCTGACTAACAGGTTCCAGGGAGACAAAGAATAACTTGTGACACCACAGTGAATAAAGATCTAGCTATTTTATTCAAGGTCAAAATGCTGAATATTAAAATTTTGAAGGGAAGCTGATATTAGTTCCTTGGACAGCTGGAGCTTGATCTGCTGGATAGTTCTGATTTAGAGTACTTGTTTCAGCTCTGGATTAAGGTGATAATTATCTATACTGACGTTCTGCTTCATGGCTCGTGCCTCACGGATACTTGACAGTCCTACATCTGTCATAGGAGGAAATATCACTGACCTTGGACTCTTTTGTTTGTTAGGAACTGAAAGATGTGCATGGAGGGGGGCATTGTGTTGCTGCATCCTGAGGGATTCTCATCTTCTGTAGCAAAAATAAATAAATAAATAAATAATCAGTTCAAGAATATTATAGAACAGGGAACTAATAGGGTGGAGTCTCACTTGTATACCACTTCTAGGAGTGTAGAGCAGGAAAAGGGAAAATTAAGAACCCCTTGAAAATACTTGTTGACTCGAATCTGAAATTAAGACTGCTGCTGACTTCAGTGGAGCTGGGGCCATGTTTCTGGGGTACCTGGGAGCAGCCCACAGCATGACCAAAGGCCTTCGTTCCCTGTGCAATCATAGAGGCATAACTTGTATTTTCTTCTCTTATGTTCTGTCCAAATATCCTTCAAATTCAAAACCTGCCACATCACAGTGTTTAAATGCTATGAATCACATAGGTGTTGTATGTTCCTATCAGGCTTCTCTCTGCTTTTCAAACATGATACAGCTTTCAGTGACAGCTTATCCCACCCTGCTGCTTATTTTGAACTAAATGAAACTGTTACTCTGTGGCAGATCCTCATATGGCTAATTAGCACTTAGTGGCAAATAGACGTGGGGTTGAGATTCAATGAATAATAGGTATCTGTTGGATACTTCTGCATTAGAAATCAGCATATTTCTGATAGCCAGACCCTATGTCATTGTGAGTAATGTCTTCCTTGCTGTGTTTCAGCAGTTACTAGCATGTTAGTACGGTGATTAAAAGCGGCAGTATCTAGCTCAGAAGGAAAGAATATTTTCTACAAGAGTATTGCTCTCCCTGGAAACATCACTGCTCTCAAGCTGCCAAAACCAAATGCAGAAGGCAGAAATTCCAGGTCGCAAGAGTTACAGTTTCACAGAAAACACCTCTAGCTATGTGAAGATTAAACAGACTACTTCAAAGATTCCAACACTCCTCAGTCTTTTCTTTTGGTTTTAAAAAGGTTTAGTTGTTGTAAATAGGGCATTAGCAAGAGCTTCTATTTACATGACTTGCTGTTTTCTATCCTTTGGTTATGCTGTGAATGTTAAATTAAAATCTTGTGGATATGCACCTCAAAGCTCATTTTGAAACTATTATCTACAGCAGAAAATCACGTAGGTTTGGCTGAGGCTCTGGGCTGCAACAAATAAGAGGCAATGTAGACACAGTAGTCCCTGCTCAAACCTTTATTTCCCAAAGAACGTAGGCTTTCTGCAATAAAAGGAGAAATCAAACTGCAGATCTATGTGTCAAACATCTGCAATTTAGGGCAATTTGGAGGGCTTGCTAGGTTTTTAAATACATGACTTGCAAGGCTTAATGTAGCTCTAGACCACTTCTACCCATCTCCTCCGGTCTCAATATTTGAATGTGAATAGCTTCAGATTTAGAAAGCTGTACTGACACTTTCTCTTCAGTCTCTATTCACTGCTGTCAAAAATGTTAAGGTTATTCTTGTACCAGCTTGGCCTTCCCACCTTCCACCCCTGATTTCAAACACTTCACATTAGAACTGGGAGCATTGTGTCCTAATGCCCAGGAGTTAAGGCACTTTAAGAACTATGTTGATCCATTAATGTTGATCCATTCTTTTAATATG
This sequence comes from Cygnus olor, assembly GCF_009769625.2. Taxonomy (NCBI): domain Eukaryota; kingdom Metazoa; phylum Chordata; class Aves; order Anseriformes; family Anatidae; genus Cygnus; species Cygnus olor. The sequence goes on from NC_049175.1 coordinate 31,640,976, forward strand.
TTTTGGTTTACTTGATAATAAAGTTCACATGTATAGCAAAGCTATTTAACTTAGGGCTGCTAGTTACTTTATCATTGCTGTTTAAATTCTTGCAAAGCAGATCTGCACTAAATTGACAAATGATTTAAACTTCTCAAGACTTTTTGGGTCAATACACAGGAGCATCCACAGCATCCCAGGCACTGTCTGTACACTGCCCTGGGAGAAGACCTCACCCAAAATATTGAATGCATATATATTGAAAATATTGAATGCAGAATAAGTTGCTCTCCAAGCTGAACTAGCTGACAGCTGCCACTGAGGATGCAGAGTGAAGACGTGACTTTAAATCTTGCATCTACGAGTAGGTGCTTCATACTGGGATTCATACTGCCTCTGCATGAGAACGAATAGCCTGGAACTCAGGCACCTTTTCTCAAAATATGCAGGGGGAGAACGTAAATCATCTCAGTAAGCTACTGAAAGACAACTTTTGAATACATAACCACATTTATCCAATAATTTAATATCTTCTGGATGTGGGCGGTCTGGCTTTTAATCCCACTTCTGAAGTTTGAGCTGCCTTTTATGTTCTCACCTTATCCCTAATCAGCAACATTAAAACATTTTAAACTGCTTCATGGGAAAACATGTTTCTTGATTTAGCAATTAGGGAACAATTTAACTAACTATGAGAATATGCAGATCTTCTCAGACGCTATGCAACTTTTTTTTGGTTGAAAGGGTTTGGAACAGTGCTTTCCACAATGCCTTAAAAACAAATAAATCCACCTTTTGTGAACTACAGCAAAACAGGGCTCTTCAGAAGACTTTGTTGGTGATGTTGCTAGAACCTGGTTTGGCTGTTGATGCTTTGCATTTCATCTGTCCTCAGTTTGTGGCAATCTTCCAAGAGGAGGCACTATCAAAATGATTTACAATTAGCTGTGACTGACAACAATTGCAAGGGTTGTACAAAAAGCTTTTACAAATAAACATTATTTTATATAACAGCTGTGAATACATGTTTTAATGGAGAAGTGATTCACACTGACAATAGTATTGACTTTGCTAAGATTAAACAGGTCTGCCATATGCTGTGTCTAGTGCTTCAGATGGTTTCACATTTATTTTTAATTTTTTTTAAGTTATGCATATTAACAACAGATGTTGAATTTCAAAAGGATCCAACAACCGAGGAGAAATCATTCCAAAGTTGAGCGTTGAAGGCCTTTCTTCTGAATGATCCGAAATAATTTGTACACAGGGACTCAGGAAACAATTCCAGATTGGTGATGTAGCTCACGACTAGCTCTTGCACACGGTATTTTTATTATGTTCATCTTGGTTCTGCCAGAGTTGAATGCAGTTCCCACAGGTGCAGTTGCTGAGGAGTGTGTTGGTTGAACCTCAGCCTCAGAACTTCAGGCCCAGTGTTTCAGCCAGTTTCATAAAAGGCCCTTCCTCAGGTGTGCCCCCACACAGCTCAGCTGTCTCTGGGCCATATGCAAATGGTTCTGGCATTGTGCGTGCACCTGACTTGCCTCTGTTAATGCTTGTTGTATTGCTGAGGGCCATGAGGAGAGATGCAACACAGCTGCTAAGCTGAATGGCACGCTGCAGGTGAAGGGCCACACTCGCAAGAAGGCTTGAGCAGTTCCTCCTCCATTCATGCAGAAACAGCCTCCGGGTGGTCACAGATTCAGCCTTTGGATGGCTATTGCTCAAGTGCAAAAATATTCTTTTTTTTTTTTCTTGCCCTGACTCCACAAGCCCAATAAAGGCTTGTTGTACAATACAGTGCATTGTACATCCTTCACACTCCCAAATGCAGCTGGCTACATGAACTCGAGATGCAAGGAGCATTAAAAACCCATGACTGCATCACAGCCAACTCTCCTCTAGAGTTCACCTGCCTTGGGGTGGGTGTGATGGGGCGGCGAGCCCAGGTCACTGCAGTTGATAAGGGGTCCCCCCCCATGCAGGATTGGTCCTCAGCACCACCCACATCACTGGGATCTCACAGGTCCTGGAGCTAAAACCCCTCCTGCTGCTGTGAGCTACAGGTTGCCTTTCTAGCAAGCTGTCTGGAAACCAACAACTGCAATCAGCATGGAGGGAAATCTCACTGCTCCTTTGGAAGGCACCAAGCTGCTCTCTGCAGTACTGCCAGCTGCTGAAGCAGCATCTCCAGCAGCTAATGGAAATGTAGAAATTGTAGGAAATATAGATGTAGGAATTAAAGCCATCTCCTCCCATTCTTTTGTATGTTTCCTGCAGAGAAGAAGGAGAAAAAAATAAAAATAAAATAAAAATAAAATAAATTACTACTTAATGGGGTTAATTAATATATACAAGATGCAAAGAATGCAAAGGCCAGTCAGCTGCAGATAGCTGTGATCCTAAATTGGTTTCCAGTGGGCTCCAGACACAAAGTAGGGAGCTCCTAAGTGCACATTTTATTATTTATATCAATTACTAGCTTAATTAACTTAGTTTGACAAACCAGGCTGGAGAAAGTGAAAGTAAACCACAGGCAAGAAAGTCAACTCCATCAGCTCCTTGGTGAAGAGATCCCAAGGAGGCGCAACTCCCAGGGAGATATATTTGAGCTTTATGCCCTCGACCCTTCACTTTTTGGATAATTCATCAGTGCTCTTTTTGAGGAAAAAGGAAAAAGAAAAAAATATGGTGGGCTGGAGGTAAAAATTCTTATTCCTTCATGAAGAAGTGTCCAAGACAGCCATCTCACAGGCTTTACTTCCTGCAGATAGTTTCCCTCTCTGCCCCCTTCTTGCCTGGTGGGCAGATGGATGGATGCTCTGCACAGTCCCGTCCAATTTGGCATTTTATCCCAGCTGCAAGTGAACAGCTTTCAGCTTTTATCTGCACCATGTATAGTCTTAGACCGCTAATTATAGCTCACCATTTCTACCTCAACAAGCAAGATTCATTCAATTAAAACTGCACAGAGCACCTGGTGTTCAGCTGGTATAAAAAACATCAGCTTTCCCCAGTCTCTCTAGGTGGCAGGCAGTCATTGTGCTCCTTACAGCAGAATGTGCCTCTGCCCATCCCAGGTAATCTGCCGTTACCCAAATACAATGCCTTCATTTGACACAATTATAGATCTCTCCCTTTTCTTCACCCAGCTACAAGGAATGAACTTAAATCAATGTATCACATGAACCATTTATTCTGTGGTGCCTGCTCTGGTGGTCTGGGAGAGACCAGCTCTAGCTGACCCTAACTGAGGTTTGATTAACTGTTCTTTTGCTTTTGCTGCTTGGTTTCACATTTAGTGTCCTTAGTTCTATTTTGTTTGTTTGTTTGTTTAATTTCTGCTCAAATATTGATTTGCATTTTTGTGTTGTTCCTAAGTGCCTTTTAATACCAATCTTATGTTTGGCCATAGGGAGTAATTTATGTCTGATCAAGCATTTCTGTGTCTGCAGTCACTGGAAATACGTTTGCTAGAATGATGTCCTATAAGTCCCTCCAACACATATGCAGAATATCTTCAAATAGTGAGGTTGTCATTCCTGCTAGCTTAATCTGTGCTCCCCACTCCAAACTGAGACATCTCTCCCCCTCTCTCTCCCACTTCTCCCCATCATCTCCTTTTGTATCTCCATCATCTCCACACTTAAGATATGCAGAGTCTTCTGGGAGGCCTGGCCCCAATTAAATCTTCCTGTTGATTTTAACACTGAGTAAAGGTGGTCCTAAATTGGACGCCAAAGCCCAAAACTCACCATGCCCTGATAACTCACCTGCTGGCCAATGCATTTGAGATCTACCTGAAAACATCCCCTGCTAAAGCTCTCTTAATACATGGAAACAACTCGAATGAAATCCCAGCAGACAGGACACGTAGAGCATCCTGCTCACCTCACAGAGCATTGCAGTGGATTTATGTGGAAAGGTTTTGGTAGCACCTCAGCTCAGAAGCAAACCTTGCTCCATCCCTGCAGTGTGAGAGTCCTTGGATTTGAATGTAAACAAGAAACAACTAAAACCCTTGCAGGGAAAGTTAATAGGCTCACCAAGTTTAGAACTGCACTACTTTATAAAATCAAAGCATGTAATGATTTTTAAATTGTAATTAAAAATTATAGCACCAAAAATACTGTAGAGATGAGCCCTGGTCCCTCAGAGAAGCACAGCATTTCCCCAGAGAGGGGTAGAGATTAGAAAACACATTTCACATGAAGGCTTTTAATATAATTATTTGCATAACTGGATTAAAGAAGTGCACCAATGTGCCTCTAAATCTTATTATTGTTTATTACTCTGGATATCAAAGAAAAGAGTAATTACATTTAGCAGAGATTGCTGGGGCTACATTCAGAAGCAGGGCTGCGCAAGAGCAGCAGTGCCTCAGTCCCCTGCCACTCTGTGGGATGGGACGGGATGGGAATGGGATGGGATGGGACGCCCAGCCTCATGGTTCCAGCCAGACCTCCCCTGGGCCACATGTGGGGAAAGCCTGCAAAAATGGCTTTGTGGCACCCCAGGGCTGAGGGAGCAATCACTGTGGTGGCAACAGGACTGCTGAGGAGAGAGAAGGAGTCTCAGGATCCAACACCAAGATCATTTTGGGGTGTATTCACAACACCTACTCCTGCAGGTGACAGTCTAAATGCAGTGTTAGCAGCAAAGCCCCAAGTGCAGATGCAAGCCCTGGCAGACTGAAAGCATGGGCACATTACAGCTGTGCTAACAAGAGGGTGCCCACGGTGCTGGACGCTCCTGAGCACCCCCCCCATCAAGATGCTGCCCTTGGTGCTGCTGTGACCACAGCACTTCCATCACTGTGGGAACAAGATATGCACTGAACAACAGCTCGTTTCTGTCTTAAGGGAAAAAAAAAAAAAAAAAAAGGCAGAGAAATCCAAGCTTGTTTGCTTCATACAGCTCTTTGCAGCAGCCATCTGCAGGCACTGCACAAGAGAACATTAATAACCAAACTGCCATGCCTGCAAATGAGCGTAAAAACATAGTGTGTAGGAAGGAAATGATGCCAGGCCTGCTGTGGTTAACAAGAGTCTTTCTAGTTACTCCACTGGGCTTTGGATCACTCTATTAAAGTGCTGTCTGTATTTAGTGCATGGGGTTGTAAACATTATGGGCCATCTCAATGCTAATTGGCCTTTACAAATTGACAAATTAAGAGCTTGAAGTAGCACAGTTCCCTAGAAGAAAAATCTGTAAAACTCAGGATTTTGTTGCTAGTTCCAGCTACTTTCATCAGTGTTGTTTCAGTGCTCATTCTTGATGCTCTGCTCTCTGCTCTGTGCTAAAGAGCCCTGAAACACAAGCTGAAAAGCTTATAAAATCTGGTTGCTTTGTTTGGAAGGTTTTTTTGCCTTTTCAAAATCTCCAGTTATTTCATATATTGAGCTTGATGGAAAACGTTTTCCTAAAATTTAGCGAAAGCATCTTTCAAAAAGCCATTCAAATTAAAATCAAGATACGCAAGGCAGTTATACTTAATCACAGAGCGAAAGCAAGCAATGTCCACTTTAAAAAGATCTCCTTGATTTAATGTCTCTGTAATGAGCTTCTAATTCAACTCCTCATTACAACAGAACAGCTTGAAATTCTAAGGAAAATTGCGAGATTTGTAAAGAGGGATTTCAAATGTGTTTGCAATGCCTTTCCCAGTGTGCGTATAAAGCATCTGTGTATTTTTTTTAACCAGATTAGCTTACTGAATGTTGATGAGCAAAATGACACTCACTGTTTCACAGCAGGAGTACATTCAGAAACTAGAGAGGCCATAAGCTCTTTCTTCCTTCCCCCCCTGGCCCATTTGCACTGCCTTGCAGCACGTACATCTCTGGCCTGGCCAGGTGCAGTAGGATGAACAGGGCTGAAACTGCCCCCAGAAAGAAGCTGCTGCTTATCTGGCTGATCTCAGATGAATATCAAACAGCTTCTCATGTCATCAATGTTCTAGCTGGAAGAAACCTCTTCAGCACAAATGTCTGCTGTCAGAACATTTTCCCCTACATTTATCTATTACCTATTTTCAGATCAGACAGAGGGGGAAGAGACTGGAAGTCATTAGGTTGATTATAGCTTTCACCTCCCTCATTCTATCGAAAGGCGAATGCCGAAGGAAAGTGTTTCTTCCCAAAAACTCCTCCAAAAGAGAGCACTTGCCACCCCCACCTTTGACAGCCTTTCTTTTACTGGTCACACAGTGCTCACACACAGCTCTACGGCAGCAGCCCCGACCACCCGCTGTCTCCTGGCACACCCAGAAGTGCTCTTGAACACAGTATCAAAGTCTCCGTCCATCTCTGGAGATCAAAGCTGATGGCAGCACTACCACACATCAAGATCAGCTCCTGAAGGAATGAGCAGAAAGGTTTTTGGCTCTGACATGACTACAATGAACTCCGCTCCGTTGGCTGGGATCATGGTCACCTGGCTGGAGGGTCAGCGAGTTGGGGTTAGGTGAGGCAATGGCGAGAGCACCATCCAATGTCCCTGTTGGTGGCCATTTGTGAAGTGGTGGCATGTCTTAGTGTTCTCCTGCTTGGATGAATTTCCACCACACACTGTGTTTCCAGCTCACGTCGCTACATACTGTGCTGCAGGTTCCAAGACACACCAACTTTGGGATCACACCATGATGTTGGGTTCAAAAAGTGTAAAGCAAAGATTTCTGCCCAGTGCAGCTGCCTGTAGAGAGCAGAAGAGCAGCCGGGCTGCCAAGGCTGCTATTCCCTCTGCTCGGCCAGCAGCAAGGAGAAAGCAGAAGTGAGGAAGGGAACGGTGCCGTGCAGACACAGCACACCCCTCTGATGGCTGCATATATGGATGCATATATGGCATATATATGCATGATGGCTGCATATATGGATGAATAGCCCTCATCCGCGCGTGGGTCACCAGGCTCACAAGCCAGCCCCTCATCTTGTGCAGAGGTATTTGAGAGGGTGTGAGTGAGCTGATGCCATCACCCCACACCTCACTGACACCGTCAGGAAGGGGAAAGCCCTGCACAGGTAGGACAAAGCTCGAAGCAGCCCCCAGCAGCCCCGCTTCCTGCCTGCAGCTGAGCCAGCTCTGCAGGAAGGGCGCTTCAGACAGCCTGAGGCTGTTCTTCATCACGGCCCTAATGGAGGGGGGCTACAGGAGTATTGCCAGTCCTCTACCCTGCATTGTGTGCTGGGGACTGGACTCTGGGTAGATGCACAGATTTCATTTTTACTCAGCCCAAAACATTTCCTCACTGAGGTATCGAGGTATTTTATTCATCCTTGCTTATCCTTGTCCCCAAATCTACAGTGCCAGCAACATCTAAAACAGATAGGAAGGATCCTTGTAGTTTACATAAGGAGATCTTTCTGCACTAAGAACTCCTTGGCCTCTAACTCCTGTCACAGAGATAAGACATTTTGGGGACTTAACCTCTGTCTCTCCTTCTCCAGTGGGGATTTAGGTGCTGGGGAAGCTACCTGGAGGACTCCTGCTATGACTGAGCCCTGAGGACAAACATCAGGAACCAGGACTGATTAAAAGTGGAAACGACTTACAGTGTTACTGCACGAAGAAAGTCCACTCCCACCAGCTCTCGTGTTTACAGCACCACACTGGCCATAATGCAGTTTGTAGTGGGTCCAATTTTCTTCTTTCTCCAGGCAAACATTTTCTTCAGCTCCCCTCTGAAGCTGTCATGGAGCCAGGCATAGAGGAAGGCATTGGTACAAGCAGACATCATTGCAAACCAGTGGCACAGCAGCTGGATGAAATTGAAGTACTGCTTGTCAATTAAGCTGATATCTATGTCCTTGATCATGTTGAAGATGTGCAAAGGCAGCCAGCAGACTCCAAAGGCTGTCACCACTAAGACAAGCAAGCGAAAAGTCTTTCTCCTCCTTGCTCGGTCCCACTCAGCCTGGCCCTGGGTGACGTTGCCTGGGACCACGCGGTTTTTCAGCTTGACTGAGATCCTCAGGTAGGACAGGGAGATGACGGCCAAGGGCAGCACGTAGGTGATGATGAGAGTGCTGTAGGCGTAAGCCAAGCGGTCTCTTTTCATGTGGAACCAAAACTCCTCGCAGATGGAGAAGTCCAGCTCTGGGAATTCTGCGTGGTAAGTGTGGACCAGGGCTGGGGCAGCCAAGGTGCAGCTCAGCAGCCAAATGGCAGCCAGGATGTAAGCACAAATAGGGATCGTGAGCCTCCTCCGGAAGGGGTGTACCATGGCGTAGTACCTATCCACAGCTATGACAGTCAAGGTGAAGACAGACACAAACACAGTGACAGGCTGCATCAGGAAAACGAAGTAGCACATGAAACGCCCGTACACCCATCCTCTGGGCTCAAAGGCATATGCGAGTGTCAGGGGCACACAGGTTGCACACATGAGCATGTCGGAGAAAGCCAGATTGCCCACCAGAAAGTTGGTCACATTGTGCATTTTTTTGGTTTTGCAGATGACATAAATGAGAAGATAATTCCCAATGACACCGATAAAAACCACCAGGGAGTAGCAAGGGATGATGAGTGGCTTGAAGGACTGAACAAACTGGAGCCCTGAGAATAAATTGCTGGCATTGCTATGAATTGCAGAGAGGAAGCTTCGGGAGGTTAAATTGTCCGAATTCATCATTTCCCTCCTTTTGTCGTCTGCCGTCAGCTGAGTGAAGTAGTTACCACTGCACTACTCTCGCACTCAATCAGTCAGGATAATGAATGGATTACTGGCTGTCCAGAGGTAGCCACATGGGTAGTAAACAAGCATCTGTAAAAGCAAAAGGTGAAGTTGTAATCCTCGAGAGGCAGCTTTCAGCAATTCCTAGGAAAATTCAAATACAGCCAATTTCCATTAAAGTCCTCCTGTATTTACTATTAAATCTAGGTCTTGACAGCATGCCACTTAATAAACATGTAATGCAGGGAGTACTTACTGCTGTATTTTTTTAATCCCATATGATTTTCCTGTGGATGCCAAGAAGTGCCCTAGATGTCTGGCTTCTGCAAATCCAGGAGCGTGTGTGTGTGTCAGAGAGAGAGAGAGAGAATATATGAGTGAGAAAGAGGGTGATGCGCATTTACAAGCTAAGTGGAGATCAGTGTTTTTAAACAGTCTTCACTACTAGGTCATGACAGATTTGTGTATAAGCTTGTATCCCTATTGGCTGCCCTGGGTATTACGTTGCTCTTTGCGTGTGTCTTACTGATAGTAATTAGTTCTTGAATATCCTTTCAAGAATTCCCTTCCCTTTCCAATGCATTTGTAATTGCCTCTCTCAGCTGAAAATCAATTTACATTCATTAACACAAACCTGCACAGTGTCTAATCCTAGATCCACTTTGCCACAATCCTCAGAGTGTCCAAAACAGCTACCTGTGAATTTGCTGCTATAATGTGACCGTAAAATGGAATTTTAATAACATGCTGAAGCCAAATAAATGTTTATACCACTAGAGGGACTCAGCTACGTACCTGGTGAATGAAGTGATGGTTAGGAAGGTGCACGTAGCACAAAGGATCTTCTTTCCTGATGCTGGTAAAATGTTTGCTCACCCATTGTGAGTATTTTCAGTGGGGTTTACATATCCTTAACAGTAAAAGCATACAAAGCTCTCAAAGGAAATATTACCATCCAAATAGCTTATCTGTAAAGGCTTACCTGCAGTGAATTACAGCAAATGTTTTTTAACATTGCAGCTGCCCAAATATATTTGGGGTGTTTCTTCACACCTGCAGTATGTTTGTAGTAAATAAAATTTCCATACCAGCCAACATATGCTAACCATTCTGTAAAACAGTGCATATTTGATTTGTGTGGTTCAGGCATTAGAAAGCAAAAAAATGAGGATAGGCACATAGAGAACTCACATTTAGGCAGACATCGACATTAGACTCTTATTGCCCTAGTTCTCCTTTAACTTCCCACCATTTCAACCACTTTGGACCTCTGCTGGTGAAAAAATCAGAAAAACTCCACGGCATCTATTTACACCAGCTAGAGATATTTAAAAAAAAAAAAAGGGAAAAAAACAGAAAAGGAACAGCCTAACAGCTTCTTACTTCAAAGCAGAGAACATTGCAAGGCACTCAGGGGATTTAGACACAACTTCAATGGGCAGTTTATGTCCTAATCTCTTAGACTACTCTAAGAAAATATTGACCTGCTATTTCCTATGAGGCTATCCATCTCTTAATTTGATGGGAACTGTGACTGACAAAAATAAATAAATAAATAAATCAAAATAAATTTCAAAATTCAGAATTCTTTCCCTAATTTTAAAACAGGAGTTAATCTTCTGTAGCCTTTGTTCAGACCCAAGTCGTTCTCCCACAGATTCACATGATGGATGCGTTTCAAACCTAGTAAGTGCTGATTTTGTGCTACTGCATTTATGGTTAGATTATGCTATGGACTGGAATATGGCCATACTTCCAGCGCGAGGGAAGAGCAAGAGTGTAACTGAAGTGCTCAGAAGTGCCATCTTTCACTTTATGGACGTAGTAACCTAGCCATGACCCATACAAAAAACAGGACGTTATATCCCTCTTCAGAGTCTGCTCTCATGTATCTGAGCTGGAGGGGACCCAGAGGAATATAGCACCCATTTGTCTCTATATACCCTAATCCAGAACAGCAGAGAGACCTGAGGGTAGTGATTGCAAAGAGGTGATGAAAAAGGAGATTCTCACTGTTTTCACCACCCTATGCAACCATTATATTTGCTTATAAACAGAAGGCCACAAAAGTATTTCCTAACACTCATAAATACAATTGGTTCACTTACTGTGGGAGAAAACTGATGTAAATCCTACTGAGGTCAAGGTGAACCTTTTAACTGATTTCAATGGGCTTTGGTCCAGGTCTCTAGGATAAGCCAAAGGGGAAAAATGAACAGGGAGCATTTGTAAATAGCCTGCATACCGCCCACATCCTATTGGAATTTTAATGCTTATGCTAGGAAAGAAGCCTCACAATAATATCAGTGCCCACATAATATTTGAAAATCACATTTTTAACCAGGTAATCTTCCTGTTTCTTTCTGAAAAGCTGTAGAGTAGATCCAATGAATACCCTTATAATATTCCTATGTGAAAAAGGTTTATGCTTTGCTATACGAGAATAAAAATCAAACAAAGTATCATCTAAAGTAGCTCCCAAGGTCACCTTAATGTTGAAGTCACAGAAACTTGTACACAAGCTTAGAAGTTCTTTTATTTCAAGCTGTATCAAGCAGTTTTCCTGCATTTTCTCTAATCTTTACAAGTATTTTCTTCACTTCTGAAACCAGTAACTGGTACACCTTCTGTCTGAAGGTTCCCAACCTGTTTCTGTTAGTGATTTTCTACTTGATTTTGCTCCAGACAGAAAATTTCTTCAGTTCAGCTGTATTCTAAAGCCAAGACATGGAAAGAGAATATTTACTTGGATCTTGAATAGAAAAAGTATTTCAGCATTTTAGCCCAAATAAATCCTCTTTTTTCCTTTTAAAATTGCAAATATTAATCTTGTCTGAAATTTCCAAGATTAGATGACAAAGTCCTTCGTGAACTGAGCATAAGTCTATTTCACGCATAGAATCTTCTTATTTAAAGAGAAAAGGTCACAGAAACTGCATTAGTGTCTTATTAGAACTGTTTTGACATTCCAAGTGTATAAGGGTGTCACACATAGGAATGCTGATTAGCGTCTAATTGAAACCCCCATCTTCCTTGCGTCAACGTAAAATGTGATATTTAGAGCCAGACCAACACTTCACAGAACCATTTCACAGCTGAGCTTTCCTAATCTCTCATGCTAACCTGACCAGCTCTGCACAGGCACTCTGAGCAGAAACATTGCTAGCTGCTCTGTGACTTTCGTAAAGTGGTAAACCTCTTAAAGCACTAAAGCTGTTATGTACATGCATGCCTAATCATCCCTGCAATTCCTGACTAAAACAGCATGAGCCAAGAGTGAGATCTGATCATAGCTATGCCTGCGATGTTCAACAGTACTCCTTAAGCTAGTAGGTCCTCCCTTCCATTATTTAGCCTTTACAGCCTTCAAAATGTTTCTTCTGTCCTTTAAGATGAACAGTTTCAGGTGTTAGTTTTCTATGTTCTTGTTTTGTTTTGTTTTTGTTTTTGTTGTTTGTTTGTTTTGTTGTTTGTTGTTGTTGTTGTAAGAAAACATTTTTGAACTCAGTCCTGTTGTACTGAGACATCACAAAGTCTAAAAAGTATGTTTACCATTAAGGGTTTTGTTTGAGTGGCTTGGAGGTTTTGGGTTGTTTTTCTCAAATTCAGGATACCAAACTTTGATAAAGTCAGGAAACAGCTAAAACAAATCACTTAAACTGAAGAATTTAACAACTTGAATGAAGAGAGGATCTGAATTAAAGTCAAAATATGCTTGAAGTTGCACATTAAGTAAAGAAAAGGGGCTCTGCTCTTGAGCTAAGAGAGAAAGGGTACAGAATAGGGTACCAAAGGAAGCTCTTGCCATGTTAGCCTTTCATCTATGAGCCATTAAACTGACATTTATTTATTTATTTATTTGACTTAGGATCTGTAACAGTTTTTCTCCATTTCAGCTAGCACAAGTCATATGATGTGGTGGCATATGAGGACCTGTCAGCTATACCAGAAGAAATGAAAAGTCTCAGAACTGTGAGGTAGGCAAAGACTAGCTACATTGATGAGGAATTGTGCCAGAAGTCAGCGACCATTCATGCTCCTCAAGAACTTTGCTTGGCATTGGCTAGCCCTGGGAGTTCTTTTCATTTTATTACGTTAGCACAAAAGGCAGGCTAGCACCACCAAGTTGGGAACCAAAGGTGATATGGAGGATGACTGCAATATTACACATAGAGACTCTTAAAACTGACAGGTGAATGGAAGGAAGAAGGTTTGATAGCATTACAGAGGAAAAACTTATCATAAAAGGAAGAATCAGGGTCACCTAATAAAAAGCATTTTCACCATGGCTTAGGATGGAGTAAATTCTACTGCAGGTGTATACAAAGGAGCAGGCAATCAATTTGAAAGTGCAAGGAAAAAAATCTTACAGCTTTGTGACAGACTATGGGGTGAATTTGCCTCTAGTTTACAGCAATCTCTGGACAATTTTCCTGCTCCTTCCTCTATTAACCAGAGCAGAATTGTGTTGCATTATGTAAAAACACTGAGGAGAATGGTAAACTCCAGGGCAGGTAAAGAGGGTTTTAAGATAAGGAACAATACGGATGAAAGAATAAATTCACCATGAACAAATTTAGGATGGAAAGTAGAACACTTCTAAGTGGGAGGGCAACAAATTGCCCTGTGGAACCACTGGCTTTGGGAACAATCAGTGTACTATGGGGAATAAAACACCTGCTTTTAACAAAAAGCTTGATCTATTAATTACATGCATGCAGTATAATTGTTTGCACAGGGATTGGGTTTCAGGCAATTCATTTCCAGCACACATCAATACAGTTTTAGACTTTGGACTTCACTCACTCCTACTTCAAAGTAACACCACTGACAGTATTCCCATTCATAATGTCAAAATGATAAAATTAAAATTTATACACAAGCACACCCACACATTTGGGCACAACAAAGACTAAATCCTAAAACATTTCTAGTTTTTTGTTTTGTTTTGTTTTGTTTTGTGGTTGTTTGATGAGAAGATTTGTGCACTAGTGCCTATGCAGCTCAACTAGAACAGCACTTGAACATTTGCCAGATGAACTTTCACTGTTACTGGTCTTGGCACCTGTTCAGACCAGCCAATCTACAAAGTAAGAAGGGAAGGGTCAGCAGAGTCACTCCACAGAAACAGTTCAGCCCCAAGGTATTTCAGTCAGTGCAATCGCTGATTCTTCTTCTCTGCTCTTGCCTTGTAAAAACCCCACTGAAATAAAGCCTTATCCTGTTAGCATCCTTACTACAGTAAGAGACACAACACTAGAAAAGAACTGGTACAAAATTTTTAGGAATATCAGAGCTAGAGATTTTCTTATCCATTTATAACTACGATTTTAGGCAATAGTGCTGACATAGCATGGCAAAGTGTGCCTACATTTTATTTACAGCTAAATCAAGACTAACCTGGGAAAAGGCATGTGAATGTCTTTGATCTAAAGGCTTAAAGGTCTCACTTACAAAGCAGGATTAAACTGGAAATGTATGGAGGTAGATTTGCATATCCATTGGAACCAGCAAAGGATCCAACATCAGATCCCCAGACAAACTAGCATTTCTCCTCTCCTCACAAGCCCTGGAAGGATGTAGAGTGCAATACGAGTACATACCCCATGCTAGAACAGACTGTGGGAATCAGCTCCCAGAAACATCTGCAGAGTGAACGCTGAGCCCTGGAGAAGCTTAGTGTTAGAAATGTTCCCTGCAGATGTAAACAGCCAGGAGCCAGGGTCACTAAATGCCCCAAGGCACAAGTGTGCAGCTGAGCCCTGGTGGAGCAGAGGGCTGGCAAGAAAAGCTGAGAGCTCAGGCCTGGTGCTCAGCAGCACCATGGACAGAATCTGCACCTCACCGCACCGTACGGCAACACACCACTGCTCTGCCTCAGAGCACTCTGTCCCCACCATGTGACAAAGAATATCTGCCCACAGAGCAGCTGAAAGGACTCAGAAAATCCCTCTGCACCTGAGATTTCTCTTGCTACTTGCAAAATTTACTTTGCCAACAAAAACTCTCCATGAAAACAGTGAAAAATGGACGGGCCAAAATTCATAGAATCATAGACTGGTTTGGGTTGGAAGGGACCTTAAAGATAATCTAACCCCTCTGCCATGAGCAGGGACACCTCCCACCAGACCAGGTTGCTCAAAGCTCCAGCCAGCCTGGCCTTGAACACCTCCAGGGATGGGACATCCACACCTTCTCTGGGCAGCCTGTGCCAGTGCCTCACCACCCTCATAGTCAAGAATTTCTTTCTAATGTCTAATATACATCTACCTTCTTACCTTGTTTTAGTTTAAAGATATTATCCCTTGCCCTATCAGAAATAAAATATATAAAATAAAAGACGCTTCCCAAAAAAAGCCAAAGATGGAAAAAACATTGCCTACTTCTTGAGGTATCCCAAAGTGCCCATCTACCCTGATTATGAGTAACGAGCAGAAACAGGAGACATAAAATGTTATCAGATGTTCTGTAGTAACCACATCACTGTAAGTAAACTTGCTGTTTTCATGGGGTAGTGAGTTCAATTAATACTTGTCAAACAGAACTGGAATAAAACCCAGAGGAGTAACACCATTCCACCTGTTTTTAGTTGTTCATATAAAGTAATAAAATCCAACTTCCATTTAATTACCTATCCCACTAGCAACAATCTGCCCTGGAGCTTTGAAAGCTCTTAAGACTAGAGGTGTGTCTGGAGGACTGTCATCTAGTTTGATTATAGTTTACATAATAACACTCTACAGAGATAAGAACAGTATTTGGAAATGCATTGTTGTGCTCATTCATGCAAACTCAAGTATGAAGAAAAGGGGGGAAAAGAGAGATTGGACTTTAATAACCTACGTAGTCAGGAGTAATAAATGAATAAATACTTTTCTAATGAAGCCTTCTGTATGTTTCCAGCACAGTCCCTTTTACAGTGAAGAGGTGATATTTCAAAATAAATTAAAAGGAAAATAGAACATTTTACAGGATATTGACAGTCAGGCTGGTTTATGGTCACCTCCCCTCCAAATGTACAGATCTGTGTTTGCTACCAGGACTATTTTTTCACTGTGTATGTGTGAGTGTGCGTGCATTGTATCCATTTTAGATATGCTTCAACATCTGCTTATTTTCTCTGTTGCACTCAGCAATCTTTGAAGACATCCATTGTTAGATGAAGCAAAATATGAAGCAAAAGGAAGGGGTCAATATGGAGGAAATTAGAGGAATATAGAAGGTTAATATTCATTTCAAGGTGGCTCCTGCTGCCATGACTTACATCACTTCTATTTCTTATTCTTTCATCCTATTCTGACACATGTAGCACTGGTTATAAATGGCTACACTTCTGACTTGAGATACTCTTCTCATGAAAATCAATGTGAATTTTGCTGCAGATCTCAATATCGCTTGGATTTTCCCCTGCCCTTTTCTTTAACATGTTTGCTTTAGAATATTTCTCTCTAGCTGTTACCCTTTGCTCATCTTTTTGTCAAATACAAGTTTGAAATCAGTCTATCAGACTTCCTTTACTGCAAGTCCTTTCAGCCCATTACTTTCATCCTTGACTTTAGATACTCTTCCACTATTTAGTGAAACTTACCAGCCAGAAATCCAGCCTCATCTGTAAAGTTCCTCAATTCATGATAGTCAGCCCTATTGTTCATGGATACTATCACATCCATTACCTTACTGCCATCAGATTAACAGTTTTGTCTCCAAGTATCTTCCCTCTAGTATTCCACTTCAAAAATTGTTTTGTTCATTTTATGACTGCATTTGTGTCAGGAGATTTGTTTTTATGGGCTTTTTCAAGTACACAAACAGAAGAAAAAGTCATAATTTAGCTCTAATTTTGTCAACACTTGTTTTCAACTGAATCCATTGAATTAATTAACATCAATTAGAACACTTGAACATGCAATGTCTGCAATAAATATCTACCCCAGAATTTATCCATTCTTCCACAGACACTTTTATTCTACAGAATAAATCTATTTTACTTAGCAAGTATTTCTAAGTGTCTGATGTCCATGGTCAGTGGTTTCAAGTTTGGATGCGACCACCTTCTGATGGTGGCAAATGATAGCAAATGGGGTTTCCACAGCTTCTCCTTTGTTGTAACTGCTATGCTCTGTGATATTCTACTTTGGGCTCAGTCTCTGTTTCATTATGTGGTTGAACACCACTACTTTAAGTGTTGATTTCATATTCATTAACAAAAGCATGTGGCCACCTTAACTTTGAATTTTATGTTCTGTAGACTTTGGTAAACCCTTGCAATAGATCACTGTCACTTCAAAATAACTAATGGATCAAGTTTCATTCCTAGCAGTCGTGAATCATAAGATCCATATCCTCACTACAGTAGAATGACAAAGCTCAACAGGAGTAAGCTGATATAAGGTATGTTGGACTCTTGTAACATAATTGATCTAGTAGGACTCCAGGGGTTCAGAGATACTTACAGTGAGGATTACTTATTGAATAAGATAAGATCTTTCCAAACAGAAGACAACTTAATCACTGCAAACTTAACAAGCCAAGATTCTCACAGTATTTCATACACAATAATGAATGTCTTTCTGACAGCAAGTGAAGATCACTGTCATCTCCCACACTAGAGAGGGTGAAGCTGAGGCTGGATAATTTTTACCCTGTAGCAGCACAGATTATTGATGGCAGAACTGACAAGGGAATATAGGAATATATATAAAGGAATATATCCTACCTAGGCAAACCACTTTTCCCTATTATTATATTAGGTGTCATCACTCAGAGGAACAAGAAGGTAAGACAAGAATTTCTAATCAACCCTTCTCCCCTTCCCCTATTTGTTTCCAGCATTGCAAAAGCTTAGATTCAAGCAGACAAAATCAAAATACACAGCCCTAGGTAACAAACTACTCCAAAGCTTTTTCTAAAGATACCCACATGACTGTATTTTCAAAAAATCCAAAACTGTATCCTACATCAGTAATAGTTCCTATTTTTATTTTTAATAGGCAAAAGAAGCTTTTAAGCCTGGTTAGGATTTTACTTAGCAAAAACATTATACAACATTTTTGTTAATAGAAAATGAAGAGGAAAAAGCACTGAATTCTCACCACACAATAAGACTCTCTAAGCAATAAAATAGTCATGAAGTCAAATCCCCTTCTCTTCAGTAGCTGGGAGAGAATTGGAGCTCTTCAAAAACTGAACAGAAAACATTGTTGATATTGAGAAATTAAGTGTTATGTATATGTAGAAATTCAGAGGAAATGGAGTAGATACACTAATTTAAGCTATGCTTTTTTTTTTTTCATTTCCCTCTACATATTTTAATTTAAAAATGCTTATGAGCACTTCTAGAATATTCTGATGGTACTTTAGAAAATGCTATTTAATCTTGAAATAAAAGGAGAGGCTTGATGCCATGCTGAAAGAAGTGAAATACTTGGAGGAGATGTGGGATGACACTGGCAATGACATACAGTTTTTGTTGCAAGGCTATGGGGGTCACAACCTTAAGAAAAAATAGATAAAAGACTACTCTGTATCCAGATCATGAGACAGAAGAAATCAAGTCACTTCCTTCTAGCTCCCCATTCTTGTTCTGGTTTGTATCAACTAGCCACAACAGACAGGGATCTGTGCTGAAAGAAGGCAGCAGACATGTAACCACATCATGCAGACCGAAGGCAGGCCTCTGCTATAAACAGTGTGATGTGGGTCCCCACAGCTACAGCCCCCCCTTTCACCCACCCCTCAGACATGCTCCCAAGCAAGACAGAGACCTTCTATCTCCTCAGGTAGCACCTTATGAACAACAGATTTGCCCTTCATGTTTTTCCAAAGCTGGCATGGACCCACCTGGATGGAGGTCACCCCTGAATGAAGTCCTACCATGAAAAGAGATTCCAAAGCTTCCGCACCACTGCAATCCAGAGGCAGAGAGAAGTGGTGGGCCAACAGACCAGTGATGAGGCCAGCTATTTCTACAGTGTGCAGTTCTTGTTTTTCAGGATAGAGTTTGTAAAGTCTCAACCCTTGGTCTTGTCTATAGTGAAAACTAAAATCTTTGAAAGTATTCCATTTTCCTCTAGTTCCTCTGAGGTAAGTGTTATGCCAGTAAGTATCAGTGAAGTCAATGGCTTTAGAAATGTGCTTCAAATCTCTCCACTTGTATACTCAGGAAAAAGGAGCTACAATGAGTTTGAAGCCTGAACCCCTGGGGTCTATTCCTTGGTCAGTGAACTTTTACATCTAAGACTTGAGCTCCAAAAAACAAACAAACAACAACAACAACAAAAACCTTTGCCATCAGTGCAATAACATGGGATGATGAAAATATCCCCTAATTCTGGCTTTAAATACTCAAGATTATAATTCCCCTTCACATAACCTTTGAACCAAACCTGCATAGCCCTGGGTTCACACCTCACTTCATGACGGGAAATTTTAACAAATTGCAACGAAACCTCAATAGCTGAAAGCCAGACAAAAGCATCTTTTAATTGTCAAATTAGCTGGAGGGAAGAGCTGGAACTGCTTTCAGTCTGGAAAGAAGGGGAAATCATTAAAGGAAATCATCCCCCTTTCTTTTTCCAAGTAATTAGAAGAACCATCTGTATGTTCATTCCACTACAGTTAAGGGTGCAGATTAGCATTTCAGAGAGATTTGAGTTCAGCCAGCATACTTTGATGTGTTAACATGAATGATGCTAAAATTTCTAAGGCTCTCAATGTTATACAAGTTAAAAAGGGTACACATGTCACTTTCCAGTCACTCTTTTTAAACGACTATTCAGTGGAGCCAAATTTACATTCAGAGAATTTTCTTTTTATCTCTGAAAGCATATTAAAAAAAGGTATATGTGTTCACATTAAAATAAATATAGTACTTACATGATGCCCAGCTATAGCCCTATGTATATATACTGCCAGACTATGCAGCACACATTGCCATAATAACATCAAAATTGTACAAAAGGCTTATTAAAGCCCAGATATAAACAAGTTGAGTAAACATTGCAGTTATGAATGTTTTTACCCAACAGGAAAAATAATTCCTAAAATATTCCTTCTGTGATTTAAAAGTGTATAATAAAATTTAGGGCACAAAATCATAAATAATGAAAGCACACTGAAAAGGGAAAATGAAAACAGAAAAGTTCTACAGACTTAGTTTCACATATATAAAATAAACAGTCTCTAGTGTGGGACCACCTCTGATTAATCTGGAAATAAACCTTTCCCACTATTAGTTCTCTGAGTACTATAGAAATCTGCATTTGACCTGAGGCAGAATGGAAATTATAAGATAATATAATAGACCCTACAGATCTCATAAATAAAAGACCATGGGATGTCTAAATCCTTCAATACAGACCTCTCTCCGTGATTGAAATTAACTCATATGGATAAGCAAAGCTGAATTCAGTTTCCCTAAGATCCTTTGTGACTGTCCAATTCTCTTAATATATTTGTTCAAGTCATTAGACACAGTTCTGCCCATCTATTTACCAATAAATGGTAAACTTCAGCTCCAGTAAGGTTAGAATTGCCCTCCCTGAACCCAAGTCTGTCCTCATAATCCATCATTATTACTAATCATCCTCTAACTTTCACATGAAAATAACATGTCCCTGGAAAGAGAACTTTTAAGTGATGATCACAACTTTAAAACAACACAGTGGAAAAAAAAAATTAAATAAAAATAAAAAAAAAATTCCCCTGAAAGAAAATAGGCTTGCTAAATGATGATGCTCTAGAGCTAGAGAGCTGGGCACTGCAAACCACTAACAGCTCTCAGCATTTCCTATAGACTTCAGTTCAGAGGAAACAAAACCAGTGGCCTTTGGGACTCTGGGGAGTTCGTCCTGCCACCAGAGCCAGGCTGTGGTTCCTTCATCCAACTTCCCCTTCACCACCTGTGAGCTGGCCATTCCCCCCGGCACTTTCTGTAACTTCTGTCAGCTCCTTGCTCTATTTTGTTCAGCATCTTTCCATGGCAAGTGCAGTAGTTTCTCACTGTCTGTTCAGTTAGCTAACGTTCAGGACAGGGACCGGTCATTCACCTGCCCACTTAACACACCCTGCCTGTTGAGGGACTTGTGCTCTGCTGAGAGAAACACCTGATCCTCTGGGTCTGGTGCCAAGGAGGGACCTACCTGTGTCACTGCCAGGTGGTATGCCTCGTCTCATGGTGCATTTCTGGTGGGACGTCCTGTGACCCACCGTCATCTGTGAGAGTGTCCTCAGCTACAGTGGAGAAATTGGTCTTCTGGACCAATTTCCAAGACACTATGATGACAGCTAGCCATGTTATTTTGTTCAAATAATCAGAAAAGCAAAATAATATATATATAAAGAAAGAAGGTATGCAAAAGAAGAGAGGTCAAAAAATGAAATTAATCTGATTAAAATACACAAGAATTTAGTATTTTTCCCCAGACTTGGACATGGTCCATGGAGAAATTGAGTTCCTCAAATTTGGAAATTTTTATCCTCAGAGCACAATTTGAGGAGGAAAATACTGCCCCTTAATTTGCAAAAGAGGAACAAAAATATGGAGTAGCTAAGCTACTTGCTCAACAGCAAAAGAAACAGACAGAGAGATCTTAAACTCCTGCGACATTAGTAACCCCTGCAGTAGCTTTGTTGGGTAAATGAAAACAGAAGTTGGAGGATGCGTGTCCAAATGACAGTGGTTCAAAATCTGAAGAATGACAATGGAGGAAAGAAGCAATTTATTTTGCTGCATTAGTTTTGCAGAAGAGCTAATGTCACGGTGTCATCTCAACACCATGTCCAGGAGTTTTGTCCTTGATTTCTACAGGGCAAGAATTTTACCAAGACAGTGTTAAAATGATTTGTCTAATGTACTCTACTGATTAATTCCATTTAAATTAAATGCCACCATGTGCCATACTGATCTGATTGAATTTGAACACACACGTCCAAGACAAAATGGTAATCTGTAATGCCCTCTCAGCATTTGTGTTTCATAATGAGAGAATTTCCTGCTAAAATAGATTCTCAGTTAATACTGTATGATGGTCTGTGGCAGAGGTAGGTATTCACAAGGACTAAATTTAGCCTAGTGAGATATAACTCCTTGGGCTTCCTGTGAGGTCAGCGGAACAAGAGACTCAGAGGTGAGTTAAAAAGGAGCTAAGCTTGTCTTCTGGATCACTGACAGGAGAAATCTTGCTTTTCTTCACCCTGTCTCTTTCTCCTTCCCATTCCTATTCCTTACTGAGGAGCAAGGGGGGATTAGCCTTTTGGATATCACCCCAGCCCCCTTCTTCTCTATCATACCCCAGTGCTATAAGAGTATCCTTCTATAATACATCAGATAAGGATGAAGTCTTCAAAACTTAAAGTTCATTCTGTACCGATAGACACTTCTGGTATCCTGAAAAATAAGATTAAAAGGCACACACAACAATTCAGGGGTTTTCAAAGCAATGATCAAGCTATCATTCCCATTCTCTTTCACTGGGAAACAATGTGCTTGGTGTTTTTTAACACTAGGAAACACAGTCAATACCCAGATAAGGTACAGGAGTTTCCAGTGAACAGCTAGCAACTTTGAAGTGTCCTGACCTGGCAATTCAAGCTAAGTCAGCAACGGTTAGAGCTCAGCATTTTCTGAAAATCCATTTAATTTTTATGAGGTTTCAGTACTCAGATTTACCAATCTCTTATACAAATGACACCCAAGGATCTTATATGTAGTTTCACACTTTAGAAAATATTAATCCCCATGTGTGAAAATATGAGATTTTTCTGTTATGTCTGTTTTTTGGTGTCTTTTTTGTTTAATTGTTTATTTATTTATATATTCTTTTCTATTCTGTTAATCTTAAACTGTTTAAGAGTTATTACTCAGACACTCTTTAACTTACTTTTTGCTATATAGTGCAGAACTTCAACATCAAAAGGACCTAGAAGAATGGATCTGAATGAGTAGAGTAAAATAATTTAATATAGCTACAGTGCTTGCCCACATAAAATACTCCATTACCAAGGGAGCAGTTTCTCTTTTGTCACAATTCTCTCTGAAGTTAATGCTGCTTAACTGCAATGAATCACAGAAGATGGTGTTTCCCATTATCAGGACAGCATACATAGTTTATAATTCATAATCAGGGAATGTTTAAGCCACTTGAAATGCTTATTGCACTTGGAGTTACTCTATTTTCTGCCTTGTAAAGCACAAGTTGCCTACATCCAGTCTAGCTGATCGGTTGCTATACACAGCCATATTTCATGTGACTGAAATTACGCACTGCTTGAAGGCTACAGAAATGCTGCAGAAGCAGTGAGAAAGAAACAAGATAGCAAAGAGATGATGGAAGTTGTGAATGGCTGAAAAACACGTTTCATGTTCAAAGGGCATAGAGGAGACAATCATGAGAATTTGCTCTTTTGTTAAAGGTGAAACAGAGAAAAAGCTCCTAGAGCCTGAAATGCAAAGAACTGGATATCTGCATGTCTTTAGCATGGAAAAAGGTGCATCCAAGTTGTTGGAGCAATTTGTATACATCAATTTATCCGAGATCAGAGACGTCCATAAACTGAAGAAAGAGATCTTGAAAGTGCAGCTGGAAGTATACATTTGGTGCAATGTGGATGGCAAAAGAAGCCACATAGGTTCCCCTACGGTTCACTACGTCAACCTGAGAGCACCTTCCAAGCCATGTATTATGGGCATGCCTTCGTTGCTACATAGCCACCTTAACAAGATAGCTGGAAATGGCTTACACCAACTACAAAAATGAGTGTAGTTCTGTGGCCCAGGGTCTAAATGTGTGTAAAGCAGCCAATTGGAGAGTCTAAAATTGCTAAACTTGAAGGATGGGATGTTAACTCCAGCAGCCGAAGGAATCATCTTGCTGTAAGATTCGTGTGGGGAGACTCATGCTGCTTGGCAAGGTGTTATTGACACTGGGTGGAGAAAATGAGTTGTCTGCATTGTCCCTGCACATAATGAGGCATTTGGAGTCCTAATAAGTCATCAGACTCTCTTTCACTGACTACCACACAAACAACTTAGGGTCCTCATTATCACAGCAATCTAACAGGTTGTTCCATAAAATGCAGAACAACAAACACCTGGATCTATATAGATTTCCCATACCACTGTAGCTGTCCCACACTCATGCTCTTTGTGACCTGCTCACACATTGTTCTCGGCTCCCTATTATAGTCACCATCTGGTGAGGAGTTACTGGCACAGGGAATATCTAGTTGTGAAGCTAGTCCTAGGGATAAAAAGAAGGTGAAGAACTAAATCTATTGCTGGACTCATTTGTTAGCCAGATGTTTCTCAGGTTTTCTGATTCAAAAATAATATAGTCTTTCACGAACCCCCTCCCACTCAACACACATATGTACTGTGCTATCACAGCAACTAAATTTTACAACTCAATAAAACTTTGGTGTTGAAAGCTTAGCCTTTCTGCCTAACATTATGAAACAATTATTTTGTGCAGAAGTTATCTACATATACACAGTTATCTACAAAATATGTATTTTGAAAAGAAAAATACAAGTTCTCGGACAAATAAGGTAAAGGGTGACAATGAGGCACAATGATATGTGAAAAAAGGATCTTATAAAGGTCTTTCAGAAGGAACATGAAGGATCATGCAGTTAATGGAATTTATGTTTCTATATATGAATTATACATGTCTTTGATACTTCCATAGAGTTTGAGCTCAAGCCTCACTAGAAACATGATCTAGGGATGAAAGTAAGATCCAAAAGGTATTAGTATGGAAGGACAAGAGAAATATTCCCTTAATATGAGGTTAAAGGGGCAAATTATGGCTACAAAATGAGCTGTGGAAAAGTAACTATTAGTTCAACACTAACAAAACCTTTCTGCTCCTTGACCTTGAGTACTTTTTGTGACTTTTTGAGTCAAAAGCTAAGTCCATGATAAAATGAATTGAAATTGCATAATAGAAGAATGGCAGCACTGGGTCAAAATATCTAATCCAGTCACCTATCATTGTTAGTACCTCTTGGAAGAAGGAAAAGGGGAGGAGAATCTGTATATATTCTTCCCTACGATGGCTTTCCAGAAGTTACCATTTTAGGTTTATTTAAGCCAGCAGTTAAATCCACATAAACATGTCCCATAGGCTTTTCTTCCACAAATGTTTCTAATTAATTGTTTTCTGATCTCAGTTCACCACATATCCAAAATAATCTCTGCCAAAATAATGTGCCACATTTTAATTATGTAGCTCTGTTTTTTAAGCCTATTTCCTGACAACTTTATGAGTTGCTTCCTAGTTTCTGCTTCCTCAAGCTCCACCACATAGCTTGCTTCCTATAATAATCCCATAAAGTTGTCAATCAGGCAATAGGCTTAAAACCTAAAGCTACAGAATTAAAATATGGCACTTTTTTGGCAGAAATTGTGTCTGACTGCCTGACATATTTAACTTACAGAACAAGCAAGAAATGTATTTAGTACTGCTGAAAACACAGATTAAAGTTCAAAACAAGAGACTATATACTACAACTACTACTTCTGCATAATTAGAAAAAAAATACTGTTAGGCCTTTAATACTAAAAGTGATCAACATAGCAGATATTACATGAAACAGAGATATCTTATTGTTAAAATGTAATAAGTTTTTGTCTTCCATCCCTGCCTCTGCAACTCTTTCCTGTCTTCATTAGTTAATTATTTCTGCCTGGAGCAGTAAGCTTGTGATGCTTAAGAAACAACCAGAAAATCAGTAACTCAAGAGACTCTCAGAAGCTTTGATCGTTTGTTCGCTTATTTTAACCTACAAATATTTCCTTTTTTCTCTTTGAAAACACTTCTTATAAATTCCCACAGGAGAGTCTCAAATGTTGTTTTTGAGGTCCTTTCAGGTGAATTTCTTGTAAACATCTCCAATCTCATGTTACTGTAGAGAGATCTCTACAGGAGCTGGATGCCATGGAATAAACTCATTAACCAACTAGTCAGATCTAGTCAGAATGCTTAAGCATCTTTAGTAATAAAACCAAAGACATGAATAAGCTCAGCAATTTTGGCTTCTAATTTCAACCCCTCAACAAAACCTGGTATAAGGCAGCCACGAAACCATGATGAGCTGGACAAAGTTATTTGCCAATATTAGCACTACAATAATTTACCACAAGCCTCATTCAAAATCAACAAGTGTTTACGTCTCCATACAACAATCACTTCTCATTTCTCCTTCAGTAATTTAATTAATTCATAATTTAATAGCTAAGAATGTCTTGCATATGTTAGCCATCTTAGCAAGATCAGCAGCTTAGTCTCAGATGAAAAGAAATGGAATAGTTTTAAAAATTCTGCATACTTTATCTGTAATCAATATTGATTTGGTTTGCATAGTTGTTGCTAATAGCTATAAACACTGCTAGAAAGAAATACAAAGTATTTTTTTTTTTAATAATTCTTCCTTCTCCAAGTAAGAAAACACTTCATTGACCTCTTAATTCAAGTTCTGTTTGAATGAGATTCATGCATTTCCCAGCAGAGTCACTGATTTCAGGTTAGGCAATTTATTGGAATTTGAACTCCTTTGTAATTTAAAGCTGTACATAAAAGCTCTTGCATTTTCTTATTTATTGGATGACTGGAAAGTCAATATTGCAACAATGAATTTCCCAACTTAACCTGCTTCCAGAATGATAATCACACTGTAAAAGCCTGAATATAACTGTTTTGAAACATGGTAGTGGCATTCACAAACAAAGATGGGGGTATATTCCTCTACATTTATGTTAGGGAGATTTTGCTTGAGCCTCAAGAGTGTAAAGGGTATTTTAAACAGAGTGCTTAGAAACACTTACCCCAGAAACTATTAATCACAGAATATTTGATTTTTAAGTATTATAAGGACAAAGATTTACTAGTATTTTATTCTGAAGATGATCAAGAGTGAAGATTTTGCTTGCAAATTGACTTTCCAGGTCTAAACCTACCAAAATTGTAGATGTCTTTTGAAAAATGTGCACCTTGACAAAGGTCACATATTCCCATCCTTCCATCGCTGTCCTTGGAAAGGAATTCAGCTGACTAAGCTCTCAAGTTCTGGATCTTCCAAATATCAGCTTCCCGTTACGTGTCAGTCCCCTTTTGGTTCACAGCAAGGACAGCCAAGGAGCGTTGGTGACTGCCTGACAAGCACATGGATTCCTTCCTTCAACACCTTCCAGCCCTGGGCACATATAGCACCCCGCAGAACCTGAAGCAGCTTTTCTTCTTCTGCCTTTACGGTCATGCCCAGGTTCAAATTTTTACATGCCTGTGTTCAGCTAACTAGCCAAGAAGTGGCAGTGTCAAGGCTGCCATTACCCTTTGATGAGTTTATTTGCTTTGCTTTGAAATGCAGAACTCCTTTAAACAGCAGAGCCAGCTGATGTAGTTCCCAGTTCCTCTCTCTGCCTCCTACCAAGGACTTGCTCTGCCCCTCAGCTCTGCTGCTGAAAGCCTTTGGGCGGCTGCCTGCAAGCTGGGCAGGGGAACTGATCTGGCTTAAAAATAACCCAGCAAAAAGCACAATGATTAATAGCCATGGCTGGTTCACAGGCTGTTTCCAAAACACACTGTCTGTGACTCAGTAGTCCCATGGGCCATATGGGGACAGACCATCATGCTGACACAGCTCCTTGTGCCTGATAATGGCATAAAACATGCAGGCGCTTGCAAAGCAGCGTGAGGGTGGTGCCCACAATTCTAATAAGGATCCCCTCTGGACCAAAAGCCAGAAGACTGCACTAACACCAATGATTCCTAGGAAAAACGTATCTGACCGGATCATGTGCCCATGTCACCCCGAGATGTCCTCATGGGTGTCACTAGAGAGAGCCATTCACATATCCTTAACATTTTCTGCATAAATATTCTGTTGCTACCCATAGATCCAGGTAATTTTTGCCACTTCTCACATGCACACATATTTTTCAGTAAGCTGCAGCCAGATCTGAGTCATCCTCAGAAATTATCTAATTTTTTTTTTTCCCCCACAAAGCAACAATTGGTACAAAATTCCAGCCCAGTTACTCACCAGCTCATAACAACCTTTCCACCCCACACATGGGTGCAGCGAGGAAGATGAGGTCTGTGTCAAGAATCAGCGGGCTGGACACGACCTCCAAATTTTCCATTTTAACATTCATTACCCTGAAATCTGGCTCCACACACCTGTTTGCTGTATAGGCATAAAATATGGTCTTAAAATATTCCTAAAGGAACCAATCAGCAAAATACAGGCAATACAGAACTGCCATGCCTACAAGTGAACCAAAAAGTTCTGACTATAGATAACTCAGAAAGAGAAAATTCTCTTTTTGTTTTTGTGTGTGACATGATCATTTCTACTGCTCCTTTCTCTGACTCTCTTCCAGCTTATCTGCACCCAGAAATAAGCGTACCCTTTAACAAGGTTTTCAGACCCTTTCATCAGACAACAAACCTTTCTGTTTCTTCCGATGAAAGATATTCAAAGTATTAGCTAGAGCAAGGCTGTGCAAGACACAAGTACTGACTGTAATTGCACTGTGAGTATCTAGCCATGCAGAATTACTTTCCTCCCCCTGGTATTGTGCTGTGCTCAGCACCAACAGGACTCTGCACCCACCTTCATTCATGCCATGTCCTATTAAGCTCTGCAGATCTACAGCTTGTAGAGACTCAGCACAGAGCAGATGTCAAGGGCCACGTAGCAGTGTGCCATGGAAAAAGCCCTGCCTGGCAAGCTGGGAATCTGATTTAACAATGTACTGCTCTGGACAATAAATAGGAATCCTTTGAAGAGTTGGATCTGAAGATTCACTGATTAAACTGGAAGATTTTCTTTGATACTTTCCCCATTAGACAGTCATCACTTTTTCTTTTAAACCTTGTTTGCTCTGTATAACAATTAGGTATAATAGGTATAATTAGGTATTAAAAGGATATTCATTTTTTAGGAAAAGATGACTAAGTATTTAAAGTGTTCTTAAGTAAAATTCATATAAATAAATATAGAAATAAAGAGAGTGACTTACAGTAAAAAGCATTTGCATTTTTTTTAAATAGAATTCTATTGACTTCTATACAAAATAAGGAACATGGAGAACACTGAAAGGAAAATTATGCTTTCATCTACACAAATTATTGGAAAATAGTTAGATGAGGTGATTGTTATGCAAATGTAGATTTGCAATCATGAGTCCTGGGAGTATTTTCTAAGAAAGCACTTTTACTCTGTTTCTAACACATCATGTCTTCCCCCTTCCAGCAACCTTTGATACAGGCTTTCTGAATCAATCCCATGCATTTGTCTTAAAAGAAATATTTGCAGTTGTGAACATTTACACACAAATACATTTTATATTTTTCATTAAATACAAATTTGGCTCATGAAAGAATCTGTGCTAATATATTTAAGCTTTTGTAAAGCATTTAATCTACTGGCACATGGCATATGGATTAAAAAACAATATACACGAAAGCAATGTATTGTAGAAGGCAAGCTCAGCAATAGATGGCACATACCTGAGAAAGTAAAAGATTATCACACCATCTAAGGGGAGAGACTTGTTTGGTTGCTTTTATAAAATTTGCAGATGTCACAAGGGACAGGTTAGCACCAAAAGGGCAGCAACAGAGATGCAATCACAGAGTGAAACAACACCATGCATCACAGAGGGACAAAAAAAACAGAGATCCCTGCACACATGCCTACATTCCTACAGCCTTGGCTAAGAGTGTAGGGGGTCACAGATCCCATATTATCCCTCATCAAATGTCCCTTGTGCACCAGCTTCTTCCTGTGACAAGTAGCGGTTGGAGGAAACTGACCCTACAGTGAAGAAAGAGAGTGTTGTCACGCACACATTTTAAGTAAGGCTGTGTGCATGTGTAGTTAGTACACAGCAGCTAAAGAAGGTGACTGTAGCTTTGAGCTGCTAGAGTGCAAACTTGAGCCCTGGATGTAAAAGCAGAGGAATGTCACCCAGAGGAAACGTTTGATGGCAAATGATCCAGCCTCGTTAGAAACAGAGCTGAAGCCCAGTTCAGGGACTGCTCTCATGGGCCTTACTAAAGATCAGCCCTGACACATTTCCATCCCTGCCGTGACTTTCTGCATGGCCCCTCTGCTCACGTATGAAATGCCCCATTTATTGAAGCAAGTAGCTAGCTCCCTAGGAAGCCTAACCCTCCCAGAGCACCCATTTCCCTCAAAGGACAGAACCAGCAAAGACTGTTTGCACACGGATTTTGGCTGTGCCCACCTCACTGCTGCCAGTTATAACACCATGGCTGGATGCTTCGTGTTTACTTTGCTATTTGCTCTGTCTCTGCTTCTCAGTACCCTTGTGAAAGGGCAGTGCCAGAAAAACAAATACACGGGCTGTTTTTCCTAGACTGCACTGTTCTCATGAAAGACCCAGAGGAGCTCAATATAAATTCATCTGAGAGGAGGTTAAAAGGTGAAGCAGTTCCAATCCATACAGACATGAAGAGGACATCTAATAATGCAAGGGTTATTAATCTGCCAAGGGCACAACAAGAGCTGATGGCCAAAGACTGGAGCTGGATAGATTCATGCTAAAAATAAGGCACATAACATTAGCTACAAAGTTAATTGGACATTTTCTGAGAATACAGATTCTCTGTTGCTTGAAATCTTTCTAAAGATTTTAAGATTTAAGGGTTGATTGTCTTTCTAAATGCTGTTCTGCTGCCTACATAAGATTTACATGCTTGAATGAATGATTGAGTTTGCCTGTGCTGTATACGGCATTCGATTAGACAAAGAAAGCTCCCCTTGCTCCTGGAGACAATATATTCCTCAGGAAGTAAGAGCAGTATATACAGATCTATGTATTAAGAGTTAAACCCCACATCTGTGTATGTTGTACATCCCCTCTTCTTTGCCTGGGATCTTGATTGTGCACCTTGCTAAGGATTTTGAATTCTATTTAAAGCTATCAGCAAGGATGTTCACGAACTACATGCTACGTCCCTGGGTCACAAGCGCGATTTCAGATCAAGTCTGGAACAATAAATGGCTGTGAGTTTTTATTACTCTGTGATGAGGAAGGATCAGAAGTGAAATTAAATTACAGGGACAGCAGCCGAGCATTTCCTAAACAAAAGACCAGTACTGGGACAAGTATTGACACATTAAAAAGCTAAGCAGAAGCAATTCAAGAATATGACGTGTGTTCGTTGTACTACTTCAAAGTGTGTTTCACTCCCCATGCTATTTTAATGAGGCAGCAATGCACAGAATTAAGGCACGTTTCCCTCATCACACTCTGTCTCTTCTCTGCATACCTCCTCCATCTGTACATCTTCTCAGCATAGAGACTACCACACAGCAGAGGAACTGAGCAGTTTTATTTTAAGATGAGGAAAGGCAAGAATTCTACTTCTATATGAGCCTGCTCCCACATCCACAGGTAAAAGTTCATACGGGTTATAGCAGACTGTGTGTCTGGCCCATAGTTCTGTTGATTTTTCCTGCTAGATGTGCAAAATACCTGAATTAAATAAGAAATCTTTGCAGGTTGGTTTAGTGTTTTGTTTCATTCTGTTTTAGTGACAGTTATAAAAAAATAA
Source organism: Cygnus olor (assembly GCF_009769625.2). Lineage (NCBI taxonomy): Eukaryota > Metazoa > Chordata > Aves > Anseriformes > Anatidae > Cygnus > Cygnus olor. The sequence goes on from NC_049175.1 coordinate 31,672,212, forward strand.
AATAAAAAATGGTGTTTTTCCTATCATCTGTTGGATTTATTTATTGTATGCCATGACAAAGACGGAACTGTTTGAAGTCCTTAAATGGATCCATAACAAGAAAAAACCTCCTTAAATTGATCCATAACAAGAAAAAACCTCCTTAAGTAATATGTGCAACTTTTTATTATTATTACAAGATTGGACTCTTGTAATATCAGGCTGTCACACACCTTCCTAAATCCCAGCATTGGATTCTAAAGGGGTCTGTTTTTTGCATACAGGCACCAAAATTACTGTGCCTTGCCTCAGAGTGATCAGCTACCACCCTTTAAGCTGCTTCACTTTTGATGTCCCTGTTAGTTTTGTTGTGCTGGTTGTGTCTTTTCTTTGTCTTCAGCAGTGGGAACTCTGCGGTGCCTGGTGTGACAGGGAGGATGCCACGCACCTCGTTTGCAAACATATCGAACCTCTGCAGAGTTGTTTTGTGTGCTTCTCCTGGGAAGTCCCTCACAGTGTGACACATTCCCCTGTACGCTGCCTTCATATTGTGCATGTTATATACACAACCACAGGGAATGTAGTTAGCTGTTAGCAACCCAACACTTGCACAAGTCATGCTTTTGGGAGATTGACACACTATTCTCAGGACTAAGATTTGCTAGGTGTGTAGCTTTTGGCACCATCCTTCGAAACAAACCAAACTGGGCATGAGTCAAGCACGAAGAAGCTTGTGCCTCAAATATAACTAGCTTCTCACACAGGGGAATGCTTCTGACATAGTTTCAACCAATTATCAACGTATTTGGTAGGTGTAAAGAACAGTGCCAGAGCACTAAAGCCCTTTGAGCCCATAAAGCTGATGCTCTCAAGTGCTTGTTCAAATCCACCCCCTCCTACCCCGCAGGCACAGCCCTTCACTTTTCTGCTTTGCCAATTACCAGCTGCTTCTTTGCAGTTCATGTTAACAGAATTGCAGCTTAATACACTGTCAGGTAGGATGACTATTCCGGCTCGCTGGATGAATAATGGATTTTTCAGGTTGAGGGAAGAATTATGAAATGATTCTAAAAATTTAGGATAAACATAAGAAAAGAGGGGTTTGACTGGAGCAAAACAAGCAAACCAAACCAAACCAAAACAAGGAAAATTTTCATTCTGGGTGATGCCTTGCTCATTGGGGACTACTCCAGCTTTTCTTCATTCATCAAAATATACCACATCAGTATGGAAAGTCAAAGTTTCTTTTTTGGGGAAAAACAACATGAAAACAAAATATTTGGGCAATTCTGTAGCGAAGCTTTTTCCAAATGTGGAAGAGAGACATGTTTTTAAGCATGTTTTAACATGTTTTTTTTTTTTTAACATTTTTTTTTCTCCTCCAGCAGAATCTATTTCTAAAGTTCAGCTCAAATTTGCAAGTAACTTCTGTCCTCCCCTTACTCTCGAGAAACCCTTCAACCTTGTTGAACTCAAAGATCACACACACGCACCCCCCAGCCTTTTGGTAAAGACACTTAAGCACCCAGTCGTCTCTGGATTCGCATCCCCACTGCAGGTAATTTCCTTTGCTGGTACCTTCCAACACCTTCCCCTCTGCTGCTCCCACACACACCAGCAGCTCACCCCAGGACTGCTGAGCCTTTCAGGAGTAAAGGTAAAAGTTATTAATGGCACAACTTGTCTAGCTTTCCTGCATTTCAGGCTTTTGTTCATAGCATTGAAAAGTGTTGGTGGAAAAGACCTTTGAAGGTCACCTACCAACAACATCCCAAGAAAACTCACAATATATCCATTCAGCAGTGTCATTGTTGTTTTGCTTGTTTGTTTTATTTTGTTTTAAATGCAGGCTTGAAAACCTCCAAGAATTTCACGGCTTCTCTGAACAACCCATCCCAGTGCTGCCCCCTTCTCATGAAAATATTTTCTACCACCCAGCCTGTGCCTTCCAAGCAGCAATTTGTGCCTGCGATCGTACAGGGTTCGATCCACAGCGGATTTAACTGCCTGAGTCATCTAACTGCAACTTTTGGTATTCCAACTTGGAAGGACTTACATTGCACAGCAGTGATTATTGTTCAAAGCTGAAGCAGCATCCGCAGGTTTAGGATCTCTTCATCAGTGAGGCAGCCCAGCTTGTAGCCTGGGTGCTCTCCTGATCCAGCTTGAACCCTTCTCAAACAGTGGTTTCCAACAGCATCTTGTGAGATGGTTGCAAGGAACAAAAGATAAAGATGGAAAACCTTTGGCTTTTCCTACTCTTTTCCTCCCCACTGTTATTTTAGTATTGTGAAGGATATCTCACAAGGGATATTTCTACTATCAGGAAAAAGATGATGGAGGAAAGCAGCTCCTGCAGCCCAGAACTTGTAAGTATTTTGTTGGGCATAAACTTTGAAGTAAAAAACTGTTTGCCCTCATGGCTACACCTGGCAACCTCCACTCTTAAAATGTCAGCCATCAACTGCAAAGCATGCTCTGTGTCCATCCATATAGATAGGGCTACTGGACCTGAGTAAATCATGCTACCACGGCAGTCAGCACACTGATTTTAGTGCTTTGAGTTCATGTCCCTCCATTAACTTTAAATTTCCCTGGTGTTGTCATGCCTACAGAGCCAAAGCACCATTCTGATAATGACTCTGCTCCTGCATGCAGCACCTCCTCCATCCTGTTTACAACCAAAATGCTCGGCCAGCCACCACGCGATGCAGCCTGACAAAGGCTCACGGACGTCAGCAGAGCAGGAGTGAGATCCTCCTCTCTCAGCTCCAGCTTAGTGCCTGCACTCCATGTGCCGTGCCCTTGGACGGCTGCTGGTGAGCAGAGTCCTCCCATCATAGCGCTCCGCTCAAACAGGTGGCTACATGCCTTCGAAGGGCACCGTACCAAGTGAGAAGGAGAAATGCCATATAACAACCTGCATAAACACTGCTCTTCTCATTCCAGGAGCATGGTGAGCCCTGAAATTAAATAGATTCACGCTGCCGGGGCTGCTGCTTGCTGCCCAGACCTCCCCTGTGGGATTACGGCAGTGGTGGGGATGCTGCGGGATACTGCCTTAGGTGTGAAGGGGTAGATGTGAGTGGCAGAGCACAGCTGTCCTCTCATCTGTGACAAATACTCTTTTACAAAGGAGATGGAAACCAGACTCATATCCAAGCCCATCTGCTGGTGACACAGCAAGAAACCGAGTGTTCTTAGCCAGGGGCTGAGATTGCTAGATAAATAAAAAGAGCTTCTTTGCGTTTGTCATCAGACAATACCAAAAATATGGGCTCTTGCCTAAACCTTAATTTTAATACATAGTATCTGTACTCTGTGAAATTTTCTGTTCTGACTGAGAGACGAAAACCACACAAATCTTAAATATTCTGTCAGGATATCCCATCAGGCTACACCCTGGTAATTTAAATTTAAGAAACAGGGCTTGAAGGGAAATCCTAAGGCACTGCCTCCAGCCAACAGAGCCACCCTGTGGTATATAATCCCTTAAATAAATAGATTCAGAGACACATTAAGAGCATGTTGTCTATACAGGTACCTCCTGGGCCAGGACCTTAGGGCCTGCTCCAAATCCAGCTGCTGCAAGAGAAGCCTCTTCTGCTTGAAATTAAATTGGGCTCAGTGATAGCTTGATACCATAGTCCTGCCACCCAGCAGAGGGAAAGTCTGGGACCCAAAATTATGGGTACATTTTGGTAGACTCTATCCTGTCCTCACCTTAGTCAAATAAGGAAAACCACTTTCCAGCTCCTCATGTTGCCCTGCCAGCGAGGAGGCTGGGGGTGCCCAAGGAGCTGGGAGGGGACACAGCCAGGACAGCTGGCCCAGAAAGGCCAAAGGGACGTCCCATACCTTAAGGTATCGTGCTGAACAATAAATATGGGATGGGGTTGGGGGCCACTGCTCAGGGACTGTCTGTTCATCAGTTAGTGGGTGGTGAGCAATTGCATTGTGCTTCACTTGCTTTGTATATTCTTTTCTCATTATCATTGCCATTATTTTCCCTTTCTTTTCTGTGCTATTAAACTGTCTTTTTCTCAGCCCACAAGTTTTTAACCTTTATTTTTCAATTCTCTTCCCCATCCCTCTTGGGTGGGGAGAATGAGTGAACAGCTGTGTGGTGCTTAGCTGTCTGTTGGGATAAACCAAAGCACTGGTTTTCTGCTCATCCTCCTGTGCTTCTTCCACTCCTCAAATCTGTACATTTTCTGTTCTGATAGCTGATTGCAGGGTTAAATAGAAACTCAGCCAAAATCAAGTCTGTCTCCTGCAGAATCCCATTCTCATTGGCAAATAGTCTGTGATATAATGATTTTATAAAAAACTAGACAAATAATATACTGAATTTGGGAAGAGTTATTTTGTCAATATTTGGCTGGTATGGAAAGATTTCAAAGTAAAAAAAAAATGTGAAAAGTGAATTATCCTTCATTGTTTCAGCTTCAGTTCAATTCCATAAATCATTTGCAAAGAAACACCTGGGTCCATCCCATCACCTGGATTTCTAATCTGAGTGACAATTAGAAAATAAATCCCCAAGGTAATTTAAAAGCTGGCTAGAAGATCCTGGAGTTTTCCAAGATGATGGCTGAAATAAGTGTGGTGGAGAAGCTGCTCATCAGAAAAATTCTAACAGCTGGATATATCTTGCTTTTGAATATATATCAGCCCTATTGGCCTTCGCCAGATAGACTGCAAAGGGTAAGCAGAGGCTGTTTTAAAATGTGCTTGTTTCCACTGGCAACCAATGGAACAAAAGGATAATCGATTCAAGAGATGAAAAGAGGGAGAGAAAAGTCAAGCTACAAAATGTAATAATTCTCATCAACTGCTATGAATTGACCGTTTCATAGCTTAATTTTGGCAAGGGCTGTGATTTTTTCATATTTTCATCAGATGGGATCTCATTTCCAAACACACAAAACTTAAATCTAGACTCCAATCTTTTCGTTTGGATGCTGATTTCAGAGTGGGGCCATTTTAACTTAATTTCCCCCTTAATTGCAAATAATCAAAATAACTTTTTCAGTCTAAAATGTCATCTGCATTTCTCGTTAATAAATCTTGATACATGAATCATCTTTATTTTTATGCTCTTGCCAAAAGGACATAAAAACATTATACCCAAATTGGAAACTTCATGAAGCCAGATGACATTTGCAAAGAACGCCTTGTCAGAATAGTTTTCCACCTAACCTTTAATAAGTTTATTTTCCATATATTTATTACTGTCAATAGAAGAACATCGTGTCCTAGAATAAAATATTTGTGGCTTTTCTATGTCTTTGTTACCTAGGTCTCCTGGTTCAAAGAACTATTCAGAGGCTTTTAAACTGTTCACCATGTCATTCCTGTCAAGTAGTACTTTTGTGGGCTATCTGTCCTTTTCCTGGGGAAGTTTTTCCTTGAAACCTAAAGAGTTTTCTAAAATGCATTTAGTAAAGTATTTATTAATACACATATTTGTAGTACTATTGCATTTTCTTAATAATAGTGTGACTTCAAGTGGCTTGAAATGGCACCACAGGTTATATCCAGCTTACAGAGCTCATGTTCCTGAGGCTTGATTTGATTTTTTTTCCTTTGTTTCTTTCTTAATAGCTCTAAATATTTGTGTACCTTATTCAGAATCCTCAGCTTCCAGCTCAGCCAGCACCTAAGCCTTTTTTCCCCCCTGAGTGCTGCTTTCCTGATTATATTTCACCATCCAGTATGTACCTTATGTTCTTTGTGAATTTTGACTATTCATTACTGAATAGTTTTGTGTGCATTGGTGTTCTCCTTTTGGTATCTGCAATGTGTCCTGACACCCTCATGTCACAGCCTTGGCCACCCTGCCCTTACAGAAGCAGGCAGAGGCTTTGGAAAGAGGCATTTCCCCTGCGGTTATTTTGTCGTCAGTGCCCAGGAAGTATGTCAGCAGGAACCTGGGTAGAAAGCAGGATTCTTGAACATACCTCCTGCTTTTGTTTTACTCACTTCCCTCTAATTTTGCCTGTTCTTTTCCTAAGCTTCATTATTTCTGTTTCCTTCCATGGTTCCTTTTAAGCTGATTCCCAGATGCACATTTCATGTATGGTCTAACAGCATATTCTATCTCTCAGGGTAAAGAACATGAAGCAAACAAGAGCAGAAAACACCTGCTCTTTGATGAGAAAAAAGCCTGTGTGATGTTTTCCAAGCCGCCACCTTGTGATGAGATTTCACTACCTGGGAATTTGACATGATAGCCTAAAGTGAGAATAGGATGTACGTTGCCAACCCACACTGTTCTCAGGGCCTGTAAACCAGTTCCAGTTTCTCTTTGAAACAGATCTGTTGTTTCAAGCGTTTGCCAATATTCATAGCCTTTTCTCAGGAGTTGCACAATTTCTCAGCTTTAATGAGGAGGCTTAAAAGTTGGTAAACAAGTTGAGGAAGGTATAAGATAATAGGGAAAAGGTCAGACAGAGTAAAGATTGCACTGCATCAAGGACCAGCATGAAGACATCCTTTCTGATTTATTCAGTACACAATGAACCACTCCAGATTTCTGCACTCTCAGAGCAGACAGCAATTCTCCACAGGACTGAAGGTGAGAGGTGACACTGGTACACGTGAAAGGCAGGTCAGGAAAACATTAATTATATTGCAAAGTACTGGTAAAAATCCATCTTTTTAAACATTCATTGCTGGTAAGAGAGAAAGAACAGGAGATCAAAGTTCAAGGAGATTTTAATTACTGTTATGTTCACTGTGTTCTATCAAATACATGCTAACAAGAAACTTGTTTCATCACATTGGAGAATGGCCACAGCCATGCATGGGGACTGAAAAAGGAGCGAAAGGATTATACCCATCAGCATAGCCTCAGAAAGTTTACTGCTCTTGAAGACCTACAGTTAAGCCAGGAGATAAACCATGTCAAAGGATTACTTATCAATCACAGCAAACTAATTTAATGCTTTTTTCTGACTGCATGACAAGCCTTAAAGATAGGCAGGAGCAAAAACTATCACACATGCCAACTTTCAGGAGGACTTCTTGCTCTTGTATGAACAAACTAAAAAGCATGCTTTCTCTAGAGCAAAACATAAAGACAAAGGTGCAAAATCCTCTTCAGACACATCCAGCAATACTCACTGTCAAACATGCTCGTCCTACATAGTAAGATTTCAAGGAGAAGGATCTTGCCCCATCCAGTACTTCTAGTGTGGACCTGGATAATAGATGAGAAAGGATGCCTATTAAAATGCATTCAACAACCATCTGGAGCTGGCTTCAGGCATGCTCAAGGGTAAAGCTGGAATACAAAAGGATCTTGTCAGACTGGAGAAGTGATCTGAGAAAAATAGCATGTGATATAAAAGTGGTAAATATGAAGCATTATGCTGGAGAAGGGATAGCCTGCAGCATAGACATGGAGGGTAGAACTATACGGATCATGAAGACAGTCACCTTCAACACCTGACTACAGGAGAAAAAAAACTGGTGAATAGACAAGCTCCAGGTAACTCACTCCTTACTTTACGTGGATCCCTGTGCCCTCTGAAATGCTTCCTCTTTCAATGTCAAGCCACTGTATTTTGACAGAAATTCCCTAAGGAAGATACCCTCTGGCCATGCCAGCCTTGGCCCCAGTGGTCCAATGCTGTAGAAAGCTCCTGGAAATCAGCAGTTTCTGTGGCTTACAGATTCAGCCAGAGGAACCAGAAGTCTAACATCCCATGTCAACTGGCCTCCCCAGTGGTAAGGACATCATCCTATAAATGCTGTCTTTCCATTAGTTCCCACCACCTGCCTTGTGATCACCAAGACAAGCGGTCCTACCTCAGACCCCTCAAAAGCAAGGTGCTGCTAATTAGCCCCCTCCTAGTGTCCCAGCACCTGCACACAAGAACATGCATTTCAGTACAGGAAAGCCATTATTCTTCCCCAGTACTCCACACATCAAAATTCATGCCTTTCTTTCCATTAAGGGTCTTGTTATTTCCAAAGCTAATCTACCAACAAAGAACACACTTCAGGCAACAATTCAGATCTAAATGAATTATGGTTCCCTTTATCTGTCTTATTTTCATCTGATCCATTTTTCACTTTCTTATCTGTTATTCCAGTGGGCCATTGCTGGCTGTACATTCAGAAGCTGAAAGCATGCTTTTATTATCACAGATCAGAGTTAGTAAATCTTTTCAATCCTTAACCATCCCTTCTTTTCCATACCCCCCAACACCTACTCAACAATTCATCATGCAATCTAAGAGTTTTTCACATCTTTGTTTTCCTTAGCAAGTGAAAAAATATCTCAGTTTAGAGGTTGTTTAAGTACTGAGAATAGAGATAAGGATTTTGTGTAGATCCTCTAATATATTCCATTCACCAGGGAAAGCAAGATGGAGATGTCTTACAGCTTGGTTAAAACAAACTTGCTGGCTATTTTTAAAAGACTTCAGTACCAAGTCCTGCAGGCAACTCTTCTATTAACTCCAGTGGCATACTGGGGTGTTCTGAGCAGACAGACACAAAGATGAGCAAGTTGTTTTATACTTGCAAAGTACCACTTGTGGAAAAACATCAATTTATGGCTGGAACTGACCTTCAAAGACTGGCTGGCTCCATGATCCAACATATGTCCCCGTAAGGACTCTAAAGAGTCTCTTGATTCACATGAGCTAACGAGTAAATGCAAATAAGTAAACAACTAGTTGAAGAACCTTGCACTGGGAGCTTCCACTGAAATGTGATGGGTTAAAGGATGAACCAGATAAAAGAATGCATGATCAGATCATAAAAATTTCAATCCAGGAAACTGTGGTCTAACAGTTCCTTTTCAGTTTCTCTGATGTCCTTGCTGTACCAGTTTTACTACTCTGACATGAAATGTCCTTCAGTGCTAGCCTGTACATTTAGGCATTGATTTCCAAAGTAGTATTTGCAATTCTCTTTTCTATATCATCAGTTAATTTTTCCACTCTCAAGTGTCCTCAGGTTGGTAATGTCCTTTCAGGAACTACCTAAGACGTTTGTGATTAGCAAAGCTATCCTCCAGCTGCATCTTGCCCACCCCTCCAGAGCAGGGTGCGCACCATCCCCTGCCTGGGCAGGAGTCAGTGCTCCCCACCGCCAGCTCTGTCCTGGAGCGTGCCTGAGAAATGGTGGGCAAAGCGAAGCGTGGTGAATATCTATCTCCTCTCCCAACCAGAGTTAGAGATATTTCAGGACTGTTAGGTCACTGCAGTTTGATGCAGACCAAACTAGTCCAAAGGTGAAAATATAAGTGTTAGAGCTTGAATCGCAATAGACAGAACCGAGACATGCAAGTTCACGTATCGGCACTATGCTGCTATAGGTTTCCAGCTATTTCCTGTTTTCTTCTCTAATACTTATTAATATTTCACTCTGTGGAAGAACGACTAATACTAATTTTATATGATTAAACTATTTATCAATAAGGGGCAACTGTGATTCATTCAATACTTGACTGCAGATTAGATAAAAACCATTGTTCTGAGTCTATCCTAAAGAACAAAACTGAAAGATAGAAGTAGATGTCTAGAGAAAGAGAAAAATCACAACAGTCCTCTGATTTTTCCTCCTTTCCAGTCTCATTACAACAGAAATTACAAATGTTTTTATTATCCTGTCTTCAGCAGATTAGCTTCTTGACAGTGAACAATAAAGTCATGTTATTTTTATGATATTCAGACAACTGTGAGAATAAAAATATATGATTGTAAAAGCGAAGAAAAAAACTTTTGAGAGATAGATTGTTACATACTATATAAGCCTCAACAGATTGCTGCCTGAGTCACTAAGCCAAGATTTAGCAGATCAGGAGGCCAATCTCCACAAAGTATTTTATGGCTTTGTGTTTTGGAGCAACTGCAAACTATAAACCAGATTTGCTGTTGTTCTCATGTGTTGGCATTCAACCGTTCCTATTGCTAACTCTGCTAGATAACAGTTTCTCAAGGACTTGAAGTCACTGTGGCTTCTGTAAGCTCCTTGGATTGATTATTTAGATACTGTTTAGATTTTCATTAAAGCAGTTAGGAGGGTATTTTCATGAAAATTTTCATGATTTGGTCATTCTAAATACCATATCAAATAGGGTATCATACACTGGTCTGGAGAGGAACTGTGTGACTGGAGGAAGTTAGGGATTTTCCATCTCAGTTTTCAGGAGCATTGCTACACAACTGTTCTTGGTCTTCCTTGCACTGTATAATATTTCCACAAGACAGCAGTGTGCATATTGAAAGATAAATATGCCAGGGGATGTTTTAGAGTTATAATAATTTAATGCAAGCTGTTTTCATTATCCTCTGATGGGAATTTAAAAAAAGTCAATTCTGAACATAATGAAAGACATTCTTTTCCTCATGTCAATGACTTTTAAAATGTATCCTGCAATGGTGTATAGAAACATTTTTTTAAAATTGCTTTTAAGTGAAGAGCCAAATATTGTGCAATATGATATTGAATTTCGGTTATTAATTACGTGCTGCCAAAGTTCAGCTATATAGCCTGTGGTTTTCCTGAAATGTTAGCAGTTGTTTCAGCTAGTCTTCATGGCTCTGTTTCAAAAACCATTGAAATGGATCACAATTTCTCCATTGATTTCAAGTGATCTTGACTCTAAATACTCAATGCTAAGGGCATTACTAAAACTAAAAACTAAACAAAACGCTAAGACCAAGATTCTAGTCTTATTCACAGAAGAAGAGAAGTGAGATCTCTGGAATATGGCATTTATTAAAATGTCAGCATCTAAGCTCTGATTTTGCACATATTAAAAAAGTTAAGAACAGGAAAATCATGTCTACTAGACTTTAGTGTCTGATTAGTGTGTATTAGAAGAACAGAAATAATTCTAGAATTCCAGATGTTACACAGAATATTCATTTGTCTTCAAGAAGGATTTTTTTTCTGTCAGTAGGCCCAAGTAGAATATGCTATAACAACACAAAACAGAAACAAACAAAACCTGAAAACTGAACAGATCAATAACATCTAAGGCTACAATACATGCTAAGGTACCTGTTGTTAAGGCTACAATATATGAAGTCAGACAGAGCTCCATACATTCCTACTTTCATGATCATGTATCAATGAATAGGTCATGCATTGAAGCATTTGAAAATTTGAGAAATTTAGCCCATATTAATCAATAGGAATTTTCCCTACCGTACGTGCTATCCACAGTATATCATGCACGGGTATCAAAAAGACAACCATACTTATCAGACTTAAATTCTTCATACAGCATGTGTGTTCTATGCTTAGCCTTTTCATACATCTGTAAATTCTATGTGACTGGAGTCCAATAAAAAATTGTCTTCCACCTGTGTACCTTATGCAACAGGTATTTCTTCCCTGGCAAGTTCCACACGTAGATCCGATAGAACTTCCTGTAAAGCTGAATTGCCAAACATGAAATATTGCATGACCTCTTAGTAAATGTCCTCCTCAAATATTCCTCAGGGAATTTTGAAAAGCCGAGATAGGGCCAGGATCTGAAGGCAAGGGAGTTTATTCAGGGCTTATTAATATCGCTTCACATGCTCTTAGATTTAGACATAAAAGTTTAAACCAATCTTATCCATATAGCAGGTTTTCTTATTATTTTGGTGTGGTGACTGAAGCAAACTGTTAATATATGAAACCTTCTTAGGCCTACCACATAGTGTAAAAATAGGATTTCCTCTCTGGCAATCTTTTTATTAAATGCTCAGAGTAAACCATGGGCCCCAAAGGAATAATAAAACCAATTTCTCTGTGAGTGATCATTAGAATGCACTCTAGAATACCAGTTGGGCACTGACAATTATTTCAGCAGGCTATTCCCTCTTCTGCTTCAGATGTGCTGCACACTCACTCTCATTTCTGAGAAATTTCAATCCACTCCAATGAAATTTTATGCCATCTTCAGTGGCCAGAAGCACCAAAACAACCAGAGTAAAAGAAATAAAAATCTTGAGTGATGTCTACCTTCACATCAGACAGCACAAAGCAGTCAGCAAACTGTGTTTTGATCACGTACATGTTACTAATGCCTTTCTGAAGTTAACATGGGACACACTGATAAAACAATAAGCTTACTCTGTGTTGTAACATTCCTAAAAGGAATGGGTTTTAACTATAAATTGTGGCTGGTCTGCACGAGGGATATCAGGGCATACAAATGGAGGAAGCCCTGAACCTTCCCAGTTCTGAGTGCCTAAGGCTGTGTGTCAGGGATGCTGCAAGGAAGTGATGTACCCTGCCTTTGCTCTTCTGAAGAAGCAAACCCCAAATGGCCAGGAGCTGGATCCTTTTCTCTCTCCTATCTTCCTAACTTATGATGCAGCCCGTGCAGGGATACAGAGCAGATGTCCCCAGGTAGCCAGAGGGAAAGACACCCTTCTCCCAGAAGTGTGAGGTGCTTACCAGCTTCACAGGTGGCCAAAAGTCCTCCCTGCCCACATCTGCACAATTGTTTTCATTTTTATTTTTCCATTAGGCCATGTGGCAGTGAGAGAGGAGAGCCAGGACAGCCCTGGTGGGGTGCTGTTACTGCCCACTGAATTCAGCTGGAGAGCAGTGAGTGTTGCTCCATCAGCATGTTGCCCTCATACATGCAAAGATTGCCGCTCCAGTAATAGAGAATTTTCATGTTGTACATCAGAGATCTTGGTTACTAAAAGAAAATCATTTGTTTCTAAGGACTGTAGATAATTTCCTAACAGCAGGCCAGAATGAGGTGATTTAAGCTAATCTCCTTTTCTTTGCACATAATCATTTCCTGCCTCACAGGACTGCACACAGTAACATCTCAGAGCTGGCAAATGTGATTACCTAAGGGCTGTTATGATATAAGGATTAAAAAGCTAGTGCTATATGGCAGTAAGGAATCAATCCAGATGTCTAAACATAGGCTCCTAAGCATGTATGAGACATTTTAGAGCATTTAGGACATTCACATGGGGCTGGAAGATAGGATGCAAGACCAAGGATGTCCCACACCTTCTTGGAGCCACAGTTGGGTGACAAGAAAGATACATGAAAAGATATTAGATCCCTGTATTCAGGCAACTTAATCAAGACTTAGTTAACACAACATGAAAAAAATCTGCCATGTAAGAGACCTAAAAAAACCTGTTTTCAACAGGAAAATCATTAAATAGAAGCATTTATAGTCAGCACTTCCATTAGTAAACTGGAAATATAAATTAACATAAGTGGGTATCAATGATTGATGTGAAAAGGCCAGGCACATGGTGTTCACTGTCATATTGCAAATGGAGCTTATTCAAACTTAAAAAATAAAATAAAATAAAATAAAATAAAATAAAATAAAATAAAATGAAATAAAATGAAATAAAATAAAATAAAATCACAAGGAATTCTTTTGGGTGTGGAATGTATGCTGAAGATATTTTTTTAAAGCAGTGATAGGACCTACAACAGGAAACTGAAGCCAGACAAACTTATATGAAAGGAAAACAAAATGAGTAAATTCATTGTAAATGCTCAAGACCATTCTAAATGCTCAGCAGTCTCCATTCCTTCTGATCCTCTTAGCAAGCTGTGATGTGCCTTCCTGAAACTTATGCTTCAGCTCAAAACAAAAGCTGTACTTCAGCTGAGCCCAGGATGTTGGGTCCAGCATAGCAATTGCTACTGAAATTTAATGGTCCATGGCAAACTGTAAGATCAAATGGTCTCTTCTGGCTTTAAATACTGCATCATTGGACACCAAGGGGGAGCAGTGTAAGGTATTATCACCTTTCATTTACAGGTGTTCACAAATTCTGGGATGGCTGAGTCAAACATGTCTCAAAAAACATAGGCTGGGATTTGTCATCTTTAACTGCAGTTATCTAATCTTAGTAAGTTATCAAGTCTTCCTGTAATCAATGTAAGAAAGCTGATGATTCATTTCCAGCTGCAATAAGTGTAGGCACCCTTTGTGGCTGTGTCTTCTCTCTACATCTCACTTTCCATAATGGGACCTTGGACTAAGATTAGACACCTACCTTCTATGTTGCTAAACTAGGTGTGATTTTTCAATTACTGCTGACCCAAATCATTCTCAGCTGTTTCATATCCAGCAGCTCCAGAAATACACATCCTCCTCACTTTCCTGTCATTCTGATAACGGTTTACTTGCCAGAAACACGGTCCACAGTGTCAGCACTTACCAGGTTTTACCCAACAGAACTTGCTAGTTCACAGGAGAGGTACATTTTCATATCATTGGTTGGAAACAGGAAAACCAAAATTCTAGTTTAAAAATAATAATAATAATAATAATAATAATAATAAAGCAAATCATAAGTACAATTCCCATTAAAAAATAAAAAAAAAATAAAAATAAAGAGTAAACAGGAAAGATACATGAATGAAGTGGGAAAGCCCCAAATACTTTTAAATAAATCAAGTGTTATCCTTTTCTACCAAAATTCAGTGTCAAAAATAAGTCACTCCTGCAAATTTCTACCACTCTTCATAGTACTGAATTTCATTCTAAGTTGTACTTCTTAGATTTCCAGCTGCCGTGGTTCAGTTTTGTAACATCAAACACTCATACAAGAAATAAACAATGATCTGGCATGATCGACGGTTAAGAAACTGCAAGTCTTAGAGGATATGGTGTCAAATATTTAACAAATTCTGAAGTTGAGACACAAAGGACAGGCCCATGCACACAAAACTATTCTTATGTTCCATAAAAATCCCAACATCAATCAAAGCATTTTATTTCCCTTGCCTTCATTTGTTCATGCAATATTTTTTCAAACAGCCACTCATGAGTATCCAGACACCTAAAAATAGTAAAGTGATCATCACAAACAGAGAAAGACCAGACAAAAATGATCTCTGGACTTCTCTGGACCAGAGGATTGTGTGTTATTTTTGCTGTCCTTGGTTGTATTTCAGAACTGTAGAATTGCAAAAGTTTTCACTTTTGCTTCTTTTCCCTGAACACCGAAGGAAAATAATGTCTAATCAAAATGTTCTCCAGGCATTTTTAAACAGTCCTTTCAAGAGAGAACATATATATTTTAAATTAAACTATTTCTATTACTTTGGTTCTCTATGGAATTGAACCTTGGCTTCTCAACACTTCCACTCTCCCATCAGAAAAAAACAAATGCTAAACCTGGAACTACCCACAATCAAAGGAAGATGATCCTTGTGCTGATCCAGACCCAGAGAAACAGAAAAAAAAAAAAAAAAAAAAAAAAAAAAAGAAAACTATGAGAATAAGGGAAGAGCAGAAAAATTACCACACCTATATTATCATTAATCATTTAAAAATCTGAATTTAAAGAACACCAGAGCAGTTATTTTTGAGTTGAAGAAACCAAACCAACAGTCCTAATAACTGACGCTGAATTCTGTCCCTGGGAAATTAGACTGTGGTAAACTACAGCAGAATGCACACCAGGAGCTGTCTCTTTTGCCAGATTTTCTCTTCCAACAGTTTTTCATGACACAAGGCAAGAACCTTAGAGCTGTCTCTTGTTTCACTTGAGACAGAGTGCAAGATACTCTGGTTTGGAAAGCCACTGCTGTATACTTTAAGGAAAGGCCAAACCCTTATTCAAATGAGCAACCTTGTGTAAAAGACATGCTAATTCACTTTTAATGGAAGTGTTGACATTAAATATAGAAGACGAATTACAGTAACAGATATCAGAACAATCTAGTCCAAACTGCAGGATCCCCACATTATGATTAGCATGCACTGCTGTGTGACTCAGGAACATACACACAGCTCATGAATCTGTCTGCCTGTAAGGAATGCTAGTAGCTACATGAATCCTGCCTGGGAGAAAAACTACTTGCAGCTCATGTTTCATTCCATTTTCTCTAACTTCTCTTCTATGGGAGTAAACTCTCCCTCATCTCACCTGAAATAGATACAGTTGTTAAGAAGCCCAGAACCATTGGCACTTAAGAGGAATTCCCAGAGCAAGAGGGGAATTTAGAGAAAGTAAAAGCTCTTTTTCATGTAGGAACAGCTGAGGAAAAAGATGCTGACCGCAGAAAGAAGGGGACTCCTGGAGTCTGGGGAGAGGTCATGCAGACGATGGGTGATCTTTGATGTCTTGAAGGACTGTGACTTGTAGTCAAAAATGTTTTAGAACGATAAGTGTACTTGAGCAAGACAAATACGTTATTTTATGTTTTTGTCTAAACCAGGGAAAGTTGGATTTTGAACACTTTGCAAAAAGCTCAGGGGCTCGATGCTTCTACTGCCACAGATCCCTGATGAACACAGGGTTAAAGCTCTGAGACCGAGTGCTTAATTTTCAAAGGTCTCTCCCAAGAGCAGGATTAGTCCTTGTTTGGAAGGTGAAGGTCAGCTGTACCAGAAGATGCTGCTTACTGGAAGAGGCATAAGAAGCTACACCTGTGAGGAGGTGCTGCTGAAAGACTTGCAAACTATAAAAGATTGGTCTCAACTGTGCAGGGAGAATTGAACATCTATACTGTTATATCGAACTTCTGGATGAGAACTTCCCTCACTACTAATCTTACCTGTGCCTTTTACAAGAACATGACCATGACTTTGAGAGCAGGAAGGACATCCTGCAATTAGTTGTGCCTACTGGATTGATTAAACGTCAAGGCACCTTAAAAAGTAACAAAGCAAAAAGTTTTAAAAGTTCATGGTATATACAACACCTGGGGTTTGGGGGATTGAATTGTCTCACCAGCATGCCTCGAAACAGATAAAACACACTGAGACTGTTAACCTCTACGTCTTCTGCCGGATGTGTTTAAACTGCAGTTGTGGATCAGGCAGTCAGTTAATCTGAGCGATCAAGGCTGCCAAGGGAACAACATAAATCTGTAAAATAATCCTTCTTTAGGTTAGAGTTTATCAATTTCAGGTTTGCCTGAACTAAGCCTAGCCTCTTGCATCGTCTGACAGCTCACTACAAACTGTGCAGCCTCAGAATACCGAGACTGTAAATAACTCATTACAAAATCAATTGTAATCTACATATTTGAGCCAAACATGTACTCTCCCCCAAATTGGGAAGGGAAGGGATTAGCCATTGCTTATGCCAGGAGTTTGCCTTGCATTGAAGATGATAGCACAAGTCCAATAAATGATGTCTGGTGCAGCACCAGCCACATGGAAGTTCAGTATCAACTCTATTGATATTCACTCAAGGGAGTAATTCATGTCAAAGTCCAGTGACCTGAGATGCAGAAAAAAAAAAAAAAAAATCCAAGAAAGAAAGTTTGCCCTTCAGCTTGTGTACGCATTCATTACTCTTGCATCATTTCCTTCTACATATTGGGGATGCATTTCTAAGTTGACATTTGCAGCAGTTTCAACTTACTATGGTATATTGTAGCTAGGTTATTATAGCTTTTTGAATGGGAATATGGATGGATCATTAACAAAAACAGCACAAGCATAACCATTACAAGAGATCATTAGAAACCATCCAGGGTGGGATAAGTACCTTTATACAGAAAGCAACAGCTTTCCAAAATAGCATTCCATTCTGGGGGGAAGGAAAGGGCTTCCACAACAAACAGCTTTCCTAATACCAGCCTCAAGAGTATGGGTTTGTTGTTGTGCAATTGACTCCCAAATCCTTCATTTAACAGTAGTTCATGGGAAATGCATCATATTGCATTTTCCATCCTTAGGGTACCCATGCTGTGGTCAAAATTATATATATATCTAACTTCCTCCTTCAAACCTGAATTGCATAAAATCCTGTCCCTGATGACACTAGCTTTTAGCAGTTCTTATTTTGTAATTAATTGCTCTATTCATGGCCTATATCTGGTAGAATTGCAGCTTTGGGGGTAGAGGATAGGATGGATCTATTTTAAATATCAGCCAATATTCAGTAGTACTCTTTATTTTATTTGAATTGACAGGGTAATTTGTCTACTTCTACTTTTAAATCATACTTACCAGTCTTTACCTACCTAATGCAGGATTTGGAGCTTGTTTGCTGCCTAAGTAAAACTTAGAAGCTCCAGGAGGTTTACAATCAAGCCCCTGCAGCACTGGGCATAGCTGAGGAGTACTGTTTTATGCAGATGATTTCAAGCATCATTCTGATCTATTATATAATACAGTCTGGCAGGAGTGCAGAAATTAAATCAACAAGAAAAATCACTCAGACTTAAGTAGTTTCTTAAAGTTAAGCCAATACATAAAAGATGTCCTTGACGTGGACTTTTATGCACAATTTGAATCTTTTACATTGAAGAAACATTAAAAATCATTGGAACACATTTATCTTTAGTGTTTTTATACACTGTAATAACTACAGATAAACAACTATAACGACTGAGCAGTTTTATAACAACATCCAAACCACATAGAACTTTATAATGGAGCGATATAATCAGATCAGATCAATATTTGCAGCTTCTGTTCTGCACTTTAGACCCCTGCTGAAACACCAGCTTGAGCTTTAAGGGAGTGCATGTTTGTTTGGGACATCCTAGGAACTGATTTTCAGTATGCTGAAAATCCATGTGCTTCACTATCATCTACAGGATGCACAATCCCTTGCAAAGTTTACCCTTTAGTGTCTCAGCTAGTGCCTCCCCCCCCCCACACACACACACACCAGTTTCCACTTGGCAATGGAGCCATCACCAAATTTAGAAGGGCAGGTCATGAAAAAAAAAGAGTAAGAAGCTGGAAAATCAGCTCAGGCTACTTGTTACACCTTTTTATATGCTGTGGGAAAGGACTCCCAAAAGCACTTCAGTGGTTATCTCTAACAGGTCCATGGGTAGGATAAGCTTAGACACTTCAAAAATCATCTAATAAAATACCATTGATGGGGAATTGTCTCTGTTGAGAGCCTGTATTCTGACTTTCTAGGAGTATATATTGAAATGGGAAGGGCAAGGGAGAATGGAATTGAAAGAAGATAATGAAGAATTATTTATTTCAAAAGCATATGAAATTGATTTTTATGTGTTCAGGAAACAAAGAGCTATACAAATGTCAGCACAAAGCATGCACTTTCTGCTGTGAATGGGATATGCTAAAGCTATTGACCATTAAATAAGCCCAAGAAGCACATTGAAACACCTAAAGGAACCGTTTAGAAACAGTTTAGGCACTTTCCCATTAAATAATATCAACAATAGAAACCCTGTCATGTTTACAGCTCCCCAAATCATTCCTTACATATGATAATAGAAGTCTAACTAGTCTAACATTGTCATTTTCATTAAAAGCTCTAATCCTCCCAACAGGAACACGTCAAAGAAAATACAGCAGGGATCTCACTCCAACCTTATGAGAACAGAATGTTTTCCCCTGTAAAACGATAAACTGGTGGCATATTAAAGCTTGTTCTTGCATGTATTCCATACACAAAAATCCATAGATGATCTTCAGAAATGGAATTTTAAGGCAGATTCAGTTTACTAACAAGAAAAACAAAATGATCTCATGAAACTTTTCCCCCTTAGAGAACATTTTTCTGAATTATTTTTTCTGAAGATTTTTCATCCAGAAATTTCCAAGAATTTTCCATCATTAAAAAAAAATAACCTTCCAATTTTATCAAAAAGTTTCAATTAATTTGAAATCTGCTTTCAGACTACCTTCTGCTAGAACTTGTCACATTTTATCAAATTTGTGAGTTACCTGTTAAAGAGAAAATCTGTTTTCCAACCTGTTCTATTAAGCAGCCCTTTTCTGCAGAGTATAATTTTTTGTGTCCATACACCTAAATTTTTCTGGTAGGTCTAAATTTGTCAGTGCAGTAGATCACAACAGCTACTATAAACATCAGTCACATCTGCTAGCTGGAGCACAGCCTTCTTCGACATGCTGCACTGTTTGTCAGACCTGGAGAGCTCCCTTAATATTCACAAAATGTAGTTGGCACCTATATATTATTAAAAATAAAATAAAAAATAAAAAAGATTAAAAGTCACACTGGCACACATACAAGCGGAAGGACCATAAACCTCATCAGCTGTTAAATACATTGTCTTTCTAAGTGATTGGCAGCAGCACACATTGACATTTTTGCCTTGCAAGAGGAGAGAGATTCATTGAAATAAATATTGAATAGTTGACCCAGTACACTGATCACTTGTTATTTGAAAGCAGCAATCACTGTCTTCCTTGTTCTATGTGAAGAGGCCTGGAATATTTTTGGATGTCTTTATATATATATAATATTCAAATTGAGCAGTCTAATCATCTTGCAGGTATTGATATGTACCTAGCAGGTCACAGATATAACACACTTGCATTTCTGAGCATCAGCAAGCCAAGAACACTCTCAAGGGAAGTAATTAACACTCAGGAGCATCTCAGGTGGTAACAGCAGAGATCAGCAACTCTCGCTAAGAATGGCGATAATAGTAGTAGCTTTGCAATAAACTTCTCTATCTGCAGAGAACAAAGGACAACCAGCAACATACATTTTTGCTACTTCAAAAATAAGGACATGCAAACACTACTGGTGCTGTGAGACTAGTTTCTTCACAAAACCACGCAGAGGAGAAGCAAGGAGAAAGTGCAGTCCTCACCTCTGAAGAGAAGTTTTCGCATAGTGTAACAGTTCAGTGGGGTCACTGCCCCATTTTCTGTACTCCGTCCCCAGACAGCTCCTTGAATTTGGGTTAGTCCAAGCTAAAACGTTCTGTTGACACTTGCTCTTCATCTCCAGCCCCCAGATGCCTGTCTCTGTCCCATCAGGTGTCCTGGGCCACTAACAGGCTGGGACCACTCAGACATCTCAGCTGGTCGTCCCTATGAGCTCTTTTGGCCAGCCCAGGAGAGGCGTCATCTCCATCTGGCTGCCATCGCCACAGGTTGGTGGACCGCCGCTGCTTCTCAGGGCCCCCACGAGTGTGTCATGCTGAAGGACTTCTGCTGGAGACAACCGAAGGCTTGGGGCTCTCTTTCACTCGTTTTACAGGAGAAATTAAGGACTTAGACTAACGCAAGTGAAGGAACTGTGATTTCACGGCTCTCATAGCACTTTACTTGAGCAGCCACAAGTCCTGTAATATCACAGCAGATCAAAAACATGCCTAAGACTGTCTCTGGCTTATCAGCATGAAGTTCCTGTGGAGCCCATGCATGCCGCAGCACTCTGTGTAAGAGTAAACACCGACTATTTTCAGAACAAAAGGAAGCTAATGGAGATGCTTATTTTCTCTGAATTAAGCAATAAAATGTTCTTCTGTTTGCATTACATTTTGTTATGTACATTTTGTACATGAGCACCATCGGTAATTTGACTAATTTTTTTATGATATAACCAAAGGGAGTTACTGTGTTATTTTGTACTGCTATCATTTTCCTCACAGGAATTAATCATATTCCTTTACGGACACCAAGACGCATTTTTTGCTTGGTAGCATGCAGGAACTGCTGGTTTCTGAATGCTAAAAAGCAGAGAGCTGGCTGTGGAAGTATGTGGCTATGTAAAAAAATATGGTGCTTTCCATCTTCAAAGGACACTCAAGAGTTGTGCATGGCACTCATAAAATATTTCAAGATGTGATAATTATCTGTTTTTCAGTTTGTTTACCTCAAGTTAAAAAGCCACTAAGATCTGAAAACCCTGTAAGGGAGGCTGAAATTAACTCAAATGACTGATTTGGTGTCATTTAGAAATACATCTTCCTAAAATCACTAACAACTTAAATTTATAAGTATGAAAGAAAAACAAACAAAATGGAGTTTTGCTGTTTTGTTGGCTTTTTTTTTTTTTCTTAAATCCCTAGAGCTCTCAGAGAGTTTGAATGAAATTTTCCACCAAACTCGTGAAAGCCAAATAACAGTGCACAAACACAGATATCTTTCATTAAGCAGCAGGTAGCATTACCTGAAGCCAAGGCAGTGGTCACACCATGGAGACTTCAGAGCATCCATCCACCAGCCTGGATGTGGGCCTGACTTCTCCTGGAAACACTGGCATTGCTGTCCATAAGGGAAGGGGGCCCAGCCCTCTGAAAGTTGGCACAGCAGCAGATGCTGGCTGGTGCTGCAGAGTCGCTGGTCCCAAATGAGGTCAGGGCCAGGGGGCAAGGTAAGGGCAGAGAGAGAGCAAAAGAGCAGACAGAGGCAGGTTTAAGTCCTGATTCCAACTGCCTTTCCCAGGAAGAAGAGTTAAAAATGAACAAATGTTGTAACCACAAAACCGTCTTTCCTTAGACACCACAGTCAGTCATATTTGCTCTCTAGATATAGATATGCATTTCCCTTTCTTAGTGCAAGCTATAAGACACATCAGCATCATTCTCTTTTCCCATGAGCTCCTGGGCACATTCATTTGTCATAAACACTCGTGTTCTTTATTAATTCATATCCTTTGCTGTTACTTGTTAAAACTGTTCCATTCCTATGCAGACTTCAGACTTTACAGCACAGCAAACCTCTTCCCACAATTTTCTTAGTTTTGTTGTTTTGCAGTAAAACTGTTGAATAAAAAATATTTAAGGGAAAAATACTTTATAATAATAATGGAAAATTAAGTATGATAACTTTAATAATCACATGCCACTATACATGAGTAATAAATGAGCGTTGCATATAGCCTGCGATTTCTGAAAACTATCACCCATAGGCATGCAGCTCTCCTGCCTTTGATCAGCTTCCCTAGGGGGTTTAAAGTTTCTCAATCATATGGTTTTTAGTACACATGACTTTTTTTTTTTAATAGAAATTAAACCTAAATGAAATACAAACCAAAGTATGTTTATGAGATGTTAGATGATCTTTTTTTTTCTTTTTTATTTTCCCTCTTACAACCATATCCACAACTCCATCACTACCAGAAGTGCAAATCTACCTTCCTTTATTCAGCGAGTGCAAGGGGTGACCACCACAGTGCTTCATGGCACATTCAGAAGGATGCATGATATATGCATGAGCGCACATCAGCCTCTACATCCAAGAGCCAAGGAAGCGATTACCCAGTCCTGTTCAAAGTCAAGGAGCATAGATGTGGAAACCACCATCAGAATGATGGATTCCTTCCTTTGCATCTCTACTTGTACCTTCAAGGAAGAATACGATGAGAGACATAAAATGTTGTAGTCTCTTGCTTATGAATACCCTGCTGTCCTACAGAAGACATCCACTCTTTAGGAAAAAAAAAAAAATTAATCAGCAAAATATGACATGATTGCAATTCACCTTCAACACCCTCAATATCTGCTTTCTCTCTGTTGAGAGAAGAGAGCATGGGAGGTAGAAGTACTAATTTGCTTTCTGATCTATCAGTCTTGCTTGATCCAGTGCTTATGGGGACTCCTAGAAGTTAAGTCTGTAACAGGAAACACTGTATAAGAAAATATCTATTTTTACCTTCATCCTTTTAAAAACCAAGACATTTTTGTGGAAAGAGGCAATAGAAATTATTGGAGATATCCATAGATTAGCCTTTTGGCTTAGGAAGTCCAGATTTGGAGAAGTAGTTAGGAAACACTTCAGCAAGACAGTTATACCTTTGTGCTCAGAGTGACCCTAGTAGTAGGGAAGGTCATTGGATGCATCTGCCTGCAGTATAATGTTTCTTTTTTATGCCTTGTTGGTACAGGCAGCACTCACTGACAGGGTAATAACACTCAGTCAGGAAAACCAACGTCTGAGCATTGGCAGATGCAACAGAAGAGCTACTGAAGTTTGAAACCAGTGCCTCATTCAATCACTAGAGCCCTGAGAGAGCTCTGAATTTATGAGCTTCTGTTTTCATGAGTCTGCTAATTAAAATTAAGATCACATAGCTTGGAAATTGCTCTGTAATAAACAGATCAGGAGTTATTACATGGTATCTAATTTGCAGCTACATAACTGCCAAAATGGTGGAAGTTTAACGCTGACCAAAGGGAATGCTTTCTCTTTGCAGTCATGGTCTGTACAGCACGACGCGGTGCTCCTCATCTCCTCTACCTCCAGCCAGAAGACAAATTTAAGCCCTGCAATAGTGTGTGTTGTCAGAGCTGTGTGCACAGCGCAGACACCACTTGAGGATCTGACCTTTACCTCTTCATTCAACAGGCTTCCCCACATCACGGCATGGTAACAACGGATTCTGGTCAGGCCAATTTACAGAATTTGCTAAATCATTAACAGACAAAAGCATCCTTAGGTCCAGGATTAGCAGCGCAAGCTCCTCTTTCTCCTATTAGTCAGAATTTTCTATAGTTAGGCTTTCCTCACATTTCACGATATTTTTTATTTTAAAATTAATCCAGCGGGTGTAATGAAAATAATTGAATAGCATATGCCTTCATTCAGCCATGCCATTTGGTTGACAAGAAACAAACATTGATCTCTATAGAAAGAGATCTCTGTGCCTCCTCCAGCACAGAGACAGTAACTGAATAAATAGCCTTGACAACGACGTCCTTGGTGCATAGCAAGATGGGAATCCACAAATAGGACTCAGTATCACGGCGTATTGTTCAGAAGCTATTACAGAGTAAAAAAATCAGAAGCAGAAACTCAGCGGACTCTCCTCAAATTAAGGGTGGACATCTAAACAATCCCAGCAAGTCTGCCAGGAAGCCAGCTTGTCACACGTGGCATCCCACTGCCTCTTTTCACTTTCACCTCAACTAAAGCTGCAGGTTCATTTAATTACCTAAGTGAATAACTTAATGATAAATTCCGCTCCATATCTGACAGCTGAGCAATTCAAGATAATTTTAATAGGGAATAATAAACCAGACATTTTTTAAATTCACTTTGGTTCCATCCCATCTTTAATTAAGTCAGTTCTGGAAAGCTTCAAGTCATAAAGGTCACTGAAAGACATTGGCAAATTAATCAATTAGTGTTAAAGTCTTTCAACAAACAAGCATATGAACAAACAAACAAAAGAAAATGTCCAATTTCAATATATGCATTAAAGTAACCTTAAAGAAAATTGCATGTCTTTACCAAAATATCACTGTATATTAGTTTGAATGTAAAAAATACTTATGGTTAATTGCAAAATAAATACCCTTTTTTTTTTTTTTAATTGCACTTCCAATATATTTCCTTTAGCCACAGTAAAATAATGTTATTCTCCAAATAATGATTAAAGTTTCATAAATAATTAATTTTGCAGATTTTGAGATGAACTTTGGAAAATGATTTGTCTCCACATAAATCAAAGTTGAGACTTTTCTTTTCAAGCTGTCTCTGAGACAATCAAACAAGAGCAGTCCACTTGGAGTCAGCCTACAAAATTGTTTGACTTGAAAGGTCATTTTAATCTGTTACTAACATTTGCTATTGGATCAATTTTTAAATAAGAGAAGCTGTTTGGAAAAAAAAAAAAATCGAAGTTTCCAATAAAAAGACAGTCAGTGCTTCCAACTAAGGGACCAAGTAAGGAAGAGGTTATTTTTCCCCTCAGCTGGAACAATTCACTAACCTTTCTCTGAATTCACAGCCCACATCCATTTTCTTGGATCGGCTCACTCTGTTGAAAACTTCACCCAGATCTAGCTGGAACCCCTTTCAAGGAGTTTTCTCACCAGTTGTCTGTTTTTTTCCTTGAACGCCTTCCAAATTGAATGGACCTGATGAGTTTGGCTATAGATGTCCACTAAAATGCAACACATTTCTCATTTGATAATGGCACCCTGGGTTTGGCCAAGCATCGCCTGGGACATTCCCTGCAGCAGGGGTGAGGGAACTGAAGGCAGAAGGAAGAGCCAAGAGCCTCAGGGCTCTAACCTGCCCACAGCCCCCAGGCTTGTCTCCACCGGTGCTCTTTGCAGCCATAAGAAGCCGGTGGAGTCTCCTGCAGCCCTTAATCAGGCTATAAATGCATTAGGCTGCCGACTGCTCGGGAGGTTGCTACAGAGATAGTCTAGCAGGGGCACTGCTGCCTGTCGATACTTTATGTGATGACAAGTGCTTGTAAAAATAAATGCACATATTTGGAATGATCTTGCAAATACGTATGGAAAATATAGACTGCAACTGCTCTCATGGAATAGGACTGCACTTGACAAATATCTTCTGGAATTGTATTTTCGGCCTAAATGGATTAGTACTGAAATTTATTATCTTCTTAGTCCGGACTGGACAGGAATGGAGCTGAGGTCCCTTGGGGAAATGAACTTGTCATCCCCAATCATCTCCTCAGCCAAGAACAAGACAGAGAGCAGGCCTCAGACCAAATGCAGCTGCATGGCTACCAAAGGACCAGTTTGTGCCTGAGTGCAGGCCTGACGCTCCGCGGTGCTCCTCTCTGCCCGTGAAGCAGGCTTCCAGCAGCTCGACAAGCCCCAGCTAGTTTCCTGCTGCCATGAAAATTGACTCCATATCCACAAGTCTGGCAAAAATGTATTCTGTCCTTGTGGCACCCCGAGGTTGAAGAAGGTCATTTACAAATAGAGATGAAAAATATAAAAATTAAAGCAAACCTTGCACTGAATTTGCGTAAGTTTGGGGTCTGGGGATTTTCAGCTTGTTCCATGAAGCAAAGTTCCTTGTAAATTCCTGTTCAGACAAGATCCCTTGTCATCAGTGACATCCAAAAGCTGCACAGGATTAAAAGCAAAATAGTAGCTGGAAAGCCGTGTTAGTCATCAGCATTCTCTGATGGTCTAGCTATTTCCAAATCACAAGCCTTATCTGCCTCCCCAGCAGGAGCCAGTCACAGCCAGCTGTGGGCTGTTCGTCTGCCTCGGGTTGTACATCTGCCTTCCTCCCCTCAGCAGGGACATGCCGGGGTAAAGCAAGGAGGCGTGCACAGGTCCACCCTGTGCCTACAGAACTGCTGCCACCACACAGGTGTTTCTCTCTGACGCCATGAGGATAAGCTCATGGGTGCAAGTG
The DNA here is from genome assembly GCF_009769625.2 of Cygnus olor. Lineage (NCBI taxonomy): Eukaryota > Metazoa > Chordata > Aves > Anseriformes > Anatidae > Cygnus > Cygnus olor. The sequence continues at coordinate 31,698,976 of NC_049175.1, forward strand.
AGCTGCATGAAAGACACAAGAGGAAGAGGCAGCACAGCATCTTTCCTTCAGCTCCAGGCAGGAGGTGGTCTCTCTGAGATGTTGGTTTGGTCCTTCCACAGGAGGAGAGGATGCTCATGGTGCAGGCATAACCATTGCGTAAGAGCCCCTAGGCGTGGGGAGCACCTTTCACCCACACCCCATGGCCCCGAGGAGGAACTGTTCCTCCTTGAACTCCCCACAGCTCGGTGCCACCACCAGATGCTCCCAGCACAGGCACAGCACCCACAGACAAGCACTGTGCTGGGGCAGAATAAGATTGTCCACCTGCTCCACGGAAAACCTTGGTGATTATTCATGCACCATTACACCACCTCATTTGCATAGACTTGTCATGGCTGTAGGGTTAAATCAGGGAAAACAGCTCTTTGCATACAATGTTCCCCAGGCTGCGTGTGCAAGCAAGAGAGAGCACCCAGAGCAGACAAGCAATGGGACAAACCTAGATCCACACAGCCACCATGTAAGACCCTGTCCAGGTACCTCCATGGGCACATCTCATGGGGTGCAGTGAGTCAGGTGCTGGCTTCTCAGCCCAGGGTGCAGTTCATTGAAAATGCTGAAGGAATGAGGGTCTAAAATGAGATGCAAAGCCAAAGAATAAACCTGTACAAGTGTTTCTCATTGTGAGATTCACAGAAATACCAAGTTTGTCTTCCTGCTTTCCCCAAAACTCTGAAAAATTCATTTCTGCTAAAAGCTGTGCCCTTTTGTGTGCTTGTTTTTAAATAAGACTAGTTTTCCCAGTGTTCACACATCCAGGCATACATTTATGTAAAGTACTTAACTCCCAAGTGAGCTATTTTTGCCAGATTTGTGAGCTTGGCCTGTCATCTCAGAAGCAGGGAGCAGCTCAGCATCCAATGTCTCCCTGCTTGAGAACATCCCCCCTCACACGTGAAGGGCACCAGTCAAATCCCCTGCTTGGATCTGACACCTCGGGAGCCCTCCAGTTCCTCTTGGCATCCCTTGCCGGCGAGAAGCACGCGATATTGATATTGGGCTGCTCTTTGATTTCTGAAGTGTGACATTCATTTGGCTGAAAGGGATGTTTTCACATTAACGGCAACCGAGTAGATTATCTGCCCAAGTACAAAGCCCAAGCCGGTGGAAGGTGGGGGCTAGCTGGGGCTCTGGCTGGCAGAATGGTTGCATTCCCAGCCTGGCAAGCAGCACTCCTCGCTCACCGGAGCAGTCTGGGCGTGCTGCCAGAGCTAGGTAGTAGGAGGCAGAGACGCAGGCAGACGCTGTCATTGCCCATTTGTTTTCCCCTTGTAGCTTATGCTAGATGCCTCGAAGGAAAACATAAGGTAAGCAGCCATCAGACTTGACATCCTACCTTCTTCTCCTCACCCCGACTGTCCCCTCTTTTGTCTCCCTGAGAATTACCCTCTCTCTTCAAGGAACCCCCTCTAAAATGGCAGTGAATAAATCCACTCCCGTGGCAAAGCCAAGGACACGCTGGCTTCAGGCCTGTTCCCATCCCTCTGCTGAAGCCACTGACCCCGCACAGACAGAAACTCCTTGAGGCAGGAGACAGATCTTCGCCCAGGGCACAGGTCTCTTCAGATCTACCCCATTCCCAGCACAGGTGTCACACCATTACTGACTTCATTCCTCAAGCTATTCACTTAGAAGTCCATTTTACCCAAGCTGGACTTCACCAGCACCACCGTCCTGGTTTTGTGTACACACAGGCTGGGCACTGCCAACTTGACCACCAGCACAACCCCTCCTCCCCTCAGCACAGCCTTCGTTCCCAGAGGAGGCAGCCAGCAGTGACGGGCTGAGATCACACTTGTCTCCTCCACCTTCAGACATCATCAGCATCAACACTGGTACCGGGAAAGTCATCTGAAAGCATCACCAGGCTGATTCAGTACCTGCCTTGGACACCTTACCCGTGTGGCACAGCTCAACAGGCACAGCAGTCAGGATTACTAAAGGGATTTCACTACAAATCAAACCATGTACCTATACCTGTAGCTTGCCATTTGCTTTAAAGCTTGTGAAAGGAGTGTCACGGGATTTTTTTTCCACTAGAGCAATTCCTTCTGGAGCTATCTTTATTCTGCAGGCTTTGTGGGCAGAACAAAAATCAGCCGTGGGTGATTTCTGCCTGACCTGGCTTTGGCCCACTGCGATGAGAGGATCTTTCTGTAAAGAGGTGCTTAAAAGCATGAGGGGCTGAAGTACAGAACGTATTTGGCAAAAGATTAATATTTCCTAAGATATGGAGAGGTTTGGCTACAGAGAGCCCAGCACTTCTCAACAGCTTGTTCCAGCGGTTTATACCTTATAAAGAAACCGTTCCTAATTTCTCCAGCTTCGCTTCTCACCAGCCTCTCTTACCACTACTGTTGCTGCATAAAAGAGCCCTGTTAACACCAGGAATCATCTCCAGGAATCTGAAGGCACTGACATGCTCTAATCAAGTGTTCCTGTAGTACTTTCACTAGCTGAACAAGCTTGCCTGCTTAGCTCTCCTACTTCCAGGCTGTTTTCGTGCCTGTGTTGCTTTTCTGCTCTCTGCTCTTCTTCACTTTAAGCCCACAGATGGCAAAACCATCCCCACTGGCCTCAGCAGCCCCATGCACAGGCACCAAACCCCCGGCTCCCACCACTGTTCAGCCGCCCAGGCTGGCCCAGCTGATTTGCCAATAGTTTGTCTCACAATTACCAAGGGGAATAGGTTAGACTCTGGCAAAAATAATAAGCCCTGTATGAAAGACTCCCATTCATTTGAGCACATTACACTTTGTAATTTATATATCCATATCCCAATTTTAAAATAAAAATTCCATAGAAAATAAGTGTCATGCATTTTTAAAACATTACACTGCCAAACTCTTTGCCTTCCACAGTGCAGAAAAGCATTTCCAGTTCTCCTGTTCCTTCACCCTTTCCTGTAAAGGAAGAGATTTGCAACTGCTCTCGATATCCACTGGGGAGGAGGGAAGAACCTGCGTGATCTTGTTTATACACAATTACAAATTTTAAAAGTTTTAAACTTCCAAAACAAAATGCTAACTTCTAAAAGCTAAATATTTGCAGAAGTCAAAATACTCCCACTTTAAATAGCATGCTTGCAAACCAAGCTGGACTGCAAGATGTGAGCTAGTAGAAGCTGTATTCCGACCATTAATGCTGTGTCTTTTAGGTAACAGACTTCTGATGAGCTGCCCACACATGCACAATTCTTTAGGTTTATATGGGGATTATTTTTTTTAATTAAGCGCATCTCATCTTCAATAACTTTCAGAAGAATTATCAGACAAATACTACTGATAGTCAACAAGGATAATGTCTCCACAAGGACATGAGGACTGATAATGTGTAAAACCTAATGTAATTTTCTAAGGGCATTAAAGAGAGCATTTAAGGTAATAAAACATACCATTTTTATATTTAAAAAAAAAAAAAGTATGCACAAATGACAATCAGTAACTGCCTTAATGACATCAGTAACTGCCTTAATCCATCTGATCAAAGCTCCTGCAGTTATCAGTCATTACAAGTTCTCATTACCCTTTCCTCTTTCTGACCTGCCATGCCAGAAGCATCCCCACCACCAACCTGCAAAATTCTCCTGTATTCAGAGCCTGACCAAGACCTGGATACCAGAGCTGCCTATTTATCAGCCACAGAGCAAGACCATGCATATTCATGGATGCTGAATCAATCATCTCAGAGCACTTCCAGTGATAAATTCAGCCCCACAGCTTATATGGAAGATAGTAAACGTTATTGTTTTCCACTTCAATAAATGCACAGAGATGTGAAAAGTCAGAACATGTCATTCACACAGCAACAGGTATATCTAAGGACTCCTGACCCCAGTTCATGGCTCAAACAGCTATGCTACTCTCCTGTGCAGGAAGAAATGTGTTACTTGGATAGTTGTTGCAGTCAAATTGCTGGAAAAGTAGAAAAGTTTAGGAATATTTATTTTGGTGATCTGCATCCCTGAACACTGTAACATGCCAGAATGCAAATATCCTTCTTTCAAATAACAGGTGGATTATTTTATGAACTTAGGACCACGGTAAAGGTGTGGTTTGCAGTGTGTGTTGTTCGCAGAGCAAATAGAAAAGGATGCACACACTCAGGCACCAGTTCAGTGCCTTGTCTGGGACTCCAGGAGTCTCCCTCTGCACAAAAACACTTGCAGATAAAAACAAACCCACAGATTTTCCTGAAGCACTTCCTGGACAGCATCGACTCATGTGTGATTTTAAATGGTTTTACCTTGGCTGCAGCAACAAGCCCAAGGGCATGGATGAAGGTGTGACAGCAGAGACCTGGAGGAAATTAATAAGTACAAAGGAACTGCACACAGCACAAAATCTAAATATGAGAGAGACAATGGAAATGACCCATCCCAGACAGCCCGGAAGGTGAATTCCCACCATCAAAAGGCATCCTTAATCTCTTAGTGCATTAAGCAGATTCTGCAGTCATTGCAACTGTCTAAGCATTTAAAGGTTAATTGCAACCAAGGTCTTTCAACATACGTATGCTACAGCATAAAGGTTTCAGGAAATGAAACAACCATATTTAAGAAGCTAATATCACAGATTCATGTCTCCCAGAGCTTTGCCCAGTGTCTAGCGTCTAGCACTGACTCTTCTGTGGTTTTTTTTTGTTTTGTTTTTGTTTTTTTTTTTTCCTCTGGGACTCCAAACAATACAAGTAAATGCACTTTGCTGTCAGGCTGAAGGCTTGAAAATCCAACAGATCATTTCTGCTGGGCCTAATTATTAAATCCAGAGCTAGATGTGGAAAATTGTACCCACATCTTTAAAATGCTTGGATGAATAATAGCACCCTAGACACACATATTTGAATTTCCTTTCCTGTGGCTACACTTTTAAGTGTTTTTCTTTTGCTTCCCCTGTAGACTGTTATGGACACAGTCCCACAGTGACCCACAGAGGGGCACACTATTAAAAGCTAAGCTCTTGGGGCGTTGCTTCTTTCTAAGGCAGACGGGAGGCTGGTTTGGTCACTTGCGATAGACTTTATCACCCTGTACCCTTGTGTTTCCGTAGGCCGGGGCTGGGCGCCTGACGAAGTCCTCACCCAAGATTAAGATAACCAGGAAAGACGTAGAAAACTGGTTGTGACATGAGAAATCTCTGGATGTGACAGATAAGAGCGCAAGGACCTGACGAGCATTTTGTGGTCGAGTGCTCCAGTCTCTTTCCAATCAAGCAGCTTCCTCCAAACCCAAGAACATTTTATTAGCAAAAAGAGATATCCAAAAGTGGACAGACATAGCTACAAGATCCTAGCCAAGCACGCAGGACAATTTGGGCTAAGTGCCCAGTTTTTCCCCCCTCTGTCTTTACACAAAGGCCAAGCATATGTAAGATCAGATCTTTGCTAATTCAAAATAGTAGAAAAACAAAAATGTAAGTGAAGGAGAAACAAAGCAGCATTGCTATCCTACAAAAAGTGTAACTGTTGGTTCAGCGACATGAGATCTCTGCTTTCTTTTCAAAAGGAAATGTGAAAGCAGAGCTAGTGTCATGCCAAGAATACCTTTAATTACAAAGCAAGTCAGGAAATAAGCTGGATTTCCTTAGGAATATTCACGGCTCAGAACCTCTCCTCCAACATCCAGTCTGCCAGTGCTTTAGGACTCCAGGTATTTCAAAAGGCTCTAAAGCCCGGTTATCATGGTAACAGCTAAGTGCATTGTTCACATTTCACATTGTGGGGGAAGAAACTAAACAGACAAGACCTTTTGCATTACTGAATAGCTGAGAAACCAGTTCTTGCATCTGCCTCTTCAGATAGGGATTTTTACCTGCCTTGCACACTTTTGCATTACTGCTGTGTTCAGGGAGCAGATTAAGACCGAGAAGTGAAGGTACAAATGCACATTTGCAACATATTTCCCATAACAGAAGCCAGATGGCCTCCTCCAGGTCTGGTAGGAGCCCAGACCTGCCCTGCACGCAGACCGCCCAGATGGAACAAAACCCAAATACCGTTTTTGTTGTTTCCTATAAGGAGTTTTGGTCAATTTGTTGTTCCCTGGGGGGGAAACGTTTACTTAGTCTTGATGTCTTTTCTTATTAGCAAGGCTGCTAAGTGAAATGTTGGGCCATCCAACTTCAGATCCAGCAGGACCAGCTGCAAAGGGTAAGGCTGATAAACAACCAGCAGGAAGAGTTCTCTGCTGCTAAAGGTCACAAAGTTATGCAAAAGCAATGCCAATAACCATGTGGACTGATAAAAGTTGCAGAATCTCTAAATCTAAGAAGCAGCAATTGGCTCTTACATTTAGCATTTGGTTCGTCACCCGCTTAACACAGAAAAGACATCATTCCTCCAATTAACATGGCAAGTAGAGAACCAAGGATTAATATCAAGTAGTTGAATACTCTATTATCCTGTGCTGACAACCCTCCACAAGTCAGAACCGGCTCCAGGCACCTTGGGCACTTGAGAGCACTTCTTCAGAGCCACAGAGATATCAAGATCAAACCCAGGAAATTAGCTTTCATCTGTAACACAATAGCAATGCAAAAATTTATGACTGCAACTAAGCCTGTAAAATAAGCTCAATTCCTTTCACTAACGTTTGGAAAGTGATTAGGGCAGCATTGTGGAGCAATGGACTTGTGGGAACCCCATTTGAGCTCACTTTTACTGGTGCAGATGTTCACACTGAGAAGGCTGAGCACTTAAATTTAAGGGTATCTAACTTAAAAGACACCTGTGGTGAAATCAGCCCAAGTTCAAATGGAAGAGGACTGGGTTTTATGCTGCTGCTTGAAGAATGAGAGACATCTGGTGCATGTTCATTCAGCATCGCTGGGAATAGCGCTGCCTCTACCCACCAGGCAGAGCAGCAGGCTGCTTTGGCAGGGGGTGTTGGGAGGTAAATGGGAACAGCAGGGCATAAAGAAGGATGTGGGAAAGGCTCAACAGGACTGCTGTCATGTTAACATGACTTAGTCTCCACAGGGAAGTCAAACCCTCACACCAACACACAGGAGGCCTGGCTGCTCAGGAGAACGGGAAGGCCCTGTGGTGCGGAGGCCCTGCCCCAGGCAGGGATGTGTGCACGAAGGTGTAGACAGAACTGAATCACGAAATGGAGTTCTTTCTCTGCATAGATCCATCCCTGGGGGCTCCCCGAGCTCAGCTGTGGGAGGTGATGGCCAGCCATTGTTGGAGCTGGGAGGCCTCCTGGGGCCTACAAAGACAGGCTTGTCTCTGCCGCCACAAACAGCACGGCTCCTCGGGCTAGCAAGGTGAGCTTAAAAACTCATCTCCACAAGAAGATCAAGAAGACTTCAGATATCTTCCCCTGGCAGAAACAAGAGTGAAAACACCAGCCCATGACAGAGAGATTTTCCTTCGGGAAAGCACCCCTGCTCAGCTCAGCACCTTGCGCAGCACAGAAAGCAGGCAGCAGTAAGGTCACTTGGAAATTCAATTCTAAAAGAGATACTACACAGTTACCATTTTCCAGCCTCAGGAGGACAGAACTGAGTTGTTTATTCAGAATGAAGCATGTCTGGCTAATGTAAAGTTTGCTTGTAATTGGCCCCAATGAACAATAAAGTTGCAAACTCATTTCACCAGTGCCTGAACGTGCAGAAAGCAATCTGCCACAGGACATTTTATAGGAAGCGCTGTGCTCCAGCATCATGCAGCCTTGTGCTGTGTGAATCACAGCCCATTTAACAGTGACATTGATGCTAGGTTGCTCCAGAGAAGGAAAGGCAGCTCTGCCCATTACCTACCAGCCAACATCATTAAAGTCAATTACCCCATTAGTGCTGAAACAGACCACAGATTCCTTACATGTGAGCAGAGAGCTTCAATCCTCTCCAAGTATCACTTTCAACTAGCAATCACAAAACAGCCACATGGAGATATTCAGCTACTTACAAACAGCACTGAGCACCCAGCAGAATTGGGTCCTTAATTAGGATTTAATAAGCAGCTAATTGTAATGGCAGTGGTCTGATTAGCTTGATGCCTCATTACTGTGAACACAGATCAAGTTGAGAAAGCCAGTCAGCCTTGCAAGCCTCTCCAAACAATGCAACTGGAGTTGATTAAAGCAAGCACTGCTTTTGTGGCAGCTACTAATGAAAAGCAATTTCATAGCCAATGGGAAACTAACAGTAATTTGTGTCACTTTTTTTAAGAACGTCTTTAGTAAGAAGCATGGGACCAGGAAGTTTGTTAATACTAAATAAATGCCAAAAATGGAGAGGAAGAATTCGTAGTCAGCACTGCAAAATCAGGAACGCTGGACTGGAACGATGTTTGCACCAAAGACAGTGAACGGAAATTACTAACGACTGTTAATTGTAAAATCTCTAAAGCAAACCAATGCATTTCTGAATCATGAAGAACTTAACGGCCTTTGGTTACCTGTTATGTCTATTTAAGCTGTAAGTTCCAGTATAAATTTGGGTACTGCCCCATAGGAGCTGAAATCATGCTGAATTTTGACTGCAGTGTTCAACTTGCCTTTGATCAAACAAAAACATCTGTCTAGTGATTCTCATCTGCCTCCATTTGTAGATGATCATAGCTACAGGTCCAAAATCAAGTTGTGCATTTATTAAGAATAGTATTTACTGCTGTGTGTTTCATATATCTTTTTTCTTGTGATTTCAGGAATTTAGAGAAAAAGACAGAATGCTCCTTCAGCAAAATTGACAATCAATTAATTATTTCTGAATGCAAATCAAGAAGGTGTAGCCTCTATGCTCTGCTGCTCACCTGCTTTCAGTCAAGAACATGAAGTTTACTGAGGCTAGGAGTTTGCATCTTTGCACCAAACGGAAGCAATGTGAGAGCTGGTAAAACAAATTCAAAAGAAATGGCTCATTAAAGAATAAATATTCTGGTCTTGATCTCCATGTATCAAAGTTTCTGCAAGTCATATATGAAAAGTCTTGTACAGAAGGGAATTGAAACTTTTTGAAGTTGATAGTGATATGGAAGATTACCAATCTGTGTGCGTGTGTGTTTGTTGAAAAGATGCCTGCAAAACAAACCTTTACCTAGACTGCCCTTCAGGTGAAAAATACAGTGACCTACCGCAGAGAGCACACCATGCTGATACCATTGTGAATCACTTTATGCTGGTACAGGCAAGCAGCTGCACCCTGTGTGGACCATCACAGCTCTTGGTTAGCAACTGTTATGAAAAGAAACAATGCTCACAGCCACCAAAGCCAGAGAAATCCCTTGGGAGCCTGAGGATGTGATTTCTCAGCAGTTCAGAGGCATTACTTATTAAGCTGTGGTGTTGCCATTGCCTTTCTCCTGCACAGGTGCCAGTATCTGCAGGCAACAGGCTGAGGGAGAGGGAGGACAACCAGCAGAAAAACCCTTATTTTATTTTTTTTTTTTTTCTGGGCTGTTTCTTTATTGGTTTAGATCCCTGAACTTGCTCACCCTGAGATCAAAAAAACAAAGCATCGATATCTTCACTTGGAGCATCAGTTGTGTGCTTACAGAGTCCATGGTGAACAAAGAGCACCACTCAAAGATGTTAACACACAGAGAGGTTCTCAAGGATAGCCCAGCACTGTTACAAGAGAGCAAACATGGATTTCACTCAGTCAGTTAATACAAAACAAGAACAAAGAGCCATGATGCTAGGAAGTCCGGATGCCTGCTATTGATTTTATACCACAGGCTGCTGAAATCCAATGAGAAAGTGTTTGTGAAAGGCTCAGTCAGCCTTCAGAGAGCTCATTTCACACCAAAGTGCTGTGGCAAGCACAAGATTTGGGGCTGACCCAGGGATTTCTCCCAGCAGGCTGTCCCTGCGCACTGCCCCGCACCTGCACTGCCAGGAAGGCTGCAAGAAGAGCAGCGGGTGCCCCAGCGGGCCCCACTCTCAGTTCTCCTGTGCTTTATCCAGGACACTGCTCATTGCCCAGGAGCTCAGTGGGGCAGGAGGTCAGTGGATCATGGTTTTCTCCAGCTACAGAACAAGAGGCTACACTTGCCTGGCCCACGAGCTGACCAGGAGCAAGCAGCATGCCCATCAGGCAGCCCCAGCCTCTTGTAGCCCTGGCCATACGTGGTAGCGTTTTACCAGTTTACACCCAATCCTCCTCATCTCCAGTGCTGCACAGAAGGATGGAGCAGCTTGTAGAGGCTTCATGCCTCCTTCTGTCAAGTAACTAGTTGTGATTACATTGCTGCGAAGCCTCCAGGCAGCAGCCAGATCAGCTGGGCAGCACAGGAGCGGCGAGAGGAATGGAGGCAGGTCAGGATCTGTTCAGCTGGCAGCAGTTGTCACCTCTGCTTCTCTCCTTGAGGCAGAATCGCAGAGAAAATAGGATCTGAGAAATACAATTCCAGTAAGGGAACATGCTGCACTGAACGCAGCCAGCTGTGCTATGCAACCGCTCTCTGGAAGGAAAGAGCTACCTAATTACCAAAAGTGCCATTTCTGGAGACTGAGCAACACCAGTCCTGGCTGTGTATGCTGCAGGATTTAGGAGCAATCTACATCAAAACACTGCTGTGTGTCAGAGAACGTACAGTCCAAACCAGACAATGTGGTGGACAGCAAGACGGAGGACGTCAAAGGCAGACAAAGACTTTAAGCTTGTAAATTATTTAATGAGGCAAGGAGAGACAGCATTTATCATCATCTGTGCAGCATCATCTAAGGGGAAACAGAGCTGGGAGGACTGAACTAGGGAGACATACAGACAGGTGCCCTGGTCTGTGAAATATCCAAAACAGAAATGAGAAAAAAGCAATAATGGCCTCTTCATGGGTGAGGAATGGAGGCTTAGCATGGCTATACGACATTTTTAAAGTTAAGTACCTCAGTACTTGGAAAAGCATCGAGAGTACTGGACAGAAGAGAGCTAAAAATATCTGATACCAAGCTCAGCAGCATTTCCATACCTGGCTGCTATTTCCAAAGTTGAAGCAGGTACCTAAGTGATCAGGTACAGCTGAGGTACAGCAAGAAGTGAAATACAAGTTTCCAAAATCACTGGCATCCTCCCTCTCACCCCCCCTTACCTTATACTGTAATTGCTCTCCAAAAATTACATTCAAAACTCCATAGTCAGTGCAGTTTCAACAGTACAGAGTGTGCAGAACTCTTAAATCCCCAGGCTCTCTCAATGGCCACAGAGATGGAGAACAGCAGGTAAGCAATCATTGCAAAAACAGGGTATTTGCCTTATTCTGGAAAGATTTGTGGACCTGTTGTGCAAGGGACTGTCATACTAGCAATCTGTGTGAGAAAAAGCAAAGCTAGATGTTTTTTAAACTTATAATTTTGTTGTAAATGTAAGTGCTGAATACTTTTTAAAATTGTTCATAAATTGCATTACTCTAGCATTAACATTAATTTTGATGTTAGTGACTAATTGTACTTTATGGACCTCTAAGAAATACACCAAGCAAAATCTGATTTTAGCAGAGAAAAAGATCTTGCAACTGGAACAAAAGTCTCTCTCCCTCATGCCAAAGCCATAAAATTATTTATCAGAAGTCAGTGGGGATATTCCCACAAAGGTATGCATTTCCTGATAGTGAAGGTAACAACCAGCTTTAGATATTGATGGCTCACAATGACCACAAGCAATTTTCGCTAGTAAATTGTGCAGCCACCCCCTGCAACAAGCCCTCCAGCAGGAGCAGAGCCCTGGGGGACACACAGGGACCGGGGACATCTTCCAGCCAGACCTGTAACTGCAGGAGCCCAGAGTCACTTTGAGGGGCAGGATGCTGTGCCCACCCAATTAATAGCTTCAGCCATTTTAGGTACCTTGTCGTTGGACTTGCAGAGATGGGGTGGGGAAGGGACAGGCGATGGTTATGTTCAGTCTTGGAATACCAATCACAGTAATTCAGCAGCAGGAGGGAGGGCCTAAGAGCATAGGGGAGGAGGAGACCTACAGAGGAGAAAGGAGCTTCTAGGCACAAGCTTCACCCTCTGGAGGTGGGGTTCAGATCCCCACCTGCCAGCAGAAGTCCTTCATGAGCCCGCTAAGTCAGGAGCACCTGCCTCCCTCCAGGAGATACTATCTATCACCTCCCAGGTTAAGGGACATGCTGTGGAGAAAATTACCTGAAATGCTGAGAACTATAGGAACATCTTAGGGACGAGAACCCATGTGAAAACACCTAACTATTTGTCACAAGCTGCATGGCCAAAGCCCTCCCGAGCGCTGCTCCAAGACCACAGCACACAGTCCAGCACCGCACCTACACAGGTCTTCCAAGCAGCTCTGTTCTCCCTCCCCAAGCTCCGTCACAGTTTATGAACACACATTTACGCAGAGCAGAAACTTGACAAGAGGGAAGACAACCACGGTCAGACTAGGTGACCACAACCTCCCTTTTCGCCTCCTGCTATAAAAGCAATATAGTCAGGAATACAAATGGTGCTTCCTTCTCCCCTCCATGCTTCCTCTCAGGCGGCGCGCTGCGCACAGCACATGCTCAGCACGTGGAGGAGGTCTGCGAGCTGCTTCTGCTCGCTGGGAAGAGGGCAGCAGCTTCCCACATGGCAGGGATTTTTGTTAAGGGCAGATATTGGGCGGGTGAGCGAGGAGCACCCTCACACGGCTCTGCGCATGTGCCAGGCCTTGCTCACATGCCAGGCCTTGCTCACCCCACCAATCGATCAGACGAGTTCAGGTTGGCCAGCAGGTGCCCGCCTTAGACCCATTGTCCTAAAACTGTTTTGTGCTGCCACACAGACCTCAGGCTTCACTCTATTTTCCAAGAGTCCAGACAGCTGTTACCCAACAGGGAAATCCATCTTTCCATGCACTTCTGAGCCTGACAAACTTTGATAATAGTTGTCTCTTCTGCCCTTGCCTGGTGTGCATTTATCCCACCTGCTCCTCAGCAGCACTATGCTCGCTGTCTGTAGAGGAATAGCCTGTAGGGCACCCAGATATTGCAGGCTGACCGCTTCTCCTGCCATATGACCGATTTTCTTTAGTCTTTTTTTCTACTGCCAGTCCCCAAGAGCTGTGCCATTTATTTTGGGCAAGACAAGACATTCGCTCCAAGCTCCTGCTCTCAAAGGGCAGCTTTATGAAGTAGCTACTGAGAAACCAGGCTCATATCTATGAAGAGTCACATACCTTTGCCAGGATCCCCAGACATACCTCCATCACCACCTGTTCTATCCCCTGGCAAAGGCCCTAGTTCTGATGAAATCCTCATTAAAAGCCTCCTAAGTAGGAAAAACTATCTTCTACCTCCCATATCACCCATATACACATAGCTGGCGGCCTCTTTCCCCTGGATGCCCACGAGGTGTGCACGCAGAGGGTCTGGAGGCAGGAATCCACCAGCCGCACGCCCTCAAGGCCAGCCAGCTCTGGTGCCACTGGGACACCTGGAGGGGATGTGTGGTCTGAGGAAATGTCCTGCAGCCTGTGCTAAACCTGAACAGCACCTCATGAGGTTGTGTCAGGGCTTCAGGCAAAGGGAGCCAAGCAATGCGACAGCCAATTCAGCCAGTCTGCCCTCATCACAGGTAGCCTTTCCACTCCCTCCTCCACCAACACCCAAAAAACATCCCTCAGGGAGCCCACAAACACCTCAAGAGCCAGGCACATCTTGTCACCCACTGTGCCAGCTTTCATCCACCCTGTTCACCTCCGCACCATGGAGGTCAATCCTCTCTGTCCCCACAACTGCTCCACCTGACTGGCACAGCTGAAGGACAGAGACCGAGGAGACCTGTAACACCCACAGCTGGAACAGAGCTCCACTTCCCCCACATTATACCCATTTTCAGTGGCAAACTGAACTCAAGTCACCTCTGTTACCATTTCTTGCTAGTGATCTGCCATGAACTCTCTGAGGTCAACAACCTCAGCAGAGCCCAGTGTCTTGCCTACTTTATTGTCTAACCAGTTTCTGTATGTCTGGGCCGTTTGTTTAAGCCACAGCCTCACACAACATCCCCATTTGGCTTGTGCATAATTTAGGGAACAGATGAATGCCATTTCCTTTGTTGCACAAGAGTGGATGTAGCCACGTGTCTGAGCACTTGCTGAACAAACACCCCAGGTCAAAACCACAGCCTTCAGTATTTCACAGAGAAACTCCTGCTGGGGTCAACGAAGGCAGAACTTCCATCGGTCTTCGTAACAGCTTTATAACACTGGCATCAGCCATCTTGTGCCCCACCTTGTTCTGCTGTTGTCTTTCTAACCGCTGCTTCATTTTGTGGTGTGGGTTTTGTTTGCAGCTCTACGATTAAAAAAAAGAAAAACAACAAAACAAACAAAAAAAAAAACTTGAACTATATTTTCTTATTAAATGCAGACAAGAAAAATGTTAGTCTCCAGTGAAACAACCCTCTCACAGTGAAGTACCTGCTGGCACTGCCCTATGGCTAGATACATGCAACCCCTTTTTGAGCACAGAGCTGTCCCCAAGGAACCCCTCTTACTATCACCTGGTTTGCAAGAGAACAGCCAACGCTGCTACCAAAGGCAGATTACTGAAAGTTACTTTTTCATATCCTCAACTTCTAGGAATTCTTCACAAAATGGGAATAAACCTTTCCGACAGCTCTGACTCAGAGTGATAGGCAGAAGTGACAGGTTTGGACAGCTTGAGAATAAAAGCAGAGAGAACACACCTGCAAACAGCATCAGCTTCATGCATATTGATGTAGACTATAAAAAGGTGAGAGCAGAAGAGAATTGTAAATCATAGGAGTGATCGGGAGTAAATCAGAAGTACTTGATTAGCAGCATATTAACACCTACAGAAGAACAGACTAGAATTGCTGGTAGAAATTTTAAACATATTTAAATTAATTCCCCCATTCCTGAGGAAGCCATTATGTTGACACTGGTGGTACCTAACATTTCGATCTGTTTTGGAACATCAAGCTACCAGCATTTTAATCTTTTCTGCAACATGACTATTAAGGAAAATTAAAATGCAGCTCTGCTAAATGATTGCCAGTACATCATCCACGCAGAAGTGGGAGCAATCAAACCTAATTTGACAACTGCAACCTCACCTAGGGTAATTAATACAAGCAGGGTTATTAAGCCTAGAGGAATTCAGGTCATGCTATTTTGCTTTAGAAAGAAGCAGAAACCTTCTATTTGCATCATTGCCCTTCCTTGACTGAGTATTCCCATCCTGTTGGAGCAGCCCACTTGCGAGCACACTAGCCACACAGGGAGCCTAGCAGGGAAGTCAGGGGGATACGAAGGAATTCAGCCTCTGCAAATCAGAAGACTTTGGAGAGCTGAAATAGAGACTTGGCATTTAACATTAAGTGGAAAACTACAAGTTTCAATACAGGCATTGCTTTGGAGAAGCTAGAGGATGCTGAAATTGTGCCTATGAATGTACACACCTTTTGCAGAATCTTAGCATGCAATCAAAGACAAGTTCTTCTGAACAAAGTGCCGTCTCCTCTCTGTTCATGACTTGTCATATTCCACATGACCTGGCAGTTTTATTATTAGCTCTCTGTGATTCCAAAAATTCTCAAATATTAGTATCATTAGTATCAGTTCATTAGCCTTAATTTGATTCATATAAAACTGAAGTCAAAATGGCTCAATTAAAAGCAGCCAGAGCTGCTTTTTTTTTTTTTTTTTTCCCTCTGTATAGGTAGCTCATGGAAGAAGTAAAGAGAATAATTTAATAATTGCTAAAACATTTGCTTGTACATGACACAAGAGGAATTCATCAGATTAAACTAAGCTTGAAATAAGTCATTCTGAGGATGCACACCAACCCAAAGCTAAATTAGCTCCAGTGGGAACTAACTTCACAAGCATTATCTTTCAGGATGCTTTTAAAAATCAATAAAGCTCTTGAAATACTTTAAATACAACCAAAGATTTGCTGCAAAGTAGCTAAATCTACTTAAGAGTGGAGGTTTGTTCTGTCCTGGGGATTGCTAAATGGAAATCTAAGCACCATTTGGTGGTACAAATAATAATGTCCTCTGTTGCCCAGTGTGCACCTCCAGCCTACTTACTTCACTTCAGTAAATCCAGGGACAAAGGACAATCTTTTGTTTCCCTGTTTGTTAAGCAAAGCAAGCCCTAACCCCAAAGGTTAGCTATGGGGCACACGCACACCCTTCATTACACCTTTAACTAAAAATATAGCATCAGGGCCTTGGGTACCCCTGCTCACGCAGCCATCCCAGGGCTGTCCTGGGATGCTCGGAGCAGCCGTGCTGGTCTCTTGGAGGTTTTGGAAACAAAGCCACTATTTTGATTTCTTACAGAAGAGCCCAGAGATGACATGCTTTGGCAAACGTGCCTCAAAGATGACTCCTGAAGTGTAGGTGAAAGATCGTTCTGCAGCAACAACTGCGGATGTTAAACCTCCGCCACAGCAGCCAAGTTGCTGCCAAACTGCTCTGCTCAGTCTGCTTCACCCATTTTGGATCTTCAGTGGCAAGTAGATGCTTAGAAGATGAGTAGTTGCGCTGGCAACCTGACAAGAGGACTTGGCAAACTGTAAGCTGCTTGCTGGCCTGTAATGGCAGATCCTGAAGTGGCAGATGATCAGTTCGTCCGACCTCAGAGGATTCGCAGCAAATAATCAGTGCACTTTTCACTGCAGAAACACTTTGCTAAATAAAATGAATATTCTCTTGCTAAAAGTTTTTCTTGTTTACTTTTACCCAAGGAAATCAACTTGGCAATTCCCACTTCATCAGCAGGATCTGAGTGTGATATCACAAATTCCTGCTTGAAGTCGTCATCTGTGATGTCAGAGTTTGGACACTGGAGTCTATCCAGCAACACCTACGTGCTCACCTACAGTGAGCTCAAAAGCGTGAATGATGAGGGCTCATTTTGGTAGTTTATAGCATGGGTACATGCATTCATATGGCAATACAGTAGGGCAGATTATTCGGCAAGCCTGTGGCAAGTGAGAACATCTGATGGTGATTTCCACAAAGTGCTCAGTGAGCTCCCTCACCAAAAGCTCTTTTACATAAATAATAATAAGAAGAAGTACCATGAGATAGTGGAGAAGCTTTTCCTTGTGAATAAACTGCCACTTGAAAGCTACAGAGTAGAAGCTGACAGCTCTCTCAGCAGAGACAGGTGACCAGCAGACCACCACAGTGCCTGGTGGACCATGCCAACCGCTGTATTCACAAAAACCCGAAAAAGAGGTAAACAGTGAAAGTAGCATCCAGGGGAGTAGAAAAGAGGGTTGGCTACAAAGAGCTACAGGACATCATTACACCAATCAACACAGTAAGTGACCCAGCTTACTCAATGCTACATCAAATGTCAAAATGATGCATTAGAAAAACACAATCCTAATTTTCCTCTCCCAGGAAGAGCTCTGAGTTACCGTTACCCACAAATGAGGTCTTTGGACTAGAACAAAAGCTCTAAGAAGCATCGATTCCATATGTACTGGTTATCAAGATAAGGCAAATGTTATGCCAGAAAATTATAATAAAGAATTTTTATACCAAACCATGAATCAGGTGAGGGATTTATATCAACAGTTGTGGGTGAAGTTTTTCAATTCATGACACGTCCCTTGAGGGAGACATGGAACACAAGAATGCAGGAAGGATCTCATTTTAATTCAGGGGTGTCTCCTGCATATCTGTATTTAATAAGTACAGTGCTCTCTGAAGCAGAAGATTGGAGCCATAACCAGAAAGCATACAATCACTTGAACATGCTTGTAGAAGTTGTAACTGAGGGAACAAATAAGCTAATGAGTTTATTTATAATATAAGCAGATAATCACCAGGTATGATGCATTTCTGCACTTGGACGAAATTCTGCCTAGCATTCATTGGAACAGATTAAATGTGGTCAGCACAAAAGCACAGCAGAAGCTGTGGCCATTACCAAGATACAACAGTGAACCCCTTGGGATGACGATAGATACACACTCTTTCCATTACATAATTTAAGGGGAACTTCAAGGCAACTGCAGGCATGCAGCAGTCAAAACCATGTACCTTGAACAACGTGGGCTATGCAAGGAACTGGGAACAGCAGGTGCCTACTCAAGACTAAACAAAATTCATCTAAGAAGAAGAACCAAGCAGGCCTGTTTTCCTGCTGCTCTTGCACAGGTAGGACAGGTCTTGCCTGTCAAGTTCTGCTCCCAGCTCCTCTGATGAGAAAAGTTCAAGTATCAGCAGGCCATGGCTGGCAACACAGAGAGCCAAAATGGAAATCTTGAAGTATGCACACGCAGTGCTACGTGGTACCTGCTCAAAGGTTTTGCTTTATCTTATCCATACGGGGAACCTAAGTCAGGCATCTTAAAAAAATGGGCAATTTTAACATTGCATGCCCTAACCTACTT
Source organism: Cygnus olor (assembly GCF_009769625.2). Taxonomy (NCBI): domain Eukaryota; kingdom Metazoa; phylum Chordata; class Aves; order Anseriformes; family Anatidae; genus Cygnus; species Cygnus olor. Next base: position 31,717,339 of record NC_049175.1, read on the forward strand.
CATGCGTGAGGCACACGTTACTGCTCAACCGTACCTGCCACAGGAACAAGTCACTCCGAAGATAAGATGTGAATTTGCAGTACATCAGCTATTCCATGGGAATTGTCCCTGTAGACTCTTTTTGGGCATACGCTCACAGATAACTTACTTCAGAGTCACGAGGTGCTTCTATGGGACAGCAACATGAACCTAATCATACGCACCATCTCACCTCTTCAGCAGCAAACTCACAGCTCTGTATCTTGTATTTCGAAGAGTTTGTCCTGTACTGTATAGTAATGTCTTGTATTTTTGAAGCTCTTGTCCTGACAATGCACCTCATCCACAGGGTAACATCTTCTGCCCATCCCGGGATGGACGTTTACGGATTGCTCTCTGTACAAAACCATTCAACTTGCTGACAGATGGCAGCCAACAAGTAACTTACCTGCTGCCCACAAGAGGAACTGGCGATAACCCAGGTCATGTCGGAAAGTCTGTCTTAAGGAATGATTAGCTGAAACACAACACTAAAGAGACAGTAAGTGCTTTTATTAAATTTGTTTTGATGCCATCATTAGGAGACTCAACTTTCCTGTTCTGTGCTAATTAGACCAGCCAGCAGAAGTGCAGAAAGAGAAACATCAATCAAGGGCATCTGGAGCACCTCAGGAACAGACAGAGACAGCCAGAAGGGATTTCTGAGTGCTCATTGCCTACGAAGTTTTGGAATCCCCTTAAACCAGTCATTCAAGTTAGGTCAACATATACGGATTTAATCCTTCCAGCCCCTCTAGCAAAGTACTTTGTCAGGGAGCTTTCAACTGAGGCCAAATCAGCAGGTTTGTCTCTAAGGCAGGAACATCAACCTCCTGAGCCTCCTGACAGATGCTGAGACTTCCCCTCACATGTGACTCCGCTCCCCATTCAAAGGCAGCATATTTAACTACTAATAAAAATGAATTTACATTCTCCAACCTTTTTCTGTAACCATTGGTACAAAAATACCTTGTCAGGCCTGTATCACACCAACTTGTGGTAAAAAAAGTAATGTCCTATCGGACGACATACCTTCCTCCGTGCTGTAATTACTAAGAAAATGACACCTACCAAAGCCTACCCTGGTACACACCTTCCACGACTGCCATTTTATCCTAAGTTTGCAAGGCTACTAAAAAAATCATTGTTTATCCAGAATTCAAAGACTGTAGTGCTACAAGCACAGTACCCTCAATGCAACTGTCTTGGACCAGGTTACGGTGGAGACCAGCAAGATCAGTGAGATACCCATAGCCCTTCCATGGAGGAAAGAACCTTCTCCTCTATCAGCTACAAAATATTTCAAAGTAAATCTACAGAAGGCAAATCCCTGACTCTGCCTACAGTCTCCGCTATCTTACCTAGCAATAAAAGATTCAGTAGAACTCAGTCCATTTCCTTTCACAAAAGGCATACTAGCTATGGACTGGGATCAGAGATTGTGCTGAGAAGCTGCATGACAGGACACGACTACGTGCTGTAGTGCTGACCTGATCTGTGTGCATCTGCCTGGCACAGCGACTCCACCCTCCCGGCTCGCACTTGGCCAAAGGCAGAGCAGGGACGGCTGCGCCTCATGGCAGTGAGGCACCGTGTCTGCTCGCGCCCCTTCATGACACTGTCTTATTCATAAGAGCACCTTCTCAGCTTTCCACACTTAGGAAAGTGCTGGAGCGCTACAGTTAAGATTTCAAAGAATCAGAATAGCCCAAGTTGGGAGGGACCCACAAGGATCTTTGAGTCCAACTCCTGGACAGCACCATACAGCACCACCCAAAAATCAGACCCTACGTCTGAGAGCGTTCTCCAAACACTTCTTGAACTCCAGCAGGCTTGGTGCCATGCCCCCTGACCTAGGGAGCCTGCCCCAGTGCCCGACCACCCTCTCTGTGAAGAACCTTTTCCTGATATCCAGCCTGAACGGCCCCGCTACAGCTCTATGCCGTTCCCTCAGGTCCTGTCGCTGTCAGCATTTCCTTGGGGTTGTCATCATATACATGAAAAGCATTGATCTGCCACTCAGAACTTGCCTCTGTGGTTTTTTGTTTGTTTCTGTTTTTTTGTTTGGTTGGTTGGTTGGATTTTGTTTGTAAACATGTAGAAAGGAAATGATCATTTTAAAAGGCATGAATGTGACCGATCAAAGAACAGGAGTCAAACTGTTGCTTGAATGTAGTTGGTTCACCAACACTCAACTGCAGAAAGGCGTCAAGGAAATCCAACTCTAGAAGAGCTGAGTACTTATCTACATGGACTTCTTCATTGTTCGTGTCAAACACCCTCTTGCCCGTATCCTACCATCACAGTAGTCAGCAGTATGAAATTAAGTACTACAGCCTTCAAAATCAACAACTGAAATTCATCTAAAAATAGTTTAATGTAGCAAGTTTGGCTATAGAACCAGTGCAACATAAAGAGGACACCCATCGTATAACCAACTTTACTGCTTAATCTTAACAGAGTAAGCTACAGATGCAACGGATTTACCACGAGTTATTTGGTTAAATTAAATACTGCAGTTAGGATCATGCTGTTCATAATTGTGGCTTTACAGTACCAATGCTTAAGTTGGCTGAGTTAGTTTTACTGTAAAATGCAAGTTTACAGAGAAACAAATAATTTAGTATAGTATGTTGTATTCCGTTTCATGCTCCATCACAATGATAAAGTCTTAGACAAACAATATTTCAGCATTATGTGAATAATGCCAAAACATACAGAAATTTTAATGCCAGATTTACAACATAATACAGTGCTTAACAAACAGATTTCTTGTGTATGTTGGCCAAGTGAGAATGCTACACAGGACTGAGAAGCATCCAAACGCTACTCGTAGTGCGTATGAAGTGAACCACGCCGACAGGAATGCTTTACCTTCTGAAGGAATTGTCCTAGAAGTTTGTGTCCCGAGCATAACGCAACACAAAATGAATGTAAAACCCTTGCCTCAGCCATGAAGCAAGAGCACTCACTATATGATACTTAAAAACTTAAACCAGTAAAACACTTCAAAAACAGGAAGAAGAGTTGTAATCTCTCGACAAGGACGACAGAACTTGATTACTGTACTATGTGAACGGCCGTGAAGCTGTAAACAAACTTTAACCAAATTTGGTTAACGCATCTACTCTTAACCCAAGAACACTGTCATTTCAGCACAGAGTGGTTTTTAAAGCTAAGGACGCTACCAGAGGTTTTATTTTTGTTTAAAGCCAAAACTGATAAAAATCTGGAAGCCAGCAGATCATTTTTTTGTTCCCTACTAGTGTTCATCAACTTCTCCACTGTGTACTGCAGCAAAATTTTTCAAAACACCTGTTTCTGTCTAATGCTGCTTCAACTGAAGTAGCTGGTAGCAAAGTTGAAACAAACACTCTGAGCATTTGAAAATCCCTACTCAGAGTGGTTTGCTTTTCTACTGTTAGGTACGGGATTAGATTGCTGGCATTGTTCTACACGGAAAAGAAGACACTAACGTATTCATTTTTACTTTTAAAAGAAAAACTTCCTCAAAATTAAATCAGCTTTGCAAGCATGCAAAGAAATATATAGGTAAATCAGACTGGGGTCTCAATCAGACTGTCAAATTGCAACAATGTCCTTTTCCTTCTCTTTTTTTGCTCCAAATTAAATGCATTGCCATAGTAGTTGGTATGAAACTGATGGAATTAAACTCATTTACGTGAAGTCTGGTTACAAAGCAGAAAGAAAATGAAACTTTGTCCCTGCCGCTTCTGGTTTTTTATTATTAATATTTTTCCTGCATTTTGTAATGTAACACATGCAAGCAATAAAGGGGTTTCCGGTGTCTGTGTTGTGTTTTTCCCCCCAACAGGCTTAAGAGTTGTGCAAGACAAAACTGAATAAACTTTTGCTTCAGTTCAGAAAGGCTTTATATTACCAACTTATTTCTTTTCATAACTAAAGATGATAAAAATAAATCCATACTAATAGAAAAACAGTCAAACTGCTCTTTCAAGTACATTTCTCCCCTCATAAAGGAATTGCATTAGCCATATACGGATTAAAACCCATGTCACAATCATTAGCATTCAGACCTTAGGTCCAGATCTCCCAGCACTGGACTCAGCTGGACTTCCAGCTGAGTTTACACAAGACTGGAAGCAGGAGGCTGATAGGTACACGTGCATGCATTACACCACTCTCGAACTCCCTGATTCCGACTATAACCACTATCACACCCCCATCGTGTCCCTGAAGCAGAAGTAGTGGCACAGGAACCACAAAGTGATCTTGGACGGGTACCATCATTCACTGATCAGGTGCAAAGCTGGTTTCTGCTGACAGAGATGCACTTTGCAGACCTACTAGCCTGGAGAATTTTGTCCACAATCCACGCTAAAAAAAATTTAGCCTTGGCAGCTAATATTTCTACATAACGCAGCATAAAATACAATTTAGTATTTTCTTTAGTCTCGAATTCACATCTCAAACTGTTGCAATTATGGAAGCCAATGAAAAGTTAGAGAGGGGTTTTTACAAGAGTTGGTCCCAGCATTAGACACTAATACATACGAAAAATGAAAAGGGACAAACTTCCAAGACACTATTAGTGATGGTAATAGGTTCAACTTTTCTTCTTTCCTTCTTAGATTCACCTCCTATCAATACAAGAGAAAAGTGCAACTTCGCAGCGTGTTTGTTCACATCAAGTTTTTCCTCAAGAACACATTTTGCAGTAACAAAGCATGGTCTATAAAGTTGCAAAGTGCACAAGCTGAAGGCACAGAGTACAAACACATAGGAAAACAGAGTTCAAAGTAACAAGTAACAAAAGAAAAAAGAAAAACCTGGAATTTAAAACTCCCTGACAGAAGATACATTTATATGGGACCAACTCTTAAAAGGTGACAACTTTTACACTGATGAACAAATACTGCAAAATAACGAAACTTTATTCTTATTATTTAAGTAAAAGATCCAGAAAATACCTTGAAGTTTAAAAACTAATACACTGACGTGTTAACTAGTTTTAAGAATGTCCTTAATATTAAGAAAAGAGTGCAAAAAAGGTTCTTCCATTCTAACGCTTTTGGAAGCTGCTGATTTTGGCTGCCCATTCCCACTTTGAAAGGATTATTTTTCAAGGTGCGTTCCTCACAATAATCGCAGAGCATTAACTTGTTGAGAGACTAGACCAAGGAAACATGTCTTTCAAAGTCATCCCAATTATAGCAGCAACTGACATTTTATCATATAAAGAAGAAAGTCCAAAACTCTTCTTTGAGGCATAGTTTGTGTCAGAGCTTGAGTATCAGCAGTTGCCAAAGGAGGCTCCAGTTACCTCCTGTGCTCCTCCAGTGTCTGTTCTGGCTAGGCATAGAAGCTGATCCAGTATATTCACTATCTGTACCCTCTGGAGCTTGCACAAGTTGATGAGCCATCTGAAATCACATAAAAAAGTTCAAGATATTCTCTAATTAAAAATCCACTCTACCTCCTTTGTCCCCCTACCCAAACAATCCTAAAAACAGCATTGCCTGCAAAACACTAACAGTGGAGCCTGAAGATGATATACCAAGCAAACAGCCATTCATTCATTTCAGGTTATAATAAGTATTCACAATAGAACCGTATGACATTTATGGCAGGAAATAAAGCAAACATACTCTGCTGAAAGGACAGGAAGAAACTTGGTGGAAAGTGTACAATAAAATGAACTGAAGTTAACAGCACCAGGAATAGATACTATTATCCAAACCTGAAGGCTATTTAAGGACAAGCAATCAAATGCTAGAGGCCACACAGCCAGCTAGCTGCATGCAGAGGTGCAGCCCCCAAGATCTCGCCACCCTGAGGAGCCCAGAGGTCTGCCCATATGCTCAAGCTGGGGGGGACTGCAATACACTGGAGGGCAGGGTTAGAAGCCACATTCAGTGCAGGTCCGCATTGTTCTGCTCCCAGTTTGTTCGGAAACACTGAACTTCACTGCACCCAGAACAGACCTCTGCAGAACTACATCTGGCAGATGCCCATTGAACATCCCTCAATTTCATCTTAACGCTCTGAGAAGACTCCAGAGCACTGCATCTTTCTTGTTACAGGTTTCCTTGAGATGCTTGACTTTGGGCAAGACTGTCCTCGACTGTCGGGCAAGACAGTCACAACCCTCACTGAAGCCGACAAATAAAGCCACAACTACCACTTCTACGCTGCTTACAAAACCTATTATTCTAACATAAAAGGAAACGAGATTTGTTATAGAGTACAAGCAGCACAGTTCAAAAGGAATACTTAGTAGAGAAACATGCAGACAGAGAAATATCCTCTCTTCTTGCTTGGTGGGAAGAACTATAACCAGAGCTGGTACAGTATTAGAGTAGAAGATTCATACTTACTGTAAGTTAGCTCTTCTCCAGCTCTCTTGCGTGACTGGTCACCTCTAGGAAAGAGGAAGAAGAGAGAGATGTTCACTTGAAAAAAGGAAAATGGTAACAAAATACCTCAGCACAACCATCAACTTCTCATGGACTTTTAGAAACAGAAAGTAAACACGGCAGCAATAATACATGACTGCAGGATTCTCAATTTACTGAGCAGAAATACTAGCTAATTTTATTTAGTTAATTAGTAAAGACAGGAAGTCCAACTTTATAGAATAATATTTTTACAAAATGAAGATGAGAAAGCGCTCATACACACTGTGGTCTTGTCATGCATAAAGTTATTTTCTTTAGTTCTATAAGGTTTGGTTGAGAAATTTGCATTATATTTAAAATTCTGTGTCTATCAGCCTAAAACAGTAAGATACGCTTGAAAACCCAACAGTCAGACTCTAAGTCCAAGCTGACAGCATTCCCTCTCCAAGCAGGATATTTCAATAACCAGATTTGTATATATACATGTTGACAGCATTCCTCCTGAAAACCCAAAGCAAAATTCCTATCCATTTGGGAAAAAAAGAACACCACTCCTTTTATTCTAATGCACACAAACTCTTAAGTCTGGAAAATCTTGCTCCTTCACAAGTTTCTTATGATGACAGATATACTGTCGAAACTGCTGTATAAAGAAGAGAGGCTCTGATATATTTTCATCACAGTAGTTATAGTTTCACATTTATCTGCTGGAAACTGGTTGAAATTGGGGATTCTAATAATACAAAGCGTTCTTCCTCTAAAACCACTCTTATGGTGATAGACCTGCTGTGTATGCCTTGATTAAGGTCTTTCATGGGAGAAATACCACTGGGTGACTTGGCTTGCGTTCCCATTTTTTGCAGCAATCGTTTATAATAGCGCTGACCAGCTGACTATTTCAACTAGAGCCTGACAGGCCATTAATGCTGAAGACACCTCACTGTGCTGTATTCCTCATGGTTATTGTTGTAGGAAATGCAGCAGTGAAGACATCGCCATTTTTTGACACAATTATGGAAGAGTGAATGATATTTCTTGCTAACCCAGAAGAGTACAAAGGAGCATGCCAAGTCTGTTAAAAAGAAAAACAACCCTTTTGTACATATGTACATATAAATCTATATGTAGAAATATAACCTTATCATTTATAACCTTTCAGAATTTTCTATATTACTGAACATGGAAGGAGGCTTATTACATCTTGAAATACATTTCAAGGCAAAATGCATTTCAAATATCACTGCAAAATGCCACGCAACAAATATATTAACTGTACTTCAGTTTTAACTTTTACTGATGACAGACTGTACTTTAACTCCTTAAACACCCTCCAGGCTTACAAGAATACACCAACTCCCTGACAATACAGCTACATATAGAATATTGTGCAAAAACACGTTCACCACAGACTAAATGCAGTCAGTTTTTCTACTGCAATGTCATATTTTGCATTGTTTATTTAATAAATTGAAAGCAAGCCACATAGAAAGAGCAGTTGCACCACTAGGGTGGGCCAGTTTTCTAAACCTACAAGCCACATCAACACTCTTCACGTGGCCAATAACTGGAAGGTCACATACTGCAGAAAGCCAGAAGGACAGGAACTAAGACTCTGCAAACAACATGTGACACAGAAACCTTCACTTAGTTCTTCCCTGTATGACCATCCTCAAGCCTTAATCTTTTCTTTGTCCCCACCTACTGTACATGACACAAGGCAGAAAGTTTCCTATGGATTTGCAATGGTGCCAGTGCTACACAATTACTTTCCTGCATAAAACAGGAGTTACTTAACTGCTTCTGAGGATCCCTCCAAGTCTCTTAACAGAACAGCACCCCAGAGGGTGCATTCGCAATGTTCAGTACTGTTCCTACCACCTTTCCTATCTTTTCACACTGTACCCTTCCCACAGTACCAGTCAAAGAACTTTCGAATCAAGCTGACAAGCCCGTCTTATTTCCAAGTACCTAGGGAAAAGAAGTTTTTGAAACTGATCATTTTTTGTGGATACGTGCTGTTATTACTTGGAATTCCATTTTGAATTCTCTATAAAATGTGAAACTGGTGAAATGCAGTTGTAAACAGAATTATGTCATCTACAGAATTAAAAAGGTTAAAAAATACATGAAATTAAAATGTCCCTTTTTTATTTTCTTGTGCATTGTGTTCCTTTGTCAGCATTATACATCTGCTCAGTTTCAAACCATCTCAAACTTGTACTTCCTGGACCAAATGCACTGCATTTCACAGCTCTTATGGCTTTGTTTTCAGTACCTTATCTCACGCACATCCATACAAAAAAACTTTTTTCTCAAGAAAAAGTCAGTAAACAAAAGCAGTTTTCTCTCTTCTACCTTATAAAGAGTGCACTGACAACGCTATTTTTATTTGGGTCAGTAGTGCAGTTTTGAAGCTCACTGATTCACTATGCTTTGAAGAGAGAGAGCCTTAGATGACCTTAAAGGAAAACTACACAACAGCATGAAATCCAGGACTACATCTAACAGGAAACACACCCACATCAAGTAGGTGTTCAAACTACAAGACAAGGTTCTCAGTGTTTCACAGGTAAAGCGAAGAAAGTTGTGTGGTATTCACACAAATTAAACTACCAGGAACTGAGCATGATAGCTTCCCCGGCCTGATCTTGGTTTGTCAGACTACTGCCAAAGCAGTACACAACTGTGGTAAATGTGCTCTGCTCTCACCAAGCCAGACTGATAAAAGAGCACACAGTAACCAGCACAGCCCACACTGAACAAGATAGGTAAGGAAAATTTTCTACTGTCTCTTACTGTTTGTTCGTCTCCCAGTTCAAAGCTCAGTCAGAAGAGAAATTCTCATTTAAACTAAATACCTGGCCTGTATAAATAGCTCTGAAGGTAGAAGAAGAAATCATCAACTTAATAACATTCGGAAACATCATCAAAAAGTCAGCTCAGAAAATAAATGGCCAACGTAAAAGGCTGAATGAGACCATGACCATGCATTAGAAATGCAATCAAAGCACAAGGAAGCATGAACTGTTAAGTAATCTGTTTCATGAAAATATTTTAAGATTTCTGATCTTCTGACTTTTGGTTCCATCTGCAGGGTTGGTAGTGCTCAAAACAAGCAGAATTAGGCCATATTTTAGATACTGAGCTTTGAAGGTTCCTTATTAACTATTAAAGTAATTCTTCAATATTTTTATGTGTATCCATTTTTCCTATTTCAGCACTGACCATCATAATTGTTACTGAAGACTATTAATTATTAATAATTATTATTACCTAGCAAATCCATTCTGCATAAGTTCTCTTTGAAGTTTCTGGTCTTGAGCAGCATATTCTTGAAGCTCAGATTCCACTGCAGGGGGTAGAATGTTTGGGATGAATTTAGAAAATAAAGCTGGTGCCATCTGTACCCATTCTGTAAGAAGAAGGAAAACCAACAAAAAAACATGTGGAAGGATATCATTCGTGAAAATTTTGCTGTTTGGAAAAAATTAGTAGCAATTTATTATGTACTTTTGTTCTATTTTAAATAACTTTTGCGATTTTGAATTAATAAACAACAGGTCTCAAAGCAGAAGATATATTCAGACTGTTACAATCAGATATTTACATGTAGATAAAGGAATTTCTTTGTGTCATCAACTTCACTATCAAACTGAAATTCACTTCTTGCTGCGTCTCTCCAGGCCTGCTGAATCTTTGGATGCTCTCAGAGAGGCACTACAGATGCAAACTCACCTTGAAAAATAGATTATTTGCAGCATTTTACTCTGGGAAGGAGATTCTCAGAACTTGCACCACTCCTCCCTGAGCCTTACCTTCTGGGAAGCACAGTAATAACACTATACAACCCTGCTTCTCCATCCCCCACTTCAGATGAATTGGTGCGATTCTTTCACTGATCTTCCAAAGCTTAGATGAACACTTGTTAATACTCATTATATAATTTTAACTCGTATGAGTTCAGCTTCAGGATAGCAAATGTGATTTAATCTCACTACAACAAACATTGTCTTACAGAAGCAAGATTTGTTAGATTCTTTTACCTTAAAGCCTCTTCAAGGCAGATAAGAAACACAGAAGACTGAACAAAGGATGAAAACAGGGTTTATAGCAACCGTGTAAGAAGTTCTGAGAAAAAACACATACTCTTCAAATATTTCTAAACCTAAATTTTCCAGAGGTTGTAGCAGTTATCTTAAACTGCATCTTTACATGGTAAAAAAAAGGGGTACTTTTAAGTACATTGGCTAAGGCACATTGAAAGTTTTTATCCAATTCCCACACATGGTTACTTGGTTAATGCCAAGCTTCAACAGTCTTTCATCAGCAAACTCACAAAGTAACGATTACTAGTGTACAGGTGGTTTAAACAACAACAACAAAAAATGCACTAACCTCCCTCATCACGATAGCAGTGCTTGATAACAAAATAACCATACAGACTTGAAACAGCACTTTTCATCTTATACAATACAGTAAAAAATAAAAATAAAATCCTTAACAACTCCTTCAACAGCTATGTTCCTAAAAAAAAAAAAGGAAAAATTACAGAGCAATTCCTGAAGAGATGATTGTGCACATCTCTGTAGGCCTGCTGAGAAGTGTTGCTTTGTGCAACTGAATTCAGCCGAGAGAGAAGACATGCTAAGAGTGGGTGAATTTCTCCATTTCCGTTACCCTTTTTGTTCTTCATAGAATGGTATGGATGGGAACTTAAAGATCATCTAGTTCAATGCTCCCTTCTGTGGGCACTAATGTCACCCACTACATCAGGTTGCCCAGGGCCCCATCCAACCAGGCCAGGGATGGGGCAGCCACAGCTTCTCTGGGCAACCCGTTCCAGTGCCTCACCATCCTCAGAGTAAAGAATTTCTTCCTAATATCTAATCTGAATCTACTCTCCTTCAGTTTAAAGCTGTCACCACTTGCCCTATCACTGCGCTCCCTGACAAAGAGATCCTCCCCAGCTTTCCTGTAGGCCGCCTTTAGGTACTGGCAGGCCACTGTAATGTCTCCCCAAAGCCTTCTCTTCTCCAGACTGAAGAACCCCAACTCTCATCCTGGCTTCACAGGAGAGGTGCCCCAGCCCTTTGATCATCCTTCTCAGAGTTGAAGAATTTGAGGAGCAGGTAATTAGAGTAAACGTGTACCTGTTTAAGCAATAAAGTCAATTACCTAGGTCTTCCTACCCAGCTGTTGAAAGCAGATTTCACAAGCTGTTGGAACAACCTTTATACTCAGACCTTACAGACATAAGGCAATTATTCAAAATCTGATTAGGCTCATGACACCAAATCAAACTAGTATCTGCCTGTGAAGTAAACAAGCAAGACTGGGATCATCTGAAATGGATAAGACCACCACCCATAACGTTAAGTGCAGTACAACACAACCCCATGGGACTGCTTTCAAAAGAAGCCATACTTTCATAATTACGTATATACCCTTCCTTTGTTTGACATTGAACAGTTTATAAAAATAAAAGAAATACCATGATAAAAATAGTAGGATGTTAATTTTGTTGTGAAAAATAACCTTGCTTAGTAAAAGTGATTTATCCATGCATTCTGTAAATGGAGGGTCCACCGCATTCTTGTGTTGCATAAATGCTAAAGATTGCTCTACCAAAAAAAGAGGTTTTTGTAGAGCTTTCCCATCCCCTTTTCTATTTCTATAAATGGGGACTCCAAAACAAAAATAGACTGAAGCTGGGACACTGCAGTACTAAAGAAAAAAAAAAAAAAAGAAAGGGAAGGAGATCTAATTTGCTTTAGTTTTTTTGATTGATTTTTGTTTTTTAAAGATGTAGAAAAGAGAAACATTTTGATTCTGAAGTTTCAGAAGATGACCAAACCATTTCCTTTCCAATTCTCAGAGGCAGACAGGGATTGACAGCAAGACTGCAGTACATCATTAGAGAATGAAAAATCATTTCAACATTGTTAGAACAATACATCTTATTTTTACAAGCTGAACTGCCATTTCAGCATGGAAATCAAATTCACAGCAAGCTTCAGGTACCATTTATTTACGGACATTATGAATATTTCCTGTGTTGCTAAACTCTTTACAAATGTAGGCTAGAGCTCTGCTCTGTTCTCCAAGTATTACAGAATGAAGGATTTCTGTACAAAATTGATTAAAATCTGCAACACGTCTTTGCTGTCAATAGAATTGTTGCACAAGACATCCACGATGGATGTCCAGGAGTTAAATTAAGCTCTTGCATGAAATAATACCAGCGAAATAATGGCTTCACAGAAGAAACTATCATTCATCTTACATCAAAGATCTGGCTTTTTGAAGGAGCAGCTCACAACAACTCTCACCATTTCAATACATCAGCTTCTAAACTTCTGCCATAATTGACCCATTATGAAGCCTTCCTTATCTCTACAGAGCACAAGAAATAGGTCTTCCCATTATCTTCAGAACAGAGGATTTTTGTTGTTGTTTCCCCTACACTGCCCACTACATGTGATTTCAGTACCCACATGGTTGGTTATCACGCCACCTGGTGCAGGTCACAGAGATGGGCAGCAAGAATTGGGTCCCCTTTACATAGCACAACTAAGCACCACAATGGACAGAATACAACATGCGTTTGCATGCTAAATATACACTAGATAATTAGCAGCTGCATTCATACTTAGTGAAACATGTATGAACCACAGTACTGACAGATAAAGATTTTTCTTTTTTACCTGGTCTTAGTGTATACAGGCCTTTTACAATGTTTGCCATGGTTGACGGAGTTATTTGAAACGGTGTTGACTGAGCTTCCAAAAGTAAAGCTGAAATAAAATTAAGGGAAGTATAATTAGCCATCTTTCTAATAAATACTAGGGTCTTGCTCGTATTTTTACATAAAAGAAATACAGTAATTGTGCTTTTTGTTGTTGTTATCAGATGTCCTCAAAGGAAAGAGACAGGTATCTGATTGACAACTTAATTCTCAAGGGTAATAAAACAATCACCTTCATACAGAAATACTCTGCTCATATAAAGTAAAGAATGAAAAAATAAGTTACTTCACATTTTCACCTTTCCAGAGAGACAGCAGGAACTGTGAGGAAAAAACAAGCAAGCAATGGCTTTAAGTATTCAGATACAGAACAGAAATAAACAATTTATTTTTAGAAGCACTCTTATACTGAGAGCATGGTAAACACCTGGAGATTCACACAAATCCCTGCATTGTATTATTTACCAGTTTGCCTACAAAACTAAGGCTGGATTGAAAGCCTATGAATGAAGTACAAGCAGTATAGAAAATACGCAGAAATTAAATAACAAAGCTGTTTGTTCTTTTAAATAAAAGCGACCATTTCTGTTTCATTCTTGGTATCCCCTGTAGTAAACACTGCATTAATTGCATCTTCCTCTAGTGGAAAAAACTGTCAGCAGTACGTTTGGTGTTTATACGATGCTATTCAAACATTTATACTGCACTGTATTTGTTTGAGGTATGTACTTACATCTGAATTATAAAAACACACACAAAAATAAAAACCAATATGGTTTGAACCAACTGCTGCCTCTCAATTTTTATGCCTCTCTCAAGCATCTGAGCAGTATATAAATCCTTTTGTACCCAGTATGAAAAGAAGAAAAAAACAGTTACAAATCTTCCTAAAGGGCATCTCTCTTGTGCTTACACACTAGAGACTCTGGTTTTCACACTTCAGAGCTTCTCCAGCTCTATCTTCTGTACCTGCCACTACAGTACTTAGCACAAAAAGAAAAACCTTCAATATTGTTTTTCTCCTTCTGAAACTGTGCAAGTGGCTCATGAAAGAGATTATCAAAGAAAGCATTTTTTCTAAGCTCTCATCCCAAGTAATCAAAGTTGTTATATTTAACCGTTATAGATTAATTTATTTTACACAGAACTATCTTAGAAGTGCTTGCTCCTTTCAGCTGAAGCCTTGATGGGTGAGGGTCTGTGATTTGTTTTATAATGATGTATTTACAGCCTATTTCCCAAAGATTCTCCAAGCAGCCTTCTGGCAGCCAAGAAAGTTACATTAAAAATGTGCTAATGCTTTGTAAGGAAGACACGTAGACACTCATGCACAATCCATACAATGCATATATACAAACACACATATATTTGATTAACTTCACAAGCTTCACCAGTAGATCCGTAGAGTATCCAGAGAACTGTACATTTGTTCTTCATGTACAGACTGCAAATTATGTTCTAAAACTATAACAACTTGCTTAAAATAAGCCTCAGAATTAATACTGACTCTGGACCACAAAGTCAGTTAAACAACACTTGAATTTTTTAAAAGAGGTTAAGAAACAATTAAATGAACATAGCCTCTTGCTTTTATTTCTGTTCAATTGAGAACTATGCTTTCCAGTAGCATCCAAGTTCTAACTAGCAAAGGCAATTGAAAACGACTTCAGAAGCTGTAATTGTTTATGTACAAGACATACTGTGGGAGAGAAAAAAGCTATTCAGAATTGCTCTGGGCACAAACCCAAGCATTAAAAGAAGCTTTACAACCACATAACCAACTAGAGGGCACCTGACTGCTTCGACACCCCAGAGCAAAAGGAAAATTGCAGGCCATACATATTCCACGTATGGATGAACCCATAGCTATGGTGCCTATACCACGACCACACTTTTACATGTACTAGCATCTTCCACTTTTTTTATATATATATATTTTTTAATAATACTGGAAAAAGTAGGCAGAGAAAAAAAAATTATGGCATATCAAAGACCGGAGATGACGGTCACACCAGACTGACTGCCCCCCTCTTTCCTCTCAGCCTGTACTCCTGGGGACACACTAGGGCTGCAGGATGCTCCACCTGTTCTTCCTCCCTTCCAGAAGGGGAAAGTCCCTGCAGCCACCTGTACATACACTCTCACATGTGGTCCTTTTACATGTTCAAGTTGCTGACCAACAGATTTAATTGTGTAATAGTTTAAGAGGACAGTACACTGTACACTGTACAAATAGCTCACCATTATAAACACGCAATAGTATTTGCCAATTTATTTTAAGCTAATATTCACCCACAAAACTAATTTCAATTGCAATCCTATCAGATAACGTGTGGACAGATATATTTGCAAAATAAAGCAAGTAAAGAGTAATGAGCAGCCACTTGTTTCTATTCTAGATTGCTGACTGTGTCACCCAGCATTAGGAAGGGACTTCATGAACAAAAAAAAATCAGCGGATGAATTTACCTGGAGATCAATCCTACAGAAATATCTTCACCACTTCATTGCAGCTTTGAAAAATCAAGATTTCTCATCTTCGTTTCTGGCAACTTCTTACACCACATGCCACAAATCAAGTTTAAATTGCTCCCTCCTTCCTGATTTACGGTCATAAATACATCATGACAGCATCATACTCAGCAAAACTACAAAGTACCGGCATATATTTAATGTTTCTCAATAGAAAAAGGAAAGCTAAAAGAATATGCTACTCATTACACCGTACAGCATAAACTGTCACAGAGTCGCAGGCTGACTGAGGTGGGCAGGGACCTCTGGGTCCCTCTGGTCCCCCCCGCCCCAGCAGGGCCACCCGGAGCTGGGTGCCCAGGGCCACGTCCAGGCGGCTTTAGGAGATCTCCAAGGTGACCCCATGGCCTCTCTGACAGGCTGTGCCAGGGCTCAGCCACCCGCACAGCACGGACGGGCTTCCTGATGTCCAGACGGAACCTCCTGGGCTCCAGCTGGTGCCCACAGCCTCTTGTCCTGGCACTGGGCAGCACTGAAAACAGCCTGGCTCCATCTCATTGAATCCTCTCAAACAGGGCGGGGGGAAGGCTGTAGCCCAGCCAACACCTTTTCTAAAAGCTTGATACCAATACCTGATGGATGAGTAACAGTACTGCTAGGACAGGTATTTTCAGAGTGATTTCTTTAAGAATGAGTAAGAAACCAAATCTTTCTGGATAGATCTGAAAAATGCAGGTTGACAGAGTAAAGGGTAAATACACAGATGAAGTGAAACTTCTTCGCACAGATATTTGTCTTCAGCTTTGCAACGAAACCTAACCAATTCCTACACAAACTTTTAATATTGTATTACTTCTTAAGAAGCTGCGCCAGTCACACTGAAGTTAGCGATGTCATTTTACAGCCTTACGCTTACAAAAGACCTTCAGATACGAAAGCTTTGACTCCTGCTATTTTTTTTTTATTTTATTTATTTATTTATTTTTAGCAATTAATGAGACTCCCCAAAACTGAAGCTGCAGACTCCTTCGACCTCCTGCCAGGAGCTCCACCTGCGGCACCCAAAGACAAAGCAGGGTGAGGCAGAATCACACCAAACCTCAGATGAATGACAGCGGTAATGACACCGTGATACGATCTGACCACCTCCGCAGTGTTTATGAACTAAGATTGCATTTTACAGACTAAGTAACCAATATGTAAAGAAGTTAATTACCCTGCAAATAGTCTTGAAAATTACTCACGGCAGAATCAAAGAAGAGAAGCGTGGGTTCCCATGATGAAATGCTTTGAGTGCAGGAAGATACAAGATGCTTTGAAACACAGTTAGGCTGAGGGAAGACAACAGCCTTAATGGCCTCAGGATTTTTTTTGAGGAACAGTGGAGGAACTGTATGGGAGTAAGCAAGGTGTGAGCCTGCAGCACTTCAGGTACCCTGCAATGACTGAGTTACTCCCCCACTCCACAGTAATGCTGATGTAGCCTGTCCCTTAATGAAGGTTTAAGCTACTTCATAATTATGGTAGGGCACCTGGGGCAAGACCAAGGACCCCAATAATTACAGGAGTAGCAGATGATACACTACAAGTTCAAACTCACTTGTTCATAACTCAAGGTTTACTTGCAAAAAAAAACCTAAGAGTTAACTATTTAAAAAAAAAAGTCTCTTTCCACATTCCTTTCAAAACAGCTATTTCATTTGGCAAACATAATTTTTCCTGGGAGAGTGTTAGCTGTGTGTTAGCTCACAAGATCTTTCCTCCCTTTGCAATAATCTAACAGAACTTCAAAACAAGATATTCGAATAAATCATACTTAAGTATGGCTTAGGCAGATGTGCTCCAAATTGTAATTATTTAACCATGCTCTTAAAATTATAAAGTCTTCAGAAGCAGAACTGATTGCTTAACAAAACTGTGAAAGAAAACAAATTCATTAAGGAGGTTTTTATCCTATTGTACAAGCTGTGCTCTAGTACCTCTAGTCATTCTAATAGGTATATAACATTTATGTTATTTTGCAGAATAACAGCTCTGATATTCCCACAGAACTTGAGCCCTTACACAAACGTACGTGAGAAATACAGACAGGCACTAGCAAGGGAGCTATTGCCAGTGCTCAGTTTAAACACGGCTTACCTGGCATTTTTGCCCTTCGGAATATCATCAGAACACACAAAGTCAAATCAATAGCATAACAAATTACCTTTCTGTCAGCCAAATCATATCAGGTCCATCTGACCACATATACCCTTCTACTTCACTTCGA
This sequence comes from Cygnus olor, assembly GCF_009769625.2. Classification (NCBI taxonomy): domain Eukaryota; kingdom Metazoa; phylum Chordata; class Aves; order Anseriformes; family Anatidae; genus Cygnus; species Cygnus olor. The sequence continues at coordinate 31,735,223 of NC_049175.1, forward strand.
TGATGTCATTCACCTTGGCTTCTGAATCCCCGTCTTTAATCCCAAACCCCGTCCATGCAAAGCATTTGGCTTCACCTCTCCCATGCCAAATGCAATGAAACAGGAAGGGAAGTGCTGTGACTGGAGTCCCCAACGTGTGGATGTGGGTCGTTGGCTTGTGTTTGGTTTGTTGTTGGTTGGCTTGTGTTTTGTTTCGTAGACCTGCTGCCTGATTTCCTACTAAATTAACTAATGAAGCTTGATCACGTATTACCTTTTCATTGCTTTAACCCCGGCACAATTTAATAGCATAGTTCAGTTGGTAGGGACCTACAAAGACCATCGAGTCCAACTGCCTGGCCTCTTCAGGGCTAACCAAAAATTAGCCCTTATGATCTAATTAAGGGCATTATCATATCATCAGTATTATTGTACACGTTAACCACTGATCTAGAATTTTAAAAGCCTTCTGCATGAAAGTGACCTTCCCTCTGGCTTAACGCTCACATTTGCGGTTACATCAAATCCCTCCTGATGCTGCATTTGTATTCTCTTTTAAAAGGAACTAAAATAAGTTCTTATCAACTTAAATGCTTCAAAAGTCTGAAATACATTAAAATGTAGGAGAGAGAAAAACATAAAAAATTAGATTTATAACTACGAATTTGCCACTAGGCATTTTAATGAAGCCACAGATTACTTTTAAAATATTCATTATATAGCCCAAAAGCTTTATTAAATATCTAATAAAAATGCTACAAACTAAAACTTTCAAGTCTTAATCACATGGAAAATATTCAGCATTGTAACAAGAATAAATGTGAAAAACAAAGCTATAAATGGAGAAATGTAGACCTTTGGTTTTCTGTAAGTGGAGAGGTGATATTTTCCATGTTGACAATTTTATGCAGACTTATTGAAATGCAAACATTATTCCTATTCCTTTACCGAGGAGCCAGGTTAAACATGACAGCCATTTCTTGAGAACAAAATTTTTGATTAAAAAATTTCCTTGCTTTGTGGCGCTGGAACTTAATCATCATGAAACAAGAAAAATAAGAAATGCATCTGCAACTTTCTAAAATAACTTGGTACTTCAAGTGCAAGTTTAGTTCAGTGACAGAATTTGTATTTAGATTAAGCATGACTTAAAGAATCTGAGGGTATTTTATAATGCTTGGTAACAGTACTGTTGTCGGTGTGGTTACACTACAATTACTTAGCCCTGTCAAAACCCAATACCATTTCAGCACAGGTCTTACCACCCTTAAACTGGTGAGAGTGTTGTTCTCATTTATTCCATCGGGTCTGCAGAGCACAGCGGGTATAGAAAAGATTAGTAGCTAAATAACTTAATCTATATTGCCCTGGAGAATGCAGAGGTACCCTCTGAGGTCAAAGAACAGGCTGACATTAACCTGTCAATTCAACGTTTTCATGGAGGAATGGCCGATTATCCCACAACAGCAGAGCCACAGCACACTGGAACAGAAGTAGAACATACCTGCAGCTAATTTTCACTGTCAACCGTCTGTGTCTACCAGTATTTGGAAGGAAGAGTATGGGACCTTTTCATGAAGAATTCCAAAATAAATTGCCTCTGGAAATGTATTTACATACACATACAGTTTTAAGGTTTTAGAATGGAAATTTGGGATGGAAGTGATGGGATTACACTGTTTGCACACATACAATAAACTAGGAATTAAACATTGTGAACCAAATCACAATCCTGTAGATGCAACATCTGGCATATTACAGAAGGAAAGAGCCTCAGCAATGAAGTGGGGCTTCTGTGGTTTATTTTTTTTTTTTAATACATCATACTGCTTCTGCCATCACAGTAGTCACTCCGTGTCTCTGAGAGCAAAATAATAGTGAATTCAAATGCGTGAGGGCACACTCCACATTAGTGCTTTAGTGCAGGTTAGAAACGTACTTCTGAAGCAAACTCACTCATTGTCCCCACTTACTGCTCCTCGGTTCGTATGACAGAGCTGCCTTGGAGCACAGTAATTTAATTATTTTTTATGCAAGATTAACCAGATGTGTTCAAACTGCCAAATGGCATTCTGTCCACAGGAACAGATATTAGCAAGCCTGAGATAACGCTCTCCAAAATGCACATCAACGTGAACAATGGGTCCTCAACACCAAAATATTGGTGTTTCACACTCTAGATCTTATCCTTTTATACCATGCCACCCGTTAATTAATATTGATATTGCCTAAATTGTGCAAAGAAACTTTCAGTTCTTCCTAGTGTAAAAATACTGATATAAAAAGGCTGTGAGCAATGGTTTCTGTAAGAACCAGAAAAATATAGTGTTCCCCCTATTTTCAGGGGATTTTCTGTCCTGTTTGTGGGTCAGGGTGATGAAAGGCTGTTTCTTTCATGCAGGCCACTTGAGATCGATATCAAAATGGAAGAAAAAAAGAAATGCCAGCTAAAGGAGGGGAAAAGTCAACTAATCCATCTTGTTCTTGTCTAACTGCCAAAGGGTGAAGCACAGGGAATAGATAAATAAAAAAACCAACACACCAACCTAAGCCCTGTGTTATCTCTTGTAGCTGTACAGGCTACAAACCTGGCATCAGTCACGGTCCTTCTCTCAGTCTTCTGCACTGCTGCTCTCCCGGGGTATTCACAAACAACGCTAGATATGGAATGTAATGGTGCAAGGCGTTATGCCACAGCAGTAAGCAGCCAAAGAGATAAGGGTCCCTTGCTTCACTCATGGTAAGAGGTTTCTGGAGGTCAACAATACACATCTGTTAGCAACCTAGGTGTGCATGTGCAGGCACACCCTCCCTGCGTACCCACAGCATAAACACAAAAGCCTCTGCCAGGCATACGCCTTCCCTGCTATGTTCATCAGTGCCCAACAGTTACAGCCTCATTCATTGTCTAATTTCGTACCAAGTTTGTACCTGTTGCAACCAAACAGGACAACTGCACAACTTCATCATCAGAAAGCTGTTAGGAGCCTTTTTCAACTTTCAGGTGAACTCTTCTAGTACCTCTCAGAAAGCAACAACAGAAATATCTATCCTACCATCTTTTTAAAAGGAATTTTTTTTTAATTTTTTTTGCAACATAAATGGCCCTTCTCTTGAACCATACCTCCAAAAACAACAAATTAAATAATAAGAAAATGGAGCAGCAGTTTTCCCTTCATTTTAGCTGAATCTCGGTGACATAAGTGTGTGTGCGCGCCTCTTTAGTTTCTGGAAAGGGAACAGGGGCAATTCAAACTCTTACAAGCGGGAACCAACTCATCTATCCACCAAGCAGAAACTACAGCGCACTGTTAATAGATAGCTTCTTTCATCTGTTAAGGAACAAGCCTGTTTTGGGCACCCACCTTGAGATCTCCAGAAAGAGAAGAACAGCAGTTACTTACAACCACGCTCTGTCACTGAATTTTACCTGTTGCAAGTACTAGAAGTAGAGAGTTTCAGGAGCTGTTACCTATTTTCAGCACATTTCAAGTTTGCAAACACACTTAGTTCTGGAATTTTACTGCTTACAGCAATCTGATGCAGGGATCTAGAAGGAACACAGACAACATTCTCCTCCACTCCTTCCTCACTGACAAGTAGGCATTATCTGCTTTCTTATTTTTAAACATTTTAAACATTCTTGTAAAGAAGATGCTGTATTTTTGCTTGTTACATTCACTTGAGTGGTTCTGCACATGAGAACGTCTCCCAAGCCATTTCATACAGCAGTCTTAGCAGCAAGAGCCAGCTACAGACTTCGTAAGGAAAATCACCAGGTTATTTTCATTTAGTTCCTATGTATCCACTTTAATTTGAAGAGCACTGACCTGATAAACATGTGCAAGTGCAAAATTATTTCATAAAAACACAACTGTGTTCATGGATCTGCATATTATGTAATTGTTCATATATTTACTTTAGCTGCTCAGAAGTGCTCTATTTTTATTTTATTTTATTTTTTTTTAATATTTCCTCCAGACACACAACACAAGGGCTAGGACCTACCAAGAGCCTGAGCAGCATCAAGCACTAAGAAGAGATCTGTGATACACTTCTCTCCTGACACTTTTTTAAAATTTGAAGTAGAGGAGGAAGTTTTACTGATATAAAATGAAGCTGAAATTTGCTTACAGTCCTTCCTGAACAACTTCACATGGAAACGCCAGCTTCCAGGCTGACTGAATGACAAGATATTACAAACAAAAAGCCCCAGCTATGAAAAACCCAGCAACAGTTTCAAGAGCAAGAACAGATATTCTCTTCCTCTAAGCCTAGACCACAAACTGATAAAACTTTTTCTTCGAAAAAAAAACAGAGGGAAGGCACGCTTCTTCATGCTGAAGTGGCAGCCACATCATCCCTAAGAAACACCCCCAGAATTTGATTTTTGGACATAGACCTCAAACTCCTAGATTTTAATTTCCTAAACATACCTATTCAAAACCTTAATTTTTTTCTTCAGAATACACTAACATTTCTCTGTTGACGCAAATCTACATCCAATTTCAAAAGATTGTCTCATGCATATTGAAAATTATATCTGAAAGTAAAGTCACAAAACCCTGATACACATCCTATTATTTTCAGAGCTCTCTCACTTCTGGAAATGAAGGTAATATTTATCTCTTTTCTGGTAGGAATTTCATGCTAGAACAGCTGAGAAAATAATGCAGCCAGAATTTGTCAGCACCTCAAAAGTACGGTATTATGTGCTGTGTATCTTCGTAGGAGTCTGCTAACAAGTTTGGAATGGTATTTAGGCATACTTTAACTCAATTTAAAGAGCCTATCATTCAATATTTAACCAAGTCAGATTACCATTAAGAGTTTATACAAGTCCTAAGAGTAAAACCAATAACTAAATAACTTAGCTTTAATAAGTTGAAAGACTAAAATGAAATTCAAGCACAGTGCTTATTAAATAATACTCTGCATATACAGCAACACAGCAGGTGAGAGTTTGTTTTCATTTTTCAATTTCTCCTTTAATTTTACTTCTGTAACTATCACAGAGATGGGAACAGTATATCAGATTTTTTTTCCCCCCCTCCATAACCATAGGTCTTTTCCTTTCATTGCAACAGATTATCTGTAATTTCTATTGGATTCTCGTATTACAATTCCCAGGAAACTAACTGCGTAGCAACACACATCTGACGTTACTTAGTCAAATCTTCAATAAAAGCGTGACCTTTGCTTTCCTCATCAAAAAATCCCACTAATATTTTCACTGCCTGGAACACGTACGTACTAAAATTAAATCTAGCAGCATCAGTTGCTTTTTCCATGGTTTCGCTGGAGGAATCATCTCACCAGGTTTCACGATACTGTTAAATATCTTTGGCCCTAAATAAAACATCAGGTGATAGGTGGGCATTCCTCATCGACCTGCCATTTCCTAGGGGATCTGATGATGCCTAAAAGCTTTCTGTAGGAGACTTTTCCAGATGGCAAGAACAAGATGGCATTAAACTGCTCATTCTTCATTCTAGTGTACCAGGTTCCCCAACCTTGTTCACCCATCCCTCTCCCAGGATAGCAGGTCACACAGGCCCTAAAAAATACAGCAAAGATGTTTTCCCCAAGTCCTTCACTCGAAGAAGGACGTTACCGGTCAAATAAAGTGAAAGATAAAATAAAACTTGACTCTTATCACCCATCGTTTGGTATTTTCTACTTGCATTAACCCACTGTATCAACTGAGAAGCTGCTCTCAGCATTATGCAGTTCACCAGCTAGCTGGGAGCACACCATGGCAATAACCCCAATAACCCCAATGACAGAACAGTTCTTGGGCCAAGCACATTCTTAATGATCTCTCTCAATATTTTGATAATGAAATTAAGAAGTGACAGCATAACTAGCATTTTATTGTCTTTCTGCTTATGTCATAACCACAGGACATATGGAAAACATACTGGTCTCCCTCAAATACTCAAGCAACCCTGACTTCACACAAAATATTTTAAAAATAAAACAGTTGGTATGTGCCATATTTGTTCACATGGCATATCAGAAGTTACTAATTTGGTAATGAAGGCTTAATTTTAATACACTTAATTTTCAACTCATAATGAAAAACAAAACAGAAGAAACAGCCTTCCTTCCTATGACTTCAAAAGGAATTTGTATTTAAGCCCTCTAACCGTTAGCCATTTTCTCTGTTTGCTGTAGATTTCTGCAATATGTGAAACCACTGCAGTTTTCCAGACTCCCATTATAAGAAAAATTCAATAAGCCTACTTACGCATTAGGTTGTAAATGTGCTTTTCTGCAACATGTTCCGTAAACAGCTTTATAAGGTCATCTTTTAAGTCTCTGTTAAGCTTGGTTTCTATGTAAAATTTATTCTGGAAAATAAGACAGAAGTTTTCAAGATTGTTTCTCATAATACAAAATAAAGTTAAACTTCCCCCCTGAATAAAATAGCTCAAAATTTAAAACCTATTGAACATTTGACCTGCAAAGTGCTTCCTTGGTGCCTGCATTTATATTGCATAGAACAGTCCTGTACAACAAAAGCCATGAATTTAAAATTAACCATGCATGCGGTACTACTGACATTAATAATTACCTACAGATGTGCCTTTTTTTTTTTTTTTAATATATCTACTGATATACCTCCATATTAAGTCAGAGAAATCTGTAGAAAAACACATCATTTTAGAACATTATAGAAGCTGTAATACCAAAATAGGGCTAGATACCATGTTTATAACAAAAAAAAAAATTTTTTCCCAATGTCTAAAAGTGATTAAGCCATTAAAATAGGTACGTTACAGTAATAAATAATAAATCAGTTTTACAGTAATAAATAATAAATCATCAGTAGAGCTATCCACTTCTGTGGCTCATTGATAATCCCAGAGGACACACACAAAATGAGCAAACTGCAGAAATAAGCGATATATACAAGCCCATACAACTAACCTACATTAAAAATTTGGGGATTCAATTTTCTTGGCCCACTCATCATTAATAAATTCATCTCCTTAGCCCTCAGAGGAAATTCTATTCATGAGTTCCTTGAGGGACTTTAAATCTAATGTACTACTCGGTGCTACTCCTCAACTCCAAGCCTGCAATTAATAGAAAGATTTATTGTGCATATTTTATTTATAAGTGAATTTAAAATAACTAAAAAAAAAAGTAGTTGTTTCAAGATAGATCTCCTACCACTTCAATACTGACATGGAAATAGACCAACTGAATTCATCTGGACAACTTTCATTATAAAGAGGTGCATATAGATGTTAACAGAAAACCAGCTTCCTCAGAAATTCTGTACTGGAACACTTACACAATAGATTTATTGGGAGAGAATAACTTAACCCTCAGAGCAATCATTACATTTTCTGTAAAATCCATACTCGTAGGCATTAACAAAACTATAAACATAGCATAATGAACTTTGCATGCAGAAACCACTCACATTTTCAAGGCAAGCATTCAGCATCAGTTTTTGGTTTTGGATTGGTTTGGGTTTGTTTTTGTTTATTTTGTGGGTTTTTTGTTTGGGTGGTTAGTGGCTTGTTTGTTTGGGTTTGTTTGTTTGTTTGTTTGTTTTAACCTTTCGTGAAAACTGAACCTGTTAGAAGAAAGGCAGTCCTAACAGACTAACTTCGTCTGTAATTTTTTCTTTTGGTCAACGGTTAATTGTTGCTGCAACCAAAATTCACAGTAACAGAAGAAGTTCTCCTCTATGTTTTCTAGGAAGCGTTAAGCTACACACTGTACTTCAGTCCTTCACCAGACCTGACCCCCTATAAAGCACTTCTACCTCCAGCTTCCTGACTTTGTGCCACCAGGCAGCCACCAGCTACCGATCTCAACCAGAATGGGACAGGACCAAAGTAATTCATCTTAAGAGGTGAGCTGACAGACGAGATGCACCTAGCTACGGAAATAACTTCTTTCCTTCTCTTCCTGTCCTCAGAACCTTCTTACATTAGACACACCTGTCAATGACGTGCAAACAGTGATGCTTTTTTTTGTTCAAGACTTGAAAAGCTTATACCATAAGTTCCGTAACTAGAAAATCAACAAAAAAAAAGAGTAGTTTTAAGTAGAAGAGTCATGACACAGTAGTTATGGATAGAACAACTGTAAAATATTTCACTTGCATGGATTTAAATGAATGATGAAAAATAATCTAAAATAGGTACTTCGTTTCTAATCCAGAGTGCTGAAAGGAAACAGCAGAAGTGCTGTCATCTTCCCCATTTTTGCTAGCAGAAAGACAGGAACATTTTTCATACAAGATGTCACTAGCTAGGTTATATCAGTATTTCTTGAAAAGACTGCCAATGTCACCTAGAGATTTAGCAGACGGGTAAAAAGTACCTATATCAATACCTGAGAAACTCGGATATGACAAGCATTTCTTCTAGAAAACGCCATAAAGCGATCTGGCAAACATTATAAAAATGTGATGCTGCTAATACTGTTAAAAGGAGAGCAAAAAACACTTCAGAGCCAAATAACCTAAAAGAACGCTCATTACCTCACCCATATACACGCACACAATGCCCTCTAGCTAACAAGCAAAGCACAGTGCCTCCCACTAAGAACAGTAACATTTCAGAGGTAATGAAAAAAGTTGTAATCTCAACTATCCAAAAACTACAGGGCTCACAAGTACGCTCATTTCAGACCACAAAATAACTGATTTTCAACTACTTCTCTACATTTAATTAGCGATTAAGAACCTATTACCTTCTAAATGCTGGTTTTAATTTTTCTTGAAGTAGAAATGATTTTTATTCTTTCATGTGTGCAGTATACTGTCATATTTACATTCTAAGCATATAGAATAACATTGTTTAGATTTATAAAGAATACAGAATACAACAGTTATTTACTAGGAATTGTTCTTTGGAATAAAGCATTATGTGCAGACTTCCAGTTTTGTTTGCTTTATCTGTGGCTCTACCCAATAACTTTTGAAGAGGCTTAAACCCACTAAATCTTGGAGAGAAAAAGCATTTTGGATCTCCAGCCTTCCTTAAAATGCCCCATGTAGCAGCAGCAGATGGAAAAATCCATCACCATACGAAAACCATCCCTAGCAAAAGAAGGAAAAAAGTTTCCCAGCAAGTCAGCCCGCTCAACCATCACTCCAGAGCTTGGTCACCACATACAAGCTGGTTAAGAAACCCCATTCCCTGTATTTCCAGCATTCAAACAGCAATATGGCTTGGTAAGTATCAGTGGAGAGAAGAGAATTGCTGCTGTTTGTTTCAAACACACAGGATTGAGCCTAAAGCAACTTGCAATGCCTCTTGCAGCCACTGAGAGACAAAGACATGTCCCAGTTGTACTAAAAACCTTTAAGTTTTCTTTTGTTTCCTAGATTTTTAAATATGTAAATATATATTTGAATTTCTCCTAAGCAGTAATATACGCATCCTCTCAGAACAAGCTTTATCAGTGCAGCTGATAAAGGCATCCCTGCCCATGGCAGGGGGTTGGAACTAGATGCTCTTTAAGGTCCCTTCCAACCCCAGCCGTTCCATGGCTCTGTGATTCCATTCTACGAACTCCACAACCTTGGAAACTCCCAACTAAAACAGCTACATCGCTGCCAAAAAAGGAAAACCTCGCAATTCCTGATAAAAAAGGTGGAGTCCAACAACTTAGTCCACTTCATCTAAAAATGCTTTGAAAGAACCTATGAGGGTAACTGCAAAGCTGTCATTTATATTATAGAATAATCAGGCTTTCACCTCTTGTAATCATTTTGTTACTGTATTTTCTTGTCTAAATAAAGGAAACTGCTGCTGCATGAGAGAAAACTCAATTAGATACAACAATGTAAGGCTGCAAGTGACTGTATATACAAGTACTTCCAAACGCATACAGAAAAACTAAGAAAGGAACACATTTTTTGTCCTTTCTTTTCTAAGGATATCTTCCACATCACGTGCAGTCACTAACTCTCAGGCCTGTTGAATTAAGTCACCTGAATGACAAAGTGTGAGCAGGAATAGAGTTTTACTGCGTTAAAGACATTCAATTTAAAATAACAAAAACAGAGTACTTGCGCTTCTTTTGGATCTCACAGAAAACTAGCAAACAAAAAAAATTACTACCCAACTCTTCATTGTACAGATCTGTTTATTACTCACTAACCATTCTATGTTCACCTATCAGTTAGACTCAAACTCTAAAAATTAAAAAACGAGGGAATATCAGACACTCCTCATTAGAGGACACCACAGTTGTGTACAAAGAAGGATATGGAAATCTATTCAGCAATTATACCTTGCCTAGCCATATAGGCAAGGCTTATAATGATAAAAATAGCCCTGTTTGTGTCTATCATGAACTTTTTTTTTTGATGTTACAGGTTCTGCGGTCTTAATTGTTAAAGATTTGTTGACCTCCGTGGAAGAACCTCTGTGACAGAGCTGAGCATTCAATAAAAGTACACATAGAACAGCTTATCTCCATTTGTAAACGGATATTAAATTCTGAGATCGCTTAAACACCTGCCCGCATCAAGTCAAGTACACACAAGCAGAAAAATGGCTAGCATTTAAAAATGCCAAATGCAAGGGGGAGAAAGTTTCTCCCTTGTTATTTCATGATAGGAACTGGGAGAAAAATAAAAATCATCACCATGAACACATCCCCTTGCTTACTAGTGAAGCTGTAGCAACTGGATTTCATTTTGTATAAACTAGATAAAGGCTAGATTAGAAGAAACCCAGCTCAAGAAAGACAACTTCCTGTTGTAAAGCAACAAATTTGTATGACGCTGTGCTGAAAGACTAGCAAACTTCTTCATTTCAAGTACAGCCACAAAAACACAAACCATTCTAAAAGATATTGCTTCTCAAACTTCAGGATGCTACCAATGAGAGTAACTTTTTGAAGAGTTTGAGGTTAGGTTATTTAACCTAAATATTTTTTTAAGGTGCTTCTTTCCTAAAAGACAGTATTTTCTTTCTTATTTACTTATTTATTTCTAAGCAATGCCAATGCAAGGGCCATTTCTGGGAGAAGGGCAGAAGGGCAAATTCCAAGCTTGAGTTATTCATTACCATAAAAAAGCAATAAAAATTGGCATTTTGACAGAAGTCAAGCAGATGACAGACTTCTTCAGGGGTACAGAAGACTTCAGAAAGTACATACTCTGCAAGACAAACAGTTATAGTCAATGGGTTCTGAACCTCTGCAAGTATGCCTGACATAGCTATGAAGATAAGTTTGCCTTCATCCCATCAACACTCTAAATTGCTTTATCAACTGACACAGACATTTACAAAATTTACGTTTCTTTCAGGCAGAAGTCCTTGGCTGTCTAGTCTGAATTTGTGCAATTTAAAGCAAGAAAATCATCTTTGGAATCTGCCCAAACTACCAAGCCAACGTATAATAAGCCAATAAACTATCTCAACAAGATATAAATAATAGCCTACTTGGTAAGGCTTTCTTCCAATCAAAATAAAAATCATTCCCAAGAAAGAAGTATCAGGGCAGAAAACCAGTTGCGAAGCTCTGCATTTACCAGCATGGCCTCCCCTTCTTCTCCCCACACAACTTGATCAGAACTATAGGTTATATACGTGGCAAAAGCAGGCAGGAATCATAAATTCTATAAGAAAAACCATTATAGCTGCATTTTACCCTTTTTACTTTCAGTCAGCATCTTGCGTATGGACATATGTTATTTGAAAAGAATTTTCTAAAACTTACCATATATATGAAAAGAGGCACAATGCTCTGCAATGCTCCCATATACTGTCCAAGAGCTACGTTAAATCTTTCAATATAGAGATCTGGAGGGCTGGCCTGCAAGAAACCGTAAAAGTCAGGTTGTAATTCGAACAAGAGAAAGATCTGGAACAGCATGGGCTATGCTTTCACAGCAAACTCCAAAATCTACCAAGTATTTGATACACTACATCTACACAAAGCAAGCCACACATCATTCCAGAGTTTCTGCTATCGCTCCCTCCAGCGAAAACAGTTCTCACCAGTAAAAGGTTTCTGCTTAGGACTGGGTGTCAGTGCCTAGCAAAAGGCGCATTGAATAAGCAATACGGCATGCCTAGGACAAACCTGTACTTAGCGTATGCAAATACAGTTATTAAAGAGCAAACATTCTTTTTGAAAAAGCTGCCTGTCAGGTCTAGGGTCCATAATGAGATTTCATCCAGTGCCGTGGTGTGTGCACTGATCCCCCCATGGGCTCCTGCTCCAAGACAGCAGGGTGACGTTAAGCAGCTGGCACGCAGCACGTCCTCCATCCAGCTCCAGGGAGCCCTGTCCTGCACAGAAAGCATTGCTGAGTTTCAGCTGGGTCACCTAAGGCAAGGCAAATACTCAGGGTGTGGAGCAGGAAGGACTGTGAAACAATGTCTTCAGATAGAGTTCTGCACCTGGAATCCCACACAAACCCCACTGCAGTCCTCCTCACAGCACCGCCGTGCAGCCCCAGGCAAAACACTGCCATACAAAGCCTGAAAGTGCCAACTTTACGACAGGCACCACAGTGACAGCGCTGCTATTTTCTGTGTAAAGTACTGCCGTTCTCAAAGAAAAAAAATAAGGAAGCTAAAAAGATTTATTCTGCAGCAAGCGAAGTTAAACTGAGAGGGGAAGCAGGAAAATGGGAAGCACTAACCGCGGCTTGTTTCATAACTGCCTGCTTCACAACGCTGGGGAGCCACATTAGAGCATTCGGGAGTGCACTTAACTCAGCCAGGGATGGAAGTGGAGCTGGGGCAAAGTGTTCCTCCACTTCTCCCCACTCCGTCCCAAGCCGCCCACATTCAGCGCTTCGCTGCTGGCCACCTCCTGCCTTCCCTACGCGCTCCCTCCGGAGGCAGGGGGGGTGAGCTGCTGGAGCTTCTGCTGCTCAGGGCCCTGCACGCACCCCAGGACAAAGCGCTGCCTGCTTACAAGAAGCACGCCTTCTCTTCTCTTGCACCACTTTCCTTTCCTAAAGCACTGTGCAAGAAGAGGATGAAAAATGCAGCAGCAACCCAAACCGTGCGAGAAAGCAAGCTCAAAGATTCTTCTCAAGCCAAAGCATCTGCGGTGTGAGGAATGCTCCAGGCTGGCTGCACCTTCAGCGCCTTATGGGAACTTCCAGCTCTCATCTTTTAGAAGCAGATTTTTCAACCTTTGCATGACCCTAATAGATCAGTTAGGGTTCACACTGACTTTTTGCTCCATTAAGTGCTTTCAACCCATGAAACATTTTTCCTTCATATTAGCTTCTTCAGCTTCCCTGCTTAATATGCTTGATGAACACGTGGGTAATTCTCACAACAAACGCAGATACAGAACAGACATTTCAGAAAGGAAAGCAAAACTGGCAAAGGAATAAAGAATGTTATTCCATGTGTCGCTGCCAAAGGTTATATATGGTTATTCCTCATTTTGATCACCAGTTTTTAATCTTTTTGCAGATGCAGTTCTCAGGGGCGGCCAAACAAATTTTAGTTCAAAATTCCAGCAACGTATAGCAGTGAGCTCCAGGTTCTCCTTTTCATATGTAATTACATATACAATTTGTTGCAAATCACTTGCAGTGAAATCTGCATTTCTAGGCAACGTATATTCTTGCTTCCCTCCTTTCTAACCTCAACTTTAAATACGGTTATACTCTCTGATTTGTAACGACTCAGTATACAACTTAGAAGATTAAAGAAAAAAGAAAGTTCTATTTCAAAGAACACATCAAACAAAAGGAGACAATAGCCTGACACAGGGTGCTGCTCTTCTCACGCTGAGTTTGCACTCTTCATTTCAAAGAAAAAGACTGGAGTTGTCTGGACAGTAAAGGATTTAGTCGCATGTGCAGCCTCTATCCCATGGAATGCATCCAGCTTGCCATTCCTTTTCACAGGAGACATTAAGGTTTGAAACCTTTTTCCTCCACAGAAACCTGTTTGCTCACTTCACAAAGCCTGTGTCACATTGAGAGAGCAGTTTTAAGAGAGGAAAAACAAATTCACACCCAACTATCTCCTGGGAACAACCTCAAGCCTTCAGAGAATACCTGAGGTTGTTGACTTGTTGGCTACCTCCACCCTACAGCCGAGCAGAAAACAACTGCTCTGGGTGAAGATGAGGAAATGGGAGAGAAGTCCTAAAGCTCCAGGGGAGGCACTCACTAGCACCAAGCAAAATGCTCAGCCTTGGTCTTAACTTCTGGAAAGCAAAGTCATGACCTTATGACATCTCATGCTGACAGAGCAGTTGCCATTGAGTTTTATTTTTCTGATATTGTTTTGTGACAACTCTCACAACTCCGCAGGGAAGGCACAAGCAAGAAGGCACTGACTGCTCGATTCTCCTTGTTTCCAAAGAAGGAGCTTGACAATCAAACACTCCTCGGTTATTGTTTGATATGTAAACTTAAGGGGAAAAAAGCAACACACAGGTCAAAGAGAGCTCAGTAACAGTGTTTTCACAGGTCATCTGTGAATTTCTGTACTCAGCGTGGGGAAAACAAACACCTCACTGTTTTCTGTTCATTAGAGTGTTATTGTACGGCTGCTCGAAACTGCCAGCCTGATCTCAATTACTTGTTTCACCAGAAGAACTTCCTCCACACGCTTACGTTCACATTATTAAAACAATAACTAGAGTGGGACTAGCTTTATATAAACTACATGGATTTTATAAACAACCAGGAGTGCATGGCACCAAACTGAACATCTGTTGTCACAAGTAAATAGATGTTGCTAAGATTATTCTATTAAATCGACACCGTTAGAGTAGACATGCATTTAAAATCTCTATATATTCTGCCATAGCTATTATAAAAAAAAGAGAAACTGATTATACTAAGATTTATTTTAACTCTTGGTCTTATTAGTCCAGAAACAAGAACACATCCGTTCAGCTACTTTAATTACAGATGGGGGGAAAAAAGTTAAGGAAGACATTGAGTCCTTACAACCCCCCAGAAAATATTAAGTCTTTAAAAACCACTCCTATTGTACCTGAGGGACATATGAAAGCAGCTCTTCAAACAGAGAAAGAAAAATGTGCTGCTAGCCTAAGGTTGTCTTAAAAGGAAGAAGAACCTTCACTCCTCCACGCCCCACTCTGAATCCCATCCATCTGACAATTCAGTCCCTTTGTCAAGAGCCTCTATATGGGGAAACAGCTTAAATCCTCTCCTACAATTGCTCTCATCTACCACTCATAGGTTTAAGAACAGTTTTCTAGCAGCAACCATTTAATGTGCCTGTTCACAAGAGCAGCGAAAGCATGGTCGGACTTCTCAATTTGTGGTGGGGTTGCATTTGTTTAACACCTTCAGCTTCCTTTTGAGAAGACTTTCCTAGCATAAAATGCTATGGCTGCTATGAAATGCTGATGTTAAACATCATTTACACATCTCCTTGCACATCACAGTGAGCATCTCAGCGCCAAGAGACATGAGAATTAACAAAAAAAGACATTTGAGAAAGGATGACACAAGATGTAAATGTCTTCAAAGAAAACAAGCACTAGGAGAGCTAGTATACAAAGTTATCCTTTCCCTGTTTGAAATCTACTATCTAGTCATTTCAACGAACTTGCGCATACATGAAAAATATGTTTCTTGGGTTTGTTTTCCAATCTGAATATCACACTTTGACAGAACACATGAAAGAACAAACATCAGAAGAGAGGCTGCTGGCTCAAGACAACTCAGAAATGGCTCACAAGAGAGAAACGATGACAACAGGCCTTTGTTTGAGAACACAAAGCTAATCTGTTTATGAACACTCATCTGGCACAACCAGCAATATACTTGGTAAAGCTTGCGTTCTTATACTGAATGGGCAGTTCCATTTTCCTGGGAACACACTCACTGCCAAAAAGCCAGCACACATGCTGCAGAATCTCTCCCACGCCTGCCAAGAGAAAAGGGAGAACAGCTCTAACTACACAAACGAACTTGCAAGAGGTCTGAATCTTTTAAAGCAGCTTTTGTTCTTCCTCAGTAAAGCATCATTTATTTACTTTGCCCTGCGGACACGATATGCGATCCCCAGGTCTGTGTCACTAGACAAATGTGCTATCAAAACTTTTTATGAAAAACAGGTATCAGTCCCAAGTACAATTCATTCAAAGATTGACTGTGTCACCCTTTTCAAGTCTGCCCTCGAGCTCTACAGCATCCTTAAAGACTCGTAATTGTCTTAGAGCACGATCCTTCAAAGGTGTACGTCTGTATGTCGTTTCCATTTCCATTCAACACGTCTGTGAAAGAAAACTACATGATATCAAAGCACTGTCAAAATCGTTTACTCCTAAGAAATCTTCAGCACCTTCTCCATCCAGTAAATACACGTTCACTTGTGCTGCATTTGCTTACGTCCTTCTATAACTACACCAGGGTCTGCTGCACTTGGTTCAGTGGGACAAGAAAGCAAAAGCAACTGCAGGGATCTCAGCCTTTTTGAAAAGCTGCAGGCAAGGACGCTTTTCTCAGGTGACCTTGCTTGTAACAATGGGATTGCTGATGGCAATTCTGGCAACATGGTGATCCCTACCTCTGTCTCAAGTCAACAGCCTTCCTTCTGATGTCTACTTCGAGATGCACGCGTTTCTACCACATCTGGCTTTGGATAAAAAGTTCTACTACCGTTCAATTTGATCTGATTCAATTGGGTGTGATCGCAGCACTAAAAGCTTGTTTCACAGATGGTTAAGCAATGTTCCCTGGAAAAACTGATGGATGGATGCCCATGGCACTAGAATGGTATTTTTCTCCCTTGGAAATATTATAGAGCAGATAAATGGCCAGTTTGAGTTTCCTCTTTTAAAAACGTACTGTAGATTAACCAGCCATACACTTGATGCTAAAGAACTTCAAGAAGCAGTAATAATTAACATGCTTAGTAAGAAAATAGTTAGAAAGCAAGTTCTCACTTTGTTTTTTCCCCATCTATTTATGCTCTTTTCCTATAGGCAGGACATAGTGGTGGCAGATTTGTTTCCTACATAAGTGCTTGAGAAACTAATACAACTGTGGTTGTTTCAGGGAAACAACCAATTTTACATTAATAAGAGCTAGTTTGAGTGGTATTTCTATGCTACAAGGAATGAGACATCGATCACAAAGGCGGCCCAACATTTCTCATTTAGGCTGCAAGCCAAACAGCGCCCATACGGACAGTGGAATACGGTGCTTCTTCATAAGGGGAATAATGAGCTTCCTCACGCGGATGGCGTACAGAGCCTGGTCTCACGTGCAACAAAAACAACAGCCAGATATGTCATTGTCAAAAGTCCCATCAAATAGCCTGGCATAACTGTTCAATTACAACACTGCACTATCGAAAGGTAAAGGAAAGCAAAACATATCTGCAAAACTATTTGGGGTAAATTACCTTAAGGTATAAATATGAAAAATTGCTGTGAGGCACCGAACACTGCCCACAGTTCAGTTTCACCACTCACTCAAGGCTCTGCTTGGCTGCATTTTATAGCACCTGACTACACCGTAAAGCTCGTAAGGTAAACATGACAAGCCACTTGAAGCTTCATGCTTTACTCCTGTAATCAGGAAAAATACTGAAAGTTACACAACTGCTTCTAAAGAAACGAACAAAGAAGTTCAGAACCTAATCTGAAGTTCAGAATCTGGCCTCTGACAGCCTCACCATGTTTATCAGATAAGTAACTGTCAGATTAATGTTTCACTTATTAACTTCACTGAACACAAGAATCACTTACAGTTGGTGAACTGAACTGTTTCTGGTCAGGATTTAAAAATCAATAGATCCCTTCTTCTCTTTTACTGTAACATAAAAGCCATGCATAACATGACAGAATTGTTTTTCAGCTCTCAGTCATATCCTAAAGGAATTATTGAGATTTTTCTAACTAAACCAAAAATACTTAACTACACTTGCACAAAAAAGTACTTTTGGCATGGGCCAGCCATGGGTCAATTCTCAAAATAGTTCCCAGTGTCATTTGATGAAGAGATTCGTGATGGACACTGTAATTAGTTTTAAATGACTACCAGAGCACATGAGAATATGTTCAGGCCAAACACTTGTCATTAATGCAAATATGGTTTTACTATTTTAAAAAAAATAAAATGCATTTAGTTTGAAAGTATGTCTGTGTATCCAATCTCATACACCTGAATGACTCAGCACTTACCCACAAAAACAGCTGCCATTATTTTAAACCACGACATAATGGGCTATGTCCATTACCAATAAAATGTTTCCAAATAAAGCACCTTGAAAAAAAATCATCAATATGCGTACAGGCGTCATAGGCCTCAAGACAACAGGAAATATGTTCATTTGTGCGTTCTGCAGCCAGCCAATTTTTTTTTTTCCTCCTAAACACAAATAGTCCAAAATTCTGAGCAACTCAAGAGTTAGGGAAACTTCGTTCTCTTAATTACTGGAAGTTTCACGTGGCAACACATCCTTACTCAAGCAGAGAAACTGGTCAGACATCCACTGCAGGAAAGGAAGGCAATCCTCGCTCATATATGGTCTCTCCATGAAACTGCCTGAAGAGGGATCATTTCCTTGTACAGCCACGAGGGAGCTAGAAACGTCCTGAGATACAGGAGGCCCCGTCTCAAAGGGCTGCTGATCCAACGACTGGTAATTCATCTCATTTAAACGCACCTCCCGGCAGGTAATGTTCACTGCTTTTCTTTCACCCAATGCCTTGCACGCAGAGCATTCATCAGCCCACCCACATTTTCATAATGCCTCCCCCATCACAGCTAATTAATTTCTTGAGCTGAAAACCCAGGGGGCAGACCTTGGGGAGTGCTCAGGGCAACAAACACCAACGCGGCGCAAGGTGACACGCAGTCACCACGAGCAAAGTCAGCAGGGGGACGGATGACCAGGGAGCGTGAAGCCACGGGGACACCCAGCCCAGCCTCACCCACCCGCTGCCACCCCTCTGCTGACTTCAGCCAGAGGCAGGCTCGCCAGGCAAGCTGAGAGCAAAGCACACAGGAAGGAGAAGAAAAAAAAAAGGAGCTTCTGCAGCGAATGCCACAAAGAAAGAGGATAAACTCCAGCACAGCAAGAAACAAGCAAGAGCAAGTCTGACCGGTCCACTTGGATGCTTCCACAATTTGCTATCTGACAGTTTTACTGCTTTTGCTGCTGCTGAGTTGTTCTTGGAGGAAACAGCTTGCTCTGGCATGTTGGTTACACACAGATATTCTGCAATCCACCTGCCATAAAACTGTTGCATTTCTATGCAATAAGTTGTTCGCCTGCCATTTCAGTTTTCATGGTATCTGCTTTCTGACATAAAATCAGTATTCCGGTATCAGGCTACTTGTGCCTCTCTACATGTAAAAATATATATGTATCTTGCATTAAGTTGCACATTGACAACTAAACAGAACTCCGCAATTTGGTTAAATACTGTTGGCAGGTTGAACGAGTTTCTCAGAGTTGGCAAATCACCACTTACTGTGCATTAAAAGGATTCGCATTATATATTTATTATCTGCCTGTATGAACCAGAAACTTCCAAGTGACCAACATTTACAAAATATTTTTTTTTGGTGGCGGTGGTAGGGTAAAGACCTAGCACCGTGTTTCATCATTAAACCCAATAAAGTAACTAAATGTCACCAAAACCTATTAAGATCAAAGATATAAGGATATTAAAATACAATGCAGTAATTTCTTAAGAGACAGTTTAACAGTCTATAGTTAAAACAGCTTCTTTATAGAACAGATTTTAAGGCATACAAATTTTTCTTCAAGCAGCTCAAGAAAGCTGGATTTACCACCCAAAAACAAAGTCACTCCAAGATGATATCGTGCCACATGACAGCAGTCTTGCCACCTGCCATAAGGTGCGTCTAACCTACATAAGAAACCTTTTGCAAGACAAAGACTGCATTAAATAGCTGTCCCAATTATTCTTTTAACAACAGATGTTCAGAAGACAACCTTGGTTTTAGGCAGAAAAAGTTAACGCGTGTATAAAGCAACCTTTAAAACCAGCTGCTCAGTTTCAGAACTTAGGGAAAACCAACCAAGGACTACCACCCAGAAAAGAATTTGGGGTATTCCCAAATTCAAAGCAAAGTAGCATACCACACTACTGTGGGATGTATCATAAGAACTAGCCAAACCTGTACAACTGCCATGATTCCTAGTTCTCACAATCAGAGAAAAAATGTACAGGCTGCACCAGTTCAGCAGGACCAAGGGAAGACTTTATTCTAAATATATTACGTCCACTTCAGCAGATTTTTTTACAGAACCAACGAGAATGTCACTGTATGAGAAAAGAGAAATAGTAAAGCAGAAAAGGAGCAGCAAAGAACCTAGCTCAAGATGACCTAAATATTTCCTAGTCAAAGACTGTCCCAAATATCATATCCATCAAATTTAGGTTGTTGCTTTGCTGGCTTTTTATTATTTTTTACAAGGAAAGCAACAAGGGGAGTAGAGTGAGAAGGGAGAAGAACATCAGAACGATCACAGTGATGCGTATTTTGACAGACACATGTTTAGACAGAAGTAGCTGCTGCAGTTAACAGCAGTAAGACTGCTTTTGACTGACTGAAATTAGCTCTCAGTTATTAGAAGCACTGAAGGAGCTGCTGTAGTTTAGGGTTCCTACTCTTTTAACAGGTCTATTTGACTCAACACAAGTCAGTACAGAACTCAAACATCAGTTTTGGAAGTGACAAAAGCTGTAAGGAAATAAAATAGCGTTGTTGCTAGAGTGATGACAATGTCAAGAGTACGTCTGGAAATTCTAGTCCCACAGTAATTTTCAACAAGGAACACACATGAAAACAAACATGGATGCACAAATAAGATGTAGAGAGGATAGGGATATACAAGTTCTATTAGGACTGCTGTAAACCACTGACATCTAGAGATAGGCAAGAAAAATGCAGAATAAATTGTAGCACACGGTTTTCATATGCAGTTATTCATAACTGGTATTTCACAATTCATATTAAATCCACTTCAACTTCTTCCTTTAGATTTTCATTTTTGTGCTGCTTTTGAGGCACAAGGGCCATAAGCAGTTTATATAGATTAGCACAGCTATGGCAGACATCAATGTCACGTGCTCGGATCATGTTTGACTGAAGTGTTTACATACTAGATTACACAATAGATTTCCCATTCTCCAGTCTTTGATTCTACATTATATTAAATGTTAGGCATTGCTCTCCATCCACATAGAGCATCTCTCTAAGGCTAAGCCATGCTATACAACCAGACCTAGCAGCTGCTATTCTGTCAGGCAGTGAATTAAGTAGTCCTCGATTTAGTAAGCTAGTGTAAATTAGTCTTAATGGCAATCCCCTCCATAGGCCATCTACATGCTGCAATATAGTCACAGATCCCAGGAAAGATAGAATTAGATTGTGCAGCTTCTTACCTGCAGCTCCTTTGAGACTCTCTCTAAGTGGTTAGTTATCTTTTTTATTAGGTCACTATACATCTGTTCCGAATGCTGCTGGCATACACACTTATACACACAACTGCAGAAACAAATATAGGAACAAACGATGAACTTACAACAGTTTGCAATGAGGGATAACAGACTTCAAAATATTTTGTTCAAGTCTCAATTTAGAGGCTAACAGGTTTAACTGAATGATTGCTGAACTTTTAAATACAGCCCTAAGCTTGGAATGAGCTCCAGCAGCCTCTCAGGTCTTGCCTGAAGGCCCCAGTGTCCATCACCCCTTGCCCCCACCCAACTTCGCTTTAATTTACAATGAATTCTCTGAAGAGTGCACTTCTGAACAGACAGGGTAACTCTGTCAACAGCACACTCCTAGTCCTGGCTTTTCTCCCCCCACAAATAATAACGTGAATAAAGTCCCCAGGAAACTAAGCAGGTTTAAGGATCATTATACATATACGTTCTAGGGCAAAACCCCTGTTAAAAGATGGACACCACTGGCAGGCAGTCATAGAAGTTGTACTGAAATCATACTAGTGCTTTAAACAGAAGCAGCAAGAAGTCCTAAAAATAAAGACCTATACATGTTATTCCATCTATTATTACTTAAATCCTAAATTAAAAAATATATATATATATATTTCATAATAAACAAAGATGCAGAGAAAGAGCAACAAAACTTTCATTCTACATTCCATAGCTTGGCTGTATTAACTCTTGTTCTTCAGTGCCACTTTTGCTTTATTAGAACATTTTATCGTTTTCATACTGCAGTAACAGCATATCTGCAATGAGTCTATGTATTGAAAGCACATTTACAGCAGTTGTCAAACCGTTTATATATATGTATATACACACACACATAATGGTGTGCATATCCATCCATACAGGTATGGATATACACACGTACATACACGCGCTATTTTCAGCCCCAAGTTACGTTACAGCATTCATCTTCATTATGACGTTAGCAGCACCAAGCAGCTTTTACTTTACTTCGGCACTTTCACTCTTTCAAGTCAGCACTTTTAAAGCTAGCTGCTAAAAATCAAGAGGCAAAGGAAGACTTCACCTGATATCTCGGGCAAGCCAAACCTTCTCCTCCCCCCTCCCTACTGCGGAAGCAAGCAGTTTAGCCCAGAGACCGCTCTTGGAACATGCGCAGACCAACTCATTTCCAGCCAGGTCCAGATCCCAGACTTTAATACTTAATACTTCTAGTAGTACCTAAAGGCTAAAGACATGGTACAGCAACATCATGTCCCTCTATGGGAATAGCAGGCATTACAAAGGAAAACAAACTGAAAAAAATAAAAATAAAAAAGGGATTAAAACAACTAAGGGCTACTGTAATTTTGTAATGCAAGGGAGAGGTTAGGTACCAGCTCCAAGACTTCAGGGGCCTATCCAATGTTCTCGTGCACTAACTGACACTGCGTCTTCTGGAAGGTTTTACAAGCAGATTATCCTTAACAGATTAAACATTCCTTTACCTTTTAGAAGTTTTTATTAATTACCTTTGACAACTTCAAAGGCACCAAAAATACTTTATTCACCCTTACGCAAAGTCTTTTCATTTGGCAAGCCACACTATTTCTTAGAAAACACACCCCACACCATCCTACCTATTATATTTGGAAAATAATTGCCTATCTGTAGTTTAATGTTATTTAAATAATAGTAGAAGAAGTCCTGTTTCTTTCACATGAAGTCTATCAATGACAGATCCTATTCTGGAACAAGCACGTCCAAAGACATTTTGGTGTGATGCAGTAACAACAAAAATATGAATTTAATTTTGATCAAAGAAAGAAACACAGGCAAGGAAAGCCAGAATGACTTTTGTGATCTCTTGTAAACCACCCAGCAAGTCAACAACAACAAATGGTCTTAAGCTTGCTCGATAACTAACCAGTGCACAGCCACTTCCCCAAGTTAACAGCTTCATTTATAACTCTGCAACTAAACTGAATTTTAGAGTACACCTGCTTATTGTTACACATGGTATCGCTACACTTACTTCAGCAAGGCATTCTTGTAGCCAAACACCAGGATTCATATGTACATGCAGGGCATTTTTACTTTTTATCTCAATGCTTCTATTTAGAGGTTACTTCCCCATTTTCAGATCCTGTTTTCAGTTCCTGATTGCAAGCTGATTCTGTGAATCATCCTTGCCCTGCTATTACCCCAAAAGAAGTCACCAGCTTGTTAGCCTTTTAGCATAACCAAGCAGGACATCAGGAGATCAACATGTAACGAGAGGAACGAAGATTTGAGACTTGCAAGATATCTTGAAGAACACTGATCTAACTGCATTACCTTAGGAAAGGACTGCCAGAATAAAACTTAACTGGTCCCATTTCCCTCATCTCAGTTTCCATTACAACTTCCTGTCACTATTAAATCCTTTTAACAGGAAGAGACTATATACAGGCAGGCTTTGGACTCAAAGATGAAAACAGTCAAAAATCACACTGTGATAACTTATGTGATAACTTATGTGTAAGCTGATCCACAGTAAATATCTGTATACACACCTTAGAAGTTCTCCCCCGACTTTCACTGCTTTGGAGTAGACACCTACAGTTACCACCAACCACATCAAACACACTAGCTAGTGTATCTATTAATGTATTTCAAGTCTGCATTATAGAAACCGTGATTCCCTTATTCAGCACAAAGATGATCAAAAAGGCCGCTGTATTTTCAGCTCAATTTCACTGTAAAAAAAAAAATATAAGATATGTAGCTGTTTGAACCACTTGAGATAAAAAACAGCCTATTTTTCAGAGTAAAGAACTAGCCTATGGAAACAGAGGATCTAAACCCTAGATCTGATACATATTTTCTATAATACTCCAAGCAAGCATCACCAATAAATTCAATAAAAAGGAACTCTTTTTCTTTCATCTTCAATCTAGCTTGTCTAGATTGTAAGTCAAGCAAAAGGACACTCTAAAATTAAGTAAATAAATCTCCCAGCTGGAAGAGGCTGTGTCAGAGGAACTACACCCACAGACATAATTTTAAAAGAAAACTTCAGAACTGACACGCTAGCTTTATGAGTAACACTAAATTATAACCTATTGTTTTGATAATAGTAAAAATTAATGCAACAGACATCTATGCATCACTACAGGACTTCATTAAGTGTCACCCCGATGTATAAGGGTTAAATAGGAGGAACTTAAAACCTATTTCTCCTTTAATATATGTATTTTTTTTTAAAACACACCTACTCTTAATCACAGACAAGTATCAGTAGATGTTAACTGTTTTTGATGCCTGTTTGCACATAGCTGATTTCAAGCTGGGGAGAGGATTTTCAGTGCTTACACTCAAGCTGCAAAATGCACCTCAAACCAAACTGACCGTCTTTATTGTCTATACAGATGCTGACGTCTAAGTCCCGACAACAGCAGTTCCAAAAGTCTGAAGAGGAAAGAAGAACTTTACTGAAGTTTTTAACTGGAGATAAGAGGGAAGACTGAACACCTGCCAATCTTGTATCTGGTTCCCTAATCCAAACGAGAGACAAAGTGGCTACGAGCAAGTGCGCAGAAGACGGTAGAGCTGAAAGGCTCCAGAACAGATGCCTGCCTTATTCCTTAGGGTGCAACGCTAGGCTACTAGTTGTGCGGCTGGCAAGGGCCAGTAAACACAGCAGCAGCTCCCCAGTTTCTGTCCTGTTCACCTACAACCTGGACACGTGTTACCTGTCACCTACAAAACAAAAATACCCATTTCTGTCGCTCTCGTAAGAAACTGTCAGGTCTCAAAAGCATTTAGTATGTTTGTCTAGAGCGCTAGCATGGCTTTGAAGCACACCCCCTGCCATTGCCAACTGTGCACTAGCTCAGTCTGCAGGGCAGTTCTGGTGAATGAACAGATTCCTTTTAAAGCAAAGTAAAGCAAAGCTCCAGGCCAGGCACGAATCAAGTGTTCTCCAGACAGGCAAGCAGATGTAAGCGACCGAACTGCATGCCAGTCCTTCACACGGCTCTACCACACATGCATGCAGCAGGATGGTTGGTCAGAGGGGAGGGAATCAGACCCCATCTACTGATTCAAAGCACACAAATGACAATTGATATGGAAATATCAGCTGCTTCAACTTACTCCCACACTTCTACTGCACCAAGCTGAATCCTACTAAACATTTCAAAATGTTTTTTTGTCATGTCAAGTCAAACACATGCCATTCTCTTCTTCCCCTTTGAGGAAAGGGATGTTGAAACTTCAATGCATTTCTTAATATATGATGCCAAGCAACTGTGGTAGAGCTTACTATAATGTTAACATTTTACACATTTTCTTCTTTAGCATTTATTCCTGTTAACATGGGATATCAAGGTATTTATTTGTTACCCATCCCAACCATTTAAAAAATATTGTACTTTACGTAACCTTCCCTCTTCCCTCCCCATAAATACAAAAAACGACATATGCATAGGCCACAAGACAGAACAAACATTTAAATTAAAAAAAAAATAGGTCATGAAACACTTATAAGATTTCCTTACCTGTATATTTGTTCATAGGAGATAGGGATGTAGTCACCAGGACTCTGAGTTAAAAGCTGATCTATGGCACTGTCCAACTTTGGCCAATATGTGCTCTTATAGTCTTCAATTGTTATAACATTCATTACTGCAAGGAAAAGACAAAGCTACAATTAGTGGTTCTTTTAGTACAACTTTAGCCAAAAGATCATAACCAAGTGAACTAGCTGCAATTCTGATCGCACTGATAAGCTGGCCTTAAAAAAAAAAAATAGGAACAGTTCACTTCTGCTAAGATAACCTCATCTAAAAATAAAGCCCATACTTGAATCTGCATCTTTTTATTTAAAAAATAATAAGAAATCAGAAAAGCTGCCAAACCAGCGCTTGGATAAATTTTAGGGGCCCAAGAGGCAGGGGAAGGGAAAATTAAAAAACAAAAAATCAACTCCTAGGAATTTTAGCATGACAAAATTTATTAAAAACAGTACATTTAAGTCACTTGACTACTAAGTTACAGAACTTTGTGAGAGCCCAGAAGCAACTACTGAGTCCTCGCAGGCAGAAGAGCAAGCTTTGGCCAAGACTGACGAGTTTTAAGATTAGTCCTTCCAAGCAGCTGTATGAATTTTACAAGCCTCAGATGACACCAACAGCTTCCTTGGCCTAAAAGCTTACACAATTCCCTCTGCCTTCAATTGCAGTTAGGCTCCTGGGAGACTTTTCTGGATCTGCATTTCAGTTCCCCCTCTATCTCCTTTTCCCCACAGGAGGCATTTACGTTAGCACCATCGCTCCCTGATTTTACTCCAGCGCTTCCCAACTGCACCCTCTTGCGCAAACCACAGACACAGGAGAGTTTTATGCTCTCTTTTCTCAGGGAAGATTTCTGAACTACCTGCGTACGCGCGGCTCAGTGCCAGCAGCAGCCACGTTAGAAGGGGCAGTACCCCTCCCTTCAGAGACCTACCTGCTGGCCTGTCACACCACCACAGCTTCTCAGCAGCCACTCCAAAAAAAAAAACAACACCAAACTCAGTAACTAACAGCACAAGCTATACTTCACGTCAAAACTATCTACTTCAGGAAATCTGAAGGCATTTCTTCATTTGAACACCACGTGTGGGCCAGTATTACATGGAACAGAGACTACAGACAATTCCCATCCCAAACTGCCGGGTTTAGACACCACACAGAACTACTACTTTGAATAGGGCCGCACTGTAAATACGTGTCTAAATGTAAATTCACTGCTGGGTTTGGGGAGCAAGATTTACAAAATGTTATTTCCATGAGGGCTTGAAGAGAGCTCAGTCGGTCACTGCTGGCAGCATTACTAAGAACAATTTCAACGACATTGGACAAAACAGTTAAGAGCATCTTGATGAAAAGAAGAGTGTGAAGAGGACATAGACTAAAGAGAGGTGCGAGCCAAGAAAAGTGTTCAAACGCTACCTGTAAGAGCAGGTACTACTCATACCATGAGCCTTTTGAGGGTATCCCAGCCAGAACCCTGGCTGAGCAAGGCATCTGAGTGCCCAGCTGTATCGCAAGGATCCGCTCCAGGTCTCAGCCCACACAGAGCGCCGGCCTGGGGCGGCTCTCACTCGGGGGCCCTACTACTCACCCGGGGGGCCCTACTACTCACCCGGGGGGCCCTACTACTCACCCGGGGGGCCCTACTACTCCCACCTGAACTCAGCAGCAGACTTTGAGGTTTGCGTTTCACCTGGTTACCCGAAAAGGTGGATCTCTGCAGAGTGCTGTTCCACTGAAAAGATTAAACTGCAGTCAGCAGAAACATCAGTCCAAATCCTGGTTGTGGATTTGAGTGTGTAACAACACCCACATCTGGTTTAACACATTAAGCTCTACTCGTTTAAGAGAACAGAAGCAAGTAAGAACTGAGAACACTGCACAATATAAGTATTTCTTTTAACAACGTGGAAATAGAAGGAGGCGGCAGGTAGGTGGCCTGCCTGTTAGAAGCACTCCACAGATAAAGGTCACGATGCTTTTATGACCAGCCCCAGCAGGTCTGCAGAGGAAACACTCCTGGGTTCCAAGTAACTTCCTAGAAAAGCTTCAATTTTATTCCAAAGACTCTTATAAGTAGTATTTCGTTTGATTTCCACACTTCATTTCTGAAAATAAGCCAACCATAATGTTTACAAAGTTAAGAGTCCAAGGACTATCCGTTGAACAATCACTATTTTTACTCTCCTAATCCAGAAAACAAGCTCCTTTCAAGTTTCACCAGCTGCCACAAGCCGGCAATCCCCTTTTAGTTTTACAAACGCACACAAAAGAGCAAAGGATGGCTCAAAGCAGTATGCTACAGTCACAAACTCTGCAAGAACAACCTCAAGGCCAGGAAGGAAAGGAATCACAAACAGAAGGAAGGAAGGAAGGAAAGAAAGAAAGAAAAAATATTGACCCTTTAAAAACATCTTTCCTTTTTTTTTTTTTTCCATCTTTTTAGGATGACATCCTTAAAGTTCTCCCTACACTAGGTATTCAGGATTTAAAAGAAATTTGTCCAACAACCTCCATTTCCATTTTGCAAGGCAAGGGTGATTCTAAAAGACCCGCTTAATTTCCTCGAGACTTACTTTTCTGGGAAGTGACACAGATATTTTGTAACAAGGCATGCTAGAATGCATGACTTTACCCAGCTACAGCAGGTTTGATTTCTCTCCATGCCCCACCCAAGCCTGATTCAATGGAAAGGAAGCCAATATTCTCCAGTGATTTATATTTCACAAGTAAAGCTAGAGAAGCAACTGATGCTTTTCCATGCACCAAAAAGTTCAAAAGAAAACCTGTGCAAGTCAAACGCAGCAGTGAAATCATTTAGGTGAAAAAGAATATGCATGAGCTTCATAGGATAGCCTAGATATTTCAGCATCACAGCCGTAACTGAAACACACCCTGTTCCAAGCTATCAAGCACAAGAATGGCAAAAAAACTAAGATTAAAAAAAAAAAAGTTACAAAAATCCAAGAGTAGGCATACATTGCTCACAAAAGCAATAAGAAAAACTAACTTACAACCTCACGTTTTCTGCATAGCTCAAAAAAAGATGCTAGAAAGGTAAGAGGCACAGAACATGAAGAATTGAATAATAGTAAAAATCAATGATACCATTAATTCTGTTATTTATGTGAGGCAACTTTACCCGAAAAGATCCTCAAAAAGTTTACTATAGTCGCATAGAAAAGCTGTCCTTTTAAAGCTATGGCTAAAAAAGCAAGGGACAAAGGTGTAAGGGAATCCAACCTACTGCCAACTAAGCAGGCATTGGTCCGTCAATTTTCTGTCATTTACTCAGTCAATAAAAACAGAAGCAAGAGAGCAGCAAGACATCTCTCAGAAGTTTTGATTATTTCACTTCTAGAGTGAAATATATGAAGCTTTATTGCTTCATTAGCAACGCTCACTACAATCCACAAATATTTTGTGCAAAGAGCAGAAGCTGCAGACACGTGCCTGACATTAATGCACAGACCTGCTGCCACCACTGTAGCTCCACGCTTCTCCTTTCTTCCTCAAAACAGACACTTGCCGAGGAGACTTGCTACATCCTCTGCCCGAAACATCCTAGCACACCTTAGCGAGTCCGTGAATCTGCGGCCTTCAGTTCTTTCCGGGGTTTAGTGATACATTTCTTCGTCTGCACTAAGACTGGTTAGTAAAAGAAATGTTGAACTCCTTGTTTTTTCCTCACACCATCGGTCTATGCTGTGTTAAACTCCATTATGCGACAGGGTGGGCAGAGATTTAAGGGATATGCTGACACTCACAGCCTCACGTGCCCATCCAAAATGAGCCTGGCATTAAACACATTCATAATCACCCTTGCTTGAAAAGGATGAAAAAAGG
This sequence comes from Cygnus olor, assembly GCF_009769625.2. Taxonomy (NCBI): domain Eukaryota; kingdom Metazoa; phylum Chordata; class Aves; order Anseriformes; family Anatidae; genus Cygnus; species Cygnus olor. Next base: position 31,764,991 of record NC_049175.1, read on the forward strand.
AAAGCTACGTTTCCCCCCACAATTAGGGTATGCTACAATTGCTAGCAAGAAGTGGTTTACCTTAACGTACTAAAAGCTCTTGCTCTTATGTCCTCCCTTATGGTCTTTAAAAATATTTTTCTTAACAGAACTGCTTTATAAATCCTTGGCTATGATTGAATTGAATCAATGTAAATAGATTTAGTTATAAGTTTACCACAACATGGAAAATTGTCTTTCACTGCTCTAACCAGAATAAAAGCCATTAAATGAGCTATGCATTATGATACCTGATTTCTGATCTTACTTCTCCGTCCCACCCAAATCTCAAGGGAGGAAAACCGCATTTGTCTCCCCTAGAAAGATTTTGAAGTTTCCGTCTAATCTTCTTCCTCCTTTAATGCACAAGCTGAATTAGACAAAAAAAGGGCCCGCTAGACTGCTTTAGTCTGCAACTAAAAACATGAACAAAAGGAATAAGCTGCAAGTAGTTATATACTAAGATATAGGCAACGAATTTATTTTGTTTTGGAGGAAAGAATCTGGATGGGGAGACCAACCTGAACGTCGCTGGAGCTCCAGTTTACCACAGACAGCACTGCAGGAAACTGTCAGCCATCTGTGCTTTTACGGCTCACCTGCAGGACAACCTAACCGAGCTGAATACTGCTTCGTGCTCTGCTTCATGACACAGGCAAGGAAGGAACCCTTTTTCTGACGGGCAGAAGAGAGCAGACAACTTTCTTATCGAGCTCAAGCCTGACAAGCAGCTTCTGCAGGCATGCTCTGCCACTGGGAAGACACAGCAGGAGAACTCGCACACTGCCTCCCTTCTCACTGCACGTTTACCTCACCTCTGAAGTGACCTCTCACTCATTTTCCATATGTGGAAATTACACAGAGGAGATCAAGGGGTCTTCCGTCAGCATCGGGATTAGAGCATGTGGGATCCCTGCCCAGCACCTGTACTACATCACCGGACTTGTGTCCTTCACATACACACACCACCAACACTACCTACAATGAGCAAACGTGCACAAAAGCTCTACTGACCACATTACCTCACCGAGTTTTGTATTTTACAAGGCTTAACAAATGCTGAATATCACTAAGACAGCTGTCACATTGGGAATATCAAGGCTGGAGAAGTGAAAACAAGAACCCAGAAGCCACACATGCAGCAAAATCATGCAGAGCTTTCTCTTCTGCCCCGATAGTCCAGGACTAGACGGAAAGCCACCTTCCCATCTGGGGAAGGTCCAAAAGTCGCAAACACTTTCATTCTGGAAAGTGAAAGGAAGCAGGAAAAACGCAATCTCTACATTTCTGAATCGGGAGTTGAGCAGCTCACTTTAGCGAGGCCAAGTGACATTTCATTTCAACCTCCTCGAGTGTTTACGAGCCACCCTAAGGCACCTGGGGCCCTGACGGCAAGGCCGGCAGAGAGCCAGGAAGCTGAAGAAAGCTGGGAGTCTCGGCTTCAAAGCAGCCGGCCCTGGCAGCGAGCCTGGAGCCACGAAACCCAGGCGGCCAGGGAGCCAGGAGCCCCAGCTTCTGCCTTCTGATCGGCTCAGAAACTGAGCTGCTGAGGAACTATACGGGTGAGCTGGCGTGGAGGGGAAAAAGTAGAAAAGAAAGAAGAAAGGAGCATTTCCAAACAAAATCTCAGCATGGCAACTGCTACAGTTACAGGAACGTATTAGCCAAATTCGTGCTTTCTGAGAGCCATTAGAGAGAAGGGCCTATTTTGCCTAGAGAAACAACTTATGTAAATACAACCAAAATCGAAAGGAACAGCAGAGAGACCTTCCCTTCCCTTGCCCTTAGCTCAGCAAAACCACAAAGAAAAATCTCTATATTTGCCACCATTACTGTTAAAAACTAGACTCAAAAGATGATTTGAAACTACTTTCTCGGCTCAGCACACCCAGTGCTGCTCTCAGGCCTTCCCAAGCAAGGCCCTTGGAGGCCAGCAGGTGCTGTGCGCGTATACCCCCCCCCCGCTGCCTCAACGGGCTTCACGCAGGGGTTTGCAGCGTTTATTTCTGCTGCTGTCAGACAGCCAGGGCTACCGTGGTTTTTTCTACCGAAAAGAAACCTGCAGGAAAACGCTGCCCGAGCTACAAGCTTCGGGCGAAGCCACCACACGTCCCCATCACGCCACCCCGCCTGCACAACACCCCCTCGCGCCTCGCCACGAGCCATGCGAGCAGCAGAGGCTGCGAGCACCGTGCAGGGAGGGTCTCCCCCGCACTTGGGGACAAGGGCTGCGAGCCACCCCCTCCCCTCCCCTCCCCTCAGCCCCCCGACACCCCCCCGGCCGACGGGGGCAGCCCCGGCGGGGCCCACTCACGGAACTTGGAGGTGGAGGCGTTGATGTTGATGGCGGCGGCGATGGCCCCGGCGCCGGCCCCAGGCCCGGCCGCCCCCCTGTGGGCGCCCCCCGGGGTCTCGCCGCCCCGCAGCACGCCGTTGGCCTCGACCGCCCCGGGCAGCGGCGGGGACCCCGCGGGGCCGCGCAGGAGCCGGTCCCCGAGCAGATGCCGCCCGTAGCCGCCGCCGGAGCCCCAGTTGTTGTGGTTCTGGTCGTCCATCGCGGCCTCTCCTCCTCCTCCGCCGCCGCCTTCCTCCTCCATGCTCTCCTCCTCCTCCTCCATCGGGCCGCGCTCAGCGCCCGCCGCCCATGGCGGCAGCTCTCGGCTCCGGGCACGGCCCGCGGCGCCCGGCCGCGTAGCGCAGAGCAGGGCAGGACAGCCCGACACTTTGCGACAGCGGGGCTTCAACGGGCACGCTGGGAAGTGTAGTTCGTTTTGGGGGGGTGGCCCCGCCGCCATTAGGGGGTGGGGTAGATGGAGGAGGTCCCCGCGTTGGGCATGGGCGGCGCCAAGCCCCCTGAGCGCTGCACCGCGTGGGGTGAAGGCGCCCTCACGCTGGGTCATGGCGTTCCTTCCCTCCCCTCAGTGAGGGGGCGCCGGCACGAGGCGTGTCCGAGGCTGTTTGTGTTGTCCCGAGCTCGGTCACAGCTATAATAATAAATAAACTGTCTGCTTTCCTTCAAGTGTAACTGCTCCAGGGCATGTTTTCACTCGCAATCGAAGGTTCTGGCTGCTTTGGTAGATGAAATGACACCAGGAAATGTTTTTTTTTTTTACTGAAAATGGGCTTCCACTGTCTGGGTTTTCACTTTTGGTTGGAAAACAACAAAAATAAAGCTGTTAAAAGGAGAGGTGTCCAGCCTTCTCCCTATTTTAACATGTCACAAAGTTTTCCTATTTTATAAAAGCAGATGTCATTGATTTCACTGCACATCGGAACGGGTCTCTTTTGAGTTGAATTTGAACCCAATTTGTCCTTAGTGCATTCTTTTCATTTATGTTTCAACTAACAGTATTTTCCTTAGATATCAAGATCAAACTCTGTGACCACCAAAGGTTTGTTCACACCAATACACAGTGCTGAGGGACCAAAGGCTGACTTGGTGCACCACACACAGAGCCCAGGTGCGGGATTTGCACGCCTGTTGTGCTTGACCTGTTGCTGTCTGCACCTTAAATGCAGCTGGAAAAAGGACGGGATTTTGTTGTTTCTGTTCGTGGCCTTTGCTGCATCTTCGGCTGAGTAGGATGTGTGATAGCATGCAAATATCAGTAGAATCACTTACAGTGAATATTAAACTTTGAAAGCTAAAGCAGCAAACCATTTTTAGCTTAGCTAAGTGTTGCAATTTTCTGATAACTACAAAGAAACACAAGTAAGGTTTGCATATCTTCACTGCGTCAAGAAAGACGTGTTTTTGCTCTCAACCTGCAAAGCAACTCCGTTGTAGCCTCCTACTCATCCACTTCCACTGATCTCAGCAGCAGCACTCAGGTTGCCAGTATTTAAGAACACTATGACCTGAGGAGAAATCAGGAACTTATCAGTACAGTTTTATCTTGAATAATTTCAGAAACTCTCATGTTAACATCTAAGAGCAGTAAAAAACAAAACAAAACAAAAAAAAAGCAAGACAAACACAATATTTTTCAGTTCTAGGATTTCTTGTATTCTGTTTCATAGCCTCCTGTTGCACACGCCTGTTATTGTTGCTGTCTCTGTAATTTACTGGCCAGCTGGGGTCTTTTAATTTTCTTTGCCATGATCTTTAAAGGTACATTTCCTTTGTAATCCATTTCACAACGTTCCTTGCACCATGACTACACTCACTGCACTTCCTTGTGGCAGAAGTCCAAAAAAGCTTGGGGAGTACTTCACTATGGCATTCTCTGTATAGCCTCCTCTGTTGCCTTATGCAACGAGCTGTCTCATCTTACAAATCAAACAAGGAACTCTTTCTTGCCTCCCATACGGCAAGTGGCAAGCTGAAACAGTAATCTGTGGCTCACGCTATTTAAACACAACTGCATGCCGATAAAGGCGCTGTCAAATATTCCATCGTTAACGAAGCACTTGGTTTTGCATGCACTTCAGACTTGTCCGCATTGTTTCCTTTTTTCCTCGTCAGTGTATGAAAGTTTGACTTAGGCTTAAATACAATCTTTGCAAAATTATATTTTGCAATGCCACAACTATAATTATTTTCAGTATTAATTGAGAACACCATATACAAATGCAGTTCTGATAAGAGCTTCTAGAGTATCTTCACATCTCCATAAAATCCCTGGAGATGTGTGACTTGTATTTATTGTAATTAGCTCATCGGTAGACTATTAGTACTTTAACCCACAAAGCAACATGCTGATGTCAGACCAGCAGCAACACTTTCATTTCAAACTCCTGAATCCATATTTAATTATCTAGACGAGTATCTGCTTCAGCTTCTCTTCTCTTCTTCTCATTTCTTTTATTTTTCCTTTCCTTTCGTGGAGGTAGCAGGTGAATGTTATATGAAGCCTATTGATAAAGATATACACAATGCTTCCTGCTATTGATGATAAACAGTATGAGATGAATACAATTCTTATTATAAAATAAACCTTTTTTTTTCCTTATTTCCCAAGTGCACAATCCACTGAAGTCAATAGGAAAGTTTTCATTGATTTAAATGGGATTTCAATCTATTCCTAACACAGCAGGTAAAATGCTTCCCAGATTTATAGCTCTGGCTCTAAACACCATAGGAAAAAGGAACATAATTCTGAAAAGAAGGAAATACAAATGGTAAGCAGATCCTTAAATAGTGCTCTGTCAGGAGGAGCATGAAATGTTGCTCTTTCCGTGGCAAATAAGACAGCCCTGCGCAGAATACTGATGGAGGATGGACAAGGGAGGTTCAAATGCCTGTTACTTTTGAGATGTATTTTGGCAGTGTCCAGGAGGTGACCTGCTCAGGCTCAGTGAACCACTCATCCCTCTGCAGCCTGGCAATCTGTGGCAGTCCCTTTCCAGCAGTGATTAGCACTTAGGGCAAGCTGATCAGTGTAAAGTTTTTGAGCAAGTGCAGGCTACGTAAGGCAGGCTACGGAGGGATGACCCTTAGCATTTCTTTGACTATATACAGACTGCAAACACAGTCTGTCTCATTATATTACAATCTTGTAGCGTATGTGATAAGGCCTTGAGAACTAAAGGCATTTATGATTTAATGACTCACATTTTATCAGCAGCATTGATTTCTGAGAAGGAAGGAAGCACAGCACAAGCTGAAATCACAGCACAAGCTGAAATCAACTGCACCAAGAGAAATCATCCTTGCCATCTCCCACAGGCAGAAGAGATCCAAAGAACCAGAATATTTCAGAAGTAAAGAAATCCCAGCTGCCCACTCCCCATAGAGCAGGGGCGTGCTGATGCCCAGTGCCAGCCATGGGTGGAGGAGAGAAGCACCCACCCTCCGTGCCGCCAGGGAACAGCAGCATGCAAGCTGCTGGTCACAGCCAGACACGGTGCTCCAGGGGCACTTATTTGTCCTTTCTGCCCCTGTCATATACCAGAAACATATATAGGTATGTTCCTGTTGCACAGAGCAAAACAGAAATTCATAGAGGAAAATGTTTTCACCTCACATTAAGCATTAATGAAAGCTGCTAATTCAAGAGAAATTAAATGAAACTTCAGATTGTCAGGGACGAACAGGAAGAGACATGTGATTTCATCCCTGTGTTGTGACAGAGTCCAAAAAATATCCTCCTGAAACTCCAAAGAAGTCATAGGAGACATGCTGTGTTCTGCTCGCGGTTACCCTGGGTGTATATGCAAAACCTCAGCGGGATAATTTGCACAAGGGTAAATGGGAAACTTTTGCACTAGGTTTATGTGCGTACCTGCTTATGTCCTTCAGCACATAAGGCTGCATTCCTCCTCTCCAGCCATACAATGGGATCAGGACCCAGAAGTGTATGAAGCTGTTTATAATGCAGATATACTTCCCAGCCAGCTCCCTTTTCTCTGCCCAACCACCAGTGTCAGCAGCATACTAAAAGCACAGTGACTGCTGAGATTTTTCTGACTTCTCCACTAGTGGTCACCTTCCCTGCATGATCTGTGCTTGATGGCAGGGCCCTGCATGCACTAACAGGCCTTAATTACCCTGACCAGCCTCGCCTCGCGCCCCCACCCCACAAACTCTCTGCCCTTTCGTCCAGGAGCTCAGGGCCAATGGTTCAGCCCTTCCCTGTGCTGTTTTGTGTCCTGTTACCTCTCACTGCCAGGTCTCCCTGTGTTACTTTCCCTCAAAAACTACTTGACAGAATTATTTGAAGGTCTGTGTCGCTAAGCTCCTGGATGTGAGGACAGCTCTGGGTTCAGCCCATGGGAACAGGCAGGAAAAGACTGAAGAAAGGCAAAAGGATGGATGGTGAATGTATCCTGTAATTTTACAGCCCATGTATTTTGCTCATTGGATTCAGTTTTACAGCACTGATACAAAGCACAATTCTTTTAGCATAATCACACTGAAACCATCTTTGTGGCATGTGATACAAGTTAATCCTTCTTACTGTGGACATGCCCTGACTATTCTGCCCCATAAATCAATATCATAAGGAACTCACACTTAAAAAATAAAGCCTATTGGCTATTATTCATTTGGTTGCTTCCTGAGTCTTTAGTCAGCCAGTCCAAAAAGTCTGGTTAAAACCCCTGGACCAGGGGACTGCACGTTTTTGGGCCATTGCCACCCAGAGCTCCCAGGACAGCACAGCAGACCATTTTCCCAGATAACAGGCTTAGGCTCTTCATCAGCAGTGGTGAATTCAACAAAGCAAAAGAGGGCAGAGGACATTTCACTGAGGCAGTTTTTTTATGGCATTAGATGTCAGCACGCTCCCCTGGGGCTGGCGGGGCTGTGCAGGTCATTACCCACACAAGTGCATCCGGTGGCACACACTTATAGTGTATCATTTGGCGATAAACACGACAGCCCCAGTTTTATTAAGGCAAAAGGAAGAAGCAAAACAGCATGTAAATTTTCTGCCGTTTCATCATGTTTTCTCATTTGACTTGCTCCATTATCTCCTGGTAATTTTCTGCCATCCTACGTCTCTGCGCATGTGTGCAGGCTATTGTAAGCCCTCTAAAAGCACACCATTTATCAAACAAGTGCTCCTTGACTAAAAGCAAAATGAAACTCAAGGCTTCTCAGAGCAATTTGTTTATTGTGTCATTAAGTATTTCATTTCTTTCCTACAATGTATTCAGAGAACATGCATGAGTCTGTGAAAACTTCAGTTCCAGTTAAACAAAGCTAAATAATAGAATACATCAGGTAATGGTTTCTGAGAACCTGATGATACTTTTTTTGCACTAATTTCTTTATGCTTTAAATCTTTGATCCAGGTTCCCCTTTCCACTTCGTAAGCTGAGAATTCAAAAACAAAGATGTGTTGGGTATAAAAGCACAACAATTTTAGTCATTAAAAAAAAAAAAAAAAGGATCTTCTCAGTAGTGAGCAACTTTTTTTTTTTTTTTTTTAAGGGACGTTACCAACACAGTTAGGCATAAATATATATATGGGAGTTTTATAGACTGTCCCCAGTTATGTGTAACAGCAGCATTGTGCTGGTTACAAAGAACCATCCATGTAACAAAACATTCTGGTTTGATTTTTTTGCAAAATAATTAAAAATAAAACCAAAAAACCCCACACAGTATAAACATTGATGGGCAGATCATCCTGCAAAGTGAACTGTCATTCGCCTAGAGGTGGAGCCAGTCATCTGCAGGGCTGAAACACAGAGGAATGATGTTTTGTGAGCAAAACAGCAGGAAAACTGAAAGACTCTAAGTCAGATATTTCCTTGAGTAATGGCTGTATGTGTGTGATCACTAGTAGTGAGTGGCAGATTACTGGGGGTTTAGGATACCTGTGTGATAACCACAAGACAATTTTGGGGAAGGGAGACTGGGGGAGTGGAAGGAGGACGGAACAAGAACTGCACAGGAAAAGCAGTACATAAAGGGGAAGAGAACAAGTATGAGCTCCACTACACAGTAATGTTTTGCTGCCTTCCATACAGAGCCCTTCTGATGGTTAGTCCTGCAAAATGCTTTTAAGCTTCAGGTAGCGCTTCTCTTGCTGTTTCAAAAATAAGTCTTTCTAGGAGATTTCAATCAGATAGTACGAAAGCTTTCTCCATTACACTTTTCATTTGCTGTCACATCTAAGACATTCTTGGAAATAATTTGGGCACCACATATCCAGCTGGCCTGAACCATCAGCACGCAGCAACAGAAGAACTGGCGCCTAGTCTTTGTTTTGTATTAGATAGGGGATATCAACTTCTTCATTCTTCGTATTTTCTCTGGAAACAGAAAAACAGCATCTATGGTTCCCCCTGCTGGAAAATAATGCATGCATTCACCATGTCTGAGTTTTAAACTGGTTTACTGTCTTTCCATAAATATGAGAAGAGAGGAAATACTGGTCCATTAAAACTTTTTCTTTCAATAAGCTGAAGGCTTTAATGACAGTCTCTTTTTGGTTATCACAGTTACTGCCTGGTTTCTTGGTTTGCTTTTAACTCAATACTTAAAGGAAGCTCTACCCACGTACCCTGTGGATCTGGTGCTGCTTCCCACTTTCCATTCTGCATTGGTCAGGGTCAGATCTCTTCCAAGATCTCAGCAGGCCAAATTGTCCCATCTGGGAGATATTTTAGGGTGAAAGGAATAATACAAATGCAAGAGGTTTTACAGACAAAGAAAATAAGAAATGTGAGAGACTTTTTGTGTTCTTAGCCAAGGAACAAAGCCACAGGCAGACACCAGCCTCTAGCCCACATGATTACTGTTATTACCAGAGCAGCAAGAGGCCCTATCTTAATCAAACTTCACAGTCAGTGCTTCATCCTCATTCCCCCAAACCAACCCAGTGCTTTGGCATCATTCACCAATTAAAATCTCGTCCTGCCTGGTTTCCTTGCTCAGTCCTCTCTAATCTTCTCCCTACTTCAGCTATTTCTTCCCTTCAGCCTGTCTTTACCCACCCAGGTTCTGTTTGTGTCCCAGGCCTAACTTGCTCTCCTCCCACCTCCGTTCCTGTCAGTCATATAATCTCAGCACAGCAAACTAGAAGGTCAACTTCAAAGAGAGCCCTTGATTTCTCTCCCAGCTCACTACGTTATCTCCTTCCTTTACCTGTTTTCTGAGGCACAGTGCCACCCCCCTGCAATGAGAATAGAAGGAGAATGAGGCTTTTAAAGGATTCCTAAAACTCCAGCACCCTTCAAATGTCATCTTCTGGTGCTACAAAAAATATTGGATCAATCCCTGTTGTGGTTGTTCTATGTAACATTAACAGATTATGCTTCAGGACAAGCAGTTTCTCTGCTCCTGTCCTTCCTGCAAGCTGCTCCTGACATTTTATTTCTAAGTCAGAGCCCTATTCACTTGGTTTTATAGAGATCTTCTTTGAAGTCAAAGCAGAATTCAAAGGCAATACTCTTTCATCTTAATACAGTACAAGAAAAAATGTGTTTTTCTGTTAAACAGCAATTTCTAAGTCATATTTCCTTTTAGGGCAACTTTTGTTGGCAGAATTATAGTGGCAGCAGAGCTATCATAGCATTCCTGATGCTTTACATTGCAAACTCTACAAGTTTTACATACGCTTAAGCCTAGAACAGAGGGACTTAGCTTTTAAACATCTTAATTCATTGGTGCAATTTCTTTGATATACACCAGCTAAAAATGCTGGATCCAAAGATCAAAGTCAAAAAGAAGATGCTACAAAACAACAAAGTGAATGGAAAACAATGCAGGAGCAAATATAAACAAAACAAGCTTTATTTACAGAGAATAATAGGGCATGGGAAAATAAACAAATCACTTCTCCTTATGTGTATTCATTACTGAGGCTTCAGGCATGTGAAAATTTTACTACAACACTCACTGCTGCAATGCATAATTAAGAAAAGCACAAGGAAGGCTTCTTATTACAGCAAGAAATCTCAGCTGATTCTAACCAATTTTTCATATAACTTTCTTCGACACTTCTCTGTTGAGGTGTAATAAGAATTACCATATTGTAGGTGAGCTTTTATGTGCTGCCTTATAAAAGAAGTTAACTTCTATGCAAAAATAAGTAAATAAATCACTAAGGAGAAACTGGATGAATTACACCAAATTATATACTTATCAATCTGTTACCTAAAAGCAAATAAATAAATAAATAAATAATAAAAAGAAAGAAAAAAAAATAAAAGAAAATAATAAAAAGTCAGCAAGTAGCCTCTCTAGCGGGGTAGCTTCACAGACAGGAAATGACTCTAAGTTCCCTTTAAATGAATCTTCTGTAAGCAAAATAGGTAAAGAAAAGCCTGTGTGACAAAAATAAGGGGAATTAGGTCATCTTCTGGACTCATACATCAGTGTAAATGCAGCACATCTCCAGCCTATACAGTTCCAAAATCATTTAAAGTGATTGTTTTCAAGTCGATCTTCCATCGTCCACCTTTTTTTCCCACCAGAGGCCAGAAATAGCATCTCATAATTTATCCTCTATGTCAGGTTTTGTAGCAGCTACCCCCTTCTGAGCCATTGAACGCAGTTTACTGCATCTGCTTTCCATATACACACTAGGATCATATTTTGTCTATTGCATTCACCTGTCAAATATTGTTTAAGAGAACATGCTTCAGATAGCGCTAGGAAATGCCACATCCACAGGACTACCCTTGTGCTTATATTTCAGTGTGTTCATGAACTGCTGGGAAAAGCTCACAGAACTTCATCAACCTGCAACACGTGGCAATCAGCTAATGCTGCTAATTTGCATTTATGAGTTGGATGTCAGAAGCTGCTTGGCTGGTAAGTTTATAAGTTCAAAATAAACAGTTTCCTTGGAGCCAAACATTCCAAATTTCTGGAAAAAGAAAAAAAAAAAGAAAAAAAGAAAAAAAAAAAGGTGAAGCCAAGCCTCCATGCTCTTTTTCCGAACACGCAGTATTGTGACCTCTCTAGGAAATGTCTAGTGTGTCCCCAGAGCCTTCCTCAGTTCTCAGGTCAGGGTGCGAATCTGCTCCACATTCTGGCTCTTCAGAGGTGAGACTCAGGCACGACAAGCCCGTGTCCCTCCCCATCGTGACCTTGATGCCCTGCTTTAACCAGGAACAAAACTAGGTTTCACGAGTCAAAAGAGCGTGCCTTTTGGACAGGTGAATGTTGTGGGCAATAGGGAGCAGGCCCAGGGCCCAGGGCTCTAGACAAGGCCGTGCTCTAGCAACATGGCTGCTCTGTGCTATTTCCTCAGTAGCTGTAGACAGAATTAAAAGAACAACTCAGGTGGTAGGAGTGTTCTCCTGAAGTTGAACCTCAGTGAACCAGGTTATTTATCTGTTTCCACACCCTCATAGTTCAGAAGCAACAGACTGACAATTCCCGTATCGATGTGTGCAGTGAGACTCAAGTCAATGGTGACTGGCACCTGGTGGTTTGTACACTTTTATGTCAGTATCTGCCTCTTCATCTTTCAAAAAGCAGAAAGAGCAGCCAGTCTGAGCTGGAATTCAGCCGGCTTCATGATAAAAAGAGAATTCCCTTGAAGAGGTAAGTATTCAGCCTCTGCTTTGTTCAGCACCACCTCCTGAATAGCAGGAATTAGATTTGAAAGGTATGCTCTTTCAAGCAGCTCTTGAATAGGAAAAACTATAGAAGACTGCACGTTTTTACAAAGAAAGAATGTGCTCTTCTCCACTTACTGATCCCATGCTCAAAGAGCACAGAAATCACCTCCTGCAGGTGCCAGGGTAGGAGAACAAAACAAAACATAAAAAGAAAAAATGGATATTCTGGTAACTATGGAGAGGCTACGAGAAAAAAAATCTAGGTCACTGAAAACAGGCAAAGCACAGGAAATGTTTTCTATTTCCACTCCCCTCCCCTCTCTACTCCCCCCAAAGCATAAATAGTTCTATGCTGTGATTCACTGGAAAGCTTCTCCTTCCCTACTGAATATTGAAAGAGAATATAATTGCTTTTTCCACATACCAGTGATGATGAGAGAGTCCAAGATACGTTTTCTACATAAATGTAAAAGCATATTTACAAAAAGCAATATTTCATTCATTAAAATTACTCCTGCAGGAGCTGGAGAGCTTCTAGCAGAAGTGACATCATCTCAGAACAAGTACTGAATGGAAGTCAGATAAATAGAAATCACCTCCTCTTTTGTACAACAAAGCCTACTTTGCAGCTTAACAAAATCTGCCTTTTATTTTCTCATAGTTGTTGCAGATTTGTTGAAATACCAGCCTACAGCTTGTATGTACATATACCCATATATAATAATATTAATATATTTCTATATGTAGACTACATATATAATAATAATAAAATTGTCCATTATTCCAGTTGTGACCATATCATTTCCTATTGAAATACTTCATCTTTTATAATTCTTTGCATTTTGAGTGTTTGGATTTAAACAATATTGGACTAAATATTTGTTACACCTCTGCACACTTGTTACACCGCTGCAATCAACAAACAGAAAGAGATTAGGCTTCAGGGATACTTTTTCAACAATGAACGTATGTAATTAGGGGTTTTGGCCAGTGAAGGGAGCAGTGGACTCTCTGTTACAAGCTTCTCCACTTAGTAAACCTGTCAGCGGGTGATGCGTGCTGGCTCACAATGCAGTGGCCCTTTCCAGCTCTGAAAACCTGTAGAAGTGCTCACTGCTGATAACATCCTCTCCGTATGCACTCTTGCACACAGTATCAGCAGCAGACCTGCTAGACCTCCCAGGCATTCATTCCAGGAGACCTTGCATCACGTTAAATCCCAGAGCTCTCATGCAACTGAAATAATGGTGTGCCCTTGGTCAACAGCCGCTTGCTCACTGTCAGTTCACTCCCTGCAAGAAAGGCACCACCCAGCAGCAGAACCCAGTGCCTATCACACAGGGCTACACAGCTGGGAGATCAAAGTGATAAAAGTCAACATGTACTTGTTTTTTTAAAACACGAAACACTCACAGAGCCAGAGAGATGTCCCTTTGCCTAGGACACACCTAGCTGTACAGCAAATGCAACACATCAGTTGCTGATGTTATCAAAGGAAATAGCATTTCCAGCCACATGGGAAATATGTCAGCAAAACAAATGGATTCAAATAAACAGCAGCAGAAGGCACATAGAAATATTGATTCATGGCTTTTCATCCGCTGTCCTTTTCAAATGGTCCCTTTCCAGCACTCAAGCTGCTGTGACAAATGCCTCCTCCCCTTCCTGTATTCTTCACTATTGAGAATACACTTTGTGTGGTTTTTTTTTGAGCAGGGAGAAAATAATAGAGGAGAAAAAAAAATAAAAAAAAAAATAGAAAAAGAGAGAGACCTATACTCCTCAGTGATTCTGGTTTTGAGCCATTAGTTTGCCCTGCTGTATCAGTCACTGCTTTGCACATCTCCCTAATACAATAATGGTTGATTTGTATCAAGGAGCTTCTCAGTAAAGGCAAGGTGTTTAAGAAAAATACTGAATAAGCGTCATTAAGAGAAGAACAGCAGTAGGAATGCATCAAAGGAAACAAGATCAAAATCACTCTAAAATGAGCAACTGCAGCAACTGGAAAAGTCCTTCCCATTCAGGCAGGTCACTTATTCAAGCCCAACCTAAATCAAAAGTGAAAATTAGTCTTCTGTAGCTGCGGAGAAGAGAGATGAGAGGTCTCTCTACTGGGTTTCTGCTTGACAGACAGCCCCACCATGAAAACAATTACTGTCAGTTCTAGCAAAGGACAACGCAAGGTTGTAGCTTCAGCTAATTCATTCAAAACATCTGTTGAAAAAAAAAAAAAAAAAAGAAAAAAAAGTTGTAATGCTCATTTTTTGAATCAACCCCACTTCCACAAGCACATTTGTGGCACCTAACAACAGAAGCACAGAAGGGATTTACGAATAGCTTTTGTGAGCTGCTGGTCTGTGAATGGACAAACTGAGCAATAGCAGAGACCTAGGGCAGCCTCAGAAACGTGTGGAGGGGCAGCTGTGGGGCTACCAGCAGAAGTGCCCTCTCCTGCTCTCCCATGAGCCACCCCCAGGGAGCACAGCTTTCTTTGACGTTTGCAAGCAGACAGGATTTTAGCAGAGCCACCGATGCCAGCTCTTCACAGAAACATTATCTGAGGCTTAAATTAGCTTAAGTGTTTGAGGAGTGCCATCAAAACCTTACGGCCACCCTTCGGCACGCCTAATGGCCTGGCTTCTTGAAGCAGAGCCCTGCTGCCCACTCGAGTCTTCTCAGGCAAGACAATTCATCTTCAAAATGGAGGCAGCAAAGAGACATTGCTGGTCTGGTCCCTGCACCCAGCTCAACAACTCGACAATTGATACAGGAAGGGAAGGAACGCAGAGCTTATCCACACACACACTCTAGTTGCCCTTTTTTACAGCCATAAAAATGTCATTATGATGGCATGAATAACCGCCCTGATGAATTTCAGGAGTTTCAACACATCCTTTAAAGGCAGAAGTCATTAGCAAGTATCTGTCTGGCCACTGACAGCTGAAACAGTGAGAAGACCGATCATTTAATAACAGTTAAGGTTAAATATATTCCTGCAGTTTATCATCATTCACTCTCCCTAAATGTGCGACATGAAGAAGTAAACGCTGAGAAAGACGCTGTGAATTACCCGGTGTGGCAGATACAGCCATCAGCAGCGAGCTTTAACATCAAATCAATTTAACACACGAATGTGACAAACAACGCCAGGGGTTCATCATAAGGCATTAAAGTTCCCATAATATCAGCCTCTCATGTATGCAATATATTGGAGGCAGCTCTTTGGTAGTCCATAATGGCCCACCTGCCACTGCAGTGATATATGCACTGTATATTAAGGAAATGAAACAGGTATTATGCATGATACATCTTTTTATTTTATTTTTTTCCCTTGTTTGTGGCTTAGGGAAGTAAGATTGCAGCACCCTGTCTGTCAGGATTAATAGTATTTTTAGGGCTTTGTTGGTATGAGTGGGGGTGTAATTTGTGAATAAAGGGTTTGTTACATTGAGGAAAAACAAATATTCAAGCTCCCACCATGGGTCAGTGGAAGAGAGAAGCCCAATTTGTGTATGGCCATCTCTTAGCCATCCACAGGCTGATTTAGTAACAAGTTTTTAATTAGATATTTTAATTCTGGGCCAATGGACTGCTTTACAGTGGAAACTCTTCCTATAAATTACATGTGTGAGAGTGCTCTGAGACCTTGGGTAGCCATGTTAGAGTTCAAGGTTCATCTCAGAGTCAGCAAAAGCAACTTTAGCTTCTCCAGGGGACTGTTCATAGCACTTCAGCTCCTTGTGTAGTCAACAGAGAGAAACAAGTCCCATACCTGAAGAGCCCAGCGTTACTAAGCCTAAAGGAAACTGCCTGAGCAAGGTGCAGGTGCTGAAGGCATATTCAGGCACGGCTTCCTGCAGGCTGAGGAGGAATTTGTCTGAGGACAGACAGACAGCTCGGTCCTGCTCCCGGCTTTGTACAGACACATCCTAGGCAGCTCATAGCCTTCTCCTCCATTCCTTCTACAACTGGTCTAATATTTGGAAACTCTAGCTGTGCTTTATTCAATTCCCCATCTGAAGCTCTAGAGGGCTTTCAGCAGAAGGGGAAAAAGAGCGGATCTAAGTTAAACACCCTTTGTCATACAATGTTTTTAAGCCTGTCTCTCTTCAGTATGTTTCCTGACAGCTCAGCCCAGCCAGCCTGGAAGCCCTGGCCGAGCAAGTATACTTCTAAGGCCAAACTGAATCAGCTTCCAAGAAAACGCCCCGGTGAGCCTAGCCCAGGCACACGGACAGGCACCACGGCATCCTGCCACAGGCAGGGCGGCCCCATCTCATCTCACTACAAATACATGCAAGGTTTGGGCCTCCAGAAGGCTGCCTTGCCTCTTTGTGTGGTTACAGCTGATTCCACGTATTCACCAGCTTTTCAAGAAAAAAATAAATAAATAAATAGCAATACCCATGGCCTTCTGGTTTTGGTGCTTACTCCATTCTACCTGCAAGATAGGGAGTAAAGGTCCAGCAGAGCAGAAATCTCCACAGTGCAAGGACCTTGTGTCGCTTCGTACGGAAGGATGATGAAGGAAAGGAGAGGACACGAATCCAGAAAGACGAGATGTGTTTAGAAAACTGCACTATTACCATGAAATAACTGGCTGTTCCTTTCCTAGTTCTCTATTCCAAGGCTAACTTTGGCTCAGAAGGGGAGATTTAGGCCTGAAAAGGTTATGACTGGCTCCTTAACAGCCACCCACCAAAACACATGCTTTTTTCCCCGATCCATGCCCCATACTTTATTCCAGGGACGAAGCTGGAAGAGTGAAGTTTGCCACAGCTTCCCAGCTCGGAGCCTTGCACACCCCCTGCTGGTTACGGCAGCTGGTGGATGCTCTCCCTTACCCCTGCAGTAGGACAACTGAGCTACCTCATACCAGCAAAGAATCAGGGAAATTAAACTGTAACTTGCAGCTCAACACGGCTTTTACATTGGAATGCCAGTGCACAATAACAAGGCAAAATAACAGCTATGTCTGTCACCTCTGCAACAGCAGGCAGCTTCTCAGTCCAAGTTTCCTGTGTAGTCATTTATAGCAGCACAGAGCAGGTGGAAGCCGTTGCCATTCTGATCTGGCAGCGTTTTACACCCACTCTGAGTCAGTGTAAATCACTATAAAGAGGTACAGTGTAGGAGAGCCAAACACATAGCACAAACAGTCTCCTTAAGATGAGCGTTTGGGATCAGCTAGTTTCCTTGCTTACTACTGCATACCTGAAAAATAAAATTAGTCTGAGTGGGCAAATGAATTTGGAAATGCTCTGGAGTGCTGACAGAACAGAGGTATCGGTTTCGGTATTAACAGGCACCCAGCTGCAGCACAGGGCTGGAGCAGCTGAAAATCCCAGCTCCAGGCTGCACATCACCTCCCAGTCAGCTCACCTTTCGGAGGTTGTCTCCCACTCTGGGGAGGGAGAGAGGCAAATTCACTCTTCTTGTTCCCACCAAATTTGCATCTGCCATTCAGAATCTATGTTTTCTTATTACAGAGCTGACAAAGTGACAGCGATAATTAATCTTACTGTGTACGGAGCTGATTGATATCAAGCAGAATTAAACTACTGTAATCAGGTTAGGCAGCTGCAGATGTGTGAAGTGCTACACTTTATCAAATTCTGCAGGCACGCAATTTGATTCTGCATAACAAGAAAGAACAAAACTATCGAGATATTGGATAGCCAATAACTTGACATAGAATTTCATGAATGCTATTTTTTTTTCAGCTCTTAAAAAGTGCCACACTTGCCAGCTGTACAGAAGGTGCCATGACATGCTAATACTGGTATATCAGAATTGTCCAAGTAGGCTTCACTGGATGTGCTCTGTGTTCAAATCAACATGGGCACACACAGACTGGTTGTGAGACAGCAGATCTTCAGAGCTGAAGGCTCCTTAACTTGGATAACAGGAGTAAATGTGCAGATCTATAAGGGTGTGAAGAGGTGCTGCTGAGGGGGACACTGAAATAGAAGCCAGACTCAACAAGGACAATTTCAGTCAAAGGCTTTCAGTGATCGATGTCAGCTGCCATCACAGGAGGAGGAGGGAAAGCCATGACATGAATATTTGATTAAATTAGGCCAACCTGAAGTCTCTGCCAGAGCGTGTGACGCAACGTGTTTTCTCTGGGACGCAGGGTTTTTCTTTCACAATGGATTGCATCTTTGTCTTGCTTCACCGGTTTCTGTTTCTTCCTGAGCTGAACACTTTTGGCTCTCGTAACAAAAGGCAGGGCTTGTCAGTGCTGGAGACACCTGGCCTCCCCTGCCAGCTCCGCAGCAGTCCCGGTCCTCCTCAGCGTGCTCCCCACCAAGCCCTCATGGCAATGGTGAGCAACTGGCTGAGCTCTCATCAGCCAGCGGAGCTGCTGCATCCTACAGGATTTTTATTTGATGCACCTTACGTAGCTGAGGCAGGCAGCCTAGGTACTGTCTATACAAAATTTACTAACCCCTTGGCATTCATTCCCTTTTTACTCAAAATGCTTTATATTTAACCCAGATAATAAATCTCCTGTACTGGGTCTTGTTCTTCTTTCCCTGTAGAGAACTAAGCTGCCCTGCGCTCTTCTAGGCACTACATGCTCTTAACACATCACTCCCAGCATGGATGTTTGTTTGCAGAGGCTCACCTGTGGGGAATAGCTTATTTTCATTAGCATCCTGGCCTAGGGTTCAGCACAGATCCTGAACCTGAGGAGCATACCCCAGCCTGCCCACTTCATCTCCTGTTTCAAAGATTTTTTCCAGACTAGCCAGTCCTTTATTGCAGATGCCACCAGAATTGAAGGCCTCTGGTGCTAAAACTCCACCAACCATGCTGCCAAGCACATTGCCCTGCCCCAAACATGCAACCACAAAGCAGGATGTGCCCACCTGTCCTCCTGACCCTCTTCTCCCACAGCATGGAAGCAGACGTTTCTAATCTACTGAGGCAATGAAAAATTTGTAAGTAGAAGTGGGTCAGAGAGGAAACTCCTGTCCTCCCTAAGGATAATTTCCTCCCTAAGCCTTCTAAACTATGCATGGCAGCATTTACTGCATGTGCTTCTGCCTGTGAGAGCAATACACTAGTGCTGGAAGAGGCCTTCTAGGTTGCTGGGACTCACACCTGCTCTCAGAAATATCTCTTCCATGTAAAATTGCTCATAAATTGATCAAACTCTCTCCTTAAACTAATTAAGTCTGTGGCATCTGTTGCAAGGCTGTATCCTCTAATGCCTAAAAGCTCTCTGCCAGTTTCCAGCCGCTGTTCATTTTGCAGCTGGTTTATACTCATTTGCTCTGTTTACCTCCTATCAATTCCATTGAGTGACTCCTTGACCTCATATTATTTAGTGTTTCATTGTGCTCCTTCATGCTCCAACGCCAACAAAAGGAAGTGCAACCACAGTCAAACACATTCAGAGAAGAAAGGAAGAATCATACAGCTCTAACCAGTTATGCAGGGATGGGGCAAACATAGGTAACAGCCCACAGCTCTTGCTTGATGGAAGGTCATTTTTCATTCATGCTTCTCCCTTCTCTCCAATTAATAATATCTCCCTCCCAAAGACTAGCAGACTGGACAGCACACAAAAGCAGGTAAAAGAGAGACAAAGCTCTTAAAATCAAGCAGTTTCATCCTTGTGAAACATTCCAGGTTTGACTTTCTTGGCTTTCAGAGCACTTGTTTTCAACACCTCCTCTTTCAATAACCAAGAATCAGACTTTCCAAAGTCTTTCATGGAAAAGCTCCTAAAATATATCACATAACGGCCTTTCATATAAATAGAAGCAAGGCAATGGAAAACATCTTCTGGGGCAACAAGCAAAGAGGAAGCTTAACAGAGAACTATTACAGGCCTAGGCTTTCTGCTGCTAACATCAGAAAGTTTATTTAACTGACACAGGACTGGAAAATTGACCAGAAAATGTTATAAAATATTCCAGCTTATCTGAGAGCAAACAAAACAACCTCATATACAGTTGTACCACCCTTTCTAAGCTGAAAAAAAAAAAAAAGCATACTGATGAATTCCACAAGTACAAAACCATGAGGAGGTACGGACTATGATCATGAGGCATTTAAGTATCTACAGATATCTAACTTGGTTTCAGATGAATTCTTGCGAACGGGTCAAACCCCTTTCCTTCCTATGTTTAAAAATGTTTGAGAATTTTTGAGGTTATACTGAAAAACTCAAAATTTGATATTTTTTTTTTTTAAAGAACAAGCAACTAGTGGTCTCTTTATTGGATCATACTCTAGCCTCTTGTGTTTGAAGCTACTGCTGGTTTGCACCAACACAAGATGTTCAGGAGCGAAGTGAACAGGGACAAGGCCGCCGTTACTGCTCACTTCCCTTGAGGACAAGGGGGAGCCCAGGCTCTGGGAGCCCAGCAGAACTGGGCACTGGTTCTGCACAAGTTGTCCCAGTTTCGCGATGAGCTGGCACTACTGATGAGCTGCTGGAGTGGGGGATCAGACCTTACTCATTCCCAAAAGTTCAGGGAATAAAACACTGCAGGCTTGGTCAACTGACCTAGTTCACAGATTCCAGTGTTTACACTGGAAAACACAGTGTTGCTGGTGGAGGTTTTTTGTTTGGTTGGTTGTGGGTTTTTTTGTGTTTTTTTTTTTTTTTTCTTCCTGATAAAAAAAAAACATGCCAAGCCTTTCATTTTCACATTTTCAGAACAACATATTTTTTTCTATGTCAAAGAAATGTTTGGGCCAACACAATCTGTTTTGGCTTTTTATTTTATGTATCTGTGAGAAAATTAAAAAGCTGGGGAGCTGGGTGACACGGGGATCAACCCTCAAACATTTTCCTCACACATTCTTAGCTTGGTCAGCAAACCGAAAAATCAATTCTTCACCCATTTCTAATGCTCAGGGTCACTAAACGTGAAACACATTCTTTTCCATTAAATCATTCTTCATAAAAGGCATGAAACTCCGGGGGCAAATAGCTTTAGTGTAGATCTGAAGACACACAAATTAAAATCAAACCAGTGTCCAGCAGCCCCTTTTCCCCACAAATGGTGGATATTGAAGGGGAATGATTTTCTAGAAGTTAGTGCACATGTGGGTTAAATTGTTCCATGGGCGTTATGATGACTGCGTTATGTTCAGCATAAACAGCATTTTACTGTAGTGGCTACTGTACAGAGAAAGGAATTGGACATATTTCAATGAAACATTTTGTTAATCACCACTCTTTTCAGGTTAGTTTAATCAACAGAAAAATGAATGTTCCTGCTCTCAATGTGCAATTTTCTTTCATTCCTAGCTTCACAGAAGGGGCATTTACATTTATGTAGAGAGGAGGACAGCAGTGTGAGCAGGTCCCCTGTGCCTGCCGCTCTGGAAAGCCAGCAGATGCTCAGGGATGGAGATATAGCAACAGACACAGCCCCATGGCTTTTGACCACCAGCTCTCAGAGACAGCTCTCCCTCCTTCTACTCACTGTCTGGGGCAGACCAGGTCTTTTTGTTGGACTTGGACAGGTCAATATTGCCAACATGGGTAGGGAGCTGCTAGCCAGGCCCCAAAGCTGCACGCCCATCAATGAGCATTGCTGGTCCTGAGGCTACGGCATGGCTACTCCACAACAGGTCCACAGACCTCTGCCCTGCAAAGGGCCAGAGATATCATCCAAGGACAGGGTCAGGGACATCATCCAAGCCCGCTCCCTCCATTTGAGTGTCTTATGTATTCTTCCAGCAGTAATTCTCATGCCTCCTGATATTAGGAGGTGCAGGGCAGGCATTACTCCTGGGAGTTCAACTGGGGCAGGGAGCCTGGCTTTACTTCTTGCTTCAGTCCAGCCCGCAGAGCGCTCACCCTGCAGCTCGCTCTCTCTGGGGCATCCCTGCAGCTGAGCAGTGACTTTTCCTTACCTGGAGGCATGCACACATGCTCAGAACAAAGCTGGAGTTGTAACTCCGTATTACGGCTTTGTCACAGCTGTCACTAGTTTGGGAAAAAGTCGTGAAACTCCTCTTCCATTTTGAGCTAACCACTGAGCAGCGTGTTAATTTTCTGGGTCAGCATTGTAGGATTTTCCTTTTCCTAGCATGCTGTTCAGCACTCTTCACTCTTTGACATCATGTACAACTTCTATAGCAAGAGAGAGCTTAATCCTCTCTGAAGTAATTTCTTTCTTCTTTTACAACTGGAGCCCTGGACAGTCTGTTATGCTTCAGCCCCAGTGCTATATTTAACTCAGCCATCTTGTTCATTCTTCATCTCAACTACAGCTTGGCTAAAAGGAAAAAATTGCAGTCATGAATAAAATACCAGGAAGAAAGTCAAATTGTTCAACATGCTTTTAGGCAAATCGCAGCATCCTGGAAAGGAACCGTTTTCTGCAATGTTCTTCGTGCTGCTTAGGAAGGATTTCCATACAGCTTACTGTTCAGGGGTGAAGTGCAAAAGAGTTAAAAAGATACATCCTGAAGAACATAAGAAATGGGAGAGAATTTGAAACAGATTTCACTACACTGTACAATAGCTCAATGCTCTTCATGTTAATTCTGACAGCCTTTTCAGAAGTGCATGCTCATTTTCTTATATCCACAGGATGCAGCCACAACACGATGAAGAGAAGACCATGAATGAGGGCTGCCTTATTCTGACATTGATCATATGGTTGTCCTGTCTCATCTAGATCACGTGTACACAACCTTCACCATCGCAAGGAATGACCCCAGTACACAATATTCACAGCCCTGAAATGTCTTATGAGCAAGAATGAGGTGTGTTAGGTTTTTGTGTCAGCACTGACCTTCAGCAGCTTTATAGCTTATTTAATACTGTTTTGCTCATTTTCAGAGGCACATTTTCCTGAGGCATGTAGTGCTTGCAATAGGGGAAAAGAAGACAACTTTTTCAGTTATCTGTGCATAAAATGAGGCTCCTGCCTACAAACAAAGGTACATGAATGTAAACAGTCTGCTCCTCAGGAAGATAGGGGATCCAGATAATTTTTTAATGATCTGGGGACAAAAGTTGCCAATTCTGCCTCCCTTCAGCTGGCTTTCTAAAGATGACATTTTTATTTTCTGTTTAGCCTGAGCGCTCACAACTGAGAAGCTCCAGGTTTTAGCCTTTAAAATGTTGGTGTGATTGACAACCCACAGAGCAGACACCTGCACACACACATGCTTACAACACAAACGTTCGGAGAAGTCTACATTCGCAAAAATGTAATGTGCTGAAAAAGTTCATCAGCAGTGATAATTTGGTAACAATCTGCTCCGTTTCATACTTTTCTCTTGGTGACAGCACAAACTCATGCAAATCTGCGGCGTGTTCCCAGCCATAGAAGGGGCTCGCGTACACATTGGCAGCAAATGAGGAATTTGGCTTTCAGACCTAGAAACAAGTGAACTTCAAACCCACCCACAAAGGCATGGCACATGCATTAACAGAGTTTCTACTCCCCGTGTACCAAACAAGAACTGCTTTTCCCTGACTCCAGACCCTTCTTAACTGTTCCCCAAACCTGGAATTGATGCCAAAGTCACTGATTAGACAAAAGCACTAATGCATTTGTTTACTGGCTGGTTAAAGGAAGAGCAAACTCCTTTCACGTTTTACACTTCAGATCGGTCTGCCAAATGAACCAGGAAAAAGATGAGCCGGGAGAAATTGAAGCCTTTAGCCTGTGACATCCTGCTCTCAGCAGGGATTTCTGTCACAGACAGATGCTCCGTATCCCCAAGCCTTCTTTATGGCCATGCTTCCAACCACCGCAGAGCAGCTGTTCTCCCCTGCACCCACAGCTGCAGAGGGACCTGGCAGGAGAGGATGCTGCCAGCCACCACCCAGTGGCCAGGGAAGTCTTGCCTGTTTCCAGACCCTGTGGTAAATAAGGGAGGTGTGGGAAGGCCAGTTGCTTCGCACCAGCCGGCCAGGAGGTTGGAGGAAGGCCAACCTCCTCATTGTTCCATGAGGCTGCTCACAAAGACTCTTTTTTCATTGTTTTGCATCCTTTTTGTTCCACCAGACCCACTCTAAATAGGCATTTCCTTCGCTATTAATGAAATCTGCTTCAATTTCAAAAGTTCTGTTTGCAGGCTGTAATCTCAGTCCCAGTCCAATTTAAATATCTGTTGTTTTGGTGGTGGACTTCTGGACTACATCCCTCCAGCTCAATGCCAGAAACATAACGGAGAAAATTTCCCCCACCGTTAGAAGCCATCTGGTTACGCTGCTCTGAAAAGTGAGACAGATAAGGAGCTGTATGATACCCGTGTAAGGCAATTTGCTGGCCTGTTTATCATACCTGACTCTGGGGTGCACAGCTTTATTTTGATTTGATAAAAAGCAAAGCGGTACAGCTGCAGCACACTGCTGCTTCACTAAGCCGACAGATGGGCATCACTGCAAGGAAGCCACATGGCATTTTTTTTGTTAAACTCAGCTCATTAGGTTTTATCTGCAATATGTTGCTGTATTGGCAGAAAACCTTTCGGCAAGCAGAAACATTAGCCAAAGTTTGTCAACAGATATCGGAAAGATCCGATCGTGTCAGGATGTGTGCCGAGGCAGGGCTGTGGTCTGGTTGCTTTTAAGTGCTCAGCAGTCTGCACTTCCTTCGGTTCGCCCCATAATTTGTGCCGTAATGGTAGTCCTGACTAGCATATTAATAGAGCTGCTATTCACAGCTTGCAATTGTCGGTGCGTTTCAAGACAATCCACAAATTGTGTTATCTGAATAGGTGCAGAAAGTTTGCCAGCAAAACCTGCAGAGTGGGAAGTTTTCCTTGCAGATAACAAAAACCTAGATACCCAAATGTCTTTAGAAGTGAAAAGTGCTTTTCAAAGTTGAGAACTATGTCTGCTTTTACAGGCTGTATTACTCGGCGATGTTTTGAGTTGTAAGCAATCCTTTCCTGTCTTAGGTCACTGGTTTAATTCCAACAGGGCAGCTGAACTTTCTGCGAGAGGAAAGTGACGTTAAGTTCCGTGCATTAATAGGAGCTTCAGCTACAGATGGGTAAATTTAATATTTGGAAAGCAAACCAAAGTATTTTCAATCCACAGAAGAAATACCAGACACTTTGGAAGGCCTCTCCTCGAGGCAGGGAACTGCAGGGGCTGCTCGGGGTGATGGCAAGCGTCTCCATTCTGCTGGCATGGGAGACGCAGCCCAGGTCTGACTCAGGGGCTGGGAGCAATCCCTGCCCTCTGGGACAAACCAACGTGCACCAACCCACCGAAGGCCATTCAGTCAGCCAGGAAGCCACCACGTCAGCATTCTAGCCCAGATCCCAAGTGTGTTTTTGAAGCAACTGCCCTACCCATCCTCACTCTCCAAGCTTGGGGTGGCATCCACTGGACTGCTCTTGGATGAAACAAGACCACCAGATCAGCTGCAGTAATACCCCCCAAAATCACACAGTATGGACGTCAGGGCCTCAGCACATTTCAGCCTCCACATCTGCAGCACTGAATTACTTGCTAATGCAAATGCATTGAAGAGTCTCTCTTATTTTAACTCACCAGTGGTTTCATTTACTTCAAACTCAAACCAAATCAAATCAAACTCAACTAAAATCTAATAACTCCAGCTTAAACCAAAGTGGGAATATCCACACACACTTCTTGTTACTCTGCATGTGCCATTCAAATACGATGCCTTGAATTAACCCGACCAACTCTGCATCTAACTGTAACGTAGCATCTGTAAAAGAAAATATTTTTCAGCAAGGCAGAGGGTTGAGCTATGTTTTCCATTAGTGGAAAATGTGATCACATTCAGAGATACTTGGTATTTTTATACCGGCTCTTATTTTTAGCTGTTGCTGTATTACAACAGTGCCCATTATCTTGCTATAATTAAAGGTCACTGTTCCTGTTACTATCTATAGCTATAAAACTTCGTGGTAGGCTGTCACATCTTGACCCTAAATTAATAGAAGTATCTTAGATCACATATTTCCCCTTGCTTCAGTTGCCTAGCCAGCACGCATGTAACACCCTCCAGCTCTCAGCCATTTTAGGAGTGTGTCTGAAAGGTGCTGCCAAGGGGTGAGATCGCCCTGCCTGTGGGGGATGCAGCTCTACCATCACTGGTGTCAGCCACCGGGATTTCACCAGCAAGGAGCAGACAAGCTCCCACTGCAGGGAACGTGCCACTGCTTTGCTTGAGCCTTGAGCCTTTGGTCTCCCTCTCTGCATGCCCACAGCCTGGCAGCAGCAATGGTTGCCTTTATTTCCACTTGAGAGCACGGAGCACACCGTCTGTCCCCAGGGGACAGCGCTAAGGGTGGCAGGGGGAGCTGCAGCCTGTGGCAGTCCCAGCCCCACAGCAGCGGTACCTGAGCAAAATAAGTTCAGGGAATCACTGGCTTACACCAAAATCCCTTTTGGGTGGATTTGCCTTTTTGCTTAATTTCTGCAGAGCATCCAGCAAAGTCAAATGCTAACCCGTAAGTAAAGTTCACTGGCATTTTTGTAATTCAAATAAAGAATACCTTGGACATATTGCCAGCTTGCTCTGCCCTTACTTCTGCTGCTGTGCAGCCAGAGATTATTTTACAAAGGGTAAAATGGAGTCCCTGAAAGCAAAAGGTAGTTTCATGTGTAGAAATGAATAGATATAAAGTTTGCTATATGCTTTTCGGCCTTTTTGTGGTCATAATGATCTGAACCTCATCACTGGCACTGCACTGAGACTACAAGAGAAATATTTTTCTCTCTGAAATAGTCCTCTTTCCCAGCAGTCCATAAATTCTGCCAGTTTCAACACCAGATGCTGTCCTCCATCTCAAACACTGGACATTTTTCTGTACTTTTAAACTTCAATCTTGCTGTTAAAAAAAAAAAAAAAAATCTAGTCACACATGAAAGAGCTAAGCTCCATGGTAATTGAACAGCAGAGATTCTGTACTCCAAATTCTGCCTGAGAGCCTGTGTGGATATTGCCTTTCAAGGGCAGAAAGGGGAATGGCTTCTCCTGATAACCATTGTATACAGAGATACAACAGGAAAAAAGCAAAGGTCTATCAGCGTGGTGGGAGGCAATGGGAAGAAGAGATGGCAGGCTCAGATTTGGAGCAACACCCCCAGGTTTTACCTGAGATGGGGTCTGTGTAAAGCATTAAGTCTCAACTCTGCTGAAAGTAAGAAAAAATCTCCTGGAATCGAAGTGGTAATTGATATTCATGAAAATGTATGAGATTAATGTACTCACTCGGCACTGCCCTTCAACCTTATAACGAAAGCAGTCAGGTCTGAGAAGAGACGGCAGAGAATGAAAAGGAGCAGGTAAATAGAGAATGGGGCAGAGAGACACAATTCCATTATGTACATTTTATAGATTTGCTGGCCAAATGCTGGTCTCATTTGCACCAGGTAACACTGGGGTTACAGACGATTGACCCTGGTGACCTGAGCCACTAACCAACCCCAGATCTCTGCTATTGCTAAGTGTGCACCTGAGCCTGTGACAAGCCACTCCACAGGAGGTTTTCCTGATCCTAGAACTGCCCTGGTGGTTCGCTGCTTGGCTTTAGAGAAGGGGCACAGGACAAAAAGGACCAAGCCCCCTGCCAGATTTCCTGCAGCCATGCTCAGTGCTGCACTACAAGCATCAGGCAGAAGGGTCTCCGGAGCTTGGGTGTTTTGCTACAAATTTAGGGCAAAGTACATTGTGCCACAGGAGATAAAGGGCCCCCGGACCAAGAGTTTTGTTACAGTTTTGTTGCTGTTACTTCCTCCCTCAGTCCTACCACCTAGCAGCCCTAGGTGCTAAATCCTCATCACGCTGCACCTTGCAGAGAACATCTTTCAGACCCTGAAAGTCTGCCTTTGGGGCTGCCCTCTGCTACACATCCAAAGGCCAAGGCCTTCAGCAAGCAGTTGGGATGAGTTCACACAGCTGGAGCTCCCTCTTTCTTGCCAGGAATGTCGTCTTCACACTAATCTTTCTCCTCACCATCTCTTTTTCTGAAATACTTCATCAGTTAACCATAAGATCCCATCTGTGGCATTTCATTTCAAGGACCAGCAGGTTTTGTGTGTTGGTGCTGTCACTGCTGCAGAAAGCAGGATCAGGAACAAGCATTTCTCAAGCAACTTCCCCGTTGAACCTCAGGAGACTCCCCTGTCTCTCCCTGTTTACTTCTAGATAGCAGAGCTGCATGTACCAGACATATTCTCTTCACAGCCTCTTGAAAGCAATCATCGTCCCCTGTGATGAAATTTCTCAGGAGATGAAGGAGTCCAATACTCTGACATGCTGCCATTTACTTTTTTGTTTGTGCTCTTCCCTTCATCCTACAGAGGGTAATCATCTTTGCCTTGTCCTTCATCCTGCAGAAAAGACGGGTGTGTCCTATATGCTATGCTCTCAGACACTCTTTGGACACCCTTGCCTTATTCCTGAATACTCTTAGTCTTCAGCACATTTTCAGATCTTTACATTTTGCTGATTATCTCGACAAGATTTTCATCTCCCCGTGCTTTCAAGGTAGAGCAGAAGGAGGGGCACTGAGAGAAAGCAGGTCATTCTGTCTTCTGCCAGTCGTAGTCTTAAAGGAGATATTTAGTGCAGTATTGGTCATGTCTCTCCTTCCTTTTCATTAACATCTTCACAGAAGAACTAGACCTTTATATGGTATTAAGTCACATGTAATTTTGGAGCCAAAAAAAACCTTCCTGTTGACCTCTTTGTCTATGATTAACCATAGCAACAGAATTTGCAGTATCACTCATATACCCTTCCAGACATGATGCTGTTCCTCTGGTGTACCAGAACAAAAAACATAAAGTGCAGCTAAAAGAACTGCAGGAAGGACTTTGAACAAAGTCGAGCTCCCTGAAACCCTCCTAAGGAATAACCTAGCGATGATGCACACCTACCTTGTTTATAATCACTGTGTCTGGCTCAATCCACGCTGTAGAGTCTCTTCTAAAATTGTGGCATAGTTCAGTTGTTGTACAGCACATATCCCCTTCTCCATTGCTCAGCTTTGCCAGTATGCCAACAGCAAATACATGTACAGGACATTCAACATAAGACTAGACTACAGTGAAAAAAATCTTGAAACATTGGAAAAAATATATATATATCTCTACCAAAGTACTAACTGACATGGAACCTCCTCAGAGTAATATTTCAATACTTCGAGTTTCTTCAAAAGTCATGCACCTTGTCATATTACATCCCTGTCACACACTTCAAACTGTTCTCCAGGGCAAGGAGGCAGCTGTTTGTGGTGTAGGAGGGAACAGGTAGTCCATCTGGGAAACAAAATTCCCACAAGACATCCTTTTGATATTTCTAAATAAAACATGATATTCTCAGTTATCTGACTTAAAGAGGTAGGGGGAGGAAGGAAAGGACAAAGCAGGGACTTTTATCAGAAACTTCAATTTAATTAAAAGTCCAGTTTGCTGTTGACAAGCTGTTTCAGAGGAAGTTTTCAGTCCAACCTACCACGTTTCTTAATGGTGGAGCACACGTGGGCCCACAGGCTGCTCAGAGGAGTGAGGCCCAGGCATGTTTGGGGATGAGACGCTGCCGAGAAAGGGGAACAGCTCCACAAACTGTGGTGTCTGCTGAAATCAGCTTAATGGGAATTTTTTTTTCCTCACTAAGTCCCACTTTAAAAATTAAATCCCACTTCCTTTCTTAAGGACCATGAAATGATATGCCAGCCCCAAAAGGTGCCAGTACTCAGGTGTGGTGCACATTTGACTGAAATCAGATAGACTATTGCTGGGGGTCCTGCTCACCCTTCCTGTGTAGTAAACCACATGCATGTTACTGTGCTTTGCCCTCCAACACAAGGAATATGTGGGTGCATTGAACACAGTCTCCCTGAAATGTGTAGCAATAGGAGCTGAAAACCTTCAGCATCTTGGCAGCTATTTACCCTGGTGGGAAGGGAGGAAATGCAGAATCTCATTTGAGACCCTTGCTTTGCCATTGTTTCTTGTTTAAAAGGGCTGTTTTTAGCATTATGAAAGAAGTAGGTCAAAGATAACCCTTGCCAGTTCCCTCCTACCCTCTTTGCCACTGATGTGGATTAGCACACAAAAAAAAAAAAAAAAAGAAAGCAACATTATTCTTTTCTCACATAAGGATGATGCAAATTGCCTTCTCATGTTTAATTCCATCACATGCGAAAGGCTGGCTGAGCTGCCCACATCTCCACTGGATTTTATTCTGTGTGGTTTTGCTGGGTCACTAGGGCTTCCCCTCACCCCTTCCCTACCAGCGCAGAGAGGACGTTGTTAGATCTCCTCTTTGTATTTAGGAAACCAGATCTGCCCCCCTACTGGGACTGAAAACCCCAGGGGAAAGAAGAATACTTTCTGACCTCCAAAGTATTTTCTGAACGAAGCAGATCCTTTATTTTTCACCAGGGGCCACAGAACAAAGCTGGTAGTGATCAGTCTCCATGAACCAAAGGGTATTGGGAACCAAAGCAACTCGGCATTCAAAGTGCCGTTCCCCCAGAGATGAGTTCCCTCCATTTTACTTTCCTGGTTTTGTTTCCGTCTTCTGTGGCTGCATTGTCCTCCCTCTGTACTCACCCCAGCACCGAACAGGGAGAGCATCGAGGTCCAGGCTGATAAACAGCAGCTGCCTTCCCCTGCCGTACTCAGCTGCTCTTTTTGTGCTTTAATTGACTCAGGTCAACGAGGACTTTATAGGCCATTTTTTCCTTATCTCAGGAGTAACAGTGCACACATGGAATGAAGACATTTATATCCAGCCCCAGGAGCAGCGTGCTAGCTATATTTATCTTTCCAGGCATTTGTGCCAGACTCATCACCATGGTATCTGCAGAGGAAGGACTTTTAACCGCGGCCTTTTGGTAGGGAAGCCATTTGGTTGCTGTCATCCAGCTACAGGGAGCTGGGAAATGCAGGGGACCACCAATGTTGCTCTTAACATTATTTGGGAATGAGGGGAAATGTCTTGTGAATCATTTCTTACTTGTTGCATCGTAGTGCACTGGGGTATGCTTAGTGCCTTAACTCTGTTTGCAGGCTGAAGGTTTGTAGATTTTTATTAATTATCCCTACAAATCATGATAACGGTAAAGACAAAGAGGTGAAGTAGCAGTGCTGTTATCCCTTCCAGCCCAGAGCATGTCATCTGTCCTGCCTGATAGATTTCCCTGATCTCAACAAGGGTCCTGGGCTGTCCCCATGCCAGTCACCTCTCCAAGAGGAGAGAACTCATGCAGTCATCTCACATCCACCCATTCTGGGTTGCAGGCCAGGCCCAGAAGAAGACTGGGAGAGCCCAGGTGCCAGGCAGCTATAACAAGGGAAAGCAGTGGGTTGGATATTGGGCCCCACTTCGTCATTTGTACGAGGGCCTGGAACAAAAGCACTGCAGCACTGCTGCAGACACAGATAGTGGAGAGAGAAAGGCAGAGACATTGGTCACTGGAAAAACAAAACAAAACAAAGCACAGGGAAAATGTGCTTGCTGGGATTTTCAGACCCATAGAAGCTGGGCTAATTTAGCAAAGATTCACAGATTAATCATGTTAACATAAATCTTAGATTAAAAAAAAAAAAATCCCTCCTGCAATCCTGAATTATTCTAGCCTTTTCCCAGGCTAAAATTATGTTTTTGAACTGGACAAGATCTTCAGCTGGACTAAATATTCTGGGATAGCTCAAACTTCTGCTAGGCTAAATGCCCAGGTTGGACTAGCCTTCTAAGGCTGGAGTGGGGCTATGCGTAAGCCAAGCCCGCAGGCTAGACAGTCTTCTAGTCTGCAGGAAACCTTGAAAACTGTACAGACCTTCCTCTGTGCCAGAAGTCTAGGTTGACTTCAGTCCCAACTAATGAAGTTTGCAAAAGCCAGAGCAAACCACTTCTCAGGCTGGACTCTCCTTCAAAGCTGCAACCAGCTCTGTAGCCCAGGAATCACATCTCCCATTAAGCTCCAAACTGCATAACCGTGCTGTGTGAAGTATCACTACACTCCTCCAGCTCGTCACAATTAGGAAATAAAAATAAATAAGTTTATTCTTAACAAATTTGCAATAAATAAAAAGGATCAAAATAGGGTTATTTCCAAAATTATCATTTTTAAATAACATTTTTTTCAAAACAGTGACACTTCAGGTTAGGAAAAAAAAAGAAGTGGCTAGGAAATGTTCTGGAAAAGTGTCTCAATAAGACTAAGATTTATTATTTAAAAAAAAAAAAAAAGCTATTTTGTGACTGGAAAGACAAAATTTGTATACCAACAACAGCTGAAGTGGTTTACCTCAAGACAGCACCATGGAGCTACCAGCTCTGATTCCTCCACGATTCAGTGCAGGGGAATATCCCCAGCTGAGGAGGAGGAGGAGGATGCTCACTTCAGCTCTGGGAGCAGCCTTGCTCTATGACAGAGGTGCTCTACCCAGGCCTTCAGGGGATAGGCAGGAGGCTGGTTAGATCATTAGGAGAGATCTATAGCAGAATTTTTCTGCCAATACAAGATTTTAATTTCAGGGAGACCCTACCTTTCACAGATCTGTGCATGGGCAGGTTTGTTCATGCTGACAGCCCCACCTAGGCTGGCCCTGAGAGGAGGAGGAGGTGGTGCTGCTCAGAGCAGAAGACAGCTATTGCAGCAGAACTACCACAGTATATGTCCTAGCAATATTTAGTCCAATGGTTTGATCATTTTGAAATTAAATATAGCACAAAATGACTAATTATTGCTACTTGTCATGATTTGTTTGCATGCTTTATGTCATGGCACAGATTAATGTGTGTGTTTTGTTTTGTTTTCCTGTTGTGCTACAAGGTTTACAACTAATAACAATAAATCTGCTCTTTATATCCCTAGTCATCCCTAATGCTCTAAAGGCCTTGCAGCAAAGCAAAACAGATGAAACCCTAATTACAACAATGATGACCAAGAGCTGCAGCTGCATGTTTTCCTAAGTGCTGGTTTGGTTTCAGCTTTAACTGTGTCCTAACTAGACATGTTTATAGGAGATCACAGAAGGCAGGTTTGTAAGCATAGTCAGCCAGGTCCTCATGCAAATCAGCTCCAGCCCCAGAGAAGGAGTTGATGTCAGTGGAGTTACATCACTTTACAGCAGCAGAGCCCATTACTTTTAAGAGCTTGCAGCACCAGAGTGGATCTTAAATACTGAAGGTTTTATCCTGAAATGGGCTAAAAAGGTTCCCATGTCCTCGGAGCTGCAGGCATTTAGAGCATCTCTGGAGAAACACAGTCCTCTGCATAGTCATTTTCAGTTATCATCTGAGCGAGGCTATGAACATACTGTCACGGTGGGCAAAACTCATCCCTGTGAAGACAGCCTGCACAGAGCATACCTTGGTTCGAAGCTCACTTTGGTCTTTGAAGTGAATACGAATGAATTTATACAAGGGAAAAACACCATCCTCTCTAAATTATCCTTCTCACAGCTGGGGAGCAAATGCACAGAAGGGTAACATGAACGTGCATTCAAAATCTTTGCAGATAATATAGGGTCAGTGCAATAC
Organism: Cygnus olor; assembly: GCF_009769625.2. Lineage (NCBI taxonomy): Eukaryota > Metazoa > Chordata > Aves > Anseriformes > Anatidae > Cygnus > Cygnus olor. Next base: position 31,798,452 of record NC_049175.1, read on the forward strand.
TCCTGCTAAAAATTTGGCTGAAATTAGAGAAAGCAGCTCTAACATTTCTAAAAGGAAAAGTATGACCAATTCCCTTCTGTGCTAAGGCTCAATAAGTCCAGCATAAAGTATCTATAAAACCAGCAGTATCTCATGAAACATAATAACCAATCATATCTGCATAACTGATTCTGGTTATTTGTACATAGCTAGTAAAATTTAGGAACTTGAAAGTGTATGAACCTGGAAGAAAAAGGCATTAAGACCGTTAAATAAACGTGAGGTGCTATGAAAAAGGTAATCCAGACTACCTGTGGTGCTGTAGCTGTTGCAGAGTAGCTCAGGCGATCACTTTGCCCACAAAAACACACCACCAGTGATTCATCTTGAAGAACGGGAATGTTTTTTCCTGGAAAGAAAAAGGAACAGTTAAAAGTGTGTGGCCTAGCTGAAGGTCAGGCTGCATCTCCTGTATCGTCTTCGTACAATGAGCTTCTCAAGGGCTCTTCTGAAACCCTGTCACAGGCAGAGGGGACATATTTACCTTTCTGTTGCATCGGTATCAGTGGCTTTACCCTCATGTAATGAGAAGATATCAGCCTATTTTGTTTTTCATCTTTTTCCTCAGATGTCAGCTCTTATTTTTTTCTAATCTACCTAAGAGTAAATATTGCCAGGAGCAAGACTTGCCTTAGAACAGCTCCTGAATCATCTGTCTCCTGTTTTCTGAGAGCATTTGAATTAGACCGAGAAAGCCACCCTGTAGTCATATAAGCTATATATCGAGCATACTCATTTGATTACAATCTCTTTGGTTTTCTGGACTAACATTTAAATTGAAAAAGACATTTAAAATGAACTAATATTAGATATAGGCCTTGCAGGCAAAACACTTGTGCAGAAAACTTAGCGTACTGCAGTATGACAGAGGGGAAAAAAATCCTAAGTGTTTTATGCAAATTGTAAGAAAGAAAGAAGAAAAAAAATATTAGAAACATTACTGAATCCACCATTTGGCTGTTGCTTTATAGACAAGTTCATAGACAGAAAGCAGTAGTAACTTATATTCTCTACACTGAAAATCAGAATACACTTGTAATATAGTGGATTATGGCTTTCTGAAATATTAGTTTTCTTTTTTATTTGCTTTTGCAGGTAGTTAAATTTAAGCACGAGTTACATTCGCCCTCATCCCCAAATTTAAAAGGTAATCAATTGCTTTAGCACTTTCAATTTCTTTCCCTGCCCTCTTCCCTTCAAGAGATTTAGATTGCTTACCTGGATCCCTCCTTACTCTCACAAACAGAGGAGAGCCAATTCATGAGGCCATTTGCTCCTGTAAGTGCCCTCTACCATGTCCTGTTTGTCTCCAGCTGCTTCCAGGCACCTTCAGGCTCACAAGACCTCAGTGGTGGCTCAGCAGGACCACGTATCTGCCCCTGGCCTCCTTCCCTGCACGCCTCTACAGAGGAACAAACCTGCATTAAGATCCACAGCCTGTATCTAAAGAGGCTTTCCATCACATCACAGCCAGAAAGTTGCTCCACAGCTAAGACTGCTGAGACCATAATGTGGTTTTTTTTTTTTTTTTGAAGGAGGTCTTCTGGGGGCTGTGTCAGGCTGTATTCTGCTCCTGTACAGCTGCAGCACAGAGGGGATCCAAGCTATGGCCTCAGCCTTACCGAAGGGACCTACTTGTATAAAGACCAGAGCAAGCACAATGCTTCTGTTGGTGCAGTTTCAATCTTTTTGGCATTTTGCAGGCCAAATCTATGTTAAAAAAAAAAATAAATTAAAATTAAATAATAATAATAATATTTTTTTTTTAAAAAAAGCGTATTTAAAACTTCTTTTTGACTCTATCTCAGAAAAAAAATGTAGCAACCTTGAGGGGGCAATGCAGGCACCCTCACCTACATGTTTCTATTTCTCCAGGACTAACAGTCATTCTGTAAGCAGGGGCTGACTGCCACTCACTGCACACATTCCTTGCAGCCTCGTCAGCCACCCCATGTGCAGTGCTCAGTGCAAGCGTGCTCACTGTCGGGCGGCAGGAGGAAAAATGCTGCCACCAGGCCAGCGCCTGCCACGGCGGATTTGCAGAATGGAAACCTGCAAAGCCTTAAAGGGTAAGGGCTGGCAGCGTGGCTAATTCTGCAAATAACTTGCACGCCTCCAAAGGGAGGCACATCTCTTCAGAGAGATATGGAGATAAGACAGACAACCACGCAGCTGAAGCTGACATGCACAAGCAGCAGGGGTGCACGGCTGGGAAGCACCAGCCAGCAGAAAGCACGTCCTCCTTGAACCCCTTACTGCACCCTTCCTGCACTGCTTCCTAAGGACTTGGCACTTCCTGGCTCCCTCACTTAAAAAGCTCCCTAAAAGGTGAAGGAAGCTGTGAGAGAAGTGAAGCACTCTGCAAAAAATGCAGCCACTTGAATTTGTTACGCGCACAGCAAGCCTGTAATCCCATCCCCATCCTCACCTAATGTCTAGTGACAGCCCATCAAGTGCTTCCTCTTTATTAAATTCAACTGTGAACAATATTAGCAAAGAAATATGGGTTTTAATTAATGCTTGCCTTGACCATAAATGAAAGAGATCTTTAATTTTTTTTTAAACTGTATTTTACTAATCAGAGACATTCAATATCTTGGATGCTAGTAAATTAATTCTGGACTAATGAAGTTAAAGGAGGTCATTTGTTAGAGAAAACTGATTACATATCGGGATCTCCTGGGGACTTAAATGAGAAAATCACTATAATGAAAAAATATTTTAAATGATGCAGGTCAACCAAGTAGATCATTAAGGATACAGGGGGGTTGGAAATACTAATGACAGTAAGACAGGGAAATGCCAAAAGGGAAGTGGGCTAACATAAGTAAAAGAGAGGCACTTACAGAGCTAGGTTGGTTTGGGTTTTTTGTTAACACCATCATCCCCCCCCCCCCACACACACACACTTCAATAATTGAAAGGCATGAATTTCAGAGCTTGCCTCAAATTAGTCACCTGTGCCCAGCTATTTCAATGACAGCATAACAGCAGTGCACTAATGTGTGTTATGTGAGTTACTTGTGGAGAGCACAAACTCCCTCCATAGTATAAAGCACAGTGGCACCTAAGAACCCAAGCCAAAGTACGGGCTGCGTTGTGTGAGACATAGGAAAAATATGAAAGGGGAAGGGAGGGATCCCTGCATTTCGACAAGCAAACAACAGCCACAGGAGAGAGGCTTACAAGGTACGTTGCAGCATCAGGTACAGCAAGTTTTTAAGCCTGTGCTTAAAACACAGCTAGCCAGAGCGATGGGAGTAGTGCAGCCTGGGTGAGTGAGAAATGCCCTCAGGGGCTGGAGCACACCAAGGCCTCACTCAGCAGTAAAACGATGCCCAAAGCTTTGGTCTCAATACCCTCCCCAAAGACACACAACGCCATGTTGGCTTTTGTGGCTGCCACTGCACATTGAGCTCATGGTTTCCAAGAGCTCTTTCCTAAGTTCCAACTGCCAGTGAGCAGGATTTAGATTGTTCTTTCTCCTGACACATCAAGTACTCTTCTGAGAATCCCTGAAACGTTCCTCTTGCCACATTCACGTCACCATGGAGGATGTGACTTAGCCTAATCCCCCATGGCAAAGCACATAAGCACTCAACACAATGAGAGCCTCTACACAGCATTATACAGCTCAGGTTTGTTGAGTTTTACTGAGCCATTTTACAGAGCCATTTTTACAGAGCTTCAGAGTACTCACAGAAAAAAAAATAAAGTCAAAAAGGTGATTGAAAGTAGAAACCAAACAAGGGAGGAGGTACAAGCAATGTTATCCCATGTCGAGTAGCAAGAGTAGCATGGCAAGTCACATGGAAAAAAAAAATCTCTCTTCAATAGTGCAAGGATGGAAGATCATGAATTCAGGAAGCCAAACATAATCTAGGGAATATTAGAGGAGAAATGAATATGCTACTGGAAGAGAAACATGGAAACACCAATAAAATTAGATGAAAAAATAGCTTTTCTGAAAGGGGAAGCAAAGCACTGGCACATCTGTATACAAAACATTTCAGAAAGCAGTTAATTCGGAGGACAAAAAATACCAGAAGAGATCCTACATGCACTATATCCACTTTTCAGGATTTCTTCACCAAATGAGACAGAGAAATACGCTAGACATACACAGCAGATGCAAACTACAGAGATGAGTACAACGGGCAGCTCCATCTCAACAAGACATAATTAGATTTGAGGAGCCAACTCCTCAGGCAGAGCCTGGAAGGGCGATCAACAGATTACAGCTTGGAAAACTCCCAGAATTGTAAGGCTACAAAGCCAAATTCTTCAGGGCATTTAGACAAAACTCATCCCCTCATTAAATGGAGCATTTGCTGACATTCCAGGAAAGAAGACTAGGATGAAGCTACCACGCTATTGCCATGTGGAAGAAGGAAATTGTATTAATTACTGAGGGTTCTTATGATTTATTTCTTTTATAAGTGCAGGTATTAAAATTAGTGCTAACAGGCTGATGATGAGATGGAGATTGTTTTTTTTCAATGTAAGCATTTCTGACCTTTTAGTTACCAGTTGTTTAATTGCAGTCTCCAGATGACTGGTGATGGCAATTGATTTGTGTTCATTAAACTCTGTCATAGAACTAATCTGGATGTAACAATGTAAAGACAGCATTAGACTGAGTTACTTAACTACAACAGTTATATTACGATGATTTGAATTCAAAGTAAGCAGCCTCTTACTGAGCTGAAAAACAGAATTTCTGCAAGAGCTCCTTCATTAAATATTCCTCAGGAATAGAATTAGCCAAGACTGTTTTTCTCTTTTTAACTGCCCTTTCAATCAAAGTATTCTGACAATCCTTGGATGAGAAACTCCAACAGTTACAGTGCAAACAATGTAGGACCCAACTTTCATTTCAGAGTAAGCATATTATTTTGAAATATTACGATATCAGGTGTTCATTCAAAAAGTCTGGAGTCATCAATTATCTGACACGTAAATCAAAGGCCTCAATACTTTGCACGTGTATGCAATATATAGTAGAAAAGGCTAGAATAATCACCTATTGGTCCAGTGCAAATGAACATCGGGGAAAAGAAAATGATAGTTCTCCTGGTCTGAAGAGGAACAGATCATTGACACAATGTGCTCACTCTGAGAGAAAAAAAAAAGATGCCTTTAAAATTCCAGGAGAAAAAACAGAGACTGAACAAAAATGCATTAACTAGTTAGGCTTGCACAAGATCTTGGACCATTTGAAAAAATATTCCAATAAAAATTCCCAACATTTTTTAGAAGAAATCTGCCACAAGGCTGCTGTGAGCCTTTAGACACTGCTCATCCACAGGGAGCACTCTGCAATATCCCTCAGAAGAAGGATGCAGAACGCTTCCTGACATGAAACACTGCTACCTGACAGCTCAGGGCAGCCTGGGATAATGAAAATAGGACAACCTGTAACACCATACAGGAAATAAAGATGGAGCAAACTCCTTGGCAATAATTGAATTTCATTGCAGGAACAGAGCTTTCAACTACTCAACTTCACGTATGACATAAAAGCATTGGAATGCCACTTAAAGCATTCTGTAATTATAGCAGCACTGGACACATGAACTTGGCTCTCCTGCATGTGCTCATATTGGTGTAAATCCATGTTACACAACAGAGATGTTAACCGAGTGGTTTTGTGCAAAGGTAGAAAGTGACACCTTTGGACTTGCAAAAGGAAAAATGCACCAGCAAGCAGACATCACACGTTGCTCCAGCTATTGGAGCTCCACTTCCAGCTGCAGAATACTTCATTCATTCATCCAGCAGCCACTTAAAGATGATGCAAAGTATTGTAACAGAAAACTAATTGCACAAAATACAATACACACAAGGACAACATCCTTTACCTTTATAATTACAATAACAGTAAGCTCTCAGAAGGCGTACGAGATCTGAAGGGTTACCAGACACTCAACAGCTAGCTCTCTCAGGCAGAATATGCAAAATCTTTCATTACAGTTGCAAACTAACTAAATATGAGCAAATACATTGGGTGGCAGGGAGCAGCTTTTATTCCTGCATGAAAGTAGAAGGCAGGTTTAAGTCAATACTACGCTGACCAACATAATTGTCACCTTACTGGAACATGAGAAGTAATCGCTGCCTTACCCCACCTGTGCTGCTGTGTGCATGCAGCCTGTGAAATTTCTGTCCCACAGACTGTGAGAGTGCAAAAAAAGAAAAAGAAAAAAAAAGTAGAAAGAAGCCTGCAATTTATTTGATGTTATCACAATAGAAGAGAAAGTAGTATGACCAGAAGTATCAGTGAAGTACTTCTCACTCCCCTACTCTTATGCAGAGGATTACCTTTATAAAACAGCTAGTTGAGGCTTGAATCATAAGTAAGCACTGAAGTGGAGTTTCATTTTACGCAGGTGCGTACATTTTCTCACCTATAAAACTTAGAGCAGATATACAGTGGGACATGACTGATGTTATCATTCGGCATGGATGACCCAAGTAGAAAATACGCAATGATTTTCTCATCAGTATTCAGATTTTGAATGCAGTATATTACCTATCTAATATTGAGTAATAATTTCTCCATTCCTAACCATGGAAGAATCATATATTTAAGTATGAATACATATATACATATTTAATTTAAAGCACAGATTGACCTAAGTTACAACATTGCAAAATAATGCATTTCTGTTCTCCAGAGATCAGTTCTGCTTGCCAATGGAAATTCACCGTGCATGTCTCAAGATGTGCCCACATCCAAACTGGAAGAGGACATCTGTGAAACCTATTCTGATTATTATAACTTGAAAAGAACGTGTGGTTTTGTATGTTTTGTTTTGTTTTTTGGTTTGTTTGTTGTTGTTTTTTTTTGTTTGTTTGTTTGTTTTTAAATCAGTGAAGCATAGACATTAAAAACAACTCCTTGTCTCTGTCCAAAAATGCAATGGAAACATCACTAAAGTTTTGCTAAAGTATGAGTTCAATAATAAAAGGGAATCATAACCAACAAGCGTGCTTCTGAAGAAGCCAATTGACACTGGTTGTTGAGAGATCCCTCATCCCCATTTAACACAAGACCTTCTTACAAAGTTTATTTTTCATTTTTAAGACAAGAGTGAACTTCAAGAGATTTATTACTAAGACACAGCCAATAAATCCCTTCTTTTATTTACCATTCAGGCATGCTTACAGGGTTTCAGACCATGAGATTTGGCAGTATATCTTTGTTCTCAGTTACTACTACGATGGAGTAGACTGCAAGCAAGTTAAAGCACTGTTTCAAAATCAACATCTTTTCCTCATGGCCAAACATTGAATGACATCATATCACAAGAGCCTAAAGTAAGTCTGGTAGAAAACCAATCTGTTACTCTAACCGCTACTTCCTACAGCTGCTAACTGTAGGACAGTAACTAAAGCATGGGGTTTTTGCACAATCCTAAAATATTGAGTTCTCATGGCTGTGAAAGAAGAGCATGGCTCAGGCTGAAGCAGTCTACTTCACACCACTCTAATTTTGGTGCAATTAGAGAATCGCTGACAAATATAAAACATATGCTTTGTCCAAAATCTCAGTGCAAATTTGTGTGTGTTTGTGTGGATTGAATTATTAGATTTGGAAACCCATAGCAACATCTAGAATAATAGATATTGCTGCTATTATTATATACAAGAATCTCTAAAGCCACTTTTAATCAAGAGAGATCTTTTTAAATCTATACCTGGTTTTAGTGACGTTACTGTTAATGCAGCTGATGAAATATTAAGCATGCAATTACTGTACATGCTCTATAAATGGCTTTCCTGACATTCAGGCTACATAGAAGGCTGTACCAAAATGAGAGGGAAGATATTTTTCTCAAAAGTATCTCTTTCCCAGAGAGAGATTCAAGATTAAGTTGAAATCATTTCACTAGATGAGAGCCCCAAACACATGCCACATTTATTAGGAAAAATAAAAAATAAAGAATAAAAAAGACTGGAAGAGAAAAAACCAGCCGAGCTCCCAGTTACTATCTTGAAAGAACGTGGGGCAGCCACGCTCCACACCTGGGGCTCCCATCTGGTACACATTGAGTTGCTCACAAAAGGAAGAAAGATAGAGGCAATCTGAGGCAATCTTCTTAAGAAAGCTTGTTACAGCCTTGCAAGCACAAGGCATGTATGAAGAGCACAGGAGAAAGGTCAATTCATAGTCATTTTTCCAGGAAAACAGAGCATTCGGAACCGAGAGGCAGCTGCAGCCTAATCCCCAACACAGCCCATGCTACATGCAGTGCAAAAAGGTCCATTTTGCAGGCATCCTGTTTCCACCCTACCCCTGAAACTGCAGCCATCACCAGTATTGAGCAACAGTGCCTAATGGACTGCGCGGATGTGCTAGCGTAATTGTATCCACACACACAGGTGTCAACAAGGCTCTAACATGAGCATTTGCAGAGCTATACGATCAGTCAGGTGCACGAGCTCCTAGTAAAACCGATTTCCCAATATAACCGAAATACAATTCCTCGTGTAAGCAGCGTGCTGCATCCTCTTCCTGCTCACATATTCGAGCGTACACGCTGATATGATGGTCATTGGCGTAAGTAGGTAGGAGCCCTACTGAAACCGTTTCACTGCAGGACATTTGTAACCAGTGAAATTCCCTTTGTGATTAGCCCATTAGAAACCTGTCACCTCATTGCTGATTGCCGTGGTTATGGGCAATCTGCTCATTATTGAGGCAACGAGCAGAAGAAAAAAACAACAGTGTAGGTCCTTTTACTGTCAGAGGGACAAATGTAGCTTCTTTGCATGCAGCATCCTTACTCCTGGGCACTGCCAGAGGCTGCTGCAGACAGAGGGAGACGTCTCCTGTTCCGAGGCATTTCTCTCTGCTTTCCCCATGATTCTTCCCTTAGAAAATGTAAGAAATTGGCTGCCAGACTGGGGAACCCTTGCTGCTCACCACTCACCCTTACTAGTTTCAGAATGGTGCCAGAAACCCTCATTGTCCCTGGACCCAAAGCTCCTACATTCCTGGCTCCTGTAGCACAATTTTGTTTCAAAAAGAGCATCAGTCCCATTCTATTATACAGAAGCCTCTTCAGGAAAAAAGCATAGCTGGAAGGATCCCAACAGCTGGTATTTATCCAGGAGACTGATAATTGTATGCAACATGGGCCTCAAAAAATGATTAGTGCGGTAGAGACAGCTCCTGCTTTATAAAGATGTGATATAAAGGAGGTCAAGCTAAATGCAACAGTCCCTTCTGGACCTAAATACTATAAATCTACAACATCATTTATTTTATTCATTGTCTCATAGCTAAATGATTATGTTCACCCTTTCCCCTAGCACATCACTATCAGTGACAGATTCACAAAATAATACTGCTCCAGACAGAATGAAAGGCAATGCATTAAAAAATAATAATACAGTATTTACATATTACTACCAGAAGGCATGAAAACATTCATTTTGTGTTTGCATTGGGCTGCAACACCTGCATCAGAACAGATGTGTTTTTAAAAATAAATAAATAAAATCCAGTTAAAATTACCCATGTGACAACATCTGACATTTCTGGCATATTGTATAGTTTTCATGCAGCTGGATTTCTGCATTCAGTATCCTAGTCTTCTGGATAAAAAATGGTATTTCCCTTTGCTCACTTATGAGCTTGGATCTGGGATTCTGGACGATAATCTAAATATTTAGACTATCATCCAGGACTTTAACCAAATCTATTAAAGAGTCTTTCTGGACTTATTCTGATGCAAAATAAAATGCTTTGTGCTCTAATGGAAGAATTACTGATATTAAAAGTTCTGATCCTAAATGTACCACAGAGCACTTCTTTGGATATCAAGCGGAGCCTGAAAAGCTGCTATTTTTATCGGGTTTGCATTTTATAGATAAGCATTAACTGCACCTTATCGGACTGGCTGACACCAGGTTTCCCCGTGCTACAAAGTTCTGGCTTTGCAGAACCAGCAAAGCCGGGCAGTTCTTAGCTGGAAGTGCCGCAGGTTTAAATATCATTAACATATTTTTGTGCTCATCTCTCTGATTAGCTTTTTCACAGTGGTAACTTTCCCTGTTGCTAGGACAGACTCACTGGCAACCAGAGGAGAGGTTTGTAACAGCTGGAGAGACAAAAGGCAATCACAGAGGATGGGCATGAATGTGCTGGCCTTGGCAAGGCAGCACACAGCCTGCAAGCACCACCCAAGGACCAGCTGCCCCACGGGACCCCGCGTAGCCCTGAGCATCTGAGCAGGGACAGCACGAAGGGTCCAGCTGGTGCGATGCTGCTCCTACACATGCCTGGTGACAGCGGTGACACCAGTGTTGCAGAGCTGTGTACTGAGGTAGGATACTGGAAAGAAAAATCCACCCATCAGAATATCTGCCGTAAAATAGAGTTAGCACTTCTCCTGGCAGGGTCCCGGAGGGGAGTGCAGCAGCAAATGCACCATGTGAAAATTAAAGCTGAGAGAGGGGGGAGAATTTTACTCCAGAGAGAAGGTGTTGAGGGGCAGAAAGTGGGGTTATTCACAGCCTTTATTCATCTTGATGGCTGCCCAGGATAATAAGAGAAGAGGCATAATATGGGAAGCTAGGAACGATGAATGCAGTAATTTGAAGATATTTTCATGAATCTTTCACTCTTACCAGGAAACAGTTGTTGTGGCGGTTTGGAGCTATTCAGGAGCAAAATACATTTATGTGAAAGAGAAGAAAAACGATATTCACAAAGCTGTCTAAGGATTCAGGTAAGAACCATTGACCTGTGTAGAGAACAGACATCAGAAAGCGAATAAAGAAATGATGGGAAGAAAAGGCACTGTGGAAAATAATAATCCAAAACCTCACTAAAGCATTGGGAGACAGGAGTCTGGTTTTATGAAGGAGGCTCTGAAGGAGAAAAGGGAGCCCAGAGGAAGCCACTGCCAAATATTTAAGGACAGAGAATGATGGATTGAAGGAGATCCCTGATTGACTGAAAAGGAAGGAAGGACTTCAGATGCTACTTCTGAAGCAAATACACAGCTGAAAGCTTGTGTCTGTACCGCAGAGGAGGGGAGAGGACTGCCGTATTCTGCGTTTTTAAGGTAGAAGTACAGTACTTGGCTGTAAACAAGATGTCTCACAAGCTGAACACCAACAGGCTTGTGTTTACAGTGATCCTCCTCAGGAAATCTCCCTTTGATGCCAGCAGCTCACCTCCTGTCAGAAGCAGCAGGAGTGCTAGTCCATGGATGCAGCCACAGACATTTTTATTACCCTCCCACCCAGGTCTGCTGAGCGAGCTCTGGATAACGTGCAGCAGAAGCAATGACCATGCTCCCTGCCCTGGAAGCATCACCTGCACTGGTGGCACTGGGCTGGGACTGGTTTCTGAAGAAAGGACTGTGGACAGGGAGCTGGCAGGCTACACTGATGACAAATTAAAAAGGAACTATTCTAAGCTGCTTCAAAGAGGGAGGACAAAATTGTCCACCACCCAGAAACTAAAAAGCAGGTGACTCACTAGAGGGGGTGAGTGTTTGGCTGATTCGCAATCTTTCACATTCCTGAGGTTATTTCTCTTCAGATGAGAGGAACAGGCTTGTGCTGAAGCACCAGCTCATAACGCTGACACAGGGGTTTCAAATCCTGGCATTGCTGCCCGCTTCCCCCAGAGCAGTGAACAGAAACCAACTCACTGGCTTGTGCCTCAACCTCCACGTGCAAAAATAAAACACATAGCAAATCCAAGGAGACTGGCACAAGCTTAGAGCAGTGAATAACAGGGCCATAACAGGGATAAGACAACTGAAATCAGTTTTGGAGGAGTTTTTTTCCTTCCAAACAAGTAACTTTAAAAAAAATAAATAAATCTTTCTTACTATTGTGAGATCTCAGCTGGAATATTGTAACCAGATTTATGCAATCACATTAAGAAAAATGTGGAGGATTTGCAGTTCATTGAGAAGATATCAACAGGAGTCATAAGTGCAGAAAAACACGATTTACAGGGGAAGCTGGAAAAAACTGGCTTCATTTACATTGTAGAACAGAGTATTGTCTGACTATAAGGCAGTGTTTCAGTCACTACATAGGTAAATGCAAAAATAATTGATAATAAAACTAAGTAAACAGCTGCCCAGGCTAGACAGAGTTGGTTTTGCCATGCAGCAGGGGGAGGGACTCACTCCTGACCTTGTAAGTCTATTCCAAACCTAACTATAGCAACATGTATTATACAATGTACTAGTGAAATAAAACATTTTTGTTAAATACCGTAAGGCAGAGTGAATCTCAAAGCTATTAATACATTAATTAAAAAAAAAAAAAAGCCAAGCCTATCTCTACACAATGGATATACATATTAGGACATGCAGATACATGGCTTGGGCAAACATCAAAATCAATTACATTCCAAAGGACTGCTTGTCTCAGCAACTTGCATTTCTTGTAAAACACTTGAGAGATGATTCAATAATCAAACCTCAATTGCCCAACAATTCATCCCATTAAGTCATAGCAAGGAACATGCACATTGACCACAAGGAAACTTTCTTAGCCCCATGCAGCTAATTGTTTTCTTGCTTGAAGCCTGGTGTCTTTAAATAATTCTGGCTAGCAGAGTGGCAGATGATATTCCCATTTGCCATGCAAACACAATCCTTTTCTGAAGGCTGCTAAGCTCTTTGCCACCAAAATCAGTGGAACTCCAGCTGTTTACATCGGATCTGTGAAAGGCTTTGAAGATGAAAAGAACTGTGCAAGTCCTAAGTGTAGCTATTTTGGCAAGGAATCTAGACCAGAAACACAGGCTGTTACACACAGACCCTATTGTTTCCTGTCAAAAGTCATCTTTATCAGCATAAAGGCAGAAGCCAGCAAAACCCAGGCAGTCACATTAAAAAAAATAGTTTGAGATCCAACAGGATACTTGCAGAGGCACTCTCAGCAGAAGGGCACAGTAAAATTTTACTTTGTTTCCATTACTAATCCTTTCTGGTATCAACTCTAACATTTTTAAATCATAATTATTTGTTCTGACATAGCTTTTGAGCAATCTCTAGGCCAAACTGTTGTTTGGAGGACTTCCCAGCAACATGCTATATGAAGGGGACGTAGGCTGAGGTGAAAACGCTGTGTGTGAGGAGCAGCCCGAGGTGAGCAGGAAGTTTCCTGGGGCAAATATGAGAGAACAGGTACAAAGGGTTTTGTTTTGTTGTTTTCTTATTTTTTGAGGGTGGGAGTGTTTTGTTTGTTTGTTGCTTTATTTATTTGACTGCTTTGTCTGGAGAGGAAACAAAAGCATCAAGGTCTGGGAAGAAAGTCTGAAAGAGAAACAGGGAGACAAAATGGCACTGGAAACATGCTGAAAGCAGGTAGGGTGCTGTACAAACTCATTCATCAATAAATGTAAATAAAAACAGAGTAAACAATGAAAAGAAGGGCACTGGAGAAAAGATTGAAGAAATACCTCCAGATGAACAGGCTGCGTATAGGGCAGCACTCCAGGAAAACATACCAACATATTGTTTCAAGACACAACCCAGAAAAGTCTGCGAGGACCCAGCCAAATGTGCTGTAATAATTTCACAGAATCTGAGCAGACTCTGCCAGCGTCACACAAAGCGTTAGGTGAATTCTGCAGACAGGTGACATCCCCAGAGATTGATCAAGCCAACAGAAGACATCTACAGCAAGTTACTGCATGTGGCAACAGCAGGCAAGGTGATGATGGAATGGTTCAGGATGACCACTGAAGTCAGACAAGGATACATGTTCTGCCCAGATTTATTTCTCCTCGTAGCTGATGCTACTAGGTTCTAGCCTAATGATGGCCATAGCTTGGACAGAAGAAACAGAAAATGCTGAGCTGTATGAAAAGTCTGTTGACACATCAGTAAAATTGACCTCACCCTGGACCGCGGGGACTTTACGGAGAGTAACTGAAAAAGTGGATTAAAAGAACATAAAACTCAACCCAGGAATTTTTGGAAGACTACAGAAATAAAGCTGCAGGTCCAGGTATCCCAAAACCCTGCAGGCTTTGAGGATTCCAGGCGGAGAATGGGTATTGAAAAGATACTGGAAAGAAAAGGACCATACCTGTTGCTACTGACTGCAGATAAATGAAAAATATTACAAGATTTATAAGGTTAAGGTTATTTTTTTAATAAAATTCACAGTTAAAGGAACTCAGCAAGCAAGAGAAGAAAAGTCAGTGGCTGCAGAAATGACTTCAGCTAATGAATTACAAGGAATAAAAAGGTCTAATGACACAGATGCCTTATTTCACTTCCCTTGATGCTGTTAACGGGCACACTTCACGTGCAAGTCTGTGGAGCACAGAGGTACACAAACTAGCCAAGCAGCATTTAGCCTAAGCTTTCCAGTGTACAAAATAAAGTGCAGCATCATGGAGACATGGATCCGAGCCAAAGCACCCTGGGGCCAGGAAGGCTCAGCTCAGTCCTGCACGTCTTTGCATACCCCAGGCTCCAAAGAGGAGCACAGAGGATCTGCTGTTCTGCGAGAACTGAACACATTAATCATTCATGGATTCAGACTATTGCCCAGAAAAAGACAGCCACTGTGCGTTTACGCAGTCTTTTCATCATTTCCCATCTTGTAATTGATCACCCTATGCAGTGAGTCAGGAGAATTTCAGTAAATTCCCTTGACAGCAGAAGGCTGAGGCTCTCAGCGTAGACCTCTACAACAGCTAGAAGCATGGATCCAGGTTTTTTGTTGTTGTTGTTTTTTGGGGGTTTTAAGACCAGCTTCCTATTCTCCATGTGTCTTTGCAGTCTTCACAGAAAGTATTTAAAAGGGTCAGATCTGCTTCCTAGGGAAACAATCGGCAGAATAGACCAGCATGGTTTCCTCATCCCCTATATCCCACCCTGTATTTGCAGGCTGCATGATCGGGAAAGAAGGACCTAATGTCATCCTGCTATATCTTTGTCATCCTCACCTCACAAAGAAGCAAAGGGCTGCCCTGCACCCCCACATCATCTAGGTTGGATCGTCAAGTCCAAACCATCAAACTGACCTCCCAAGTCCCAGCACTAAACCATGTCCCCTAGTGAAATTCTTCCTAATGTCTAATCTAAACCTCCCCTGGCACAATCTGAGGCCATTTCCTCGTGTCCTATCACTTGTCACCTGAGAAAGGAGACCAACACCCTCATCACAGCAACCTCCTTTCTAACAGCTCTTGATAAAAAAATAAAAATAAAAATATATAGATAAAACATGGAGGGAGAGGGGGGAAGAGTAAGCTTTAAAGTAAAGGCTCGCTGCTATGGTGAATTTCCAAACATTGCGTGAGTCACTTACAGAGGAAGTTTCTACATGCTTGTGTTTTCCAGCTCAAATACTGTAATTAAACTACCTTAGCTACTGATTGGGAAAAGCTTTATTATTGCAATAGCTAAGCCTGAAGATGAATCACATTGCCTTTGTACACTGCAGGTGGTTTATCACAGAAGCCACCCAATTGCCTTTTAGGACAGGTGGCATTTACTGAGAGAAAAAACACGTTTTGTCATGTTTGTCTAAGCAGAAATACAATCTCGACCATTGTCTGCTCTCAAAAAAAAAAAAAAAAAAGAAAAGAAAAAAACACCCTGAGAAGGCAACATTTAAAAGGGAGAGAGAAAGAGACTGCAAAGCTGTTCTGACACTAGTGATTAAATCCTAGGAATTTATGAGTAGGAGATGAAAAACCCAGCAGCCCATTACTGATACCCGTTGCAGACAGAATGTGTTGTTCACAGAAGGGCGTTCCTTCAGCAGGAAACTGCAAAATGGGCCATGTACGATCAAAGATGTGGCCATACCACTGTCATGTAACAGGCCCAAATAAAGAAACATAACGGCATGATCCAAAACTATGCATTCCATTTCATCAAATATTTCAGGGTGAGGTTTTGAAGAGGGCTCTCCTTCCAGGTCATCAGCTAAAGCAACACGATTTTCTAAATAGTTCAGTGACCAGAGCATTGAGATCTTTTGTTATTCCAGCCAAATTAACCTGAAAGTTGCTGGGTATCGAGCACCTTAGAAAATGCCATTGAGAGTCCAGAATGCTTCTGTCACATCTTTGACAAAGAAACACTGCTCCTTCCATGTTTACAAGGGGCCAGATACAGCAATCCCTACAGAGGGTATGAATTTTGTGGGAAACAGAACTGAAATTGGGACTAGACAACTGAGCCCTCAACCAGTGCGATGGGTCAGACTTGGGTTTCTTTTTCTTCTTCCTTCACCAAGGAAGCCACAGGAAAAAGACAGCCGTTGGCGTTCTGATCTCTTACCCACATTTTATCTCATGTAACAGTACTTATGACAGTTCTTTCTTTTTCTGTAGAGAACTGATATGATTAAACCAGGGCAAGAACAAGTCACGTCCAAAAACATTCCTTAAAAAGGCAAAAATTAACCACCCTTGGAAAAACAAGAGAGGAATGTGAGTAACACAGCATTTCCTGTGGCTTGTATACTTATCTCATACTGTAATGACCAAGTGGCTTACTTGTCTCTACCCGTTACAAAAGGGATTCTTTGCATTTTCACGTGGTTCAGCTCTACAACCAACCACACAGTTTTACTACTTTGTCTTGGCTATTTTGGTGCTTAGATACTCAAATCCTTTTCCCTTCCCCCAGTAAGTAAATTTTCCAGGCTAAAGTTCAAAGTAAATTCCAATGTGATTATATAAACACATGCATACTGTAGATTGACATCACACAATGCCATTCTTTGTTGCTGGATTTTTTTTTCTTTTTAATTTGCAACAACTTCTGTACGCCTGGCTTGCTTCCCTAAAATAGTAGCTTATTACACCCTACTGAATAAGACAGGGCTGTATTTATTCCTCTGGCAGTTTGGATTTTGTAGGAAAAAAACGCTCACGATTTAATTCATAAAAATAGACCTACAAAGGAAAATAAGAGTAACAGACCTTATGAATCTCCCTGTTTATTAATGCATGTGATTAGTGGAGTGGAGAGAAAGCAGGTTTATGTGTTTCAGTCCATCATGACTGTGAAATTGAACTGTAAATGGTACCTAGTGCAGTCAAGTGAAACAGACACCATGCAGCGAGTTAATGGAAATGTGGAGAGCTTTTCTTTTTAACAAAGTACTCGAGCAATTATCCCAGCACACCCACAGTGAAATGAGATAAAGTTAGTCTGTGCATTACAAAGGCTGTTAACTGCAAAATAAATTTACTGACAGCCATTTGGAACCCTTAGTTCATTGTTCCTTTTTCTGCACCTATTAGCTAAAAATGACAAACAGCTAAAAATGAGCAGCCCATGCTTTGTGGGGTGGGAGAGCAGCAGCCTGGGACGTTTGTTATGGGCACGCACTAGCCGACAGGGAACTGCTCTAGGTTATGGATACTGCTTGCCCCAGAACACAAATAAATAGTCCAAGAAAGTAATGCACTTTATTTTCATACTCACCTAAAAATGAGGTGGGGTTTTCAGAGAGATCTGCAGCAGCCTCGTTCTGCCACGCAGCCTATGCAAGCGTTACGCGCTTCTGACAACCCCACTACTCTTTTGCTGCAACTGCCTGTGTATTGTACACCAACCTTTTACAGCAATAGCAAAAAGATATCTAAGCTTCCCCACGGGCTCAGCTTTCCCATCTCTTCCATGACTGCCCACAGCACTGAGGAACGAAGGTCACGTTTGAGGCGTTAGCTGCTCCAGTACAGGACCTAGGAGATTACCCTCTGAAACCTACCCTTGGATATATGTTTAGTAAGGATCTCCTGCTCTCTCGGCAGCTGTGCAATGATACCAGCACATCCGATGGTAAAAATTGGTGCCCTGGGGCAGAATTCAACCCCTGGATACAGACAGCCAGGAAGCTCTGCCCTGCCGTGCACAGTGCAGGGGTCTCACAGCCACCCCAAGGGGAGCTTTAATGGGAGCTAACGGAGCTTCACTTCCCAAACAGAAAACCTGAAGCAGACATTCAGAAGTATTCATTAACGTTCACTATGTTTTCCTATAGGTTTTCCACTTCAGGGAAAACCCTTCCCTCCCAAGCCTTTGCTAGCCAGCACCATGGCTTGCTACCTGCACACCAGAGACCAACTTATTTTATGATACACCCAGTGGAGAAGCTGATATGGCAGTGATGTCAAGAATGTTTTGAAAAAGCAACCAATCCTACATATCAATTGCAACTTCTGTTTTAGAAAGTTATTTATTGCCAGTGAGAACTGTCTTTGGCCTCTTTGATATATCTCCTTGCGGCACCAAATGTAGCAGCACACTATTTGTTTTTTATCATGCTATTCTGAGAGCAGCTCAAACGCAAACCAGCATCAAATGTAGCACATTGACCCAAAGTCAATCCCTGTTTTATGTAATACCGACGACGTCTCTTACTCCCACGGCAATACAATCTAGTTCCCATTTGCATTTCCAGTGCAGATGAAAGGAGAGGGCTATTTACTCACTCTTCCGTTGCTATTCCTAGTCTCTGTGCTGCAGCACCACTCTATTCAGCAGGTATATTGACTTCCCTAATTCTCTATTCTGGAGCACATCGTCATGGTTTGTTGCTATTAGCCTTAGTTACCCAACCTCTGAGAGCACCCCTCCCTTCTTTTCAGGGAGGTATGATTTGAAGATCTGTATCTTTTGTCCTCACAGCTATTATTTATGGCTGTCAGTTAGACAACTGAAACTGAAAACTAAATAACCAGTGCTCTCCCCCTTCACAGACCCATTACTGTTGCTTCTTCCTGGCTTTTATTCAACATGATCACAACTTTTATTTCCCCTAGTTGTGTACATTATATAAGCATCCTATGCAGCCCTGGCACAGCTGTGTCACAAACACATTCTTCATCCCCTCTACAACCTCAATCCCAGACCCAGCAAATAAAACCCTGGGAACTGCTCTGATTTCCACCCTCCTGAGCCATACACAGGCAAAGCCATCCTCACATAGACCCTAACTGTGGGCAAGGTTTGTTGTAGCTTGCAACAACAGTTTAACATGGGACCAGTCTAGACCCTGGGGAAGTCGCTGTTTTGTCCTGCCCAGAGCTGCTAATGCATGTGCGCTGGCTCCTCTCTCTGCCTTGCAGCACTTCCATTTCTTTGCATGTCTGTCAGATTCTTTCCATGTTGCTTTTCCTTTGCTGTGCAATGTAGCAAGATGCCAGCTTTCTATTTTTCATGCTATATGCACTCTGGATCTAGCGTTACGCTTGAGATGCTATCAAGTAGCCAAATGTGACACGTTTTCAAGGTTGGCCTCAAGGTAACTAACTAGGGGAGTGAGTCTTTCAATCACAATCAGATACCAATCAAATAAAAATAGATGAGGGCTGACGGTGGACTTGCATTATTATACTGTCTATTTCCAGCTGGTTTAGGTCAGGATGTTTTTATCAACCGGGTCTCCAACTCACCTCACTAGTATGCAAGGAAGGCAGGAGGAAAAGTGGTTGTTCAGAAATGGAATAATTTGTGATTGATAGCTGAAGGAAAACGAAGACAGTAGTTATCTTGATTTATTAGATGTAATCGTGCTTCTGGCATCATTGTAAGACAAAGCAAATCCCAGAGATAAAATCAGTCTGGGGGAGGAGCGGGGACCCACAGCTGTGAAGGCATCATTTCAAGAAGCAGCTTCCCTCCCTCCCTTACATAAACATGACGTCAAAGTCACTGTAAACCTGCAGCTACCCAAACAGTATTCGTTGTGTCCTAGTGCATGGCACAAAGTTCACTACTGACTTCAAAGGAACAGAAAGATACAGAGAAATTTTACCTTTAATTTGCCGTGTTGATATAGATCAGGGAGATTTGTAGGCTTTGATCTTCCCTTATTTAATTAAGCTCAGATGAAGTCCAGTTGAAACACGAAGTTTCAGCTTCGGCAGGGGACTCTATGGCCCAGCAGAGTTTTCACCAGTCTTTCATCTCCTCCGATCAAAGCACCTTACCCTGACCCAGCTGATGTCAAATTATTCTGATTCAATCCCAGTGAAGAACTATCTCTTATTTGCGACTAGGGCTTCCTGTGAACATCACAAAGGTATCTCACACGGAGGAGCTACACTGTTGTTTACCATTTTTGCTCCAAAATACATATAAAAGAAAACAGACCTTGACTACTCTGCAAGTAAGGGCCCCAGCCAGAGTCCTTTAAATGCAGGGAGAATTACATGCATCTTGAATCAAGATCTAATATAGGCTTCAATTTTTCTCTGATTTTGTTGCTAATTTTTGCACCTGTAAAGAATTAAAACAATGATTTTGAGCATAGCTGGCCTGAGGATAAGTGGTCTGATTTAGCTTCTTATTAAGCAATTGTGCTCAGCTTTCGCAAATTCATCATTTCACCTGAACATGTTAAAGATGAGTCTAAAACTGCCTGTTCTCCAAAAATGTCATCTCTGCATGTTACATCTTCTTTCCTGATTTTTTTTTTTAACCTCATTTTCATCAGAGGGAAACTTTGGTGTCACAGTGACAATACTGCTGTAACCCACAAAGCATGGCACCTGATTAGAAAACAATGTTCACACTTTTGAAAAGAAACACCACCAATCCATAGGTCCCAAGCAAAACCTTGAGTCTACAAAGAGCTCTGCAGGAGCAGCCCCCTTATTCTGGCCACTGGTGTGAAGTCCCATCAATTCAGAAGGACTTTCTCATGTAACGTTCCTTCAGGGCACACAGGTGAAGGCTATGTCTCATCTGCAGCCCCCTCATCCTTCAGTGGAGGTGCACAGCACTACTGTAGACCACCCAAAACCACCAAATATCATGGCTGTAGCCACCCATAGCTGAAAGAATGCCTTTATGATCCAGACTGATTTACCTTCCCTCTAGAGAGTGTGGTGGTGTGGTCTCAGCAGGCTTATAACAACCTACGAGGGCCATGGGGACATGAGGTGGGCAGGACACACACAGCAAGTCTGGTTTTCCACCATCAAAACTGTTTTTGCATTGCAGTATTGACAAGTCAAACAATGTTCAGGTGCTTTGAGAGGTCAGGTGCTCCAGTTAATTATCAGGGAAATTAGGAGCACCCCACCACTGACCACATGCAAAGCCAAGGTTCCTACTGAAGGCCTCAAAATTATCTGTCTGAAGACTACTCATCACCATAAGGGTCTGTGTAAATGTTGCTCTAACTAATGGGATTTAGACCCGTGCTTGCTAACACTATCACAATCACTTCCTTTTTTTGCAGGAGGAGGATCTTGGTGTTTCCTGAAAGCAGATGTGTCAATGGGAGTTAAATGTCACCAACTACCTTTGGCTGATTAAACTATGTTTTGCTACATCTGATACAATTGTAAGAGTGCACCACGCTGATAAGGCACACGTTTTGCACAAAATGTCACGCGTGTTTATTAGTAGATTAAGCTGCAGCAGGTTTAATTTTAGATCTTTTGATTCAAGTGGTGCAATGAAGATTAAATGTTAGACATTATTAAAGATGCAGATGTGGTTATATTGAATTATAAACCTCATTAAGTGCAGTGTCCTAGACAGGCTTGTGAGATAAGCTACAAAGGACTTCCTTACCTCATACTAAAGTTATTAAAATATTAAAAGGTAAATTCAATCATAAAAATATTATGATAGAATGAAACTGATACTTTAAAAACCTTATTACAAAAGGCTACATTCCTTTCATGTATAATTACTTCCCTCTCAACTTAGATTGCTGGATTTGATATTAAAATGCAAGTATTTTTCCTCTTTTGAACACGCATAAAAAGCAAATACAATGGAGCCAAATTTCTTTCACTCCTTTCAGCACCTGAGTCTTGAAAGGTCCTGCTCCTCATTGTCAAGCATTGAATTCTCATCGACATTGAAGTTATCCACCAACAATTTTATCTGGTAGCACAGGCATCCCCACTTGCCATGGATGAGTGGCTGAGACGCAGCTATCAAAGGAAATTTATGAAGAGATTTTGGAATGTCTGAGGTGCCTACATTCAGAGAAGAGACCAACAACATAGAATCTGGCAGAGATTCACAAAGAAATAAAGGAGGATTTTCAGATCTTCTCATCAACTTCTTTAACATCAGACAATTGCTATAGCCTTCATTTTGTAGAACAGCAAGGGCTACACAGTGGAATTTGAAAAGTCAAAAAAAAAAAAAAAAAGTTTAGAGTTAATAAATTATTTTATGAGGCACATAATGAAGCTGGGGGGCTCATTGCGATGAGATGTGGAGGTTCCATGTCATCCCACTTCAAAAGATTTCCTATTGGCATGGATAATGAGAAAGAATACCACTATGTTGCTGCTGAGGATGAACGATCTATAAGAAATAAAAACGTTGCTGGCCCAGAGCATCAGCCAACCACTGACTGATTGCGGGGGTAGAGAAAACCCTCCCGTGGGAATTCCTTAATTGCTCGGCCTTCCTTGCAAGGGTTTGCTCTGGCTCTTACTATCAAGACCAAGGTATTGCTTTGACCTAGTAGGACAATTGCAGCTCTTTCACGCTACATGGAAGTAGAAACCACTTCACACACCAACAGTGCTTTTGCAGATTTTATCGAAACCATATGAACAGCTGTACCTAAGTTCTGGACACATTCCCACCACTTCCAGTAAGCATTCCTTCGTTGCAAGATGAGGTATGAGCTATTGAGCTATGCTAACACCATCATCTGACCGTTAGGTTTTGCAAATGAGCAACTTGCCCTTCCCCGTTTAAAGGATACCAACCATTTGTCCTAGCCTGGACCACCTTTTTTAAAAAAGCCCATTAAATCCTTCAGTGCAAGTTCCATGGTTTTCTTCTATTTTCCTGTTACACCTCTTTGACTGAATTAGATAAAGGCCATCCTAATACACTGCAAATGTAGAGACAGTGATATTAATTCTCATCTGCTCGATGACTGCATTTTTAAAATCATGCAAGAATTTAAAAGCGTTTTCTGTAGGTACATTATGTGACTTGAATGAACTAAGTGACCACAACAGATTTGATTCATGATAAGATATCTGAATTAGCTTGTTTGCGAGACTTGCTAGATCAGATAACCTGACTTGTCTTTCAGCACAAAGAGCAGGTCTCTTCAGATAAAGCTGGAAAAAAAAAAAAAAAGAAAGAAAGAAAAAAAAAAGGACCAATTGATTTGATTGCATTATATTTTACATTAGATGATCCTTTTGGGATCCCTATAAAAGCTGGCATTGATTTAAAGCTATCTGTCAATGACTCAAGGCACTTGATGTCAAAAATGGCAAGATAAAAAAGCTTGTTATACAAATAAATCAAATAAAGAGAGGGCTACAACAATGATTTTTGTAAAGTAGGCAATCACATTCTAGTATGTTAGAGTCTGATTATTGCGGCTGTAATGAGGATCTGAAAATAAAAAAAATAATATATCTCACTTCTACTAGGAAGGGAATAGGGGAAGTGGGAAAGCAAGACTTGTAGCAGAATATCCAAGTCTTTTATAAGATTTTTGTGGTAGAGAGTTACAAATCCTCTTGCTTCTCTTTAGCTGTTTCTCTGTATGATAACCTGAACATTTTTAGGAACTTTTATCTATAGTAATTTTCTCCTATACATAAACCAAGTTGTATTTTGCATGATTATATTTTTTTTGTATCAAGTAGAATAAAACAACAGGATTTAAAGGGAAATATCATTTGCTTATGAGAGTTTCCGAGAAATAGCATGGTTGGGTATTTTCATCTTTGTTTCCTTGCCTTTTGCAATTTTAATTTGGGAAAGCGCATACACTGTGAAACGTTTACTTAAATATTCCATTGTTAGTCCATGCTCCAGGAAGAAAAATAATAATAATAATGTTACTTTAAAGTTCAGTTCTTATGGTGTGGTTTGTTTTTTTTTTTTTTTTTTTTTTTTTGGTGGGTAATTTGTTAGCAGGAAAAAAAAAAAAAAATCAAGGCTCCAACTGAGAGCACTTTGGAAGAAGGCAGAAAGTAATAAAGCACCATCATGAATTCAGATGTTGCAGGCAGAGCTACTAAATAAAATACACAAACGGGGCAGCTGGGACTGTTGCCTTTTCTTCTGCTCTGTAAACATAGGTCTGCAGAACATAGATTGCTTCCGTAGCTGGAAGTAATAGCAGCTCCCATATCCTCTTTGAGCAAAACCAGTCATGACAACATGATCTCTTGCACAGCCTGTACTTTTTAGCACACGGACAATTGCAAGATGACTCACCATGCTTTTAATTGCAGCTTTGATCATTAAATCTTTTTTGAATTACTGAAGACTCTATTTCCGCTTTTCAGTTACAAAAATCATCAGAAAAGGATTTGAGGTTTCAGGTTAGAAGGTTCAGCTTTTCTTTTAAAATCCCAGCTTGACTCAGTGAGGAACCATAAAGTGCTGCAAACACTAGGACAAAGTAACAACACCAGACCAAATTCCTTAGCCTCTAACATCCTATGTTGGCATCTACCTCTGTATCTCATCTGCCATTTCCAGGGGAGAATTTTTGTTGCTTTGGTAACCTACTGAAACACCAACTGTCTTATTTGCATTGTAGTTGGCCTGCTTCTGGCATGAGTTACCCATAGCTCTTTTTGGATTAACCAGATGCTGGTAGTATTTTTCAGTGATGTTTCATCCAGTAGTCAAGTAAGACACCACTAGATGGCTCAAGGGACTGGTAGGCTGTATCTACTGCAGCAGGTCTCCAGACAAGGCACTTGGTGGCGGCCCCCAGGAAGTCTTTGGCCACGGAGGAACTGTTCAGGAAACAGAAGAAAGGACCCAGCTTTGTCCTGTTTGGGACAGACGTCCATCAGCAGGGTCCCAGTGGTGCTATGCACTGACACTCCTCTTTGCACTCACCTGGGGACAGTGGTGTGGAGGTGCAGGCATCTGGCACAGAGCAGACCCCAGCCTTGAAGTAGCAACCTTTAGGTAAAAGGAGCATCTCCATAGGTACCATTCCTTTGCAAACATGTCCCCATGAATGTGGTGGCAGCCTTTGCACCTGAACAAAACACTGTCAGCCACACCAGCAGACAAATCAGCAGGAACCTCTCTCTGCTGAGCACACACCACTCATACCCCACACCTCATGAAGTGAAAGGGCAGATTTTGTTTCATAAAGGGCCTGCCCTGTTCTAGCAAAGCCCCATTTCTGTGTGATGCATCATCAGTCAGTGGAGGAAAAGGATGATCCCTCACTGGCACGAGTACATAGCTCAGAAATTCTCATTCTGGCTCTATTCCCTTGCACAGCCACACAAATCCCAAAGCAACTTGTCGGTGACTTTTAATTCAAGCTGAAGATTAACGCAGTTGGTAGTCATAATCACCAAATGTTTTCTCAGTGATGTAAATCCCTTCCCCAATGGAAACCCAGGACCTTGCCACAGCCCAGCTTGCGAGGACAGTTCCTCTGTGCCCACTACGTGCGGAGAATGAATTTAAGCATTAGCTTAATGGGCTTTTAAGTCTCCCTGGTCATCAGCCCCAGAGAGGTGCATCCAGTCGGCTGCTTCTAATAGTTAATTTGTTTCACAATTGGAGAGGGAATTTTTTCTCTTTAGCAAGCTCTTTAGTGGGAACACTTCTCCCCTAACTAACATCAGATCTTTCTGACTTCCGAAGAGTCACTTTAGATTTACATACAAGGGAGGCGAAACTCAGTTCCTTATTAAACAACTGAGTTTGTCTGCCAAATGAAGTGCAAAGAAAGAGCAAGCAAATTATAAATAATGTTGATAAAAGCAGTGAAAGAATCACACTTCTTATCCAACTGTTCTTCTGGAGTAATTCCACCTTTGTACAGTCTTAGCCCTACACCAGCACTTCTTCTCCCACTCCTCGGCAATCCTCAGGTGGGCACAGTCTTGCTCAAGTCAAGAGGAACTTCCCCTTCTTATGGGGAACGGTAGGAGTTGTAGTATTTTTAATATTTAAACAAGCTTAACATACCTAGTAAATAGAGATTTGTAAGCTACAGAAACCTGGTAAGCCTTAACTGAAATGCAGCAGTACAGTAACCAATTTATTTGGGATCTTTAGAAGTGAAAAATGGGTCAGTCCCATTATTAACAGAAACCTTCTAGCTGCCAAGAGAGCTTTCGGGCAGCCAAGGACTCATTGGTAGGAGTTTCCACAAATCTTGTTTTTGTCAGACTTCTCACAATAGGGCAACATAATCAGGTGAAATTAAAATGGCCCAGTGTTAGATAGTCAGCAAAAAAAGAGGGCCCAGCCTTCAATTAGTGTCACCACTAACAAGCCTTGTGAAAGATAATATAATGGATCTTGGCTGATTTCCTGCCAAGTTCCCCAGACCTCACTTTGCTTTTTTGACTTTACATGCAGTATCATATTTAGCAAGACTAATGAGCCTGCATTCCTCTAATGGGCCCACCCCAGCATGTGAGGTTTTCTTTTTCTTTTGTTGATCTCCCTTTCTCAAGAAATCAATGTTTTGAAAAAGACAAAGAATAAGGTCTTTGCAGCATTATCACTCCAAGGTCTCTGCTCTACCCTTACTTTCAGACTTTCAGAGCACACGAATCATTTTTGCCTTGCAGTTTTAGAGGAAATGTTAAAAAAAAAAAAAAAAAAAAGAAAAGATATCTTTCTGTGGGGTTGGAAATGTTTTGCTCCTGCTGCAAAGGCCCAGTACAGCACAAATTGTTACACTTAATTGGGGAAACTGATGGAAGCAAACAGAGAAACACAGGAGAAATAAAAGGAAAATATCATCAGAATTCATACAAGAAACCCTTTCTCTGTTTTCTAAAGCAAAGGGTATGAGCACAAGCCATCCTTCATCAGTGAGGCATTCTCAGCTTCATTTGTGAAAGCTCTGCTGGAGAGACGATGGGTTGTAACAAGCCTTCTGTGCAAGCAGAGATAAAGGCAGCTCCATAGCCTGAGACCTGGAGCAAAAGCAGAAGCAAGACAGACCTATTTTGGTGGACCTGTGTTCGTGTTAGAGAACATTTAAATAAACGGGACATACACAAGTCCAGGGAATGAAATCATGAGTGCTGAGGGAGCTGGCTGACTTCACTGCAAAGCCACTCCTGATTATCTCTGGAAGGTCATGGTGATCAGGAGAGGTTCCTGAGGACTGGAAGAAAGCGTCACTCCTGTCTTCCAGCCTCAGCCATTCTGCAGCTCATCACACCCAATGCAAATCACATGTAGCTCTCAAACAGGCCAAGCTCTCAAACAGGCCAAGCAACACCCCTGTTCAGCTGCATCTAGCAAAAGGCCATGCTGGTGAAGAAGCTGCAGTGTAACCAGAGCTGGGACAGAAGCAAGCAGGCACTACAGAGGGCAGTGTGTCCAGACTGCTTGGAATTCAGCATAACATTCAGCCCATGTCCATTCAGACATCAGGCAATGGGGCTCCAGGGGTAGCCCTGGCACTGACCCCTCTCAGAGACCCCAGGGGCATCTTTTAAGTGTCTGACAGCCCTTGGCAACATGAAGGATTTGGTACAGGATTTGCAACTTCAACCAAGTCGCCCACATATCCTGCATTTTTGCTTCCTAGACAAACTAGTAATCAACAGCAAGAAGAGAACAGCTCCGCTTCACTTTTGGACATCACAAGAATCAACAAAGGTAATGACTACTACAGTTTTCTTAAGGCATTAGTATTAATAAAATTCATTCTGAAGGCCGAGACATTAAGCACTAAGCAGATGATGAGCTCCGATTGCAGCAATTACTGATTGACTACGTAATGTACCCTGGCTTTTGCTAATGTTGTCCTTGTCCTCTTCTCCCCACTCTTTGTCTCTTCTCCAACTCTTAACTACATCTTTTTAGGCAATGGGCAATGGACTGCAGAATGAGACTTCATGCATGAGGTCTTTGGTTTGTTGATCACAGTTCCCCAAGTTCCACTCTTCTAGTGATTTTTTTTTTTTTCACTTCTTTATTTTATGGGGGTATTTATAGGGTCTCGGCCCTCTATCCATCTTTCTTTTTTCACAAAGCCTGTAGGGACACAATTACCTAGAGCACTTTTTACGCCTTTGTGAAGTGAAACCATCTAATGGGTTCTGATACCATCAGTAAGGTCATTTTCCTTCATGTCAAAAATAAATGCCTGATATGAAAAATTTTCCACAATTTTCTTCATAACATTCTTTTTTAGAAGTTTGGATAAAATCCTTGGGCATTAATCTGCTTTTGGCACTCCAGAGAAAACTTCTTCCTTAAAGAAGTGCAGTACATATGAGGACATAGCCTACAGAGCCAGAATTTGAAGCAGAAGTAAAAATCAAGTCTCTTGGTGAGACTTAGTCAAGTCAGCTGCTCTGCTGTTCATATTTACACAGCAGTAGTGCTCAACTCTAGAATTAAAATCATCTAACACACTTTCATAAAGGTCAGGCAGCAGATGCTGCCACTAGACCTGACAGACTCGCTGATAAGCTTCACTTCCAAGCAAAGCTTATGAGAAGAAAACAAACCATCAGCGTTTAGTATTTCCAAAAACACATGTGCATACACAAGCATACATCTTAGCAGTAAGTTTATTTCTTCATTTTTAGTAGAAATATGCACTGCTGAGTCTCAACCTTTTGAAAACCATGCCACACGCACTAAGTAAAATTGATATTTTAAATGAGATATGTGACACTACTGTGAATAGCAATTCTTTAAGTACAGTCAAGTGTTTGTGTAGCTAACGGCAAATGAGATGTGTTCTGAAGAATGAATGGATTTTGCTCTAATATACAGAATATCTTTGCATAGTAATAATGGAAGAAAAATCAAATTATTCCACAGTATAGTTAGGCATTGAGTGCAGTTATATGAGAATATAAATTGGAGAGAAAAGGGCCATATCTTTGCATTCTCAACAATCTTTTATAGGTAATGAATTGTTTAGAAAATTTAGCTAAGGAAAAGCCTTTGAATTGGAGTCTGGAAGTCCTTCAGGGTATTCTTAGAGGTTATCTCTGCAAGGCAGGTGGATGAGGAAAGAGACAAGCTTAACCCTATAAAAATAATTATGATATATTATTAGAAACTAATGGCAATCTTTTGGAGTCTTTTCAGCAAAGGCACCACTGGCTGCAATTTCTCTCTGTCATATGCATAAAAAAGGAACTCCTAATGAAGCCTACATTCTGGTAATTTCTCAAACTCTGTGAAGTTAGCAAGAAACTTTCTGAACCTGAAACTTCACATACTTCAGCATATTTCCATGCTACTATTAATGGAAACACCCTACTCAGGCTGCATGCAGCAAGCTTCAGTCCTTAAATCAGCATTAGAAACCTGTTGAGACCACCTGGTCTCGTAGATGGAGTGTGTACCTATGGTGAGATGGTTGGAAGGAACTTGATTTGGAGGCACCATGGTCGTCCCTCTTTCTCCTGTTCTTGTACCCCAGGAAGAGAGAAACATAACTCTTTATGAAATTTCCCTTGTTGCATCACCATGTAGGATACAACTAAGACACTAAAGCTGCCACAGGCATGTATATACTGAGGCAAGAAAGGTCTGGATGTCAAAGTGGTGAAGGGAAGCTGAGGAACAAGCTCCAGTGATCGGATGAGAGGTTGAAGGCAAATGGGCATGGGTGACCAAACCTAGAAACACTGATCAAGCACTACATCTTAGACTTGAGCTTGAGAGAAACGGACTTCCATGATCCCTTCAACAGTGAGAGCCCACCGTTGCCATTTTGAGAGCAGGATTAGCTCAGGTCAGTAGTTTTACCACTTGCATGTGGAGGTCAATGACTTTTTCTGCCATCATGAAATAACCATATCTTTACATGCAATGGAATGGTAAATACTTATTTTCTCAAAGTGAATTAGAATAATTTAACTGAATGCCATGTATCTGCATTCTGGACTTCCTCTTTCTTTCATTGCACGATCTTTAAATGATGACATGACCTCAACAGCACATATGAATCTTCAGTGCAAAGACTCTGAATTGAAGCCAAGTTTAATTATAAAACAAAAATGTCCACAAGGAGAGTGAATTAATGTTCTTTGTACAAAAGCAGAAGAGGCTGTAGTGCTCTCAGGAGAATGTTACATACGTCATAAACAATAGCAAAAACAAAGCTTGTGCGAATGGGAAATTTCTGGGAAATGAGTAACATGGTGAGCTAAGAGATTTTCTTTTTTGAAGGCATTTGCAGAAATGGAATATAGGAGGAAACAGAAAACATTAGAATGTTAACATTGAAGCTAGCTAATACTTTTAGTAAGAACAACAGGCCATCTCCATCTATGAAGACAGTCTATACTCAACTAGGCATGGCCCTGGGCAACCTGCCAAACGAGCCCGCTAGAGCGGGGGGGGTGGATGAGATGATCTCAAGGTCCCTTACAACCTATTCTATGATTCTGTTGCACTGAAAGTATCAAAATATTTTTTCTTTATATTTTCAAAGTAAGTATTTCAGCATTTCTGCTTCAAGCAGGGGAGAGTGCAACTAAAGATTTCCCTTCCAAACTCAATGACTCTAGAAGTGCTAATATATTTCTGAAGTTTTAAACTGAGATATGGATTTACATTTCAGGTTGAGAAGATAAACTATTTATTTTTATTTTTTTTTAATTTGTGGGGAGGGAAAGACTCAGCAACTTACAAAATAAATGTCTTTCAGTCTGAGCCAAAAGGAAAAAGTTTTTTTTGTTTGCTTTCCTAAAGGTTTTTTGTTTTGCTAAGATAAGAACATATGCTTTTAGCCTGATTTTTTTTTTTTTTTTTTTGAGGTGGGGGAGTGGGAGGAGAGAATTTTAAGACACCCTTGGAAAAGAAAAAAAAAAAGAAAAAAAATCTTTTTTTCCATTTCTGTTTCTAAATACAGTTAAGGTTACTATTTTCTTGATTTCTAACATCAGTTGCATGATGAAAAAAAAAAAAAGTGGAACCAAACCACAGGGACACAGTTCTGGATTTTGGAAGAAATTCCAACTAACTTGGAGCATGAGAAACCCCAATCTATTATTTCACTTCTTGAAAGATGAAGTGAAATATTAAATTTCCATCCCATTTCTTCTGCTTAGACTTGTCCAAACAAATTAGAACATTTCAGGAACTTTTCCACTTTCTTTCATCTATCTGGTTATTCCAGAAGAGCTCACATGTACTATTTCCTTTTCTTATCCAATCACTTGAATAACATCTGCCTTCTTCCTCAGCTTCCTAAAATAACTACCTTTGGTTATTTGTTTAGCTACCTCAGGTTAGAAAAGATTTTTCATTCTCCAGTCCAAAATAGCAGTCAAGTAATGAACTTGGGGCTCATCCCAGCAAATATTTAATTTGGCAAGTGCTAAGTTTTAACTTGTGATATCTCATCTTTGCATTCAAATATCTAAAACAGGTGATACATGCATAATGCAAAAAGCTAGAAGTAAACACCACAGCATTTAGAAAATAGCTCCAGGTTTTTTCCATGGAATTTATTTCTGCTTAAAATGTCAACATAGAATAATTGTATATTTTGTTTAGAGTGACAGCTGAATTTTTCACGTATTTGCTGTCTTTTGATGGCAGATAAGTGGGAAGGGAAATGCACTCTCTGAAGGCTTTTATCAATGAAAATCACAGTCAGAAAATTGCACCATGGAGCACAGCAATATTTCCATACTTTACTGCATTTACAGAGAGAAAACTGTCATTAGGGCTAACAGGGTGTCATATAAAAAGTGATGTTTCTTTTAATGGTTTCTTTATTTGGCCAGAATATTTCCCTGTACAGTTGCAGGGGGTGGGAGGCCATTAAAGCGGAATTTAATGCATTAGGCTTTTCAGTGAAGTGCAGCTAATGTTTTAACAACGGGATCCAACAAAATTCCTTCCAGCTCTGTAGACTGTGATAAAACCCAGGATGGGACAGACTCACCCTAGGGAATCTGTTCACCTGTATTGCATTTGAACAAAAAGGCCACTATCTTGAACTGAAGAGGGAGCAGAAACACTTCTATGAAGCCTCGCTCTGCTGTACAAACATCCCTTGTTCCCAGAATATCGGGATGGTTCTTCCTGGTGCCCTTCATGCATGGTTTGTAGAGCAAACATATCAGGAGAGCATCAGTAAAGGCAGCTGATGCAACCACCATTTCCTGGGAAGAAGTTTGAGAGGGCTGTTTGTTTGTTTTGGAGTCCTCTGGAGTCCAACTGAAAGGGAAACCCAAGGCATCTCAAGAACACACCTGTAAGTGTCCAGACCAAGGGAACACAGGGGCTGCACTCCAGCAGGTGTGCTCACTGCTGGGCACCCACCTGGGCTGCTGCAGGACCCCTGGGGTCTACTCCTGCCCTCCTACCAACTCAGGTTAACTAAAGCTGCCAAAGCCCTAACTGTTTTTGCTAAAAGTGAGGCCTGACTCATAATAAAAGTCACTATTTCTGCTGTTAGGAATGAAATTCCCAACAAGCAGACTCCTGTGGATTCACACGAATCATCACAGCAGCTGTAAAACCATTTCATCTCTCTATGACTCAGTCGCACTGCGAATATTTCAATTACTTGCAAATTTTATAAACAGAGCTATTCTGGGATCCGTTGGAAGCACTGGTCTCCTTCTCCAAAGGCCGTAGTTAGTCCAGTCAGTCCTGGCTTCATCTGCCAGGAGCCCCTTCATCTTGGGAAGTATCTCACCTTGCTGCTCCCCCTTCATGCAGTGGCTGTGGCTGCTCATGCAGGAGGCGAAGCAAAACATCTCCTAAAACCCAGCACACGGGATCCAGCCACCAGTGCAGCACCATTTGTGCTCTCCATGGATTATTACAATAATAAAGGCAGTGGCTGCCTGAAACAGATTTCTTCTCAGCATAGAGGTGAAAAATAGCCGAGCCTCCTCTGCCATCTGAGTCTGGCAAGTGACAAGAAAAGCTGCACCCATTCTCTTCCAACCAAGTGACTTGAAACAAACAAACAACAAAAAAACTCAAGTGCTGCTTCCGACCCAAAATATTATTAGTACTAACATGGGTGTGCTTTAACCAATTGCCAGGGAAAAGTTAACTGAAAAAAAAAATGAACAAGACCTCTAAAAATTCTCTGTCTACACCCTGACTATCCCAAATACCTTTAAGCTGCAGCTACAATACCTGGTATTACAGGAGGCCCCTGAGGTAACATTGCAGTTAATGAAAGTCCCAGCCCAAACCATTCATTTTGCAAGCCCAGGGCAGGACCCCAGCCTCTCCGTGAGAGCAGGGAGGTTGCCTGGCTGATCCTGGGGACAGCAGCTAACCATTTGGCTTGTTTCTATTAGGAAGAATGCAATTCTGGGTGGACTCACAGACCTGAAGACTCCATTTATTCCCTTTTGCTGGAATCGCCTCATGGTTCAGGCATTATTTTCTCCATACAGAACTATCAGAGGATGATTTGTTTTTGTGTTTCATACTATGGCTTTCATCTTTAAAGCGCTCCCCTCAACTATTTACCTAATCCCCACTCAGCATTCAGAAATATCACGCACAGCAAGTATGAAACATTTTTCTTGTTCTGCTATATTCAACTCTCCAACTAATCCTCCAGTAAGGAGCTGGTTTTCTCTTTACTTGGGATACTTCAACATTCCTCTAAGAGCTGATAGAAATACTGCAGAAAATAACAAGTGGTTTTATTAACTTCATAATAATTGATTGGATAGAGCGGAGCTAACTCTCTCTAAAAATATACAAAAATAAAATTAATAAAAAAAAAAAAAAGATAGCCTAATGCCCATAAAAGCTGAGTTTACTTTTAAACAAGCTTACTTTCAATTGGGAGGCAACAGGGAAAGAGATAATGGCTCTCAATGGGCAAAACTCTCAGACACTTCACTGTACAATGTTGTAGCCAAAGTGCTGCAGCCTTATTTTTTAATTTAAATTCTTAAGAGACACAAAGTAGAGGAAAGTCAAAGACTCTCACAAAAACATGACCGTTGTCCTTTACATTTCTCTTCTTCCTCCTGTTAGGAACCCCACTGTCTCTAGTTCTTTCACAAATGAAGGAATTAAAGTGTTGAGTAGGGCTTCAAGGAGAAGAAGAAAAATGTTACATGAGCAGGTAGCGGCGCGGGCCCAAAGTCATCTCCTCAGAGCCCATCTGTCTGCCACCCGATATGGGAAAAGTCTGCAGAATGACTTAGCTGCACTTAGCTCATGGTCACTCCCTCGCAAGGAAAGTTCTCAGAAGAGATGTGGAAAAAAATAAATAAATAAAACCAGAGATACTGATTAGAAAAGACGTAAGGGCTATTTTCTCATTGGCCCAAGTAATACCTTACTAAGGTTGCACACTTCCGACACTTTCAAGCACATTTCCTCTTGGCGCCCAATTATCACAGAAACCAAGTAAGGCAATCAAATTCTGCCCAACCCAACCACTGGGATTTTCCCAGCAGAGGAAATATCTTTATCCAAAAAAAAAAAAAATCCCTATGACTTTTCCTACATTTTACAGATAATTCAGTTGCTGTTACTTTACAAGAGTAGATCTAGTAGGTTTATTTGGTCAGTATATTTTATTCTGGTCTTTAGCATATAATTGCTTATCTTTCCCAAAAAGGTAGACCTAGTACCTTCACTTTTCCTCAGAAGAGTTGTTTTCAAGGGATAACTACACAAAAATATGGTATAAAAATATGAATAAATTATTCTGCAGCTTTTCAGAACAGAATAATTGAAAAAACCTTACAGATCACCCAGTTCATTTCCCTGATGATAAAAGACCAAGAGGTTTTCATGTGATATAAACCTACAATATGAAATTAAATATTACTTGAACATTCTCCTGTCTCGTAAAGAGGATTAAAAATAAACAAAAAACTTTCCATTGTATCATTGACCTGATCACAGAACTTAGACTACTGTTGCCAGAAGTGCTACCTCTCCAAATTCATGTTTTTAGCATAGCTGTGTGGAAAAATGAACAGTTTGACTGCAGAGTGTGATATCAGTGTTATGCCAAAGCCCAGCTCTGTGTACATATACGTGAAGGTGGGGAAATGAATTAGAGGTACTTACCACCAGTGCTTGCTGGCTGTAGGAAGATGAAGTGTAGGATATTCTAAAATGTGTTCCACAAAACACACTATCACATCATAAAAAACTTTGAGATTAACAATTCATTCCACTTGAACTAAGAAGTGGTTTGAAGTAAAGGCACTATCATTTCCCATGACTGTCATACTTCACAAACACCAGGAGACACTGAAATGAAACTTCCTTTGTTTCACAGAAGAAAACGCTACTCTGGAAGCAATCAGTGGTCAGCAGAACATAATAGCAGTTGACATTTCAGGTCAATATGAAAGCAGTTTGGAGCCAGCCATTTTGGAAGCGCTCCAGTTTGTCACTTCATTGCTAACGAAGACAATGTTGCAACATGTTTTGTTTAATATAAAAACTAGGATAGGATCATGGGAGAATTATTTTCCTCTTAACTTTGCCCCCCTCCAGCCCTTTTTTCCAAATGCAATTGTTCTATTTTTAAAACACTCATTTGTTCTTATTGTTTTTGCATCAAGTTGGCAGCTCACCCATCTGTCTCCCACTGTGCTTAAAACGATGTCACGATCCTGCCGTCCCAAACACAGTCCTGATGTTTCCACTGAGCTAAAATACATCTGCAGTGACAGCTTTCTCTTACGAGTGAAGCTATTTTTGAAACAATGACAAACTCACCAGTCTGATTTCAGATGCATTTACCAAAAAAATCCAGTGCCACCACATGCAAGGCACCAGGAAGTTCATTGATTAGAAGAAAAATAATAATAATAATTAAAAAAAAAGAAAGAAAGAAAGAAAGAAAGAAAGCTTGTTTAAAGAGATCCTTACCTTCCCCACGCACCTTGTTTGATAGCAATGACACAGAAAGGTGGTTGGAAAATGAGGCTGCCTGTAGGGCTGCCCTTCACCTCGGTCCCACTGTGACCCCTTGAGCAGGCCCAGCTCCAAGGAGACCCTGTGGAGACCCTCAGGTCTGTGACAGAAATACCAGGTGAGACACGCTTGGAAAATAACTACTTGCTCCATGCCAGCTGGGAAAGAGACAGAAAGTGAGCAGGTAACTGAACCAACTTGTCAATGAAAGCCTGTTTCAGCATTTCAGACCCAATCCTTCAAGTGACTGAAGGAAGATCCTCTATTTTGCAGCTTCTAATTAAGGGACTAACCCTCTCTTACGGACAGAATCAACCTGCACGTGCTTTTATTTGCCTAATAGCAGTGAAATCCAGAAAAAAAAAAACAGAGACTGAGTTGCTTTCTTACTCTTAGAGGTCTCCTCTGTGAATTAAGCCAGAGGCACACACTTGCCGTAGGTGTTTTCCATGGAATAAATAGGTTTGACAGATGACTATATCTGGCAAGAGCTGCACCCAAACTTGTTGATTTTGTGTTATTTTTTTTTAAGAAACTCAAAGCAGGGACACTGAAGTGAACTGAAGGAACTTCTACAAGAAGCAACAGCCAGGCCAGTCTCCTCAGAGGGACAAATCCCAAGGAGATGATTTTTTTTCCCTATTACATTAATGAATATTCTGTCACTTTAGTAGGGCAGGCATAATTGTTCAAGCTGCTATGCCGAGACTAATTGCCCTGTCACTTACAATTAGAGGTGCTAATACAGTCATTAAGACATTACAAATGGCTCCTGAACATCCTCTCAGGTCACCATGATGTACAGAGCGCCCCAGCAGATTAGAAAAGGGAGGAAGAGACTGGGGACCTGTGCAGGTCACAGTGCCACAGGAAAACATGCCACAGCCTTTTCTGCAAAATCCTCCCTGGATGGCCAAGCTGAAGGGAGACCCAGGTGTACCCCAGCAAGTTGTCCTTTCCCTGCAGACAGAAATGTCCCCATCCTGACAGAGCCTGCCTGCGAGACCCACCAGCCCATCTTCGAGATGCTGCAGGGGCCTCAGGCTCCTGGGCAGAGTTAGCCCTCACAACGAGACTGAGAGTTCATTTATAGACTTTGCGAAGGGAAAAGATCATCCTGTAATTGATTTCTTCTGTCCACAGAGCAGCCAACATATAAGACAGTGCAATGTGGTGCTCTTAATCCATATTCCGCAGCTGGTAAGTACAATTGCACCCATTCCCACAGAAAACTTCTCTCAGTTAATGAAACCATTAATACCTGGTGGATGCCAGGTTGGTGAGTGCAGCCTGTGGGGCTTTTGCCACGTTAGCTGGAAGAAGCTCCGTTTGCATGGAAGACTCCAAACTCCAACTATTTTCTGCTTTAAGATGATTTGGAGGTGCTATTTTTCAAGAGTTCAATTTTTAAAATGAAGCAGAATAAAAATCCTCTAAAAATAAACCAGCTCCTCTGAAGAGGCTTGGCGTCCCCCTGTCAGGTTTCAGCAGCCAGGAGAGAGAACGGTCTGCCTGGCGTTGGATCTCAGCCACGAGGAAGTTCATATCTAATATAATCAGGCCACATTAGAAACAACTGAGCAGATAAGAAGCCAAATGCAACCCAAACCACAAAGCCTCCATTGAAAACGTGTTTTGACTTCAGAAGAGGGAGAGGAAAATGAAGAGAGGATTTCAGATTCGGGGCCCGATTCTCTTCTCAGTTGCCCCAGATTTACACCATTTACACTCCAGCAGAGTTGGTCCCAGTTCCCCTTTGCTGGAAGAAAGGCAAGTGCTTAGCTCCTATCAGCTGGAACAACATTTCCGATTTCTTCTCTCTTTCCTAATTGCCATTCAGAGGACAGTGTGATTTGTGTCACGTCCAGCCTTTCCCCATTTACTCTGAAGGTTAAAATGTCACAACGGGTGCAGAGTAACCAGCATTTGAAAAAAAAAATGTTTGTAGATACACAAGTCTGTTATTGCAGCTCCAATGAGAAAATAATGCTCTCTTTGTACCTGTTTTCTCTTGATAGACAGCTTAAATTAGGTTGCTGAATAACTCGGTACATAGAACAACAGTAAACCTGTCACAAAAGCATGTTAATCAAAGCACAACTGATACTTGACATCCCCCGGTGAAAGGCATTTTTACAGTGTTTCATTAACATTGAAAGGAGGATTAAAAGGCCTATTTCTTGATTAATGTCTCTCTCTGACTGGGAGACATAATCCTATCTGTAACCCCAAATTACTGGAAACAAAATTAAATTTCTGCCAGCAGATCATTCCAAGCACATATGACATTGAGCACTAAAGTATTGGTTTCTTTACACAGTTTATCCAACCTGCAGACACTCTGAGTTGCTGGAAGTGTAGTGGGAGCACCAAGGCTCCAGCTCCCAGGAGAGGCTGTGAAATAGTCCCTGGGCTCTAGGGGGATTGTACAAATATTTGGCCAATGTTTTTAGTGTCCAGAATTATTGTATATAATGACATGGGAAAATCTCTGGTGGCAAAGTAAATCGGATTGTTAAAGAAAGAGAAAATTTCACAGGGACCAAAGGTTAGAGAGAAGGTACTGGACCAGCCTTGCATGCCACACCAACTGCAACAGTGAAATATTGCAGCTGAAATAGTCAGACATCTTCAGGCTTTGCGAGGAGAAAAGGCAGCCAGTTTGGAAAAAACAGTACTGGGATTTCTGACAAGATATTTTCCTGTTCTCTTCCCACCAGGTGACAGGTACCCTCCTGGGACCCCCACGCTCTCTTTTGGCTAGCAGCATGGTCTCGAAGGCACTCTTCCTCCACACCATGCTTTTACTTCTGGAGCTGAAACCATCGGGCCAGGAATTGGGCATCAGAAGTGCACGCTCCCAGCTTGCCCAGCCCTGGCTCCCCAGCAGGGGCAGGGCACCTCTGGGATGTTTGCTTTCCAAACCCGTGTGACTTGCACCAGCAGTGCTTGGAAGCTGTCTGTGCCCAGGGGAAAGAACAAAAGATAATAAAACTGGCATTAATTTCAGCCTGTCCAACACCAGACAGGGCAAAGATGCTATCAGGTCAGTAGCTCAGCTGCAAACACAGCCCCAGCCACCTGCCAAGATCCCAGTTTCACAGGACCCAGTGCTCACTACAGGGACAAAATACAGCTAAATCCCGAGAAACCCAACACAGCCGTGTGTCCCACAAGGTAAAACCAAGCTAGATGCTCCATCCCAGTAGCAGGTGGGTGCATCCCCATGGAATTCAGCTGATGTTGCTTCCAAGGGCAAACACCAAGGGAGTGTGCAGCGGCCCAGGTGGCCATCACCTGCTTCTCTAAGATGGACTGGACCAAACTACACGCAGCTCTGCTGTCATAGCCACTTCTCCCTGGAAATGGTCTCTGCCTGCCTCAGAGTTTGTCTTCAGAAGACCATAGTTGAAGTAGAAGCTTAAATTTTCAGGGTACCAAAATGCACAAGACTAAGGGAGTCCTGGACTGCCAGCAGATGTGCCTCTATTTGTGTGTACCAGTATTCCCCTCACCAACACTTCCATTTTATTCCATCAAAGCCAGAGCTTTTCCCAGTGCAAACTACACGCTCTGAGCTGTTAACACCTTGCCTACGGCTACACCACGTTTCACAGCCAGCTCCGCTTTGATCTTCTCTTCGGCTGGTCTGAACCTCACTTCCCTCAGCCTCCTCTCCGACAGGCACTGCTGCGTCCCAGGGCTGAAGCCCTCTGCTTCCAGCCCCCGTGTGGGCACAGCCCCGGGACCTCCCGCCCCAACGTACTGCCAGACCACGTCAGAATTGGGCTCAGTCCTGAATATCTGGTAACTTTTCTTAAAAGCAAAACACCATTTAAAACTAAGCTCTGCAAGATGGCAGAGCATTAAATGCATGCTTTAAAAACACCATTGAAACCATGTGCATGTGTCTAACCTGGATCTCGGACCAGCCTTACTCCAGATTTCTGCAAAGCGGACAAGTTTGCAACCCATGCACTCCCTCCTTAATTTTTATTTCCCACTAGCTCCTTTGCACCAGCTGAACACCTCTGCTTTTACAACTGTTTTGTAGAGTCAGGTTAAAGCAGCCTGTGGAAAGGGCAGTGTTTAAGAAACACAGGGGGCCACGTAATCCTCAAAGTGTTTTAAGGGCAGTAAATAGCAGGACCCTCCCCTCCTTCCCATATGTGTTTCTTGGCAAACCCGGCAGCAAGTTAACTCAATATACGCATACGGGCAAGTGCATCTGAGATAGGAGCTTTGGGATACCTCCTTTTATAGGATCTATAATAATTTAATAAGCTACATGCTGTTCTGAGTGCTTTCATGGGACAGTGGGGCTGTTGTTGTTTTAGCCTTTATGGTTTTGCTAAGCTTTGAGCTGAGGGCATGAGACTGTACAGCAGTAAGTGCTCTGCAAGTTGCCTAGAACTTTCCATTATGCCATTCATATCACATAATCTTAGTGCTCTTAAACCTGACATTTCTTATGCTATATCCACTCCCCAAAGAAAAAGCTGTGTCTCTTGCAGCCATTTATAACATCCCAGTAGTTCTTAGAGGGTCTTACCAAAGGGCAGGCTTAAACTCTGCTATGGCAGGTAAAAATCTAGTCAGCTTTTTTCTTAAAGGAATAAAAAGAAATATATATCAGGCATTCAAAACTTCAGGGTGAAGACCTTTAGAGAAGGATTCAGCTAGACCTCCTTTTTGTAAATCCCACTTTAAATACTCAGTTTCTTCTGATGAAATAATGAGTCTCTCATTTGCAATCTCACTTGTAAGGAAATATTTACACTGCCATACACTGGCTTATTTATCTATTAAGGGTGCCATATGGCATCAAGATTGGCAATTTAAGTGGGAACAGACAACAAATAAATGGTGTAGAAAGCTAAACTTTAGACAGTGGAGAGGATCAGTTCAGGGATGAGCTTGAAGAGAGACAAAAAGAACAATTTCCCAAAGGGTGAAAGGAGTCTTGGGACCTCTGCAGCCTGCCTCACACAACACACCAGCCCACCAGCCCTTCCAGCCCCACACCAGGGCTCTGAGAAAGGAGAGGGGTCCGAAGGGGCGGCCAGGCAGGCTGATGGCTGTCAAGCAAGGAGAACCAATGCTCCCTGGTTCCTCCTGTGCCCATGGCAGACGTACAGAGCAGGCTTGGGTCAGAGGAACCATCTGTGGTGATCAGACAAAATTCAGCACAAATCAGTGTCTTGACAACACCTCTCCGAGCTCTAAAAGGCTGCTTTGTGGATGAGGGAAAAGCAAAACCTGTCTAGCAGCTCACTCTCTTGGGCTCCTCATATTACTGATGTTGGCGAGGGGGGAGGGAAGAACTTCAGACTGAGTTTCTCAGGCTCTGCCCTCATCTATGTTATGCTCAATTAAAATCTTCTGCTCTCATTTCTAAGCACAGACATGACTCGCTGGTGCACTACACAGGGGTAGAACTCATTAACCAAGGACAGGATCATCCTACTGATTTGCTCTCAACAGAAAACAACCAGGAGGGTCAGTGGGGAGGTGGAAGCTGTCAGAAGAAGGAATGGACAGGTTTAAATATTCTGCATTTCAACAGGGTTAAAAACAGCTAATTGGGTGACCCTGTCTTGATGAGGCAGGCTGCACTGGGATGTCCAAGGCAAGATACTTCACATGTGGAGCAAGAACAGGAGCTGCCGGCAGGTGCACACAGGCCCTACGTTGAAGCAAAGCCAAAAGCAGGCCCCACACAAAGGATCAGGAGACTTCCCCTGCTCAGTTTTGCCAGGTGCACTTGACCACCAGCTCGTCTGAGTACCCTAAATGACTCAACCCGCCTTTTATTTAACAGCTACCTCAACTTTTCCTATTTACAATGTTATTTATCACCATTGTCGTGCCTGGTCCTCATGCTCACTTTGGATTAGCACACACAAAGGCAGAGGTCAGCGCTGGAAAGAGGAGCCCCTCAGCAGCACGAGGAGGCAGCAGCATGACGAGAGGCAGCAAAGCACGTAGCAGTGACAGGGAGTCACATCTGCAGCAGTAGCTTTGGCTTCAGGGCTTAACCTGCGTACCTTAAGCAACCCTGTTACCCCCACCCCCAAAAAAAATTTAACTCCATTCCCTCTAGCTGGACAGCAGCTGCGAGTTGCTGGGGGCTGTCTCCTGTGATTCCTGACACTGCCTTGGTACCAAAGGCACCTACAGTAAAGGCGTGTAGGGCTAGGTATCTATCCCTTACTCAACATTTGATTTTAACAATAAGAAGGTCAAGTCCTTACGCAGCCTGGTGGCACCATCCAGACTTTTTGTGGGCAGGGGGAGACAAGGAGCATGCTGGCTTCCAGCTCTGCTAAGGCACGAAGCATCATGGACAGCCTGCTGCAGCCAGAATAATCCAGTGGTTCTCCTACGCCAGCTCCTGCATGACAGGGAACAAGGCCCAAGATTTCTCAACAATAACTGGAACAAAGCAGCTTTTCTACTCATTTAAGACTAAAGCCCTTCCCAAAGTTAGTCCTACAGGGCAATTTTACCTGCCAGGGTTATGGCATTGTTGAAGGTGTAAGCAGTGTTGGAGTGTGAAGTTTTGGGGCACAGAAATCTCTTTGGTTACGTTCAGAAAATAAAATGTTTTAAAAGGTTTGTGTCTAGCATATGAACTATGTAGAAGGGAATTCTAGAGAGCAGGAAATTTAAAAGTGCCTGAGGTATGAACATTTCCACAGCTACCTGATTTGGAAACCAAGAAAAGGGAGGAAAGTTTAGTTTATTATGAGGTTGATTTCTTTTCTGATTTCTATAAGAGAATGTTTTTATCATGTGAACTGAGAGGCAGTGCCACAGCTAGTTAAATAGGACAAGTGGGAGAGAGAAGAGAAATAATTCTGAAACCTCTCAAAAATGAAGGCTCTCTCCCAACTCAGGAGCCATAAATAAAATCAAGTATTTGCCCTTGGGGAAGAACCTAACACAGCTCGGGTTCAGCTACAGGAATCACACAGAGGCACAACTTTGCCCGCCCTCCCAGGCTACTGCTGTGGCTCCTCGTCACTTTTCGGTTTGGGAATCAGTCACTCTGTGCATTTAATGGCTGTGTGCTAACAAAAGTCACCCCAAAGGAGCCAACAGAGACGATAAAATCCAGACAGGCCTGTTTTGTAACAACCGCAGCTCCCTGAAACAGGACTTAAGCCTTCAAGGCTCATCCTACAGCCTGCATACCCCACCAACCCTCCATCAGTGCCTGGGTTTCCTACGGTGCCACAGAGACTCCGTTCCTTACAGGACAGTGTTTTGGCTGCAGAGCTTTTTGCTGCCACAGGATTACTTCCCCATCCCTGAACACGCTCCATAGGAAGCTGTCCCAGGTTGGAGGGCTTATTTCACGGGAGGTTCCCAGTAAGCCAGTTTACTCCCCTGTGAATCATTTGTAACCCAAGTTCATGAGCAAATGACCCATGGATGAGTAAATAATGTTATAAGTAGCTACCCTGCCAGGTGTTTAAATCAGTCACAAATCCAAGCACAACTGGCCAAATCACTTTTAATACCACCTGTGTAAGTCCAAAGTCTCTTCCCACTGAACTCTAGAGCCATCCCAAATTTACTCCAGCAAAACACAAAAAAGTGTGGAAAAAGAAGAGTATGAACAAGTTCCTATTCAGGCTGGCTTGCAACAATTGGTGACATTACTGGTAACATGTATGATGACATGTACTCTTGGAATAAAAACTGCTGCCATAACCTTGTAATTAAATAAAAGAATACCTTTGTTGCACATAATTTTGGTTTCTATTTTAGATAGAGTAAATCTGTGTTCATCATACTCATTAAAAGCCTAATTTCCAGATGATTTACACTCCCCCTTAAAGACTTTCTAAGCCAGGTTGCCCTAACCTTGAAGCAG
The DNA here is from genome assembly GCF_009769625.2 of Cygnus olor. Lineage (NCBI taxonomy): Eukaryota > Metazoa > Chordata > Aves > Anseriformes > Anatidae > Cygnus > Cygnus olor. The sequence continues at coordinate 31,842,195 of NC_049175.1, forward strand.
ATTAAATAACCCAAAGAATGTGCTGTAGCAAGGGGATGCTGAGGCAATATTGTAACCTCATTTTCAATGTGGCTTTTTCTGCATTTCAATTTTGCATGTGTTTGCAGAAAGGTAAAGCTTTATATTTCAGAAAAACCTTTCAAAGGTATTATACCTATTAACCATAGAGCAAGATAAACCAAACCTTGAATATATGAGCTTATAACTGCTCAGAGACTGCTTCAAAGTATGCTACAACTTATTTGTAAAGTAAATAAATCATACACAAGCATGTTTACACCCTTAAGCAGTATATGGAAGACTTGGGAATATTTTTTAAATAAAACCTGCTAGAACAGCAGATGCACCATTACTCTGTTTGGGAGAGGGCGTTCAGATCTCTTCATTTTTCTGCTGTTAAGTTTATTTAACCTAAATGGGGATGCTTTCACAAATGAAGTTGTTGGATTCTTCCTTCCCGGGCTTCGGGTTGACAGGAGCACCTCTGAACACCTGTTTTGTGGCACAGAGGACCCTCAAACTCCATAACATCATCCCCAGAGACACTCCAGAGCCTGAAGGGAACAGCAGCTTCCATTACTTCTAACTACTCAATCACCTAAAATGACCCAGCACCTTCATGGGCTGCAGAAATGAGAGTCAATAAATGGCTTCAGTGGGATGGGGCGTTTGCATCCAGTGCCCGGTGTCCAGGTGTAGGGACTGAGACTTACAGATGAAACGTGTCCCCAGAGGGACCAGGAATGTGCCTACAATAGCATGGAAATGATAATCTGCCAGCTTTCCAATTCCAATAACAACATTGGAAAATGCTGAGTTTTCCAAAGCTGATTCATGTGTATATGGGCGGGGAGAAGGGGGATGTGGTTTTAACACATCTTGCTCCTGCCTCCTGTTCCTCTCTGCTTCTTTGAATTTCAAAATTCAAATGCTATAATTGGAGCTGAGTAAAAAAACATAATTTCTGTCATATGAAAAACTGACATTTTGGCATGTTTTTACACTGAATCAGAACCAAAAAAAAAAAAATCTAAAATTTCTCATGAAGCAACAATCCAAAAAAATCCAGTTTTGAACCCATCCATATTGATACATTCAAAGATTTTGTTTTGAGAATGTCAAAGCAATATAACAAATTAAATCCTCTTTAAGTATATCAACATTTTGGGAAGAATCTAAACAAACACTGAAACAAGGATTTTACCATGGCAAAGCAAGACAAAAATGTTCCTCTGCTGAAAATATGTGTGCGATTGACACCTCTCGAGAAGCCATTCTGATTTTGATGAAACTGCATTTCCTGACAGAAAATTGTTCCATCAGAAATTTTGATTAGCTTTCCTGTAATACAAACAAGTTGGTTTCATACATGCCTGGAAGCAAATGTCAGCTGGTAATATTTTCATTGGTTAGGTGCCTCCCCATAAATATCCGTATATTGCACTGAGGCTGCGTTGGTTTTCCCCCATTTCCCCTCCTGACACAGAGCGTGTACATTTATCATCTGATTAAAAACATTATTTATCTTTATATAAAAGCATATATTTCCTAACAAGCCGAGACGTTTATAAATAACTTATAATACTACAGCTGAGTGCTAAACATCATGATTTAGGATGAAAGAAGAAACCTTTCTGATCATTGTCCTTTAGTGTTTCAAAGCTCATTTTTCATGTTTATTCGCCGTCACTGGCGATAAGTGATTGCCTTGCTGTATTGCATTTCCTCTGCAATGGTGAGTTGTTTGTAAAAGGAACGGAGGACAAGCTGTCACATCAAAGAGAAAAGACTAAAACCCACCAGGAGGTGAAGCAGGGGTTTATTGTCTTTTGCCCTGGGTTTTGACAGTTAATTAGCTCTCGTCCAATTTATGCTTGTGTGACAGCTACTCTGGGGTCAGCAGAAACAACTCCAAGGTGAGGCGAATGCAAAGGATACGAGACAGGAAAACCTGCTACGGAGCCCTGGGAAAGCAGAGGGCTTCATCTTCCCCCCGCAGTCACGACCAATGGACTTGTTCCCTAATGAAGCCTTTGACTTGTTTATTTTTCCCCTCACCACACAGAAGCTTCTTTTGACAGCTTTGGGCATGGAGGAATTGCCAAAGTGACTGCTAAATTAAGCAGTCAGCACGGCACATCTGTAGACAAACGCTGTCCTTCCTTTGCTTCGGGTCAGCTGCTTTGGGAAGAGGAGGAAGAGGAAGATGTCAGCGAGCAGGTGGCAACGTAGGGCTTCATCCAGAGCCTGCAGTGCTCCGTGGGGCTGACTTTCTGCCCTTCAGGATCGTTATACCTCCTCAGCCACTTCTTACGGCATCCAAAGACCTTTCTAGATGTTGCAAAGCCAACGTGCTTAAACTCTCACTACCCTGTTGCTGCTTCTGCTGCCTCTGTTTTGCCACCTGTGCTATTTTTGTGCATTGCTGGTTTGAAACAGGGAGCAAGCCATGCCCAAGCAATGCTCCTGCGGGCTGGAGCAGGAAAGCAGTTTTCACACCCTCTGATAAAACCTTTGCTCGTATCATATGTCTCAGCAGCAGTGCATGCTTAACCCCGGGGAAAGCGCTGGCCTACTTGGTCTGTTGTGAAATGCAGCAAGGGCTTGCCTCCTAACAAAGACTGGATCAAATCAGAGGCCATGTAAATGTCTCAGGGGAATGAAACAGGCAGTAGCACTGGAAGAAAGAATTGGAAATGGGATGCAAATGCACTTCGTATCAGGGTAAACACCCACTGAATGGGAACTTCTAAATGCAACTGAACCAGCTGAGGCTCAGAGTGGAAAGCCAGCCATGAACACTACAGAGGCTCCTTGGCAATGCCTAAGGCATGGCTTGTGACCCATTTCCAAGCATAAACTTTGTAACAGGCAGAAAGCCTCTTGCTGTCTCAAAAAAAAATAAAGGTTATTTTCTAGACTTACACTTTCAGATCTTGCCCAAGCAGAGCTCAGTAGAGCTCCGCACATGAGAAGCATCTTTCCTACAAAGACACTCCTAAAGAGACCATCTAATTTAGGCATGTGAAATATGGAAAGCACTGCAGTAAAACTGACACTGGCACTATACCCAGAGTCCTATCTCAATAACATACTTTCCCTGTGATAGCACCTGAGGGGGACCAAGGGTTTCATTGCTCCCTTCCTGCCCTCTGCTCCTGTATGGGCATCCCAGCAGCGATGCCACCACAGTCCTTTATACTCTGTAAAATACACTGCAAGTTCACCAGCAAATTGTGAGCCTGCAGCACGGAATCATCTGACTTTCTCTATTAAAGTCATTTCTGGGGAAAGTTCACCAAGTTCAAGCTCAGGTTCACCACCGAGCTGCCTGAGTTAGGATCCTCATCACCTCTCTCTACTCCCCTTGTCAATGGAGAAGCAGACGTCCCGCTGCAGCCCCCAGAGCTGCCACCATCACAAAGCAAGGTCCCTGACTACAAGGGACCCTTAGGGAGAGCCACCCCAGCTGGATGCCTGAAGGTAGGTGGGGTGAGTCCAGCTCCTGCAGCCTATTCTTCATGCTATCTGGCATAGCCTTATATTTTGCCACAAAACACAATGCTATCTTAATGAAGAATGAGAGTTAATATAAATTGCATGAAAGAGGTCTCATGAGATGCACACAGCAAGCCAAAGGATGGGCTAAACTTAGCCTGTGAGCTTGTGGCTTTGTGTTTCTCTAGGCTGTGAGTCATTGTGCGGGGTAGAAAACCGTCTCCCTCCCCAGAAATATCATGGAAAGCAAGCGACCCCTCGCATTACAGCCGGAGAGGCTCTGCACAGCAGGGGCCAGAAGTGTGTTACTCACAGGGAGCCCAGAGATTTGGCAACATCGTGGCTAAATCTGCTGCCTTCATTTCTTACAGGCCGCTGAGCAACCGGCGGAGGAGAACCACTTGCAGCCAGTCCTGATCCAGCAAGGTTCAGGTTAGAAATAGGACGAAGACCCCTTCAGTTCAAGGTCACCTGTCTCCTTTCTCATCCATTCCTTGAAAGCCTCTCTCCAACCTCCTCTCCTCCCCTGTGCACAGCAGAGGGCTGTCCCCAAGGACATGGTCCCTGATTGCTGCCTCAGGCCATGGAGGCTCGGCCCGGGAAGGCTGCCAGCCAGACGGGGGGAGCCAGCACCTCTCAGGGATTAGCAACAGCCTAAAAAGGCCTTTCTTCTGCACAAATTTGGAAGTTTGAGAGCTTGAGCGTGTGTGCTAAACACTTCCCAGCAGATCTAACAGATTGGCATTGGCAGATACTGGGAGATTCAGCACAGCTCTCCCTCACCCTCAGCAGCAGGCACGTCAGGTGTCCCGGTGTGTTACCTCAGCGTGTCCCTCAGCGCTGCAAACACCACCACTCACCGCACTGCGTCCATTTTGCTGTGGGGGCTTTAAAAGAATAAAGTACTGACTAGTCAAATCAAAGGGAAGGCAGATCAGAAACCCTGAATCCTCATCTTCTGCTTTGATCGGGAGACAGTTTCCTCTGTACACACTTCTCCTAGCAAAGGAAAACGAGTTCCTTCATACCCACTCCAGGCCCTAACGCATAAACACAAAGAGGCAGGCACCAGGGAGAGGCAAGGACTACACGTACGTGCAGGCTGACAGCAGCAGCAGCAGCATGTTGAACATCCAAGCATACCAACCACCAAGCCCTCCAAGATCATCTGGTCCAACCATCCCCCTGCTACCAATGTCACCCACTGAACCATGTCCCCAAGCACCACATCCAACCTTTCCTGCACCCATTTCCCCCAGCCCATACCTGTGAGGATCACCAGACATTCCTCCACTACCTCTTGCTGGGGATTGTGTAAGCTTCTTTCAGATTACAGACACTACATGGGGGGATCAGAAGCATGAAACCTATCACCATCCTTTCTTGCCCTCTCCACTAAAAGGTTTTTCCAAACACCTGTGGGTAGATGCTGCTGCTCACAGGACCTGAACAGGCAGGACAGACAAGACCCCCAGCACACATGGACCTGTTTCAAACATCTATCTACCTTTGTGGAGAACATGCTGAGGCTTTTGAGAACGGATGAGGGAAGGCAAAATCCACTTCTAAAGGAAGATCAGTAGCTGGACACCAAGTACCTCCCCATTTCCAAAGCATACCAAGATGAACATTTTTGACATGTGCATGTACATCTTTTGTTGAGGGAGATGTATATCAGGCTTGTGAGAGAGAGTTGAGGGGTTTTTTTGAGCTACCCTCAACCCAGTCTTTTACAGACCTCACTTTTCATTTCTGACTGCACTGCAAATCCATTATGGATAAGGAAAGCAGTCCTAAAACCTAATTAAGAGCTGGAGTCCTGAGGTCGCAGCCTGCCAGCTATGAAACAATGACCTCAGCACAAGGAATAAGATAGAAGATAGACTAATCCCTGTTTCAGGGGGAAGCTGGCAAGTAATGCTTTTAAAATCATTTAAACTTGCAGCATGCAGAGATGAGGGTGTGTGAGGCTGGAGGGGAAATGAAGCAGCCGTGCCAAGAGCTTTAGCTGCTCCCCAGGGCTGGAGAGGCACCCTGCGAGCAGAGGTGCTGGGAGCCAGAGGAGCACCGTGTCTGCACGCACAATTTTCGGTCTCGTTGCCCAGGCACTAGAGGGGCTCTGTGCTGTGGCCTCCCTGCTAACACAAAGCAGCCTGGCTCACACAGACCAGGTGCAGCATCAGGTTCAGGATGTCACAGTTCTAAAGTTCATTGAAAAACTGGTCCGAAGTCACCACTCACACTTCTTTCGTGTCTTCCCAGGGCTACAGGGTTCGCACCAGCTCTCCGGCACCATCTGAGCAGAAGTTACAGCACGACTCCCTCCTCAAGGGCATCACTTTTCTAGCAGGCCCCTATCCACCTCCCCCCATTCTCCAAACCTTTGGCTTTTGAGCCTGTGCAAAGCTTTTTGTCTTTGAGCAGTCGCTGGAAGAAAGCTGATGCAGCCTGCGGGAGGAAGAGACATCGGAGGAGAAGCAGTTGAGCAGGGGAAGTGTCTCTGTTCGCCACAGGTCTGCTGGCAGTCGGAGATTACGAGATGCAGCTGGGAGGAAAAGTGCCATTGCACAATCAGTCAAAGCAGCAGTGTTTCTTTTAGATGCCCGGGCATCCTACAGAGTCTCCAAATAAATAATGTTTGATTGTGACAACTGCCTGGTGTACTTCTGAGTGCTGTAAGGAAATAATGCACTGACATTACAAAAATATTACAGTGGCATAAGTCAATCCCACTCATCCTATTAAGAACAACAACAAAAAGTCCCAAAGCCCACACATTTGATTAAATAAAAGTCCTCACCACCATCAGCAATCATAAAAGCCACTTTCCTGGCAAGGCTGAAGCTACCTGCAGAGAATTCACTTTCCTTGTCTTCTACGAGAAGCTCAAGGGAAAAATGCCATCCATCCCTCTTTCCTCTATATCCCCCATTCTGCTCCATATGGTGCTGCCTGATAGTAAATGAGAAATTAAAAACATTAGCAGCAGCTTCTGCCCTCTCCTCCCCCATAGCTCTCTCCCTGCAATGTCAGTACAAAATACGCTGGCCCAGGCTGGAGACTGAACCATTTAACTGCTGAGCTCCGGGGTCACATACAAGCTCTGTGGTATGCTCCATTCATAGATGCCAGTTTTGCCAAAGCACTGACTGTCTTGAATTATTTTCTCTTGGAAAATAACTCTACTGATGAACTGAATTTCTCTCCAGGGATTGGTGTTGTTTTTTTTTTTTGTTTGTTTGTTTCATTTTAAATTCAGAAAAAAATAAAGAAACAGACCTTCAGAAATTAAAACTCACTGGAACCCATGAGCTTGAGGCAGGCAGCAGTAAGCTGTAGCAGTGTATCCTGGTCCTGCCAAAGCAGAATTTGTAGACAGATTTTCTCTGAACTGACAGAAAATTCCAGTAAATTTGAGTCATAATCTTCAGCTGCCATTTTACTTTTTGTCCTCAGTCCCTTCAAAATCAGCTTCATCTCAGGCATTCAGGATGTGCCATTTGCAGCCAGCAGTTTTACAAAAGCATTGTACAACAGGACCCAAACACTCCTATTATGCTTTGGAGCAACTGAATCTACTGCCCAAAAACTGGGGGAAACAGTCAGGAGGCACTGAGTTTTTATTTTTATTACTCCCTGTAGAACCCAGGAGTGGAGCCAGGAGCAGGTGCCACAAAAACTCAGAGAAAGCCACCCCTCCCCAGCATGTGGAGGGACAGACAAAGACAAACACAAGATGGGAGGTCACAGAGCAACAGGCATGGTGAACGTGACAAATACCACATCGCCATGTGCAAGCATATGATCTCCATAGATTAACCTTGGCTCCTCACAGAAGAGCCATTATAATCATCCCCCTCCCATCACAGCCTTCTGGAAAGCTTTGGACAGAGATGGGAATTAAGGTCCATCGTGAGGCTGTCACAGCTACAGCCTTGACTTTCGCAGGCAGAGCTGTTGGCACAGTGTGGTGTAGCTCTGCTGGGGTGGCAATTGCCCTCCAAGCAGCACCTCCAGGCAAACCAGCCGATTGCCCAGTTCTGCTCTTCCTCACCTGCCAACGAGACTGAAATATTCACTAGGAGGCTTATCACCAAAGGTAGCAGCTCTGACTTCAGGGAGGATGCTCTTGCATGCATGTTTACATGCACATACATGTCTGTCTTCTGTAAGAAGGTGGTTAGGGCACCAGGACAAAGCCGAGAGCAAAAAATGCTTCAAGAAATGTCGATCCAGCTGCTCCATCAACGTTTCCATGCACGCCAGTGATCTGAACCAGCAGCAAGGCAGACGGTGACATCTGGCACTGCCAACACAAGGACAGGGGCTGAGATTCAGGCTGCCCCTGACGGGGCTCCTGTGCGAGGGTCAAGGCACTGCAGTCTCTGTTCTTATCAGCACCCATGCCAAAATGTTCCCACCAAGAGGATAAGGCCAGAAAATCCCTTAACCAGAGCCCGCTCAAAAGGCCTGGAGAAGTGTGCAAATGAAGTAGCTATAGCCTGTCTCCATTTTTCATTCAGTCTGTGAAAGAAAGCTTGCTCTGGGGTTTTAAAAAAACACTCATAACTGCAGAAAGTACCTCAGACTTCATAACTGCCACATCAACAAAATCTATGGCCCCAGCTAGAATTCACTTAACATACTCCAGTCCAGCACAAGCCGAGTGCAAACGTGGAAGCAGAGAAAACCTCCTGAAAAGAGACAGCTGCTCCATCATGTAATAAGACCAGGACAGCCTGAGAAACCTGTGCTCATCCCACCTCCCTCCACCTGAAAGTGGAAAAGGAAAAATCTCAGCTGAGCACAATGGAGCTCTTATCATGCAAAGAATTACAAGGAAAATCATTTACCTGGAGAACATGACTGTAGATACTCAAAAGAAAATGAAATGATACCAGCAGGGAAACACAGTAATGGTGTTCAGGGTACACTTGGATATCCACTCACCCTCCTATAAAGGGCAAAGGGATTCATACATAAGCAAAAACCAACCGCAGTGTAGCTCAAAAAGTTAGTCCCATGTAGTAAGCCTTTGGAAAGCATGCCTCTCGACTAACAACCTGCCAGGCCAAGTTTTTTTTTTTCTTTTTACCATATACATAGAAAAGAAACCTAATAACAGAGGGTTGTGTGAGAATGCTCCCTCCCACTTGGCAGTCATTTCTCCATCCAGAAGACTGATGCCACACTAGGTAGTGTGTATGCAGAGGTAAATTCTTTTCTCCAAAATCAGTGGGACTTTTGTCACAGACAATGTCAGAGTACAGATTTCCATCCAGGGCACATATAATGCATTTCAGTTCACCATGCTTAGACCAAGGAGGCAGCCAGAATGCCAGTGTCTCCTCATTTGGAAGGGGTGTCTGGGCATGGTGTGCCCACCAACCTAAGCTTTTGTGACGTGTGGAAACGAACGCGTTACCAGCAGAGTGCATTAAAACCTGGCACAAGAAAGGGCAGGGAGCCCCCAGCACCCACAGCTCCAGGAATACACCCGTACTGCTCACCGACACGGCTGTGCTCCCAGCCTGCAGGCACGCTGGCACAAGTCCCCCGGGGTTATCCACGCCTTTGAGGCTGTTCAGTCAAGTGTAGATGCTGCCTATGAGCCCCTGTCATTGCTTGTGCTTCTCGGTTTGAAGGTCTCCATAGACTCGGGGCCCCTGTGCCAAAAAAGCACAGTTACAGGAAAACCTCTGAGGGAAGTTAAGACCTGGATAAACAACTTATTACGGTCAATGGGTTTCTCGTTATTCCATCCAGTGCAATGCCAGTCACCCAATATCAGCACAGGCATAATAGAAAATGTTCTTCAAGGCCCATCTTCCTGCTAGCACAGGTTCAGTTTATATTGAATCATGAAAATTGTCCAAATGGCGGTTCAGCAAGCCAGGACTTGATTCGCAGACCTTCCACGTTACTGATGCAGCTGAGGTCAAGAACCACAAGTAGAGCAGATAATTAGAAGGGAAGTTTGTGCTGCTGAGCAAACACGTCAAGTATGGGAAGATTTTCTGCTCTGAAACGGTAGAAAAACTGCATTTACAGATTACTGCGCAAGCACTTTTGTGTTGGTAAGAAAACACTTCCACAAAAAAACAAGGGCTGCTTTTTAGAGCTGAAGCCTTACAAATGGCAGAACATCAGCCTGTATTTGTTGCAATTGTCATTTCAGGGTTTGGACACAGGGCACTCTGTAGCCCTGAAAGACCGAATTCACCAGTGACATAACACAACAAAGGTGACCCGTTGCAAAATTGCCCTCTTGTTTCCCAGGAGAATGTGATAACAGAGTCAACCCTTAGGGACTAATAGATCACATTCACTGATGGCAGAAATGGAGAGAAGTCCACCCCAGCAAACAGAGCTGTGCACAGCTTCCACCCACAGAAAGCACCAGGCTTCACCCACTTGCTCCACACCACAAAAGCAGAGCGTGGCTATGTCCCACCTGGAAGAATCCAGTTGACCTGTCTGCTGGGAGGGAAGTGCTTACTTTGACACAGAAAAATATTAAAAGCTTTTTGCTCAGCTTGTCTTAGCTGTGGGTTTTGCCAGCTTTTCTGTCTTGTGTCCAGATTTGCTTAATTTTCCTGTTTCACCTTCTTTTCAAAAGCTGGCAATGCCTCCCATTTTGGATACACCTTTGTGGCTAAGGCCGTGGTAGACAAACCGTCCATTCATGCTTTTAAGAGACCGTGTGTGTGTGGACATTAGGCAATATTTAGATGCTTCGGAAGACAAACAATCCGCATAATTCATCTTGTCAGTAGAGTAATGCTATGCCATTGACTAAAGCCCTCCATAAACACCCAGCTGGCAATGTGATTATGCCCTGAGGAGCAGAGATTGATGGACTTGGTGATTTTACTGTACTATACCTACAGAAGCCATCTTTGTCCACATACTTCCCTAATCCTTTTCTGAAACATTGCTAAATACCATTGCCTGGCAAAGGTGAGCTCTACAAGTTAATGGCATGTCACAGAAAGAGCAAGTTAAAGCCCTGGTGTAAGCTTGGAGCCCTTTTGCTCACTAATGAAGCTGCCGATACCAGAGATATTTTTAGGATGCCCGTAAACCTTGCTACAATCCACAATGACAAGCTTAGTTATGATAGAAAGATAAGGAATGTTATAGGAAAAAAAAATAAAAAACTAAAATACCTCCCAATGCTATGAAAAACATCCACAGTGCCAGCAAGGAAAAAAAAAGAAAAAGAAAAAGAAAAAGAAAGGAAAAAGAAAAAGAAAAAGAAAAAGAAAAAGAAAAAGAAAAAGAAAAAGAAAAAGAAAAAGAAAAAGAAAAAGAAAAAGAAAAAAGAAAAAGAAAAAAGAAAAAGAAAAAAAGAAAAAAAAGAAAAAGAAAAAGAAAAAGAAAAAAGTGACTTACCTGACATAAAGCACAATTTAAACAAATATTCTTCAGTGCTGTAATTCCTGGAACAAAACTTATTAGCAAATTTAAATTAATTCTGCTCCAGGCATTATGATACACTATCAGTTACTCTCTTACTCCCCCTGGGAAATATTTCACTATTGCTGTCAGTCAACTGCTTGAATGCTTTGAGTTTACCAGCTGCATAACATATATTGATTTTTGATGAATGACATCTCTCTCTGGGCCATTATGGTTTTGTTTTCAAACCTTATTTAATTGTTCGCCTATTTTTCAGTGAAATAAATGCAAAGTGTTTATTCTCCAAAGGCTGTAAACAGAGATCTCAGGTCTAGTTTCTATGACAACCTCACTTGATACAGCAAACCTAGATTATCTCTAATGACAGACATGAAGTTTAAATTGCACATTCTGCACAAACAGTGCACTGTTGACCTTTTATTGAAAAATGGAGTACAGTGCGATTAGCATAATGTGCTATATGAAAGAGAAAATCGGGGAATAATGCACATTGTGCTCTAATCATAACTGCAGTGCTAATCTCCAGCACGCTGTTTGCCAGAACATGAAGCTTTAAAAATTAAGATTTTCCAAGATATCGTTTTCAAATCCTGTTAGATAACAACGCTACCACGTTAAATAGTTCTCAGATAGCACTTGCTGCTTCTGTTATTTTTCTCCAGCTGCACTTTTTAACAGGGGAGTAAGAGTGGATAAGGTTATGTAGAAATATGGCAAAAATATTCCAGCTATGAGAACTATTTTTAAACCTCCTGAAGGCATTTTTTCTTTGTGCTCACAAATTCATTTGGAAGAGAGAGGCAAAAGACATAGTCCTTTCTGTCGGGTGTTGTCTTCCAAAGCCTGCATGTTTTCCTAGGAGGAGTATTTGCATGTACAGTAGTGAATGAAGCCCATCCACCGAGACATGCTGCTTTGCAAGAGCAGGGATGGAAAACATCTTACCCTCATATGCAGCAAGTTTCAGCAGGCTTTGCTTTTGCCAGCTCGCAGAAGTGTCTGCAGCAGTTTAAAACACGTGAATACTTCAGGGAGCTGGGGGCATGAATTGAGGCTCCTGCTGGAGCTGAACGAGCCCCATGCCGCTCCAAGGGGATGGCAGGCTGTTAAGTCTTTCCCTCGCTCTGCAGAATATTTTAACTTTATTTCCTTTAAGCATTCATGAAACAATAGGAAACATTTCCAATTTCTGAATGAGATTTCTGCTTGCTTGCAATCAAAGGAATGAGTGAACAGTCTGGAGGCAACCAACCAGCCGAAACCATGAGTAATATCAAAACAGAGTTTCACACAGCAGAACTGATGGCCTAAGGAACTGGAATGAGGCAGGGGGAGTTTCATTTCTGCACTGCCACAAAATAGTGCCTGGTTGACTGCTATCCCCCCTCTCATGTTGGAAAGACAATTTTCAGACGTGGCACTGGCTGTGTTCCTAGTGAGTGACTGGCTTCGGGGAAGAAAACAAAAGCAGCTCTCCATGGAGTGGAGGGAAGTCTTGGGGTGTCCAAGCCGAGTCATGAACACAAAAATCCTGGCACTCAGCTACCTCCCCTCTTTCTTCCAGAGGGTTAACTCAGCAGCTAGGTCTCATTAACATCACGTCAAAGTGAGTGGTCCCCCCACCCCTCCCCATTCAGAAAACTGGAGCTAAAAATGATTTTCAGGTACCGGTCTACAGAAAAATGCCATTAGAGGAAACCTATTCCCTCATTTCTCTCTCACCCTAATGGGCTTATGCCATTAGTACTGCTGGCTGAGTTGTTTTTAAGCAGCAGTTAAGGAGGCAGCAGGAATAAAACATTTCTTTAGCACAGGCAGACCCCGGTATACTTGCACTCCAAGCAACTATTCCCCACCACTGCCATTCCCTGCATATCAAGAGATCTCTGCTCTTCAGGATTTTCCATTTGGCAGTACTGTATTTTTCTTAATAAGCATTGTCTTCAACTACAGCAGCTGGCAGGAAAAACTCAATTCATCTAAAAGGCACCTACTTGTTTTCACCTAGAGTTACGCCACTTGTGAACGTAGTCCTGTGACCTGATATGTGAGACAGGAAGCTGTGTATCGGTAGGGTGGCGTGTCCCAGGCTTAGGTATTTCTAATCCCGGCACCATTGCCCAAACTCGCTCATTGTAGGAGTGGTGAATGACACTGCCTTGTGTGAATGGCAATGAGCATTTGTAACATGACTCAGGGCCTGGGTTATGGGACAGAGGCTATATTGACCAGATCTGCACAGTTGCTAAAATGCTACCGTACTTTTTATAAATCTTTACCAAAAAATCAAGGTAAATATTGACAATAAATACCGCAGCAGAAGCCAACATGTCTGAGCGGTAACTTTACAAGCATTCTCCCTACCTACTGGTTTGTCTAAAGACAAATAAATGAGTGCTTTCAAAGACACTGTAAATTATAAACCTCTTTAAACAGAGGCTTTCACCTCTAGCTTCTCTGTCAGACTAACACATTCCCTGGACATTCACTTCCTCAGGTTGGAGGAAAGTAATTTCTTCCCTGTGTTTCTCCCACATTTCTTCAGTTTCCATCATAATATTTTCAGTTAGGACACTGACAAATTTTGGTACCTCCAGTTAGTTCTTGTCCTCTGTTTCACATTTCCTTTAGGCACAGTTTGCATAGCTCTAGTCACTTGTACAAATATTTAAAGCCAGCGAGACAAACCAAGCATAACAAATCCAGAAATAAAGTTACTCCCACAGAAGCTAATGTTTACCCGAACCGGGGTATGAAATATTCCACACCTCTCTCTGGGCAGCCTCTTCTCTTTCTCTAAGGTGAGATCTCATGACACTGGGTAGAAGGGATCAAAGAGCTGAAGTCCCTGACATTTCAGCACTTCCACTTTCCACCCTCAGTCATTCTACCCTCCCGGCCCGCTGTAAGTGGTCCTGGAAGAGCCGCAGCTCCTGGAGGCTGAATGGATTTTGAGAGGACAGTGCATGTGTCAGCCCCACACTCGTTATACAGAAGGGTCTGTGCTCCAGACAGTCACTGGCAGCCTCACTACAAGGCTGACCTGTGAGCCAGAATTGCCATCTCTCTTTATTGTCCCATGTCTTCAGCAAAGCTGGGGTTTGGCTACCCCATCCTAGCAAATGAAAATTTCAATCGGGCAAGGAAAGTTAACTGAGAGATCACAGAGAGTAAATTATTCCCATCAAAGTAAAGCATGCCGGTAAGGACACTTAAGATTCAAGCTAGCTGATACAATCACCTTCCTGGGGTAAGTAAACATCTCCTACAAAGAGTCAGACAGATGAAATGCCATTTGTTTTTAAGTGAACTTTTAGCCCCATAGCTCGGGCAAGCATCCACATATTTCTTCTCTGAAATGTAACCAGCTCCGCAAGATGCCAGACAGCCAGGAGAGCACTCCAGACGAGAAACAAAAAGATGCTATTGTCTTGAGACTGCCATAGTCATTGTTCCTACCTGTGCACATCCCACCACTTCTGTAAGGCTGACAAAACAGTTACTGCTAGCTTCTCCACTCCCAGCTGCTCAGCAAGGCTGTAAATCAGCGCTGCAGTTGGCATGAGGCAAGTGGCAGAAATTAAACGTAATACACCAGTTGGTGCTGCAAAGACCAGAACCAGGAATCCCAAACGTATGCAAGACTCCAACCTACATTTGCCCACATTTTTATAGACACAGGTAGCCCATCCCGTAGGTGAAAGTGGTTTGCCATTCACTTAGAAAGATCTCTAGTCCTCTCAGCATGCCGAGAGATCCCTGAGCCACCAAGCTTTCAGCTCCCAGCCTGGGGCCATGGCAGTCCAGTCCCCTTCAGCGCCCTGGGAGCACAGGGAAGAGCACAAGGGCCTCTGCTTCTATCATCTGCTGTCATCCTCTCAAATATTCTTTGTAGCTGGTAAGGACTGTTCAGGACCTTCAACGTGTACCACTGCATCCTCTGGGAAGAAAGTTTTGGATTGAGAGATGTTGGGAAACTGCTGTTCCAGTCATTGAGGACGTTCCTAACCTGGAATATCAGTAGAAGCATGAGAGTAGGGTTTCTCAACAACAAATCTTTCAGAGCTAACTGCAGTAGATCCATTCTTGCCTTCCAGCAGAGCAATGAGGTGATGCACTTCCATAAACGAGTGAACGTGAGCAGGCTGACCAACTCCAAAGTGGGTGATGGCCAGCAGTTAGGGTGGCTTCCAGATTTGCTGGATTCCTGCTGGCTTGAAAGACCGTAGCAGAACATGAGAATTATATTACTGATTCTATGAAAAACAAGACGAGACCCAAGACATGATAGGAATGTTAGGCAAAGGTGTCTGTAAACTTCTGCTGACCCCTCTCACCAAGCAGGTCGAGAGCTCTTTCATTAATGCTAATGCTTTTCGTATTAGCGCTTCTCATAAAGAAATCGTGCTGACTGCTAGGGTCAGAGAGTTCACAAGATGTGTTGGCCACATCAGCGATACACCAGTGATTGTTTCTGACATGACCCCACAGCTAATGAAGGGCTATTTGTGAGGGAATTGCTTTTCATGCAGCAAGAAGCTTGTGATGGAGGTATAAAACACACCTGGAGTAGGACAGGCTGCTTCTTTCATGAGACAGCAATGAAAAGGCCCCTGTCCTGCTGAGACACAGAGTACCTCTGCAAGTAACACATGTCCCTGGGTTTCTTCTTCCCATTCCTGTCACTAAATTTTCCCCTACTAGACACTCTCTCCATTCCCAATTGCTAAACAGCCACCACCCCTCTGCTACCAAGCCCCATACCATGTACTTCACCTGTAAAATCAGACATTTTAAAGCCCAGGTCAATACTACAGCTCAGTATTTCTCAACCTACCACGTCTCCTCCATGCCTGTGTTGTGGGGCCCTGTCAGCCAGGCCTTATAAAGGACAAAAGGATCAAGTGCATGGCAGCACAGAGGTCGCAGCAGAAGGCAGCACGAAGGGCTAACCAAGGAGTCCCAACACAAAAGTGCTGCCACGCACGTTGCTGAAGCTTTTACTTCCTAGCATGCAGCTTAAGGACAGTGCAGAAAGGACCCCAGGAGCAGGGACTGCAGAGTGGCAGAAGAAGGTCCCTTAGCAATACAGTGGTTTTGCTCAGTAAAAGCTGTCTCCAGTCTGCTCTATGGACTGCTGCTAGGAGGTGCACAACCACAAGTCAGCCCATGAGTTATCCTTGCTGTGTAATCCCCTGTCAGGCAACCTTTCCACCTCCTTTGGCTGAGACTGGTTCCTGTGCTTGTCCAGGCAGGAACCTATCACAGAATCATACAAGAGAGGTCTGGGGCAGTCTTCAGGAGGTCTTCTTCCCACCCAGAAAGTGGGTGAAGAACATGCACTCTGGCTATATCACTCCTGACAGATACTTCTCTAACCTATTTTAAAAACACTCTGGAGACCCCCAAGAAGCTGAGCCTGAGAAGCCACTCTTCTTGTCCTTGCAATGAAAGATAACCTCTGCTACCATGTCGTCCCAGGATCTCAGGAACATCCTTCACTTCATGTAAATTATGCACTTCTGTTGTAGCCTGGAGGTTTTCTTCCCTAACAGATAACACCCTACCTGTTTATAAAAGTCACAGTCTTGCATGTTCAATTTGTTAGTGAATAATGGTTTCATTACCTAGTAGGAGGAGCTTCATGTATTATGGGGGACTGCAGAATTATAGGGAGTTTCATCATTTTTGCCCTAAGGAGAGCAAGTTACCGTAATAGTGTATGAGTATGCAGGTATTACAAGATTTTTGATTTGGATTGCATCCAAATCTACAGAATCAACCAAGTCAAAAGTCTACATAGACCATAAGCAAGGAACAGACACGCTGAGAACATTTCCCTTGGTCACCTCGAAAAGGCCTTACTGGGAGAAAAGAATTCCACGTTATGGAAAATGTCAAGAGGTCAGGTATTTCTTTTCACCCCTCAGAGTGAGGTGAGGCAGTGTCTTTCTCAGCAAGCCTCTTCTGCTGGAGTTGTTCTTCTTTGCAGAAATATATGATTATACCAAGCAAGGAGGAGCAGTAGCACAGACTCAGGTTTCCCAGCCTGCCAGTGACCAGCAAAGAAATGGGCTCTTCTGCTGAAGGTGTTTGTCTCCCTGGTCCTGGAAGGATGTGCAGCAAAAAGCTCTTTTAAAAAAAAAAAAAAAAAAATCCATAGAAGGTTTTAGCTTTGGTGGCATTGCTCTCCAGCGGTAACATATTTAGTTGAAATTCCCAACCTCTGCTTTAGCTTCCCCCTCAGGTGGGGGAAAGAGGCGACAGTTCACAGCTGTACCAGTGCTGTTGTCAGGGTTGCGATGAAGAACACAACTCTGAGAGGCATCAGAGGACTCAAGTGAAGAATTTGAGGTCAACCTTCAACCACAGCTCTTTTACCTGGTGTCTCTCATGGGGCTGTTTTATCCCCACAGAGCAAGTGGCCAAAACTTCCCTCTGCAAGGGTCTGCAGTTCAGGCCACAGCCACCAGCACGGATGGTGTAAATCAGGAGGACATGTACCATGCCTCTTGAGACAAAGCAGGTACAGCTGGCAAAGTGCAAAAGCTTTTAATAAGAGCTGGGCTGCTGAGTTAATCTAGAGCTGACACAGGGGAAAGAAAAAAAAGAAAAAGAGTCCACGTGCCCAAAAGCTTATCTGTTTCATTCAGTTCTATCAGCTGGTCTAATAAGAGATATCTCTCCTTACAGCTCTGACCATGGAAATGAGAGTCATTTATCAAGAAGGACTATTCCCTGAATACCTTGACCTTTTTTTGTTGATGCTTCTTCTTCACTGTGATTTTTACATGTTTAGGGGATAGTCACACAGTGACTTCAAATGTGTTACAAGCTCACATGCCCTGTATAATGGATGGGACCCCAAAAGGAGTTTCCATGACCTAAGTTAGAGTCCTGCAGTTAGATGCTACTACTACATCTTACTGTACCCCCAGTACTTACTTCCAGCATGTATTTATATACACAGTCCTAACTATGGAGCTAAGTGGAGTGATATTGATTTCAGTGTTGTTACAACACATGTCAATACGTATACTTGAAGCATGTTCATTAAACTTTAAATTATATATATTTTTAAAGGGTGCTAATAGCACCATTTGTTGTGGTAATTATCGATATTGGTTTCCTGTAGGAAGAGCATTAAGGCTACCAGCTAATTTCACACGGAAAACAGCTGTCACATGGTAATGACATTAAAAGTCACTGTCTGGGCTGATCTGCATTCAGAGCCATGCCATAGAGGTGAAAGGCCCTGTAGCCAATTATTACTCCTCCGAGCCAGACAGTCCCCAAACACATGCAACATATGCAGATCTATCCCTCCTTGTCTTTAATTAGATCTTGCCTACCCTCTGTAGCAACAGCAGTTGAAGGGAGAAGGGCACATGTTAGCCAGCGGGGAAATAATCACAAAGAGATCCTGACATCTTCTGTCTGGCATGTCCCGTTAACACCTGCACACTATGCATGGGAAGGAAAACCCACAGCACGAGACAATTACTGGTGTCCATTCTGCAAAATGGATGACTTTTGTGGGGCTAATAAGCACAGGGGGGTTGCGCAGAATCCCCCAAGTCTCTTCACCGGCTGCATTGGCTGTGTTAGTGACAGACTGGCGGTGGTGGCTGTGAGTACACAAGGAATACAGATTTGCACCCACTGCTTGTGGTCCGTGCCATGCTAACAGTGATGGTTACAGGCCTTTTCCTCACCCCTGCGAGTCCCCACTCCCTGCACACGACTGCTTTCTCCATGAGCCTCCCCTCCTTTCCCCCAGCTCTCCTCCCTGCTGTACCAGTTTCACCCTACCACCGGAGCAAAGGGGACCTGTTCTTTCCACGGTTTTGGTGCTCTGTCAGGTGAATCCCCACCACACAAGCTGCTGCCTATTCACCAACCTACCAGGCAGGACCAAGTTCTAACTCAGAATTGGTACAACATGCCAATGAGTGCAGCCAGGCCGTGGTCCACTAACCCATACATCAGCACTGAGCACCTGCTTCCCAACCCCAGAAAGCACCTCTAGGAATAAACCCCGAGACCAGCAAACAGGGAGCGCAAGATCCAGCCAACACACTGGGCCATGCATAGAGTCATTCTCATAGAAACAAGGAGGAAATCTCCTTTCTTCTCTGCAATACACTGACTTCAACAACTGCCTAAGTGACAGTTAAATGATATTTAATTTATGAAATGTAAGGGCTGAAAATTAATACAGCACCAAAAAAAGGAAAGGAACTGTAGCATAAATAATCACAGTTGCATCCACAAGCTGCAATTAGTCATTTATCTTTTTTTACACTGCAGCTCAGAGCCCATGAAAGGTTTCTTCTCTTTCCACTGATCTGCATGAAACTTCTTACAGACTTGAAAAAAAAAAAAGTGTCCAGAGTTTCCAAAATGATCCTATGAATTTCACTGCTGATGAGTCAAGAAAGACCAATGCATGCAGGAGGCAGAAGACTTCTGCATTTTCCCTCAGAAAAGAAAGAAATGGAGGAGGTGTCAGAGCCCAGAGCAGCTAATGGAGCGCAAGGAGCGGGAAGGGTGGGTGTGACACCGTGCCCTCAGAGCCACGGCTCAGATTAATGAATTATGTTTGCTTGGTTAAATCTCTGGCATTACTAATCAGACAAGAAGCATAAAACTGAAAGTTCATTAGCAAGATCATAAAAGAGTCATACCCACAAAGATCATTCCATTTGACTTACTAATAGGAAGGCTAGTTATAGGAATCGGGAGATGGCTTTGTTTAAGGAAAACGGGATAGACCAAAGGTAGCTCAGAGTCCAGAAGAGACCTGCACCAGAGTTGTGTGCAATGCTCTGCTTTATTTTTGGAATATAAGCAGGGAAATATTCCCTTTGACAGTGAATAAACTAGACTTTCTTTAATCAGCATAGGCCCGGCCTGGGTTAAACTAGACAATATCAGCTTCCCCACATGGCTGATTCAGCTATCCCTGCCCCAGCCCAGGCAGCCCACGATGCCTTCTCTTCTCTGCAGGTAGCATCACTCCAGGTAACATCTTCTCTGCAGGTAACGTTTTCAGCTCTCGCTCCCTCTCAGTCACAAGATGGTCTCAGAAGCAGAATCTGCTAATTGTGTCAAATTATGTGTAAAGGGTTTATAATATGGATCACTGCCCACTTGGGATTAGAAGGAGATCACTAAAGTAATTTCAGCTAAGACTTCGAGATAATTCAGAAACCTCATTCCCAGAGGCTAAGTGCTCTGTCCCCTTAGCACGACTGCAACCACTCTGTGTGGTGGGCTGCAATTTCCTTCAGGGGTAGGAGGGAGAGGAGAGGATGTGGTGGTGGGGTTTTATTAGAACAATTAGGAAAAAAAAAAAAGCTGAATGTGTATATTTTCCATATTTAGCCTGGTTTCCTACACAAATAGGGTGTAATAAGGTTTTATATGCATCCTTCTCACTTTTGAGGTCACTGGCATATTTCAACCAATTTGTGACAGCAAGAGCAACAGCAAAGGGTTTCTTACACATCTCATGAATGAGGCAGCTAGAAAGGAGGCAAGAAATTATTTCTACCCCTCGGGGAAACAATACAATGTGAGCTTAGTCATGAATGGGCACAAGAAAGCCCTGTCAGAAAGGCTGCACAACCAGGAAAACCTCCGTCTGTGCTTTTGTAAGCCCTGAATAACCCTCACAAAAGCCCCAGACCTGCAGAGGTTTGGTCGTGCCCATCCTGCTGCATGCAGACAACTCTCTGCCCCTACCTGGAGACACCCTGTCAGCTGAAGCAGCCAGCCTCCAGCACGCGTTTTGCTTTCTGAAGCAAAGCTGCCAGCCAAAACAGACCGAGGCACAGAGGAAATGGACACTCGCCTTTATGCACAAGCCAGCAACCAAGCTGAAGCCGCAAGTCGAGGTTTTCCAGCCGCAGCCCCTGGCACACTCGTGTGAGGCAGGGTCTGGCCCCAGGAAGAACATCAGAAATTGTGCATGGGAAGCAGAGGAATCCCACATGAAAAGGCGGCATTTTCTGGTTTTCAGCACTGAGGCTGGCAAGAAGACATCTCAACCGTGCAAACACACAAAAACACGCTGTAGGCAGGCGAAGGTAAAGGCTCACATTTTTCCCCTTAAAAAACCCACCACTCTCCCTACCCTATGCTCAATTGTCACACGTTACACATCAGGAAGAAAGTATTAAATAAATGTGAATAGCTTATAAGCACCCTGCTCCATCCAGCGTGAACCTGTCTGAGATCCATTTTGCAGATTGGTCCTTAATGTTTGCCCATGTACAACCAAAATTGCACTGGGGACAGGTACCCTGACCACAAAAGAGCTCGACAGTTTTTACAGCTAGGACACATAACACAATAACCATTTAGCCAAATTAAAGCATACTGAGAGCTGCATCAAATATTGTTTAGAGCACATAAAAACTGCTTTAATATTTAAATGTATCCCATGGCTGGGCTCTTTAGATTTGCTAGATTCACTGGGGCTGCACAGCTATTAGCTTCTACATTTCATCTTCAATTCCTCTTCACAGTAGGAGAAACATAAAAATGAGGGTCACTGCTTGGTCATTTCATTACCCCTGGCAGAGAAATGTGCTTTGCACAAATGAGGAAATATTTTAAATGTAGATTGTTGTAATGTTGGTGTGACAAAATAAAACCAGAGTTAAAAAATAATAACAATATTATAATGGTTATTTTGTAGAATAACATTAAAATAATATGCAATGTAGCAACGGTCCCCTCATCAAAAGGCCTGGTGTATTTCATTGCCATCATTTAAAAGGTCCATTAGCAAGAGTCCTGGAAATGTATGGCTCAAGGTCACAACCAAACTAAATGAGACTGAGCAGTAATTCAAAAACATGAAACTGTTTGTGGCTAGAAGTACAATAAATAAATCCCCAATACGCGTGCACACAAATTCTAGCAGCAAACCCCTCCGAGAATCTCCTTTTATTTCTCCGAAAACAGAAACAGTGAGAGAAAATGACAATCTGCTTAAAGGCAGAAATGGACGAGGAGAAATGTCACTGTGGGAGACGCATGGTCTGGATCTGGCAGCACAAGCACCAGCAGCAGCGGGCTGCAGACTCGGACACGGGGCCCCCATCTCTGCCCCGCGTGGGGATGGTGTGGGTCCCGCAGGGGAGAAGGTCACTGCTGGCCTCGGGGAGGAGACTGAGTGCAGAAGAAACGGGAGCACAAATGCTGTTCATTAGTGATGATTTGTGAGGACAAAAAACCCTCACCTCAATGACCCTCAGCTCTATTTGCACTACCTAGAGCCTAGCATTTAACATCTATTCTAGAAACGTTAGTAAAAGTGACTTGATTTTCACATATGCTCCTTTCTCTACTCCCCAGAAAAGTGTTTTACCAGCTTTACAAACTTTAAATGAAGATGAGGGTATGTGACTACTGCAAGGACAACATCCAAGAGAATCACTTCTGGCACTGAATTAGAAATGTTGTTTAAATGAGAAATCTAGCATTACTTACTGCAATGCAATTCGTCCCCAGCTCTCTGGCCCTGAGCTCTGGCTTAGATCCTCACCCTGGCCATTTCACCAGCCCTGGGGGATGAGGACATACAGCTTACGATGACCACACCAGGAATTCCTGTGCACAAAGATCACTGACGTTGTGCATGTTCAGCGCAACCAAAATTACAAAAGTGTGGGAAAAGTCATCTAAGTGGTTTTGATGAGAAATACTTTGGTGCCTTCGGACACATATACCAAAATAGTTTCCTATGAGTAACAAGCTCTGGAATTGCCTCCAGTGCAAAGTACCGGGACCTGAAAACCATTCTACTAAACCTCCCAGTTCAATATCTCTCACCTTCATAAGCTTCATAAAAATGCCAGAAATGGAAACAAGATTCATGTGGTACAAATGCAATCAATCACGGAAGCTGATCCTTGAGGAAAAAATGCATAAAGCAAACTCCCTGACACCTGTAAATGGAATTCAGCTTCTAGGTAACTTACATGTCTTGCTGACAGCATGCTTTATTGGTGTCACAGTGATCTTGTATTTCAGTTCTTAACTGAGCGTGGATGCAAGAGAAAAGGACTTTGCAAGCAATTGTGCTAACGCTTTGCATCTGGCTGTGCTCAACAGCCAGTTGAAGGCTGTAAGTGCCTGGAAAGCAGTGGCACACCTCTTTGGGAGCTTAATTCATGATAGGAGGTGAATGCACATCCAACAAATTATAAGTTACATGTGAGGGAAAATATTACTCTGTTAACAGTTAAGTCACAAGCCTGCAATAGGTAAACTGCAAAGCAATACAGCTTTGTCTAATGACTATCAGTTGGCCCAAAAGAGCTCAGGGGTATGTAACAGGCAGAAATAAAACCCCATACATCTTGATTTAGATACATTGAAAGCGTTTCCTCTAATATGGCTTTGTAGTTTCCCACTAAAACCTTTCATCTCAGCAGCCTCAGCTCCCACGCATGCCGTAGGACAGACACTGCAGACAGATCCCTCTGCATGGTGGGGTTGGTAATTGGGGCTCGCATGTTCCATGCACACAGGATGTGATTCACAACTGACATCATGCTCGTTCATCCCGGTTTCCCAATGACCCCCTTTCAGCACTCGTGGAAACGCTTGGTCAATAAAACGTAATGACATTACTGCAGTAAGCTGATTTTTGAGTTAAGTGCCTGGCTCTCTGTCTCCAGGATCCTCCCACTGGTTACTCTACAATGGCAAAAAAACAAAGGTTCTAATTTTGCCTCATGTTTGATTGAAGGGGGATAAATGCGGAGTTTAATGATCTCATTTACTGAGGGCCAACCCAAAGCTACAGCCCCCCAGCACCCCAAGCCCCCTCCTCTCTCCCCCTCCTGCCTGCTCTCTGTGATGCCTCACCCCTTTCCCTCTCCAACCCTGAGTCAGCCCCAAGCAGTCTGGCAATGTGCTGGGCAAAGAAAGACCCTTCCTTCAACCATGAACTGATATTGGAGGGGATGAAATCAGGCTGCATGCACCACACTGGGTACCTGCTTCAGTTCCTGACTTTGTTTTTAGTGTATTTGTTCCCCACCAGGCCCAACACCTTCACCTCCCACCGCTCTGACAGAAGAGACCCCACCAACGCTCGGTGCGTACCCACGAGCTCCAGGCAGAAGGGTGAGCAGGCACCAATGCTCACTGCTCAAACTACACTGAGCCACAGCAGGCTGCTCGTGGTGTGAAAAGACTTAGGAGAAGTCTCGGAGTATGTAGGGAGCAAGTCATGGACCAGGCACGCAATTTTCAGGGATATTTCATCAACATATCCCCTGCTCTGTAAGACCAGGTCTCCACATCCTTGAAGATCATTTCCCTCAACACATATACTCCCTTCCAGGCAAAAATAAAAAGCAGTAGTTCATTCTTCATTTGTTCTACTCTACCCTCCTCTCTTCAGTCCTAACCACAGCAGTTGGAAACAAGGGGCCCCCAAGGAGACGAGCCCATCATTATCCCATTTGGGCAGTGCCAAGCCACCATCCCACCCCCTTGGCTGTCCCCTCGCACTCCCTGCACGGAGAGACTGAGCAGAGGACTTTCTTCTTGGCTCTGCAGTGTAAGAACAGCCCCCAGCAGGAGCTGCCAGCCCCCAGCCCCAGCTGGAACAGCGACAGGTCCCGAATCCCAGAGCGGGGATGCAGTGACTTACTGACAGCTCAGCCCCTGAACTGGGAACAGCAACTGATCGTTGCCTGAGCTGGAAGCCGCCTTGTGTGGTGACAGGTAGCTTAGGAGAAGCAGACACCTCGCCTGCCAAGAGAGCTTCAAAAAGGACAGGGGGAAAGCAAAAACCTGGCTAGAAACCAAATGCTTTGCTAAACCTAGATAGCGCACTGTTTACTGACAGCAAACCAGATTAGGAAAAAATAGGGGGATTTATGCAAATGTTCTTAATTTAATAACTGCGATCAGATATGGCTTTGTTTCTTCCATGTAATTTGTGTAATACAAATAAAGTACAAGAGCTCTTTTCCACTATAGGAAATGAGAATTATTAAACATTGCACCAAAAAGCAAAGGAATGTGTTTACTGACATGAAAAATGATCCTGCGGATACAAAAGCTTTTGTATGTTAATTGCTAAAAGTCAATGCAATTTAGAAAGTGGTTGCAGGAGGAAAGAATTCCTTTCCAAAACAGAAGTGGCTTTTCCTCATCTACCAGCCTGATTCAAGACTGCATCTTGAAAGTATTTATGGCTGTGTTTTCGTCGGTGACACTGGGTCAGTACCCAAAAACATCCTTACTTCATATTGATGTGGTTACTTGCTAGGAGGCATAAAGGAAGTGAAGGATTTCCTCCAGTTTTATTACTGAATGCTCAAAATGTTTCCTGGGGTAAACAACACCAAAGCCATCTGTTTGTTTTTTTTTTTTTTTTTTTCCTTTTGGGAAACAAAAGGAGAACAACAGTAGCAACTAGTGAATGGAAAAGTACAGGTCTAGCGCTGTGTAATGAAAAAGATCTTCCTCTGAAGGAGGGAGGGGGAATGACTACACACGTCTTTGGCTGATATATGAACTCAGCAGTGTTGGAAGCCTTTAAACATGCTGTCTCTGGTCTTCTGTCCCACTCCATACAGGAGATGAGAAATACAAAACATGACTCAGCTGCCTGCTAGTTAGAGACGTTTCAGTAAATTAAATTTTGGACTGGCAAATGATAGAGCTTCTTAAATCTTTAATCACAGCCTGTTGATTTACTGCTCTGGGGAAAAAAAAAATGCAGACCTGATGGAAAAAGACAGCTGAAGAAAACTTATCATGCAAACATGAACGTATTCACGGAAGGAAGTGAATGCATTTCATCCCAAACCTCTTCTATGAGGAGTGCAAACCCCACTGGGTACAGAGCAGCCACCAGCAGGGTGAGCTGCACTAAGTGAAAAAAGAAGACGTGTTTCGCCAGGACACAGGAGCAGGATTTGCAGAGCACACCATGGGGTCCTTCCTCACCAAGCACCACCAGGAGAACTTCTGCAAGTAGAGCTTCAAGACAGTTTAACTAATACAGAGGAAAGGTGGATGTGTCGTGGGACACTGCCAAGCACTCTTCAGCATCCAACGTCCTTCTCTGCCATACCATAGTCAGCCATGCTCATGGACATCTCTCCCTTCCTGAAGCCTCTCCCTAAAAGATGCTCCACAGCCCTCCCAGGAGTGTGACCAGAAGCATCCCCTCTTCATGAGCTTCTGAGCTTCTTTCTAGAGAATCTAAACCCAGGACTGGCACTGGGGGAGACAAACACAAGGAAACGCAACAGGAAAAGAAATCAGAGGAGCAGAAATGAAACCTAATGGCTGAGCAGAACAGTTTGCGACCCTGGAAAAGGACAGGAAAGCTTACAGTTAAACCACTCATCTGGTAAGCCAGGCCCATTGATAAAAATGCTTTTATTACAGCAATACAATGAGGGACAAGGAATGCAGGTGATGCCTACAGCCTGGCAGCTCCATGCAGGAACCCAGTGCCTCTCGTAGCACCTCGGGCAGCTCAGCACGTGCTGTGGGGCAGCAGTTTTGGTTTTAGTTCATCGGAATGATGCACAGAGCCCATGCACATCTGTGGGAACTGCTTTGTCTCGAAAGAGACTGAAAAATTTGAGCCTGTGAAGAAAACCACCACCAAAGTGATTTAAAGGCTGGTGAGAAGGAGCTGCTTCCAGTGAGAAATTGGATGGGCAGGATTTGTTTAGCTTATCAAAGAGAAGACCAAAGGTGACTTGATTACAGGGTATTAAGCACCTCCATGGAGAGAAAATACCAGTCATAAAGGGCTCTTTAATCTAGCAGAGAAAGGCTTAACAAGAACCCAGGGCTGGGAGCTAAAGCCAGAGGACTTCAAATAGAAAATATGGCTTGGGTTTTAAACAGTAAGAGCAAACTGGCAGAGGATGCAGCAGATTCCTCACACTAACTCAAAAAATGCTGCACAGCTGCCTCCATTCACAGCACGGGCCAGCACTGCTGACACCTTTCCTCCACACACAGCAGAGCATGAGCACAGGAGATGTTGTAAAAGGGGAAAAGACTTGGCCCCCAAAACCCCCTGTCCTGCAAACCAGCCCTGGGTGCAGACATGCTCCCTTTGGTGCCTGCTACCCAGATGAGATGTATGGAAAGGGGAATAGTTTTTTCCACCTGATTGCAACTATTTAATTGATCAAGTTGAAGTCAGCATTCATTAAAGAGAATACAAACTTACTACAACTGGTTTTGATTTTTCATCTGCAGAGCAAGATCCAAAGAACATTCAATGAAGACTTAGAGACAGGTTTTTGGCCACCATTTCATAAAGCATTTGGTATCTTAGCAATGTTTGGGATTCTTCCTCATGTTCAGCTAATTATTTCTGCTTCCTGTTTTCTTTGGAATTGTTACTATGTTCTGCATTGCTGGAATCTGAAATATTGTTTCATGGAACATTGCTGTATTTATGCATACCACAGACTCGAGAGATGCTGAATTCCTTTTGTTCTACTGATCCAGCTTTGGAAAAAAAACATTTGCCATCTCCAACAAATTTTAACACTCCTCACCAAAAAAACTGTAAAAGCTTCACACCTGTATAAAAATTCTTAACCACTAAAACACTAACTGTTGCCATTTAAAGGAAAAAGAAAAGAAAAGAAAAGAAAAAAAAAAGAGTGACTTTAGTTTTCAAATACAAAATAACATGTTGTTGACAGTATGAAAAAGTACCGTTTTGTCAGAGAGCCAGTTTCTGCTCAAAAAACAGTGATGAAAAATTATTTTTCTCCACTCACTCTAGCTGCCTGGATAATTCTGTGCTTCAGCAATTTGGTGGAAAAAACAACAACAAATCCTAGATGGCCAGTTCATACATTTATTTTCTTCAAGTGAAAGAGAAGTCTTGGCCTTAAAGGAAATAATTGGGAAATTACATTTTTTTCCTAAACCTGCTACAGATCACGTGACTGGTCTGTGATGAGATGAGCAATTCTTTTCTTACTGGGAAAAAAAAATAAAAATAAATAAATAATAAAAAGGATCTAATATTCAGTTTCAGGAAATACTGCCTTTTAGTTTAATGCTTTCAGATCTGTAAAGGGACGCAGGGTCAGCTGGTGGGAAGCCAAAGGTATTTCAGCTTTTCATTGTGTTCTTTCATACAGCAGCTCGAAGACACACTCAGCTTTTGTATAGGAAAATAAGGGGTTCTGCAAGTAAATGCCCATGATATTCCCCCTTTTTAGGTACCTTCCTTTCCGCAGCCAGAGTCACGCTGCCTTATAGTCTTTGTCTCCTCCTCATATGCAGGCAGGTTCTCTGCTGTCTTGCTTTTGCGTCCCTTTCCCCCCAAACCACTCCTATTCTCATCATTAATGGCTGATAAATAGCTAATGAGTGGATTGGACGTTAGGACCTCCCTTTCCATCTGGGCTGCATGCTATTTTACAGGCCCTGCTAAATCTTTATTAGATTTGGGTGCAGATTATTGATTTAGGTAGATGAGGTCGTTGTAACCTCATCTCGCAGAGAAAGGAAACAGGGGAAGCCAAATGCAATTCGGTGGTTATTTTCTGTACCAGTGCAAGCCAATGGAGGGGAAAAAAATCAAAATGAAACCAAAAAATATCCATTAAAAAATCATAACTGGACCTTACACCAAATGCAATGCTCTTATGGGCACTTGAAAGCTGATATAGGGTATAAAAGTTTGAGCTTTCTGCAGATTAGTACTACAGAATAGATAGTAGGTGTTGGTAAAGAGACAATGTTTATAAAACACCAGACTATTCCTAGGGCAAAATGACATCTATTTATAGAATAAGAGCACCACCTAAGACGTAGTGATGGCTGAGTAAAAGGACAGCTTTTGCTTAAGTTATTTTTACTTCCGTTAAATGGCCATATCAGCACCTGCAGATCTAATAAAAGCAGAGCTCAGACTTTGTACTAAGCACTTTTTAGCATCCTGCCAGAGGTGTCTTAAGCACAGAAATCTCCCAGGAAGCCTGGCTTTCCAAGCTGGTGCCTGTAAAAGACTTCAGCACGCTTATAATCCCATGGATGTGAACACTAAGAGTGTGTACGGGTTCAAAAAGCGGCTGCATAAAAACATAGAAGAGACTTTAGGAAAGAAATCATCACATAAATGGGTACAATAGCTGTGTAGTTCTCTTTACCTGGAGCCCAGTCCACCTGCAGCGCGGTGTGAGCCTGGGCAAGTAGGGCTCACTCGCAGCTGGCCACGTGCCTGTTCCTCCTCCTCTTCTCCAAGGGGTCTCGGGCCAGCCCTGCCCTTCCAGCTCACAGCTGGAAACTCAAAGAGATGTGATCCCCAACTGAGCACCCACCTCAGAGCTGGAGCTGCCAACTCCCTTGGCCATCCCCATCCAGCCTGTGGATCCCAGGAGCACACCTCTCCTCATTCCCTGTTGGGGAAGGTAACCCAGAGTGGCAAATCCCACCAGGCAGCAGAGTTTTGGCTTAGTCAGGCTCACAAAGGACTTGTGTGCATTGTGTGCCTAATCCTTGGGCATGTGGGGATTCCCATCCTAAAACCACATACCAAATCGCACAAAAGCCATTTTCACCTGGACACGGGGTTGTTGTTCACTCCTAATGATCCGTGACAGGCTGCTAGCTGTTTCCGGATCACAGCTCTTTGATCTTCTCATTCCAAAGGACTATGAAATTCAGGACTGTTGGTAATATCCACGGGCTGTCACACTGCACTAAGCTCCCTTCCCTTCACACGACACCCCGCTGGCGCCTACCTTTTCATGGCCATGTTCATGTGGGGGATCCCAAAATCTCTCTCTCTCACTCTCTCTGTTTTCTGTAAAGTAAAACCACCAGAAAGAGCAATTTTTGTCTTACTGCGGCCGCCCCATAGAAATGGTCTAGACCTCTTCACAAAACTGGCTTGAGTGAAAAATTAAATATTTCCATCTGGTGTGTGGGATGACAGGCCTGTCTCCAGCTCCTGCCAGGTGTCTACAAGATGTACTAGATGAGGCTGATTGCTAGTCCTCCTCCTCTTCCAAAGGCTAGGAAAACCCATGGATGAGAACCACCACAAATGATAGCAGTCACCTCCACCACAGCCATCCATGCAGTGGGCGGGTGGGAGTTGTGTCCATCTGAATGCTCATTTTCTACATAATTAAGGTGGGGAAAGGCTGTAAAGTGAAAGATTTTATAAGTTTGACCCAGAAAGGGTCTTTCTGCAAGCCCCATTCCCTCACCCAAGCTTAAGCCCAGTTCTATCTCCTTGGGCTTCACTGCTGCCACAGCCAGAATTTCCATTTTGCTTCCTTAGCCAGAGCAGTAGCTTGTTGTTTTCAGGCTCTGCTAACCCTTCCTTCTCCCCATCCATAATGCTCTATCGGATATCATCACGCTTCAGTGAGAAAATAATGAAGAAAAATGCACGTTCCAACAGAATTTGCTGAGAACACTTGCCTTGCTTGTCTCCATTCTACTCTTTGCTAATTCCCGAAACATTTCTGCCAGGCAGTACCTACTCTGCAGCATGAAGGAACATCAACAAACGCTACCTGATTTCCCTGTGAAAAAACACTCTTCCCCTCCTCTGTCTTGGGATGACAAATATCTTCCCCCACCTGGTTTGAGGTTACCCACATTTCCCTTGGCAAAACAAGCAGTGAGATTTTCCTCACTTCTTTCATGCTTTGCAAATTCTGTGGGAGAGAAATCCTTGCTGTGGCTATTTGCTGAGAAGTTAAGAGCCCACGAGAAGCAGTACAGAGAGCAGGGCACTGCAAAGAGCATCCTTCCCTCCCCTCGAGGTTTGGTTGCTGGGGTTTAGGGTCAGATGGGTCTGATCCTGACCCTGCCTGGCCTCAGCCCACCCCTCACGGCTCCAGAAGGCACAGTGCGACTGATCTCGCTTCCTGCACGTGGCGTGGTGTCCCTGAGCCCACGCTGGTAGCACAGCAAGCACACATCACAAATTTCCACACTGAGAAATCCTTCAGGAAGTCTGGGCTCTCTGTAGACCCGTGTGCACACTTAGCATTGTGACTCTACTTCTTTCTCACAGATTTACCAAAAATAGTTTTAACGTCACTATATACCTCCCCCTAAATGGCACAAATAAGTCACTAAGAAGCTGTAAGAAACAGTCACTGCTAATCACACAAATGGTTTAATAATCCTAAGGCTTGGCCAAGCTGCCAGCACCAGAATCACAAAAAAAAAAAAAAAAAAAAAAAAAAAAAAAAAGAGAGACCAGCATCTCCTCTTATTTCCCATCTTTTTTCTCCCTCGTTTCACCAAGACTTCCCTGTTCCTGGGTGGGCAAACCACAGTGATCTTTTCCCTAAAGAGTTACAAGTTGGGGTAAATGAGAGGGATTACGTCACAACAACAACAACAAAAACAACAGGATGTCCTCCTTAATTCAGAAATCGTGCTCCATATTCCTAACAGCCACCTTTAGACACCTTATCCTTCAATGTACAGATAGTCTTCAACCTGTGGCCCAAGGACACCTGGGAATCCTAGGATGATTCTGCAAAGGGTAATTAAGTAAAGCAAGTCTATTGTTAATGGGCTTAAATTAGCTCTATAGAGATCCACAAGCTCAATGAAAAGTCTTTTTTAATAAAAAATGAAAAGGCTTCTGCAGACATTCACAGAAAAATAAAATTTAAAAAAAAAAAGGGGAAAAAAAAAAGAAAAAAGAGTTCCTTTTCCGAGATGGACAGCAGTCAGCTGGAGAGCTCTTTTTGGCCCTCTCCCCTGCAAACAACATGACCTCCATGCAGTTGGTGCACGTACACTCAGCATCCGATGGCTTCCTGCTCTGCTGACCTGCCAGATTTTCAGCCTTTTACTCCTGGATCCTTGATCTTTGTTCCCTTGTCAAAAAATGTCTTGAAAAGATTTTAGAAGCCCCAAATCCCAACCACAGTCTCCTGGGACAAGCTGTGGGACATACTTCCAAGCTCACTTGTACCCAAACACCCACACCGTCACCTAGTCCACCCCTGTGGCAATCCCACTGTCCTTATTACTAGCAGATCAAACCCTAAAGATCTATAAGGTGCAATTCTCTTGCACTTTTGGCCGCAATGGATGTAAGCAGTCCCCACAGATGTGTGGCTGTAGATGTTGATGGTAAGCCTTCAGTTCAGATTTGCTTCGGCATTTGTCTAAACAGGGGAGCCCTGGGAGCACGTCTCTGCAACCCGAATTCCCACCTGAGGACCCAGTGTCTGGCAGGTGCTGGGACTTTTCCTGCCTGAGCTCCTGGACTGATGGATTTCCCACTGCTTCACCAGTGACTCTTCCTCATTGTTTCCTTCTGATGGATCCTGGAGAGCACATTCGATCATCTCTCTTACATGACGAATCCCTACATCAAAGTTGCTCTAGGAATCAATTCGTTTTATTCGTTGTCTTTATAAGTAGCGAACATAATATTGTACAAAGATGAACAGTGTTTAATCAGGAAAAAAAAAATCCTATATAAGCTCAACCCAAAAGAACCAAAATCAAACATCAAAAAGTCCCTGGGCTGAGAAGTAAACACAAGAAAATTTCTTTCCTAAAAACAACATACACGAAATTGAAAACAGACTAAGATGGGAACAGCTCCTGTAACACAATATCACTAATCAAATGCTACAACACACATTTGTTCCGAAGAGAAGGCTCACACTTCTTGCTGCATGCACCCAGTCCCTTCTAAACTCCATTAAAGAGTAGTCAAAAATAAATAAGATAAAAACCATTTGCATTTATTATACGAATTAGAAGGGCTTGCCAGATGGGGAGCTCTCCTCCAGCAGGGCTGTTGTTTTCAGAGGCAGAGAAGCACTCGCACTACCCAGCTGTTTGGGGCCTGCCATGTTCCCACTCTCAGGAAAGCATCGCCCCTGGCTTTTCCCTGTAATTAGTGAGTGCTAATACCCTGGGTTAGGCTGTGGAAAAGTCACATTCTGAGAGATCACCCTTGCGAACAGCTGTACTCGTGAGACCAAACGTCACCACTCCAAGCTGTCAGCCAATTCATCTCCAGCGAAAGTCAACCGGGACATAAATTGGGAGTTCTTTATCTCAGGACAGCAGACCGAGCTGGGTTTTAATTGCTGAGCTATGCTAATGAGCCTTGTTTGTGACACAAGGTGCTTCGTGGTGGCTGTGTTTGAAAACATGGTATCGTAACCCCCCCCCCCCCCCCCCCCCCGAGGGCACACACAATCAGCTTAAAACCACTGCCGTCTGGGTACAGAAAAGAAATCATGTACCAGCCCCGTCAGCATGGCACATTATCAAAGGCATCATTAACAGCTGCTTCGTGCGATGGCAGGAGGCTCTCCTGGGTGAGCTCACTTCATTGCCTTTCCATTCTCTGCTCCCTTTTTGTTTTTTCTAAATCGTGGGTTCTGTAAACATCACTGTCAAATCATCTGCGGGGGAACAAAAAGATATCGAGAATTAAGCCTTTCCTAGCAGATAAGGGCTGTGTCTGTTTTTAAAAGGGGGAAAAAAAAAAAAAAAAAAAAAAAAAGAACAAAACAAAACATACCCAGGGAAAAGCAAACAGACAAAAGAATAGCAGCAAAAGTGTTTCTCTCCAACTTGTTGAGACAAAACCTGCTGCAGCTCCATTTTCTCTTTGTTCCTTCTGGATTAGGGGCTACAGTATCATAGGCAGCATTTTAATGTTGACATTTAGGAAAAGAATAGCCCAGGTGGACACAAGGCTACAGGTTTTCTTGTCCAGATATTGCAAGCTCTTTCCTTTGCCCCATTAATGATGAGGCTCGTGATAGCTCGCTGCTTGACGCAGAAAGCCCAGGCCATTGGGAAGGCTAGTGCTTAGCATTGTTAAAAGTCAGTAGTACTTAAATATGGCATTATTATTCTTACTGAACCACCCAGGGACGCGTGACAGGCCCGCAGACCCCATGTGCTGGATGCAGTACAAATATCTGACTCCCCAGCCTCCGCGCTCTTCCAACCCGGGGGCCCGACCTTGCATACGCTTACACACCCGAGCAGCTAGCAGCATCACGTGGCCCTCCTGAAATCAACACAACTGGTGAATGGAGTGAAATCAGTAATTACCCATGTGCTTAATTATTTGCCGAACTGGGGGCTGTTTCATTTGTAGCTTTTTGCTTCAAAATATTAGATCTCATCCAGCGCCCCTCGCTTTGCGCTTGATCCCACAAGGAACGGCGTGGTCTGGCCTAATTAAGCAAACCACTCAACGAAGTGTTTAAGCGTGTGAACAAGCCCATTGACTAAAGTCTGCGTTGCTTGGCCTCATGTGCTCAGCCCCTTGCAGGATGGACCCTTGAAGGCACAGGTATTGGTGGTAATGTTCCTTGAGGGGGGACAGGTCCCAAGTCCAGCACTGGGTGCACAGGGCACTGGGCACACTGGGACTTCCCTGCAGCTCACCCAGCAGATGGAGCATTGCAGCGGGTGAACCAGGAGCCCTGGAAGAGCTGGGAACTGCCGATGGGTCCCCTGCTCCCTGCCTGGAGGGCGCCCAAATGCACCTGTGGCAGAGGGTGCAGAGAGGCAGCACTGGAGACCAGCTCTCCCCAGGCCTGGGCTGGCTGGGATGAAGCCTCCAGTAGTGGCTTGCTTCTCACAACCACTAATTTTAGGCCCTTTAGGACAGAAACTAATGATAACACCCTTCCTGGAAAAAAAAAAGGAAAAAAGAAAAGAAAAAAAAAAGAAAAAAATCCCCCTGGGCCTGTGTAAAATTAGCAGTGAGCTGACTGTCCCACTTTCGTTCCCGCTATGTGGGGCAGCATGGCTGGTTAATGCGCTGGGCTTGTCTAAGCACCCTTTGCTTCCCCCCTTGCAAGGGGAGCCCAGGGCAGAGGATGAGCCTGCTCACCCTGATGGCCAAAGCCTCCTGAGTACTTCCATGGGAAGGCAGCAGGAGGAAACGGGGCAAGACAGGCAGAAAAGCTGCCGATGGGAAGGAAAAGGAGGGGGCAACCTTCCTTGGCATGGGAGACCCGCAGCAATGAGGGCTGTGGGGTGGAGGACAGCGTGGAGTCTCCAGGTACAGAAGAGAAGCCATGTGTGCCCTCTGTCCTGCAGCACCCATGGGAGCAGCTTGGTGAGGCAGCGGGGACCTCAGTGCCTCTGCCTGGTGCTCGGGAAGGGGCTGTGCCTCTGCCCGCCACCCACAGACAGACACAGGCACACACCTGAAAGCAGAGCAGAGTTTAACCAGAAAAAATCCTCGAAAGCAGCATCATTACCATAATCCAGTATTAGTACGAAAGATGACCTCCACCCCGGAGCTCTGAGATGATTCCTCTGAGACCTGCTGTCTGCCCAGGTGAAAACCTCCTGTAACGACTCCCCAGGGTAAGGGAATTTCAGAGCTGCCGTGAGATTTCTTCCAGCATGAAGGAAAAATCCTGGCAAATGTGTAATGTCCAAGGAGGTGGGAGAAGAGAAAAGGGGAGGGAACCCACAGGTCACATCCACCTCAGAAATAATAATTTTTCACAATGTCACATTCCCTGTTGTTTTAATTCCAAACTGCAATCTGTTCCAACACGATTTTATCTTTCTCTGCTCACGATGCATGTTGCGGGTCTGATCCTGACCCAGCTCCCCTGCTAAATACTGGCATAACCTCAGTTCAAACAAAACCTCAGAAAATTAGTACTGGATTTGACTCAGATATAAAACATAATGATGGATGGACTGACGGGAGAGGGAAAGAAAGAAAGAAAGAAAGAAAGAAAGAAAGAAAGAAAGAAAGAAAGAAAGAAAGAAAGAAAGAAATCAGGAAAAATGACAGTGTGTACCTTAAACAAGAGAAACAGTTAAATTTCCCTTGCCCCGCACAGCAAAGCCCCAAGAGCTAAACGTAAGCAACCAATTTATTTCAGTAAACAAAAATCTGCCAGAATGGCACTGTTTTTCTCTATGCAGCTTTTTCTCCCCATTGGGACATCAAGATGTTGTGTTGCTTTTTTATTTTTTTTTTATTTTTTCACAAGGCACATTATTCCATTTAAGTGCTTGTGCATGTTTATTAATAGAGAAAAAAATGAGTGAACAATGAGCTACTCTGGGGAGGCTGGAAGCCTGCACTGGAACAGTGAACCAGAGGAGAAAATCCATTTAGGAAAATGCTCATTTTAAGACATGTTCCTTTCACACTTGAGTTATTTTCCTCTGCACCCCAAAGTTAATTAGTATCCTAGTGACATATCGGTCCTGCATCCATGGCACTGCATACGCCTGTGCTACCCCAGCCCTCTCTGCCCACCTTCCCTCACCCGCTCCGGGCACACCAAAAAACAGGTAGGACCCCAAGCTACACGTCCTGACATGGTGCTGCAAGAGAGCACGGAGTGACCAAGATTATCTCTAACAACGTGCTGGGAAGCAGTGAAGCTTCTATACAAACATCCCTCATTGCAGTGAGGCCTGAACCTGACTGTAAATGACCCGATGTAAATGAGCACCATTCCGTTGTTGCTGCTGTGCAGGTGATGGAAGACTTGAGATACTGAGATGATTCTGGCCCTCCGTCGTGTATCCTGTGACCACAGCTGGACACAAGGGCTGTGGAGAACTCCTGGGCTGACAGGAGGCAGCCTCCTTGCATACTTGCAATACTGAGCAGTGGCAGAGATTGCTATTGCTGCTTGTCACTCAGCTGGTGACAGCTCCTGAGCAGGGAGGAGGCCCCATGGAGCTAGGTGCTGCTGATAAACCAAGCGGAAAGACAGTTGCTGGCATGAAGAAATATACACTCACAACAGTGGCCATGGTTCCCAAAGCAGTGAAAAAGCAGGTCCACACAGCTGGTCTTGAAAAGGGAGTCAGAAGAAAGCAAGCCACACCGTGAAGACGTGCTTGGGGAACCAGAGAGGGGAAACACACACTGCTCACTTGCTACTGAAAGGAATTTACTAATGTGAGAAGATATTTTTCAAGACCAGCTCATCACTTACCATAACCTCCCAGCTTTGGCAGTTGACACCTGAACTCCTGCTACCTGGGGACCGCAAAGTTCCCTGAAGATACCAAAGGTTAAATGTAATTTGTTCATTTACTGTTTCCAAATTGGATTGTTATTTACCAGCTGTCAGTAGCTGTGTGCTCGGCAGTTTCAGCTCTCTCTTGGCTTTGCTCAAATAGTTTCCCAAAAGCAGAGCCAGGGGAGGTTTCTGCTGGCTTCAGTGGAGCTGGGACAGTCTCTGATGTGGCTCTATCCCCAGGCATACCCCAAGCACCAAACCCCTCTGCTTGCAGTATCGCTGCTTCTATGCTCAGTCAAAAAAGATTAGCCAATTTCAGACGGTGCCTAATGAAAGCTGAGTTCTTCGGTGCCAACATTTGCCTTTCCAGCCCGCAAGCAGAGGCTGGCAGGTTGGCCTGGCATTTGGTCTGCAGCATGTGACCGTTTAATGAGGGCGGTCTGTGAGCTGCAGCGCTAATGCATGGAGTCACAAAAGCCGCTGCCCACTGTGACTTGCTTCACTATAGTGGAAGGATTTTTTTTGTGTTATTAAGGCCCAGATGGGGAAAAAAACCTATTCTCGGCTCTTTCACAGCCCTAGTAGGTGACTGTGGACAAATTCTGTAACCATTTTCTTTCTTAGGAGTCCACTGCCATAAAAAGGAGATAGAAAATGTCCTTTCTCACAGGAGGATGCAGGGGGTTCAGGTATTAGTGGGATGAATGTCACAGTAATGCTTGTGAAATGTAAAGACTAAAATGGAGAAAGCCCTGCTGTGCCAGCTTTAAAAGCCTGCATGTAATAGCTGGATCACAAAGGTCTTTTGGGTCTCCCTGCAGCACCTGCAGCAAATGTAGTTCCATTGTTTCCCTGCACTCTGCCATCCAGCCCAACAGCAGCCTGCCTGGAAAACATCAGGCAGGCAGAGCCAGCAAGTACAGCAGCTGTTACAGACACAGTGTGGACTGGATGGCAATAAGGATTTTGTGCCCACCCGGAGCCCAAGCGATTTCTGTGTAGGAAATGCCTGGTGCTCCAGGGATGTGCTCCAGGGACTCATCCCAGGTCGGGCAGACAAGACCAGGTTTTAATTCCTCCCTCCTGCAGCATTCCTACTGGACCTTTTGCAAACATTTGTTTTTATTGGACCCTTTAGGCATGAGGAGGAAAGGTACTGAAGGGTCTGAGATGCTTTGGGTACTGACACAAGTGTCTTTTTCCAATTTTTCTTCACAGCTTACAAACATATGCCACAGGGCGCTGCAGTTGCACTTACAAACTCTGTACCTCCCAAAGAAACAGCCCCCATGGCCACAGGGATTTCTGCAGTCCCTGACAGCAACGGGGAGCTTGCGAGCTCTTCCACTTCAGCCAAATGAGTAGTGTCAGGTGTTCCTCCAGCCCACCAATTCTCCTGACAGTTTGTGTCGCCGTTATCAGATTTGCCTCTGTAAGAAACAATGAAATAACATTTTCTCTCCACTGTTGCCGGGAGAAAGTCACAAATAAACAAGAAGAGAAAGCAAATAACTAAGTAGAAATCAGTAAAACCAATAAAGCAATCAGGCTGAGGAGGAGACGGTGGCTGCAGGGTGGTTAAGAGTTTGTTGGTTTTTATCTCTTTCCCTCACGTTGGTGAAGGGGCTCACCGCAGACAGCAGTAGGTAAAACACTGCCAAGTGCTTTTTTTTTTTTTTTTCCCCCAAGTGTCCTTGTAAGTAATTTGCCTGCCTTCATCACCGGGGCAGGACCCCTGCCTTCAGCCGACAGATGAAAGACATCACTTTTTGGCACTACAAGGAGCAAAGACAGAGGCTGCGGCCGGGCCAGCTTTCCTACTGTGCTACAGCCACACGTCCAGCTATGCATGGCACACACAGACAGCCTCTGTGTGAATGGCCTACAGCTGCCGTAACTTAACGTCACACACAGTTTGCAGGATGTTTGCCTAAAGACGGCCCGACACAGGTCTGCGCAAGATGGCCGCCAACAGACAGTGGGGGGACACTGGGCCTAGGAGCGGGTCCCGCCTGCGCTGCCTTCTTTCATCTGTGGGATAATTTCTGACCTCCGGCCACCCAGGGTCTTCCCCAGAGCACCCACTGCCATTTCCATGGAACTCTTTTTGTTACAATAATATAAAAACATGTCTGGTCTCTTCTTAGTGTGTCAGCAAGCCGTGAAGGAAAACAACGGAAGCCCATCAAGAAGATATTGTAGCTGTTTTGCGAAGACATAAAAGTCAGTAATATAAGAATAACTGTATTAAACATCCCATAAACATCCAGCACACAATATCTTCTCTCACTATGAAGAATATTTTATGAAGCATACAATCTCATTCAAGTAGATGCAGCTATCTGCAGCAGAGCACCACTGCTAGCAAGCAAGAGGTACAAAGCCTGCCCTCAGATGACATTTCAGGCAGCATTTAATAAACATCCAAAGATTCGGCTGCAGAGGAAAACAATCACCACCACCTACACAACCCTGCACAGACTATATAGTTCAATTCTGGACTTTATACAAATCCTCTACATATTAAAAATTAGTAGCTGTCCTTGGGTCTTACTAGCAAAGCTGGCTGAATGTAAATCAAAGACTCTGTAACTGAATTCACAAGAGTCCTGGCCACAGGATAGAATTTAAGAACAATTCACTAAATTCCTATTTGTTTCATTGCATTGAAACTTGGATCCTCGTATATTATTATGTTTGAAAGCACATTGAACATGTTTGCATTCCAGTGTCGTGATGCTTTGTGACATTGCTGAAAGCTGCAGCAACAACACAGCTACTTTGTCAGCCATCCACACCAGTAATGGCAAAAAGAAGGGTTCCTGGTAGGTGATAAAACTCCACTAACAAGAAGCAAATCTGTCCTAGAACGGGTTTCACCTCTCTTTTCATTTGCAGATGAATGAAATCTCTTTCATTCCCATTCCCTCTCTTGCAGGCTTGCCATTTCACTACCATTCCTCCACACCACAATGTCAGCCACGATCGAAGCAACTATCTAAATAAAACCATCTGGGTTCCGCGATGGTGAGTGTATGTTGTGATGTTTTTGTGAGGAACAGCACATCTCTAGAGCTGGTTACAACTTGGCAAGTCTCACTAAAAAAATAGTGTCATTGTAAAAAATTTTCACAAATTCTGAACACTATAAAAAATGGTAAAATGTGTCTTTTGAATTGCTTCATCTCAAGAAGGCTGAGACACTCCAGCTTTATCGTTCTGACAGCTATGGTCACTGAAACAACACTAAGAAACATTTTCAACTAACCGTAAGGTTTTAAAACTGTTGTTCGAGTGCTGATGAGTACCACATGTGTGAAACCCTTCAATTTCAGTAAAAGCTTACAAGAGTATTGTTTTCAAAGGGATACAGTTAGGTTCTGACACACATGTAATATGTACCTGGCTCTCAGGAGCATCGTAAACTTAAAGAAAAATCCAACCAAATCTCTGTGCTGTTCATTGTTATTTTAGAACCTTGCACAAGATCATTTCAATAACATTGGCTTTCAGTAGCATTCAGCTTCAATTTTTATAACATTTGGGTGTTAAATTTAGAGGAAAGTTGTTTATTAGTTTTGGAAACAATGGTGTTTATTCACATTTTCTCTCTCTCTCTCTCTCTCTTTTTTTATTTTGTTTTTGTTTGTTTTCCTAATGGGAAGAGCATTCATATTAATTTCAAAAGCTATAATCATTTGGTAGCAAGACAAAGCTGCCAAGAAAATAAAGGCGATCCCTCCAGAAATCTGCATGGTAGAGGAATCTTCGCACAACTAAACATACGTGTGGACAAGTATTTTTGCTTTCCTGCTCTTACAAACAACATTTTATGTGCCCAAAACTGGCAAATTGCTGGAAAAAAAATAATAATAACAAATAGATATTTATATAAAAAATACAACAACAACAAGTATGCAGTTAAATGCCAAGAGAGGGCCCCCACCCTGGGTTTTTCCCTCCCTCCTTTCCTTATACCAAGAAAAACAACACACGACCAGAGCACACGGCTCTTACCCTTCTTTAGCAGTGAGAAGTTATGAATACGATTTTGATCTTTTACTCTTTTTACCTATATAATGAAACAACAAAAAAAAAAAGTTAAATACTTTGTCAGTATGGTTCTTCATGTCTCAATTACCTTAATGATATGATAGCAATAAATGGATAAATAAGGATAAAGTTAGCAGGAGTTTCCCCATTAATTTCAGCAGGATCAGAATTTCATGAACTTGTCTTTTGAAAGGATCAGGGTCTAAGGACATTCTGGAAATCTGCAATTACATTTGTGTGTTTTTTCTCCGTTTTATCTCTACTTTCTTGCTGGCTCCCCTTGCTCTGCTTTTACTCTCAGGTCCTTAAAGCAAAGGTTTTCCTCACTTCCTTCGATAGCAGTTAAAAGTTTCCTCACCACCAGCCTTGCCCACCACTAGCAAGCATGTCTTTGGCTATCGGGATGCCAGCACTGGCTTGAAACTTAAACATATACATTTATCCTACTAGCACTGACTCTACCTTTGAAAATCTTGCATTTTCCATGGAAGTTCCATTAAAAATAATAATTAAAAAAATCTGTGACATGCAATGGTATCTTGTTTTAGTTAGGCTGCTACTGGAATGGTCCAAAACACCCACCCACTCATCCTCCCAGCAGCCCAACAGCTGCAGTAAGACAGCAGTGCATAAACTCTGGCATGTGTTTACAGAAAGTACGCCCTACTGAACTAGCTCAGTGTCCTTTAACTGCAAGATGAAGTGCATTGACATGTGTACTAACCTCAGTGTAACAAAGGGCTGCATGGCACTGAAGCTAATAAACTTCACTGACTGAGAAACTAGAGCAGTGCAAAACTAACCTGGCACACCCCAAGTAACCCCAAAACCAGCTGACAGACCTCAAAATACAAACATAAACAGGGAACCATCACTCTGTAGCTTCCAAGAAGCTCCGTGGTGATCTGTTCTGAGCTCAATGCTGTGACATCTTTACTGGAAGACGACGTGAAATCATGCTCTAACAAAGCTGCAGGTGACACAATACCAGGGAGTGATAGCCAAGGGAGAGGGTTAGTCACTGCCATGGGACCAGCAACATCAGCCTCGGTGCAGCCACATCGAGCCGTCCAGCTCCACGTGGTGGAGGCAGGGCTTCGGTGTGGGCAATGCTGA
Organism: Cygnus olor; assembly: GCF_009769625.2. Taxonomy (NCBI): domain Eukaryota; kingdom Metazoa; phylum Chordata; class Aves; order Anseriformes; family Anatidae; genus Cygnus; species Cygnus olor. Next base: position 31,884,287 of record NC_049175.1, read on the forward strand.
CGGTACAGCCAGCGTGGGGATCGCAGTAGCTGGTCAGCCAAGCACAACTTGAACATCACAGAAGCAGAGCCAGTGTTAAGGATGCTGTATTAACAGCCCGAGCTCTGGCAGCACCTGGCAGGGCCCCATGTTTGCTCCCGCTGCCTTTTTGGGGTGTGGGGCAGCCTCAGCCTGCTCCTCACCCTGCTGATGAGGCCCTTCCCCAGAGCACAGGGCTGCAGCTCTCACCCTGCCTTCTCGGGGCCCCGCTGTGAGTTAAAAATATCCCTTCCCAGAACCTTACCAGAGATACAGATCTTCTGGTTCGCAGTTTAACTCCTTGGGCAGCACACAATGCAAATGCTGGAAAGCTGCAGGCGTAAGGCACCATTTAGACAGCAGTAACATATAAATGCCAAAGGCTTCACATGGAATTTCAGATTGCACCTTTATTTTTAAAAGCTGGCAAAAGATAAGGAGGGGGCTAGGCAGGGAAATATCACCCTTCAGTATCCACCTACTACAAGCTACTGTCAGAAACAAGATTACGAGCCAGATGAACCTTTGGTCTGTACCTATTTTTATGTTCCTACTCAGTCATACACGATATTTGAGCATACTACCATAGCAAAACAAAGCAGACATCCCCTGTCCCTGGCATTCCTGGTGTCATTTCTGCTCGAGAGTTCAGAAAGGAGTATGAAGGATGGGAGAACAGCCACTACAGTCCCAGATCCAGCAGCAAAATCTGTTTAGTTTATGAAGACAGAAGGTAAAGGGATGACTTGGTTGAAGACTACTGGTGTTTACAGGGAGAGTATAATGTTGAGATCAGTCCTAGGTTAACATAACTGAAAATAGACAATTGCCCACTGCCTGAATCACACCCTGCAATCGCACCCAGGCCACCGCCATCCCAGCACCGCCTTCACCTTCACTTCCAGCCCCCTCCCTCACCTCCTCCTGGCTCCTGCGAATGGTGGATGCTCCTTTGATGCACCCCAGTCCAAGCAATCTATACCAGTTCTTAATTATCCTTTCTGTGTTTCCCTAATAACCAATGTAAACTGCCTTCACTGCAAGCCCATTCCTCTGTGTCCTATCCAACAGGATCATGGAGAACAGATTATTCCCTTCTTTGAAGGCATTTAAGACCATTATCATGCCTCGCTGCAGCCTCCTCCTGCCTCGGCAGCACTAATCCTTTGCACCTTTCCTGAGAGGTCACAGCTCTCATTAGTCTCACTGCTGGACTTGCTCCAAGTGCACCTCATCTGCCTTGAAACGCGACCACCGAGGTGGACACGGGGCTGCAGGCACTCCACAGACACACACCAGCACCCCAGGATCTGTCACGTGTGCCTGAGAGCAGAACTTTGCCCTCCCTTAATCGTGTCTCGTTTATCAGCGATATAACGTTTTACACATTATCACCCCAATTACAAAGGCTTGTAGGTGATAATGAGATTCCACTGGATATATTCCAGCACAGCACATTCTAGGTTTTACTAACTTCATTAACCAAGAAAAGCTGGTTAATGGCTGAAAAGTGCAATGATGCACATAATCGTACCAGTTGCTTTGCTACTACAATTATATTATTAAGATGGATCTTTGAGGTACAATTTCCATGTATAATTAGTAGTTTATCCCTTCAGGAAGAAAAAAAACTCAAAAGCACCCAAAGGCTTGAACAAAACAGTTCTTGCTGAAAACACGAACGACGTTGTGCTCTCAGGGTCAGACTCCAGATTTGCGAGAGTACAGGAGCACAACAGTTTGGAAACTCAGCGCAGGCTCCTTGGGGATGTGAAATGCCTAATTGCAAACTGCAGTCCCCTGACCCACAGTTGTGCACAGAGCTGTGTGTGCAGGAGCACCCGGCCTCACCAGGCACCTCGCCTTTCTGACAGCAAGGCTCCTGAAGCATCGCTGGGGCACCCTGAAGGAGTGAAGGATCTTCCTGCTGAAGCTTCTCCCTCTGCGGCAAAGGCACCGGCAGTGTCAGAGGCAGTGGGGCCAGCACGTGGGCCAGCAGAAGACAACTCAGCCCTGCAGCTGGGTCAAGGAGAGCGGTGAGAGGTGGATGACAGCTCCTGTGCATGACGCTTTGGCTGGCTGTACAGGCACCATGAGGCAAGGGATGCGCCCCTGCCATGTCTGCTGAAAATCTCAGGCTGCTGAGCCTTTGCTGAAGGCCTCCTTTCCCCAAAATCTTAGACCTTGAAGTTTACTGTGAATCCTGAGAAGACAAAAATACCCCACATATATCAGAATTATAAAACATTTAGACTGACTAAAAATTGTTTTCTCAACTTCAGCATTCTTTAGTCATTTCACTATTTTCTTGCCCATCACTGCTCTTCACGATAAAGACAACTTCAATCTCAGATTAAGTAAACAAGCACCACCAGGCAAACAAAACGATGGAAAACTCTCTGTTTACTCCTTTTGCAAAATAACAAAACAGAAGACAAGAGCATGAGCTTCCAAGCGCAAGCCTCATTTTTTGGTTGCTTTTCTCTTGCAGTTAAATCATACTTATCAGCCTGACAAAAATGCAATAACTTTTTTTCACTAGGACTTTTCTTACAAATTTAATCAAGTTGTCAGAAGAAATCCTATTATCCTCACCATGTGAAATTAATATATCAGGAATTTATCGACTGTATTATGTGTGTATATGACACTTATATGGAACAGCTAGTATATACGTCTTCTGCTTGGTAACATTTCACACAATAAAAAAGGCTTCAGAACTGAATCTGCGGTGATCCTAAAGCCCTGGCTATGGCTGGCTCTGGCTAGGAGCTTAGCAGGAGTCTTCGCTGCATTTAATCAGCCAGGCAGACCTCAGGAATTCTGCTGGAATCCTTGTCACTATTAGAAATATGCACTAACATTTGCTAATTCAGGTTCAGAACCAATTCAGAAACTCAGAGCAATAAATCCTCATGCAAGTGTCAAGCCCTATCAAGTATATCTTGGAGCAGTGATTTTTGGAGAGCAGGAATACACAAAGGAATGTAGAGTGTCTAGCCAAAATTTTATTTGAAATACTCTTCTCAATGAATTTAAAGACTTTTCCAAAACTGAAAGCCTCTGCTGTTTCCTGTCCTCATTGGTCTGGCCTCGGATCTCCATGACCTTGCACAGGACACAAAAAAGCGCAGGCGTGCACGTGGTGGAGGCAGCGTGGACACTCGTGGCCTCCCTCTTCAAGTAAGCAGGGGTTTCACCAGTGATATCGACTGAACAGGATCTCACTCTGCATTGCACGTCATCGTAACGTTTCTGCTCTTCTGCTCAAAAACTCTGCAGACTCCACCAGCTTTGAGAAAAACCGCAAGCGCTGTCGCAAGGCCTTTGGCGGTAAGCACACATTGCATGTTTGCCCACGTTTGTCGCTGCCTGGAGTTACAAGAACGCATGAAGCAGCGCTGTGTGCAGGCGAGGCCAGGCGACACCCCAGGTTTAGATGCGTGACACCTCCAAAACACCACCATGGCTCTCCAAGAGGCTCCGGCAGCGGGCACCGCCGACACGCAGCTGCCGGGGCAGACTGGCAGAGGCGCTGATAACAACCCGCAGCCACGACGAGCTCCAGCGGGGTTCCCAGGCACCCAAGCGGACCTGCTCGCTTCTAGCTGAGTTTGGCACCAGCTTTCTCTCCCAACCATGTCACGCACAGCAGCGTGTGGTTGAGGGCATCTCCTCTGAGCACAACAGACCTCGGTGCATGCAGCAGTCTGAGCACCTCCCCGCCGGAGACAAGAAATGGAGCCCTCACCCTGGAGACAGCGATGAACGGAGCCGCAGTTACAGCACGTAATGAAGTAATGCCGCTCTATCTTTCGGTGATCTAATACATCTAGCAGAAATACCCAACAGTAAAGTCCAATAATGTAGAGTTCAATTCAATTCACTATAAAAATGTAAAGCGAGCAAGTTTGCTGTGCTATTTCAAGTTTGCAGGATCTTTACAGAAGTGAATTTGATTTGCTGTAAGAGGGAAACCGCGTTCTGCCTTTAGAAACCTGAATGCTTACAGCATTTGTTACACTGCCCCTATGTATTTGTAAAATGCAGAAATTGCTCAAGAAAAAAAAAAAAAGACCTTTCAGTTTTCGTAAAACCATTTGATTTTCTAATAAACAGGATACATAATTTTCCATGCTGCTTTGACATTCTTCTCCATGAGACATGAATGTGAGTTACTGTATCCTCAGGAAAAATATGCTTCTGCTGATAAACATTTGATTCTTGGCCTGTGTTTGTGTTCTGCAGCAGTTTGAATGGACAAGTCAAAACCATGGCTAGTGGTCTGGGACTTTTACATTCTTTAAATTCAACATATTTGAAAGAGAGAACAGAAGAGCTCATAGCTTCTACTGTTTATCAGCCACTATAATCCAAGTGGATACATTTTTGATTGTAAAAACAGTCGTGCAATGGATTGATGTTTTTGCAAAGAGTGAATGTTTCCAACATTTTCAGCCGTGCTTTCAATTTGAAGATATAAAATGGTCTGTGTACAGAAAACATTTTGCCCCTTGAAAACAAATTCAGCCTCAGCTGGCAAACTCTGTGGGGAAAGGAAAATCAGTTTCTCCCCACTCTGCACTGGCAGCCCCCAAAACATGAGCAAGTTTGTTCTCCTCTTATTTGCTGTTGGGGCTAAGAGCTGGGAGCACCAGGAAGAACCAGCTTCTGCAGAGCCTGAGGGACCCAAAATGACAAAAACCTCAGCTCTCTTCCTGCTGCTCAACTCCTCCACAGCTCATCCAAAAGCCCATTTTTACGTATTGAAGAATTACTGAAGAAAGGGTGAGAAGTGTGAGCCCTGCACGCCTGCTGCTGCGACCACAGCCGTCTGCTGATGGTTCAGGTTCAGCCGTGCAGGATGCAGAAGCTGTTGTAGAATGATCTGCTTGAAGCAGGGAAAAGGACGCCATTTTGCTGGAAAGCCAAGTGCTCCAAAATCAGTCAGTCAGAGCCGTATTTCAGTTGCCTGTGTAATTTTCTGCTATGGTGTGCACATTGCTTACGAGATCGCGTACCGCTCGGGTTCGCCGCCCTGCTCAGCTCCCAGCTGGTACGGTCCCCAGGCGACGAGCCAGATCTTCGGGGTTCTCCTCCAGGTCCTTCAGCTGGTGGCACTTGTCAGTCCGTGGTTGTTCAGGACTGTTCATTCTTGCGTGTTCACGGGGCTGGCCTGAGATGACGGATGCAGCTCTTGCAGCCCAGCTCCCCACGTGAGCCCAGAACAGACACAGCTGCAGAGCTGGGGGGGTTCGGTGAGCGCTGAGACCTGGGAGCCACTGCCTAATTCTGCTGCACTGGGGGCCTACAGCTGCCTCCTCTGGCTTTACCCCCATGAACACTTCTGCTGTGGTTGCATATCCAGGAAAATAAGAGCTCAAAATATATGGCAGCAATAGCGTGAGAAAAGAGTACATGATGGCACAACTAAAGGCAGTATCACACTGCACGTATCTACTGCACAGATACCCTAAATTTGGGCTTCTCCTTCACGCATTTGACATTCCTACAGAGATAACAATACAAATGAAAGTGTGATTCTTTAATTTCTTTTCCAATTGCTGGTGTCCCTTCAGCAGGCAATGATGTATTCTTGGAAGCACCTTATTATTTTCCCTTGGCTCTTTCCAGTTGCTTGCAAAGAGGTGGAGCAGCATTTCTTAGAGAGCTGGCTACCGCCACGCTGTGCATTGCTCTGGGTTTTCGATGGCTGAATCAAATTAAAAGTCAGCTAAAAATACATGACACCCCCCACCAGCTCCGTTTGCCTGTGTAAACATTTGCTGCAGTTGCCTGAGGACTGTCATGTAACTCCAGAATATACGGAGATGACGGATGTCATCATTCGTGCCTCCAAAGCAGGGCTGTGGTCTGCCCCACAGAGAAGTTTGGCACCCTGCTCCAGAACCCGCCAGGTGCCCGCTTGTGCAGGGCTGGCACGCTGGGTGCAGCACAGGTCGGGAGGAGGGTTTGCAAATATTTCCACACGGCAAAAGCACGAGCACGTCTTCAGAGCAAGAGTCCCAGAGCCCAGGCTATCTTTCAGGGTTGGCTTTTACTTCCCTAACCCGTTGGGCTTTGCCAGTAAAAAGGGCTGGAGCGGATTCATCGCATTTCTCCCTGAAATCCCACACGAGGGCAAGCCCTGGTGCCCCCCCCGATCCCCCCAGCCCCTCCAGCACAAGCCCTGCACCCCTCTCCCTGAATGCCCAGGGCGTTCAGCCTGGGGGTGCTCTCACACCACAGCTGGAGCCTCCGAGGCCCCGGGCTGAAGCTTTGCTTTCATGACTCGTGTTTGTATCTCATTAAAACCTAGCTCGCTCGCGTTAGTCCCACCAGCTGCTTTCAATCTTCCGAACAGGATAGCTCTGTACTGTAAACTTCGGCTTTCCAAACAAAAGCATCATCTGTTAAGCCAAAAGCTTTAGAAAGGATCACTGAACACCAGCCTGGGAGCCCAGGCAGCACAGGGCATCTCTTCCCTCTGCCTGCAGACACCGGTGTGTTTGTGGTGCTGTCAGAAATGAGCCGCTCCTCGGTACTGCAGCGGGGAGGAGAAAACCACCCGAGAGCGGCGCTGAGGCCCACTTTTAAAAGGCGCTTTTGGGAACTCCCCAGCCTCCTGGGGCAGCTTGTGGACATCTCCCACGTCAAATAGCCGCCACCTTAGTGTCCGCGGGGGTTGTAAACAAAAGCTTGGGCAAACCCAAGCCACCTTCGAAGGACGCCAAGGAGCAGGCCGCGGCCCCCTGACACGCGGCAGCTCTCTCGCTGCGATGGGCGAAGGCCCCGTGCCCAAGCGGTGCTCTCACCTCACCGCGGCTGGAAATTAACCACGATTTTAATTGCAGCCGTGCCTTTACCCCCTCCATCCCGTGGGGAAGCACAAGGACGGGACGCTTTGGGCTCTCTGGGCACGAGGCCTCAGCCCCGCGGTTTTGGTGCTGAACCCGGCTTCAGGCACAGGGGGAGTGCTCAGGCCTCTCCTGAGTCCATCCCCAAAATTTGTCAGGTTTTGGGGAACTCGCAGTAGGTTTTTTGGGTACTAACAGTAATTCTGGGGGTACTAACAATTCCTTTTGTGATACTAATAGTAGTTTGGGGGTACTAGCAGTAGTTTTGGTGTACTAGCAGTAGCTTTTTGGGTACTAACAATAGTTTTTTGGGTACTAGCAGTTCATTTTGGGAACTAATGGTAATTGGGTACTAACAAATGCTTTTTGGGTACTAACAGTAGCTTTCTGAGTTCTAATAGTATTTTTTGGATACCAAGAATAACTCTTTGGGTACTAACAGTAATTGTTTGGGTACTAACAATTCTTTTTTCTGTACTAACAGTAGTTTTTTGGGTACTAACAGTAGTTTCTGGACATTGACAATAGCTTTTGGGTACTAATAGTAATTGTTTATGTACTAACAGTAGTTTTTGGGGTACTAACATTAATTGTTCGGGTACCAACAGTAGTTTTTGGGTACTAACAGTAGGTTTATGGTACAGATAACAGCTTTTGGGGTACTAGCAGTACTTTTGGGGCACTAACAGCGCTTTTTCGGCCGCCAGCAGCAGCTTTGGGGCCATAACAACACGCCCACCCCCACCGGGGGGGGTCCGACCCCTGCCACGCGCGGCCCCGCCGCCCCCGCCCCTCCGCGCGCACGTGCCGCGCCACCTGCGCCCCCCCACCCTCAGCCGCCCCCCGCCCCGCCGCCCCCGCAGCCAATGAGCGGGAGGGGGCTCTGCCCGGCGGCCAATGGGAGAGCGGCGCGCGCCCCCCTCGCGCCCCCGCCGCCCCTATTTAAGGGGCGTCGCGCGGCCGCGCGCTCCCAGAGGAGGCGGCGGCGGCGGCGGGCGCGGAGCTGCGGCGGGGCCGGGGCCGCGGGGGCGGGAGGCGGCGGCGGCGTCCCCCCGTGCCCCATGGAGGCGTTTCCCGGCGGCGCGCTGGAGCAGCACCGGCACCTCCCGGCCGTGGAGCGCCTGCCGGGTTCCCGCTACGGCGGCCGGAGCCACAGCGCCTGCGGGAACGTGTTCAACTCGTGGAACGACTACCTGGGGCTGGCCACGCTCATCACTAAGGCCGTGCGGCCCGGCAAGGGCTTCGCTGACGAGCCCCCCGCCGTGGTGGTGGCGGCGCCGGCCGAGGAGGAGGAGGAGGAAGAGGAGGAAGAAGAGGAGGCGGCGGGGCCGTACTTCGAGGGCGCGCTGGACCTGCACGACCTGGAGCTGTGCGGCCACCACCACCACCACGGCGAGGGGCTGCTGGAGGAGCGCTTCGCCGACCTCAGCCCCTTCCCGGGCCGCGGCGGCCCCGCCGCCGTGCTGCTGGAGTGCCCCGGGGCGGAGGGGGCCCGGGCCGGCTCGCCCCGCGCCTGGGGCGGCGTGGTGGTGGCGGCGGGGCGGCTGCCGGCACACCCGCGGGCCGCCGGGCGGCTGCTGAAGCCCGAGCTGCAGGTGTGCGTCTTCTGCAGGAACAACAAGGAGGCGGTGGCCCTCTACACCACGCACATCCTCAAGGGACCCGACGGCCGCGTCCTGTGCCCGGTGCTGCGGCGCTACACCTGCCCCCTGTGCGGGGCCAGCGGGGACAATGCCCACACCATCAAGTACTGCCCGCTGTCCAAAATGCAGGCGGCCAAGCAGCTGCGGCACGCCCGGGCGGCGCTGGGCAGGAAGGGCCGCTAGGCTGCGGGGCGGCGGGCGGCTCCGGCGCGGTGTGGGCGCCCCGCTTCGGCTCCCTGGGAGCCGCTACGGAGGGCTGCGGGTGGTCGGGGAGAAAACAGCGTCCCCTGCCAGGTGTGAGGAGGGGGCGGCCCGGCTCCTCTGCCCGCTGTGGGGTCCCCCCCCCCCGCTGCCCTCATCGCCCCGGGTGGGGAAGCGGCCGCCAGCACCCTCCTTGCCCCCCTGCGCCCGGTTGCTGCTCCTGCAGGATGCCCATCGGCAGCGCTGGGCTTCATCAGGGTCGAGCCCCCAGCTTGTCGGGTCTTTAAGTAGCTGAGCTGTTTCCTTCACCCATCCTAAAGCCGGGAGGGAAGTTGCGATCGAACCCGTGCTCGGTTACTGGTGCGGCAGGCAGCACCTCCTCCCCTCCATCCCAGCGCCCTGCTGGGGGCAGTGCCCCGCGGCCACCCGTGACCGTGGGCAGCTCTGGCCTCGGGTCCCCGTGCCCAGCGTGCAGCTTTAGCGAGGGTCTGAGAGGAGGAGGCAGCAAAGTGCTTGCTTGGAAACGTGATGACTCTGGGCAGAGGTGCGAAGGGAGGCAGTAGGTATGGCAGGAAATGGGCTCTGCTGCAGCTGGTGTTTGTGACAGAATGGCAGCAGCTCTTGAAGGGACCTGGACAAAGCTGAGCGCTGTGGCGAAGCTGTAGAAGGGGAGGGTCTTACGTTTTTTAAGATGAGAGGGAATGTGGCTTTAAGTCATTGCAAAGTGGGAGGGATCTACCCATGTGATTAACAAATACCCTTTAGCTAGAGTATACAAAAGGTAAGACCTGAGTTCTTAGTGCTGAGCGCTGCTACAGGGCTGTGTCACTTCCAGCCCTCAGGAGATCGGGACCCGCTTTTAGTGCGAGTCAGAGGCAGGAGGAGGAGCAGCAGCAGGCTTGTAGTTCGCTTGGGGGTCCTCTGGACACGAGAGGCTCTGCTGTAGTTGGCTTTACGTAGGGAGTCACCTGGAAGCTGAGAAAGGCGATGGGTCCTAGCAGAAAGGGGAGCTTGGAGAGTGAGAGGCAACTGTTGTTTGGGTGAATTCCTCTTGAAAAGCTGCCCAGCAGGGTGGGAGAATGCGTGCTGGGGAGAGGATGGTCGGGAGTGGAGTCAGAGCATGCAGGAGGGGCTGGGAAGGGGCCCGAGAGGCGTTACTTGCGCAGCTGCAACTGTGAGGAGGGAGGAAAGGGTTTGCTATGGAAGTGGTCTCTCAAATCTTCATCGGATGGCTCCAAAGATAGCAGTAGGTCTAATTATCAGCTGCAAAGGGACTTGCATTAAATAACACTTCACTGTGGTGACAGCTCGCTGTATGGCAGCTACCTTCCCATTGTGCGAGGTCTCAGCTGCGCACCGTCTCTCATTTGGGGGGCTTGCACTATAGGCTCTTGTAAGCTGGTAGAATTTAGGTATGTTTGATTTTGTGATGTCTGTTCCACATATGTTTAATCTGTATCCACCACAGATTGGAATTGAGCTCAAGTGTAACGCTATGGGAAGAATTCTGTTTTGTATTTTTGTTAGCTTCTTGTGGAAATTTTGAAGATGAGTATATGCGTTTTAATCCAGTTGACTGTTTACGGACATAAAAGCAAGAAAGACCTAAGAAAAGCGCTCCCAGGTGTTTTCTGAGGGGGCTCTGTGGGAGGTCTGCAACACACCCGTGCCTCCCCTGGTCTATAGGGTAAGCTACCGCGTAGCGACTGTCCTATCGCAATGCCTGGGAGTTTGCCAAGCCACCAGAACGTCACCCTGCCTCGGATGGTGGCGCTGGCCTCGTGCAGCGCCTGCTCCTTCCCTCTGCCTGTGTCAGAAGAAAGCTGCTCTTGTGTCAGCGGCTTCTGCTGCCTACGACTCCGAGTCTCCTGGTGCTCCCCGGCGCGGGCGGGCCTGCTGTGGAAAGGCCAGGAGCTGCCTGTGGCAGGCTGCGCGGTGCTGGGCGTGGGATCCAGGCCCCAGCAGGTAAGGCAACAGAGCAGTCGCTTGGAAAGACCAGCTGGGGCGGGAGGGGAAAGGCAGCGTGCTCCAGAGGGGAGGTGACAGCACTCAGACTGAGCAAAAACCTGACAGCAAGGTCCTGAAGTGACGTGGGCATCCAGCCGGAGCCTGTCCTTCAGGTTGAGTTGCCCTTTAAAGCTTTACGAGCCTGTCTCTTAGAAAGATTGAACTTCTCAGGAGTTGTTTTTTAAATAAATTTCTGGAGCTATTTCCTGTGCCCCAGCACACTTCGCAACACAGAGTGAGCAGAAACATGCCTGTTTGTTGTCACTCTTAATTACGGAAGATACTGCTTATGGATAGTTTTGATCCTTAAATTACTGGAAACAATTTAGGTTAGTAACTTAAGTCCTAGGAACAGCATACAGCTTAATCTAAAAGCAGCCCGGGTTGGAAGCTACTTTATGCTCCACAGAAGAGATCTAAGAAAATCCCGATGCTACTGTCACCCTACGGGCATCTGCACATCAGAGTTACGGCTGTTGGCTTAACCCAAATTCTTATCCTCAGAGAATTGCTTTATTCCAGGGAAATATTCCAAATTCTGTAAGCGATGGAACCTTTTCCATGGTGATACTCTGGTGACAGAACAGAGTACCAGGCAGCCTGTAATCGCCCTCAGCTGCTATGAGCCTTGGCAAAAAGCAGGCTTGTTGTGAGGCAGTGCTGCCTTCAGGTGCGTGGATGGCTCGGTACAGCTGCAGTCAGGTGAGTGTGCACAGCTGTAGTGAAAGCCCTGTGTGGGCAGGGGGGCTCTGGCTTGCTGCTGACCAGAGCTCTGATGCCTATAAAATTCCTTTACTTCCCTTAGGCATGCCAGCTTGGCCCACCAAATATATAGATTAATACATATTGGAGGTAGTTTGCTAACGGTTACGAGGGGAAAAATAATTGTCTAATACACCTGAAGAGCAGTGTGCTAAATCTGCAAACGCAGAGGCAGAAAAACCGGTGAATTGTCCTCTGGGCCAACGGTGGAAAACTAACAAAGCTTAGCTTACCTTGCAGCAAGGGACTTCTGGATTAGCAAGAAGTGGAACGGCTTGCACAATCTCCATCCTGCCGCAACTAAATGCGTCGACTTGCTAAGAGCAGGAGCGGTAAACGTGCACAGCCTTTTGGTTAGAGCTGGTCTGGTCATGGCAAATTTTTGCCACAGTGGTTGGTGTTCTGAAATGATCAAGCAGTAAAACAAATAACACGGGCATGTCTGTGTGGCTCGTCTTGCAGATCTGCTCTTGAGCTGCCCAGTCTTGCCAACGCACACCTAAAATTCTTACGTGCTCAAGTAAGTTAAGAACACAGATCCTGGAAGAGTTTTTTCTGGTGCAATGACCGTTAACTACATAAATCTGGCTGTTGGGATACAATTACAAATACACAACTGGAGATGGAACCACTATTTATAACTCCCCGATGACTGGAGATAAAGGTTGCATCCATGTTCAAAAAAGGCCGAAGGGACCATCTGAGGTGCTGTCGGCCAGATGACATGGCTTCGGTGCTTTGGGAAACTCCCGAAAGAAGTAATCTCAGAGCTGCTTTTTTGGCCCTGTGGAGGAGGAAGTGACTGGGAGCAGTCAGCATGGACTTCACCTGATGCCCAACTTGGCTGCTTTCTGCAGTAAAACATCTGGTTTTGTGGACGAGGGGAAGAGCAGCAGATGTTTGGGGTGGCTTAGCAAGGTTTTAATCGCTCCCACCTGATGCTCTGGTACCTGAGTTAGGGTGTTCCAGCCTTGGGCTCCTCTGGCAGGCTGAAGCTGCGCCCCTCTACTCAGCACACCTCAGCGTGATTGCTGCATCCAGCTTGTGCGCGCACGCATGTAAGGAAGGTGCTGCCAAACCAGAGCAACTACAGCAAAGGGCAACAAGGCCAGCAGGGGCTGGAGCTGTGGGAAGGGGGCTTGGCCAGCCTGGAGAAGGGAAGGTTTGGGGAAAAGGAAGTGTGAAAGGTTTGGGAAGGGAAAGAACAGAAAAACCGCCAGTACCTACAAGGAAGTTATAAAATCAGGCTTTTCACTGCAGTGCAGGAAGATGAAAGGCATCAGGTAGAAGCTGGACAGGAAAAAAAAAAGCAGCTTTCTGACAAGCATTAGAAGAGGTTGCCCTGGAAGGTTGTGCAGTCTCCATCCTCTACCCCGGGAGCTTTTCAGGACTGGCCTGGGTGAACACGGCTCTGTGTGATGCAGGCTGACTTCACAGCAAGAGGATGACCTAGAGCCCTCCTGGTGTCCCTTTTAACAGTTGTCATTCTGTGATTCTTGACACAAGTACAGCAACAGGTAGCTCAACAGGTAGCTCAACAGCAGCCCTGGGACCCACTAACTGCGTGAGGCGCGCACACAAAAAAATATTGTTTAGAAAATCTCATGGCTCTGAGGGAAGCCTGGCAGGCAGCAAAGCAATGAAGTGACAGGCTCCAGTGGCACAAACAGCTGGCCCTCACCTTAGATGAGTATGAGAGCAAATTTATCCTGAGCAGTGAATAGGAGCTGGAAAGCTCAGAAAAGGGTGGGAAAAGGACAAGAAGAAAAACATAACTTTTGTTCACACATACTACAATTAAACAAGGTTTAACTCAGGAAGAAACTAGCCCAGGGCTCCTCACTTTCTCCTTCAGACGGTACAAAAGTAGATATGCATACAAAAAAAAAACTTAAACTGCTGTTTGGCATTAAAATACAGCATGGGAAGTTACTAAAAAGTCAAGACACTGTAGAAGCTAATTCCATAAGTTGTTTATTTATCATCGAAGAAACACACAGCAGCAAGTTCTGTGCCGGCTTCAGTATGACCAGATAGTAACTGTTGATCTGCATCCCAAAATTGAAGTCAACACAGCCATTACTACAAATCACTTTTTTTTTTTAAAAGGGAAAGAATTTACCCTGAAGACAAAGAATTTGGGAAAAATTCAACAACTTCTCCAAAATCACACATTTTAAATATGACAATATTTATAAATCCTTGAAAGGCATGAGTTATCCAGTAATGGAAAAGCAGTTGTGCTATTGGCAACAGAAAATACATCGCAATATGCTTACCAAAACACTTAAATCGTAGAAGCTTTAAGTTCTGTGGTTGTACACTGCAGCAGTATACGGTACTGGAACAATGACTGCAACGTGGCGTCATGTAATGTATTCAAGTAAATCTACAGAAAACATCCCAGTGTAGCTAATGCTCATAATGTTTATTGTATTTAATTCCAATTTAAACATACTGAATTTAGGTAATAAAATGTGACTCTCAAACTGCCTGCCCTCAAAGATCCCTATTGTAAAAAGAGGGGGGTTGTATCCCCCCCTTGTTTTTTTTCCTAATTATGGCAAATAGCTCTGCTTTTTCAGCAACTGCACTGTGTGAACAGAGGTGTTTTCATATACGTGTTCGGTGACGATAATACCCCATGCCGAATTAAGAAAGACTAAAAATAAAAAGGTCAGCTTGTTTTGGTGCAAGATAGAAGCAGTACTCAAGACAGCTGTTGGGCTTGCTTCTTTTTATTTTAGCAACAAATGATCCATGAAATAAGCATCACTTGAAATTTCAAAAACTGGCATTCGATTTCCAACCTTCTGCTGTGAGTTTTGTGCATGATCAATCTATATGAGTAAGTAATTCACGCTCATGCTTTCATGTTACCTCAAAACATTTGTTAAAGAATTCCAATTCAGAATGTTTATAAGCACAAATATAATCTGTGGATTCAATCAAATCAAAGCTAAAACATTGGTTAAACTGTTTTGATATCCACTTAACGTCGTACAGTGGTCCACCCTTCTTCATCTGTCTCATTTTTAGTACGACGAACGGGCTCACGCTCCTTTTCTGTTTTCCAGGAGCCCTTCTCCTTCTCCCCATCTCTTTCTCGATCTTTTGATGCTGCTGGGGGAGCAGCAGCTGGAGGAGCAGCAGGAGCAGGAGCTGATCGCCGAACTGCTTCACGTTCTTCTCCACGTTCTTCTCTCCTATCATCAGCACGCCGCCATGAGCTTGCTGCAAGTACAAGAGACAATAAAACAACCTTTGTCACATTCAACCAGCCGCCTGCAAGAGTTTAAACAAACAAGCCTAGCACTGACAGTCAGATTTACTGATTCTCAATCTTGCCAAGAGCTAATATGAAGATGACAGCCAAATGCACAGCTTCATTTTATAGTGAAGTAACGGCCAGGAACTACTCGAGCCTCTTTCCAGATTCAGGATTGCTGTGAGCAACTGAAGTGTCATCTTTAAAACACTAACTGCAATAAGAATGTTCTTTCTATTGATGGACATGGTTTTATAATGTAAAAATACATCCTTCTATTATCAGAATTAAAAGCACAAAAGCATCTCCTTAGAAATGACTGAACCCTGCAAACAGAAAATTCCTGACTGAAAACAGTTGTGGAAATCTTTAGGTGTTCAATGTCTCAGAAGACAGCACCTTGCTGTTCCGCCTACTGAAATCAGAGGTAGATACGACACTGGATTACGCAACCCCACTGACGATGGCCTTCAGCGTTCTTCACTACATGAAGAATTCTTCATTTCCACCAAAACGAGTTTAAAAATTCTAACCCAGCTACGTATGAACAAAGCTATCAATACCAAACCAGACAGTCAAACAACGAAACAGTTCCTGATATATTTTTTAAAAGCATCTCCACCCTGAGAGCCCTCAGCCCTTCCACCAGCTGGCAGTCCCGTACGACATGTTGTGTTCCAGTTTGCTCTCTGAGATCGGCTGCGTGACAGTGCCCATGTCCGGGGAGCACCAACACTCAGGGCGGAAACCAAACGAGCTTCTGAACAGGACAAGTCCAGCACTGGAAGATGTGGTATCTCAGGCTAAACGTCTTTGCTGTTACATTTTTTTTTTTCCAGGCAGCAGCAAAGTATAAATGAACGTACATAATTAAACCTGGTTAATGTACATAATTAAAATAGGTTATTCATCAAAAATAAATATCATTCATGGTGTGAAACCCGTAAGGCCTTATTTGCAAATATTTTCCTCAGTTTTGAGAAAGGAGCCAGAAATGTTTTCTGGGACATCTGTCTTCATAGTTAAACTACACGAATTTAATTCACCCCTAACATAACGCTACTCTGTTAACTGCAAACTTAGACCCTTCTTATCCTTCTACTGAGATGCGAACTGCTACTATGATAGCAAAGAGTAGGAAGCAAGAAACTTTAAGATGCACAGAAAAGTTCTCAATACACTAAAGCTTCTTTCCATTACTTTTTATGTAAAGAGAGTTTAAGTGGCTGAAAACAAAACTTACTCCCATTTTACCACGTCCTAGCACTGCCAGAGTAACGTGAAGGACCTGTAATAAACGTGAGCCTTTAGCAACGATAAAACGAACTTACGTTCTTCGCGGTCAGATCTGAGTGGCGGTCCTCTTCTGGGGGGTAGATCTCTGTCATCAGCACGGCGATCCCGCATGTCACGACCACCCCTGTCCCATTCTTCACGACGACTTGAATCCCTCCAGCTAGAGGTTTCCTCAGCTGGTCCTCTTCTCCAACCAGCGTCATCCCTGTTGCCATTCAAAACGTAAGACTAACTGTTAACAGTTTACCTTTGCTGCAGAAAGAAGCGATAATAAATCACAACACATTTTCAGGCCCAGGGGGTCTCTATTTAATATACCGACTTCCAAAATCTTTTCTCTTTTTCTGGAGCCTAACGTGAAATCGTCTTAATGTACAGGGGGAAAAAAATATTTGAAAGCAGTGAAACGTTTGGGATTCATTCTGTAAACTGTTAGCATCTTAAGAACCAACCAAAAGACCCCAGAACGCCACTATCCATTTATTGCCTTAACGCACTTCATTTCATACAACCTACCCACTGCTCCTCTCACTAGGTGATGTCCCATTATTTCTTAAACAGCAAGGCACTTTTTTTTTTTTAAAACAGAAACATTCAAGTGTTTAAACAAAGGAGTCAAACCTGGGACGCCTGAAACGATCGTCTCGATCAAAATCCCTCTCTCTGTCGAATTCACGGTCCTTCTCGTTTTCATCGCGGTCCTTGTCTCTGTCCCACTCGCGGTCTCCAGGGGGCCTGGAGTCTCGGGGAGGCCCCCAGCTGTCCTCACGAGCCTTTTCGCGCTCTCTCCATCCCCCTGTAAGCAACAGCCGGAGGAATTTGTGACTGACTGACCTCTGGTCCCTGCCTATAGGCAAAGAATCATTTCCTTCCCACACAGAAACTGCCGATTCAAGTTTTGATCACCTGAGCATCCGACTCAAGATGCTTGTCAGAAGCGTGCACTTCTGAGTGGGAAGCACTGACAAAGCAGCGTAGAAACTGCTTAAATTAAAGACACTAATAAATACCTCACACCAGGACTGCCTGTGTCAGTTTAACACAGAGCTGAATACACCCTGAGTTTTCTGGCTGAAAAATGCCATCACCTCAAAGGTCCTGTGCAAAGCAAGTAGAGGAAGAAGGAAATAGGGTGGTTCGGACTGCAGACTCCTTCCTGAAAATCCACAGCTGAGATGATCTTAGGCAAAGAAATCTGTAAGAACTTACTGCTTTTTAAAGCACTCCTTTAAAAGGGCTGTCATTCACTATGAACCTACACAGTGCACCCTGAAATATCGTTCAGTTATTCATGAATGAGCGTTCTTTATTACACAGCCTTCTTTAAAAAAAATGGGAAGAAGGAGAAAGCTATTGGAGTGCAAATATCATGACATACTATAATTTTGCTACTAGCTTGAATTACAGAATTAATGCCTGCCATAGAGAGTTGATGTGGCAGCTGTAAATATTTAAGTCTGAATAAAAAGAACCAGGAAATCAATCACAACCACATTCAGCTACCACCAACAGTTTTGAACAGAATCAGGAAAGAGGTGTAGCAGTCACCACCCGCAAGACTTCGGACTAGAAATAAATGATCCAAGAATAGGGCAGTAGGGTAATGCAGGTCAGAAGGGGCCTCAGAAGGTCAGCTGGTCTGAACTGCTACTCAGAGCAGGGTTTTCAAAAAAGGTATACAAAAAAGCAAAAAAAAAAAAAGGAATGGTAGGAACAGGAATAGTTTTGTACACTAAAAAATAACAACCTTATCAAAACCAGACCCACCTGAATGATGCATCAAAACCCTTCCTAGCAGGTTACTTTCAGCCAGGGTAGGGAGAGACCAAGGTGTGCTCATCTAGTGATAACGTTTCTCTCCCAAAGCATTAAACTTGTGTATTTTGTTTTTGCATATGGTAAATACCAGCACTACTATGTGACCTTAAGATATCTTCGAGGCGAGCAATAAACGCTGCTGCATTTTGCTGTGTGTGCTTTGTTTGTTTGCTTAATTCAGCCAAACGAAAAGGATTAATTACACCAAGTAACGGAGCGTTCGTATTAGTGCAATTACTGAAGACGTTTTCAGAGATGGTTCTCCTCTGACACCCCCGTTATCGGCTGGGTTAACGCGTGCTTTGGAGGAAAGACGATCGTATTAGGCTATTTTACCTGGTTTCCCAAAGGGCCTCCAGGGACCTGGCCTGGAATCTTCACTGCTGCGCCACGGCCCCCGGTCATCATCTCTCCTGGAGAGCCTGTCGTCGTCCGCGCTGCGCCACGGCCCCCTGTCGTCGTCCAGCCCGCGCCTGGGACCTCTGTCATCATCCAGCCCGCGCCTGGGACCCCGGTCGTCGTCCGCAGCCCGCCAGCTGCCCCTGTCGTCGTCCAGCCCACGCCTGGGCGGCCTGTCGTCATCCAGCACCCTCCTGGGCGGCCTGTCGTCGTCCAGCCCGCGCCTGGGTCCTCTGTCGTCGTCCGCGGCACGCCAGCTGCCCCTGTCGTCATCCAGGCCACGCCGGGGCGGCCTGTCATCATCCAGAGCACGTCGCGGCGGCCTGTCGTCGTCCAGCCCGCGCCTGGGTGGCCTGTCGTCGTCCAGAGCACGCCGGGGAGGCCTGTCGTCGTCCATTCCGCGCCGGGGACCCCTGTCGTCATCTGCAGCCCGCCAGCTCCCTCTGTCATCATCCAGAGCACGCCTGGGCGGCCTGTCCTCATCCAGAGCACGCCTGGGCGGCCTGTCCTCATCCAGAGCACGCCTGGGCGGCCTGTCCTCATCCCCCTCGCGCCGAGGTGGCCTCTCTTCATCCCCTTCGCGCCGAGGTGGCCTGTCCTCGCTCGGTTCCACCGAAGGACGGTCCTTTTCTTCTGCAGCGCCTCGCCGGGGCAGATCGTCCCCTCGTCGGGGCAGGTCATCCCCCCGCCGGGGCAGGTCGTCCCCTCGCCGGAAAGGTCTATCATCATCTCTTGCTTCTCCTCGACGCCAATCTCTACAAAACCACAAGGAATAAGCAAGTAGAAAGTGACATCTAGAAGATGTTTTTAAGTTTTGGAAGAATAAGGGAGGATACAACTACTGCTGAGCTGTGAGATAAAAACAAGACAGTATTAATTTCCATTTAGACTCAAATTGGTTAATATTCTCCTCTAAAAAATCTGCAGATTATTTTGAAGTAACAGATATGTAGAGAAACGTTTATAAAGTTCATATGAACAAATAATTAATTCATAACTAGGTTCTGTTTCACGGTTTTAATTTAAAAGAAAAAACGATTTTAAAATCCTATGACTTTTAAGCTATTATTAATTTTCACTCAGAGGCTGGTGAGGCCCAGGCCCAGGCTGCCCAGAGGAGCTGTGGCTGCCCCATCCCTGGCAGTGCTCAAGGCCAGGCTGGATGGGGCTTTGGGCAGCCTGGGCTGTGGGAGGTGTCCCTGCCATGGCAGGGGGTTGGAACTGGGTGGACTTTAAGGTCCCTGCCAACCCAAACCATTCCATATTTCTCTGATAATCTCATTTTTAAACTATTATTTGCAGATGGAATGACTCCTCTGTTTTTAGATTTTTCCCCTCATGTGACAGTTTTGGAGTTCATATATCAGATTCTATCCTTTCCTGCTTGGAACTTTCACAACTCCCACTTGAAAAGTTTACTGAAACTGCGCCAAACAGCATCGGATAAGCAAAATACAGAACATGTGCAACCTGCCTGCACGATACTCCGTAGGAGACATCTCAGAGAAACAACCACCCAGGGATGCCTTAATATAAAGGACATAACGGAACGGTACTGGTAGCAATGCAATCTAGTTCCTGCCATACACCCCGTGTTTCAGCAGCCTCTACAAGTGCTATATGCAGAGATCTTCCAGAGCTGGGGGCATGCTGACGGCTTTTCCAAATTAGACAGAAACATACTGGGAAAGTTCACCGCAGAGTGTTTACCGCTGTTACAGGTTTCTAACTTTATTTTTTTGTTGCTTCTCTTAACTCAGCCACAAATAGCAGAGGCATGAGGTCAACTCTCCTTTTCTATTTACTTTGGCTTAATACTGCTATCAGCAAATGCTTACGTGCTTCTAGACAAGAAGTAACTCTAATGAGCTGTGCTGAGGTCTGGCAGCCTGCAGCACTGCCCTGCCCCTCTCGGTGACTTCGTTAGTTCTAGCTATGCTAGATCTACATTAGCTGCCAGTTCACTGTTCCAACAAATGCCCAGTTCCTCAGAGCACTGCAAGGATTTTCTGTGATCTAGAGAGAAAACAAGAGGTACCACCATAACATGACTTTTTCTGCTAAAACAACCAGATTTTAGTTAACTCCTACATAGGAAATGTTCACATCTTAGCAATGACTTTCCCTTACAAAACTTCCTATCTACCACAGCAAGATCAATAGTTTCATTTCCCTCTCTTGCTTCTTACAGCTAACTACTGTTCTTGCACACTGAAGGATCCAAGTCACTACTTCCAGTCCAGCTGTGAAAAAGCCAGTGCTGTCCAAGAGACAGACAGCATTATATATCACAACAAAGCTAGCTGCCTGAGACAGCCAGTCCTTGCTGACCTCTTCTGTATTTCTGTCATTTGGTTTTGCTTGTAACTGGAGTCATGGTTTGGAAAAGACTGAGAGCACTGAAACGTGCCGATCACCTGGAATGCGGTGCTCTGGGGATGGCTGCACAGGACAGCTGGCTGCTTCACGACTGCCAGGACCTGCGTGCTAGCTTTGCAGACAACTTTTAGCTGCAAATTAAATCTCATTCCCTGTCCTCTATGCCTCTGCCTTTTTTCCTTCTAGGGCTAAACTCCAACTGAAGTTCTATGAGGGGCTTCTAAAGAATGCAGAAGTACACCCTTCTGCAGTTATGCCTGAGCATCGCCGTTTATTTTTGTTAGCTTTCTAAGCTGGGAAAAAGGAAATAACTGAGAAAGGTTCCATTTTACTTAAAATGCCGTAGAGATGATTTAAATTCTTTTCAGTATTTTAGTAAAAGGCAAAAGGAAATCCATAGTATGCCTAATTTTTCCTCCTCAGCAGCCACTCAGCTCAATTTGGGCGGAAGCTGAGTAATAACAAAGATAACACTTCTTCAGAAAAACTTGAATATATGATTGGAAAGTGAATGCGTCACCAGCATCGTTCTGTTGTGAAAAAAATGTATCACACTGAAGCATATAAACAGATGCGTTACAAGTAGTTAAATGCTTCACCTGGGAGTTTCATCCCATTTTTGATTTTGTGATTGGAGAAAAAGGGAACTGCTACCAAGAAGGGCAGCACAGCTTTTAAAGAAAGAACGAAACACTGTTTTGTTTATCAAAAGATCATACTTTTCCAATACGTTAAAATAAATTACTAGAGAGGGATACAGTAAATTGGTTTCCTTCCACTGCAGTCAGAGTAAGCTGTAACGGATTGAAATTGCTGCACTGGAAATTAAGGTTAAACACTTATAAATATCTAATCTGTAAGGCTAATTAAGCAATAAAACATACTGCCAATCAGAGCAAGCAGTATTTTCATCAGCACAGGCTTTTAAAAACAGTTGTATGTGCATCATCAGAAATAGTTTATGCACAATTCATTCTGTTGTGGAGCAGAAGGATGAACAAATTTTAAAGACCTTTTCCTCTAAAACCATATAAACAGTCTTTGTTATCACTGAATATATCCAAAACACCTAAAAAGCATAGATGTGAACAAGCACCTAAAAAAAGGTGCAAAGTACTTTCAAAATATTCTTTCTTCAGAAAACCTTCCTTCTCTGTTCAACAGTCTTTCAGAACTTAGTTTCAGTTTATGGCCCACATTTTTTGCTCTGTGAGCCATTCTGGGCTTTCAAGACACTGAATTTTGACTTTTACCTTTCTTAAATATTATTCTCAGCTTTCTAAATGGAAAATCTCAAACAGTTCCATCATCCAGGAACTCTATCTGTTCGTTATCTTTCCTAGATCTGCACTTATACAACTGACACCAATGTCTGAGTGGGACGCAACCTTTTAAATTAAAAAAGAAACCAAGTAAGCAAGTTTATCAGATGCAGAAGGCCTTCAGCCAGCCTCCATGTGTCTAACCTAAGTAAAAGAGGAACGTTAGCTGAATCGGTTCCAAGATAAAATCTCCCATTTTGAGATTCTAACAAAGCAATCAGAGGGTAACCTGCAGAAATGCAGAGGCATTCAGTTAGTGCAGCGTTAGTAATCCAAAGGGAGCCTCCACATACTGAGCCCAGTAATTACCTTTCCACTGGAGCTCGTCGCCATTCGGATTCCGTCTCACCACCTCTTCTCCAGGAGCTTTCAGACTCCCCTCTATCACCCCAACGAGATTCCTGTATATATCAAAGAAAATTAGGAACATCCTTTTGTATACATTAGAATAAAGATTTTCAGCATGTAAGTTACACTGTTCAGAGCAAGCTGTGCCATTAAAAACTCAGTTGTTACACTGTAGAGAATACTAAACTACCAGGAGGTTGAGTAACTGAAGTATGGTCTTAACCAACTATGTTGTTTGTGGCTGTTTTAAAACATGATCCCTTTGTGCCACACATTTTACTAACGGTAGGATGCACGTGAAATTAATACACTCAAATGTTTATGAACAAGCTTATGAATGACAGCTTCAGTGAGCCAGAGCTACCAGCTGATGACACAAAGACATTAAGAGTTTCACCTTCCTGCTGTGTTACAGCAGTAGAAATTATTTAAAAAAAAAAATCTTTGTTTTGTGCTTTCTAATCACATCAGAAAATGTGACTGAATAAACTGTAAGCTCTATGCAGCAGAGACCGTTTTATTCTGGGTTTATATAGCACTGAACACGGGACCTCAAGGCATTCACACAAATGCTTAGATACAAGACAAAGCAATAATTTTTTTTTAAATAAAGGTAGAGCACCTCTGCCCGTTGCTGGGTACAGAGAATGGCTTTAAATTATTTCTTATGGAGATATTTATTCCTAAATTCCACCCTAAGCAGCAAATGAGGTAAATTAGGTAAACCACGCAAACTAACATTTCAAATAATCACACATTTAAAACGGGGTTTTCCAGTTTGCTACTGCTCTTTGAAAAATGTTTTCATTTGACAAAGTTTATGGTTCAATATGGGGAGATACACAAGTAGGGCAAGATCTCGCATTCACTACTCCGAGTGTATATCTAAACGTTTTTGATAATCTTCTTGTGTAAATGACCCCAACAAACACGGGCGAACAAAGAATTCCAAAACTGCAAGTGGCATTGTTCAAGTGGTACAGAGATCTTTCTCAGAACTTAAGTCAGCTTTTCCATATAGTCAAGTGCCCATGGCTAAGAATACCTCTTCTGTAGAAAAATACCAGTGATAATACAGTCTATCAGGTAAACAATCATCAAAACAATTTCTACAAGCTCTGATTGCTTGTTTTCACAGTGCTACTCAACGAGGCATTCATTGAACAAGGACAATGGCTATGGTGGGTGAAATTTAAAACTAGCTCTCTTATTGATAACGATCAAAAAAGCAGGAGTTTAGAAGGCTTGTAGTACTCAGTTCTATTTCTAAAATCATTAAAGATTTTATCTGCAAAATAACTTTGTCTCCCATTGGATTGGGATAATGACATTCCCAAATACTTGTACTTGTAAAAGGGAAGTCACTTTTTTTTTTTTTTTTTAATTTTATTGCATAATTCGTTATTCATTCATCAGGTCTTTATTCTTTAGTTTTTGAACAACCTGGTGATTTGGTAGTTTCTTTGCTTTACTTTATTACAGATCCCAATAAGGAGCTGTAAGGGACACTAATAATTAAATATTAGTCACTTGTGCCACAACTTATTTTTTTTAACCTCTTATTTTTGTGTTGCCAACTTTTTCCAAATCATCTACAGAAAAAAGAGCAGTCAAGAAAACACACCTGCATCTATTTACCTACCTTTCTTGAAAATGGGTCATCCAGACCTCTTCGTTCTTCTTCTCGACGACGCTCTCTTTCTTCTATCTCCATTTCTCTTTGACGTTTCTTCTTTTCTAGTTCTTCCAGTTTTTTGACACGTTCTTGGTATTCACGCTGTTCCTGCTCACGTTTCTCCCGCTCTATGCGTTCCTTCTCCTCACGCTCTGCAGAGTTGGAAGAATAAGAAGAACGTATTATGAATTACATTACTTTGCTATATCCAAAGAAAGGTTACAAAACACAATCCCTTCCATTTCCCTTTAAAAATAAAAAATAAAAATCCAAGTAAGCATTACACAAGACATGTTTAACCACATAATCTATTTTCTGGAAGTATCCTAACTCCAAGGCAATAGGAAAAGAACCCTTGATATATTCATGACCCTGACACCTCAAACAATAGCTGCTAGCTAGGACAGTAAGAAAGACATTCCAATACCTACGTGTTACTTACTTACACACACAGACCACAAAAATGCCACCTAAAGTATCAGTAACTACATCAAGTATGGTAGGGGATCTCTTTCTTAGAAGAGGGCAAAGAAAAAGTCAGCTAGTATGATCATAAGATTGATATCCAGGACCTCTGGATTTATTTATTCCTTTTAAACTATTGTGTGATCATGAACTCAAACACACACTGAAAAAATCTTAGTTGCAATCCAAGTTACAAGTAGGACAGAAATTTACCTCAGGTTACTTATCACCTCTTCTGAAAGC
This sequence comes from Cygnus olor, assembly GCF_009769625.2. Lineage (NCBI taxonomy): Eukaryota > Metazoa > Chordata > Aves > Anseriformes > Anatidae > Cygnus > Cygnus olor. Next base: position 31,908,988 of record NC_049175.1, read on the forward strand.
TCTGAAATGGGCTACTGGAGAAAACGGTTCACAAAGCAATTTGCATGAGTTGTTTACAAGTCTTGGGTTCTTGATCTGCCACCAGTATTCCCCTTCTACTCTTTCAGATGTGTACAAAGAAAGGGTCAGAACGCAAGTTAAATGAGTAAAATCAAAGATTTGATTTTTCATTAGCCTCCCTTTTACGTTATCTCCTCCTTTATTCATGTCTGAGGGAACGCGAGGGCAGGGAGCACTCATTTGCTTTCATTTTTCCTTTCCCCTGTAATGCTCTGCCTTCATCTCTATGCTGTACAAGCGTGCATTCAGAAGGTGTACTAGGTAAAATGCAAAGGTAGAATAACAGCAACTAAAGGAGCCTTTACCACTGACTGAAGATTAGAAGACTTCCTCCAATACTGTGGAAACAGGAAAATCAGAAAAGAAAATAATATCCTCAAATCATACCTTTAAGCAGTTGTTCTTCTCGTAACCTTTGCTCTTCTTCCTCCTTTTCTCTGTAGTAAGTGATGCGTCTTTCTTCTTTACGTTGTTTCTTGCGTTCCTCCAAACGATTACGCCTCTCTTCTGCTAGCCTTTCCTGGAACTGTTTGAGTTTATCCTGAAATACAGAAAACACACTTGAAACCACCAGAACTGTAATGTTTAAGAGGTGGACAATTATACAGATTGTTAAATAAAGTTGTAGGGAAAAATAAACTAACTGCAATGTATTTCTGTTTACCATTTTAAGCTTCTTCTGCAGCAAATTTGGTATAAGGGAACATACTCCTACTTATAAGACAGAGCACGTACAACTTCAGTCCTGTGTTTGCATTTTTAAGGAAAGTAAATACATTACCTGGTTACTGACCTCAATACCTATAGCAGAGAATCATATACAGTTACTTATACACAGATTTTTTTCCCCCCCCAACCAGTTCTTACTGCAACATAGCCAAATAATCAAAGCTACCGGTCTCAGAAAACAGACTTTTCAAAAAGCAGAGCAAGAAACAAAGGCCTTGTTCTTTCCCTACCCTCTTGGTCTAATTTATTAAATTTAGCAAACATAAAACATAATTTGAAGTACCAAATACTTGGACTATCAAAATAACTTTCAAATTCAAAGAAAAAGATAAAAACGAGGCAAGTATTTCTATGTATTTCTCAGCTTCTGTATTATTGTAAGTATACTGTAACCACAGTAAGTCCAAGTACTTCTAGAGATACAGCTGGCTGCTCATATGGTACCCGATAATCTCTTACTAATTGCATTTAAAAAAAAAAAAAGCTTTTAGGTACTCATTTTCCACATAAGCTGTCTCAGAAGTTGCCATAAATTGTAAGTAGTAATACCTCGGAATGGGTGCAAGAATATAGATATTTTAGTCAAAGCAGTAAGTTATAATTCTGAGCCACTGTAGATTCTAATTTGTTTGTAATTTTCATGAAGAATCACTGGGTCACAAGTTGCGTTCCTAAATTTGGAGCAACATTTGATTACAATACCATTTACCACGTACCTCATAAACTGTTCGTCGCGAGGCTTTGAGCCTGGCTTCAAATAAATCTCTATCCTCCAACATCCTTGAGAGTCTGTTCTTATGCTCAAGGGCTTTCTCACGCTCCAACTGCAAAGTGGTGATCTAAAAATAGATAAGAAAAAGTTATATAGTAAGATTTTACTTCAGATATTTGCATTCAGTCTACCTCAGTCACTACTCAAATTATCTTGTCCTCTTTTAGACCCAAGCCTAAAGAGGCTGCTGCCCACTGGCACAATACAATTGGAAAACTAACAATTGGGTTGAGCCAGGAAAAAGACAGTGCCAAACTGCCATTTTTTATTCACAGCTAACAGATTTTATCACCTGAATAAAAATTCTTACCCTTTCCTCTTCCTGTTGCTCCCACAGCTCCATATCACGTACTCTCTGTTCCTCATAGGCAGTCTTTATTAAAGGAATTTCTTCTAAGCGCTTTGCCCGTTCGAAATAGTCAATCTAAATAAAGATAGCATACCTTTAGAATGTCATAATGCAAAGAAATGTGGAACACAATCATCAACATCTCCTAAAAAAAACAGCATCTGGAAAGTTCTCCAATATATCTTTGTTACATAACCACACCGGACCAGCTCAAAGCCGCATCTAACTAAAGACCTGGCTCGAGCACTGGCAATTAAGCACATTCCTAGGAAAGGATGCAGTAGACGCAGGCATATGTACCATACTCCTCCTAGTCTAGTCTCAGCATCACCAATTTTCAGCTCCCCCTCACAACAAATTAACTGGCATCACGTTCACAACTTTCTAGCACCAAGTCAGTTTCCCGTGAACTGAATTACCAACAGTGTGGTATAACCTCTGGTTCTTTCTTGAAAAGATGTGGAAGCCCTGGGTTAGTTTCACCTCGCACAGGCTGTATATTTTTATTTACTCTGGCAGGACATTCCTCACACTTACAATTATACAAGTTACAGGCAGATCCTCTTCCGCAAGCTAGGACTCTTATCAAGGGATTTTCCTCTGCTTCAGTAAGGAATAATACAATTAATAATTTAGCTCCTGTAGTGGCCTCACCTTCTCCTGGCATTTCATCCTCTCTGAAGACTTTCCAATTACAAGTTTTCCCAAATACAACCCAGTTCACACACGACTTAAGGGCCCAGTTTCAAATCAACTCCAATAAATATAACAAATTTGTGCATCAATCCTAGAAACTCGGTTGGTTTGTAACGCACTTACTTTTTAGCTTCAAACATTTAAAAAATGGTATTCAAAATGTTAATACATACACACACTCGAGTTCACAACCACTCACTAAAACGTTGCATACAGCTTTGTACCCTTAGTAGTTTATACCTTTTTCTCCTGATTCTTCAGACGTTCCTGGAGTTCCTTCTTTTCTTTCTCCAGCTGTTCAACTTGTTTAGCCATAATGAAGTCAGGATCCAATTCTTCAAGATCCTACAGCCAAGTAAAGTTATCAATACAAAATAAACATTTTTTGTCACAAATGCAGATTTAGTTATTTACTTAAGCCTCTGCAGATTTCCCCGTAACTTTAAAAAAAATGCATCAGAAGCATTCTCAGTCTCTTCTCCTCTCTTCTGGGTAACTTTTATTTCATTTTTAAAGCTCTGTAAAGCATTTGTATCCTGATTTTTAATTGAGACACAGTCCAGATACAACAAAATGGGATCTGAAGGTCACTTTCATATATCAGATACTGTTTCACCAACAAGGAGGGGGAGAGGGAAGGAGGAATAAAAACAGCTGGATTTCATTCCTTCAGGTAAAATAAATCCCATCCAAATTCAGTATTAAGGCTCAACTTACATTACTGAGCAACTTAAACATTTAAGTGCCAAACTGGCATTCTGAATTCTAGGTGACTGTAAGACCAATTACAGTATTAAACTACTAAAAACCATGAAATTCAATCAGCCTAAGAAAAAAAGACAAAATTACTCAATGCTTCGCTAATAAGTTGCCTACCTCAATATCGATATCTTTAAATGCTTTGGCTCCCAGTTCAGTCTTCTTAATCTGCTCCAAGCGCTCCCGAACAGTCTTCTTTTTGATTTGTTCATGTTCTTGCAGGATACGTTCCTTTTCTCTCTCCTTTGCCTCCTGGCGCAGTCTCTCTTCCTCAGCTTTCCGGACTTTTTGTAATTCTGCTTCACGCTGTTCCAGTTCTTCTTTTTCGCGCTGAATGTTTAAACTTTCAAGACGCTCTTTTCTTTCCTCTATAGTTTGACGACGTGCAAGAATACGCTGATGCTCCTTCCTCGAATTCTTTAAGAAGGCAGTGACTGCCAGCTGATGCTGTTCTTCCTTCTCTTGCTGAATTTAAATTATGAATAAGACAGTGATGAATGTAGCATCTCTTTAAAAAGGCAGAAAGCATAGCAAATGCTTCTCAAAGAAATCTCAATTTATTTTATTCCCCAAACTTGCTAACTGCATGGAAATGCGACTGTAATGGCAAATCTACTCACTCCTCCACATGGCATAAAAGGTAGCATCAACCAACAGAACCACGTGCAAACGGAGTCAAAAGCTGTCTGTATCAGACAATGTCTGGCAGTACCTATTTTAGGTGTGGTATTTTCACACTTCGTTCAGAAATACTGCACATATATATGCTAGTGATAGGTAAGACTCACTACCTGAAAGAGATGGGGGGAACCCATCTGGTTTCTCTCTACATGGAGCACTACATGTAGCGTATTTCATAGAATCAGGGAATCATTTTGGTTGGAAGAGACCCTTCACATCATCAACCACCACAAACTCCTGTGTTGTTAATGTGCTTAGGTTTTGTTTTAGAGCCATTTTAATTAAATTATGAAAAGCACCTGATTGCATATAGACCCTTCTTTAAGCCTCCTTCTGACCACCCCACAATTCTGCTCCAAAGCTGTCTATACGCTCTTTGTAGAGATTCACACCCTGCACATGACGAGGTCTAACTGCGCTGGCTGAGGGTGCTGCCCATTTTAACCACACCAGCAAGCACCAAACACTGCAGCCTAATCAGCTCACAGCAAGCACTCAGTCCTGCTGTTCCTGAAATGTGAGTTAGCTCAGAGGTATTTTTAGTAGTCTGCCCCTTCCACGGCATTAAACAATAACGCTGGAACATCCCCACTTTGTTGCAGATCTACAAGCACTTAAAGATAAATGAGGGTGCCAGAAACACAAAAATAAAAAGCTTCAGATGAAATTAATGACTTTGTAAATTGTGATAAATTTGACAAAATTAGGAGTTTTTATCCACTTGAAGAGTCACATTTTTATCTGAATAGTAGAGAATAAAGATATCCGTTTGTTCTAAAGCTTCTCCAATCCCATAGATCAATATTAAATACTAGTAATTATGCTAGCACTATCAAGCACGTTATCAAGTTTGTCTTATTCGACTAATCATACTGACACGTCAGGTAGAAGACCACCTGTCATTTCTATCTATTAAAGATAAAATATGCTTTATTTGCATTTTATTTAAACCAACAATTCATATGAATAAAACTCTTTTTAGGGGAAAACCTACATGAAATATTCTGATCTTAAACACTACGAAACAACTAACAAACGTTCAAGCTAACACAAGCAAGCTAGTATTTGGTGTCTTGATACAGTCCTACTTTGTGTGCTTATATTTCAGGAATATAATTTACTATTTCCAACTTGGACAGAGCATCCAATATGGACATCTTGCTGTCAGCCTTTTTTCTGATAAAATTGTTTTCTGTATTTGCTAAACAATCTTTCGTTCATAAGCATGTAGCAAAGGAAAGAAATTACCCCTGCTCTTTTAAGAGAAGTGAAGGTTTAAACTTGCCACAACCAAAGCACGCTGGCAATCCCAGCGTGACTCAGACCTCGCTCCTACAGGGCTCTGTAGAACCTGAAATGTGAGCTGAGCTCACCAGTGAGTCCGACCTTGAGTCCAACAGCCCCAGTGAGAGGGAAAGACAAGTCAGTTCTTCAGTTGTGGGATCTTTGGTTCGTGTTTTTAGATTCCACTATGAAGTCACATTACAGGTTTCTTAAAACACCAATTTCTCCAGAAAGAAAAAAAGGCAACAGAGCAGCAGGCTCTAGATTTTCAAAAAACGCACGCAAAATTTTAAACAAGCCTTAGCTCTGCAGACCCACCTATGGCTAAGTTATTACTTGGTATATTCTAAACTTGATATGTAAAAAACAGCAATTTAAATTCATGCCTCTTGTGTACTTTCTGACATTATTTTAGTTATGACCAAATACTAACTAGCTGGGTGCATTTAGGAACCATTCTCTGCTCTTCAGAAGCATAAAAACACTTGTAGAAGAAAAAAACGTCAAAAAAAATGGAGACATCTAACGTGAGAGAGCACATTCATGAAAATAAGTTATTAAAAAGTGTCAAGTTCTTAGCTTACATTTCTACCTAATGCACAATGTATTAAATGGAGCTCATTATTGACAAACGGTGTCAGAGATCATTATCACAATGCTCTGAAAGGGAAGCAGCACACTTCTGAAAATAAGCAAATATACCAAAGCACCAACCTGTCTACTCAGATCCTTGCAGCGTCCCATTAAATTAATCATTAGATAGCTCAGTGCCTTTCCTATGTCAAGGAAAGGCAAACCAAGCGACTTCTTGGCGTAATATTCAAGTATGATCTCACAACTCCAAAACAAATTTATCTTGCTACAGCAGAAAACTTATTAGAACAGTCATGCAACAGATGCAGAAGGATATCTGGTCATTTAAAAGTGTATTAATGCTACACTGCATTTGTATATGTTAACACCTCAAGGAGAAAGTATTTGTTCTGAAGAGAGGGGACCCCAGTAACAATATCATTACCACTGCACAGAAAGCAGATTACTGGAATTAGCAGCAGATCCGACAAGCCAAAACTAATAAAAGGCTGCATAAGGGCGACTGGTACACATCACACAACACACTTGGGGGAATGTCAGGACTCGTCAATGTTTTCAGAAGATTTAGGATTACTCACCAGCAAGTGAGGAGGCTTAATGACCGCAAGAGCCTTAGCCAGAGCTGAGGACATCGCAGTCAATTGATTTCTAATTTGCTCAGAAGGCATGCTTTGTAGCTGAGGGCCCAGTGGAGCATCTTCTCTAGTACAGTAATTCAAATCCGAGCCAAAACTCAATGTCCGGGTAGTATGGTCGAGGCGAACCTTTGAAAAAAAAAGTGTGAAAGATAAAATAGGACTGTATTATTTATTGCTTTTAAATGCTTTCTCTGTTGCTCTGCCTATGACCAACGGAGGTCAACAAAGCAGAAATTAATTTAAAAAACGTTTCTCAAACTAAGGGAAATGCCAAATTAGAAGAAGAAAAATAGCACTGAATAAAATTCTGCTTATTTTCCATGTTTTATTTTTTTTTTAAAATCACTATCTTCCTTGTGTTTGATTTCTACCAGCTAGTTTTCATTCAACGTAATACCCATGAATCCACTTCACAGAAGCACTTTGACAGCACTTACCTGCAAGTCACAATGTCTGGCTGCATCGACAATACTACGTTCCAGCTGGAAAGCATCAACAAAAGGAACCAGGGTAGCCAGACGAGAAAATTCAATGCTTTGATAAATCTGGGCCACCTATATATGACAAGGAACATTAGGGTTTTCTTTCAGTACTGTATTCAAACGTAACTGAAGATTAAAAGCCATTCCCGCATGGCTTCTTTGTATAAAGGAGACTGGCAGCAGTAGCTACACACAGCTATGCTGCTAATTAGCCTTTACGGATTTCTTTAGCACACCAGAAATAACACTGCTCATCACTTATAAGGAAAGCAGGTCAATGAAATGTGCATTTCAGAGAACACCTAGACAAAAAAAGAAACACACCCAAACCTTATTCCAAAAAGCTTTAAGACACGACGAATTACCTTAAATAAAGCTTCATAGATCTGTCACAAAGAAACGCTAGGCAAAAGACTGCGTCACTGTATTCAACCACTATTACGTACAGTTACTTTGGCTGTACCTAAATGAAGTACAAACCTGAAGATATGGGTTATACTGGAAAAGGTATTTAGAAATATTAATGGTCTTCTAGTTGACAGAAGCAATTTAGTTCAGCATGGAAGTTTCCAGTTCAGTGTTCTTCCAAAGCGTTTTCTAACTCGCGCACGCTTAGGAACGTACATTTTCCTGATTCATACCTGTTGCAGAAGGCGAAGAATGGTATTGTTCTGCAGGTGAGGAACATACAGCTGCAGTTCAGGTTCCTTTTCAGCTTGGTCTTTCACCCAGTTCAGAACCTATCAAAATTCTAAAAAGTTACTTAATCTGCACCAACACTTAAAACTTCAACATCAAAATACTAAGCTTTAAATACTCCCATTTCACAGCTCATGAAACGACAGCATTTGTGTCCAGATACTAGGTTGTTTTACCAAAGTCAATCTTTTTATCAGGATCTTTTTATGATAGCTAACACTTTTTGTATGAAGGTGACTGACAGTACTGGCAACATCAACCACACTGCTAATTTACCTTCAAGTTCTTTTTAGCACTTCAAATATCTTTGTTCCCACTATCAAAGAAAAAGAATGTGATGTGCTTCATTAATTGCAGAACTTAGATCAACACAGTCTACAAGATCTCACATAATTCCCAATACACTACATTGAGGTAGTAAAAACTATGGTATAGTTTTTATAGTTCAGATAGTAAGTCTATGGTATATTTTTTCACCTCCTACACAATCCACTTGCATGCACACCTTCATCTTCACACAAGCAGTTTTCTCATTCCTTCGTATTTAAGTCAAATTTAACTCAGTAGCATTTCCACTCTCAAGAGCTTCCGATATATTCCCCAAATTCAGTGCCCTTACAGAGCACCCTAGAGGTCTGAATGAACTTTTATGCTACTTCAATAAGCTAGTGTGCTACATATATCAGCTACTATACACGTACAATTTTAATGGAATTTGACCGAACAAAGCCTCCTACTGAAAATTCTGGCAACAGAAAAGGCTAGCTGATACTTACCATAAATTATATTTAAGTAACAGACTGTTAGCCGAGACCAATTACTACGCACCCAGCTACAAAACTTACCTTGCTGACACGGCTGCATAACTTGAGCGGGTGAAAGTCAACTTCAAGCCAATTGTAAAGTTCCTTCACTTCAGGAACAACATACTGGACTACGTTGAACCTCACCTAACGTTAACAACAACAAAAACCACAAAGATCTCAAAATAAATATTAACAAATAGTTATGCTTTAAGAATTTTGCATTTCAGAAGTTGAATAGGCACCACATGTACCTCTTAATACAGTTCATTGACTTTTTAATTAAAACATTTCTAATTATAGTGACAATAACTGTACACTATACCAGTTAACCGTATTTAACAATGGGAAACTAGAAAAAAACATAGCAGCATGGTAATTATTTAGACTGGAGTGCCACCCTCAACATATTACAGACCTACAGTCCCACTACACAGACATAGGCCCACATCCAAACTAAAAACCATACGTCTCAGTTTATAACTGACATTTTAAATTGTTTTTAAGGCAAACTAGAGAAGTACCAGAAGAAAAAACAACATAAACAGTAAAATGAACCTTGACTGTAAGTTTTAGGTATGTATGCAAATGAAAGCAAGAAATTCAAGCATCCTCTGAAAAGGATCTATGACTGAATGCCTAATTTGTTTGTAAATACCCAGAAGGGTCTGAAGACAGATAAATCTGGCCTCTCTTCTAATGAAAAAAAAGGATGTTCTCATAATAAGCTAAGTCGTTATCCTCCACTATTTATCTGCCCCGAGCTTATTGGAGCCACATTTAATAAATAGGCCTCTCCTTAGAGAGGGGGAAAAAAGTTGTGGTTCACAATGCTTTTCAGACCCCTCAGAGTTTGAAAAGCAAGACATTTGTTGCTTGGATGACATACAGGACAACACCAAATACTGCTCTGTACTGCACGCAAGGATTCAGGCCTCTCATTACCACCACCATTTCCAAACAGTCCTTCCCATGAATCTCAATTTTTAACTATAAGTTATATACAGTTAAACACAAAGCTGTTTCAATTTTGAAATTGCCATCCCTTAACTAGGCGCAGTGCTTCTAGAACGAAAAAAAGTCCAAAAAGAAAACTCTGAGTTTAAGAGATCTGATCCAGACACTACCACCTACCATATCATTAATAAGACTGCCACGTGTCGGCGGGGCCTGAAGACCTAGCAGGGTGGCCAGCCGCCGCTGTTTTTCAACAATGATGCCATCCATATCCAGCAGGCGGGCGATATCAGTTCTCTCAGGAGTTATAGGAATTGACAGAGTGGCCAAAAGGACTCGAGTGGACATCCTGTTGACGAAGTATAACCACAAAAGATGAACTGCAAGAGAATACTACTTACTTCATTTTCACATACATGCCAATTCAAGAGTAGGAATACCTAGCATTCATAATGCAGAACAGGAAAAAAAAACAGGAATAACGGAAAAGATGGCAACTGTGCACTAAGTACAGTATGCAGTGCTCTTCAGTAATCACAGGAAAGATTTTGGTAACACGTTTTTCATTACTTATACATGTGTGTGTGTATATATATATACACACACATACATATATACACACACACACAGAGACAAAATAAATTTAAGCTGCCTCTGTAAAATATCAAAATAGTATAAAATAATGAAACCAGCACCTTTCCAAACTTACTTTATTCCAAATCCATACAAGTCATTTTGATTACATTGCTTTTTAAGAAATTATTGCTAGAGGTGCCTTCTGATGTTACAATGCAAGTAACATTAAATATTTAAATGCTGAGCTTAGTACCAGATGAACAGGAATGTAAGAATTCCCTACAGTGTTTATTTCCACCAGACTGATTCTACAAATACCTGTAAATGAGTTTCAGAGTTTAATGCAGCCAATGATTCTGCATGCTTCAAAACCCTTGCCAGATACCATACTTTATCACCAAAAAAATTAAAGGTCATTTGGCTACACACACTTGCAGATATTAAGGAAAAGTTTACTTCCCAAGACTTCCCTATTACTGGCATAGGTATCACCACTCAGAATAGAAACTGAAAGCAAAAACTAGGTACTTCGCAAACTTGCTTAGATTCCCTGTCAGTAGGGAAGAAGGAAGCTTAAATAAGGTGATCCTGATGTTCACATTACTTACACTGTAGCTTTGTAAAATATCCTTCTTTCTCTAGTTTTTGGGGGCAATTAGTACTGGCCACTTTAGGCAAAGCTGCTCATAGCCATACATGTTATCTGCTTCTTTTGGGGTACAATTTAGCTTTTTTTTTTTGAATCTACAAGGTTAGAAATAGAATCTAAAATCACATTAAATGTCTTTGCCCACCTCTGCATCTCCTCTTGCGTGAGATTCTTTCGCATTTCTCTCGATAAGTGATAAAGTCGGTGAAGCGTGGATGCATGAAAAAGAGCATTTCCTGATTTCCAGAAGACAGTTGACACTTTGTGATAGTAATTTGCCATCAGCTGTGGTTTGGGTGGTTTCTTAGACAAGGCAAATAGCCCATGAATATCCTCCACTGCTTTGAAAGCTTCCTAAAAAAACAAACACACTACTTTTAGGAAGTTTTTGCAACCCTTCAAAAAGGGAAAAAAAAATGAAAATTCACTAAAGACTATAAAACTACAACCAATAAGTCACACGTTATGGATGCCCCATCCCTAGAGGTGTTCAAGGCCAAGTTGGATGGGGCCCTGGACAACCTGATCTAGCGGGTGCTATCACAAGGGATGGAACTGGGTGGTCTTCAAGGTCCCTTCCAACCCAAGTCATCCTGTGATTCCACAAAGACTACCTTTATTTAATACCACTGAAAGCTGTCATATCGAGTTCTGGCAGCTACATGTAATTAAAAATTTCCTTCATAATAAAGAAATTATTTGGACGTACTGCAAACCCATTAACTCTCATCTGTTAGAAACTGGGAATTAAAGGTTATTTAATTTGGGGGTTTTTTGGAAACTTTTTTTCAGATTTTCAATCTACAAACCAAGAAAAAACTATTTCTATCATTCTACCAATTCTACTATTTACTCTTTTTACTGTTTTCACACAAATCACATCTGTGATCAAAAAAGGTTAGTTTCCCTAAAAACAAAAATGTATCTTGGAAATGCCTTATATATAACAACTTTCAAAACTAAAAAGGAATCAGTGTTAACAGAGAGCATTCTCCAAGTTCACAGATAGGACAACTCGGACTCTTTAGGAATCTGACGTTAGAAAGATTCCAAAAGCAAAGCACCTTTTTGAAAAATACTACTTTGAAAGCGCCCTCACTGACTAGACACTGATGTACTTCAGTTGGAAGTGCTGGGGCCCCAGCCTAACAACAGGCTTTGACGTTTGCCAACCACTTCCCAGTGATGTAGTCCACGAGAACACAACATGTAAGAGATGAAGACGTCAGTCAACTTCTCCCTCTCCCAACCCAAAGCAACTCCAACCACTTCACCACTAACTACTACAAGCACAAGCTTGGTTTGAAGCACTACATGAAAACAACAGTTCCAGAAACATCGGATGAAGTATTCAACACACAAACAATAATACCGCATTCAAGATACTAAAGAGTTTATTCTTCAACTATTCTCCTGTTTTTACCTTGGAGCATACACCATGAAACATGACCTGCGTGGCAGAGATTCTGGAAAGGTTGGATGCTACCGTGTGATTAGAGGAGGCCTGCTGCATACCTGCCACAGCTCCATGCTAATAGCGCTGTCGAGCTGCACAAGCCTGGTCTCCAAGTGCATGGACTGGCTGTCAGGGTTGTTGAGGTTGATTGCTGTGCTTTGGTTATGATGACGCTGGATCTGCCCCAGATGCATTCTCAGGTTATCGCAGAGCTTACGGAACTCCGCTTTACGCGTGTACTGCAGGCAGAACTTAAAAGCTGCAAAAACACGAATTAAGAATGTTTGCTCATGGTGATTTCATTGTAGTCCTAAATGGGATTCAAATATGTAAATCGATGCATTTAAAGAATCTTCATTTACAGTCCAAAGACATAGCAAACAAGATCTAATCAGTCACGCATAATAAGTTACAATGCAGAGCACTACCAGCTTGACCTCAAAAAATTAAGATGTTTCTACGCAATTAAGCTTAAGGAGCAGAGGGAATGCTTTGAATCAAATGAGAACATTCTGATTTAAGCAGCGATTCCAGATTTTGTTTTGAACTATGTGCAAATACAATTCTGAGAAGAGCATGAATTAAAGCTTCGCCTTCATAAAATGTGGGAAAAAATTCTCAAGCCATCTAGTGTGGTAAAGTTAAATGAAGCTTTCAAAAGGCTGAAGATAACAGGAAAAAATGTCTTTGATCCTACAGCTCCTTTCAAAAACCTGATTGCGCTGGGCCATTGCCACTGAAAATCCTGAAGTATCTCTACCAAGAACAGTCAAAATAGGAGCTCTCAATACTGTTGCCGATACTGTTGCACAGAGACTTAAATACACACTAAGGCACCTAGAACTCATCTGATGGCCGTTTTTCCTAATATATTTGCACAGTTCGGGCCTAAAGGTAAAAACCTAGCAGCTTTTTTTCAAAAGATACAGAGCCTCAAGTTACACATAAAGATGGAACATATTTTCCACTTCTCATTCCCCCTTAAGATAAAAAGATGAGCACACAAGTACCCATTCTTAGAAATTAATTTTTCTGCAGAATAATGCCAGGAAGAATCAGACAAGCCCTTCTCCTATTAACTTCTGAATAGTATTTTACTAAGTTATTCTCAGTATATCTAGGAAAAACAACTTTTTCCTTGCATATTCTGTTGCAATAAAAGTTTAGCATACAGAAACCTCCATAAGAAAACCGTAATTTTAAGAACAGTGTGTGTGCACACATATGCATAAGAGATCAACGTATTTTTAATTCCAATGCAATAGCCAAATAGGAATAACCTCTCATTTTCTAGTTTTACAGTACGTAACACAAAACTCCTGAATCTCATTATGCTTTAAGCTTCCATCTTTTCAACTTACCTTGCTGTGCAATATCATGGTACAAACGTTCCACTCTAGAATTGTTTCGGAGAAGATCCAAACATTGCCGATACGATTCCCACAGAAATTTAACCCATGGTGTCAAAAGCAGTCGGTCAGTACGGTCCTGAGTGTCTTCTCCACTTACAGCACTCAAAAGAACACTACAGTTGGGAACGGAGAAAAGGGGAAAAGGAGAAAAAGAAGTGGTTTATTCCCCACAGTTCTCCTTGATTTTTCTCATTAAGATCTAAGATAAGACTGCAGGAATCCAACCAGCTACATGCTGCTGAATTAGCTACTCCTTAGTTTCAAATTGATCCTTCAAAGTTTTCCTTTAAAGGATGTAGATATCTTTTCTTGATGTTAAGTTTCCAATCTTCGCCCCTGCATATATCACTGATACGTACAAGTTCCACAGGTAAAGACTTCTGTAGGTTGTGTGTCCTTCACACAAGAAAGCTAAAGGAAACTAACTCTAGGATCTTCACCTTCCCCATTCTATCAAGGAGCAGCACACTGTTACTTCTGTCTGACCCCAGTACCACTGGCTACTCAGATACTTTGCTACTTGCTGACGCTTCCTTTTTAGTCACCGGCAAGGCTGCCAGGAGGAGCTCACTTCTTGCTGATACTTGACACAGGAGAAATGTGTGCCTTACGAATTGCATTTTCGCCACTGAAGACTCCTATACTGGCACACAGAGAAACAAACAAGCTCAATACATTCTCTTCCTCTACTTTTATCTGTAACCTCAAATCAGTTCACCTTTTACTGTCTTTAATTTTGTCAGCAAGCAAACTGGAGGTCAGTAAAGGATAAGCTTACAACCCGGGAGCATTACAGCAAAACTCAACTCTGAATTTACCAACCAACACAACACACTTTGTCAAGGATACTCACAGAAGTATCTCAGCATACATAACCAAGCATACCTTATTATTTTTAAAAGCATCCTGCAATTTCTCTCACTGCTCAAAGATCTCTCCAGCCAACACAAACATACCATTTTTCTAACCAATGCTTTGACACTAAAAGCTAGAATACAGAATACTAGAAATGAGCAGTCAGTTTCAGTGTCTAAGTACCAGTGGGATTCCTCTGTAACAAGGACTGTTTCAGGCATTGAAAATAATGTGGAATTACAAGGAAAGCTGAGGAATTCCTGTTACTGAAGGACTTAAAGAACAGATGAGAGAAGCATATTTAAGGAATATTTTATAATTTATTATGACTCAGTGTAAAAGAAAAGATTCAATAGTCTCTTCAGATCCTTCTCAATGATTACTTTCTAAAAAAAATCTTGGTCTTCACCAGAGCACAGCACCTAAGAAATGTTAGTTTGTAATTGCTTTTTTGTGGTCACACGTCACTGATTGCACTGTCATCCTGGAACAACTACTGAGGACAGAACTTTAACCTTTTCAGTTTTTGCAACCAACGAGCCTTGCTGTTAACATGCAAATCCACAGCCTTCTACTCCAAGTCTCTGTGAATTGTATTTGACTTCTCTAACTCCATTCCTCACCACTACCTACAATGTCCTCTCTGCTAATTTCTTTGAACTTTGTACCGTCAGTAAACATGACTGACTTTTCCAGTTACTTTCCAAGACTTTAATTGAAAGACTTCACCCTAACTCTCGATTTCCCCCTCCTCGCACCATTACATGCTGTCTGTCTGTCCCTGGGCAATGCCTCTATCACCTTCCAACTTGAAGAACATCCCACCCGGTACAGTATCAACAGCTTTACTTTTCTCCTTGTTACACCTCTGACATTTCTTGAATTTAAAAAATGTAACCACCAAAAAAAAGATTCTGAAGTTACCGGACATCATTCACCCTTCAGCAAGCCTGTGCCGAGTTGTTTTTGTGTTTTTAACCCCACGTACTACTTCTTCAGAACTCGTGCTTACGACCTGAATGTTACAATGATCAAGACAAGGTAACAGCAGATCAGCAGCTGTTCAGACTGCTCCTCAGGCCTACCTGTGGATGATGAGAAACCACGCTGCCTGCTCAGATGGCTCTCTGCAGAGCTTTAGTACTTGAAATATCGGCTGATACTTTTAAAACTCCGCAACGGAGATTATGCCGTCACCCAACACAATAAAGCTGACTTTTCCGTCCATCTCAGGCTAAGTAATTTCCAAGCTCCTAAAAAGCATGTTTCTTTTATTCCACAATCCATATGCTTACAAAAAAGCAGCAGTAAAGCGTTGCTTTGGTACGCAGACCACACCTAGGATGGCCAATCTCAACCTATCAGACTTCCACCACCCTTTTTCCTAGAATTCTCCACTTATGGCTAAACATCCTTTTATTGTTTCTCTTAACAACTTCTGCAAAGTTTAATTTGGTTTGATTTATTACCTACACACCTTGATTTTTTTTCAAGGATACGGACAATTATCCTCTCCCAAACTCATTATATTACCCCACCTTGCCACTTCTTTTTCAGAACTATCACCACATACACAGCTGTACTAGCAGCGTTCACGTGACCATTCCCTAAAATTAAGGGATTCATCTGAAGAACATAAATACACAGTATGAGCTAACCCCACTTTGCCTGAAGCAGATTAGAAAATTCTCCCACAAACCGTTCTGACAACAGAACGCTGACTTCTTGCAGAGGCAAAAGAAACCAAAAGCCAGAGAGTGGTTCATCCAACGTGGCACTATTGCTTAAGCTGTCTGCTAACTGAAGGTCTACAAAGGAACTAAAGCAGATATATTGACTGATCCTTTTTTCCATTATTCCGAAATTCTCATTTTCTATCCAATTAATTATGACACACAGAACAAATTTGTTACGCCTTTTCTGCTATTACCTCATCAGCTGCCTAAGCAAGTATAAAGTAACATTTCCTTTTGTTTGCAGATGCACAATGTGGTGGAAAAAGTTTGAAGGTTACTACATAAGAGAATTAAACTAGCCTAGCACAATTAATAGTTTACCAGCTTTACCAAATTTAATTGTTTCCCAACTGATAACAAGCAGCTTTCAATAATAAAATCACCAATACCATTATAGGTGCAGGTTTCAGCAGACCCTATAAAGCTGTCACCCAACTCTCGGAACTGCATCTCCTTTTTCTTCTCTTTACTGTTTATTTTATGTCCTTTACTACAGATGCAAGGATTTTGTTCAATAGAGGTGACCCTTCCTATTTCTACTGCTACCTCTCGAACATCCTTAGTATTCCATTTTCAAGCCATCATCTTTATTTCTCAGCTTCCTAACTATCTTCCGTCCGATGAATTCCAACTGCAACTACGGTTCTACCACATTTTTATTATTCTTACACTTGAACACACAACTTCACATTTCCCTTCTTTTGCTGTCAATCCTTCTACTTAGAGGTATTCATTTTATCCACTCCTGGATCTGGCCTCTTGAAAAAGATGCCCCCACTCATCCAGTGAAAGCTAGAAAGAGACTGCCCAATTACTCTTGTTCCCCCCTCAAGGTACAGTTCCTTCCTGCATCATCATCAGTACTCCTTGGACACTGACACCTGGCTTGCTTCATCACCTTCTCCCTCTCTCTTCTTTCGTAGATGCACTTCTACAATTTTTTCCCAATCACCTTCACCTGTTTTTTGCTAATTTCCCCTCTCAGATTTTCTGTTTTGCGTGAAGCAAACCTGTTCCTCAGCTCTAGGTCTTTTCCATTAGCTCGTCTCTGCCGCCTTCTTCCAGCACCCAGATATTTCTACGTCTCAGCCTCGTAACGCAGTGGTTCGTTCTTTAGCACAGCATGTAACACTGAAAGCACACATTTAGTCCTTCTCTTCCATTATATCCCTCATATCCATGGTCATTTCCATGTGTGTTTTTAGATCACAAGTCTCCTGCGTGCTCCATCAGAAAGCACTTTGTATCCATGTAACACCTATTACGTACCCTTGCCAGTAAAACATCCAGTCTGCGTTTGTCTTTACGCAGGTACTTCTGACTTGTCATTATGGTGAATCTTCTCCTTTACTCCCTTAGTCAGCTTCCACTTCTATTTATTTTTTCGTTCCCAATTATTTCAATAAGTTCCCTAGCTGTTTGCAAATTCCAACATCATCTCTGCTGCTGACAGCAAGGCATTTAAAAAAAATCTTCCATAACGCCATTAAAATACAAGGAAAGTAAGTGCATGAAAAATAAAACCACAGGTTGTAACTTTAAATAATCTGACAGCGTGGTATTAGTCATTTAACTGCACCATGCACCTCGTAAATCAATACAAAAGCCATAGTTTAATAACTAAGTCGGGAAATTACTGTTCAGGTGTACTACTCATAAAAACCACATAAAGTCTCAATTGAAGAATGTCAAAATATAGTCTTCCTTGTTGTCTTTATAGATATGTGTGTGTGTATATATATATATATTCATATATATACACACTCAGAACATTCACCAAAAATCTAGAAATCCTTGCGTCAGTGCTCTATAAACACAAAAATAAGGACACTTTGCTGGGAAGTGCTTACAGTGTAAAGCCAGGCCTCCTACCTCTCTGGAGTTTGAATGTTATCTAAGTCTTCTATGTCCAGTACCATCTGCTGGGATTCTTCCTTAGCTGCTTCCGTTTTTTCTTCAGCTAACTTTAAATAGGCTCGAACAACATCCTCCAAAGATTTGATGTTCACCTACGCCAAAGGCAGAACACGTAAAGTTATTTCCCCCCACGACAGGCAGCAAATATTTAAGACGTAAATGCTACAAAACCAGGAACATCTAAAAAGCAGATTAATTCTGAGTCAAGACTGATCAGTTACATTTAGATCTCATCAGCTGACACAAACCACGCTTGCTACAAGTAACAAAGAAACGATTCAGAAGCCCTACCTGCTGGCAAATGTTCTTGTACTGGTACAGCCCTTCCTTTGCCAGGTGACTCTTGCGGAGATCCACACAGAGTTCCAGGTACTTCAGCATAATCGGCTCGTGGATTTTCTGCCATGTTCGGTGTTTCTTACTTTTCATAACATCATAGAGAACATCAAGGGCAGGCTGCTTTTTGCCAACCTCAAGGAATTCTGAAAGTAAAATCTAATTAGCAGAGGAGTTGCAACCTAGAAGATACATGCTATTATGATTAATAGTGTAACCTTTTAGAATTTAATCAGCTCTAATCAAATTCCACTGATGGTTTGATTTACCTAGCTATACCAAAAACGTTGGCACATGCAACTGCAGGGGCAGTTTTTCAACAGCATAACTGGCAAACAAATGCAGACCTCTCCATTAGCATGCAAATTTAGGGATGGCAGAGGTGTCTCTCCATCCATCAAGGCATGACTAGGCTCTTCATACATATTAATAAAACATGTGCATCCACTTTTAAAGCTAGTTTCATCATGAAGGACAACAACCACCCACCACGAGCCTCGCAGTACAGATCTAACAGGATCTGTCAGCATCACAGCAGCTCCTGTCTATGGGGGCAGTGAGGTGCTGGCACAGGCTGCCCCAAGAAGCTGTGGCTGCCCCATCCCTGGAGGCGTGCAAGGCCAGGCTGGATGGGGCTTTGGCAGCCTGGGCACCTGTGGGAGGTGTCCCTGCCATGGCAGGGGGTTGGAACTGGGTGGGCTTTGAGGTCCCTGCCAACCCAAACCACTCTGTGATTGTGAGATACACCGCATGTTCCGCTCAGTACGAAACAGAGCGAACCACCCACGAGCACATCACATCGTGAAGCAGCACAGCCACCTACCAACACACACGCTGAACGCCTACACTGAAGGCATTCACCACAAAAAGCAAGTCAGAAGAATGATGAGAATGGGAAACAAACAGGTTACAGATAAAGAGAGAGGAGGGAGGGAGGTGGAAGGGGAGAGAAAATAAAGTTGTGTAAAACTAAAAAAGAAAGGTAAGCGTATTCTTAAAGAGGAACGGAGTTAGCACTTTCCACAAAGTATTTTGGAAGTGCCTCCATTCCTCAAGAAACAGCGGCAGAATAGGAGGAAAATCGGAGCCTGCTGAAGGTGCTCAGGCACACAGATGAACTTCAAAGACCACAAGGAGTTTCTTGTACAGTCCTCATCACACTCCACAAAAAAAAAAAAAACTATAACCAGTGTTCTAAGTTTTAGAATGTCAGAACTGAAGTTAAACATGGCCAAAAGTTGCACTTTGAAAACAGCAGTAACGATTTAACTTAAGGACCACACTATCAGATGTTTGGAGCCTACTTTATGTAAATAATGAGCTTGCGTAAGATGAGCAAGCTTCTTTGTAGAAAAAATATAAGGTCACATATAAAGATACATAAGGCTACAACGTGACAGTATTTGGCAGTATTTTAAACTCGCCAAGGGAATTTTAATAAAGCTATCCTCCATTCTATGATGTAAACTGCTATTCTATCTCAGTGCTGCTTTTGAGGCAATTACTGCTGAGCTTTACTGGGTTTTATTTATGAAAATGAACCTGAAAGGCAAGTTGAATCTTGCAACAATGCCAGGCCCTTCCAAGCACCACAGCTTGCAGTGGTCGATAACTGGACAAAGCACAACATTAATTCATACTGTGCTGAAACTTTTAATTAACTCTGGCCAAGCAAGTTCTTGCCAGAACATCAAATAATTACGGCTAATTTAACAGACACTGTAGTAAAAGCACGCACAAAGGGAACCTGAAGAGTCAAATACAGCACTGTGTCTCCTTCTGTAAGGCACACAGGGATGTGTAGGTTACGGAACCAAAGAACTGCAGCAGACCAAATGTAAGAGCATTAACCCTGGAATAGCTGTCAGAATGACATTTTTTCTGGTTTTTACATTATACCGCTTGAAATGCAAAAACATATCTAAATCAGCAACAAGGCTGAGCCCCTGCAGGCCACAAAGACTTGACCCAGCTTGTCGTGTTTTCCATTCAGTCTACTGCGGCGTGGGATCGTCAGTGCTTGTCTGGAAAACACTTCCTTCAGTTCCACTCCTTGAACCCCACTCCTTCAATTCATTCAGATTTAACAGATGTGCAGCAGTACAAAAGATGTGGATCTAACACTGCTCTTCGATACCAGGAAAGCAGAAATGCAACAGCAGATTTAAAGGGCAGTTTAAAGCCAATACTTCAACGGTGTGACTTCCTCAGCAAGCAGGAGCTTTCCCCACCCAGGAATTCTGAAGTTGAATCAATGGTTGAATAACATCATATATGTATCTTTTACAGTAAAAGGACTGCTAAAACACAACTTTATCTTTGGAAGCACTGGATCTGATATTCTTTTCCATATTTTTATCTGTGACGTTTGTAGGAATGGTTATACAATGAATTTTAGGAATCTTGAGATGTAATATTCAGCATTTCTTGTTTTTTAAGATAGTTACCGAATTATGTGTAATCCCTAGACTACCCTGCCTCTTCAGCCGTCATTTCAAGCCCCACTAATCCTTTGTAATTTCTGGATGTCTAAACGTGCAGCCTGCACCAACGACGAGCCTAAATGCTTTTCCTAAGCGCTTAAAATAGGATATTATTTAAAAAAGCGCCCAAGCCGTACATTTAGCCGGAAAGGCGTCAGCCGATAAGCACCCTCAGCCCGGCTTTGTGCACGGCAGAGGCACGAGGCAGGCGGCAGCGCCGTCGCCCCGGTCCCCTCATCCCGGCGGCGCACTCGGGGCCTCCCACCCCTGCCCTCCCCGCAGCCCCCGGGGCCGGAGGCGGCTCCCGAGCGTGGAAAAGCCGGGCCGGGGCCGGGCAGGCCCCGCGGGGCCCAGGCCAGGCGGCTTCAAGAGCCCGGCCTCGGAGTCCCGGAGCCCCGCGCTGCCTCCCGGCACCTCACAGGGCTTGCCCGGCTGCCGGGGGTGGAGGGGGGGAACCCGCACGGCCGGGCCCCGCTCCCCGTACCCCGCTCCCCGCCCGGGCCTCGCCCGGCGCCATGCGGCCGGGCCCCGCCGCCTCCCCTCAGCGCCGCCAAACGGAGGCAGAGCGGGGCCCGGCGGGGACAGCGAGACCCGGCCGCGACGCGAGGGGAGCGGGGGGAGCCCCGGCGGGGCCGGGAGAGGGGCCGGCACTGACCGTTCGCCCGCTTCAGGGCGTTCTCGGGCCGCTGGAAGTACACCGGCATGATGGCGGCGGCCTCTCCTCACAGGGCGGCGGCGCGCTCCGGGCTCGGGCGGGCGGCACGCGGCGCCGGAAGGGGAGGAGCGCGCGCCGCCGCACGCCGAGACGGGGCCGCGCAACCGGGCGGGGGCGCGCGCGGGGATGGGGAGCGGCGTGGTTAAAAGGGCCTGGGTGGGCTTCAGGGGTCCATTCTAATTTTGATCGGTCTGTGGTAGCTGCTCACCCATGCATTTCCTCACTGACAAATTCAATCTTTTGACTTAGAAGCAACACAAAAATACACGAATTGCACCCAGAAGTCCCACAACATCAGCAACAAAGCAATAGGACAGCAGTAATTAAATCCATGACTAGTGGGATATTTTGGATTAGTAAATGTTTATGGATTAGTTTAAGGCATTTAGTGTGCTGTGCTCGTTGGTCCTTCAGCAGAAACACGCACCTCCACAGCAAGGTCACTGATACCGTCCCAACGACAGCTGCTGAAAGTTTCATAACTCTTATACAATACATTTAAAATTCACTTCTAATGTTGGCTTGCAAGCATGGTTTATTGCTAAACAGAAAAATAAGTAAAACTGAGAAAAAAGAAGACACTTGTATGGAAGTTTTAGTGATACTGGTGTTTCCATGTAACTCAGCCCCTCGATGCTCAACACTTTTCACTGCATTCCCTGGGAGTAAAAACGAGGAAAATAAAGCAGCTCTGCTTTTTCTGTCTCTCTTCACTTGAGAGTTGCTCCATGTCCTTGGTATCTCTCTCAGATCAGGTGGCTGTATGACACGTGGTGCTCTCCATCAGGCCACGCTGTTGATTTATACAGAAGTATTTGACTACAGTTGCACTCTGTGCTGTCTCCAACAGCCTAGATATTTTGGCTTCAAACCACAGCAATATGTTCAGCAGAGCCTTCATTGAGCTATTTGTAGTGCTGAACAAGTCCTTTTCTTGTGTTCATTAAATTAATATATCAGTCTGTCAGACGAGTGTCAGGCACCACCTAGGTCGAGTGGCAGTCTCCTGGCACCTGAAAGCCACCAATGCCTGTGCCACTGCAGCTGGTGCTTACCCTAAGGCTTCACAACCTGTTCTGCAGAGAGCCTGCATGCTAGCAGTGGGCTACCATTCGTTTATTTCTATTTAATCGTAGTATTTGCTATTCAGGAGCCCACTGCACTTTTTTCAATCTCTCTGAAGTTCCTGAAGGCCCTCAAGGCTTGACTCAGACAATTTGACATCAGGAGAAGGCCTTACCGTCTGACTTCTTGTGCCTTTTTAAACACATATACTTTAACTTTGTGCCATTATTAACCCCCTTAAGTGCTCTCTGTAGCCAGGCATGATTCGTGACAGACCTGGCCTCTGTCAGGCCTACGCATTTTCTTTAGCAGCTTCTGACACTCCTGGAGTTATCCCAGGTATGTCAGAAGTTCGGCAAACTATTCTTCCTAATCTGTTGCTGCTCTGCACTTTTAGTGAAGTTTGTGCACTGTGGCCTCCATATACAGCATTAAGGTTTATTTGTTAATCCAAACTATGAAACAAGATGGTTCTGTTCTCAGATGAGCATGTCCTTACACAGAGTTATTCAGGGATAGCTGTTACACTTTGTGAATATTCTCTGCCCTAATCAGGCTGTCTTTAGGCAGAAGCAAGCCTTTATGAATGCTCAGTAATTTGTGAGGCCGTTTTGTGCTTTGCTCAGCAGTAGGTGTTGGGTGCAAGGTAACTTCAAAAGGTGAGTCTGTGGGCAACGCAACCTCATCTTGCATCACATTCAACGTAAATTGTATCCTGTGCCTTACAAAGACACGGAAAATAAAATAAATATATATAAGGAACGAAACACGGCAACGGCAGGGGCTGTTTTTGTCAGTAGCCGCTGGAAATTAGGCCGGGAAGCAGCCGAGCGGGTGCCGGGGCAGAGGCCCCTGAGGGGCGAGCACGCAGCAAATGGCGGCCGGCGGGGCGCGGCGGGGCGGTCCCCGCTGCCCTCAGTGCCCACGGGCCGAGCCGTGCCGGGCTATGTCGGACCACGCCGAGCCGTGCCGGGACAAGATCCCCCCGCAGCCTCCAGAGCCCCTCAGGCCCGGCCGGGGCGGAGCGTGGGGTGGAGGCGGCGGGCGGAAGGGCGCTGGGGCCGGAAGATGGCCGAGCCGGAGGCGCAGCTGCTGCTGGCCGTGGGGCTGATCGGTGAGGGCCGGGGCCGCGAGGGGAGAGGGGTCGGGGGAGGCGATTTGAGGTGAAAGCCAGGAAACCTCCCAAATATGTCGTCTGTCGTGCCTTCCAGCTCTCCTAACCTCAGGAGGAGCGGGTATTTATTAATATTTACCAAAAACCCTGCAGCACAAGTGCTGCCATGCAGCGTTTGAGCTGCTCGGTGTAAGGTGGAATTTGAATCTGATTCCAGGAAAACAGGTCTGATTAACCACTCGATTTACTCCCTTGCTGCTGTTTGGCATTCTCACAGTGAACATCTTTCCACCATAGAAAAAGACACCAGCGGCGATGCGCTGTGGGTCTGGTGCTATCCGTCCGTGACAGCGGAGCTGAGGAATCTGTTGCTGCGGAAAAGCTGCCTCACGGATGAAAACAAACTGCTTCATACCTTTGTGTTTGGCCAGTACAAAAGGTCGTGGTTCTACATCACAACTGTGGAAGTTCAAGAGTCTCCGGTCTTGAAAAAGGTAGGACCTGGCCCTTTTGTTTTCCAGCAAAGCCCAAGGAAGACTTTTGGGGAGCATCCTCTGGCACTTGTTTGTTTGGCTATAAATGGTGTTTTGTGCTGTGATGAAGGGAAGGGATTTGAGGATACAGATGTAACTCCTACCCAGATGCCTAACAGCTCCCTGTGTTTTGGTTTTCACCAAGATGTGTATCAGATACGTTTGCGGGAAAGGCATTGAGATACATAGAATCCAAATTGGGTAATGAGTATTAAAATGGAGATCCTATTTCACACCATTATGTCTAGTTATTTTGCATTTCAAGTTCACTTTTTTTTTTCTTTTTCGATCAAAAAAGCTTTACAAAGGGTCTTTCGTATGGTCCAAATCTTGTTCATATGGAAGTGGTTGAGTTGAATTGCATAGGCACTTTCTTTTCCACTGCATTGATGACTGAAAGACCACATATACCCTTTTACCTTCAGTACTTTCCTTCCCTGTTATAATGTTCATTAGGTTGTCTGTTCATACATTTTTTGTATTTTATTGCATTGTTAAGCAGTAGAGCAACGTGGTAATTTTGCGTACCCACAGCAGAATGTTGCTTGCCTTTCCTTGCTCCAAGATCATATCTCCTTTGAGTCTTTAAAGTGTAAAAAAATGTGTCCAGTTCTGTGTCAGTCACAGTAGGAGATGCTGTTTAAGGAGGACATGTGAGCTTGGTCATAGTCTGCAGACTGTTAGCCTCACACTGTCCCAGACAATGATCACTCAGGATCATTCAGGAAGTTAAAGAGTATTTCTGTTTGTGTGCCTGTTGTCCTTGATTTTTTTCTAGTCTCTCTCTGAACATGTTGATGCTCTCTGCCTGTACAGCCTCCTTTGACAACAAATTCTAGAAGTTTGTTACCCACTGTGGGGAACAAAAATGCTTTTCTCTTCTTTAAACTGATCTCATGACATTAAAGGAAAGCAACGTGTATGTACTGCATTAAGCGAAGGATGATATATATGAGATCTGACTCAGTGGAAGTGAGTCGCATCAGAAATCCATTAGCCAGACCTCTTCTGCAGTTAGTAACTGAGACCTGCTGCAACTCACTTTCTTTGTATTGAAGCATCTGGTCTGAGTACTGCAGTGAGTTCGGTAATGTAACAAACGCTGTCCTTATGGAGTCAGTAAACAAGCTGTGTGTTTTTCTGTGTGTGTGTCTTGCCCAGGTGACCCACTTCTCCATTGTTCTGACAGCCAAAGACTTCAACCCGGAGAAATATGCAGCCTTCACTAGGATACTCTGTAGGTCTGTATAAAAGCCTTCTTTGGGTGCTCTGTAAAGATTTTGATCTTACCAAGGCAAAAGATTAAACGTCATTGTGTTGTGTTTACATTTGGTCTAACAATCTGTTGGAAATCCAGTCCTACATACTGAATCAGATTATATAAACCCTAGATTTGTGGTTGATTTGAGCTTGTTATCGTGAGCTCGTAAGTGTTGGAAGAGTGCTGCGTGTCCAGTGTGTTTTACCAACAGAGGCTTCTGACCATACACACAAACATGCTCATTTTCTTTGATACTGTGTCTTTAAAAGGTAGAAACTCTTGGGAAGAGGTTGGTGCTGATATCAAAAATATTTAGATTAGCTGTGTATTACTTTGGTGTTGATTTATAAGCTAACGCTTCTTTTCAAGTCCAGGATGGATTCCTCAATCAAAAATGGCAAATGAGTTTCAAATGTGACATAACTTTGTATCTGGCTAAAATGGAAAGCAGATAGTTGAGAGCTGAGTGCTTCCTGAAGTATGGTAACCTGTAAAATAGGCTATGATCTCTCTTTCTGCTGTCTAGAAGACAGCTATAAGTATGTTTTTTGATTGTTTTTAGTGAGTATTAAGGGCATATTTTTCTTTCATCATTTAGCAAACAGTACAGAAGGATGCCTAATGGTACTTGAATAATAAGTGAAAAACTATTCATGTGGTCTGTGTGTAATAACAGGAGTTTCTGTAGTAGTTTTTCGTAAAGCAGATACCTTCTAAGTCTGCAAAGAATTCTTAGTCTGGACACCTGCTTACACCTTTGTGTTAACATGTTTCTGTTACAGTAAATGTTGGTTCCTTTGTAAAATAGGACACTCCAATAAAATACAAGTTAGTTGTTCATTCTAAAAGACAAGTTTTTGTGTGCACGCCTGAAGACTCCTATTTTAGTATTTAAAACCTCAACCAAGTGTCCAAAATAAGAGTGCTTGCCAAAGAGATTCTATTTGTGATATCTTTATATTTTTCATATGTCTGCTGGTATTGGTTACAGTCAAAAAAAAACAAAAAACAGTCTTTCTTTTCACACAGAATCTACTTGAAGCATGGAAGTCCAGTTAAAATGATGGAGAGTTACATTGCAGTCCTTACAAAGGGGGTCTGCCAAAGCGAAGAAAATGGATCTTTCCTCAGCAAAGACTTCGATGCTCGGAAGGCTTACCTTGCTGGGTCCATTAAAGGTTAATACCAGAAGTCTCCATTCTGATTTATTTTGTACTATGTAAATTATAATCAAATTTCATGTGTTCTTCAAGTAAATAGTGTGAAGTGTAGTCTGTGTTGTTATTAGTAAGCTGCTGCTGCTGCTTCAAAAAAAAAAAAAAGAAAATACCAGCATGTTTATCCTCTATAAAATAATTTTCCCCTCTTTTTTTAGATATAGTATCTCAGTTTGGAATGGAAACGGTTATCTTATATACAGCACTGATGTTAAAGAAGAGAATTGTGGTATATCATCCTAGAATAGAAGCCATCCAGGAGTTTACCAGGTACAGCATGACTTTGTCAATCCCTCTCTCCTCACCTACTCACAGAAGTCCAGCAAATCTTGAACCCTCATTGAGTGAAGTGCCCATATTTTGTTGAAAAAGATTAATATACTATTAAGCATTGTTACTGAAATCCTGCTAAGTCCTTTGGACTTTAGCTGTTGTGCTACGTCAACTGAGAGAAATTAACTGTAGCATGAGCGATAAATTCTTTCACTGATAGCAAAAATGTCTGTAGTTTGTGTGTACACATGCTGAGTGAGACCTAGTCATATTAATTCTTCCTTATAAATAGTATTTCATATTGTAAAACTCTAGTTAGCTCAGGTAAAAGTCTGTTGTGTGTAAAGTACTAGTTGCATTTCCCTAGGACTTTGCCTGCTTTAGTGTGGCATCGACAAGACTGGTCCATTCTTCATTCGTACGTACATCTAAATGAAGAGGAGGTGGAAGCCTTAAAAGCCTGCACAGGTAGTGATGATTAATAAATCAAAACACAATCAAAATTTAATTTCATTTTTCATTGTTGCAGTGTCTTCCACTAGTGCTCTTTGTGGTACAAGTGGTTCTTTTGCTATTAATGCTATCGTTCCAAGTTAAACCACATTTTTTTCTTTAGAAAAAGCAGATAACAGAAGTGTTAGAAGATAACTAGTTAATCTGGTGTTTCTGGGTGGATCCTCATCAGTCTAACTGCAAGTGTAAAGAAGCTTTGGGACTTTTTTGATGTTTTGATCAGAGGGGTTGAAAACCTTGGTATTATACAGAAGCAACTCACTTTAGATAAGCTGCTTGTGTTCAGACTTTTACACAGCTAGTACTTCATTTTTAGGATTTTCTTTTTTTTTTTAATTTTTTTTTCCTAACTCTGAAGTTCCAAATTTTTATTCTGACTGCTGCCAGTGAAGTCTCTGGCTCCTAATCACCGGCAGACTTTACCAGCTGTAGGAGTTTGATCTCCATGTGTGCCATTGTTGGGTGTGTGTAGTACTTGCCGTGCGATGCAGGAAGAGGCCCTTGGCTTATTTGCATATATAAACCAACCTTTTTGTATTGCGTGTAGTGTTAGGGGGTTTATCATGTTCAAGGCAATTTTAGAAGTTGATTTTTAAGCTCCTCAGAAGTAAAGAATTCTGCTGGAGATGTTAATTGAATGACTAATAATACCAAGAGAGCAACCTCTTGGATCCAATTAGTTAGATACTCTTTGAACAGAATTTAGGACTGCGATTTTTCACAATATCTTGGTTTTGGTTTTGTTTATGAAGATTTTAGTCTTGCCTGATAATCCTGCCAAAATTCTGCTTTCCAGGTTACATTGCTGGATTTACAGATTCTGAAGTGAACAGCAGGCCAGATCTCTATGATGTGTATGTGAATTTGGCAGACAGTGAGATCACCATTTCCCCTCTAGTAAAAGGTTGGTTGCTTTCTATGTTTCGGATGTGGGGGCTGTTTATTTCAGAGTTGGCAGTAACTGCTGAACCATGCTGTAGGTCAAACAATCTTGGTCCTTGTTCCATCCTGGTTCTGAAAAGGCAATATGGAAGCTTCTGTCTTTCTGTTTTACTGAGACCTGGGAAGACTGGTGAAACTTGGAATTGGGAAAGACACGCTTCCACTTCCAACAAACGCACTGTTGAGATTTCAGAACGTTCATGTTCAACGATTACGTGGGAGAGGCATTCAGCTGAGGGTTACTGGATGCAGAGATATCACATGAATCTTTAGAAAAACATTGCATTAAATACTTGGAGACTGTGTAGAAGAAAAGCTTTTATGTGCTTGTCTTCTTGCTGTTCCTTGGTATCTGCTTAAGGCTGCTTTAGAGGTAGATCACAGGCCTGTGACAGCACAGCTGCTGCTCTGTCAGGTTACTGCCTTTACAGACAGATATCAAATGGCAGTCATAGAGAGGACGCTCTGTTTTGGCTTGCTATTCATATGCATTTCTAGATAACATGAGAATGGTCATTTTACATGAATCTGTACATTTTTTCTTACACAGAGGCAATGACAATGGGAAAACTTCACAAAGAAATTGGACAACTAATTGTTCAATCTGCAGAAGATCCAGATAAATCAGACAGCCAAGTCATTAAGGTGAATTTAATTTTTATTTTTACTTTTAAATCTACCTAAATTACTTCTATCAACTAAAATCTCACGCGGTTGGGGGGAGCGGGAAGAAGATTGTCACTGGAGATGAGTCGATGTCTTGCAGAGTCAATGTCTTATACACTCTACCTTTTTACAAATGAGCATTTTTATTCTTCATATGGTTCTAAGGATGACCTATTTGATTTATATTATCTCTTGGGTAACCACATTGCTGAAGAAACTTCAGAATTTGCATTGAAGAATTCTGGGAAAACTGATTTCCAGTTGTTTTCTACAAAGCATGCATTTTGCTCAATACTTTGTCAATAGTACTGTCAATACCTTTGGAAAAAGTCCCACTGAGATATGGCTTCTCAACTCTAAAAGACCGATCTATTTATTTTTTTTTAAGGACGATGCTTTTTTCACTTCCTCTTCCATCAAATAGATCATTACGTGTTTCACAACAAACAGCTTAGTCAGAAAAGCTCAGTTAAGCCAGCAAGAGAGGCCTATGGAGTAGCTGTGTTCCATCAGCTGCAACTTTCTTCAGCATTGCCCAAGAGTAGGCTGAAGAGCTGTTGCTAATTTGCCATGAAACGAAGGGGGTCTTTGTTCAAAATTAACCATTTACTTCCCATTATTTTCTTTTTGTTCCTTATTGTTTTTTTTGTTTGTTTGTTTTTTAATACGTGTTAGAACCTCATAATACCTAATGCTATATTCATGGTTGCTTGTTTCTCTGTTCTTCAAGGATATTTCTCTGAAGACAAAAGAAATCTTGGCTACTTTAGCCTCCCTCACTGAAGTTTCTGATGGCAGTGAAAAACCAACCCTTAACTCTGAGGCCCTGAAACAAAAGCGATTTCCGCCAGCTACAGAAAACTTTCTTTTTCATTTAGCAGCTGCTGAACAAATGCTTAAAATCTGATTTTGATGCACTTCAGTGTAGTGGACCAGTTCAAGAATATCTTTGCCATACAAATAGGAATACCCAATTTTTGTATGGGCAAATTTAGGGTGTAAAGTGAATGCCATATTTACCATGTAATAACGCAGAATATCGGGGCTTGACCTGGAACATACGGAGGCGTATCTAGGAACATTCCTGGTGTCACTATCTTTCCCCAACTATAACTTTGTACCTAAGGCTCTCGTATTTCATATGACAACGTGGGTGTGTATACGTGTAGCATGGGCACGTGTGTCCAGGCTGTGCCAGGCGTTGTTATAGCGGCCGTTTGTCGTGCAGGGTCCAGATGTTGGACAGCTCTGTTCTTACTCTGCCCTGCGCTCCTCGTGTCTGGAACACAGGCTGCAGCAGGTCAGCTGCAAAGCCAACGCATTTTGGATGTGCTAGTCTCTGCGCAGGGATACACTGATCACGTTGTTGGTCTGAGTGCTCACTCTGGGCTTCCAGGTATGTCGGGTGGTCAGATACTGCTCTTCTGGACTGTCTGAGACCTGGAAATCCCAAATAAATGGAAAAGTTCTCTTCTTTCTACTTGAATGTGTCTAGGTGTAAAAAAGGATGTCTGGGGACAATCTGACATGGTAGCCTTACTATATAGAGGAAGAGGTATTTGAAAGCTTGCGTCGGAGTTAAGCACCTCTTGGACTCTTGCCTTATAAGTTCCTCCTTTCACTCCATCCCATGCCTCTGCTGGAGGAAAAAGAGGACAGGAATACTACATTTAAATTGGGGCTTCCTAGGAGGCCATAGAAAAGTGCTGCTTCACAGCTGGAGTCAGTTACCAGCTGTTGGGGCTCTCACCTGAGAAGATATCTGGCCTTTAGTTCCTGACCCATGTGATAGAAAATAAGATTAGTTAAAGCCTAATGGACCAGAAATGTCCAAATGGCTGCTTCCACAGATGGGGCACCAGCTTCTTACACTGCTGGAGCTGTAGCACGGGTACTGTCTGATGGTGCTCTGCGTAGGCTACATGGAGGTGGGAACTTTTGAAGTAATAGTGAAAACTAGAACACGGTTTATTGAAAATTAAAACATTCCTACTCGTTTGGTTGCATAGCTGTAGCTCAAGGGATTTTTTTCTTTCATTGAGCAGCCTGAAACTAACCGCTCTGTAATCTTCTGAGAAGAATTTAGATTCTGTGTAGGGAAATACTCTGAGCCAAGCAATCTGTATTTCTTCAGAACTGTTCACAAAAAACAGTCAATTCTGCCGTAGCACTTCGTTGTAACAAAAAATAACCTTTTTTCCTGGCCTTTGTACAGAGAGGCTTTAGCATGTGGTTTTACATAGAGATTTTATACTTACGATTAAAACTTTACTAATTATATTGTTAAATAATTGGGTGTTTGCTATTCAGAAATTGTTGGAGCTCATCAGTAACTACGTGCGAGCAGTAACAGTCTGAAAAAGGGTTGTCCTTTTGCTACGTATCATACATGAAGAAAATCTGTTTTAGAATGTGGACAAGGAATGTGGCACCTATGTATAAAATGGGAAGCTCTTACAGCCAGTAAACAAAACTGCTTCAGAATAATCCCCTATTTTCAGGGGTGTAAAATCTACTTTAAACATTTACTCTGCAGTTTCAGTTCTGTACGCGGGAGAATGTTTTTGTTTTTTTCTTTGAGAAGAATTCTGCACTTGCCATCATTTGCCTGTAAGTGCGTTTTTTCTGCATTTGGCCATTAATGTGGTGTGGGATTATTTTGGGGGTGTACGGGAGGGATTGTTCTTCCCATTAATGGTTCTTTAGTACTGCTGCTTCTGTGTGGGCACTTTTGTAACATTTGGAAGAGCAGAACAGCAAAATTGTGCGGAAAATGCTGTTCAGGACTTACCTTGAAGCCTACCAAAACTGAAGTCTGTCCCCCTGAAAAACCTGAACCTGCTTTCTGTCAGCTGTCTTATCACCTTGTAACTGTGAAGAAATGCACTTAGTTCCTTTTTAACAAAAAGCCTTCAGGTGTATGTCATTAGGTAGCATGGGTATTAGAGACAACCACAAAAAGCAGAGAAGCTCAGATACAAAGTAGATATTGAATGCTTTTTTTGCTTTCTGTTTTCTTAAAAGTGGAGAAGCCTCAGTGCTAGATCTTGTGTTCTGACATTTGTGTGACACAAATGAACTGTAATTTTGCACTTAAGGAACCCGACTCATAGCATGCTTATGCCTATTAAAGAGAATCCTGAACAGCCTACCCTGTAATTTATGTAAATTTATTCTTGAGGAGTTGTGACGATTGAGTCACAAGCCTTAGCTCACAGTTTGGCAATAATGGGATTTGGAATTAAGCCACTGCTTGATCTTTAGGCTGAAGATGTACTGCTGCTACCAGTTCAAAGACTTTTGTCATCTGTGCTGATTGTCTTGTCAATACTGTAAAAGAAGTATTGGCCTCCCTCAGCTTCGGTACGTTCGAAGGATTGTCCTAATGCTCTCATATTTTCTCAATGACTGTTTCCTCTCAAAAACATCTCAGAATAAAACAAAAATCTGGAAGTTCAGGACAGAAAAAAGTTTCAGCTTATTTCTCATTCCCCTTCCCTAGGATGCAGTCAAGCTGAGACCTTGTTGTTGGTTTTGCAAAATCAAGTAACATCCTTTCTTCCTCCTAAAAGCGAAGACTGTATAAAATCATGTTTTCATTCATACCTTCTCACCTTGCTGCCTTTCTTTTCTTGGACAAATACGAAACGATGCGTGAAGGTTCCTGTTGACGTGCTAAGAGACATGCCTCCAAAAGGCCTGCAGCACTTAGCTGAAAGCAAGACATTCCATTGCTCTGAGAATTGCAGCTCTGTTCCTTCCTGAGGTGAGGAAAAAGGTACTCCCCTAGCGCTCTGCCTCGTGGATTGCCCATCTCAACCAGTTCACGGGATACCTGTAGCGTAAGTTTTCCACTCCGTTTGCAGAAACTGGAAGGTAGTGAACAAAGCAGAAGCTTGCAAAGGGGAACAGGATGAGCAGCCAATCCCTTCTGTGACAATTTGGCTAAATAAATTAGGCTAGTCCTTTAAGGCTGGCTGTGTCATTTCAAGCGCCGTCATCCTTGGGGTTTCGGGATAAGCTGGCTTTCCTTGTTCCCTCCGCAGGCAGGTGTCGGGCGGATGTTCTGAATGAGAGCAACGCAACGCTGAGTAACGTGGTGACAGGTGGTGCAGGGTGCCCGGCAGCATCCAGCTTCGATCTCCCGGCTGCTTCTGATGTCGACTTCTGGCTGCCCTGGTCCCCCAGCTACCAAACGGGCTAATGCTGGTTTGGGGTTAGCGTGCTGTGAGGTGTCGTGTGAAGTAGCTAAACTTCTAGGTAAAAACCAAGTCACAAAGCGAAGCGTAGGAAGCTCACAGCTGTCTCCAACTTCCCTAGGCTGCTGTCAGACCGGTGGCTGAGTCGGGAGGATCGCTGCTCAGGTGAGGTCGTTTCTTGTAGCTGCTGAACGAGGTGGGACTCGGGGAGACCCAAAAGATGAGGCAAGAGCCCTTGTCTGGGCACCTCTGCGGCACACGGCGTTGCTGGCTGTGTGGCAGGGAAGCAGCTACAGAGCTGTACAGGATTCCCTCCTCACCTATCCCCTGTGTCCTGCAGGGAAAACAGTGTGGCGGCGGTTTAGGCTTGTAGGATGCCGCAGGGACACCAGCTCCAGGTGAGGAAATGCTTTCATCTCAGCACATCCGAGCATGGGAGTGGCTGGGTGGGTGGGGTGGTATGGTGCTGCCATAACGCTCTGCGCTAAGACTTGCGTTTTCCTTGAAGATGAAAGCTTCCACCTGTTGTAGTTCTCCACGCCTCAGACTGGTTCCACTGCTAAGACGCTGTCACTTGGCGCGGCAGCCAGCGCTAGAGGCAGGAGGCAGACCTGCCTTGGGCTGCTCTGTTGGTGAGCTATTTCGAGGCACAAAGGGGAAGGTT
Organism: Cygnus olor; assembly: GCF_009769625.2. NCBI lineage: Eukaryota > Metazoa > Chordata > Aves > Anseriformes > Anatidae > Cygnus > Cygnus olor. The sequence goes on from NC_049175.1 coordinate 31,943,073, forward strand.
TTCCCATAGGTGCTGACTCCGTAAATCCCTCAAACATGATGCTTTCCTGCCTGTTCCAGTCTTGGTGCCCTCGCTCTGGACTACCAGGTGTCTGGTCCAGGCACTTCTGGTTTCATCCTGCCTTCATTTCCAGGTGCAGGATGACAGGCCTTCTCAGCAATATATTGTCCCTACCTTGATTTGGGAACCAGCTGAATCACCCAGGCTGGCAATTTAAATGGCAGGTGCCTGCCTTTCTCTTCTGGAAAACTCTGCTTAGCGATAGAGACATTTGTGAGAAGGAGGGAAAGGAAAGGTGTGTGTAGCAACTCTGGAAGGACAGTGTTTAATACAGCAAATTTCAACTTGAGTATGCAGTAAGAAGCTGGTACAGTTTGATAATGGGCGGCTGTAATAGCAGGCATCATTACCTGACTTACTCCATAAGCCTTACTCACGGGGATGTAATGACATCAATTTGCTTAAAGCATCTACGTGTGGTGCCAGAGAATTTATAGCTTGTCTAGTTACCATGACAATTCAGTTGATGAATTTGTTATCTTCAAATTTGTTGACTTTGCTCTGTTTTTTTTTTTTTTTCTTTTGTTTTGATTCCACTGTGGTTCATATAACTAGCGTTAACTTCAGCCAGTCTTAAACAATATTTTAAAAAAAGAGTGGGGGGAGGCATGGGATTTCATTGTACTACCGATTAATGCTTACAGAGTGTAGAATTACACCTCACCCAGGTTTGTCTTTGGAATGTTATTGAAACAGGATTAACAGAGAAATGGCATTTTAGAGAATTTAGCTGTAGGATGTCAGCTATCCCACCATTATTAAAGATTTTGAAGGAGACAAACACCTCATTGTTTGAGAGAGGCAGGCTGAGGCTGTAAGCCTGCTACTCCTAACCCTCTGCACCACACCCCCCTGCAGCCGGGAGGTGGTATGTAAGGAAAAGGAACGGGACAAGCCTCCCTCTTCCTAGCGTCGTCCCTGCTCAGGACAGCTGAGTCTCGTGTGAGCTTTTCTTCTTGCTTCTACCTGGTGATGACATTTGCCTAGGCAGACCTTTGGTCAGACCCAGCACAGCACAACTGTTCTTTTGTTGTTGGCCCTGGTGGGTTTTTACCATGTCCTTAAAAACACGACCCACAAAGGCAAGGCTGAGTGATCCCTGCTGAGACAGTAGCTGTAAAGGAGCCTTTAATGTATCTGCTTTTTATCAGCATCCAGGGAAGCTAACTTTCAGCACACTTCATGTTGTGGAGTTGGTGCTGCTGCGTGCTCGGAGGGGGTTTGTTCTTACCTCTCCTCCTCTGCTGGGGGTATTTGTGTCTGGGTAACTGAAGAATTAAGTAATACAGCTTTAAACATTCACAGCAATCCTCAGTAGGGCAGTGCAAAGTCTTTGCCACTCTTTGTTTTGGCAGCTTAGATTGTATCCATACTGCCTTCCCAGAACAGCTTTAGCAGGCTCCCCTGAAGTTGCAGGTCCACAGGACGTGCTCCTAATCCCCTATTCTCTCTTTGCCTGACCTTTCACCGCAGTAAGTTGCTAGGGGAAGGCTCAAAAAAGGCAGAGCTGACACAAACTAACTCGAAACCCTACTTCCTGCTTTTGTTTTGTGCCAAACGCACAGCAGGAACTTTTCCTGCGAGAAAGCAGGCCTGCTGTTTTTCCTAACTGTGCTCCATGCTGCTGTCTTCCTGTAGGGATCAGAGTGGGAAACCAGTGGTTTCCTCACACCCCAAGCACAAATCTAATCCTTCTGCAATAGGGCAGCAGCGACCCATTTATTGCACTATAAGGGCATTAAATTATTACAGAATTTGGAGGTTATACTTCTAAAATCCTCTCTGAAAGAGATTATTACATTATTCAGTGTATATTTATCCTTGTCACACAGAGCCTTAAGAGTGCTTAAATAACAGCTTCAGTGATCTTGGAGCCATCTCTCCTATGACCCCCAGCTATCAAAACTACAGGGGCTCCTACCACGGTCGTGGAGCTTTCTTGTCTGTTGTTCCTCCAGGAGAAGGTCCGAAGTTCAGTTTTGAGGCAAACGATATAAAAGCATCTATACTGGGCCAGGCCAAAGCTCTTTTCAGCCAAATGCTAAAGAGCCCAGTGGCCACCAAAAGCAGACACAAGAAGAGAAGAGCAGGCAAATGAGCTATTTACCCCTTCTGTCCTCCAGTAGGACTGAGCTTCTGAACCTTTTTCTTATAGATTAGGCATAGTTTCCATGAATTTAGTAACCTTCAACAGATTCCCCTTTGATGGAGATGTCTATTTTGCTCTTAAATTCCTGTAATACCCTTTGATGAGAACTGTGAAGTTCAACTACGTGTTCAGTGAAGAACCACCTGCTATTGTTTTAACTGTCAGCTCCAACGACTTCATTTAGTAGCGTATTTAAACTTAAATAGCAGGGGTTTGAGTTTAGTTTCTTGTGTGTTCTGCTTCTTTTGAGCCTTGCCCTATCAACTCACTGCTCATGACTTCTGTTAGCAGAGCAAACAAGCTTTACCCTCCCCTCTAGGCCATTTGTGTTTTCATCATCTCCTATTTAATCCCCCAGCCGCCCTTTTTCCAGGCTGAGTGGCCTCACCACTGCTGAGCAGAGGGGAAGGACACCTCCCTCAACCCACAGGCACTGCTTTCCCTAACGCAGCCCAGGATACCAGCAGCCACCTGTGCTGCAATGGCACGTTGCTTCCTGATGCTCAGCTTGGTGTCCACCAGGATGTCCAGGTACTTTTTTTGCAAAGGCAGAATGGCTTCTATTTTGTTTTCCTATTCCTTCCTAAAATTTTCTAACACTTTATTTGCTTTATAGACAACCACAGAGAATTAAGCTGAAAGTTCCATGAGTTTATCTGTTGCTGCCCTTGAATTCCACTCCCAGTGTTAACAGTTAGCTCACAGCCCAGCAGCGAAGCTGGTTTCCCCCTCTGCTGAATGTTTCTTACACAACTACGTATCACCAGTGTTATATTGCTATCAGGTTGCCTTACTGAATACAGTAAAACATAAAAATAAGTTTTCTGTGAAGGACCAGCCTGACTTTCCCCAAAGAACTACTGATGTTAATGCCTTTACCAGCTGTGTTCCTGGAAAGCAGCATGTCAAAAGCGGCAACAAAAGCAGCAAGAAAATAAAATCTTGTATTCAGTAGTCAGTCTTAATTAAGAAACCAGTCACATGAGGAAGCGTACAAAACACAGTTTGTGAGGAACCCTGTTCTACAACAATGCTTTCTGGCACAAATATCATTTATGGCATTACATTACACGTGTATACCTGCCTGAGGGCTGGGGCTTGCAAAATCTTTTTGCAAAGTCTGCCTGTTTGTGGACCACAGCACTGTACACCAAGTCTGGCATGTATGCCACCATAAAGTCATGAATTAATCAGCCATGTGTGCCAACTGAATTTGATGAGACACTCAGAATTCACTCTACTCAGAGCCCATATTTACGTATTAAAGCCGATCTCTAAATTCCTCTGTTGTAGAATAACACCGTTTCTTCTGTAGATGACACAATTTCTGGTTCAAGGTCTGCTCGCTTTATCTGAAACATACAGAAAAACACGATTACTGCACTGCACTTTCCACAAGTTGAAATTATTTATTCAGCAACAAGTGTATAAGGGATTAGAGGTTTTTTGGTTTGGAGTTCATGGGATTTTTTTTTGGTCTTCTCTAACATTTTCAAACATAAGGGAAGAAATGTGTTGTATTTAAAGTTAAGAGGTGCTCCCAAGATCTAAACAGAGCATTAGTGGTGTTGTCTCTGTTCCCTGTATTTGGGTGACTCACCCAGGAGAACTTCTATTGAGAGCTGAGCAATTGGGAAGCTCAAAAGGGGAGAAAAGACAGACCAATCTGCCATACAAAATTTCTCAGTCTCCTCATTTATGTCCAGTTTACCCTTGTTGCCACAAGAAATTAAGATGCCTGAATTTTTAGGCTAATAAGAGAAGCCACCGGAAATTTTACAAGCCCCATCTATGATTTTCTGCGAATATTCAGCAGCCTCCCCACTGCCCCAGTTTAGATGCACTGACCGTTTCAATCCTATTGCTTTTTGTTAGCTGCCCTTAAGACAACTGGCCACACGTACAGAATGACTATTTAATATAACAACAATCCTAAACCAATTTCTTTCAAAGGACTTACCTCACCACACTGTGGGAACATACTAAGTGACGCTGGTAGCATCCCTGCGAGTACTGACGTAATGAGAAGCATTCTCATCGAAGCCAAAGCACGTGGAGTTTTGGCAAAGTTTGCTCTGTCCAAGACATTGAAAAGTATGTCAGTTTGGGTTTGAAAAATAATCTGACAGCGAGACTAAGAGCATTCATTAGCAGTTAGAACTGTAAAAAAGTAATAGCCTAGGCTTACGAATCCTAAAGATGTTTCCTATTTCCTATGTTCTTACTCCTAACTTCGTGTTCTTTTCCTTTACTTTGAATTTAACTGAAGCGTTTTGCAGGTCCAAAATGAGAATACAAAATTAAGAAAATAACCAGCAAGTTCAAAACAGCAAAAGAAGAGAAGGTACATTAGTGTTTCGAAGTGTCCCAGTCCCTGGACTAAGATTTTTCATGTATCACCCTCTTCCCTTTCAGATTTAGTTCCCCTTGGCAATCCTACTTTGCATTGTGCGAAAATTTACTACTCAATACATTTTAAAATATTTATCTTATGTCTTCATTTATGTCTACTGATAACAGCAGACCCTTAAGTCAACAAATGTAATAGGAAATTGATTTAGGCAATGCCAGGTTACCTCTATAATTTATGTAACATAGACAATTCCCAGCAAAAGCTCAGGGCAGGCTAGAAATTCTCTGATACAGCATACAACGAATTCTTCTTACGATATGGAGTTTTTAAATGTTGCAAAACCAAGAAAATGTTTTTGTAGTATATGGAAGGCTATTTGGAAGTTGGGGGCCAGTTTTAATTGAAGAAAGTAGAAGAAATGCTCACAGCTACAGACAACCTCCTGCAAGCCATCAAAACAGATGCTGACATAACGCGGTTCACTGCGTTATCTAAATGAATCACACTACCTGAACAAAAACCTTGCAGATAATTCTCTCTCCAAGGCAATTAATAATCGCAAAACCAAGAAAAAAAAATGGCAAGCAGTAACAGCCAGACCAAATATCAGAATAGCCACTGACCAGGCACCCGCTTTGCAGTCCCTCTTACCTTTCCACAAAGTGCATAAGGACAGCTGGCAGGAAGAATGCTGTCCCAAACAAGACTCCTCTTGACAACGCTGTTTCTTTAACGGCCTCCAGGGAGGGACAAGAAAAAAAGTCATTAAAGCAGTGCTCCATACAGCTTCAAATACTCCCCATTTCTGTGAGCACTTTTTTTGCCTAATAGTCTGGAGTTTCAAGCAACAGGGAAGTGAAGGCTAAGATCATTCGTTGGAGGATTTCTTTCTTAAGTGGAAACTAAACTCCTACACGTGGCAAATACTCCATATGTGACTAAGAAATTCCTTAAAAAGGGAGGTGGTACTAACAGCGCCAGATCAAGTGTTCCTACCACAATAATCATTTTGCTGAGACTTGCTTTTTTTTAAGTTGTGCTGAACTCTTCCCAACTGGACATACCTTCTGGGCATCACACCTTCTGGGCAGCCTGTGTAAAATTTAAAGTTCTCTGTCCAGCTGTTCACAGATCTTTATGCTCATCTAGCCGTTTCCTCCCCTCTAGACAGCAACACAGAAAGGCAGGGTCACTGACAGTGCATAAAGTATGACTCCTTGCTGTAGTTCCTGTGGGTGTTGCTCTACAGTGGATGTTGATGAGCAGGGCAGGGAGCAAATGCAGAGCAGCCTGGTCAGCTGCTGGTCAAGGATAAAATGCGCCAGCACACTGTAGACCAGGATGTTACCCTTTGGGAGGGTAATGATATTCCTGCTAGGGAAGATGCATGTGCTATTTACAATACGGGGCTTTTCTCTGCCATGTACCATCGGAAGAAGAAACTCTAGGAGCCTCGCCTCCTTCTGGGGTGACACAGGAAAGCAGAAAAGCCTGTACTAGTGTTCTTGTGGTTTATCTGCAGCACTTGGTGTATTGGCTTGGGGAAGTTGCCAGCCCTTGGAGACACAAGACAGGTGCCAAGCCGGTTCCAGAGATTAGTCCAAGCCCAACCAAAGATTCAGCACCTGATGTGGGATTCCTCAATTCGGTATGGCAAACTGCACCTGCTCTGAGCATAATGTTTAGCTCAAAGCAGGGAATGAAAAGCAAGTCAAGAGAGGCCTCCCCCCCTTGCCTACCTTCGCACCAGCCTTTTTTGACACTCCTAAAACCTTGCCATTCCTGTCCATCACTTCAATTCCATTCTCAAATTCTGGGCTTCTCACCGCTACCACAGTAAAGGCACTCGTCAAGCCTGCAGAGTTAAAGAGGACTTTGCTTTTAAAGATCCAATGAGACTACCTTGATAACAACGTTCATAATTATGCGCATTTTACGTTTCCAGTTCAACAGTTCACAAACTAATAACCTAGCAGCTTAAAGTAGAGACTGCTCCATAAAAATCTACCTGGAATCTTAATTCTTGTTTCAGAAGCTTAAAGATTTTAAGGCACCACTCCCCACAGGTGCTTTATCATTATGGACACTCGGAGCTTTCAATCACTGCCAGCCAGCAGAAGCCATGAGTGCTTTGTTTTAAGAGAAAAGGGAGGGGGTTGTGTTGTGACTAGGTTTTGTACTGGTCTGTGCAAAATCCAGCACAGGAAAGACACTGAAGGAAACAGGTTTGGGGTAAAGGCTGCATTGGTCTTTGCCCTCACATCAGCTGCATAATGTACAGTTTCGTTTTACTCACCAAAAAGAGGAACAGGTAGAAGTTTCTTGACAACTAGTTGTGTTAATGGGCTCTTCAATGTGTATCGGTTCATGAAGATAAAAGGCAGAGCCTAAGAGATTGGGAGGAAACAAGCACCTTATATTAAAACAAATGTGCAACATTTCAGTACGTGCAAGAGACTAGGAAGATAAATCTGCAACTTAGTACTTAGATACCATCTATAAAAGTAAACAAATTAACATTTCAAGAAAACAGACATGCTCTCTAGTTACTAAAGGTTTTTGTAATCATTCTTTTATGTAAATGCACAAAATATTATGGAAAAAAAACATATTAAATGTTATTATGTAGAAGGCAGTAGCAGTATGGATACAAAGGCAGAAAACGGAGAGCAATTACCTCTGACTAATATTCCTTGGACATCCGTCCAACTGCCTTGTGACGTCCCTACCCCCAACCAGGACACTTGGCACACTCGTGTACATACTCCTACCTCTGCAGTTTCAGGTCAGTTCCATACGCCCATAATACGCTTGAGGAAAGTTTAATTCCTCTACCAGTATAGCACTGACCTAGCTCCTCAGCTGCCTAGTGCTCCTGAAAGGCCAATTAACCTGCATCCAGTGCAGTACTGTCATTACTATGCTGCTTCTACAACCTGAGCGATCTATATCCAGCACAGATTCTGGCAGATTTCACCAGCTGTTCAGAGCAGGACAGGTATCTTCCACAGCACTACATCGAGTAGCAACGACAGCAGCCCAGTGAGTTACTCTGTGTTTGTTAACTCTGTTCGTTTCCTCTCGTCACCCATTTTCTAAGCTTGCAGAAAAATACAGAAAAGGACATAAGAGGAAGCAACAAAGGAAGCCAAGCAAGGTATTGGCTGATGGATATTCAGAAGAAATTCCTTACTATGGAGGCAGTGAGGTGCTGGCACAGGCTGCCCCAAGAAGCTGTGGCTGCCCCATCCCTGGCGGTGCCCAAGGCCAGGCTGGATGGGGCTTTGGGCAGCCTGGGCTGGTGGGAGGTGTCCCTGCCATGGCAGGGGGTTGGAACTGGGTGGGCTTTGAGGTTCCTTCCAACCCAAACCAATCTCTGATTCTCTGATCAAGAAAACTCTTGTTTTCAATAGTTCTATGGGAAGACATCAGAGTTGAGCATTAGAGCACAATCCTGAAGGATACGTGGCACTGTGATTCTCTCAGGGCCTACCCCTCCTCAGGAGAACTTATCAGGAAAGCAACCAGTGAGCAAATACATACACCTATAAGCGCTGCGTAGGAAACGGCTCCCACGCTGAAGAAGAGTTGCTTTTGTTGAAGTGAATTATCCTAAGGACAAAAGAAACATTACTACATAAGGACATTTGTAAAACACTTGTAAGCCATGTTCAAAGTGGTCTTGTACAATTAAGACGATGCCGAAAATAAAAATCAACACATACCTCATCCTTTGTGGTACCATTTCCATTCAGCACGGTGAATGCTGTGGTGTAGGTGTGAAACGCGAACTGCAGAAAGAAGAGATAAGCTAAAACGAATTTGGGGTTGAGATGAGAAGATTTGTAGAAGTAGAAAGAAAGAACAATTACCTGACAAAAGAAAACTTGTCTTGCCTGCACCTGAAGCGATGAAGCGATAACCTAAGAGGAAAACCCCACAATAACATTAATTTGATTAATCTAGGAGGTTTTGGTGAGCAGTGGTTAACTAGAACACGAAGAGAACCACTGTGTTACTATCTGCAGCAGCATCAGGTAGGCTCCAGTAAGGGCTCCACTCAGCACCAGAAGCCATTTGCCTTGATTCTAGGCTAACAAGCTTTCTTGACACAGATGTGACAGATTCACTTCATCTATCCAATATAAAACTCAGAAGCACAGTGATTAAAACACTGCACAAGTTTATTCGAACAAAATGCTTTCTTACCCAAAATAAAAAATAAATTTGTGCCCGTGAAGCTTAAATAGAATAAAATAACTCAGAGAGTAGACATGTAATTAAAGAAGTGAACAAGTAAGGGTCTGATAGTTTTCACAAATATAAACACGTGAGCTAACTGAGCTTAGATCTAAGATTTCAGTAGTTACTTCCCAATTTCTTCTCCAATTCAGACAGTGAATAAGAACTTCAGCTATAAATGACAGCCGTTCTTGAGGCCTGACCTACCGAGCTCCAGGTATGAAGCACTCTGAAAGGACAACGTCAATCAAGATATGGCAGCTATCAAATAAGAAACAGGGGAGACTGTTCAAAGCCTCAGAGGAGGGCCGGTCATTCTTTTAATGCTAGTAGATGAACTACCTCTGTTATTAATGCCAGTGCTGAATCTGACCACATCTATGAAGGAGTATTAAGCTGTAAATATCAAGACTAAGTACTCATGTTAATTCTATTACTGTTCTTAAGGAATTTAACAGCCATCAAAACTTTCATTATGCTTCCCAGCAGTGCCATGGAGGTTCGTGTTGTACCTTGATATGGAATTACATATCTCAGTATGTATCTCCTATGCCAAAACCAAAGGTGAACACATTTAAACGTGTAATCATGCATTTAGTTACAGCTACAAATTTTATCAAACAAAATGGTGCAGTTTTTGACCACTACAATGAGTTCATTTTTATGTTTTTCCTAATTTCATGGCCACCATTTTAAACTTGCAAACACGCTATTTATTAAAAAATAAACAAACATATTCTGGGTCTGAAACACAGAACACAATGCTCTGACTCCTTCCGAGTCCAGTCCTAGTTTTCTAGACTAAGCAGACCAAAATCAGGCCTTGTTCTCAATGCTTAGCAAAATACTCCTTATTCAGAAAGCTGACCTTCATGCATAAACCATCTGTTTGAATACTGCTGAAGGAAGGCAACTAAGAGGTTTGAACTTCCCATGAGATTCCTTAAAGGCTTGATTTCTAGAAGGTTGCTCAGCACTTCCCATGAAAGACATCTTTTAGAAACCTTGTGCTGAAAATACAACTGAGAAGCCTACAATTGTCCATTCTCTTCGTCCGGCCCTTGGCTTTGGAAAAATGTAAACCACGTGGCACACTGGTATTTCTCCTGGTTACTCACCAATGGAAGAGTTAGTGGCAGGAAGGCTGAAGAGAAAGAAAAACTTTATTTCAGTAACAATACCTGCTGTGAGTCTAGATTGAAGGTTTTGAGCAGAAAGTTTCCCTAACTTCCCCCCTCCTAGTTTCAGCTGTAAATAAAACACCAGTCCACAAAAAAAACATTTTTGCCAGATTTCTATTCCAGCCTTTGTTTCTTATTCCTCATTCAAGAAACCAAAATACCTGGTCTCAGCTTATAGCCAAAAGGACCTCTCAAGAACTACACTCAAAATAGCTACATGGAAACTGTATGACTACTCAAAGAGTTATTGACAACAAAGGCTGCCACGTCTGTGAGTGGTTATACAAGGATATGAGTAAATGGCCTATGTATGCTTCTATTTGATTAATTGATTACATTTGATATTGATTGTGCTGCCTCAGCTCCCTAAACATCACCCCAAGCAGACTATCTGCCACTACAGCAAGTAAATTCAGAGTAACCACTTGCATCAAGCAAAAATTTAGCATATTGTAGACTGTTTTACATGTGGAACAAGTTGTAAACTAATTCTATAGTGCCAAAAACACAGAGACTGCTCAAACTACTTTGAACTATCTGAGGAGGTAAAGTGTGGGAAAAAATTTCTCTTCAAGAGGACTGCAGGAATAAATAAATCTTCAACAAACAAGAGAGTGCAACTAACAGGAGTAACTGTCTACTTGTTTTCCATATGTAGAAGAGTATCACTGTCATATCACAGAGGCTATTTACTATATGTCACTCCCCTTTGATGCTTCAGTCAGTGGTTGTCTTAAGGGAACTTACCTGGAGGTCTAAAGAGAACAGGAATTATCTTGCCTGTATCAGGATGTACACTAGACTTAAAAGAAAAAAAAAAAAAGAAAAAGAAAAAAAAAAGTTAGACTACCTGTGCCATACTTAAATAAGGGGGAAAAAAGAGAAAGAAAAAAGAAAGAAAAAAGAAAGAAAAAAAGCAGATTTCTAAATCTTTTGGAAACTTACCAGGCTTAGCAGGAAGGCTTGTTTTGTCTAAAAAAAATTGAAAAATAGGTTAGCAATCAAGTTTCAAAAGAGCCTGAATAAAATCTTGTTTCTAATTTATTCTATCATTTTCCTAATAATTTACTTTTATACAGAGTGACATATGTGGTCACATCCCTTTTGTTATTTTTTCCCTAAAATCTCTCCCCACATACTTTGTTGAATATATTTACTCACATCCCATATGCTAATAGCACCAAGCACGCACTATGGCAGAACAGAATGTAAATTTTAAAAAGTTAAGCTAGCAGGCATTTTAAAACAGAAAACAACAATTCTTAAATATGGCAAAAAGCCTATACACTTCTTGTTAACACTTCGGCTTTTATGGAGTCACAGAAGATTTTACTTCTCCTTTCAGACTTTGACACACAAGGTACCAAATGCCACATAGGTACAGCTGAGTCCACACCAAATCAAAAGACTCCTCTTAAGGAAGCAAGGGTTCAGCACTACCTTCCAGCAACTCTGCGAGGAGGTTTCCCACCCAAGTACTGCTGCTGTTCATTTTATGAGACGTGAAACCAAATCAACCTGCACTCTATATGATGATGCAACATCAAATATTTAGAACAAGCTCAGTAAGCATTTTGCATATTTCCTACCTGTATCACCCCAGATGAGGACTCGCAGGCTTAAAGCGATGATTCCTGGAGTGATCTGAGTGTCTTTTCATCTTAGCAATACGATACTCAACCTAGCATTCCTCAGGATCTTAATACTGAAATTTGACAGTAGTCATCCAAAGAAATTCCTATCAGATTCATAGCTAGAAAAATCTCTGTAGTGAAGAGTTTTGTTTGGGTTACCCCTTGTAACTGAATCTCAGTATTCTGTCTGCTAGACCTTACGCTACTATCAACTATTTTAGCCATGAAAAAAAACCTATTTTGTATAAACCATGCTCCAAAATACCTGATCATTCTGTATGGGCACACTTAGAGTCTTTTCACTACTTTCAATTAGTACCCTGGTTCTTCTTATTTCATCCTGTATTTAAGGAAAAAAAAAACACACACACACACACACACACAGAAAAAATAATTCACATGTCAATGGTCCAAAGTGCGATGTATCAGTGATTAGACACTAACGACACACCTGTAACACCAAGCTAATGCACCCATCGCTCACCAGAGCAATGAAAGCAAGAACGCACCGACACACAAAACCAATTTACAGTCACAGAAACTTTTATATACATTTAAGCATATGAAAAACCTCCGTGAAATCAAGAGTATATTTAAAGTTGCCCACGCCTGCTGGCAAATTCAAAGATTTGAATGGCTTACACCAAAGGAATCATCTGATACGATGAAGCACCATGGGGATGGGGATGCGGACCAGCCTGCAGCAGACCTGCTTTCTCTAAAGCTGCTGCAGCCCCACATCACAGCTCCTGCAGCAGCAGGAGGAATTTAAGGGTTCCCAAGGACCAATTCAGGTGTCCTCCCAGGGCCAATTTAAGACCAGCACGCCCAGCTCTGCCCTCCTGTGCTCGTCTCTTTGGAGGCTCCCTGGCTCTTAATTGGGTTAATTCAAGTGTGGGCGCTGCACACAGACTCTAAACAGGATCGCTGAAACGTCGGTGTCCAGAAACGCCCGGGTTTTACCTCTACACGCGACCAAGTCACACAGACGGGTGGTTTCCCCCCTCACCCGGGCACTCACCGAGGACGCGAAGAGCAGCAGCGGGTCTAGGACGTCAGCCCAGAGCAGAAACCTCTGGAAAAAAGACTGAAGAAGACAGGGTTCAGGGTTCAGGGGCACGGCCACGCAACCCCCCCCGCCTTCCCCCCCGCGCCTCACCGGGCCCTGCGCCCTCCACAACCGCAGGTTGGCGTCCATGGCGCCGCCGCACCGGAAAGCGCCGCCGGGGCCGGTCCGGCTGCGGCACGCTCCGGGTGGGACCCGCACCGCCGCCGGGGGCCGGGGCCGGGGCCGGCCGTGGGGTGCGGGTTCGTGGGGTGTGGGGCCGTGGGAGGTGTGGGGTCGCGGGTAGGGGGGCAGGCAGCACGGGCAGGGCGCCATCGGGTTGTTTTCTGTCAGGGGTGTTCCTTCTGGGGGAGCTGGGGAGCACGCAGGCGGCTTGAGGCTCCCCTGAGTGCGCTGCGGGAGGGGGAAATGAAGAAAAGTGACGGACGAGAGAGATACAGAAGGTAAAAAATATATATATGTAATTATTAAATGGTGTGTCCCAGCCCCCCCGTGGTTTCAGGTGCACAAACAGTTGGCATCACAAGCGCTGACACATTGCTCAGCGTTACCTCTGCCATGCAGAGGTTTGGCTTCGCATGCAGCAGGTCCAGGTCAGCTTTGTTGAAAGCTGCACAGCCACGTGTGGATTGATACCAAACTGAACTAAAATGCTGGTGCTGAAAGGTATCTGCGAGTACTGAAACCTAAAATGCTGCCTTTCCTTCTGCAGCACCAGGCATCATGTGATGCCAGGCAAGATTTTTCATCCCATCACGTATATTGCAACATCGACGTCTGTTAGAAAGCTAATTCAGTAAATAGCCACCTTTGCCATCGTGGTTCCCTTATGCTGACCTTGTCCCTGACTCCACATAGGAGAAGATGAGAAATACAAACCCATTCAGCGTTGTTTCAGTTTATCCAGCCTGCCAGCAGCACTGTCACTTTGCTCACAACACCCAGGACTGGCTGTGGCCTGCTCCCCCGTGCTCACACAGAGGCGGCAGCAGCCCGCAGCTGCTTGTTGTGAACAAAGGTACAGAAATTTCCAATGTATTGCAGCTTACCCAACTTCTACAGAACAGGGAAAGGAGAATCTTTGAGGGAAAAGTGGAAGGAAAGGAATGCAACGCGTCTGCTGCCAGTCAATCTTAAGATTTATTGATGATGCCACAGCTGGAGATATGATACATTGTTTTCAAGCAGTACAACAATTGACCTTTAAGTTTTGCTGGAGGCAGGTTCAAGCAATTAAACATGGCTTTAAATGAAGCAAGACTGTCACTAAGCTCCAGTAAGTGCAGTATTAGGGCTTAAGTTTCTAAACATCTCCCAATCCAGATTAAAGTTCTTGATGCTTGTTAACGCTCCTGTGTAGCTGCACTGTATCTTCAACCATAGGCAGGATTGAAATGGCACATATTTACATTCATTTCAAGTTACAGTGCATTTGTACAAACAAACTTTAATTTTTGCATGTTACATTTATCTCTTCCCCTGAAAAATACCATTAAAATAACCCCTGCATCAAAACTCTGTTTTCTGCATTGTCCACAAGTGTTTTCAAGCTTCTGGTACAGAAATACATTTTTTCACAAGAAAAGGTAACTGGGGAGTTTTCTGGTCCAAAGCTAGTTAATGAAAGAGGCGAAAGAGAGTGGGGTTGGGGGTGGAAATCACCACAACCATCAGTGCACACTGTGGAATGCAACTGTATTTCTTCTACTTGTCACATTCAGGAACACTGCTGGCTACAGAAATTTGTAAAACTTAAAATCGCAAAGGGGGAAAAAATCCTTAGTTTTTACCCTTCTTTTTAAAACAAGACAAGGGAGTCTGTAAATATTTCAGCGTTTATTTTTTTTTTCTTAACATGAGAAAATGAGAACTTATTTTTTCTACAATCACAGCTGCTCTCTTCATTACCCTATGCTAAAGACATTGAGTTTTGTTTGAAAAGTCATGTTTGACTGTTTATTTATGAACTTTTTCAAAATACTCTTTAGAAGCTTCTGGGCTGGGCTTGATCTGTCAAGAAAAAAAAAAAGTAGTTATTATATGCTATAACTGAGATACAAAAATTATGGACTTGACATTTTATCCAAGAGAAGGCATGCATAGCTTATTAAAACACTAGGGTTATTTCTGTTTCTGCACTTGGTTGAAAGTTCCTACTTGTAAATTAAGTACATAACACATTTTTCCTGATAAATATCAAGCAGAGCACTAAGTAAGCAAAAAATCCAAAGGCAACCTATAGAAACTACACGTCAAGAGTTTTAAATACAAACTGTGTCTTCTAGAAGAAAGTCAGATTCTTTCTTCACAGAAATCACATATTTAGTATCATACAAATAGACTGAATTGGTCCAACCAATAAAAGGTTTAGAAAACAGCATCAGATTCAGTCAAGCACCTCACGTTAGAGTGGTTCTCAGCCCTTCGGACATGCAAAACCATGCCAGTGTCTATATTTAGAACAGTGATATTTAGCAGACACTTACTGTAGGGGAATCTGGAGTCCAGTTTGCTGGGCAAACCTCTCCATGTGTCTCCACATACTGGAATGCTTTCACCAAGCGAAGGGTCTCTTCCACACTACGGCCGACGGGGAGATCGTTGATACTTAGATGCTTGATGACCCCATTTGGATCAATGATGAAGAGACCTCTGTAATTGAGCAAGAATTTGGGGAATGCAAATCATATTCCAAGACCAAACATGCAAGAAACTGATGAACCATTTCAGCAAGGTCGTTATTCTTAGCTGCACACATTAGAGTGAGGAGCAGCAATACCCCATTTGATATACTGTTTGTTAGTGCAGTGATCAAAAGCTAAGAGCCAGTGAACTGCTACGGTATTCTGAAATTATGGAGCGTGCACAAAGACTATTAAATCAAGACAGCGAGATATATAACAAAGCAGAACTTCTAATTCCATCTGTATTTCAAAGGTGATAGCTGCCATCCCTTCCACGTCTTTTTGATATGAAAAGCCAAAGGTACTGAAAGAAGAGTTGCTTATGCATTAAGCTACTAAGTTAATTTCTGTTATATATAAGACCCTGTGGAAACCAAAGTCCCAATCTCACCCTACTAATTAATTTAATTTGTTAACAAACAAATGTCTGAAGTTCCTTCCTAGCAAAGAAGCTGCTGTGTTTAGGTGGAAGAAAAAAAAAAAAAAAACAAAACAAACAGCACAGATTAGGGCAACCTATAATTTGTTCTTTATTGTTAATCAGCACCGCATCAGAATTTTAAGCAGCCTTCTGTAGACTTTTGCCACTCTTTCCTTGGAAGGAAACCAAATTAAATACTTCCCCCTCCAACACCCCTCCATGGCATAGAAAAGCCTTTCTCTGTCAAGTATACATAACTGGAGTTCTCTGAACGCTAAGAGTACAAGCTTGCTTTGGGAACGATAGCCAGCATAAACCTTTTAATCCAGAGAGATCAGGAATCAGAGGTCGCTAGTAGACACCTACTCAGTCCCATACATATAAGGGACTACTATTTGCTTTTAGCATTTCCATGGTGGAAAAAAACAATTTTTCAATTCTGGGTAACTACAGAATTGACTGTAGTGGCCTCCAGCTTTAGGAGCTTCTCACACATAAGTTAAGGTAGTCTCTTCTCTTCAGATGGGAGAGGGGAAAAAAAAGGGGGGGGATCCAGCAGAAGGTCCACAGGAGTAAGTGCATACAGCATTCATTTTGATCCCTGTACAGTTCCCCTTGGAGGAAGAGACAGTGTAGGTCACTTTGTTTTAAACTGGGTAGTGTCTTGACAGAGTTAGCAGCAATCATGCATTACCTTAGTGCTATGCCAGGTCCCTCTAGCAACACACCATAATCACGGGAGATTTGTTTTGTGAGGTCTGACAGAACTGGAATATTCATTTTGCCCAAACCGCCACTCTAGAAAAAAAAAAAAAGAGAGTAAGGTTAGTAAGATTCCATTTTGTTAGCAAATGCTTTTTAGGGCTCTCCTTCTTGAGGCTGGATTCAGTGTTCCTGAAGGTATGCTAACAGCAGACACCATTTTCTCCATGACAGGAACTGTGCGAGGAGTGGTTTTTGCTTTTTTGTTGATGTTGTTTTTCTTTAAAAAGCACTCGCTTGTTTTTTTCAGAACATGAAAACCTGCTTAGCATTTTAGAACTGCATATTTTGGTGGCAAAAGGTACTTGTGAAAACAGTGAAATTTTCAGACAGATTTCCCTTGTATCCCATGCCGAAGCTTTGAATACAAAAAATTCTATCGTATATCTAAGTATTAAAAATCAAACAAGATAAACATGGTGGGGAAGAAAAAGAAACCTGCATACTATAAACAGACAAAACACAACGCTTCATTCAGCCATGCTCTGCGTGTCGGAGTTAGGCTGCTCTCTGTATGCAGTGCAGGTACTTTCTCCCCAAAACCAATTTAAATACTATTTGGAGAGTCAACCAAGACTGCTTTGAGTTTTGCAACACACTGGAACAGCACGAGAGATAAGCTCTCTATCCTTGAAACAGGACTGGCATTTGTTAGCTTTTCTATTCCTGGCATCACCAGTGAATCATTGTGCAATCTCAGTCACTTAGACCCTGATCTTGCAAATGCTTGCCTGCAACGGAGCTCTCACACGCGGAGCTTTAAAGGCAGATGCTGGAGAAACCAAGGCCCTTAAGTCCTCCGGGTGTCAGTTTTCCATCTGCACTATTATGGAATTCTTTCCACCCTGCAGAATGCTTTGCTCTGTGTGCACGACTGGCATACGCTTAACAACTTCCACATAAAGCAATGAAGGCAGTCCATAATCACATTTTAGAGCTTCACCAAAGCATGCAGAAGATTAAATACTCTTGATTGGTTCAGCTAAACCATATTAAATTGAGGAAACTCCTCCCTCCTACATAACCAAGGAAAAGCCATGCATCTGGAGGCAGCCCAGTCCAATCATGCTGAGCACCCCTGTGGACTGCCGTCCCCATGAGCACATAGGCGGTAACTGATCACACGGGAGTTTCAGCACCCTCCTGTGTCAGATCTGATTGTCTGCAACTAACCAAGCTAGCGAGATGGTTTGTGATGGCAAAAGTACGCATTTTCACACAAGTAAAAGGGGCTCCCCTCCAGTAAAAGCCCATCTTCTCTATCACTTCCTTTCTCTGAAGAAAGCTAAAGACCTCCATTTATACTTCAGAAGTGGAACCATTTCAGCGAATGAGTTAAATCTTACAAATGCTCCATTAAGCTGCTTGTTCTTCTGCTTCCATTCTGAAGTTACCACTGTCATGTATTGGTTAACTACTAAGCCAGCTGCTATTTATTTTCTGTGACATCACACACAAACCATCAGCTGTAACAAGCAGCTAAGGACAGTGACATATACACTTAACATTTGTCTTTCAAGATAAATGTATAAGATATGATGTAACCCACAGAACTACCAAGAGAACAAAACAAAGATGAAAAAAAACCCTACAAATTATTAAGGAAGAGATCGACAAAACAAAGGTAGAGGTCAGAACTGAATTACATCAAACGCAGAAGTTACTTAACATATCACCATAGGCAGTCTATTTATTGAAGTCAATGTTTGCATAATTGTTTACTCAACTCTTCTTCTCAGGAGCGCTTATGAAAAGAAAACAATCCAACAAAGAAAGCCGCAAACAGCTGCCCAATTCATACCTTTCGTGGCGTATTTATCCAGGCCAGATGACAAAAATGAGAGTCCACAGAAACTGCCACCACTTCACAGTTCACATCACGAAATTCATTTGCCTTATTACTGAAAGCCACAATTTCTGTAGGGCATACAAAAGTGCTGGATGGGAACAGAAAGAGAGCTATAATGATTCAGCAACATTTTGACAGCTTTTAATACAAGGCACTTGCATATCTGTTTCTAGGCACTAATGCAGCAGCACATTTTATTTAGCTTGGTAACTTTGACCGTGTTTTCTGCTTAGCTTCACTGAGACTCAAGCAACTGCAGGGGGCACCTAGCTGGTGCACCAGTTTTCAACTACCAGTTCTAGGCAGAGATATTTATGCTTGGAAGAGCAAGCACTGCAGGTTAAACCCTCCCCACGTGCCCACATGCACCACAGTTTGGCAGAACAGCCGGGATGCTCTCTGTCCAGGACAATTCACCTCTTCAGGATGGGGTCAGCCTCGTCCACCCACCTCTCACTCTGGAGCTGGAGGGCGCACCGTGACCCCGAGCCACAAGGCACTGCTCTCACCCCCGGGATTTGACACCAACAAGGCCCTGTCTACCCCCTGAAGCACACCCCACAGCTCAAAGATGCTCTCCAACCACCAGGTCTGTTGTTTTAGCACATGATGGATGGCCGTTTGCCCCCACGCCTTATCAATCATATGAAAACCAGACAGATTGGCTTTGCAAAACCAGCCCGGGTACGGTAGAAACACTGCAGACAGCAAAGATCCGCAGCACTTCTGATGACCTTCAGCAACGCTCCTTCAGTCACAAGCGCCAGGGGAGCACCCAGAGGCTTATTTTACCCCCC
The DNA here is from genome assembly GCF_009769625.2 of Cygnus olor. Lineage (NCBI taxonomy): Eukaryota > Metazoa > Chordata > Aves > Anseriformes > Anatidae > Cygnus > Cygnus olor. Next base: position 31,962,271 of record NC_049175.1, read on the forward strand.
GGCACTCACAAATCCAGCGGGTAGAAGAAGAGAACGAGGTATTTCCCCTTGAAGTCATCCAGGCTCAGCTCCTTGAACTCCCCGTGGACGACAGCCGTGCCTTTAAAAAACGGGGCGTGCTGCGTAACCGCCGGAGCCAGCCGGGAGGCGCCTGAGGGGACAGAAAACCACGGAGGCTGCTCGCAGCCGGGCCGGGCCGGGACGAGCCGAGCCGGGCACAGCCGGGCCACCGTGCCCGGGGGGCAGCGCGGGGGTCCCGCGGGGCGCCCTGCGCTTACCCAGGCTGAGCTGGCGGCGGGCGAGGAGCTGGGGCCGGCCCGGCAGCCTCCTCCCGGCGGCGGGCACCTGTGAGGGGACACACGGCGGGTGAGAGGCGGCGGGGAGGCAGCGCGGGCAGAGGGGGAGCCGGGCGGCCGCGCACTCACCGCGCTCCGCAGGAGCCTCCCCAGCGCGGCGGCCATCTTGTGCGCGGCGGCGGGCGGGGAAGGGGCCGGGGAAGGAGGGACCGGGGAAGGAGGGCACGGGAAGGAGGGACACGGGCGGCGCCAGCCCCCCGGCGGGAGGAGGTGTCCACATGCTGGCAGCACGGCCCGGGGGGCGTTGGGGTGGGGTAAGGGTGGGCAGAGCGCAGGGAAGGGCGAGGAGCGGATGGCACGGTGCCCGTGCTCGCCGCCGTCCTCTGAGGGGCTGAGGTGGCTGTGGCCCCGGGACCTGGCTCTGCGGTGCAGAGCGAAGCGTGGGTCAAGCTAAAACATTTCAACAATAAAGTTTTCTGTCGACTCTTTGATGAACTCGTGGTCGGATTGTAGTTGTTTAGTCATAAAATCCTGCCACCGGCCCAGGTGGAAGCAGCACAGGAATGGTGTGTTGTGGAAGGGAGCACGCCTGTTGCAGGCAGACCTCTCTGCTTCCGTGAAGGTGGGAACTTCGGCCAGCCTGCTCCTTTAATACTCATATTTAAAAATATTCACAGCCTTTTATGAAGGGGAGATCCCACCCTGTGAGCTAGGGAGAGGTCTGGCTCCACCAGCAGTACTAGATCTGCCATCAGCAGCTGGGGACAAGGCCAAAGGCAACCAAAGCAATGTCAATGAGCTCCTGGAAGCTCAACAGATGCTGCATCTGTGGCTCTGAACACATTAAAAAACTTATTCCTGGTACCGATCCAGCTGGTATGGTCCAGTCACTTCCATAAGTCAACTCTCTGAGCATTCGGAAGTGGAAGGTTGAGCACAACTCGCTTGTTAGGAGTGGATTTTAACCAATATTATCTCCCAAATGTGCCTAGGAACTGTTTGGGACAGTGTTAGTTGGTGTCATCCAAAAGCACACCAGGCACATTTCTGAACATTTAACATTACAGACACACCAGTTTCACTTTCTCGTGCCTTTCTGTGACACTTCTGAATTTATTAATACAGCTGATGCCAAAAATGGGTGGAAATGTGGCTCTGGTAATCTCGAAAACTGCCCAGCAGAGTATAATGTTATCTACTCATATGGCACAGAGATGCTAGGCAGCTGTCTGGGCTTGTGGTGAAGGTGGAGGTGCCCAAAGGGAGATGATAAAGATGGAGGTGTTCTGCACAACGGTGTAGAGGATGAACTGTTCCTTCCTATAGCCATGGTGAGAAAAGGGGGAAGAAAAATGTGGACAATTAGGGATGTGGATATCTCAGTACAAGGTCCACCAGCATGATAGTCTAACTGCTTCCTGCATCCAGTAATTTCCTTGCATTCAAGCATACATCACTATTGCTTTTGATGTTGCAGCTGTTCTCTTCAGGCTTAACACTTCTAACAAAGCCCTGAGAGTGCATTAGAGAATGTGTGCATAGGTATGAACAAGTGGTCACTAAAACAGCTTATTCTGAGTTAAGGAACCTCGCACATTCCTTTCTTGTCATTAGCGTTTCACTGAGGGAAACCTGAATGTGTTTGAGAGGGAAGTTCAGCTTCGGCTCTTGTTGATGAACTAGGGCTGCTTGAAAGTACCAGCCGGACAGGGACTCTGTCAGGAAGTTGGCTGCACAAGGGGAGCCAGCTGGCTGAGCTACTCAGCTTATTTGCATGTCTGTTACCTAAAAGTTTGGCGCATTCTTGCTTTAAAAACCCTCAAAGCCTGAAAGTGGAAGTGAGTAAATTATTTCCATGTCAGAAAATACATCAGATGCGCTGCGGGTGAGCCGTGCTATAGCCTGCAGCCCTGGGAGCCCCCAGGAAAAGCAGCAGATGGAGAGCAGGAGCAGTTGTTGAGAGCTGTGTCTGCAGTACAGTCTAGGGAGATTTTAGTGCCGCTGCTGAGACACTGTGAGGACTGCCAGCAGAAAAATGAGCAATGGAGCTGAGCAAGGGTCACCTGCAGGGCAATGACTGGTGAAGAGTGGCCAAGAAACATCGGCCAGTACCTGGGCTGACTCCTCGAGCAGCCGTGCAGATTGGCACGTCTGTGTTCACGTCTGCTGGAATGGCACATCCCTCTGCATCAACAGATCAACTCGCCCAGCAGCAGCTCCCCTGAGGCTGGGCAGCAAATTGAGTTAAGGATACGGTCGGGCCATAGCAGTTCCTTTCCCTCAGCTGTGGGAGCTGTATTGTAGCAGAAAAAAAAAAAAAAAAAAAAAAAAAAAAAAAAAAGGCTATTGCTAGGATTTCCTGAGGATGGTTGTCTCACCCGCAGATGATTATTCACAATTTCTCAGTTGATATTTTTTAAAATGGTGTCCTTCCCCTCTCCCTGGAAAGTTATATTTGTTTAAAACTCTTTGTTTAAACACTTGGCTTGCAGGTGGGGAAATATTGCTCATGCTTTGTTATGAAGGCAGCATAATTCAGTTTCCCAGACTTCTGGGCAAGAACTTGAACTACCGCCATTTAGCACGGGGGTTTATTTTCCATTTTGCTTTTTACCAGGCATCCCTAGGATTTGAAGGTGGACTTTTTCTCTGCAAAGCGCACCTGGCAAAACAGTTGTTGCTTTTCCTCAGCAGCACTTCTGGTGCACACTGGAGCAGCTGCTAAACCTGATTCTTCTGGCCATCTGAAGTTCCAAATGGATTTACCAAGCGGTACCACATGCACATCTTTCTCCGTAGCTTGTTGATTTTCTGCTTTGCTGTGTCACTGTACACTCCTGAAATCAGGATACACGGTGTTGCTGAGCCTATGTGATTGAAAACAAACAAATAAAAAAATAAGATCAGGGAAACCACAGGCCCTAATCTTGCTTTTCATCCTGCAGTTGCAGACTGCTGGTTCGTACTGGTTCAGTGAGAGATCAGCAGTGCATGTTATTATTGGAAGGTCTGGAGTCTTTAAATTCAATTCAAAGACATCTGAAGTTTGTGAAAGACTTCCCAGGAGTTCAGCAAGCTTTAGCAGAGAATTTTGTGTCATTATAAGGTGCTGAGCAGTGGCTAAAGCACTTGAATGGATAACGGGAGAGGTAAATTTAATTTTTGGTTATGACACTTATCTGCCTGCTCTCACTTGGTGCCTTTTTCCCTATCTGTGAATAATTAAATTTGCCGTTTGGTAAAAACAAACAAACAAAAAAAAAAAAACAAAACACCACAAACAAACAAAAGCTTTGAGATCTGTTGATTAAAAAATTACTACATACTACTTGTATATTGCTACCATTGTTGTTTTGTGAGGTTAGTTTTTAAAGAGCTGTTTGAAAGATCATCGTTAATTCGACAAAATGTTAGTGGAAGGGTAGCTTCTCTCTGAACCTGATGAATGGGGTAAGACAAGCCTAAAACAGATCTCCTGCTGTTGTGAGCCATTGAATGTCAGATTCTGTGCTGCTTATTTGACGCTTGTTTAAAAAATAAATTCTGTTCTTCTAGAAGATTATTTTATTCTATATGCTTAAATGCTGTAAGAATCATTTGTCCTCTGCTTTGAGGAAATAGATAACTGCAAGAAAAGGTTTGGAAATGGAGAGAAGCTACAGAGGCATGGACATTTTCACCTAAAGCAAAGCAAAAAGTTAGGTTTCGAGAACATGATGCATCGCCCCGTGGCTGTTGGTAGATGGCAGCCTCTGTCCTTACGCACAGGGCTCCGCGAAAGGTTGCAGCTGCCTGCAGATGCCTCCTCGTGGGCCTGCATGTTCCCACCTGCTGATACAGCATCTCAGCGGGAGGTGACAAAACGTACCCCTCTGTAGGGTAAGTTTCAGGACCAATTCCAAACGCAGCCCCGTTCAGAGGTGGTCACGAAGAAACTTTACAGCACTAATTACGTGTTGTAACGTGGATGTAGGCGATAGCTCCTGTCAGGGCATGTTTCCAACTGATAAGAATAAGGCAAAACCCTTTCAGGCGTCTGGCCCACCTGGGATCTTATCCTGACCTTTCAAGCGGGCTGTGCTGCGGCCGAGCGTTTGCTCTGCGGGGGCAGGATAAAGCTGGGTGTGTTGTGCTCTGCTGCTGGCCGGAGCTGCGGGAGCCCACCCTGCCGGTGACTCATCTGTCAGAGCCGCTCGCAATCCATCGCCCGCCGCTCTGCTGCCTTCCTCTTCGCCTTGCGCTGATGCATTTGGGTCTCGCACGGTGCTGGCATTTCATTTACAAACCTCTCTTCTCCCACAGAGGGAAGATGGCTGCCAGCCCGGCTTCGCCCTCATGTTTGCCACTCAAAAAGTGCCTTTCTGAGCCACTCTCGAATGGCTTCAAATGAAAGATGTTTTATTTAAAAGCAGAATAACCAAACGCATTAAGCACCATAGAGAACACATCTTTCAGTTTAACCGTGGATTGTTTTTTTTGTAACCTTTACTTTTTTATTTTTCTTCCAAAATTAGCTGCTTCTGTGTGATTCAAACCAATTTTTTACCCTTTGCTCCCACAACCACTGAATCAGGGTCTTTAGGCCTGAAAAAAAAAAAAAAAGACCTGCCTGTTTCTTACCTGCCACGCCACCTTTGAGTCCATCCTTGTGTATTTCAGCACCAGAGTTTGCACCAGTGGGTAGAATAAGATAAGCAGTAGAAGAGACTCAAGGATTTCCTGATAATGAAGAGTTTCTTTTCCCCTCGCTCACAAAGAACCTGCCTGCTCCATTACATTGGGTGTGGATGTGGCCTAAAATTAAAGGCCTGGGTTGTTGTAAGAGAAAATTCATATAAATAAATGTATCTCTTTCTAATATTTTTTGTTGTTGTAAGAGAAAATTGATACAAATAAATATAGCTTTTCCTAATATTTTTTGTTGCTGTGTTTGTGACCCAGCTGTTCCAGGTGGCACAACAATGAAGATGCCCACAGCCATAGGAAAGTCATAAGGCAGGGCTCCAAATGCTCTGGTGGGTTCTGCAGAGACCAACACACAGACTTCGGGTCAAGTAGGTCTGTGCAGGGCAATTGATCTGGCAGTCCCTAGGGAACCACGTCCATGAAAGGGGCCATCCATCAGAGCCCCGTGCTGAAGCAGAGCTCTGTCATGTAGCAGTGCTATATTCAGGCTTTAGAGTCTGAATTAGGAAAGGGATGCAGCGAGGATGGGTTGTCTTGATTTGTTTTCCAAAGCAGGCATTGTGATAGCGAGCACAACTCCTCCTTGTTCTAGGGCACCAAACTGACTCAGAGGTATTGGAAACAAGTTTTATTTTCTCAGTTGCTATAAGAATCATTAAGAAAACCCACTCCATTGTTCTTACTGATAAAAATGAAGTCAGAATTGCTGCCCTCCATGTAGATGTGCAGCTCAAACAAATGTTTTTGCAGAATCTCACACCCGGTAGCAGAGCTCAGCTTTCCACTCCCTGTGTTCAACCACATTTGTTACTCCACTGCTCCTCATCCACCTCAATGCAAAGTCATCCAGCTTGGTGTAAATAACCACCCAGACAGCAGCACGACATTCGTTCAGCTGCTGTTCCTGTTTCTGCAGGGACCGGGTAAGCATGCCTTTGGGAGCCAGGAGCTCCAAGTACTTCGCAGCTGGGCCGTTTACGAACACCGAGTAGCTCAGTGGGATTTACCAAACACCATGCAGATCTTTTGTAACTCTTCTGATAATTCTACTAGTTACTCTTTCAGGAACTAAATAAACGTTCACAAAGGACAACACCAGCACTCCGAAGATGTAATTCTGTTCCACAGGGCAACGCTGCAGATGACTGTGTGTGCATAGCGCTTAAGTATGTAGACGTAGATATTGGATACAAGAGGAGCAGCAGAGCCCTCAGATGCACATACTGCTTTCCAGATGCTTAGCCACCCAAACTTAGGGTCTACAAGTGCCTCTCTCCTTTTGATCTCTTTAGATGTGAGCATCATCCCTTGCACAGAAGTGCTCAAGCAACATGCAGGGCAGCCACTCCTCAGGAGCCTCATCTCTGTGCTAAGGCTCTGGTTTCCAGGAAGCAATTTTTCCCTCAAGAATTATTTAATCAGGGAAAAATCTTCCGGTACTTACAGGCACAACTGCTGTTATATGGAACTTGGCATCACAAAGAAAGTAACCACAGCACGGCATGGCTACCGGAGCCTGAACGTTTCCTGAAGTGACAGGAGGGAGGATGGGGAAGATTATGCACAGCAGTGGCACCTGCTGCAACAACAGCTTCCCAAGTTCCAACCTTTGGCATTTGCTAAGGTACAGGAGGCATTTATTATAGCCACATGATCCTAATGTCCGAGATATTATTAATTAAGCGCATTTATCATTTATTTCCTGCGTTCAGAAAGCGCACCCAGTAGCAGTCTGCTGCTGCAAGTCACTTCTGCCTGGCCGTAGAGAGAAACACGATCGGTGCAATCAGGAGGGAGAAGGGGCAGTGCCTCTGTTCCACTTACAAGAATCTGCATGTTAATTTGATTTGATTTGCTTGGCATGGATTTAATCAACGCAGTGCTGATGAGGGAGAGTGTTGGTGAGAGCCACGGGTCGGTTTTATCCCTCTTTCTTCGCCCGACCCGCCGAACGTGCTATCGATCCCCTCGCCGCCAGCAACACCAGCATCCCTCCCTCGGACGCACACAGCAGGCAGAATCTGGGGCTCAGCCTAAACTTCCCACGAGCCTAGCTCCTGCTCGGGACGAAACACCAAAAGAAAAACCCATAACAACCCCCCCCCCCAAAAAAAAATCCCCAGGCCACCGCGGCGGAGCTGCTGGGTCCCCCCAAACCCCGCAGCCGCTGGGTGGCGCCCGGCACCAGGGCAGCGCCACCGGGGCCACCCCCGCGGTGTCCCCCGCAGCTCCCCGGCCCCGGGGGCTGCCCCGGGCGGTGTGTCCTTCTGTCCGTCGGTCCGTCCGTGCCCCGAGACCCCCCGGCCCCACCGAACCGGCTGCGGGGCTGGCGCCTGCGCGGGGCTGCGGGGCCGCTCCCGGTGCCCCACCCCCGGGAGGAGGAGGAGGAGGAGGAGGAGGAGGAGGAGGAGGAGGAGGAGGAGGAGGAGGAGGGAGGCAGGAGCGCCCCAGCCCTCAGCCCGCCGGGGAGGATGGAGTAGCGGAGAGAGAGGGGAGCGCCGGGGGGAGCTCGGAGGAAGGGAGGGAGGAAGGATCATGCCCGGGGGGACGAGGCGCTAGGGGCAGGAGCTGGTGGGCGCCCGCAGGCTCCGCACCTCGGCGCCGTCCTGCTGCAGTGCCGCCGACCTGCGCTGCCCGAGCTCGTCAATGGAGCTGGAAAACATCGTTGCCAACACCGTCTTGCTGAAAGCCAGGGAAGGTGAGAGAGCGCCGGGGGGGGGGGGGCGAGCATCCTCGGCGCCGCTACCCCGCTGCTTCCAGGGCGGGGGGGGGGGGGGGGGGCACAGGGCAGAGCCGGCGCTGGAAAAGGTTTCTATGAGGCTGAGCCCCCGGTACGGGGGGGAGAATATCGATGATCCCCCCCCCCGTCCTCTGCGCGAGGAGCTTTGGGAAAGGAAGCGGACGAGATCGCCGCGATTACAATATTCACCCATCTCTTCCTTCCCGCTGCCCCAACCCCCCCCCCCCCCCCCCCCCCCCGGGCCGGTCCCGCAGATTGTGCTATTTCAGCGCCTATTGTTAAAGGTCAGCTGCGGATGCATTCATTCAGGAGGGCTCGGCGGAGCCGCAAATAGCTCGCCGTGCTGCGCGGGGACAGCGGCAGGACCGCAGCGCTTCCGAGCGGGCGCTCCCCGCCTCGGGCGGCGGCGTTACGGGGGGCGACCGCCGAGCCACCGAGGCGCCCCTCGCCGCCGCCGTTTGGCCCCAGCCCGCTCCTGCTCCCAGCCGGGGCTCAGCCCCCCGGGGGGTCCCCGGCAGGGGGCGAGGGGTGCCCGGAGCTGCCGGCGAGGAGAAGCCGCTCCGTGGCCCTTGGGAACTCCCCCTCCGGGGAGCATCCCCCCCCAGGAGCATCCCCCCCCGAGCATCCCCCCCCGAGCATCCCCCCTGTTCCCCCTGGAGCATCTCCCTCAGCTCCCCCTGGAGCATCCCCCCTTGTTCCCCCCCGAGCATCCCCCCTTATTCCCCCCGAAGCATCCCCCCTTGTTCCCCCCCGAGCATCCCCCCTTATTCCCCCCGAAGCATCCCCCCTTGTTCCCCCACCCAGAGCATCCCCCCGGTTCCCCCCCCCCCCCCGAGCATCCCCCCACCCCAAAAGCACGAAAAGCCCGGTGACGGCCGGCAGCCCTGCGGGGCGTTTTTCTCCCCTCTCCGCTTTTCCTTTCCTCCCCCAGCAAAGGGGGCGAGGGTGTCCCCCTGCTGCTCCTGGGGGGCCCGTGCCGGCAGCACCCCCCGCTGCAGGGTGAGCGCCGCGCACCAGCATCTCACGGCCGCAGCATCGCTGCCAAGGGTGCGAGCGCTCGCTGCCGGTGGGGTTTTTCTTTCCTGGCTTGTTTCCCCCCAGCGCTAACCCTCACGTCGTTTACCCTTTAAAATAACACATCTCAAGCCTCTGGTGCAACTTGTTGTCTCCTGGAACCGCCTGCTAGTAGGGGCAGCTGTAGGTGCGGTGCAGCCCGCGGCCGGGATTTGTCGCTGGGGCGCTGGGGCCGGCGAGGCCGGGGCCGCCTGGGTGCACCTCGGGCTTGGTCCCGCCGAAGCCATGGAAGTAGGAGAAATGCAATGTTGGCTTGCTACAAGAGGTCATTGAAACAGTCCTCCCCTGGAGTGATCCCTTCGCTGGGAAAAATAGCTCAAATTGTAAAATAATGTTTATATAACTCAGGGGGTGTTGAACTTGCGAGGCTTAGCTAAAGAGTAAAGTCCTGCGATTCTCCAGGAAAAAAAAAAATCTAAATAATAAGGGCAAAGGTATTTTTCTGTTGAGCAGACCGGTGCGTTACAACTCTGTCTTCTCCTGGAGAACTGCGATTTTCTGTTGTCATTTCCAATACCATTCAGGATGCAGTCGCTGCTACCAGCAGTGCAGTACTGGGTTAGATTTCAGAAGACTTCAGGGATACTTTAAAGGACTGGTATTAATTACAGTCATTGTGTGTTGTTTTCTGTGAGCCAATATTTTGCAAGGAATTTTGAATATGCCACTCAGTTTTATGGTCCTTTTCTACCATCCTCAGCAAGATGGTAACGGCAATGCTGTTTATCGTGTTAAGTTGTATTAGGGAAGCTAACGCTCCAATCCAAATGGCAGAGCTTTATCAGGGCTTGCTCCAAACTATACTCCAACACGTCTTTTAACTCTGCATGAAGTTCCAACAATGATTGAGGCCTGGTGCTTATTTATATATAAAGCTTTTATTTATTTATTTATTTTATTTTTTGGGGGGGGAGCTGAATTTTTCTGAAATGAAGAATGGATGAGCCATTGTGTACTAGACATCACAAAGCCACAGTTATTATCCCTGTTTCCAGATTTTTAGTTATCATTGCATGCAAGCTGCTGCGAGTGAAGTGTTTTTAAAATTTGCAGGGAATAATGTCAGTGGATGTCCTTACAGATGGAGAAGATGGACAGCGTGTTGAAGACCAAGAGTAAACCCAAATTAATAGATTGGGGATTATGGTACCTAAGAATATGCTTGTTCCAGGTCCTGCAGGCTCCGTAGATAGATTTAGCTAGGTGAACACGTAGCCGCAGCCAAGTACATGAATGTGTGTTTGCACTTGTGAAGTCAAAAGTAGAAGCTATGTTAGCTCAGTTAGGTGGTTGTTGGTGCCTGCGATGTGGTATTTGATGTTGGAGGTAGCGAAATAATGGGATCCATTCTGCAGCCATTAGTAAAAGCAGAAGTCTTACCACAATTGCAAAGGGGAGCACAAACCCAATACCGGCATCAAAAAAAAAAAAATTCAGATTAGTTTCAGAGCACAGTTTAGGAAGATCTGCAATGTTAATTTCAGCAGTAAGGACTTTTGTAAGGGCCTCAGGAGTAGGGCTGAGTGACCATCACAAACATTTTCTAGCAAATATTGGTTTAAATTTTGCAACTCGTTTGCTTTGGCCCTGCAAGCGGCTTTTCTGGGGTCCCTTGTGTAAATTCCTTTGTGACCAAATTTTATTACAGCAACCACTGATGCAAAGTGGATTTCTTTGCTGAAATACTGGGAAGCAAGTTTTATAACTTTATACAAATACTCGTACCAGAATCCTGATGATTACAATGAGAAGCACACCCAGAATTAACTGATGCCTTGTGATACATGAGTAATCTTATTAGAGCAACAAAAAAAGTAAATGCAATTCACATACAAAAATGTATTTCACTGAATAATTTCAAGCAGAGAATGAATTTCAGGAAATCATCATCTGCTTGCAGAATATAAAGTTTGAGATAAAATCACATGAGTTATTTGTACTCAAAGGTCTACCAGGCTGAGCATAGAAAAAAATGGAGTTTTATTGCATTTCAAAGTTCATTTATAATTTATTAGGAATGAATTTATGTTGTTTCCTCAATGATCATTTCTTTCTTCTTGTATGCAAAATCCTATTGCACAAATGGCCAGTCCCTTTTCAGAGTGAATAGAAAATACATCTGGTTTAATTATAGGAACCAAATAGGTATTTGGGACCATCTCTTATTGCCTGGGGAAAAGAATAAGCAGAGAAGAAAAGACAAGAAAGATGAGAATCATAAAAAGAACAGCAGAATAATAGCAATCGCAGTCATTTCAGGTTGAGTAAGAACCCCAAATTATGAAGTGGTGAAACATTTATCTGGATCTTTTCATTAGCCCTCTTGTTTCTGAGCCTCAGCGATCACGTCTGAACCACAGAATCACCTAGCCATTAGGAACTGGAAAACACCAAGCTGCTGAAAGGGAATCTAGGTCCATGAATGAGTCCTGATTCATCTTCCCAACTTAAGGCTGTTTAACAGAGGACCTCATCAGAACCAAGGAGAAGGGTCATGGAGGGACTGAGGACCAACTCTTCCCAAATTTCAGAGGAACTTTAACAGTCTTAACAGAGAAGATTTAAAACAGACCCCTACACTCCTGACTCTACCCCTGCCTGTCAAAAGCAGTAAGCTGATAAAAGTCTTTCAAATAGGCCGATGATTACACGAGAATATTTGTATGGAAAACAAGCAATATGGTCAGATAAGCGTGGCCAAGGCGTGGTGATTTCCCAGATACTCTTTGTCATGAGCCATTATTTCCGAGCTATAAGATCAGTCTTCCCTCATATAATCTGCTGCTGCTCCACACGTGAATTTTCTTGGACAACCTGAAACACATTTCAAAACCTAAATACAACTTGAAATAGCAAGATCCTTTACAATCTTGTAAAAACCAAACAAATGACCAGTTTTCACCGCTTTAAAATTTTAGCGATAACGGCATTAGTCATCATGGTTATTAGTCTTAAGGCAGCCGGTTTGGAAGATAAACTATTATTTTCCTCAGACCTTAAATTTCTAAAGCACAAACTTTACTGTGTAAACCCGATAAAAGGAAAAAATGTTGCAACTACTAAAACACAATAAAAATACATTTTTTTCCTTTCTGAGAAGACTGGGATTCTAAAATAAACTTATTTATGGCACCCAAGCAGAACCTTTGATCAGCCTAGCCAAAAGGGTCAACCTTCTTTTATATATATCTCAAAAAATTTTGATGACTGCACACTGATGCCATTTAACATGCAAAATGTGCCTGTTTTTATATTGCTGTATTTTTAGCTTGCTTTTGCAGGATGATCACAGGAGAGATTTGTGCGTGTCCTTATTGGCAAAAGACTAGCAATAAATCCTAAACAAGAAGCGTGATTGCTTTCCAAGAACTTGGCTGCAGAGCAATTGGAAAAAGGGCAGTAGAACAATGAAAAGCATATTTTGAAGGAAAGAAGGTGACTATAGCGACAGCCAAAACCCCATGGAGAATATGATTATTGCAACTTAACTTTAGCAAGTTCATTAGCCGATGCTTGGAATGCGGAATCTAAGGTCCTGTCCTGTATCCCTTGATTTAAAAACAAAGTATTTTGTAAGGAAAACGTTGTTTCTATAAGCAGAGGATGCTTGTATGCAGTGACTCAGTCTAGTTTTCTTTTTGGAATTCAAGAAAAGCTCTCGTCACTGCAGTAGCTTACAAGAAAAAATGAATAAATCCAAGAATGGAATCAGCCATTACTTCAGATGTAAGGTAGAGTGCTTTTAAGCATTAGACTTAAAAATGAGATTCCTTTTCAAGCTGTAACCGTTTCTTTTGGGGTAAAATATATATATATATATATATATATATCCAGAAGAGCTCAGAATATTTTGTTACTTTCTGATCAAGAAACTTGAGAAAACAAGAGGCTTCAGGCCTTTGTGAAAAGAATGTGCAAGTCTGAATGACACAAAGATTCCTCACCATACCCGATTTAGAGCAAGCGTGTGTGTGTATGAATTCCCTTTTCATGTTTTTATAGTAGAGCTGATGTAAGGCAAGTTAGAGCTGCAGTAGCTGTGCTCTCTGTGGGCACTCTGCTCCTTGTCTGGGGTTGTCCCTGGGGTTCTCCAGCTTGCCGTTGTGGGCAGCAGGTCTTGAGATGTGGCGATGCTGGAGAAACCAAGAGCTCTTCCACCGAAGCTTCCTGGCTGCAGAGAGAGGACTATGCCCCTTCATGTTTGTTGTTGCTGTGGTACGGCGGTGTTTTGGTCTAATTGCTATTGATTTTAATGGGTTTGTAGGCATTTAAAAAAATATTTAGTACTGAGATGTGATGGTCTCTTAGGTTATTAACACACAGAAGCCATCAGCTAGTTAGTCTTCTCGAACAGATGTTAACTATGCAGGTTTGGATAGAGCTACGTATATCTGCCCCATTAACCTCATGTGATTGATTTCGTCAGGTGAAAAATAATGAATCTGGGAAGAGACTACCTGTATTCGTTATCAATATGCTCCTTTTCTGAGGTCTTAGTATTGCTCAAGTCATCCATACAACAAAGAATTTTCAGTATTTATCCAAGACACAAGCATAAGTTTGCGACTGTATTTAGCTTTTTGTGCTGTGACTATTCTCGTGGGTAAAATGACAAAAATCACTTCAGAATCCATATCACTCTGTTGAAAAAGTTTATAAACAAAAGATTTTATCAAAGCAGTTCCAGTCTTTACAAAATAGTACTCAAAACCAAACAATCGAACAAGGGTTCCTCTTCCTTTACAGCTGGATAGGAAATACTACCCTTCCGTTTGATTTTTGCCTATGAAAATGGGAGCTAAGAATCTATCTTGTGCCCATCTGTGAGATTTATCCCCGAGTCTTTACTCCAAAAAATATTCTATCTGGTATATGAGTTTTCTGTGTGGCAGTGAGTAAGAAGAGAACCAATTATTCCTCATTTTTACAGGCACATAACCTAAACAATAACAAGATGATATCCCAATATTTCTTTAAGACCACAGGATGTGAAATTAAATTAAGAGGCCAGGAAAATAAAGAACCCTGCAGTTTGATTACACTTGGCTGGATTATTTTTGTAATTATTTTGCCTGGATGATTTAAGAATGCATACTGCCTTGTGATTAGGTAGGGAACAAAAATTAAATATTCTAAAGAAAATATTGCAAAGATGATGGGTATTCTGTTTCATTTCAAAAAAATAGAGTTGCTAATTAAAGTGAAAAGATGGAACAAAACATGGGTGAGGGGGAAGATAGATGGGGCTGAGAAGTCTGTGGAGCTGGCTCAGCTGCTTCTAGTTCATATAATGTCTCTTCAGATATAGCTGAAGACACTGTCACAAGTGTTTGTTTTTTTTTTCAAGGAAGATGGGCAGGATAATAGGAGTAGAAATATACCCAAGTACTCAAGACTCAGTTCTGACCTGGTAATGCAAATAATACTAATGAAGGAAGGGTGGCTGGCTGAGCTCTGGGATGGAGATCGTTATTCACAGCTAACTTCTCAGTGTCGCAGCAAAGACTGAAAATGTTGTGTATCCACCATTTCCAACTGGAAGTCTTTAGTATGTATGAGTAGTCCCACGGACCTCGTGGGGAACTACTTGGCGGCTGGAAACGCAGCTTGTTTGTGAGTGCTCTGCGAGGCTGAGACCTCCGGGATCGCTCTGTTCTCACTGCTGCAGTGCTGTTAGGCCAGGAAAACTACACCGGTAGAACTGAAGTGAAACCAACTTTTAGCAGCCATCGGGAAAGGCCTACTTTGTCATTCTGTCCCTTGTCCTCCAAGCACTTTTTTATTTTAAACAGTTTTGGTATAAAAATGACTCAAATTGTGGGCTTCTCTTTCAAGATTTTTTTTTTATTTTTTTTTCCCAGCCCAAGAAATCTCCTCGACTCTTCTGGTTAAGTTCTCCTTATTCTCATCTCCTTACTCATGTAGTTCCTTTTGTACCGAGTTTTCATTCTCTGGGCACTTTCTGTGGCTGAGTTTAAGAGCTTTTGTTCTTTCTTCCTTCTAGCTTGTCAGCTTGGATGGTCCACCTCAAATTTAGTGCAGTCACTCCTCAGGACAAGTTCAATCCCAACGGTGGGTTCCCAAGAGGTGTGCCTAGGGTTGGAGTCTGCCATGCAGGCAGTCCGAACCTGGTCCTCTCTCTGGCCCACCTCAAAATCAGCTGAAATAACTGGTCATGCATGGAGTGGGCCCTGGGGAAGAAACAGTAACCACGAGGGAGTACATCAGGATATTTCTGAGTAGTTTCCATGAGTGAGGTTGCTTATGGAGTTCCCCGTTGACCTGAGGATGCCAAAGAGGCAGTTAATAAGTAGCAGCAGCTATTTTTGCATTCGTTGAGTATTCTCTTGGGTCCCACTGAATGCATGATTTCACTGAGCCTGGCTTTTCCTAGTAGGCTGAGGTTATATTACAAGTTCTAGAAGTTACCCTATTTCTGTGCAGTACCTCTCCCACTTAACTACTCAAAGGGTCAACCTCTCCCTCATGCGGGTGTGCAGCACCTTGGCTGCTGGGGTGCTGTTTCCTAGTTCTCCTTTCCTAGCAGCATTCCACCAGTGCATAAATTTGGATTGTTTGTTTTTCTCTGTTAAAGTAGTCTAAATTTTTCTAGGCTGCAATTCCCTTATCATATTCTTCCCACTTTTCCAATCTTTCTATTTTTTCCCCCGTTCTCTGTTGTCTGACATCACCTCTGAATCCTTAATGCACTGCTTAAAACATATTTAACTCAATTGGATTAAACATCACTTTACTGAACATATCTAAGGCTTTATATATTTTCTCCATCGTATTATCCTCATTTGTTCTTTGGTCAGTGTTTAGTCTGTGTGACACTGCTCCTATCTAAAATGATTAAAACCCTTTTTTCCATGCATGTGTTATGGGAGACCCGTGTGGTTCTACAGGAAATCTTTATTTCCAATGAAAGTTTTACAAATGAGGAAGCCATCTCATTCGGGCAGAGTCTACTGAGCCATCAAGCGTGTCATAGGAAGGGGGGGAGAGAGAGAGAGAAATACAGCTGGAAGAAGAGATTCAGAAACAAAGCGAAGACATCAATGATGCCAAGTTAAAACAACACCAATGAGTCCTCGGTGACGTTTCTGTCAAAATACCCCCGTAGGCAGTGCAAGGGAACTGACATCTTTAACAAGCAGATGAGCTGGGAAGGATGGATGCTAGGCTAAATCGTCATTTAGCCAAGGTTGCCAAAATATCTGTGGAAGATATATATACTTCACATTGGCACTGTTCATTGCTTGTCATTCTATTTTCACTTGCATTTTTGCTGTTTTTCTCTCCCCATTGCTTTCCTCCCCGCTCCTGATAGACTTTGTTTTGTTTCGTACTGGGGATGAATGACTGAATGAAATTCCCAGTGTGCCTTTTCCCATCTTCTTTAGTTTTAGTTGTTATAGATTCTTTTTTTTATTATTCTTTTTTATTTTTTTCAGTGCTCTGGGTCTCCATGAAGTTGATTGTCTGTGATTCAGAAGGAGATTCTAGTGATAAGCACACTAGAAATCAATAGGGTTGCTTTCTGTAGGGGTAGTCTTGCTACTTGCATGGCAAACTTGTCTCCAGAAGAAGTCCAATGGGACAACTTGCCTGTCCTCTTTTGTGGAGAAGCATGGTGCAAAAATGCAATTGCTCACCCTGCATTTGCGGAAAATGAAGAGAATCTGAACACTGAGCATTAATCTTCTTATTATTAAAGGAAGAACAATTGTCCAGTGCAACATTTGCTAGCAGTGAAAAAGCTTACAAATACAAGAGTTGGGACTGATCTCTGAATAAACCCTTTCTGTCTCCTTCCATAGCAATTCCACATCTACATTTCATCTCTGAATCATGATTTTGTGTTTTCTGAGGATGCCAAGTCATAAATCATATGTTGACTGAGAATTCCTCATGAAGCACACATCTGGGAAAGTTTGCGCTTTGTTTATTTCACCAGCAGATGACTTTTAGGAAGAATTAGCCAGATGACTTATATATGATGTAAGCTTTTCTCAGAGTTACAGTGCACCTTTCTCGGAAGCTTTGTGCCTTTAGCATGCATCTCCTTTCACTCTTTGCTCAATGAGACACTGGTTCAGGCATTAAAAAGCAAACTTTAGGTTTCTGAATCAGAGAGCTGGGCTGGTAGGAATATAGAAGTGTTCAGAGTAAAGCTGCTTCTTGCCCCGTGTCATTGACAGACCCTGGATAGCAGCAGGTGCCTATGGAAAGGCATGGATAGAATGACCCTTCCCCAAGCCTGTCTTTTCAGCCTCTCACAGTAGGAACTTCCCAAGCAGAAGGTGGTTTTGTCCACTGGTATCTAATAGAAGGATCTATCCCTCATGAATTTATCTAACTTTTTTTTTTTTTTTTTTTTTTGCCACATTCCCAACTTTGTCCCACACAACTTCCTGTGGCAATGAGTTCCATAATGCAGCAAAAGCACGCAAACTTTCCCACATGTGTGCTTCATGAGGAACTCTCAGTTGATGTATGACGTCTGTTTTGGCAACCTCAGGAAGTAGCCATGATGAATACGTGGTAGTGTCTTGGAGGAGAAGGAAAGCAAACTATCTTCAAATCAATCAAATACTTCTGTTTGGATTTGACATGTTGATTTTGTCTGTCCTAACTTCTAGTAGGTTGTTCTTGAATTTATAACCCTTTATCATATGCCCTTATCAGCCTGTCTCCTGATGGAGAGGTCTAAGTCTATCATATTTGTTCATTTATATCTTCTAATTCTGTATCCATTATGAAATGGGTGACCAAATCTGCCCCTTGTTAGTGTGGCCCTATGTGTTGAACGTACACCATGGACAGTGACATAGTGATGAGGATTACTTTTGCTTTTTTGACAATCTTTCTTAACTTTGTTTGCTCTTTTTCTTATGATAGCATAAGCATTCCTTATTGGGACTACTGTCAATGAGCTCAGAAATTTGTCTCCTGAGCTGAAATGCTTAATTTAGAGCCCTTTATTTGTTGTGTATAGCATGAGTTGTTTTCTTTCATGTGCAATACATTGCTGGCTGACAGAGAACTTCTTTTTTCTTTTTTTCTTTTTCTTCCCTAAGTGATTCAATACTGCAACATACTTCTGCAACTCTTTGCAGGCTGTTTTTGGTACAAGTGTCCTGAAGAAATTCATCTTGGCAGCAAATGTCATCTTGTTATTTATCTCTTTTCCAGACCATTTATGAATACACTGAGTAGTCCAAGTCCTATCATAGATCTCTGGCACACCACTGGCAGCCTCACTCCACTGTAAGCTCCTTAGCCTTGATTTCCTATCTTGTCAACTATTACTGACTCACAAGAGGGTTTCTTCTTGAGATACAGTTGCCTTTCACCAACAATTCTTAAGAAACTAGCTTTCAAAAACAAAAATGACAAAAACCGAAACAAGCACACCACTGTTCAAGAATTTCAAAGCCACTTTGGAAATATTGTATTGACTGTTCACCCTTCTTTGAATCCTCCAAAAGAATCCAGGAAATTTGTAAACATGTTTCTTAAAATCGCAGAATAATTCAGGTTGAAAGGGACTTCAGGAGGCCTCTAGCCCAAGCAGGGGCAGCTCTGCAGCTAGCCCAGGTTGATCTGGGCTTTAGCCAGTCAAAAATTGAAAACCTCCATGGGCTCAGACTGTGCAGCCTCTCTGGGCAGCCTGCTCCACTACTTGACTGTCCTCATGAGGGAAACCTTTTTATATCCATTTGAACCCCTCTTTAAATTTATGCCATTGCCTGTCATCCTCCAGCCTATGCAGCACTGTGAAGAGCGTAACTTCTCAAAAACGTCCCCAGAGCTGCTGGCTGGCTGCTGTCAGTCCCGTGATGCAGCCCCACGCCCCTCTCCAGGCTGAACAGGCCCTGCTCCCCCGGCCTCTCTCAGGACAGGAGCTTCAGCCCCTGATGATCTCGATGGCCCTCTGCACAACTTGCTCATTTATTGATGGCCTTTATTGGGAGATGGGGCAAAAATAGATGTGGTATCTCTCTAGATGTGGTCTAAGGAATTTTGAATAGGGGGCAATAATCACTTCCCTCAGTCTACAGGCTACATTCCTGTTCAAATAGCTCAAGGTGCTGCTGGCTTTCCTTGCTGCTAGGCATGCTGCTGGTTTGTGCTCAGCTTGGTGTCTGCCATGCCCCTGGGCCTTTTCAGTAGAGCTGCTCTTGGGTACGAGACTATTGTGTGAGACAGCGTTGAAAACCCTGCTAAAATCAGCCTAAATGACATCCGCTGCTCTTCTCCTTGTCTGCAAAGCCAGTCACTTTATTGAAGAAGGCAGGCAGGCTAGTCAGGGATGATTTACCCTTGGTGAATCCATGCTGGCTGTTGCCAGTCTCCTTCTCCTTCATGTGCCCAGAAATAGTTATGAGATGACCCTATAACCAAAGTGAGTCTGACTGACTGTACTGTCCTGGATGGTCCTGTTGTCCTTCTTCAGTCATAGTGGGCCTCTCTGGGTCTCCACCTCCTTTCAAAGCTGACAGAGAGCAGCCTTGTAATACTATCAGCCCTGGGCACGCTTGCATTTTTGGGTGCAGCCTTTCTGGTTCCGTGGGCCTGTGTAGGCCACAACTGTTTAAGTAATCCCTCATGTGCTGCTGGTAGGTCTTGTCCCTCCTTGAACCCTGCAGAGACCTGGGAGGCCTTGTCAGCGAAGACTAAGGCAAACAAGGCATTCATTTTTTCTACGATGAGTTGTGTTACAGCTGTAAACAAGGCATTCACTTTTTCTAGGATGCCATGCGTTACAGCTGTTGTGCTTGTGATTATGCTATTTTAGTCATGGTTTCTACCAGTTTGCCTGTCCGAAGTCAGACTGACTTCTCTGTTCTGTCTCTGCTCTGTCCATGGTAATGCACGGTCTTTGCCAGGTGAGTTCAGCTTCACTGCTGAACAGAAATAATTCAGAGGACCTGGTACTGCAGTATAGCGTGAAGTGTTGTAGCTGTTCAATAACTGTGTGGTCTCCCACGCAACCAAGCAAAGCTTGGAGGAAGTCTGTTGCAAACGTTCAGTTATTGAAGACATCCCAGATTTTGATATCTCCAGTGACCTTCTCTAAATCTTTCAAGCCTCCAGCGTCAGTTTCTTTGGATGTATATCAGGGATTTCCCTTCTATCCGTTGGCAGAATTCAGGTCTTGCTTCTGATCTCTTCAAATGGCTGGCTGGGCAAATTTGTCTCAAGAAACAGCTTTTCCTCGCCAAGGCACAGTGATTAGATAGCATCTTGTACAACTGTCAGACTGCTCAGCTTGAAGCATGACCCACCTGCCCAAACTAGCTTTGACTACAGTCAGCTTGTTCTAGAGATGGAGGGGAAAAGCAAAAATCTGCGAAGGAGAAATGTTGGAATTTGCCAGCTGATGGCAGTATTCGAAGGAACCATCCCTAAGACATCTGATGATTGGCCAAAAAATCAGGGTTGTGCAAAGGACTGAAAGAGAATGTCCCAGGTGAACACTGTTAAAAGTGGGTGGTGTTTGAATCTACCAGTCAAAGCTGACCATCTGAAGCTCTTTGAAAGGTCAGCAATCACTTTTAATGCCACAGAGGATTGTAATACGTTCCAGCAGGCTTGGCCACAACCCGCTTAAAAAAGTAAACCCAGAGCAAGTCTCCCCCCAAACTCAGCTAATCCTGTTCAAAAAAACAAAACAAAAACCCACAAGTTTTGCGTAATTATTCTTCGGGACCTGTACACTAAATACTTGCCTCTGTCCATGCACGTCAGATATATAAAGCACGGGATCAAACTCTTTCATTGGGCAGGCTAATCCGAAATCTCTAGCAGGTTTCAGGACGTTTGTTATTTTGGCTAATGCAGCTCTCCAGCTGTAAAATGTTTATTTGGCTGTGAAAAGACTATGAAGTAACAAACTTTGATGGATTCAGCGTATTGTTTTCTCTTCCTTTTTTGGGATGCTGTTTGCCTCCAGCTCTCATGGGGAACACGTCTCTTTTCCTGAATGCCATAAATATTAGAAGCCTAGAATGACTGCAAATGTGTGTAGGACAGGTATGAGCCATGCACTGCTTGCAACCCTTTGTGGCGGTCTCCACTGAAAACAGATTGTCTAAAAATAATGGTGCAATATGACTGCACAACACTTCAGTGTTTATCCTTGTTATTATTTAAAGTTGCTAATATTTTATTCTTGCTTATTAGCAAATTACAGGTTGAATAATACCAGGACACTAGGATTATTCATGGAAGGAAGTGAGCTTTGGCTCCATGAATGTAGTTGGGAAAGGAGATAGAGAAATATATTATTTCTTGAGTGACCTCTCTAAGACCTCCTTGTGGTGGTTGGTATAAACAAACGGGTAATTGGAAAGTTTAGAATAAATAAAAGGCAGCTTTTTAAAACCCATGTATGTGCTATGTAAATGAACCTTCCAAAATGAAGCTCAAGTCTATATGTTACAAATCCTTTGCAAGAAGATTGTTTGAATATATTTTTAAGCAAACATTTACCAGCTGTGTGAAGGCATGAAGCTTGTTTAGAAACTCAGAAATATTTCACAAGGTGAGGACAGAGCATGCTTTTGTTTGGAGTTCCTGGCCTAAAATTTTCAAAAATACTTAGTAATTTCTTTCTATACTTCATTTTTTAGATACAATGAGTTGAGGTGAGATTAAAATTGGGAGTCAGATACTGGATATTAAACTCTTTGTGGGAATGTGTATTCCGTGCCAGAAAGAGCCAAATGTGAGAGGCCTGGCATGTTTCTTAGGGCTGGATACTGAGGAGGGCAGGCAGCAAAGCTTTGATCTCTGCACTTTGTTAATCTCAGTGCTTGAGGTTATCACTCAGATGTTAGGATACAGCCTCATATTTCAAAAGAGGAAGCACAGAAGGCTGTGGCACTGTCCATGTGAATCTGTTAGTGCAGGTGCAATCTGCAAGCTGAAGATACCATCCTATAAACACTAAAGCAGGTAAATGTATTTCATATGTGAATAGTCCCATAAGGTGAAGAGTTTGTTGACAGAGGCAATTGCTCATCAGTGAAAGTAAGCGGTTCACATCCCAGGCTCTTGCCTGCTTGTGAAAGTCACATTTTGTATAAGTACTTGGAGGGTCTGACTCTTAATTCTGGCAAATGATCCTAAGAAGACCATTTTAAAGGAGATTTTGCTTGTTCCATTAAACTCATGAAGAGATTTGCAGACACTTCACGAACACAGATCTGCACTCTATTACCATTGGATCTTTTAATCTGGGCTGATTGCAAATCACAATGACTGTGTTCTTAAAACCAAAACAACTGATGTATTAACTTCTCTAATATCTCCCTGCAGATGAAGTTTCATTTCACTTGACCTTAGATGAAGTTCAGCTGGAAGATAAAGCCAATTTTTAGTATTGCATAATTTTGCATGGGAGTGGATTTTCCTCTCTATAAGTCTTACTGTTTTCTTCTGGGGAGGGGAAAAGGGAGGGGAACAATTTGACAAGAATCAGTTGTTGTGATTTAAGAGAATGGAAGAAAATGGCATCTTCCAATAAATAGATATTTTATTAAAGTTGGATACTGTGACAAATAGTTTGGGCTTAGAACTTCAGATTTGGTATGTAAACAGAACAACCCCACTGAGATTTGTGTGCATTGTGAAGATTAATGAAATATACTTTATAAAGACAGGCAATGATTCACTGAGTAAAAATAGGCGACATCTTAAAGGGCTTGTAAACACAGCTATTAATTTTACGACTAAAATCTTATATTCTTTGTCTGTCTTAGACTGAGAAAAATGCCACTGAACTCCATGACACTATTCAGCGGGTACAAATTCAGCTCTTAGATAGATTTTTAAATAGATTTTGACAGTGGCCACAGTTGCATTTTTGCTTGCACGTTTTGTCCATCCTCTGAAATCTCTTTATGATACTTTTACTGTATAAAATATTCATCGCTTCCATTTTCAGCCATCCTGTATACCACAAACCCTCCTTAATACATTTGCTGCAGTCAGTTAGCAGTAGCAATTACAAAAGGAGCCACAGTTAACATGCCTCTCCTTTTCTACCTACTTACCTCAGGGTTTTGCAGTCTAGAAAGTACTCCTTGATGTGAGTCACTAAAAAGATCTTGTGATTTTTTTTTAGTGTTGATTGTGCTTGAGGCTTAGTGTGATGTTGCACTTCACTGTTGATTTGAAGGAAGGGGAATGACTTTCCTCTTTTTCTTATAACCTCAGGTCTCGTAATTTTTAATCATTCTTTTTCGGTATCAAAGAGCAGCTTTCTTTGGCTTGTTGCAGCATTGTGATGACCTTCCCAACAGCTCCTGTCTGATTCCACTGTCTTGATCTTCTGCATGAAGTGTATATTTGTCGACTTTCAAAAGGAGAAAGCTACAAAATTTGGGCAGGAGCCAAAGGTTTGGTTCCAGCTCAATGGTATTAAAGTTTATTTAGCAGAACACAGCGAAATCACCATCATTTTCTACAGAACCCACTGGCCACAAATATCGTTCTTTTTAAGCTGAAAGCACAAATAACTATATTTGGGTGCCAGCTCCCTTCACTTTTAAGAAATAGGCTAAAGGCGCAGCCTAGTGCTTGTATAGGAACGTTAGTAGCCACTTTGCATCAGTGAGGTGAGCACAGAGATCACAAATACTGTTTGCTGTCACCTGCCTGCATCAGCTGGAGGAAGCAGGAGGTATGGCAGACTGGAGACAGAGACTCACCTAAAAGAACACTACCTACACATAGGCAGAAGTCATAAAGAACATGAAGAGCATTACGAGTTCTTTAAAACATTAAATATACCTTCTTATTCCTTTGTGATGGGGGCAGATACAACTAAAGCTGTAGAATGATGTGAAATCTGTAGGGTTTTTTTTTTTTTTCAGTTCACTCAGATTTTATATTTACCACTGTTGCTGTTCTTGTAAGTACTTTATCTCTATTTTTAGGCTAAAAAGAGGAATACATTAATTCATCTTTATACAATTATCTACCTATTAGAAAGAATCAGTCTGGTTGACCTCACCTATATCTGCATATTTAAAATGTGTAAACAATTGCCCGGACTTCCATGACAAAATCTGTAACAGTTCACATAGACCTGATAGGAATTCATCCCAAGGCTCTACCTTGTTTTTAAAAATGAAGCAGTGTTCGTGGGCAAGCAGGCTCCCTTTCTTGCCGGGGTATTCCACCTAACAACTGTTGCAATGTAATGAGATAGGATGGGAATTTCCATCGGGACATGAGCCACGGTTGTGAGCGTGCCGTCATTTATAAATGTTCCTATCTAAGTCTGCCCATGGTATTATTCTACGTGTTTTTCATGAGGATATAATAGTATTGTGTATCTTCTAATACTGGAGAGGCTTATTTGTCTGCCAAACTCTGCTCTGTTTAAAATTTATTTGGAAATAGTGTTTTCCCTGGTAATTACTCAGTCAGAGTTGAAACAATCGCACTGCAGTGCAGCCATGCGGGAGCCATAAGGTGTTCCTGAGCGCTGTGGGCTCGTCGCCTCGGCAGCTCATTGCAGAGAGGCAAACCAAATCCCCAAAACTTTCTACCCAGCTTCCACAAAGCAGAGAAAATGCAGTTTGGGGTGAGGTCCTGGGGGAAGGAATCGCCCAGGGCTGGGAGATGCAGTGGGGTGCAACTGGTTCAGAGGGGCTTCGCTTGGTGCGGAGGTGAGCAGCTGTCACAGCACAAGGAGGTACTGCACCTAGGAACAGGAAAGGGTTTGGGAGTCGTGCACGTTCTGGGTCATGCACCTCTGGGCTGGCATGCCAGGTTTCATTTTTTTCATCTTGCAAGTCTTGGTAGACAAGACTAGAGAAGAGGAGAGCAGTCTCTGCCACCCGTCAGCTTGGCATGTCTGGTTCAGCTGTGTAACCTTTCATGGTCCAAATCTCTTCTGGAACGGACCTCTGTAAAGCAGCTGAACTCAAGGATCTGATAAAGGGTGTATTAATGCATGGAAAATATAGAACAGGCAACTAAGTTCCCTTCTATTGCAGAGCTGCATGCGTTTTTTATTTTCTGTGTATAAATCAGCATATTTCACTTGTTTTGTAGTAATTTGTAACACACAGATCAGTGTCTTCTACAGTGACTTAATATTCAGGAATCATCCCCTATTTAGTTGTTAGAACTAATTTTTCAGCCTGGTTCTTCTGTTAGCTGCGCCATGTAAGGAAGTCAAAAATGCATTTCGTCATTAATTATCTTATGGAGCAATCTTGGTTAATGCCACACTAATGTCCAAACAGATCAGGGAACATTCCTATCATTGACACCCAGGCAAATTTCCCTTGGAAGGCACTGGAGACTGTCTGAGTGAGAACCTCAGGACTAAGTCCAGACCTTTCTTTCTGCTCAGAATAAGGTAATGTCACAAATCCAGGTGAATTCTTTCTGCTGCTTCATGGTATTTTGTGAGATGACTGCTTTCTTTATGGTAACATGTCATGTTCTTTCTGAGATATGGAACATCAAGCACACCTCACGCTTTCTTAGATGTCCTTATTTTGTCACCAAAATTTGTATTTTATTTTTCTTTACAGGAATAGCTTAATTAAGTGCTTGAAAATTTTCTGAAAGCTTTTGAAAGCCCTGCTTTGCCTTCCAAGTTTTGGGCTGTTCTGTATTTACATGTGAAAGGGAGTGTGCCCAGACCTTAAAGTAGATGATGTCCTTCTGCACAGTTTATGTTACCTCGCTGTAAACTCATACATTGGGCATTGAGCAATAGTTAAAAGCATATTGGTATGAAAATCCTTATGTAGACACTTAATCTTCTCTTGTGAAGTTAGCTGCTATTGGCCGTGTCGACAGCTCAGTAATTTCAGAGAAGTAGCCTTTAGTGTTTCCTGTCCTCCTTATGAACTCTAAAAATATTCTTTGTTTACTCCTTATGGGACTAGTTGGGCAAATGCAGAATCCTTCAGCGCTACGCAGTATCTGCAAACACAGGGAGAGATGCAGTCCCTCCTCTGCAGGAGCTACGGACACAGGTAGGCACAGCACCAGGGCTAGGAGAAGCACCATGTGCATGGTCACACAGGAGGTTGGCAAGGGACAGCGGCAAGATACAGCTCCCCTGAGACCTGCTCAGCATCATGCTCGCTGACCGCAGCTCGCTGTTGTAGCAGGCACTTGGAGCCCGTCAGATAAGTCCAGGCTACTTCACCCTACCTCTCAGCTCTACGCTGCAGAGCAACTTGTCCTCTTGTACAGCAAGCTTCTGTTGTTTAAATTCTTACAAATATTTCTGCAACTCTGAAAGGGTTTACCGTAGTTTCCATGACATGGTGTTGTAGAAAAAAGTGTGCTGTTTGCAGAGCTGCTTGTTTCCTGCAGACAATTTACCCGAGCAGATTAAGATCTGAGATTTTCCAAAACACAAATAAGGTAAAATACAGTGGAAAATAAAGGTTCCTGCTACTGTGGCTACCTATTGAACTCACAGCTGAATTCAGATGGTTTTTGATGAAATCATTACATGAAAACCCAAAGAACTACTCTGGAAAGCACGGAAGAACTAACTGTCACATAAGCACCCACAGTTTCTCAGAACCTGTTTCTTTTTTTTTTCATGTTATCCACATCTAAAAAGTTAACCAAGTATATTATTCATCAGTTATATTGTGCTCTGAACAATAAAGCTCTTTCATCCTATCAAACTAAAACTGAAGATTTTGGCTGTGTGGGAAAAATACAGGTCAAATATTATCTCAAATCAATTTAATAATGAGTACCAGACATAGGAGTATGGTGTTGAGACGATGTTGCAAGTGAATAGACCAGCTATAGTATCACCACTCCATTCAGTAAAAAAAAAAAAAAAAAAAAGAAGACATCATGCCCTTTAAACAACTGGTTTCGAAGATAAAATTAATAATTTGATTGTCAGGCACTGGAATAGCAATGTAGACTTTTGGTGCCAGTTGGTTTAAGATTTCTACACCTCAGGTTGGGTGGGTTCACACTGCATAAGTTGGCTTTTCAGATGCATTTAAAAACTGCAGTCAAAATACTTGGTGGCAAGATTAATAAGCTGGAGATTAATAAAGCAGAAGTGAATCACAGGTGGCATGATTTTTCACTTGCCCCGATATTTCTGCCGGTCACAGCCCCTGAGCAATGGCTTGAAATACTTGCACTGAGCTCAGTGGTGACCCCCATGGTCAGACACAGAAGGCAGTGGCTTGGTACAGAAGGAAATGAAGAATAAGTTGTCTTCTGCACAGCCACGAGGGAAAGGTTTTGGACAAATAACCGAGGACTCCCCTTGTTCCCATGCTGGGAGGTTTGAAAGTGTCACAGTATGTGGAGGAGTGTGCCTGTACTCGGGGCAGTGCCTGGGGTTGTCCTCTTTGTAAGTGCAGTTGCAGGTTACAGTTCTTTGCTGTGGTGGCTTCTGTGGGGCTCTATCAAATACCAGTGTTGACTGGAAAAAAAAGTGAGTAAGTTTTGAGAGAAAGTTTTATTTGCCATCTGCTCTTTAAAACGGCTTGAACATTTTCAGGCAGAGATTAGAAATGTTAGGGCTGGCCTAACTTTGAATCCACACAGGTGTCTCCCTCTGGTCTGCACAGATCATGAATGTACAGCTCCCAGCAATAATTACTGCCAGTAAAATATGGAACTAATAAATGTCTCCAGTTAGCGGCAAATGGAAGAGCATATTTCAAACAGTAAGCGTATTGTTTGAACTCCTATAGAGTAATAGCATGTATCTGTAGGCTTGGTTAATAAATAATTATGGTGTAGAATTAAACATATGGAAAATATTTCCTTTTCTGTTTTCTAATTTATAACTTAATTTAAACATTTTTTGACGATGGTCTTTTCTGCAAAGGAAAATAGCTGGAGTATGGACAGGTGGTTAAAGATACTTAATTTTCACCTCTAAATATTAATTTCTCTCCCAAACCCTCATGCATGGGGAAATTTATACATATGAGTTGTTCATCTAACTTCAAAATAGGACATATGTGACTTCAGAGCCAACCTCTGAAAGGTGACTTTCAAGTAAAATCTGTAAGAGTTTCAAGAATTTGTATTAAATCATTGTTCCATGAGGCAATCATGCACAAATCCGTCTACTTTGAGGACAAGTCTGGGACCTGTTTCCAAAGTATATGAACAGCAGCAGTTTTTGCCAGTTGGCAGCCAGGGACCTGAAATATCTGTTATTTTTTAGTGCAAGTACACCATGCTACGGTCTGCGATTTAGAAGGTTAGTGTTTGCAAATCATTTATAAAAACTTCCTTTTGTTTCATTTATTAGCTTTGTAATTCAGCTGGTGTCCAGAATATTGTTAAACTCAAGGGTATTAAGTGCAGTGGTTTTGTTTTAAAATCACAGTTTTAATGCATTTTAGGTATTTTGAACTCCAGATGCATTTTTAGAACATTGAACATTTTTCAGCTACCAAAACTAAGGTTGAAATAAACTGTAGTGGTAACACACCTTGGGCTCAGGTTTTCTATAAAATCTTCCTAAAGGTTTTTCTAAAGATCTTTCTGAACTAAAAATTTGACCAGAAGTAACAGGCTTTCATATTGAGGACAAAATGTTTTGATGCTGTTGATGCTGAAGAGGGAATTGTTTCTTAACTACTTTAACGTCTGTTTAACTGGCTTTCTGGCATCACTGCCTTGTGTTGCTCTGTGTCAAGTCAGAGTATTATTTTATTTGTTTTAGAGCATGTATTTTATGAATGATACCATAGATGGGGTTTCTTAGCCTAAGCGTGGCTAAGACAAATACCAGCGGAGTCTGATGGAAAATGTACAGCCTTAATAGACGTGCTGTTATGCCCTGTTGAATTTTGTTGTAGTATTTATTTTGCTCAGAAAGAGAAAACAAGTAATTAGCCAAGAAAGCTCACAGCTGCATAGCATACTCCCCTCTCTCCTATATACACACAGCCTATTGGTATA
Organism: Cygnus olor; assembly: GCF_009769625.2. NCBI lineage: Eukaryota > Metazoa > Chordata > Aves > Anseriformes > Anatidae > Cygnus > Cygnus olor. The sequence continues at coordinate 31,991,017 of NC_049175.1, forward strand.
TACAAAACTGGCACTAATGAAACATAAATAGATTCTTTTCCTGTATGGAAAAGACTTTTAGCGTCAAATGGGAACGAAAGCAATAGGTTCCTTGGAAATCCTTGTTATTTGGGGTCTAAGTTTGGATTTGGGGTTCTAAAGGTGTCTGCAATTCCCTGCATGGTACGATGTCTCCATGTATTTGCTTGTTGTGTTTTACTTATTTGTTTAAACCTGTCAGGAGATGGGACCCTGTTTCTGGAATTCTAGCCATGCTGTTTGCCACAAAATCTAAGCTTGGGTTAAAGCTGGTGTTTCGAGGTGGGGACAGCTGTAAAACCCCAGCCTCAACCTTCTCAAACCTCAGTCAGAGCCATCTGATCCAGGATGTACCTGATGTTGTGGCAATTCTGAAATCATAGATCTGAGATAAATTTTATGTTATTTTTGAAGAGGAAAGTATGGCATCCAGGGAGGGAAATGTTTTTTTTTTCTACCCAAAATCTCCAGAAGAAACCTTTCTTTGCATAGTTGTGTAAACAGCGTGCTGCGGTCCCTCTGTGTACCAAACCTCTTCCCCTTCTGTGCATTTCAGCCTGCATCTGTGACGTGCTGTGCTTCCAGCAGCGACCCCTTATTTTGGCATCAAAGTTCCTCCTCCCTGGGGTACCCCAGGAGCCTCCCTCTGTGAATCGTGACTTCCCACCCATAAGTTCCTCTCCTTCCCAACTTCTTTCACTGTGAACTTCCAATCTAACTTTTACCCCAGCTCCTAAATCAAGTATTGGTCTGGAGGCCTGGCAGGATACGTGCAGTGTCCACCAACATCGTGCTGTCACAGGACTGTTCCTTTGTGGTACGGGCACCTCTCGTTGTCAAACTGAAATAGCCTCCTGCATGCAGGCCTGCCAGGCCTGCACACTAGGCCTTGGTCATGTGCAGCCACACCTGCTCCGTTCTTGTCTGCTTCTCAGTGAAAATCACAGGCCGTGTCCTTTCATCACCCATAGTTACTCTCAGATTTGGTGCTGTGAGACATTAACAAGCAATGCGATGCCATGGTGGTGCTTATCTCTACGCGCTGTGGCTCTGAAGCGTTTCTGGTCAGGGATGCCTCGCGTTCCTGGCATAGCGCGATAACATCTTCACCGCGGTGCTCTGTGCTCTGCAAGGCCTTGAACAACATTCAAATAGGCTTTCTGCATTTTCTTTTAAAGGGGGAAAGGTGATTTGGCTTCAGATGAGACGGGATGGATTGGCTTACATAAGCTGCATGAAATGTAGCAAAGTCCTACCCTGCAGTACCCTCACAGTAGGGACAAGCTAATGAATTCCCCATTCCTGTGCTCGTAGAGCAACTCAGAAGAATACAGTTTTCTACTTGAGTGAAACATGCTTCCTTTCTAATTCTTCTGCACTTTTTAACACTTGCCTTTCTGTTCAGCCAGTCCCTTGATACCAATAGGAGAGCTCCTATTGACTTCAGCATGATTTACATCGATGCCGCGGGTGCCTGAAGTCCCTATCTGCCGATGAGATAACAGCATTTTGCATAGCAGAGGTGTGGTACACAACAGCTAAAAATAAAAGGGAGAGACGCAGACAGACCTGGCCTATTCTTTCCCCTTGAACACCTTAGAAAAGCCTGTGCAAGTGGCTCAAGGAAGGGCTGACCCAAGCCTGCCCACAGTAAGCATCTTTCCCATTATCTAGCAGGAACCCCTCCTCCAGACTTTCCATGTGGCAAGGAATTTCCTCTTCTGTCTGGCTGAATTTTTGGAGAGCCTTTAATATTGGCAGTAGCTCTGCAAATTTTTTTTTTTTCTGGGGAACTTAGTGGAAGTTGAGCTGGAGCGGTGAATTATAATGAAAGCAAAGAACATAGCCTCACGTCCTGCCCCGCGGGCTCGGTTTCTGCTGTTGCTTTGCCAGCACTGTGGCTCCGTGTGAGGACCTGGGGCTGCTGGACCCCCAGCCCCGCAGAGGCCCTGTGGGTTCGAGCTCTTGAGGTCTGAACAAAATGCCCTCCTCTTGGAAGGAAAACCTTCTTTTGCCAGGGTGTGCGCCAGCAGACTGCCACAGGGAGGTGGGGGGTGATTTATAGACAATGAGAGATTTTCAAGAGGTCTCCTTCCTATATGCAGGGCGTTATAGGCAGGGATCATTAAACTGGCCCCCAAACTTGTGTTTAATTGTGCCAAATCTGAAGGGTACTGGTGACTAAGTTAGATAAACTTTGAAATGCCTAATTGTTCTGTTTTTCAAGTGCACCCTCGCTGTAATGTTCAGTGCTTTAATAACAGTTTCCTTAGAAAGTTCAAAATGTTTTATGTGTCACAATGCCAGAAAAAATAACTTGTAGGGAAACAAAACAAATATGTAATTCTTAATGGGAAAAGGTCACTTTTCTATCCCTTTCTCCTACCTGCTGGAAACAGTCGTTTAACTGAACCGGTGCCCCCCAAGCCTTTTTGGCTGCATCTTGCTTCTCACCTCAACAATTTCAGCCTCTTACCGCAGTCCATGCTGCCTGCATGCAGGTGACACCAGCTGCTGCCTGCTGCTCATGGCACAGTGGTGAAGCGGCGCTGGCCACAGCAGACCTTGGAGTCGGCGGCCCTGCACCTCCCTGCTGCTTATCTCGCCCGGCGTTGGGCCAAGCCACAGGCCCTCCGGCTTTGTTTTCTGTCCTAGGTGGGTTTGTGTCCCCAGTGAAACTTTGGACCCTGGGCGCAGCACGCTGTCACATAAGGAAAAAAGAAAAAAAAAAAAAAGCAACAGGGAAATATTGGATCAGGGATAAGATGGGGACGCGGGCTGGTTCGGAGGTTGTAATGTGCGTGCTTGGCAAGCTGGTGGCAGGGCTGGAGCCGCATCAGAGGCGTCTGACCGGCCGGCCACTTGTTCTGGGGGACAATCGGTGTCCCAGGGACACAATGGGAGGGGAATTACTTAGTCATAGGCACACAGAGAGAGGAAGCCTCCACTTGACAACGTGGATATTTTTGCATGTGGTTATTTTCTTCCAGTTTTGCCTCTGCGTATCGGCAAAGAGGCCGCAGATCCCTCTAGAAGCAGTAAGAGGAAGTGAAGGTAGAGCAGGGAATGAAAATGGCTAATTTCTGAGCAACCGCCATGCCGTGCTGCCTCCGCACAGCCCGTGCATGCTACATACGCACCAGATTGCTGCCAAGAAGTGCTTCTCTTCTACTAGTGGCTGAAACCACTTGAAATTGCTGGGGGGAGTCGATGGTTTCTTCCCAGCTGTTGTTCTCTTCCTTCACTGCAGCCTCTTAGGACTCTCAGGTGGCCTTACCGTGGTGAACTCCAGCTCTGGTTTCTCCAGCTCAGGGTCCAGCACCTCTTCTCCCGGTGCCTTCGCCTCTCTCACGTGCCTCCTGCTGCAGCCTCGCGTGCCCATAACCTTCCTCTGTGCTTTGTGCCTCGTGTGTAACGCTTGGTTCCTGCACAAAAATCCTACTTGTTGCCTCACAGGCATCTCTTTGAGGAGTATGACCTTTTATCTCATGCCACTTGATATGTTCACAATTAAAGAAACGTGATGTTTTGCAGAACACTACAAAAGACCATGAAGCTTTAGGACCTCTTGTAAATGTTTTATGACAAATACTGTTCATGACTCTTCCGAGCACTCTTGGGCTGCATCTGGCTCTCCAGTGAAGGCTTGCTTTCCTGAAGTGTTTTACTTTTTAATTATATGTATAAATGGGACTGTTTGTGTACTGCAGAAGGTACATAAGAACTGTAGGCATGTGTGTCTAAAAAAAAGTTGTGTCCTAGACCATACCACTGATCTCTATAATTCAGGTGTTTGTTGTTTTTTTTTGTTGTTGTTGTATTGTTTTGTTTTGTGTGTGTGTGTGGAGACAGCTAAAGCCATATAGTTCAGAGGAAGCTGTAATGCTTTGACAGTCCCATAATAAAATATCTGGGGAGGGTTTTTTTTTTTTTTTTTTTTGTGTCACATGAGCCAGGAATCACCAGACAGCTGAAGTCTGATGCTTAGCACTGACTTTTGATGTGTTTGACCCAAACACCCACACACGCTTCCACATGCTTCCTAATAATTTGCTAGAGATGTGCTCTGGTCCTGTAGTCTCGCTGAGGAGTTGAACTGCCACGCCAAAAGGCCTTCTGCAGGCACCTGGACAAAGCAGCTAGAGAAGCAGCTAATCCTATTCTTAGCTTGGCATGCGAGTTATCTGCGAGAGGACAGACTGCCAGAAATGTCTGGTGACATATTTGTCCAAGGGAGGGAGGTTTTTGCCAAGATGCTGTGGGTGCTGCTGTATGGAGTTGAGTTCAGAAGCAGAAAAATCTGTGAAATGTGAATTCAAAAACACAGCTGTTGTTAAAGAAATACGGAGCTGTTCCCAGTAACACAGATATATTCAAGATACAGATATTTTTAAAAAATTATTTTTTAAGTATCAGGAAATTAAACAGTAAATGCTGCGGTGTCAGCCAAAGTTAACTCTACCTAATACTTTTGGCTTGGCCACCAGAGGTGGTAGCAAGCTGTCTGTGCAGTTAAATGCTGGTTTTATTTCATTTCATTTTAAACTTAAAGCCCTTTATGCAGGTTAAACATTCTGGGACTTGTGCTTGACTGTCACCCAGCAGTTTCGGCCGTGTGCGCATAACCCGCCGGTGAGTACGTGTTACAGATCTCCCTCTGTGCCCGCTCTGCAGCAGTTGGTTATAAATTTGTTAGCAGCTTCGGGAGGAGAGCCTGGCTTCGTGGCTTGCCCCAGCAGCCTGGGCTCGAGGGTTGCCCTCCAGTGCTGTTGCTGGCTCCGGATGGCAGCTGCTTGCAGATGCTCCTCGGTTGTTGTAAGCTGCTAAGGGAAAAGCAAACCTGAGACTTTGGGGTGATTGCAGTACCTGGCAAAGAGCTGCTCTGTTGTCTGAAGGCAGGCTGCTTCGCTGCAGGGAATTCAGCCTGCAAGGCTCTGCCAGGCACCCCAGAGGTCCTCCAAGGCACCCACCCACCCCAGAGGGACTCCTGTTCCAGGAATCCCCACGGGCTATGGGGTTTGCTCACTCGGTGCGTTTCTAAAGGCACCGAGGTCAGGCGCTTAAATCAGGAGGTCAAAGCCTCCCCTCGCCCATCGTTGCCCATCTCCCAGCTGGGCGCAGAGGAGCTCTGCTTTCGGAGCCAGAGACTTGCCCTCCCCTCTCCCAGGGCGGACAACTCTCCAGCGGCGACTCTGCAACCCGGGGGACGAGTTGTGTTTTTTTTTTTTTTCCTCCTATATTCTTTATCAGTGGATGCCAGCCAGGATTTAGGCTAAGCCTGCAGTGCTCAGGATGACCCCGGTGGGCCCGGGAGAGGATCTGGCTCAGGACAGAGCTGTCTGTGCTGGGGACCCAGCTGGCAGCATCCCTCACTCTTGAGCTCCTCCTGCAGGCAGCTGGTCGCAGAGCTTGAAATCTTGAGTTCCTCCTGCGATGTATGAAGCGGGACAGTCTGGGAGAAGACCTGCGTGGAAAACGAGAGGTGGTTGTGGCTTCTGCCTTGTTTGCTCTAATACAAAGCAAAGGTGGAAGCTAATCTGTGCGGACAGGTTTCAGCTGTGCTCATCTGTGCCCCGAGGAGTGAGTGCAAAGTACTGCTTTGAATTCCTGGAGCCATGGATTTCATGCATGGATATAATATAAAAAAGTCACTTTAGTTCAGCAGAAAAATATTTGGTCCCACTAGGCAAGGAATTGTTTTCTATTATCTGCATCTCGAGTAACAAATCCGTTCTGATAAATGCGGACAATACCGCGTCCATTGTTGTTGGCACCCAAAAATCATAGATAAGTTGTCTTGGGCAGTCCTGGTGGATGATGTCCAAAGATGACAGGCTTTTGCTACTGATAAGTTCAAAATAAATGTAGGTTTTTTTCAGTATATAGGAGAATTGTTGTTACTGCTGGGTACTGAGTGTTCCGAGTCCAGTTACGTAAGAGCAAACCGTGACGGAGTTGGCTTGGAGCCTTCTTCAAGGTTTATTTGGATCACAAAGAGAGTTCCCTGCTCTGAAAAAAAAAAAAAAAAAAAAAAAAAAAAAAAAAAAGAGAGGGAAAACTGGGTTGATTTCACACTTGAAGCCTTTCTCTATGAATGCCTGTAGCAACACCTGGCAGAGATCCCACTATCACAGAATGAAGGCACCAAACTGTGTATCAAAAATACAAGAGGAGCAGAGCAGCCAGGCAGGACATCTCTGTCAAGGAAATTGATGCCCCATTCATTCAGCCCCACAGTATGTTTTTCTTAGACATCCTGTGCCTCCTTCAGGGTTTTAAAACGAACCATAACAACTTGTTCCTGCAGACAAAGCCCAGTGCTCGTTTGTGCTTGCCAGGTCAAGCTCTCGGTTTGCGTGCAGGCAGAGACCCTCCGCTGAACCCGCTTACTGCAGTGGGAACTGCACAAGTAAAGCGGGATAAAAAATTACACCGCTGGTAATGCATGAAAATGAGAGGAAAAGCCAAGCAGTTAGGCTTTAGCAGCCACGATTTAGACTTTTTAATGAGCTAAGTTTTCAGACAACTGATATTTTTGTGGTTTACCTAGGCTGTAGCTAGGTCTCATCCAGCAAGGTGTGAGGTGTGTGTAATGAGAGGCTGGGGAGAGCTCGGGTTCCCTGCCCTGCCCCAGCTCCATCAGCACCTTGGGTGTCTGTCACTATTGCCTGCGTTTCCTTGTCATTAAAATGACGGTGAACACTGTATCTGGTGGTAAGACATTTTAGAAGTGCTTTAAGATCTTCAGAGGGAAGCTTATACATCTACAGAAGTATAAAAGGTGTTTGCTTCTGTATGTGGTCGTTGCTGTGATACGTTCTGCAGCTCTGTGTACTTCCCTTCTGCTGTTTGCAGCAATCCCTGCTCGTAGCTGCTTCTCCTGTTCATGTCCTTGCAAGAAACAGGGCTCTTCTGCGTCTGACAGTCGTTCCCTTCCTACCAGAGTATATATGCAGCTTAATTCAGATTTAATTCAGTTGTGTGTGATCCTCGCTCCCTTCCACTCGAACTGGTGAGGCAGAGGGATATGAATGGAAAGTGTCTCTGTAGATGTATGAATTGGAAATGTCTAAAAGCAGGTGGCCAAAAGTGGGGGGTCAGGACTGGATTTGAATGCAAGGACAGCTTGAAGGCTCTTTTTGATACCTCAGTAACAGTAATTAATAGGCTTTTTGCTTCATCCTTTGAATTTACTTACCCTGGGGTGCAGACACTACCAACCTGCTAGGTAAGTGCCACAGTATTTGTGGCTGGTTCTGGTGTCCGCAGCACCGGCCGTCACTCCTCTGCTGTGAACATTTTCTGTGATTAACTGGCAGAGGGAGCCCTGGCCAGGCTGAGAGCTTTCTCTTGCTGTTTACTATCATTATAATAAGATATTTGACCCATAGAGTAACAGCGCTAGTGCTGGGTCCAAACCAAAATCTTTGGATTCAAAATGCTCTGAACTTTGGGAAATGGTCAGACCCAAATTTTGTGGCTTGGCTCAGGCTATGAATGAAATGAGACTGAACGTGCCTAAGATTAAAAATCCTTTAGAGTCAGAAGCTTTCTTTTTTTTTTTTGAAATATTTTTTTTTTTAATCTTCATTGTTTGCAATTCTTCTTAGGACTTTGCAAATGCAAGATGTGATTCTCTTCAGATTCCTTCAAAAATCCTTTCATATATGTGGATTAGTCTCACAGACTTCTAATATACAGGAAGCCAATACATTTCTCTTTGATTTTTGGTTATGCTTTCACCTGTGTGGTGAAAGCAAGAATTAACACAGCTGTAGATTTGATGTTTATAGGCTTTGAGCCATTTTTTGTGCTGCACAGATAGATACATACTTTTATATGTCACTCTTGGAAAACACGCTCGTGATACGGTCTTAATTTTAAATTGGTCTGACATTTGAAAGTAAACATCTGAGGTGTTCGTCTAACGCTTTCCCTTCAGAGACCCGTGTGCCATTTTGATACACAAAGCCCACTGCACGTTGCAGAGAAGTCCCGAGTGTACACATGGTGTTTAAGGAAAACATTAAATGCTGCCAGATAGCTGGAGAAGGACTTGAGGGCTCCGGGCTGAACTTTTTTGTTTTGGGACTAGTTTGTTACTTGACAGATGACAGCCTAATTTTCCTGGTTGTTTATTTTAGAGACGAGAGTGAACGCTTTCAGCACTCCTCTGCAGCAGCTCGCTTCTGCCTCTCTGAAGAGGCAGATCACAGCCATTTCTCTTAACCTTTCTGTTTACCCCCTTTATAAACTAAGGTTAGGGGAGCTCCCCAGAAAGCTGATGTTTAAGTGCTTTGAGGACCTCGGTGAATGGACCTGAACGAAGGGGAGGTGTTTGTGCTGACATGTCCCAGGGAGGCGAGGGGCTGGCACAATAAAATAAATTTGGAGTTCATTTTCCTTTCTCCTGCCTGAGCCTGCTGCCCTGCCTGTGGTTCCCCCTTCTCGCCCAGAGCCCCCCATCGGCCTGTCTCCCAGGAAAGCCGCACACAGCCACTGTGGACCCTGGGTTTCAGCGCTGGCTCTCTTCTGCACCCCCCTCAGAGCACCCAGCCCCGTGCTGGCAGCCTGGTGCCTCCCCTCCAGCCCTGCGGGGATGGCAGCAAGCTCGGCGGAGCATCTCGCAAACGCCCCGTGGTTGGGAGAGACCGCGGAGCTGCAGCTGGCGGCCTGCGGGCTGGACCTGGCCCGCAGTGGGGCTTGGCTCCCTGCCTTTTCTTTAGGGAGGATGGGGAACAAGAGTTTGGGCACAGCAAACTCTCTTCTGCTGGTTTGCAGCAACTGGAGACCTGGCCTGGGTAGCTGGAAGAAACACAAAACATTCCTGAGCTTGGTTGGGATCCACAGCTCAATTTTGGGCTTAGGATCTTCTCCATAGTCTGTACTTCAGTGTTTGCGGGGTTCGTGTTACTTCGAGAGAGCTGTCAGGAGGAAGGCAGGTCAGCTCGGAGAGATCGTGCTTAGTGCTTCGTGTGATGCTGAGCCCAAGCTCTCCGGTTCTTTGACACTATCACTTCTGGGGAAAAAAGACGAAAATAAGGAAAAAGCAAAGTTTGGTATATTGTGTTGACAATGTGAGGGTGGTAGGCACCCATAGACACACATTCCAGACATACCTTTACATGTCATAGCTGAGGGAAAAACGTGTGCTTCCTAATGCATCATTCAGGCCTTAGGGTCTGAAAAAAACCAGCAAAGGCTCAGTCAGCTAATCTTCTCCTAAAGCTAATACCACGATATTTCACGGCTTTTTTTTTTTTTTTCAGCTAGCTGTGTATGCATAGCTTAACATTAAAAGGCTAAGGTAAATTGTTTTCATCTAGAAATGCCAGCTGCAATAAATCCTTTCTCCTCACAAGTCACGTAATGGGGAGCTTGGCATTTAAAGCCCCGAGCTGCTGACTCACCTTGCCAGCGGGTGTCCCCTTCGAGCCGGCTGCGCTCTCCAGGGACCAGCACCTCCTGCTGCTCTGCTCTCTCCATCTGTGGTCCTGCTGGGTGTCCCCGAGCCCACCGGGTCACTCTCTCTTTCCTGGCCATTTTCTGTAGCCGGACTGTCAGGTTTTGGCTACAGGCTAGAACTGCCTGCATGTGCCTCTTTTCTTGCTAAATACAGTTTTCCTTTTGTGGATTCGTGGGTGGCAGTCGCCTGTTGTGGTGCCGCCTGCTTGGAGGGTTACGTGTGTTTTGGTCTGTGTTCCTGCTGCGGCCGTCCCGCAGTACAGACCAGGTTGGTGCGGGATCAGTGCCCGTCGTATCGGCAGTCACAGACACGCACATCACCTTGGCACCTGGCTTTTACATTGCATGCTTCGAGCCTGGTGTCATCCTGGAAGGCTTCTGGGGTAAGTAGTAGTCATAGGCTCACAGAATGGTTTGGGTTGGAAGGGACCATAAAGCCCACCCAGTTCCAACCCCCTGCCATGGCAGGGACACCTCCCACCACCCCAGGCTGCCCAAAGCCCCATCCAGCCTGGCCTTGGGCACCTCCAGGGATGGGGCATCCACAGCTTCTCTGGGCAGCCTGTGGCAGTGCCTCACCGCCCTCTGAGTGAAGAATTTCTTCCATATATCTTAACTAAACCTTCCCTCTTTTAGTTTACAGCCATTACCCCTTGTCCTATCACTACACCCCCTGACAGAGTCCCTCCCCAGCTTCCCCATAGCCCCATTAAGCTCTGGCAGGACCTTGGCAATCACCCCTAGTAATTCCTGGCATCCCCATTATTGGGAATGGTTTGTCAGTGACCCTCTCTGAGGCTTCGCATGAGGCCTTGCTGCCCTCCCAGTGATCTCCGGCTGACCTCCGCTGGCATCCCAGGGGCTATCACGATACTTACAGTTATTTGGGGACCCAAACTGGCACCTACCGCATGCAACTCCTTTCTCCCTCTCGTTATCTGCAGTCTTCCAGAAGCCTTTTGGCTGGATGGCCCAGGTTTGTGGTGCAGGACATACTACACCGCGTGAGTGCATGCCGTGTATATCTACCTTGTGGTATGTGTTGACTTAGCTCCGTGCAGCTCCTCTCCAACACTGCTCTATAACATCGGGAATATTTGCTAATGTGTAATATCCAGCCCTGTCTGTCGTGTTTATTCTGTGGTCGCAGTGGCAGGTAGGATCCAGGCTGCGCCTACAGCAGTGCCTTTGTGCATCTGTACGCCTATAAAAACGCACCCTGCTGTTTGTCCCTGTCCCCAGGTCTCTGCCCACGTTTCTGCAGTCTGAGCCCTTTTACAGCACAGCGCCCCATCCCCAGCAGTCCGGGCTCATATTCCTTCTCCAGACTGGAAACAAAATGTCCAGCTCCTTTTTCTGAGCTACTCGCACGGCTTGCCACGCAGCAGCGTGTGAAGCCTTGTAGGTAGTATTCAATGAACTTCCCCTCACCACTTGGGGTGGCGGGGACATTTCGGTGTTATTTCAAAGCAAAAAGAGTGGGAGGAAGAGACACAAGTTGTGCAGAGCGAGGCTGCACGGCTGGTATCAAGCTCTTGTTTGTGCTTTCTTCTGCTTTACCATTGGAAAGCGAGAATGTGAGGGTGGAGGAAAGAGCTGGTTAGCGGCGACGCCTCGGTGCAAGCACGCAACGGCTGCGAGGGGCCGGGCAGAAGGTGATCTGGGCTGTGGTTTAACTGCTAGGTGCGAGCGGCTTGGCCACCACGAGCCCCACATCGCACAAAGAGCTCCTGGCCCAGGGTTGATGCTATTGCCACCAGGCTTCGACGAAAGTAAATATGCAAAGCATCGAACAACCTGAGGGGGGAGAAGGAGGGTGAAAATTATGGTGCCCGCAGATTGAGCGTGGAGGGTTATGTGTGCTGGTAATGAGTAATTTAGAACATCTGCAGATCTTTTATTTTTTTTGCTTTAGTGTTTTCCATTTCCCTGCTTTGTGGTAGAGCCTTTTTAAAAAGAGCTGAAGGCAATGTTGTAGCCAGCAATAGGTGAATTTAAAGGCTTGGATGCATTTCATTTAGGTCAGCACTGAGATTCAGCGTGCAAACTCCAAATCCAATTTTCGCTTGAATAATCTCAATTTGCCAAGTCTGTGCACAGAAGGGAACTCACCCTGCCTCTCCTCCCCAAAAAACCCTTGAAGAGGGAGAGAGCTGCCATGCCCCATGTCAGTGTTAGAGGCTGGTCTGCTGTTACCCGCTTCTGTGCCCTGCAGAGGATCCACAGCGGGGTCACCAGCATGGAGGCACCCTCTTTAGCCTGGGCTGTGCTTTGGTGTGCAGGGACCCCAGTTTAAGTCCTTCTGCTGACACTTCCACCCCACCAGCCCCAAAAGCTCACCAATGTCTGTAGCACTTACAGTATCCTTTTCATTCCAGGAGCATTTTAGGATTTTAGGAAAGCTGTTAAAAATTAAAAAAAAAATAAAATCCTCTGCTTGCAGAAATAGATCTTCAGATTGTTCTCAGATCCCCCCTGCTTGAGACCTCTTCAATATTCAACTTTTTTTTTTTTTTTTTTTGAAGAACCAATCCATAGTAGATATTTGAGCATTTCATTCCTTTGCTGCCATCTTTCAAGAGAGGAAAAATTTCTTCTTCCACACCCTCAGTTTAACGAGAAGGCTGAGAATAGGTACGTGGGGATTCCAGCTTTATTTATTTTTCCCCGTTAGGAAATGAGTCACTGGTAAGTGACAACACTGTCTCCAATCAGAGGGAGTCAGAGCTCGTGCATGCCAAGGACTCGTCTGCTAATTGCGACTCTCAGCGGCACTGTCTCACAGCCACGCTCTGAACCTTACGCTGTGGCAGGGGCTGTTCACCAGCTTTTCGGCTTGTCTCGGTTTTCACCCCAGCAAGCTGAAAACAGCTTTTCACTCCTTGTCGGTGAGGGCACGTGCTGAGAAGCCAAGAGCGCTTCCTCACCCCAGCGAGGTGTGGTGGTGACGGTCAACAGCGCCAGCATCCCTCCATCAAGCCCAGCGGAGAAGCATCTTAAACAGTCGCATGCACGGCCAGGGATGGCCTTACTGGAAAGCTGGCTGGAAAGCCTTTTCTCTTCCCTGGAAGACTGGGAATCCTCTGGGCACTGCCTCATGCTGGTGCCACCGACAGCAGGATCTCTACATCCCGTTAAGTTTAGCATAGACCTCAAGATGTACCCCAAATGCTGCCTTAAAAGGCCAAATATTAAAATTGAATGTCAAAATCAACTTTTTATTGCTCAGAACCTTTGCCTCAACATTGTGCCCATTTTAGTTACATTAGTGCTCTGATGTGAAGCCGTTTGGTCTCCCTTCAGTGCTGAAAATTAATTGTTTTTAAGAGCAGAATGAGTGTTATGATAAAAATGTTCCCTTTCTGCATAAAGAAGAAGTTTAACTGGCTCTAATTCTAGGGGAAAGTTATGTTGGCTTTAAGGGAAAAGAAAAGTAATTACAAATAACCGTTTGTGAGGCCAGATGAGATTGGCTGGATTTTGAGGAAAATGTATCTTAATCCTTTGATCTGACAGTTGCCTGGCAGTCGGAGCAGGAAGAGAAAGTCACTGGGGGGTTTTTCCATCTATGTGAGGTGGGAAATGCACATCCTACTTCAGAGATGGAAAATGAACAAATAAGCCTGCTGGGCGGCGTGACAATCGCACACGCATTCTTTTCTTGAGAAACTGCACATAGCCAGGATATTCTTGGTTTCCGGTGATAGGATTATCACGGGGTCTGCCTGAACCTCCTCTGGATCTCGCAGGCATGTTTACACAAGCAACACGTTACTAAATTATTAATGTTTTTATTTTGTGTAGCATGTTCATCACAGCTGTCACTCCCAGATCTAAACAAAACTGGAGCCCTGCTGTCCTGCTGTGAAAAAAACATGGGAATAAACTGTTTATGACCAAATAGTTTGCAGTCTAAGGCAACATAAAAAAATAAAAGGTAGAGGAGATGGATAGGATCTGTTCAAGCATCCATACGTCTGTCCATTACGTGCATGTGTGCATGCTTTGTTTGCATGTAGGAGGGAGAGATATGCGTTATAAAATGATTTTTTTTTCTTTTTTTTTTTTCTTTTGGATTTTGCAATGTTCTTTTCATCCAAAGGATTAAAACTGCAGCAGGACAAGGTGAGACATTTTCCCCTCTTCTTTTCAAACCCAAAGGCATCCCTTACCATTCTTGTTTCAGACCAGAGCTTCTTCCCCCTCCCTCCCCAGCAGGGCACCAGTTGCACCCCCCTGCATTTCCAGATCATGGAGAGCTTCCACTAAAGGACCAACACCATGCTTGACTTGAGGCTGTGTAGCTAATTGCCACCTTCTGAAGCTTTACTTCCTCTTGTAAAGAGCAAGGCTGTGGTCAAGCTGTAAAATAACAGCTCGAACATACACATCTGCAACTCCTGATGTGCAGAACAGTTGCATATAGAAATACACCTAAGGAAACCACGGGTTTTCAGAAATTGGGGTAATTTATCTGGGATCCTTTCCTACACATCCCAGTTCCACAGCAGCCTAAGCCAGCAGCTCTTTGACAAAGCTGTAGGTGTATGTGTATGTGGATGTTACTTTCTGGCTGCAGTGATACTTCTGCTGATGCAGTTGTTGGAGGTGCTGGGCTGAGGTGGACTCAGAGCGTTAGAGGAAATGGTAGAACATCTCTGTGCAAAAGTAGGAGGGTTCATGAAGTGAGATACATTAGGACTGTGGCTAGTACCTGATACCTCCTTGCAGATGGGCGCTCTAGAGGCAGAGGGATTTAAATTGCATTTTAAAATGCTTGTTTTTTGTCCCTTTTCTACGTTATAGCTCCTCTGGCTATGTGTGTTTATGCAGAACATAGAAACCTCCAAAGTGCGTGTTAAAAGTCACCCAGGTTAGGGGGCCAGACCATTATTTACATTCTGTAAGCACTTTGTGGCAACTTGTCTTTAGTTGCCCTCCTCTCCCTCCTCCCCAGGTCAGGCAGCCTGGAAGAGCCTTCCTGCTCCCCTGCCTCCAGCCTTTGCCTCTGCCCCGTGATGTCCAAACACCCCCTTTATAACCTGACAGCAGTCCACCTTAAAACTAGCCCCACTTTTTGTCTTTGCTGCTCTTACTCTCTTTGTCCCAGATCCTAAGTGCTTCTCTCCTTTTCCTAACCCAAACATAACCACAGCCACTCGGTATCCGTCCATTCCTGGGTCGGGACCATCCCCTCACTTACACGGTCCCTCCGCTGCCCTCTCACTCACCCCGCTGACACGCTGAGGCAGACCTCATGTTTTCAAATTCTTCTCCGAACCGTTCTGGTTTCCCTCAAATGCCCTGATCTGGCCTAGGAGCAGCTTGCTCTCTGCACTGAGCTTGCAAGGCTTCGGGACTGAGGCTTGTCAGGCTTGGTCGGGCTGAACTTTTTGTGACCTGCCCGTGGCTTTGCTCTACTTGGTTCAGATGTAGCAGCAAGTTTTCTAACGGGCCGTGTGTCTAAGGCTAATGCTTTCCTTTTGTTTGTCTCTGTATGATACCACCACGGCTTTATGACTACCAAAATGACGTAGCATGGAGAAGCGGGGGCCTGGTGTGATAAGAGAAGCCTGGAGAAGCGGGGGCATGGGATGGGGGCTGAGCATATGGGCAGGGGATGATAAATGCCAGGACACAGCACTGGAGACCCCACAGCCATAATCACCTCACCTGTGGTCACATAAAGACAAAACAGGTTTTAGGCATGACCAAGAAATGGTATTGAGCATACATAACAACCATCTTATATAGTAAATGTGGGTGTCATATGGAGCTACAGACAAATCAAAGATGAGTAAAGGTCTACAGCCCCCTTAGCAAACAGAAAAAGAATTCCGGGTGAATCCCTGGGATCTCAGGACCCACAGAGGCCATGAAGGGAGAGCATAATGCCAGGAAGCAGGGTGGAAGCTAAGTGTGTGTGAGCAGCAGCTCTAGCTGTGCTAATATTCATTCTTCTTTTGTAACAATAAAATAGAGCTGGGCTAATCATGAGTAAGCTCTTGAGACTTCAGTTATACGAACACTAAACACTTGGCCTTTTGCATATATATGAATACATACCTATATAAATATATAGTGTGTTCTTTCTCTGTACTGATAAAACTAGATTTTGAATGTAACAAAATAATCAGTCGTGTGATGTCATCTTTCAAATTAAGGCTTACAGCCTAAACATGATAAAGGTCCACAGCCCGGTGTCGTGCATATCCCACCTAAATAATTCACACTCCCTCCAGCCCGGCCTTGGCTGCCCTTAGGACCCCTGGATGTGAATACATGTTGGGTCTCAGGCTGGGATTGCGTATGTGGTGGCTGTTCAGGGTGCAGTGGAGGAAGCGTGAAAACAAAAGACCCTTGGGGGGCTTCCAAAGGGGCCCTGGGACGGATCTGGGGAACTCGCCATGCTAAGGCAAGCGAACTTTGCCAACGCTCCTTTTCCCCAGGCAGGAGCTAGGTGATGGGCTGAAGTTTTCCCTGCTTGTAGTGATCAGAACAAAAGCCAGTATAGTCTGTCGGTAGGTGAGAGCGAGGCGATCTGCTTGTGCCTTCATGCAACATGGATTAAATATTCCCCGCATAGCAAAGCCCTCTGCGGGCTTGCCTGTCCAGAGGGCAGGTGGCACGCAGGAGGTGAGGGAGCTCTGTCGATGTTTTGGAAGCACACACGGCCATCGAAAATGTGTCTATTGTGAAATCCCGATCAGCCCCAGGCTTGCTGCCCGTGGCTGCTGCTGTGGGTCAGACCCTGGCTGTCCTCACCTCCCCGCAAAACCTTGCGCTGCTTTATGGAAAGTGGCACAGCCCGGGAGGCAGGCGGTGATGCTCGTCCCACAGACCAGGGCTTCCAAGCTGTGGGAGGCTCGGATTCTGCGTGAGATGTGCTTGTGGAGAGGTTTAGTGCCTGTCCCTGAGGTGTGGCATCAGGGGAAGGAAACCTTTAACCTGTTCCTCTTCTTCGTAATGGAGAAGCCTGAGCTTGTACCTCAGTAAATGAAGAAGAGTGATTGCAAATCAAGGTCACTTTGGAGCTCATGTGAAATCGGCACATTTTTCTAATTCCTTCTCTAATGAATTTTGTGCGGAGATGGTTACAGTCGTGGGTGAGAGGGGGAAGATGCTGTCTCGTACACTTGCTCCTGGGGAGATGACATCCTCTGAGGCAGCAGAACAGAACGTACCGGACTTGACCACAGTCCTGGCACTCTGCGGGTAAGCAGGTCAGGTAGGAGCTGGTTTCCTTTCAGGTCAGTTAAAGGGTCCCTTTGGCTTCAGTACAGTCATCTCACGTCTTCAAAGCATGCCTCAGTGCTGAGAGCAGCCTGATGCTCATCTTCAGAGACAATCTGAAGTGGCTGAGCAAGGCGGCTGGGCAGAGCTGTAGCTGCGGATCTCCCCAGCGTTCGCTTCCTCCCACTCCTTCACTTAGCAGACGGGTGAAGCTCCCACAGGGGTCTGTGGGGCAAAATCATTGCTCAGGGCTTTGCAGGAGAGAAAGTCATATCTATCCCTCATGCATATTCTTAAAATTCCCCGAGGTCCTTGCTTGCCCAGGTTTTGTCCTAGATGGCCATAACATTTCAATGTTTGATTTTATGTTTGGTTTTTATGACTTCTGCCAGGCATTGAGGTGACTTGTCTTCACTTTCTGTGTTGAACAGTGGCAGGAAATAGAAATTCTTGTACCTTGGGCTTCAAAAAGCCCTTTAAAGCAGGAGGAGAACCTGGGCTACATTTAACATATTTCATCTACAAGAAATGCTTTTAAGTGATGACTGCATTAAAAATATTTCGTAAAAATGCATTAGAGAGCACTGGATATTTATCAACAAATAAAACTGCAAATGAAAGAGCCAGCTTGTTCAAGGCTTATCTCTGAAAATTACTGAAGCATTTACAGAATGGTTTTGTCAGGTGATTTACATATTCATGAGCTGTAATTTCTCCAGTTGCTGTATTTAGTTGATAATGCCTCTTTTTAATACTGTAATTAAAAAATTTCGATCTAGGTTATACTCCAATTGTTTGCTCAGGTACACCCAAACAATTGGCGTTTTGTTTACTTGTTGTTGCAAATACAGCTCTTACACGTTAAAATGTCAGTTGTAAGAAAAAAATTCACAACTGACAAATTTCTTAAAGGACATTCGAGGTAGGCAGGCTCTTGACACTGTGGTATGAGAATCCCACAGATTTGCTCAGACAAACCTAGGGTCTGCCATTCTTAAGAGACGGCACCCTTGCAGTATCCCGTGAGGATCTGTCAGCACCAGTTCCAGGTAAGAGGCACATGGCTTGTCCAAATGGTGCCACACAGTCCAAGGTGGGAACTTTGTGGAACTTTGTATATCTGGCTGCTCACTCAGAAAACGAGTCTCCCTTGCCCCTGGTTCGTGATGGCAGACAGCTAGGAACGCTTGTGAATGATTGCAGATCTGTGTCTGTTCTCACAAAACCCGGTGAGGAAAATAGAGGCACTAAAGTTTAATGGAGCAGGAGGTAGGTGCCTATAAATCTATTTTAAAGGAAAATTTTTTAAGGTTGCTCAAAGCTGTTAGAGAAACTGTAAATATCTTTTAGAAGTGCAGAAAGCAACCTCTGAAGATGTAGAGAATTTGAAAAAATGGATATAGAGAGCTGAAATTAATCATGAAAGTTGATGCAGAAAGAGTAGCACATGGCTGTGCAACACAGCCCACCCTTCACCTTGCATGAAGACAAACACAGCCCAACCACAAGCCCTTTGCAAGACCCCCAACATGCTTCTGAACTGGAAAAGAGCAGAACAATCAAGTACAGGCTGCGGCTGCTAGGACAGAAAAGGGAAGGACAGAGGAGGAGATGAATGGGGATGCAAAAGACGTCTGAGAGCAGCGAGGCAGCAGGCCGGTTGCTTGCAGCAAATCCCAGAACCACCAGCAGAGTCCATCCATTCTTCTTTTGCCTTGAAGCAATGAAGATTGGTGTCTTTGTGTGAGGGAAAGGAGAGGAGTTTCTTCTGCAATCTATTCTGCAAATGCCCCTGTCTAGCAATTGAGTACTCCCATGTTCAGGACTGCAGGAACCTGCAATGTATGTCTGTCTGGGGCACAGAAATCCCGTTCCATTGGCAGTATTGAGTGAGGCAAATGAGATTCCAATTGGAACAAATACTGAAAGCTGTGAAATTTCCCATGGGCACAAGCTGTGCATTTCTTTTCAGAAAAGGTTTCTAATCCCTTGCATTTTGTCATTGGTTAGTATTTCAGTGAAATATTTTGATGAGACTGAGATATTTAGCTTTCCACCTGGATCAGCTGATGTTCTGTTATACGACTATAATAATGGAGCAACCTAAGTGATGAAGCTAAGGTGATACATCCTGACCTTATCAAATCGCAGTATTCCAGGCCAGTCGAGTCTGAATTATTTTGATCATTTTTATTGAAAATGTTGACAAAATGTGTACCTTCTCAAGGAACACTTGGGTTTAATGGAAACATCATTTCCCAGTGGGAAAATGTGCCCTCAAACAAAATGTCAGCAGCTGCTGGGCTGGAGAACATGATAGTGGACAGTGGGAGGGGAGGAAAGGAAGGCACATATGCCATTGATACACACATACACTGTTGATGAAATCAATTTCAATTTACTCAAGTTATTCTAGCGTCACTTTCAATTACATATGCCAAGTAGAAAACTACAGCATCCAGCTGTGGGAATCAACAAGACAATTGCGCAGCAGTCATGAAAAGAACAGTCAGCAGAGAAATGATTTGCATTTGCTTTTCTTGACGGCTGATATTTTCCTGATAAATTGCTGCCCTTTGTTGTTGTAGCTGCTCTGAAGAATCAACCCACTTAAGGGGGTGGTAGCTTTGCCCGCATTCCTGGCTTTGCATCGGCTGGCACAGGTTGGGGATGAAAAGAGGAGGCTGGGACAGGAGGAGGAGGTAGAAGACTGTGTAGTAGAGGTAAAGTTGGCATTGTAATTAAAGACCTGCTGTAGAAAGGGTGCTGCTCCAATGGTGGTGTCGTCTAGAGCTGTGAGTGCTTAGGGTTGCAGTTTGCTGTTCAGAATCGGTGGATCCGGGGGCAGGTGGATGGTAGGAAGGAGAATTTCGTGGCTTGACATAAGCTGATGACTGTCGAAACAAATGGGCCTGTGAGGCTGCAGGCTGCTGAGAGACACAGATGAGCTATAAAGTTAGTCGTCTTCTTCCTATGGAGCGTGGGTTTGTGCCAGTGAGAGAAAAGGACAAGAGAGACAGTCAAAGCAATTCCCATTTAAAACTCCAACCCACATCTGTGGCTATGCCATGGGATTTCTCTCCTTAGTTATGCCCAGGAAGGAGGATGGAGAGGGAAACATTGGCAGCAGGATGTGCGAAAGGTGCCCATATCAAATATGCAAAATTGTTCCCCCAGGATTTCCCTTCAAAGGGGTCATATTGTTGTTAAATGGCTTGTTAAATAGGATTTAAATGGCTTGTTAAATGGGGTCTCCAGCTGGGTGGCTGTTAGTGGGTAGACTGGTCCAATTATTCTGGATATGACCTCTTCCTGCAGCAGTCCTGCCCTGTCTAATGCTGGTATTTCAGCAAAATTCACTTTTGCAAGAATGTTATTCTAGCCTAGGATCTGGGCCAGGCCTTTATTTCTGTTAATTACAGATCAGTCATTCTTTTTCTTTTCTAAATGTTGAAAAAATGCGTTTTATGTGCAAGAATGCCTGATAAGTGATACACCCACAGGAACATTATATTTTTCTAACATCCGCCTCTGTGTTCTTTCTCTAATTTCCCTGCCACTGTCTTTGTAGAGGATCTGTCTCCTCTCCCTAGCGCTGTTCCCTGCCTTTTAGATGTTTTCTTTCTCATCAGCCACCCTTAATTCCTACCACTGGCACATCACAGATTATTGCCTTTTAGTGCTTTATCAGTTGTGAATGTGTGAATGTGAATTTTCTCTTTATTTTAGTCATTCTGTGAAAATCTTCTCTAGAGGCTTAACTGTAAAACTTCCCTTGTTACCGCGTGAGTGGGCTCAGGAAGTGTGGTGGTCCTGGTGAGACCGGAGCAGTGCCAAGAGTAGCACAACAGGAGCACCACAGGTACCATCTAGCCTGTTTCAGCACTGAATCCTATTCTTAAAGCCTCTTTGGAGTTTTTTCTGTGAAGTGCCTTCATGATGCCTCTTGTTTATTTCAAAATAACACCAAGGCTGAGCCCCTCAGCCATTTTAATAAGGCTTTTAAGAGCGCTGAAGTTAACGCCTGGATTTTCTAAATTACACTGAGACAATAGCAGGAGGCTCCATGCATTAAAACAATGGTCTGACAGTCTGAGCTGGATTTATACTGGTGAAGATGTTGTGTGTCAGCACTGGTGGCCCTGACTCATCCAGTCCCCTTAAGGATAATCTTGGAGGCTTTGGGCAACATTTTCAAAGTGCCTCCGTAGGCAGAGAGCTCGCATCCCCTCATTGTCACTGCGATTTAAAACCTCAAAGTGCCAAAGTCACTATGCACAATGACTGTACTACGTAAGTCACAGTGTATGAAGTGCTTGTTGCCCTTTCTCTGTGACTGTGCATTATGGTGCGTGGGCTCTCCCAGAGTGTGTGCATTTGGTTCAGGAATGTGATGCTGAAATCTAAGCAAGCATTGAAGGAGGCCTGGTAGGAAAAAGGTTTCTTTTGTCTGGGAGCTGTTCCTCCTGCCGTACAGCTTCATGGGGACCAGCAGCCAAGCCGTTTCCTTGATGTGCTGAACCTGCCAGCACAAACTGAGCTGGTTTAATGCAGCGCAAAGCCCCCTTGATGGAAACAGATCAGGAGGGAACTGGGGCACTAGATGCAGATTTTCACACTTCTACTGCTTGTGTTGAAGCATAGGTTTGTTTCTTAGGCTTGCCAAACCAGCAGAAGTGTTGTTTCCTCCCCAGGAAGTCTGCTGAGGAACAAGCTAACGGCTCATCTTCAGTCTTGTATCTAGTATCTTTTGTGTAACAACAGCATTTCCATTCAAAATACCCCCCTGTAACCTCTGTGGGGGAACCTCATCGGCCTGCGTGCCAAGACACCTGGGTGTTTAGCAGCTCTAGCTGGTCCTTCTTCGCTCTTCCTGCTCCACTTCTTCATAACAAGCCCACAACCTCACCAGAGAAGTACAGTTCACTTGCATTCATCCTGCCTGCCACTTCAGGCCTGAGACTTTATAGTTTCTTTGTGTTCTGTGTTTGAAAACCATCTTTTTCCAGATGCATTTCAGCCTGGAAGGTCTCACAACCCGTCGCTCCTGGGGACGGTGCCGCTGGGAGGAAGGGCCGCCGCAGGGCTGCCTGAGCTGTGCAGTCATGGCCTACTGGGCGCGTCTGGCCCGGGGCAGGCCATGAGCCAGCTCCTGACCCAGCACCTCGCCACGGCAGCAGATGGGCCACAGCAAAGGCTGCCAAAAAATGACAGATGAACGTGAAACCTATTTTCTGGAGAAAGAACTCACACCTGGGGCTAGAAGCACGGCTGTCCTTCTTGGCTGTTTGTGGCTGTGACGAAGGAGCCACTGCCCACCACACACCTGACTGAACTTAGCCATTGCCCAGCAGTGACAGTACTAGTCACTTTTTTCCCTCTTGGTTTATCTGGGTTGCAGAAGGGTGCTCTAATAAATTCTTCACAGGGCTCTGTGAGTTTTCTGTGGGAAGTCTTGCATCTGGCTGTAGTGAGCTGCTGTGGCCTGGCTGAGCATGGTATGAAGAGATCAACAGAGCGTGGAAAACTCCCGAGAGCTTCTAGGAGGGGACGGGACACTACTGCCTCACATCAGGTGTGAACAGAGCCTTAAAGAGCTTTTGGCTTCTCTATTGTCTGTATGTGGTATCCATGTCTCATAGCTGACGACAGGCTGGGGATAACTGGCGCTTGGCCGAGGTGATAGCAGCACCAGAGATGAATATGATGCATGGAATCATCTCCGGAGTCAATAACAAGTAAGATCACACAAGTTCTTGAAATAGCCTTCC
This sequence comes from Cygnus olor, assembly GCF_009769625.2. Lineage (NCBI taxonomy): Eukaryota > Metazoa > Chordata > Aves > Anseriformes > Anatidae > Cygnus > Cygnus olor. The sequence goes on from NC_049175.1 coordinate 32,013,504, forward strand.
TTGGTTTTGTGTTAGGGCATTCAGGAGAGTCTCAGCCAAGGGTAGATTATGGGAACTTGGAAACTTCCTCACTTGACTGACCAACACCCTGCCTATGGGATATGAAGAGCTCTCTATGGGACACAGGATGCTAATAAAGGATGAACAAGAAGTTAATGGGAGTACAATTATGTGGGCCTGCAGGGTTTCACGTACACATGCTATGAGAAGAGTATTTGTGTGGCTAGGGAAATGTATCAGAAAGCTTTAGACATACATTGCTGCACTAGTTCTTTAGGCCTTCCCCCCTGAAGCAAGGCTGAAGGATGTGGAAGGGGCAGTGCCGTCTGGAAAGCAAGCCCTTGGACAGGGAGTAACTGGTAATCCATCTTTTGCTTTGAGCTGTGCTTTCCAGCAAAGTAGGCACCTCAACTGTACTGTTTCCCTTTGCCTTTTTGAGCACTGAACTCGCGGACATGGCTGTGTCCCTTTCTTGGTGGTATTTGAAGTGCCACAATTGTTAGGGTGTCCTGGACGAGGTGGGTTATGAGAATGCTTGGAAATACCCAATACATGTGTATTTGATTCTGTGGAGAGACACATCTTGAAGTACTATAAATCTCACTTTCTGAGACAGCTATTTCTTGGCTGCACAATGCTGCACTTCTCTCTTTGATTTATGGCAACAGTAGAGAATGATTCTTAATTTAAACATCTGGTTTCAGAAGGCCTGAAAAATTCATGTGATTAACAGAAAGGTTTTTCTTGATCAATGTCCACTAGCCCCTGAGCAGTGTTCAGGTGGCCAGCTCTGCCGTTTGAAGCTTGCTGTTCTACATAGTGGTCTTTGCTCCGCAGCGGGCACATCTCATGTCACTGCTCAGGGTGTCGTGAGAAGCTGGGGCCACTCCAGCCCTACAGGGAATGTCCTACACTGTCCTGTGATGCAGAAATGAGAGAACCAGAATTCAAAAAGTATAACCTGGTGAATTAAGTTACTTGACTATGTGACTTTCTAAATTTCCAAGGAACCCATTTGACACCACATCCTTCTAACTATCACGGTCTGCATCTGTCATGTCCATGGCAATGCTGACAAACAGGATCTCACCTACAGCTGAGTTTTTTCTTAAAGGAGGAGAATGTGCAGAAGGGTACAAAGAGGATTCAAAGCTTCCCCTCCCTGGATCTACTTAGTGTAGGGCCAACCCTATGGAAGAAGAACACAGGCTGCTCTACTAAGACATGCTGGAGCAGCTGAGGTGCAAGGAGAGAGAGTGGTAAGGAGATGACGATGTGCTGCTATGAAGGCTCCGTGCCCTCCTAAGCTGGCCGTATGTGAGCTAGATTTTTCCACTATGAGGCAAGCCAGCGTTTGGGCAGCCCTGTTCCGGTGCAGCGGTACACAGCCTGCCCTGCTTCAGGGGATGGTCTGGCCCTGAATTTTGAAATGTTAAAAACATTCCTCTTTTACTTCTGTCACTGTTCAATATTATGGGGAAAGATGTTATCACAGCTAATCCGTGCGGTGTCTGTGGAATTTCTTGGCCTGTGAGGATTTATATTGCATTCATGTATTCCATGAATTGGGCACAGGTTTTGCTTCCGACAGCAGCAGTTTTTTCAAGGGCATCCCAATAAGATGAAAGTGTGGTCACTGACAGAAACCGCAGTGTCAGACTACGGGCTTGAGGATGTTTTGGATGGCTCTGTATTTTAATTCTTGATTTCCCCTGGCACCTAGACAACCAGCAATTTATGTGAAATCCTAAGGGGAGGAAAAAAAAAAAAAAAAAGAGAACTGAAGGAAATGCCTTAATTTAATTGATCGGAATATTTTGGAAATTCATATGTGCCTTTTGAAAAAGGTAATTAGAGAATAGAAAAAATACTGCATAAAATCATACTGAAGCTTTAGTATCATATTTTTCCTCATTTTTCAGCCTTCCAAACATATTTCAATATGCTGAGAAGAATAAATCGATACTTACATTTGGAAAAAAATAATACTTAAGAATACTCAACCTGTGGAATTCCCTGCTGCAGCTTTTTGGAGGGGAGTCTTTTTTTTTTTTTTTTTTTTTTTCAGGGAGATTGTGAAAAACCTTGGTAATATTGCAGTCTACAAAGTTTGTAGTTTTGCATAGGAAGAGCAAGAAAATGCAATAGCCTACTTTAGGATATGGTTGGTCATTTGTCTCTTCTCCAGCTTCATATTAAACACTTCAGTAGGTTTCTTCAAATGCTGTTTTCCAAAGTATCGAGCAGAAGCAATGAACTAACGTAACCAAGGCTGAGAAATCTTATGTGAGTCGTCTAAAAACCACATCAGCATTGTTTTATGTATATCATAGCTGATCATTGTTTGAACACACCTGCTGTATCTTGTCTAGGCTGGAGGAAACAGGGAAACATGGAGGCTCTGGGCTGTAGGTTAGTATCTTCTTTCTTCCTTTGCAATGGCAAAACATTTTTGAATGAGCTTTGACCCTGAAGCAGGCTGAGCTTGAAATGGCCTTTCTGTCCATTCATACTTCATTCACAATGTTTACTTTCTGTCTAAACAAGTGGGTTTTTTTGGTGCTTTGTGGAATCTGGTTCGTCCATGAGCCCATACCCCAGCCCTCCTTCCCAGTCCTCCCAGCCCTTGTCAGCAGGGAGGCTGGCGGTGCTGGTGTGTCACGTCAGAAAGGCTGGGAGGTCAGGCTGAGGACTCACCTTTCATCTGCATGTCCTCGCTCAGGGTTTAAATCACCAATATTTCTTAAATTCTGTAATGCGATAAGCTGTGTACACAAACAGGCACCACTCGCTTCAGCGGTCCTACCCAGGCCTTGTGTACTGAAGTTTCCAGCATGATGCTGCGCCACGTACAGCAGTCAGGCCAGGAACATCGCTACCTGTGTTTGTTTGCATTGTGACAGCATTCCCTTCCCTCCAGATTTTGCTACAGAAAACTAGGATTTAGCTATTACACATGCATCTCTTCAAATGCATGTTGTCTCTTGCTTGCCACCAAAACTTGCTAATAATGTGCAGTCATTATTGCCTTACAGATATAATGTCTGTAAAGGTGGTAAGTGGTAGAGAGAAGGTGAGGCAAACCCAACCAATACGTTGCAGAGCAGCACGAAAATGTAAAACGGTATCGTGTATGAGAGCACAGAAAGCTTACACACAAAATTACGTTTTGATAATCCTATTTAAATGTTCACTGTAGTGTAATCAGATGTGTGCCGTCGCTCTGTTGCGGCTGTAGCGCTGTCTGTAACAAGCAGCAGCTTTTCTCAAGAGACCAGCGTTCGTGCAGAGGGCTGCATCCCTCAGGTGTGCTCCTGAGCATGCTGGGGTCTGTCTGAACCGGGGACCTGGAGGTCGCCTCCCAGCTCCTGGTGCCAGCGGAGGCAGGTGCTCAGGCAGGGGGGCTGCGGTGTGCCCTGGCTGCGAGCACCTCGGGGCCACTCGCTTGCTGTGGAGACACAGTGACATGCCGTGCTCTTCTGCCACTGCAAAGATCAGATATTGCCGACACCCAAAGTGGAAGTTTTGGGCTAAAACTGAATGGTGACAGCCTGAGTTGTGCTCAGGTTACCTTGAGCCTTCAGCCCACAATTTCCCATCTTTGACAGACAAAGGGAAGACTGAGAAACCCCACTGCAGGGGCAGGCGCGCTGGCAGGCGAGACTGCTTTCCCTTTGTGCGATGCAGCGGTCCCTGACCCAGCGCCGACCAGGTTTGCTGCAGACCTGTACCAGCAGTGCCACGTCAGAGTGGCATTGTGCCCGGGCTAGTCCACGGGGGCTCTGAGCTGGCCACGAGCTGGCCAGCTTGTAGCGGCTGCCCACCTGGGGAGCTGCAGCATCTCACCCATGCTGCGCTATGTGCTTTGGTGTACGGCTCCCACAGAGCTAATCTGAAGCACTACACTGAGCCACATAGATGTGCCTATTTTTTCTCTCACTAAAGCAGTGATTAAGACTGGCCATGCCTCCCTCCCACCCCCCCTCCCACCCCCCCCCCAGTCTTACCCAGGGGTCCGTATTGCTTAAAATCTGTACCACGAGTAGGTTTTTTATGAGCTCCTCTGAGCCCCCAGGTTTGACATGTCAGGCAGGGCTGCTGTGAGCGACTCCCCTCCGACACAAGCCTTTTACATCTGGCCTGATTTTTCAGATAATGGTGGTTTTTGTCTTGCCCTTACAATCGGGAGGGGTTAACAGCGGAGAGCCCTGTGTGAGGCGGATTTCAGATAGCCAGGACTCAGCAGCTGAATCTGTGTAATAATCCCACCGGCTTTAATCAGGAGAGGAGGCTGTGAGAGGCTTGTGAATTCCTACAGCAAAATTCCCCATTCTCATTCACGTAGCGGCTCTTGCCTCCAATGTGCTTATCTCCCTACGTGTGCAGAGCCCTTGACGTCAATGGAAGATGCGCTCTTTCAGGGAGAGCAGAAGACTGAGGTCACAAACTGCCCTGCGAAACAGAGAATAATATCCCTCGCGGTGAGGCGAGAAAGCTCTACTCTTTAGCGCAAAAGGAAAAAAAGACTTGAAACAATGACACGCATAAAAAACCAAGGAGGTAGACTGCTTGCAGGAGATATATTTGGAGCTGCATCAGCAGGCTTTACAAGGATGCGACTCTGAGTTGCATTTCAAAATGTGCTGTTTGGCAGCCGCGAGCAGTGGGGAGGCTTTTCATTCATTCCACCTTGCAGCTCTTTAAAGGGACATCCATCAGCGCTGAACCCGAGCAGCAGGCAGTGCCTGCAGCACGCTGGGCTCGTAACCCCGGACATTTAAACCAGAAACCCGGAGGTCAGGCTCTGCAGTTCAGCCATCAGTGGCCTCGGTGATATTTATAGGTTGCATTACATTTACTGCAGCTTTTAGGAGTGAAAGGTACTCCACATGGTTAAATTATCAGAGGTTAAGCGTGACCAGTTGTATTTAACCTAATGATGGATGTAGCTATCTTGATTTTTTTCCTTATGTTTGAGATGACTGAGTATATAGGTTTAAGTATAACTGAAGAAAATATTTGGTTTGTTGTTACTACCACATTCCATTTATAAAGCTAGGTTTGGTTGAGGAAGTGCTTTGCAGAAATTAACATTTTCCCTAGTATAAACTTTGGAACAGCATCCTGCTCTTGCAACATGAAATACTGCTGTCTGCCTCAAAGAACTGTTTATTTCTTCTTGCAATAAAGAAAGCGAGTTCCTATTTCTGTGGGAAACTATCCTGCAGTCACTCTCCTCCTATTGCTCTGCAAACGAGCTTTGTAATTGCACAGAAATATACCATAGCTCACTGAGGCCGGAACCAAAAGAAGTGACCAAAGCTAAAAGCGGCGCTCCTCAGGACTCCCCACGGCGCTGCAAGATGGATGTCTCCTGGGGGATGGCTTCTTCTCTGGGGCTGGGAGGTGATCAGCACCTGGCTAATGTGAAGCCTACTGCATAAACCGATAGCTTGTATGACTTTTATCCTGTCTCATGATGCTGCAGAGGCTGTTACTATTCACCATCTACCTTCTCAAAATACAATTGGAGAAACAAATCCCTCTTGTGGGGAGCGCCCAAGGGTGAAGCCATAACGATGTGTGCTCTCCACAAGCCCTGATGGCTGGTGCTGCTGTTCCACTTGGGGCTGCTGGGCTAAGCAAAACCAAACCCCCTTCTGATTTAATTTACAGGTTGGCCAAGCCACACTGAGTGGCTGCTTTCATTCAGCTTTACAAAAGGATGGATGGGGCTGGGACGGGAGACTCACAGGAAAAGCAGCAACAGGGAAGGAAGGGACGTGCTGGCAGAACACCCCCGGGGCAGATAGCAAGTCCCAGCTACTGGTGTGGTCCCTGTTGCTTACAAACTGCAAACAGCTGGGACATTTACTGAATTGGTGGCTGTGATGCAGTGTGAGATGCAGACAGGTATTTCTCTCCCCCTCTCCCCCAGTGAATTGTCAGACAGGTGACTCATGACAATTATTAAGAACAATTGGCACAAGACTGCTCCTGAATGCAGTTAAATATTAATTTAAGGCCCTTGGATTGAAATCTTCCTTTTTTGTTTTGTTTTGTTTATTTTTTCTTTTCATTGGTGAATTAAGTGACATACACCAAAGGTCTGTATGCATGACAGTGTAGATGTTGGGTAAGAGATCTGAAACATATAAATGTTATATTATCAAAACTCCAAGAACTTGCTGTACTTTCATTTGCATGCAAGCATTTTAGACTCCACACATAATGAGAGCACACTGCTAACTTTAGTGAAGCCCTTTATTAAGCTCATCTGATGGCTCATACTGCCTGCTATTGGTACTGTTTCATACATAGTAAGCGGTCTTCCTAAGCAAAAAAGAATATAGCAATCTAACTTGTGCCCAATGGGATATCCATCTTAGGTCTGACTCCAAGGAAGAAATTATGCTCTTATACTGATAATTGCTCATGCCTGGATTTGAGGATTACGGTCCTGTGATGCTGATGATTAGAACTGGTCTCCGCCTTTGTGCACAGATGCTCCCTGTGATCCACTTCAGTGTCTGCCTGGGATTTTCCAGATTGATTGCTCTTTGCCAATAGAAGAAGGCACAGTATCCAATTCTGCAAGAGCACTGCAGGCAGATAGGACCTGATTTAAATTCTGTAGAAGACAGGGGTTTGGGGAACACATCTGCTGGTATCTTCTGGGTAGCTTAAAGAAATATTCTTGGGTGTTTTGGTGGTTTTGAAATTGTGTGGGTCTTAAAAAACAGTATTCGGAAATAGTTTCAGAGAGTTCAGAAGTATTTAAAACATAAAAATTCACATAAAAAAAATTGAAAATGTTTACTTTGAACCGAAAGAACAGAGACAATTACTTTTTTTTCTCTTTAAAATATTTTGCCTGTGTTTCTTAACAAGAATGGTGACAAAGCAACATAATAAGTTATGCTCTATGCTTCGTCGCCTGTTTTCTCACCCTCAGCTTAAAAATAACGGCTCTGTAGCACCTTCTGTTTTCTTGTGACGTCTACACACTTTATGAATAATCTAATGCTGTACTTGATCCCCGATTGGGATTTTCCCGTCTTATACACTGTTGACTTAACCCTGCTTCCACAGAAGTCAAAAGCAAAACGCCCATTGATTTCACTGCAAGCAGATTTTGACTTTTCAGAAATGCTCAGCCATATGTGTTCTCATTTTGGAAGTATCATGTGGTTGCATTTGGCCCATGTCGTGTTTTAGTCACTCCAAAAGAACACTCAGAGCTCCAGCCTGTCCTCACCTGCCCTTGCGATTGCGAGATCTAAGGGCCTTGGGGAGGTTTCGAGGGCCAAAACCTTTGCTGTTGTCCTATTTTCTTGTGAGTTTTGTTTTGCTTTGTTTTGTTTTCTTCCCAAATTTCCCTAAAACATTCTAAGGCACAATGAAAGTAAACATTTCAAATTTGCTGTGAAAAATTAATTGGAGAAAAAAGGTTTGAACTCAGCCTATAAATTTCATTTGGTTAGAAATGACAGCAAAATTTGTATTTTATTCAGTATGATGTAATGCATGTAATGCAATATTTTAAAAGGGGTGAAAATAGTTTGGAATCAAAAAGTAAAGAGCACTCTATTTTAACCTTATGTAAAAGCTTTTCTTTTTTTTTAATAACATGTTATCAGAATTGACACGTCTGTGAAAAATTTATTTATGTGTGATTTGTATTTTCTAAAGGAAAAATGTCCCACAGAAAATTTCCATCTGGTTTTAATGCTTCCAGTCTTTAATGTATTTACACCCATCCATATCAAAGGGAGGCTTAGGAAATACTCTGGACTCATGTTATGTGCTAGGAATTGATTCAGGACAAGAGGAAGGGTTCTGACTTGGGATCTTCAGTAGGTTTAGCCAGGATGTATACCTGCAGTCACAGTTCATGGCCTGGTGTGATAATGTGAGGTTCAGCAGCTGTGAATGAGGATCACAGCCCATTAAATCTGACGTTCCCCAAGGGTAGTAGCTGCTGGCAGAGAGCTGGGAGAACAGACCGGTACCTGCTTCAGTCGGCTCACCTGAGCCCATCTGCGACCACAAGCTGGAGCCTGTGGTTTCACATGGTATTTATATAGCCTAATTCTGCCTAAAACCACACAAGAAATCTGTGCTTGAAGAAGGACTTAAAACTAATCCTCCCTGGGTCCAAGGTTAATGTCCTTTCCTCTGGATTATCTTTCCTAGTAGCATCCCTATCTTCCCATCTGCTTAGTCATCTGTAAGGTAAACTGAGCATGCTATGGAGAGCTTCTCTCTAGCAAACGGTATGAGCAAATTAAGGAGACAAATGCAATTAATCTGTGCTTTCTCCCACATTCCTTGTGCTGTGTCGTGCTGTCACTGTGCGCACGTGTGTTTTCCACTGTAGTCAGTGGGGGATTTGCATGGGACATGCTATGGCTTTTAAACATGTTTCCTGATCTAAACCTGCTTGTTACAGGACTTGCTGTCACCTATACATCCTTTCAAGTTTTCCATGACTTTATGAAAAGTGAACTGCTGTTTTCATGTCACAGGGTTGTCCTGGTTTAAACACACTGGTCTGAGCAACGTGAGTTGGAAAGGGAGTCAGCTTGTGACTTTGAGAATGTGCGAATCACCCAAAAGAAATTTGTCTCAGACATTTTTATGGTATTTCAGCTGAAGTTCCACGAAAAGTGCAAAAAATAACACTACTTCACCTAAAAACAAAGTCCCAAAACAAACAAACCCATAATAAATAAATGCTTGCCAACAGTCATAAAAATCTTAAACTGTGGTTTAATATCCTGTCTCTCTTTTGTCTTTGTGGAAAAGGTCATATAGATGAAAGACATCTGCTGTAGAATTTTCCTTGGATTTCAGGGCAAGACTAAGTCCTATTTTTGGCTTTATATTTTTGTTTTATTTTAGTTTATTTTTTTTTGTGTATAAGCAGATTGTCACAAATTCCTGCTATTCTGTTGTCTTAATGTGACAGCTCTTGAAGAGGATGAACAGTCTTGTGACCAGTGATTTCAAATGCCAGGCTCCATTCCTTATATTTTATTCTCCAGAAACTGCTGCATACCTATGTCAGTAATGGGTGGAAGAGGTCCAGACATGACAGAGTTCATTGGAGTGAGCTGGAGGTTTTGGCCAAAGCCAAGTCCCGGTGGTTCCTTACAGTGAAACTTTGGCCAGGTTGAAGTCAACCAACTCAGGATTTCTTATTTGAGGATGTGCCTCTCCTAGTGAATTTAAGTATAGCTGTGGCAGGAGGGTTGAGCACTGGCACACAGCTGCTCATACTATTAGTTGTTAAGATATTTTTTGGCATACTTTTGGCCTACACTGGGTCAGTGTAGGGCTTAGGCACTACCTGGAGCAGGGACTGTTCAATACAGGCCAGGGGCTGTTTCCAAAAACCCCACAGTTTTGTTTCCTGGTTGTTGGGGCCTGCATGCAGGAAATGAGACATCACCTCATCCTGACCAGAGGCCTACATGGCCTAGGCACCACAGTGCTGGTGCTGGTTGTGAGGGATTGTACTCTGTCCTGCTTGTCGAAGGTGTACGAGTATGCAGAAGGGAATTTAGGATTCATGGACCAGAGGAAGAGAGAGCAAGCGAGAGGGAACAGGAGTCCACAGCCCACTGCTGGAGGCATTTCCCTCAAACAAGGGGGAGGAACAGGCTCCGGGCCCTTGCCACAAGTTGCTTCAAGGAGCCAGAAGGGTGCGGGAGGTAGCCGCTCCGCTTGTGGGAGACAAAAGTGGTATCAAAGGCTGGTGGGTTTTCATATTCAAGAGTTTTGAGGTGAAAAGAGGATGAACCTGGAAAACAGGAATAAGGAGCTAATGCTGGATATGGTAGAGATACAGAGCTGGGGATGACAGAAACAAGAGACAGCAGGGCGAAAGTGAAGGAGAACAACCGGTCTGACTCGCCTTTATTCTTCAATTGTCTTTCGGTCATCATGTTTTTATTAAATCTATTTGAAATCTAGTCAGCTCTGGACAACAGTGCATTTATAATCCTTTATTTTTCCTGGCAACTTTTCATGGTTTTGCAGTAATACCACCCCGTTTTGAAAAACGGGTCTTTCTTCCCCAGAAAGCAGTTGTGCTGGTGAGTGGGGAGACTGTGACACTCTGGAGGCCCTGGATGAACCGGGATGAGCTCCTGGCCCTTGCTGGAAGCCAAGGCAGCATCCCCAGTGACAGAAAGGGACAAAGGATGTCACGGGGCATGCTTGTGGCTGCAGTGTTGGGGACTCTTTGGGGATGGGCCCCGTGTTTATGCACTGCCCGAACAAAAAAAAAAAAAAAAAAAAAGAAAAAAAATCCTGAACCTGTTGGCTTGCAGGTGCTGCAGGGAAGCAGGTGTTACACACGTCGTCCTGTGACCAGCAGTAGAGATGTCAGTGCCACTGGATTTTCCAGTGCCTGATGAAGCGGGAGGGTTTTCTGGAGCCCCTGCTCTGCACACACACCTGCATGTGCACGGCATGCACGAAACCCTCTGCTTTTTCTCTGCAAAGCTGGGCTGCTCAAAACAGAGTAAACAAAGTTAAGTAAAGAATACTTTTCCCTCTGACATCTAGCAGTGCTCTTTATCTTAGCATCTCTGACAATATCAACCGGGAAACTTTTCAAGAAGAATGGGTCTGTTTTTATTTTGTTTTTTTCTAATTAACATCATGCATTTAAACTGTCTGTGATAATTTCCTTTCCCAGTTGTACATGTGGAGTGTCTCAACAGGACTGTAAAAGTCACAGTAATTTATCTGAGGACAAAATTCATCTTTAAGCTGGAAAAGATTTTGCTATTTTTGTTTGCAAAATGCTTCTGGGTCCTAAAGTAGAGGGCACTGTTGAAGAGCCAAGAGATGTGTTGATTTTATTATTTTTATTAATATACTTTCAAAGCAATTCAGAAATACTTCACTTGGTACCTGAAGCCAAGACAGCAAAGTGCAAACTGCTTTGTCATTTAATAACATGGAAAATGTGAAACAAAGTAGATGTACCTTCTACTTTTTTGTTTGGTTTTGTTTTTCCCCATCTTTGCTTCTCTACTTCTGGAAGGTAAACTTTTTTTTTTTATATATATAATTGAGAACATTCCCTGTTTAAGCATAAATGCAAATAGTTTATTTTTATTTTTGCTATAGCTCTAAGCACTCTTCCACATCTCCCATGTTATTCTCCCATGAAAAGCTTCCATACCAGGAAGTCTTAGGAATCAGCACTTACTGCAGAAACAATCTACACTTATAATTCTGTGCAGAGGGGACGCCCAAGTTAGGCTTTTTTTCTCGCCCTCTCTCAAGGGGCTTGTTTAAGGGATTGCTGGCATGCATGGCTCCCGCTGACATCAGCTGGAGCTGTAGGTACTTGACATAGCTGGACTTGAGGCTATTATGGTTGAGAACTAGTCCGGCTCTTGAGACACCAGTCAGGCTGTAGGGCAATCATTGGCTGCATTTCAGGAGGATTAAATATACAAAAGCATGGAAAATATCTGAAATTCCAGGTATAGTAAGGCTGAAAGCCTAGTGTTCAGCTTGCAAGAAATGCCATGTCTTCTTGCCTATGAGCCACTTGTGTGTGTACTAGGGGTGGACGGGGAGGATGGAATCTAGCCATTCCATCCAGTACAGAAGACACAATGGGGACAACCCTGATTTCACCTTCCACAGCTGACTCCTCACATGCACTCTTGCTGCGTGCTTCTAGGAGCTCACAGAGGTCAAGCTCAGCCTTGCTGTGCAAGTGCCGTGCATGCCCGCAGGCAGCAGGAGAGCCTGAGCCTCAGGAGCAAGGGCAGCCTGAACTCCAGGCTCCCTGCCTTGGGACGTTTCGGGGTATCTTTCCCATAAGCACTGTTTTCAGTTGGGGTCCTGGATTTGGTGTCATTTAGAAATGTAATTTAACATGTTAACCCAGATAAAATTATTTCTGTCTTCCCCCTTACGGAGATGCTTTATAAATATTGAGTTATACAGGAAGCAAATCCTCTAGTTATCAGATTGTTCTGTAGTCACTTCTCTTTTCCTGAAAAGCATAATGGTGAACTTTATCAGTGCTCAGTCATTCGTTTCCTATTAAACACAAGTGATTAAGATGCTGTTTGGCTCACTGGGAAGAGTTACTGACCTGTTTTGTCTGTAAACACAGCTTTAAATTAGGAGACACCTGAAACTGGTAGGAAGTGAGCTTTAATTTCTTTCGAGTTCCGTAAGCACAGGTTGTAGATTCCCCATGGGATGTGGTAAATAGCCATCACTGAAATAATATTAATTACATTGTCTCCCAGAGCGGTCCCAGGAGGTGCTAAAATAGCACATGCGCCACTTGGACTTAGATGCCTCCCCACGAAGATCAGTGTTTGCTGCTGCGTTGCTTTGCCCAGTACGGAGCATGCTATGTCTCTGGGGGAGCTGAATGAGATAAGGAGGCTTGGATTTTCTGTGTAATTGTTGGGGTTTTGCTCTTGTGAGTTTAAAAACAGGAATACCATCTAAATCAATAGCTGAATTTCTCTTTCTTCCCTGACACTCTGGAAGGAATAAAAATAACAAGCCAAAACATGGGTCTTCAAAAACACGTGAAAAGAAAATGTCTCCTGCAGCAGAGGTTGTGCCTTCCTGTAGGTATGTTGAGCTACCATACTGAGGCTGTCAGTGCTGCACAAGCAGCCGTTACCCTGTTTATCAGAAGCGTGCTCTGTACATCCATCTCTATGCCTGCTCACATACCAGCATCGCAGTGGTGCGCTGCTCTGTGTTATAACAGCACCTGGCAGTATAATTTGTACGACCACCAGCATCACAGGTGGTGGGGTCTGCACCCTGCCCACCTGCCCTTTCTGAAACAGCGCAGGGACTGCAGCTCAGGCGTTAGTTGCAGAAGCACCCTGTTAATTTTGCTCAGCGCGTGGGTGCTGGGCACAGTGGGGCTGGTGGGGCTGTCCTGCTGCGGGCAGGTGGCACGTACCTACCTGCAAGTCCGACCAGGACTTACGCTGCAGATGTCAGGCAGACTGTAACCGCAGAGCCAGACACTTCCCTTAGCCCTTTAGGACCATGTTAAGTCTTAGGGGAGAGTGTTTAGCCCTGCAGACCCCACAGCCTTTCTCCTTTGGGTGTTGACGAGCAGCAGAAGTGAGAAGCAAGCACATACGCTGTTCAATGATGGCTTGCCACTAACTTCTCCGTCATTAATTGAAGCTCACCAAGCGGGATTCACGCGGGATGTAAGTACGCCAGCTCTGGAGCTAGAATCGACTCTGACCCGATAATCAGACTTCTCCATCTGGCCTAGAAAAACATGAACCTAGTGGTTTGTTAGGGATGTGCTAGCAGACACTTAAAGGCAGCAACACTAAAGGCACCATTATAATTAGCTCAGTCAGAGGCCGAGCACACAGATTTACTTGAAAACCAGTGTGTCTGTTCACTGGTCGATGTGACCTCTCTGGAAATACACTGCAGAAAGAATATTTAGAATTTGCTCCTTTAATTCAGTGTTATACATACTTGTTGACCGTGTTACGTATTACAGATATTAATTAAAGACATCGACATGTACCATAATGAGGGGAATGGCTTACGTTGTAGGGAGTGACTTTATGGGTCTCAGAAACTGGCTGCTAGGTTGATACTGTATTTTCAGCATTCAGAAAGCTCCTGTTCCTTGTTTATGTAGCTTAAATTAAACACCAGAAGGGTTTGCATATATTTGGATGAGTGGGAAAAGATGTGCCCTTCGATCAATTTCACAAGAGCTCAACACTAACATCAGCACCTGAAAACAAAGGGAAGCTTTCATGTTTATTTCTATAGCTCCACACTAAGATCGAAATTGAAATGAGATTGAGCAACAAAAAGCAAGTCAGTAAGCAGACCTCATTCTTACTGTGGAAGTTGTTTCAATAGAAAATTGTTAGCCAGCTTCACAAGATGTCACAAGCTGGATAAAACTGCTCCCCTAGTATTTCCCATTTTTGTTTTTCCTCCCACGATGACACTTATTACGCAAAAATGGGTTGCTGAACAGGGGGTATACAGGACAATGAAAAAGGAACTTTTTCTGCATGAGGAAAATGCAAAGAAAAATTTTGCTTTTTGTAATACATTTTAGCATTTTATTTATTTTTTTTTCTAGCACTAAATTTGCCTTCAAAGCAGGCAGAAACAAGCTCGGGCTGATTTTTATGGCACAACTCACACTCCTCCAATTTAATTTTTTTTACACTTGTTTATGTATTAAGATCTGGATCTGATATTAAATATATATATGTATATTCTTTCTTTCCAATGTGAGCAGGACAATCAGTGGCTGCAAGGCTGGGCCCGGGAGGTTCAGTCTTGGGCTGGAGTCAGCAGCAGTTTTCTCCATTGCTTTGTATGGGAAGGGGCTCTGACCCTCACCTGTCTGCTGGGCTGGCGCTGGCAGCAATCTCAGCTTCAGCCATCAAAACATTCCTTTGTGGCCAACTGCCCTTCTGCTTTCTCTGAAAAATCTGGTGTCAGTTTTAACAAGAGGGGAAAACAGACATTCGTCACCATTAATTTGACGGACAATTAAGCCCAGTGATCTCTGACCTCATGCCATTAGTGGCTTTCAGAGCCAGGGTAAGACCCCATAGATATCTGCTCTCTGTCATTCCCTGTGAGCTGCCCGGGTATTTTATTTTCTCCAAGGCTTAGCTTCTGCCCACCACCTGCCAGATGTATATGCTTCGTAATAAAAATTGGTAATAATCTGTCCCAGGCAGTGACATTAATCTCTGAGGAAGGATAACAGCAAGCAAAGGCAACAGCTGGCTGTCAGGAAGGCATGTGAGCAGGAATTATGCATTTATTTAGATATTTGTACATATTAGCAGTGTCTGTCCTTGGCTGCAGCTGATGGTGGTGCGTTGGGCTAGCTTGGGCATCAGGCCCTGCCCTTAGCCAGGGCCGAGGTGTTCGCACCGGGAGGTGTGGGTGCAGTGGGGTCACTGCATGGTGATTTTTGTCTCTTCTTCCACCTTCTCCTGGGCCATGACAGGATCGTGGCCTTGCTCTCTGCTGGATTCCCTGGTGGTCAGCCCACCCTGCCAGGTCAGCTATGACCATCGCAGGCCACCAAATTGAGTTGGCAGCATGTGGTCACTCTGGGAGCAGAAAAGGCATAGAAACAAGTCAAAACTAACACCCAGCCTCATGGTCGTGCTGGCTAGAGAGGGCTACTCAGCCATAAGCCCCGTGCTGTGCCCCTCTGGTGCTGGGACCCGTGACCCGCAGAGCCCCGGCCTGCTGGCAGCTCCACCACGCAGGGGCCCTCAGGCAGGGCACATCCCAGCACAAAACACGAAGCCCATACTTAGCAGCTTCTCTTGTTCCTCGTCACATGCATCCACTCAGCTCCTGGCAGCCCTTGGGCCAAACCAGTCCCTCGCTCTAATTCTGGCCCCGGGGCTGCAGGGAGTGCAAGTGGAGGGCAGGACTTTGTGGGCCACAAGGAAATAGTTAATCCATCCCTGGCACAAAGCTGCTGTTTGTGTTTATTAAAGTGGGGCTTACCACCGCCAGCTCTTGGGGAGGGTGGTGGTGGCTGAGAGAGGAGAGACGAGAGCGGGCCAGCTGCTTGCATCATCTGACGCTTACGCCATGCAGCCTTCCAGCCTCATTTTTCAGCCGCCGCTTTCGAAGCACCTCATTAGCTAATCGGAGGAACCCTCTGCCTGTGCTTTACAACAAGTTTCCTCTTTTTTTTCGTCTCCTACCTCCTAATTTTCCCTTTTTATTTCTGCTTTTCTCCTTGAGGCCGTCAGCCGGTAGCTATAGTAACCCCGTGCACGAGTGGCTGTGCCGCACCGCTCCCACGGACCCCCCTGCAGGGCCCTGCCGGGCTTTCACACCCCGCAGAGCCATGGCACCCAGCGAAATGGGGCTTTCTCTGAACACCAGGGACACTTCCTAGCTTGGGAGCCGTCTCCATCCCGCGAGCTATTTGCAGCTGCAGCCCGCGTGATATTGTGGCAGAACGCATGAGTCACTGGCAGAGCAATCTGTTACATCAGATAATCACAGATTACCTCCATTAACCTGAATCCCTTCTGTAACCTTTTCCAATAATGATCCTAAATGCTGACGCATGCAGTTGTGTTACCATAATGTCTTGGGCTGTCAGTGATTTTTGAGGACAACGTTTTCTGTGATTTCAGGGGCGGTTTTGCAGGGTGTGTCGGATCTCCACAGAAAGAAGTTGTCGGCGCGTTGCTGCTGGACGGGATGGTGGGGCCAAAGCCAGGCATTGTAGCTATGGGGAACAATAGAGGAGAGATTCACAGCCAACCCTCTTTGCTTGTATTTGCCCCCCGCTCCCCTCTCCCTATGGTCTTTCATCCTTCAGCCCTCTCATTCTCCTAACATCAGCCACGCCACGAACTCCTGCAGTGCTGCGACCTCAGCCTCCATCCACACCAGCCCTGTGCATGCCTGTCCACCCTTGTCCTGCTGTCCAGTTAATACCTCTTTCCTCCAAAGCCAAAGCACGTGCTAGTGCCCTTTCCCCTCTGTCAACCCATGGCTACCACTGGCAGATGCTCACTAAAACCAGCCATTTTGGGGTGGTTTCTCCTCCCTCTCCATATTTCTTCTGTGGATTGTGTGAAGCCTCATCATGTATCAAGGTGAGAACCTGAGGTGGTATTCCATAGGAGAGCCAAGAATGTGGCCAGGGCTGTTATCTGCTTTTGTGGTAAAGAAAAATGTGGTGGACCCTGACCCCCACTAGAAAGTGACCCGATCTAGGACACATTATGATTTTCTACTTTTCTTCCTGGCTGACTTTGGAGGCAAAAATGCTGAAGTGTCCTGATGAGATGTTCGTCCAAAACAATTCTGGTGGTATAGCTGGTACACATGTTCTCAGGAGCTTCCCAGCATAATTTTCACGGCTTCTAGCTTGTTTACATCAAATGTCTGAAAAGTTTGGAGAGAAGGGTGGATCCAGCCAGACGTCATTGGAAGGGCCAGGGAAGGACAGTTCTTATGGCTAACGGGCTCTTTCTGCACTGTCAGAATGATGTGTGGTCCTCTGGGCCACTGCAAAAATACCAAAATCCTACAAGATCAAAGGGTACTGGGCACTCCTAGTGCCTTCCCATTCGAGCATCTGCATCAGCGCCTTTGCTGGAGCAGGGTCCCTGGTGGGATTAAATGTGGGAGGAGAGCTTGTGGGATTGCAGTGATTTGGTGGAGTATTTGTATGCACAGGCAGCACAAAGGGGCTGCAGCATCACTCAAATCAGGCTCTGGGTAGCTGTGACCTGTGTGTAGCATCTCTAAATGTTTGGGGTCTGCATGTCTGCCTGCCAGAGTGCAGGACTGCGTGCCTTCAGGTGCAGCATCTGGATAGGTGAGGGACTTACTCGTCTGCCTCCTTCACGGAGCCTCCACACTGTTTCTTACTCTCTGTTCTGGTGGTTGTTTTCCTGACTCAGAAGTAAGCCATCTAAACTGAAAGAGCATGCTGTTATTTATGTATGGAAAGCAAAACACATCTGGATTTCTGAGTTCTTATCAGAGCAACTCAAAGCTCTACCAATTCCACCAATTAGGTGGAACTAATAAATCAGTCAGGCCTAATAAAACAGCCCGTCTCAAATCATTAATTTTTCATGATGTTTACTAAAATTCTTTTCTTTAGCCCTGTTAGTAAGTTTATTTAGGTGAGGACTGAAACCAGAAAAGAACGTAATTCTGATCCTGGCTACAGTCTGATGATAGGAACACACTTGAATTCTCACCTCCCATCCAGCTGGATCTCCTCCCCACAGTTCAGAAATATTCCTTATAAAACTAAAATGTCAGGAACACAGAGGCTAAGTTCTTTTTTTAGAGACTGCAGAACTATTTGCAGGAAAAGAAAACCACACAGCTCTTTGACAGGGACAGAGCAAACCCACATCACTCAATGCCTGGGGCTGGGTTTTCAAGTGTTCTCCCCTTAGAACGAGCACCAGAGTTTTCAGAAGAACCAGGCCCCAAATATTTGCCTATACCAGGTCCAGATTTCCTCGTGTGTTCCTCCTGCCCATCTTGTTGGGCTGCCCATTTTGCCAGGGGGTCATTAAACATCTGAATTGCAAAACGTGGAGCAGCGAGTCTGCAGAGCTTGTTCAATCTCCTGGTCAGCTCCATGTCTGGCTAAGATCTGCAACTTGGCTTTAGAGGCCAGCCCTAAGAGTGTTGAGTTTGTTCGAGGAGCACCACTGAATCCCGGAATACCATACATGTTCCTGGGAAATCTACGTGGGCAATGGGCTGTACGTGGAGTATATGTGGGTCATGAGTTGCCTTTACCAGTTTGGGCTTTGAGGCTTTGAGGCTTTGGTTAGCAGCTTCCATACACGTTGCTAAAACAGGATAATAAATATACAGAATGGGTCATAAGTTTAAAAAGCCATTGCTTAAGGAGCAGTTCCTTCCTGGAAAGATGTTATCAAGCCCTATTCAAGCAGGCTTTCTGGAGCTGGGATTTGCATTCTTTCTTTGGAAGAATGGGAAACAGGTCTCCTACAGTCAATGTCAATTACAGCTGTGCAAATTAACTTAAGGGAACCAGTAAGGAATGTAGAATTCAGATTCACTCGAGCATTCAGATATGGGAAGGCCACATTCTTGTTTAATTCTCATGTGCTTCAAAACATGAGATGGGTGAGAACATTTCTGACAAAAGAATCTTCCTTTCTGAGAACTGCGTTTTGTCAAAAATGAAAGGGTTTGCAGGAAAGTGTCTACTTAAAAGAAAAAAGGATTTGCTTTTTCTATCTTCTTTTTGACAATATAGAAACATCACTTTAACAAAGTAAAGAATGTCAATTTACCTTACCCATTTTGTTCCAATGATATAATATATCTTAATACTCTATTTGATATGTTCTATGATAATGTTTTGACGTTAGAGAACTGAGATGACTCAATGTTATCAAAATGAAATGGTTTAATGTCTTTGAATCAGAATTTTCTAGAACTTTGAAATACTGACTCTCAGCTCCAGTTTGGAGAAAAATTCCACTAGGATACTGGCATTCTTAGAGGGTGGTAGCCCTTGCTCCCAACAGCTCTGTTTGAAAGGCTGGTCACACATGGTAATCATTGATACTGAAACGTTACAGACACATGTTATGTTACCTACATCATGGATGAACAAAACCTCTTAGTAGTCCCCAGGTTCAGATATCACAGCCCCTTCGTGTTCCTCCAGGAGAGGTCCAGAAGCAGCCTCCAAAGGAGCACAGTGGCTCCAGATTAATTTGTTGCATTGTCTCTTCTGCTCTTGTTGCCAACTACAATGTTGAATACTATGCGGGCACCTTTCAGTTTGCAGCCATCATCTCGGTTCACCCCAACAGCCTGCTGAACCAGCCAATACGTGGTAATGCATTTCAAACATAACTGAACTGCCTGGATTTGTGCCAGTAGCCTCTTTCAGTCTGAGATCAAAAATAAGAAGTTAAAAATTTGGGCTGTGTTTAATTTAACTGTTTTAGATGATAGCTGGTTTTGTTTCTATGAGATTTACTGGTGCTTTTTGTTTAACAGATTGTAAGTGTTCAGTGTACTTGTATCTTCTGGATTATTTTTGTTTGTGGCATAAAAGCCAGTGATCTCTTTTGGCTCGCTCATCAGCTGCAAATAAGCACAATACAGCAAAAATGCAGGGCATAAAAGAGAGGGCAGCCATAACAGAGAAGCTAAAGGTGCTTACACAGGGGAAAATTTAACTGCATCCGGGGAAATCACATCACCAAAAACTCCCTGTCAACATGCTTAGCAGAGAAACGTACACCCAGCTCATGTGAACTGGCCCACAGAACTCAAAGACAACTTGTTGAAATAAACAATCTCAAATATGCATTAAAAAGTAACCGATGGAGGACGTAGGCAGACTTCTGTGGGGAACTTTACAATTTTGGATGCCTACTTAAGACCAACAGAAAAGAAGAAAAGATTAAAGGCATTTTTTTCTTCAGCTTAGTTGCCACCCCCTGAAAGTGCTCTGACTAAGCACGAAGGTAGCTTCTGTAAAGCCTTCTTTATATTCCTAGAGCAGTACCAGTATGGCCTTGGCGTATGATAGTCAAGTCCTGGGGATCAATCTTCAAAGACTTCCTCTGCCCCTTTAGGGCAGCTGACGTTACTAAAGTACATTATTAAAATGCACATTATTAACATATAAAATGTGTTATTAAAGCCAGGTTTCAGCCACTCATCGGTATTTGCAGTACTACTGGAATTCTTTTTGAAATAATAGGTCGATATTCCTGCAATAAATATTTGCTTATGAATGATGACTTCTGCAAGCCAACATTATGCGGACTTTTGGTGCCAGTTGTAAACAAAGCATTTTGCCCTCTGGTGTGCTGGTAACCAGTACAGCTTGCAACGCCAGCCTGACTGCTGGGGAGAAGTTTGTGTTTTCGCTTATGAAATTCCCATCTCTGCGGTTCTGAAGGCTTAAACATGAACTACATCTGCTGTTCATTTCCAAAAAGCAATGGGATGGTTTACACAGCAGTTGTCAGGCTTATGCATTTGTAGCAACATGCAGATGATTTATGTGCAAACATGCCATGACAGCAGGGAAGAGAGGCACAAAACCGTTATCACAGCCTGTGACTATTCTGAGAGTCACGTTCATCAAAAAAAAAGGCTGCAGGAGATAAAGGCAGATTAGCATCAATAAGAGGAGCTATGTGATGTGATTCTCTTTTGAGGGCATGTTGTAGACTTTTTATTGTACCTTATAAACCAGAGCCTCTAGGGACGGGTCTGTAGAAACATTTTCTCCCAGTGGATGGTGGAGGCTTACCTGCTGTCAAAAATCCAGCCCTCATGCTCTCCTCCTTTCCTTGGGGTGATGGAGAAGGGGGTTCACAGGGAGGTTCCTCATGCTCTTCTAACAGCTTGTTTTAAGCCCAGTTTAGTCATCAAAGATCTTGTAAGGATAAAGCAGTGTTCCTGGAATTTTTTTTTCTGCTTTCCCAGATGAGAAGGGCAGGGGGAAAGGCAGAGAGCAAGCAATGTCCTTCATCCTTCATTCTTTGAAAACAAACCGTTTTCATTTGCTAGTGTGGCTGAGCATAGCTGGGACTGGTATGAAGCTAGAAGGGCAAACCTGGCTGAACTTCCATGTGCGTAGGCAAAGAAGGATGGAAGCGTTTGTTTTAGAAACTAGATGAGCAACAGAGGTTGTGCAAAAGATATGGAAAATTTGCAGAGAAAAGTGATGGGCTGATGAGTTTGATTCACTCCATCTCATTAGGAAGAGGCGCTCCAGGAAAATAAGCAGTTCCACGTTTCAATTGGTATTCTTTTCCTTCACAAATATGCAGTTAATCTCTAAAAAACCTAAAAACAGCTTTCTAAGATCTTCCCCTGAAGCTGCCTGTTGTCCGTCCCGTACTAAACAGATCATTTGTTTAGTCTGACATGGCAGGTCCTCCGTGCCAATAACAAAAGTGTTAGGAGGGAGCGCGAGGAGGCAGGTGGATGTGTGCCATATAGCTGCATAAACCTTGACAGTGAGTGAAGGAAGAGTGGCGAGAGGAAGGGAAGAACTTCGTTTGTAGCCTGTACATTTCTTTTGAGTGAAAGAAGGGTGCTAACCATGACTTTTGGACTTTTAGTGTTTTCTGGAGATTGTTTCACTGCTCTCACATGAGCAGTGAAGTTTCACAGAGCTCTACACCCTTGGTGGGAAGGAGCTGGATGACAGCCTAGCTACTGCTGCAAAATGGAAGATACAAGCTGTAGCCCCCCCCTCAGTGGTCTGTGAATAGTTTACTTAAATTGCAGATTAACCAGATTGCAGATAATGCAGTTGAAGGCAAAGAAATGTTGGCAAGCTTGTGTTAGCCAGATCTGGCAGCACAGGGAGTGATGCAGGCTTGCTGACTTGGGCAAGAACAGAACAAAAGTGTGAAGCCACCCTACCCGTGCTTAAAAGCCACACGGCATGGTGGCATGAAGTACAAAGGGAATATGTTACAGACATGATGCTAGAAGGAATTCACCCATCTTTGCGTTTAACTCTGCATTATGAAATGTCCTTTATCAGCTGAGCAGGAACATGGCTCGATCCTGCAGCTGGCAGGGTTGACAGGCTCCAGGCTCCAGCTCCTTGCTCAGTCACTGATTTCTCACGGCATTTTGGACAAAACACTTAATATCTCACTGGCTTAACAGTATGCAAGTGCTCTCCTACCTTCTCTGGGTGTTAGGAGAGTAAATACATCCTGCCCAATGGAGGCAAAAAAGGTAGGCACCTTGGCTAAGGGTAGCTGCTGCTCCCAGATGTTCTACATGTGTGCTTTTGGTTATGTCTCTTTCTGTGCACACAGAGATCAGAGCTAGATTTGCTATTGGACATCAGAAGAAGATATGAAACATGCCATGTATTTTTCAGTAGGGAGGATGTAGAGCAAATGCTTTTGTTTCCTGTAGGACTGGTTGACAAGTTAGAGAATTAGCTTCAATCCCCAGTTTGCAAATGCTGAGCTGTTAAGTGAACACGAGGGAGCGGAGCTGAGATTTCCCGCTGTCGCTAGGAGCTCACCTTTTGTCATCAGCAGCAAACCAACATTTTAAAGCAGTCGGCCCCTCCAAGACCGCCTGATGAAACTCGCATATAAAACATGGCACATCTGTCAAGTTCTGCTCGGAGAAGCTGCCTCGAAGATTGCAAATCCTCCTGTCCAGAATAGACAGTGCAAAGGCAGCAATCAAGACAATGTGTGAAAAGCTTCCCTTTGCAACCTGCACAATTACCGACCTATTCAGAGAAACCTCCCTTTTTAGCTTTTAGCTCTGCTAGACAATTTCCCCTGTCTCAGCTGTCTCACTGCATTATGTCCTTCAAGCCCCCTGGAATTAACGTTTGGAGCCAGCAAACACTGCTGGCTCCACAAGAAAAGCTGAGAGCAGAAAGGTCAGGTCGATTAAAGCAGTTGATCAGAATCTTTAACATAAAGACGTCACAGGCAAAATAGTAACGCTACTTCATGCTCAGCTAAGAGCAAATGATTCATCAGGCAAGGCTGCTTATTTTTGGAGGACGGCCACAAAAGAGAAGAGAACGCGCTGGCTGTATTGATCACGGTTGTAACGAGGGACCGCAGAGCCCTTCTCCAGTTCTGATGGAAATTTAATGTCAGAAATACATCATCCAATGCAAATATATCAATATGTATTTTACATCGAATGGAATTTAAAAGCATCCTGGCCCGGCTCAGTGTAGTCATTTCATCTCTGCACAGATCCAAGAGTTGTCACGTCGAGCAGAGGGCTGTTGTGCAGTGCTCTGCGCTGCTCGATGCTGCAACCATTTTGTGAGAGTTTCTGGACAGGTGGCTGGAGAAGGAGGCGAAATCTCCAGTGCTTCAGCCTCGAGGTTAAACCTTCAGCAGGTGAAGATTTACCTGTGCTGAGGAGATGCAGAATAAAGGATGTTTTTATCTGGCTTGCTCCTGCCACCTCCTGTGTCCAGAGAGGCAGTCTAAGGAAGGGAGACAGAAATCCCAATTTGAATCCTGTGGCTGTAAAAGGGGGGTTGTTCTGCTTTGACAACAACCCCACCGCCTCCCTCCTTGCCCTCCCTTTCCTCCCCATCCCTCCCTTGGTGCTGATAAATTCATACTTCATTCTTTAATGCCCACGGAGGTTGGGCAGCAGGGAACAGAACTCAAAGTTTACAGGATAAACAAGCATGAGGAAGGAGCTTCAGCACGTGAGACCAAGCAGCATGTGCTGAGGGAAGAGAGCAAGACAGCCTCTCCGAAGTTGTGGTTGGAGGGATGGGAAGGAAATGACTTTAGCAGTGGTGTTTTGGATGCACTGAAGAGGGGAGGTTGAAGAAGAGTTCATGACAGACCAAAAGGGTATGTCCGTGTTGCATAATTACTGCGTGGCATGGAGGCAGTCACGGGCCTCTAGGCTTTGCTGGAAACCAATTCCTGGAAAGGGGAGTGGAGCTGGGCTCACGATAGTCTAAACAAGCCAGTTCCTTTAGGGCTGGTTCAGATAGCTCTGCACTACACTGGAAAATGTGGACATACCATAAATTCCTGTCAATAAGGAGTTCAAAATAATCCAAGGCAAGCTCTACCATGACAAAACCATTGGTTACCAAAAGCAAAGGAATAGGTGAGATGCAGAGGGAGCACTCCTGCACCAAATATTCCACCATGCGACCAGAAACGCCCCACAAAGAGCAGTTCTTTGCAGTTGTCCCCAAGGCTCATGTTTTCTTTGTCATGGCCTGCTACCTTTTGTGTCTGTGCACTCCTAATTTAGGCTGCAATGTCGTGTAGTGCCCAACACGCTCTCGGTCTGCAGCTGTGACTCTACCAGCCCCTCCACGGAATTAACGCAGTTCCGAATTAGTCATTTGATGTGCCAGCGCATGTAAAATGGGCTTGAGTGATTCAGATTTAGTGAGCAGGGGCTGAATTGCTGTATGTACAGTGAGAGGGGGGAGTCGGGGAAACGAGGCACGTGTGGGCAGCGTGAGAGACCAAGGCCGGGAGCAGGCCGCGTGGCTGGGAAAACTTGGACGTGGCACCTGGATGCCGGTGTCACCTGCAGTGTGGCATTTATGACGGGACATTGATGGGGGAGATTCACCAGCGTGGAGGATGTTACATTAATTTTCTCCCACCGTTGTCCTCTCTCTGAGGAAAATGCGGTAGCTCTGGCTGGTGCGTGTACCGCCAGCTGTAACGCCATGCTGGCAGAACATGCAACGTGAGGGATGGGAGGCCAGCATTGAATGTTGGACTTGGGTTTCCAGCTCTTCTTTTGGGATGAAGTCAGGGTTCATCCCAAAATCAGAACAGGGAGATCCGGGTTGAAAAGAGGCAACCTGTAATTTTACAAGGTTGTTTTGACTCGCATGAAATGGCTGTGAGTTGGGGCAGATGGTGTTGGAGATGCTCAGTTCAGGCAATGTCATCTGAACTGGGTCTGGTGGGCCACAAGCCCCAATTACCAACCTTTGCCAACCCAGTCTTCTGACAGATGCCACCTCCTTGGGCCATTTCAGCCCAGACAAGCTGACTTGATTTGCCCATCTACCCAGCTTCAATTACTCAAGATATCCATAAGGGCTGTTGTTGGGCTGGTAAACTGTGGGTTGGGCATAGTGCCCAAAGCAATCTAATCCTGATCTTTCTTCCTCTGCAGGGGGTGGAGGGAAACGCAAAGGCAAAAGCAAAAAGTGGAAGGAAATCTTGAAATTCCCCCACATTAGCCAGTGTGAAGATCTCCGAAGAACAATAGGTAAGAGCTTATCCCTTCTTTTTTTGGAATTATTGCCTAAATAAAATGTGCTGTCAATACTGGCTCAGCAGAGCTGCATTAAAGCTACTCTTCATTAAATGGGATCACTTTAGAGATGGTCACACAATGCATATAGCTCTTGTGGTGCTGCCATGCAAGCTCAACATTTTCTGTTATGTGGGACATGTACTTTGTGTTGGTACCTCCCAGGGCCAATGTGGCTGGAAAAGGACATTCAGAAATGAATCCCCTCATTGCACCCTGCATTTCCGTCTAATAAGTAGCTTTTTATCAGGGAGGAAGTGAGACTTGATGAAAACTGTGAGATTGCTGATGTAGTCGAAGGCTAATATTAATTGTACTCTGGATATGGTGGTAGAAGGGGCAGCCACTGCCCTCTGCCAGGCAGGTTTGCTCAGCAGTACTGTCCTGCATTCACATCACAACACCGGCTTTAGGCAGTTAGAATTACTTTGTTTTACTGATGTGGACCAACCCCTGTGGGTTTGGAAAGGGAGCTTGCAGTGACCATCTCCTTACCACAGCATTTCTCCTGCTCACACCTGCCAAATTTCAGCATTCTTTTGACTGCCACCTTGCCAAACAAGGCTAGCAGGTATCTCCTTGTGAAGTCGCACTGGAAAGCTCAGTATTGCTGATCTCACCACAAGAGGTTAACTTCAGCAAGTGAGGCTGTTTTTTTCCCCCACACTGACATAAAATCCAGGCATTGGCAATGACTGAATGAAAGGCAAGAAACTGTAACAACTGAGATAGCAAGGAGCATAATTTGTCTGACTTGGGTGAACTCCTGGGGTCTGACTGGCAGTGCCCTGGCGCTGTTTACATTCGAAATTCACAGCATGTTTATGGAGAGAAAATATGTGGAACATTTTGAAGCTCTTTTCATGGTCTCCTTCAGTAAATTTCACTTCCCTCATCTTCTGCCGTAGAGCTAAAAGGAGGTATAGAAAGAGGGGGGAGGCAGGAGAAGAGACAGTAGGTTTTTCCAGTTCACATGGCCACTTAGCCACTCTACAAACCCTGGGATAATTTCTAAATGTACAGAATCTACTGGAAGCAAATCTAACTTAATCTGTTGTAATGTATATAGGGAATTCTCTGTAGTGCAGGGGAAAACTGCACTACATGAGATTCTTGCTCTTTGCAAAGGTATAAAATATTCTAAAAATAGTGGTTTAAGACAAAATGTCTGCAGAATATTTCTGTTTTTGAAATGTTATTTCTGACATTTTTGGTGGCAGCTTTTTCCTAACTAATTTGTTTTGCCTTTTTTGTGTGTGTGATTGAATTGGAGAAATCACAGGGCAAGTGCCCTTGTGATGCTTGTGGTGGATATGGCTTCACTGCAGCCATTGCCTGTTGATTGGGAATTACGGCACCTGATTTTTACACAATGGGAAATGAGGTCCCGATCCTTGTTCTGTGACTCTGATTTTATCGAGCAGCTTTCCCGCTGAGCCTCATCAGGCCATCAGCCCATGCGGGCACTACCACATTTTAGTTAACGTAGCTGAGGTTGAAGCATCCCAGCCAAACAGATGCTGTTTATAAACTTCCCCTTGTTCGTACAGCGTGTCTGACACATCTGGGATGAACCAGACCTTCTGGGTCTCTAGCACCAAGGATATGCACATATGCAGTTGACCCGAGGCATTCGGGACAGTGTATGGATGCTCCTTTTATTGCCTCTGCTGGCAGTATTATCCTGCACAGCAAGGATAACAATTATCCTTTGACACATCTTCACAGGCTATTTTCTGCAAGTCCTTTACCAGGACCTCAGGGTTTCAGGGGCAAGGTACCTTCACAGGTGATTTTATGAGGGAACACGCTGAACCAGCCTGAATTGCTGAGGGACTTGCAGGGAATCCAGCTGCACGGTGTGTCTGCCATCAGTCCCTCCCCTGACAACTTTTGGGCTCGACAGCCAGTGCCAGATAAATTCGATGATGAAACAGAGACCACAGAGAGGCTTGTTCTTCCCATCCCTATGACAGCTGACAACCAGCAGGGAAGAATGACTTTACACAAGAAAAAGGACGCAACCTCAGTGCCATGTACTTAGGGATCAAGACAAATATTGGTAGGTTCTGCTCATCACAGAGCTCTCTGCCATGTGTCAGCCTCCCAGCACTTCTGGCCAGACACAGTCATGCCACATGTTAAAAAAAAAAGCACACTGCATGAACCAGAGGATTAGGCTGCTGAGGTTTTCTTCTGGATACTTCCCAAGATCCTCTGTCGAAAAGCTCAGGGTAGGGACAGGCTGGACCTTTTCTCCCTCTCAAGTAGAGGTGGCACGAACTGCTGTGCAGCAAGGCACTGCTTGGTGTAGTGCAGCCGTGAGCCACGGGTGAAAAACGCTGCTGTTGTGACTGTGGAAATACAGCCTACGTGTACGCACAAATGCCCACACGCTAGTGTAAAGCTGTGTGCGCTTTTGCACCCCACTAAGGTGTACTGAAAAGCGTCTGTGTCTTAAGAAAATAGCGTAGTGTGAAAAGAAATCTGTGAAAAACAGGAAGGCTGAAATAAACCAAGGGTCTGCGACCTGTGTTGACACAATTATGAGTCAGTTCATACCTTTTGGTTCCCTCTGTGTTTACAGGAGACTCTGTGTTTGACTATCCATCATCTGGTGTCTTACTGAAAGACTCGCTTAGTAAAACCCTTTTTTCCCCTCCTTCTTGTGCACAGAAACAAAAATCAAAACACCTGGGAGCAGCAGTGTGTTTTGATAAATAAACAACCACTGGAAACATCTTTATTAAAAGTGCCATTTACCAAGGAGCTATGTCTTTGGATTGCACTTAAAACAACTTATTTTCTTCTTTCTTTTTTTGTCCAAAGTACACAACACCTTCTGCACGGAAAACCTGTGGCCTGCATTGTGTGCTAATTGATGGGCAAGTGGCAGGGGGGGGTGTTCAGAGGGATGCCACCCTAATGCCTCTGAGAGAGGCTGGTCGATCTGCTGTGCACAGCGACTGCACGTCTCTGCTGCAGCACTCTTCTCGTGTCCAAAGGCAAACTGTACGAAAACAGCTCGCCTTTTCCAGGATACCACTGGCATTAGCAGCCCTTCCAGTCGATGAAAACTTGTGTTTCTGACATTAGTGGCGATGAATCATATCACGGATCCTGTTAGCAAATGGCGTGCTGCTATCGTTAAAATTCACGGCTGATAGCTCTGCAAAAGAGATGTTTCAAGGGAAGGGAAAAAATAGCAAGGCGCAGCTTTAAAAATTCCTTCATTGGGCAAACATGGCATGAGTCGATGCCACAAGTTAGTGATACCCACTAGTTTAAAGGCCATCAGTAAACAAAAATACACGAAAAAGTTGTAATTTCAAAGGCCAGGGTGTCTTTTTGATGATAAAAGATTTTGGATGTCTGTAAATATTTCTGAATGACGCAAAAGGTTCTCTTGGTTAAAAGTGTGGAATTTTTATTTATTTTGCTCAGACCCATTCTGTGCCGTTTTCTTTCATAAAAAACTGCTTGGGTGAAAGAGTTGATTATTCCGATCTTTGGCAAATTTTCTTTCGTAACTGTCCAAATGCTATATAATAAATCAAGACTTTTTTTCCCCATAGATTGAAGTCTGTGGGGAAAGTGCCACAGAATGTGTCTGCTGTTTGTTGCAGGGAGTGATTTGTTGCATTATTGCAGAAAAGTTTAACTCCTTCAGTAAAGGAGCTTCTGGTTATGCATTGTGTTCGGGTAGAAGGAGAACCAGGGAGATGTATTTTGCTAAAGAGTTGTATTCAGTGAGACTTTACAGGCAGAAAGATCAGTCCCCAGTTTTGACACACCTGGTTTAAGAAGGGAGAAAAATCCCCCAGTGCCATTTAACCTCTTGCGTGACATTTGTGTCCCATTTATCCAGGGTAAAAGTAGCTTGAGCTTCCATTTCTGGCAGGTTCCTTTCACTGTTGTCAAAAATACATTTCTGTGTGAGAGATGCTTTGTAGAGATGGTGAGCGAGTAAGTGGAACAAAACTGAAGGCACGGAGTTCACGTGCTCCCTTTTTACAAAAGCTGGCTCTTTTTTCTCCCCTCGTCTTTTCTACATTGTACTTTTTCAGATCAAGACCTTCACCCATATGACCTTTTTGAGTCACTTTGGATATACCTGGAGGCACGCTGATGGTGCGGGCACTGCAGTGGAGTTTAGAGCTGCCCAACCGAGCTTTGCCAGGCAGCCAGCACGGGTGCTCGTAGCAAGCAGCAGCATGGGCATCAGTGACAGAGAAGTGCTTGACTATTTATCCAGCTTCCCAGAAATGCTTTGCAGCCTGCACTGAGCTCCATCCTGTGGCAGAAAGACTGCTACTATACCCCGCTAGTCTCATTTAAAGTGGCTCGGGCACCTCTGCTCTGCACTGCGGTGCTGGGGCATCCTCCCCGAGTTCCCACCGGCGATTCTCAGGTGCCCTCACTTTGAGGGTTTCCAGCCACTGCAGAGATAAGCACCTGGGCGAGGGGCCCTTGGGAAAGCAGAGCACGAGTTTCCTGGTGTACTCCGTTGGGTGTAGCAACACTGTGGCATATTGATGCTCACAGCTAGGCTCTGCGGCGGTGTGGCACCTTGCCCCGCTTCAGCTGGGGGCTGGGTCAGGCGCTGGTGAGTGAGGTGCTAAGGGAATGGAGACGTAAGCAAAGAAATGCTGCAAATGTGCATATCTCAGAATCTGAGGCTACGTGGCGGTGTCATTCATAAAGCTCAGGCACTGAAACGGGAGAGGAAAGGCATCAAACCCCCAGTCTCACCAGAGCACAAAGAAGTAGCCAATTTGCTCTCCACCAGACTCCTCAGCTCTGATGTTTACAGTGATTAAAATGCAAAGTTTGGAAATGTAGTTCTGAAGCCCACAAATAGATCAAGAGAAGGAACTGAAACTTGCCTTCCTCTGTAAATAACCAGGGACAAGCGGTTATAACTTCCGTGGTGATCTTACAGTATCTGTCTGGATACTGCACTGAAGGCTGGTCGTATTTTTTGGCCAAAACTGGGGTCGGAGTTTTTGAGAAATATATATAACTATATATACATATATTTTTGTAGAAAGCATTAGTTTTCCTTGGAAAAAAATGTACATTTTTATTGGAAATAATTTTTCAGCCAGAGAAAAGCTGAAAAAAAAGCAGAGAAAGAGCAGCCAGCCCTGAGCTCTGAAACACCCTGGGGACGCACTGGGCTTTCTGTGGACCTGGGGAACTGGAATCAGCGGAGCAGAAAATTATCTAGTAAATAAAACCAAAAATCAGCATACCGCATCATTGTTATACTCTTCATCAAAGTAAATTTCCAGAGAAATTTGAGGAACTTGGGATTCTTCTCCACATCGTTTAAGGCCCAAGCTGATAAACACATAAGCTCACAAATCATTTTTGAACGGTGAAGTGGGACCTTGCTGCTGTTTGTGCATCACCCAGGTGTAAGCTCCCCACGAAGGCGTCTGCCCCTGCGGGTAGGGGATAAAGCGGGGCTCCTGCCCCTGCTTGGCACAGACCCCTGGGGGCTGCACTTTGTGGCCAGCCCCACAGCCCCTGGGCTGCTCGCACTGCTCTTGTCTGCGGGGCTACCACCAAGAGCACAGAGGGAGGGAGGGGAGCTCAGGAGGGATGGAGAGCAAAGCTGGAAGCACCGCTGAAAGCCGTGGATAGGATTTATTGCTCTGGAAAAAGTTATGCAGATTTTTTTGGATAGCATCGATGCAGGAAAAAAACCTCGAGCTGATTTATTTCTGAGGAAGAAACAAAGTCCTTCCCTTTGACAATCTCAGCTCCATACCCTTCCCTTCCCCTTCCCCTTCCCTATTTCTTTCTCCTGCACTAGGCACAACTTTCCTCTCTCTTCCTTGAGCCAAAAGGTCTCCTTCGAAGCACGGCTTACACAGCCTTTCCAGCATAGACCTTCAGCAGTACCCTGTAGTTTCTTGGATTTGACGTGCTGTCCCATATCATGAATGCATCTAAATTAAATTAGAACCTCTTCAGGGGCAGGAACTGGCCGCGTGATAGATAGTGTTCCAGCACATGAAATGATACGACTGACGTCAAAACCATATTGTTTGTTTACAAACCCGCAGTTGGTTCAGTTCCTTTCTTTAAAATCCTTCAGATTCAACTATAATTCTATCATAAACATAGGTTTCCAGGGCTCTAATGATGGACAAATAGAGCAATGTTTGGTGCCCTTGCAAGATTAGCTGTATCCAGTTTATAGCGATGGGTGGAATCGAGAAGGTTTTGGTTTTTTTCCACATTTTTTTTAATGCCATCACAGAAAGTACGTGAAAAACAAGCCGTTTTACGCATCTAGTGAGACTCAAGACTAATACTGGGAGCACAGGCTGCTCGCAGGCTGCTTGTGCTTGACAGCTTCCAGGACGGGAAGGGGACGCAGGGGAAATGAGTTGAAATGATCTCAGCCCACATTCTATTTACAGAATTCATTTCACAAGACTTAATCCATTAAGCATTACCTTGGCAGTGGCAACCCAGAAAGAAACCAAGAAAGACGTTGCTTTTCTCCATAAAGAACAGGCAGCAAACCCAAGTCTCCTTCCCAAGCAATGAGTCCACACTTGCAGTCATTCAATAGAAAGCTTCCTAAAGTAGAAATATTATCCCTAAACCTTTGTATTTTTATTTAGTGGCAAAGACTATAGTTGGTGCAATAAATTAATCTTCACAAAGGAAGAAAAAAATGAATTAATTCCAAAAGTTACTACAGGGATATGCAGAAAAGGTATTAAAAGAGAACATACCCTTTTAAAAGATCCATTTCATCTCTCACTGAAAATAGAAGTAGATATTGTGAGCTGCAGGGTTTTTCATTATCTTATTAGGTAATATGAGTCATTAAGGCTAATTAATACTTATGCAGTGATTTGAAATTGTAAAATGCTATAGAAGTGCTCACGGGTCCTGTTAAATAGTAGTGCTTGGTTGTTAAGGAAATTTATTTTAAAATCAAGTTAGCATTTCCTGGATATGGGGGATGAGAGGTAGGGCTACATTTATGATAAAATCTTACTCCTCTTCCCGTCGAACTCCCATGTAACTTTGCTACTGATATTAATGGAAAGAAGGCGGCAGGGCAAAGGAAGCCGCTGGTTTCGTTGACTCAGTTCAGCTCTGCTAAGCCAGTGAGAACATTTCCCTTAAAATAAATTGTACAGGAGCGCTCTTACAGTGAAAGCGGGGAACTGTGTGCGGGGAAAAGAGAGAGAAAAGATTTACCAGGCTTAGATCATAGGGATGCTGCAAAGTGCACTCAAGCAGCCCAAAATCCTTGGGTCTGGGGATGCACTCAGGCATCTGGGGAGGGAGAGGACTGGCCTCAGTTAATGCTTGTCAGGGAAAAGGAAGCAGTTTTTTTGGTGTGGTTTCTTCTGGTTGTTACAGAGGCCTCTAGAACTATGCCTGGGTTTCCTTCTAGGCTTGCTAGAAACAGTCACCCTAGAGGTATGGCACACTGAGGAGCTGCAGGTCAGTGTGGGTGAGCACTGGAGACTGAGTCCTTAGCTGAAATGTTTTGTAATGTAAAATAGCTTTTAAATAAAACGTGTATAGTAGAAAAGTGGAGTTATTTGCATTCTGGCTAAGAACCTGAAAACCAATATTTTTCTCTTTGATTTCCTCCTTTCATGCTCTTCTTTAGTGGAAGAGGGGCAGGAGAAAAAAAAAAAGCATCCCCTTCCTAACTTAAAACCAGAAAATATGTTAGATTTTATTTATATGAAAGTCCACCAAGGTCAATAAAATATTTGAATGAAGCAAAGTTCACATTTTTTTATATGTTTTCTTTTGAATATCTGTAATACATAAAAGTGATCTTGTACTTTCTTTTTTTTTTTTTTAATTTTATGTCTGTCTTTGTGGTGCTTCTTTTACTGAGACACTCTTTGCCACAAAGCGTACTTCTTCGGTACACCATGTACTTCTTCCTTCTTTGTGAAGGTCCTTGGTCTGAGCGCCTCAGTCCCATTAGTTCAGGGTTTTTTTTGTTGTTGTTGTTGTTGTTTTTTCCTGACAGTGCAAATGGACGATACAACACTACAAATACAGCACTTCAATTTTAAATATAGTATAAGTCACTGCAAATTAATTCACATGTTAACAGAGTCAGTATTCCTACTCCTTCTAAGTCCATGCCTGAGGTGAGACCTAGATAAGGTACGTTAGTACAAATCTGGCCCATTATTGTCCTACTGCTCCTGATTTCTGGCTTTTTAGGAAAAGAGAGGTTGAGAGCTTTTGGGGTAATCCCACACATAGCTTTTAATTCTGTTTTTAAGATAATTGGGGGAATTCATATGGGGAGTGACAAAAAAAAAAAAAACACACACACAAAAAACGGATTTTCGCCTGTTGGCTGAATCCCTGGAGTCATTGAAAGATTCCTTTATTTTCCAAATAATCACTATATGCTGCTTTGAAAACACTTTAGAGGGGATAATTAGAATTATTTCTCTCTGCTCTGTTGATCAGAAATTGGGGTGTGGCCATGAATCCTGCTAAATATTGATATTAAAATTGAACCCTTGCTCAGCAGGGTAGAAGTAAGAGTTAAGAGACTATTTCTGATTAGTGTTCCTGGTTATGTCAGTACTTTTATTTACATACTAATCACATTTCTACCATGCTAAGTCAATGCCAGGTAATTCTAAGACAAGTAAAATAAAATAAAAATATTCTCTACCCTAAGTTGCTGTCTTCTGGATGAAGTAATAGCAAAGGTGAGTAAATTTCAAATGTAGGGAAGGGAAATAAAATTGTGCAGCAAGATGATATAATGCAAACTGTGAAAAATTATCTGAGTTTGGGGAGGAAGGTAGAAAGGTATTTGATTTTGCTGAAGAGCTCCATGTTGTCCTGGAATTGGTAAAGTTCAGTGCAAAAATGGCTCAACAAAAAGTCTGAAATCTTATAATACTTAAAAATATAGACATTATAGTAAAATCTAAATGCAGTATATTTAGAAAAATATAGAGGTTTTTCCCTTTCCAGAAGAATGATTAATTTCAAAAGATGTGAATTCTCTGTGTTATCAAATGACCAACCAAATTTTAACCTCTATAAATAGTTACAAATTTCTTTGTGCCTGCCATATTCACCATCCTCCTGCCCTGCACCAGCCTTGTATTTGCACAGTGGCACCTTGACGGTCTCTTCATGTCACACTGATTTTCTGGGCTCTCACTTGAACAAATTAGAGCAAGGCAGTGTGGACAAATTGGTGTAAGGTTGTTCTCGTGAGGAGCAAAATCTGTCTCAACTACACATGAGTATTTGCAGTGTTGAAACAGCCCTCTATAAGTAAGTGCTTTCAGGTTTTTGTAGCACCTGGTTCAAAATATTTTTGGCATTTGTAAACATGGTTTACGGAGAAAAATTGTTTTGAGTAGAGGAAGAATTTAGTATAAATCACTTTAGCAATACTCTGATTGGTCCAAACAAAAAATAGTCAGCACTTGGGTAATGAGTTCATCACATTTGACCTTTCAGCATATGTACTGTTTGTCTTGTGAACAGTAACTTCAGCACAGAGCCCCAAGTGCGGTCACACTGCAAAGGTACAGCACTGACTCTAAAGGACGAAAGAGAAACCTGTCGTGGGGAGCTTACCGAACAGCGTGGAGCATTTGGCTTAATGTAACAGTTTGGGACATACTCACTCTGATCGGCTATCCGAGAGCCAAAGCCAGCTGGCAGCCATGACCCTTCTAACAAGATCCTTTTCGGATCTCAACTGAACCTGCTCAGCCTGAGCAGCAGCACCGAGGTGGGATGGCTCTGGGAGAGACCTCCACGCGGGTGTCTGGAGGGACCCCAGGGAGCAGGGTCACTGCCCCTGCGGTGGGAATGGGCCAGCACCGCTGCCTCCTGGGGGCTCTGCTTGCCTCCGACCTGTGCCCAAGGAGGATGGGGAATGGACAATGGGAGTGTGGCTGGGCTGGAAGCCCCCTTCGCATTATCATCAGTGGGAGTATTAAAAAAAAAAGAAAAAAGAGTGAAAAGAGCAGCTATTTATCAGCCCTTGTGCTGGGAGTGGACCTCATGACCGTCCTCAGCTCCACTGAGGGTTTCTTCCTCCAAGGTAGAGACTCCCTCCTTCTGAGGCTGCTTTCATCCCTGCCCAGGAGGCTGCGGGTGTCGGTGGGGCACCATAACCTCATTATCTTCTATGGGAAAAAAGAAAAAAATCTAAAAATATTGTCTATGCCAGTATTATCTACGCAAGTGTGACTACGAATCAGTGGTCAGAGCTGCGAGGGAGAATTACAGCCTTTTCTCCCTGTTCTTTGCCACCGACAAGCCCTAGTCCTATGACTAGAGCTAATGTCTTTTTTAGAGTCCACTTCAAAGTCTCGTCAGGGGCCAGAGCCTTTCTCATGAGTTATAAATCAACTTATTTAGGTAACATCTTAAGGACTGGAAGGCGGCGATGCAAAGTTTCAAACCGTGGAGGAGCTGCCAACGCAGAGGTCATACGAGGTTGTGGTTACTCCCACCGCGTGCTGGGATGGGCTTCATGCATCAGTACGGCCTGGGATTACGACAGGGCCGGCACAGAGAGAGGGAATACACGGATCCACCCTCCAGCCCTGTGGTTTTCACAAGTTTTCTGGCACCCGCCTGTGTTCCAAATCCTAAAGGAGTCTTGATGGAGAGCTGCCATCCTGGGTGAAAAAAAGGGGTAGGATTTTATTCTCAATAGCGCCTTTGAATTATGTGGAAAGTAACCATCACCCATAATCAACTACTACTAGGAAGCACCTATAGACTGCTTGAAATCTGTAAAAAGGTCCACAATTGTTCACTGCAACTCACTGTATAAGTAAGATATTCCTTTATTTTCTCTTTTCTCACATGATATTTGAGAATGAGGGGTTATGGTTATTTCCCAAGTCCCAGTGATTTTAGCCTTCTGTCTACTAGTTGCTACATCACATTTCCCCCCCCCAAAAAAAAGCCTTTATCCCTTATATAAATTAGCTGCTACCTTCCTTCTACTGATGCAAGTCAAAACAATATTTTAGCTGGCAGAATTATGTGGAATGCCTCATCCTTTTTTTTTTTTTTTTTCACTGCAATCAGCAAACTAGTATTTCCCTAACAAGTCCCCGGACCTGGCAGTTTTCCAGGGTTTCCCTCTTCGGTAGGCAGCAATAAGGAAGGGAATCTCAGCCCACTGCCAACTCACCCACTTACAACATGTGTTAGCGAGGGATCAGAAACCCTTTCCTCTGAATGCCTCAGAGCAGAGAAAGCACTGGGAGTTCAGCTGGAGGCTCTGGCTATGAGATATGGATCGTCAGGACTTGAATTAGAGAGCAAATACACCACTTTGCTTTTCTTCCTCCTCTTTTTTTTTTTTTCCCCCTTCATTTAAGTGAATTTAAGCCTGGTGACAGCTAATAATGCAGACAGCCATTGAAAGAGAAATGCTGTGTTCGTCTCACAGACAGGTGCAGTCTGATTTTCCCTGCCCTGCCTTGCCACTGCACCTCCACCTGGACCACTCTGGACCAGAGCAGAGAGGGGCAATATTTCAGCACCCATCATCGCTCACTCTTGGCTGGCTCTGCCAGCCTGGGTGCCAGTTGTGGTGGTGGCTTTTGCATAGCTGTGGATTTGATACCAATTTCGCTTGCCAACTGCCAGCATAAGCTGTGTAACTTGCAGTTCCACAAATGCCATGCCGGCATCTGTTTCTCATCCTACAGCATTTTAAATAATGCACGTTTCCAGCTGTCTTCCCCTTCCTTCCCAATTTCAAAGCACAATTTGTCCATTTCACGTATTGCTCTGAGAGGCATTTCCAGGCTGCTCAGTCAGTGTGTGCAAAGCAAAGCCGGTTGTGGGGCTGCAAGGTTTGACATGAACTGTCCATGCATCGAAACAAGAAATTCTCAGCTGCAAGGAGCCCCACACTGTAATGCTTGTGGAATGCATTAATTAAATAAGTGTCCCTGGAAGAGGTGGAGGACCTCTGCAGGTAATTTGGCATCTCCCTAATACAGTATTCACAACGTCAAGTCTCTCAGGAAAAAACTGAGCAGCCTTTAGAGAGAGTTTTTCAAAGCCCCACTTTCCAGTAGAAATGTAATTGAAGAACGCTGTGAGGACCATGGAAGTATGCTGCTCACAAGTGGAGGAAATATTAAATTCCTTGTTTGTGGTAAATTGCTGACCTTTGTCTTCAACATTAAAGCCATCTGAAGAAAACCATTCCTAGCACGCAGTAAGATTAGTTGCTTTTGCTGGATATTTTCCTGTGTATAGTATAATAGTTTAATATGAATATAGCAGGAAACAAGGAAAATTGAAAGCATAATTCATTTTGAATGGCATGATGCAAGAGGTGATTTCTTTTAAGGAGCTCAAAGACAAAAGGATCAGCACTAAATATTTTAAATGAGCTTTTGGAAACGTCTCTTAATGGAATTTTTATCACCCCTCCTTTTATGACTGTAAGACCTACATTTCCTGATAGGATCATTCTCTTTCTCTTTATTTTATTATTATTTATAGACTGTAAAACATTAATCAGAACAATTTTACTTATCAGGTTATAAAAACCTTATAACCTGATAAGTAAAACTGTTATAACCTACAAAGTCAATAAGTGTTTATTTGTTTAGCATAGTTGCAGATCCCCATTCTGTTTTAGATTTTCTTGGTATGAGTACAATTTTTATCCACTGAGTCAACAACTCAAGGCACAACCTCTTCCTGCCATGCTGCTGCTATCCATTTCCTATAGTAGCCTTATAATTTCCCAAATTTCTCCACCCCTTTCAAAGCCTGGGAAAGCAGATGGACCCTACAGGATGACCTGGGGGTCATGAAATCCAGGCTGTTAGAGCCGAAGTGGGGAAGTGCATTCCAGAGGAGACAACCCTTCCACCGAGAGTGTTTGCAGCTCGGGCTGCTCTCCAGCCCAAACCGCCGAGCTGATCCTGAGCTCTTCAAATGATTGCAAGTGACATGGCCTGGGGCACGGAGACAGCAGATGTCTGATATTTAGGATGTTATGGCTCAGTGTTTTCCACTTGAGCTGGAACTCAACTGCTAGCTAATGACAGTCACGGGGACTCTGTGCAGCGCATGTCTTGAGCAGGACACGCAGGAAGAAAAATTCATTCAAGAGCATCGTGCTTTTTTCAGTCACCTGAAAGGGGAGAAAGTGTGCGGGAAGCCAGCAAAGGCATGAATCACCACAAAGAGGTCCATATTCAAATGTCAACCCCACAATTTTCTCATCAGTCATAAATGGAAAGCCACTCGGCAAATCCCACCCTGAAGCTGCGTGACAAAACTATCCCCTTCATTTTGGCCTCTCATGCTGCCTCTTCATGCTGTTTAAGTAAATCAGTTTTCTTTTGTGCCTCAGGCCTATAAGCTCCAGTTATGTCCCTGAATCATGTTGGATTGGACTGCCGCTCTGCTGCCCTAGAGTGTAACCAGTGCTGTCCTGATGAACTTTCTGTCCCATCAAAGCTCTAAATTGGCATTGCTCTTCAGCTTCTGTCCCTGAGGAAGGGGAAGACCATGTGGCCAATGTGCAGTAATAAATACAGCTGTCCTATCTGAAAGAACTGCTGTGGACTAACAGTTATCTGTGGCCCAGAGGAGGTTATCAGTCAACACAAGGAATGTGGCCTCTGGATCGTATTTAGACCTAGACTCCAACAGATTGGGTCAAAGAGTCTGAGAACTACAGAGCATGGCCATGGTAAAAGATCATGCTCTAATTCAAGGCAAAGGAAAGTGCACACACAAACTGTAATTTTTCAGGCAGCATGAGTAAAAAACTAAGGTAATCATGGAAACAGTTCATCAAAAACCCCAGATGAGGGAGAGCAACACGAGCACTGTAACAGGCACTCTGGGTTTGCACTGAAGGAAGCTCCCATGAAAAAACAAACAAACAAACAAACAAACAAGCAAAAACAGACAGAAC
Organism: Cygnus olor; assembly: GCF_009769625.2. Taxonomy (NCBI): domain Eukaryota; kingdom Metazoa; phylum Chordata; class Aves; order Anseriformes; family Anatidae; genus Cygnus; species Cygnus olor. The sequence continues at coordinate 32,052,817 of NC_049175.1, forward strand.
CTATTTGTCCAGGGCCCTTCCCGATATGTAGCTGCAGGTGGCTTAATGCAATGTGCATGGTAACAGCAAGAAGAGTGACAGCACAGGCTTATTAAGAACTAGCAGTAGCACCTAGTGTTTCTGAAGGACTTTACCCAAACTGAAGAACATGCTATGGTACTTCATGCTCTAGCCTGTTGCAGCTGGAATAGCCTAGTAGGCATTTGCTATCTCAGACTGTACTTGCACTGTCATTTCATGCTCTTGATCTATTAAATCAGTGCTAAAAATTGTACTTGGACCTCCTGGTGTCTAATTTACAACAAGTGTAACTCATGCTCGCATTAATTTTAGAGACAGGATATTTTAGGGCTTTAGATGCTTCTTGTTATTAATGACCTGCTGTAGCTCTCCGAAGCTCCCACTCTTACCCAGAACTCAGCTGCCAATTACTCATACAGAGGGGAGAATCATGGGGCCTAGCAATGAAGTCCATGCCTTGCATCTGGCTGGGTTGGTGCTGAGCTATGCAGTGTGTTGTGGTACTGGATACAAGAAAAACAAAGTGGTCTCTGTCTTAACTGTGGCCGGTAACAAACTCATAGTATGTTAATCAGTGATTTGTTACCTTCCCTTGATTTGAGGAACCCAAATATATTCAAATTGAAATGTGGATACCTACATGGGAAACTTGAATTTAGAGGCCTTGGCCTTCATGCCTTTAGAATTGTTTGGGCTCCTCTGAGTACAGGCTGGAAGACATGGTCTGGCTTGGGTGATTTCAGTGATTTAATCGGAAAATTATTTGAAGGCTGGAGTGAAAAATACAGGAAAACCTGATAAGAAACTGAGAAAGGTCACAAGTTAAAATGTCACACAACAGTGCTGAATTGCTAAAAAAAAAAAAAAAAAAAAGAACAGCAAAACGCTCAAATTAGATGAATTGTGTCATCTGGTGAACTACAGAGTATCACAGCTCTTGATGATACTGGTGGACTCTGCATGAATTCTTGGAGTATCTTGGAATATTTGTAAAACTTTTCACAATGATGAATGTAGAAGGAAATTATCTGAATACCGAAATGTGAGTATTGTAATACCTTCTGTTAGGCTGTGCCAAGGAGAGGACCAGGTGTCAGAATGGTTGAAATCTGCCTATGTAAGGCACCTAAGGCAAAGTGAATGCTGTCTTCGGTCTGTTCAGTGGAAATGTCCTTTGTGAGAGATGCAAGCAGGTTATTCCATAGTTGTCTCAGTCTTGCCACCCTTTCTGAGTTTTGATTGATGAGAGTTACCGGCCTCAGTTGTCTTAATTGTTTTGGTATTTGTCTTCCTTTTTTCACACCTTTGCTGGCTTGCATTTGCACAAGCTGTTTTCATTGAACAGGGTATAACGACTCTGGGAAAAATAAGTCAAAGAAAAGGCCTGTAATATAATTTAGCCTCTCTCCCATGTCCTAAAAGAGGATGCTGTTGGGCAGTTGGCACTTGGAGAAGCTACTCCCGTGACATTTCTTCCCTATCATGCATCTATGAAAAGAATTGATCAATCTTATCCCATTGGATCCCAGATTCCATGCTTGCTCTGTGGTCCTCACAAAATACAGCAATTTTCCAGAAAGAGAAATGTGTTCACAGCTGTGCAGATCTTGGCAATACTCACCAAAAGTCCACCCGTCTGGACAACATTGGACTTTTACTACTGCGAGAGCTTCTTTGTCCCCAGAGAGCTCTTCAGAAGTCACTGTATGGCACTGTGCCATGCAGTGAGGCAGTGCAGAAGAACAAACTGCTCCCTGCTCTGTAAAATGAGTAGCAGCCTACTATTAATGATTAAAACTGGTATCACAAGCAGGCCATTTAACCTACCTGGCAGACAGGAAAAACTGACTGGTACCTTATCTCGGCTGAAGCATTCAGCAGTAGCCATGTGATGAATTGTCATCTTAATTCTCCTGCATGCTTGATGGACCGTGAAGGCAAGCAAGCAATGATGAATGTGGCAGCAATTTGATGTGGCCACATTGATGAATTTTTTCCTTGAACATGTACCAGCAAACCCAAGAGTTTACTACTTTCAGTTCTCATGCTCCTCACTTTAAAAGAAAAATGTAAATGCGTATTTAAATGTCTTACTTATATTAGAGTCTTCATCACCTTTCTGGTCAGCTACCAGCAGTCAGATAGAAAGCACTCTTGAAGGGTGTTCTGGAAATACTCTCCACTACTTTTTTTTTTCAGAGGCTCACATACCGAATGAATGTTGTGGTTTGAGTCCTATTTTTCTCTAAGTGGTAAACCTATTTATCTTTGTTTGAAAAAACCAAAACATATTGATAGGTAAATGTAAATGCTGTAGAATGCATCTACATACATCATGAATGAATGTAGGATTCTGGCCAGCACCTAACCTTGTTCATTGCTGCCTTCTGTTTGCTCTACTGACACCCTTTTCAAACATACTTTGTTTGCTAATTTAATATATCACAGCAAGGAATTGGAGTGTTGACAGCACTTCAGCTGTTTTTTGCTTCCTAACACCCATTTGCAAAAACAATGCATCACACAGGAATGAATATAAATTATATAATAATTAACTTTGGGATATGACAATTTGTCTTCCTTTCTCCAATGACCAGTCCTTTGACATTAAGAGTGTTGCATACATAGGTTAGATGTATTTTGGTGCCTTCAGTTCTTACTACATGATTTCCAAGGCATTGATCATAATGAATATTGTATGTTTCTTCCATCTACAGAAGATCTCACTACCTCTTCTAATGTGATTGTAACCTTATATGTAGTGTAGCTACTGAAAGTGATTTTTGATGTCATGTTTACTAGAGAAGCATACCAAGAGCATTGGCTTCCATTTTAATTCTCCTTCGAAGGTGTCATCTGATAATGGTGGCCTGGAATAACTGGGGATGGGATTTATTGACTTTGGAGGGCCTTGGCAAGTCTGTCATTTTAGTAACTTAATCTAAATTGTGTGGTACTCTCAGGAGTAATGAATTAATTATACAGCCTAAACATTTTATACAGTAGATTTAAATGTGGATTGCTAACATTTACAAGAAAAATTTATATTTCTTATGAGTTTCGCCATTTGATACGATTACATATTCTAACTTAAACAGATGTGGAATAGTGTCTCCAGATGCTCTTAATATTTTCAGTTCCAACTTCACTGACAAATTGAACCTTCCCTTGTACTGTTACATCTGTTTGTCTACTGGTACTGCTATTGGCTATGGCAGACAGAAGTCGAGCTCTTGTTTGTACTAAATACTTAACTGTGATTATGATAATTAATATTTTAATATTCCTCTGAGAACAAAAAGTATTAAATAAATTGATGATATGGCAGAGTCACTGACCTTGCCTGGAGAGTGTCTTGAAGTTACTTTTGCAAGGTTTTTCAAGTCTATGGCCTTTCTGTTTAGCTTGTATCTCTGGATGGGCTATTAAAAGAAGATTGTTGTCTAGATACCAAACTTCAAGATCAGTGAACTTCCTTGAGCTTAAGCAGCACAAGAGATTTACAGCTAATTTCAGATAGTGACACTCAGAATAGGAGTGGAACTCATGTTAGAGACCTTCAACGGTTATCAATGGAAAATAAACAGTTTGGCAAGTCCCTGTGAGTTTATAGATAGAACAGGATGGGAATATCATGCTATGAGCGAAAACAGGCACCCACAAGGCATGTCTACACTAGCTTGCGAATGCCTGTGGGGTCCTGTCTGGAATAGCGGAGGTCACACAGAATAAGCAAAAACACCAACGCCATTAAATTATCTTGTTTTTCCAGTTGTTGCAACTCTGCTGAATTCAGTGGAGTTAGACCAACAAAACTGAAGAAAATGCCGTGATGAGCCAGGCGTTCAATTTTTATCTTCTTAAATATTATATTATCTCTCTGTTGGTTGGTGAATCGCCATAAGGCACACTCATATGGTAAATTTGAGGTTGGAAGGAGCCAAACTGTATTCCTACTTGAAAAGAAAATATGGAAAGTAAATAAGAGCAAAGGAATAAACAGGAGAGATTAGATTAGATTAGATTAGATTAGATTAGATTAGATTAGAAAACAGGAGGAGAGGGTAGCATAGCAAAAGTGAAGATAGGGAGTAGGAGATAGAGAAGACCAGAAATAGTAGGGCCTGAGCATGTAAAACGATAGGATGGAAAGACAGAAGAAAAAAAGCATGAGTAGGGAAAGGAAAAAAGAATAGACAATTATGAAATTCCGTAAATGTGTTTAGATCTGTTTTAAGGCAAGTCAGCCATACTCACTGTGTTGACTATGTGATTCAAAAGCGGTTTGGCTGCTCCTAAAAAAAAAATAAAAAAAATTCTTCTGGTCTTTGGCAGAAGATAAAGTGACAACCTTCCAAACACCTTAATTTCCTTTCATTCAAAGTCTGGCATCCAAAAAATGGGGAGGTTGTCATCACATTAGGAGTGAGTTCATTCGAGAGCATGATGGTACACACAAGAGAAGCTGGCCAACAGAGCAGGGAGGCAGAGAGGCCTTTCGCAGGCAACTTTTTTTTCCTGTGGGATGTACCTGGGACCCTCCAAGGCAAAACTTGCTTGCTTTCATCCATAACAAATGTTCTCAAAGTGCTATACCACATTTGGCAGTTGCAGCCAGAGTCAACTCAACACTTGATGTTTCCCAGGACTGTAAATTCTGGTCTATGTTGTTTGCTGTGTGGGGGACTTTCAGATGAGCTCTTTTAATTGAGCTTTTGCCGGCTCTGCTTAGATATGGCAGCCTATGTGTCATTTCTTATTAAGAGCAGGTTGTTAAATCTAGTGTCCTGGCCAAATTCCAGCTTGGGTGTTTATATTCTGCTCACCTAAATGCCACTGTTGGATCATTACATGAGAGCAAACTGTGGAGCTTGTGCTTTGCTAGTAATGAATATGCCCCTAAGTTCTGCCTTATGGGGAGGCACATCAGCTCTCCTCTCAGGACCATGAATTCGTGTTAGTAATGATAGCATGCATCAGGCCAGGCCCTGGTGGATTTTTTTTTTCTTTTTGCTTCATAGTCTCAAGGTTTATTTGCTTGCTCTTGCGTTATCGTTGATTTTTCTACAGCATTAGTGTCCCTGAATTATCACATGATGTATCTCCAGCATGCCGCTGTAGTGCGGGTCCGTGTAACGGGTGAAGGATAAAAAACATATCTTTTAAATCAGGGCAGTTTCTCAAATACGTATTTCTTCAAGAGGCTTGTTTAGTCTGTTTCTGTTTTGCCAGAACATATGTTTTAAGGAGTATCCTCCTTTACCCGAGCAAATCATGATTCTTTTTTGCTACATCAGTAGTAGTGGTTGAACCCGAGATGACTTGGAAGATGGCTTCAACAGGCTTCCAAAAGCGATGAATATTCATATTCTCTAAACCTTTCTACTCACTGGGGCAGGACTGCCTTGTTTTCCTGTGTTTATTCAGTGCCTAGCATCATGGGTTCCCTCATACGATCTTGGTCCTGTGCCATGATTAGGCATTAGCACAGTAAAATATTCTTTATTAGTAATAATGGTGCAAATTAATAGCAGGAAGAGTGAACAAGTAGTCAGGGCTTCACTTTCTCTCCTTTGCTGTCCTCTGGGAGATTTGTCAGGCAGATCTCTATGCCAGCAAGGCAATTCTGCAGCGATGGAGCAGTGATCTACTGCCCTGTTCTCTTTAAGTCTTATATCAGCAAAGTAGCCACTGACTTCCTCATGTAAGAGGCTGAGTGGGGTACCCACTGGGTGTACCCACTGCTCACACTACTTTCAATGTTAAAATACCAGTGTACCTGAGTATTCCCACTGGAGCTTCCTACTTAAGGCTGATAGATAACACAAACTGTAGGCTATCTTGATGAATTCTTCCTCCATGGAACCTGCTTTGCTAATACTTTTCCCTCTTTGCAGACCAAGAATAGGTATTTGTTTCATTTTTAAAGCTATTGATTAAATTATCTTATTTGCTAAGTGCAAAGAATGAGCTGCAGAACTGTGGCTTGAATCAGCCATGCCAGGCACACAGACCTATTGAAAGGCAGCAAGATTCTGGGTTTCACATAAAACAGAGATGTGTCATGAGCGGGAGAAACAATTACAGATCTCATTAAGGCCAAGTGCATGGGCATGCCATTTCATATTTCAGGTTTATTTTTATCTGGAACATAATTAATTCAAGAAGCTAGTTCCACAGGTTTTATTTTTAGATAGTTCTGGACCTGGCTGAGAAAAGGAAAGCTTGTCATTTCCTCATAGTTGGGTTACAGTGAAAAGAACAAGAACAATAGTTTCCTGAGGGGGGTAACTGAAGGCTCAGGTGTTCTTACACAGTGTAATTGGAGGCAGGAGTTCACACATGGAGAACATGTCTTCTTACGTATTCTTAAATCAACACAGCAGAAATACGGTGCTGTACCATGCATAACGTGTAACCCTGCTTCCCAACAGTTTAGTGCACACTCCTGCTAGCAGAATGCAACACCATGGCTTTAATACCAAATTCATTGTGTGAGCTAACAAAACCTCCAGTTACCTTGACTGACAAACAAATCTGAATATCTGTTTTTGTCAATGGGATGGCCCCATTAACAGGGTCAAAGCTAAGTTAAGGCCGGCGTTGGTCACTCAATGGGTAGTTCAATGATCTTGCCCTGCAAGTGCTACTTCCTACATTTTCTTCTTGACTTCACCTCCACGGATGAGATCAGTGGAAAGGAAGATGGGGAGGGAATAGCATGGAGATTGCAAAACATGCTGGGAGAAATGTACTTTTCCATGCATGTCTTGCTTGCTGGACTGCACATTCCTCTTCCCCTGATGACAGTATTATGTGCTGGGTTTCGCTGGTAGCTAGGCAGCTACCCAAAGCAACAAATCCAGGTGCCAATGAAACTTTCCATTGACTGAAGTGGGTTCAAGGGCAGCAGTAACAACTCACAATTCAGTCTCTTCTGAGGCCACAACACAAGGTCCCATACAATATTTTTAACTGCAGGTTATCCAAAATCTCTCTCAAAACATAATCTGTACTTCTTGCTGCATATCTGTACCAAGGATTTAGAGGGAAAATGGGTTATTAGTACCTAATTTACATTTCTTGTTTTATACTTTCTGGCAAGTTAAATCTGTGGTCAATGGTTCGGCCCCAAATGGCCTTTCATTACTCAGGCTGTCCAGACATTCATAACCTTATGAGTCTTTACCAAAGAGGCTCATATTTGTGCCAGAAATTCTGAGAGAAGAGAGAGCTCATGTGGAATATGCATAATGTAAGAACTAAATGGAGTTCAAGGAAAGTAAGGTAATATTAATCCCTGATAAGTAGATAGAGATGCTTAACTATTAGAAATCATAAACTTGAGCAAAATATTGCAAAAATATTATAAAGTCTATTTTCTTCCTTGTATCCTGATGTTTCATATTTGCTTATTTAGGCTGAAAAAAAAAATCCCTGGAGAAGAAGTTGCTTGTGTTTTGATTCCCATACAACCCTCAAAGATAGCATCACTGAATTTTCCAGTCAAGCCTTCTGAAATCACTGGGGCTACTCACAGATCAGGGTCCTAAAACATCAGCAGGCAGGACAGAACTGGCTCTGTAACACATAGTAAATAATTAAGATGCTCTTCCTTAAGCCAAAACTTCTGAGTAAGGATTGCTGTTACTTGGGGGCTGGGTAGCAGCATCGATTACTAAGGTTGCCTACTATTGCACAGTATGAGATTGAGATATTGCCGGAATTATGTAGGCTGAAATTTTCCATGCTGGATGTTTTCTGTGCCGTGTGTTTTTTTGGGGGGGTTCGTTTTGGTTTGGTTTGGGGTGGAGGAAGGTGATCCAGGTGGTAAGGCCACGACTTGTTAGACCAGGAGGCAGGGGAGGTTTGGCTGGCCAGGGAATGCTAGAGCTCCTTGGCCAGAGAAGCTGAGGGTGGGAATGGCCACGTGAGAGTGCCATAGGAAGAAGACAAATCATGGGGGAATGGCTACAAAACACTGAATTTAAGGGCAGAATCTCATCTTCAGACAGACGAAGCAGTCAGCCAGTATCTGTAGATGCCTCTGATGAGGTATGTATCTCACCTCTCTCCAGTGTTTACAGAAGATGTTCAGCTAACTCAATTTACAGTTCCTTCATCAGCTTGCAGCAGCACAAGTGCGTACTGTGACGTCCCTATTTCAGCTCTGCTGATGTGGGTATTATTATGGGTGTCAGTGTAATGTAGTTTCTTTTCCAAAGAAAACTTAGGGAAGAGCTCAGAAAAATCTGTGTTAAAAAGACATTCTTAAAGTGACCAAGTCAAACATTCCCAGCGTCTTGGGTGAGTTGTTCCTAATGAGCAAGGGACTCTCAGACTTGCTCCACAACATTTTATTTTTCTTTTTCTTTAAAATTCCTTAAAAATTTAGGAAATCAAACATACAAAAATATGTGTCAAAATGTTAATATTTCTGGGTGAGCCTCTAGCTGTCTCTATAGCTTAAATTCATATCTTTTTACATGATACAAAACTACATATTCAACTTTTTCCCCAGGACCCGTAATTCAATCAAAAGATGAAGTTAGCCTCGGGATGAAATTGGGTTGTTTAATAAAGGAGGAGAAAATGACGGTCTCGATTATATCATGACAAAAAAAAGATGTGACGAATAAATTCAGGGAATTGATGAAATGCTGAATAATACCAGCGAATTGCAGCAGCACAGGGAATTGTCTGGTGGGCAGAGCAGTTGAGTGACACACTGGGGAACTGGACAGGGATACACTCTGGTCCACCTAGGTCTTATGTGGTGACAGACAAATAATTTAAAACTTAAAAAGTTTTTCAGAATTGGCCTTTAATTGTGCATTTTTCATTTATGAGTATTTATCTGAGATTTTTGGGTCTCAGTGCTAACATCTGCAGCTGAAGCAAATGGAAGACTAGCTTTGAATGGAGTGAGTTGTGTATAAGGTTAAATACATGGAAAATCAAGTTGAATCAATCAGTGAATACTTTTTATCTTAATTTTCGTATGTTTAAGTTCCCCATCTATAAAACTGGACTAATGACATCTTCTTCATCTCCCAGAGGTGGTGTGAAAATAGATCCATGAATAGGTGTGAAGTATTCTAAGGCTACAGCGGAGAATGCCACAGAAAGGTCCATGGGGAAATGAATCATTCTGTCTCCTGAGCAGGCCGACTGGTGTGCAGTAAATAAAGTCTAGGGCCACACATTGAACCAGAGGAGAAAACGAAATACTGAATAGCTGCTCATTAAGTAAGCACTGTCCGTTCTGTGCGTTGAATGAGGCAAAGGTCCTGTGGGAAAAAAAAACAGTTTGCAGTGATGTAATTAAAGACTGCACCAGAATGCGTGCTCAGTGAGGAATGGCATTCAGGCTACGCAGGAAATTTTAACTTAGGTTTTTCCTCGGTTTTGAGGCTTAACTTTGCAACCTCAGTCATGTTCCTTTAATAATTTGGGGTGTGTCAATGCAACACTACAGCTGAATTCTTCCTTGTGGAATATTATGTCTTTTAAAAAAAAAATCTCTAATCAAAAGTGAATGTGTTGCATTACTTCCTGTTTGCTTCCCATGCTGCTACGGTTAATTGCTTCTTTCCTGCAGTGGAATGAAGACTTGAAGTTCAATGGCCACAACCATGGGCTGCTTATTCAATGTGGCATGTAAGCAGCAGGGATTTCCTTGTCCCTGGCTAGAGACCTGCATACTTTACCTCTTCCATGCAAGTAGGATGAAATTAATCAGTGTTGGTTTTCTCAGCAAGCAATGAAATTTCAACCGCTGCAATGTCGGCAGGACGAAGACTCCTCAAAGGGGACCGGGAGAAAATGCATGAATGAGAAGTTCCTGCCAAGACGTGAACACTACACTTGAGTGTGTCTGAAATGTTGGGCGCAGAGAGTAAATAAGCCCCATGACAGGTCTAGCCTAAATACCCAGCACTTCCATGGCAGGTAGCCCATACTTTCACCAACCTTGGCATCATGACGACGATAATATTTTTGCAAGGATGAACTGCACTCGAACAATGTCTCTAATGTTTCGGTGTCGGTGCAAACATGCTCTCCTTTCAGATCAGCCGTGGGGCTCTTCTTTTCTATCCCCGTTTCCCCTTTTCCTTTCATAGAAGCCCATTTAATGTGGCTGCTGAAGAGGAAATCCCTGTCTTCGGCACGGTTCCTGGGCTCCCCTGGTGACTCAGAAAATGGTGCACCTCAATCCTGGGAGGTGTTAATTCTTAGCTGAGAGCGATGGTTCTTTTCCAGCCTATTTCACTGTACTTTGTCTACCTATATCTCATCCTCACAGGAGAATCTGTGTATCTCTGGAGGTATAATTTTATGTGGCAAACTTGACCTCTGTGTTTTGTGAACTCCTCTGAGTTCACTAATGAAGTAGCACTGTAGCCATGCAGATAGGCCACAAAATATTGCTGGCTAAGTGACAGCTTGCTCTAAACATCAGAGCACCCAAAACCATCTACCCAACCTGTTCTTGAGGCCAGCATGAAGGTACAAGCACAAGAGGCCACAAGGGCCAGAATCTAAGTGATTATTTACCCTACGATAAGTGACCTTTGAGCATCACTTCCACAGTTGTGGGCAAAGAGCTGATGCTTCACACAGGGATGAGGTAGTGCCACACGACTGATAAAAGGCAATGTGAGCTGTTTCAGAATTTCCACAGGCTGAAACAAGACCATGCTTGTTTCTAGCCCAATCCATTCCAACTATCTATGTGTTCTTCACCAGCATCATTTGGAAGCAGGTTTCTCAAAGGACAAATACTGAGTTGTGATGTTCTTCATAAAACAACAGTGCTGTTTCTTGCATCGGTTTGGTATAGAAGTTTATGAGATAATGGAATTAGATTTCAGTGTTTTTTTCAAATCCTTTGCTTTGTTTACCTAGCTGTGTGTACAGATCTCATGTTAATAACCACGAGTGAAGCAACATCTGAGTGGGGCAGCACTTGGCTGGAGGGGTGCTGGAGAACACTTCAGACATGCGTTAGGATCTCAGAGGTGCTTCAGCATCTCTAGTACTTCAGCTCTGTCATGCAGTACTAAGGATGTTGAAGTATCATCTTCCATGAGAGAAGTAAAATTTCTAAACATGTTTTTATTTTCTAAATAACACAGCACTAATTACAAGGTGGGCAGCCCTAGCTGAAGCTCTTGTTAATTTTGTCTTCTCTTCACCATAATTCTTTCAGTAGCTTTGGAGATGGTAGTCTGGGCTTTTTGTTTTGCAGAGCTGAACACCATTATTTTGTGTTGCAGAATATTTGTGGTGGTATGTTGAAATTTAGGAATGAAAACATTTTGGAGAAAAACGCTTGAAGAGGGTAAGACATTATTCGTATGACATTGTGAAATGAAACAAAATATTAAAGAAAAATCTAACCAAATTGAAAAAATACAAATATTAGAATAATCTTTAATATTACAGAAGTATTCATCTTGTTTCCCCATGAGAATCCAGTTTTCGTAGGAACAATGCAGAAAGTCTCTTGAAAATTGCATTTTCTTTTAAGATCTGCATAAGGTTGTTCACAGTTCTTGTGTTTGGACACCAAGTGCCACGCTGTTTCCATCCATCTGAATAACATAGTCTGAAGAGATCCTTGGTACTGAAGACTTCTGTTAAGAAGGAGAAAAAAATACTTTCCGTTGGCAATCCCCTCTTGCACAGGTTTTTCTTAGAGTATTTGGGGTTTCTAAATGACTTTAAAATATCTTTTTCACTGTTCATTTCAGTTTTACTCAGCAGCTCAGCTCCCTCACACCCACTCAGAGAGGGATGTCACACAGCAGGCAATCAAATCACACTGTGAATATAAACCAAGCCCAAGTCAGTGTCTGTTTTATTGCAAGTAGACCACTTGTACTTGGGCCAAAGATCCAGTCAAGTGATAATTTAGCAACATTGTCATTGGCCAGTGACACCTCTTAAAACTGGCGAGGGTTGATTTTTTTCAGTGTATCATCTCTTTGATTATTTAGGTTAATATTGAGCTTATTTTATAATAATTTTCATTTTTTAAAGATTGGGATTGACGAATGCTTCCAAAAATAATTTGCCAGTGCAAGATTGTGGATTTCTCTTGTACTCGAAGTGTGCTATTTCAAAATACCACAAGGAAAAGTGACAGAGAAAAAGAAAAAAGAGAGAGAAAAGTAAATTTAGCAATGAACATCTAAGAACATCTAGTATCTTGTTAAGGGAATCATTAGTAAAATGGCTGAGATGTTTAGCACTTACAGCGATTATTGAATGGCATGCACAGTTAGTAATCCCCGTGAATAGCTTTATTATGTGCCTCTCAGTAAAGTGTGCTGCTTAAATATGCATTTGCAGAGTGACTGTGCTAGCGGCTATATATGTTCTACCATTTTATTGACCTGGATAAAGGTTTAGTCTTGATGGCTGCTTTGGTTTCTACCCAGGCTAATTTAGAAGTCAAAGAGTAGTTTTGCAGAAGCCTTTTCGTCTTAAGAAAGCGATTCACAAGATGTCTCCTTTAGTTTCCTGGAATCGAGATGTTTATTTTGTGCTATGTACAACAGCAACAGTTCTTGTAGATTTCATAACCTTAAACATTCAAATTACAACTTTTACTGAAATTTTCTTTCAGCACGTATTACTCAGAACATCACCAGAAAGGAGTCTAAATAACACCACTAGACAGAAAATAAGTTAGGTATTTCAGTCAAAATCTTCAAGACTGGACATAAAAGTCCCAAATAAAAACATATCTCAGTAGCTACCTCCTTTTAGGACAAATCATCCAGTTCTGTCATCCCAATACAAAGTAGGACAAAATGAGAACAACCAAGTGTTTGTTCCTCAGATTTCCCAGGGTGCTTCTGAGGTGAGCTTTCGTATTTCTTTGAGGGATTTTTTCCGTTCCTCTGGCCTTGCCGCAGAGACATTGTTGAAAGCCATTAAAGAAGATAAAGACAACCTCTCTTCTGGTCGGCACAATATTCGCAGCGATGGTGTGGGTAGCCCTTCCCCTGGGGCTGCAGAACAATCTCTGCATTCAAGCGCCAGGAAGGATTGGTGATGATGCATCCTCTGTGATCAACACGGGCAAGTCTGGGAGTCCACCGCACCCTGAATAGTGCTGTGACCAGCCGTGAAGACAACAGTTCAGGCACTCATCAAAGTGAAACCTCATCAAAGGCATTGGTCCAGGGGTACGTGCTTTTCAAGTGTAACTCATGCGAACAGTAACCAGCTTATTACTAGTCATTTGAATTTCTTAACTAGAAGCAGTGTAAGATATCTGTCTTCCTATCTATCAATCAGTCAGTCAATCAGTCAGTCTCCCTGCACTTTTTCACTTTTTGTTCCCTTTCTATGCACTGTTGTACCAACTGGTAGCCAAATGTGAAATAAAGCATGCATTTAAGAACGTGGTACCCAATAATTTCTGTTTAAAAAGGATTTTAAAATATTCCCATTGTGCATTCACAATTCAGATTTCCTATTAATCATGGTGCATGCATTTCCACTGTCATGTCCACTGAGAGACACACTGAGTGTTTTATTCATTTCAGTTGTGCTTGACAGAGGTGGGAGAGCCAGGCCCAATGAAAGACTCGCTGAAATCAATGGGAATCTTTCCATCTGCTTCAGGAGGCTTAAGATCACCTTCATTATTTGTAACAATTATTTATCATCTTTCCCTGCACCCAGTACTTCACACAACAATCTAGTTTTTACTTCTGTGATTTAAAGTCTCTCCAATACAAATGGCAAGCTCCATCTTCTCAAGCTAAATGTACTCCTGACCCAGCAGCACCTGCTGGCTGCATTTGAACGCAGGGCTTGCTCAGCGAAACGTGTAGATGATGCAGTTGCCCAAATGAGAATTTTTGAGACGACGCCAGGACTTTTAGAGGACGGCTGGGATAATGTGCCCCTGGTGGGAATGTTTTCCTGACAAGTGCAGAGGGAGTGGATTTTGTTAGAACGAGAACTTGTCTTACACGGGAGAGTTGCTTAGGCTCAGAGCAGAGCATTCTGCCTTTGCTCTTGGAGCAAGGCTGGCTTACCAAACGTCTCCCCAGCCATGGGTACCCCACTTGTGTTCTTGCGTGCAGTGACTACATTGAGCGCACAGTGTCCCATTTCATCCTCCTGCTGCTGCTACAAAAAGGGTGGGTGGGTTGTTATCCTTCCTGCCAAAATCATTGCCAAAATCAACAAAGCCTCATGCGCATTCTGGTTCAGATACTCATGCAAGCATATTTATGCAACTGTTTGCAGGATTTGACTTTCAAATAAAGTTCCGTGAGCAAAGCTTCAATACAGCTGCTTTCAAAAAACAAATGAGAAGATCCGTATATATGACCAAAGTGTATTTAGCTGAGAATTTATTACAATATTCTCCAAACGTTTTTTTCCATATTGGTCCAACTCTAAGGTTTGGACTAGTTCCCTCTTCAGTGTAATGCTGCTGTGATGTGTGGACTTTATCCCTGTAGCCTAATTCCATGAAAAGAGTGGAAATAAGGAGAGTTACACAAAGCAAACACTGTCTGAATCTGAATAATTACATTAGATGTTCAATGATCAGGAGATTAAATTTTGTTTGTTTTAAAAAAGACAGCCTACAAGCAGAGAAAATTAAGTTGGCAGGGCTTAAAACCAGTTTGGGGTAATTCCATTGTCTTAAATAAGCTTGATTGCGTTTGTATTTTTAATTAATTAAACTTGGATAGTCAGTGCCAAAGCAACACTCACTGTAACAGCATAGATGAGGCTCTCTGAGTTTCTTGTAGAAAATCCTAAATTCAAGGGGAAAAAATCAGCCAAGGCCAAAAAAACGTGTTTTCCCCAGGGCTTAATAGGCTAGGTCTAGAGCTTTCTCCAGCCACGAAGTGCTGGTTTTAGCCGCAGACTGGGAAGAGCTGCTGTTTAAAACAAGGAATCTATCAAGCCATTATCCTGTCATAAGGTCTAACAATTTCCATATTTTATTAAAAATAAAGAAAACAGATGAAATATTTATCGTTCGAGGGAGTGCGCTTTTGCCACCAGGAACCCAACTTCATCCCAGCCCTTGGCTCCGGAGTTTCTGTCGTGCACCTGTGCAGCGCTGGCTGTGCCAATACAAGCACTCTCCAGGACAGGGGCTGCGTCGTCATTTTTAATCTCTGTGAAGTGCCAGGTGAAGTTATGGAGCAGTATAGCGGTTAATGTATAAAAAGACTCTGCTGTGCTCTCTCGTACTAAATTTCCGCTCCAGGGGTTTGCATTGCACGTAAATAGCACGGATCCGCAGGGCAATCCAGTAGCACTCTGGGCTCACACACTTTAATATACTTATTCTGGCCACACTGCTTTGAGGTAGGGCAGTGCTATTAGCCCCATTTTATAAATACAGCATGCCGCTGAGGTCTGCAGTACATAGAATATTATTTGTACTGGTAACTGAATTCCCACAGGAGTCTAGCTGCTTGTATTAGGCTTTTATAACATGACTTACTGCCACAGTTCCTGGGAATTTTTGAATGAGCTGAAATGAGGCATTTTTATTCCTATCTTGTATTCTCTCACCATCTGGCTTGCCTCACTTTTAAAATGCATCGCTGGAGACAGGGCAAATGGAGAGTCCGCAGCATCTGAACAACAGGTTTCCATATACACACCAAAACACAACAAACCAGCAGCAGCAACATCAAAACACAGAAGAAGAAAAAAAAAATAAGAAAAAGAAACTTGACTTCCATTGCTTCCTCCCATTTCTGCAACACTCCTGAGCAATCACAACAACGAGATCCCTTGCTGTGTTCCTGCATGTGTGCTTGGCCAGGTGCAGCAGTTCAAAGAGCAGTATCCTTGTTTCTTCTTCGGAAATGGGCCCGTGTTTTCAGTTTCCCAGAGAAAGAAACCTGACACGTTTCTCACTGCAAATATGTGGCTTTCCAGCAAAGTTTATGAAGGTCTGACTGGCTGTGAGATCTCCAGTAGAGAAGACCAGAGAAAAATCCAAATATAACAACTGGGTCTGCAGAAGTGTTAGCGTGGCCAGCCTTGGTGTCTTGCTTTTGAACAAAAGGATTATCTTTTGTATTGAAGTGTATTTATTATAGATGGCAAACCAACTTTTGTCGAATGTAAGAGCTAATGTTCCAGCTTTCCAGCTTATTCTGAAATACAAGAGCAACACAGGCACTGTTAATAATGCAATCAAAGCAAGTTAAATCCTTTTAAAGCATCCACAAAGGAGCCTTTGATAAGAAGCAACTTTCATCAACCTCAAAGACTAGACAGTTTAGTATGTTCTATGTTTGTTAAGTTTATATGTAGGCAGTGGTAATTTCACTTGCAGCTGAAGAGCAGCAGTAAATTATAAAACATATTTATAAGCCCTAGTGTTAGACTTGCTGATTTAAAATGAAAAATGTATTTTTATTAATGTAGCTCTAGATGGGGTTATTTGCTGTTTAAAGACACAATTTGTTTTCCATTAGTACCCCTACTGGACACAAAACAATTCTGTATACTTTAAAGGCTTTGGTCTTTTTTTTTTCTTTTTCAAAAAATGAAGCAAGCTACTACAAGTACGTACTGTACAATGGGCTGTAAGAGTCTGTTGAGTTCAGTCATGCGGCATGTTTTTTAATCTTGCTTTTAGTTCCTGCTTTTGTCCTTCTTTCCACTGAGTGCTCCTGTAAGAGAGTTTACGTGTGTAAAGTAGATGTGTGTAAAAAAACAGAACTGGTTTGGGATTTGGGCTGGGGTGGTTGGTTTCTATGTTAGCTGAATTCCCCCAAGTTTGCATGAAGATTGAGGCATTAATCACGTTGCAAGTTTGAGGCATCTCTACTGAAGTTTCTGCTGTTCCAGGGCTGGTGGGAATCACTTTGATAGGCCTCTGCACCTTGGAAAAATAAAGTTTTACTTTCAGTGTGCCAAAAATCTTTCAAATGGATTGCTAGCCCGTTCTGACTTTGCTGCTGCTTCCTATTGTCCAGCTCAGGACCTTTTCTTCCATGTTTTTGGTGTGTTTTCTTTGTTGTTCTGGACTAAAGCAGACTGGAGACAGCAGATGAATATTAGACTTGGAACATCTACTTGAAAGGTTATCACTTTGATTCACCTGAAAGAAAACAAACAAAAAGAAATGGAAAGGGAAGATGAGCTCAGTTCTTTTCTTGGGCCCTTTTGAAACTCAAGCATTAGCAGGAAAAAGACCAATTAATTCTCACTACACCCACTTTTGGGTTTCTAGGTGTTTCGGAGGGGTTTTTGTTTGTTTTTATTTTTAGGCAGCAGAATTACATTGCATTTGGATCTTAATCAGGCTTAATCCAGGCTGATTTAATGCCAAGGAGAGAGGAGATCCAGAGGCCAAGAACAAATTTGCATGGTGCATATCTTCTTGGTGATCCTCCATGCATTTCTTTGAAATGCCTTCTCTTGGGACTCCAGTATTTTAAACAGAAATGAAATGCTACTTAATAGATAGTTCATAAGTGCAATGAGTAACCACACCAGCAATGACAAAAAGCTGAAAAGGTGCTCCTGGCCTTTGTACACTTCAAAAGTGAGATTTAAACTAAGCTCGTCATGCCCCACAGGCATTTCACAGGAGGAAGCCTCACCAGCTATCGCAGGTGTTGGATCAGCAGCCCTTCAAAAGGAGGGCTTCAGTCCAGAAACAGAAGTACGGCTTCCCAGAGCAGTCTGAGGGAAGGTTTCTCGCTTAGACACCTGCAGTTTGCACTGCAGGAAGCAATATCAGAAAAGACTGGTTTTTCAGCCAAGGGTCGTCACCCAGTTTCCAAACTCACCACTAAGCCTGTGAAAACCCACAGGTTTATGGCAAATGTGAAACAGGAGGAGGGACCTGCTCTCTCTGCAGACCATTGTTTATCACTGAAATTGCTGAAGTGATATTTTGAGCCAAGTATATAAATGGCAAATTAAGACAAAATATTTTCACAAGGTGCAGGGAGGTTTTTCTCTAATTGAAATATTAGTTTGTTTGTTTGTTTGTTTTTTCCTTTTTACTTGAAAGTCAGAGATTTTATCAGCAGCTGCTTGCTTTCATACCTCGTTTTGCTTTTTTCATTTCATCAATGATGCTTTGACCAGTATGAAATTTTACTAACAGCACTGTTCTTCCTAGGTGTGTGTTTATGTATTTTCAGAACCAAAATGTCTGCTGCGGAACAAATTTAGCCATAGACTTTGAATGCTGGTGGCATTATTTGTGTAGAGGCATAACTATTTAGGTATGTTCTGTGTGCTGACTTCTCTTTAAAGCAGTATTTTAATATATGAGCTACAAGGTAAAGGAAAAATGAGTCAATAGAATTTATAATAAATATTGTTTATCTTTAGAATGTTTATGATAGCATTTTATATAAAACCTTTTCATAAACATTTTAATCTATATAATCTGTGTAGTTACTCTGTCAGGAAGAAAAATAATTCATTTGCATGCCCACATTATTTACCAGTTATATTTTCTAAATCAAGAGTTCAGCATCAGTGAGAAGTGACCGTTGTTCTAGGCGTTCAACCTGCCCAGCTTTTCACCCCCATTTTGGGTGACTTTGCAGGTGTTAAACAGGATTCTGCTGAAGCAGGAGGGTCCGACTACCAAAGATACTGCTCTCAGGGCTGTTTTCATTACACTTCATCATCATAAGCATATGGTTTCACTTCCAAGTGTTTAACATTTCCATTTCCTCAGGAAATCATTCTTTCTATTTTTTAAACTTTTGAAACTGGAGGGATATTTTTGCTGGCAGGCAGACCAAGTGCGACACGGCGCTTAACCCCAGCCCGAGGGATGGGCTGGCTGTGCTACCTGCATCCCTCCCCGTCCCGTCCCTGCGGGTGCAGCTCCTCTCTGTGGCTCTGGGTGCCTCAGCCAGGCCTCCGTGGTGCTAAAAAACCATGGTGCTTTAGTGCTACTAAAACACCTCTGCTTTGCTTCATTCCTTGCCTTTATAAAGCTATCCTCTCGGTTTTCTGCATGAGCTGAGGGAGGTGGTTTTGTTCCTCAGTCTACTCCAGGGCCCGCGCATCCCAAGAATGAGTGAGCGCAGGACCCTGTAGCTGACTTGGTGAGGTCAATGCAGAACCAGGGCCTAAGAAAATACTGTATGTAACCTACAAGGAATGAAAACAGTTGCATCATGTATTTATTGTCTGTATCAGTATATCCAGCACTTAAACGAACATTACCGAGGAGTGGATGGCTCCAGGGAACTGCTCTGGCTCTTGTGTTTTTGGAGATTATTTCTGGTATTTCCTTTTTCCTCATTACAAACAGGTCACCGTTCCCATGTGCTGGCCAAGTTATATACTGTAGAAGTAAGTCTGTGCTCATATCGCCTTTGTGTTTAGATTATCCACATATGTAATAGCGTTCAGCTTCTTGTTTTCTTTTCCTGATGTGTTACAAAGTACAGCCATTCAACGTACAATTTGCATGCTTGTTCAGCTGTTATCACTAGCCCTTCTGTTAGAAAAGTGTCCTGCAGTGGGTGTCATCATGTTATTTCACCTTTGATAAACTGCCCATTTTGTACTAGCATTGACACTGGGCATCAAGCAACATGGTACAAGAGAAAGTGCAGAACAAACTGGCTGATTAATCATGTATTTGTTCCTTTATCTTCTATTCTGTCACAAATCTGTGATTCAGATAGTCTCATTTTTTGCACGGCCTGTTTAATATTGAGGAAGGTTGCTGTGGGTTTGGGCTTCCAGAGGGGTGAGGTCCTGAGAACGGTCAGGCTGTGTGCTACAGATATTGGGAGTGTGTGTTTAATTCATGCCTTCAGAAGAGTTAGCTCATCACGACAGCAGAAAACAGCCTCAGGCAGAGGGAGCTGCATCTCCAGAGCTCCCAGGGCAGCTCACCTGAGCTCTGGCTCCGCACTCTCTGGGGCACTGTAAGCTGATGTTTTGATGCACTCAGGCACTTCCCTACCTCCTTTGCCTACCTTAGCGCTGTACGTGTCTGCACATTTTGTCACCTTCTCACCAGGAGAGCTCCTTGGTTGAGCAGCGTGAACTTTCACCACTTGCAAGGATCCCCCAAGGCTGCTCAGCATCGCACCGAGCCTGCTGGCTTCCTGGCCTTGCCCATCTGTGTCGTGCAAACAAACCATGTCACAGGCTTGTTGCCGATAGTTAGGCTAGAGGTCAAGTTAAGATTTATACAGTGATCTAGATGCAGTTTTATTTGCTAGAGGCTGCCAAAACGTTGCAGGCTTCTGGACAGAGAGAATGAAGTTGTGATCCAACCTGGGATGGCAGGACCAGTCACAAAACAGTGAGTGTACGTTGTCCCAGACCACTTCAGAAAACCCAAACAGGAGGAAGCTGAATTAAAAGCCATCCAGCCCCATCCCATGCCTCTCTGCAGGTGCCTTGGAGGCCACGTCCTGAGGTACAGCCACAGCCGCACACAGGCAGGGCCTTGCTCTGGCAAGGGCTGGGCCTGGGGTGCTCCTGCCACTGTGCTGCCGCGTGGAGCCTGACTGCCACTCAGCCACAGGCGAGCAAGGCCAACGTGCCGTGTGTCTTATCACGAGGGATGTCCTGGTGAGGCAGGGCACGGTCCTCAGGGAGCCACCTGTGAGGAGCAGGCCCTTCGGCTGGGTGCCCCTGGGACAGCCGGGTGCCTGCAGAACGTGTCCTGGGGTGGAAGGGAAGGGTGAGAGGACAACGCAGGGGGGGAATAAAAGACATTCCGGGCCTGAGAGAGAAGTAACCAAGGCGCTGACAACTTGTGTGGGTTTAGTATGTCTGTTTGCAGTGTTATGTTATGTGTTTAGAAGCTGGTTGTTTCCATAATAACAGCAACTGCCATATGGCAGCGAGGAGGGTGGTGAGAGGAATGCTTAAGGAAACACAGTATGTTGTTTGACATGTGTGTGCTTCTAAAGGAATAACGTGTCTCCGGCAAGCGCTGCTGCTCCAAACAGGCTGGGGGATCTGCTGCTCTCGCCAAAAAAGCCCTCTTCATTTGTACTGGTGCGATAGCAGTTAATAATGCTGGCCCTCTTCCCGTGTATTCCTGCTTATAGTACCTGCAGTTGGTAAAGGACCTGCTTTAACAGGGGGGTGGTTCTGGGTGCAGAAAAGACCCCACGACCCCACACAGGGGAATGGCTTGTAAACATGATTGTTATGGGGAAATACTCTTCTGTAGAAGAGTGCTGTGTGAAACTGGAGCCAGCTAGATGCCGTGTACTCCATCCATAGGTTAGTGCTCTGCAAGTAAATAGAAATTTTGAAACCTTTGAAAATATGTTTTGCAACAAATAATTAGTAGAGAGTGGATTCTACATTTCCAGAAATTAGGGTCACTTTAGTGCGTATTTGGGAAGGAACCAGGAAAGTCACCACGAATTACAACTTCTGCTCGTCAGTGTATGATTCACATTTCAGGGACTTGTAATTTGCTCCTCAAATTCCCGCAAACACTGCCCATCTGAGTGGTACCTTTGAAGAGTACATGCAATTCCACGGTGGAAAAATGTGAAGTTATTCTTTCATAATAGCTGAATGGTTTTTGTGGGGCTTTTACCTACATCAGCTCTGTAAAATTGGCCTGTCTTGTTTGAGACTTAAGCCATTAATTATATTTGCACTTGGATACCTGAAACGTGGTGGAGAGAAGAAGTCATTTCTAATCTGGGTCGTCCTTCTGCACTCACTTGCAATGTTTTAAACTCCTAAGCAACCCCAAAGGCAAAGCTGTTCTCATTTTCATGCTTCTCTTCTCTTTATTGCCTCTAGAGAGAGATTACTGCAGCATATGCGAAAAGCAGCCGATCGGAAGGCTTCTCTTTCGGCAGTTCTGTGAAACTCGACCCGAGCTCGAGTGCTGCATTAGGTTCCTCGACTCGGTGGTAAGTCCCTTCTTGTGATGTTTCACGGTGCTTTGTGGCCCCCTGTGCCTCAGCAGCGAGCTGAGGAGCAGCGCTGGCAGGGCAGGAGGAGTGATGTCTTGCTCTGAAGCAGTGGCATCGCTGCCTGCTCCTGTGCTGGCGGAGTGACCTGTGTGATCAGCTGTTCTGGAGCTCCAGAAGTCATACTGACACGGGATGGGGTTTTATGTCTGACGCACCAGAGCAAGCTGCTGGAGGTGGAGGGGCAGCACTGCATGCAGGCTTGGTACCAGCCTCTGGGGGGGCACGAGCCACTGTGAAAGGAGGAGCCCAGCTCTGGGCTGGCAGAGCCTGCGTCAGGCCCAGGCACGAGCAGCTGGGCAGCAGCAAGTGACGTCTTTTGGTATCGGGATATCTGCAATGCTGGGAGGCACTGGGAGGAAAGGGAAGATGATGAATGGCCTGACAATAATATCCCACTCTTACCAAGCCTCTCCATCAGTAGATTTCAAGGTGATTTATAAAGGGCATCCTGATCTTATCCTAGTTTTTCAAATAGGAAAATAGAGGCACGAGCTATAGAAGTGACCTAACTGAGGTCACCAAGAAACTCATGCCAAACCTGCTATTGAAGCCCAGCTCCATTTCCCTCTCGTGAGCTCCCAGCTAAACCAGCCACCAAGCAGCCCCCATAGCCCCTGGAAGGATCTGATGCTTGTTCCCAACCTGGCAGCATTTGGCCATGTGTAGTGCCAGTGGGAGAAGCTGCTCACAGTCCCAAAGTCCTCACTGGCTTCCTTGCTGGGAGCCTCCTGAAGGGTAGGGCAGTGAGGAGCCAAAAGGCTACACCCCACCAGGCTGGCAGATGAGCTGACAGTTGTCATCACTGAGTGTCCATGGCCAGGGGACTTCGCTCTCTAGGTGGCACTAAGTCAAAAGCAAAGCAATATATACCAATGGGAACAAAGTTATTTTTTTTCTTTGTGCTGTGGTGAAGCTATTCTGAAGTATAGCCAGACGTGGAGGTTGTACTGAAGTTGTAAAGGTAAGAGTTTGGGAGAGGACAGGTCATCACTTAAAGTGTATATTAGTACCACAGCACCTACAACAAATCTGCATCAGAGAAAGCCTTGGATAAAGTTCTTTAAAATCAATTTTAGTTGGCATTCTTTGTACCATCACAATTTATAAAACCATCTTTGAACTTCTGTAAATTTTTTGACTTAACATAATTTAAAACATTCTAGTGCTTTTTCTATACATCTTTATTAGACTCCTTTTGCATTTGATTTCACACTCAGGCTGCTGAATCATAGCAATGCTTTGTAAAATTGGCTTTTCCTTTAGGTGGCTTACAGCAGTGCTGAAGCAGGATGACGTTTGGCTTAAAGTGTTACTTGCAGTAGACATTAGGTCTCCATTCTACTAGAGTTACAAGTGACAGAGCAACATGCTTCCTCAGCAGGTTAAAAACCTTCTGCTTAACAGAGTGTAGAATTACCTGGCACCAAGCGATCGAAGAATGTACACGGTCAACTTCACAGGTAAACCAAAGGAGGACTTCATTTTCCCAAGTGCATTTGGCACGCACGTTGCTAAATTGCAGCACTTTCACTCTTTGGTATGAGAGGCCGTTAGAGAATTCATGGATTCATTCATTTCATGATGTGAACTGGTAGTCCTTCTCTGGGGATATACCCAACATCATCTCGTTAGGGATTTCCTCACGTCAGCAGAAAGTGTAGTGTTTAGCTTTAAATGACAAGCTGAAGCATTTACCCTCATATTTCTGCAGGCTAAAAAAGGCAACCCTTCAATTAGCATGTCTATGGAGAGGTTTCTCTGAGAGGTTTTGGGTGGTCATAGCTTCCACCTTATATTCCTTGTGCTGGCTGTGATTTTCCCCAGTGAGAAGGTTTAGCCAGTGTGGATCATGAAAGGACCATACCTGACAGATGCTCTGTGAGGTTGTGCTCAAGGCAGGTGGGCAGGAGGACATTTTGGGTACCTTGAACGTGTTTATCCTGCACCCAACCATCATCTGCTAGAGAGGTGCCTACCCTAATGAAACATCAATTCCATGAACAAAATGTTGAGCTGTGCGGAGGTCTGAATATTTGCTCTTTTTTAAAGCTAATTGATAGCAGCCTCCTTTGCTGATTTCAAATTCTGCACAAGTTTGTTCCCAGCCTGTGAAAATCCCTGTATTATCCAATGTTAAGGTCTAGCAACACAGCCCATAGCCATTAAATTGGACGATCGCTACTGAAATTCACCCAGCAGGGTGACACTGTGTTGAGTGAGTAGTGGGACTCATGCCAAATCCTATGCTAGGCAAAAAAGTCCTACAATGAGACCAAAAGCTTGATTTTACAGCCCTATTCTGAGACCACCAGGAATGTGAAACCTTTTGGAGACCACCTGCTGCAACAAGCCCTGAGCAGAAAAAGCCAAACCCTCCACTTTCTTTTGGCTTAATTATTTTTCTAACATGAGAAGCAAAACTTAGTTGTTTTTTTTTTTTTTGTAGTATCAAATTAAAAAAAAAAAAAAAAAAGAAAAAAAAGAGGTAAATGTTTAGCTATTCACCAAAGGCTCAGAGAGCTTTCTGTGCATTGAGAAGTTAGTCTACCTCTCTATTACAAAAAGAAGGGGAAGCCAAGAGCATAGCTAGGTAACTTTACCAGGTCATGCTGTAAGTCGTGCAGAAGCCAGTAATTGATCCCTCCCGATTTTCACTTTTTTTTTTTTAAATTTTTTTTTTAACCAGTGAACTCAATTGCCTGCAAAGAAAGCAGCAACTGGGACTCTTGGGAGGAAATCAGAAGCTGAGTCAGGCACCCAACAACCTACCAATGATTTCCATTTCCAAACTTATGTGTGACCAAGTTTTGCAAGAACTCTCTCACCCCCTTGCTTCCAAAGACTGGTAAAATCAGCCAGACCTTGCAGACCAGAGTGCATAAAGAAAAAAAAATCTTTCTGCTGGACATTTATTTCAGCTGTTAGGTGGAATAAGGAACCTGGTCTGATGTAGTCTCCTGCAAATCTAATTTTAGCAGCATCTGGTGGTGTTTTTTTTGGTTTTGTTTTTTTGTTTTGTTTTGTTTTGTTGTCTGTACAGTTAAGCAGTTGTTAGGCTGGCTTTCTGAAGAAAAAAGGATTTGTATCATTGCATTCTGCATGTGTGTAGGTGTGCATCTGCTAGTTCCCTCTAAACCTTGTGAATACCTCGGCCAATTTCAGCCAGTAACTGAGATGAAAGTGCCCAGAGACATGAAGTTTCTACCTGTCTTCTGAGAACAGTGCTCAGGAAATCACATTCTGTAGTAAAATGGGCTACAGCAATATGTGGTTTGTAAGCTGTAGGTCCCCACGTTAAATGATAAACGTGATAAAAATGGAGATCCTCAGAGCCTTGCAGTGGGGTGCTGGTGGAGCTGTGGGGTCAGCGAGTGGCTGTCAGCATGGCTGTCCATCTGGGAAATTGGGCAGTGGTGATTCCCTCTGCTAGGCCACACTAATATTATAAGGACAGAGAGGCATCTCTTGCTGTGGGTATCGTGCAAACAGTTTCATGACTTCACTAGATAAAATATCTAGTAAGAAGTACTGATGGTTACTTGTGCCTCTGAGTATGTGTGTGATTATACACACTGTGTGCTTATCTCTGAGCACATAAACACGCAGATCATCCGTGAGTAGTTCACCAAACTCTTATGTAGCCATTCGGATGAAGGAACTGTGCAAACATAATCTATCATCATTAAACGGAGCTGTTCTGTGATTAAATCAGCTCCCCATAAGCCCTTAACAAAGAATTCACACACAGCCCCAGAGCACACTTTGCTGTGCTTACAAATACTTCAGCAACGTCACAGAGCGTGGTAGCTGTCGAAGGACAGGCATTAAAATAAAGTGCTGGGAGATGCATTTCCCCTTCTAAGAGGCAGTTCAGGGAGCAGGTCACCTATTAGCAATGTTTTCTGCCCAGCCAGCCTGTCCAGCAGCACGAGAGGTGGCACTTCAGCAGGGACCCCCCCCTTGTGTCCCCTCCTCAAAAGGGAGGCCAGCTCCCCACATTTCCCTCTCCTCTCTTCTCCTCTGACTTTGGTGTGCCCTTGTAATGAAGACCTCACTACAATCCTTTCCTGTTTTGTCTACACACACTCATCATTTCTGAATGTATAATTTTCATTCTCAGGGGATGGTTTTTAACAGGTTATTGTGGACTAGATTTAGTCTAACTGGAGGGAGCTGGCAGCAGAACATGGTTAATTCTGGTCAAGGAGAACATAACCTGAAGTTATTTTCTCTCTAACCTGGACATTGCCATTTTTTGCATTGAAGTGCATGAGGTAGAGGAAAATAGCCCTAGTGCCTCTCTGCGTTGTTTCTGCTCATGTTATCCGGGGCCGGGGGTGAGGGACACCTCACCTTGGGTGGAATTTTCAGCTGAATGCTTCACTAGACATTACCCTTATCTGGGGTAAAAGGATGAACAAGCATCCATTTAGTGCCATTTGTAAAAAACGTGTCTCCCTGTTAGGGAGGTTTCGTTTGGTTAAGTCCCTTGCATGGTATATAAACCATCTGTGTATGTGTGCCTTAAAGCTGTTCAAGGCTTTTTCCATCAGAAATGCCAGTTTGTTGATATCAACAAACTCATTAACTCGAAATGTGTTTTTAAACAGTCAAAAGGGCTCTTTTTTGCCCTGCACTTAAACATGAAAAATGTGGTTTCAAGTTAACTTTTCATTGAGAAATGTGAGTTATTATGAATCCCAGCTGTTTGGTTTTTGCCTTCCAATTTTCAGTCACAGACTTTAAATCTCAGCGGAGGCAAGTGCAAGGAGGTTGTTTGAGCACAGGAGCAATACCAGGGCAGAAACTGGAGTCCAAGGGAGGAGACAGCAGGCGCTGCAGCAGAGAGAAGTTGAGGATAACAGAAGAGGGAGCTGAGAAAATGAGGGTATGAAATTGGGGCCAAAACACCAGTAACCTCCTGCAGGTGCTCAGGAGCTGGTTCCCCTGCTCCTGACTCCCACTGAGAAGCCTGAAACTGCTCTGGTGGAAGCATCCCTTCCCAAGTCCATCTCCTGTTAGGTACAAGGGACTGAATCCTGCGGCTGTGCCTTACTGAACCAGGCAACCAGCAGCTACCTGCTGTGGGTGAGAATCCACCTGGATCCAAAGTGGTCCCTTAGGCTCTGTTTTTCATTTTCCACAGAGTTTTAAGCCATACAGCTTCAGGAGCTCAGAGAATGTTTAGATGAAAGTCAAAGACCGGATAAAATGATGTGGAAGAATTAAGGTTGCTCTTGTGAACCTCCAGTGGTCTCTGTGCCTCAGCCAACAGAGCAGACTTTCATCCAAAGTGCTCTTTTTCTCTCAGTGCTCTGGCAATGTTGTCTGTTAGTTGTAGTCACTCCCCAGCCCCTTCTTGGCCATTCGTGAGCTCATGGCCCCATCCCAAGGAAGGCCACCAGCTGGATTTTGCTTCTTTTCCTGGTGGAAGCATATTTTCCCGTCCCAGCTCGTGTGGCCTGTCCCAAGGGCGGCTGCTTCAGAGGGAGAGGCTCTTTGCACGCCCATGTGTCTATTTAGCCAGGGTTGCTTCTAGGGAAGCAGGAGCCACCTAAACAACAACTACCTCCAAAGCAGGAGCCAAAAGACAAGTTCGCAACAAATGGCGGCCAGCACACATCCTCTCACCATTTGGACCGAAGGAGCCATGCCTGGCTGCTGGAAGAGCCAGCTGCTCGTCCCATGCAGTCAGGGTGATTGTAAATCCTCCCCTCCTTTATGAGCTATGAATAGGGCCCTGTCTGACCTAACTAGGGCATGGAGAAGCTATTAGACTTCAGAATGGGAGCCTTGAAACACATGCCTGGATTCATCAAAGGAATAATGGAAAATATTTTGCTCCACGTGGATTTTAGCTAACAATGTTATTTCTAGCAATTAGGGATTTTCAAACTGCAGCCGCGCTTTTGAGTATTGTGGAAGAAGGGGATGTATTTGTGATTTAAGCACAAGACTGAGAGTCAAGTACCTTGGTACACTTCCCAGGCATGCACAGAGGGGACAGGGGGAAGCCACTCTGTCTGTATGTGTGTAATTCTTCCTGCAGTAGCAGTCCATGGCTGAAAGCATACCGATAACTGGAGCCGAATAACTCGAAAGTGGCACTGAAGGGAGAAATAATAACAAACTTAGAAACAAAATGGAACAGGCTTCTAGTATTTGAGCTACAGTGAAATCAACACTGTTCACAGTTAGAGTTTATAGTTCCTTTTCACACCTTCATTTGTCTGTCACTTCCTACCTTTACCGTCATCCTGTAGCATATCCTGAGAATGTCAAAAGCAAGGATAATTGAACTTTCTTTTTATTCCTTCCCAACTATTTTGAGATAGAGTTAGGCACTGTGTGCATGTGTGTGCATGTGCTTTTAGCTCTGCATATGTTGAATCCCATCAGGAAGTGCATTTTGAAACACTGATCCAATCCTGCTAAAATTCTGTCTTCTTCAGGTTTGTCCTGATTTGCTTACTGTTTTACAATTCTGATGGGATATAAATGCAATATCTCTGGCAAAAGGAAACTGAATTTTTGACAACCTTACGATGTACTTCAAGTGCAGATGATGACTTTGAATTAGTTTTTATTTACTAGCATTCCTATATTTCCAGGATATTAATTTTAATTTAATATATCAATATATTACCTGGTTAATATATTACCAGGATCCAAAGCAAGTTTGCTTATCTATTGTGTTTTGTATCAGATGTTGCTTATATGGGGTCTGTATATTCACCACTGGATATAATGAGTAGTAGTAACCATGTCACTTGAAGAGAAAGCTGAGAACTTTGTGGAAAGTTTGCTTTTGTCCAGTGTAGGACAGAGCATTAGATATACCGCTTGCAGTCCTGACATAAAACCCTTGGTGACTGCTGTTGTCAAAGATTTGCATTGCCAAATAGTATCTTCAGCGGGGCATTCTGTCAAGAGATTACTGAAGCACTTTGACCCATATTGATACGTGGACACCATTATTATGGAGCAGTCCAAATGCATGAGATATTGTATCCAAATCTGTGACCTATTTGAGAAACTCACATTTCTCCACTTATATAAGCTAGCATCTTGTGTTAGCATTTAACTTCCAGATATGGTCATCCTCTATTTACACAAATCCATCTCCAGAAGAAGGCGTTGATACTTGCCAGGCACTTACTGTACATACACGCTTATTTGGCATTTCAAATCCATCCTGCAGGACTCAAACTGACGTAGCCTCTCTGACCAGCTTTAGGTAATGGACACAGATCCAATAAGAAATCTATTAGTGCAACTTCTTTTGGCCTTTTCAGAATAGTATGGCAGAATATTCACAGTCTAAAAACAATTGAAGGAGAGAAAACTGGTCATTATTGGGTAATTTGTAAGTAACATTGAGTTGAGGACTCAGTAGATCCTCTAGATGCTTCCGTGTCAAGGCAATGCTAAGGAGTTCTTTTTCGGCAGCCTTCTGCACAGAAAGTTATGCTTAAATACAACTATCTTCTCTTAAAAGATGTTATTTCAGTTTTGTTTTAGAGGAAAAACTCCTAGTCTGTGTATGAACCTAACCATAATCTGTAAAGACCAAAAGCAGATGCAACTCTGACCTTTCAAAAAATTGTTCTTTCTGTTACCCTTGCCATTGCTTTATGCCCTAGCAACGACTCACGGAGAAAATTTCTGTCAAGATCCCATAAACAGCTGAGAGCATCCATGCTTTAAGAGCTGAAATGACCCATATTCAGATACCATCTAAAAGGACAGGAAATTGGATGAAAGATGTTTTTTTAAACCCTTGTAATAAGTTTTATGAGAACATAATCGGTTCATCCCCAAAATGGCCACTAAAAGAGAAGTGCTGCTCTTGTGGATTTTAGCTTTCAGTACATTTTTCATCAGCAATACTTTTTTTTTATTATTTATTTATTTTTGCAGTCACTGTCATTTCCCAAACCAAATCAGATCGTAATTCTAGACTGTTCAAGCAACCTGCTAAGTATATGTATAAATACATAGCTTTAGACTTAAGCTACAATAGCTAAATCAGCACTGGCCAGATAGATGGGTAATAGTATTATTACTACATTGTGGTTTTCATGTCATTCCTGGGTCTGCTTGGCTAGGGTATCCATTACAGCCTTCCTTCAGATTTATTGTATCAAAGTCATAGCAGCGCATATGTCTTTGAGCGGGCAATAGTTCTGAAGCTTGTTCTTCCAAGTGTTTGCCAGTCCAGTCTGATTGACCTTTTTTTTTTTTTTTTTAACTTCCTCCTCATTTATCATCTCAAACAGCTTGTACTGGACCAGGTTACTTAATTGGTTTGGCAGGATTTTCTGGGAACCTTTTTCTAATACGAGCAGTCATGAAAACTGCTAGGCTGACTTTTTTTCCTGGAAAATCTTTTGATCCTAAGGCTAAAGCTTTGTACCCTGGGCAGTGCCAAGTCGGAATGTCTCTAAGAATTTATCGTTATCATTTAGTAACTGGAACTCCACGCAGCATGTTTTTTCTTCGAATGCCTTCTATGATTACAAAACTTTAAAGTGATTCATGTCTTAGTGGTACACTAATAATACTTTGCTTTATTTGCATCCTGAGAAATTTGCTTAAGAAAGCAGCTCTCAAATCTGCCTTCTGGAGGGACTGAGTCCAGGATCACCAAAAGTGATGGAGAAATCTTTCTGCTGTGCAGAAGTAGTTCTACACCAAGGGGAAGATGTAAATTAGTAGGAAAGACCCATTATTCCAAAAAGACAATCTACTGAAGGAATTCACTTGATTCTTGAAATACCACCGTGGCAAGAATTAACAAAAAATCACCTTCTTTACTACTGCAAGAAATAATTTTACCTTTTATATACACCTTCCCTTTAAACAAAAACCAAAAATGTGTTGTCTCTAGTTACTGGGTGTTTTCTGAACACTGTCTTGGCAAGGCTATAAAATATAAAGGAATTAAATTTTATGGTGTTAATTAAGAGACATCCTCTCAGAAAGCATATCAGTAGGGTTTGTTCAAAATACAGTGGAAAAGTTTTAGTTGGATTGTGTGTACAGGTTTTACTTCCATCAGAAAATGGTATTTATTCTCCAGATTCTTCAGACAGAGTGTTCAGTTAAGGCCATATCCAAAATGAAGTTATACTGCTGAAATATGAGTGCAAATATTGACAATTTCTTTATATCTGTTCCAGGCAGAGTATGAAATTGCTCCAGATGAAAAGCTGGGAGAGAAAGGAAAGGAAATCATGATGAAATACCTCACCCCAGAGGTAAGGGGCAGCCAAAGTGGTGTTACTGAAGGAATGCTGCAAGGCACACCTTTTCTAAACAAGGTTGTTATGAGCTATGTAATATAATTTTAGAGTCCTAAAATTTATGGTGGCAATCTCCAGTGTATAAACCTGCAAGTCTTATACAAACAGTCAGAGAGAAAAAAATGTATTTCGATCCACAAATTGGTTTTTAAGGATGCACTTGAGTTTACTAGGAGCTTAATTCATCTGAGGATGAGCAGGGGGCTTCTCTGGTCTCTTCGTTACGTGTGAAGCTCTACATCTGTGCTGTATTGGAAGACACCTTCGCAGCTGTTATCAACAGGTGCCCCACTTATTTCCTATCTGGTTCAAAAGCAGTGACATTTCACATATGGCTGTGTAGAAAGTACCAGCAGAGATGGTCTTTGATAAAAACCACTGTATTAGTACAGCAGTCCCATTCCTCCCCCCACCAGTTGCCCCAGGGTAACCACGAGCATACAAGATTGAAATTGTGCGACGTGTTTTGGAGCTGAGAGGTGATATCGTTAGTTCTTGTTTCCACCCCTGGCAGTTCCTGACTGTGGCATCTCTGGGCTGTCAGAAGGAAAGGAGCTCATGGTCGCAGCTTTGTCCACAGGGTGGCACTCCGAACAGAACTACGGATTCGCTGCAGGAATTTTGGACAGGCTTCACTGGGACTTACCCTTTTGGGGTTCGATCATTTGCTGGCCGCATTTAACCTTTGCACTAAAGTCACTGCCAGTAAGCAATAAACTTCCAACTTCAAACACAAGAACAATCCTAGGATTTTTCCTAAGTTGCTTTCATAAGAGGTACAATCACTGCTTCAACGTTTTTTTACAAGTGAAATACATTTGACCTTCAGGAAAATGAAGTGCATTTTTGGCAGATGTCTTTCTGAAGCGTTTAAATAGTACAATATGTTTTGGAGGTGCAGGGGCAGAGCAGACCACTTTTTTTTTTTTCCAGTCATTCTCCTACAATAAATTTCAGTGCATACTTTCAGTTATCTCAGACTGCATTTTGGGATCTGGTTTCATTTACTGAGCCTGGCTAGTTTCATGTGCAGCCATTTAGCACTGCCAGTATAAGTTTCTGCTGCCCATTCATTAGGGGCATGAAGTTCTACTGGTTTTCATCCACTGAGGTGACCATTTGTCTTAAAATTCCAGAGGAAAGAGGAAAAAGTAGAGAGGGAAAATGTTTCCCACTGCTCCAGTCCTCACTGGGAAATGGAGAAAAGGCATTTTGCTGGTATCATGGATAGTGTAGTGACAGGACAGTGCTGTTTAGCTTCAGCTAAGTGCAGCTGGTCTTGGTGCAGGTTTCCAGATGCCAAAACCCTTCAGTGCTGTCCCATTGTGCTCCTGCCATCCCCTTCCATTTACCAGAAGCCCCATAGTGCAGCAGAAGCACACGGAGTAATTTAGTGAGGTCAAGGACTGTGCAGTGAGGACCAGGCTGAGACCAGTTTCTTCTTCATCAAGAAAAAATGGTGGTGTTGCAGGAAAATAAAAGGACTGGGACTTCAGAGCTGGAGTTTCCATTCTCTGCCATGCTCTACACTTCAGGTTTGACCTGCATGCCTGATTTCTCAGTACTTAAAATGGGCTCAGTCTGTTCTGAAACTTCTGTGGTGTCTGCAAATTACCTTAAAGTCTTAGGGCAGAAGGGAACACAAAATTATGCTCCTTCTGTTGTAATCTAATACTGGCTTCCTGGTGATTATGCTCTAATTTCAGTGTTGCATTTTTTTTTCTTAACGGGAAACTTCTGCTGCTTCTCAGAGGAATGTTTAAACCATTCTGTGTGTAGCAGAAAGCACTTCCTAGAGGCAAGGTTGACTGTGCCATTGCAATGGGTTGACTACTAGTTTTTCTAACACAGGTCTCCCCCACAACAAATGCATGAATATATAGAGCAATGTCTGGATTATGCCATTTCATTCTAGTTACCTAACTAAGGTACTAAGATCAGGAGTTCAGATCCTTACTCTCCTTTCTAGCCTAGAAAGAGAGGTAAGAACCTCCAAAGGACAGAGGTCCTCTAAGCCATTAGAAGTGAGTGATTCAAAGCCAGTTTAGATACTTGCAGTCAAGAGGGCTGAATCTGGATCCAAATGTCCTTACGAAATATCATCTTGGCCAGCAAAGAAATCATCTTTTCATTACATGCCACATTTCCCCATTTAGCTATCAGTCCCTTGAAAGATACAAAAAGCCACTGATTCCAAAGCCTTCTGCTTTCAGAGGAATATTTCTTTTAAGTAGGTGTGTGTCTGTGCTTCAAAGAACCTCATTGTCTTGATACAAAAATAGTGTGACATACAGCTTGACTGATAGAATAAAATGATAGGTTTAGCTCTTGGACAGACAATTCAGTCTTATAATGTGAGGAGTATTTTTCCCAGGGTGCAGGATCAGAAGCAAAATCAAAACAAAAAGTAGACTTCAAGCTCTTTAATATTTATAAATGATTTTTAGTTCCTACTTAGTTTTTAAAATGTCATACATATTTAACATACAATGTGTCAGTGTATCATCATTCCAAAATGCATTCATTTGCATAGGAACATGTGCTTTATTTAATAAAACATATACTACTTGCACAGCAGAAAGAGAAAGAAAACATTTCCCCAGATGAGTAGACATCACACCAGCACTTACAACCTCACGTGGCTCATGCAGTCGCTGTCTGTGAGGTGTTACTACACAGTGCTGCAGTCAGGAAACTCAGGCGTGTGGGAGCAGTGAGTGCCCATATGGACAGCTCTGGTGAGAGCATTTGGCATCAGTCCTGAGGGAGCTAAACAAGCTCAGTGCTTATCGAGATGGCTGAGCAGGGAGGCACTTTTTCACATAAGCACAACTCAGGCTCTGCACTGCTTTAACATCCTGGGCAGCCCCTGTGCACTCGCTGAGGTAGTTGAGAAGAGATCTTACAGTCCTTTGTCATGACTGACACCATGGATGGTGTCTGTGGGTCAGGCTTCCACGGTTCCCCTGACCTACAGGTGACAGCAATGATAGACTCTGAGCATGTCCTGGCACCTGGAAAGGGAAACAGGTGTTTTAGGCCTCTTGGAGAAATGGCATGTAGGAACTCATTTGGGAAAAAAGGGGAGGCAGGGCCTCCATGCAGAGGTAAGTCCCTGTTGCTTCTCTAGGAAGACATCAATATTCCCTCTCTCTTGTCAAAAGTGTATTGAAATATCCATATCCAACAGACCATTCTGAACTGTTTGATGGGAGGGAAATGTAAGGCCTACATGTGATCGTCACAGTAATGATGCCAAGAGAGAAGCTTTTCTATGGCTTCCTGAGTAACTTTGCCTGAATGGTGAACAGAAGACAGAAAACCCACAGAAGAGGTGGGCGAAGACACCCACCGCCCTTGACACATGCTCTGAAGAAGTGTTAGGTTGCTTCTCCAAGCAGGTCCCACTTTCATTAGGCCACTTTCAAGGCTATGTGGGGACGAGCATTGGTGAGAGGGCCTCATCTGTCAACAGGAACAGTCTTGTGCCCTATGAGGCATGTGCCACCTCAGTGCTGTGATCCAAAGGGAAACCCACCCACAGGCTGTCTTTGCCTTACAGAAGCAACACAATAGTTGCCACACTGGCAACATCAAGATTTCTTGACTGCAGGCTTGCTTCTTCAAAGGAGGCTTTAACAGTTTCCATGAAAAAGGCACTTAAAGCCGCCTTCTTGACTTAATAAGCCCGTAGGGCAAAAGTCCAACCCACAGGAAGTCTAAAATTTCTGAGGTTGTGAAATACGATGGTAAAACTGCTAAAATGAATTGGTCACAAATATTTCTTTCCTGACTTTTCCTAATCTCAACAGCTGAGTGGGAATGTTTCAGGTTTAGGTTCCAGTTCTGTCCGTAAATAGAAAAGCCCTCAGTGCTTCGTGGAACAGTTGAGTTTAACTGAACCCAGCCTGCCTTCATTACCTGGCTTCTTCTGGTACTGCAAGAGCAAAGAGATATGCTTACCTTTGTACTGCTCTTAAATTAGAGTTATACATCTGTGTCCAGCAATTTTGCCTTCCTGCCTGAAAGCCACCATGCCTTACTCTACTAAATCACTAATATATTGTTTTCTTTTTCCGTAAAGCAAGCACCTTGAGATACTTTGAGAGACACTGTATAAAACTAAATGGATTCAAAATGGCTATTAACACAGTCTCCATATGCCATTATAGTTTATATATGGACTCAGCTGGGTACTAAAAATGTTACTGAATAGGATGTCTAATGTGTATTGTTATGCCCATTAATATGCTTCACAGAATATGAAGAACAGCAACAGCATTAGTTTTCTTATCTGAAATCCTGTTCCGTCTCCTTTCCTTCAGGAAATGCACAGTATAAAGACCACATTTTCAATGTCTTTCTTTTCTGCAAAAGGTTAGCTGGATGCAGTAACAACCTCCTTACTCCAGTCTAAGCAGAGCAATGGGTATTTTGCTAAATGAAAATATGTCTTTGTTTTTATGAACAATTATAGGATAAGGAAGGGTGGGAAAAGTCCTATGAAAGGGAAACTAGCTGATCAGCAGTGCCTGGCATTCTACTTGTCTACTGGTTAAAAAGTGCTCTCCTCTTATGTCAGTTCTTTCTGGAGAAGAAAATATCTATGTAATATGGGTGAGATGACATTAAAATTATTTCTGAACCCTTCTACTGGACAAAGTAATGCAGCAGAGTCCAGACTCTTGCTCACAAACACTCTTTCTCAGCTCTGTACATTGCCAGAAAGTTGTTTTCTTTTTGCACACCATAGCTTTAATCTTGATGCCAAGGAGCTTTTCCTCCCGTTGCTCTCTCCTTGACATTTCTTTTCCCCTTCCTATTTTCATCATGAAAATAAATGCAAACTTCGGCACTTATGCTTCTGAGTGAGTCATCTTCTCTGATCACTAAAGGCTTCCATCTCCCATAAGGAAAGTTTCATGCATCACTTCTTAATAGTTCTGGCTGAATCCCATTTGTGGAAGGGCAGGTCATACCGTACCAGGAATCAGATTCAAGTGCTGAGACCTCTTCCTCTAACTGTTTAGTTTTACTAAATGCCTTCTAGGGAAGACGTTATAATTAGTTATTGAAGTGGCCAAATAAAAGCTGAATGTCACTGTAAGTGAAGCTCTGAAAGAAAAAGAAAAAAAAAAAAAAAGAAAGAAAACAACATTAAGCTTCTGTAAAGCAATCTGCAGAGTTTCATGTGAAAGATTTTGTGTTTTGAAAAGCCTTCTGGGACTCTTTTCTACATTGTTATGTTTCTTGTACAAATTCAACTTATATCACTTATATCCAGCAAGTCATCTCTGTCCCCTGTAAGCTTATTATCTTGGTGATAAAAGGTCAACACAATACTGCTTTTCACTGGCTACTGTGAATGGTCCCTTAAGGCTTGGTCCAAGCACTATCTTCAGAGCTAGTTTTCAATTTTTTCTAAACTCTATGCATTTCATTAAGGACCCAATTGAAGTAAGAAAAGAATGAAGTGCCTGTCTGTATACAATGTGTTACTTGGACATAGGGTGGGCTAGAATTATTTACTCACTCAAAATGTTATTCACTGCGTCCTTTGGGTTCCTATTAGGAGACCTTTCAGGATGCTAAATACTTAAGTAGAAATCTTGGCCCTACTTGAGCCATGGAGAGTTTTGCCATTTAATTAATTGCCCTGGGACTTTACCTTGTGACTCAATGGATTTCTCATCTCCCCGTTCTATTGACTTCACTACTCTACAGGCACCATTTTAGCCACAGATGATAGCATTACTTAGGCCTTTGCTTTGCAGCTAGCATAATCAATGCATAATCCAGTCTCCAGAGAAATCAATAGATAATTCTTGTTGTTGTTACAGAGACAGCGCGATCAATATCTCTGCTGATCACTATGTCTTAGTCCAGGAAAGTACCCTTCTCAGCTCATCTTTCCAAAGTTCAATTCTGGGAAAATATCTGAGCAGCAGAACAGCAACCTTGTTACTCAAATTAATGCTTTCTAATCAGAATTTATTTTAATAAGCATTCTTCTGTCACTGCAGCCAGGCTGTAATATGGTGTGTCAGAGGAATCCAAAAAATCAGTGTTGCCTGGATTAGGAGTTCCTTTGCTGTGGTCTCAGACTAAAAGACATTTTCTCACGGTTTCTTCAAGTCCTATTTCCTCATCCTTTACCCACTGTTTATAATACAAATGTTAGTTAACTAAACACTTACTGAGCATTTCTGTCTCTTGCAATGGTGCCAAACTGCACAACAGCCTCATGGAAACAACACGGAGTCTGCTCTATCCTGGTGACACTTCCCCAGAATAGGTCCTTGAGCAGTCCTCTGAGCCTTGTCCTGTAGATTTAAGGAGGGCTGCGTACACAGTGCACTTGCTCAGGCTGGTTGAAGGCTTGGTCTGGGGTCATTAACCACACTGGTTTTATCCTAAGCAGTGTTATTAGTTGAAGCTCTGCTTTTCCTTCCCTGTCATTTTGGAGAGGTTACACTCCCAAGTTCACAACTCTCATGTGGAGCAGACGCTTCTTAACTGTTTGTCATTTGTGGTCAGGAAAATCATTGGTCAGTGGGCAAAAGCGTTATAGCTGCCCTGTGTTTGCTGGAAATACTCTGACTTGACCCTTTGGAAAACGGAAACTTGCTTCAGCTAATTCATGTCAACCACACACGTAAACCTGGCTCACATCTGTCTGCTGAGGGAGGGCAGGCCCCCCAGGCTGCTATGACTCCTCTCGGAGACTAGCCAGGGCATCTGAAAAGGCTGAGGACACTCTGCAAATAAAGAGCAGCCTGCTCAGGATTATCTGAGAACTGAAAGGATGTACTTGTCTGCCCTTGGCTAATGAATATGCTCATTATAGTTTCCTCCTGTCTTTTTCAAGGGGTTAGCTTTTCCTTATCCCATCTGCATACCCCTCATCACTTATACTCAGTTCATGTGGCTTATCGAATGGCCAGAGAAGTTAATTCTAAGCCTTTAAGGTTCATTCAGCTTCTCCAGATACAGCCTATTCTATCTGAAACATATGTCCACATGGGAAAAAGGAATCAGCCTTTTCCAGCTGTCTGAAACACTGCCTTGTAAGACATCCAAGCAATCTGCAGGAGGTAACTTTTGTGCATTTGCGCAAAATGACAATAAAATAGACCTTTGGTGAGTCTGGTTTCTTGCACTCCCAACACATGCAGTGTAAACTTGGCTGGTCCAAACATGGGCAGGCATTTAAACAGGAGAGATGAGGAGCCCAGAGTGACTTTGAGGGTCTCATTTTTCAGATGATTAAAGTGCAGTGAGGTGAATGGCAGTGTAATGCAGAACACATTAAATGACATTGCATGGCATATCCACACAAATTTCTGTGGACAGTTTCTCAGCTGTACAGGAGTCCTTTGTTAGTCCTCCACAGCAGTTCAGTGCACCCGTTGCAACTTGCAGCAATTTTCTTGGTTGTTTCAGCTTTGGGTTTCTGAAGCTAAAAGTAGAAGGGGTCAACAAATGTCTTTTTGAGACATTTATTTGATTTATTGTGCTAAGCTCAAGCAGTAGCAGGCAACTGTGCACTTGACCTCAACAAAGAAGAGGATAAAGAGACACATGATGAAAATGGAAGTTAAACATACCCTATTCCTCATATGGTTCCCTAACAGTAGAGAATTAGGGTTCTGGAAAAACAGAATGATTTCCAAAAAAAAATAATCTGTTGACTATGAATGTATTTTAGAAGTAACCAGAACGTTTAAGTTATGGAAATGTGGCACTTCAAACTATTCCTTTTTTTTTTTCTTCAGTAATGCAACTACACTTACAAAACTCACTTCACCTGCATGCCAAGCCTCAGCTTGTAAGTTAATTTGTTTTATTTAATCAAGCTAGAGTCTGACCTGAGTCAAAAATCAAGCATATAGCAAATTTATTATCCTAGCACAGATGCTGTTTGTCCCACAAGAAAAGCAGAGGAAGAGTGGAAAATGCCACTGCAAACAGTATGTCATCTCCTACAATAAATGTCTTCCCCCTCAATTCTTTGCTGAAGGCAATTACCATACGATTGTTAATGGATCATGTGACACAGGTGATTAGGGAATGCCCTGTTTTTAGCTGTGCAAGATAGATTTTGTTTGCTTTCCTGGGTGTTTCCAGTCTTTCTGCGAGTAGTCTGCTCTTTCCTGACTGATGTGATGTTTATTTAATTCACTTAATCCTTTTCAAGGCCTTCCCAAACTCTCTGTTGAATTTTCATCTCTTCATTCGGGTGTTTCCCCAGGATTTTGGCCTAAAAAGGTGAAGTCAAATTCTGCAAAATCCCCACTGCAACTGATAGAGCATGACAGCCACTGACTTAAGTGCAACCTGGCTTAGGTCTTTATGCATGAGTTACCTTCATCCAAAGCAAATAGATCATGGACTTCAGTGTGAGGATGGCTTGCAAGGGAAGGGTTAGTCATGTTTGCAGGCTTATATTTCAGAAGAGTGAATTCAAGCAGGGATCTGTTTGTTTTTCTGCAAGAAAGCCATTCAATAATGTTGAGGTTGTAAATGTGTGTTTATAGATAGAGGGATTTTTTTAATGGAACAAATGACATTTGGTTTACCAGAGGAAGCCAAACTAAGACTATTGCAACATAAGGTTGCTTGCTAATGTTTAGGCTATCCATCAGTGAGGGAGGACGTTAAAAGGTAGAAAGGTTCTGATAAGAGGCTGGACATTGGATGCTATCCAAATGTATTAAGCACACATGACCAGGGAAGAAACCTTCTGAGAACAGAAGCTTTCAAAATTGACCTGTCTTTTTTGCCACTAATGTTGAGAGTACTATTCATTTCCAAAAATGCTTGATCAAACGTCTGCCTGCTTGTAGTAATGCACTAGGGCAATGGTTCAGCTGGGTTGCTAAAAAAAGATGTTACCTTCTGAACTAATGACACTTCCAAGGACTGTGTGAGTAGCCTAATTTTGGCTAGTATTAGTCTTCTTTTCTACTCTGTTTCTCAAGCTAGCCCCCTCATCCTACTGACAGCTACTGGCACTGGTTAGTTCATCTGTTTTCATACCTTAATCTGTTAGTAAAATTCTTTTAAAAGGGGAAAAAGGCAACAAAAATTCAAATATACATTCCCTTCCCTCACTTAAAAACAAGTTTATATAAAACAATTTCAGCTGGCTAGCTTATGAGTACCCCTAAAACAATAAAGCTTTGTGTATACATAAAGAAATAAAAGTTATTTAGGGGTAAAGACACCTCTATAAGCAAGTTTTCAAAGTGTTTAAAACCGTGTGGGTGGAGAAGGACTAGGGTTTAAAGATATTGAAAAATATCTTGCTAAGC
This sequence comes from Cygnus olor, assembly GCF_009769625.2. NCBI lineage: Eukaryota > Metazoa > Chordata > Aves > Anseriformes > Anatidae > Cygnus > Cygnus olor. The sequence goes on from NC_049175.1 coordinate 32,093,413, forward strand.
ACTTCTTGTGAGGCCCAGTTTTGCACTAATTGAAGTTAAAAACAGAGCTTCCATGGTGACCAGTTTATGTTCTTAACGTAAGCTGTACCAAAAACCCCATAGCTGGTTGTGATTGCGGTGAGTGTTTGCATTTAATTGAAGAGTATAAAGCCTGGAGCTGATGGTAGGACTTGCAAAAGAAGCTGATGAGACAACTAAATTTTGCCCCATGAGAAATTCTGTTATTTCAAAAGTACTTTCTGTGAGGCTTTGAGTGTTTAAGATTTCCTCTGGTCACCTATAGGAGCCAGGAGGAAATTTCTCCTTCTTGATCTAGGCAATCTTTTCCCTTCTTTTGTTGGTCTGAAATGGATGTTGTGGTTATGCCCCCAAATTCTCCAAATCAAAGAATTTAACATTCCAATGAAACCACTCTTTGGACTGAAGATCTGTATTTGGGAAACATTTTGACTCATACTATTTGCATAGCAGTTACTTGTTTGCCACCATCAGGAGCAGAAATGTGGTTTCTAGAAAGTAGCATTTTGTTTTCAATGATAGCAGCTACAGAAAGGTCTCCTGAGCATGGGAACAAGGAGGTACAGCTAGATAGCAGAGCCTGTTGGTGAGTAACAGGAGAACCGTGAAAAATGCTTTGCATATTTTCCTAGCACTTGTCAGAAAGGACACCACAGTGGCTGCTAAGTTCTCCATAGTTCAAAACTGCAACTTGTACCCCAGCATCAAAGAGGAAGGGTGCTGGAACCCCAGAGAGGAAACTTCTCCTTTCCTTACCCGTGGGTTTGCCGAGGCCCAAGAGGCACCCCAGTGAGTCTGGAGCAAGCAAGTCTGCCTGGAGCTAGAGCATGTCTGCTGCAGTAAATAAGTTCATAAACTGAGGTTGTTAGCGTTTTGTGATGGATTAACACAACCCCTCCAGGCAGAAGAACATGTTCAGCTGTTTGCTGAGGGCTCTATTGTCTTCAGCCATTGTATGTTTCTGTGTCAACAAATGTTTTGATAGCTCCGTAGAATATGAGGGAAAACAGATTCATCATGGCTCCAGATCGGTTTGCAGTTACAAAACAAACCCCACAGTTGATAGGCGCTGCTGATTCGCTTCATTTAGCTACCAGCAAGTCATCCCGCCCCCAGCACTGGGACTGCCATTTGTCTCAGAGACACAGCACCAGGCTGCGTTTTAGAAGAGTGGGCCAATGACCCACTTTTATAATCCTGGGTGAGGTATTTCGTGTGTTCCCATTCCCAGGGCTAGTGTGATTGGTTTGCACTGGGAGCTTTGTAAGCAGTGCCTGGCACTATGGGCCCCCCCATTCTCAGGTATAATGTCTGCACACGTTATTAATAGATAAATAGCTACTAATAATACAGCTGCTCTCCATACTCCCCATTAACCTCACTGCCAATTCCTTCATCTGTCATCTCAAAGAAAATATACTGGAATTATGAAGCCTTGTGCTTTACTGGTTTGCCTCATACAGACCCAGATGACTTTGTGGTAGGAAAAAAAAAGGAAAAGAAAATGCAGAAGTTGATTACTTAAAATGTTGCAGCTGCTCCTGATGTAAAATTGGCTGCTTACTACAAATACAGCTAAATATGAGCAGACAAGATCAGACACAGGGCAAGAAGAAAGAATGTTCCAATATTTTTGGGCATAACACCAAAAAGAGTCAGGAGACTGCGTGTGCTGTGATAGTGCTGCAACCTTTCCCTCACCAGGTCAAAACTTGCCTAACCTGGACTTCCCAAAATCAAACTACCACCAAGACTCTGCTCTATGTCCCCTTCTCTGCCTTCTCCTGCATTTCTCACCGTCAGTCCCTTCACGCTTCCCCTCTGTCTTTCACCAGCTGCGTGGCCACTGCTTCCCAGGCTCGGGCCAAACCTCAGCTGCCGCTGGCCTTCCCCGGCCCAGCACAGGAGGAGATGCCTCTGGCAGCCGCCAGGGTGACTTACATACATCTACCTAGTCTCCTTTTTTCAGTAGCCACTTTGGTTACAGCCCTCCTTATGACTCCTTGTGAGTTTTAGCCTCAAAGGACTGAGGGCAGTCACCATCGACAGTCACACCTGTGCTACCAGTCCTGGAAACTACTCGCCCTGCTAGCTGAGCCTTCCTCAGGCATCTGGGGAACAACGGGGTGAAGCCAGTATTTCCAGGCTTTCGTGTACGAAGTCATCACATCGTGCACCACCTCACAACAAAGTTCATTTCAGCCTGATCCTTCCATAGTTTTGAGGTCTCCGCTGGTAGCAAATCCATGTAGAGATTTGCAAAGAGATTGTATCTGGAAAATTGCTGTCAACCGCTGACAATACACATATCATTAAGACAAAAGTGCTTGGAGACAGATCAAGAGAAGTTACAGCTTGAACTTTTGTCCATTGACTGAAACATTTTTAATTGTTTTAAGCTAGTTTGTTGTGGAATGTTTTCATAACCTGAGACATAACATATGCTGCACATTGTTTGTTTTATGCAAGTGACTTTTAAAATAATTCATATCATTTCAATATCATGGCTGCATGTCTGAAACTTGCAGGGAGAGCAGTTGTATTTATAACCACAAAGTCAGTACGAAGTCTGTTCACTCTAAGTGTGGTATCTTCCTGGTCCATATCATTTTGGCAGTGATGAACAGTGGTGTTTTAAGATACTATGACTCACATCCACTGGCAAGAGTTGGTAGAAAATGCAAACCTGTATTTCTAGGTTTCTATTTCTTTTTTCAGTAATTGCAAGCTACAGATTGACTGATTTGAGGAATCTGAGCATCTCTAGTTTCCACTTATCTCAGTGAGACTTCTTTGATTTCGGTCACAGACCAACACTTCTGCAAAACACAACTCTTAACCACCCTGTTCTTCCGCTCGCTCTTCCTTAAAGTACTGTGAGATTGCCACCTATTGCCTCGTGAGGACTTAGTCATGCAACAAAGTTTTAATGTTTTGAGGTTCTTGGAAGAAAAGCACTGTGTAAGGATAAAGTATTACCATTATCCTTCTGTAGTAAATATCTGTTCTGTTTGTTGCAACGTCAGTCTGACCAAAGTCATTGCTATCCCTTTTTGTGATCTGAACAGTTAGCCAAAGCTCAGGGTTCTGCAATCTATTTCTTTTTGTAGGAGACTGTGGTGATTGAGAAGTGTCTTTGAAGCAGGACTGTTCTTTCACAAAGTAGATTCTTGTTCCTAAGGATCTGCTCTGGGCTCCATGCAGTTACTGGAAATAATTGGAGTTGGTTACACCCAGACACCTGCTGCTCACCCCACCCTGGTTTCAGAAAGGCAAACCCTAACTGACGGAGTTAGCAGGAAAATACTTTTACAGCAGCTAGCTGGCTGGCTGCTTTCACTTCCACAGACTTCGAGGCACCACATCTGGACTGAAGTCACCCATTTCAATGATTTGGCAGTTCTATCTCAAGGAAAAATTAGAACAAATAACACGTTTTAAGGAAAAAGTAAAATTGTAAGAGGTTTCCTGAATGCCTCCCTTGGCACTGCCAGTGTTTCAGCTTGTTTTATAATGAGCCTGATGAGCCGATTTTGATTGATGAGAGGTCGGGTGTCCTCCCCACCATCAGGGAAGTGTAAGTACCACGAGAAGTGTTGCAAGCACCATGTCAAAGGCATAGGGAAGGTCCTAGGAGGAGGCTTACTTGTTTTCTGTCCTGTTCACTGAAGGCTGAGGGGCTGCCGGACTGAGTGAGGTAGCCTGCAGCAAAACTTACAGAGCTGTCAAAAAGGAAAGTTTACATTTTAAAGTATTGTGATACAACGTGACACTTAAAATAACAGATAATGGGGAGCTATGGAGCCAGGAAGCTTTCATGTGAGGCTAAATCAGATTTCGCCTCTTTTTGGTACCTTCAGTGAGGCGCCGAGCGCGGTGAGAGGGCTGGTTACAGGTGCAGCACGCACACAGCTGCGTCTGGCAATGCAGGACAAGCCAGGCTGTGTTCTCATTGTGGTGCCCTCTGGACCCACCAAGAACTTGCAGTTTATGGGTGACACAGCAGATACTGCACGCAGCTTCAGACCTCGCCACCGTGCTGTCTGTCTGTCATCGCTTCCTAGTGAAGAGGGGAGGAACGGTGAGAAGCTGCAGCCAACCCCTTAGCAAGGTGCGAAAAGTGTCGTGCAGGTCGGGTTTGGAAGGAACAGTGATCTCCAGCCTTTTGTGGATATGATCACAACCAACTTTGAACTAGCGTGTGACATCTCGGCAGTTTTCAAGCCATTTCTGGAAATGGAAGAGCAACTGGGAGACCGTCTTTTGTCTTATAAATCAGAAAAAAAAAATAGAAGTGCAGATTTTTTTCTCAGAGTATTTCCTGGCACTCAGAGGTAACCGTGTATCCCTGTCTGGTTTTCTGGATGAACACCAATCCAATTCCTAGCTGCATTTTTTTCTGAAAAATTAAATGAGGGCATCATAAACTGAGATGTTGCTTTGCTGACAAAATAAATATAAGAAGGTTTTCAGTTTCTGACCGTATGTGAGAAGATACAGGAGACAGGAGATTCTGGTTAAAAGCTGGTGAAAGCAGTTTGGGATTTTGGCCTTTTATTAAACTGGCTGGTCAAAAAGAAAGGTAACCTGATGAGAGAAATATTTGTTGTTGGATCAATTTAAGTACTTTTTGCAGTGCCAGAGTCTTGGGCCACGAATATGGTTTCAGTCCCGTTAGCTTTACCCTGGTGTTACTCTGTTGACTCGGTTGGCTTCATTTCTGATTTACATTAGTGTAAGTGAGATCAAAATCACTTTCTTTGCCTTCAGGAAATAGAATAGTCAGGGAAAATAAAAGATCATACTTGTTAAAAACTACTCAGTATTTTGTTTTGAATACAAGGGAATGTAACAGGTTTCTGCAGGTGTTTCTGGGGAGTTAGCAGAAAATCCTTTGTCCCAAGCTCAGATGTCTTAATGGAGGTGTGTGGCTCTCCTAGCTGCCCCAGGACATTTGATACGTTCAGAAAGGTGTCTGTTCCCCTGTGAAAGCCAAGCCTGCTTTTACAGCCAGGACCCACAATGCAGTAGGAGAACAGTGCTTATAACCATGGCATCGGGGCTGCAGAAACCTTTTGTGCCTCCCCTGGGAAGAAGCAACTTTTTTTCCCTTAAGTGGCCAAAGTGTTACCTTTGGATGATTTCGCTCTTGGGATCCAAATGCTTGCTTGTGCTCATAACCTGCGCTTCCTAATTGTTCTCCAGGGGAGCGAAAGTAGGTTGGTGGGCTGGGTTTGGGTTTGCAATTGTTTCTGGTTTTGTTTTAACATCTGCAGGCTGTAGGTACGCACAGTACTCAAAACAGAGAAAGGGTTATTTAATGGGGGCAGCGGGAACAGTGAGGTCTGAGGGAAAACCTCAGGAAGGGTCGTACAAAGACTCCCTAGGACTCTGGGCAGGGTTGGACAGGGCTGGGTATGCTCACCCCGTACGTGTGAGGAATCTGCCCCCACTCTGCTCTGAACATGAAGGGCTGCGTAATGACAGTCCCTGTCCTGCTGCACCTACAGAACCCTTGGAAATGATTGGCCTGAGATAAAAGTGTTTTCGCTTACAGAAAATGAAGTGGTGTAGTAAAGTGTTTGCTCTGCACTGGAAGGCTCTAGTCCATGTACAGAATGTCAGTGTATTTGTGTGTCTTCACTTACCTTGATATTGTTAACTTGCTCTTGATTTGCTCAGAGGAAGCAAAGATTCAAAGGTCAGCAATGAGTGGTTTTGAAAAACCAAGTGGTGACTGTATCTCCCACAAATGTGGAGAGAGGAATCAGTTTGTGCCATTTTTAAGTACTTCCCAAATTGTCTTACAGCTTCTTTCATTCATTCTTCTCCTCTTTCTCTATAAGAATTTTGTTTCTCTTTTATGAAAAAGATTTAGCTAATGTTTAGAATTTTTTTTTTCAAATGCACGTTGATCTCAGACAAAATTTGATGGAATTATTGCTGTAACATTGGCAGCAGAGAGGACACAGACATATGGTAAAGGGGAAGAGGCACACAGAATGTCCAAATCTGTCCACAGTGAGGACCTTTTATTTGTAATTTGGGACTAGAGTAAAAAGGATTTTTTTCAGAGCTCCGGGGACTTTAGGGGATGGCAACATAAGCAAGCTACTGTTTGGTAAATTTGTGTGTGGATCTGCTGCCCATTAGTAATATTTGTGTGCAGAGTCTACAACACTAACACCAAGGCATCTTACCTCCCAGTTAAGCCAATGGGGAATGAAGTTGCCTAGCACCTGGAAGAATCAAGTCACTTGGTCTAAATGTCTAATTATTTTAGTTTAGGGTGTTAATAGTTAGATTTGATTCCCAATTTTGGCCTATAAATCTAGAACAAATCCTAGATTTTACTGGTAGCAACTACATTTACAGGCCCTAATATCATTTTTTTCTGAAGTATGGCTCCTTTCAGACCAGAAAACGACACTCCTGATCCACATAAGCATGAAGACTACAGAGTTCAGCATTTTTTCTGTCCCTTTAAATCAGAGAGGTGTTCAAAATAACCGTGTCAGAGCAGTAGAGACTCACGCAGCCGCGTGCAAGCTTTGGGTTGCAGAGGAGCTTGTATAGCATACCCCATTGACTATGAAATGCACAAACTAGGGGTATTCATTCATATGGTTCCTAGCTCAAATCAGCTGAAATGCTGCTAGTCATTAGGCTTTGGTTCCTATCTGAATATTCCTTAAAAAGCATTTTTGTTTTTTTCCTTTCCTTTCTTTTTTTTTTTTTTTCCCCTATCGTTTCAATCCCGCAGCTGTAGGACCGGAGAAAATGACTTTGGGGGTTTATTTCTCCTTTCTGTGCTTCACTCTTCTTGCCTCACCTTACTCTCTTGAGCTAAAACTGAGATGTGCTCCACGGTTCTCAGCCCCATAATATGGGGGCTCATCTGCCCATCAAGAAACTGTGAGACTTCTTAATTATTAGTGATATGCTCTGCCTGTGATTAACAGTGGATGTATCTGAGGAAATGGAGAAATATATGGCGGAAATGAGGAAATTTTTCAGCGAGGTCAAAGATATCCAGCATGCTCTGCAGATTGTCTTTCAAGGTTAAATAGTGAGACTGCCTTACGCAGCGTGCACAGACAGTTCTGTAAACCATGGTCCTATTAAAAAACATTCAAGTGGAACAAACTTACTTTTTCTTGTCACAACAGGCTCATATTCACATTTCAGCACTGGGAAGAAAAAGATAAAAGACTTAATTCAGCTTTCACCATGCTGGAGATTTTCTCCGGTTCCACCTCTGCCCCTTCCTCTGTCCTCATTCCCAGTGTTTTTGAACTCTGCCTGCAATGCACTGCAGTGCCTGCCAAGATATCTCTAACTAAGGGCGAGTTAATGAGAACATCTGGCCAGGAATGACTGATGATGCTCTGTGACCCACCCACTCAGCACATCTGGTGGTCACGGCCATGGATGGGGAACCTTACCAAGTGCTGTGTCTTCTGCAAGGAAAGATTTTTTTTTTTTTTTGTCGTCTATGGTTGGACATACTGAAAATGTCAAAATCCTTTTGATTATAGGAAGGGGCTTTTGTGTGAATGGGAGAAATGTCTTGAAATAGGTGTACACACACACAGACACTTACACATGCATACATATACACTTCTTTATATAATTACAGTGTACTTTTAATGAGTGAGAATGTGGGCTGCCTAAAAACTGTCTTTATAGATAATTAGTCCCAAAGGTCCTGAACTGGTTAACCATGGAGGCACACTGCAAAAGACCACTTACCAGGGCTTTTTGAGGGGGCTGAATGTACAGTCTCTCTGAAGGGAGGAGAGGATGAAAAGAGTTTATGTGCTTGGTTGGCATAGCTCCTTTTTGAAATGATTATTTTAAACCTGTCCTTCTAATGATGAATTAAAGTGTCCGGACACTTTTGCAAGCATCTTCTTATGTTATTTATATATAAATCAATAAATACAAATGCTCCACTCTTGTTTTCCTTTGAAATCTTGATAGTTTAAAAAAAAAAGAAAGAAAGAAAGAAAAAAGATGGAAGATGGATTTTTCAGACAGCACAATGAATCATCAATGAAGTGAAAACACTGAGCAAATTCTCTTTTGTTTAAGAGAATGGTCGGTACACAGTTCAGGCCAGCACATTTTTCATGGGATGCGAGGGAGCAGTTCAAAGAATTGGCAAGGAGTGGGTCCTGAATATTCATGAGGCTGGGCAACGAGGTGAAGGTACAGGAGAAGGCAGAAAAGCAATATGAGGATAGAGTGGAATGTGGAGTGAGTTACCACGGTATCCTATTTTACTGCTGTTTGACGTAAAGCTCCTTTGCTTTTACACAACCGCTGGAATTGAATTGAAGCAGTGCAGGGAATAAATAATGAATGTGTCTTTTACATGCTAACAGAGGAGAATCTGCACCTCGTCACAGAGATAATGTGCCCCTCTGTTCTCCCCCCAGTCTCCAGCCTTCGTTCCAGAAGTCAGTCAAGATCTTATCCAACAGACAGAGGAAAAACTCGAAAACAGCCCCTGCAAAGAGCTATTCTCTCACTGTACAAAGTAAGTATAACTTGATATCCAAAGACCACACGGCTGCAGTCAGCAGCTTGTAAAGACAGTGACAGGTAAAGAGAGAAATTGCAATTTGAATCCGAGGCATGTATCTTCTGTTTATGTTCATAATCCTAGAGGCATAACTGACAAGGAGTGAAGTCATTTCATCTGAACGAAATATAATAAATATTTCCATGCCATTATATACACTACACACAGGCACTTAGTGTTTCAGGTATTTGACAGAGTGTTCTAGCCAAGTAAACCAGCCATGGATTTCATGCCGTGTGAAAAGAGCTACAATGCTAATGTATCCAAAGAAAACATCTCTGTTTCAAAATGAATAAAAATTAAGTGGCTATACAGTCCATTTAGACAGAGGAATGTGCAAACTTGCTCTGCATGGCTTTTCCAGAAAATCTTCAGCAGGAGAATGGAGCTTTTTTAATGCTTTCTGTCTGTCTGTGGAGTTCAAACGTACGTGCATTATTTCATCCTTTGTCTGGGAAAAGGCTTATCAGGTTTTGTAGCGGCGAGGCGATTTGTACTATTATGTTCTAAAGCTCCAGGTATGCGATCTGCATTTGCAAGTACTGACCCGAGTATGTTCACGCCAGTAGATCATAAACCAACAAAAATATGAAAAGGAGGGATCATCACAAGCTGGCCCATGTGGTTTCTGGCTGAGCACAGTTTGTTTTCCCTGGGTGATGTAATGGGGATTTGTAAAATTCGCTCCGCTGTCATTCATTGTTTTGACTCATTTCATTGACCTTTTCTGTTTTCAGTTATTCTTTGCGTTGGTAGGAGATGTGGGTTATTTCTGGCCTTCTCTTATAACATAGCTAGTTTACTTGCATTGGCCCGGTGTCATGTTGAGATGCTAGTATAACTTGCACCAGTTGTGTGTGCCAGTCATAATGACAAAGGCAGAGCTGTGCTTGACATAAAAAACCCTGATGTCTGTTTCCATTTCTGAAATCGATTTGAAAGCTGACAGTTTACTGTAAAATGCACTTTGTTGTTGCCAAAGAGGGGAACTAAAAAGCAAACAAGTGGTGAAAGGCAGCTATTGTTCTTTAAAATATGTGAAGCTTTTAATTAACTGAAAGAAATAGGCTAGCGTTGGACACCACTTAATTCAGGCTCTTATTCAGAGACAGCCATTTCTTCTTCTCAACTGAAACAGATAAATTAGCCTGTTTTGAGACCTTGTTCATAAATATGCTGATGATCGTTTTACGTGGACTGAAACGGTGTCAAAGAAAAGTTTTAAAGACTTGCTGTTGGTACTTACTAAATGTACTGAATAATGTTAATTTTGGAAGTGTTCGCAGCCAGACCAAAAAAGGGAGCATGCACATAAATTTGAAACTTGCTATCCTGTCAGAGCAGGAGCAGGGATGAGTTTCAGACAAGTCCTTCTAGTTAAGATCAGTCTGCAGAAGAAATGGATGTATAACTGTATCTGCTGCTTTGACCTTTAATATTTTGACTGTCTTCTCCTGCCTCCCTCCAATTTCCCCTATAATTTTCAGTTTGATTTTGGATATTTGGTAAAACTCATTAAGGCTGACTTTTTCTTTTTTCTTTTTTTCTAAATTTATGTTCACTTAAGGGAAATATTTCATCTCCTTAAAACAAATACTGTATGATCTGTGTCCAATCAGAAATTGGACACAGCCAATGAAAACAACAGCAATTTGTCTTTTGAATATGGAATATTTGCAATTACCTGCCTGTTCCAAATGTATGGTGCAAGAATTATTATCAAAAAAAAAAATCAAACAGCTTAGAAATTCTAAAAACATAGGAATAGTGGTTCATGAATGGAGAGGAACTGAACTGAGAAGACTCAGTATTCTTCCTGAATGTTTGGTCAAGTCTAGGATCACCCCAGGATGAGCCATAGTTCATCCATTCCCAAACCAGAGTCATTTTTCAGAGTATTTCCTCCTCCAGAAAAATCTAGAAAAGTGTCTATTTACTCTTAGATATAGACACTCCTGCCAGCAGAGCCCCAGTAAGCAAGGTAGGACCCAAAAACAGACGGTCAACAGTCCCCTGTTAAGCAGCATGATCACTTCCATCTCAGGCAGCTCTCAGTTCAGCCTCTGTTTTCATAGCTCTGAACCCTTGGCCTTCCTCAGGGGATGTCTGTTGGTCTCGGGCTGCTTGTTGCCTGTCACAAGCAACATACTTATCTGTCACAGTTACATACTGGCCTTTCATAAAGACTTTGCAGCCACTGTGTGAGTCCCCAAATTCTTTTCTTGATCCAGGAACAAATGCAGATCGCTATTCAGACTCTCTTTCTTCTGTTTTACTCTACAAGGCACGTTGCTGTTAGGAAAAGCCCTTTGACTTTAATCATAGTTATTAATTCTTCTGTATAGCAGGAATTCAGACTGATTTTTTTTTTGCTCAAAATAACATCTCTGATGGTCTGCCTTGGACAGAAATGGCCTTCAGGCAGAAATTTTCAATCCAGATGTAAACATCCCCCAAAGTTTAGGAGCGCAGTTCCTGCAGGTGTTGTGTTAAGCCAGACTTAATTTATTAAGAGAAGCAAAGATACTTGTCTAGTGTCTAACTGCCCTTGTAAAAGTTCATTTAAGCCAATGGGAGACTCCTTGTTAATTTTCAGCACGCATTACCAGTGCATATTTCTATTCAGCTTGTGTAACTCCTTCTCTTATGAAACACATTAAACATATCACTTTGTTCCTAGGCTGAAACCATGAGTAAAATAAAATAGAAATTAAGTAGGAGTCAAATGACCCTACTGTTCAAGAAGTCTGTATTTTCTCCTCTTGTTTTGTTTCTCTTTTGCTCCAAGATGAGGATTATAAAATGCTTATATATCCTTTTCATCTGAGATAGATCTGTCCTTGACCACCTCAGTGGGGAACCATTCCAAGAATACCTAAACAGCATGTACTTCGACAGGTTTCTCCAGTGGAAGTGGTTGGAAAGGTAAGTCACAATATTTTATTTATTTATTTATTTATTTTTAATAGAGGTGAATACAAAAGGTTTATTTTCACTTTCCATGCAAAGCTCATAGAATACTGTCAAAATCTGGCAGCTGAGATGGTGCACGTACAGTCCCTTTGTCTTGAAGGCAAAGTCAAATTGTCCTTTCTTCATCATTATTAGTACCTCCTCCCAGTGCTTGACATTTATGGCCTTCTCTATGCAGCGATTCTCTCCCTCTTTATGCTGTTCTCCTTCAAAAGATCCATCAAGACTCATTCCCTGTCTCCCTGAGCTGTACTCCAGGGAAGCTCTCCCAGAGGTCCAGGAAGGCTTTTCTAATTTTAGCTTTTGTTTGTAAGTCTTTACTGTTAGAAGGTTCAAGAAGAAGTGATGGTTTTAGCCCCATGAAGATGCCATGTACAAAAGTCATGGTTATGTTGGCACTGGATTCGATTTAACTATGAACTGAGTCTCCAGCTGTGATCATCCACCAAGTACGATTGGTGTCTGGGGCATGGGCAGTGCTCCTTTATCCTCCATGAATGTGCTCACACCCAGAAATGCTCTCCAGCCACCGCCTTCTCTCTCAAGGACACCGCTGTCCTGGAGGTGGCAGGCTCCAGCAAGCAGCTTGGGCAACTTCTCTGCTCAGTATGCTTGTGCATTCCTGGTGAATAGGACAAGACGTACAACCCATAAAAAATAGGAATCCAAGTCTCCTCTGTGATCCAGGAAACCTCTGTGACCAATTTCATCGTAGGCCCTGTCACAATGAGCTATTCGTGGCACAGTGGGAGGACACATTGCGCTTGTTTATGACCTAGCCTTGTGCATCTATAGCGCTAAGTGTACGATACACATCCAGTCTCTGGCTTTTGCGTTCGCAAACACTGCCCAAGCAAGAGTGAAACAGATGCTGCTTGGTAAGGAAGTAAATAATAAAAGAGAAATCCATCCCAAAACACCAGGGAGCCTGTTTTGGCTTCTAAAGCTCAAACGTTCTGCTGTTTAATGGTATTAGGTATGATTAAAATACATTCTGATTTTTTGTTGTCTTTCTATTTAGCTACGCTCTGAATATGGTGACTTCTTGTCTAGACCAGTTATCACAATTATTAAAACACCGTAAACAGACAAAAATGCGGCATATAGATCCTCACATGGTATTTATTGGCTAGACATTGAAGAGCGCATTTAATGAGCAAGCTGCCTTAGTGGGTACTAATTTGCAGGGAACGGGACCTTTGCCCCCTCCTTGCTGGTGAGTGCCGTAGCAGATGACCACTGCTGGGTGACAGCGACCTTGAGTCAAGAGAAGCCCCAATTGCCACAAATGGAATTAATTATGGCGGATGAGCTGGGACCAGATCCTCGGGTGATGCATATGAGCATAAGGGCTTGGAGATCAAACGAGCTGTGCCAGTTACTCTCCCTGGAAAGCTACACAGCTGCCGCAGAGGGGGAAGGGAGGTGGTGGGCAGAGGGGAGAGCCGCTTCATGCCAAGACATGCTCCACATGCCATGTCCTCTGAATCCAGCATTTACTCTTCCATTTCAATTGAAAAACATCAGATGATTCATCTCTAGCCAGGCTATTTCCCAGCTATTTTCACATTCAGGATAAGGAATTTACTCAAATGCTTTGAGGATTTTATTTTTTTCCATTCTCCCAACAAATGTGACAAGCTATTGGCTGTGCCTATCCAGTTTAAGAACTGTTTTTAGGATTAGCAAAGAGCTATTAGTAGCATGGAGTGATCAACAGCTCCTTCTGGCAGCCTGCTGGCTCCAGTGGAGAGTCAAATAGTCGATTTACTCCAGGGACATTGCTGAGCACGTAGTTATCACTGTTAATTGTTGCTTTTAACCCTAACAGAATTTGCAGTATCTTCTTAGAAGCCTGAAAATAACATTTTTCCTCTTTCCGTTTTGGCTATTTGCATAGTTTTCTCCCCCTACTTTTAAAAACAATGATGAGCATAAATGAAACGATTCACTTTAACGTTTATTCCTTATTGTCATCAACCTCATCATCGCCGCCGCTGGAACAGCCACGTTATTGTGCTCCCTCTGCCGGCTGGCTGCCCGCCAAAGGAAAACAAAGCTCTGACGAGGTTCTGATGAACGTTCATATCGACTGCTAATGCAATTTTAAAACTTCGGTGATAGACTGGTGGACACAAAATCAGATATCTCAGAGTCCCGAGTTCTTTCTCTGTCATATTGTAAAACTTTAATGATAGCAAATGCGGTAGAAGCTAGATCTAGGGCTGGAGCCCTTTTGGTAGAGCAGATTTTTGTGGGAATTTCCTAAGACCCTGTGGAGAACTCTGCTGTCAGAAAGACTTGTTTAACCCCTAATTTGGCCTTTAAATTACTACAGAAAATGCACGCAGGTTAACTCACCAGAGGGAAAAAAAAATAAGACAAAAAAAAAAAAAGACCCTCTGCTTAATTTGCTCAAGAAACTGAACCAAAAGGCTTTCTTGTCAGGTGAATGGTTGCAGCTAATCTGTTTCACATGCCCAAAAGGAAAGAGATGCTCTTCCTCCTTTCTTGCCCAGCGGTGCTGTCCCAAGAGGCAGGTAATTCAGGTTGGGCCGGAAGGGCTCCGAGCCCTGCTTCCTGCTCCTGCCCTTCTGTGAATGGGATCCGAATTCTCCTCTCCAGTTCCCGGGATTGTTTTTTGCTTGTTTCATATTGACTTCCTGTTTTGCTTAAGGTCAAGAAAACAGAAGTATTTTCATAGTGGTTGGATCTTGGATCTCTTTTTCTCAGCTTGAAGACCAAAGTAATTAGATGTTAGCTCAGCACGACCCTTAAAAAATTCCTCTGTACCACGAGATGAGCCATGGAATTAATATGCTGTTGCAAGCTCTCAGGCCTCGTCTCTGCTTGACAAAGGCCAAAACTGTATAACGGAGATTCAGAACCCTCCTCGGTCCTAAGATGCTAGCAGAAATTATACTGATGACTCACTAATGTGTTGTATTTTATTACAGCTTAATATGTTGGAATTGAAAAGTTCAGGCCATACATAGTATTGAAGTAATGTAATTACATAATTATATATTATATTATATAATATAATTACCTTGAAATAATGTGATTATATAATATTTATCTATTTTGCTTTTCAAAAGTATGCCCTGAAATAAATAAATCATGGAGAGTGCATTAAATGTAGTGTGTCTTTTTTTTTTTTTTTTCCTTTTCTTCCAGGCAACCAGTAACGAAAAACACGTTTAGGCAGTACAGGGTGCTAGGGAAAGGCGGCTTTGGGGAGGTGAGTGATTCTGAAAGTTTCTGTTAAGAATGTTTCTTCCTTCTCAGGCACTGCAGGTTACAGTATCTTGATGAGACAGAGGCTGATTTTCATTAATTGCTGACAGTTTTACTTAACCTCTCTTGACACTGCAATCTCAAAAGAACACTTTCAAAAATTATTTTGTGTTTGACTGTTGCAGTCACAGTGGAATTAGGGTCACACCCTGCTTGTATTTTACCAATGGCTTGAGGTCACTGCCTGGGCAGCAGGGTCTGAGGAGGCAGAGGCAGGCCTTTGTGGAGCAGATTACCATCTACACAGACAAAAGGAGGTGGGATAGGAAGCAGGCGGAGGAAAGTGAAATAATTAAACCAATATTACACAGCAGGTTTGGAAACAGTAGGCGGTTCCCCAGATGCCCCCGCCTAAGTCTTATTTGCTACACCACTGTCTCTAGCCTTAAAAGGACTAAATCAGATCAGACCAGATTGTGAGGAGCAAAGTGCAACCCAGAAAAAGTGTTTTCTTTGACTTACCCAGCAATTGTTCTCTTTAATTCTCAGGTCTGCGCTTGCCAAGTCCGAGCAACAGGGAAGATGTACGCCTGCAAAAGATTAGAGAAGAAGAGAATAAAAAAGAGGAAAGGCGAATCCATGGCACTAAATGAAAAGCAGATTTTAGAAAAAGTCAATAGTCAGTTTGTAGTGAGTATTGAACTCTCTAGAGCTTAGTTCTGTGCTCACCTGCTGGGCACCCTCTCCTGTTGTATCTGATCCCTCTTCCAACTCCTGTCACAGAAAAGGTGCCATTTTCTGTAGGGAGCCAATCCTTCCACATTTCACCTTACTCCTGCTCCATGCACGTTTACAGAGTCTCGGTTTTATCTGTGGTCTGTGGGAAATGCACCAAGCAAGGTGCCTGTTTCTACCATGTGAGCTTGATGCTCTTTACAGGCTTGACTTGCATCAGGGCTTGCATCAGGCTGAGCTATTTTTATCCTGCGTGATTACCTGAATCCCCAGTGCCTGGGAGAGAGGAGCTTGGAGCAGACTGAAGGAGATTCAGCCCAAATAGATCAGAAGAGACTGGCTGGTAGGAGCACCTAGCCAGTGACGTGGAGCTGGTCTGCCTGACTTGGGGCTTTCCTGAGTTCCGCCAGCTCTTGTGGGCTGTCTGGGAACCCACTGAGATGGTGTTTTTTTGACAGCTGTCCAACAAAACAGAGCAGCTGGAGTTGGATCTCCCCTTGACTGTTAAGATTTCTGTTGCCCAGAAGCATCTGAGAGTTAAACTTGGGGATTCTGATGATGAGTAGTCTGGGTTCAACAAATCAATCTATAAAATCCTAACATCTGATTTTTCTATACGTTTAAAATGTGTATTTGCTATTGTGATAAGGCCCTTATCAAATTCAATGTGGTTTTTTTCTCTTTTTCTAGTGAAAATTGTTAATGAAAAGTGAGTGATTTCTCCTTAGTAGATAACTGAACTGTCAAAACCATGCTACAAATGTTTTTCTAGGTCAATTTAGCCTATGCCTATGAAACAAAGGATGCACTGTGTTTAGTTCTGACCATAATGAATGGAGGTGACCTGAAGTTTCATATCTACAACATGGGAAACCCAGGCTTTGAAGAGGAAAGAGCTTTGTTTTATGCAGCAGAGATTCTCTGTGGTTTAGAAGACCTTCACAGAGAAAATACAGTATATAGGTAAGCATTCTTTAGAGTCTTAAGACAACTTTCCCAGGTAGAACAGAATTGTCTGCATCCCCCCTGCTCATGGTGGTACAATGCAGTTTAGGTGTCTCAGTGTCTTCGATGAAATTTTCCAAACCCATGTACAAATACAGTACGATTCAGTAGTAGTGGAAGGAAGCAGTTGCTTCACTAAAAACATCATGTTTAAATTACACAGAACTAACACAAAACTCCCCCAAATCCTACCTCAGCATGCACTGAATGACCTAAGACAATTATGAAAGTTCTTCAAAGAGATTTAATTAAGGAATCAAGTTTCTAGTTGGTATGAAATGGAGATCATTCTATTCAAGCCTCTGTTTTAATTAGATTGCGTTGCATTAGGGGCTATGACACATCAGACATGGGGAAAAAAAAAACACCTCTCCTGCCCCATAGGGAGCAGAATATATAGATGATGAAGGGAAAGCTGTGGCCCATGAGCCATGGTAGTTTGCTGTAATTGGTTTCATTCTCTCCTCACATAGTTTGTGCTGGTTTCATTCTCCTCTCATGCAGTTTGTGCTAGAGCAGGTGGAACCACTCTGAAGTCTGGGCACCCTGGACAAATGGTGCCTCTTCACTTCCAGCTGAGAGCCAAGTGAGTTTGGAAAGCAGACACCCCCTCCATCCAGGGAGAAGCTGCACATCCTCACAGAGAGCACAACATGCTCTCTGCTAGAGCACTGCTGGTGCTTCAGGACCTGCAGCAAACCCGCATCTCTCCTTGCTACCTCCTACTTTTCCTGCAAAATGAGGCAGTCTCTAGGTCTCCTTTACTGCTGTGGAGCAGGGACACTGGCTGGCAGTGTCCTGCAGGCAGCCAGGGACTTCCCTCTCTTCCAGCAGAGTAATTAACACAGGAGGGTTTGAGACAAAGGGCACAGATTAATGCCCTAGGAAATGGAAACTCTAGTTTTGATTAGCTAGATGAGCCAAGTTCTTGGTTTCCAGGCTGGCTTATGGCTATACACAAGCACTCTGTCAGGACATCTTCGGGTTTACTGGCTGGATAAGAAGGGTGGCTCTAGAGAGAGCTCTCATGGCTCCACAGGGATTTATTTATTTTTCTTTAATCAACAACCAATATAGTTGTAAACAACATTTAATGCTTGTCTTCATGATCCTAGCTTGTGAAATCATTATTGCTGGCATTCACAGCAGAAGAGGTCCTGTAAATTGATGGAAGAACATCCAAGGACAATATTTAATAGACAATAATATGGTGGTTTGTTGTGCTTTTTTTTTTTTTTTTAAACTAAGCTACACTTTAAATCATTGATATGCCCATGTATAATAAGCATTGTGCATATGCTTGTATATAGATAAATTATGATATTGTTCCTTGGAGGAGTTCTCTAACAAATTGCCACTCGGTTGCCTTGCTGTGACTCAGATCCTGCTAGCTCGTACAAGGAGGGCAGACATAGATAATATGCTGATTTATTTGGCACTGGCCCAGAAGTAGAATTTTTCAAGGAACAAAATAGAATTAAATGTTTAATGTCAACTGAAAAATCAGATCATGAGTGACATACCTGGCTTCCTTTTTCTTAAAAAAAAAACATCCTACTATGTTCAGAAAAGTTTTAGGAGGTATTTTATTGTTTCTTAAAAAAAAGTAAATCATAAGCATACCTTATTAATGAAAATGACAAATACATTCATAACGTGACTGGTAAAATGCCATACTAATGCCACTCTCTAATAAAACAAATTAGATCCGGCCGTCTAAAATAGTATGGGGCTCTGAGAGAAATGGCATCCTACCTTCTTAAGAACTTGTTTCATGCTCCTCTTAAAAGAGCTGCTAGTTTGCACTTCAGATGGCACATTCATTTTGGTGATGAATGATATTATATCCTGGTAGGTGACATTTTCTAGCAGTATTTCAGGAGCAGCTGCAGAGACCCCTAATTTGTAATACTGCAAAGTGTTTTGGGACCCGTGAGAAGTGCTATATAGGTCAATAAAATATAGCAACTAAATGCTACAGCTTTCTCAAGGTGAATAATTCATAGCAAAACACTTATTCCTCAGACTTAATTTCATTTTCTGTGAACAAAACGCTTCTGAGTAAATCAGAGCATTCCAAAATACCTCCCCATCTCATGCACCAGTGATGCACGCTGTGTATGTGACCCGAAAAAACAACCGGGCCAGATTTCAGGTTCAGCATCAGATAAAAAGTCAGAATTCCCTTGTCAAAGAAGGAGCTTCCATTATATTTCTCAACTGTATCATGTTAGTAAAGGTCAATGGGTTGATTGTTCATGGAAAGAAAAAAAGAAAGCCTTCTGCTTCTCCTCGAATTTATATATATATATAATAGCAGTGTAGCAATATATATATTATAGCAGTGCCTGCAAGCTCCAATCTGCATCAAGATCACAATGTCCTAGGCATTACAGTACACAGCAAAGCCTTGTCCACCATGATTAATTGTATTGTTTATGCTGTCCTGTAGAGCAGAACAATGCACTATAGCCTTTCCAGCATGGGTGTAGTGCCAGCAGTTTATGTTTCAGTATGTTTAGGCAAGGCCAGTTTACATTTCAGAAACTGTACTGTTGGGAAGCATATTTACACATAACTGGGTCCACAGAGGAGTGTTAATTCTTCTAGACATTTCAGCACAAAAATCACAGTCGTCCCTGACACTTCCAAGTGTTAGCCATGCAAAGGGAGCCATCCTTGATCCTGAGGAACCGGAGATCTGAAAACAGAAATGACAAGTGGTGTCTTGGGGGGAAGGAAAGTTGGCCTTAATTGCCCTAAATCACAAAGGACTGTAAGGGCCGAACTGTTCTCGGAGCCTTCATGGAGTCTCTCGTTTTTTCATTCAAAGAAAATATCTTTTCTCAGCTAGCATGCAGAATCCTTTTCATTTAGCCATAGTCATAGCTTTAGGTGGGACTAATAAGTGCTGGAGTGGAAGATGAAGTAACTAATGAAGTCTAAGCTCTCCAAGGAAAGCGTTCTTAAAGGATTTGGAATAAGTCTTAAAAAATAAATAGGAAATGCCCCCCACCACGTTGCTCTAGTACTGGAAAACTTCTGCTGATAGGCAGGGAAAGCCCACAGAGATATGTTAAACAAAATCACAGATTCCCCTCAGTGTCCAGCTGCCCTTCACATATATCAGTATTGTTTACTTGGAAAGTAAGCTTGGTATCATCGGGCACCCAGTGACATTTATCTTGAGAGGCTGAGTGTCTGAAACAGGCGAGAAGGGGAGATTGTTCACGGCATTCTGTGTTCTTGCTTGAAAAAAATAAATAGAAATGAGACAGATTTTGAAGTGTCACTTTCATCAGTGTTGAAACTGCCACATATCTGTCTCTGTTCAGAGGAAAACTCACGGCACTGAAGTGATGCAGGAGGCCTCCTGCCCAGGAGGCCAGCTCCCGGCTGGCTCCTCTCTGCCCTGTGCTTGTGCAGAGGCTGCTCCTTGCCCCTGCGATGTCTGCATAGGAGCAGGGAGAGCAGCCGTACAGCTCCCACTTTGACAGAAGCCCCCTGCCACCAGGAGAGGCAGGGATGGAGAGGGGCTGGCACGGACAGCACCTAAAAGCTGCAGCTGGTAGAGCCGGCTTGGTGTGGACAAGCCCTTTATAGGAATGACCTGCCACAGCTCTGCTACATATATGAAAATGGGAGATATTTTTTTCAGAAGTTCATAACTTGGCTGGATTGGGGATTTTCTTTTTTCCACATGAGCAGCGAAAGGCACATCTTTGACATCAGAGTGACCACCTTGCCAGTTTTCATGGCACTGCTCCAAACCACATAGGCATCAGAGTTTCCTAAATGTTTGTAAGAAGAGTTTTAATCTGGGCACAGCATTCCCCTCTCTGCCCCTCATTTTTCCAAACTAGCTGAAACCGTTATGCATGTGCACAAGTGCATGTACACACATTCACGTCACTGGCCTGAGCCGGATGCCAGGCAGAGCAAATCTGAGGCCAGCGGATTGCTGTTATCATTTTCATAAGCAAATAAAATATTTTAAAATATTTAATATTTTAACAAAAATATTTTATAAAAGGAAATGTTGCAGAGATTTATCAACACGCAGGACTGCAAGGCTTGGTTTACAGGGTTTACTGGTCTAGATGGATGAGTCCATTATGGAGTGCATTATGAACTAAAAGCTTGGCTTAGTGGAAAAATGTAACTCCAGTTTAGAAAAAGACATATGGTTTCGTTCTAACTACGGGGTGAGTTGCAGAAAGTTGTATTGGTTCCATGAGTTCCTTACTGTTTGAGTTGACACTCAATTGGTTTATTACTAGTAATAAATGCACTCGCACACTGTCATATGCTTATGTGATCAAACCCAGCTTCATACAAATAACTGCTATCTTTCATTTGCAGAGATTTGAAGCCAGAAAATATCCTGCTAGATGATTATGGTAAGTCTCAGAGGTTTACAGAGGTTCTTTCACAGTAAAATAGATTAAGTTAGTTTTAGGATACATATTGCACAAAGACAAATAATGCTCTGAAGTGAATAAGAGGCTCAGCATATTCTAATACTATGTCTTGGGGTGGGTAAAGTGCTAGGACTCGCTGCACGGGTGGAAGGAAGCAGCTGTGCTACACAGCAGGGTGTGTTCTTGAGAGCATGACTTTGCTGGTGGTGTCTGCCTTTTTTCCATTGTTTTTCCATCCCTATTGTTACAAGGCTAGCACAACACAAAGGACATTGTGATTTCTAATCTATGCTCCCCGCTCCATTTTCAAAAGTACTTTCGTCCTTTGCTGAGCCAGCTCTCATTTTATGCAAAGCCAGGTACCCATTTGCTGCTGAGGGCAGCAGTAATCAAATCTTACGCTGAGTTATAGACCAGATGTAGTCCCTTCAGCCATCAAAGAGTCTCAGAATTATGTCAGCCCATCCATTCACTGTGATCAGTTCAAGATACTTCCCTACAGTATGCTACTCGGTGTCTTTTTTTGGTTTGCTTTGAAATACCTAACGCAATCCACTCTAGTCCATAGCCTCACTGTTAACATTTCACTGCATTATATCCCCCTCAGTAATTCCTCTTTCCGTTATCAATGAAACTGCTCCAATTCAATGATTTAAAACACTCATTTCTTCACATATCATAACAGTAAATTACAAGAGTATTGTAGTGTTGACAACAGTTGTATTTTTGAGCTAATTTGGAGTCAAACGATTATATCTGCTTTGTGTTGTTTTGTTTGTTTATTTTTCTTTTTCCTTCCAGGCCATATTAGAATATCTGATTTGGGCCTAGCTGTTAAAATCCCGGACGGTGAATCAATCCGTGGAAGGGTAGGAACAGTAGGGTATATGGGTAAGTCTTCAGTAGCTCATCTTTTTGACAATTTGCTGAGATTACTTGAGCTTTGGAGATCTTTCTGCCATGTAGGCTTAAGAAAAAGAATTTTTAAAAATCACACTCTGCTGGGTACAGTTCCCTGCAGCAAACCAGAAAAAAAAAAAATAATAATAAAAAATCTAGAGGAAATCAGAAGTCAGGAAAAGGCTGGACCACAGCAGCTCTTAATGAGACTGGTCTACAATGCTAAATCAGCAAGGAAAATTAAAAAAAAACAGACAACAACTGGGATTCTAGTGATTTTATCATAGATTTATTTCAGTAGGGTTATGTGCACAAAGGAAAGAAAAGATTTCTTTCTCGTTGCTACTTTGTATAGTATTTAAAAAGTATTTGTATGTTTGTGATGAAGTGGCTAAGTCCACATCTATGTTTTGCTATTTGGACAGCGGGAGGCTACACAAAAGAGTAGAGGTTTGTACATGGGTAAAAAACACACTCCCAGATTTAACTAGAACTGTTTTTGAAATTGAATGTGATTATTTTCATGCATTCTCTGGGTAGGCATCCTTTGTGGAATAAAAATTGCATATGCTTATTTGACTAAATAGAAACTAGCTGGTATGAGCCACTGTTGTATCATAGGGAAGCTTTAATGAAAGCAAGCAAATCAGCTGTCATTTCCAGGTTTTGTTATTTCAGTGTAAGTCTGTGTACACACTAAGACTCTGTGCCCATGAACATATGTGTATGTGTTTTTGTAACTATGTATGGAAGGTAAGGATGCCTGCAAGGAAGTGACTATATGCCCACAGCAAACTGGATGTTTGCAACACAAAACAAATAGATTTATTTTATTATTTTTTTTAAAGGAGGGAAAATAAATTATAAATTGAATGAAAAGACAGAATTTGCTTTTGGATAAATGTCACTGTTGTTTACAGGATGTGTGCTTGTATGTCATTTCGTAAATAGAGAAGTCTGGAAGCACTCTTAAGACTGGGCCCCTCCTTAATACTTAGCTTCAACTTGGTTTTGTTTTGTTTTGTTTTTCAATTGGTCTGACTTGGTAGAGAACTCAGAAGACAGCATGAACATGGCATGTAGAGAAAAGAACATGGCATGTAACATGCTGCATTTTCTGTAATTCACTCAAGAGAAATCGGGAGGTATTTTTATATTCTGCCCACCATTTTCTCTTCCCGCCAACATCAAACATTGTCACAGGATACATCTTTCTCCTCCACAGCTCCAGAAGTGTTGAACAACCAGAGATATACACTCAGCCCTGACTACTGGGGACTGGGCTGTCTCATTTATGAAATGATTGCTGGGCAATCACCATTTCGTGGAAGGAAAGAGAAGGTGAAGAGGGAAGAAGTGGACAGAAGAGTGCTGGAAACAGAGGAGGTGTACTCCCATAAGTTTTCTGAGGAAGCCAAGTCCATCTGTAAAATGGTAAGGGGCTTGAAGGCCCACTGTGGCAGCTGCATTAGCAAGCTGCATCTGACATGTTCTGAGAGGTAATGCGGTACCATAGCGGGGCTGCAGAGACAAGCAATAATCAAGCTCATCTGTTGATGGGATGACTGCATTCTTTATTCATTCAAATTGTGTTTATTTGGGATCATGGTCATTTTGAGTCCTCTCCAAAGTTTTATGGCCAAGGGAGCGGTATCTATTCTCGTGAGACTTTGAATGTTAGTTTGCAGTCAAGAATGCCTTTCTGTGTTTTATAATCTTGTAGAAAAAATAAAAAGGACTTGATGATGCAAGACTCTCAGTGTCTCCTGCAAGGAACTGAAAACCCCATGCTTCCATTGTCTTTGGTGAGAGCTGGGGGTAAGCAGGACAAAGATTATGCAATGCAATTATTGTGACACTCAAATGTTGTCCCACCCCATCTCACTAACTTTGTTAGCAACTTTTCCCCCAGGGTGCCAGGGTATCCAGCTTTTTTTAATACTGTTGAGCTGTCCTTTAAAATGTTTTCTCACCCTTTCAGCTGGGAGTCATTTTCATAGCACAATAGCCATGTCTGACAATGGAAATCTTCAAACCCTTTGAGAAATCTCAAAGCTGTGTCTGAATTCATCAATGTCTTGTCGACATCCATCTTTAGAAGACTGAATTGTAATTTGGAAATGGATGTAGCCTTATTCTTGATTTGTTTGCTAAAGAGTGAAGTCTCCTTTGGAGACAGTGACATATCTATGTAAACTGTAGAGAAAGAATGAAGGGAGAGAAAGATCAACAAATAGGTAGTGAGAGTTGCACCAACATCTTGTGCAATAGGCAAGCAAACAGCATATCAACAACATTCTGGTTGGCTGGCTTCGTGAAGAGACACTGAAGTCTCCTTGCAAAGTAATAATGGTAGCATTGCCAAGTATCATGCCTGGAAGTCATTAACTCACAGCGCACCAACTCATTGCTGAATCCCCAGGATAGTAATTAACTGACATCACTCTTGATAGATACTTTAGGCCATACACTGCCCTTAATCTGCGATTCAGGGCCCCAGCGTAAAAAGATGTAGGACAGCCACAGGCTAATACAGACCATTTCATGTGCTCAAAAGGTCTGCCATTTTTTCTCTAGTAGCATCTCAACTCCTACCAGGTGAAGAGCAGAGTCTGCTGGGGTGGCAGAGAGTTTGTGCACTTCTGAGTACTAGCGTGAAATGAAAATGTCACAAGGCAAAAATGCTTTGCTTGTTCTATAGTTAGTTGCAGGCATGAGACATAACAGAATAAAAGTATACTTTGTAGAAAAATAACCAAGCCTGTGAGAATTTAACAGCTGAAAAGAATTAAATGTAGCATTGATAGGATAGTACTGGGGGAGTAGATAGCAAAAGTCAACATGTTGAAGTAGTCATTTTCATCTTCAAGCCATAGAACCCATGGTTTCAGGGAACCTCAGGAAATGATCTGTTTCATTCCCTTGCCCCAAGGAAGGCATGAACTGTACGAAAATCACCCCTGACAACTTGGTCATTACTACTTTACTGTCCAATCACAAGTCATGTTTGTTTAGGTGGTTTGTGCAAACTCTTAATGGATCCAAAGAGAATGCTGTCCCTTGCAAACATTAATGCATTAAAATTGCTGTGTCTTAAGACAAGAAGAGCCTTACTTCTGATAATGAGTATGATGGAATATGAGGTTTTCCATCCAAAAGTAATTTTTTTAAAACGATTCTTTAAAAATCCAAGATTCAAATACATTTTCTCAAATTCTTTTGGCTCTTTATATTGAAAACCTGAACTTTGTTGCTTTGTATCAGCATCTTATCAGGGAACAAAAAAAAAAAAGGTATAATTAAGTTTCCATCATACCTGCAAAATCAAGCATAAAGCCATAGTACATAAATTCAACTTGGGCCATCAGAAAGATCCAAACACAACAGGCTTACCTGTAGCATACTCTTCAGGGCAAGAGTGAGGAACATGTTTTCCACCATGTCTCCTAATCTTCTCTTCAAAGTGTACTCTGTGATCTGATAGACTTACCATCGGGAAATATATTGCCTTTATTCACTTACTCGTGAAAACCCTTTAGTGTCACCCCATATCAACCTTCCCCCCCGGATGTTTATGCCCTTTGTGTTTTTGCAGGGACATATCATAGCTCCCATTAATCATCATCCATCCCATATTTCCATGTTTCATTTTCTAAGTCATTTCCCATAAATCAGCCCTCATTTTGGACTGAAGCAGAGATGAATAATAAATAATTAGGAACAGGGGCAGCTGGCTTTCTGGGAAGCTCCCCAACCCATAGTTCCCATATAACATAACTGCTTCATGTTTTGTTTTGTTGTTTTTTTCTCTGAAAAAATCCAATCTTTCTAGGAAATACTCCCCGTTTGTTGTTGTTATGACATATACCTCATTGATGTACATGTGTGTTTCCCCTGACAAGTGCAGTCTTGCATCCAAGGATGTGACTTGAAGTGCATTCAAGTGAACAGTACTGGATGAGCCCTTCTTGCTGTGCTCTTCTCTCACTCTGTCAGTGTCCTGTTTGCCTACATTTCCTGCAGACTAGCTTTCCTGTCATGCCTTATTCCTACAGCTCCCATTTTAGTCAACAGAAGGGATCTCTGATTGGAGAGTGCAAAGAAGACAGAGCCAGACCCTTCTCAGTGGTGCCCAGTGACAGAACAAGAGGCAATGGGCACAAACTGAAACACAGGAGGTGCCCTCTGAACATCAGGAAACACTTTCTCACTGTGAGGGTAGTCAAATACTGGAACAGGTTGCCAAGAGTGGCTTTGGAGTCCTCACATTTGGAGATATCCAAAATCCAACTGGATGTGGCCTTGCACCTGCTCTAGGTGACGCTGCTTTGAGCAGGGGGGTTGGACTGGACAACCTCCAGAGGTCCCTTCCAAGCCTCAGCTGTTCTGTAATTCTGATATCTGATTCCTTCCTGAAGTGCCATCCTAACCAACTACAAGATGATGGATTCTTTTTTTCCTAAAACCAATTTCTTCTGTTCTTCACTCACCACCAGAACCACTGTCATCATACTGCTGCTACTCCTGTCTGCTTTCATCCCTTCTCTCTGCTTTCGTCTCTGGAAACCGACTTATTCATATATTTTTATACCTTAAAGTTTATCAGTGCTGCCTAAGAATTACTTTCGGCAGAATAACTCTCACTCTTCAAATGATTACTACTGCTACAGGGAGTGGTAATAATAATAATAATAAAAATAATAATAATAATATCTTCTATTGTAAGCCTTTGCAATGAGCTTTATTGTCACCCATGCCTGAGAGTTTTGACTCTTCTACATTTGGCCAAATTGGGCTGTGATTATCATAACTATAAGCAGTGCAATATACAATCATTTACGCCATTCTAGCATCCTCAGTCCCCACAACACTGTCTTGTTTTGTTTATTAAATCAGAGATATCTATAGTATTACTTTTCTATTCTCTAGAAATTGTTAAAAATAGTATGTTTATTTCTGTTTCAGGGTTGAAATTTATCTCGGTGATCCCTTTATTTGATCAGCTTGGTCAATGGAATTGGTTTTACTATTCCCCTTTTCTCTTTTCATGAATTTCCCTTACTCCTGTAATTTTAAGACTAACATCTTTGAACTTAGAGTTATTTATTATATGGTATGATCTGGATATGAACTGACTGATCACATGAAGATAAATAAAGCAGTGCTTTGGGGACTGCTGTCTTTTTTTAGCAATCCTCACAACACTTGTTTCTTTTTGTAAAGGAAGCAAAACAAAGTCCTGGAAAAAGTCTCAGACATTGCAGAGTTTGAATCCTCAGCTGGGATCAAATAAGTGACATGAAAATATCAGAGTTCTTTTTATCAAGAAAAATATAACTTCACCGTTGCTACTCAAAGAGTCTTCTTTGAAAGTCCTTTTCTAGTCATGCTTTGTCTGTTAAGTCTACACTAAATCCTGCCGTTACTTAGACACATCCAGTGACACCTGGAACCTTTATTACCAGGACATAAAGCTCTGCTGCTTGGTATAACTTCATGCCTAAGCCATCTTCAGATCTGTGGCTCTGTGAATTCTCTATAGGTTTAGGCTGTAGAATTACACTGAAACTATGTTTGAATGGGTCGTTGCACTGCCATTCTGGGAGGGCTTGTCATCAGACTCATGTAGTTCCTTTTGTTCTGCTCTTTATTCATTTTAAATACATCCTTTGAAACTGAATTAAACAAAACTGTAGAGATGACTCAAAACATAAAGCTGTTATCTCTGTTTTCTTTCCCTGGAGAGATTCCCAAATGGGATGCACATTTCAGGCTCATAGACAGGTTTACAATTGCAGAAAGCTTCTGGAGCTGCAGGAAATGGTATAAGATTCATTATTACTTAGAGAAAGGATGGACTTTCCCTTCTGAGAACTATTCTAGTCCATGCTATCTCTTGGCATCCACAAATGAAGCCAGCAGAAGCATCTAGTTTTGTTTGCTGCCATCTCTAGAGCTGGCTGTATCTAGAGCTTATCAAAATCCCCAAATGTCTTATTTTTTCTCCATTGTGGCTCTCCTGGGATTCTCCTCAAGAGGCAGGCAGTTGCTTCCCTGCTGTTGGGCTTTACATGGAAATCCCATCCTTTCTGTTGTCTTTCAGTCCCAGTCCATTCCCAGCAGCCTGTTCCCTTTTATGTCTTTCAGCCCACAGTGGCTAGCCACCCATGACCAACTGCATTCATACTCCACAGACTTTCTTCTTGCATCAGAGGTTACTGAATACTTCCATCACAGAGGAACCCAGGACCCCCCAGGCAGCTTTTTTCTATCCTCAGCCATTCCATCCTCTGACCACACACAACAAACAACTTCTAACATTTACAGTCTGTCAAGGGTAAATTCCCAAATTAGATTAGTCTACCCACCTAGTTCAGAAGCAGGAGAATCACTGGCTGCACAGACAGACAGTATCCCCCTTTCTTCCCTTCACAGCTGACTTTTAGAGCAGAAACTGCCGAGGTCTCCTTTATCACCTACAGGCAGGCCCAAATCTACCCCTTCCTATTGCAACTTGCTCTGTGGAGCACTGATCCTGAGAGCTTCAAGGTATCATTTTCAAAAGTGTATCAGAGCCATGGGTAGTAAAAGTGGTCCTTTGGAATTCAGATTCTTCCACCTGTCAGGAAAGCCCTCTCAGCATGAAAATTAAAGATTAAGAGAATTAACATCTCCTCTGCCCTGCTACAGTAGAACAAACCAGATCTTGACTGGAAATTCCAAAGTAATCTTCTTTACATAGGCTAAATCAAGATGCCTGTTGGGATTAAAATAAGAAAAAGAGAAAAAGAAAACTTGCCTCAAGACCATGAGAGTTCACAGTCTCATACGCGCTCCAGAGAGGTGCCGTGAGAGAGATCTTTTCCTCTGAGCTGGATCAGTGATGTTGTATCACATAAATCTATGTGCTCAGAGGACAGTAAGGCATAGAGATGTTTCTCCAAATCTTTCTCCATCTCTTTGATCCAGCCACTCTTGGTGACCAACCTTTGTTCCCATCATTTAGACTGCAGCAGCACTAGATGCAGAGGAAACTGTGAGGAACCGTGCTATTTGGAAGCTGCTCTGGTGGCCAGAATTAGAGGCTTTTCCACCGTCTCTCAATCCTTACAGGCACTTTTGGCTGTTGCTGCTGCTACTGCTGAGGCAGGCAGAGCTGAGCAAAACATTGTTATTGCATGTGTCCAATACCATCTCGTCCTGTCCCATCCCACCCCGCACCTTTTCTGGGTTCTTAGCCTCTGCCATTGTAGCTTGCTCAGGACTGGCTGGAGGATGGTCTCTGCATATGTGGGGAACATTCAGATTGTTGAAGCCATTTGCTGTCTCAGGTTGAAAATGAGCCCCCTAGCAAGACATGCAGAACTGAGGAGGCTGCGGAAGTAAGATAAGAAAACCACTGATGCCCAGGGGGTAGCAGAGCATTCAGAGAAGCCTAA
This sequence comes from Cygnus olor, assembly GCF_009769625.2. Classification (NCBI taxonomy): domain Eukaryota; kingdom Metazoa; phylum Chordata; class Aves; order Anseriformes; family Anatidae; genus Cygnus; species Cygnus olor. Next base: position 32,122,728 of record NC_049175.1, read on the forward strand.
AGAGCTGTGACCCTGTAAACCAATGATAAAAATGAGAAAATTCAGCTCTAGCCTGGCACCAGAGGAAGGACTTGTGAGCTCCCATTAGCAACAAACAGTCTTTTCAAGGTTCCCCTTCATCGAGTTGATGTGGCTGAGACAGAAACATAACCAGAACATAGTGGAGCATACCCTGAGCTTGAAAGCCTACAATCAACAAGTCCAGACAACCTTGCCCTAGCAGGGAAGCTGCCTGGATCCTGGTTCCCAACCTTCTGCAGGGCTGCACCTGATCATCTACTTGATCTCCTAAAATGCTTCTTCTTCTCTTTGACCCTTCCAGAGCTATTTGCCTCTTGCTCTCCTGAGTGAGCCCCAGCCAGGCGTTGCAAGGTACAGCTCAGCATGCTGACTGCCATGGCTGTCAGATACAGCTAGTAAGGCTTAACTAGTAGGGCTCCCAAGGGCTGTCCCATGACGGTTTCGGATGCTCAGGGAACCCAAACCACTCCACAGTCCTGCATGGCAGCAGAGTCCCCCTTGGGCATACAGTCCCAGGGAGTTTTTCTAATCCCACCTGGGGAGGGGCCAAGGGGAGATGGTTGCACCTCAGCTCCAGCGCTGGAGCAGCCAAGTGCGAGTCGGGAGACGAGAAAAAGGCCTGAACCTTTCTTCCCCGCACCAAGAGACGTGACCCCCTTTCCGGCAAAAGAGCCCCCGACACAGCTCCGAGGCCGTTCACGCACCGGGATCCTCCGTGCGGAGGACCGGAACGCCTCGTCGCGGCGGCCGGGCCCCGCGGGCGCTCCGCGCTGCCCCGGCGCCGCCTCGGCCGCGGCTCGGTGCCTGCCCGCGCTGCCCTTTCCTCTGCTGCCCCCCGGCGGCCCCGGGCGGCCCGGCAGCCGCGCTCCCCTCCGCCAGGGCTGCGCCAGGCCTCCCTCTCCTGCCCCTCTCTCCTCCGTTCCCCAGCCGGCCGTGAGGGCCGCAGCGGCCACCCTACGGCCTTGATGCTAATGCGGGCTGCCTTGGCCCCTTCCTTCAGCAGCCGTTTGGAAATTAGGGCATCACAAGAGCTGAGCGGTGGTGTGTCGGCCGGGCTGCGTGCATGTCTCTGCAAGACGTACCATTCTTGTGAAAAAGAGCTGGGGGGTTTATTTCCTCCATGTATGGATTAAGTCTTTCCCCCAGAGTGGAGACTCGAGCAAAACTAACCTAAAAGCTTTCGTAAACATGACTATTTTCAATGCACATTTAGTTTTCTGTTGCACTAAGGCACAAGTTATGCATCTTTTTAATGAGCAGATGAGATCTCTGGGCAGATTATGAGTTCTACTTCCCTCCTGTAGCTTAGAGAGTATGTCATCCACGCTTCCTTGAAGATGAAGGGAGGGAATAAATGGAAACAGATTTGTGAACCTTCACTTTTCATTAGATTGCCTGAAGGCAGTGGTACATTAAGAAATGTCCCTGTCACAAGTGAGAATCGTTTTACACCAGTCATTTGCATGCTGAGCTGTTGCCCTTCAACTGTTAGACATGATCTCTTTTAAAGACATTGATTTAGCCTACTTGACTCTATGCATATGATTTAAAAGAAGATTTGGCTGCATGTTCTGTGTCCTTATCCACTAACTAGCATGTGCCAGAGGTGTTCTTCTGTTAACTGTTTTCTTTCAGATGAAATACTCCATACATACAAGGCCCTCCAGGATCTGCCACCCCTGTGTTTTTGTTTATGGATCTGCTTATCTTATACACGGAGGATGCTGAGTTCAGTTAGTCTTCATTGCTCCATTATGAGTACCCAAGAAGTAGGCAGGACTTGCTGTAGCAGGTAGTGGTAGTGCATTGCCTTTCTCTGAAAATAAACGAGGCTGAACTGAAGATGCTTACTGATACTGGTGCACTGAATCATCTTCTGGGTGAAGTCAGGTAGCTCCATGGACAAAACACCCCTTGACTTCAGCAGAGATAGGCCTTTGAGGACAAAGTGTGGGTTTAATGTGTCATGTGATATACTAGAGTATGCTGTGGTGGGGGGAAACATAATTTGGTAGTGAATTAACCCTGTCTAAGCAACACAGGAAAAATATTCTTACAAAAATGCAATGAACAAAAAAAAAAAAAAGAAAAAAAAAGAGAGAGAGAAAAATCACATGGGACTTATGACTATGTATTTATATACGCTATGAAGGTATGTCAGACCTCTTCCAGAAAATGTCTGCTGAAAGTAAGCACAAGAAGTAATGCCTATTTTGACTGTAAACACTTTACAGCAGGTAATTTTCAAAGGGTTTGACCAGCAGTTAGAACACTGGGATCCTAATCCATTTAAGTTTGGCCATTAAATAGCAGCAATTACAATTCCCCTCTGTACCTCCCTCTGGGTATATTAACAAACAGCTGGAGATATAAATATCATTGAGGAGCTCTTGCTTTTCTGACATTCATACCAATCTTCTTGGCATGTTTCAGCTCCTCACCAAAGACATGAAGCAGCGGCTGGGTTGTCAAGGGGAAGGCGCAACAGAAGTGAAGAGGCACCCCTTTTTCAAGAGCATGAATTTCAAGCGGTTGGAAGCAGGAATGCTGGATCCTCCCTTTGTCCCTGATGTAAGTACGATACACAGAACACCCACTGGCCTCTTTCAAGAGATTTGTTTCTAAAATAACTTCCCATTCTTAGAGCTGTCATCACTGCATATGTGGGTAGCAGACCTAGGAAGATGTGATAAGCAGTAGGGCTGAAGCGGGGAGGCTGGGAGGAGGAGGAGGGCTGCTCTGTAGATATGTGTGCATGCAGGTAGGTGGGCCTCTACATAGGGTGTTAACCTGGGGCTTCTTTCATTCCCACTTATTTTACCAGTCTTCTTGTGTGACACTGGAGACACCACTATATCTGTTCATGCCTCAATTCCCAAGCTTTAAACTTGGAACCTCTATGTTCTCTTAGCCATAGTAGTAGTGTGAGAATAAATATGCTCAGGACCAGATGGTGCTTGGAAAAATCAGCAATGAAAGCCATATGTATACACATAGGTATATAGACATATATGCTGAGGTGAGATCAGAATTAGAAAGTCCAAAGCTCGAAAGAACTGAGGAATGAACTGGATCCTTATGAAAACAGGCATTTGTTACAGAAAGTCTGAGTAGGTTCAGATAACGTGTCACCTCAGGCAGAATGCTTGGAGCTGAGATAGCATTTTTAACTTGTTAGTGTTCATGGGGAGTAGAACCCAATGCTGAGTCCTTACTCAGGTTTACACACCAGTCTCGCACATACTGAAAGACTGTTGCATTGGCAATAAGAAAACTTTTTCCACCCTTTTATGGTATAGCTCTCTACCCCAGTGCAGAGTTATCTGATTATTTTCCTCCTGCAGGGCTCTCTTTCTGGGTAGGCCTCCTGTCCGTAAAGTTCCCATATGGTTCTAAGTAAACACTGCCATTTTAACTTATTAAGGAAAGTAACATCTTGGCAGCTCTCATTCACGTTGCTGCAAACTCAACCAAACCAAAGTGGTTTAAAAGCTACAAAAGTTTACTTTAGCTGCTCTGGTTTTGCTTTACATTTTACTATGCGGCCTAGTTATTCCTGCCAATTAGCCCATGGTGTTACGACCTGCTTTAGTGGGAAGAAATAGGAGACAAGCTACTATTTCTTTCTGATGTAGAAAATTAGAAAATTCTGGGCTGAAATTTGGGATTCGCCAGAGTGTATTAAAAGCTTAACTGTGGCATGTAAGGCCCAGAAGGCACTTCTTATAGACATATTTGCTAAAGCAGAGGCACATAAATTTTTATGGCTATTTATTGGGAACTCAAGAGCTGCCTCTAATTTAAATTATTTGGCACTTCATCCATAGATTTTGAAGTCTTTACTGAAGTCAGCTGAATCACCCAAAGCTATATGGCCAATGGCAGAGGTTGTAATCCAACCCATCTTTCTCCGTCCTCCTCTAGCCTTCTCTGTCTCCACAAAAATGTTGTGGATTGCAGCCACCAGAAATGCAAAGGGATGCAGCCTCCAGCAAATACGACTTTTGTTAGGAATTAGTTTTATTTGTTTGGCCACACTGCTCAGCTCTAGGTAAAATACTGCACAGTTGGACCACTGGGCTGTGCAGTCATGGTACCATGTGTTGACAATATAATTCAGCATGTACTTGAGTTTGTTAGGTTGGGCTAATTCCTCAAGCCACCCGTCAATTATTCCTGTGCCTCAAAGGGTAACTTTGTGTGGCTAATGGGAGCTCTCTAGGCTCACAAATGACCACACTATGTCATGTAGCCAGTGATGACTATTTCTGTTTTCTATGACTGACTGCTGGAATATGAGCTAAGGCAGCATCACTGCAAAAAGTCCTGTCTGTATCCCAGAAAACTGAGTAGTTTATAAAGGTAAAGCCATTTGACTATTTGAAGAAATGCAGCCAAGTTAAAAGAGTTAATAGAGGTGATTCTGGACAGCTTCCAGCAACTGAGCTATTAATAAAAACAATGGAAAAATGCCAAAAGATCTTCTGTTTTCTTTAGCAGTTAGTATACATTCCTTTAAACTTTTAAGCTGCAAAACCCACAACTACCTGTGCAGAAGGTCACTTCTAATTGAGATCCCTTTTCAGAGCTGTCTCCAGTGTGTCACTCATAAATATTCTGTTTTTCTGTTGTTCCCTGTCTAGAAGAAAAGGCTATTGAAGGCTTTGATTTTTTCCTTGCTTTCCGTCCTTTTCCCCTCACCTCTTAACCATATGCTATATGGATGACTAAAACCCACTTTGTCTGCACTGATGCTTTAAGGACTTCAAAGTGGGATGCTTAACGTGCTTAAAGCAAAGTCAGCCTTTGATGATAAACATGCAGGCAGAGCAAGTCTAGAGAAGCAGGATGCATAGTCACTTGTTGTTAGGCATTCTCACTTGACTGAATCTGTGAATAGAAGCACATGGTCAGACTCAGAAATATTTTTTCTCTTGCTGTTTTTTTAATTCCTCTGCTGAGATAGCCCAGAGCAGTATACTGCAAGGATGTGTTAGACATCGAGCAATTCTCCACAGTGAAAGGAGTAAACCTGGACCAAACAGATGATGATTTCTATTCCAAGTTTTCCACAGGATCCGTGTCTATTCCATGGCAAAATGAGGTAAGGATGTGTCATAGTAAAATTACTCCAATAAAACCCCTAACACAGATGGTTTTAGAGGAGCTGTGTATTTCCAGTAATATATAGCTACTGCATAACTTGCCAGACTCTAATGATTTCATGAGTTACGAATGGCCTCTTTCAAGATCTATAATGTACCACAGATGTCAAGTTCAGGTGACTGTATCTGTTGGCTGTGCATATTTGTGTAAATTGGCAAGGATCCTACTGTACTTCCTTCTCCTGTATTTCTATGGAGGTGTTTTGACAACAGCTCTGAGGAACTTCCGCGGGATGGATGGCAGTCCTAATGGACTCCATTTGTGATCCGCATCTCACCCACTATTTTGTACCTGCAGCGGGTCCCAGCTGCAGCAGTTGACTCTAGAACTTGAACAGCTCCTGGGTTTCCAGATCTGGGTCTTTGTTTCTGTTTGATATGAAAGCAGAATCAACAGTTGATTTGATAATACAGATCTGAATCAAACAGCAGTTCCACTTGGGCAGAGGGGTGTTAATAACTGGGATTTTTTGAATCTGCCTGAATATACCTAATATTCTCCATAGTGAAAAAGAAGAAAAGACTAGAAAAGTGTGTGGGGCAACCTCTAATAAGACTGATGTGCAAACATACAGAACAGATTCAGCCTCTCTTTTTCATACCTCCTATTTACCTTCTATAGCCACCAACAGGAATTCAACTGTTAACTCTCCTAACACATTGCTCAAGCTGTTGATGGCAGATAGTGATCCTGATCCTGACTTTGAACAACCTGGCGCTACTGGAATCTATTTAATGCAGATGTGTCACTTCTTAATTTCTTTCTTTCTTTGTTTCTTCCCTATTGTATTCCACCAGATGATAGAAACAGAGTGTTTTAAAGAACTAAATGTGTTTGGACCAAATGGTACTATTTCACCAGACCTAAATAAAAGCTTCCCTCCAGAGCCACCCAAGAAAGGATTGCTACAGAGAATATTTAAACGGCAGGTGAGGTCTTTTATGACTAAAATAAGGAACACCAGTCTAGATGGCCAGTGTCACATACCATGTTATAATGGTATTTTTGCTATGATAAAGACAGAACATCTTAGAGGGGGCTGTTCATCACAGTCCAATTGCCAGTTAGCTGCCAATTTCCTGACTAATACTGCATATCCCAGATTTGCAGATATCCTGTGTCACCAGAACCATCTTTTTTCATCAGCTTTGTTTCCAGTGGTTGAAAACTTCTTACCCAAACTATTTTTCAGTGGTATGCTGAAATGCCTTTTGAAATGGTTATTTGTTTTTTATAAGTTCCTTAAAACTCCTTGATTTATGTGTTAATAAAGAAAAGAAAATGCAAAAGCTGAGTGAGATAGTCAAGGCAGGAAACCGAGGCTCTAGAAAAGAGAACAGACCAGAGAGTATGTGATATACAGCTTTCATGTGGCACCATGGCACAATTTGCAAATCCAAATAACATTCTTAGACTTATGTATTTCTGTAGGGTTAAAGTCATGCCTCAGCGTTGGCAGGTAGCCTCTGCATTAGTCAGATTTAGTAGATACTGACGTTTTGCAATGAATTGAATTTATTCCTGGAGTTCGAGTGAGTCTTCCTCAAGAACTCCCATGGTCCTCCTGACCTAGAGAGAACTACAGGTAAGAACTGAAGAGTATTTTACAGCCAGAGGTCTTCAAACAAATATCTTGCAGTACAGTCAGTACATTATCACCATAAAATTAACAATGTTGGGCTAAAAGAAGCTTGGCATATTTGCAGAAGCTAATTGTCATTGTTTTCCTCTTTCTATAGCATCAGAACAATTCAAAGAGTTCTCCAAATTCAAAGGCCAGTTTAAATCACCACATAAATTCAAATCACGTAAGTTCAAACTCCACTGGAAGCAGCTAGTTCTGACTCAGTTTTACGAAACGTTACATCCTTCCACTATAGTCTATGGAGCTTCTATGGATGAGAGAGCATCCACCGTTCAGTGAAAAAAAAAAAAAAAAAAAAAAAAAAAAAAAAAAAGGATCTCCCCAAAATGGAGATTTTCTACCCATTCCTTCCAGTGGAGCCTCGCATTTTAAGAAGAAATTTCCACTCAGGTCTGTTTCTGGAGGTGGCACTCAAGACTGTGTGAATCAAATTTGTCTATTTAGAACATTGCAATAGAAATTCAATGAACATGACTACTTGCACGTATTTAAATAGCATCATACTAGAACTGAATTTTGTCTTTATTATTTTTAAAGAAAAGTTTTGTAAATTTCTCTATTGTCTCAGTTTACATTTTGTACATTTGTATTTAAATGAAAGTCAGACTTTGGAGGTGTATATTTTCCAAGCAGCAGCTGTAAAGCCATGTGTTTTAAGACATTTTTTTAAAAGAAAAAAAAATGTGACTCAAGACTTCCAGAGCCTCAAATGAGAAATCATTCTTTTTAGTAAATCTAGAATATTATTCATAAATCACTTTATCAGACTGGGTTTTATTGACATGCATTTTTATGGAACAGTTTATTCTTAATTATTTTACATCTGTATATTTGGTTTACAGCAACACTGCATACATTTCTCCTCTTCGTTAATTTGTAATGTCTCACATTAAATGCTAAAAGATACTGACAAGGCTTTGATGTATTCACGAATACTACTTGCTATGCCTAAGGTTTGTGATGTCATTGGACCAGCACAGCTGAGATTTGCACTTATTTACGTTGTTAGCTCATCATAATTTTCTTGGTTAGAAAGAGAACCCTATTTTAAACTCTTCTCCTTCACTGTTTTTTGAACCATTTCTGATGACAAGAAGAACAAAACCGAGTGAGAGGTAACCAGGAAAGCAAATGACCATTTCTTTTTCAAGATCTTGAAACCTGCACCCACTGAAAGTAGAGCAAAACTCTAAGTGTTCTCAGTGCTGCAGTCAAAAGTCCAAGGCCTTTCCACAGTCGCTCATACCAACCAGGTAGCAAGAGAGAAATTCAATAGTCTGGTTTATACTGACCGTGAGATTCATGTCAGCTCTCTAGAGCTGAGCTGTGAAAATTCAGAGCGGGATCTGAGCTGCTTTTGAGCAGTAGCAGAACCTTTAAGTTGTATCTGCATTTAAGAGTTCTTTCAGTCTTGACAGATGTATATGACTCATCCCCTCAATTAGGTCCTTGACTTTATTGAATAAAATGTTAGTTATGAAATAACACTTCCCACTTTTGCTTCCATCTTTCTTTGTCCAGGATCCTTTAACCATTGTTGAAGACATTGTTCCCACTAGTATAAACAGGATCAGTCACGATCAGTAGCAGTACCTGAGACACCTGAATCATGCTTTTCTCAGGCTACCATCTATTATTTTTAAGAATGCCAGATCAAAAATATGGTTGCTTCCCTTCGAAAGGAATTGGAAAACCTTTGTACCCCCAAGTGCAGACATGATCTCCATAGACTAACATATTCTGTAAAACAGGTTTGTTCACCATGCTCATTACAATGTTGGCTAAAGTAGACGGATGAGTTCACTCCTTTGGGTCAACGAGGAACTTCTGATGCTCATGCTGCTGTGTCTAAAGTCCTGTTAGGTAGCAGTTCTGTTATCCCAGGATACTAGGAAGCACTATTCCTGAAGAAGTCTAAGTAGCCAAAGTTCATTAGTCTATTAATTTATATCTTCTATCTGGCCAATGGAGAAGAGTTAAAAAATGCAGGTTAGCAGTGACAAAGGTATGAGTGAGTCACAAAAATTACACACTAGAACACCATGAAGACATGAAGGAAAGAGATAGGACAGAGTCAGGATTTGCATAAAGCAGCTTACAAAGAAAAGGAACTAAGATGGGGCTTTGGTGCCTTTCTCAGAAGTAAAATATGTTAAGATGCAAGTCCATATAATTCCAAAATCTCCCAGTTTCCCTGGTCAATGGGACATGCAAGAAAGCTGTGTAAGCATGCCATAACATCACCAAGAATGTGTTTGCCTTTTTCCTTCAGATCAGTGTGGCACAGAAAGTCCTTTTTCCCACGTAGATGGTGCTCAGGGAGAGCTTCAGCCACTCTCCTGTCAGATGATGGCATTGCAGACCGTACAGAACATGCAAGATTGTAGGGAGATAGTAATATGTCTGAATTTTGAGTAATTTTTTCTCTCTGGATCATCTGCAAACTAAATCTATAATGGTTTCAGCTTCCCGATAGGAGGGGAAAGAAATATTGTAGAGGTGAAAGCCACTGCGTTTGGAGGGGTCTATTACCTCCAGTTGCATTCTCACAGCCTGATGGAAAGCCACCTAAGTCAGCAAGATTCTGGTCAGTCACTTTAGCATGCTCTGCATGGACATACGCTTGCTCTGAGAGGTTTTCCGAGGCCTTCTTCAATGACATGTAGGATTTCAGTTGCTTTCAAGACATGTAGGTGAGAAGTAGAGGAACGTATAGCCAGACCACTGATGTGTATCAGTGCACCTGAGGCAAGCTGCACTTCTTAGTTCGTAGAGAGCTGCAAGGGATGCACAACTCAAATCTGTTTTTGTCACTCAAAGACTTCACCTTCTAGCAGCATTGTACATTTTATGTTTGTGCACAGTCATCTGACTTCATCCTGTGCACAGATGCTAGGGGTAGGGGGTGCTGGCTGGGGGACTAGGGTGAAAGACGAAGCTCTTTTCTCCACTACTGTCATTGTCTCACTTTGCAGCAAGAGACGAGCATATTCCCCCATCAGAAAAATGTGGCTGAGAATATCTACCTACCACATGGGGAAGAAAAAAGGACAGCTGGAGGAAGGCTTAGCCCATTAATGTTTCATGGGATAAATCTGTTAAGACTGCAGCTATTGGTGCAAGGGCTTCATTTCCTACACGTTACTAGTGTGGCACATGAAGACTAAATTTTCTTTTTTTGCCACCTCCCATTTGGGAAATAAAATCCCAATAATACAAAACCCTTATTGAAAGCTGGTGAGCAATTTGCAAAGAGATTGTAAATGGCCTTATACCTCTTACATGCTGTCTGCCTTAACTAGTGGTGGATTACTTTGTTATACAACAACAGTGAGTAATAGCAAATGTGCCTTCTCCTGCTCTCCTTTCAGCTGGCACAGATCGTTACTCAGCACCTCTAGAACTCTAGCAGTGGACACACAAGGACAGTGCAAAGTCCTCAGATGACAAAAGTGGCATTCGGTGATACTTGGAATTTATAATGCTAGGGTTAGAAATCCTGAATCCTCCAGATGGTGTGGGAGAAGGATGCTTATGCCCACCTGAAAAGTCAAGCCTGGATCCCAGTCCCTTGGGAGCAGTGAGTGAGTAAAGGAAGAGATAGAAAACTAGATTGTTTGAGGGAGATTTCATACTGCTTCCCCAAGTGTTGCTATTCTGTCCAACAAACTTTAAACAGTATTATGATGCTTGGGAAGCAGAATTGTCGTACTCTTTCAGTATCCAAGTTCTGAAAGATTTGATCAATATCATATATCTCTAATGATAATGAACAGTCCTAGGAATCTTATAGTCAGAGTCTGCCTACACAACAAAACCTGCAGGATTGTCTTTTTCATTGCCGCTTTCTTCTTCTTCTTTTTTTATATATATATATATATATTATTATTATTCAACTCATCAGACATTCAAGACTGGAGAGGAGTCACAGTCCTCTCACTTCCATTATGTGACCAGGTGCAATTTGAGCACAGAATTCAGGTCTGAAGCCCTGCCCTGCATAGTCAGATATCTAGAGAAAATTGGCATTTGTCTCTGTGGAGCCAAATTCAAAAACACTAGGAGCCACAGGTGTTCAGGGCTTTGAAAGAACAGAATTATAATTTCATTATACAATCTTGGAGAGCATTTGCAAAGTGAATAGGTTTGGGTGTGGGTTTCCACATAGCAAAGGAGAAGAAAGGAGTACTTATTTAATGGCTTTTTAAACTGATCAATTTTCTGTATCTTCTTTCCATTTATGATACAGATTCTTTCAAAATGTGATACAGATGTTCAACAGTTATTTTCCACAATGTCTCAGTGTTCACTTAAGTCTTCTAGTGTTTCTCCCACCCTCTGGTTGGATGAGAGGCTTTTTGAAACAAGTGACTAATGAGGGGAAAATAACAAATAATAAACTCTTACGTGTGCACTCTTGGCCTAGATTATCTTATCTAAAAAAGAAATTTTTACAAGAACAGCTATGACTCAGATGTTGTTTCTGAACAAAAACCTGGTAAAGGTGTAAAGATAAGCAAACCAAAAACGTCCTGGAGATCAAAGTGAATGTTAGTGGATGGCAGAGTTCAATATTGCAGTGTTCACCTGGCCCTACTGTCTAGTAGCTGGCAGTTAGGGATGACACCAGGTATCCATAAGAACAACTTGACCTGTCTTGTTTTGCAGTCATCCCCTCCCCCAAAAACAGTGATGAAGAGTGCCATCAGCTGTAGATAATCAAACTTTGCTGACACAGTGATGTGTCTGATTACAAGACACTGATTCTTAATTTTGTTCAACCAGAACTCAGGTTCTAACTTGAATTCTTTCCTTCCTCTGTCAAATCCAGTTGCTATTAAACTTTTTCAGTGGAGAAGCCTCAGCTGACAAGAAAACCAGAAAAGAAATCTGTAATACTAATAACACCATCAGTAGGACAAGGAAGAGAGAGTCTGAGCTCTAGAGTACAGTGTAAAAACTACCACAACGTGTGTGTCTTCAGCAAGTGTCAAATGGCAATTATTATCTCACATCACTACGCATTCTTCCTTGGTTCATAGTATGTTATTCATAGTTTTGAGTAATCTGGAAATTGCATACACAAGGTCATATTAAACGTAGGGTTGGGCCCATGGCTCAGAGACAAGATCATCTCTGTGAGGAAGTCAGATATAAGAGCTTGAAGAGACAAGTAGGTACCCATTCAACCTGCACAAACAGCCGTCACACAGGTCTGTGTTTCCAGGGTCTGAGCCTCAGCCAGGAGCTCTCTATGTAGATTTGTCTGGAAGAGCAATAAATGCACACTCTTATAGCACTTCTCATGGCTATCCATGGAACAGGTGGCTGCAGGACAAGATATGGGTGTTTTAATCTCTGCTCCACAGTTGTGATTTTTTTTTTCAGTTCAGTAGCAAGATGTAATACTCACTTGTTAAATATCTCAATGCAGATGAGATCATTCATCAAACATTTCTTGGCACTTCCTGCACAATCTTTAAAGAGGCTGGACTTTGCTTTGAAAGAACATCCTTGGGTTAGTCTGTCTCTTGGGACATCTTCCTTCACATACGTAGCATGAAGCACAAAGTGGCCTCTGGAAGCTCTAGTGGTCCAGAGTATCATTAACAGTACTTAGGTGCCAACTTCACAAAAACACCACTTGGACTCCTTGGCTGTCACTGCAGCAAATAAGTCTGGTGGTGAAGGGAGCTGGAACCAGAGACTTAAAGGCTCTCCTGCCTGAGGATGGCCCTAGTCTGTCTCAGGCTGCAGGGAAGTACATTTGGCATTGAAGTTTGGCAGAATCTGTGCAATGGCTCTGTTCAATGCCTCCGTGGAAAAAAGAAGGTTCCAGAGTTGTCTATGTCAAGCCTTCCACAAATATGAGCTGCAATTTAAAACACTAAACGTTATTTAGAGTAAGAATAGTAATGACTAACAACCTTATGCTAAAGCTGAAAGGCTATGTAAGTTTAAAACAATTACTCACTTTCATGTGCTGGGCAGGAAACAATCTCTTTTAGATATACTAAATAGTGTTATTTATGTAGTCCTGGCTGGTAATAACTTTCTGCACTTAGCTACAAAAAGAAAAGAGGAAGAAATCGGTCCAGAGAATGTTGCAATTTTATTTTTTGTTAGGAAAACTACCAAAGAAGGTGGAAAGCCCACAGCATGCCACAGTATTATATGCTCACCTCCCCCAAACTTATCCGTGATAATACAAATACAAGCTGCTGCAGTTGATTCAGCTAAGCTAGTGTCCTGTCAAATGGGTTTAATGAAAGAAACAATTTTAAACAGATCATTGCCTATTCACTAAAATGAATATTACTGCTTGTGCAGAAGTATTCTCCTTGTTTTATGTACGTGGAGCCAGAAGTGGTGGATTGTATTCCTATTGCACCCATGTTTTACTTCAATCCCTGGCCAAACCTCTCTGCAATTCTTCTTTCCCATTCTTAAACATGGAGGGATGCTCTCTATCTATCAATAGAAAGCACTTTGGAGTCTGTGCATAAAACAAATCAATACCAATTCTTTGTATTATTATTTAAGTGAAATAGGTTTAATATAGCTGCTCTTATTTACATGACTATGGAGATGACTCTTGTAAATAAGGGCTCTTTTATTATTGGTTTGCCTTAGTTCTGTAGAGATATAACAGAACGCACTTCACTTCTATACAGCCATCTCCAACAGAAGATGAGATAGTGTAAATGTTAAAGTATTCATTTCTTATTTGAGTGCTAGCTAGTAATTGCAGCATTCAGACGAGCACTTCCTCTTTTTTATATTGGAAACAATTATAGGAAGGGGACAAAATGACATTCACTGGTTCAACTTCACAATCTTTCTCTTTTTGGCCAAGCCTACAAACGAATTCCTAGGTACCAATTAAGTGAAATGCTGTGTGAAGTCACAAAGATGCACGCGTGGCAAACATTGGGTCAGCTCACTGCCCGTCTCTGAAAACAAAGAGGTAACCACATGCTGGGATCAATGGACTCCAAAGGGGAACTCCAAGTTTTCTGGATAATCAGCGGTCCCGTAGAGAAGATTCACTCCCAGAGAAGAAACATTTCAGGTAGTGGCTGGATGACAAATGTGTTTTCCTTTCTCATCACCTCACACGCAGCTGTTAAATATGTTTATTAGCAAGCTCAAATGATTTATTTCATGTGTATCGAATGCGATCTCCCTTAATTGCATTTCTTTTAAACACTGGACACTCTTCTGAAAGACTTAACATTTTAGCCTTATGAAGGTGAAAGTTGTAAAAACTTTATTTTGTGTTTCTGAGCAATGTAGATAGACCTAAAGATTTCATGGATTATCATGTGGTTGCCCATATCTGACTAATAATTAAATTGTAAAATTGCAGTTTCATATTAGGGTTAGTCTTTTCACCTGCTTCAAAAGTTAAAAAATCATATTTGGTATATAAACATACACAGAATATCCTTCTGATTGAATTTCAAGAGCATATCCAGGATTAAATGTTTTTAAGCACTTCTAATACTGTAGTCTATAAGAGGAGCAGACACTTCTAAAGCAATGTTAAAAGTTGTCTTTCATAACTGAGTCAACAGATCATTTTTGTAATAAATTAAAGCAAGTGTTCTCAACTAGAAGAACTAGTGGCTGTTGGTATTGTACAAAAAATCATTCTAGTATCCAAAGGGTTATGGGTGGGGAGGGTCTGTTTGGTTTTGTTTCTCTTTTCAGGGAGATCTTTAACATTGTTTGATGAAGCTAGTTTTCATTTGAGATTGTTATTGAAGATAAAGGCTTCTGTGTTCTATGGCTGCTTGGATTCTTCGTACATATAATGTCCTAGTAATGTCACAGTGCTGCTGTATCTAGATCAAACCACTGTTTTGATTGTTTTTTTTTTGTTTTGTTTTTGGTTTTGGTTTTTTTTTGGCTTTTTTAATAAATTCTTTAATTTAAATACTTGAAAACTATGGTTTGCTTTAATGAGGCATATAATCAAACAGGGCTTCTTTAAGTCCTTGGGATCTTGAAGATGACTTCAGTGAGAGTTGCAGCTCATATCTTGCTAGGTTCCTTTGTGACTTTGTATGTGTTAATAGTACTGCCTTTTTAATTTTCTGACCCATCACATTTTCATGGAGATTGAGGGAGCTAAAAAACAAATTGAGGTTGTATATTCCTTTGAGGAAGTTCAGATTCTCATCTGAAAGCAAGACTGTATTTTCCCTGAGTTGTCCTGCCTTCCTTACCTCCCCTGCCTTCCTTTGCAATACGAGCCTTCAGCCAACACAACTCTTTATGACCTTAAAAATAGGTTGAATGAAAGGATGACAAAATCACTAGCAGGGGTGCGGGCTGCAGATCACATGAACTATTTTTTGAAGTTGCGCATTGTCTGATTTATGAGGCCCTACAAAGGGCTTTGTCTAAGCTCCAATTAGGCAGAGAGAACGTGTTTAGAGAAAGAAAACAACCACCATCAAAACGTGCCCTTCGGTACTCTGTACATAGAAGATCTAAAACAAAGACAAAGTAGCTGCAAAATCACTAGAAGGAAAGTTGTGCACCGCTTTTTCTTTAAGAGGAAAAAGACAAATCTTTCAAAGAAGCATGATGAATATTTTTATGAGCCTGCTAATGGCAAACAGTGTTTGCATCAAGTTTCATGAAAGAACATTGTGAAAACAGATTATCTGCATGAAAGCAGCTACATCCAACAGCAATACTCAGTAAAACCTAAGGTAATAGACTCCTCAAATTCAGGTCATGCATATTATCACTTTCCAAACAAACCAAGCCATTTTTCACAAGATTTTAACAATCTGAGAGAATGTGAGATGAAATTTTATTACTTCTCTAACAGTTCTTGGTGGTTTTGTTCTTTCTGTATCTTGATGTCCTTTCCGTACAGCAACATGTTCCCTCTTGAGAGATGTAATCTTCCTTAGATTTTTCCACTATCTCTGGCATGAGATGTTCAGCTTCTCAGAGAAAAGTCATTACATTATTTTGAAGGAAATCCAATTAAAAAAGAAAAGAAAAAAAAAAAAAACATGTCAACTTTTTGAATCCCTTAGGGGGCTTTGCAGATGAAAAATACCATAAATGGGCCTGACTTTGCAATTTCAAGTCCATGGGAGAGGAGACAATACAACTTTCTGCCAAGTCAGTGTCTAAATTGTTGGGTTTTGTAATTCTATTTCATATCTGGTATAGAGTAAAAGTCAAAAATAAAATGAAAATAGGGCCTATTAACAATTTGTGCTCTGACTTGCCCTGAGTGGAGAAGAGTAACTGCTACAGATGCTGAGCAGCTTCAGTAGCCCATTTAGAGATGCTTGGTTAAACTTTACCTCATTTTCATATTTAATGTTTAATTACAGTTTATCACTGTTAAATTGTTTCTTAATTGAAGGAAAATGGGTTCCTCTGCTGTGAGTAAACTTCAGCAGCATCCTAACAGTGCAGGCCTCCATGTACCTCTGTTAGCTTTTATGGCAGAGGCTTGGGATGCCATAGGGATGCTCCAGACCTGCTAATCTGGGGTCATTGCAGTGTAATAAAGATGAAAATATCAGAAGCAGGGAGGCAGGTAGGTTGCTTTTTTAAAAAAAGCTTGCAGATAGAAAATGACTTGCCAAACTAAATTTTAAAAGCATACATTCAAAGGTGCAAAGCCACACACTTGAGAAATGCAAGAGCAAAGGTAGCCTGTATTCCATTAATGTCATTCCCTTGTCCTTATGCACTGCTATTATTATGCCTTCACATAATATGTTATTATTATGCATTCACTCCCAGAAGAGAAACTGACCTCTGGCAGATTTACAATGAAAACCAGATGCATCCTCTCTATGGCATCTGCTAATACGTTATGTGTGTCAGACTTTCATTTAAGTCTAAAATAAATATTTTCCTCCAGGGAAAATCTCACCTAATTGGCTGCTCCCCTCCATTTGCAGTGGTAAGGCAAATTGCAAATTCTGAAAAAATCATTTAGGAGAAGTACATACTGCTCTCTCCCATAAAAAAAGGACCAAGAGCTTTCAGTATCCCATCTCTCTTCACTTAGATGTTATTGATCCCAAAATTGGGAAGGGGATGTGGAATGAATCTGATCAGTTTCCTTTCCCTTCTGGAGTGCAAGCTCTTGGTTGTTAAGGGACTGGCAGGAGGAATGAGAGAGATTCCTAAATCTGTCCTCTCCTCTCCACATATATTCACTCCTACACTCTGCTTCCCTGCTCCCTCACCTCTCTGGACAGATGAAGACAAAGACAGAAACATGAGGCCCAACAGCTGAGGAGGCAGTGCAGAAGAAGAAATATTTCTACAGGTAAGTGAGTATTGGAACAGGGAAAGTATGAGCTGCAGGCGGGACAAGACACTCTTCGAGGCAACTTTCAAGGGTGCTGAAGAAATGGGAGGAACAGGGAGGTAAGTGTGGTGGAAAGAAGTCAGCACTTGGAGAGATGAAGTCTGGTCAGAAATGTGGCTGCACTACTGCTCAGGACGGAACTGGTGACATCTGGAAGGGCAGGTAGAAGGACACAGGAGAAAGGAAAATGTTCCTTGCTTCTTTTGAAGCATTTGGTTCCCCCTTTTAATGGGCGTGGGTGCTCTGCACCATCAAACGGCCTTTGAAAATGGATTAGAAAGTAGGTACCTTTTGAAAGAGAAAAGGGGTGAGGGGTGGCATATTTATGAGAATAAAGGAACTTCCAATTCCTTTCATGCACTGCAGGTATACCAAGCGCGCTAACAGCAAGTGCACACAGTGCTGAGGCTCTCACTCTCACTTTGCTCCCACCAAGAGAATGAGGAGTCTGATGTATTCCCATCATCCCAAACTACTTTTATTAATGTATACATCTGCAGACAGGGTTTTGTGCTTGGGTCTTGGCAGAAAGCTGCTGCTGCCAGCCCAGCTACTGCTCTATTCTGCTATTTGGACTTTGCAAATTGATACATTCATTACCTAATTTTTCCAGCTCCACTTACTTGTTAACTCATATTGAAAAATCTGAAAAAAAATCTTTCTTTAAAGAAACATCAGCTCAAACTAACACTGTAATGATAAACTTATTGCTAATTATACTACAGGCAGTGGTAGTGCTTTTTAGAAGCTTGAAATAGTTACCCTGCTTTGTGCCTGGTCCTTGGTCGGTGCTCTGTAGAA
The DNA here is from genome assembly GCF_009769625.2 of Cygnus olor. NCBI lineage: Eukaryota > Metazoa > Chordata > Aves > Anseriformes > Anatidae > Cygnus > Cygnus olor. The sequence goes on from NC_049175.1 coordinate 32,140,721, forward strand.
TTAAACATTGACATTTCATGTAATTGAAAAATGTAGCTGCAGCTGGTGTTGTATACTTAAATAACCACTATAAGCACTAAAATACAATAAACAATCTGAAGCTCAGATTACATTGAGAATTTGCTATGTTGTCCTCATATTTACAGCAGGAAAGTGGGAAGGATCCTACCTTCATAGTTACTTCCATAATTCTCACTTAAATGTAGCTTTCTTTCCTCTTTGCCCTTGTAGTTCTTTTTAAAGGTTTGTGAGCCTGCACATGAAACCATAATGGCTGATCAGATTTAAAAATAAAACTTTCATCTGTCTTTGCTTTTTCGTGCACCAGACACTGCTACAATGATCCACCTGGTGATTACAACATGTGGCCACAAAAGAAAATCAATCATTTCTCATCAAGTATTTGCATCCATACGAAACGTCACCAGAAATGAAATGGGTTGAAGTGATATGATAAAAAAGCAAGCCTTAAAACAAGTAAAGTAAATTGACAGGACACAATAGTGTTTTTTCAGATTAGCTAACAGAAAATGCACATTACCAGTAAGAAACCAATCTGTTCCACTGATGATAATCACTTTTTTTTTTTAAGGCAACTTAAGAATTCAATAATATGTGCATGCATTTCGAACACTGTTCTCTGTGTATAGTAATTTAAGACTATTTCACAATTTCACTGATTCTTTGAGGAAAATAATTGAAAATAAAAATATGTAATGTCAATCAAGAACACAATATGAGAGAACATTTTGTCCCACAAACAAACATATTTCTGTGTCAGAATGAACTAACACACATGAGCTACTTAAGTCAGAACAGTGCTGAGCAGGAGCAATTCTGCGTTTTGAGGACTGTAGGAGTAGCTGTAAACAGCTCCAGTGTTATTTTTTTTGCACTAACGCTTCTAGGGGAGCAACTATGTGCATTGTTAAAATGTCCAAGAAGTCACCCTTGTAGAGGTCCAGGACGTTCTGGGTTTCCTTTGGATCACTATGCTCCATCACTTTCTTGTTGTCTTGGTTTGCTGAGCTGCAGGATTCTTCTGTCTCCTCGCTACGCCCAATCATTACCACAGCACTGCAGCTACTTCTGCGCCGAGATCCTCTGCGGGTGAGGAAGGGGTTCTGGTTCTTGTCAGCAAATCCTTTCATCTTCCTATTGGACCTCTTACTTTCATAGTTCCTGAGCTCCATTAGCCTCTCGTTGAAATACTCCTGCAGTGGTTTGTCACGGAAGCCACTGCTGGTTGCTGGGTTGCCTTTCAAGTAGCCTCTTGAAGAGCCCCCTAAGCAATGGGGTAATGAAGCTTTGTTTGGAAAGCTGTTCAGCTGTGATGAAGAGCTCTTTCCTTCCAAATCCTGGAAAAGTTGGTTGAAGCATGGAGTTTCTGAGTTATTTCTTGATAACTGTTTAAAATAGGGGGAAGGGAGAGGAAGGGTTGGGGCAGAAGGGAGAAGGGAATCTGAATTAAATTGTGCTGGTTTAAGTAGCAAAAGATCTTAAGTTTATGGTTCCACACAGTAAAGAGTTGTTATGGAAAGTTTTAGGTTTTTAAGCTACATTTCTTTAATTTAGAATCTCTCACCTGCCTGTATTAAGAGAAGTTCAAGTTTATCCTTTCCAAATCTCTTTAGCTGCTGTTTCCCATGATAAACATGTATGATTTTTTTTTGTCCTTCTTTACTCCCAGAACTGCAATTTTCACATATGATATATTTCTACATCCTAAAACTACAAAGTTTACAGTCATTACCCTGCAGCGTATCATAGATGTGCATGAAGTTTTCTTCTCCTTTCCTATCATAGGAGGCCTTTCTGCCTGCTAACGAACCATTTTAATACTTCAGTTACTTGAATAGTCGAAGGCCTGACCCAGCCCCCGTTGACATCAGAGGGTATCTTTATGTTGATTTCAGGGGAACACCCGTGCTGTGAGTCTTTTTATTGACTGTGAGGGAAATCAATGAGTGCCAAAAAATTTGGTAGAAATTCACCATGTAAAAGATTGCCTTTCCATGTCCACAGTTAAATGTCCCCTGGGTTCTCAAAGTTACTGCTCTGCCATTTCCATCTTCCTCACACTTACTCCAAGACACTCCAGCCTGTCTCAAGCTAGCAGGAACAACAGCTGGTTTCTGTTTGCCAAGTTAGGCTGGACCATGGCTTTTTCTTTGCAAAATCTTAGCTGTTCAGCTTGAAGGAAGAACTGCTTTGTATTATATTACTGTTTCAAATCAATAAAAACTTTACTGTATGTAGACAATAACCTTCACAGCAGGACCACAGAGCATTTTGCACTCATTTATTATGTCTGACAATGCCTTTGGTATCAAGAAAATGATCATTCATGCAGTTTTTCACAATTGCTCATTAAGTCTAGATACTTGCTAATGGTTCTGCCACAAATCTGGTTTCAGAGCCCAGCAATGTCTCAGCAGGGCACTCCATCATCAGCATTTGGCAAGTTGCCTACTAGCAATGAATGAAAAACGTTGAGTACAAACCAGGAATAGTGGGTTGGACATGACATGTAAACTGAAAAGTAATCAAGTTTTTGATCTCTCATTATTCCATCACATTCTGGAAGGGACCCAGCAGAACTAATGATCATGCCTAGAGTGATTGTGCTTTTGGAGTAAGTTAGGTGACTGAAGAACACTAAAACTTGCCTAAAAAGTAGTCTCCTTCCTAATTCAAACCTTAAAAAATACTTAAAAAATCTTGACTTGATAATCTATCGGAGTATAACTCTTTAAAATTCTGCATTTCTATATGAAAACATAGCCCAAAACTTATTATCATATCAAATATCAATTTACCAGGAAGCGGGGAAATAACTCTAAGAGCAGAATAGGTAGTAGTTGCCATACATTGCAAAGAGAGTTTTTGCATACAAACCTTAATGTCTTGGAAGCCTGGGTACTCTGGGATGATGGGCAAGGTACACATGCTAACACTGTTTGACCGCTTTTGTTTCATCGTCTTACGAGAGCAAGTGCAGTTCCTGGAGAGATGAGATTGTCCCAGATCAGCTGGATTTTCACTGAAAATAAATGCTTTACAGTCTTTTATGTAGCAAGTTCTCAAGCACATCACTGAGGCAGGTCCCTCCATTTGAATGCGATTCAGGAGCGTTTAGAAGCAATCTGTATTCCGGAACAATTCCCTCTCTAGTTTTCCTCTAATACATAATCTCATACCAGTGAGTCCCTTGACAATCCGTGGGGCTGAGTACCTGCAGACGCAGAAGACCAAGCTCTGAGCAGTATGTCTCTTGTGAAACTGGGTTCTTAGAGATCGCAAGCAAGTGATGCCTTCACTGAAGTCTGAAGCTCTCAAGCCATTAATGCTGCTTTTATCCTCTGAAAGCTCTTCACGGAAGGCTGGTAAATTCAGACCATGAACGTAAAGGGCTCAGGTGAGGAGGGATTTGCAGGGATTACAAAGCTGCACCTTCTGTCAATAAAGTCTCACGCTGTCCTCTCAGACAGCCTAATGTGACTGCTGACGCAGCAGCAGTTAAAGAAGATCAACAGCCTGCACGCAAGAGTCGTCACTTGGCTTACATTGGAGCAGGCAGATCACTGCCTTATGACTAGGGGCTCCACAAGGACTTAAGGGCTTTGGCCCAGAGAGACAAAAGGTGAGTAAGTCAACACAACCAACAGCTAAAGAAAGAGAGTGTGGACAGCTATAATTAAAAATAAAATAAATAGATAAATCTTCCAAGAAAGTCTATGCCACTAGGCATCCTCAGTGTGCTTGGAGGTGGGCTACAGTCCTGGAGATCTGAGATGACCCAACTGCCTTGCTGTTTGTGTAGCCATGTCTTGTATAACTAGAGCGGGGTGCGTGGCCTTTAAACAGCCTGGCTCCAGCAGCAGCTTGGCAAGAGACCATGGTAAGAGTGAGGCTTCTTTCAGCCAAAGCCATGAAAATGTGAGCTGAACAGCTCACAACCTAAGTAACATAGAGGAAAGGCAAGCAGGGAAACAGCTCCATAGTTTTGATTTACAGATACCTGAGTGGTATCATCACTAGAAACAGATAAATTATGTAGTTGTAATAACTGGTGAATCGTTAACTTTGGCAGCACTGGGCCGCTTACTGCCCACAGCACCAGTGGATGTCTCCTGCCACTGGGAGGGCAGCACCTTCCTCCAGTGCCCCGCTGCAGCCAGCCTGCATGCAGAGCGCTGGAAGTGGGAGAAGAACTGCCTCTTCTCAATCACATGCCAGGGAGTAATTGCTGTGCTCACCGATGCTTGTGAAAGGTAGCCAGAGAGGGGATTTACATGCTCTGAATATGTGCATGTAAATATATCCTGCATGAGCTAGAAATCCATATCCATCCAGGGTGCCCATAAATATTTGCATCCATGTATTCAGAGCACTGACCGTGAGCTGTAAAGAGCTTTGGATCTTATCCACGAGACCATCAGCAGGATTTGGGTTACTGCTCCAGCCTGTCTGGCAGATGGCAGCTTGGCAGGCTCAGGGCAGAACCCGCAGCAGCAGCGCCCACCTCACTGTTGGACAAAGCAGGTCAGGCATAAGTCAAGAGCTCACGTAAACAGTTACATCCACACCTTCCACATCCAAATGCACACATGCAACGTCACTTATTACCAGCTCTGACTCTGCCATTTTTGATTTGAGAGTAAAATGATTCTCAGGCAGCTGTGAAAACTCTCAGAATGAATGACCATTTCAGCGACACCCACACCAGCATACCATGGACCAGGGTCTATGTCCATAGCTCCACATGAGCCACACACAAATTCAGATATGAGGCTGACAGAAAGAACTTGCATGTAGAGATGTCACAGTGCTCACAAAATAGAACTTGAGTCATCTGATGCAGCCCTGATGAATTGCATTGTTGCATACATACTGGTACCTTAATATGTCAGCACAATGTGCCCTCGCAGTAGTACCTGAGAAAAAAATACATAGCATTAACAAAGCTTCTTGGCACCAAATTTCACTCTAAAAGTCTTTCCTGGTGCCATTTATCATGAGAGAAAACAAAACAAACCAACCAACCAACCAACCAAAAATAAACCCACCACCTTGTTTACTATTCCTTCCCAGATCTCTCAGAAAATCTCTGAGACAATGTTGTTTTTCAGATATGTTCCAGGCAAACCTGGATCAATAAGTCACCACGGCCAGGCAGGAGGTGGGTCCTACCTGTGAGTCTTCGTGCCAAGTCACCACATCCAAGTCTAAATTGCATCAACCATGCAGAGACAAGTACGGCGTGAAATGTGACTGGTGGCAGAATACACCTTATCCTGTACAAAGAAGGGGCAGAAAAATAATCAAAAACAAACAAACAAACAAAACCAACCAACCAACAACAACAACAAAAAAACAGAATCAAATTAATTTCACAATTACACTAGTGACAGAGAGTTTTATTATTTCCCAGATCAAGGCATTCATGGTACTGCCCGCAGTTGCCATCTGATTCACAGAAATAAGAACTGTGCAAAATAGCTGCCATTGACAGAGTTGCTTTAGGAGCTGTGATGACATATTGTAGGTGTACAGGCTTTGCAGGGGTCCAGTAAATGCACCGGTTATTGTAGACACGGTAGAGTTCCCGCTTTCCATTTAAACTTGCAGCCTGAAAACCCCTCATTATCAAAATTCATTCCCTCTTCTCCACGGAAAGCATTTGCCTGGTTGAAGTGAGACACCAGCAGCTTTTAATCTGTAATTGCTCATTGTGCTTAATGAATCTGAGAATGTGACGCAGAGTGTGCCACTTGCGTGGAGCTTTAAAAAGAGCCCCGCGTTCCCGTTCTAATTGGAGGTTCTGGTTCTACTCCTGCAGCCTAAAATCAGAGCTCACGGAGACTGCTCTTTTATAACCTCTTGTTCCTTCTTGTACCATGTCATTACTGCATGCAGTGGGGCCAATGTACTTCTCTCGTCAGCAAAGCTCTTTGTCCCATTTAACATGAAACTTGACATTTTCCTTTGATCCTCTGGTGAAAAGAAACATGACTTTCAGCAGCGTGTAGGTTTCAGTAGTTACCTACCTTATATCCTAATGTTTTTACTCTTTTAAAAAGTTGGTTTTTTTCCTTTTTTTTTTCTTTAAATAATGGATAGTTGCGTTCTTATAGCATTCCTCAAGTCAGATAAGCTCAGATTGTTTATCATAGTTTGCACGAACAGGTTGTGGCCATGAATCCCAGTTTTTCTGCCTTGGGAGTAAATCACTCAAAAGAAAAATCACGCGAGGAATTGTTTACTTTTCTGTGACCTCTACTTTTGCTAAATATTTGCATTTTCTCTGCTCTCCCTTCAGCAAATAAGAACTGGTCTATTTTTATAACCAACATTTCAGTATTATAAGTTAGGTGAATGATTTTTAACATTGCTAATTAATCATAAACTGCAAAAAAAATGAGTGATTTTTGAAAGTACCACTGAGTGACACAGATAATACAAGTCCAAATCCAAAACCGGATGTGGGGTCCAAAACCAGACCCAAGAGCCGGTTATAGGTAGATTGTGTCACAATAAGTAAATTTCCTTGTGGCAAAAAGAGATGTTATGCTTATTTAATGATATTTTCTATCAGTGTAGTGACTATTTCCTAGTTAGAGATATCTAACTTGTGTTATAAAAGTACCGAGGAACTCCCAGAGTATTAGCTTCATGAAGCTACAACACTTTGAAGGTTACAGAGTTTTATGCAACAAACAAGAATAACCTCCTTCTCCACCATTTACACCAGAGTAACTTCTGCAACTGCGATGTGCTGACCTCTTACTGACGCTAAGGTACGCTACGTCCCTTCATCCCCAGAACCAGGCCTTTTGTCAAAGCAGGCACCCAGGTCAGGCAAATGTGGTCTGCCTTCTCTTAATGGTCAGAGTCCCGAATCTGCTGCTCACTGTGTTCTGGGTCGTGCACTCAGTCACCCCACACTCCCTGTGACCACATTTGCCACTAATTTAAGACCAATATTTGCTTGTATTTGCTCGTATAACATTGTTTCTAGTATTTCAATACCACTGGCATTCGCCCCGTGCCTCGTCCTTGGTTTGTCTCCGTGCAGCGTGCAGCAGGCAGAGCAAGGCTGCTGCCATACCCCTCACCTGCCAGTCCAAGCATGGGCTGCTTTGGCTGACAAAAATCCCCAGTGTGGCAGGTCTGGTAACTGCTGGAGGATCGATTCCTTTAATGAAAGTGCAGCTTCTCGGATCTGTGATGTTTTCCTTCTGAGAAAAATAATCTGCAGGCTGGAAAGGAGGGGGAGCTGGACCTCAGCTGGTTCATGAAGTGAAGGACCGGTTGAAAGGCCCATGTGTTGAAAATATCGTGAGCTAGACCCTAAAAACAGCATAGAAAGTTGAAAATATTTTGTGATGTTTAATTCATTTTCTAGAGGTAACGTCAATCAAGGGGCATTTGCTGCTGTTTGTTTTCAAATTAAACCTGATGTTTCCATCTAATTCCCTGAATCGAAGAGCTGCAGCTCTGAAAGCTGCCACAACGTGCACCAAAATCCAGGAGGGGAGCACCGTTGCTGTCTTGTGAGAGTGGATGTGTAAGCAAACTCACAAAGAGAGCAAAGTGAATTGTACACTGAAACCCTTCTGCCTTGCTCTTAAAGGGATGTCTCTGCTGCGGTACACTGTCCCGTACTATAAACATGCTCAGAGCCAACAACAGTCCCACTGAAATATCCCACAGCTCAGCAAAACCATTGTGAGCTGCTGCATAAACCAGAGCTTAGCACAGGAGCTTTCCTACATTGAGCTGACACTGACAGTGCTCCAGCATTAGGTGGCATAAAGTCTCTAATTTTTTTGTCAAACTGTGAAAAGTACTGATTTGTAGCACTTGAGAGCAGAGACGGGGAAGTCAGCCCCAGATCCTCAGCTGCAGGGGAGCAATAGCAGTGCTGCCTGTGAGCAGCCCTCCCCAGCCCGTGCGAGGACGGGAAGGGCTCTCTGCAGTCCCCGCTGAGCCTTGCCCTAAATGTGCCTCCAGCTCCAGCGGGACACACACAGCCCACGCTCCTGACGCTCTCTTGGCCACCGAGAGGCCTGAAGCAGTGCAGAGAGGTGGGAAAGAGGAGCGAGCAACGCGCCAGCCCCGTCACTTACTGACCGAGGAAATGACCAGGCTTTACCAGTAAGCAAGGGAGCGAGGTGTGTCATGAAAAGAGAAGCAGTGAGCTGCTCCTTGCCCAGACATGAGGGGTGGCGGTGTGGGAGCAGAAGTAGAATTGCAAAATGTTGACTCAAAATTTATGGCTTCTGAGGTCGCTCAGTTCCTCATTTCGAAAAGGCTTTGGTCTAGCCCTGAAAAGAAGCCTGAGCTGTATCACTGCTTCTGCATTCGGACTTCCCCCAGGTCTGGCTGGTATGACTGTGTGTCTTCTGCCCGTACCTCCCCTCCACTTGCAAAAAAGGCAGCGTGTGTGTGTGTGTGTGTGTGAATCTATACACCCATTTTACTTGGCAATCAAACCTCTGATCTCACTCGCACTCTTTTGACCTCGGACCAAGTTCCATGCATCTCTTGCCCTTTATTAGATGGCTAATACTCTTAAAAGAAGAAACAGATGGCACCCGTCTGCGGATGTCAAATGCTCGCCTCACATGGCATGTTTACTGCTGGATTTTCACCAGACTCTTGGCCCACATAGCTAGGTTTTTGTCTTAATCACCAGCTTTGGACCTGAAGCAAACATTCACTGACTGGGTTGAGCCACAATTATATTTCTGTCTTTCAGTGCTTCTGGTTCTTTTTTAAAATCGACTGTATAGGAAAGGGATTAGGGATGCTTAGAGTTCAGGAAGTTGAGCATTAAAATCTGAAGTTAAAAAAGAGATTGACAAGGAATAATGCATGCAAGAGCCGCACTCCTGGGGGAGGGAGTGCAATCTAAGAGCAGAGCTACAAGAAGAGAAGATCCACGTTTCTCAGGACATGTGAAGTTGACTTGGGAGCACGTTTCCACTGTGGGTGTCCATGATTAACACTCCGATTTGTACTCTGCTGTCCCTCTGGACAAACTTTGCCAAGTGAGTATCTCACATAGAGCAGAGAGGTGTGACCCCTTGTGTCCTGGGGTAAAGCAGCTGTGAAGCCATGAGGTTTGCCACTGCATTCGCCAGAATGAGGATCTCAGGGCCTGTCTTTCTTTGTCTCTTTTCCTGTTTCTGTTTGAGTACATGTTCCTGAGCTTCCTGGCTGGGTGACTGACAGCACAAGGAAAGTGCTCATCCCTCTGGGCCAGCAGTGCTCGCTGTGGAGTGTCCTTGTGCCTGCCTGTGTTAAGGATGAATTCACCTGAACCTGTTGACCCTGGTGGAGTTTTGTAGCACATTTACAACACTCCACGTCTTCCAGGAAAGCGCTTTAAAATGTATAAAAGCCACCTCCTCCGTCTGTGAGGGCTTACTTCTGGAAGCTACAGGTGAACACTTAATGACAGCGCTGACACTGCCAGGTGTTTCAGAAGCATTAAGCTAATGCGCTTATCCCACAGTGCCTCATCTGCCCACCTTTATCCCATTGACACTTCTAAAGCAGGAGGAGGAATTAGCAGGGTAGAGAAAAAAATAGAACAAAAGTCATATTAAAAGTCATAATGTGGTGACACAGGGATTGCTCTGCCAGATACATTCCTTTTGTCTGTGTTCTGTACCTGAACTGTGTTGAGCTACAAACCGAAGCGATTAAGCACGCTGAGGCACGGTGTCAGAACCTCCCCGTATTCAGCTGGGTGCCTCAGTATGCTCAGAACTGCAGCATTTCTGTCCTCCTGCCCTCACCAGCTAGGGGTGTTGCTTCCTGGGGACAAAATGAGCTGCAAAACATCAGAGCAATGAAGAGCTGACAGCTTTATCAGCTGCACAAAGTGACGTCAGCAATGCAGAACAAAAAGAGGGGGAAAAGAGTACCTTCTGGCATCCCTGTATTTTTAGCTGTGGTAATTGAATCTCTTTTTGGAAAGTGCATAATAATCTACAAAACACCGGTGTTTTCTTGTCTCACCTCCTCACAGCTGTTCTGATTCCCTATCTGTTTTTTTGCTCAGTGGTATGTATTTACTTTTTCCTGGTGCCTACATGCTGTGCTTGGTAACAAGCCCAGATACCAACACATCATATCCCTTCCTCCCGTCAGCTCCATTCCCACTGACTCCCCCCATCTTCCCTCCACACTCTGCCTCCTAGATCCTCTCTCTTCACACACACACACACAGACAAACCTGACTCCCTACCTCAGCTTCTGCAGCTCTGACAAGCCCTCCATCTAGTCCATCCTTGCCACAGTTGGCCGAGACCCGTAAAAAATGGTGGCAAAGAATGAAGTTGACAGTATGTGAGCTCAGTTTTAATACTCCACCTCAGCATGGCTGTCTGCAGAAATTGCTTCTACGAAGAGGAAAGCAAAGAGAGATTAGTACTGACATGTCACATCAGTGATAGCAGGTGGATATTCTAACAAGTGATGCTCTTTTTCCCCAGGTATATATGCAGTGAATGCCTGGGATTCTGCACATCCTGGAAACAGCTCTGCTTGCAGCTCTATCTCTCTTTAGAAGAAGCTAATGGAGGGCAATCTGCAGTATCAGGGCAGTATTTACAAGTCAATGAAAGCCCATCCACGATGTCAACTCTTATCAGTGCTATCACAGGCAGAAAATGAGAGTCAAGAGCAAGATCAGCAAACCCAGGATGCTTTCCTTAGGACTGCTCCCTTCATATTCAGAAAAAAAAAGTCATTTCTGGGACAATACTGCTGTAACTGCTTCCTGCCTAGCTGGAGAAGGAAGGCATTGGTTATGTCTGCATTCTCGGTTAGTGGGCAGGAGAGCAGCTTCAGAGAAGATCATCAAGACTATCATCTCTCTTCATTTCCCAGTCCCTTCAGATAATTTCCCACAGAAAGCAGGAGATCCCCTGTGCTAAATACTCAGGAAAAGGAGTGATAAGAGGGCAGCTGGCAGCCAGCAAAAAGGTATTAAAACCAGGCAGCTCCTCAGTTCCATGTGGATTCTGTTTTGCTTGAGTTATCACTGAGGCCTGTGAGACTGTATGGATATCTGAACACCAGCAAAATCCTTCAGAAATATCCTGTCTTGGTGTACTGCTTTTCTTCCAGCTGTCCCCTGTGCTGTTAAGTTGCCTTGCCTTGTCTCTTGCGACCTCAGCTGGCTCTGTGGGATCCTTCTACCAGCTACAAGCCTTGAAACGGGGGCTTGAGGTGGTGTTTTAGCTCCAGCATGCCTGAACTACATTCCCTTCTCCTCACAAGCAGCATCTGTGGACCTTCTGCTGCCCAGGTCAGCCAGAGGTGAAGCTCTGCTTACAAACTCACCTGTCTTGAAGCACTTTCAGACATCATCTCCCAACAGTCATCACTAAGAAAGCCTTTCCCCATGGCTGACAAGGGGCACTCTGAGCAGCCCTGTGCAGGCAGATGAGGATGTAACACCCCTTGGTGTTCCCAGAATGTGAGGGGAAACCACACCTGACCCCACAGCCTGAAAGATATTGGGCTAACACAGGGATCACCAGGTCACAGATCACTGGACAGGTCATGGATCACCAGAGCTCTGCCTGCAACCCAAAGGCACCCCGCGCCCCTGCTCCTGCAGCCTGGGCAGCGGCACCACAGAGCCTCCTCCTGCTGCTGCTCCTCGGCTTCTGTGGTGGGGCTGGGGGTGCTGGAGGGAGCCAGGGGGAGCTGGGGGGTGCCAGGGGACCCAGGGGACCCAGAGGGAGCTGGGGGAGCCAGGGGAACCCGGGCGGTCAAACTGCTGCTTATGCAGGCCTCTGCCATCTGCAGACCATTCAAACCTCAAAGCAAACCGACATTCTGACCCCAAAAAGGTTTCCAGCTTGGCATGAGGGCAAGGGTTAACATCTTCTGGGGCAGAGGAGGTATCACAGGAAGGTGCTGGTAGGATATTAAAAATTGTGTTCTTTTTCTTTTTCCTTTTTTTTTCCATTACTTAGCATTCAGTGAGGCTTTAAATGTCACCCATCTGCCATGATTCTGGCTGAGATTTGAGCACCGCTCTCTTATGACCGTTTTCTAAGATTTTATGTATAAATGATGGCCAGGAGGCAGAAACAACCTTCTGCCTGCCAGCACAGAGAGGAGGGCATTTAATAAAATCCCTCTTTGCCTCCAGCTACAATTTTAGGGACTGTTTAAGCCTCTGGACAATCCCAGCACTAATGTAGTGGTGGAGATTGTATCTCTGGTTTCTGTCAACTAGAACAATCTTATCCAAGAAAGGTCCCTAAAATGCAAATCTATTAATGGTGTTATTTTAATGAAACCTACAGCAGATGCAAAAACTGTCAGCTGATTAAATCACATTTAAACTAGTGCTGTTGTCTGTAGAAGTAAATGTGACTCCAGCGTTCGTGGAACATGCATTTGGAAAAAATACCTGGCAAATCCAGCCATGGCAGTGGCAACCTGCAGCACGTCCAGGCTCCCCACTGATGACTCACTACAAGATAGAGCTAAATGTACTTTTGCTGAAGCTCCATCTATATCAGTACACCTACAACAGGGATAAACTGAAACTTTATTTTCAGTGTCACTTTAAAAAAAAAAATCAAACAAACAAAAATCAAACCAAAAAAAATCCAAGCAAAAGTTTCTCTTTCTTTAAAGCATTCTTCACAAGGCAACGGTCACTTTACTAGCCCCAAGTGTCTGCCCCATCCTCATTGCTTCAGTTCCCAAGAAGCTCACCAGCACAAGCAATGATTCACACACTTTCTGCGAAGCCTCCCATGTTGGTGAGGTTCTGACTAGTATCTTCCACTCCACAGGACAGTGTTGCTCTTGTGCTGTGATGGGAAGCTGGAGGCTGACCAAAGCCCCATTAAATGGCGCAGCTGTTGGAGAAGCGCAGGCTCGGACGGCACCGCTGGGTAGCCTCCCTGTCTTGCAGGGATTTTTTCCTCAGGGTTGACTGAGGTTCGGCACTGCCCCTTTGAACCGAATTATTTGGTGAACTAAGTGAGCCAGACAAGTAATATGGTATGTGGGGGCATCCTTCTAAATTCAAGGGTATGATGTGACCCATCTGTTCTGACTATGCTTTAACTTCTGGTAGATCTCTGAAGAACAAGGGCTGTTTTGTAAATACTAGTTTAATGTATCGCTTCAATTCTGGGGATGAAATCCTTGTCCTGAAAGAAAAGGACAGCCTTTGTTTAAGTGATTGACAAGGAATCCTCCTCTGTGTCATGCCTGGCCTTTTTCATGCTGAAAACTAATTACCTCAGAAATGCAGTAATGTAATCCAAGCTGCGTACTTATTTACTTAAAAGGACTGAGGCTCACATCTTCTGCGATGTCCAAAAGAACAGCAGTGCAAATGCTTTTCAGTCACTGGGGATCTCAGCAGAAGAGCTTATCATAAATGGGTGTGTTTACATGTGCTTATGGACAAACATGAACCTAAAATACAAAGAAGGCTTGAGGGAGCAGTTTCATACAAAAAAAAATAGTAATACTTTTTAAAAAGAACAATACAAATTATTAATTAACAGGAAAAACGAGATTACTTATTTGTTACTCGTTCAGGTACAGAATAAAAAAATGCCATTACCTTGTGAAAGGCCTTGTAGGTTTCTCCCTTTGAATTTATACCAGCATGGGGGAAAGTCACCCAACTCCTTAGTGAGGCCTACTGATCCCACAGGAGCACTGCAGTGAGCTCAAGCATTAGTTACAACGAGCAAACAAACAAAACTGTGGGAATACACTGCATGTTGTGGTGAGTTTCCACAGCTCGCCTCATTTCCACGATGAGGAGTCGGATGCTGAGGGTGGCCCAGGAGGGGCATGGCGCACGGGGACAGTTGTGTCCCAGCTGCCAAAGGGCACATGGAGAAGTACCTCTGTCCTACAAGGTGGGGGACAGATGGACAATGGCACTGCAGAAGGAGCTGGAATGGGCTTGAGGTAGGAAGCCACGCTGGGGTTGTGGAGAGGTGAAAGCCTGCCCAGGGCTACCTGGAGGTACAGGTGAAGGAACAGTGTTGGACTGTTTGTGAGCACTGAGGTGACTCCTGGGCAGAGGCTGGGGAAGAAGCCAGAGAGGAGATCTGAAGATGTTTGGACAGGAAGCACTGAGGTAACCCCGAGCATGGACAGGGCAACAGTTATAGGTGAGACGATGAAGTACCTCCAAGGGGTCAACATCAGCATTCAGTCAGGAAATGCCAAGGTTCCTCAGGGAGCCACAGCACTGGCGTTTTGGCAGGTCGCACCCTGCAGCAGTGTTTTGGTGGGAAAGGCTGAGGTACCTCAGAGAAGGGTGGAATTGGCATCATTATTTTGATGGGAGGCACAAAGATACCTCAGAAAGTGAGCAGCAGGAGGCGTGGAGGGAAGCGGTGAGACACCTCAGAAAAGACAGTGCCAGGAGTTTGGCAGTTAAAAGCTGAGGTAAGTCGGAGAAGATGGCGATGCTGTTTTGGCAGGAAACCTGGCAGTTCCTCAGGAAGGTGAGAGCAGAAGGCCTTGGTGGGAAGCACTGGCAGACCTCGGAGAAGACAGCAGCAGCATTTTAGCGAGAAATGCTGAGGAAGTTGGAGAGGGCAGGCTAGGGTACGGCAGGAAATGCTGTGTTACCTCAGAAATGGGGACAGCAGGAGGTTTTACAGAAACACTGAGCTACTTCAGAGCGGGCAGCGTCAGTGTTTTGGCAGTTAACCCTGAGGTGACTTAGAGGAGGCAATGGTAACGCTTTGGTGGGAAACGCTGAGGTACCTCAGGGGAGGCTGTGGCTGTGTTCGCAGTTAATGCTGAGGTACCTCAAAGCAGGCAGCTGAGAAGGGTTTGGGGGTGCTTCAGAGATGGCAGCTGTGGCAGTTTTGTGGGAAAAGCTGAGGCAGCTCAAAAAAAAAAAATAGCAGCAGGATGGCTGTGACAAAATGGTGAAGGGCCTGAGAAGGTGGGACAGCATCCAGGTGAGGTGGAATATAGCTGAGGATGGCATTTCAGCAGGAAGGGTGGGAGACACAAAAGGGAAACAAAGTACTCTACAACTGAAAGGATAAATAAGACATGGTAACAATGTGAAGGCACCATATGACACAGAAAAAGATTAAGCAGAAAAAAAGAGTAAGAATTTTAGTGAGAAAATTGAGGCAGATATGAATTATGACATGCTTTTCGCTTAGGTCATGGAGAAACATTGGCTCAGGTCATGGAGGAGCTTCCTTGGAACACTTGGTGCCCTTTCTTCCTTTGCATTGGCAACCTCCTGTAAGCAGAGCTTGGGGCTTTGATGTTT
Source organism: Cygnus olor (assembly GCF_009769625.2). NCBI lineage: Eukaryota > Metazoa > Chordata > Aves > Anseriformes > Anatidae > Cygnus > Cygnus olor. The sequence continues at coordinate 32,156,034 of NC_049175.1, forward strand.
CCTGCTGTCCTTTTGCCATGTTGCTCCTTTGGCTTCCTGGGGAGTGAGAACCATGTAATGTACCTGTACAGGGCCCTTCTGTTTGTGTCTGCTTTCCCTCAGATCTACTGTGGGGAGTAATCTTCATTAATGTCACAAATTGCTAATGGCAGAGGTAGCCATGACTTCTTTCTCATCCACCATACAAATGACCCATTGTTGTTGTTGTTGTTGTTTTCCTTCTTCTTCTTCTTTTGCTATGTAGACTATGGTTGGATTTTTCACAGCAAATCCATACACTTGTACAGCAAAATTACCATCTCCTGGAAAGAAACAGAGAGATGTCCTTGAGATGTAAGCATTATATTTCAACTGTACAAGGAAACAATTAAGACAGTACATGCTTGCAATAAGTACAGTAGGATCAGTCTTCAGGATAATCTCTCAGGGACTATACCTTAGGAAAAAAAGAAAGTGAACCAAACTGTGTGATGTTAACAAGACAGAAATATTATATTGCCCAAATCAGATTCAGCAAAACTAATTATATAGTCAGTCCTTGAAAGGCTAGTGAAAAAGGTCAGTTTTGGGTCAGACAAGGAGTAGAATTACATCCAGTAATTCAGATCTCATCAGCATAGTATCTGCATGTTGAAATGGCTATTGTGATGGCCCAGTCAGAGTACTGAGCCCTGGGTACAAATGTGAAACGTCTGTTCCTTTTCTCACCGTGATAATAGTTCTTTTCCATGCCTAGAAAATCTTTGTAGGTTATTAGTTGAGAACTATTTCTGAATTACGTAAAGCTACCAGACTGTCATTGCCCACTAACATGCTGCAAAACCAGTGGCAAATGTTGTAGAATTTAATCTTGTCATTGTTGCAGTGACATTGCAGCTGTGATGATCTGAGCTAAGGATATAAGAAAAGTTAGGAGTTGGAGGAAAACAATATAGTATATCAGGCCAGCTCACATCATTGTGAAAAAACAGACATTTTAGGGAATCCAAGCTTTTGATTTTTTAGGGAGAAATTTTGCAGGGAGCATTTATGATCCCTAAAGCATGTCTGCTTTCCAACTATATTGGTTGGTCTAGTAAAATATGTTTTTCTATTGACAAATCTTAGGGGGATTTTGCCTTTTTTTTTCTTTTTTTTTTTTCTTTTTTTTTTCTATTTTTTTTAATGTCAGTACTGTTTACCATATGGGACCTTTCCTTTTTATCCTATTTGGTTCTGTCATGACCAGTGGCCCTAAAGATTTCTAGCTGGTGGAGAGCTCAACAGAGAAATTTTTAGCAGATGCAGGTAACACAGTGTGGGTTTAAGAGAACGATAGCACATAAAGCTATAGGTTATTCCTTACTAATATAATACTAGCAAGACCAGACTATTTAGTTGCTGTACATTGCCCAATAGAAAAAAAATGGTCATTCTCTGGTTCAGGATATTGTAACTTTCTTCTACATGCTCTCTTTCATACTCACCACACACCTGTTCTGCATGCTTGGGGTTAGCTAACAAAATCCCCACTGCCAGATATGCAGAGGTACATGAATGCACCAGAACTGTGTAGTATTAGGGTAATGTTATGTTAGGAAAAAAAAGTCATCAGATGTTATGAGCAGCTTAGGTTACATGTTGTAACAAGTGAACATATTGTCAATGGAAAACAGTGATGCTTACACTGCTGTGAGCCATGGTTTTCCTTTTTTTTTTTTTTTTTTTTTTCAGAGCTCAGTAACAAGCACTTCTTTTTCCCATCTGTATTTTCTCCTGTGATAAAAAAGGTGATTTTTATAGGGTTTATGGGAGGGCTTGTGATTCATCAGCCCTTCAGCGCCACAACCACCTCTAAACACCGTATTTATAAGCTTTGAAGATGAATATAACAGAGGAAATAAAAGTAATAATCCCAGAGTGGGTAACGCTTACACAGATTGGGAGGGGTTAAGAAGCAGGGCAAAGACCACAAAGGGGTTGTTGGGAGGGAGGAGAAAGAGAAAGACGGGGAGCTGAGGACTGCACATCCTCTTGGAAGTGGGTGCTTTGTTCTGCTCTAGTCCAGGTGCTCATAAATCGCCCAGCCTGGTGGAGCAAGACCTGTCTAGAAGCAAGATGTTGCTTAATACAAGAGTGCTGCCACAGAAGTAAAACTTCAGGTTGGCTGGACTCACCCACACCGTGCTTTTGGAGACTTAAACTGCCCAGCCTCTTCCATAGGCAAACTAAGAGATGATGGTGAAGTGAATAATGGTTTTCGCAGCACAGCTACAGACATGTCGTTTCTCTCCCCCCTTTATTTTCTTACCCATCTTGAGAGCTTTGCTGTGACACCAGTTCTGTACACAAGGACAACTGAACCTTAACAGCATAACCATGAGCACAAGCTACTCTTGGCATCACTCAGATGTGTGGCTTTCCCTTTTGTTCATCCCTACCCCACCCTTCTGGGTGTCTGGCGAGGTGTCAGTTGCGCTGGTATCCCCGGGTATCCCTCACTGAAAACGCTGAGCCCTTAAAAAAACTCCCCGCTGCCAAGATCTACATTTCTAGCTCGGCTCCCTTCTGAAGTGGGGGGAAAAATGAAAGAAGAGGAAAAAAAAGACCGAGTCGGTTTTTGGCAGCGCTCCTCTCACAGAAGAGCATTCCACACTTTCACATGAAAGAGATTTTTAGCAAACCAGAGCAAAGAGTCAAAATGACAAACACAAACAATTACAAAAAACTGCCACGCTCAGTAGTTTTTCTGACTGCTGCTAGTGGCTTAGTAAGAGTTTGGTTTGTTGCCTAATCTTGAGCTCAGAAACAGACAGTTCATCTATAAGTTTACAGTGCTATTGGCCCGGCTACAGAGGATAAGATTTCCCTGAAGTCTTTGCCCAAGGCCTGATGATGACTCCAAAAATAACAAGTCGCCTTGAGGTTGGAAATTTTGGTTCAGAGAGATTTTGTTCATGTTCCGTAAACGATACACAAATATTCATCCAAGTGGATGGAAAATGCTTAGAAGCTACATAACGTAGCGAACAAGACCGGTCCTGAGATGGAAATAATTTGCTTAATTCTTTGCAGCACTGCTGTCACTCGCAGCCATCTGTTCGCTGGGACTCCGCTGATAATCTACGAAGCAGCTTGGGAGATGAAACCCTCCGACAGCCGAGATCACAAGGAGTTCAGATTGCTTTACAGTAGGGCAGGAAGTAGGTGGGGGAAAGGGAGGAAAGGATGAAATGTACAGCTCATACTCTGTTGGCTTCAGGATGAAAGCTTTCTCAAAAAAAAAATATGTTGATTTCGTATTTCCTCCATGAGAAATGGTGTCAAAGACGTGGAGCAGCAGCCAGAGGTGTTCCATGAGCCCTGTCGTGTTCATTACGCGGCAGCTTGCAACTTCAATCCAAGAGGTCTTCTCTAAACCTGCGGGTTTGCCACCACCCAGTAGCCTGCTTGGGATGCTCAGAAACCAGTTTTCCAACGGTGGCTAACAAAAAACAGAGCGAAAAGCAGCAGAAATGGATTTCCCACTCATGTAGGGAGCGATGTGCTCCTGCAGGGAACACCAAAACACTGCCACTACGATTTGGTGGCGTGCTGAGCTATGCAGCCCCAGCGATATCTGTAGCTGTGTTGCCTTTTACCTTCAATGTGTGTACTTTCTTCTTAGTAGCTCTTTGCAGACTAAAACAAGGGCATCGTGCTTTTTCTTTATGCTCCTCGCCGTCTGGTCCTGCAGCGCTTCAGGTGTGCAAAAAGGACATCTCTCTGTTGTGTGCACTGCTGATGTGAAAGAGTGGCCAAGCCTAGCATTCAACCCATGGAAAAAGTCTGCAGTCAGTACATACAGAACAGGAACTGAGAAAATCTCGTATTAGGCTGTTCCTCCAGACTGTGGGTTGAAAAACCCGAGAGGTTTTAATTTACCTCTAGGTTAGTACCTTTATTGTCACACTGGGAGAGCTGCACTGCCGCAGTTGTTACCATAAACTTGTTCACATATCTCCAAGTCCCACCTCTGCGTATGAACGACATGGAAAAACACTTGAAATCCACCTAATCAAATGGTCACAGGCAACGATAACCCGCAGGCAGCTGAGACAGGACTGAAACAAAAACGGAAACCACATTTGTTACAGCTCTCGCTGTGCCGCTGCCAGCTGCACGCTGACATGTCACGCCTTGGGAGCCCTGGTGGCCAGGACTCCCCATGGGCTCGGGGGTCCAGCCAGGCAGAACGACTTACGGACAGACCCGGGACTCCTTTGGGAAAACGCGCGCTGAGGGGTTGCTGCAGCCACGCTCCGGTGAGGAAATGACCAGACACTGCTGGAATTTGTGAAGAAAAAGAGAAGTGCCTGTGACGTGCCACGCACTTCGCAGCCAGGCTCAGCGCATCCCCCTGACAGGGATTTCTGCACACCGAGCCTCGGTGTCCTGCACGACCAACCTCACCCAGGCAGCCTTGGGACGGCCTCGCTGCGACCACACGTTATTGGCAGTAATTTAGCTGTGAAATGGGTTTCTTGAGACACGAAGGGATGGGTAACACTCCCCCTTCCCCGTCCCTGCCCAACGCACTGCTGCTTTACTCAGCTAACCCTCTGCTGGTTTGCACACTTATGCAGAACGCGAAACCTTTACGGGGAAAAGAGCAATGCAGGAATGCAGCCAGGTGGTGTTTTTGTGCTTTATCTCTGGAAAAGTTAAAGAAAAGCATGGTAGAAGCGAGGACTTCATAATATCTGCTCCTCGTGCTTGGGCTACAAAATTGAGCATGCTGGTCACTGCTTCCTCTAGGAGATGTCCTCCTGTCTTTCACCCACCCAGCCCAGTAGAGGGGGAAGGGACAACTGCAGCCATTTTCTCAAGTCGGTGTGCAGCATTTCTCACGTGAAGTCTGCTCAGGAGACCACTACGCACGTTATAATGCCAGCTTTCAAAGCAATTGTAGTCAGTTTTCTTGCACACAATGATGCCTTCAAGTTCTGAGCACGCTTTCATCAAAGCAACACCAACTGCCTTTAATATCAGAGCCATTTTATTATTTTAGTGCAGTATTTTAACTTGGCCGTGTTTCTTGTCTACAGAACATTCAACAAGTACGTTGAGTTTGAGGAAACGAACAGCTGTGCCTTTACTTTATTTGCAGCCATTCTCTATCAATATCCTTACGTGTTATTCTGCCAGGAGCCAGGAGAGGGTGCTGTTAAATTTGGCTATTATTTCATTTATCCAAACAGCAACCACATAACGTAAAATGCTTTCCCTCTTTCTTCCCCCACCACGCCAACCCGCTCAGTACTGGGCGCTTTTTAACTCCCAACTGAAATGGACTTCCCACTCTTATCAGCCAAGATATGAGTAGTCGTACTGATGAAAAACATCCCTCAACTATAATAAAGCCGCTAAATCAGTGATCACAGTCACACAGCAGCTGCTGAGGACTTGTATGGCAACCCAGTAGTTACGTGGATCCTCTGGGTAAAGGATACCCCGCAGTTTGCTTTTAATGGTAACTGTGAAAAAAAGAGCACTCAAAGTCCTTGGACAGGAGCTGTGTTGGATTTGAAACAAAAGGGACCTGCCTCTGGGACAGGGCAATGGACACGGCCGTGTAAACATTCTGGTGTCAGGGGATGACATCTGGCAAAACTAGTTAACTTTGTAAGACTTGCTGCTCTGTCTTTAGGATGAAAAAAGCACAAACACAATTTATAAAACAGGAACTCATATCCTTTTTCAGGTTTGAACCGCTGTCCTCTCTCTGTACCACAGGCCCAGTTAGATTTTAATCCAGATGCAAGTGCTACTTGTTTAACTCCATCTGTATCTTCAGTAAAAATATAAGCACGTTCTCAACCGGTATCGAAACCTCTCTTTCTTTCTGTACAGCCTTTCAAACACTTTCTCCACATCAATGGGTTAGCAACTTGAAACAAGCACAACGGAAGAAACGTAATGAAAACAAAAAAAAAAAAAGAGGAGGAGATGAGGGTACAAGCATCTTCTGCTGTTTGAGTGACTTTCTGCGCTTTGTTCGGACAACAGCTGACTCGGAAGTGAAACCCACTGTGCCATCCTAGCTTCCAAGAGAAAAACATACAGCGAGAGAATGTAAGCAACTGTGGTAACAGGGAATGAGAGCAGAAAATGGGATCACTACAGAATATGAAGTGAGTTTGGCTCAAAGTGCACTCAAAACAAAACAGCCATCAGCACACAGACTCGGTGTATTTGTAGAATATTTTAATTTTCAGCTGAGAAACACACATTAGGGCAGAATTCAAGGCACGTGATGAGGCATGAAAACTTTCTTGCTTTTTGTGCTTATACCTTCAGTGTAAATTCTGTGAAAAGGAATAAATCCTTCCTATCTTTGACCTCTACATAAAGCAACTCTGAATACCCACTTGGAGCACGAGGTACAATGCGAAGTTTACAGTTATTGCTGGAATGCAGGATTTACTCAGAGAAACATTTCTTTTTCTGCCTGTGCAATTTGTTATATGCCTCGGACAATTTATTTCACAAAGTTTGATCAGTGATGAAATCAACAGAAGCAAATAACGTTCTCCACATATATACATGCTGCAATTACAAATAGCTGCTTGCACTGTTTTACCTCAGTTGCTCTCTTACTGGATAATAGAGACCATCTCATGGATAGAAAAAAAACCTCTGATTTCTGCATCTTGCAAGCCTAGTTGTTTTTCTAAAAGCAAAACGAAACAAACAACAAAACAGAACAATACAAAACTTGGAAAGACAGCCAATAGGGCAATGACCTTTTTACTGCTGAGGCAAAAACACAATACGAAGATTTAAAACGTTGTGGATTTAGGTATACTATCCTAAAAACATCATAGGTATTGAAACAAACATCACAGGCATTGAAATGCTGCTAAGAAACGCATTTCCATTTGAGTAGCTTTTGGCTGGTAGTAGTGTAAAGCACCTTTGTGTCTACTCCCACCGCGCATTTGCTGTCACCAAGCAAATAATACAGTACCTGACAGCGAGAGTATTGCCAAGGAAAAAGTTGTTTATGAGCAGCTACAAACAAGTATTCTCTCTCTTAATGCCCTACCGTTGTTCATACAGCCTCGGGTTTAATTATTGTTTCAAAACTTGATAGTCAAAGGCTTTTCTCCCTTACTCGTGCATTTTTTTTTTAAATCAATATGATTAAAAATGAACCTACTATGCATCCGCGTGATGAACGCGGTAAGAGTTCATCCTGCATTTTTCCCATCAAGGTCCCCATCCTGCTTTTTTCCAGATCACCAAGACTTCTGCTGCAATTACTGGGAAGAGACAAGTCCCAACTCCTGAACGTGTTTAAACAGCCTGCTCCCAAGGCTTCAGTCGTAACAGAATTTCCATCCTCTGCCCTGGCAGGCGTTAAGAGCTCATTGTTACAGTGAATTTTCCAAAGATGTTATCCTGAGATTACAAACAGTTGTAATCTCTGTAAGTCCAGAACTGGATAGTCACATTTCCTAGGCCTCATTATAACAGAAGGATTTATGCATGTAAATACTTCATTACTATTCAGCAAAACATTGAAATATCGCTTAAGCATGAGGTCAAACACCACTGAGAGTGCCTGTAGCGGGAGTATGACTTCACCTTTAAATCCTTTGGGAGCATAAAAGGAAAAATTACTCATTGCATAAGAATTACACCTTAAGACATGCACACAGAGGGACTTTCATAATTTGTTTTTTTATTTCCTAAGAATGAACAGGCCATTTAGCTCTGGGGCAAGAATCAGAAGTCCCATTCCCGCTCTTATATGTAACAAGAAGAACCCACAGAAACAATTTTCTTTACACATTACCTGCACGAATGGCTCAGAGTTAAAGAAAAGTCATCATCAAGTCTACCAAGTGAATCTGCATCCTCAGAAATTACAACCTAGGCCTAGTTTTAAAAACACTGATAGTGACAGTAATGTCTGACATCTGACCTTCCTAAAAAAAACTATATGAAAAGCTAACTGTGCAATCTGATTAGCCAGCACATCAACAAAAGTTCAAGAAAAGCAGTGCAAAAAACGAAAGAGTAAATAATGAAAGTGAAACAGCGCTAGACTATACAGCGTGAAGTCTGTGAACAAGCACGTGGCTTTTTGCTTTCCCAAATAAAACTGCAATTTAATAACACTGGCAGGCTGACTTCAGTAGAAATACCTTACAAAATCAGACTTTGATGGTTGGCCCATTGCAGAATGACTCTTGCTACACACAGCAGGACTGAGGAGACCCAGGAAAAAACAGATGCTTCCCAGGACCAGCATCTGGCCCCGATGTAACAGACAACCTGGCTGACACGCAGGACGTGCCCCAGTCAAGCTTTGCTGAAGTGAGCGTGCCCAATGTGGGATATTAACTGGCAGATTTCCCGACGGCTTTTAGGAATTCTTCAGAGATGCTCTGTATCTAAGAGCTTTTGTCCCAAAGGGGATATCCATTGCTCCCTCCTCTGAGGGCGATTGTCTACTGCAAAAATACTGGAGAAATTGAAGAAATACAGAAATGAAACTCATGATCAGAGAAGCGCTGTGATTCATAAGTAAAGGCAAAGTAGAACTTCTATCACCTTGAAAAAAAAAAGTTACACTGGAAAACAGGAGTAAGATTAGATTCTATTGATCTTGACCCTGAAAGATGTTGTTCCTAAATTAGAGTTTCCTATGAATGTCTCATTCACAAAATAACTTAAAACATACTCCTCAACAGCTGCTCTCAACAATTCAGAAAGTAAAAGCCATGCACAAATGAAAACCAGAAGGCACAAATTAAAACAACAACGCAACAAAAAAACACTTTCTCAGCATCATTATGCCCAACAACAACAATAAAAAAAAGCAAAAGAAACTGAAAGCATTTTAACTTGTGAAATATAAAATGCAATTCATGTTATGGAGGAATACCTCAGCCTTTTAGCTAGGAAACAGTCTTTCCATGGGCACTTGGTTATTTATTAGCTGTCATGCAAAAACAATTAGTCATTCAAGCAATTAAAAAGGTAAGTATCTCCTAAAAACGGTTTGAGCTCCTCCAAGCCCTATATGCAACTGCTATAAACCTAGACTGTTCCTGAGTGTAAGTTAATTACTGTATTGCATCTCCTAATGAGATTCATCGTATCAAGTGTTGTAAATTCTTGACGCTCTTTTAGCTGCAGTCTGAGCCTCTGGCGAATTCTCCTCCTGCTCCTCAGACTTCTTATGGTTTAGGAAGATGTCTGACTTTAAGAAGCGGCTGTAGCTGTCGTATTTCATGAGATTGAATATCTGGTAAGAGAGGAAAAAAACACAAAAAAGAATGACCCAAGTAAAAGTAGATTTTGAGTGAAAAGGACAACATATGAATTCTCCTGTTGGTTTTTTTTCCTGTTACTGCTGCCAGGACTGTAATTACTAAAAGGCACGACATTAAAATACACCTCAAAGTGTATTTTAATTTTAATTTAAGTGTCAAATGGCTCGAGTGTAGGCTCATCCCTCAACACATCTGCTTTCTCTTCTATTTATATCCACTTCAGGCAAAAAAAAAGCTAGAAGTCATTTGGAGCTTTCTGAAAACAAAAGGGCTTGGGAGAGGAGCCTGGAATCTGGCCAGTGTCAAGGTTGGGGCTATATTTTGTTTGGTCTTGAAACAGTGGGAAAGAAAAAGGAAAACCTGAAAACTACAACCAAGGCAAAACCCAAGTCCACACCATGCGCTGACGAGTATTTCATTGGAGAAGCCTCCCTGAGCCATCATTCGTGACTCATTACATTTTATGGTACCCAGAGTAACTACACTTCAAGAGGACTTTGTGAATTCTGACCTGCATTTGTGGATAATCCGAGCGTAGATAACCTTACAAGCCTCATTTCTAGCTGATAGTGCAACTGGGTAATACAGCTGTTTGTAAGGAAAAAAAATCTCAAACTGCCTTTTTGGTTTTTGTCCCCACATCTTCAAGGAACCTGAACAGACACAAAGGCAAGCAAACAGAACTTGACTTCTCTAGTCTGTGCGTGAGCTGGAATATCCCCCTTGCACAATAAATGACATAAAGCACTTTACTAACCGTCACTTGTTCACTAGCCCCCTTGCAAAATAAATGACATAATGCATTTTACGAATCATCACTTGTTTACATATTTAGGTATTTAAGTACACATTTAAAATGGTGGCAATCTTGAAGGCTAAAAATTAATTCCAAAAGACCCTCTCGATAGAGACTCAATACAGTTAAGCAAGGTCAAATTACACTTGCTGGGGTTGGCTAACCACAATATAATTGCATTTATCAAACTAGCTTAAGGGGAAAAAAATTGCAATGAAAACATCAGCTGTTAAAATGTTTTAAGTCAACATTAAAAACTTAGACTCCTCTTGTTCCTGGTATCATCTAAAGCACCTCCCAGAGAGGGTGAACGCTAAGACAAAATCTTCTCTGAGTACCCCTAGAGCCTGGTTAGCCAAACACAGAGAGCAGACAGATTTTATAATCATGTGCAAAAGCTGAGTTCTCTTTGTTCCCTCCTCTCGTCACCTCTGTGGAGCAGGCACGTTTACCCTGCAAGTATTTAAAAGTCTACAGATTTTTATGAACCCCTTCCAACGCCCTTCAACAAGAACAGCTGCCTCTAAGCTGTGTGCTTAAGGTCGCCCCAGAAGTAGCCCCAGCTAGATCACCAGGGCTGCTGGGGAACTAAGTACTAGTTGTCACTGATACTGGGAACCCTACAAGCTCTGGACAACAAGCCAGGCTGACTACGCCTCAAGCACACGCTGCCAGTAGCAGTTAGCACTGTTTGTTAGAGATCAAGTTATATATACTGCTCTTCATAACTTTATAAGGATTGAAGACAAGAGAAGAACATAACTCTTCCTCAATTATCCAACAGCAATAAACAGAAGTGTCAAGCAGTGGAAATCTACAACAACCCAAACGTTCTGCATTTGGTAAGTTCACAGACTTTCTCCCTACACCAGTGGGATTCTTCTCCCACTGTTCTAGCACGTTTCCAGTTCCGCTCTTAATAATCCCTGGCAGTTCACGTGCATGCTCACTGTAAAGCTGCAAGACATCCTAACCCAAGTAGCCTCTCCAGCTTCACTGTCATCACCACGTAATCACCCACCCGTCCACCAAGTCAGGAGTTTTTCCATGAAAAACATTGCTTCTTCACATGGAAACTGGCTTTCAAGCATTTCCACTGCCAATGGCTTGGAATCTGCCTGAAAGATGGCAGGACCTTTGCTCCTCAGATCACTCCAACTGATCCAGCCAGTGCCCAACTAACATTCAGCACCTGATACAAAATAGGCTGAAAACACTATTTTAAATCAGTGTAACTGTTCCTCTGCAAGAAAGCCAAATGGAACATACAGGTAGTGCTGAGAATGCTACAGAAATTAAAAATAGTACAGACTGCAAGTGCTGGAAAGCTGCAGATGACTCACTTCATAGCTTACGATTTAAACTAAGCTAACAATTAAGAAAATCTACCACCAAAAGACGTACCTGCAGTCCATTACTTAATTTCTACCAGACCTCCCAAGTTCTGTAGGAAAACGCAAAGCAGATGCCAACTCCTCTCTTACATTTTGTGTGTTGCAGAAGAGGGGGCTCTTTGGAAAACTGCATTATACTCACATAAATATAAATACAAAACAAAGCAAAGAGAAGAATCTTGAGCTCTCAGGGAAACCAGTGGCAACTACAGAAACAAACATCAGCAATGACTCGGCACAAGTGAATACACAGGAAAATGTAGGCACAAAGTTAGTCACTCGGTGACTCCCAAGCTACCAGCAGAGGAACCCAGGAGCAAACTTCATCCAATTTTCCAGGAAAGTCCCAAACTGGAATTCATATGGTTCATATTTCTTCACCATTCGCATGATGAAGAAAATAGTTTTACCTGGTCCTGGAGCTTCTGAAACATGAGAGGGTGAGGTGTCTCCAAAATTGTCTCATTCAAACGGGACTGCCCTTCAACATTGACTTGGGATGAAGCTTTACTGGACAGGAAAGTCATGTAAATTTCTTTAGCTTTTTCTTGCATCTGCAAAAGGACACATTTATGTAAAGAATTATTTACTGTGGAAATAGTCGATGTACTTTTAAGGTTTTGGTGGAGACTTCTAACTCACTTCTTAAAAACAAAACATAGTCTGAATTGAAAAGGAAACAAAACAAAAATACAAAGATTAGCTTATTTATTTATACTTATTTGCGCTGGAGGAAAAACATCGCTGCAGGCCAACTCCTGCGCTGACATTAGCAGAAGCTGTGAGTATTCAGCACTTCAGTCAGACAGCAGTTGTGATACTCAAAACCGAGTATCCAGCATAAAACCGCACAGCGCCATCACCTAGGGTTTGTCTTCACTACCTAGAAGATCATTTTTACTAATAGATAGCCAGCATATGCAAGGAACCCAGGAGGAAAAAAACACCGTGGAAACTTACTCTCACTGCAAGACAAAAATAAGCAAAGTAGCGCGTGATGCCTGCTACTGCTAGGTAACCTCATCGTGCAGCTTACATGTTTTGTCACAACTGTGTTTCTATCTCAGGGCAGCTCAGGTGCAACACTGAGTACAAGATTGGAAAAAAAAAATAGTTTTTGGCTAACACTATTGATAAGTCTCTCAAGAGCCCCTGAAAGCCATTAAATAGAGGTAAGTGTGACTCGCATGAAGCACTTTGTTAGCATTTGCCCTGATTTCAGGGGTCTTCTCTTGATAAATCAGTAACAGCAATAATGCTTTGACCACACCAGGCATTCTTTAACATCAAAGCAACGTACAAGTGGCTAAAATCCTTTAAAATCAAACACAAGCCAGTCAGATAAAGAGAAAGCAGCGAGGAAGAACGCTGCCAAGCCACGAACAAGGTAAGCCTCACTGCAGCCTTCTGAAAGCACGGCCTGTAGAGCAGCAGGCCCAGATGACTGGCAGTGGGTACGCGTCGGTATTCCTCACTACATTTAATGAGCAACTGTCTCCAGACCAGCACAAACTACGAGGGGACCCTTTGGCAGGAAGTGGGCTTGCAGGAGGAAGCAGTTAAACCCTTACCCACGAACAAGTCCCAGAATTTCTTTAATGTTTTACAGCTGAGAATCAGCATTTGGTGATAATTAGAAGAAAAGCAACATGTGTTTGACAATTTGTAATGCCTGAGAGTTAACTCTCTTTCTGCCAAAGGGGACACATTTTCCAGAAGTACTCCTTTCTAAAACAGATCATCTGGTGGATAAACTATCTCGTGCCAGGTGCATTCGGTCACTGTGAGGTGTTTTATGAAGATCTCCAATCTTTTCAGTTTCAAAGACCAGGGGAGACTGGGTCAGAGATGTCTGTCCTAAATGAGCAATTAATCCAATCAGACTGCTTTAAATTATGTTAAAGCCCTAACGAAGATAAAGGGTAAAAGATATTTTCAGCTATTATTGCAGGAGCAAGTGTGATTGAAAAGCCAGTTGGTCTTCTCTAAATGACTTCTGCACTTGCTGTCCAATTTCAACCACATTTAAGAGAGGGGTAAAGGGCTGTGAAATAATTACATTCCTACTAATTCACTGGGGAGGGGTGGCAAGAGAAAGGCAAGACAGAAGAATGCACAGGCACTGAAGCTAAAGCTGCAGGATATGTTCCAAAGTTACCTCCTTGAGCTGCCAGCAAGGACTTGGCAGCTGGCTAATCAATACCCACGTAGCTCCACGCCAGCCACAGCACGAGGTGCTTCTTGCCCAGGGAGCACAGCAGCAAGCTGGGCACCACGGGGAAAGAGTAAAGGAAGGCTCGAGGGGAAACGTGAGAGAAAACAGAAGTACTGTGAGGAAGTTAGAGAACGTGGGGGGAACAAGACAACTGTGTGGGAGGCTGGTGAAATGGGGAGGATCTCTGGATTTTGTGGGGAAGAATGACAAAGAAAGGAAGTGAAAGAACCGTGGTAGGGAGAGGGGGTCACTGCGGAGACGCGGGGGGCCTGACGTTGTGGTACTGGAGACGTGTGGAAGTGCACGACTGAACTTCACAGGTCCTGCCGCACACAGAACCACGGTTAGGCTATGTTGATGTTCCAAGCAGGAAAGCATCAGTTTAACTAAAAAATAAATGAAGGTACGGTGAAGCTGCCAGTATGTTGATACCTTCCCCAGAGGACATTCATGGAAAGCCAGGTCCAGGCGGAAGAGGTGGGTGGCGATCTTTGTTCTAGCCTCAAGCTAATGCCTCAGCACTGGGGACTCTGCTCTGATTCTGAGACTGGGACCTTGTTCACAGGTGGTTATTAAAGCGTTTCTGGCACTTTTCTCTTACATCTGTGTACTCGCCTCTGCGTCCACGCCAAGTTCCCCTTTGGAATACAAAGTTCTGTCTACACAAATCCCCCTCGGTAGTTCAAATGGATATAATATTCTTTCCCACTTCCTTTCATAAGGTCAAATTCAGCTCCAAAGCATGTGCGGTTCCCAAATGAGGTGAATGGGAGTCCCAGATGCTCATCAGAGCAGACTCCAGCAGTTAGCAGCTGCACAGCGTTACCTAGTCCTTTATAAACGTTGCCACATTCCACAGGAGAAGTAGCAGAAGAAATTGGTATAGAATAGGTAGAGAATCACAGTATCATTTAGGCTGGAAAAGGCTTTCAGGATGATCGAGTCCAACCATAATACATATTTGTTCTGAAATTGGTCTCTACAAAACTTGTTGAGTATTTTGCTGAACTTCAGCAACAGCTGAAAAGATTCTCTGTTGTTCAAAACACTTCCTACAATCTGTAAGTTGTCTTTAAAGCTCAGTTGCAACAGAAGAAGCATTTAAACCTTGGAAAGTAGCACAACGGACATGTTATTTATTTCATTAACAAGCACAAATCCACAACTAACCTCAGTAAAATATTTAAAGTTAAGTTTTATTCACTTATCCCCACCACTCCCATTTCAATAGTTAAACGTTTCCTAAGATGCGGACCATATGGGTGGCAGCAGAGCTCACTACTACAATGGACCTGACATAATTCCTTCCCCAATCTTCACTAAAAATGACATTTCTATTTTGACTTCAGTTTTAAAGGAGCGATAAATATCCTTTTTATTTCTTTATTTTAAATGACAGAGGTGTTTCCTGAGCTGAGGGGAAGAGCTTGTACTTCCACGCTGCAAGAAAACAGCTTGGAGTCAGTCCACCTAAAGACCTGTCTAGGCTCTCGATGAAGTCTGCTTGCTGCCTAACTCTGCAGGTGCTGAAAACCTCCCTGAACCATGCATGCATTTTGCATTAGCTCACCAAAACAGGAAAATGAACGTAAACTCAAGGAGCAGTACGGTCAGAACTCCTTCTCCGCTGCCTTCTGCATTCCCACCACTAGTCTAGAGCCAACACCACGGTCAGGAGCCAGGCTTCTTCTTGCCAGTGCTCCCTCTGCTCCTGTGATCAACCAACCCTGGCTGCACAGTGGCTCACATTCAAGAGGAAGGGGGCAGAGAAGATGCATCTGCACAACAGCTTGCAAGATCTGCCGTGTAGGCTTGATACGTCAGCTCTCTAGGCAGAGCCCACATGGCTGTGGTTAGAGTAAAGCCTGAAGCAAACTCAATGAGCCCTGACGAAAGGCACCGGATATTTTCTTAGAATGGCACTAACAGAGTTAGGCAGCTTGCAGCCAGCAGAAAGCACGGCCAGGGCGAGCTGGCGCCTGCCTGCGAGGACCAGGCTGGACAGGAGGGAAGGGCAGCAGCTCCCGAGCCAACCTCCCCACCGTACAGCACCCCTGCAGGACCACGCAGCTACAGGCCGCACAGAAGGACCACGACAGCACTGGGCACAGTGGATAATTCATCCAACGACCAGCTGGTGACTTTGGTGCAAGTTGCATCTAAGAAAACCCCCATGCTAACACTCTCACGTCAAGTAATGACAAGTTTATTTGATACTTCAAAAATAGAAAAAAAATAGTCCTGTTTTATCCAGGTTAAAGTGAAATCAACTTCATCTGACCGAAATCTGAGTGTCTGTGAGAGTTTCTGTGGTAAACCAGTTCTAATGAGAAGCAGGTTATTAAATAAGTAAGTTGGTTTTAGAATACTTTGCTCACATCAGATAGATACAAAGCGATTTCTGCAAGAGTCACTTTCAGAAGACATATTCGTGCTTAATGTTATTGTGAACACTTGAAGGATTCTACTTCTAGTGCCTTCTCTAGCTGTGTAAATTATCTAAATAAGCAGTAGTTATGAAAACTTACTGCAAATCTGTGTCATCCTAAAGCACACTTATTCTATCTGGTTGTAACGCTTGGAGTCTAATATGCCAAAGCTCTCATGACGCACTGTGCTGTAATGACTGGTACTGAATAATTAAGCTGAGTGGAAACTAACCAAGTCTCCATCCATTCATTTGGCAATCCATTCAAGCATTCACTAAGCTACTATCTCAATACATCAGTTTGCCATTTCCTGCACTAGCGTGCACAATCCTGTAAAAGCTAAAAAGATGGAAATTATTTAGTAAGGGAAAATATGATTACTATCCAATGGCAAAACATGGGACCTGACAGAAGGATTTGCCATTTTCATTTCCTTTTTAAAATCCGGTTTGATACCTACACACCTCTTGGCAAGGACACTGTGTGGCATACAAATTAAAAAAACATCTGCCCTACACAGAGCAAAGGGATCTTCCCCTTTGTTCATGAATTGCGATGCTGTCCTCTACTTTACCAACTCAGAAAGGGAATAGGGAAAGAGATCAAGAATGCCCAGCCCAGCATGTTAAACGTACCAGTCAGGATGCTGTATGGACATCTGGGGGAGGAAGAGATCAAACGCCTTCTACCTCAGACTGACATAACGGGATTGGAAGCAGCTGCTTGTTCCAAAGCAGAGCCAGGTCAGAGGACCTGTCTGGGCGAGCTTGGTGCCATCAGACATTGGCTTCCAGCGCGCCCCAGCCCGGCTGCAGCTGAAAGATCCCCTCAGAGGCAAGGGGACAGACGGACTCGCAGCCTGGCTGCGCTCCTCACCCCACCTACTGCAACTGCTGCCACCGGAGGGGCAGCTAGCGCAAGCGGTAACGTCTTTCATCCTGCCTCCTGACAGTTGACTATCCCCTCTCAAAAATAAGTTTAGCTGAAAATCCAGTATTCTACTGGAGAACATTTCCCACTGACAACATTTGACTGGCCTGACGACAGGAAGTCCTGCAGTCCAGACACAAGAACTGGGGCAGCTCTCTTCCACACGCACTTTATAATGCCCCTAGAAGGCCGGTTCCCCCACCTGATTCCAATTCCCTGACATTTCTGATGTTACTCACAGCATATGGTGTCCCATCTGAAGCAGGTTTAAATGGCATTTTCCCAGCCTCACCTTCTCGTGATATTCTGTTTGGCCAGAATAATGCAAAAGAGGTTGTAAGTTTGCACCTGTTGCCTTCCAAAACTCTCCCTTTATCAACAACGAGAGGGGGATATGTGAAGGACATAAAGGTAGGATATCAAAAAAGAGGGCTTCTGAGATTTAAGACCCCGATTCTCACTGATTGTGCTATTCAATTGGAGTTTTGAAATTTTGTCATTTTATGCTCACAGAATTCTCACCTTGAAGATAAATAAATTTGGAAATTGACAAAAAAAAACACACTAGAGCTTTTCCAGAAACAATCAAACAAAACATGGTATATATTTTATGCCTGACTACAGGCTTCTAAGAAGAAGAGAAAGTACATCCTGTGTTCCTGTTGCACCTAGACTTAGATGGAAGTTACTGGAGATGGTTGGTTAAAAGGTTTCCAACAGAATATTTTTACCAGAAAACTATAGTTTTCATGAAAATAGGAATGTATCAATCAGAAAAAAAAAAAGGAATGTATCAATTTGAATAAATATTTAAACAAAATAATCTAAACAGACCCTCAATTTCTTTTGCTTTGGTAATTTGATAAGGCAAAACAATTCATTTTGATATTGTAAAACATTTTGTTTGTGCTGTTTGTTTTTATATTTGCATATTAAGCACAGTGGTGTATATCTTGATATAATAGCCATTATGTTTTAAAATGTCCTAAACTAGATAACTTTATATTTTCAAACAAGATGATGGAATATTACTGAACTAAACCTTTTGCTATTCCAAAGCAACAACAAAAATTTTAGTTGTCAAACATGGCAAACTTGGCAATTTCAGCATTTTGTTTTGATTTGAAATAAAACCAACTTTGTTTCTAAACAATTCTACCACAATGATTTCAGTACAACTCCTTCAGATGTGTTTATCTGCACTCACACGAAGCACGTTATGTGACAAAAACATCACAGCTCCGTTCCTGCTATGGAATCCTTGCTGACAAGTAAAATTTATTTAGGAAGCATACCTGTTTTTTTCCCTGTGTTTTCTTGAATTCTTCACATGCTAGCCAGAACAAAACGTTTTCTTCACTGAATTCTTTCTTTAAAAATTCCTAGGGAAAAGAAAAAGAAAAGTTAACAAAGCTAGGACCCAATTTCTCGATTGTTTCTCCCTCTTCCTTCCATAGCTATTAAAGCCAGAAGCTGCCTGTGGCTAGTTTTTACCGTGACACGAATTTACATAACAGAGTGCAACAGAAGCACTGCGTTAATGTGTCTACACACTGCCGAGGCACAAATGAACAATATATTCAGCACCTTAAAAGCACGTTCCAGGAGAAGGATGAGCTACATCTAATCTTGGAGCTTATCAGTAACCAAGATGAAGAGCTTCTTCAGTCTCCCTTAAATAACTAGAGCAATTTTATAGTTATTATTCAAATGGAACTCTGAAAATATATGAATTCATTAGCAGGTGAGTATAATGAACTATTTTAATGAGAGCAACAGATCACTTGAGATTCTTGTCTAGCATCTTTCTGATTTTTTTAATGAGTAAAATCTCTACAAGTCAAAGTGTTTCTAAACATGATCATCGGTGGCAATAAATTTACTTACGTAACTAAAGCAGAAGACGTATTAGCCTTCTCTAAACGGTGTTTAAACATTCTCTCAAAACTGAAGAATGTTTTAAAATGAGGGGAAAAAAGTAGTTAAATTTACGTATAAAAAGCAGTGATTGAAATATTTATAGCTCTGAGATTGTCAATTTTTACTTTCAAGCGTTAGAAAATAGAGATTAAGTAATGCCAAGAATTAAATAGTACCAAGATTTTTTTGTTGTTTTAAGAATTCTAAATCACACAGTAATTACAGTGGTTTATAATCCTGGTTTACATCAGTTTTCAGACCAGTCTGGGAGGAAACAATTTTATCCCAGTGCATTTTATCAGTGCTTGGCCCAGCAAAGCCATACTTGACTGGGTAGTTCCTATTGCTACAGCTAATCCTCTGACTTCGGCTAAAAGGCCTTGATAAACCAACTGTCCACCCTCACCTAATTAAGCCTCAAGCCTGCATTTTGAGCTACACAAGCCCACAGTTTGTAGTTAAGTTAAAGAGAACGTTTTTCAGTACAGCCGCTGCAATATAAAATAAGAGCCGCACGGAGTTATCAGGCTCAGGGAATGGTTTGCGGTAACTTACTGCTTGAGTGAGGCCAACATGTGAGAATAAAGAGTGTGGGAATGGTCCCAGCAACTAATAACGCTTGGCAGGAGAGATCAGTTGCTCAAGGACTGTAGTTTATCTAACAGTAAACTGTTAATCCTCACAACAGCTGACTGATCCAATTAAAGAAATGCTACCCAAAGCCTTCCGCAGGCCTTACAAGAGCAAGCAATTCCCCACATCAGCAGCTCGGCAAATGCCACAGCTCCAACTCTGCCACCTCGGCTCAGGGTACGCATCTAGAAGGACAGGAGCCTGTGTGCTTACAGCACTGGCACAGCCGCACCGTTTGTAGTGAGCCTCATTCATCTCACTCCTCCTAATTCTAGTTTATATAAATATTTATAGGTAATATAGCAACCCTAAATCGTTTAACTCCTTCTGGATCTTCAAGGAGGTTCTCCAGTGACGTGGCCCATTTTGAGGTTCCTTTCAAGCTTTGGTGGCTGCTGCTTGGGTGACCCTCGCTGTCGTTTATCTCTGGAAAAAATGAGAAGAGCATCTTTGTTACGAGTGAGTAATATCACATGCATTTCTTTCCCATTCCCCTCTGCACCCTTGGATTACAGCTGCGCTCTTTAAAGGAAACGCCATAAAACTGAAAATAAACACACGCACATATTTGAATGCTGCTTTGCATCTAGAGAGGTAAAATTGTCTTGCAGTTGGATAATTCACGAGCACAGAAGTAGGCACTGTCGTTGTTTTACGGGAGTCCAAGCACCTTTTGCCTGCGGAACACAGTGACCGCAGCCCGCGCAGCAGCAGGACCGTTTGCCTTTCGTTCTGGCAGTCCGTGACACCGGCTCCTCTAAAGCAAATCCCAGTCGGTCGCACGCATGAAACTTACTTTTAAGAAAAGAATCATCGCTGGGAGGTGGGAAAAGGCAGAACGAGAAAGAAACGCAATGCTTTGTTGAGCAGAACAAGTCGAACACGTTAACGTGGTCTCAGGGGAGAGGGGCAGCTGGCAGAGGAGCCTCACTCCAGCTGAGCCAACCTGCGTTGGGCGAGCGGCATCTGGGTGGTTTTTCTGTTTGCTTGCTCGTTTTCAAGTCCCCCCAAGTTCTGTTTTTATAGGGTACGCTGGACTGTGCCCGTGGCCTATCTGCCAGCCAGCCACCACAGATAGGACAGATGGTACACGTTTCTGAATATTTCTGTCCCAGGGATAGAAAGTACATCACATCCAAGGCTGGTGAGGCCAAAAACTTGTTTGCTGGCTACGCATCAGAAGACCTATTACTTGGGAAGGCTCCAGGGATTTTACTGCTGATCTGAACAACTCTAAAATACACACGAAGAGCTTGGCCTCCTTTCCTCGTACACTCGGGATGCCAGGAGGAGACGCAGAAGGGCTGGCCATGAGCAGTCGGGCACCAGTTGAGGTCCCTACACACCTAAGAGGTGCGCGAAGTGCTTCCTGAAACCACTGCAGGTGTCTTCACAGCCCCTTCGTTTGTCCCTGCCAGCGTACTGGAAACATGGATCCCAGCAACTTCTGCTGAAGTTCTGTTAAAAACCCTCCCTCCGCCATGAATCTAAACCTCAGCAAGTATCTCACAGAATGATCTGTGCAGAGCTGTACTATCAGATGCCCTTTGCAGCTATGGTTAAGCCCTACAAAACACTCGTACTGCAGCAAAGAGTTTGGGTTGCTAGAGACTTGCAGAGTCCATTTATTTTCCTAACGGTGAGAGAGACCACTGTGCGAATCTCCCATTCCCACCTCACAAGTGGTTATTTCAGGTTTCGGGACACCCCCTTGGCAAGGACCGTGACAGGTTTGTCCCCAACGCAGCAGGTACAGCTACAGCCCTGTGTAAGAAAATTAATTCCCCCCCCACAAACCCAGCACTACTGGTTAAAGGCCAGGAGTCAGCCCCCGGGGGCTGTCTCTAAACCACCACCGTCTGAGACACAGCGTTGCAGTGAATTATCGGTGCCTCAGTTTCCCCTCCCCTCAGGCAAAAGGATGTGGTTCCTGATTGCGATTTGTGAAATTTATTTTAGGAGCCTGACTCAAAGTGTCCAGGCATCTAATCCTTGTAAAACAAGTGATCACTAGGTGGGAATAGCAAGGCACATGTGAGCAGAGCACCATGGGCTCCTGAGGATCGCTCCCACCTGCAAGCAGACAGCAGCACTGTGTAAAGCTGCTCATGGCCCTAAGAGCCAGGGCACCCCTTTATTAAACATGCGATTTAGCACAGAACGTATGGGAGTGAGGCTTTATTCCTCATTTTCCTTTTTCCAGCCAACGTTTCGGCAGATTATAACGATTGCTAACCACTTATAAAGCATTTATTTGAAGGAGCCAGCGCAGCGCAGGGAGGACCCAGGGCCACGAGAGCCTCCCCAAAGGGATGGGTCAGCAGGAGGAGGCTGGAGCCAGCACTCAGGCACCACGGCTCTGCTGGCCCCCTGCCTGCTCCCCCTCTTCCCTCGCATGGCCGAGGCGATTCCCTGTTCTCCACCGACCACCTTTTGCCTGAGCTGCCTCTCGCTCCCAGCCCACCCAGCAAAACCCAGCCCCATCCACCATTTACGCTCCCCTTCCTCTTCTTCATCACCCCCCAAGCCCCCTTGCTCTCCTGTGGGGCTGCTCCCCTTCTCCTTATCCCCTTCTCCGGCCTTCGTAGGGAAAATTTGGGTTTTGAGAGGGAGGACGGAGCGCTACCACTGCACACCACAGCGGCCACCAGGCGTTATCATCCCACAAACATCGTCGGCACAAACAGGCCGCATGCGGTGCAGGGCAGGGGGGAACACCCTCCAACTTTATAAGCCCATGAAAGCCGCTGGGTGTTTTATTATACCCCATTAAATAAGCAGTTACAAACATTCTCCTTTTTAATACAAGTGACCCCCAATTTGGATGGTAACTTCCCACTCCACGTATTAGCTTCATTTAGCAGATTTGATGTGTGATGTCCAGAAGCTTTTAAGACCTTAAGACAGGATAAAGTTTTCCTCAGAATGATCCCCATGTTCATATCCCCGAGGTCTTAGTAAATTTCCTTAAAAACGTTGCCTCCGCTGAAGTACACCTCAATGAAAATCTGAAACTGTTTATTTTAGAATGCAATCCTGTAATAAACGTAAATACAGAAATAACCCTAATTATCACTGTTTGCTATTTATAAAGATAACTTTCTTCTGCTTAAATCATCTGGTGACCAAGTTACATAGCATACACTTGCAATAACAGGCTCAGCACCAGCGTTTAGTGACCAACGAGTATATGTCTGTGAGCATTTGAACGAGGAAGGCAGGCACTTGCTGCCACTGGGCACTGGGAGATAATTTTGAGCATGGGAAAGGGCATTACGCCACGGCAGTTCTTCCACTTACGTTCCCGAAAAAGCCATAATCAGAACGCACGCGATAAACACGCTAATTATATCTCTTACTTCTTAATGCCACAGGAAAGTGCTCACTATCTTTCAGACAGACCAGAAGCCAAGAGGCAGAGCAAGCCAACAGAGCGCGCACAGCAGAAGGCAGCTCGGGGTCTGCTGAAGCAAACTTTCCACTGAGCACACAGCCCTAACAACCGCTTCTGTGATGTGCAGCGTCCAGCTGCCGGTACAAACATAGCAAATGATCAAGTACTTGCTTTAACTGCACCATTATTTTAGAGAAGAATCCTATGCTCTGCTAGCAAGCAGGCTAGCGCGTTATTTCAGGGAAGGATCCTACAACACTGTTTTTTCCAGTCACGCAACAACACTGGGGATAAAGACTCTTTGTAAGGGGCAGATGTGCTGGTAAGCACGGCGCTAGTAACGCTGTACTTGTCAGCTGAGAGGGACTATCGAAATCGGCAAAGAGCTGCAGCCTCCAAACTCGGGCCGAAACCACAGCAAGCAGTGCTAACATCGAGCTCCATGGCTCTACAGATCAAAGCTTGGCTGCAGCCCTGGCTTTCAGCAGCCACAAAGCAATGTGGAACCTCATCAAACCTCAGAGATAGCGAGGCACGGCCGAGCTGGATGCGCCGGCCCTCACAGGGCCGCCGATGCTCACCTCAGCACCTGCCAGCCCTGACCCACCGCACGGAGCCCCTGGCCACACAGCAATAAGACGAGCACGCAGCCAGCGCCCGTGCCAAACGTCCGTCACGGGCCTCATTATCCAACCTCAACCACCCCGTGATTATACGCTTGAATGTTAATTAAGGAAATCTTTCTCCCTTTCCAGCAGTCGTGTTGAAGAACGCCTGGACATGCCGTGTTTCACCTGCCTGTTTCGGGAAGCCACGAAGCCTTGTTATTGCTTTGGGAGCGCTCCTGACACCGCATCTTGTCCTGCGGCCACCAGAACCCTGTCCGGCCACAGCTGCCGGTCTGGAATTAATAACCCGGGATTATGAAACAGCGGGGAGCTCCATCGGCGGGCGATGAAGAGGGAAAAGCCCCTCGCTGTCCGGGTGCCCCTGGCCGAGTCCCGCTGGGTTCTCCCAGCAGCTGCCCAGGGCTGCCCCAGGACATGGCCAGCAGCAGCAGCTGGCCACCGGCTTCCACTTTTAGCCCCCAGGAAGGAAGCGGAGGGGACGTTCTGCTTTCGCAGCATCTCTGGAGGCGCTCCCCAGACACGCATCCTTCAGAAAAACGCGCCCAAAAGCAGACCAGCGGCGCGCTCCGCTTTCCTTAGCGCGGTGGCCGCTCCTCGGTGCACGCCGGGGGCTGGCTCTCGGCTTCTACCCGGCCCCCGGGGCGCCCCCGGCGGGGAAGAGCCGAGCCCCGTCCCCGAGCCCCGTCCCCGAGCCCCTCAGCGGCTCCCCCCGTCCCGTCCCGTCCCGTCCCGGTGCCGTCCCCCCGCGTGAGGCGCGGCGGCGGCGGCGCCCCCGGTACCTGAGGGCGGGCGTTTCCTGCTGAGGCGGCTCACGGCCCGGTTGAACATCGCGGGGCCCGCAGGGGGGTGCTGAGGGGGGAGCGGCCCCGTCCCAGCCCGGCCCGGCCCGGCCCGGCCCGGCCCCGACCGCCGCCTCCTGTCGGGCGCCGCCGCCCGCTCCGCCCCGCGGCTGAGGCGGTGCCGGTAACGGGGCCGGGCGCCGCTCGCCGGGAGGCCCCGGGCGCTGCCGGCGGGGGCGGCTCCTGCCCGCCTCGGCCCCGCTGCCCCTCGGCCGGCCCCGCCGGGCTCCTGCCACACGCTGCGGCCACCGGGCAGCCCCCGGCGGGCAGGTGCTGAACGGCCCGGACATGGCGGTGGCGGCGGGGGCTTCCCGCCAGAAGCAGCGGGCTGCTCGTGCTGCCGGGGCCCCTTTGCTCTCTCTAGACTTGTAAGAGCAGTTGTGGCCCAGCAGAGGGACAGTTAAGATGTTACCAAGTTCCTTTCTGAGTACTTTCGTTTTGAGAAGTGACATTTTACCAAAATATTTCTCCCAAAACGCGCCACAGCCACCCCCATTTTGTGTCCACCTCAGCCTGACCCAGGAGCACACAACTGGCTCTGCTCACGGTTGTGCTGGCCTCCCACAAACATATGGATGTTTTCCGCTTACACACGAGGCCAAGCTTTCCTCCCTGGGAATTGGTGACACCAGAACCCTGAACACGAGAATAAATTGTATCCGTGCTTCCAAAGTAAATAACGGCACAATACCTTCCAGCTGAAGTGATTTGGCCTGTGCACTACTGGACTTCTGCCTCGCCTACCAGGGCCAAAAGCTGTGTTAGCTGGTAAAGATTTCTTGGCTTTTGGTGAGGATTGGAAAAAAAAAAATGTTTGTTATGCAGCTAGGGGGAACTGCAGAACAGCTGCATGTGGCATTTCCAAGCAGATGCGTGAAACCTAAGAAACACAAGTGTATTTGGGCCATAACTGGTGTTTCCGTGCAAGAGTCAGCATGGGGTAACCCTACATTCACAGAGGCAGGCCAGGGAGGAGAGGCTGCCACAACCAGCGAATGCTGCAGGAACAGCGGTGGTGTCCGTCTCAGGAAAGAGCATGACATCTTCCAAGAGCCTGTTCAGTCACATCCATCAAGGCAAGTATGGCAGGTGTTCCAGATCAGCACATGGACACTCATGCAGATACCACCAAATTTTATTGGATATAAACAGCACGTTTAACAAAGGTTTTGACTTTAAACTCTTATAATTAATACTCCTAGAAAAAATTAATCTTCAAGTTAATCTACAGACAGGTTATCTGATTTAAGACTGAACATCATGCATTTGGAGACAGGAGTAGATAACACATATGAGAACCCCTGAAGACCAAAGGCAGTTTGTGTTCCTGCAGCGGTGTCTCCAGGAAGCTCCAAGCAGCCCAGCCAGCCCTTTTCACTTCATTCACGTTCTGCTAACCCTGATCTTCAGCTCTGCCACATGAGATTTTCTTTTTTCCTTTCCTTCCCTTGACACAAAATTGGTTTCTGTAATTCTTATTTTCCCCCCTTTTTCTTGCAAGCTTGAACAGTCGGGCAGCTCCCGCAGACTTGTTCCCTTGAGCTGGGCACGACTGCCAGCGCTGCTTGGGTCAGGGTCTCAGCCGCCCGTGCTGTGCACTCTGTTCTTGTGCTTGAGATTCAGCGCTTTGTGAGCCTTAGCAACATGAGGGAATTTTCCTTCCAGGCAAAGATGTTGAAGATATTCAGGCTTGGTCCATTTGGGGGATTTTTGCTTTTTTCCACAAATAAGCTGCAATACCTGGACATGGACACATGCAACTTTAGCTACGACTTAAATGAAAATGTGCCAGTGCCTACCTGCCAAATTTATATATTCTTAAATTGATTTTAAGACTGTGCATCAGAACAATTTTATGAGATTTTCCTTAGTCTCACAGGGCAAAGCTTCCCTTAAAAATTACTAAGCTGATGCAACCCACACATTTGTTTGATAACCTTTGGCTGCCAAACACAACATGGTCTCCTAAGTCTGCAGACTATGCCAGGTAATACAGCAGAAAAAACATTTCACACACAGTCACTGCGCTTGCATCTCAAGAACTGTGTACCATTAAAACTGAAACACTGAAATTTGGAGATACGTTTAGTCAATGAAACCATACCATCTGATTATATTTTATGTTCAGTTTTTATTTCTGCTTTCAAAAGTACTCAAAATAGGAAAGTTCACTGGAAACTGAACATAAAAGCTTTTATGAGCCTTGTTTCTCCCTCTCCCACTCCATTCTCTACATACAATACTTGTTAGCATATTGAGAAGCAACAAACCTTGGACTGGTCATTATCCTAAGTGAGGATGGGTTTAAAGATTTGGATAAAGTTCAGAAAATTTCCCATTGACATTGGTAGGAACACGCTAGGAAAAAAAAATAGAAGAAGTGAGATCATGCAAGGCAGAAACACACTTGATAAGTTTGTGATTTCAGGCAAGGAGATCAAAGATTCTATTTTAAAATTTTGCTTGTATCCTGAAGAGTAATCCACGGACTTAAATTTAAATAGCTGTTTTTTAATTTAAATAGCTGTTTTTGAAAAGAAATGGAAGCAGTTATGCTTAGCTGTTTCCATTGCAAAAGTCTATTCTGGAACATAATGAACTATGAATAACATCACAGAAAATGTGCAAAACATGCAGCTCATTTCAATGCCAAATTCCAGTTGACAGACTCAAAACTAATCAACTGCAATTAGCACAGACTATGAGAAACCCAACTCACGACTTAAAGCCCAGATTTCATTTACACCAACATAACTTGATTGACTTCAGCAGACGTACCTCTGATTTACACTCTTAAGTAGTAGGTCCCAAACTTGACATCTGAAACACTTAAATTAAAGAGGGGTCTTCAAGGTAGAAAACTCCTGCCTGTGCTACACAAAAACTGGGATGTGAGCTTAGGCTCATAAGGTTTGGTTTCCAGTTATGCCACACTCGTTTCTAAAGCACACCCTAACCTTGGTTCATGGCTGGCAATGAGGTCTGGCTTGCTGCAAAGACAGAGGACAAGGTTCTTAGGTTTCCTCAAAAGTCTGCGATGCAAATAAGCTTGCTTTCAGCTTTACTGATTTCTAGGAAAATTCATTTTCTCTCAAACCCAAGGACTAACCACTTAATCCTCTCTTCCAAAATAGATTCAGAAAACAAAAACATTACTATGATTTTATGACTTTCAAAGGGAAAGTAATTTATTGTATATGGCTGACCTCAGCATCTTGCCCAAATGTTTTTACATGAATTTAAACAGAAAGCGATCTGTTATCATAAATTCTGCAGACTGGCAAATCTTGCCTTATATGATGGTGACTTCCCATGTAACAGTAGAAATAAGAGTAAATGTCACACTGAAGACTGTATTCTGGCCACAGCACACCAGGCATTTTAATCCATGAGAATACATGCATAAAATCACAGACTGTTCAGAGATATGATAGGTCCAATACATAAATTCAGGTTTCGGACTTCACAAATACTTATCTTAGCGTTCCTGACGGGTTGGCAAACACTGCTTTCAAGTTTTTTCTTCCAAATAAGCCCATGTTGAAATGCACACAGAGTATCACGAACCCAGAGGGTGTTTTTTGTTTTGTTTTTTTTTAATCTAAATATTTTAGCTTCTTGTTTTCATAGTTTAAACACAAAGAAATCACTGACAGGCTCAATCCTAGAATTCACCAGAGTGTGGCTAAGCCTACTTCTTTCGGAAAAAGCACCGTGATTTCATTTTGGTAAGATCTGGTATTCTTTCAAAGACAAGAGTCACTTTTTAGTGAGACTGATCTTAAATGAGTAAACCATTTATAGTTTGACTAAGTTTTGTAGGCCTTTATTAAATACATTTACTATCAGGAGTTCTACAAATTTCAGAGGAAAGGAGCAGATGATAAAGCGTGTTTTTAATCTTTTAGTACAATACATACAGTGAAAATATAAACGTACCTTTCCTGTGAGGCATGAACAGCTTTGAAGAGAATTCTGATAGGAAACTGCAATGCTTCAGGCTTGCCTAAATGAATCAGGAGTAACTAGGGAAATTTGTCCAACATCCCTCATTTTGAGCTTGGAAAAAGCTCTGACTCACTGCTTTATTTATTATACTTTCTTGTGTAAGAAGCTTCACAGGATCAACTTTTATTCCTAAGCTTGTGTAACACTCCTCAATGCTCTAGCTCCAACAGCATTATGCACAAATACAATCTGCAAAACCCAAATTCCAGTAGTGCTTATACCTTATATTGCAGCTATACCTGGACCTCTTCATAAATAGCACTACTAAAAACACGAGCATTTCAAAGCTTGCAATTTAAGTAGGTGGATTTTTTAAGAACGGTTTTATGTTCTTTGCATCGTACAGCAAAGAAGCAAGTTTCATTCGTTTAATAATTAATGTGTATTTATTTCACCAAAAACTTACTAATAATTTTACGTAAGTTTCTTTTTTTTCCCTATTAAAATAAAGGAGAAAGAATTAAGGGGATGAAAATTTATTTCTCTTTTATGCTGTCTTTTAACTGGAAAAACCTACAAATTCTGTCATTTTTCTTTTTTCAATCCTCCAGGATACCTGCACAATTTCTATACAGCGTGCAGAAAATAAAGTAGCTCTACACATTAAAATATGAGATGAAGAAATCATCTTTCATCAGGTTTTTCATGACAAGTCACTTTTACAGTAAGAAGAATTCTGACATGGTTAAACTACATTAACATATTCAACTACAAATGAATGGAAAAATCAGCATCAAAACCCTAAATGCATTCTACGCCACTCCAGATTATATGTAATTAGGACTAATTAGTGGGAGGTGTGGTAGGGACAAAGAAATCTCAGATTTTGTGCAAGTCCAGTCTGGTTCAAACCTGAAGATTTAAAAAAAATAAAAATTAACACATGCTTTCAAAATTCATCTGTAAGTATTAGAACATAAATAGTAATAAGAAATCAAAGACTTTTGCAATACAGGGGAAGGTCAGTCATCATCTTTTATAGGTCAGCATTAAGAACGTTAAAAGTGATACCTGATGTCAGTGTGTGTCTCCTAAGAACCAGGTGCAAATGCAACAGGTCAACATACAAGGTAAACACAACTCTGACTAGAAACATACATAATTAAAATGAAAAATACAGCAAAATAGACTGGGCATGAAAGTGAGAGATGCATAGTTTTAGCAGTAACCGAATCACAACCCACAATCTAAGCATCCATTTGTATTTTCTACAATGATAAGTTACGAAAGAATGCGTTCCTACAGCCCCAGCAGACCAAGATTTAGTCACACTTGAATACTTTTAATAAGATAACATCTTTCCTTCCTTTTACTTAGAAGTCGTACATAAAAAGGAACGACTACAGCAATACCTTCCATATAAGATTTCAGAGTGCAGGCATTTTGATGAAACATTTTTCTACTTCCATGCAGCTTCTGCCCAACACTTGTTGCTGTGACCTCGTAAAATGGACTTCGAGCATAGTATTGCAACCTTGCCAGATTTCCATGGGTATATCTTGGTGGGCCAAGATGTATCTTCTCAAAAGGCCATACAACAAAAGGATGCTGAAAGGAATACTCTAAGCAGTCCATGTGAGTACAGCATACCAGCCTTAAATCTTCTTAAGAATGCAGTAATCAGTAATACGTAAGTCGTCCCTCTGGCCTTAGATATTGACTATTTTTCAAAATATATTAGCCATGTATATGAATGGCTCTTACACCTCTGGAACAAGGTCGTTATACACATACTGCAAGTTTACAGCAACTTGCTGGCTTCTGAGAACGTCCCTTTACAGGAGTTTGAGAGATTTCATGGCATTTCTTATTCTTCTTCCATGGAACACATAAAGCCCTATAGCAGGAGGCAAGGATAATCTAGGAATAGCAAGCTAGAAATGTTCATATTTTTTTTAAACAGTGCATCTGAAGTTAGCCATGATTTTAAATAATTAGTTATTAATGCAACACACATTTCTCCATCAAACCATGCCACATACCTGTAAACAACAGAAAAAAGCCCTAATTCATATTAAGATAGCAGGACTTCAGAAAACAATGGTGGATGCTCAGCCTTCTCTGAATATCTGCAAATATACAGGACAAGTTTATTCTCTTCAGAAAACAAGCCTTGCACTTAAGAGTCAGCAGCGACACACAAAGGTTTCCAGCATTTGACAGTACAACAGTGATCCCTTACGGTAGCTGTAGCATGTAACAGCAGTTCCAAGGGGCTAGTTCCTTCCTTGTGACCTAAAATATACTGGCGTAGCCTCCTTGTGGTTTCGGGTGCAAGTAAAACTCAACTAGAAATGGTTCTACAGAGGCATCTTGCAAAACTAAACGGCTCTTTTAATAACAAAGTAGGTTACTCCCCCCCACCCCCATGTTGAGACCCAAAATGGAAGCAATAAATTGTGTTAATTGGTCTTTCTTCTCATGCTTGATGACAGCATAAGAGGAAGGAACTCATTTGTGGAATGGAAAAGATTACTTCATTGAAAGGGTCAAAGAAACCACAAGCATTATCACCGAACAGTACCTCAACAACAATTATCTGATTATTAAGGTCAAAGACCTTGCTACTCAAACAGAGGATGGCAGCTACTCCTTGTAACCTGGGATATTTAAACTGCAAGTTGGTTGGCACTAACAAGTCAACTTCCAGCTAGGAAACGTAAGCATTCTTCAGTGTTTCATGTGGTAAGGCTCGTGATTCTTACTCAATTCCTACCCATCCCTGCCCCAGAAACTAGATTTTTAAAGAATGGGAAGACACGCAAGATGCAGCTGTGTCTGTTTCAAACTACTTCAACTGTACAAACAAAAGGGTCAATGCAGGCAAACGATAGAACGCCAAGCTAAGAGACCAAAATAAAACAAATGGCTATGGAAACAGAAGCTTACCCCAGTTTGCTCCTTAAAGTTTTCTTTGCTTAGTCAACTTAGGTGTTCTAGTTTGGCTGTTTAATGTGCACCTATTTTCTCAGGAAACAAAGAAAATGGCGAAGTTATGTTTTCTACATTTTTAATTGTACAGCAAAATTATTTTAAGCAAAGTTATAAAGCGAATTTGTGTCTGAATGCTCACAACCCTTCAGATACTGCTGCACTACCTGCTTAAGCCTACCATGATTCTGAATGTGTCCAACAATAGGAGTTGGCGTTGTTGGTGCTGCTCATGTACACTTGTCTAGCACGTGCATCACTTCATTTCACCACTCCTCACTTTCAACAATTCTCCTTCCCCTTCCCTGCAAGTGGCTGGAAAAGCCAGCTGCTGAGTACCTGGGATGAGTGAGAGTCTGAGTTTGTGCAAAGGGAGGTGACAGGCACTGTGAGCAGAAGCAGGATTACCCCAATTCAGGTGAGCAACTCTGAGCTGAAGTTTTCCTTTCTGTCCGATGTCTCCTGGAGAGTTTCTCTGGGAGAAACGAAGAGATTAAAATGAGGTGCCAGAGGGTAAAGAGCCTTTGGTCCTCCAAAAGCCCACTGATCCCTTGTTTTCAAAGGGCTGAAATAATTCAAATGCTATCGTCCATCAGTACAGAAAAGGCAGGCAGCACTGAATTCCTCCGCACAACTCCATCATGTGTTCTTCCTCCAAACTAAACAAGACTGCAACTTAGGTGTCTTAATGAATGACAGCTTGAATACTAAGAAACAAGGTAAAGCAATGCCTCTTCTCACAGCTTATCAGCAGTACTTTTAATAACCAAAGAGGTTCAGACAAGCTTTAATCAAAGCATGAGCGGCTGTGTATTTAAGCACAAATAACTTGTATTCAAATAATCATTACTAACGTCAACTCAAAACTTTCTGAAACATTACCCTTTAAATGTCAGTGAGCACAGAGCATGTCATCCACATCCATGATCTAGATCAGTATGTATCCCCAGGAAGATGACAGAATCAGTGTTTACTCATCATCATGAAGCCCTATTTCTTTTTAAAGTAAAACATTCAGAAAACATTTTGAACATTGTCTTTGACGTGAAGTGATGGTAGGAAGGGGAAAAAAGATTTCATCCAGGTGACAAATACTGAAAAACACAAACACCTTTTTAATTCTTTTACTTTTTTTTCAAAAAGCAATCAACTGGATTCATGAGTTGGTTGAAATCACACATCACAAAACCCCCTCCAGCAGCTATTGCTTTTCAGATGCCTTTTTATGAACAGAAACATTATTCTATAGTGAAACCCCTAGGTCTGCCAATGTTGAACAGGCACCACTCCATATGACCAGAATAGATGTTCGGTTTCATAAGAACATTCTCCTTTTGCTATCAAAACAGCTATCCAGAATAACTTCAAATATCCCACACTGTGTCTACCTATATGTACGCATGTGAATCTTCAGACAGACATATATATATATGTGTATGAAGATTCAAGAAATGAATGAAACAAGACCTTTAGTTCTTTTCAAACACCATCCACCTATTTTGAAGCACATTGAATAAAAGATTGCCTATATCTTGCAATATATGAACGGTGCAACAAAAGCTTTTATTGCTGACCAGGAACAGTTCCATGTAACAAAGACCTGTGCCCTTGGTCAAAAACAGTCAGATAAGAAGCATCAGACACTAATTATGTCCATACAGTTTAAGTCCACTTCCTTGTGTACAAACACAAGAAAAACAAATCACTCGTCTTCTTCAAAACTCAGCCTTATTCACTGTGAGGTTTTTTTAGTGAGTGAAATGAGAAATGGTTCTGACACAGTGAACAGCTGTCTTATGAAGTTAACTTACTAAGGAAGCAGGTTCTGCAGGAAGAATATAATTTAAAGTATACACAAGGAGGCAGGACTGATGAAAAGCTACACGTAACCTTAGATGTACAGCCTTCCTACTGCAACTCTGCAAAATACAAATTGACTTTCCGTGAAAAATTGTAAATAAAATATCTTTTACATGGTTTCAAGTGCATAGTTTACAAGTTCAGCCTTATACACCTGTTGTCAGTTTTACAGCGAAGAGGAACAATGTTTTGACAGATGACAAGAGGATAAGCCCTTTATCATTTTTCACTTTTATTGAACATTTTCTGCAAGTGCAGATTACAACCTTGGCTCAGGTTGCACGCATCAACGCAAGCCATGATAAATCAATGCTTTTTGAAATTCAAATCCTAGCGGTAAGGGGTTAGGTAGTGGTTGATTTCTGTAGTTAGAGAAATTACAACAGTGTAACAGTCATTCATAAAAGCAGTATGGTGCAAGAGGCTCTTTGGTGCCAAAAAGTTGTCAGTAATGCATTTATGAACGCTACTCAGTAGAAAGCGATCCAAATTACAACTCTTCCTCGCAGTGCTACAGAAACATTAAAGGACACTGGAGACTCCCATATCTTGAGTAGTCTGCGAAGAAATATCACCATTAAAGAACAGCCGTATAAAAACCAAGGAGAAAAGACTCAAATGAGAAAGTATATCCTATCTGTCATCCTGAAACACAGGTCAGGTAACGCCCAGCTCTGCAGCAGGCATGTTATTTAATCAGATTTAAAGTGATGTCCATACTGAGACCTGAAAGATCACTGCCTTAAACTTACGCCCACTTATATGGGCATTACGTGGCGATGTACGTGCAACACCTGAATCTTCAGTAGCGCCTAAAGATCATACTGCTTACACACCAGCATGTATCCAGAACAGTCAGAACTCAAACACCTAGAATTACGTAGAAACCCCGGATTTCAAGTGAAGTCTAAGAAACCCTAAGAAATTTGCAAATTCACAGATCTACTAACTCGTGATTATTATTTTTTTCTGAAACCAGATGAGTTTAACAAAAATGCAGACTTACTTGTGACTTTTTTCCAAACTACAATGTATAGGCCGATCCTCGCGTAGATATACACATATATACAAAATTTATAGAAAAAACAAGAGTCCTGTGGATGAGATTCCTAACTTCAGCAAAAGAACACAACACACATGATAAAGGAGAAACAGAGATAAATGGCCAGTTCTGTCATCACAAGCACTTATGGTTCCACGCTAACTTCAGTCATTATTGCATGCATTAGAAGCCTGGAGTTGCAAGTATCTCTGAGTACAGTTGAACCAACTGACTAAGTCACTCTTCCAAAATATCTCACTTTCAACCTGATCTAAAATTCAAAGTACTATTAAACACGTCAAGTAGAAGAGGAAGAAAAAACTCATGTCATTTGCTACAGCATTAAGTGTTGTTAATTGCACAACCTGGCTGGGTTTAACAAAACTGCAAGTTTCTATTTCAAAATCAATTCCAACTTGCAACACCTGCACGGAAAGAAACAGAAAAGATAAAATATGCAGCTTCTCAAACACTCCTTTAGAACTACAGCATCTAAAAATCAAACATTCCATTTTTTTTAAAATGCAAGTTTGCTTCACTGGACTACCACTGCAAACCCTACATTTAACTGTGCTGCCTCAGTGTATTTCTGAATACAGCTGAAACATTTGCACCCCCTAGCTGTCATAGGTAAGAGACAGTACTTATATCTAACTTACATTCATTTTCAACTTCAAATTTATTGAGGCAGTTTATATCAATGTATCCATAAAATTATTCAGAAATAACCCAAGTATACCATTTAAACATCTTCATGATTTATCCATTTACACACTCAGTACACAAACAGCCCAGCCTCTGTACAGGTTCATCACATGCAAACCACCCATAAAGACAAAAACTTTAATTAAAAATAAGTCACAACTCAGTGTACTGTTTCAACTGCATCTCCATTTACCAAATGGCACATTGAATATTCTCTAAAATAAGATGTTTTTAACAATCTTGTTAAAAAATTCTTGGGCAAAATATTTCTAGACTTAAAAAACATCAAGATTTTTCAAAACACTCAAGATACTATACAACTTATAATAACCTTGAAATAGGTTTACAAGGTTGTTAACCAAGGTATTTACATACCAAATAATGTAAAGCAAAAAATTCGTATTTCTAATGACAAAAAGGTGATGCATTAAAGATTTATGAAATTAAAATTAAGGCTCTTTGTTATAGTTCTTTATGTAACTTTACATAATAGCCAACTTTGGAAATGTCAGTCTTGCACATTCTTGCCAATCCACTGCATTTAAAGCAGTAGAGTATATTAAGTATTACTTTGAATAATTACATTGCTACTTCTATGTTTGAGCATGCTTTTGAAACACTGTAATTATGAAATATTTACAATGTGTAGCCTTCAAACTTTATGTAAAAGTACAAGTATGACTGTCTGATTTGAATACAAACAACATACCTGCAAAAACTTCTTTAATTCTCAAAATTAAATGCAAATTCCTACAATCTTAATAAGCAAACCAGCTCTGAAAAGTTATAATATGTGCCTGAATGTGGACAGAAGTTATGTGAAATAACTCAGACAGTACTGTTTTTCATTTCAGACCGAACTATTCTTTGTATCATACTCTGTTTTCTTTAAGCATGTAGAAAAATTAAATATTTTTTTAAAAAAATTATTCCAAGACCTACGTATGCTTTCAGAGCGATGTCCATAGGTTCCTTGAAAAACCAATACTGTCTAGCAGGTTGTAACGATTGGTCCACAGTTTATTTCAGGATGTGTGTTCAACTAAAAGCAACTTGCTGTTTTTCAACGTCATTTCTCTTAAAAAGCAGTGATATAAAACACTGAAGACAGAACAAAAAAAATGGAATGGTAACCTAAGGATCAAATTCATTAGCCATTTCTCCTACTATATCAAAATTTGTAGTCAGAATTGTCTTTATTGACTTTATTTTTAATTTTTTGTACACAAAGAAAAACATGTTCATATCCATCATGAACAAAAACTTAAAAAGGCAGAACTAGAAGACATTTGTGTCCTTCACCAAAGCAAAGCTGTGCTAAAGGTTCCAAACATTTCCATTTTTAAAATAAATATTTTCTTTTTTTCATTGTCTACATTCCAGTCTTCAGAGCATCACTGGAAACTGCAGCCTATCATGAAATACACACTTTTAAACAGAGTCCCAGCTCACTGCGTTTGGTAGCTTGCCATACCATATCCAGCTTGGTTAGGTATTACAGGAGCACCTTGTCCCTGGGCAGGCTGAGCACCAAATCCACCCATCCAGGCAGCAGATGGAGATTGGCTTAAAAAGGAACGGGAAAAGAAAAAATAAAAGAAAAAAATCATGCAAGCTAGTCAAGTTATTTACAAGTCAACAGACTAAAAAAAGAACATAAAACACACTTCCTACACTACCATTTATACCAAAATAGAACATTTTATTCTTCTATGAGTAATTCAGAAGCCTTTTATACCAGGCTACAATGCTGCAACATGTGGTTTCTGAAAACGCCATAAGCTTTAAGAGGCGGGGAGTACTGGATACTAGTTACACAGAACAACCACCTCCAAAAGGCACGGACATAGGCATGTGTCTGTAATTCCACACCAGTGATGCAGAAATGCAAAAAATCCCCAACGCCTAATTGGCATAAATACCACTGATAGGTTTATCAGGGCTTCATCTCTTGACAATTAAGCATTATGAGAAATTAAACAAAGAAGTTATTTTAGAAGTGTATTAAAACAAAAAAAATTCTGGTGAATTCTGGTGAAGGTTTCAGGTATTAAGAGTCCAGCCGAATTCTGAAACCGCAAAAGTTAAAATGTCGTTATGTAGTTTCTTTTCTCCTCAGTCACAAACCCTTTGGTAAACACTAAGGCTCCACGGTTTAGACTTCTCCAGTATTCACCACCACAAGTCAGAATCTCAAATTTTTAGGTAACAGACAAGACCACCACCTGAAACTCTAACACAGAGGCAGTCTTTGTTAACTTTGAGTCTCAAGACACCCATGTGCACAAAATGTCTTATCATGAACAAGCCAGAGTGACTCACCCCACTATTTGGTCCATGGTAATCATTAAACGTAAGCTTTAGCATGTAACAAGGCTTGACACCTTGTGCAATCCTTGAATCAAATGAGCCTGAAGCTCAGACACAACATTACTGGAACGCTCTACAAAAAAAAAGTTAAGTACAATTACTCACTCTACTCCAAACCCCTGCTGATTCCACGCCTGGCCGTACATTCCATATGACGGTACTTGCCACCCGTTAGCCATGTATTGCCCGTACTGTTGGGGATTTCCGTATACTTGGCTCCACTGCCCCCACTGACTGTAATCCACCTAAGGAGAGAAAAATTCTTAGCACTTCAGGTTCTAGAGGTGGATTATATTCCTTTTCAGCTGCTAGAGGTAACGCTTTTGACTGTCAGTCACGCTGGCTATTTAGCCATAGTAAAATCAGAAAAGTGAGACAGCACTGCGACCTAATTAGATCCTCGTACTGAAAGCGTGCACACACACGTGCTTTAAATACCAAGGGATGTTTGGTTGGATGGTCAGCTAGTCTGCGGTAAGAGGGCTAGCAAGAATCAGAATTACCTCCAAGTTTCTCCCTATCTTGAATCATATCCAGCAGACAGTACCAGATATTCCACCAAAATCACTAGCCCAATTTGATGAACAACTGGAACATAACTGAGACAGAACATGGAATTTCGTAAGAATGCTACTACAACGTTGAGCTATTATAGCTGGGATGCATTACGGATAATTGATTGCTTTTGTGACACAAATACAAGAACACACAAAGAAAAGGTTAAAATGCCGTTACCTGTTGGAAGTTTTTAGTCATATCAGGGGATTCTTTACCCCAATAACATTTAACAACATGTCCTTCAATTGTGGTTCCATTAACTGAAACAATAGCATGTGCTGCACTTTCATGGGTTGAAAATCTAAAGAATGTAAAAACAAACTAGTGTTATGCTTCGTAGTCCCTTCAGAGGATTGTTAAAAAAGTGACTCCATACATACAGGAAAATCCAGAGAAGAAGATCTGCTTTAACAGATTTTCATCTTTTCAAGTAAAAAGATTGGTGGCCGCTTAAAAGTTCCACATTTTTCTATGAACATACGGCAACAGCTTTTAAGGCATCAGCTGAAGTTCATTCAAGTGAAATTAGAGAAAGATGAAACAGTACTACCTTACAATCACAGATTTTCTTGTCCTTTGTCCATACCTGACAAAAGAGTAACCTTTTTCAGGAAACACTCTGATTTCCATAATCTGTCCAAACGGTGAAAAAGTCTGTCTCATAAGTTGATCTACAAGACGGAACGTTTCTGAATTAGTAGCCATCTTGGTGTCCAGAAAGTTTCAGCAATTAAAGAAGCAGTAAAACAAATCATACCTGTTAGCCCAGAAGCGATTCCTCCACAGTAAACAGTACAATTTTTTGGACTCGACTGATTTACTACATCTTCAAATCTCAATTGTTTTGTATTATCTAGAAAGAGAGAAGGCTGCTTTTAAGCATCAGGCTAGCAGTAAGCAGAGTCCCAGATACTTACCTCGTACAGATGTGTGAATTATGCATTTAACAAACATCCAATATTTTATGATAGAGCAGCAGTGCCACCACTATGTTGACTTAACATACCAGAAAAATCTATTCTTTAAGATCTGGAAGCCAAACTAGATATTCAATTACGTGACATGATTGTGGCAACACTGTTTCACTCCTCCATTTAACACTGCCATGCAGGAGAGCAAATGCAACATAACTTTACAGAAAGGTCTTACTTTCTTGTGTACTTTTGGGGGCTGGTGGTTTCCGTGTTGCCCAGTTAGTTCTGATCTGACGGCCTCCCAGCCACTGGCCTCCCATGTGTACAATAGCGTTTTCTGCATCCTAAAGAGATGAAAATAAAGACTACTAATACATACAAATAAGAAGTACGTATAAGCCTATGTATAAGATTTAGTTGTCAGTTAATTCCACCAACTGCTAAAAAGTACATGAAATTCTGAAAAAAACACCTAGTAAGCAGACAAAATCAAGTAACATCAAGACAAGTGTTACATAGGAAGGTCCTGACAAGCAATTTAGTAAAGCCTTCCCCCGCTTCCATTTTCTTTACACAGGACCAAAGCCAACTACAGTCACATACGCACAGATACTTGTTGTGTAAAGGTAGCGTATCAGTCTTTGATGGCTGCCCCAAAAAAGTGCAAGGGTCATACAGATGCCATAAACAACTATTTAAATGAAAGGGCTACAGTTTTAATTATGGAAAATCAAATGATTTTGCCAATTGACTGTATCACCAAGAACATAACACACAAAAGCATATCTGATAGTAACAGATGAAAAGTGAAGAAAGACTTTTTAATCATCAAAATCCCTCACTGAGAAATTTCTTGGCTGTAACCCAACTAAAAGTTTATACCACAAAGTACATGCTGCAGAAGACACGATATATAATAAAAATGCTTGAATGTGGCCTTCTAGAACCTTAATAGGCACTCAATGTAATAGGCCAAGTTTAGGTAGATTTAGGGAGAAAAGTTGTAAGTTCAGGGAAGGCTGAATGATATGTTAATAAAACACACTAATGCTGGGATAGAAATCCACTGAGCTTGCAGTTTCCTGTTATTTGCCCCTCCACCCCCACCCCTTCCTCTCTTCTGCCCTTTGAAGGTAAGCAATTTACAAAGCAGTCTACACTCAGACATACCTTCTGTAAGTGTTAAAGTCATTGTATGTATGCAACACACAAACACCCAGAAAAAACCGAGTCCACAGCCCACATGGCTTAACACCTTATCTTGAATATAAGCTAAAAGACAATCTCTAAGCTCACATTGTAAAAAAGGGAACGTTTGCTAACTCTGCAAGAAGCAATCGTTTTTATTTCCCCCCCATCTCTTTTGAAAGAAGAGAGGCAGAGCAAGTAGTACATATGCTTGAAATGCTTTTCCAAGGGCACAAAGCTTAAGAAAGGAAGTAAAGCACAAGGGACGAAGGGAACACAGGGACAATTTACAGGTGAATGGCTTGCAGCTCCCTGCCTCACACTGACTGCTTTCAGGACAGACTCATCTCAAATACGAATGACTCAGGACTTTGATCCTCCTCTTTTAGTAATACACAGTGGTCATTTTGAAGACAATACATAAATACAATGATGGATTTATGAGAACACCAATAAAAAAGACTTGCACCCTTGCTCCCAAGACACAGTAACTTCCAACTGGACTAGGAAATCAAACCAGCTCAAATTCATCTCACTGCTAGTCTTGATGATCATAGCTACAACAAAAATGGAACCAACACCATGCCGTAACTGTTCCAGTCCAATGCAGCAGTTTAATTTTCTCATAACTGTGGTGTGCATTAAGACCTTAATGGGTAAGGAAAACCACCTCATGCTGTCCTAAACGTATCTCTGAATAAACACAACTCAGTTTTCCAAATCATTTTAATACATTTATTCAATTAACTTCAAAATTACCAAGAATGATTTGCTGAGGCTCTTGTATTGCTATAAGTAGTAGGACATTTTACTGAGCTGCAGAGCTCAAGGAAGCAAGTTCAGCTATACTTTAGTGTATGCCACGCATGCGACAGCATCAGGTCCCCAGCAAGACTGAGCTTTGGTGTGAACCTAAACCTGCCAAACACCAAGCCCTGCTGCGTAACTGCATGCACAGCTTGGGACTGAGGGCTCCAGAGCTTCACTTTGCGGGGCTTCTACCCTACCACACCAAACCACACTGGACGAGGTGCGGTGCCTCAGCTAGCAGACCCAAAGCACAGCATCCCAAAGCGCTAGACCCAGGACTAGACACTCCACTCGCTCTACAAGAGATGGCTCAACAGACTAAGCCAAACTCCAACACACCCAAACAAGCTTTCTACATTCTGGAATCTTTCTTCAGAACGTTCTTGCCCCATTGCAGTCATCTAAATTCTTTCATCCCTTACCACAAATAATGGAAGTTTGATTAAACTGTCTCCTAAACCCAAATTTCCCTCGAGAAAGTCTGTTACGTAGTGAATATATAAACAGGAAAAACTAAAAGAGGAAAGATCTGCAATTATTTTAAATTTACATTGTGATTACTCACCAGTTTGTTATAAAAAGATACAAAACCATAGCCTTTTGACTTTCCAGTTGCCATATCTTTAACTACCCGTGCATCCCTGTGAAAAGAAGCACAGCTATATGAGGGCAATATTAACAACCAGCGAAATAAAAACTAAAAGGAACCACACACACTGTATTGTGAGCATAATTTTTCTTATAAATTCAGTTAGCCCTAAAACTAGTCATTCCTGAACTCTCCCTATTGCTTCTTTACCTGTTAGAAAAAAGCAGTAGGACAAAAAAAATAACATGTAATAGACATGCAACCTATCCACATAACCTATACTGGCTAAGACTAGAATGTTCAAATTGGAAGTATAAGAGAAACAAAATTTCCTTTTCTAATATTCTATTGGCTAGGGTCCACTAAGGTTTACTGTTCTATAAATTACTGTAACAATTCTATCTAATTTACCATGCATTTTCTAAATAGTTAAATGTCTTCTGCCTAGTGATACAAAATATATGAAATATTAAAAAAATCGAAAAAGAGGAAAAAATAGGAATTAAAAGGCATACATGGCCTGTTAACAGATTTCTTTATTTTTCTTGGTCAATTCTCTACCATCATTTTGGAGTTTGGGCAGCTGTAAATTTTGAAAAATTGACATTTTCAGAAATTTAAGAAAGGAGAATAAAACTAACAACAATGCTAAGCACACCAGTACGAAAACAACAAATTTACACAGAAATTTTAGTGAGTAAGTTAAAATGATTGGAAATATAGAACTGCACTGAATATAGAATGTTAAAATGTAAATACTAAAATATGTATATATAAATAATGTATAATAAGAATAAATAGAAATGAGAAAAAATCTACAACTGAGTTCCAGTGTGCACAGTTCCTTGCAGTTAGCCTTCAAGATCCTGTCCATTCTTATGAGCAATTCTGCAAAATAACCAGAATGCTATTACTTTTAATTGTGACTTGGACTTTAGAAAAACTGCAGGTCTCAGGTATAAATATAGATTGAGAAACAGAAACCTGAATTATTCTCTTTATATCGATTTTTAAACAGTACTACTTACCACATTAAGAGACAAAAAGCAAAGTAAACAAAATAGCAGAGGTAAGATTTACGATTCATTTAAAAACATGCGTACAGAACAAGAGAAAAAGAAA
This sequence comes from Cygnus olor, assembly GCF_009769625.2. Taxonomy (NCBI): domain Eukaryota; kingdom Metazoa; phylum Chordata; class Aves; order Anseriformes; family Anatidae; genus Cygnus; species Cygnus olor. The sequence goes on from NC_049175.1 coordinate 32,198,615, forward strand.
AATTTTGTTCTTAGAAATATATTCCTGTAAAATCGTACAAAAAAGTTCATGTGCAACTTTAAAGGATTTCTATAAAATAAGCTGGTAACAGATTAACAAACTTTTTTGTAGCAGTACTCTTAAATATATACTTTAGAACTCACAAGCATTCTTTTAATGTTAAATATGTTCAATTGAAACTCCAGATGATTTGTTATCACCTGAATTTTCTGAGAGAAGTGTAAAGAAATTCTCTCAACTGGCAGAAGTGTGCATATATTATAAATCCCACATTTTTTAATTTAAATTTTATAACCTTAATTCATCATATCTAAAAAAGTAATTGAAATTTCAATATTAGCTTTTTTTCAGATTTTCATAAGTTCTACAACAATCTGCTTTGTAAAATTATTTAATTGCCTAGCGTTCAATACTGCCTATAAAACGCAGTATGAATGCATATAAAATATGCCAAAGGTGCAACATATACCACTTGTAAAGTCACTATTCTGTACACATTGCAAACAATAAAAAAAATCACACTTAGAAATAGTAATTAAATTCTAATAAAAAGTTGAAAGATATTAGTATATAAAGTTAAAAGCATATCCCTTTCAGCAAAACTGGAGCACAATTACATTATTGTATATACATCATGTGATATGAATACCAAGATAAAAAGACAATCCCTCTTTACTGCCCACCCAACACAAAGAAATTAACATCAGAAAAAATATCTAAAAGATAAGAAATAACATTTCAAATCAGAACCACATTTTTACTGTCAGATTTTCTAACTAATATTGGCAATGTTTATTATGATACTTACGATATTTTACCAAAAGGAGCAAATGCTGACTTGATGTCTTCTGTTGTTATTTCTGGACTTAAATCCCCAACGAACACATGGAAGTGATCTGAAAATAAATAATTTACTAATCAAATATTTAACTGCTATCTACAGTTTTAACTCCTGAGAAAGTGATGCTCTGCGTACAGCACTGGGAACCAGGAACGCCCACGATTCCACTCGATGAGCAGCAGCAACTAAACGTGTCCACTCCGGTTTCCCCAGTTGTAAAGCAGAAAACAGAAGAATTAGTTTGCAAAGTTCTATTAAACACAAGACGGGAAGGAGAAAAGTTATGTTTAAATGCATTTATGGCAATTACTACCACATGTTATTAAGTATTTGTGTAGAAGTAATACTGTGCCATTACTTTACTTACTGGATGTATCTTTTTTCTGGCTACTTGGTGTTGTTGCCCAGTTTACTTTGACCTCCTGAAAACAAGTATAAGATTTAGTATAAATTCATAAAACACTTACATTTTATAAGTTAATTTAAGGGTTGGTTACAACTGTCAATGTTTAAAAATCATCGCTCAATATAAAAGACTGTAGCACTTTAAAAAAAGTAAAGAATACTTCCTAAATAAGATTTTTTTTATTTTTAAATCAATAGGATTTTATTCTAATAATATTTAATCATTGTCAACATCTCTAACGAAAAAAATCCCATAGATTTATTTATTTACAAGAACTTATTTCCCTTAAAATTAAGATTACAATGTAAACAACTTACCTTTCCCAAAATTTTTCTCCCATTCATAGCAGCTAATGCAGCAGCTGCATCTCTGTGTTCATAAAATTCCACAAAGCAATAAGGGTCATTGCTTGTATGCTGCAAAACAGAAAATCCAACAGAAGAGTTGACCCTTCTGCTATCGGGTTGCTGAGAAGAAAATCCAGGAAAATATATTACTTATAGCTAGAAACGTTAAGAATGATTTGCATTAGATTCATGAAATAGCCTTTGAAATTACACTTAAATGTAAGAATTCTTAAGATGGGCTTCTTAGTGGTCTAGCAATTTCTGAAGCATTGTTTACTTTATATGGGGTCTCAGTACTGAACTAAAAATAATTCAACTACCAGAAAGGTGATCTGCAGACTGGATGGAGAGGAGGGAAAAGGGGAAGAGTAGAGAGAAGAACAAAAATAGTCTTCTGCCTCCAGTATATACTCATAGCTTGAAAGGTTTGTTCCCCACACACACTTTCACCAATTTTCTCTCTCCTCCTGCTTAAAAAGTCTTTCCTCTTATTTGCCTGAAAATCATTAGTAGACCGCAACCCCAGAGGTTGCATATTCTTGGCCTCAAGTGAAAAACGTTACACCTAACAAGTGGGAAACACCCCTTAAAAAGGGGTCAAAATAATTAATGATCAAGGGGGAAGATACTAATTAACTGATTGCTATTCTCTTGCATCTTGGATATAACCTGCTTTTGTAGGCTGACTTATATCTTCTTTAAAAACACTAACTCACAAATAAAGCTCCCTAAACCAGGATATGAAAAGCAAAGAACACAAAAGCCTTCAGAACAGTTGATCAAGCAGATACAACTACGAGACACTGAACTTAAATCCCACCCCCCCAAATGTCAGAAGTACAAGAGCTAGGGCCTTATATCAAAATATCTGCAATAACTATGCTACGTGTACACAGACCAGAAGACAATAAACAAGTATAAAACTAAACTTATGTCTTGCATGGACAAGGAAGGGTCTAACAACTGTTTTGGCATCAATATTCCTCCACATCAACTTTCACTAGTGTCAGGAAGATCACAGCACTAATTGAAGTTAAGAGTAGACCAGTAGACCTTCATTGGTTTTTACTATTTAACTACTGAAGATTCATACAAGCATATATGGATAAAGAAAACCAAATTCTGTCCTGTAAAACTGGACTGTGCTTCCTCAAGCACAGCTCTGTCTAGATCTGAACAAGGGAAGCTCTGAAGATCTAACAGCCAAACTGCTCACGAGGCCTTTATGCACCTAAAATGATAAAGCAGTCCCAAGTCACCCTCCTAAACACTTGCAGTACTGGGTGTTCTAACATGCAAAGTAACAGGCGATGAGAGACTATGTATCTGAGATTATACACAGGAGTTTAAGTCAGGAGAGCCATGAAGTGCTCCGAAAGCATGTTGATCCCAGCTGCCCCAAAATAGTGAGCCTTAACTCACCCCTCTTCTCATACTACATTCCTGCTGTGCTGAACACAAGATTTAGGAAACTACAAGATAGTGCACTTTGTGCTTCAACCGAAGTGCATCCAACGTTACTTTCAGATTGTGGGGAGGTCTTCTTTGCTCTAACAACTTGTCTGAACATAAGAGCCTGTTTTAGAGGCCCAGATCTTTAGGTGTTCAAGATACCTGCAAATGCTTGTCACACCACCCGCTGACTATTATGTGTTCCCAGAATAAACACTTGAAAACTCTAGCCACTTAGTATGTCCATGCCACGTCTTCTGCAAATGAGGGAAGGGAAAAAGTGAGTGAAAAAAAAAAAAACAGTTGATGCAAACAGCTGAAGAGGAAAAAAACACAAAAGGAAAACACTCAGGTATAAACTCGACTGACTGAAGTAGTAACAAAGGACAGGTAAGAACTGCTTAAATGTAACAGCATCTGTGAAAAGTTTAAAATGCAGGGATTAGAAGGATGGACAATGTCAACAGGCACTTTGACAGTTACAAGCACGACAGCTGCAGGCCAATTCCAGTCCAGAATCCAACCACTTGAAGTTACCTGGGTAGTCAGTTTCAAGGTGTAAGCATATTCCTTTGTGTGACTGTAAACAACTTGTTGTTTTGTGTTTTTGTTTTTTTTTAAATACCTGAACAACTAACACGCTATACAAAAATGTTTAAAACCTTCAAAGTACACAGGTAAAGGCATAGCTAACATTTGTAGTTCACACTGTTTATGGTTATCACTTTGACAGGTTTACAACTCTACCTGAAAAAGATACTGTCCTCCCTTTTATTTTCTCCATGTATTCACTCTTTGAACCGGAGAGTAATTATAGGGCATTGCTCCATATCAAAACCCATTTCCAGTAGTATAAATACACAGTTTACAGTACCTCTGAAAGGCAAACACACCCTAAAGGATGCAACAAAACACCCCTCCTAGGTACTCCGGAGGTGAAAAACGCCGCCCTTTCTATCTTCAAATATGAATTCTCCTCTCATTAAGATCCTTCTTCTACCCTCCCTTCTTTGTGAAGTCTATCAGGTGGCTTTGGGGCCACGAGGGCAGACAGCGCACTGAGTCAATGGGTGCCGAACTTCTCAACACTGCACTCATGATACCCTGCTTGGTGACAGGTGCTAAGGTCAGCCGAGTACATTCACCTCCTAACACCTGAACCCAGCTGCAAGTGGCTTTTTGTTTACACATTTATTTCATAAAGCTGTCTCACTTATTTCTGTGGTTATGCAAAATAAAATAAGCATTGGAATTTCTCAGCCACTTCGTAGCAAATCAGACTGATGCCAACATCTCACCCAGCCAGTGGCAGTACCCTCCTTTTGAAGAGTATGTGACAATCACCATTTCTTTAGAGCAAAACTACCAAGAGTGTTCTGTAACACATGCTATTTTCTTCTCATCTTTCTCCAACAACCATGGCAGAACTCTTACCTTCCTAGAAAGCTTTAATAAAGGTGCCACGTGAGAAATTACTAGTTAAGACAAAGATGAGTGATTAAACAAGCATCATGTTCATTTGTGGCTAAAAACAAAAAAGCAGCATGCCACATTGCAAGGAAAAGCAGATCACTGAAGAGTTACTATCGTGGTGTTCCTAAGAGGATGAGTCTTGCAACCAGGCATACTTAATATTTTCATTAATGTTCCTGATAAAAAAAGGTGACTGTACTCAAGAAATCTGTAATAACAAGTTAGTAGGAACCACAAGAAGAGCACGCAAAAAAAAAAAACAGAACCAAAAATTAAACCTAGCAAAAGTTCTGATTAGTCCCTGCCAGCTAGAAGCTTGTAGGTTATAAATGAAGAAAGAGGGAAGAACATTAGGCAGCAAGAAGTTGCCTAGGATATGTCAAGAAGATCACAGAAATGGCTACCAACCCTAAATGTATCAGAGTGTTTACAAATGCCAGAGAAGAAAGTATTAATACTTACCAACACTTTGTATAAAAACCTTATCTGGGATACTAAGGAAATTTTGTTCTAAGAAAAATTTCATTTAAGAACAGACTAGTGCAGACAAGACCTACTCCAATTTAAAGAAGAGGCGGCTCAGGAATAGCAGAACTTATTTAGAAGAATTTTTGACTGTTCACGTTCAGATAAAGTCAAAAATGGAAAAAATAGCCATGAATAACACTGGAAACAAGAAAGTTGATTATCAGAACAAGACAGTTCTGAAAAGAGAGGGCAACAATCCTTTACATTAAAGCAGAATCTCATCAGTTGACAGAGCAGATATGGCAGGGCTACCAGCAAAAGTACAGGACTGTGCTCAACAACAGGTCTCTTCTGCAAAAAGGTATCAGAAAATATAAACAAGATCGACCCCAGAAAAACAGATTACCAGTAATGTCAAAAGGAGCCCCCACAATTTTACCCTAAATTACATTATTGTTGCTACCCCTCTGGATGTGAAAGGCCTTACCTCTGTTATCATTTTACAGCTTTTGCATGGTCCAATCTGGCTGAATAACTGAAGTATAAGGACTTCAGTCACATCTCTGGAGAGGTTTCCTACATAGCTACACAAGGAAACAAACAAAAGAATTAAACCAGAAATTTTCATCTTTTAAAGTGTTAATTTTTTTAATCCTTAAATGACTATGAAAAAATCTCACTTTAAAATCCCAGGCATCTTAAATTGAAAGACATTATTTACAAATGATTTTATGACAGAGCTTTAACGCAACATCCATGTGTTTTTTAAATTAAAAAGTTGGCAGCACAACTGAGAACGTGAAGCATGAAACAGGCAGAATACTGGACATCGATATCTAGCACCAACCCTTTCTTCAAAGAAGTGTCACAAGCAGGAAGAAAGCTGCTCAGGAATGTCGGATAGAACAAGCGACCAACCGGGCAAAGATGTTTTAAGCTTCACTTCCCACTGAGCATCTAATCAAGCCCACTTTAATTTGGGTATGAACCCACAGCTAACGCCTCCTATTTCAACAGTAGCTGTTGGACACAGACCGTGCTGTGCCTTGCAAGCAACCACCTCAATTCTTCTGTTTTCCTGAAGTGGGAAACCTGGCCGCTCAGCAACAGGCAAGGCAATCTGTGCAGCACCACAACACAGGACCACTCCCCATGCCATCTAGCTCAACGGCTACCACCTCTGCAAAAAATCCCCCAAATTTTAGCAATGTTATTTTAATATCACCCACACTTCTTAATTTTTTTTTTAATTTATAAAGCCTTAGAAATTCCAAAACTTGGAATTGTTTTTGTGAAGTTTAGATAGAGTCCTACAATTACACAAATAGTAAAAAACCAAACCTACCAACCACACACGATAGCTGAGTTCTAGAACCATTCCTAGATACTCTGCTATGTTTTAACACTCACAAAAAGTAAAACCAGGTCACAGAGATGGCTCAGAAAAAGTCAAACATACGAAACAGAACTCCTTTAAAAAAGCATGCCCAATTTGGAATCAAACTCAGTTGGTAAGGGAAAGGCACGTCATGTCAGCAGAACTCCACATTGGTAGCCCAGGAGCATTCGTTCTTTACAAAAATAAGCCCGTCAAGGTATAAGGTACACAAATACAACCAGTAACAAGAACGCAACTTCTGTATTTATCTGTTGAAAGAAAATACACATTTTATTCATTACGCTCTGATCCACTATAGAATCCCCTAACAAAAAGTCACTGGGAGCTGCTAACGCACTTCGGTGAGCTCCAACACGAGCCAGCAGCTCTCAGTCTGTGCGTAAGCCCGGCGCGTCTCCGTGCAGCGCTGTGCGCGCCTCTCGCGCTTAATGGGCGTCCCTCTGAGTAAAAGTCTTAAAAGCTACTTCTGTGCTCCACAGCTGGACTTCCACTTAGCTCGAGCAAAATGACAACTGACACCACTTGTTTTCATTTGAACACCACACAACGAAATTCACAGGGTTTTATGCTGATGCTCTCAAAAGCTCAGCTCCGAACTCGGAGTCAGGAGAGAAGTGCTGCACCAGGTCCAGAGCGAGCTTCCTACATGATGCCACCTGGACACACATACGTCCCTTAAATGCATTCGTGTATTTTTACTTTCCTACTAAACATGCATGAAATAGGAGACATCACTAACGGAAGCTGCATTTGTAGACTGCATTGTTAGGAAGCATTTTGGTAGAGTTAAGACCTGCCAAAGTGAGGAAGACCCCCTGTAAGACAACTTGCCTGCCTCGTGGACTTTTCAACTCCCTGTTTGGAAAACGCAGAAGATCTGGCTAAGTGTTTAGCTGCTATCTGAAACCTTAACTAAGCTCGTTAATCATTCACCAAGTTAAAATTGCCAATCACCAACAGTTTTAAGTGGAAACACTACCATTTGCAGATATTACTAAAATCCGATGGAAAGATCTGGTTTCAAGTAAGAGCTGCCCTGGGAAGTGTCAGTACCGACAGGAACCTGTCACCAGTGGCTGCTGCCCCGTACGTTGTGCAGCAGGGCTAGCTACCTGCGTGCCTGAGCAGCACCCCTACAGCTGGAGCACTGACAGGGAAGGAAACGCAGGGCAGTCCTTTTAACTTCACCCCCACTGCCAAGTCAGGCACAGCAAAGAACACAGTAACAATACAGGAAGCCAAAGTCTCAGCATCTTCTACATATTCGTACGTTTTTCAGAGTTCTTACATTTCCAAAGTACAATCTGCACAATTCCTTTTGGAATTCCTCACCAAAAATGCCAGGAAAACCGTTCCTTCTAAACCCATTTAATCAATCTAAGCTGTGCTAACTGTTGGAAGAGATACCAGGTGGCTTTCCAATCCCACCGTGTCTTCTGCAAGACGCCACACCGTAACCTTCAGCTATGAAACAGGCTGCATAAAAAACCAAATGAGCAGAGTGATTTTGGACCAGCCGATCGCTACATTCAAAGGGGATGCAAAGTCCTAATGGTTCCTTAATTCTCTGTATGTATATGATAAATACTGCCTTGATGTTCACCATTACCATAATCAGAAAGCATCAATACCTTTCACAATTTGCTAACGCTCAAAAACTTGAATACACTGAGAATACTTCACAATAAAAGGCTCGTGTGACAATGACAGCATCCACAGAGACCTAAATCTCTTGAGGTGCATGTAAAACCCGTGAACACACACCGCTACAAATTTGAAACAATACACTAAAGGTCAGGACTCGATGGTTGCTTTCATGTCTTTAACTTAGTAGATTGCAGTAACATTACCTCCTGCAGTACAGTTAAAGATTACTGAAAAAAAACATACAAGTAAACAGCTCCAGGTACCGTGTTTGAATAGTGTATCTCTAAGGAAAGAAATATATTCAACACATTAGGAAGGGAAACCTTACCTTTCTGGAAACACAAAACGTCTCAGCTGATGCTAATCCCCTGGCACATACCGCCAGACTACTGGGGCACCCAAATTTCCCCTTTTTAACCTCAACTTATGCATGACATAACACTGTACTTTCTATTCTACTTCGTGAAAACAAAGCAAGCAGAAATACACCTGAAGAAAACACATGGCCTTCAAAAGGCTATTCCAGGTATTTCGATACTTTTGGTTTGTTACATCCTACAGGATATATTATTCAGACTTTAAAAAAAAAATCAAACCCAACAGAGAAGCAGCACTTACTATACTTTTATAGGCTGTTGTCTTGGTTAATGTGACAGGGCAGCAAAAGTTGTGGCTTTTTGCATACAGGCAATCGTGTTTGTTCCCTTCTGCAAGCTTGAAGCACTTAAATACCAATTAATAAGCACATACCAAAAAAAAAACACACCACACACACACACAAATATACCCTGACACAAGTTTCAATATACTATACTTGAATGCTGCTGACAAGACAAAGAATAAGAAACTGCATTTCAAATTTGGAGATCTTGTAAAATTGTACAAAAAAATAAGAGATGCAAATAGCAGCAATTAGTTTAGAATTCAACTCTTAGGGTAAGGAAGAAAGGGACATTTACAGCCATCACTTTCAGGTCCACAAAAGCTCCCCTACATACTACTTTGATGAAAGACAGTAAAAAAGCTTTCACACTCATGCAGGCAACACGCAAGAAATGGCAGACGCTACTGAAGAAAGTATTATAAGGACTAATGCTGCTGCCGGGGTGAAAAATCCCTACGAATTCTAGCAGCATCTCTCCGAGTAGCGCTAGCGAGCTACAGGAAATAAAATAATAAGAAAAATCTAGTCCGTAGACTACTAACAGACAATACTCCTCTACAAGAGGATTGAACTGAAAGAAAGTGCACGAGAAAAGCAAATCCAGCTTTGGGTTCAGAGCTGAAGGGTCTGACTTGCGCATCCTGTCTAAAGTCCACAGTACTTGCTGCACAACACGGCAAGGCAACAACCTGCAACAACTTACAGGTATTTGGTGACTGCTCCTGACATTTTTTCTGATAGCATTAATAAGAACATGCAAATTGGGAACTTTTCTTCCCGTTGTCCCTGGCAGCTGAAAACACCAGCACCAGAAGAAGTTTCTGATAGCCTAGTTTCCACTCTGAAGTAGAAACAGGACTTTGATACAGCTCACGATGGAAACAGACCCAGCAGTGCCCATGGAAAACAGAGCTTTCAAGAGTTCTGTACAAAGAACTCAGAAGCCCGTAGCTCATTTCACGGCCCGCAAAAAAAAAAAAAAAGTAAAAAATTACACATTGTTGATTTTCTGTACCATGTTTGACTTGAATGGTGCTGACCAAGATCTCATGTCACCAGCAAAAATCATGACACAGAAGTCCACCTTTCCCGAGTTATCTGCAAATTGTTCAAAGCAGCAAGGAGAAGTTTTTGGCAGAAAACACTGAATGTTGTTCTCCACGTCTCCATAAAGGCCTATTAGTTATGGAACATGAGAAAAAATGGAACTGGTGTCTGTTTTCTATATTAAGCCTCAGAAGATATTTTGAATTCTTAGAGGTTCATCACTGACCTACCACAACTGAGAACAACAAAGCAATCCCTACAGGTTTTTCTTTAGTATTTCATTTATTCCTTCAGCAAATACCTCTATAAAGCTTCACTTATCAGCCAAGTGCTTATGCACATGGTCAAGCAGCTACATAAACAATTTATTCTTTACTTAGGCTTTCTCCTGTAAAAAGGAACAAACTAAACTAAAGAGTTCAACTCACAACATTATTAGTTGCTCTTGAAGACAGTAAGTCTTATTTCTAAGGAAGATCATAACAGATATAAGGGAGAACTATTACCCAGCACAATAATCTTTAAATATGAACTTGCGATTACAAATTTAAAGATATTTCAGATACGAGTAGGGAGAAGAGGGAGGCGTAAGAAACAACACTACAGCAAAATTTTCGTGTTTTATGAAAACAGCCCTAAAAGAATTTTAGGAAAGTAACCCTGCATGACTGTGGTTACTACAAAACTACTGGGAACTGAACGTATATGCTCTTTATTAGGTTGAAAAATTATATGGGGAGTCACATGCGTGCAATAAAACATCCTGGGCAGCTGTAGTGATGGCATCTCAGACATCTTAGCACAAATGTAATTTTTTTCCACATCAAGTGACCACAGGCTAAGTCAGGCCATTGCTGGATGCTTTGGGGAAGATGAACCCACTTCAAGCGCAGCGCCAAAACTTGTGAGCAGTAAGCGAACGTTTTAAAGTTTAGTCTAGATATAGCTCTTTAAACAAAAGAAAAAAGGAGGAGGAACCAATCAGGACCAGAAAAGAGCCTCGAGTAAAACATGGAGCACCTTTGCCCTTTTCCCCCCGCTCATTCTCGAGCAGCGCTCTGGGAACCACTTCCACTCCTTGGGCCAAGCAAAGTCAGACCACTAGAGCAGTCAACATAAAAAGTGAGAGTATTTAAGATGCATTTATTCAAACTAAGTATCTCCATGAGCAAAGACTAAGCAAGTACTTCTACTACATCATGAGCAAGTTAACAGAACTTTTGGAGACGTAGGAAGGAGAAATAAAAACAACACAAAGTGCCTCGAAAAGCCTCAAATGCCAAGTCATCATTTTGGTACTGGATACCAAATTAAGCAATTCAGAGCTATTTTGCTCCGTTTTCAGTAGTTTCTTCAAAGCGGCCTTCAATCCAGAACATCTTTGAGAGCCTTTCTGAAAACCACTGTCCCTAAAACTAAACAGACAAAGATTACATTGGCACTGTCCCGAGCTGTGTTTCGCATACGGGCGGCCTGAGCGCCGTACTGTCGGTGGGTTGAGTGCTGGAGTGCCTTTCTTACCCGGACAGCCCGGCCGCCGTGCTGCTCGCACAGCACACAGCCCTGGCAGCTGGAAATGCAGGAGATGACTGAAACCACCTCGCCCGGCAGTCTGTGTGCTCACGCCTGCTCAGCCAGACGGGCCCCCCGCTACAAGTTCGCAGCGCGCAACAAAGCCACACCAGCAGAGCGGCACACAACTCGCCGGCAACGACAAAACGAAAAAGCTCAAATGTGTGTGTTTAAACAGCGAGCAGATGGGAGCCCCCAAGTTACTGCACGCTGTTTTGAGACACCACCGCGCAGCCAGCCCCTCGCAGGACCCTACAGAACCACGGGCCGCCCTCACGGGGGGCGGGTCCGGCCCCAGGGGGGCCCCGACACGGGGCTCAGGGACCCCCCCGGCCCCGCAAACACCCGGCCAAACCCCGGGGCACCGCCGCGGCCCCTCGGCTTCCCCCCAGTTTTCCACCTCCCCCTCACAGCCCGCTCCCCTCAGCGCCGTCCCCTCACGCCCCGTCCCCTCAGCGCCCGTCCCCTCAGCGCCCGCTCCCTCACCGCCGTCCCCACTCACAGGGTCCGGGGCTGCCCGTCGTCTTCCATAATGGTGCGTGAGCGCCGCTCGCAGCCGCAGCCGGGGGCAGCGCCGGACGGGGACGGGGGGGGCGGCTCCGCGGCGCAGGGAGCCGAAGGGAAGGTGAGGCTGAGGGCCCCGGCTGCCCTCGCTCCGTCTCTCGCCCCCTCGCCAGGTCCCGACGGCGCGGCCCGCTCGGCGGAGGGAAGAGGCACCACAAAATGGCCGCCGCCGCCAGCCGCTCAGGAAGCCGCGCTCCGCGCAGCCGCGCCCCGCCGGCCCCGCTCCCTGCCGGCCCGGCCGCTCCTGCCCGCGCCGCTCCGCCGCGCCGCGGGGCGCTCTGGGGATCGTAGTCGCGGCCGGGCAGAGCTCGGCGGGACGGACGGGCTGCCCTCCGCCTCCCGGGGGCCTTCTGGGCGTTGTAGTCCTGCGGCCGCGGGCGGCCCAGCGGGGGGAGCGGGGAGGGAACTACCGCTCCCAGCATGCCCGGCGGGAGGGGCGAAGGCGGGCCCCGCTCGCCGCAGGCCGGGCGCTGCGCGTTCCGCCCCACCGCGGGGGCGGGCGCGGGAAGCGGGGCTGCGGGGCTGCGGGGCGGGCCCTGCTAATTGCCCCCCTTCATTAGCGCCGCGTCCTGGGCGCTGAACCTGGCAGCGCCCGGCGAATAAAAAGTCCCCGCAGCGTGTTGTTGTCGTTGGTTAAAATTAATCATTTTTGGGTGTTCCGCCCCAGCGCGGGCTTTGTGGTTTTGGGACGCCCCAAACTGCCCTTTTGGGACGCCCCAACCCGTCCTTTTGGGACGTCCCAAACCAGCCTTCTGGGACACCCCAAAACGACCTCTCGGGACACCCTGACCCTGGCTTGCACAGGGCTGGGGAGTGTGGTGTTGGATCTAGGGGTAGCTTTTGGTCGGCACTTGGAGGCGGGGAGGGAAATACAAATAGCAGAAATGTCACAAAAAGGCCACGTAAATCAGGCTGTGATTTACATCAGCTACTTGGTTTTACTTCATTCAGTCACGACTGGAAAGGTTTCAATATATATCCACAGCGTTCGTACAGCTCACAATCGCCATCAGACGCTGCTGGTGCTGAAGGAGGGAGGCCCCGCTGGCAGCGCTGGTACCACAAGTGTCCAAATGCCTGGTGAAGGTCCCTCAGCCTGGTTCCTGAGGCAATTTTTGGCAATTTCGGTAGAGGCATATTAAGCAGTGGTCTCCTGAAGCTCTCTGGAAGTACTGTCCTTTGTCACAGCGCTGGTGTTTGGGTATAAAAAAAAACACACCACATTTCCCCTCTTCACTTCATGAGTATTGGAAAAATTTCCAAGAGCCAGCACCATCGTCACTGCGACACGTAATTCACACTGACAAAGGAGGGCAGGTTAGGCTGGACAAAAACAGCCTAGAACTGTTCAAACAGTGCATCAAAACCCAGTCTTCATGTTGAGGGGAACACATAAACAGCTAACAAGCTAAGGTTACGTGCATTGCAAATATTTGAGCACACTGGAATCAATTTTCAGTTTACCGCATTGCTTTTCTGTTATTCCCTCAAAACTTCTGAGAAAAAAACGTCTTTAACATCAAACATAAAAATCCTTGCTAACGCCATTAAATGGTCTCATTACAAAAAATATTTAATGGAAGAATTTTCATGGTAGCTTTTATTTTTCTTTAGCTAGTAACAAGCTAAATTAGGCATTGCCAATTAGGAAACAGATCAGAATAACTCTATAGGCGGAGTATGAGTTCCTCACTGGCAGAATAATCATAGCACTTATTCTGGAAGAAATTCAATTTGTGTACACATTGAATATTCAAGTACTACTAAATGCTCTCCCTCTTCCAAAATAGTAACATTGTGAAGAAAACTGCCTATATACTTATCAGACAAGTTATTTTCATGCCTGCTGCTCCCACAGCAATGTTTTCCCAGCTTTGACTTAAACACGCAATGCTGTTGCCAGGCACGTATTTCTGGCAGCAGCTCTCCTGGCTAGATGCCGTGTATGTTTTAGAAGTATACACGGGATAGGTGCTTCAAGTAGCTTTTTACGATGCATTGGAAAACACAGAAGGTTGAATACCTCGGGAATCACTGGAAGAGTCCAGCTGTGGGACTGGTATAGTCAAAGACCTTCACATCAAGAACCCATGTACCTGGCAGGAACCAAGCTCTTCATGGTCAGCACAGCCGCTGGCAGCAGCAGGAGGCATGGGCAGAGGTGCTGGATACCAGTGGTAGGGGCAAATTCCAGTGTTGTGCCCACTGCTGGGGGCGCCGTGCCACGCTGAAGTGGCTTGCATAGTGCCCTGCATGTACCCAAGCCGAAAACCTGATAGAAGACATATTTCTATAGCACGGGCAAAAACGACTCCTGATGCAAGCCATCTGTGTGGCATTGAGGGTTGCCTGTATGGGAAGCTGCAAAGTAACTGGCAGCTCACCAGGAGTTTGCACTGCTCTGTATGTCCTGTAAAATTGACACCATGTCTGTGTGATCCACACCTGATAGACTGAAACCTTGGCACAACATACGCAGATCAGCAATGCCTCCTAGTAAAGTCTGTGGGCTAAAAAAGTGAATGAAACTAGAATACGCATCTATAAATGTGATCACAAACATTTCTCTGAGAAGAACCACTTCATTTACAGCAGCAATGCGAAACAGAAATCTTCTCGTTCAGAGACAGTTATTTTTTTAAATATTACATTACCAAAATGTTTTAAATATTCTGTCATATGCAAAATGACCAGCTATCTCCAAACCCAATCAAAACAACACTCAAAACTTAAAATAGCTCTTCACTTAAAAATACCTTGCACTAATGAAACTTCACACAAACCCTCCTCATTTTTTGCCCTTTAAACCTTGCTTTTTGCCTTTTGTTTGTTTGTTTGTTTCCCAGCATTGTCCATTTTTTCAGTGAAAGAAACTTCCTTTTAAAAAGTAACATGAGAAAGGTCATGCCAGAAGATATCCAGGTCTGGATATACAGATGATACATAGAGCTATATACATATATCCAGATTGAAGAGTGCAATTATTTATTTCATGTGTTTGGTTATTTGGGCTATAATCTGTAAATCATGGGCATTCTCTGGATGTTATGATGGTTTGCAGTGTTTATTGCTACACGAAATGATGCAGCATGAGAGATGAGTTGCTGCAAGACATAGAAATGGCATTGGACTGCCCATTACCGACTAGCATCAATAATCTGCATCCCCATCACAACTGCCGTGTCCCTGACAGTGCAAGCATTATTGTTAAATGCAGCAATAAATAATAATAATAATAAAAAACTTTGAGGAAAAATTATTTCCTGAGTTCAAGCTTCCAAGTTTGTATTAGTCTGGCAGAGGCCACGGAACAGTGAGTATTCGAATACCGTTCTGTGGAGAAGGATGTAAGATTTATTCAGAGGCGGTGAGAGGCACGTAACAAGGTGAGCAGGACCCACTTGAACTGAAACCTGCCGGAGTGCTGTAGTTGTGCCAGATCAAGCCATTCCATTTGCAGAAATAACTCAAAGTTAGTTTGCTTTTATTCTACCTTTCTGTCAGTGTTTGGCCACTTTATATACATGAATTTCGGTAATATTGGCCTTTAACTTGAAAGACATGACAAAATAATGTGAATTCTAGAAATCAAACTTATGCATCCCTGGAAACTAACTTTACAGCACTGGTGCTGTAACCACTTGGTTACACTGGAAGGACTGTAGGCATAGTATGAAGAGCTGATCACGGAGATAATTTGAGACAAATGACTCCAAAATGACCCACTACAGAAATGCCTAAGAAGGTTCTTAGGCCTTTCATCCGTGAAACCAAAGAGGCCTTTGCAAGGAACCAGCATTAGTTCTTACACCAGACCAGTGTGTTGCAAAAAACCTTCACCACGGCTGAGGACAAGGTCAGGGAAATGGCTAGGGACAATCCACTAGAAAATGGAACATAAGTGACACAAAAGTTGTCTTCTTAACATGAGTTTAAAAAGAGAGAGGCTCATTTCAGCTTCAGAGACATGTAAGGTCCTGGCAACTTGCTGTATTGCATGAGACTTAATTACCTCCACATTCAAGGAGGGAAGCACTTTATAAGGCACTTAGGAGCTGACTTAGATGCCTTCTCAAAGTACATACTAGAAACTAGTATGTAGTATGTAGTCTAGTAGGTTTAAAGACTGACTTAATATTCAAAACGTTGGATAGCACTGAGAACTTCCCTGGAAACACCATTATTCAATTACATTTTCCCATTAACAATTACTTTTTGAGATTTGTTAATTAGCATGTCTTAATCTGTTTGTTATGTACCTTGATGCCTCTATGTAGCTCTAATTTGCTAAACAGAATGTCATTTAGTATTGTGTAAAGACATTCATTAAGTACAATGGCCCATTTTACGTCTGCAACTATTTCTACCTGCCAAAGCAGCAATCTCCTTGAAAACAAAGTAAGGTCTAGCGAGTAGACTTATTTTCCATATAACCACTTCTTAGGCACGGAATCCTATGTGGTCTTTTTGTTAATTTATTTACAGATGATATTTAGTTGATGGACGTAAAGTTATGTGATTCATCATGATATTTTCAAGTGAGATACAGCAATTCTTACCTGCAGCTGCTAGCACAGAAAATCTCAAGGATGCTCCAAGTCAGCACCCCTCTGTTGCAACAAACCTATGACTGAGAAAGGGCTCAAAGCATTAGGAATGAAATGAAGAAGTTATCAAATGATAACACAGCCAAATGAGAAATTAAGACAGCATTTATAACCTGTGGTCAGCCAATTATCTCTGTTTTCCAGCAACACTCTGCTTATTCCAGTGGACAGCCGATGGTACAAGAACATTCCCTGCAAACGGCTTTCACTAACTGTAGACTCTAGCAAGGACTTGTTTGGGACTAGCCTCTTCATTTATCTCTTTGTAAGTACAGCTTATCTTATAGAACTCGTTGGCTTGCATACCTTATTCTTAATTACATACAGCAAGTCTGGAAGCTATATGGTGGCAGTGAAATTTTGCAGAGACGCTTTGCTAACTTGTTTTCACCTCGTCTTTTTTTTAGTTCTACAGAACTGCATTTTACAGATTTATGGAAGAAATGAAAACAGCAAATTTCCAGGTTCCTAACCATTCCCTTACACCACTGCTGTTCCCTGCATGGTAGAAAGAGCTGCCCAGGGAGGGCGGCTCTCTCTGCTCAGGCAGTGCAAGCAACTTTGTGAGGCTGTGCCATCCCGCACAACAAAGAGCAGCAGTGGCACCACACCACAAGACACGGGGCAGCCCCACTCAGAGCCTGGGTCAGAATCAGAAGGAAGCAAATGTGCCTTCATGCAGTCTTTTCTCTCTCTCTGACATCCTCACTTCAGCAGCAGGAGGGTTAGTCTTGAGAATCCAACCTCTTTTAAATCTAGTCGCTGTCATTTGTCTTCCTTTGCCGATCAAATTACCCTGCACAGCCTGTGCAGTGACACTTAAAACAGTTGTAAACACGGAAGCTCCGGATGTGTAGCAGAAACACCAGGAGCAACGTTCGGAGGGCTCCTCGTGACTGACACCCAGCCCTTGGTCAGGCAGACTCCCAGACACAGAGCTATGTGTTGAGCACAGTTGAGCACAGAGCTATGGAGTAAAACCTGGAAAGAAGTCTGAACTTACATCATGGCCTGAGAACGTGCTTTCCACTCCTGACCTCCTTCTTGTTTTCTTTTCCTTTGAATTCTTCCCCAAAGTCCTAATCCTTCATGAATGAAATGTAAATGAGATGTATTTATTTTATCTGACTCAGCTTTAAGGCCGATATCTACAAGGCTAATAGTCCGAGCTGTTTGAATTTTGCAGCTGATGAGCATACATACATAAGCATTCACCAGCCTCTCTCCTCACAGCAGACACGCAGGAGATCAGAGCCAGGTCAGGATGGGAACTGCATTACGTAAGCTAATTAACAGTAGTGCATAAGAACATGGAAATGGAACAGTCAAATGATTCAAAATAAAATTTAAAAAAAAAAAAGAGAGAGAAAACACAAAGAGGGCTCAGTTTGCTGCATTGAAATGGCCTTTTATTTTAGCTGTACTGAAATGCTCTTTTATTTTAACATCAGTTACTTTTTTTCTAAGAGGAAGAAATCTTACTACAGGTCAAAACCAGAAGAGTCGGCCTTGTTTTTTCATGTAGCTCATCGACCCAATCAGCTGTTCTTAAACACCTGGTTGTAAAGACAGACAGCACTAGGAGCTGCAACTAAGAAAGAGTCCCCTACATTTCAGCCTTCTGTTTTATATAAATGCTCCCCCCTACAGCCCAGTTACCTCACAATTTGAGCAGGAGGCTGTGAGAAAGTAGAAGATACCTTAATCAATCGCTCCCACGTAATTCCTCAGAGCTGAAAGTGTTTCTTACGTGGACGTATAACTTAATCAGGAAGCATCTAGAGCCCTTACACATCTAAAGGTCATTCCACCAAAAATAAACATAAAGATGCTGCCAGCTTAATGAAAGTTTAGTTCAAATGCCATCCAGAATTTGTCATCTATTTGTCAACTCTAAGTTTGCAATGAGAAAACACACACGTATCCTAAAATAAAATAAAACCTTCTGTTATGCCACACTGTTCCTATTTGATCATAGTCTAAACTCTGAAAAAAACATCGGATGTGATCCCACAGGGCTAACAGGAGCAAAATGTGATCTGACAAAATCAGTGAGCTAAATACATAAATAGACTGATGTAGCCTTGCCTTCCTGAAGCTGACAAAAAGGAACTTTGAAGACCTTATCTTTGACTAAATTGGAGTTGCTTTCAATGGGCAGCATGTTCACAGTGTATTGGTGTTAAACTGAGCGAAAATCACCTGGGAGAATACAGTTCCCTGGCCATCTCACCAGAAGACAGCTGCATGATGTGCAGAAGGACAAGATCCCCATGTCCCTTTTGTTCCTGTGCAACAAGGGCAATCTTAACGAGATGAGCCAATTCCAACGCACTTTTTTTGCCCAGGACATCACTGAACGTGAGGTTACAGGACTCAGGTTCCAGCAGGTTCTTGCCAGATGTACTGACTAACCGTTGCGTTATTTTTGCAAAGCAAACCATAAAACACATAGCTGCTGTAACTTCCATCTGTTGCAGATTCCCCACCACCTGGACTGCATGATTTTCTTGAATCTGCTTACCAAAATTACCCCCAGCTTTTATTCTTGCAGTTGCAGAGGATATTGTATCATGTAATCAGACAACGCAGAGCTGACATTAGGTGGAAATTCTTCATTGTAAGGGTGGTGAGGCCCTGGCACAGGCTGCCCAGAGAAGCTGTGGATGCCCCATCCCTGGAGGTGCTCAAGGCCAGGCTGGATGGGGCTCTGGCCAACCTGATCTGGTGGGTGGCATCCCTGCCCATGGCAGAGGGGTTGGAGTTGGATGATCTTTAAGGTCCCTTCCAACCCAAGCCATTCTGTGATTCTATGATTCTAGGATTCTAGGATTCTCTGGTTCTCTGGTTCTTTGATTCTATGATCAGCCTTTCTTTGCCTGTTCAGAACCCAAAGACAAGTTATTTCAAACATAAGACTTGATTTATTTTTAAATGTTTTTTTCTTCATTATGTATTTTTCATAATCATTCAACGTTTTTGTTAATTATGATAAACGATGACAAACAAGAATACTGTATTAAGTTCCTGTGTCTCCTCTATACTCTAATCGTGTAGTTAAAACATGTCCTACGAACACGCTGTGCTAAGAAGGTACCAGAGAGGGCTGCATTCTCATCTCATCAACCTTGCATCAAAAAATCCAACAGAGATTTTGTTTCTCAGACTTCAGTCCCAGAACAGGCAACAGGAGGAACTGCATGCATAGACGGGTGTGATTATCAAAGCGGGACAGGGATTCTGTGCAAAATTCACCCAGACAGTCTTTGACGAGCAAGCAAGCATGTGTAATCCTGCAACCTCAAATTCTCTAAATGTATTTGGGAAATCTTCTAGCTGCTTTCATGTCAGAGAAGAAAGAAAATGATACAACGTGCACTTGGCCAGGCTCTACTAGATGACAGTATCCCACACTGAGCGTGTATTCAGTCTGAGGGAACCTGGCCCCAGCAGGGCTCAGCCGTGCAGGAGCCTGATTTTTGAACTGTTTATGGCTTTTCTGGGATCTAAAATGCCCAGCACCTTGTAGTACCAGGTCTTGCTGCCCGCTGGGCATTACTGCCATCTCTGTGCACTCAGCTCCCTTTCTTGCAAGTTCTTCCTGGGTGTTTAGAGTTGGCATCGCTCCCAGTGAAGATGTAGAGCTAAAAAGCACAGTAAGATATGGAGAACTTCAGTCCCAGAACTTTCTGCTCCCATCGATTAAAGTGGAGGGTAAAGGCTTAATAAATAATTTTCAAAAGAAAAAAATTATACCTTATTTAGGATGGACTTATATTTATTTTACCTTTAATTTATACCTTATTTGGGATGGAAACTATATTTTCATCAACGTGTTTTAATGTCTCAGAAGTAAACTCATGAAATATACACACGGAGCACACTTACAGGAGATAACCCTCACAAACACCACTAACATTAAAAATACAGCTGTGCCTGGTTTCACCATGACAAGGATTAGCTGGTCATTTCTAGTCTCTTTTCCTCTCCCATGCTGCTGCTGACATCTTCACTGGGCAAAAATGCCACACTGCGTGATAGGAAAGTTCTCAGACAAGAGGGGAGACACAGAAAATGCACATGCAGTGACCTCGTGGTATGGAAGTGATCTCTTACTGGGCTGTAAGAGATAGTGGTTAAATCTCTGAGTTGGGTAAGAGCCAAGAGACTTGAACCAAGAGACCTGAACCAAGAGCCAAGAGCCCTAAGCACGGGGTTATTCCAGGATGATACTCCAGTTTTTATAGGCACAGAAGAAAAAAAAAAATAAAGATTTTTGATGAAGATCACTGACAGTTAAGAAATCTCAACAGGTTTTGTGGGATGGAAGACGAGACCTGGGCAGCTGACTTGTCCCAAGCCTCTGGCACCCTTGCCTTGCCAAAGCCAGCTCTTTTGGCAGCTGTGGAGCTGCTGAAGAAGCTGCCGAAGTGATCTATTGCAGCTGATTGCCCAGCCACAATCTAGCACTGGGGAACAAAAGGAGGGCCTTGCTGTCCTGAGGCGTAGCAAGGATCTTTCCGTGCCTCTGGAAATCAGATCCACTGCCCTTCTGCTTTGCACAGTCTGTAATTTGTTTAGTAGACTTGATATTTAAACCACTAAAGCACACAGAAGAGATGACCTGCCAAAAATGAAATAAAATATGAGAATACAGAAGGAGATGAGAAAATGTGTAATATGCACTTAAGAGACAAAAATCTAGTTCTCCAGTGCTCTGGACTATTTAGAAATATAAACAATGGGAAAGGTAAAAAGTCTTGTTCTGGTTAAAAACAGCTAAAGATTGGAAATGATCTTTTCACAGTCAAGATCTACTACAGTCAAGAATTTAGCGGGGAAATAGACTGTTACCACCGCTTAGAATTAACAGCAGTTACGCAAACTCTAAAGTATATGTCAAGTATAAGCACAGCATCATCTTGTATTTCAGCAAATGGATTAAGTTTGGAAAGAAATATTCCCCTAGCACTGCATTGAACAGGTTTTAGGCATTATCCAGGTTTCAGTCTTCCTCTGAAACCCTGGAGACGCGGTTCTGCCTCAGCCAGCTGAGCAGAAGTCCCAGGTTACCCCGCTGCCTTATCAGGCATTATTGATCCTTCAGCAGCATGGCTCAAGAAGATACGTCTGATCAAGAGCTACAGATTATCGTCCTCTGTTCGAATTTAAAAGGGAAAATCGTCCATCTGCAGGCTGTGGGCTGCAGCGTAATGGAGATGTTTCCTTCTGTGTCCCTGTTGCAGGGGCTGCAGAAGACAAAGTTAACAGATAGAAGCAGCAATCGCTTCAGCCAGCCTGCCAAATCCACATGTGAACATGAGTCAGAGCGGCTGCTAGAGGTGGGGTGTTTACCTGGCCTACTCTATCATCATATATTCCATCAGCAAGGAAATTAGATTATAATTAGAAAATGATCATAATGAGTAGGATTCACTCCTCTGATCAGGAGACTTGTAAATGCCTGCTCTGAATGTCCTTTTTTTCTTTCCTTTTTCTTTTTCCTTTTTCCCCTTTTTCTTTTTTCCCCTTTTTATTTTTCCTTTTTTTTTTTTTCTTTTTCATTTTCCCTCTTTACCTTTTTTTCTTCTTTTTCCTTTTTCCTTTTCCTTTTTCCTTTTCCTTTTCCTTTTCCTTTTCCTTTTCCTTTTCCTTTTCCTTTTCCTTTTCCTTTTCCTTTTCCTTTTCCTTTTCCTTTTCCTTTTCCTTTTCCTTTTCCTTTTCCTTTTCCTTTTCTTCTTTCTTTTTTTCCAGGAGCACATAGACCAAGATTTTCTACTTTGACTTCCTTAGTGCTTAAGTCTCTATTAAAATTGACCTTGACAATACTCAGTTTTTCATGAGTATACCTACAATTATGGTTTTATAAAGTGTGGTTTTGTATCAGTCTCTTGGTGTTGGTTTATTTTTCATCTTCTGAAGGTTATTGTGCAAGTGGAGATCTGTCCAGGCTCCTTGGCTAGTTCGCAGCTCAGCATAAAGCTGAAGTTATCCATTAAACACGCGTTCTGTGCCACCTAGGAGGTTTAGTTTTACCTACTCCCTTTCTGCAGCCTTGTGGAACTACGCCCACGTCAACACTCATCAGAGAGCTGCTGAAACTACTAACGCTGCCCAGAAACTCTCCGTCTCACAGCTGCCCACCCTGCCGACAGGAGGGACGGCGGCCGGTCCCCGACGGGCGCTGCGTGGGTGCGCTGGGGCAGCGCGGCCCTGCTGGGGCCTGGAGCCAGGGCGCAGCCTGAGGCAGCTCCCCGCAGCGGGGCACCTTCCAGCCCTTTCCTCACATCTGCTCTTATCAGCGAGCTGGCCTCGAGCAGCCAGCTAACCTCCTACAAGCTGGGGGGATCGCGTTCCTGGAGCCGGCCCAGGGAGCTCTTTGTATGGCTAAAAAATGCTCGCGCTTCTCCAGCTGCTCCTGCTCTGCCCGTCGGGAGCTGCCGCGGGCTCCCCGGCGGACGGTGCTGCCAGCAGGAGAGCCAGGAGGAGCTGGGAGCCGGACACGAGCTCCTGCATCCCTCCCTGCCTGCCAGGGACAGAGATGCTGTCGGCTGCGCACCTCCTCCAGTCCAAGGGGATAAAAGCATTTCGGAGGAGTGATGACGGACAGAGCACCGCTATGAGGTTGCTCCGAGGCTGGGCTGGGTGATCTCAGAGGTCTTTTCCAACCCGAACGATTCCACGATTCCCTGACACTATTAAATCACCTGCAGTACCCACAGAAAATGGACAAAAACTTCTGTCTCTCCATGTGGCATACCCCGCTACTGCCCTTCAAAGGATCGTTTTACTCATGAAAGACGGGTTTCAAGCTCCGTTTTCAGCTGTTTCTCTCATTGACTGCACGGTGCCTGCTGCTGGGCACACTCAGTTCTGGCAACACTTCTCTCTCTCTCTCTCTCTCTCTCTCTCTCTCCTATTTTTTTGATTTGCTAGTAAACCTTGAAAAAGTGGCAGAGATGTCTAGGCATTTAGGTCACTGCAGCCTCGAGCACAGAGCAGCACTTCATCCACTAGGGGGAGGCCTCTAAATACTAATGGATGATGACCACTGCAGCAATTTAAAAAAAGAGAGCAAGGGAGAGGCTGTAATGGACTCTGATTCATTCGCCTGATTTCTGACGAGTTAAGGCAAGGTTGTCCTGCTCCCTCGACGGATCCAGGTAAGTCTTACACCAAAGAGCTCTCTACTTAGAGTTCTGCCTAACTGCCTCAGGAAAAACAGCAAATGTTCAACCAAAAATGCCCGTTTTGTAAATAATTTAGCTTACTCATGCCATGCATAACATATTAGGAAAATTAGGAGTTCTAAAAACCCAAGTTGTTTTCTGCTGCCTATGTTCTGCAGTGAATTTTGCTTTTCTCTGCGTACAGATCACAGACATTAAAGCTGGTTTTGGTGTGTTCACAGATTCATTCCCTGACTTAAGGCAGGGTTGCATTCCCCATGGAAATAAAAAGGGAAAAAAAAAAAGTACTGGAACTAGCTTCTGGAGTCTTTTTCAGGTTTAAAAAAACCTGAAATTTAGAAATCTGAGTATGGGCTTTGTGAATGCCCAGACTTGCACTGTGATTTCAACATGGAGGTTTTAAAAGCTTTTCTCCATTTAGCCAGTACACTGAGCCGTCTACTTCCTTATTAATGCTTTGTGCTTTCTATTAAAGTCCACAGGAATTATATTTATATATCAAATAATTCCCATGTTATTACTGTAACTCCAGTGAGCAGATGACGTGACCGAGCTGTATGTACCATACAATGTCTGCACCAACAGAGCAGTCAGCACGAGCTCAGACCGTGGATGGATACACAGTGCTTTTTTTAAAAGCTTTGCATTTTTAATTTTCTGAAACATGGTGCCCAATTGTATTAGTGGCTCTTTTTGTGTGTGTGTGTGTGTGCTGTAGATGAAAAAAAAATCATCATTCTGAACAAACCAGGAAGCCAAACACCTCCATCTCCTAAGCAGAGAATCCTTGCTTGAGATCTTTTTGCTTTTGTCTGCAGTATTCTGTGCACCTGGAGCAGTGCGTTCAGACAGTGAACTTCTGGGGTGTTCGCTGCTGAGACTCTGGATTTGGATGAAACACCAGGCTGTGGAAGTCATAGTGGTAGATTCATCATAAGATGTTTCAATTTGGAATATTGAGAGACTTCATGTGCCCGCTGCATTTATTGACAGAGCTTTCTTATGAATCAGTCTGAGATGACTCCAGCAGAGAACTTGGACTGACTCCTGCTCAGAAATACAGCACGAGGCACGTGCCATATGCATTGCCTACCCACTGCCCACCCACAGCTTCATCAGCAACAGCTTTCTGGAATACCTGATCCAGAACAAACATTCCAGCTCATAAACCTGATTAAGTGCCTTTCTGTTCAGGTGATCTGCTGAAGTGTCACAGGTACTCAGAAGATAAATTGGAAAGCCAATTTAGAGCTTACCACAAGACATGTTATTTCCTGATACACCAGAGATAGCTGCTTGTTTATACAGTGAGTAACCATTGCTTCGCTACCACGCTGCTGCTTCAACAACCCCAGCCAGCGGCATGGCGCATCGAGGAGGGGGCTCTGCAGCCAGGGGCAGTCCACACAAGCACGCCAGACCACCTCGGACACATCTGTCGACAGTGTCCTCGAGTCAAGATCACCTCTGCAGACCATCCACCGACAGCGGTGTGATGGCCTGTGGGGTAGAATTTCCCCAGGTTGGCCTGTACCCTGCCCAGCTGCTGTGCTGGCCAGAGGTGTCTGGAAGGGAGCTGCACCTGAAGGCTCAGGCAGCCACAGGCCAACGCAGAAGCTGAGGCAAATTCTCTCCATTGTTATAAGTAAGGTCCAAACTGAGAAATGATGCAAGGGATGGCTTGAGGACGGAATGGCTTGGCTTGGCTTTGGGGTCATGGATTCCTCCTTAGAAATCCAATTCTGCACGAGTCTAATCATTTTCTATTTGGTCTAAAATGAGCCCATTTTCAAGATTTGTGAAGACCCTGTAAAGTATATTAACTCCGGGCAACTCTGATTACATGGTTTCTTGTTATTTTGGAGCAAACCCCGAAGCAAAAGCTGAGACTGGTACCCCTGGGTATGCAAAGCAGGTATGCACCTGGAGACGTCAGGAGTGCTGTGTTGGCACCTATATGAAGAAGACAGCGGTCTCTGCAGAAAATAGGCAATGCTTCTTGATTGTTGTCCCTTCTGAAATGGAATATATTATAGATCCTCAGCCTGAAGTCTCATCTGAAATTAGCCAGAGACTACATAAATTTACATATCTTAAAAAGAAATTTTCCTGAACCCAGGATTTTTTGCTGAGTAGTACTCCTTACATCTCCATAAATTATTCTGCCCTGAAATATACCACCTACCTGGGAGTCCTTGCAGCTTTAGCTTTAAAGTTAAAGCTTTTTTAGCTAAAATCTACCTGTCACGGACAAGAATTTAATTAACAGGGAGAGTATGAGATCTAGCCAACTAACATCAGTCACTCAGAGGCTTTCCCTTCTCAGTCCACACTCATCCCTCTCCAGCTGGACGCTTGTCCACCCGTGGGTTTTGCTCCTGCAGAAGCTCAGGAGGATCCTGACCTATCAGCCCATGCTAATTTCTGTGAAACATCCTCATCTCTGCAAGGTACACACAAAAACATATATCTTATGCCTCTTAGATACTCCTTAGCATTTTCCTTTTATTTCCACCTACTTGCTGACCTTTATTATTAACTCTAAGTGTATGGTTAGCAATCAGCTGCAGCAAAACAAAGAAACCCATTGACTTCTCTATTTACACTCTATCAGATACAAAACCCATCAGCTTCCTCAGCTTACACGAATCATTCTCCTGCAAGACCTTTTAACATCTGTGTCCCCCACGCCTGAATCAGCTGCTTCTGTTGACTTGGTGAGGACTCCCAAATGCTACAGAGAACATATGGTCAGAGCGTGCCTCTTTCTGTTATGAGACAGTGAAATTTCTCTGCAGATTTCTACAGATCGGAAGCGGGGCAGATCTCTGATATGAAGTGTTCTGAGACAAATGCTGACATTGGTGAGGCTGAGTGGAGATCTTACGGCACTGAGAGCACAGGACAGGTAGCAGGCATGTCGAGGGCTTGGCACCACACTCCTGGACTGGCTGCAAGATGTGCTAGGTACCAAGCCAGGTACCCACAGGAAACGGGTAAGTCACTAATGATGATGATAATGCTGGCATCTGAAAGTGAAGACTGAAAAACACGATCTGTTTATGATACTTCTGAGTCAAAGGCACACAGCAATGATAGAAAAAGCAGTCCCTGACGGCCCGCTGTGTGGATCCAGGGGAGTGTGCAGGATGACGGGCTGGGGGAATGATGGATGAGGGTTGAGCAAGGGCTGGGTCTGGCGGCGTGATAAACAACACTCAGTGTCAGGGCACGCGGGAGTATCAGCGTCAAGGCGTATCAAGAGATCTGTGGTCCTGCCCCAAGCAGGACGAGGTCCTGGCTGCCCCAGGGGTGCGCTCAGGCGGCATTTTCCAAAGCAAGAGATACTTTGGTAATGAGCATCTATCTCAGAGGAATGCGTGCCTCCAATTCCTTGAAGCTTTGCAGCAGGTAATGCCTGCGCTTGAGGGACACGGCGGTCACTCTTCGCTCTGCTTCAAGCAACCTCCAAGAGGCACCTGCGACGGCTCCTGTGCCGAAAGCGAGCTGCAGGCCGCGACTCACCAGGACGATAAAACAGCCGATCCTGAAGAGCAACGCCTGTGCTCTCCCTGACCCGCAGCAGACCTTATTTCTTCCTTTTGTCACCCAAACCCTTCACCCACCGGGCACGGGGGGCTGCCCCTCAGCGCTCGCCCCGCGGTGCCGGGGCACTCCCAGCCGCCGGCGCGCCGTGCTGGAGGCCACCAGAAGTTTCCAGCCGGGCAGCTCGGCCACCTCCCTCCTCCTCCCCCTCCTCCTCCTCCTCCTCCTCTTCGTCGTCGTCGTCGTCTCCGTCCCCTCCCCTTTCCCCTCCTCCGCCGGCCGGCGGCGATTTCCAGACACTTCCAGCCCCGTTCCCCCGCCCGCCCCCCGCCCCGCGGCGGATAAAGCGGCGGGGCCGCGCTCCCCGCCCGGCACTCGGCGCATGGCCCGGCCGCACCATGAGCGCCGCCGCTCACTCCCCGCTGCTCCAAACCGAGGGCGGCTCCGACCCGCTGCCCCCCGGCTGGGAGATCAAGGTGGACCCCCAGACCGGCTGGCCTTTCTTCGTGGACCACAACAGCCGCACCACCACCTGGAACGACCCCCGCCGCCGGGGGGAGGCGGCCAAGGTAGGGCGGGGGGCGGCGGGGCTGGGGCGGGGGGCGCGGGTCGGGGCCGGGCCGGGGGGTCCCCGCCGAGCGCAGGGCGGTGCGGTGAGGCCAGGAGCTGCCTTTTGTCTCTGACGCACTGCAGGCCCTTTTTTGTGCATTAAATCACCCGATACCTCGGCCCTGTAATGTTTATTTAAAGTTGGTCAAGTCCGCCCAGCATTTGTTGGTTGGTTGTTTTTTTTTTTGTTTTTTTTTTTTGGCTGCGAATAAAGCCCGAGCGGCGAAGAGCGTTTCAGAGCAACCCGATCTGGGCTCGTCAAGATTTTTATTCCTTTTTTTTTTTTCTTTTTTCTTTTGGTCTGGTTATAAATCGTCCCAGTCACTTCACTCTCTGGTTCAGTTTTGTCTGCGAGTGTGCTTGGGGAAAATCCCATCCTAGTCCAAATATGTCCATGGCTGAGGGGAGCGGGGCTGGGATCCACCAGGGCCCTCGGACACGGCTTTTTCAAGCCAAACTCCGAGTTTTCGGAAGTTAACAGCCGCTTGACCTGCGCTAGCGCCTTCCTAATGCGATGACTAGACAGAAAGTGCTGGAAACTTGAGCCGGAGGAGAAGTTGCCAGCCTGGTGGAAAACCAATTCCCGTGGGGTTCTCTCGCATTTCTCCGCGAGTAACGTCGCTTTCGCCCCGAGTGCGCCCGACTTGGCAGCCTCGCCTTAGCTCCCGCCGCCCCACAACACGGGCGGTGGCGAAGCACCGCAGCCCAGCACCCTTCGGCCGTCCTCACCACCTAAAATGTCGCCCGTCACCGCTGTCAGGACGAGGCCCTGCCGTGCCCAGGAGGATCGCTCCCCCGGGACCGCGGTGCTGGCCGAGGGCTGTGTGGAGCCCCGTCTGGCCAGGAGCCCGCAGCCGCCTCCCTCAGCTGCCAGCCGCGGCTCCGGGCCCGCTGGAAGGAGCCAGCCGCCGCCTGGACGTGGCGCGTGTGGAGCCCGAGGAGCTGGCAGCCTGCAGCCCAGCAGCAAAGGGCTTTGATCATCGTGACACGGCTCGTGGCCAGGCTAACGCTGACAGCGGCCCTTGCTTCGGTGTTTTGGGCGAGGAGAACCTTGAGGCTGCTTGGTGTGGGGGGAGAAGCGCTGCCTGGGCTGCCATTTTAAAAATAAGCCTCCCCCCAAAACGTATTGTGTGTCAAACATCTCACATACAGCCTTTGGAAGACACCCGGTAACTTCAAAACGTGTCTTCAACATAACTATTACAACTTGATTTTTTTTTCCCCTGTAGCCATGTATAAAACACGAGGATCAAAGCACTAAAGAAATAAAAGAACGTAATATTTGTTAAAACACTAATTGCCCATTTTATGAGTGCAGACTTAAAAGAAATGAAGGGGCTGTGGTTTTCTAGCATCCTGCAGCTAAAGCCAGGTAACTTGGTGCAGCTGCATTCACAAAGTGCTCTTTGAAATTGAGGAATTGAGTCGTAATTGACGAAACATATCCCTTATCCCATTTTCATCTGAATTATGAACTACATAATTCTAGTAATAATGCAAAAATCTTAGAAAAACTTAACTTGATAATGTGAGTAGTGAGACTGGCATAAGGAAAAGTGCTTTAACTCCTTTTTGGAGCTGCTGTCTTCGTGGTGTAATGAGGTACCTACTAACACTGGCTGTTACGGCAATAAAAATAATAAATAGCATGTTTTTCATAACCATAAAGCATACTTGAGCAGAAAAGCACGCTATTTACTCAAAGGCTTTTGTTATGGAAATACCACTTGAAACTAACCCATTTAGGAGAAAAGTCACTTTTAAGCTGCATTTGATAATTGTATGAAAACAGGATTTGAAGTGCTCTAATGGATCAGTGCTCTTTTTGAGTGGGTGCCTGAAACAAAACAAATTTTCAGCCCTATCTGCTGCAAAATCTGTGGTAATGAAAAGCGCCTCCTCTCCTGCCAACCTCCAAGGGTTGTTACAGAGAAAGTTGCACCTGCTTTTGAACTGGTTTTGTGGAATACATTTTTTTTTCCAAACAGCAAAATCTATTATTGCTCACTATAAGCAGAAACTTGTATGCTTTGGGACTGTTCAGAGGGAGGGAAATGCTTCCAGAGGTGGTAATAGAAAATTGTTGCAACTTGTGGTGATAGAAGTAGTGGGTAATGGTGGTGTGGTAAGGCCGTTTGTTACAGCCTAGAGTTAAGAGCGTCTGCTTGAATTAATGAATGGCCTCTGAAATCTTTCGTTCCTCGCAGTACCAGTTTATTTCATGAGTAGGGATACTAAGCAAAAGAGTCTCAGAATCAGACCCACAGGAAGTACTTCTCTTCCTAAATAATATTTTCTTAGCTGAACGGTGCCAAAGAAGACAGATTAGCCAGTGACTCTGAATTTCCCATCCAGTGGTGGTTTTTAAAAGCATTTGATTCTTTTTTTACCTGAACAAGGATAAAATTACAGATGTAGGCACAAAGTATTACTATCCTTCTCAGTTTCCTAATTCTTAGTCTACTTTAAATGAGAATTTAAGGGGTTTAAAAGTGATCAGAGAATTGCAAAAGCTGACTTGATGTGTCAGACCGTGTCTTTTCAAGGATGATGGTGCAGAGACAAAACTGGTACTGACTCTGATGCATTGATTTCATTAGTGAAACAAGTGTGGTTTTGATCCCCTTTATGATGGTCCTTAAACCTTTACAACCTGTTTCTCCTTGCTCTCTCTGCTGAATAGTCATTCCCTTTTTAAGGAGACCTAGGTACAGAAATGAGCTGTCACCCTGCAGGTGGGCAATGAATGGAGCACGGGTCTAAAGCTAACTGAGCTTTTTTTAGCTGAGTGATCCAGCGGAGGCAGCATTAATAACAGTGCTATCTTCAACAAATCATTGATCTTGGTCTCCTTACTTACTCTAGGTTTAACGTGTGTAACTATGCTGACTGCAGTAACTGTACCAGATAAATAATCGGGTAAAACAAGAAATGGCTCTCTTAGAATTTTAACCCATGACAGAGCCATTTTAAATGGAGCTGGATCTTAACTTTACATTTAAGTATGTAGCTTTCATACATCATTGAGATTCAGGTGGCTTTCTTTCATTTTTCTTGTCCAGTTTGGCCTCTTATTTACCCACACAAAGGTTGTATGTCCTTCTTGTGCACATTTATCCCAGCTATTTGTATGAAATCACTGCAGTATCAGGCTGGACTAGGGAGGCCTTACTGAGAAAGAATAGAAAATCTCTTACTGTACTCCAGTGAGAAATAAGCCATGACTTTGCAGATGACTGCAAAACATTTACTATCCAAACTTCTTGGTAGACTAATGATTTTCTTTCAAGTGTCTAATTAGTTAATAGCAAGTCATCTTAAAGGTACAATCAATATCACGAAGTGCGTGTATATGCTTATTTCTTTTACTAGCAGCGTCACTGTTTCTCCTATAACTTATTTGCTAGGATTATTGATTTTTGTATGTTTGTCTGTTTTTCCTGTGCTAACTTACACTGACCTACAGCAGCATACTTTCCTTGAGGCTGTCTCATGTTAAATTGTTTACCTGGTGTTCCCCAAAGTGTTGATCAAAGGAGACTATGTTTTAAGAAGAAAACATAGCAAGGCTTGTATAAATATGTATTGATGCCCGTTCCGTATGGTGTTCCCACATGCAGTAAACCCAATGGGAAATGCTGTGACTAAAAATAGACCAAAGGAATTGACTGTGCTGAGCTTCACTGAAGGCACTGATGGTGATCGATAGCTCGCTAACGCCGTAGGTTTGAGCCTGGCTGGCTGGAAGAGCCTTTATGTCTGGGAACAGTCATAAAAGCGGTATATTTATTGGCTGCAAGTGGCGCATCGACCTAAACAAAGCGGGGGAAAGGCATCTTAATCTATTACTGATGGATGCTGTAGTGTTCATGGAACAGCTCGCTGTGGCTCAGTTCCTGTCCTTACCCTTGCTGTTAATTCATGACTGTTGCATCTCTTTTCTCTGCTTCCCCAAATAAGTCTTAAGTCACTCGATTCCCATCTCTTTAGCAGTGAACTTATTTTTGAGTGCTGACTTCTCATGTTCAACTTGACTAAAAAATTCTTGGTAGACCAAATTAGAAATTGCATTGAAATTTCAGTAGAGCCTCTCTGAACCTCTGCATCTTTTGCAGTGGTTCACATCAGTGGAAAGGAATGTCAGAAAAAATAATGTTTTAACTCCGTTTTACCTGCAGTGTCTTTTTTTTTTTTTGTATATTACTTATGCTGATACGCACTCTGTTACAGTCAGGTTTACAGTTCACCCCTTCCTTAATAAATTAGTTACCAGGTTAGAAATGTATATATAAAATGTACGATATAGAGAACTTGGATAATTACCAGTAGGAGACTTCTGGAGGGTTGTGTGCTGGCTTTGTCCAGGCTCCCTGAAGCTGCTTTATGTACCTATTTTAAACCTGACTTGATAGAACATGGTAAACAGGGAAATAACTTATGGAGATAACAATTAAATGAAAATGAGGGGTAGGTCAGATCAGAAATAAGGAAAAGGAACTGAAATTAAACTAGAAATAACGTGGCAGTGTTTGGGCTACCATGCAAGAGGAAAAGTAGGAAAGACCTTAATTCTCGGTTCTGCTTGAGTCCCAACACGGCATGCCTTTTATCTGAAGGAGAAAGGAAGAGTTCTTGTGCCAGCTTTCTTAGCTAGGAATCGTTTTTAACACCTATAACGTATACACAGGCATGACTTTTCCATAACCACATGGCAAAAATAGAATTGTTCGCACTTGAACCATGATAAGGCAGATAACAATCCAATATGCTCTGGGGTATACAGACAGGATCACTCTCTAGGTAAGCGCTGTCTCCACCTCTTTCTGTGGCAGATATGCCTCTCATTGTGCCAAGCTAAGTAGAAATCTTTAACAGAAGAAACGGCTTGTTCACAAATTACGCTACTTAATTACAGATGAAAAATGTATCTTCAAATATTTTGCAGAAGCTGTTTTAAACCTTTTTATCTCCTTGGTTTTAGAAGCAGGAAAATGAGACGCAGGGTGGTGAAGCAACCTGCTGACATCACCCAGTAGGTCAGGTAGCACAGAAACATATTTTTATGGCTGATGGCAAAGCCTTATTTGATAAATAGGGTGCAGCGCAGCAAGTGCTTTTATAGTGTTGGAAAATTGCTGCTCAAGGAAGTGAAGCCTGAAAACTGCTGGGTGCCACATGACATCCAGATGAAAATGTAGACCCTCACTATATAACCTATGGAACTCACGGCTGACTTTTCAGCTAACAACTTACTCTTTTTTTTATGGGGGCACTGTTTTGCTGCTTCTTGAGGCTTATCCTTCCTTCTGTGTTCCGAACTCTGGCTCACAGCTGACAGCAGGAAAGCGATAGCTTGGCCACCTGCTCCTTAGGTAAGCAGGCAGTGAGCAGAAATTGGGAAACAGGCAACGTCATGCATGTGGGCCTGGACAAGGACTTGTCTGCTGGCCCTTCAGAGGGCTTTCCCTCAAACCTGTGCATGGAAGCCGTCAGGATGGGTGACACCAGTTGTCCGAGAGCTCAGTGCTCCTGCCATCTCGGGACGTGTTTGGGTTGGCCCCTGTGCGTGGGCCAGCTTCCACTCGCAGGCATGAAGGTGAAACATCTTCCTGCCACACCAAGATGGCATTGCAGCCTGAGGAAGAGTCATCTTTGTGATCAAAAAAGAGCAGTTGCAGTTCCTGAAACAAGATAGATCTCGCTCAAAGATGGCCAACAGGTTTGCTCCAGTAAGGCTGTCGGCTCCGAAAAGCTTAGGTTTAGATTTCTCCTTCGATTTTTGCTAGTAATTGTTTGCTTCTAATGATGACATTGTGTCCCATCAGTTAGATCATGCATTAATGTACTACCTGTGTAATACAACACGATAATTACAAGAGAGAACAAAAGGCCTATTTGCCTACACAGGTGTATGTTGTGAAATAAAAGGCAGCATTCAGCAAATAAAACATCAAAAGCAGCTCAGTGTATAAATAAGTTTCATGATGTGACTGACACGAAGGTCTACTGAGACAGCTCATGAGGCTAAGCTTATTCATGGTTTCCTTCAGTCATTAGCTAATGATATCTTGCTGAAATGCCTGTGTGCTCAGTGTATTTATTTGAGCACAAATTGTGAGTAAAAGAATGAGAATGCAAAAGCGTTTGGTGCCTGAAACAGCAGCGGGAAGTTACAGGTCAGCGCCGAGAGCAAATCGCTCTCCACCGTGCCACGTGGGTAATTCCCCAAGAAGTACTAATGAGAGGAAACTTGGTTGTTGTATTTCAGTCACTTACTTTAGTTACTTGTTCTGTTCCGAAGGAACATGATAGTACTACTCCTTGCTTTCTGAAAATACAGGATCTGGGCTTAAAATCACACAGGCTGTGTGCTGTCAAGTCAGAATTTGTCAGCATTTTCTCAGTCACTGGAGCAACCAGGGTACTTTTATTTGCTTGATACTCTTTAAAGCATCAGCTTAAAAGTTCAGAACCATACTGAAGTCAAGAGACCTGCTTGCATACAGAAAGACACTTTATCACTTGGTAATGTTCGTAAAACTCGTGCTCCTTTGCTGGATAATATTTACGAAACAAGTATAACTTAAATATTTGTACTTTTGCTCTCCATCAGGTATGGAGATGCTGTATATATGGTTTGGAAAACTGGATTTACTGTACTGCAGATAATATCTGTACAGTTTAAGAAAAATGCTACTGTGTGACGGTAGCAAAATCACTTAACTTCTCTTTCTGTAGGACATTCTGGTGTAAGAGGAATTAAAAATGTATTTTACCAGCAGTTTCAAAAGGGAGATTCCAAGCGTGATACAACCTTTCAAGTAACCTGGTTTGTGTGCAGAATATTGACGAGCTTCCTGACGTTGGCACAGCCACCTGGATGACTTCATGGCGGTTTGCTAGCATAAGCAGAGAGGGACGCTGCAGGTTTCTGTGATTCTGTAATAACATTTGGTCAGTCCTTGGAGCACGTCGGGCATTAGGTCACTGTCCGTCCGGATGGACAGTACAGCTGTGCAGGGAGCTTGGTGGCAAGGTTATCTCTCCTGTGCTTTTCCCCAGTGGCACAGTGTCAGAGCTCGCTTAATCTGTGAGTGAGTTTGAGGATTTTAGCGTCGCTCCTGGCTGTGCCCTTCCCATGGGAAGCCAAGTGTAGGATGTGGGGGTATGAAGCGTTTTTTCCAGTTGCACAACTCGTGCTGGCTGCACCTCCCCGTGCTGTGGTGATGACCTCAGGACAGAAGCGCCTGTCCCCTTCCCAAGAGGTAGGATCGCTCCCGAGCTCATCTTCTCCATGCCTTGGCCTGTGTGGAGCAGCTCCCGCAATGGCGCGGTGCAGCTGAGTTTCTGGGGCTCTCTGAGCTACCTGAGGCGTAGGCTGGGGCTGGTTAAAATTTCTGAGCTTCCTGGGGGAGTTTTTGGCAATTCTGTGCTCCCTCCTTTTTGGGGGATTCTGTCTCTTAAATATGAAGAGAGCTTGTGATCACTGTGGGGTCTTGTGATCACTGTAGGGTTCTGCTGGTTATGGGGACCTTCCTCAATACGCTGTTGCTTATAATTACTCCATTTCGTTGTAAAAAGTACTCCTTGTTTCCTTGGGTGAGGGGAAGAGGAATTTTCTTAATGCAGTAACAGAAGTTGTGTTCTTCCTGGTTGTGTTTCACCAGGAAGGATGGTGGACTAAGACTTCTAAAGCAAAAATAAATAGATTTCAACCGGTAATATCTTTTATGGTGATTTGTATTTGGTTTTGCTCCTCGACTGTTTCAGATAATGTGCTTGTGAACTTAGCAAGCAAAAGCCATCTTTGTGAGAGGGCAAGTAGAAACCAAAAATGGAAGCTTTTGCTCTGAGCTGGCTGTGCTGTGAAATTTGGGAATTGAAGCATTCAGAGGGGATCCACAAACACCTCGTCCCCAGCGCTGCAAGGAGAGTTCTCCAGGGCCTGGTCCCGCTCCCTCACGCTGTGCCCAGACACACCCGAGTTTCTCCTGAGCTCTTCCCCAACCTGTTTGTCAGGGTTGGAAAGTGGCTCTCCTGCACAAAACAACTTTATTCCTTATTTTTTGGAGGGGCTGAAAGCATATGTGGGCATATCGGGAGCTGTGTGCTTGTGCCGTTGTGCTGGCTTGTCATTAAGAGTGAGCCTGACTCTCTTGGAGCCCCCTCAGCCGCCTGCTCCAAGGCCTCGTCAGCCCCGTCCCCACATCCCAGCGCTGTTCCCCGTGCAGGGCGTTTCACCACACGCCAGTTCTGTGTGCTCATGGATGTGTGAAACCAGGGGGAGAAAGGGAACAGGAAAGGAGGAGGAATGTGGAGAATGTGGCGATACGAACTGGCTAACAGCAGCAGCCGTTTATGGAGTTAAGCATTAATTACGTGCTGAGGAGAACAGCGTGGATCGGGGAGAGGAGCGGTGAGGAGAGCGCCTTCCCCCTGTCCGATCTGCCTGCCGCAGCGCTACGGTGCTGGGAGACAGGGCAAAGCTGTGTTTGTTCACGAATTATGGACTGCTCCCATCTGACTACTGCTAAGTGACAGAAAACCCCTCAAATACAGGGGAGGAAAAGCCTGGAACCAGCTCTGCTGTAAGAATAAATGAGGAATTACAAGGGTATAGTTGACGCTGTGGCTCTTAAAGAGGGGGCAGTGAAACTTGCCAAAAAATTTGCTTCAGACATAAACTGAACAGTTTCAAAAAGCAGTCCAACCTGATTTTTCGTCAGTTTTAGGCCACTTGCTTTTTTTTTTTTCACCCGCTCTGGAGCTGCAGAGGCAGACCCGTCAGGTTGCTGCGATGGTTCAAAGCAAGGGCAGCCTGAAGGGGCTGGAAACGGAGATAAGGGGGGGCCAGGCTCCTAGGAGGAGTCTCGTGGAGGCCGGGACAGTGATACACCGAGAGTGCTGAAGCCTTGACAGGGATTTATGGCTTAGCACAGCTCGAGGAGACCGAAGGGCTCGTCTCCAAACGGAGCAGCTCAAAACGCCGCAAACCCATCTCTTGTTAGGGCACGGGCGGGTGTTGCTGCGGGGTCTGGCAGTGCTCGGCGTGAGCACATCCCCTTTTTGTAGCAGCTAGGGGCTTCGCCGGTCCAGCAGAACGGGCGATCAGTCATCGGGGTCCCGAGGCCCCCAGACCGTCGGCTCTCGGCGGGCGCAGGCAGCTTCCCGGCAGAGTGAACTGAAAATGAGTCATCTGCCGCGGTGCCGCGCTGGGCATGAGATCATCCCGTGCTGGGGCTGGAAACGCCAACCGCCTCGCTTCTCCCGGCGAACTTTCTAGGCCTGCCTCTCCTCCGTGCCTTCTCCAGGGCTTTTCCTTTGCTCGTGGAGGGGTTTTAATCAACCAAAGGGAGTGCTTGTGGCTTTAAACTTCTTCCTTTCTGTACTTGTTGTCTTTATTTTATTGACTTATGTAAATAATGGCATTTATTCTCTTCTTCACTGCTTACAGAATTTGTCAGAAATCCCTTTTAAAGGGACAGTGTCAAAGAGGAGGAATAGTCAAAATCCTACTGTTAAAGTAGTTCTTAATGAATCAGTATACTAATGTGTACAGAAGCTGCATAAATGAAATATTTTTGCTGTTTAAACACCTCTTTAAAAATAGGGTTTCTAACACTTGCGCCATATGTCCCCTTATTAAATTCTCCTCTTACTGAATAATGACATTACCCTCTGAATGACAGAGGTGCTT
Organism: Cygnus olor; assembly: GCF_009769625.2. Classification (NCBI taxonomy): domain Eukaryota; kingdom Metazoa; phylum Chordata; class Aves; order Anseriformes; family Anatidae; genus Cygnus; species Cygnus olor. The sequence goes on from NC_049175.1 coordinate 32,236,144, forward strand.
GTTACATGATCTGACTTAGAGATACATCTGGAACTTGGCCCTAGCGGGGCCTCAAAATAGAATGACCGGAGCAGGAAGAACTTACTAGAGGACTTGTGAGGGATCTTGGTACAAACCACTTCCACCCTTGCCAGGGCTTTGACATTGTCCAGCGAGCGTACTTGGGCAACACAGGGACTTATTTTATGTTGCTTTCCAGCATTTTCTTCCTTATTATGCTATCCCGCCTTCCCCTCTCCTTTATTACTGAAGTAGATCCTCTCTTAGCTGCAAGTGAATGTAGTCCTCTGAATGAGGCCATACCAACAGATATTGCTCTTCTGATAAGATTAGGCTTCCTTGGAAGTTTCTTTCCGGTCTTATCTGTAGCACGGGGTGGATTTGGAGAGATGCTATAAGGAAACAGCTCTGGTGTCCCACAAGCACCTACGTAAATGAGCATGGCACCACTGAAGCGGCCGGGCTGGTGGCTGTATGCAGGCAGGGCATGGTGAAGAAGAAACCTGCTGTAAGGTGGCAGGGCTTCTAAAGCCTGAGCTGGTGCTGCCAGGAGTGGGGGAGAACAACCCATTGCTGAGCAGGCTGCTCAGCTTTCTGTCATGCCTGCAGATCTGCCAGCACCTGCAGAAAGTGCTGGGATGGGCCCGAGAGAGACCGAACTTCTCGTCCCGAGCTGTGCTTTTAGGGCAGACCTCTAGGGCTGCTTTATCTTACGTGATGTATCGAGCTGAGCTACCAGTGAATGCTATGTGATGTTTTTAACTTCCAGGATGGCCAGTCGTCGGCAAACGGTCCGTCTCGCGATAGTCCCAAGCAGCTGCCAGCACGAGAAGGCCATGTGGTGTACCCCAAGCTCCGGGCTGGCTACATCCCCATCCCGGTCATCCACGAGGGCATCGACGGCAGGCAGCAGCACCCCTGCTTCTCCGCTCAGCAGCCTGGCGCGCAGCGATTCAAGACAGAGGCTGTGCCCACCGCGGCGCAGGCGCAGACACCGCTAAGGGGGGCCTACGCCGGCCCCGAGTCCCCTCCAAGGGGACCGGCCGAGGCTTCTCAGGCAGATAAACAATGTGGACAGACAACGGCAGCTGCAGCAGCCCAAGCTCCGGCCACACACGGACCTGAGGTAACTTGTCAGTACTGCTAGGGTGTGTTTGCAGAGGTCTTTGCAGCATGTATGACCTGAATGTCACACGGGTAGTTTATCCCTCAGAAAGCCAAACCTGCCACAGGATTACATTTTCCCAATACTTCCCGGGTATTAAAATGCAAAAGTGCAGAGTCATTTCAGCATAAGGATTCAACATTTTTCTGGCATCGCCAGCTTTTGTTCTCAAGTGATTTCTGCAGAAACAAGTGTATGTAAATGGCCTCTGAGTGGTGCAGGTCCTCCTACAGCAGATGAGGATTGTTTTACAGCTTATACCGGTTACCCCGCACTGGGAACACAGGCAAGTCTCTTGTGCTCTGCACAGTGAGGAACTGTGAGGTGAACTGAGTGAGAGACACAAATACAAGTGTCAGTTAACTAACAGTCAGGGCCGCTTCAGAATTTGCACTGTTCTGCTTTCCAGCTTAGTGCTCCAGCTTTATTAAGTGTGTAGACTTACATACAGCTCTAAAAGTGAATGGTGAAATACTTCTGTCCTTCAGTTGTATGTTAAAATGCTTTCAAACCACGAACTCCTTTAAAAAGAGTCACCCTGCTTGCTTTGCATTTCAGAAGGTAGGATTTTGGTTTGCCTGTTCTCTCTAATTAGCAGAATCGGGATTCATGTAACATACTGAAATATTCGCTTTTCTTCTATTCAAAGTAAGATGAGCAGAAAGTTCAGCCTTTATCAATCTGAAAACATATCCTCAATTCGGCATGTCAGCAGTGGCAGATTTTCCTCTAAAACCTGTTTTGAGTCTGAACAACATAATTAAAATTCTGCTAGCAGTTTCCCCAGCAGTCTCAGCTATCGACGCTTTGCCCATGCAGTACCAGGACAAGAGGCTCAGTTTTTCCTTCTCTCAACACCATACAGCTGAGACTGTGCTTTGTGTTACAAGCAGAATTACTTCGGGAACAACCTGTCTGCTGTGCCTTGTGTGCTCAGACAACTGCTGAGGAGCAGAGAACTCGCTGTTACAAAGTTTAGGTGGCATGGGCACTAACTGAGCAGAGCCTGTGACCTTGTTCTTAAATCCCACATCGATAAGGCTGCCAGTCGTGCCAGTGATACGTACAACAATAAAAAGCAGCATTTATTTATTTAAGGTTCCTGCATCGTAGGCAGCACCAAAAGAGGTCTTGTTCCCCATCCTCTCCTGCCTTGCCTGCCCTTTTCTCGCTTCCAGCTGCGTTGTCCTGTGCTCTCCTCTGTGCCACCTCCAGTCTTACCTGGCCTTTCACTGAGCCGTGTAACAAACACGTCAGGAAATAATCTTTTTTTCCTCATTCTTCACGACTTAAAGTGGTCAGAGAATAGTCTGATAGCTGCTGGAGTTGGTGCAAAGTAGGTGATGGACTGGCATAGCAGGAGGAGGGAGAGAGCTGTGAGCAAACGAACTGCCTTTCCCCAGATTCTGTAGACCCATAACCTGAAACACGCTAGCAGATGAATTCTGCAGCATCTCCAGTGCTTGCTCCTGCTAGCAGCAGGTCTAAGCTAGCACAGCTATCATCGCTGGTACCAAGGGGAAGGTCTTACGGCGGGGAGAAAGGGAGCATTAGCCACATGCGCATTGCCAAAGCCTGCTAGCAAAGCACATGCTTAAAAAATAAATAAATCTGTTAGCGTGATCAGGATCAGAAGTGTAAACTTTGTGTGCCTCTATTAGTGGTTTGTTTTTGTCTGCAGCGTATAATTTGTTTGCTTAACTTCAGTTTGCCTCAAATTTAACAGGTTTAGACAGGAACAGCCATGTAAAAGCAGCAAACATTCTGACTGAGCATCCACTCCCTGCTTATTCGAGGGCTGGGAATGCTGTAGCTCAGGTTTCTACTTGTTATAATGATGCTCTCTCACAACTGTGGTTTGTTTAGCGAGGCAAAGAAAGAGACCAAGGAAGTGGATCCTTTGCATGCCGGAAACACTAGTTCAGATTCCATGACCATCTCCCTCTCGCTTTGGAAATGAAAAGTACTACAAGCCAAAATGGTTAAAACTTAATAATGGATTTTGTTTTCATGGCAGCCTCAGTCTCCTGGAGCTCCTGATTCTCCAACGGTTTCCTCTCAGTCGTCTGGCAGATCCAACGCAGGAAGCCATCAGCTTCCTCGTGGTTATATTTCAATTCCTGTGATCCACGAAAATATCCAAAGGCAACCATCGCAAGTCTACCATCAGGCCCAGAAGACACACTACCCTGCCCAGCAGAGTGAATACCAAGCCCACCAACCAGTGTTTCACAAAATTCAACCAGATGACAGGGAGCCTAAGACAACACGAGCGCAGTCTCCATTCAGAGTGTCTCAGAGAGGTTCATCAAGCCGTGAAAGTTCTCCTGCCAGAGTTACCACCCAGATACAGTCCCCAGCTCCCATCAGAGTACAGACAGTTGTAGACAGACCCCAGGTATGTAGAGTGGGGAAGGTTCTCACCTGCCACTTACCTCGGTTAGCCACACTGGGCTCGAGCTGAAAAATTGGCTTATGCCAACAGGTACATGAAGGCATAGAAAGCATTCTCTGTTTCTTAAACACACAGAGATCCTGAGATAAAGTTGGCAGCAAGCTGCCTTTCAACCTATCAGGATTCTGAAGCCTGATCACTGAAATATGTTAAGCAAATCACTTCTAACACAATTTGTTTTTCTTCTTGTCAGAGTATAATTTGGTGTAATTATTCTGAGGTCATTGATACCGCATTATGTTTGCGAAAGCAAATCAGGTCCATGAGATTTGTGGCAACTATGTAAATACACCTCATTACTGTCTCAGAACCACTGAGGAGAGCATCAGATACAGAGTAATTTTCTTATGGAGAAAGAGGATCATCAAAATCTAGTCTTGAAGCTTTTTATTCTCCCTGCATGAGGCATCCTCTTGCTCATACAAAAATATCCTGGAACAATTTTCTAACTTCCTCAGAGCAGACAAGTCCTACCTTTTGTAATGACTCTTTAAATAATTTAGGACTAGGCTCGTATTTGATGGCTCTGTGTGTATGCTATCCTGGCATTTCAATACCTCAAACAAACCTTCGCCTGTCTAATGAACTAATAAATTTCACAGTGAGTATGACTGCCCTTCCTCTTCCCTAGTTCTGCCACTAAGTGCCGATATCTAGCATCCCGTATTGCATGTAATAACGCTTGGGGTACTCAATTCAGAGGTTATAAAAACGGATATTTAGATTTTAAGTGCTAGTTGTTTTATTTTGTTGAAACTGACGTTACAGGACTCCTGTAGGCTGTTCAGCTTTCCCCAAATGTATACCAAGAGTACTTCATACTCAAAACAAACAAACAAAAAAAATTAGACTGTTTGAGACAAACTACACACATCTCCTATTTTAGGAATATTCTATTTGTAAATAGTCTCCATAACAGGAGGGAAGGACTAAATCTTGATTCAAATTGTAAATACAGATAACTTTCTGAGAAGGACAAGCTGTAAATCTCCTTTTCTGGAATAATGCTTGATGCTAGTTGTCAAGCGTCAAGAATTCTTCAACACAAAATTACCTTTTGCTAGGAATTTGACAAGTGAGTGTACAACACCCAACAATTCTCATTTCCTCCCTTCAGAGACTTCACATGGAAAATGACAGGAGTGGAATTAGTTTAGGATTTTTGAAAATTGGGTGTTAGGACAAAACAGTAAAAACTTCATTAGCAGCACATAAGTTAAAATGTTAGTTTATTTATAGGGTTGAGAATTTAAGCTCCCTAACTGAATTATATGTTTAATAGGTAAATAGTAACACTGTCAGTGTGGGCCATTTATTTATCTGGCTTAAATATAAATGTAGGTATTTTACTTCAGCTATCTAAATCCACGAGAGAGAGATCTACTACCTTTCCAAAAAAACCTTATATGTGCATGAATAATGAAGGGGGTGGCAGATCAAGGAAAACACACATCTCATGAATTCCAGTTTTCCAATAAGATTTCAAAATTCCTATCAGTTTTAAGAGATTTCTAATTTGATGACTGACTGTTACATCTGTAATGATCCCAAGGATTGTCTCTAGTAGCTATGGTGTAATAAGATTTGCATGCAGAAGTTACTTTGTCAATACTCTAAAGATAAAATCAGCAAAAACAAGCATTAGCAAAAAAATTAATACCTTAAACAGGAATGGGATGAGAGTAGCCCAAAAGATGATTAAAACCCAGCAAAGTACTGCCAGCTTTTCAAGAAATACTAGCTCTTAGTTGCTGACACACTAAGGATGAAATGTTGATGCTGAAGTCAGCTGCAGAAATCCTCCTGACTTCAGTCAGGCTGGGACTTTGCTGTAATGCCCTATCTTACAAAACTGCTTGTAGGGCTAATTTTAATGAGTTGGTGGGTCAAAATTTAATGTTTTTGGTATTAGTACTCGCTGTAATAGCTTAAAAACAGTAACTGTGTGAACTCTTCAGCACAGGGCTTTTTGTGTTTAAGAACACTGAAATACAGCAACAAACGGGGAAGAATAATCATTTGGAGTATGCTGAAATTGCCTTTCTGGAAGTACTGAAAATGGGTTGTTATTTCAAATTTGGTTTAAATTCATCACCAGGCTTGAGGGAAAGTAACTAAAATTCACTGCTAATTGAGGATAGCAAGAGGAGTGTGGAACAAGACTCCTGTTGGGCTCAAAGGCCACGTGGCTCCGTTTAAGTCCCGACAGTTTGGACTGCACTTTATGGAGCAGAAGGGGAGGCTCACGGCTTGCTTATACTTGCCACAGCTGAGGGTTGGACGGGCAAAGCTGTAGATTGTAACAGAAAGAGGACAAGGGGAAACTTTCCTCTCTCTGTTCCTTCTGCTCGTTCTTATTTCCTAGCTTTTTCACTCGCCTTGTTCTTACTCTGCCATTGCAAAGTGATAGGAGCCAAGACCACTCTAAGAGTTAAGGGAACGGGGAAGAGGAGCTTGGGAGCACCATTGCCTAATGCTTGGCAACAACCTATAATGAATGCATTTTCCATGTTTAAGTGCTGAGGCCTTTATTTTTCTTAAGAGCACCTGGTGGCTGTTACAGGTATTCCAATTTGAAACAGTTTGGCCTGGATTTCAGAAGAAAAGGTACTGGTATCTTCTGACAATTCAGGTGTTTTTCTAGGAGATTTCAAATGAGGTACCCACAGTTAGGAATCTTTCCTAAAAAATAAAAATAAAATAAAAATAAAAAAATCTTTGACTAATCTTTGGCTTTTTGTCAATTTTGTTACTTTTTAAACAGAGTAGGCAACATGGTTTATTTTGTTTCAACACAATTTTGTCTTCCTCACCAGGTTTCTCAGCAGCAAGCCCCACCTCAAGAGCTACCAAGACCATCTCCACCACCTGAAATCAAAATGGAAACCAAGGCAGTCCCACCACCCGAACCCGAGGTGCCTTCATCATATATCCCAATTCAGGTCACCCACCAAGAACCAGATTCTAAAGTACCACCCCAGAAGCCTCCAGTTGTGGCAGAGAAAGCTGATAAAAAGGTTCCCTGCCCAGCTAAGGTTGTTCTCCCCCAGGAAAGGCCTGCTCCTGAAGAAGCTGCACCACCGAAGACAATGGAAACAGGAGAACCTCAAAAGCATCCTGGTGTTTTGAAAGTGGAGGCAATTCTGGAGAAAGTACAAATGCTTGAGCAGGCAGTCGACTCCTTTGAAGGCAAGAAAACTGACAAAAAGTACTTGATGATTGAAGAGTATTTGACCAAAGAGTTGCTAGCCCTAGACTCAGTGGACCCCGAGGGTCGTGCGGATGTGCGCCAGGCCAGGAGAGATGGTGTAAGGAAGGTCCAGAACATTTTGGAAAGACTTGAACAGAAAGCAGAAGATGTCCCAGAACCAGTTCAAATTGATGGACTTCAACCTACCTTGCCAGAGCCTAAGCCACCACAGGAAATCATGGAGATTGAACCTGTGGTAGTCAAGAGCAAGGGAGATACCAGTAATAAAGATGGTAAAGAGCAAACCGAAATGGAAAGGCATCCGCCCGAGACAAAGGAAGAAGTGTTTACCAATCTGGCCACCACGACAAACACACCTAATAATCCAACCGAACCCTAGTCACCTGCTGAAATTAAAAAAATCTCTCAAGACTTTATAACTTAAAGTGTGTTTAAGTGAATTTTAAGTTGCATGCATTTCCAGAGCTCTTTTCAACTGGTTTTTAATCAACATAGCAGCTTGGGACACAGTAAACACTTTGTGGGGGAAGGAGGGAGTTAGAAAGAAATGCATTTATCCTTTATTCTTACACTATGTAAAAGACATGTCTCAAAAATAAACCCTGTAAATTACTCTTTTAGGTCAGCTGAGTTGGGGGGGAGGAGGGGAACAAAAAAAGGAATGACTTCAGGGTTAATATTGATGCATGTTGGTTAGGGTGTATTCTTCTGCAGGTGATTTTTGTAAAATCAGTGGCCTGCATTGTCAGAATACCAGTCCTTCTATAAGTGTAGCCACTCTAACAGTAACGTTTTTATTTTTAATGTTCACAGTTGGGCACTTTAATGATGGATAGAAAGTGTGTAAGAAGCTGTAGGGATATTTATGTGTGCAGGACTTCAATGCTATATTTTAAGAGGGAAATAAAATACTATAGAAGCCTAATTTAGTCTTGTGATTTTATGAGCTGGAAATGTAAGAGCAGCAATCGGTTTCAAATACTCTTCTAAACATACATATTTCTTCTGGTACACCATTGCAGCTGAAGTTTGACAGCTGCTTTCTCATCAAGACCAAAATATGCCTTTTTCCATTCGCTTGCTTCCTTTTAATTTCATTGTTATATCACATATATGGATCGAGGAAAGAATTTGGCTTAGGTTTTTTTTTTTTTTAAATCTCATGTTCCTGGGAATCGGAAGTCAACAGAAATTTGCTGGTGCCTTACAGAAAAATTAGAACATCTTAATTTGTTCTGCAAACTCATTAGCCTCTTAGTAACAGCTACTGCTGAATTTGCAGCCAAACACAGTTTGTTTTGCAGAGCACTTTGAACACTGTGTATTAATTTCCAGCTAGAGACACTTTGTATTCATAGTACAATTAAGAAGTAATACTCTCATTTCACAAACAGTTGAAGCATTACGTTGGGGTTGGTCTAAGTGATGAGCAAGATACAGTTAAGCAAGGAATATAAAACGTACTTCGGCTTACATTCATGTAAAATGAAAGCAGCAGACTCAGACCAGTGTGGAATGATTGCAAACGAGAAAGGAGCCTTAACCGAACTCCAGAAATTACTCTGGGCTTTCATTTGTAAAACGAACAAATCTTTTTTTACATGATAGCTCATGTTTTCAGCAGATGAGGATCATACTCTGAATCATGGGATTAGGTTGGAAATTAGGTTTAAACCCATCTGAAAAGCTGGTTTTAAGAGGCAGGAGTGGTAATTTAAAATTGTTGCTCTTTATCAGAAGAATATGGAATTAAATTGTAATACAATCAATGTTTTTAAATAACAAATGCTCTGTGGACTGTCTGCTTAGTTGTAGGTAGAAGGTTGATGCTTCTTTTAGTTTCATTTTGATAGTCAACAACACCATGTAAAAATACACAATGTCTTGTAACCGTTTGGCTACCCTAGCTTCTGGAGCAGCATTGTAGGCATTCCAGCAGAAGAGGTGTGAAAGTTCATCCGCCTGCATAATTCTTGTATGAACTCACTGCAGTGACACATTCCTCCAGCAGGATTGCATTTCAGCTGAGGACACACGGCTCTGACATCATGTAACAAAAATACTTAAATAGAAGAAAATCAGCTGTAGGTTCTCCCGCCGAAGCTCCAAGCAAGGCCTGGGGGAGGCACAAGGCTGCGTGAGGCTGCATTTCCTTCTGGTTTCCTTTAGTAGCCCACTGAGGTAATGCAGATCAAACCCACCTCGTTAGCTGAGATGGCAATGTACAAATTCAGATTGCAGTCATAAAAACATACTATTTACAGGAAGTTAAACAGGTGCTATCCTTTTAAAAGATGTATGTCATCTGCTGCTAATGGCGCCTGATTCATGTTAGACTATTCACATTGCTCACAGTAGGTGGAGTCAAATTTAATTACAGCTTCTTTTTTTTTTTTTTTAAAGGAGCAATGCTAGAGCTACATTCTGCCAAGCAGTTCTTTAAGAGATGGTTCTTAAAGTCCGTGGTGGTACTGCAAGGCTAGGTACCACTCGGAAGGAGGAAAGGTTTCCCGATCTGTCCTAATAAGGGAAAGTGCATCTGGAGCTGCCTGGCTGGAGGAGTGCTGCTCTGAGTCATAGACTCTCTTTGTTTCTTCTGTTACTCAAGACTAAACTACACCCAGTCCAGCATGTATGTCCTGACACATCCGCGGAGCTACGAGTCCTGCACACAGGCTGGGCGGGAGGAGAAGGGAAGGAGGAGGCAGGTGAGGTGCAGACTCCCACCTCCCACCTCCCCGTAAGCTTCTGACCAGGCGTCCTCGCGGAGCCTGCGGCTTCCCTGTGCTGGCACCGACGATGCGGTGAGCTGGCAGAGAGGAGAAGACTCCTTCCCTGCCTTGCATTTCTGCTCACTGGTCAATGCATTGACCTCGAGTGGCTGGCTGTGGAAACTTGGCTTTGAAAACCTAGGTAGAAAGTAATTAAGTTTTTAGTACTAACGATAAGAATGACATGACACGCCATTACTGCTCTAATACAGCCATGCGCAACAAACAGCAAATGGACACACAAGCTGTTCAAATACACATGCTGCACTTGCAGTAGCCCTTTCCATAAATGAAAATAACCCAAAGATTTTCAATAACAAAAAATGAAGCGGCCTGTTACTCACTTTGAATCATTTGAGGCATTTAATTTATTCACTAAGCAAATAATCCCAAAGTCAGTGAAAGATACTGCCTCAACTCATTTAAAAGTAGCAAGAGGGACATGAGAAGCCTGTACGCAGAATCACAGTAAAAGCTTGGGCTATTTTCTGATTGCACTATCTTGTCCAGCTAATGATATTTTAAATGCCAGTAGTGGCCTGTTCTCTATATTTAAACTACCACAGCAGCGAGGCATTGTGTTTCCTACAAATATAGCATTTTGCCTATTTACACATGGCCAAATCATCCCGCAGCCTGCGGCAGGAGCAGCAGACACTTCATTGCCCCGGGAGCGCCCCAAGGCAGAGCCGTGGCACCCCTTGGTGCCAGGTGCCGACTTTCCTCCCGTGGGAGGTGCAAGCCCCTTATCTGGGCTGTGTGTTACTTCCAACTTCAGGCACAGCTCTGCCTGCAGATGAGCTGGGGAGGGAAAGAAGAACAAGGCAAACACTAACCCACTCTGCAGGAAAGCAACGCAGCACGGTTTATAGAGGCGGGTTTATAGAGGCAGGTCGCTCCCCTGAACTCTAGCAGCAACGTAAGCCAGCCCAGGAAAGCACATCGGGCTCAACATCCTCAGTGAGGATATTACAGGGGTCAGGATTTACTTTCTAAAACTATAGCTGAACTAATAAAAAGCTCCTGGTTGCTGGCATACAGCTGCTGAAGAGGACGAACGTTAGTCTAGGTATATTTACAAGAAGATTTTAATCTGCAAGGTGTTTCATCTCTCTCCTTAGATGTGCAAGTATCAATCTTTTCAAATATGCAGGTAACCAAACAAAAGGCACCAGTGCACCACGAACTTTTAAGACGTACACAGACATCTCATGGCAAAGGGGCCCATTAACGGACTAATTATGGGTAGTAACCTCAGTGTTTTTTGGTCCTGCTGTGTCCAAGTAACAAAATGTAGGTGTCTAATGAAACTAAAATCCAAATCGTCAGCTGTAAACATTTCATATTGGATCAACCTTTGGGTCTGTTACAGAAGCTAGTATTGAGCAATAACGGTTTCGGCCTCTTAGGTGAAAAGGTTTTTAGAAGAAGCTAACCTGAGCGCAGGCAGGCTGTAGAAAACAGACAAGCCATATGATAATTATTAAAAATATCATTTCCTAGGGCTTTAACATATATATTGTGGTTCAAAATCGAAATGTTTCTTTGGACACAGTACTGTCATTAATGAAATTTGAACAGAATAATTTTAGCATCAATAAAATTATTTTATTGGCACTTTTGCCCTCTAATTATATGGGCAGAAAAAGCATCTCGTAATGGTAGGGAAGATCCAAATGAACTAATCTGTTTAAACAGCTTATCTCAAGACAAATCATTTGCTTAAAGATCAATGTGTGATCGTGTGGGACACGTTAGCCTTACTGCACAAAGAATGACCCTTTCATACTGGATAATTTGGACTTCCTCGCTCCACACAAACAATGCATTCATAGTATTGTCCATGGTATCAGTCCACACTCCCGTGAACCACCATGTGAATGCGAACGGGCTGTCCACGCTTTGTAACACTAGATACAAATGTAACCGAATGCCAGCCAGTGGCATCCAAAGCAAGAGTTATTTTCAGATGGGCAACAAGCTGGTTACAAAGCAGTGGAACATGTACCAATTCTCTGTCAAATACCCTTCCAGAATTTATAAATAGGCAACTTCAAAAAATAGAGGGTAGAAATTAGAGGGTAGCTCAGTTATTGCCCACCAGAATTTCCACTGCTGCCTCTGGAAGCTGGGAACCTCCACAAAAAGAAGGAAGAGGTCCAGCCTTTCCTATCTATGTACCCCCAAAGCAACAAACTTCAGGGCAAGCAGAAGATTTCACATTAAATTAAAGTTTAAAAAAAAAAAAAAAAAAGTGCATTTGCTATGCATATTTCCAAAAAGAAAGTCAAGAAGCACCTGTCTGCAAATATGCTTCACATTTCAGAATTAAACACGGAATATGGAGGTCCTCATCACCTGCCATCTGTACAAGGACTGTGCAGTATCTGCAACGTGTGCTCCAAACCAGCACAGCTAGAACTTGTACTAACTGATAACATCATCGGAGGTCTTGGTAAAAAGGCTTGAGACTGAACAGACATGAAAATAATAGCTTCTAATGTGAATTGGGACCTTTTCTAGGAAATGAGGTAAGCGGGCAAGAAAATGTAATGAAATTTGAAGTGCCATTACTTGCATTACTACATCCAGTGGGCAGAGGATCTGCCTGCAAGGCTGTTCAGCTGCCTGAATTTTAAATCCATTTCAAATAAAGGTGTGTGGAGTATCTTAGTTTAAAAAAAAAAAAAAAAAAAAAAACTGAATAAATACACCAAATTTAGCAACAACAAGGTATGGAACTTTCCCTGGCCTTACTGTATTTCCTGTGGCACCTGCTTATGGCCAGAATACGAGGAGTCTACAGTCCCTCCTGCCTCCCCAAGTGCACAGCTCAGAGCATAAGACCTGTTAGTAAGAGCCAAAACATTTGACCCAGTGGGAGTTTTTCTATTTTATTTGACTAACATCAGCATTAAAACAAGACAAACCTAAAGCGGTGTTGCTGAGCTGCCCAAAATATTGAGATTTTTACTTCCAAAGGGTCGATGAAGTCATAACACATATCCCTAGTTGGACATTTCGGTAGGTGTCAGTGATTACATGGTCCCCAGGATCATCCCTCAGTTTCACAATTTCTGATGAGCTGTTGTCTTCTCTGTCATCCCTGCTCACCTCAATGGCCTTCCCAACTGCCATGAAACCTTATTAATTCTCTCGGCCCACTATCTCCTAAGAAAGAGTGAGATACAGCAGACTCACATGTGATGATTTCTCTTAAAAATTTAGAGCTTGGTCAAAAAAAAGGCAATATCTCAACTCCAAGTTTACAACTCCATTTGAAGGTGATCTTGATCCTCAGCCATTAAATTCAAGCCTTTATTAACATTTCTACATGCCTACACACCATGCCAACTCAACAACAGAACGTGCCTGGGAGGTGGACAAAGATGAAAGTAACTGTAATTCAATCCAAACTGGGCTCCTCTCCATCCAAAATACCGAAATCAAGTGATTTACTCAAACTTTTGAATTTTGTGCTTCTGGGACATGTACACAGAAGCTCTACCAACTTTTAAATGGCCTTATTTGAGTTATTCAGTTTCATTCAGTTTTGAAGGCTGGGCAAAGAAAGAAAAACTGGCAGCAATGAAAGACATCCTGACAAAGAGCAAATCTTCTGCATCAGAGAGATTTTATCATTCTTAACAGTAGTTACTTTAATCTGCTACTCCATGAATAAAAGTGCGAGGATTGAAATTGAACTGTATGGATCCATCAGATTGGGCTGAACAAAGGATATAAGGTAGAGAGGGTTGTGTAACGATAACATAAACAAATATTGGTGCCTAGGAACAGCAGGCACAGACACATTAAAATATTTAAGGTACCTTAAATATTAACTGCCTAGCAACAAGTCCCTGATTACTTCACAGAAAATATGCACTACCTGGGAAAGCAGAAATCATGGCAATCATTATTATTATACCTGTGTTTCTTTTTTACAGTAACAATTAGACACATCACTATTGTTGCATAACACAATTGCACAGGGAATCCGTGCCTTAAATAGTTTATGCTTGACTACACTCAGAAACTATATATGACTAGGAAATTATAGGTAGGACACGTGTTATATAGAGCAGAGAAACTGGCTCTCTGCACCTCTGGGTTCGGGTTCATCCTCTGCCTCTGATTTGCACTGCAACTGTCCCAACTCACCCAAGTCCAACTCATTTTTTGATGCAGCTGTGCAATGGGCAAACGTAGTCTGAAGCTCGTTGCATGGCACTGACAAAAGAAGCGGTGCAGGCTGTGACCTTCCCTCTGTTTAGTTCATGTCGCTGCAGGTGCTGTGTGCTCCTCTCGCAGCCACCTGCGGTGCTTTCACGGAGGAGCTCGGCGCTGCTGAGCCTTCCCGTGCCACCGTGGGCACCAGCCTCGGAGCCCAAAGGCGGAATTTCCTCCTGCAGCCCTTGTAAAACAGCTGAAAGGATTGTGATGGAAAATGGTTTCCAGTAATACTTAAACAAACTTTCTAATCTTGCATGTGTTCATTACAGCAGTGAGTAAACATGTTGGCAGGATGCTCACACTCTGTGGTGGCAGGCTCTGGTAGATGCCTACATTCCTGTGATTTTTTTAAAGCTTGTACAAGGTGTCAGGTTAATGCAGGTTTGGGGATGTTGGAAGCCTCGGGTTCCTGCAGTCCTAGCTATAAGAGACAACTCTGAAATATCCAGAATTTTAAAAGACGGGGCGCGTTCGGATTTGGGTTCCAAATGTGGTGTTACAGAACCCTACTTGCACATAGCACGCTTGAAGCTTCACTTAAAACCGATAACCATGTCCAGTTTGGGACATAAATGAAGACAGTAATCCCCTGGCAGATGGGTGAGAGTTTGGTTTACAATCTGTAAACCAAAAAGAGAGCCATTAACTCTTTTCTGTGGCTCTTTCCTCCCTAAGCCCGTCCTAACTCCCCTGACAGTCCTAGTCGATCAACCTCTACCTGCCTCAAAAGACATACAAGCCTACGGGCTCCGGCAAAAAAAGCCTTGCATTTTCCTAGCAGCATGGCTGGGCTGAACACTAGCAGCAGCTCCTAATTTCCTGCAGGCTTGAATCTGACACAAACCTAACTGAGGGAAAGGAGGGTAAGTGAAAGGGCAGCAACGCTGAGCGACGGTTGAGTTTCAGACAGCTTATTCTCGGTGATACTTCCTTCTGGGCTTATTTAGCAGGTTAGCATTTATGGGGCAGGCTTGACTTTTCAATAGGAGGAAAATAATCAATGCACTACAAAATCAGGCACTATATCTATATTCTTCGAGGTAAGGTTTGCAGCCTCTCATTTGGATTTGTGCTTCTATTGAATGAAGAGTGTGGAATTAACCACATCCTTATTATTTGTGAATTTGTATTGAACTTTCCTCTGATAAACCTGTACTTTATTTCTTTCTCATGTCATCCATTTTTATTTTCATCATTTTTTAAAAAAATGCACTGATGTGTAACTTACATAGGTGTTTCCAGACACCTGTCTCAGCTGAGGCAACACGAGTTTTCTACCATCCAAGCTCTTTCTTCCAGACAGTGAAATTCTCCCAGTGTCGTGTGGTGATGTTTTTGCTTTTTCCCCATAAATTCTCTGCTGGGAACTCTCCAAGAGTCCCCAGCAGTTGCTATCAGAGCCCGATCCATCCACTTCTGATGCACCCTCTCCTCTAACACTCCCCTCACACGGGGGCAGGAAAGCCAGGGAGTTTTTTGTGCTTAGGATTTTCCCCGGTGTATTTTCACTCTCAAGGACCGCATAGCTGAAGCTGCCTTTGTTGCCAGGAGTTGGAACAGATCCCGAATATATTTGTGTAAAGGGCAGAGGAAGAAAAGACCAGCTTTTGTACTGGTTCGCATGGCCGGTTCGGTGTGTCACTCCAGCAGGTCCCGTGCAGCAGGCAGGTCTTGGCAAAGCCAAGCTTTCAGATGTGAAATCTAAAGAACTGACGTTCCTTGGGCTTGAGCCAACAAACGCGTTTCCCACCGACTTAATTTGCTCCACGTTGCTCTGATAACGGCAAACTCCAGTCAGTGGAAGAACCTAAAGATGTCAGCATGTGATAATTTAAGATTCGTCGTGCACAGTTACCTGAAGAAAACGTGCTGGTACGGCACTGCCACGAAATCCAGCGTACGCCGAGTGACTTTACCTGGTCACAGAGCTCTCTTCCTCTGGGCCAGCCGGTCCCGCGGCGTTACGGGGAGGGGATGGCGGGGTCTTCGCCCCTCCAGCCGCCCCTCGCCCTTATGTCGGTGTCCCAGCTTCACCTATGACGTCACAGCAGCGTGACGTCGCACCGGGAGGCGAGCGGCCGCCGGCGGCCGGCAGAGGGCAACTCGCAACCGCGGATGGCTGCGGCCACCGGGGGGCACCGCAAAGCCAGGGGGAGCCACGGGCTGGGCGAGGAACCAGGAGCGGGACGGGACGGGGCGGGATAGGGTGGGATAGGGTAGGGTAAGGTGGGATAGGGTAGGATAGGGTAGGATAGGGTAGGATAGGGTAGGATAGGATAGGATAGGATAGGATAGGATAGGATAGGATAGGATAGGATAGGATAGGATAGGATAGGATAGGATAGGATAGGGTAGGATAGGGTAGGATAGGGTAGGGTAGGGTAGGGTAGGGTAGGGTAGGGTAGGGTAGGGTAGGGTAGGGTAGGGTAGGGTAGGGTAGGGTAGGGTAGGGTAGGGTAGGGTAGGGTAGGATAGGGTAGGATAGGGTAGGATAGGAAAGGAAAGTAGGGAGAGGAGAGGAGAAGGGGAAGGGGAAGGGGAAGGGGGAAGGGGAAGGGAAGGGGAAGGGGAAGGGGAGAAGGACAAGGGACAAGGGGAAGGGGAAGGGGAGAAGGACAAGGGAGAAGGACAAGGAGAAGGAGAAGGAGAAGGAGAAGGAGAAGGAGAAGGAGAAGGAGAAGGAGAAGGAGAAGGAGAAGGAGAGGAGGGGAGGGGAGGGGGGGGAGGGGAGGGGAGAGAAGAGAAGAGAGAAGAGAAGAGAAGAGAAGAGAAGAGAAGTGAAGAGAAGAGAAGAGAAGAGAAGAGAAGAGAAGAGAAGAGAAGAGAAGAGAAGGGTAGAGAAGAGGAGAAGAAAAGAGGAGAAAAGAGAAGAGAAAAGAGAAGAGAAGAGAAGAGAAGAGAAGTAGAATAGGATTAGCGCAGAGTAGAGTAGCGTAGAGTAGAGTAGAGTAGAGCACAGCAGAGTAAAGTAGGGTAGGGTAGGGTAGATAGTTTTGATTGGAAGGGCCCTTCACAGATCACTGAGCCCAACTGCACCGGATCGCGAGCACCGCCAGGACCCAACCCGACGCGCTCCATGCCACAACTGCTAGCTCGTAGCTCACACGGCAGAAATGTGCCAGCAGTCCCACCTCCTGACAGCTTTTTACGGTACCTACTGTCAATAACTAAAAATTTCTATGAAAGAAACAAGACACCTTTTCTTGATTCTATTCATGTCCACTGTGTCCCTAAGAAATACAGGCTCTAGTTCCAACTTAGCAGTTTTATGGCATGCAAAAATCCCTTCCTGAGAGCAGCACAAGAAACAGGGGCTGGCACTGGGGTCTGCATTTCCATGCCAGAGCAGGTAATCTTTATGTCAGTCTTTGTTACGGCATGTAAGCATCATTTTCAGCTCAGTACAGGTGTTGTTGGTAAGAGCGTATGTCAGCAAGACATCACTGAAACCTTTCAATCCTTCAAACTACGAAACATAAGCAGGTGTTAAGCAGTTCCAGCACTTTGTATCAGAGCAATTTTTCCCGACGAGGCAAGGGGGAGCTGTGCTGTGAGGCTTCTGCAGACCAGCAGAATGCAAACTTTCAGCTCTGCTTTTTAACAAAGCGCAGCTTCAAGTCCAAGGCTGGACTACATGACCTTCAGGGGTCCTTTCCAACCCCAACTGCTATATCCACATTTTGATTTCCAAAGAACTTATTTTAAAAGAGCAAGACATTAAAATCACAATAAATTCTTCAATAAGCCTTTCTTTTTTTCCAAGGTTGCTATAGCTCAAGGCCAGGCCAGGCCAGGATTCATATAAGCCACTTTTTTCCCTGAAATGGAGTGCTTGCACATCCTATTTTAAAGCATACAATCACAGTGATATATATCAGCAACAAAAGCTGCCAAGAAGTCAGAAATCGTCTGACTCTGCGGGTTGCTCCAACCTTTGGATACAATAGGTGATACAGCCTTCTCTTAAATAAGTTGGGCTGTAAGCAAAGGACATTCAAGCACAGAGCAAAAATACGGACTGTGTATAATGGAGTACTGTCTACACAAATTCATCCCATTATCGCAATGACTGGTGATTATTTTTCACTGAATTTCCCTCTCAGGAGGCAACTTCGTATGTTCTAATTTGTATTTAGCTAGTATTTTAATTATATGATTCCAACGTGCTTTCCAGTCAAAAAATACTCCAAAATATTCCCCAGGGATAACAAATGTACCTATTATCCCGGTTTACAAGCATTGGAGTAAATTATTTGCAGTATCGGTAGGTGTTGAGTGGTAAGCCAGTGGTGTTGATTCCCAGTCCTTTCTGAATCCTGTTACTACAGGCATTATACTGCTGTGACAGGGCATCGTTTTCTATTTTATCTTCCATAAGCAGAATCCAAATAAATTAAACAAAACTGAAGGATACATAGCTACATAAAATGATATATTCCAAGTGAGAATCAAATCTGTGACCACATTTAGTGTTGCTAGTGTTAAATTGCATTTGCCTGTGGATGCTGTGTTTGATTAAAAGCAGGGTAGTAGCATCTATTTTAAGATTGTTAGCAAATTTTAAATACAGAGTCTGTATTTATCTCTTTCACAACAGTTAACATTAGGGCTTGAGGCAAATCAAATCAACCAAACAGAACAATTGCATGCATAATGCACTAGCTGGGCTCAGAAACCTCATTTCAAACCATTTGTGTTGTACAGTTACTTGGGGACTTGGTCACATTTATTTTCTCTTCCTCTTTTTTTTTTTTCTCCGCACATTCAGAGCTATTGGTTCTGTAAAGGACTAAGCGTGGCTGAGCAGGAAAACATGGAATGTCAACTTTTTGTCTTTTTTTTTTCCCATTCTGTATGTGAATTTTTTCCTTTACACAGCTTTTTTTTTTTTTTTTTTTTTTTGGTAAACTTTGGAAAAGGTTTTAAAGGATGCATGGACTACAGATGCCTAGAAAGACAGCATGAGTAGCCAGCCCAGAAAGAAATAAAACTCTTGGGAAAGAGGCACTCATTGTCTTGAAATTTGCCAGTTATACCACTGCTAAGCAGAATCTGGATGCTGAAGTTCAGTTTGCACAGTATAGACAATGAGGCAGGTTTAAATTAAATAACCTCACAAGACCTGAGGTGAGGACATGACACTAAAACCATCATTCTGAAGACTCAGAAGCCAGCGGGGAGAAGAGCAGCAGGCGAGGAGGGTAAGGTAGCATGAACGTTGCAATTTCCTGTTGACTAACCATTTGCAGTTCTGTGGTGGTGGTATACTTTGACAGGAGCCACTGCTAGTACTTTATAGGTATATGCACAAGAGAAGAAAGACGGAATGGGATGGACGTGAAGGTTAAGGAAATGTATAGATGGGTAAAGAGATTAAGGTTAAATATATGTATATATATGGTTGCAACAAATCATATGAAATTGTGAAAAGGAAGCGATCACATTACCTCATTCCCATCTTGCTCAACCCGTACCTAAAACCCACTAGTGGTGAATATTGCATGGCTCATATTAGTGAGCAGTCTATTCCTGTGCTTATTTATCCAAACTCTCACTTTCTGCCTAATCTAACTCATCCTTCCTGCAATTATTACTTTTTGTATTATCTGGGCTAAGAGTTGGCATTGTTTAGCCTCAGAAAAATGGCTTGGCGGAGACTTTATCAATGTGTTTAAGTGTCTGATGGGAGGCAGAAAACAAGATGGGGGCCAGAGTCTTCACAGTGGTACCCAGTGACAGGACAGGAGGCAACGGGCACAAACCGAAATACAGGAAACTCCACATGAGGGTAAGAGAAAGCTTTTTCATTATGAGGGTGGTCAAACCCTGGCACAGCTTGCCCGGAGAGGCTGTTGAGTCTCCATCTTTGGAAATACTCAAAAGCCCACCAGACATGTTTCTGGGCAACCTGCTCTAGCTTCTCATGCTCCGAGCAGAGGGTTGGACCACTGGAGCCTTTCAACCTCCACCAACCTATGATTCAGTGGCAGTGGTCATAGAAAACAGCTATTCTTCTCCTCTTTCCATTTTTTTGTATATTTCAAGGCTTTCCTCTTTCCCATACATCCCTAAAGAACTGTAATTCTTCAAATCGTAAAACGTATCTCCTAAAATTCAGAATATCCTTTGACCTATTTTCAATGGATTCATACAATTCTTGAAATGATGGCATCGAATAATATAGTACCCCCATTGTGGCCTTACTAGCAGTGGAGCAAAAGGATTATTGCACAGCTGTTATGTATAATGCTCCTGTGTATTCATCTTAGCATAACTGGATTTTTTTTTTTTCTTTTTTCCTGCTGGTTGGTTGATCCATTTGTGATCTAGAATTACCCCAGACCTCCTGATTAACCAGCTGTTCCTCAGTTTGTGTTTATACACATTATCATTCCTTTTCAAAATTTTTCACTTGCCTGCCATTTCATTCATTTGGAACCACTTCTTCAACTTGGCACAGTAATCTCATAATGGAATCCTGATACTTGGTGGGCTTTCAAGCCCTCCTAGCTTGATGATTTACTAAATACACTGCTTATTCCATTATTTCAGCCATCAGTAAAGACACAGACGAGTACCAAACTTGTGAGTTAATGTGACTGGTCCCCCCTTCTCCTGACCCCTAGTAGTACAGGTAGCATAAGCAACAATAAGGAAACCATCCATACACAGTAAGTGGTCTGATCACGTAACGCACTCCCCGCTTCTCTCTCCTCCTCTCTGGTGACAGCTTGTGGGGACACCCACTAATAGGGTGCTAAGGCCATTAGCATTATCATGACCCAGGTGCTGGGTCACCAGGATGTGGTGATGTCCATGATGGAACAGGGAAGCACGGGGAACACCATTTATAAAATCGGGCAGCAGCAAGCCCTAAGTTGGACTTGGACTGGAGTTGCTGCTGGATGGCAAAATCCATGATCTGACACTAAGAATTCCAAAAATTCTGTGCAACTGTAAGCTATGCTTCATGCTATAAATTGTAGATAATAGGCTATACTGATTATTATTACTTTTAATGTAATAATAAGTCTCTAAATATAACCACAACCCTGTGGCCAGTCCTCATTCTGCCAAGGACCCCTAAAAGAGCCTGCCTGTCCTCCATAGCGTTGAGTGACAGTTAACCAATAGCAACCACTCTACAGGAAAAATCCTAAACTGGATCATATTTCCTTATATAATGATGGGAAAATCACAAGAGGCAGGATCAAAGGTCATATTAAGTTAAGATTTACACAATCTGCCCAGGACTGCTAGACTGTCAGGTACCTGAAAGTAGATACTTTGATTTTTTTTTTTTTAATTTGATTTTTTTTTCTATTTTTGTCATGTAAGAAACAAGGCTGACTGATCTAAAATTCTCCAAGACTTCCTTCATTCCCTTTTTTAAGCCCTCGGATGGTGGTGCGGATTCTGCATTATATAGAGAGTTATAAACTTGCATTGATTTTTCCAAAGTTGGAAAACATTTGGTAAATTAGAAGCCCAAATACTTTTCCTGCCTTGTGGAGTCTCACTCATCCTCTGTTAGTTTTCAAAGATCAGTACTTACCACTCCAAGGCCATCACGTCTTCACCTGATCCTACCGGGTCGATGACATAATGTAGACTCCTGCAATGACAACACACACTTGTCATTTTTCCCTTCAATAACTGCTCAGAGATCAATCTATTTCTTCCTGCAGTGTCTATGGCAGGCCTATGGTGCCTTCATAAATAAAAGGGTGCCTTGCAATTCTTTTTGTCTTGTTTTCCCCCCAAAGAGATAATTCAGTATATGTAAGTATATATATATACTTACTGAATATAGTATATATATATATATAAGTATATATAGCTTCTAGGACATCTAAAAATTTTCAGGAATGGCTTTGGTTTTTTCTCAGAAACATCTTTTGGTAAAGCAGAGTCATCTGTGTAGCTACGTTATCAGTCACAGCGCTACAGCTCTCTGATGGATCACACACAGAATTAGGGTATAAAGCTGTCATAGATATGTAGTGTATATATTGCACAAATACATATATATGTTGTAGCATAATTAACATGTCAAACAAAATGAAAAGCATGTTAGTAGTTACCAGGCATTATGTGAGGCTCTGATTTCACCTTGGCTTCTTACTGGTATTTCCCTTCACGAATGACTCTAACAATACAGAACTTCCCAGATTTCTCTGAGGTACCATCTTACATATTTTTTTCTCTCTTATTATCTCCATAAAACACAGAGCTTTCATTTATCTGCAAATTATTATGATTGTAATCTCTTCCATGACTTCATTTAAAACCATTTTGCACGTATCGGTGTACTTAGGCTATAACACCTCTGCACAGTAGAGAAATATTATCTTCAGTCATGTTTGTAAAAGGAAGACAAGTAATTTATCCAGGGTAGACAAACAGAAAAAGGATTCGTATTTTCCAATTTTCAGCTCTCTTTTTCAGTCTCATGTCTATCTTCGTTCCCTAGGTTTTACAATGACCTACATATCATTGCACGAGAAGTGCAAAGCCAGCAATAAACACTTTTAGCCTGTAAATAGCAATGATCATCTATGCTAGTTATTTAAGCACAGAACATTTAATCTCTCAGGAAAATAATGTTCTTTTAATCTTCTGGTTTAGCCCGTTGAGAGTCACAAGAATTGTAATTACTGGCATGGTACTTAACTTGAGCATTGCAAATTTTATACATCCCTTTTTATGCACAAACCACAGATGAAGGAAAAGCTGACAATGTTGTTTGACCTAAATCATCTCCTAACAGCTGGAGAGATTCTGCTCTCAGGGGAAAAGGGCTCAGAGTCACCCTCAGCACTTCATACATCCCGAATCCTCTCTCACACACTGCTATTCTCTGCAGTGTAAATGCAGCTCGACGCGGACACTGAGGTTCTGTAAACATGGGATCTGTTGGAGAACAAACAGTGGGTGCATGCGGCAATGAAGCACGCTCAGGGTTTTGCTGTGGCTTTCTATGTCTGCTAGAGTAACTACAATAGTGATGTTAAAAATAATCACCTCTTCAGCCAGCATAACGGTGCTGGCAAATCTGGTTTAGATACAGGGAGGCATGGTGGGCACCAGCGTATCCCTAAACCAGACGTGATCTGACTTGGCATTGCTTCGCAACTCATAACGAAGTGCCAAATGAACGACATTGAGGGAAATCCCGACTCTAAAAAATTAAACTGCTGCTGTTCAGTAAGGGCCAGGTACGTTCACTACGACTCCGGTTACTGCTATGTGGAGCCCAGCTTCATAAACAGCATTTTAGGAGGTTGTTCAGCAGCTGCTCTAGTTCCCTGAATTCACTTTGCCATACGCTGCACAAATGCTTGTAGCTATACAGTGCAGGCACAGTACAGGAATAGAAACATACAGCTGGGAAGGAGGAAATGGTTATTTAGGCTGGCTTGAGCAGTGCTGGCGAATGTCACAGGATGTCAAATATTACCCTGAAACGTTCCTCTGGAACAGCAACTTCCAAGAAACCACTTAAGAAATTGATTCAAATTGGCTAAATGGTATCAGATAAAAAATGAACTTTATCTCTGAAAGACATTATGTTCCAGAGATCCTAAAAGCCTACTTTTTATCCTTTCTAAAAGGAAAAGTCTTGGTTTTTGTTTTGTTTTGTTTTGTTTCTTAATGTGAACTATTTTGCTCTTAAAAAGCAACCTAAGTTTAAGAGTAACAAAGGAGGTAAACTCTTCT
The DNA here is from genome assembly GCF_009769625.2 of Cygnus olor. Classification (NCBI taxonomy): domain Eukaryota; kingdom Metazoa; phylum Chordata; class Aves; order Anseriformes; family Anatidae; genus Cygnus; species Cygnus olor. The sequence goes on from NC_049175.1 coordinate 32,259,699, forward strand.
AAAGGGTAATAAGCTTTTTAATTTGCTGTCAGACTATTTTAAAATCTTACTTACTGAATATCTCTCCAATGAGGTGCTAACAGGTTTCCGTCCTATCTTTTATTAAATTTATTTTGCTGACACAGTGTGAGCAAAACTTTATTGTGTCAGCAAAAATTTATTTTCCAAGACACCGAGTTTAATACTGTTTCACAAATAGAAGCGCGAGCAAGATAGTATTGTCTTTGAAACATTTCCATACAAGCCTAAATTCTGACCTCACCTCACCCTAATATAAATGCCTGGTTGTGAGAAAGCCTGTTTTAGAAATACCTACACTGAACGTTTCTTTTATCAAAGGGCAGGTTTATGCAGGTCTAGAAAGGAAAGTTTCTTGTACAATAAATGTGCAAAAGCCCCCACTTGGGGAAAATGAGTCTGTTGTGTGGATTTCTTTGATGCTTTCTGAAAAATTGGGTTAATGCTTAAGCAGCCCTTAATAAATGAAAAGACTAAACTGGGCCTGCGCAGTAAAAAATATAATTTATTTAGTGAAGGGTTTTCTGTGTCTGAAATAGTCTACGCTGTACACTTGCAAAACTACCAGAAAAAAACTATGCCTACGTGATCAGATTGGGAAACACAAGTGGAATCTGCTGTAAACTAGCTGTGGATTTTATTACAAGGCTGGTGAAGATTGGCGGTCATTTACCTCGGAGAAACTAAGAATTATACATAATCTTGATATACTATAAATAGTATTTTAACTTATGAAGGTGGACCAATGACACAAAAAACAATCTTTCCATGTGTGACTGCTCTTGCTTGGTAGACAAGTGAAATCTGCAAGTGAAATCTGTAATTGTAGAATAAAATAAAACAACGTAATTGTAGGCAGTCAAAGCATTCCCATTTACTTTTGCAAATGGTCTCATTGATTTGATCTTAACAGAAAATGCAACACAGGGAAGTCAATATATTACCCATAGGGCACATGGCACGTTGCAGATGTTAACCACATGCACATTGTTTTGAATAGAAAATTGTATTGTTTTCCTACGTGCTCAGTGGAGTCAATGGAAATGTTCCCATTGGCAAATAAGATGTTTCCATGGGAAAGGAGGAAATGCCAGAGTCCCTCTGCCTCTAGAGATAACAACTACAGCTGCCATATGAAAAAGTTATTCCAGTGGAAAAAAAAAGTTAAAAATAAATTCAGGCAAAAATTCTTACAGTGAGCTGCTTTCCCTGGTTTTGAGAAAGTTTTCAATTTGTTGCCAAAAGGTAACATTCATGCCAGTGGTTTTGTATTTTTCTGTTGTAAAACAAAATATAAGCATTTTTTCAGAATATTTAATATTAAAAAGACTTTTACAGGTATCTCTGAAGTGTTCTGGTGCCGACTGTTGGCTGTCACAAACCTCTTTTTATCTGCTTTATTGCCAGTCAGAAGAGCCTGCTGTGTTACTTCTGTTCTGAGGAGGTTCCTTTCCAGAGCAGGCTTTCAGAGCATCTGTTTAATGCCTAATACAACCCATCTAAAAGTCCATAGAAGGCATTTCAAAAATATTTCAGTTGGGAAGTCACTCGAGCCCTTCCTGCATCACAGCTCATTGACCATGTCCCACAGCTGGGGGACTGCTGCCATATCAGGTTAGTAAATATCTGATTAAGGATTAGGTAAATTAAAGAATTTGATTGGAATATTGTAGAAGCCCTCATCCACAGACGTGATTGAAGACAGTAAATCATCGTGGATTTATTATTCGTATTTCTCTATTAGTGGGAACACATTCAAGCCGTCTGAGTTGCAGAAAGAGGCAAACCAGTCTGTCTTGTCTGCAAATAACCAACCTGCAAGAAAACCAGCAGGCATAACAGGAGGCCACCTGGACTGAACAGGGAACGCTCCCATGCAAAAAAGGAGCATATGGAAAACCTAAGTGCATATGGACTACCAAGGAGGAATACAGATGCATCGCCTGGGCACACTAGGAGGGAAATAGGAAGGACAAAGCACAGCTAGATTAAAAACTGGCAAGGGGTATGATGAAGAAAGGCTTCTATATCTACTTTGGCATCAAGAAGATGACCAAAGTTAGGTAGGAAGAGGACTGACATAGGGACTACTTAAATAAGCTGACATGCAAGTCTGTGGGAACTGTTGGGATGCATCCTGAAGCGCTGAGGGACCTGGCTGATGTCACTGAAGGACTGCTTTTTATCATCTTCATCACAGCACTTGACAGTTCTGTAAACTACTAGACTGAATATACCTTAAATAAATCATAGGGTGGCAAAAACTACTTCCACTCCTTGTCGGATAGCTAAATAAGTGATGGCTCAACTTGTCACTCCAAAGCGAAGCAGTAAATGTCCGTACCACAAAACTTCCACCAACTGCACCTGTGAGCTGGTATCTCTGATAGCAAAGGAGGCACGAGCTGAATATGACAGTATAATACTGGTAAACAGGATTGCTTCAAATATGTTATAGGCATACTGACTGCCGAAGACGATTTTTCTGATGCTCATCTGGAAGCTACCAGAGCACGAAAGTCTCTCCAAACAAACAAAAATATTCCACCATTTCTTAATCACAGGCATTCATAAATAAAAATCCTCACGTTCTCTTACACAGTTGTTTCTGAAACTGATGGCATTAACCTCAGGAAGAGCTGTGTATTTATCCAACCTACCCAGTCAATTGTACTTGCAGGTACGGACTGTCACTAGATCAGATCACTTCCCATTAATCAACATTTAAATTTGAAATCAAGCTGTGGGCAATCAGGTAATACTGAGAGTGAGAGTGCATGACTAATGCCTGTGCATTTCCTTCCTGTTAGCTATTGTCAATGAATTGCAAAAACGCAAAGTTCCTTCTCCTTTTTTTTTTTTTTCTCACTAGCTGAGGCTCACGAGCTTATGAAAACACTGTCCAGCTGCGAATCTAAGGAAACCGCATTGAATGTAAACAGAAAACTACCCAAGGGGAAAAAAAAACCCTGATCAAAGGGTGAACAAGGGCAAAGCAAAGTCCGTCCTTGAATTCCTGCAAGGAGCTCTGAATTATTTTAATGGCAACCCTACGCACTGCACTACAACACTGAACTGCCTGGAAAATGCACGCAGAACAGAGATGCTGCTGCAAACGGCAGTGAAAAATGTCCAGCACATGATAGTGCAGACTGCAAAGAAATGGAGGAAAGAGATGGGAGCAAATCCCATCAAGGTATTTAGGTCCCAATCTTAAACCAGGAAAGTTCTGAATCCTGTGCTCATGTTAAAAGGCGGTAATGTCTCATTAAATAGAATTTAATTTCTACATATAAAGTCAAGCATACAGTAAATGCTTTTGCAGACTAGATGTTCAGCACCCTCCAAAATCAAGTGCTTGCCTGGGTCTTGAATGTGAAGGTGCAAGAAGGAAATTTCTCATTTCTGAATGTCCTTCAGTCACGTGTTTTGTAGCATAACAGATAGACATATTCCATTTATACGCTAGTGGAGAAATGTTGTGTCAGAGAGAAATCAGCCTTTTCAGAGCAGAGTTCTGAAACAATGCTGTTCGATGCGAGGGAGTTGAACACTAGTTGGTGTAGCTGTGTGTATTGTGCTGTGACAAATACCAAGTCCAGTTCAACTCTAACTGACCGGGTGGAGTCCACAGCAGGGGGCAGGACATCTTTCTTCCTGTCATTTAAAAACTAAAAAAAAAAGGAAATGAAGGAATGGTGGCACTGAATAAGGCGTCTACTTGCGCTGCCTAGAAGACAACGACAAATATTTCAGGTAGACAGGTGTGTACAATTGACAGCTAAAAGAGAATTTTCTACCTGCTGAGAGTTAATTTCCCAAATACCTGCCTCATCACCTGTCTGAGTGAATCTGGGCCACAAACCATTCTCAAATTTCTTTTTTCCTTAAGGCATCACACATTTCTCTGTGAAGCAGGGAGCGCTGGCAATGCTGCAGCTACTGCTGCCTGGGACTCATTAACAGAAGCACCTGCTCTGCCCTGCTCGTGTGCCAGGCAGGGACGTGAGAGAGGAGAAGAGCAAAACTCAAGAATCTCTTTTAGTTGTCAATTGCCAGCTTCTTTGCAGGGTCACAGAGTGACTCCTCTCCAGCAGTAGGTTTCTACTGAGCAGAGCATCTGAAAAACCTCAGGGTCTTGCTGCTCCTCACCCTTTCCTCTTAAAGTGAAGGCTTAAAGTGAAGGCTGCTCCTCACCCTCTCCTCAGCTAAATGTGAAAGACACAGCTTTCTTTGCAGAGCAGGAACTTTCACTTAGAGACACAAACTCTGTCCCAGTGCAGTCTATTTATTCAACTTGCAGTTTTACAGTACTTTCTCTTCCTGAGCTAGGCTTCGTTTTATTGCCCTATAAATGTTTCTCATTTACAAGTAAGGAAACAGCACGATGGTGTTCTGCTAGGAGAGCTGCCTGCATCCGTCTGTTGCTAAGAGTCTTTCTGTGTCTGCTTGTCTTCCTCCCCTTCCTAATTGTTTTTATCTATTTATCTCCTTGACGTACATTTCAATTCTAATCAGCAACTAAAAACTCATGCCTGATGTTTATGACATTCTTTCTTTCTGTGCTCTGACTCAGTTCAGATTTTGCTGTACTTAACACATTTTTTCCCAATCCTTATCCTAATTTTTCCTATTTGAAGGAAGTATTTCTTTTTAAAGAAATGTTATACAGAACCAGTAATGCTTCCTAAACCCTGCCTGCTTGCATCATTCAAGCAGTATAAAATGTCAGATCCTGGCAATCATCGGTCAGGTTAAAGACTGCCTGCAGAAAGCCAGAAGAGCTGACTTTTTTCACCAGCTACTGCCTTCTCCCAGGACTTTAAAAAGTGCCTCAGGATAGAGATGCATAGCAGACTGATAAGAAGGTACCCGAAGCCCATGTTCCTAACAAGATATCCTTGAGATGCAAGTTTCAGTAGCTACTGTGTTAAGGCTGATGCCAGAATAGGTACAGAAAATAAAGAGATGTACCTTTCCTTTTGAAACTCCCATTCACTTGACGTTAACAGCAGAAAAGATTTGGTAACCATCTAAAAACCTTCTGCGTGGTCTGGCTGCCAATACTGTTCAGGCATCAGAAATACTTTTCTTCTGTCCCAAACCTGCTCACAGCTCTTCTGGCCTCACACCCCAAGTGTACCCCTATTCAGCGAGACAAGAAAGAATGGGAAGAAAGTAAGGCAGGAGTTAGTCCATGAATGCAGACACTACAGGCAACAGAGAGAGAGAACAGGAGAGAAGAACAGGAAAAGCGAAAAAGAGAGGAAGAATTTGGAAAAACGAAAGAATGACCAAGAAAATAAGACAGAGAAAAATTCAGCAGGAGCAAATAAAGGGAAACTAAGAAATTATCTTTTTTTCAGAAATATTCAGCAGCTGTAGGTTGTTTTTGTAATGATAAACACTGTATAAAACATTTCACCATCGAGAAATTAGAGTATTTATTAAATAAGGTGAGCAGAGGAGAGAAAGGGAAATGCATGGGAAAGAACAGAGGAAATGGTTTTGGGGGCAAAGGAAGAATCCCACTGAAACATAAAGCCCTCATCTCTTTTGAATACAGATCTTCTCTGTTGTCCCTACGAATAATTCTTAAGTGAGTATCTTTCACATTTAATTTATACAAAGGCATTTTTAATCTAAGAGCCTGACACCCTTTCTCATCTCTGCTTCTCCTATTTTAACTTGCAGGGCAGAGGCTTTATTAGCTTTAATGCATTGTGGAAAGGTCAAAACTAAATTTCAGGTCACTAATGCTGTCTGGTACAGCTGAACATGCAGTCTCATCCGGACCATTTGTTAAGCAGCAAAATTTATCAGAAGTCAAATGTTTTCAGTAGCCCTGCAATTGCAGAGACCAAAGCCTTATGTACGCATTTCCTCAGAAAGCTTCCGTCATGAATACGACTTTTTTGTTTCAAAATTTTTAAACAGTCCCGGAGAGTGAAAACTTATTTTTATTTTTGTTTATGCTGGGCCTTTTTTCTTCCCGGACAGTAAAGAATCTTCTATAGAAAGTTGTCTATGAAGAGCAGTCAATATGCCCATTTTAAAATTTATTCTCATGAATATAGCATTAACTAATACCAATACTGCAATACGGAGGAAAATTATGTCTGTTAAACAAGCTACCAGAGCTGCACTGGGAAAAAGGCTAGTCATGAGAGACTAGAGATCACATCTGTCACTTGTAAAAGGACCGCATGTTGTTATATCCACTGCCAAAATTATCTGCTTCCCATGTGTTACACTAATAATTCTGCATCTTGGCTTCATTTTCCTAAGGTCAATGAAAGATGAGTGGAAGTTTCATACATGTTTGTGGAACCATGGCCTGTGGATGCTGTGTGAAGCAGAGGTCAATTTGACTAATATTATTTTTGCCACTCAAGCTAGACAGGACCTAGGACAACTATTGCTGAAGTTGTTTTATAGGGAAAACAAAACAAAAAACCAAAGCAAACAGCTGTAATAGTGCCAGCATGAACTACAGAAGAAAAATACTCACATATAAATGGAAAAATAAATTTTTCTTCACAGAATACCACATACATTGTTCTTCTGGATATACATTCTTTGCCTACAGGATTACTCTGTAGCTTTCCAAAAAATACTTTTAAAGGTATTGTAGGAATTACTAGAACATCCTTGTTGGTGTAACTTTTTTCAATGCTGGCTTATTTATAAATGTATATGCAAAGGACTTAAATAATACCTAACACTTGGCATTAGATCCTTTTGTGGAGCTTAGAAAAGGCCCATCTCTTCCTTCCAGCAACTTTCTACTGTCTACAATGATGAACCAAACAAGCTAGTGAGCTTGATCCCTCCTGCCTGTCTTCCTTGCGTGACATAAAACATAGATCTATTTTTTATATTTCTGTTGGAACGTCAAGATTGTTTCAGAAAGCTTCAAGAAAAACCTTCATCTTCATGACATTCATTTTGATTTGATTGCAATATTACTAAATTAGTTCTGAAACAATTTCTCCTCATGCTAGATACTGACACTGCAGACAGCAAAGGACAGTCCAAAGAATCAGTGCATCAACAGAATTCCCTCTGACTTACAAGGTATCAGTGAAGAAAATTGATGGGATGGAGGATGAAAGCAAAACGGAATACACTGAAGAGCTTTAAGTCTCTGCTTAGGTCTATTTATTACAAAGTGATTCAGTAGATTGCTTAACAAGGATGGATTTAAGTATACAATAACTGTTAAGCAAATGTTGAACTGGAATTGACAATTAACTACTTAGTTAATTGTAAAAGCTCATGTTCCGTACGTAAAATGTCTCTGAAATTTCAAACTCACAAAGTCCTACAAAAATGCTGTCTTCAGCATTTTGTATTTGTCATTTTCCTGGTGTGTTCGATAGCTATGTACCAGCAAGAGTTTAGAAAATTGTATGTGAATAATCTTTAAGGACGTTATTAGACACACAATTAACTCTTTAAACATATAAGCACTTTTACTATTTTTTTTTCATCCAAAGAACCAAATGATTTTATTACCTTGCTTTCAGATTCCTTTTTGCAGTAAAAAAAACCCTCTTCAAGGATTCATATTGGTGTAACACTGAAATAAAAAAAAATAATAATAATAAAAAATCTACATCTTCTGAACACTGTGAAACACCAATTAATCTGAACAATAATCCTTCACAAAAATTACAGTAGAGCAAATAAGATGTGAACACAAAATACTACTTTTTATACAAAGGATAGCATAGCTTCTTTTGCTGTGTACTTTTAGAGTCTAATGAAACAACAGGAAAGTAGTGCACCGTAGTGAATGTGAAAGCCATACCATCAGTCCCCTTGGATATGGGCATGTACAGCAATACTGAGAGAAAGCTTTGATTGCTTGTGTTTACTTAAATGCAGTTTTAAACATACTCCCTCAAAGGATGTCTTTTAATATCAGACCTATGCAAAAATCCATCCCTTCACTGCCTTTCTGTGTACGTTTGATAGGCCTTTGACAGTAGACGACATTGTGCTTATCATAGAATCACAGCGTCATTAAGGTTTTAAAAGCCCTCCAAGATCATCTGGTCCAACCATCCCCCTATTACCAATATCACCCACTAAATCATGTCCCCAGGCGCCACGTCCAACCTCTCCTTGAACATCCCAGGGACGGTGACGCCACCACCTCCCTGGGCACCCCATCCCAACGCCTGACTGCTCTTTCTGAGAAGAAATGTCCCCTCGTTTTCAACCTGAACCTCCCCTGGCGCAATTTGAGGCCATTCCCTCTAGTCCTATCACTAGTTACCTGTGAGAAGAGGCCGACCCCCAGCTCCCCACATCTTCCTTTCAGGTAGCTGTAGAGAGCAATGAGGTCTCCCCTGAGCCTCCTCTTCTCCAGACCAAACACCCCCAGTTCCCTCAGCCGCTCCTCACAGGACTTGTGCTCCAGGCCCTTCACCAGCTTTGTGGCCCTCCTCTGGACACGCTCCAGGGCCTCCATGTTCTTTTAGTGAGGGGCCCAAAGCTGAACACAGCACTCGAGGCGCGGCCTCACCAGAGCAGTGCACAGGGCACGATCACCTCCCTGCTCCTGCTGGCTGCACCATCCCTGACACAACCAGGATGCTGTTGGCCTTCTTGGCCACCTGGGCACACTGCCGGCTCATGTTCAGGCGAGCACTGACTGGCACGCCCAGGTTCTTTTCCTCTGCACAGCTTTCCAGCCACTCTGCCCCAAGCCTGTAGCACTGCACAGGGTTGTTGTGCCCAAAGTGCAGGACCCAACACTTAGCCATGTTGAACCTCATCCCCTGGGCCTCAGCCCATCGATCCAATCTGACCAGGTCCCTCTGCAGGGCCTTCCTACCCTCTGGCACATCAGCAACTGGCTAAAGTTGCACCAGGGGAGGTTTAGGTTGGATATTAGGAAGAACTTCTTTACTGAAAGGGTTGTTAGGCATTGGAATGGGCTGCCCAGGGAAGTGGTTGAGTCACCATCCCTGGAGGTCTTTAAGAGATGTTTAGATGTTGAGCTTAGCGATATGGTTTAGTGGAGGGCTTGTTAGTGTTAGGTCAGAGGTTGGACTAGGTGATCTTGGAGGTCTCTTCCAACCTAGATGATTCTGTGATTCTGTGAACACTTCCTTCCAGCTTGCTGTTGTATGCAAACTTACTGAGGGGGCACTCAATTCCCTCATCCAAGTCATCAGTAAAGATATCAAAATGGGAACATCAAGAAGAAAACATTTCAAAAGAGATCTGTTTACGAAAATGCTGAGAAGCTGTTTAAACTCGTCTCTTGCCTAGTACCTGCTGGCGTGGCCTGACAGACTGGCATGACTCTGCCCTGACATGGATGCCACACAGAGGAATGTGGCAGGCCAGCACTGCGCTGGAAGCTGCGGGGCAGTCACCAAGCTCAGCATTTTCAGTCAGGGTCTGAAGCCAAGAAAGGGAAGGAAGGGTGGGTGTCCTTTGCATACCCGCCCTGTGTCCTTTGCATACCTGCCCCGGGGAAAACATGAGCAGATGCTAGCATCTATTACCAAAGCAAGTAGAGTCCAGTTCCCCTCATAGGGTTCCTGCGTTAGTCACATGTACTTAGGAACGACAACAACGTGGATCAGAGGTCTGATGTGATATTTAAAAGAAAAATCTTAAACTGTACACAGAATTATATAAAGCCTTGGAAAGGGAATAACCGTCCTAGCGACATTTAAGAAAATCAATCATTAAGAAGGGTGGACAGTGACAAAAGACGAGAAAATCTCTTTTCCAGTACTACATACAACTGCTTACATGGGACATGACTTAATTTTCAGGACAAAATTTAACTTTCACGACAAAATTTAGTTTTCAGGACATAGCGAAGCCAACGAGCCCAGCCGTGCCCCACTGGCTGGGTGCGTGGTGGGATGTTTTTTGTGGAGACCTCTTTGTACTGGGGTCCCCTGCTCCCGGGAGGGAAGAAGGGAAGGAGGGGAACCCCTGAGGCACGGAGGCTGTGGTGCTGAGGGGCTGAGGAGCTGTGGGGCTGTGGTGCTGAGGGGCTGAGGGGCTGAGGGGCTGTGCGGCGGGTAGGGCCCCGCGCTGCTCCTTTAAGGGCTCGGGGGCGGGGCCGGCGGGCGGGGTCACGTGCGGCGCGGAGGCCGGAACCCAGGGAGCGCCCCGAGCCCGGGCGGCGCCGGGACCCCGAGGGCTAGAGGGAGCGGGGGGGGGGGGGCAGCGCGCGCGCGCGGCCGTGCGCGTCCCCGCGGCCGTGCCCGCGCTCGCGTCGGGAGCGCGCCTCCCCCGCCCCTCCGCCGCTGCGCGCCCGCAGGCAGGAGGCAGGCGGGGAGCCGGGAGGGCGGCGGCGGCGGCGGGATGGAGCTGTTCCAAGCCCAGGACCACTACATCCTGCAGAGCGGCGAGCGGGCGCTCTGGTGCAGCCGCAGGGACGGCGGCCTGCAGCTGAGGGCCGGTGAGGGAAAATGGCAGCGGCGGGGGGCGGCTCGAAATGGCGGGCGGGGGGGGTCCTGAGGGGAAAGGGGGTACTGAGGGGGGGTCCTGGGGTCCTGAGGGGGGTCCTGAGGGGGGTCCTGAGAGAAGAGGGGGGCCCCTGGGTTTCTGAGGGGGGTCCTGAGGGGAGAGGGGGGGTCCCCCGGGTCCCTGAGGGGGGTCTCTGGGTCTCTGAGGGGGAGTCCTGAGGGAAGGGGGGTCTCTGAGGGGAGAGGGGGGTCCCCGTGTCCCTGAGGAGCGCAGCTGAAGGGTTCCAGGGGAATGTATCCTAAACAGCTGGGTATCTCGTGTATGGCACGTTACGCAGCTGTTACTTACAGCTTTCTCCAAAAGTGGGGTTTGTGTTAGGCAGAAAAAGCCCCATAAACACGTATAGGACCAGCGCTGGGTGAGTACAGCCCGCTCCGTGAGCCTTAAAAGGCTGGGGTGAGCTCCGGGTTAGCAGCGGCTCTCAGATGTTTATCGACAGACCTGTTTTTCACACTGGTCCGTCCCGTGTCGTGTCCTCACGCTTCAGTCACGGTGCTTTTGTCTTTTCAGTGCTGTTCGTTTGCGTCTCTTAGGTAATATTGCAGTCTGTCTGATGTAACGTGACGTCTCGCTCCTCGTTTCAGGTTGGAGGTCTGGCAGCGCTAAGTGGATAAATCACCTCACAAAATACCTCATGTTCAGCTAGCGAGCAATGTTGCTGGTCAAGGAAATGCGTGTTTTCACACAAACTCAGTCTTAGATTTGCTGTATTATAACAGGCATAAAAGCTCTTATTCTACCCAGAGTAACAAAAGCACAGACTTGTGGACTGGTTCTGGAGGCTGCTGTTTGAAAGCTTGGTTTAAAAGCATCGGTCGCTTGTTTTCATGCAGCTGCTGCTGTGATTTCCTGGAGCCCATCGGCTTCGTGGAGGCTTTGCCAGGGCTCAGCAGTCTGTCTGCGCGCTCTTCGGCAGGGCTTTGTCTGTAGTGGGACTCTTTGCTTCCAAATAAATGCGATGCCTGTTGTGCGTGACCCGCCGATTAATGAAAAGTAACCTGATAGTTAAGTCTCCTGGTCTGCTTGACGTTCTTGCTAGTCACTCTTTCCTATTTCACAGGATTTTTAGTTTTGTTTTTCCAACTCTGTGGCTCCGGATGGTCTTATTGAAAACGGGTTCCAGTAGGGTGAAATAGAATGCCTTACCGGGTAGGCTGAAAGTAAACCTGAGAAGGGAACGCTTTGATCACAAACTGATTTTCTTGGGTCAGTAACTCTTCTGTATGTTAAGGCAAAGTTTGATATCTCCAAACTGGACAGTTTTATTACATCGGACCAATTATAATCAAGGCCACTGAGCGGAAGTGAGTAAATAGATTGCTGTGTGATGAGTCACTGCTGAATTAAAAAAAACAAAGTCATAACTTGTATCCGTTGACATGTTGAATAGTCTGTCAAAAGGCTATGATCTAACTATGTCTCTACAAGTTTTTGGAAGCCTTGACTTAATTCTGAGCAGAATTTTGGGGACAGAGTAAATCATTACACATCTGTGGGTTGAAACGGGCAGTACTGGCAAACCTTGCGAGGTATTGCTTTATATGACAGGCCTAAGTCTAAGGAGCTGCAACTGAGCTTTATAACGCTCTCCTCCCTCAACCATAAGGACACGTTCAGAAACTTGCTAATCTTGAAAACTGTATTTGTGACTTCTGTGAATTGTGGCAAGAATTTGAATTAAAAAAAACACCACCACCAACAACAAAACAGTGAACTTGTAAATATTTGCTGTAAACAAAGTCTGAGGCTGGCCAAGGTCATGCGTGTGTTTATGTGATGTCTCTCTCTGTTGGTGTTTTTTCTGTGAAGTGAAAGTGGTAGTTCAGTCACCTGCAGGCAATCTGAATCCTTTTGGCATCACAGATTGTTGGGGGTTTTGATGTTCGCAGCGTACCTTTTTCAGTGTGGTAGAAAAATGTTGTTTAACCCTGCTGTAAGCACCTCGCGTCGGATCTTGATCTGGAGTTTGTTCACGCATAGCTTACCCTGTTTATGCTCTGCTCGGCTGCTCTAGGCCGGCAGTTGTATGGAGATTACAGCATGGTTTTATTGCTGTCACGGGTGTAATTTATATCTGCGTGTGTATATATAAAAGAACAAAAGTAGTTAAGGCGCTGAATTCTTCTGTCACTAGAAAAAGGACAGACTGTCCTGCTGAGTGAAAACTTCACTTCTCGCTGTGTTGGCCTTGACAATCAATACCTTGTGCAGTGGTGCCAGACTAAACGAGACTGGGAGGGAGCAGTTTCAGAAAGCAGGGCAGCGATGCTGTCCTCTCCACCCTGCCCAGCCTTCTTCCCAGCCCTGCAGGAGAAACAACCACCACAAGTTTCTGAGCACTGCTCAGACGGGTATTCTTCGGACCCAGCTTTTGGGCACTGCGCGCTCAGATTCCATGACCTGCTTGTAAGAGGGAGGCGGTGATAAGATGTCTCACCTCTGGAACTTAACTAGGGGCAAACGAGCGTTCATGTATTATTAAATGCGTTAGGGAATTAGCGTTACCGTGTTGGTTTTCAGCTGTTGGAAATGGTTGTGAATGGCTGGTTCAGCAACCGAAGCGATACCTCTCTCTAGATATAATACATATTTAAAAAAAAAAAAAAAAAGCTTACATATCTTTTATATCTTTACACATCTTTTTCTCTAATGAGAGGCTCGTTACCAAACAGTATTTTTCAGAGTATTGAGGAAGAGATGTCAGGTTGGGTGTCTTCATCTGATAGCGTGAAATCTGAACTGAGTCACAAGTTATAATGCCACCTAACGTTCCAGCTCTGTGTGCTTGCCCTACTCCTCAATGGCATTACAGAGTCATGGAAAAGTTACTTGTCGGAATCCCTGATATTCTTCTCCTCCAGTCAAAAATCATGAAGAAAATTCCTTTGTTTGAAGTCCAGTGCCTGTAAGTGCTCAGGTGAAGGCGTTGAGGACAGAAGCCCACATTTGCTTTGTGTGAGGAGTGCTGCCCTGATCCCAGGGGATTTATCAGCAGGTTTAAGGCCACAGAAGGGTCCTGAGCATCTCCGAGTGGTCCACGTGTTAAATCTCGCTGCTGAATTAAGTATGTCCACAAAAGTGACTTCCTGAGGTAGTGTACCTTAGAAATGGCCTGTCTGTTCTGGAAACTATTCCATGCCGGAGACTTGCAGCTTTAGAGAAGTTCTCTCTGTTTTACAAGCTACTTCCTATGGGACCTCAAGCTGTTTTTTTCTGACACTTTAGTTTCAGCCGTAGCAGTTACGGAGCTGTTTCTCACCAGTGCCTGCTCATGCTGTTTGGTCTCCTTCCTTAGCTGTCAGCACAATACACTTGTGATACATGTGACAAACCAGATATCAAACTGATCTGTGTTAAATGCAACCCAGCAAAAAAGGGTGCTCAAAACCAGTGAGCAGTTAGTTCCCTGTTGCTGCTTGTTCCTTCCTACAGAAGCGAGCAGGGACTAGAGGAGAGCTGTGGGCTGCTGCATGTCCTTTATCTACTCAAATGCACAAGTTAAAGAGTTTTGTACCTTCTGCCTGTGAGGTGAGATCTTCAAATGTATTTACCAGAGGTTTTTTTCTACTTTCCTTAAATAAGATTTACTTTGTAATTTCACCCACTTTTTTTTTTTTTTTTTTTTAAATGGATCATAGTCAAACAAACCCTGGGACTTAACTGGGTTGATAGTATGCCACATGCTAACCTAGTTAGAAATAAATGTTGAGGTGAGGCGTTTCTGGTTTAGTTTCCTGTTGAATCTTAGTGGCAGAAGAGAAGCTGAATATAACGAGGCTGTTCCTGTCTTCCCCCTTCTCCTCCTGACGCTTTCATATATGAAGAGGTCTGGAATTGCCAAACTGGTCCCAAGTCAGATGCATAAAGTGTCCTGGAGCTCCTGCCTGCTCTGAAATTACTTTTGGTTTTCAATAAATGAAAACCCATTTAAGCTTGATATGCTGTTTCTTGTGAGTTGACTGTTTGCTTTGTAAAGGAAAAGATAACTACTTTTGGAGTGCGTGTGGCTGAATTTAATCAAATCTGTAGTTCAGGTGGATTTGGGGCTTGTATTTTGGTAGCAGAGGTCCCACATCTTTGACCTCTCAGAGGTTAGTACTAACTAGTGAGAAGGAGGAAATCACAGACTTCACTGCAACAGCAATATTGACAGGAAACAGCCCTTCGTTTAAGAGGGGTCTGCACCTATACCGAAGAGCTTGTGGCTTTTCCATCTGTGAATACTGATGTTCTTGTTACAGGCTCTTTCACCGACAGGTGAGGAGGGTGTTTCAGCTGTATCTGCAAGTGAACATGAAAACTTTGTGGCAAGCTTTAAAAAAAACAAACAAACAAGTGTCTGAACTGTAAGGAAAGGCAAGTATTTCTTTCATGTGCCACTTAGGCTCTTTCAAAGCAAATTCTTTGTTTTGGAATGTGATTTTGTTGTTTTTGTTATTTAATTGATACCATTAAGCGTGCGGGAGAGACCTCAGGTCGCTGAAGTTCAGCTACTGAAAGCTGGCACGGCTACGCTGCACCTGTGTGTAGGGGTGATCTCTGGTTTGACTCAGGCAGTAGCTACACTGTCCTTGACTAAGATACGGAGCTTTTTCTGGCACTGTAAGTGGGCAGTATGAAAATACTTTCCTTTTTCTGTTGAAAAACAAATGTTTTATAATGAAATTATCATTATGAGAAACTGGTGATGCTGTAGCTTTTGAGAGACTTTTAAAGACGCTTACCTGAAGGCTCTGGTGACCAGAGGAAGCGATTTGGTGGGCAGCTGGGCATTTCCTGGCAATAGGGGTGAGGCTGCCAGCAAGAAAACATTCCTTCGTTTCTGTTCCAGCCTGTTGCATGCCAGCTGCAGCTGGAGTCCTGAAATGTCAAGGGACTTGGTCATAACTTCCTCTAAACAGTTCCCTCCAACTGTGAGACGTGTTGGATGGTGGCTTAGGGCTTTCTTTTAGAGGTAAACTCTGCAGAGTCATATCAAGCAGCTCTGAAATGTAGCTTAAATATTGAATGCTGTTGAAACTCATTGTTAAGGCTCTGTGCTGAGACTTAAGGCCCGGAGTTTGTCAGGCTATAATTTTTCCCTCAAGTACGTCAAAGATTCGAGACAACAGATAAAAGCAATAAAAGCTTCTGTCAGTGTCTAGAGGTTTCATGATTCATGCTTAATATAATAAAGAACACAATTTTTTAATATGCTTAAAGGTTTTGAGAAAATACAAATTTGGTAGCTCAAAATTTGCTTCTCGTGTTACATTTGCTATAAACTTCTGCTTCTGAAAGTTGCTTGTGTTCATTGAACGTTCTATATTTGTTACAAAAATGCATATGGTTAATCCAACAGAAATTCCCACTTGCAATTAACAATCTGTATTTCTTGAAAACCCAGCGTTCTGCTACACTAATCTAATTTGATCAGGGATGATTTAACTTGTTTTTCCCAATTTAGAGAGCTTTCACAAGCTTATTTTCAGTCATGATTTAGCCATACTGCTTACTCTTGTAAGTATCACTTGGAAAATCTTGGCCAGGAAATAACACATGGCAAGATGGAATATGAAAACAAAGAGCCCGCTTAGGAGGGGGTGAGGATGGATACATGCAGGTTTTTCTTCTCCCTCTGTGTAAACTTTTTGTGTAGTGCTTCAATTCTTGTAGGTGGGACTCATGTTTCCAGCTGATGGTCTTCAGTTTTAGCAGATGATTGTATTCTAACTGTATTCTTATCTTTTAGTTGCCAAAGTCACTGTACTTATGTCTTCACAGGAAACCAAGTAATAGGAGCAAATATCAAGAAGACACGAGAAACCTTTGAACAGATTTCTGGAGGAGAAATTTAGAAATAGCACAAACTTATTTCACGAAAGCTCTGCTTCGGTAAACACATATTAGTACTCAATGATGCATTGCATATGCTTGGTCCAAACACCTCTACCTCCCAAAAATTAAACTCAGAATTATTTTCTGAAAAACTGAATTACCATTAACAGAATTTCACCTGAAAACTTTGGTGTTCATTTTAAGGAAGAAATCTTACTTGACTAGAAGCCCTGAAACAGTTTTTGTGTTGTCTGTGGAAAACTGAAAACAAGCAACTTGAAAGGGCTTTAAGCTTGAAGCTTCGTGTGCCCCAAGTCTTGGTCTCCGATAACGTGCTAGGGACAGTTGGCAAGATCACATGAACATGCTGAGGTAAATACATGGCTTGAAATGTGACAGTGCCGTGGTTTAAAGAACAAAACAGAACTTGGAGCCAAATTTAGAAGTGCATGACACTGCCCGGGGGCAGTTGCGAAGTGTGAATGACAAGTGTGGTTGGTCTATTGCCAATTGGGAACTTGGGTTTGTTTTCGCCACGTTTGTTTAGAACAGCAGCAACGTTGCCACAAATGACCGATGTTTAGCTTTTCTCAGGGATGAAATGTTTTAGTAATATTTAAGTGATATATTGCTTGTTGTCTTTTGATTCTACATAGTCTATTCATCCCTAGCAGTTACTTAACAATAAAAATCTACCTAGCGTGGAATGAAATCCTTTACTTTCTGTTCAAATCCATGAAGTAAGGAATACATGAATTCAGGAATACAAATACATGAATTCAGAGTATGCAAATCCAGTTTGTTCTGCAGTATCTCCTGCAGTTGTCCTCTGTAATTCTAAAATGATTGTACTTGTTCTCTGTTGAAATATCAAACTATTGAGAATACAACTCTTATAGAAAGAGGCACCAAATTACTTTAAGTTACATTTTGAGGCAGCTTTCCAGTCTATTCTGTTCACCGGTGAACATTTTAAATATGATGGGTGATAGAGGACAAGCATGTTCTTAGTTTTTATTCTGTTCTAGTAACTCATCCAAAGTATGTATACAAAAAGAAACGTTTGAATAAATGATAAATAGCATGTACACTGTTAGAGTTACTTAGTCACGGTTACTGCTAACAGTAACCATGCGTTCTTAATGTCATGCTTTCTTAATTTGAAGAAGCTTTTCAATCAGCTACAAGACTTTCCAGAATGCTTATAGCCTAAAGCACAGATGTGCTTTCTGAGCAAAATATGCTGACTGAGAAAAACAAGGAAAGAGGATTGAATAGGGCGGAAACCTTTGGCTAGAAGTAATTCTTACGGGAAAGATTTCTTAGTCACTGAAGCACAGCCTGCTTTTTCCAAGCTGTTTCCTCCTCAGCCTTTTTAAGGGAGCAAGGGGCCCTACAGGTGCAGAACAAGTTGAGGTGATGCTTTCTTTACAACTGCAGTCCCAAATGAAGAGTTGAGCTCCTCCAAGGATGCTAAATCTAAGGCACATCAGAGTAATGGATAACCTCAGAAGAACAGGCAACACGATATTGAGTGAGTGCAACAACAGGACTGAGGATTTTAGGCTAGAGCAGAAAAACTAACTTCACTGTAGGTCTGAGATGTTTCAGTATAACAAAACTGTCCTTTGGGCAGGGCATGGGGATGATGGCAGTCCTTCTCAAACTTGGTGTCCATGAGTGGTTTAGGGAAAGCTTTGTTTTGTTTTCCCTTGGTGGAAGGAGACTGGGAGTTGAATTCAGTGAGTGTGACGTTCAGCTTGCTCCTAACGAGTTGGTGGGGCTGCGTGTGCAAAAGAAGACTGCTGGATCGCTTAAGGCACACTAATGGAGTGTGCTGTGGTTATTTTGTTGTTAAGTAATCCATATGTGGGGAACAGGGGCAACCAGAACAGCCTCCTGAGGTGGTTTCTAATACTTTGTAATTAGCAATTAGAGGTGTTTTTTTTTTTGTTTGGTTTAATTGGATCTGCCATCACTGTATGCCTCAGAACAACTGCTAATAGCAGTTTATCACGTGTAGTACAGGAGTTCCTTGTGCAATTACTTGTAATATTGGGTACTCTCTAGACAACTGAATCTCTTCCATATGCTTTTATGGTTTCCTGAGCAGTGCCTGGTGACTCAGGGGACTTTACAACTGCAGCAGAATACAAAGAAGTGTATTTATCAAAGCAAGTAGTAAGGACTCGTTTGTGAGGCACTTTCTCAGGGCTTGCATCCTGCTTACTCTTTTCAAAAAGTTTTGCCGTGATGAGATTAGACCTGTGTTACATGCCCCCATTCCCACTGCTTTAAATCTTGTCACTGTCCGACCTGAATTGAACTCAAATTGTTCCTGTTCATCCGGTCCAATGTTGAGATGCTTAAGGAAAGCGTCCAAGGGAACTGAATTACTGTTTCACTTAGACACAAGCCGGATGGATGCATGCTCTGTAGCGTGCCGGCTCAACTGTAGGAGCGCACACACTGTAAAAAAAAAAAACACTTCCATTGAGTTGCTGTTTGGCAAGCGTGCTTCCAGTCCTTAGGGGCTGGAGGATGAACAGGCTACTTTAACAGGGCTCTAAGGTGGAGTAGCAAGGAGAAGACTAGTGGGGATTTTCTTTTTGAAATCCTCTGTGTTTAGAGTAGCTGTGGATTTCTAAAGATGGGGGGAATGGGGATTAATGGTGATCAGACTCCTCTGTTAAGAGGAGCACTTCAATTCTAAGTGATCGAGGGCTCTCGGGTCTCCCGTGCAGACTAAGCAAGCTGTCTAAATGAAAAGTTAAAGATAATTAAACAAATTATCCCTTCGGCTAGCCACCTGTTTTAAAGATTGGGCTGGAAAATAAGCAAGTAAATAAGGATAATACTTCATGACCATTAGATGCTAGTAGTTGTAAGACTAAGTGTATTAATATTCCTCCATCTTTCTGCAATTATAGTAGATTAAACCTGAATTTAGGAGTCTGTGCTAGAAAGAACTTAATTAGCCTAAGTTTTCTTGCCAAAGTAGCACTTGGAGTCCTTTGTCTTGTAGGAAATACTTGATACTCTTAAGTCTTCCCAGTTAACTTGTAATCTTTTAATCCTGGCTAATATTTCAGAACACTATTCGAAGATGAACTGGAACTTGAAAGCAGAGTTAGATCCCTTTGAAAAGTCATAAGGGTACAATAGCGCTAGTAATGAAGGCTTGTGGTTGTCTTTGATCTGAAGCAGCCAGAACTTAAAGGGGAAAAAACTTCAACTCTATTAACATTGTTTTTTTTCTGGAAGTTTACTTTTCAGGGGTCAAGTACTATATTAGCAGAGCTGAAAAATTGACTTTGAACACGTACAATAGGTTGCTTCTGCGCTTTTTCTTTTCATATGGAAATGTCTTGTGTTTGTGTTGGATGCTGAGAATGGCTGGAGGAATTGCTTCCCTGTCAGGCTACGGTAAGAATTCATAAACAGTGTGCAGGTTTGGATGGTTATGTCTCTATACAGCCCATGTTTGTTTATAAATACATGTTTATAAGCAGTCCATGTTTATATAAATACATATAAACTGAGCTTGAAGTTCCACGATGTTCAGTCAATTTTTATACGGAGCACACTGACAGGAAACACTTCCCAGCTGACTTCCCAGCTGAGGTCTTGAAACTCCTGGGGGTTTGAGGAAGATAAGGAGTATGGCCCCTGAGTTACAGCAAAATTGGCAGATAAATGGCTATCGCTCTTCGAATCGGAGCTGGCAGCAGTAAGGGCTGGGTCAAAGTGATTCCAAATCAAATCTTTTCTTCTTCCTGGCTCCTTAACCTCTCCAGACTTGCCTGTAGTCACAGCACGAAGCCGGTGGCGAATCCCAAAGCAGCGTGTTCCCTTGTCGGGACTTGTGCCTGACCTTGGAGCGACTGCTGGGGGAAGAATGGCCAAAGGGCTAGAAAGCGGTTTTGGCTTTTGACCATCTTCCGAGTTGCTTTGTACCACCCTTCCCAGGATCACACTTGTGTAAACACAACCAGTTAAAGGAGCTTTATCTGGTGCTGCTGGCTTTGCATCGCTGCTGGTAAGTTTGGAGGGCTGGTGGTGGAAATAATCGCATCAAAGCTGGTTTTGTTCCCTGTTTGTGGCGGAAGTCCTGGTGTGCTGCGATTACGATTCCAATGCAGTTGCTGTGAAGTAACTGTATGCTCCCTGATTGCTCATCTTAGATGGCAATCAGCAAAAAAAAAAAAGGGCAATTTTTTCCCCAATAGCTTGAATTTAGTTAGTGGGGTAAGGGAGAGAATGGGAAATGCTGTACTTTGGGACAGAAACCTGCTGTGCAAGCGTGTACCTCAAAGTTTTAAGAGCATGTGCTAAGGTCTATCAGACCCTGGCAACTCTTTAAATTAAAACCTCAGGAGGGCACGACGAACTCCCAGAGGAGGGGAAGGTGTACCTGAGCTCACTGCCTTGGGTGCCTGTTCTGTCGGTTTCCAACTCTTTGTGTGGAGGACAATGGCTACTTTGGCATTGTTTCTAACACGCACAGTGCCCTGAGAAGTCTGTTGCATGATGGTGGGTTGCAATTTCTGGTTGATAAGTCTTTATTCCTGGCTGTCTGTGTTTGAAGGGATCGCTAGATTTCTAGCATGGCATCTGTAGGAAGACAAATGGAAAGCAAAAGTAACTATTGATCAATTATATTTCAAATGTCTCAAAGCCCTGTTTGGCTTTGGGTATAGAGAATAGTCCAGCGTGTACTTTGATAGAACCTTGTGGTAGTTAATGCTTACTGATAGACATTTCTTCTTCTTGAAAGAAAATTCAAAGTTGCAGTTGTGTGGCTTCAGCATTCAGCAGTCAAACATAGCTAAATGTCTTTTATGTGTGCTATCAGAAGACTTTAACTGAGGATTTTCATTTTCTTTTCTTTTTTTTTTTTCATGGTTACTTTCCTCCTTGGCTTTAGAAAGATCTAGAGATCTTTTGTAACATGAATCACTGTCCAGCAACTTAAATTTTGCCATATTTTACAGTTATTCTAATCTTATAGGCTTCCATTTAATTTTTTTTGGATCTAAATGTATTTAAAATTGTTACACAGCCGTGTAACCTTCAGTCCTTAAAATGATTAGCAAAGATGATGGCTAAAGATACAGCAGCTGCCAGGATTGCTGGGCAGGGGATTAAATTATGGCAAACAGTCCTGAATGATTTCACAGCATTGAACAGAAGTCCGAGAGCTGCTTTTGCTGCAGCTGAGTAAGCAGGACTGCACTCAGCATGAAAGCCTGTATTTTTTGGGGGGGGGCGGGGTAGTGGAACTAGAGAAAACAATCCTTTTAGTTTGGTTCATCCACCTTCTGCTTCCAGAGCATACTTCTTAGAGCAAGAGGTTCATACGGCTGTATACTTGAATTATATTTATTCAGCATGATTGGCGTTGGCTCTGAGTCAAGACGGGGCTACCAAGCAGGAAATGGAGCTATAACTGGTAACTAAGTTCTAATTAGAATGTCAAACCTAGATGTGTTTTATTTAGCAAAACCAACTTTGACCCGCTTGCTTCTGTGCTGTCACATGTCCTTTCCTATACAAAGTTCTCTAGAAATACTGTATAAAAAAAAAAAAAAGTGATACTTGCCAAACAAAGTGTGATTCTGCAGTTGGTATTTTTCCACAGCCTACAGGCATTTCTGCAGTGAGACTTGTTTGCATCTAGATTCTCACTGGATGCTGGAAGAAAAATCCCAAACACGTTAATCTCCTCCGATGTCCCTGATGGAGCATTTACCCGCTACGTCCTACCTTCCCCCGGGAGCATCTTCTGGAAGCAGCCAGCCTTTGCTGTTGGGAGCTTGATAATCACTCTTATCTCAAGAGCAATACTGCCCAGCTGGTCGATCTGTATTTGCCTTTTGAACTCTTAGTGTAACGTTAGGATTTAGCTCCAAAAAGCTCCTCTTTCTGCAAATCTTGTCAATGCTTTAAGTGAACAGAGGCGTCGGGGGCAGAGTCAGTTCTCATCCTCTCTGCTGCTAGGGAGTATTCCTGCAGAAGTCCTGGACGTAGCATATGATTATGTTGAGGGCTACATATGTCAAAGTAAACAGCAAAAAATCTGGAAAAGTTGCAGAAACCTCTTTTTTACAGTCCCTGTTACCGTTTCTTTGTCCTTTTGTGGGCAAGTCTAAATTATCTTTTCCTCCTATCTGCAACTAAAACTAGATCTTGGTTTCCCCCACCCCCTCCCCTTTCTGTAAGCTGCTAAAACGAAACCTCACTTGCCATCCAGAGCTTTCCCACTAATCTTGTCATAGCAGGAAATGAATGGTTTAAAGAGACTTAGGCCGTATTCGGATTATTAGTTTTGTAGTTACGGTAAACCTGCAGCGCTTTGAAGTCTTCTGAAGTCTGGCCTTTTTTTGCTGCTTGGTTTGCCTGGTTTGGAGCTCTCACGATGGAATGTGAGTGGTGAAGTGAACTGCAGGTACCAAAGACAGCAAAAAGTAGATGATGTTTGAAACAGTACAGCTCTAGAAGATTCCTGGGGTGAAGATGGCTCTGGGTGGTGTCGGTGAGCTGGAGAAGAAGGTGGAGGACTTAAGAGTAGGAAAGCTTTTTGTGTTCCTCTTTCCTGTAAGCTTGGTGCTGATTTCCCCGCAGCACAAGGATGCTCTTGCGTGTTATTTGGGCTGAAGCTCAGGCTGCCCTTGAGCACGCTTTGTATAAGCACAAGATTGTTGGCATACAGGTACAAGATGAATTGTATCCTCAGGCTTCTCTAAGTACTAAATCAAACTGTTCACGCTGACACTTACTTCCTTGTGCTCGTCTATTTTAGTCTTCTCAGAAACTTAACTAAGTGATGGCGTGATCCCCTCTTACACGAGGTTCTGTACTAACTGTTTGTAGTGCTCTCTTAGAGTGAAGCAGGAAGAACCTGGAGTTCCTCTGCAGGGGTCTTGCATGAAATGGCACAGCCTGGTTATGTACACTAGCAGGAGCTCTGTGCTGCCTCCTGCAAACCTCTGGTAAATTTTGCTACCGTGCACACTTTGTGCTTTCACACAGACAAGAAGGAACTGTGTGAAACTCCTTTTAAATGAGTTCAGTTTAGGTCTATTCTGACTTCTGTGTCTCGTGTCAGTGCTTGTGTTTCATGATGAAATTAAACCGAAAGCTAGGAATTCTTGGAACAACAGAGTCTGAGTTGCAAATAAGTTGCAAGGAGAACACAGTGTCTGAAAATAAGTGTTCAAAAATTATTGTCAGGTGTATGTAGGCTGGTGATTGTACTCCATGGCTTAGGGTATTGTGCGAGTCTGCTCTTCAGAATGTCTGTCTGTTTACCCTGGGAGATAACATCTAGACTAGTGAAATACTTTAACTGGAGAATTCTGCCTCCTTGGAACCAGTGAGGTTTGGCAGATAATAACAAACTTCTTGCCCTTCTTGGTATGGGGAAACCTCGCCTACACAGGTATTAATTGCTTTTAATGACTTTTTCATTTAAGATTTACCTTCTGAATTTTTTATCCACATTCTTGAACTTTTACTGCACTACTATTAGAAACTCTTACTGACTATCAGCGGTGGGTACTCTGACCACAAGAGGCTTGTCGTGTTAATACCATCTTACTTGATGGTTTGATTCCCGTTGAGAGGAGTACCTTTCACAGATGGTGAAGCTGATAGTGTTGCCTTCCTGCTTGCTCTTACACTTCTCGTGGTTCACTAGAATTCACTACCAGTAGGAGAACTGGAAGCCATAAAACTTGATGTACTTCGGTATTGTTCTGTGTAGTTGTGAGACTTCTTTAACAGTGTACGTGTGTGTCTACAAATATAAAAAGATGTGAAGCTAATAGTAACTGGATGAATATAAGAGAGCTGGGACTGAAAGTGAACATCTGGTCTTTTTAGAGCTACGTTAGCAGCTTAATGACCTGTATTTAATTTCACTATAACCATGTAAAATTTCAATTAAGTTACAAATTCCAGTGGATATTAGGAGAATTAAGCCTCCTTTAAACTGAATTATGTAGCCCAAAGCACTCTTATAGTGATTTCCTGAAATAACCAGAAGGGATATGGAGTAGGGCTCTAAATAGGAACAAATCATTTGGTCAACTAATTAAAATGGCAAATTGGTAGCAAGGAAAAACTGAACAGTGTATGTAACTTATTTTGTTGTGGGAATCGTGGCATGTTTTTTACTCTCTGGATGGAGAAAGTAGTGAGAATGGCCTGTATTGGATTGATTGTCCTGCTGAGTTCACCACAAAATATGTACTCTTTTTCCAGCTACTGATCTTCTCTTGGCTTGGAACCCCATTTGTCTGGGCCTGGTGGAGGGAGTCATCGGTAAAGTTCAGCTTCATACGGGTATGTGTTCTTTCTTTTTGATACTGCTAATGCACTTTGGTTTAGGGTCAGTGATACTGTAAATAAAACTGTAGCTGAAATGGACGATGTAATGTTCTTTGCAACGGTGGTGTAATCCAACTGTATAAACTTGTCAGTGTTTATATTATAGCTGTGGTTTGCAAATCCCTCTTCTTTCCAGTGCATGCATTCTGGTTCGTCTTTGTCTGATTGAAAGACGGAGATCTGCATTCACAAATAATACAAGTCTGTACCCCGAAGTCCTGTCTAAGGCTCTGTGTGAGATGCACCCACTTACGTTTTTGCACTTTTTTTGAATAATGCTTTCAAGCTTTTTCGTTATTCGTAGGGTACTGTGCGACAACTAACAATGCAAGTTCTCACAAAAATCAGGTTTTCAGATGTTGAGAATTAAAGCCTTAAGAATGATTGTTACCTTGGTAGATCACTATTTGAAAGTAAAAGGAACTTTCAGAGCATTCTTTGTTAAGCAGGGATATTGTAAGACACAGTTGTAAAATAAAAGCAGAAGTAGAACGTATTGTGGTTAATATTAAGCCTGTCTTTAACTGATTCTAAATAACTTTTTTTCAGTAAAATAAAGTCACTCTTTTTGCTTCAGTCAGCTGTAAAGTCCTGTAGCCAAAATAAATACCTATTCAGATATATATCAGTTTTTATCTATAAGGGGTCTTTTATTACCAATAGCGCTCTGGATGTCTATTTACTGACAGGTAGAAAAGCTAGCCATAAACTCTGTTCATTTACTGTGTACTGTCCTTTCTGTAAGTGCTTAAGCCCTGTGTTTCACGTAGTGCCTGGCCAGGTCATCAGTACAGGTGGAGTCTTAAGTGTGTTTGAGGTACCAGGATGGGTTAAGTGCTGAAATGGATCAGATGTTTGTGGTGTGTCATGCACACAAACAGCTCAGTCAAGGTGGCAGTGGCACACTAACAATAGAGAAAGAAGGAAAATGGGGACTGTTACACCCCTGAATTAGGGTATGACAAATGTAGTTCTGGGATTAGTTGGCTCCATAGTCACTGTAACCCCTAGGTCTCACTTCAGAGAGAATAGTTTAGAGCCCATCTCATTTCTTAAGCTTGTGATTGCTTTCCCTTTCCAGTTGCATCACTTGATCTTTGAATTTCACATGATGTTTGTCTGTCCTCCTTCCGTTGATCTTTTCAACCGTCCTTTCTGATCTGATGATATGAAGTGGTTCAGATTCAGCCCTTCTCTTCTCATCCAGGCTGTCTGAGCTGTTCAGCGTGTCCTGTCCATAACAAATGGATGAACGATGGCTGAACTCCAGTAATGACCTTTTTCTTCTGTGGGAAAATACTCCATGCTTGCTTGTAACATGTTTGTGTCTGTTAACCGAGCGTTTAGGTCCACAAGGGCTTCCCCCTTCTCTCTAGGGAGCCTCCTATGAAAGCATTTGAAGGGGGAGACCTCGTTTTCAAACACTTTCTGGAAGTTCTCCTGTACCATGGCAACTGAATATCCCTGCTTTCGTGCTTACTGTGAGGTGCTTCTGCTTATGGAAGCTGAGCTAAAACTCCCCAGCATGTGACCCTTGAACAAGTGCCAGCCTGCTGCTGTCAGGTAAATCAAGGTTATTAGGTAATGAGTCTGATACTGCTCTTCTTTCCTTATGTTCTTTACAGCGACTATATCAATTATGCGCATCCAGGCACTTCACTCGCTTGTTGCTTAGGCCAGCGGTAGCATTTTGTTTCTTTGCCTTGTTCAGGTAACACATCACAAACCACTTACAGACCATCCTTCTTGCGCATACTGAGGCATTTAGTGATGCAGCTGTCCTGTAGAGGGGTGTTAATTCTCTGGCACTTCAGTGAGAGAGAATGTCTGTAGTTATTTATCCGTAGTCTTTTGCTGAAACCTCTTGGTCCCCTGTGTCTGCTGACAGTTACTAATGATTGTCTTCATTGGGTTGCAGTCAAAGTAAGAGGGCTGACTGAAGTGGCTTTCATAGGTGGTCTTAAACCTATTTATGTCAATGAACTCTCGCTTGCTTATTTTTAAGTGCAGTTTTATGTAGTCCTCTAGCTGAGTCATCTAACACTGTAACGGTAACCTGTCTTCATTACTTATTCGTGTATCAATCTTTGTCACCTGGAAACTTTATCAGCAAGAGTTGTATAAATATTTAACAGTGCTGGACCATTATCTCCATACTTGGTAAGAGGACTGGGCTGTGGAAGCTGGATGAGATACATTTTTTTTTTTTTTTTTTCCCAGACCTCATATGTGTCAACAGGAACAGGAGGACCTGTTGCTCTGATTTCTTCCCTTCTTCCTTCCCCCCTTCCCTTCCTGGACTATAAGGATCAGAAAACTTATTTTGAAGGTCTTCTGGCTGACTAGTCCTGTTTGGGCTTGTTCTGCTCAGCATCTTGTTGACTAATACTGGAAACTTTAAATAACTTTATGTATTAAAATTGCTACCAGTATACTCGAACTGTCACTAAACTCATATGCACTTTATCTTGGACTTAGATCCTTAGATATTCTTGAAAGATTTGCTTAACGCAAACATCTTGGAATAGTCCTAAGATGACCTTGAAATAACCCAAGACTGACTACAGGGGCATTCTTGATTTATCAGTGACAGTTGCCAAATTGCTGTAACTAGGGATGGGGTTTAATATGCTCTTAATCTTGCTGGCTCTGTTGCTGACCTAGCACGGGAGAATTTGTAGAAAAGCTCTCTTGGCAGGGAAGGAGTCTTGTGAGAAACTAGCTAGTTGCATGTTTTTCTAATTCTGTAAAGATTTTTTTTTACCCAAGAGGATCAGTTGTATATCTGGATATAATTGTGCACTCATTTCTGAGATGAATTTCTACTGAAGGTATCTTTTGGTTCTTCCCAAATTGTCAAGTTCCTCAAACAGTTTTTTGGGGGGACAGACCTATGATGGAATACTTGGCTGTGGTCTCTTTTACCTTCTGTTGGCCCATCCCAAGATGACAAGTAAGAAAATGTGGGGTAAAAATAGGAATGCAAAGGGGAAAGGATTTTAGGCTGTCATGAAGACAACTTACTGAAATATAACATCGCATGCTTTCTTGGTAGAGGTACACAATTAGAGTAGTCTTTGCAAGTGTGTGCCTCTATACGGAAATAACATCTCTTGCATAACCATGGTCTCCATTAAAGAATATTGATCTTATGTTTTGTGATCCAATCAGTGTATATACATACAAAATGTAAGTATAGCCATTCAATTTCCTTTAGTTGAAATTCCAATAAATAACTAAAATGAGCTTATTTTCTGTTAGAATTGAAGGTAGATACTTTATCTACTAAAGTAGTAATAGTAGCCTGAAATCTTCATTGATTTACTGATTTGGTTTAGCAATTTTGATTTCCCTTCACTTTGTTAGAAGAGCTTTGGCTTCTAAGTACTGAGGTTCCTGCAGGTAGTATCGTTTGCTGGTTCAGGTGTATTTTTTAGTGGTGTAAATTCCCATGCAGAAGTTCTAATCGCTTGGTTAGAGACTACTTAGTGAGTTAATGGAATGTCGTGGTGCCAGAATATGCTCCGTATAATACTGTGTATCTAATTATAACCAGGGCTGGATTTCTTAGCCAGTGCCAGCCAAATTCCACTTAACTCCTTTGTTGCAACCACACATTTTTCTGTTCTGTAGTCAAAATGCATTTTCATGTCTGCACTCTTAGCATAGGAAAAGCACACAAAACCACTGGTTAATTAAGACCTGGGTTAAACACTGATGGCAAGTTTCCACGGACTCTAAAGAGAAGGGAAGCGAAATTCTTCTTTCCCTATTCGCAGGAAAGGAAAGCTTTTTCTGTTAGCATGCCACTGGATCTTGATAGAAACAATAAGTGGTTCAGTATCTGAAATCTCTTCAAGGAAGTGCAACTGCTGCTGTCTCTATCTTCATCCAATCAACAACTTAAAACAGTTGCTTTGCTT
Source organism: Cygnus olor (assembly GCF_009769625.2). Taxonomy (NCBI): domain Eukaryota; kingdom Metazoa; phylum Chordata; class Aves; order Anseriformes; family Anatidae; genus Cygnus; species Cygnus olor. The sequence continues at coordinate 32,288,354 of NC_049175.1, forward strand.
TCATCTAAATTCCTTCCACTAACAAAAATAAGAAGATGGTACCATAGTATTTCTTGGCTAGAATCAAAATACTTGCAAAAAGCATCATTTGTAGCAAACTTAGGCAGTTTAAGACAAGTTACTGCAAAAAAAAAGGTACTTGGGAGAAGTAAATGCTAGATTGTTTGGGAAATTTTAGAAAATAACTTAAATGGCAGTGGTGTGCTGACAGGAAAGCTGAATTCCAGTTTCAGTGAGGAACGAGAGGTAATGGCTTACTTTAGATACAGTGCTTTAAATCAGTTGTTGCCATCTGCTCTGCCACAGTTCATAAAACAGTAAAAAAAAAAAAAAAAAGTTAGGTCTTTAGATGGATGACTTAAAAACGTGCAGTCTTCTGGAATGAGATGGAGCTGTAGTTCTCCTGTATGTACCATACCTCCTACGTTGGGCAGGCAGTAAGCAGTCTTTTTCACTTAAAAAAAACAAGTTTGACAGAACTACTTTTTTAACTGCAGAAGCACAAACTCTGGCAGATTCAGTCATCTAGATGTTGTTGGCAATTACAATAAGCTTTTATGGCTGTTGTTGAAGCTTTTACTTCAGGGTATATTTTATCTGAATAATTGCTTTTGGACTGTTTCTTTTGATCTGCCAGGAAACTCCTGTTTTCTTTCAACATTCTTTGGCTCTGGCTATAAGACAAATGGATTTTTGAAACAAATGCCAAGATGACTGAGTCCTTTTTTTTAAAAAAAAAAAAAAAATGCACTCAAAGGATACAGAACTCACTTGACTGTATTAAGTTCTTATTACTGCTACCAGGGCTTGTTAATATAAGGCACTTTCCTTTTTTTTGGCAATGGTGTCATATTGATTATTTTGCTTGAGCTCGAGATGGCATCCTTTCTTGAAAAAAAAATCTGCTTGTTTGTTGAAATACCGATCTCCTCATAGGTGTGTGTTGTGTGGCTAGCTTTCTATAGGTGGGAATAAATGAGACTCTAGACGTGCACAGCAAGCCTGTCTGGGTGCTCTACTTGCTACCTTTCTGTTAAGCCTGGATTGTGTTGGGTTTCCAAAGCCCTGATTATTGCTTTCCAGTAGGCAAAGCACAGGAAAACCTAGACCACCTTTTTAGATGAAGGGATAGAGACTTCTACCTGTTGCTGGGGTTTTTGACATTTCAGTTTCGACATTATAGCTTGAGGACGCTGGCATCCTGAGATCCCTTCCAGCTTGAACTCTCTCTCATCCTATAGAGATTATGATTTTGATGCTGTGTTCAGGCAGTAGTGCGGGGCTCCTCTTAGAAGACTGCATAAATTAAACAAGTGGTGCATGACTTCCCCCTTTTCTCTCTGCCTCTTCCCTTTTGGGAACAGCCTCTGGTTGTCACAGCATGTTTGTAATTCTGGGAAGCTGTGACTTTCAAAAGCTGCTTGGTGCCCTGTGTAGTAAGCATGTCACTCTACTAAAGATAGTGAAAAAGAATTGAAGTATTGATTGTAGATACACTGCTGTGCATCACCACAGTGAATATTATCTTTATGTGAACAAACTTGCTTAAACGCTTTTTTGGCTTTGGGCAAAAACGTTGGAGATTTAATTGGAATGATGCTCACAGCTTTGAAGCTTTAATTCTATGCTGAAAGTATATTGAGAAAATATCCTGGCTTTCCTTATGTTACAGGACGTGCAGAAATGTGTTGAAGGAGTTGAAGGCTAAAATGCTGTTCAGAATTTATTGAGCAAGAAAAACAAGCTTTGCATTTGCTGTAAAGCCTCTAAACAGACTTCTCAAAAGCTAGATATTTTATTCCAAAGCATAACGCATGATACAAGCTACTATCACAAGTATGGAAGCATATTTAAGTCTACTTAAGCTTTTAACGCTTGTATAGGACTTCTTCCGTTAAACTCTGTTGACTTCTCCTCAGTTAGGAGAACTAGTGAGTTTGTCTTTTAAAACTTTCTGTACCTCTTCCATCTCTTAACAGACCTTTTGCTTTGACTCTTAAAATCCCAGCATACCACTAGCCTGCTGCTGATTTAGCCAAGGAAACTAACGTGCTGTCACTTCTGGCCGTCCTCTCTTGCAGTTTGCTGTACAACAGAAGGTACAAAGGGAAAATCACAGCTTCCTGCCTGGTGATCCCCACCTGTTCTCTTCAAGTTGTACCACTGTTTGTGGTAGTGCATTCCACTGGGTGGGTGCATCGTCCTAGAGACAGCCTAATTGCTGTAGATGAAGCAGTGATAGCTTTACTTTAATGGGTAATTCTATGAAAATGTCCGTCTTTGAGGTAGAGTAAATACTTTTTTTGTTGTTGTTATTGTAATGCAATAATAATGAAACGTGGCAGCAAATCATCGTTCACTGGACTCTTCTGGTCAAATAGCTTCTGGCAGGGGTTTTGCACTGGGAGAAAAATTTCTGACAGACTAGTTAAAGCAAATGACTTCACGGTAAGCCTTTGCTAATCTTTCTTCAGATTTGCCATGGTGGCTACTCCTAATTCGTCAGAAAGCATTGATTGGCAAACTTCCAGGGGATCATGAGGTGTACAAAATAACAAAGATCGCGGTGATTCCACTTTCTGAAACAGAACCTCAGGATCTGGAATTGGAGGTATGATTATCTTTAATAAATCATGATTTTTCCCCCCTTTTTTCAGTGAAATATAAATGTGAAATGTAGATTAAATACATGCCTCCTTGTGGTGTATGTGGAAATGTTGAACAGTTTTATAAATGCTGCTTTAATTTAAAAATTGTTTAATTGAAATAGCAAGTTATGCTGGGGAGGGAAACTAGGATAAAATGATGTCCAAATTTAATTGAAAACTCATAATAGAATTCGTTCTTGGCATATATTTTTTAAATTATTGTAATTGAGCACACTTCATGTGTGCTTTTTGCAGGGAGAAGCTGTCATATCTATCTCCTTTAAATCAGGAGGGCATATGGTTTTTTTTAAGGATGCTCTTGATTCTGTCCTGTTTTGGGATATTAATTCTGTAACTTGGCTTCAAAGCCAAAAGAGAATGGTTAAAGGAAAAACATCACAAGTGAATAATACTTACTTTAAAAGCTTGGTGGTAAGTGGAGGTGGGTCTGGATTCTCATCTCACCTCAAAGCGAGGCAGACAAACAACCAAAGGGGAAAATGTTTTTTATAAAAGGAAGAGGAGAGAACTGTGCTATAGATGGAAACCTCTATGCTCTCCCTGTGTTTCAGAGAATCTTCCCTAGGTTTGTGGACGTTGTAGACTTTCATTAGTTTCCTTGAATTTTCTAGAGGCTATTTAAATACTGGCTTTAATTCAATATCATTATTGCTTAGCTTTGTAAAAAGCATCACTTTGGGATAAACAAGCCAGAGAAGATTACACAGTCCCCAGATGACTCAAAATTTCTGCTGAAGACTCTTACTCAAATTAAATCAAATGTGTCTGCTCCAAATAAAAAGAAGGTAAAGCTTTTTACTGTTTTTTTTTCCTTGCAAAATGCTTGTTTAGTAATTTGAAGGTTATGGTGGGTGGGTGATCAAGTGGAGCAGTGAGACCTGGAAAGAAAACCAGTAAGTCTGGAATGCGCAACTACCTTGTTTTGAAGTTCAGTTTCATTTTTCATTACTTCACTGTTGCTTTTGTATGTTTTTCCATTTTGAAATTGTGTAATTGCTGAGTAACTCCTAACAGAACACCTTCCTAGGATTTGTCTCTAGTGGGGTTCTAAACTTCTGCAAGCTGTTCCACATATGCATCTCTTATCAGAAAGACAAAATTTGGCGCAGAGTTTCTCATAATTCTGTTACTATCTTAAAAAAGCAAACACTTCTGACACCATGGTTTGGATTTGAAAGTTTAAAGAATGTTAGAATTAGAACTGGTAGAGGCAGTATTTTAGTTTGGAAACTGTACAGTTTGGAAACTTTATTGAGCTTACATTCAAGCAGTATGTTTGAGTCTGAGGGCTCTGGGTGTCTTTCCCGATAAAAGTACTCAGTGATGCATGATATTAATGAAGATGCTTGCACTTGTGTTAATCTCTGCTAGGAATTTTAAGATCCTGTTCCTCAAAGACAACTTCTCACAAGGTTAGAAGTAGGTTTTGGCAAATGTGGCTAGAATCTTTTTCTGTAAAATAAAGACATAAGCCATTACTTTTTTTTTTTTCTCCAGATTAAAGAAAGCAAAGAGAAGGAGAGGCTGGAGAAGAGACTATTGGAGGAGTTGTTCAAAATGTTCATGGATTCAGATTCTTTTTACTACAGCCTAACCTATGACCTAACAAATTCTGTGCAGAGACAGAGTGTGTGTAAGAAAACTGACTTGTCACTGTGGCGAAAAGTAAGTATTCTTCGTTGTTGACCAGCACACCTAGAAAGTGCGTGGTCCAAACTTGACTGGTCACATTCTCTGATAGTAAAGTCTACAGCAACTGAAGATCTTGCCTTGTTGCTGGCTTCAGTGCGTGGGAGTGAAGTGTCCAGCAGCATGTTTTGAACTGAACTGTCATATTCAAAAGCAGTGAACGCTCGACCTAGATGTGCAGTTGCAGTGAATAACATCGGTGGCTTTACCAGAGAGATTTCCAAATATTAACGTAAAATGTTTCAAAAAAAGCCTTTTGTTTTTAAACAGGTTGATGACAGATTCTTTTGGAACAAACACATGATTGAAGATCTCATAGTCACTGATGTGAGTCTTGTTTTTAACAATAGCTGTGCTTTATATGTACTGTTCTTTAGTTTTAGTTGAAATGTTTACTTAAAGCCTCATAGAGTTTACTTAAAAACCTGCTTAGCAGACAGGTCATGATCAGGGCTGCACCTTCTGCAGCTGACTTCCCGGGCAGCTGATGCTCCCCTCTTCTCCCTGCCAAATCTTTGGCAGCCTTTTAGTCAGTCTGCATTCACTACTAATGAGCAAACATCAACGAAACTTTAAGGAGCTATTAAAATATAGTAATGCAAAGTAACTTCATGTGCGATATGCCAGTTTGTACTGATTTCAAAAGGCAAGCTTAAGATCTGTTTATCTTTGAAGTAAACTTTCACTGGAGAGAGCTGATTACTTGACAAGGAGGAAAAGCCAGAAAAGAAACTAACTCTGAATTCCAAAATTTTCTTATTTGAAACAGAATCACAGAATGGTTTTTGTCTTCTGAAGTGAAGAATACTGTTTTCTTCTTTTCCCCTTGGACAGAGCAGCTGATCAGCATACAGTAGTGTAGAACCAGTGACTGTGAACTTCAGTTTAGAGTAGATAAAGCATCTTCCTGGATGATGGGTACCTAAGAACGGTTGTTGTATGTCTCTTAGTTTTTTGTTCATTGTATGATCTCACTTGATTCTGAATTAAACCCCTAGGTAAATGACTGAGATTTTAACTACTAAAAATGAGGTTAGGCCAACTCCTAGCTTCTTTAAAAGATTACACTAGACACCTTGCCTTATGCCCTGTATCTGTCTCTTTCATTAATGGGTTTTTGCTTTGCTTTGTTTCATTTCCATGGGCGTTGGGGGAACAAAACCTTAAGTTGCTTTCTGTCTTCCTCCTGATTTAAAAGCCTGACAACTAATGGAGGGAAAGATGCTTGTACCTTTTACAGAAATAAGACAAGGGTATGGCAAAAGTTTCTTTAAAACATGAAAGGCATGCAAAGCAACTGTTTATAAATGCGAGAAATGGCAGAAATAATTGTAGGTAATATGAAACCAACAGGAAAGTAAATGTTTTTTTGTAACCTTCAGAATACTGAAGTGGACTTCTGGATTATACCCATCATACAAGGATTTGTGCAAATTGAAGAACTTGTAGTAAACTATAGTGAGTCTTCTGATGATGAGAAGAGCAGTCCTGAAACTCCCCCTCAGGAATCAACTTGTGTAGATGACATTCATCCAACATTTCTGGTGGCACTTATTTCACGGCGGAGTCGGCACAGAGCTGGTAAGGAAATGTTTAAAGTATGAGGATTTTTCCTAAGTACTGGAGAGGGGTGCAGGAGTTAAAATTTGAGTGCTGTGCTGTTCAGCAGATGGACAGCTCTTGTCAAAGTAGGCACTATAGCCTGCTTATGCGAGAACAGTTACTAAAACTGAGCTTCACAAGCTTCCTCTTGTGCACTGAATGTATCCTTGGAAGTGATAGTTCCAAGATAAATTTCCATCTTTGCAGAGAACACTGTTTAGGACCTTGCGTACGACTGTCCTGATGCAATATTTCAGGCCTGAAATAGGCCTGGCCTTCTTTTCTGTAGAATGTATAAATCTGCTTGGGCTGTTTCTGGGATCTTATTATGGGAAGTGGAGCATCTGTCTGTACAGGTGGCCTTTAGGTTCATGGAAAACATGAAAGTTTTACTTCAGCGTTTACTTTCTGCTGAGCCTGAGGGAACAGGGATTAATGCAGCCTTTGGGGTGGACTATATGTTTGTGGCCCAGCAGTGCCAATAAACTGCTTGGCCCTGGCAACTGACTTTTCCCTGTGTGTGGTGTGTCAGTAAATAAAGTTTATGTAGTCAACATAAGTTTGGGGAATTAGAATAAGATTAAAGAAACTCTTACCATTGATCTTGGATTTTGGCAGGAGCGCTCTCGTGTTCAGAGGTTACCAAAGTTATCCGTCTTTAAGACTAATAATTAAATGCAAATTATTCATTATTCTTCTTTCTCCTAGGAATGCGGTATAAGCGACGAGGTGTTGATAAAAATGGAAATGTGGCAAATTACGTTGAGACAGAGCAACTGATTCACGTTCATAACCACACTCTTTCCTTTGTACAAACAAGAGGCTCTGTGCCTGTCTTCTGGAGCCAAGTTGGATATAGATACAACCCACGGCCCCGACTGGACAAGAGTAAGTATTGCAGCAGCGTACTTAAAGATCTGTTCCCTCTCTCCGCCCTGTTATGCACTCAAAAGTAAACTTTTTAAGAATGTATTTTCAAATAAACTATAGCAGTAGAACAACGCTGAAGTTGATTGAAGCGATGAAAGACCGTAAAAGTAATTCTGTAGAAGCTCTCTCTAGGTACTTTAAGCAGAGCTGTCTTTTTGAAGAGCATAAGTTTGGGTATCTGCTACTTCAAACAGAATTTGTTGCTGAACAGTCTGTTTCTGTCTAACACTGCTCTGCCTTGTAGGTGAAAATGAAACAGTGTCCTGTTTTCGTGCACATTTTGAAGAACAGCTGAAAAATTACAAAAAGCAGGTGAGGGCTACATGATGACAGTCATCTTACAGAAGTGCAGGGGATGAAAGTTGGTGCGTTCAGTTTTCCTGGTTATTGCTGATCTGAGTTGGTGGCTTTAATTATTTGTTGAGAAGCTGGGTTTTAGACCTCTGGAAGGGTTGTGGATAAATAAAATCTTACCAAGCTTCTCAAGTAACTCAGAACTGTGGTAAATTACAAAGACATTTAAGCCCCGCTCTTGTATATCTGTCTTAGCAGTTCATAGCTTCTTTGTGCTATCATTCAGGTAACTTCTAGAGTTTATTTGATCTCAAGTACAACCCACCAAAGACCATAACTTCCTCAAGTTGACCTACAAATCTCTTTTAACTGTTGTACTCTTTATTACGTGGTATCAGCAAGTCATGTTCTGGGGGATAACAAGTGTTAATTATTTACATTTTTGACAGGTCATTATCAATTTGGTGGATCAGACAGGCAGAGAGAAGATTATTGGAGATGCTTACCTTAAACAAGTTCTTCTGTACAACAATGCAAATTTGACTTACGTTTCATTTGACTTTCATGAGCACTGGTAAGAAACCTTTTAAAAAATGTTGCTTTTAATTTTTATTTGGTATGGGAGGAGAGTAAAGAGGAGAAAGTTTCATGCAGAAATAATGGCTTTCTTCTAAATAGGAAGAATATCTTCTGTAAAGTAAAATAACCGAAGTTCAAGTTGGGATAAACAAGCGTTTCTTTTTTGTTAACTTTGTACCCAATCTCTGTTAAATTTACACTGTTATTTATTAGGCAAAGCTTAAAAGTTGTTTTACTTTTTAAGCAAGACTTTCCTTAACATGCTGTGAACGTCCATCTGTGTGTGACCTGGTTTTCAAATAGTGTAGCATTCTGCACTTAAGAACAGCTTATAGTAAAGAATTCTGTTCCTTTTGCTTTTTTTCTAAAAGAACCCATCAAATGTTTAGAGAATTCTGGTGCTGTTGTTCAATGATAAAAAACAAAACAAAACAAAAAACTAGATTTTATTTTAATCCAGTATAAATAGCTGCTGTTTTCATGACTCCACTCTGGCATGCTCTAGTGCAGTGTTCACATGCCCAAGCATGTGAACTGTCAAACAGGCATGCATTTCCCCTGCTTCCCTCAAGCAGACTGCAGTTGTAGACAAATATGGAATCTAAAAATTAGGTTTTAATATTCATTTCCTAACTTAATATAGGCTGTGGATCTGTCCTGGAGAAGTGTTATTGACCCAGTGTGTCACTAGCAGATATTGTCTGAAATGGGGGAAAGGGAAAACCCTCAAAATACTTAGGGCCTTTAAGAGAATTCCTTTTCTGTAAGGACATCATGGGTTGACTTGCTACTTTACTAACATGAGCTTTCACTTTTGTTTGCTTACTCTTCTCCCAAGAAGTGCTGTAGCAAGGACTGTTTTCACACTGAGCATGAGTGAGTAGGGAACAATACTGAAAATACAAGATTTGGCAGAGGGTGGGGGAAGGATGTGTCTGTAGGTGTGTTAGTACTGTAGCATCATCGGTAAAGCAGGGCAGGCTATCTCAGTTTCAGATTCATAGTGGTTATTTTTGCTGACTCTGCATAAAATCAGTGCAGAATGTTACACATTCCTGATTAGTTGCATACTTGTTACTCCTTATAGATTCAGGAATGCTGAATGTCTTGCCTTGGTTTTAGGTATTAACCTGTTTAAAATAGTTCTGAATTCTAGCTGCTGTTTGATGTTTGTCAGAATGTCTGTCTCTCCCACTTAGCCAAACCCCTATCATTATTTTATATTACTTGTAATAACAGAATTTCACCGAACTTAGTTTGAACTAAAGTAGAGACTTTTCTCTATTTCAGCCGAGGAATGAAGTTTGAAAATGTTCAAACATTGACTGATGCCATTCATGATATTATTCTTGACATGAAGTGGTGTTGGTAGGTACTTTACTGTTTTCAGACTTGTATGAAATACTTTTTTTTTTGGGGGGGGGAAGTGTCTATTTAGAAGCCTTGACTTTGTCATAACTGTATGTTTTGGTGTCAAGCTTCTGCATCAAGGTTCTTGCATTTAGTGTTCTGAAGTGTCGCTGTTTACAGACCTACCAGCAAAAATTCTCACACTGTTTTCTGCTTGAGGTTTGCTCCTTTAATATTTTTAGGGCTGCTTATATTTAATGGGAAACACTCTGTATTTGACGCAAAAGCCCTAGAACTACTCTTGAAACCAGTAGGCATTTTTGATCTTTAGTTTATATTAAAGTTCGTGCATTTTGAAATGAGGATGGCTGCAGACTTTCATTAAACTACAATATATTGTTCAACGTTTTCCAAGTGTAATATTGCTGCCATTAGTGTTGGTTTGTGTTTTGAAGTTAATTTCCTTCTCTTGAAAGCTGATATTATGTGTGAATTGCATTGAACACCTGATGGCATACCATATCAAGTTTATGGCCTAACAGCACACGTGTTTGGATATGTAGTCTAAACTAATGAGATGTGGCCTTGAGGAAGGATAAGTGAGAACAAGGGTACCTAATCCTGTGTGGCACGTAGCTGAGATGAGTGAAACTAAATTGTATTCAGTATGTAAGACTTCCTGCTGTCTGTAGAAGCTGGTAAATTAACCTGCTTTCGCTCTTTTTCTCTTGAAAGGGTTGATCAAGCTGGTGTGATTTGTAAACAGGAAGGAATCTTTCGAGTTAACTGCATGGACTGTCTGGATCGGACCAACGTAGTACAGGCTGCTATTGCAAGAGTGGTCATGGAACAGCAGGCATGTACAACTAACGTCTTTTTTAAGTACTGAATACCTCATCGTTATTCACAGGGAAGTTTTTGTTACTGAATAGTGATAAATGCCTACTGGAAAGGGTTACTGCAAACTAGGAGCCTTAAAGCTGCAACTAACAAATAGTGCTAAAATAACTCGAAATCATTCTAAAACAGTGATGCCTAGTCTTTTTTCTTCAGAGAAGAAAGGATTATCTGTCCACATCTTGAGATGAGTCTCTTGTTTTGATTTAGTCATTTTAATTTAAGCTGTGCAGTAAAAAAAAAAAAAAAAAAAATCACTCCCCCAGATGAAACGTTAAATGATTAAAATCTAACTTTAAGTTGGATGCTATTTTAGCTACTTCTAAGTGAAATACTGTGGTGCAACACGTAGGGAGATTTGTTGTCTCTCTCCATGTAGAGGAATGAGAATTAGTTCATGCTGTAAGCATCCCAGATAGTTGATCATCTTCCCTCCTCCCCTTCCTGCCCCAGTATTTGTTTTTTTGATACAGAAGCTCAGTGATAAATATTCTTTTCTTGTAAGGGTGCTTGTAATATCTTGTAATAATAGTTGTAAATAAAACGTTGAAGCTTCAGTTACAGCCCAGCCCCAAACAACCCTGGCTGTATGTAAGGTGAAGGATAGAAGATGAGGTGGGCCTTTCATAAGGATGAAGAATGAATGGCTCTTACCATTGTGTCTGGCAGTTACTGTTTGCAGATGGCAGGATGAGCGCTTGTCATAAAAAGAATATTTGGGGTTGGGGTGGGACCAGCAATCCTACAGTCATCTTAAGACTAGGTTAGTTTATCTCTTCATTACCTCTGCAAACGCAAAGACCCTGTTTCTAAACTGAGAATTGCATAAATTGTCGTGGAGAGGGCTTTGTTAATCGTTGTTACAGTATTAGTTCATGACGTGCTGTGTCATTCTCAAATTAAAGCCAAAGTACTTCAGAATCGATTCATGCCGGAGAAGCGCCCTAGGCATTGGAAGGTGACTGATGTGGAGTAGTTACGATTACAAGTACCTTGCCTTTGCGTTTCCTAGCAGCTATAGGATTTGTTTTATGTCAGCTGGGAATATGACAGAGTTCTCAAACTCAATGAACAGCAAAGTCAATGAATAGCTTTGTACCATTTTTCATTTAACTTGCAAATACGCTCGAGCACTTCTTGTTATAAGCTGTAAATTAAGGTTTGCCTTGCTATCCCTGCAGTGGTCCTAACACCTAGCGACTACGCTGCAGTTACATGTGGTAGTATTGACTTCAGAATGGGACACTGCAGCTTAAACCAGTTTAGTATGTGGGAAAAGACTTCAGTTTGTATTATACCCGAGACTTACCATGGAAAAACTTTAAGTACTGTTTGTTCTGGAGAGTAAGTTATCTGGCTTTCAGTATCAGTGTTAAACAGTAACGGTCCAAAATACACAAGCACTGATTATAAACACAGCATACAAATTCGCTAGGAAGGTTTTGTTTTGGGGGAGGGATGAATTTGGAGTGACTGCATTGGCTTTACTGTCTGCAAACAAAAGATCAAGTCTTCATGGTGTGTTCTTTTCTTGCAACTGGAAAGAGATTCCACTTCATCTCCAGACCTTTGTTATGAATGCCCTCGCAATACAAGACGTTAACTTCTTTAACCCGTTACCTCTGTTAAAGTTCTGTGACATCTGTTCTTTTGAGAGTTTCTCATAGGAAGAGACGCTTCCTATATCTTGAGTAACTAACTTCCTTCAGTTAATTCTTGTGAAGATTGACTTCTACACCCATACTTAATATTACTGCTGAGACCAGTGATTCTCTTGGTATGATGTTTTATGATGAATCACTAATTCGTTATTAACGGTGAATTTAATCTGAGAAATGAGAAGGTTGGGCTTCTTATTCAGACCATATAAAAATTAACGTTGAAATATTTAAGCGTTCTTTTTTAATCAAGCTCTGATACTGAGAATGGCTTTATCTGGAACCTTATATTAATACGTATGTCAAATTCCAGCTCAAAAAACTGGGTGTGATGCCACCAGAACAGCCTTTGCCGGTGAAATGCAATAGAATCTACCAGATAATCTGGGCGAACAATGGAGATGCCATAAGCAGGCAGTATGCTGGCACAGCAGCCTTGAAGGTAAGGGGTAAAGAGTTGTCTATTTTGATACTGAATAGCGAGTTGTTACCTCCTGTGGAGAATTCTCTTATATGTAAGAACAGCCAAATATTCTGCTTGTTTTCATCTCAGACACCTGTGTGGCCTTTCAGCAGAAGAAAATTTTGTATCATGCTTGGTGTGAAATGGGAAAGACTTGAGCGTCTGGGTGTCCTGTGTCACTGCTGGCTGTAGCATAACTTTATTCTGTTAGCTTCGCGTCCAGATTAAAAAAAAAAAAAAGCATAGCTGAGCTAAGTTTGTTTTATATCAAGCATTGCCTATCTGCTTACGTTTAAATAGTTATAGTACTTTTAAGCACAGTTTTTACAGTACTTCAAAAATATTCTGAAGGACTAATGATACTAATTAGAAGGACTAGTGATATTAATTTTTGTTTATTAAAGGCTTTTCTTAATTAGTTGCAATATGGTCTGTCTAACAAGATCAGAATCAGGCATGGAATTTCTTCCTGTCTATTCTTGGTGGTTTGTCATCTCTGGTGAAAAGCCATAGAATTTGAGCTACTTTGTGTGTTCTGGTGGGACAGTTCCTGGTACCTGGCACTGGAGAAAACCTATGCAGTGGAAATGTTAAACACTTAAATCCCTTTTAAAAATTGTTTCCTGAACTTTGGTTTGTTTACTTAGTACACTAGTCTCTTTAAAATGATCAAAACCAGCCTGATGCTTTTGTCTTATTACAAGTATTGACTAGAGCACAGAACTCAATTTGTGAACTTAATAAATTTTCAGTTCTTCTGCTTAGAGATCTCTCTGCTCACTGCTGAGGTTAATGTTTTAATTGCAATGTCTTTCAAATTAAGTGAAATACACTTGAAATGTTCATAGTAATAGCTAGCATGGTTTTTGGAACTACTCTGTGCCAATGTTCAGAGCGTCTCTGAAAATAGTCAGAATCCTCTAATGGAGTGTGGCCACCAAAACTGCTTTTTACTCAAATTCTAGATCACAGAAGGCGTAGAAACTTCTGCTTCTGAGGTTGTGTGGATTTGTACTGTCTTTCAGTTTGTTGTGCTTGTCTTGCTTTAGTAGCAGAAGCAAAAAAGATGCAAAACCTTTTCAGTAAGCTCCAGTCTTCTGTTGTTCCAATAGTGTTCTTTTTTGGTGAAGGACAAAATAACTTTTTTTTTTGAGGTATTTGAGAATCCCAAACTGATGTCTTGAAAGCGTGGCTTTTAATGTTATCCAAATTTATTCAAATGCTATTTTTCATTATGACTATGTGGAATCATAGGTCTAAGATTCTCTGCTGAGTCGAATGCTTTTTTTTGAAAAACATTTATTTTCAACTTGGATGTGGAAGTAGTTACTTGAACACTATTTCTGAGTTATCTATTCAGTTTGGAGTGTCAATGCCAAAGCTTTTGAGCTGAGACTGCTTCAAAGTTGTGTGTGTGCATGACTTGCATGTTCTGTGTAACAGGGTGACTTCACAAGAACTGGTGAAAGGAAGCTGGCAGGGGTAATGAAGGATGGAGTCAATTCTGCAAACAGATATTACCTGAATCGTTTCAGGGATGCTTATAGGCAAGCAGTCATAGGTAAGAATAAAACTTCAACTAAGCCAGATTACTGTACTTAAAAGTCTATTTAAAATTATCTTGGCTTTATCTTTGACTGCTTTTTCTAAGTGCTCTGGGTGTATTTAATGTTCGTTTCTATGCAGTGGACACCATATGGCACAGACATTTACCATTTGGAGATTAAACATCACTCACTGCATATAATTCCACTGAACTGTAAATCACTGTAGAATTTGTTCCTAACTTAATTTTAGCATTAATTGCCCTGTAACATCTCTTAAAGGTCAAGTTTATGTAGGAAGGGTTTCATATTTGAAGATACCTGAGAAATAGTTAATCTTTATGAATCAAATGCTGCCTGAAATTGAAAACTTAGTAGGTAAAACCCTGTCTTCTATCAGTAAAAAATACAACTCAACATTTTAAGAACTACTTAGAAGGAATTTACAAAGCATTTAACAGATTATTGTGTATCACTTAACTGTTGGCAGCTTCTTACTGGTACCTTGTGTTTTTTATCTAGATTTGATGCAAGGTATCCCTGTAACGGAGGATCTGTACTCCATCTTCACAAAAGAGAAAGAGCATGAAGCCCTGCACAAGGAGAACCTGAGAAGCCACCAGGAACTGGTTAGCCAGCTGTTGCAGAGCTACATGAAACTGCTGCTACCAGATGATGAAAAATTCCACGGAGGATGGGCACTCATTGACTGTGACCCAAGGTTTGTTGAATAAAGTCATCACTGATCAGCCGCTACTGTGACATCTCTTAATTACTTCTGACATGTTAAATGATTTTGATAGCTGACATGTTAAACAGAAATGCAAATGGACAGCTCTGTAGAATGACAGTCCTTGAAGAGACTGAGTAGTTGTAGTTGTAAAAGTAAAGGTTCTGTAAACACGTGCTTTATCCCAAATGCCATAAAAATGGTGCATGCTGGAGTTCTTTTGAGAAATCACCTGGTTATTCAGTCAATATCACCAAACTTCAGTAGGTACCATGAAGAGAACTTTTAGCTGCCCTTAGTTCTAGAAAGGGCTGTCTGAGGAGCTGGTTTTTTCTCTTACTGCTTCATAGAGAGTAATGTGACTTGCAAGTCACATTGGATCACATTAAATTCTTGTGTAGTGGATGGGTAGTAGGAAAGCCTAGGTGTCTCTTCATGAAAGTAGAGAATGAACTCTAATTTCCTTGTCTCCTTATCAAGTTCAAAGTATCCTAATGTGTAATAGAAAAATAGCAGTTAGATTTTTTGCGGGTTAAACTTTAGCATCTAAAATAGCAGTGTAGGATTCTATGGTGGCAATTCACAGCACAGACTCGTCACCTGGATTGACTCTGAACATTTTTCTGTTTCTCTGTTAGCATTTTGATAGCTTGTGGGTTTTTACTTTTGGACCTGCTACTGACCTATTTAAGCTACTGGGTACCTCCAGGTATAAGAGGTAACTGAGAGTCCCAGAAATACACTGGGGATTCATTACGGCTGTGGCAGTAAAAACCTTCTCCCATGTATTTATTTTTTTCTTTTTTTCCGTTCTTAGTCTCATTGATGCTACTCATAAAGATGTGGATGTTCTGCTGTTACTTTCTAACTCCGCCTACTACGTTGCCTAGTAAGTTGCCAGTTTCTCTTATTCTGTGTAGCTTCCTTTTACTGGCTTTGTTTTAGATTAATAAGTGTTAAACTCTGGTTCTTTTTCTAGTTATGACGATGAAATTGACAAGGTGAATCAGTACCAAAGGTTAAGCCTTGAAGCTCTGGAAAAAATAGAAATAGGTAAGAATCTAAGCACATATTTCCCAGTTATTCAAAGCATCCTTCAGATAAATTGAAACAGCAAACCTCTAGTTTGCCTCCTGTGTAGTCCACCCTACTTCGAAATGTGCTCTGTCTGATAAGATACCAGTCTGGGTCCTGTCTTCTGGTACTGCTTGAAATGTAATCTTTGATCAATGGTAGGGCTCTTAAAAACAAAACAAAACAAAAAAATTCCAAAGCCCTGTAACTTTCACTATGTATATGCAGTTCCCAGGAGTTAACTGGAAAAGTCTGCCTCACTTGTGTATTGTGGATGTCCGCAACACATCTTGACTCACAGACTGAAGTTGAAACAGCCAGACCAAATACCTTACAGAACAAGCTCCCCTCACCCACTGTTTAATGATACAGACGCGTTGCACTGCACCGAAGAGTTGAAGTGCTTGATTTAAAGCTCGATATATGTATGCCTCTACTTGTTAAAACACAGTAACTTTCTTTAATCTTCTCAGAAATGCTTCCTAGAACATGGGATGTAATAGATCCAGAATTTTTCTCCTACCTGAAAGTATAACTTGTAATAAACAATCGGGCTGGATTATTACACATACAGAGTCCAACTGCGCTTTGAAAGTAATCGATGGCTTAGTTATTGTGGAAAGTGTCATTTTAAAATGCTTGTGCTATTCAAAAGAAAACATGAAGCTTAGTCTTTTCGGCATGAAGAAAAACTTGCTTAGACATTCAGGTGTAGTCTCTGCAATAGTGTTTTTTTTTTTATCTGCTTAGTTCAAAAACATTTCTAACCTCCTGATTTTTCTCAGGTCCTGAGCCTACTCTCTTTGGCAAACCCAAGTTCTCGTGCATGAGGCTGCATTACAAATACAAGGACACGAGTGGATATTTCCACACGCTTAGAGCTGTGGTACGCAACCCAGAAGAAGATGGAAAAGGTTTGTTTCATGTTTAAGAGCTTTATACGTGAAAGGGTATTCATTATACCCATATGTTTCTCTAGAAAACACTTCCATAGCTCTTAAAATAACTTATGAAGGAGGCAACTTGTAGTATAACCAACTTCTCTGCTCGCAGAAAGAAAACTGTATGTGGCTTCCTGTGTGAATGCTAAACTGTTACTGTTTTAACAGAGAAAAGTAAGCATCAGATGTGGTTTTAAAGCAATGCTTTCATCTAGAATGAACACAACTAGTTTTGGAATAATGAAAATCTAGACATAAGGATAAAAGGCTTATAACTATCTTCTAATGAGTGGAAGAAATTGATTTAGTTAATAAAATCAGTATCTAGATATGTTCTTGTTTCTTGTTTAACTACATTAAATGAACGCTAATAGGGAAAAACATCACTCTTTACCTGGAGCACTGTTTTGTCAGCAAGGATTAGAATAAATATAATTGTGTTCCTTTGGCATATATATCATGGTAATGATTCACTTACACCTAGTATCTAGGGTTAAAGGAGAGTCTTTTCTTTCTTTTAAGCTTATTTGTAAGCTTTAAATCAGAGTTGCAATTTGGGTGTGGCTACTCTGGGGTGGGGAGGGAGAGTAACTTAATGAAGGTGCAAAGAAATGGGTCTAGCTTTAGATTTTGGAATATGGGGTTTTAAGCTTTCTTTTAAAGAGTCTGACGGGCTGGTAATTGGATTTCAGACACTCTTCAGTGCATTGCAGAAATGCTGCGGATCACAAAGCAAGCAATGGGATTAGATGTGCCCATTATTGAGAAAAAGCTAGAGAGGTAAGTACTTAAATCATGCAAATCCTTGTCCCACTTTTGCTCTCTCCTCAGTGGCTTACAGTACGTGGTAACAGGTAAGTAGCTAGAAACCAAACTGTTTCTTTTAGTTATGTGCTAGGAATTAATTTGTTCATATGCTGCTTTCAATAGTCACTGTCTGCAGGTGCTTAGAAGTACAAACAAGAATTTTATATTATACATTTATGTTTACATAGAATATACATCGTCAAATGTAACTAATGTACTGCAAGTCAGATCAACTTGACAGACTAATTGCGAATTAACTTCCTATCTGAACTTGATATCTGCTTTATTAGTTCTGTAGGTAGGAAAGAAACCAACAGATTTACCTTCACGTTGATTCCAATGCAGACAAGTATTTAACGAACCCAGATAACATTTCAGGTCTTGTTTGAAGAACATTCGTAGAAGATGATGTGATGTTTAACTCTTATAAAAAGAATGTCTTGATATCTGGATGCTGAGTACAGCATGAACAGAGTTAGGGTTATAAGTACACAGAACTCAGATCCAGTTTCATCCAAAACTAAAAACGTTTGCATAAGCTTGCTTTTCTCCTTGTTTGGCTGCCGTTCTGTGGCACACTCTTTGTTTTTTTAATCTGATTAGTTTATATGGGTACAATTATGTATGGGAAAGATAATGCTTACTAAAATTCCAATCTCTATTATGGAAATAGGCTGGAAGATGGTGAATACTTGGTGTTTATAAATGAAAATGCCATGATTGTTCATTAGAAATTTATTTTTTCTTCCAGGAGGAGCAGTAAACCTCATGAAGACATCATTGGCATTCGGTCTCGGAACAGAGGATCCCTGGCCCAAGGCAAGAATTATTTACTGAGCAAGTTCTCGTCTCTCAATCAAAAAGTGAAACAAACTAAATCCAATGTAAACATTAGCAATCTTCGGAAGTTAGGCAGCTTTACCAAACCTGAAGTAAAAGTCAATTTTTTAAAACCAAATTTGAAAGTTAGTCTTTGGAAATCAGATAGCAGCCTTGAAACTTTAGAGAACCCAGCGGTTGATAATAAAGTTCATGCTGAATCTGATACAGAAATATCAGATAATGATTCATTCCACTCAGATGATTTCCTGACCAACTCTAAATCTGATGAGGACAACCAGCTAACTGACTCTCTAGAGAACATAGGGCAGACAGATTACGTGCTGCCTAGCTGTGGTATCATTGCATCAGCTCCTCGCTTGGGTAGTCGTTCCCAGTCTGTAAGCAGCACTGACATGAACATCAGCATTCACGTTCCGTCCGAGGTCCGTGTCACTCAAGCTAGCCAGTCGGACTGTGAAGACGTACCCGTACCTTCTGCTGACGACGTGGAGATGGAGTTTGCTAAGCCTATCGATGTGTACTGCCAGAGGTTTGTACACGACGCCCAGAACAAGGTGTCGGACGTCTCGGAGGCAGAGGCTTGCTCTCAAGAGCCACATCACGTGATAAATAAAACCAGCAATAATACGCGTAAGAAAGCAGAAAGCAAGGCTGAAACCATCAGAGATATTCCTTCCAGACCATCCAAACTGGATGTACAGTCTTCTGAGCCAAATCAGCTCTTAGCTGTTGAAGGGACTGACTTGACTAAATCTCATAGAAGCCCAGGGTCTGCATCTGGTATCCTTGAGACAGGACTTCACACGACTCCGTCCCCAGCTGACAGTAGCAGCAGCAGAGCTGTCTCTCCTTTTGCTAAAATTTGCAGTTCCGTGGTCCAGGTTGCTAACATCACGCAAGCAGGATTGACTCAAGGGATTAATTTTGCTGTGGCAAAGGTTCAGAAGAGCCCTGCAGAACCAGAAGCTATAAATGAAGTCAAGCAAAAAGAACTGAAAGAAATGTTTACACAATGCCAGACACGAATAATTCAAATTTAGTTGCTAATTTAGTGTCCTAGTTGTCTGTTAATACAATACTTAATTTTTTTTTAACATCAGAGCTCATTGTAGCATGAACTGCTACTGAATACTGGGATCAAAAAATTTAGAAACTTGTTTACAGTGAGTGCAAGATGCAAATGAATTTGGTTGTGACCAAGCTTCAGAATTCCTTTAGGCAGCTGATACAAAAGAAGGGTAAATCATATTTAAACAGGTAGTTTAGACACTGGGTTTTAATAAGCATGCTGTTTATCTTAAATTTGTTGCACAGTTATTTTTTTGAGACTAATTTTGTAGCTCTTCTGACTTACGTAGAGAGTATTTGTACTACAATGGTTATACTGCACTTCTGTGACCTTACTTTCCTTGCACTGCACCAGCAAAATAACCTACTGGTAAATCACGTGTTATTTATTTTTGGACTAGTATTTTTACTTGTTTCTATTCAAGTTTTAGATGCAGCTTTCTATGAATTGTGCCCCCACAATGGGATCTGATGCTTTTTTTTTTTGTATTTAATTACGTTAACCAGAAATTAAGACTTGCTGTCCTTTTCTTCCCACACTTCCTGGGACACTTTCAGTAAAGATACTGTGTACTGATACAATCGCAAATATTAACAATCCTGCAGTGCAAATTTAGTTTGTAGATTCATTTTGAGGTAATGGGAAATGGAGCAAACTCCCTGTAATTGCTTCATCTGTATTAAAGCTGTTCTATTCCATTTTTTTCCAATTCTGAACGGTGGCAACTTGCTCAATTTTTTTGCCTTGGTATAAAGCGAGACAAGCCAGAAACCTGACCTTCAGGCACTGGGTCCCTCTGTGCTCTGATTTCCGTAGTCTTAGTATATGCTAACTGTCCAGATATAAGAGTCCAAGTATCTTTTAAAACAAGGCAAGTGTACCGTTTCATTAAGTCAGTGTTGACATCAGAGCATAGTTGTCATTATTTAATCAAAACCAAATTCATTACCAGCTCAAGCTTTGCATACTTGCAGGATAAGGCTAAACTTCCACTCATGCTGGGAATTGGATTAAGAAAACACTCATGTATGTGTCAAAAGATGAAACCTGAATTATTCTTTTCCAGAAATGCCTTGCAATGCCATTCTAGTGTAGGACACTGTCTAAAAGCTACTGTAAAGCAGGATCTTACTATGCTGTGGTTCGTAACTCCAACCACCTGAACTCTACCACTGTTATAGATCCAGTGCCTCTCTGTTCTAGTACATGTACTGTAGATAGGCTGCACGCGGTGTTTAAAGAAACTAGTGTCATATGGGTAGGCTAGTACAGTGTCTTAGGACTTCTAGTTTATCTGAAATCATTATCATCTAATCCTGATGGTCTGAAACTTTCTGATTTATTTATTTGATTCAAGTGATGTGGGTTTGGTTTTTTTGAGTGTCTATATTTGTGGCTCTATTTAAAATTAAACTACTGCTGTATTTTAATGTGAACAATATATATATGAAATATTTTAATTAAAAAAATGAAAAAAGATGCTTTCTGGGATGTGATATCAAGACATGCTAATGAAGAATTCTGGGACTTTAAGTTTCAAGGGAGGGTGGGTTATCTTGACCCTTTATCTGGCAGAGCCAGGAACAAGTGACTTCAGTCCTTTATCCTTTTTCTCCTGGAGCTGCAGTGCTAGATTCCTTGCTGTAGGAGAAAAAAGGTCAGACACAGGCAGTTTTAGGTACACTTTTTGGACTAAGCCTTTGTACTGGCAAAGCGTGTGGGAGTGGGAGAAGAAATTTGCACAGTGGGAGTGCCTGGAAAATATTTTGCTGTGACTTTGTTGGGAGAAAATTGGTCTGCATAAACATTTACACTGTGACTTCTGTGATCTAAACCAGTCCCTTTACAAACTTGTATGCTTGCAGTGTATGCTGGTACTGCTTCTTAGGGCAGGGGTATTGGTATCTGTAATGTCAACCCTATACTCCCCGCTGCTACCTTGAAAAAGTACGTGGCTTAGTGAGCAGTCTGGGGCTTATCTGCCTGGAAATGAACTCCTCATCTGCTATAGTGGATCATCAGTTTCTGCTTGGTGAGCTGAAAATATCCTTTCAGCTTAAGCCTTGTCTCAACATTATAAATAAGAAAGACAGTTTCAAATAATGTGTCAACACTTGTCAAACCATTCTTTAAGTGTCACTGGAAGAAAACCTTACAAAATGCTTTCTAGCCAGACTTGTATTCTTAAGACTCTTTTCTCGATTCATTCAGTTGATTGATTAACATTGGGTTAATGTGGAACAAGTAAGATGAAACCGGGAATATTCATCTTTAGTATTCTATAAGCTGACTGAGGTAAAAGGGCATCAAGCTCCTGTTTCTTAAAGTATTGTTGTATTGTCAAAAGAAGCTATTGCTTAGGGGTAAATCAACGTCTATCACACGTTCCTGCTCGAAATAGTTTTGTATTTCAAGTAGATTTGATATTGAGGCTGGAGTAAGCAAGAGCATAGCTGGAAGGGGTAAGACTGGACTGGTTTTTACTTTTTAGCTTCTTTTATTGTTCATAAAAGTGAAGTGCTATCTTGTCTTCTTCATAATTAACTAACACTGCCCTGATTCCTGCAGCCTTCTCTTAAGTTCCTCATGAGGACAGCCCTGCTTATTATTATAGTCTTGCTGCATGACCCTGACTCCACAGCGAACCATGACCCTGCAGTGGTGCAGTCTTTCACTCAAACCACCCTTATGTGAGACCAGAACTGCATGTTACATTCACACTGGGGCAGTGTGACCTGACAATCAGTGCACCCTGTGCAGTGTAAGATAGGTAGACCCTTCTTAATGCTTAGTTGATATTATTCAAAGAATTAAAATGGTGCATTACTGGTAATAGAGTTATTAGGATGTGTCTTGTACAAGTACATGAGTATCACCCCTCTCCCATTAGAGTTATCTTTTAGAAGTTACACCAGCTGAAGGCTCAGGGGAATTTGCAAGTTAGTCTTCTCTAAATACAGTAAGGATATATTTCCTAGTAGAATTTTAAAGAATTTCAAATAATTTCCACCACACTATAGTCATCATTATGCTGCCGCTCAGAGGGCAACAACATGCCTTACATAACAGGAAGAGCAGCATACAGGTTCAGATACCTGAAGTCAAAGTTTCACCTACATAAGCTGTTTAGCGGAAACCTCTGGTCCTCAAAATTAAGCTGTTCAAGAGTTCCAACACACTTATTTCAGAATAGAGCCTACCCCTATTTCAGTTAAATTTTTCTACTTTTAAAGGAAGGGACTTTACACACATTCAGTATTAAAGTTTAATATCAAACAATTTGCTCATTGTTACCAATTCTCAATTACAAAACAGGCTCCAAAAAAATTTCATAAAATATGTTTGAGTGGCTGAACAGAGATAGTGTGTTCAGACTGCATGGGTAAATATCCATAACATTTTGGTATAAATTATCTACAAAAAAACTGGTATAAACAATATCCCAATTTAGTATGGGTTCCATGTAGGATTACACAAATTCTCAGTGACATCCACAGATCATTAGAGTTCATTCCCATTAACACATTTTTGCTGCTGAAGTCTGGCTTTACGTAGTGCCTCCAGTTGTTTGGCTCTCAGCCACCTCTCTCTTGACAGCGTTGTCTGCCCTGCGCTGAGAGACAGGAACCTAAACGAGCAGAAACAACAGTTACGAGCACGTTCAGGCTGTCACACTTGATATACCAAAAGCACAAAACCAGTTTTCTTTCATTTTCTTATGAAAGAGAAAGCACAGGAAGAGAGGGAAGGCAGTACTCTGCCTTCAAATACTCTGAATTAAGAATCACAGATTCCATCTTCTGTTTGCTAGCCAGCCTCATGCAACTATCATCAAACTACAGACTTGGTTTGTTTCCAGCTTGCTGAAAGCTTTCAGTTTGACCACGCTGCTACCCACCTTGCTACCAGCAGGGTTCTGTGCAGATCGTCAGCTGTTATGCTCTCAGGGTCGTTCTTGCGCATTTCTACGAAGTCTTCTTCTACTGCCTACAAACAAAACAGCACATAACTGAGTGGCAAAAAGGATCTTCAATATCAGATAAGCCTTCAAGGAGCTAAACACCATAATTATCCTTAAATTACAGGAGAAACATTGTCAGGAAGCCAGCTGGGGTAAAAATAGCCTAGCTCATCTTTGAAAGTAATCATTCTCAAAATGAGTTTTACAAAGCAGGATGCATATAAAGTATACACTGAAATACGACTACACACCCTTGAATTCACATTCAGGGCAAGAAACTGCTTTTGATTTTTAAAGAAAGCTTCCAACAATCACTGCCAGGGAGAGCAATAGGCAAGTACAATAACATTCTCTTAAGGTGCTTTCTTTGCAAATAGACAATGGAAAGGGTATTCATGAAATCTTCCATACCTTGGTCACTTCATCAGATATACTGTAGTCGAGCAGCCTCAATAAACTTAGGTAGATTCGAAATTTGTTCAACACAGAAGGGAGCACTGCTGTTAGGAGGCTGTTCATGTACTCCTCCATGTTTGGTGGAATTATCTGTGGTTGTAAGTGGACTTGGCAATCTGACTGAAAAATAGAATCACACATCATCCCTTTTCACATCATGTTTTATTCACATCAAGATTTATTTAAGCTCTAAGGCAACAAAACTCACTATTTCCCAGAACTAAAGTAATTTTTAAAAATATTTAACAATTCCATTTATGAAATCCACCGTGAAGTTCTTATTCAAGCAGGAATTGGTTTTCCTTAAAGGCAAGAGCAACTTCTCAGGTCATAAAGCTAGAAAGCAAGCAGTCAGATGTGTAAGGCTAGGCTACGCAGTTTTGCTAGGGTCACTGCCAGATCTGTTGCTCTTCATTCACACACCCATGCCCGCAGAAGCTGCTGTACAGGAAGGCCTCGAGAGTAGTTGTCTATCTGCAGACTTTACCCATTGGTGCGATATCCATTAGCAACTTCAGCCATTAGACAGTGCCATCAGTATTTTTTTCTTTTTCTCCAATCGAGGCATGGAAGGTGAATCTCTTATACCCACCACCACCCACGAAACATTTCCCCTGCCTTCTCTTGTCCCTGGAATGGTACGCTCAGTGTTTTAAGTAGTTACCAACTGTAATGATTCCCCAAATTCAAGATGACCTTGCCATACCGGTAGGAGTGATCGGCCCTCTGAGGTGATCAGAACGTTAATATTGCAGGGGAATTCCATCTGGTGGTAACTGAAATCATAATCCACCTTCTGCCAAGTTATCAGATTACCCAATGCTTTCACATTATGTACACCTAGAAAAGCAAGAAAAAGTTCTCTGAAAAATGGTCTTAAGTGTCAGACCTGATCCTTCCCAGAGTTTTTAATGAACAGGAATTCTTGAAAAAAAATCTTGAAAAAAGAAAAAAAGGAATTCTAGAAAAATTCTTGCAAACTTTTTTTGTGTGTGTGCATGTGTCTGTGCTGTCTTCCATATAGACACAACCATTTATTGAGGTGGAAATCAACACCTCTTTAAGTCTAAATTTTCTCTGGCCTAGTTTAAGTGTTAATAGGTTTTCACCAGTTCTACAGAGCCAGATAACTACTTACAGAGAAAAATTTTCTCCTCAGAAGAGGACAAAGCACTATGACTTATGTGACAGAATACAAATGTGAATTAACAGCCTAAGGAAAAAAGCCTTGCTGGAGAGAGATCATTAGATTGGCCAGCCAGCAAGACTGGACAGTTGAAAAATATATCACCTTGTCAAACTATTGCAGAAATGGCTTGTCTTAGGTGGAACTAAAACCGCTAGGTGGAACTGAAACCATTCTAATGGTAGCTTGGACTAAGACTTATTCAAATCAGTGGCCTCTTCCATCAAGTATCAAATACGCTGTCCAGAGTACTCTACAATGCACCTACACTAAGCAGGGCACCATCTTGTTTCATTATCAGCCATGTGTGGTCTAGGACAGAGATTACTTCCCAGTAAAGGGACTCTTGGGAAAACTAAGTGTAAGACTTTTCATTGAAGAGCTATTCATTTTGACTCAATACCAGCACCTCCAAGCAAAATACCAGAAGCTTCCAGAAAGCAAAAACAGCTGGGGAAAAAAATAGATAATGTTCTAAGTTGTCTGAGAAGGCAGCACACTACTTTGAACACCAAAATAGGATATGGAAACCAACAGTTCTGTAATAGAAAATGATCGCTGGGACACAATTAGCACTACTGTCTTTGAAATATAACATTGTTGTCTACATACACACTTTTTAATTAAAGAAACAAAAACACTCTACCTGTTGTGTCAAGCTGTCCTTGCTCAAGCTGAGTCTCATCTACTACAAGGGAAGTGTTGCTGGCAAGCTGCAAGACTCCGCTGACTAAGCGATTAGCTGTGTAGTCTTTGTGTGGGATAAATCGTGAATGGTTCATGTTTTCAATTGTCATTTGTAGGCGATAGGACTGTAACGGGAAAAGAAACTCATCAGTGCGTTTCCCCTCCTCCAACGTCCCTAGTAAGTAAGTAGTTTTTCCTTTAGCATGAGCTGCAACTGTGAACCTCCATAGCAAGCAAAACAAAACTTGTTACCATGCCACAGAACATATTTTATCCTATCCATTTATGTTAAGTGCCTAAAAACGATTCCTAAAGGAAAATAATTCTGTTAAGAACTCAAATATAATGCCTGTATTGCACGCCTAGAATAACCAAAAAACCACCAATAAGTTATTGATGCAATGTTATTATTATGGCCCCAAATCAAATTACGATGAACTTTCTGCAGAACAGTATCCACAGACTCAGGTATGAACAGTAAGCACACGATAATTAAGTGTTCTATACATTTAGATAAATCAATCCAGAAAGGCAAAATAAAATATCTCCATTTTTATCTGCCCTTTAGATGGCTATCACGACCTTTGTTTAAGGAGCTTGCCTTTAACTAAGTTTATCTGGTTGAACCAATTGCCCAGCATTTATGACTGAAAACATTACAAGACTATAATGCCCTTGCTCTTACTGCTGGAACGAGCTGCTGGATGATGCGGTATATGTGCTCTGTGAAGACGCTGTTCCTTGGACACCCGCTCAAGTTGACTGTGAATTTTCCCAGAGGAAGCACATCTCGTCTTGCGTAACTGAACCAAAAGCAAAACAAGTTAGGCAAGCGTCTGCTTAGCACGGTGATCGCAGATACCACTCAGTTTGAGTGCTGCGTGCCACCTCTGATAGCTAGCAGGGTTTCAATGCTAATACATACATAGTAACAGTCCTGTTTTTCCTCCTTCTCCAGCACCCGAGGAGCTAAATTAGGCTGCACACTGCTTCGGAAGGCTTTGCAGCATTGCACAAAAGCAGTACATTTACAGAGCTTGAGATCCCGTGATATGTTCTCTTCTCCTTGTGTTCTGTTGTAAATACTCCTTCATCCTTTTTCTTTCTTACTGCTTAATTTCCCTAATTATTATGCTTGTTCGTTTCCTTTACCTGCCCTCAGCTTTCCTCTCCCTCTTCTTACTGTATTTCTTCTCCCCATTCTTGACAAATTTCAACTTTTTTTTTGTGATACAGCTAAGAGAGAAAACACATTCTAGTCTAAGTGTTAGAGCATTCACAGTCTAACCCAAGAGAACAAAGTGCATACGTAAAAAAAAGCATACTGATACTGAAGTATGCGTATTTATATGGGAATTAGGGACAAAGGTTCTGGGCAGACTGTACACAAAGCCAGCAGAAAGCCTTCCAGCTGGTGATTACGCTGCTGCAGCATTACGACCGGATCTATGCTGATACTACTTGTCTTGCTGATGCTGAGAAGTACCTTGGTAGGTTTTTACACATCAGTTGTAGGTATGACAAAGGTAAGATGCTGATTCCACTCACAGCTCTGAAATGACTTTTATTAGACATCTGTGCTGTACTAGATTTTTCATACACTGGTTTGAAAACATCGTCTAATATATCCTGAGTTGGAAGGGACTCACAAGGACCCACCTGCCTGCCAGTTTCATAAAGGATCACCCAAAAAAAAAAACAAAAAACAAAAAACCACCACCAACAAAAAATAGAAATCAGACCTTATGTCTGAGAGCATTGTCTAAACACTTCCTCTAGTGGTCGTTCACTTTGTAGCAAAATGGGATTTTTGAAAACCATAGAACAAGTGGTTTGTATACAAATTACATTTAAAAAAATTGGAATCCATTCTGAAGAAAGTCTAAAATTAAAACCTACCAAATAATCCATTCAAAACAGATTGCCTGAAGTTTCACACCTGAAATTTTCATGAGTCAAAGGATGGCGCTCTTTCATCCAGTGACAGTTTAAGCCAACATAAGAGAACATTAAGCAAATTCATTTTAATCAGCAACGAAGGTAGATCAAAATGCACGCGCACTGAGCTACAGCATCAGCTCGGGTGGCAAATTTCTACTGCTTGCTAAATATGAGTCACTTGAACTTATCATTAAATGCCTACATTTAATTAAACACAGTCCCAGACTGCACCTTTCTGTACCTTCTACTACCTAAACAATAACCATTGCAGTTAGTAAGTAAAGATAATAAATGCCAGCTTTGAGAAGCCAGTCATAGGTCCTACTCAACAAAAAGTTAGTGGTAAAAAGATTTTTTCCCTACCTCTGCTTAAACTTGTTTATTTTGGAGATTTTGTCCAACTCTCAAAGCAACACTGAACGGATATACCAACACGGAACTAGCCTTTTACCAAAACTTTTGGTATTTCAGACAATGAAATATATTTACTGCGTCTATTACAACAGGACAACTTTAGGTGGACAAAGTACTGCTGGAATAATATTTAAACTATTTCTGCCACTCATTTGCAGAATGGTCAAGAACCCCTCAAAAGGAAATGTCTTAAAAGATGAATATATAAATTCTCAGCACAGAAATTCTTCAACACCAGAACACTTACACTGTGGAGATGAGATGCAATATAAGGTACTCGGCGGCCAAACTGTCTCCCAAGAAGGCATGTGTGAGGAACCCAAGCAACTCTGCTCTAACTGGTGACAGCTCAGACATGAAGTTAGAAACAACTGTTAAAAGAGCAGAAGACAACAAATATCAGAAAATGTGCTGTTCCTTACCCCCTTTCCTCTACATAAAAGCTTACTTTCTGTAACAGTTAGATGAAGAAAAACGGTTACTCCAAAGCAGTCTAGGAAAAATAAACATTCATTAGTTTCCCACTGAGTATCACTGGCTTTGGGTAGCAGTCATACAGGCCACAAAGAACAGCACAGTTACTTAAGAACAGAATTGCCTTTTTATCTTCGCAGTATCGCGATTCTTTACGCTGTATGTTTCTTATTTTCATGGTTATGCTACATTGGAAATCTAGTTTTCCAGCAATTCACTACTCCATTTGAAAGCAACGTAAGCAATCTTACAGCTGAAAAACTTGGTGAAGTCTTTGGGCTTTATCCAGAGCAAGTTTCATTTAAGTCACATTTCTTTCAGAAAAAGCATAAGCATTGCATTAACACAGACATTTGTGTCTTCTCCAGTTCTGTAGTATTGAACAGCTTCTCCATTTAGAAAGATTTAAACACAAAGCTTTGCTCAGAGGTGCATGGATCACTGGCAAGAAGTATTTGTTCACATGAGCTAGCAAAGTGCACGTTCACGTGTACATAGAATGAAGTCAAATTCAGATACTCACAGGTTTTACTCTCCTCTTCATTAAGGCAGGCAGGCAGCAATGGATTAATGTGTTGTAATTTTTGTGCCAAAATCACGTGGATTCTGGGGACTAAGGAGGCCGGAGGACTGTGTACTCTCTGCTCTTCTGCTGTGTCCATGCACTCCATAGGATCGAGGGTGGAGTTATCCCTAGGAAAGGGCAGAGCACAACTGAACTTCAGAACATTCCACACAAACTTCTCCACCTGACCACGTGCAGCTGGGACCATGCCACAAACACAGCGTGTCTGCGTTCCCAACATCCGCTCCCAATGCCTGGCAACTGCTCCTGTACTCAAACCACAAGAACTGTCATCTTTATGATTTTTGTAAGCACCATAAATACTAAACCACAATTACATAACCAACAATACAGAACAACCAAAGCGTGCTTGATCAAAGAAGTTGGATCCTATTATTTTCATAAAGTAATTGATTCTTATTTTTATGGGAAAAAAATCCAAACCAACCAAACCAAAACAAGCGAACAACCAAACAAAACCCAACAACAGACCACATTTATTATTTGCTGCACCACTTAATAAGACGCAGCTTAACATGAAATGTTACTTACTGTTCCACCCAGCAAGCACTGGATAAAGCCTCCACAGCAACTTTTCAATAAATAAGGTAACAATCTATTACATTTGTCTGTGTATGCCTTTGTGGGATTTTCATATTCTACCTGGGTTCTAGAAATTGACAATGAAATCTTCTGGACAGTCACTTAACAGCTTCATCATTGGCTGAGCAAAAAAATCCCAGTATACCTAACTCAAACTTGCAGGTATTACCTCCTAAAAGTTCAGATATACAAGCTTAGGCCTTCCTGATGATGCCTTAAAAAAATCTCTTCCAGGTGGTTTTCATTTGTTATGTAGAAGCTACAATCCAAAGGTGACTCTATCAGATTACAGTGAAGTTTAGAATAAATTTGATAAACTTTTACAGGTCTTAAAAGCTGAAAGGCTTCATGGCTTCGAGGTTTCTTCAGCAGTCTGCTGACAGACTGCCATCTCTTTCTACTAAAAGAAACTTCTTTGTTTAGCATCTTCACATTTGAAAATATCACTAAACACTGCCACTTTGTCTATTTGTGACAGAATGACACGCAGGAAAAAATAAATAAATCTATGACACCAACTGAGCTGTCAATCCAGGATTAGCTTTCTGTCAGAAAGATGATAACCAAAAGCAGCTGACCAGGCCGAGTTCCTTTTAAGAAGCTGGCACTGTAAAGGACTCACACTGCACTCCTGATATTGTACTTATCAAAAAGATAAAGTTACCAACACGAATAATTTATTTGAAGCACAGTGGCTCAAGGCATTAATAGTACCTGTGTTAGATAGGTTGTTAAGATTATTTTAGTAATCGATTTCTTGCATCTCTCTGGGTTATATTGTATTTTGTCAAGTAAGTAATAACAGAACAGCAGGTGAAACCGGAAGTTTCTACCAGCAGTATAATATGGTACAGCTTAATTAATGAAAAATTCATCCTGATTTACACTCGTTTTGGTCACTTTCACCACCTATGAATACATTTTTTGTTTGTTTTTATTATTTTACTGAACTGTTTTTGGTAACAACTTTCAGGGAATTACAAATTTTAAAAGCATATTTTCTCATTTTAAAGCTCTGTTCCCTATTCATTTGCTCACTGAATGTTAAATACGCATGAAAGCTCACAGAATGTTTAGCTACAGAAGCACTTCATCTTTACAGACTGTACAACCACCTAGAAAATAACGCATCATGTATCCAAGGGTATGGACGTACCAAAGTACAATGGACTTCAGTTTACAGGACTGTGGATCTAATGCTTTCCATATCAAGCTTTTAAGCAACAAAATTCATCTCTTCAGTGCTATTTTTAGGTATTTACACACCTTCCTGTCTGTATTAAAGGGATAACCAAAAATATTTTGCCCATTAAAATAAAAAAACGTCCTGCATTTCAGAATCACACGCCAGCTAAGCCTTACCTTTCTTCATTGTTCACTATGCTCAGCACTGGATCCACAGACAGAATGCCATACACCTCCAGAACGTCATTGACTTTGAAACTATCCCAGCTCTCATACACCTGCCACAGAGAGAGAAGTTGTGCGTTGGAAGTTTCATACTCAATACAGCATGCCAAAGAATCAAAGACTATTTCAAATACAATACAAAAGCGTCTAGCGTGTTGGTTTTTTGCTTGTTTTATCACAACTTTTTCTTTAAGAGGGCAGATCCTAAAAGCAAAGAACCAGAAGCCAGCATCAGCTCCATACTTGAACATCTGGTAACACTTCCTTCCTGCCCCTCAACAAGAGCAGCAAGAGCAGAGAAGATCCAATGAATGCTGTTGAATGATTTCAGCAATTTAAAGAGAGCAGTAGTGAAGAGAAATAATACAATTATTTGTAGAAACAAGATTTTTGGACTTGAAAGACAACAGTGCCTATAAGCTAAGGACTACTTGCACTTTAACTTCAGGTTGCCTGCCTTACTGGGGCCACAGTCAGGCTCATCATCTCTCTGCTTGTCTTACCTTTACGAGGCACGCTGGTCCTTTCTCTCCTGGCAATGGAAAATTTAAGTCAAGAGGAGGGGAGCAGTTGGGAAAAATGAGATGATGACCCGCAGAAGCTTCAGTTTCTAATCTCTTTGGCTCCCCACATCCATGGATATCACCTCCACTGCCTGAAAAACAGAGGATTCATGGGCTCTTTAAACAGAAATGCAAAGTGAACAACTTCCTGCAGCAAGCAACAAAAAATTAAACTAATTTAACAAGAAGCCAGAGGAAAAAAATATTAAAAAAGCAGTATATTACAGAGAATATTCTGCCTCAAAACAGAAAAGTTTCACCTACTTTACTTCACCAAGATAAGCAGGAATGTGCATGCAGATCCGTGTCTCTTAGTAACCAGCAAAGTCTTCGTAAAACATGACCAAACAACCTGATTTTCAAAATGTAATGCCTCAACTGCATCAGCTAAATTATTCTAAAGTTTGTAGGACTGCACAGGCAGGTATCTTCCTGCATCTCAAGTTTAGCTAGATACTTTTAAAGGTGAGACCATAAATCAACACAACAGATTACATTAAGAACCTCATTACATGTTCAGCAGTAACAAAGCTATAAAAATCTAAGCTGCAATTCATCAGTCTACATACGAAGACAAAACAGTCTAAACTACCTAATAAAACATTTGCAAACCAGTACAAATACAAAAATAAAACCCTAAAATTCAGCAAACAAACCACATGGACATAAAACACCAAATAAAAGAAAGCAATAGCTTCTGCATTTTTATTCCTTTAATTGGTCTGATAATTTTAAACCATTTTCTCTTCAAAAGAAGAGAAGAAGATTTTTCTGTTCTAAAGACAGCTCGCCCAAGTCTTAAAAAAAAAAAAAAAAGACCAGCATGGGTTTGGATTTTGTTTAGGTGGCATCTCCACAGAAAAGCACTGAAACAAACAGCTCACAAAATAAGCTGGCATTGCATATCATCCTAACTCAGCTAGTTTTGGAAATATCATCATCTTCAAAGGTTACTTCTAGCTTTCCTCAGGACGATACAAAGAATCTGGTATTTATCTGGTTCCCTTACAAATTTAGATTAGTAAATCTTGCATGAGCTAAAAAAGGGAAGCCTGGAGGATATGTATTTAGAAGTGCACTATTGTTTCCATCAAAGAATCATCTAATTAAGATGCAGTTTGGCCTCAGTTTACACAGTGACATCCACACACAGTAAGACAGAAGAAATTGTGATTTTCTCCAGATTATCTTTAAATCCACTTTACAGTTGGAAATTAAATAAGAACTCCTAAATTTCAGCCTGCTGCCATAAATCCCTTAACGTGCTGTCATTTAGGAAATGCAATACACAAGTGCTGCTGAACAAAATGTTTATTTTAGGAATCGTGTTACTAACTCTACAAACTAATACCAACAAGTCATACAATATCCAAGCACAACACCATAGGCTCTCCCACACTACTTCATCCGCTGATGATTTCAACAAAGCCACCAAGTTAGTTATGAGGGTTGCACTAACGCTACTGGTTCAAACAACTGAAAACATTTCAATTTCTAAACATGAAATTCCTGCAAATTCTGGTAGAATACCCTAATACCCAGTCATCAGTTCTGAGTATTACCTATATGTTGCTCTTTCTGCTTTGATGGATGCAGTTCCATATCCTCATCTTCCTCATAGCTCCTCTTGTGGCGACTTGGTGTGTAGGATGTTGAAGGACTAACTCGAGCTTGGCTTGCACTGATATAGGCGTAAAATTGAGGATTAAGGACAACACCATACTCAGTTGAGAAAATCCAGGCAAAATAAGCTTTGGTAACAAAATGCGATTATCCTGTTTCAAACAAGATATTAAAATAGTGATGCAAACCTTTACACTGATGACATCTCTTTAGATACGTAATTAACCTGCTTTAGAACTGCACAGCAATCATAGGCTTTGTTGAAAATGGACACAACCCACCAACAACAGCACTAGCCCAGACGAAAAAGATATTTCTTTCACCCATGCTGATTCCCCAGGCACTGGAACGCAGTAGAATGTCTGTCTCTCCAAGGTGACTGTTTGCGCGGAGTTCAGATCAATTTCCTGCTGAGGCTACAATACCAACAGAAATGATGATACTAAAAATCTGATTAGAGCAGTTTTTTTTGTTTTTAAAACTAATTCCATAGATACGGTTACTTAGCCAGAACTTTCAACAAATACGCGCTATTACATTCTCATGAAATAGGGAACCTAAACAGTCTGCATCTATAACGTTTTGATTCTAACAGCACTCTACTACCAAAAGTTAGTTGTTTTCCATAGCAGAAATTTTCAAGATTTTTTGTGCTTTCTCCCTGACCCCACCCAAGCAAAACAAATTTTAAATGCAACAGGAATAGCTGGAAGCCTGCTGAACTTAGAATGCGCATGAGCAGTTAGGAATACTCTGCTGTCCAAACCTGAGATTTTGAGTTTTAAGAACAGTATTTCCAAGAATCCACTGATAACCACCAAGTAAGTTACACTGCACTTAGAAATTGCATCTTTCCGCCCAATATTTCATCTCAAAATTCATAAAACTTGTGTAACTTACCCCACATTCCGCCACATCTCTGTATTTACCAAAATGCAAAACCTGTCAAGGAGGAGAAAAGACAACGCAATCATTCTGTTTCTGACAGCACCCTGTGTATGAATAATTTATATCAAAATTACTGCAGTCTTAAGTTCTTCAAAGACATACTGCTGAAGCTTTCATTTTTTAAACTATTTTTTATTCCCCAAATTCCCCAACAGAATTATAAACAGTGATATATCATTGACACCATTTGCAATATATGAACAGAATTACTATCAGATAGTGCCGAGGCTCCATACATTTAACTCAGAAACTAGAGAAATACAAAGACTAGAACGGAAAAAATGCTAAGCATTTACTGAAATAATTGGTTTTTCACTTACACGTGCATTTGTGTTTGGGTCAACTGTTTCGTATACTCCCATATAAAACTCAGGATCAAACATATCTTGAACCATGCAGCGAAATTTCACTAAACTGTTGGGCTTCAGGTAATGTACGGGAACATCATTCAGCGATGGAACCTATAAAAGAGAGCTTGGTCTAAACAACTGGCTTACTAAGAAGTGCCCTGAAGTACACCAAAACCATCACAAAAGCTGTCACCAACTTATTTTTATCTGGTACATCCTACTGCTCCTTTCCTTGGCTAAAACTCCTAACTGTTTCTGTTGATAGGATTAATTGCCTCTGACAATTCAGTGCCTTATCAGGTAGCGCACTCTGTATTTTTTGGGTACTTTCCCCCCCATTTCTAGTGCCATAATTCAAGCAGTAACAAAGCGCATGTATCTCAACATTAGGAGTTTCCGCAATAGCTGTTAAGGGTAATAATTAGTGTTATCATACACTAACAGTTCCCAAACTCTTCTAGTTCCAAAACTATAATCACAGAATGGTTTGGGTTGGAAGGGACCTTAAAGACCACCCAGTTCCAAACCCTGCCATGGGCAGGGACACCTCCCACCAGCCCAGGTTGCTCAAAGCCCCATCCAGCCTGGCTTCGGGCACTTGTAGGGATAGGGCAGCCACAGCTTCTGTGGGCACCAGTCTCATTCCTTTTTCAATCCCAACACTACACTATTAACAAACGCATTTTGGTTCACTGAAAGCATATGTGAACTCCACAACAAATTTTTAAACTAACTCTTTAACTGGGAATTACTAAATTGGATTTTATTTACCTATTTTAATTTTATTTAACAGCACTTTTACAACACATTACATACTGGTGATACTGTAGCAATTGTAAACACAATTTCTATAACAGAAGCCCACAGAAAACCTGCATTTCAATTTCCAAATCCCTCACATTGAGCAACTCTTTTTCACATATGCTAACATGACAACAGAAAAAAAAAAAAACCACATGTATGTAGTATATCTTGAAATAATGGGACTTGCTGTAAGAATAGTTTTCCCATTTTAAGGATAAAGTTTTTCTTGAAAAAACACATCTAATATTAAAACAGCAAAAAACAGAAGTGTCCCTATAAGGAATAGCAGTTTAAGAAACAAGACTATGCTCCATCATAAGCGACTAAGAGAGCTTGCTTTTAGTTCCTTCCTTATGCTGCAAATTTAACACAAATTTGCCATTTATACTTTGATGTAAACTGTCTTTGAAATTTAAATACAGAATACTTTCACTGACAGAGGAACAAAAATAGTTTTCACTTTTTTTTTTTTAGCCCTAGGTAGAACAGATTTGACACAAGACTTTCTAACCCACTTAGTGATGTTCCAGGAAGCCGTTTTTGCCATAGTCTTTAAAAAAAGATAAAAAGTCACCAGTACAACTCAAGCGTGCATGCTTTATTTTTAAACCTAAAGCACAGCTTCCCTGCTGAACTTCCAGACCTAGGCCTGACCCAGCCTAATAAAGCCCAGTTTTAGCAGAGAGTACTTTTTCCTCAAATGTGAGAGTCTAAGCACTTATTTCTTCAACCCACATGAAGTTTCCAGCGTTGCAGTAAAGGGTCATGTGAGAAGGGGTTTATGAACAGCAGCTCAGAAACTCGTGGTGTACAAACACTTACTGCAGACTAACAGGGCCAGTGTTAACGCTTTCAGAAGCGACAGTATTTGTCAGCTCCTGCCATCTACTGGATGATGCTACAAACAGGCAGCATTTAGCAGTTATGGCCCAGGGCAAAACAGTACACTAAAGTCAAGTGGATTGGCTTCTACAGTTTCAATTAGAATTTTACATCTTTGTTTTACATAGGTCATTTACATTTCAGTTGCTTTAATCTGTATCACAAAGGCCTAAAATGTAGAAATACGCTTATGAGAAGGAAGAGCTTCTTAAAAACAGGTCACCTGAATAATTAAGAGATAAAAAGAATGCTATTCCTAAGTTCCATAACTCTAGAAGAATGACAAAAAAGAACCTTACCCAGTTAGTAGCATTATTTTCTTTTAATTTCTCTTTGAAATAGTCAGTTACCTTCTTTTCCCACTCAGAATTCGGAAGATTTTGGGCTACAAAACAAGACACATTTACATGAGCGTTAGCATCACGTAGCATAATGCTGAACAGAAATGCGTTAACTTAGTAAGCAGTTTAAACACTTATGCGTATTCTGAGCAAATGACTTAATTCTAGACAACTTTAGGGGTGTTGCAATTGTACCGACTTCCTTATCTTACCCCGTTTTAGGCAAACTAAGACGAACGCTGTTGGAAATGCAGAAGGGCTCTGAAACACTGCCATATACCCTGCTAGAAACTGGAGGAAGCGAGGGACCACCTTCCGCTGCGTGGTCACTAAGCAATTCTTTTTATTTCACGGTCCTTTTCGTTAAGATCAAGCCTAGCACCGAAGAGCCCTGGCAGCGTTCACAGGTGCACGGTGGCCAGGGAGCCATGCGGGCAGGTACAGAGCAGAGAACTGACGCCCCCAGGGGCTGCCCCCAGCCGCCGTGTGCTCGTGCAAGGCTGGCTAGAGAGCACTTCACAGCAGCACCGACACCCCCAGTCAAATATCCTCTTCGGCTTTTTTTATTTTAAAGCTAGGAGCCGCTCCCCGGGCCGGGACAGCCCCTGCGGCTCGCCGCCCGCCCCTCACCTCAGGCGGGGAGAAAGAGGCGGCCGCCCGCTGCCCGCCCGCAGCCTCCGGGCAGCCCCGAGCCCTGCCCGAGCCCTGCCCGCCCCTTTTCCTCCCTCCGTCCCCAGCCCCCGGGGGCTCGCCACCCCTCAGGGCAGCCCGGCCCGGCCGGCCGCGCTCACCGAAGATGCCCTGCACGATGCTGAAGGGGTTGTTGAGCCAGTCGGCCACGCACGGCATGGCGGCGGCCAGCCAGGAAGGAGCCGCCGCCGTCCCCCCGCCGCTCTAGCTGCCACCGAGTCCCGCTCGCAAGCCCAGCACGGGGGCTGCCAGCTTCCAGCTTCCGCCTTCCTCCTCCTCCTCTTCCTCCTCCACCTCCTCCTAAGGCGGCAGCCGCAGCAATGGCGGCGCTGCCCTACCCGAGCCCGCCTTTTCCTCCTCCTCCTCCTCCTCCTCCTTCTCCACCTCCTCCCGCCGCGCCCGGCCCGCGGCCGCCATCTTAGAGGCGGGCAGAGGCGGGCGGAAGGGGCTGGGCGGTGGCAGGGAAGGGACGTGGCCGGGACGCAGCCATGGCGGCGGCGAAGCCCGGGGCTGGTGGCGGCGGCACCAACCTCCTCTTCTCCTCCTCCGCCACCGAGTTCAACTTCACGGTGCCCTTCATCCCCGTCAGCCAAGCCCCGGCCGCGCCGCCGGGCCCCGCTCTGCTGGCAGCGGGTAGGTGGCGGGGGGTGAGGGGGGAATGGGGCTGCCGGGTGCCTGCTGGGGGGGACACGGTGGCAGCGACCGGTGTGGGGGCACCGGGGGCGAGAGGGGGCCCTGCTCCTCCTTCTCCTTCTTTTCTTCGTCGTCCTCCTCCTTTCCTTCCCGGAGGCGTGCAGCAGCCGCTGAAAGCTGTTGGTGCTTCTGTAGGTGACATCTAGACATTAATTATTTTAAATTTTATTGGATTGGTACATATTGAGTCCAAAATCCAA
Organism: Cygnus olor; assembly: GCF_009769625.2. Lineage (NCBI taxonomy): Eukaryota > Metazoa > Chordata > Aves > Anseriformes > Anatidae > Cygnus > Cygnus olor. The sequence continues at coordinate 32,326,284 of NC_049175.1, forward strand.
GCCTCGATTTCAACACTGTCTTATCTTAGGTAGGGTAAGTATTAATGCATCAGGAAATAAATGGGATACGTCTCTGTAGGCTTAACAAATATTTGCTAAGTGTGGCTTCAAAACGTTCTTTAGATCTATGTTTTCTGGGGGAGAGAGGGAACAGAAGCGTTAGAATATTATTCCTACTTATTTGAGGTACCTCGCTGATGCATTTTCTAATGTCGTTTGTTCAGTACTTATATTTTCTTGCAAATATAAATTGTTTATTGTTTTAGTTTTTAATGGCAAGTCTGGAAGGTAGCGCTGCATGGATAACTCTCATGTGGCAGCTTCCAGAAGACTAGCTAGGGAGAAAATCTGTTGATAGGATTTCTGTAATACGGTGTGATTAACTGTGTGCTCTCCATTTCACTTAAGTTTAGGTTGGATGCAGGTCCATAGTCTTGCAACTGGAGTGAATTTCCGTGCCAAAGGTCTACCAAGGTTATGCCACATCCTGTATTTATTCAAGAAAGGCCCCCTTCCTGTTATGTTTTGCTTCTGTGGTCCCTCGCCTTCCCCCTTTGTCCAGCCAGCTGTCATAGGGATCTAGCTGCGTAGAGCAGTTTGCATCTTGCATCACAGTCTGAAACAGGAAGGAACAAGCCCTAGGGTTTGAATCCTAAATTGGAATGGGGATCAGTCTCAGGAATTGTTTGCCATCCACCTGAGAGCTGATGTTTGGAAGCTGTGTGTTAATCTGTTATATCTCAAGGAGTATTATGTGCTTTGGGCTGTGCAGTTTGAGGAGAGAAGACACGTTCTCTGGTTCAAATGCAGACGAAGTAACCAACCTCCTTAGTGTAGGAGCGCTGCCAGCGAGGAAGTGGACTTCTGCTGCCTGTGATTGTCGGGTGGCAGTCTGTGAGTGACGAGGTACCATCTGTGAGGGGCGTACAGGCGGCTGTCACACAGTCACTGTTGAAGAAAAACTGTTCTGTGTAGGAGATGAATACTGCCCTGGATGACAAAGCTGCAGAATCACAGGATTTTTTTTTTCATTTGTATTAAATGCTTTTTCTGCCAGTCTGTGCATATGTTTCAATGGAGATTTTGCAGATTAGAAAAAAGCAATGTAGAAAGTAACGTGCTGCATCTGAAAACTGCGAGTGTGTATGCATGTATATATGCTATTGTTGTCAATCCCTTTTTCTAGGAAATGTATGGTTTGACTAAATTTCCAAAACCTAGTTGAAATTCAGGTTGTTTGGGAATGTGCATTTGGTAAAGGCCTTGAAAACTCCTCAGCATGTTGCTGTGTGTTTGTGATGATCTGACATTGCGGTGAGATGAATTGTCTGCTCTGCTACTGGTTATTTTGGAAAGTGGAGAATTGGCAGTGAGGTGTGCAGTTTGCTTCTCTCTATTCCACAGTGTTTATGAAGTATGAAGGGAAGTAGAGACTTCTAATCATGAAAATAAGACCCTTTATTAAGTACAAATGGCTATTCTACTTGTAGCCAGGAGGTGATCCAGAGGCCTGAATTTTTAATGGTCATTGCTCATAAATGGCTTTAATGTTCTGCACAAGATGATTCACATACAGGCATTTGGGGGTTTGTTCCTCAAAGCAGCATAAAACACCACAGGTGAAAGTAAGAGAAAATGGTAGGTACAGGTGATGCTTGCCTGAAATTGATGCCACCTGAAAAGACAGCTAAATAAAAGATGGTTACAATAGTCCATTTTAATCATGGCAGCTGCTGCTTTATTGTTAATTAATTAGAACTGCAGCTTCCCAGGGAGACTGCGCTGTGGATTCCCCCCTGCTCCCTTGGTACTCTGTATTCCTGTTGGCTGTAGATGAAGACATTTATTACTGGCCACATGTGGCTGCAGAGATGTTTGGTCTCTCTCTTTGGCTGGGGACTGAGTAGCAGAGAAGCAAGGATAGCTCTGTGGTTTCATGCCCACTGCCTGGGGATTATTTGACTGCTGGAGCAGTGACAACACTCTTAAGACTTCTGTAAATTGTATTGGCTGCTTGCAAGGTGCTGTTCCCTCAGCAGTGACACTCACACCGCCCCAGGTCCACCTCAGTTTATTGTGAGAACATCAGCCTCCTTGCCTTTCCAGGTGCTACTGGGTCACTGCAGAAAACTGTAATTGCCCAGGAGCTGGTTTAAGTACTTTCTTGTGATGCAAAAGGACAGTTATGGCCTTGCATGATTTTAAGCCCTCTCCTGCAATTATGCAGGATGGGGACTTAATTTTCTGCTCCAGAGATTTACCTCTTGTGCCAGTCTAGAGTAGGGTTTTCAGACAGACCTGGAATAAGTCTCACTTGTCAAATGACTTGGAGTGATGAATTTTGGCCACCGTGCAAATCAAGTGGGAAACTTTGTGAGAAGTTTGCTGAAGGGTCGGGTGAGAATGGCCTTAATCCACGAAGAGCCATAACTGGTAGGCATGGTCTGTTTGGAATTGAAGACCTAGTTTTGAATTAGGTCTTGGAAGTCTAGAAATTATAGCATAAAGTCCTATGCTTAGTCACTGGTTTCATGGTAAGAGGAAATGAACCAAAGCTGCTTTTGCATTTGATAGGTATTGAAAGGGATTTTAGTGCCCTGGAAGCAGAGTTCTTTGCTAAAACTGGCTTGGGAAGGTCCTGACTTGAGTCATACTTGGGTCTCTTTTTTCAAACTTTTAGCTTTTGTTACTTTGTATGTATGTACTGAATGAGTTTTGTCGTCTGTTTTCAATGTTCTTGAAGACTTGGCAGCTTTTGTTTTCACGCTATGGCACGTTTAATCTTCAAGGATATCTAAGATTTGTAATTCTTTTGGCTTTATGGGGTCCAGTAGAGTTTTGGAAATAGCTGGTAATGTTACAGAACGTTTTGTCTATGTATACTGACTGGTTTGAACCTCTCAGGACATCTCTAGTGATCTTGTTCTTGTTTTTGCAGATGATTCTGCAGACGTTGGTGAAGAGGACAGCTTCTTGGGTCAGACCACTGCGAGCCCGAATCCACCACAGACTTTCAACTATTTCTCTCAAGTACCTAGCAGCAGCGATCCCTTTGGAAGCATTGGACAGCCGCCCCTAACAACTGTTGCACCGCCTGCTGGAGCGCCGGCCTTCTCCAGGCCTCCAACTTCACTTCCACTTGGGTCTGGGCCACAGGATGGGCAAAATGCCTTCTCACCGCACGTTCCCAAGTCCCAGGCCTCTTACGGCGCACCACCTACTTCACAGGGGGGAATGGCGGCTTACCAGACTCCTCAGCAGAGCTGTCCCCCACCTGCAAATGTTTCTGCTCTCCCCCACGGCACGTCTCCGCAGGGGTATAACCCTTACCGCCACACCACCCTGAGCAGCAGAGCTAACCCCTACCTTACTCCGCCGCAGCTGCAGCAGAGTCCTACGCCAGGCCAAGCTGCTCACCCGCCGTCCTCTGTACCACCTGCGCAGATGTACCAGACACCTCCAGGGTCATTGATGCAGGTAAGGAACTTGCTCCTGACACGGTGGAACCAGAATATAACAATTTCAGACGCTTTCCTGTCTGAATTGCTTATCTTACTTTAAAGATTCCTCAAACCCACCCCATTCCCCAAAAAGGAAAAAGCGACAACAACAAAAACACAGCAAAACAAAAAAAAAAAAAAGACCAGAAGAGTCTTGAACTATTTCCTATAGCAAAATCTTTTAACTGGAACTAGCCTGGAACTATTGCTTTAGGAAAACATCCCGATCTTTGAAGTGAACGTACGCTGGTGCTGTAGGTATGTGAGCCTCTGACTTCAGGAACAAAGCCAGGTTATGAAGTTCTATTGCTTGTTCCAGTCTGTTACCACACTTTGCTGCTATTTCAGCTGTGCTAGCTCATTGTTTGTGTCTCTGATGTAAATCAGATCATTAAGCTCTCACAAAATATGAGCTGAAAATACCTTTTCAAGCTGATTTTGCTGGTGAAGCTGGTGCTTCTTGAAGTTACGGTCCAAGTCACACCAATTATCAGCAAGCTTTTTGAAACACACTGGTCAAGGATTGTGTGTGATGTAAAGCGTTAATCTCCATCCTTTATTACCTTCGTAATATCATTGTCAGAGTAATGTGAATGTGTTAGTAATAACCTGACAAGTTCTCCATGAAACAAGATGACAAAAATTGTTTTTGTTTTGTCTGAGCTTTCTTGCTGTTACTGTAAGTAAGGAACAGAGAGATTATATAGTGCCAATAAACATAGCAAAGGCAGCAAAACCTGAACAACCTGGAGTTTAAAAGAATTTCAGGACTTCTTTCTGCTCGATTTTATGTATTTTTCATTAAGTTTATTTGAATGTATTGACCAAAGCAGTTTTTACTGCTGACATCACTTGCTGTTAATTGTACTGAGATATTTGTGCAATTTGTATGCCATCAGCACTGCGTAAACTATAGTCCTTTCAAAATCAGTTACTTGGATCACTGAGGCTGTGCTGAAGTTTAAAACCTGCATTTCCTGATCGTTTTGCAGGAAGAGAGCTATTACTGAGGGTAGTCTTTGTTAAAATCGATTATTCTTTATGCAAAAATGTTAAATATGTTCTTATTAATCATTTAAACGTAATATGTTTTCATTGTCAGATCTGGTGGCTGTCAGAAGAAAGGTCAGCCTGAGTTTTGAAAGCATAAGAGAATATTTTACATTTTACTGTCTTTAAGTGAGCAAGGTGCTAGACTGTAACAGCTTTCAACAGTATATGTGGGAAGAAAATTCACATCCATTAATTGGTTAACGTGTAAGTTTCCACAACATAACAGAGTGGACAACTTGTCTGTAACATTTTTTGATTAAAAGATAATGTTCTTGGAAAATATGTTAGAAGTAAAGGCTCAGAACGCCCTTTGTAACAAAAGATAAATCAGTTATGTAAAAAAGCAACCATGTAGGGTCGAGGGGCTAACAATGTATTTTCAGTTTCCCCAGCCTCAGTCGCAGCTCCCCGCTCCCAGGCCAGCGGGTCCACTGGTCCCGGCACCTCCTGTTCTGCTGCAGAACCAATATGAGCCTGTTCAGCCGCACTGGTTCTACTGTAAGGAGGTGGAGGACAAGCAAGTATGGATGCCATTCAGCCTTCTGGATTCTGCAAAACTAGAGGAAGTCTATAATTCTGGTAAGTTGTGAGCGTTTTAATTGTATCCTCAGAGGCGAGCGAAAGAAACTAGACAGAAGATAGTAACGTCACTTGCATATGAAAGAATGACCTGGCAGTAAGGAGTAATGTTAGTGTATATCTCAAAGATCTGTTTTGTGACACTTACTGTGGATACATTGTGGCAAATTATCTGTTGCTCGATGCTGTCAGTGTGAAGATGCACATCCCTAATGGATATCGCATTTGCACATGTACTACTTACCGTTTTCTCATTCCTTTTTTGTTAAACTGTGCCAACACTGGAGTAAATATTATGATTTGGGAGTCATTTAAAGCTTGTGTGTGTGGTTGTGTGTATGTGTCCGTGGACATACAGAGCATATGGAAGCATTTTAGTAGCTACACATTGGTTGCCTGAGAGTCTGAAACTTCTCTTCCATAAGATAAATATCTGTCTTAATGGCTTATTATCGAGAAAGAGAGAAAAAAGAGTGCCTATGTTAGGATTGTAACTGAGCATGGCTTTTGTGTCACAGTCCAGCCTGATCCTGAGAGCGTGGTCCTGAGCACTGACGGGGGACGCTATGATGTGTACCTGTATGACAGAATGAGGAAAGCTGTCTACTGGGACGAAGAGCCTTCTGAAGTGAGACGGTGCATGTGGTTTTATAAGGGAGACAAGGACAGTCGCTTTATTCCTTACACTGAGGATTTCAGTGATAAGCTAGAGGTTAGTATTACTGTAACATAAACTTCATGAAGAACTTGGAAGCGCTTTGTGTTTGTGACCTTAGAATTACCTCCTCTTGTTTCATTACAATGACTTCCCAAATGTGCTTTCTGAAACATAGTTAAGCAAATCCTGGGAAGTGGAGTGGCTAGAAAACTGCATTTCTCACGTGCAGGTCTTGCAGTGCTCTTGCGTAAAATCAACTTGTGTAGTGCTTCACCTGTGACACTTTTGAATGAATAAACCTATGTAAATTATGACCTTAACATTACAGCTAATACACAGGGCCAAAGAATAATCCGTCTGAGAAGGCGTGCTGATTTCATGTAATTTGTTTTCTGTTGCAGGCAGAATATAAAAGGGCTGTAACTACAAATCAATGGCACCGTCGACTTGAATTTCCAAATGGGGAGACAATTGTTATGCATAATCCCAAGGTAATAGGTTCTGGCAATTGGTTTTCACAGAATGCATCAGGGGTGAATGCACGCATGGATGAGAGCATAAAGTGAATGCGGTGTTAGTCTTGCTTGAAATTTACTTGTTTATTGTTTTGGATATGTGTGCATTAAAGATGATAATGCTTATAGAAACTGAACTCTTGCTTGATTCAGTGTGCTGTCACGTGATTAAAAGCGCTTTCTGAAATCTAGAAAGAAAAAGGGTATAGATTAGTTGAAATAGTAAGAATAACTGGCAGCAAACAGGAGGCAATTTAAATTACTTTAACCTCAGACAGTCTGTACCGAAGGGAAGGTAATTAAAACAAAGAGCTTTCATGTGGGGAAGGTCGTTAATCTAACGAAGGAAATTACTTTGCATATCGAAGTCATGAGAAGTCTTCCACTGCAGCTATTTTTAGGCCATGAGAAAGTAGAATAGGAGTTAAACTCAATGATCCTTGTGGGTCCCTTCCAACTCGGGATATTCTGTGATTCTAGAATAACTTTAAAGCTTTTTTTTTTTTATACTATAACTGCTCTGCTGGTAGTCTCTTGTGATTAAACTGTGGACTTCGGCCTTATTGACTAGTGTTGTTAACTGTTCCCTTATCACAGATGCAGTAATAAATGAAATTGAAAATAACAAAAAATCAGGGTTGTTCCTACATCAACCACACGTTAATGTAGGGTTAGAAATTTCATCCAGTAATAACCCTAGAGAAGAAGCACTTAAACCACTTAGTGTCAGACTGTACCAAGCCAGTGTAAGTCTTATGAAGAGTCATGCTATGGAATTCATCACTTTTTAGGGTTTCTAGGTTATTTCAAATGTTTTCCTTTCCTGAAAAGTACTGCTCACTTTTTTGCCTTGAGATAGAATAATTGTAAATAGTGGTCAGGTTCTTCACAAAAAAATAGTCATCTGCTAAGGAACAGTGGGCACTGGAGTCCCGGGAAGAGAAGCCTGAATAATACTTGCCTGAGGAATTAAAATTGTTCAGAATCACTGAGCAAGCCAGCACCTTCAGCTAGTGGTTACTTTAAGTCATGTGGTTGCTTTTCAAAATAATGAAAATTATCTGTGTTATTTCACAGTCTGGCTTAGAGGAAGCTGTGTGGAATAGTCCATAGGGTTTTGTAAGACTTTTTTTTTTCATGTGTGCTAACTGAAGAAATCATTTGAGCTTCATATGCAAGTCAAGCAATCAAACAAAAAGCATGTTAAACCACGCAATGCTTTTAGACTACCAACACAAATCGTATGTGTCTTTTGTGTTTATAATCGGAAAACGTGTTCTTTTTCAGGTCATAGTTCAGTTCCAACCTTCTGCCACGCCAGATGAATGGGGCACCACTCAAGATGGTCAGGCAAGACCAAGGGTAGTAAAACGTGGAATTGATGATGACCATGACGACATTCCCGATGGTATGTGATTAGTGCGTGGGGGTCTGCAGCTTCAGCTGTCAGTTCGGTTCAGTTCAGGAGCTGGACAGGAGTGGGTGGAGCAGCAATGCACTGTTTGTGTCTAGAGCGTAAAGGTTAAGGTTGCTCCTTCATCTGAGCTGCTTGCAAGAGGTTATTTGGTGCCGCTTTCTGATCAAAGCAGTCTTGTGGGCTGCGTGGTTTCCTGGCCCCATGCTATGCAATAGGTGTTAGGGAGCAAGTAAGGTAGCTTGATTCTAAGCTTCACTGCTGCAGTAAATGTTGGCACTCAGAATTTTTCCTTTTCTCTCTCTCCAGGAGAAATGGCCCAAATTGACCATCTAGTATTTATGGTTCATGGCATAGGTCCTGTATGTGACTTGAGATTTAGAAGCATTGTTGAATGTGGTAAGTTTTTCCTTGTTTAGTTGGCAGTTTTATTCTTAACTGTTTAAAAGTAGATCTCTTAATCAAATAAAGATGTCTTCAAAAAATATATATATGAAAAGGTTTTTACTGTTAAGTTCAATTTCTGGTAGGGTTTTTTTCCCCCAGCTATTTTCCAAAAGTAGAATCTGTTTTGTCAAATTTTCAACTTTAATTGTTGCTATGAATTCCTCCGTATTAGACTTGCAGAGTGGTGGTTTTTGGTCATTGTTGTTTGTGTGTTTTTAATATACTCTAGGACTATTGAGTGAATTAAGAAGGCCATGTCTGGTCATGAAGTAAAAATGCATTTTTAGTGATTTTTAAATGAAGCTTACTAAAAAGACAATTAAAAAAATTCTTTCTTATAGCTACAGAAGTAATATGTGCAAAAGTTTTTCTGCTTTGCCATTTTCTTCATTTGTATTTTGATTGCTTGTTGAAATTGGGGGAGGGAAAGAGAATACCTGTAATTTTGTGTTACTTGAGCGCTGTTACCACTGGATTTTCATGACTTTGCTTCTCTACAGTTGATGATTTTAGGACTGTTTCTCTGAAGTTGTTACAGACTCACTTCAAGAAATCTTTAGAGGATCGTAAAGTGAGCAGGGTGGAATTCCTCCCAGTTCACTGGCATAGCTCTCTACATGGAGATGCAACAGGTGTAGACAGGTGAGTACGTTGTTTATTGTCTCAGAAGTAAATAGAGAAGTTAATAGGCTTGTTAGACTAGATGAATAAATGTATGACTGGGTCACAAAACGAATCACAATTTTGTTTTGTAATTGACACTTTGATGGAGAGGACAGTTTTCTCTCCGGTACCTTTCTGCAGTCTCATCAGGTCAGACAGTAGGAGCCCTCAGGGTGCTCTTTCTGAGGAAGCCCTTTGTCTCCCTTGAGTAGTGCCTGGATTATGACTAGGCAGTTGGACTAAGGTTTCTGTTTGTTTTTTAAAATAGTATCTATATTTGGATAGAAGTGTTACAGAATTTTAAAATCTATTTTTAAATGTTTCCTGGTGCTTGACCTTTCTAGCTATTTTCTCTTGCTCAAATATTGGGAATTAGTGGTTGCAGGGGTAGGAACCCGCACCAGTTGGAGTGTGCTCTAGTGTTTAAGGCTCTCTACGCTGTTCTAGCTCAGTCCAAGTCATCTTGATTTTCTAGAGTCTTAGTCTTGTATTCTCATTGGAACCTTGCATTATCATGAGGAAGGATCCTCATTCTGTTAATCAAACCAGGCAATGCTAATGGAGGCATTCTCAGTTCTCTAATAATCCCATTGCAACTGCCTAAATCCAGACAGGTAGATAGTGTTGCCAATTTTTTTTCTCTCAGAAAGAATATTATGTTGCCTGTTACATTTATGGAAGTAGCTCGTTGTTTTTTGATGGGTATCTTTTGTTTGTTTTGTTCGTTTTTAAGCTGTAAAAGTTCAAAAACGCATTTGAACTGGGAGTACTGGCAAAAGTTAGAATTCAGGCTGATATAAAAGTACGGAGTTTGGAGTGTTTTGGAATGTACTTCAGTATTAACATGAGTTCCAACTTGCAAATCATTGTGTCTTTCACCCCATTAAGGCCTCTCTTCCCCTCTCATACTTCCTTTCATCTTTAATTTTTAGGAGTGTTTTTGCACTTCTCTTACCAATCTTCTCACAAAACTTCCCTGTGACATCAACGTTCGAAGAGAGAAGAGATTATTTCAGGCATCCATTCAGCCTGGAGGGTGGGGAAAGGGAGCCGTATCTTTATCAAATACGTCCTATCAGCAGAGTACAGTGATGTATGAATATGCAATCAGGCCAGAAAGCTATATGCTTTTTAAAATGTCTGGAAAGAACATATCTGTGGTATTTAGACTGCAGCTTTAGAAACTGTTGTTTCAAAAGTTAATAACGTACTTACCTGCATTTCTTTAAAAGCATTCATGCCTCTAATGCTTCTGTGTTACTAGGAACATAAAAAAAATCACTTTGCCGAGCATTGGACGGCTGCGCCACTTCACCAATGAGACACTCCTCGACATCCTGTTTTACAACAGCCCCACCTACTGTCAGACGATTGTGGATAAAGTAGGGATGGAAATGAACCGTTTGTACGCACTTTTCATGAGTCGCAACCCCGACTTCAAAGGGGGAGTCTCTGTGGCTGGACACAGCTTAGGTAATTATTTAGAAAACTCTTAGGATAAAACCAGCATTCCTACACTAAGGAAAATGGAACCTTTGTTAAGCATAAGACTAAAGTTAGCTGGTAGGCCGTGACTGTCTTCCAGAATACTGCTAACTAAAAATTAAGCACCACTCAATAGCTATGTTTGTAAAGCTTTGTGAGAAGTTCATACTTCCTGGATACGTGTATATTTGTCCCTGCATTAGTTTTCTTCACGGAGACTTAATGTCTAATTTGCGTTTAAAAATTGATGGGTTATCTGGTGTCGTGTTAGGTGGGCAACCTCCTTAGTAAAAGTAAAGCCATTTATATGGGTTTGGGCCGGGACTTTTCTTCTAGTTTGGTAAGCAGTCTAGGATGGTTAAGGAAAGGTAGTTTATACTGCATAAAGCTATTACACGTGAGCAGATTTTGTTTGCTTTTTGCTGAGAATGGTCATGTTCTTGTGTGTGTTGGTTGGTAGTGTATTGATCTCTTTTGATCAGCGTATACGTTGCTGTAACCGCTGCGTATAAACCCTGCTTTGTATTTAGGGACAGGAAAATCTGAAATTTTTCTTAAAGGAACTTTAATTCCTGTTTCCAGGTTCCTTAATCTTATTCGACATATTGTCTAACCAGAAGGACTTGGCTTCATCAGTAAATACTGGGGCTTTCTCTGGTGTTAATGGGTCTGTAAAGGATATGGCTATTCATGATAAACAGGTAACTTGCATGCTAGTCTTTCACGTCAAATAGATCTGATACTTTCAGCATCTCTTTCTTATGCTGTTAGACTTTATTAGCTGGAACACTGTTGCGGGTTCTGATAGTGCATTTTGACATGTTAACAGTAATGTGCCATTTTGTAAACATTGTCAAGTATCAGTACAAGCTGTTTGCATCTCTCTGAAGTTCCGAGTAGACCAGTCCTGGGATTTGGTCATGAGCATCAGTTTTGACCCTTGTGGACACGTAACTTGGTCTTCACAGTATCTGAATGGTAGGGGAGATTTGTCAGAAGGAAAGAATTTTATCTGTTGTCAAGCTTGATGTGCTAACCAGTTGTTTGATCATTAAAAATAAACAAATAAATAGTTTTGAGTGTTGGAAAGCTCAAGAAACCTCTTGCCTCTCTTACTAATTTTTAAATATATATTTTGCTGGTCTATTAGTAGTCGAAAATCTGTACCCTTCTTTACTAAAAATGAGCATAAATTAACAAAACTTATTTTATAATAATGTTTTTAAGAGAAAGTAATTAAATTTGCATTTATTTGTTGCATATTGGCTTCTCACTGTCCAATGATGTGACTCTCTTTCTGTGTTGTCCCGTTAAGATGACTGAAGATACCAGTTCCTTGGGCTCCTCAATTACTACTTCTGGTGATGACCTTTGTGAGCCTGAAATAGACGATGATGTTCCTACTTTGCAGAAGACTCTGGAAATGCTTAGTTTATCAGACTATGCAAGCACATTTGAAAAGGAGCGAATTGACATGGAGTCTCTGGTACAGTAATGTTCAGTTGACTTACGGGGATTGACAGGGTGCAGACATTGTGGGTTTTGTTGTTTTTGTTTGCTTTTTTGTTTAGTGTACCATCAAGAATGAAAATAGTTGCAAAGGAAAGATAATTAATGCCTGACATGAAAAATAAATGTGATGCGACTTGGGTTTATTTGTTTTTCAGTTATGTTATGTCACTGTGTATCATGGATTTTTATTTTTTTGGTAATTTCTGTAGCTTTATAAAATGATGTAACAAATTCATTTGATAATGAGGAATGATATATGTTACTAGAAAAGTTAAAGTATACTTTGTGTGTGTATATATATATATTTTTTTTTTCTTAAGCTGATGTGCACAATTGATGACCTGAAGGAAATGGGGATACCTCTTGGACCAAGAAAGAAAATAGCCAATTTTGTAAAAGACAGAGCAGCCAAGCAGGTAAATATATTTTTCAGGAGTGAAACAGGGAGTTGTTAAGCAAAGGTAACCGACTTTCTTGCTGTGGAGTAGCTTCTGTTCTTAACATGCTTTTTAGCATCATGAAAATATTAGAGGGCTTTTGATAACTGTGGGGAAAAAGTGTTTGTTTTTTTTTTTCCTGATTCTAAAACCTGTCTCAAAAGGAACAAAGGAGAGCAGCAGCAGAAAAGAAAGCAGTACAGGCCGCCACCCTCCAAACTCAAGAAGCTTCCCAGAAGGCAAAAGAGACAGTTACTTCTATTTCCCCTTCGGAGTCGGGTCAGCAGCACTCAAAGAGGAGGCTCCCAGTTGGTGCGTCTGTTTCTTCTGTGAACATTGACTATGAGTATTTTGAAGTTGGAACTGGCCAGGTGAGACTACATAAATTGGAATGATTAGTCTGCAACAATGTTGTCCTTCTTATTTGTTTGTTTATTTAAACATGTTGGTGACTTTGTCCTACTTAACTCTTGCGCAATGATCAAGGTATGTTTACGTAGAACTTTACCCTTTGGAGGGAGGGAGGGAGGGCTGGGACTGTGGGTTAGATTACTGAAAAACAAAACTATATCAAGGATGCCAGTACAATTATTATTATTTAAAAAAAAAAAACACTTTCAGCAGCAAATGAGCTATAAAAAGGATTCTGTTCCAAAATCAAAAGTCTGTGAATGCCAAGACACTGAAGGGCTCTGTGGCTGTATATTTAACATAGTAGCCTAAATTGGTCTATATATGATGTTATATTTGTTTTACCTCAACCTTAACTCAGAAATCAAAAATCAAGCCTCGAATGCGTCCTGTTCAAATAAACTTTTTAAAAATTTATTTCTTAATGTTTATATAACTATATCTCTGTATTTTGTAGTTAGAGATTTTAAAGAAAAGCATTTTAATACTATAGTGTACTATAGTATTAGTATGGGGGTGCAGCAGTGCAGCCGAAACCTCCTGGAGGTATCGTGAGCATGTGGTTGATTTAATACACATCTTGTTTTTCCTTCTTAGCTAAGCATGATATTAACTAGCTCGCAGTGCTGAGAAATTATTTGTCTAACTTCTGTCTGGTAGGTTTCAGTAGTTTACAATGCATTGGACTTTGAACCGGATATTTTCTTTGCTCTTGGTTCTCCTATTGGTGTGTTCCTTACTGTGCGAGGACTGGAAAAGATTGATGAAAACTACAGGCTTCCGACCTGCAAGGGCTTCTTCAATATTTATCATCCAGTGAGTAAGCAGTACTTTTGAGATTTGATTTTAGCTGATGCAGACAACAATATAGAATACTAAGTTAAAACCTCCTGAGCATTATACCTCCTTTCCCCCTACATACATTTCTCAAAAGACCCTTTTTTTTAAAAAAAAAAAAAAAAAAAACTATCTGGAATGTATATTTCAGATATTTGTGATCTTTACAGCAAAAGTGAAATAGTGTTGGCTCATAAGTTCCATACCTGTGAATAACTTGATGATATTTGTCCTGTTCATTTTGGAGCTTAAACAACATTTTTTTCATTAATTTCAATCTATTCGTGAAGATTTTGTAAAGTGTTTGTGTTTGAGCCACTTACCAGACTTTTCTTAGTTTCTAGGTTGATTCTGGGAAATGTTTTAAATAAATAAATAAATAAATGCAAGTTTTGGAAATGCACTACATTTGTCATCTTCCATCCTGTCTTGTTTAGGAATTAAACAGTGACAAGTTGGTAGAGATCGTCATTTCCCTGTTATGTTCTTCTCTTAGAACCTCTGTAGGAGAACAAGACCTAATTAGTTAATGAACCTACCTAATCTTACAACTAAACTAAATTTTCATGAACTGGGTTTCTGTAAAAATGAGAAACTTTTGAGAGAACAGAATTATAAAATAGTTGACCGTCTCTACTAATTATAAATAGGTGTTTTTTCACTGAAATGTGATGGTTAGAATAAATTCTAAGGTAACTAAATATCAATCTGTTATTTCTTAACAGCTGGATCCAGTAGCTTACAGGTTAGAACCAATGATCATTGAAGACTTGGATTTAAAACCAGTTCTTATTCCACATCATAAAGGCAGAAAAAGGCTTCATCTAGGTAAAAAGAAAACTTATTTAATATATGGCTCTCACTCCTAACTTACTCATTTGATGTGTTAGAATATTGCAAAATTTCAAGAGACTGGTGAGTGTTCCTCGATACGTGTCTTCGTGATCACTTGTTCTGTTCTCCTTAATTTCTAAGAAAATGAGAATCAGAAACTAAATTTACTATGGTTTTTACCTTGTTCCAAATTACCTCCATGAGATGTTTAACCAGTCTTTTCAGTATTGGAAATGTTGATGAAAAAGGCAGTTCCATAGCTTGGTGGGCAGGGATTGGGTTTTTGTTGCTCGTGAGTACACATCAGATCAAGGTGATCTAAATTTTGCATACTTACATAAGGAAAGTCAATTTTGCTGTTTATTTCACTGTCACTGCTGCAGAAGTTCAGAGCCATTGTGCAAGTGACACCAGTATTGCATGGCACCTGACTTGCTGCTGACACATTTACTGAGCTGTAGCAGAATTACAGGCTAGAGTTGCCCTGGAGCGCTTCTGAAAATTCACTACTACTGCAAGAGCCATTGGCAGCGCTCCTGTTCTGCTCTGCTGGAGCTTGGGACTGGTCCCTCTGTACTTCAGCGTAGGGTGTCAGCAGGGATTGTGGGTGGTTGTGTTGAGGGATTGGCTGGGGTAGATAGTCCCACAGCAGGTTCTGAAGGGTCCACAACGCTGCTTCCTGTGACAGTAGGTGTTGACTCATTGACCCATACAGTGAGAAATTAATTGTATGCTAATTATATTTCATCTAATCTTTTCCAATGGGGTAGAGATACAAGAAACACATGTTCATGACGTAGCTTTCTTCTGATAAATGGGATGTTTGAATGGAGTTTAGTCATTCTGGTTTTAGTTTAAGATTTTAAATCCTTCTACTGTGGTGTTCTTTTCAGAGTTGAAAGACTCTCTCTCTCGTATGGGATCTGATCTGAAACAGGGTTTTATTAGCTCTTTGAAGAGTGCCTGGCAGACCCTTAATGAATTTGCACGTGCTCATACGTCTTCAACTCAGCTACAAGCAGAACTGGAGAAAGTAGCTAACCAGATTAAAGAGGAAGAAGAAAAGCAGGTGGTAGAAGGTATGTGGGCACGTTTCTGGTTTTATAATTTATTGTTCTCAAATTAATAGAAACTTGAGTACCCTAGCACATGTTTGCTGCTGCTTTTCCCGACCCTATTAAGGAGGCCTATGTGTTTTTGGAGTATTAATGTTAAACATAAGATCTACTGTGTATTTTTTTTTTCCCTTTTAGGAAAGGAAACATTGACAGCTTTTATTGAAGGGCTTGAGTTTGTCTAACCTTTTAACTTTCCAGTAGAAAAGTTTTGATCTGGCAGGTTTCCAGATCAATTCTTTTCTTTCCTCTCAGGTCAACTTAATACAAATAAATATTTATTTCTGGGATTTATTCTCTTTAGTAATCTTCTGCTGAGTTGTGGGATGAGTTGAGAAGCATTAAAGTACGTTCTCTAACAAGGGAAAAAATGACATTGAGGAAAATCTGCATGGGTCAGATATAAATGCTGTCCCTGGTTATAACAAAAGCAGGCTTCCTGGTCATGAATTATCTGTCAATGTTTAATAATGCTGGCTTTGTCTATACTTACAAAGGAAAAAAAACATAACTTGTGGTTGAAGCTGAGGATAGTGATTGACTCTGTTCTTAGCGGGTTGTAAATATATATATGTATATATATATATAAAATTTCAAAATATTTGTTTGTGGAGTGACTGGATCAGTCTGTGCACAAACAGTGAGGTTTATTTTTTAAATGGTTTAGCTGTTCCTTTATGTGGGCTTTCTTCAAACAAACTCTGTTTAAACTGCTATGAAAGAAATAAGCTTATAGTTCCAGTAGATTTCTGATTATGCAGCGATGTGCTAGTCAGTTAAATTTGTCCTATTGCAAGCACTTGGAAATTATAATGGGGAAAATGAGTGATATTTCTTGATTATAATCAAGCGGGCTGTGGTTGAAAATAGTTGAAATCTTGAAATCTGTAATTGTAGCTGAAAAGATCACTGAAAGTCCAGACCCTCCAAAAGATGAGGATTTTTCAGTGAAGGTTGGAATGCTGAATGGAGGACGTCGCATTGACTATGTTCTACAAGAAAAACCAATAGAAAGCTTCAATGAATACCTTTTCGCTTTACAGAGTCATTTGTGCTACTGGTAAGAGGAAATACGCATGATTCTATAAATACTACTTTCCTGATGTAATTGTCTGCGTTTAAATGTCAAAAATTATGCCCTAATGCATAATGGGAGTACATTTTGACAAAAATAGCTGTGTTTTTATACCCAAATATGTTTTCAGACTTGTTCTAGGTGTCAGTGTACGCACGTTATTTAGGAGACCTGAATTTTCTGGGTCTCTGTAGTATTTGAAACTTTTTGAAAAGATGGTTGTCCAGTTGGACATGAGGTCCTCATCACTTAATTCTGAAATAATCTCATGTTTGGAAGAGGTGGTCTTCCCACTCAAGCATACTGCGAAGATAAATCTGTTATACTCTGGATGGTCAAGTATTATATGATTGAGACATTCAAGTATGAAAACAAACTGACTGTCCAGGAATGTTAGTGTCAAGATGTCCCACCTAGATGTTAGTGGATTAGCTAGTTTCATTTCAAATAGAACTGTGTGTTAGCACAAAGTAAACAAATCTATGGTCCTGTTTGCAATTAAGACATTTGCATGCAGGTCTGTTAACTTTAAAATTCAAAATATATAACTTTAGCTGCAATCATTTTCAAAACAAGGAGAGCTTGGTGAATATTTTTCCAGCTGAAAGTGTGGTCGAGCGCTGGGACAGGCTCACCGATCCTGCTGGAGTTCAAGGAGTGTTTGGACATTGCCCTCAGGCATAGGGCCTGATTTTTGGGGGATCCTGTGTGGAGCCAGGAGTTGGACTCAATGACCCTTGGGGGTCCATTCCAGCTCAGGATATTCTGTGATTCTATGAACTGTAGTTTTTCAAATAAAACCATTTGTGAAGGAATTGTATTAGACTACAGTGCTTTACAAAACTTTATTACCTCTTCATGTTCAAGTAAAATTGCTGGATATGCAATCCACCATTGCCTTATCTGGATTTGGATTTACTTATTTTTAAGTGAATAAGTTTCAAATGGAGAAAGTTGTAATTCCTTTTATAGGAGTAGAAGTTGTTATTGACCTGTTGTGTTTGCCATTGTGCAGTGAGTTGTCTTTTTTTTATTGGTATGTTGTCTTCTGCATTCTATTACTGCCATAAAATTAAGCACGCATGAACATACACAAGATGGGGAATGGTAGAATGGTAGAACAAAGGGTATGCAAACAGTATTTGGCAACATGACAACGCGCCTTTATAGGTAATAAGCTTGGGTATCAGTTGCTGACCTACACAGAATGATACTGGCGAAGGGTGTGTGTGTGTGTGACTTTTTTTGTCTTTAAGTAAACAAAACACTAGTCTCTTTCTGAGTTGAGCAGGTGCTGTACAAGGGGTGCTCTATTTTTTTAAAATAATTTTAAGGTATTTATTTCCAATATTGAATAATTTTCAGAGGTAGGCACGTTTTCAGAGGGTAAAACATGGAATTTGAAGGTGTTACCTGCAGGGGCTTATTAAGGTCAGTATCAAGGCTGCAGTGCTGCTGAGCACTGTACTCTGGCAGAGCTCCCTGAGCAGTCGGTGACCCAGTGGTGGCAGTGCTGTCTCACAGGTGGAGTTGAAGGAATGGGAGCTTTATTCCACCAGGTGGCAGCCAATCATTTCCAGGTTTTAAAATCTGGCTCCCCATTTTATTTTTTTTGCCCCCCTTAGTTCATGACCCAAATTTGTGATTTTTTTAATTTGTTTTGTTTTGAGGAGGGTGGTGAGGAATGCCCTTAATTAAACTGTGCGTTGCAGAGAATGGAGCTTTCACGTTGATCCCTCTGCTCGCTTGTTTTCATGCTTGTTTAATAGCAGAGACCATCAAGAAATGTAGCTGCCATATCCAGATTCAACTATGGAAAATGTCTGTAGACCCTTAGCTTGCATGTTGAATTCTGTATTTGTTCTCCGTGAATGATTTTCTTCACATTTGGAGCATCGCAGTTCTGACCATCTAAATCTTTGCTGTCTCCCTATATAACTTCTTTTAAAAGCAATGAGATGTTATTCATAGAATGGCTTGGGTTGGAAGGGACCCTGAAGATCATCTAGTTCTAAGGCCTCTGCCATGGGCAGGGATGCCAAAATTTATTATTTTGTCTGATATTTTTATTATTTAATAATAATGTTATTATCTAACAACTCTTGCAGCTTGGAACTTTGTTAAAACTTGCCTATTTAAGAAGGGGAGGTAAAACAACTTGGAAACATGGCTCTTGAGTTACATTAATCTTTAAATGTTTTGAGAAATTCCTTTTTTTTTATTGATGGTAGTAAGGAGGAGAAGGTGGCTATGGATATTTCCTACAACCTTGGCTATGTCTATTTAATGTATCTTATGTACAAGAAGGTGTCAGCCAGTTAGGAGAGAAATAGTAGAATTTTGCTGATAGAAAGCTGAATTTTGACATTGGAGTGATAGATGCAGTGAAGTAAGTAAAATAGGAAAGTTTTGACAAGCTGGTGGAATATATTCAGGAGCCCATGGCAGACAAACAGTGATACGATATTTGAGACAAGTGAGTAACATCAAAGAAGCGTATAGAGAGGGGAATTTCAAGTTCCAGCCTAATAAGTGTTAGGGAGGACAAGGTGGGGGAAAATGCCTTAGTAAAAGGTAAACATGTAGGCTAGGGATAACAGCAGAGGTGATGTAAAACGGATGAAGAATTGTGGTTCAAAAAGGAAGTTGGTAGAGCTAAGGCCACGGTCCCAAAAGAGAGGGACAAGGGTGATAGTTAATGCAAACAGTTTGGAAAACTGGGGTGGGATGAAGTATGCTTTACAAGAGTTAGAATATGGGCCATACCAAATTAACACTTTTTTTTTTAATGCTCCGTAGGGCATCTGAAGACACTGCCTTGCTGTTTCTCAAAGAAATATACAGGACTATGAATATCAATCCTGAGCAGCCGCAACATTGATGTATGGGTACATGAATTTGTAAGTTTGTTCTAATATGACTTACGTATTCATATTCAACTCACCTGCAGCTTAGATCTTACTTTCCCCTTTTCCTCTGAAATGTAAACTATGAAGCAGTTAACTGCAGAGTGCATGATTTTGATTGAAAAAAACAATTCCTATTTTTAAATGCAAGGGAAGTCTTAGAGTACTCCCTTCCCCTCACAAAAGGTGTTTGATACAGTTCTTGGTATGATGTGATAATTGCCAGTACAACTCTAAAATGCGGTCTGTCTTTATCCTGTTGTTTCTTCCTTAGTCTAGCTGTTCAGCGAATGTTCAAGTATAGTAAAACTTGGAGATACTGGATATGATGAAATTTCATTTACAGTGCAGTAGATTGAAGAGCACTAAGAGTGTTCTAGTGTTGTAATACGCAGTTGTAATTGGTTGACCAACTGCTCACATGTATGCCAGGGAAAAGTCACTTCTCACCTAAGAAGCTGTTAAAATTGATGTTGATAAACTAATGAACGAGACCTTTACTGGTATCCCTTTATGCTTGTATAGCTAAGAATTTCAGCAGAACAAATGAAATGTGGTAGCATGGAATTTGGTTCACTTTGAAATAAAATTAAATGCACCGTATAATTGAGCATCTTAAATGTGAAATATACTTGCAGGTATTTTTATTTTAAGCTGCGGGTTTCCTAGCTAAGGATCTGTGCTGTACCACTTTGCGTCACTGGATGTGGCAGAGAAGACTGTATTCTCTTTTGAAAGGCAAGGGGCAAGAAATATGCACTGTGATGCCTTTTTTGGAATTGTACAAGATAGTTTCTGATGTATTTCTCCATTTTTCAGAAGAACTGATAGCATCAAGGTACATAAATACCTGACATGAAGAGAAATATTTGACTTTTCAGAGGGACATTCTAGATATCTTTACTGTACCACGTTAGTAGTCTTCTGTAACAGAATGCGTCTGATGGCCAGGTGATGGCATCTTTTTTTTAAATATGAAATGTTGTAGCTGATCAGGTGTTATTTTTATTTAGTGTGGCTAAATAGTAGGAAGAAGACGCTGGCAGCACATCTTTGACAATAGTGCATCAGTTATCACAATGGCTTTTGCAGACTCTCAAGTCATAGCTGCGCAATTTTTCTTTGCTTTTGTTTCTTTATGACAGCTTAGGGTGAAATTATATGGAACTCACCGATACAGAAATAATGTTCTATCTCAATTGGGGGGCGTGGGATGTAGTAATTTATCACTACAAAACCAGAAGTGGATTTGTTGCTTAGCTTCAGCAGACACTGGGATAATTGTATTTTCGAGAACTCCACAGTTGGAAGATAGTTTAGCAGGATGTCACGCAAGAAAGCACAGTCAAGGATGTCTGTGCAGCTGTAATACCATTAGGAATCGCTCAGAACTTCTCTTAGCTCTTGCTTGATTGTACAGCACTTGAGGCTAGCATTCAGATCCCAGAAGTTTAAATGGGAGGGCATTTAGGGCCCCCTGGGATGCATGTAATGAAAAGTAGTATCTTGGGAAGGCTGCGCACTACAAGACCAGGATCCTTTTTTACATAAGGAGAACGTCTCTGCATCCAGTGTGTAAAATATTCTTGTGTAAGTATTCTGCAGTAGGAAAAAAGGAAAACTGCAATCAGGAAAATTACAACCTGCGCAATCAGGTGGGGTTGGCCTCCTTCATGTGAAGGATGAATTTTGTAAGCAAAAAGAGGAGGTAGGGGACCAGATCTAGTGTACAGCATCTGTTGCACGGCATGTCTGTATAGTCTTCTGTCCTGGGATGTTTTTTTCTTGAAATCTGTTGGTAACTTTTAATGAAGTCAAGTCAGTAGTGTTTTCTATCTCAGCTAAAATTACATAAAAGAAGAATATGTTGCACTAGCAATTGGTGAGTAGCCACCAGTATTTATTTGCTTCTACGCACTGATAAAATAGTACTAAAGGTATTTCACCTGTTTTTGGGTTGGGGTGGGGTGGAATACAGCAGCGTTTTAAAGCTCTGATGTATAAACTAAGTACTTCTGTCTCTCAGTATCTCAGTAGGATAACATAGAACCATAAGTAAAGAATCTAGTAGCTTATTGAAATGTATAGTGAATGATATCCTGCGAGCAGTTGTAAGCTCTTTCTCTTTATAATTTTAATTGCCTGTTTGTGTACACAAAAAGTAGACTTAAGGAGATTTTTATGTTTAAAAACTGATCAAAAAGGATGATGGATTTTTTGATCTTTTTGACTCCTGTTGAAATTGAATTTGAATATTTTATTTTATTAGTACTACTACAGGAATTCAAAACTTGATATCTTCACATTTCCCTTATGTACACATTTTATTTTCTCTGCACAGCCATACCTGTTGGCCTGACAGATCTGCTGAAAAACATTTCGAAGAACGTCTAGTATTTTCATAGTCAGAGGTGACGGGATAAGCACCAGACTTTTTTCCTGCAGTCCAGAACTCGCTCAGATTCTGCCTTACTGTGTCACTTCAAGCAAACTTCTGAAAAGATCAGCACCGTCATGCAAGAGACGGATGGAATGACACGATTTTGATCTTATCAGTTTAATTGTACAGTTGCCAAATATAAAGTGATCATTGAAGAGGTTCTTTGGCATGCAAATCATTACTTCTCTCCTTCCTTCTATCTCAGCTGGCTGTCAAACGTGCTTTGTCTATCAAGGCAGCATGTCCTTATTAAAAAGGACTTGTTGAGAAACAGCAATAATCTGCTTTTCTTGACACGTTTGTTGGTCCACCTTTTAATAATGAAATGTGAACTGTAGTTATAACCATCTTTAAAACAGATGACACAAAGCTGTTCCTATTTACTAAAAACTAGCAACCAGAATCATTTTCTTACTATTGTAAGTGTTATGGAGATTTTATAAAGACCTTTTTAAGCCTCTGTTATGAGTTTTATTTTTAAAGTAGAAATGAATCTGTGATTTTGAAAACGTTAGAAGTTTGTTACAGCTAGTTCAGTGTTCACACTTCCTGAAATGAAGAACAATTTAAAATAACATTTTGGTCTAGTAATTAATGTAATTTTAGTGAAACTAGGCTGCAGCTGTTAGAACTAAAATACTTACCTTGACCTTGCAGTTTAATATCTCAAAATAGTAAATGTAAATACAGGAATCTGAAGCTTGGAGGTGCTAGATAACAATCTAGGTCGAGAGCATCAGTCCAGGCTTATTTATTACGTAATGAAGTTGAGATGAGTTGGGTAGCATGAAATCCTTTGAATTTGTGTCTCTGAATACTGAGCTTCTGTAGCTTTCTTCTAGCTTCAACTTACATGCAAATTGTGGCTTTTCATAATATTAATGACTTAACCTTACTACTAACTATTTGCTTCTGTTATTGCAGTAAATGCATTTTGAAATGCAGTATTTTTTTCGTAGTATATGTAAAATACACATTCTTGTGTATATATTTTGGTTATTATAATTAAAAATACCTTACTTCCCGTGGCTCTTTACAGCAAAGTTTTCTATTTCATCACAGAGTAGGCTGGAAAGGACCTCTGGAGAGGTTCCTTAGTCCAACTCCCCTGCTCAAAGCAGGGTCAGCTTAAATCATATGGCTTGGGGCCTTGTTGAAAGACAGAGATCCATCACTTCTCTGGGCCCTATTCTTATGTTTACTGCTATTGCTATTTTTTTCTAATATATAATTGTGATTTCCCAGGTGGAGCTTGTCTGTTGCCTTCTGTCTTTTCATTGTGCATCTCTGAGAATAGTCTGTCCGTCTTCTCTCTATCCTCACATGAGACAGGAAAATCACATTTTCATCTTCAACTGTTTGGCTTCTCAAGCCTTTCCTTGACATCTCCTTTCACGCAATGTGCTGTGGCCCTGTGGTCATCTTGGTGTTCCCACTGGACTTGCTTTAGTGTGTCAAAGTCTGTCTTGTTCTGGGAAGCAAGTTTGTCAAAGGAAGTTTTTTTTTTCTTTGAGAACAACATATTTTGTGTCTTTGTAGACCTTTGAAGACCCAAGTTTTGTGAGCCTCACCATCTGCTTTATTAGATAGAATTGAAATTAATATTAATAATATATATAAATAATTATAATATATATATATAAAGCATCAACCCCTCAGCAAACAAAAACAAAACAGTGGCCTCATTTTCATCTTAGGTATCATGACGATGGATTTTTCAGCTCTGCATAGCACTAAGTAATCTGATGAAGTACATAGCTTTGAATAGGGATTTACATAGCTCTGAAAGTGCCTTACTCACTTTCTTATATTGCTCTAAAGCTGATGGGCTGTGATACGGACCCCTGAGAAAGAACAGCAGCACAAAGGACCAGTAAAATTTTAATGGGTGTGTGAGAATCGTTGCAGGGGACCCTGGCTGGCGAGGAGCGTGCTTTGCAAGGGAAGGATGCACGGGGGGAAGTTGCATGTGAGTGAGGACCAGCTGGAGCAGAGAAACATTTTGGGGAACATAGCATTAGAATCGGTTCTAGTTTTAAAAATAGAAATTTGATTGCAACTACAGGAACTAGCAATTCTTGAATCTAAAAGCAGATGCCCATGTAACCTATGATAATATAAAACAATGAAGAACGTTTGACTCCAATTTTTTTCTTTTTTGAAAGGGTGAATTTAAATCTACTACAGATGCATCTATTCCTTCATCAGCAGAAATCCTCTTAGTGTGCTGCAACAACTTAGTAGGCAAATGATATACAGCACATATTTTTCTAAATACAAGGAGTAGGTCTTGTGATCCATAACTGAGTAGGCACCACTAATTAAACTTATTAGCTATGTAATCTATATACAAAAGATTTAAATTTTCTTTGCTACACTTTAATCTGTTCTGAAGTGATCCCAGGGCTAATATTTTTTTTCTTAAACAATTCTCATAACATTATAACAAAGAATGCATGCAGGAACAAAAGGTTATGGATGATTTGCCCAGAGCCACAGAAGTGAAGGGCACAGGCTGCATGCAACACTACACAGGGTAAAGAATAAATTGGGGTGAGAAAAAAATAAAAAGGGAAAGCTATTCAGTTTCCAGTGAAAGGTCCCATCTTTTTGGTCCTCCTTCCATAGGCTTGTGCAGACTGATACAGTCAAGTTCTCCAGTGAGGCCTCGTGGAAAATTAATTTTCATGGGGAAATGTTTATAAATGAATTATAAGGTAAAAATCGGAGTATCTCCAAGAACTCCAACACAACTCCCAAAGATTCCCATTTAAATGAAATCAAATCTTTCACTGAAAACAGATTCCTTTGGAAAAACCTTGTGCCCAGCTCAAGCAAAGAGCTCGCTCCTGCCCCTCAGCAGCTGTTGCCTCTGCTGGCACTGAACGTTTCTTTCCTCTGGAAACCTCTCCTAGCACATCTCTTTGTAAAAGAACCACAGGCAAATAATTTCTGCTTGTGCCATGTGACGTTTTGCATAGTGTTGAAGTTTCTCAGTAGCTGCTGCTAGTGTTGTCCTGATCCTTTTTTCCCAGTGAATGTTATATTAATATTTATAACTGTCTGCAGTATGACAAACGTGTTACAAATTCTGTCTAAAATGATGCTTTCATAATAATGTTCTCCTTGATTTCTCCCCATATGTTATTTTTTTTCTTGTTATGAATAATAAAATATAGCCTTTTGTTTTTCCTTAATGACAATCAGCAGTTAGTGCCCGTGACAAGGTGTTAGTCTGGGGAGACCGGGTGTTCGAATGTAACGGGAATGAGCGTTCAAGAGCAGCCCTCTGGAGTGCTGCATTTCTAAGACCAAGCAAAGTATCCTCAGACTTTATTTTTTGTCATCACTTTGAATTAGGATATGTTCCCCGAGCGCTAAATAAATAAGTGTCCCATGGATTCTTGCTTAATACTGAGAAATACTGCTTCAAATATGTGTTCTGATTTCAGTATTCAAAAGCCTTCTTGACATATTTACACTTAGCTGAAACTGTGTAAGTCATTTACAGACTACTTTGATTGGATGAGAAAAGTCTGGTGGTTGTTTTCAGACTTTTGTAACAGCAACTGTTAACATAAAATATGAGCTTGGCTCTAGATTTGTACCCGATTTTCCAAACTGTAAATCAGGATTAGCTTCCTAATGGCTAATGGATCTACTCCAGTGTACGTAAGATTGCAAGGAGACCTGTTGGGGCTCTGCATTTCCATAGCTTGTGATTTTTTTATTTGCCTCAGACTCCGATTACTAGCGGTCTCTTCTAATGTGCCGACAAAGAAGGACTAGCACTTTCCCGTGGTGATGGGGAGGAGGAGAGGGAAAGCAGAAGATGGCTGTGGGTACCGCAGAGCTCCCGGCTGTCTCCCAGCCAGAGCAGGGAAGCAGTCTGAGGAAAAGATGGAGATCACTACTGGTTGTTGTGATCTGGTGGATCAAAACTGGGAGCCACTGGAGTATCTTCAACCCTGCCCGCAGGGTTATGACCAGCAAATCTGGAGTTATGTGAACCTCATTATTGCTCGTGATGTGAACAGCAGCAAAACCCAAGAATCTAGACATTGTTCACAGAACCACCACGACCCCAGGGCCTTTTCTGCAGAGCTGCTTTGCAGCTAGTCAGCCCCAGCTGGTACAGGTCCCTGCGGCTGAGCATCCCCAGGTGCTGGGCTTTGTATTTATTTTGCTTTGTTGAACTTCACGAGGCCCACGTTTGCCCCCTTCTCCAGCCTGTTGAGGTCCCTGTGCCTGGCAGCACAGCCAGTACTCCCAATCTTGTACCATATGCACTCCTTTCACAGTTTGTTCTGAACTTTGCCTGTGTGCAGAAAAGCATAACCTTCTGTTTCCTTGGTTGCAAAGCCCAAAGAACAAGTATTTGTCTTACCTCTGAAAATTTTCAATGACCCGAGCAGAGCTGATCACCAGCAGTCCTTGCTTGCGGCATCGCTGTTCGGCGAAGCTGCTTGGAGAGCGTGAGAGCCCCGTAAAACGCACCTTGAAGTTAAAGAGCAGCTCTCCAACGTGCAGGAGGAATGCTGCTTTCAGCTTGATGACTTTCAAAACCGAGGACTCTCCAAGCTTCTTTTATGTATGAAGGCTGTAAAAGAAGAAGCATCTTTCATACGTCAATAAACCAGCTTCAGATCCATACAAATTCAGGCAACCAGAAGTGAAGTGTGTCTACTTAAGGCATGGTAATGGAGAACAAAGGTCAGAAGAGAAAAAACAGTTGACCTTGTACGTCTCTTTCTGCCACAGAAACCTTCAGATAACTTTTAATGTAAGCTTGTTAAAATGGCCTCATAAAAGCAACCAAAGCAATAATTATGCTCCAGACTGCTCCGAGTGCGTGAGTAGGGAAAGGGTTGATTCAGAAACTGCTCATGAGCTTATCCAGAAGGAGCTGGCTTGACCGTAGGCAGAAGTCACATTTTCCTAAGCCAAGGCTTGTTCCGGGTACTGTGAAGCATTTAGTTATTCATCTGTTTGTAGCTCCCGGGCTTTGTGATTTTCTCTGCCCACGTTTGGGTACGATTGTCCTTTCCCCAGTTTTTCCATCTGTACAAAGGACGAAGAAAATGCAGCGTTGAATTTCTGAGTAATAAGCCCGAGCCCCTGCAGCCTCCGGGGGGGCTCTCTCAGGCGAAGTGGGTTGGAAGCTGTGGAGGGGAATTGAGGGAGAAGCAGCTCGCTCATTTCTGCCAGTACAACGTAGGCAGCCTCGGGGAAAGGGGAGCGCAGCCATTTTGTGACAACCACTTTCTCTCTTTTCCCCCCCTCAGCTTCTCTGCGGAAGCTGCGTGTGGAGAAAATAACGATGGTGCTGCCGAGTGAAAAACTAGAGTTGCAGCCATAGAGTAGAAGCAAATAACCAAAACAGATCCTTCATGGAGGTGGCACTATTTCTGCAGAATGGTTTGGCTAAGTGATTTGTTAAGAGACCATTTTGTCAGTATTGGGCCCTGTCAATAAACAAGATTAGATTTGTTTTTCAGACCGTCCTTTATACAAATTTATGTGGTTTGAGGCACTGGAAGATCCTTTGCTAATGGGATCGTGGCACAAGTTTCACTATTGATTGAAATGTAATGACATCTCCTGCTGAATGATTTGTGAAATTCTCTAAAGAGATAACCCACTTAAAAAACAGCGATGCCTGACAAAACTAAAAAAAAGAGCTCTTAACAGAAAATAGTAACTGAACTGAGACAGTGACTGTATGAACTAACAGATATAAATGCATATATACACATATATATCTGCATTACAGGCAGATACATACAGATGCGTGTGCATGTGTGACATCTGTATATTAATAATAAATGAGGAAAATAATTTAGAGAAATAGAACAAGTTCCAAGCTGCAACCTTAAAACCTCCTTAGCCCAGGTCCACAAGTTTGATACTGAGAATGAAGGACAGAGCAGCACTAGTTGCTGCAGACCTCAGGCAGTGACAGACTGCTTTTTCTTTCTTATTGTCTTCCTAATAAATATATCAAGGTGTGGAAAACGATTAAATTACTTTGAACCACGTATTTAATGAGCTTTGGTATGTTGGAAGATTATATGCTCAAAAGACCTAGTCCCCAGGTACAGTGGGACTCCTGGTGCTTAGATGATAAGCACAGATGTGCAGGTAAACCACTCATGAAAAATATATGAATCTAACATCTACAATAAAATTCTAAGACATATTTTATCTACATCATTACAGCTGACCTAATTACCTATATATATATATATATATATATATATATATAAAATTTTTGTTGTTGTTGTTGTTGTTATTAAACTCTTCCAGGATAGTGTCTCATTGCTTCTCTTCTCACTTCATCTGATGGAGGAGGATTGGAAAGGAAGCACTGAACCTGCCGCTCTTACACAGCCTGAGCTACCCAGCTGGACATAAAAGAGCTTTTTCATCTGGTTCAGCTCCTAGAACCAAGCTACTTCACAGCCACAACGGAGGAAGCAGCATAGGGATGGGATACAGACACTAGCAGCACTACCAAAAGACACTGCTTGCCAAGCTGCTCCCTGGCACCAACTGAAAGCCCTGGATCCCCAAAATGTCAAAATCAGCCACAGCTACACCAGTGTAAACCTCGGCTTGGGAATGATACCAGATTTCTCTTGTCTAGGCATCACTGTGCTTGCAGAGAAGCTGCCTCTTTCCAGCCTGTATACATTTGTCCACACTTCGAAAAATATCAATTCTGTCCTTTTATTTATCAAAATGTATCAAAACATGCAATATCTGTTAGAGTACATCCAACACCAGACAAGGAGCTGCATTGTCAGCCTGGGAATAACACATACAGGTACTAGTAATCATCCCTGAACGTTTTGCCTGTGAAACATTTTTGCCTTCCAGCACCACCCTGCCCAGCACCACTGACAGGCGGTGAGGAGGGAACCAGCACTTCTTCCTCCACATCTGCCTCTGCAGTACCACAGGCTCTTTGTCCTCGAGCTGGATCCAATAATCACCCCTAGTGCGTTCCTACCTCTTCTATCCCAAATGTAGTTTAAATGCTCCGGGTACCTCTAGTCCCAGGCTGGACAAGTTGTGGTTTTGTCCAGGGTATTTAAACTTTGCTGCTGAAATGTCCGTCTGATGGTGCTGCAGATGCTGTTACAGCTGTTTCCCAGGTGTTTATCCTCACTGCTCTCTGCTGTGCTCAGCACAGTTAACTTGCATGGTAATTGTGAGAGGGACACACACACCTGATGGATGATGTGATGCGGGGCTTGTGGCTACTCCCTCCTTCCAAAGAAAACCCCTGGCTGAGCCTGCACCGTCCTGGGCTGCTTGCAAGGAGGGGGAGGCAGCACATGAAATGACTGATTGCCTGTTTCCATCTCAGTAAACAGGGATATATTATTCCTGACTGAAAATATGGCTTTCTGGAGCAACCATTACCTCATGTAGGGAAACTGAACTGCTCCAGTCAACAGACCTGTCCCCCCTCCCCATAAGTGCTCCTGTGCCTCTTCTCCTGAGAACCCAGCTCAGGGACACAGGGGCTTTCAGAGCCATGCGTGCTTATTTCAGTTTTGCAACAGCACTTCTTTTTTTTTTTTTTTTTTTTTAAATTTGTTCCTATTCAATTCAAATTTAAACAATTAAAAAACAGTTGTAAGTAAGAATTGAAGTCAGTGAATAGCTATGGACAAAACCAGAGGACATCCTACCAAAAGCAAACTCTTACTCCTCTTTTGATGAAGGGGCAACAGGGCAGATCTGATGCAAGAGTTTAAAAACAAAACAAAACAAAACAAAACAAAACAAAACAAAAACAACTGATGCAAGAGTTTTTAAAAAAATCAAACCAAAGAAAACAACCAACGCTCCCAACACAGTATCTAACAACATCTAGTCAAGTATTTGACCAGTATCTGTGCTGAATGGACTACTTATCGAATATCATTTCCATTGTTTAATCAGGTTTACTTGTTATAATGTGTAAAGGGTTCTTGTACATTGAAATATCTGGGAGGTTTGAGCTA
Organism: Cygnus olor; assembly: GCF_009769625.2. Lineage (NCBI taxonomy): Eukaryota > Metazoa > Chordata > Aves > Anseriformes > Anatidae > Cygnus > Cygnus olor. The sequence goes on from NC_049175.1 coordinate 32,356,180, forward strand.
GACAGTATCCCGTTATATATCTGTTATATATCCCAGCATATATCCTTAGCAAAACAACAGGTACCATTAGCACACCACTAAAATACTTCAGACTGCACGCGTGTGCTTAACACACATTGTGCCTAATTTGCTGATAAATCTATCTCGTTAGGTACTGTTTTTTTTCTATATGTGCATTGACCTTTCCTTGGTTTTCCGCAGGAGGTTTATAGTTAAAGTACGAGATAATTAATGGCAGAGCTAATCATATCAGATGTTGTACTGGAAGCACTGAGGATAAAGCAATTACAGCTCAGCTAAGTACAAGTTAAAATAATCTGTAGGCTAACAACACTGCAGGAATTGTGCTTGGCCAACACCGAAGTTCCAAAAGTAGGTAGGACAAATATGTTTCACAACAGGCATAAATTCAATGAGCCTATATATATATATATATATGTATATTTAATGAACCTATATTCAGTTCAATGAGTCTATATATACGTATGAAAAATAAATTATATCATATATATACGATATAACAACAGTATTATATCAGCCAGAGCCCCAAGGAGAACCTTGAAAGAAGAAGCTTTTGCCTGCCAGGACGTCAGAATCATGAGGTTCATCAAATTCATTTAAAATTGAAGCTGACTGGATAAATAAATAAATAAATAAATGAATAAAAGGAAAAAAAAAAAAGTTCATATAACTTTAACCTCTGAAAACCGTTAAGAAAATCAATATCTAGAATAGATTTGGGGGTAAAATTTCCAAACCCTTTACAGAAATCCAGTCCCTGCATGAAGCAGGACCATCCTCCTGTGGTTGAGAAGCTCTTGGATGGATGAATGTTGCTGGATGGACCTTTGGGCCTCACTTTGAGGACACTTATGGTGGAAGGGCTGGGGTGCCAGCTGACAGCACCATGTTGTCCCCATACCCACAGCACCCTGAAAGGTGACAACAGCTTCAGAAGGGTTCCCCTGTGATGATCCCACCCCCACAGATATTTCTGCTATCACTAAATGCAGTATCTCCTCAGGCCGCCAAAAGCAAAAGTCTGAGATTATATACTTTACTCTCTGCCCTCTTTCTGCCAAGAGGGCCCAACAATTCCTTATGCTCTGGGCTTCTCATGGTCTTAACCTGCCAATGCAAAATTCAAAAAGCCTGTCCTGCCTGGAGCAGAACTGCAGCATCTTGTCTGAATTCATTTCTTCTTGGTTGCATAGTCAGGCATTTTGACTGCAAGATGGACTCAGCACTGCCCACACACAGTGTGCCTGCAGAGAAATTAAATAATATCTCCTTTTTATTGCTATTCATTCCTGGTGTCTGCATATATAGCACAGACTCTCCAGTGCATTCTTGCAGCACTTTGCTAATTGAAGCAATGTTTTGCAACATTTTGTTTACACTGCCCACATTTATCTTATTTATTATAATAGAAATTTCCCTGGGAGAGAGGCCTATGCAGCAGAATGTCTACTGTAAGTGATCAAGGATCTGGATGGAAAAAACAGGAGCCCAGAGCTGAGAGCTGGTGGCAATAAAATATACCATACTAAATTCAAATCCTGGGACAGCAACATGCAAGTCATTAATCATATGAGGAAGGATTTCCTGTCAGCAAACAGTGAGGGAAAAAGCTTCACTGTCTGGCTTAAACTAGATTTGATCATTACAAATCTACAATTTACAGACCAAATTAGGCCTTTGAATTGAAAACATTATTTATAACTTAACATATGGATGTGGAAACAGAAAAAACACCAGAAGCAGAGACAGATGGCTTGCCATCTTTGAGAGCAGTTCCCTTAGGAATATAGCAGGTTTCAAATGCAATGAATATATACCAATTGCCGAGATTTGTTAGGGAGCTCCCCAACACCTTGCTTCCAGAGCTATGCAGACAAGGTAGATGTGTTCAAGGTCTGTGTGAAGAGCACAGCTCTCTGGATCGATGTATTTTGAGGCACCTAAGGGAGTGATTGAAAAAAACCATTGGAATACAGAGGGGAAAAAATGTCTGGTCTAAATGTCTTTTAAACCATATCAGTCATTCATGCAGCTTTTAAGGCAAACAAGAACAGTACAGTCTCCTTCATCCCTCATGCAACATTTGATGGTACACAACCACATTTGGCTCAAAAATATGCTTCCAGTATTTTGACAAGGGCTTTCTAGTGGAAAAGAGTTTTCCCATCCAACCTTCCCCATTACCTGGTGATAAACTCCAGGTGCCAGCAGCAACCTGGAACACAAAGATAATACATTTCTCATTTCTTAACCTTGTGTGCACTTTCAAACAATGAAACCCAGACCCAATCTTTGAATTTTCCATGCTGAGTCTCAAAAGAAGCTCCTTCAGAAGGAAAAGAGTAGAGGAATTTCTTAAAATTCTCCCCAGTAAGAGAATTTCAATGCAGATTATGTAGGCCTTCACCTCCAGCACAGCAAGGAGTTAAAGACTTGAGGCTAAGCTTTCTGCTGAACTCCAGCTGTAACAGTGGAGCTCGAACAATGCATGCCAGCAATAAAAGCAAACCTTGTGTTTTTCTTGGCAAGGCCCTCGCTTGCATTTTACCCAAAGCTGTAACATGCTAATATTAACCCTGAATCCATTACCTCTAAGCAATGAGCTTCCAGATTCAATTAGTGTGTCATTATTAATGTACGCAAGAGACTGATTCTAAATAGCATTCTTAATAAAAGATAATGACAATGCTTTTCTCTCAAGCAGGGATTGTGTTCATGAGATACCCTTCCCTTCAAAAAAAGAGACCTTGATGGTACGGGTGCTGTGAGTATCTCCATGGTGCCGAATGCAAAAATATGAATTAGCTTAAACATAGGTCAGCTGTGCATTGAGCTATGCCCTCAAGGACAGACTGGGCACTGTCTTTCACTCTATATTGGCAGAAAAGCAGTACTTGCTGTCTACTTAGTAGTGGAGGAGATGGGTGTGCAGTGGGCACCAACATAATGTGAAGGTGGTATGGGTAGGCCTGTGTGGAAGTGACTGGTGTAACCAGCATTATTTGGGGTGCTTGTTGCTCTGTTTGATCTGTACTGTTGGCTTCTGACAGTTTCATATCACTCACAAAAAGTCAGGTGTATAGCCAGCGTTTTTTGGTGGCCATTTCCCTCACTCCGTGGAGCTGTGGGCAGGCTCTGGAGCTGGTCACAGCCTGCTGTAGCTCGCAGGCAGGCGCACACCTCGTGCGGCCTGCTGGCTCACAGTGCTGTGGGCTGGAGTTGTGGGAGAACATAGCACAGAGAGAAATAAAATGGCTTTAAGGAATCTCTTTTCCTTCATGACCTCGAGCTGTTCCTTAGCCCTGCAGAACCCCATTCTTAGGAGCCAGTTTAAGTTACAGTGGCCTCCTGCGGCCTGGTGGCTGCATGGTTCTAGCCCCACCTGCTGCCTCCACAGCCCTGCCTGCATGTCTCCGGCCTCCAGCGGGCTAGTGGAAGGCATCCGGGCCTGCAAGACTGGGCAGAGGGTGGTTTGATGGCTCTGGTGCTCCCCTCCACAAGGGCTGAGCAGGTTATAGGGCTTCTGATGACCCTGTAATATAATGTACTGGGATACTTACCATAAATATGCAGCACAGAATCTGGCTTAATTCTGTCTTCCCACAACACTGACAAGGCCTTTGAGGAGTTCATCCTGCTTTGGCAGGACTTCAGATCTGATCTGCCATGCTCTGTAAAGCAAGTTCTGCTGAAAACTTCCTGCCCCTCCTTCCATGTCCATCCCCTCTTGGAACAGAAGTTTTGGATATCCAGAAGTTCTGCCTGAATGTGAGAATAACTGTGTGAGACCAGTCCCTCCTTGTAGGACCCAAGACATAAAGATGAACTGCTGTGTTTATTAACATTAAATAATCTAAAAAAGAAATAAAGGAGGTGAAATAAAATAATAATGCCTGTAACAAATGCTCTTGTTTTAAGCAGAAGGCTGAAGAAGGAAAGAAAATTTCCCAGTGGGGCTATCCAGCTCTCATCATACCCATTTTCACTGGCAGAAGATTTTTTTTTTCCTCGTGTGTGTGTTCCTGTTGAGGAGCACAGAAATAAGAGAAGCAAAGACAAGAGCCATGCAGAAATTCAATCCATACATCCTTCTTGTCATCCCTTTGCAACAAGCTCTGTCATACTTCTTGAGGAGATGTGAGGGCCATTTAATCCCTTGGAAGGGAAAGGTGATGAGCCAGAAAATGAATGAATTATCAGCAAGTGCAGGCAATCTATGGGAGAACATTGCACGCAGTGTTGACCTTGTAGTAAAATCATTCGTGTGAGACATGAAACCAAAAACTGACACTTTTTTCTGTTTTATTTCTAACTCTATAAAAAAGGAACTATAAGAAGAAAGTCAAATAGCCTACTTGAAAACAACTCACTACAGTCCCTCCTCTGAGCACACAGAATAACATTGCCCATAATTTATAGTTTATTCATATTTTCTGCCACTGCAATGTTCACAGGGTTGCATCTTAAAGCTCTTTCCCTTGAGCCAGGTTGCAGCCTCTAGAGGGGAGGCGACTACCGTCCTCCTGCACTTGGAATCATAGAATCACAGAATATCCCGAGCTGGAAAAGACCAACTCCTGGCTCCAAACAGGACCACCTAAAATCAAACCGTATTTCTTGAACTCTGGCAGCCTTGGTGCTGTGACCATTTCCTTAGCGAGCCTGTTCCAGCGCCCACCACTGACAGCTTGGTCTGGTGATTACTTGAGGGAAGTGGAAGATGAGAAAAAAGGACATGATAAGGTTGTCATAGACCATTTGCAGGTATCCCATGGGTATCCTGCTGTTCAGAGGCCTACTAGGAGTTTACACAGACTTGGGCTTGGACTTAGGTTGAATTTCCATTTCCATTCACAGGCTTGTGCTGGATGCTAGAATATTATGCTTGGAAGGGCTGTGTAAGTTATTCTATCTGCCACTAAAACCTAATTTCAAAGGTTTTCCCTCTTCAACACTTCAGTTGCCTCTATTAATGTTGTCAGATAATTTAGGGTTTTTTTTTTTTTGAGGGGAAGGTAGAACACATTTTTACAGGCTCAAATATTGATTAAAGTCTTTTACTGTTTGTTTGTTTTTTTTTCATTTTGTTGAAATGAAATGAATTAAACATTTGCCTACAAACCTCTCTCAGCACTTCACATGTTACAAAACCCCGCTAAAACATGACATCCCAGAAAATGAAGTGACTACAGACAATTTTATTGCCCAAGACATCTATTGTATGCATGGTAAATTACTGAAAAATAAATTTAAATGAGATTTAAAAAATTCTCTCAGATTTAATAACATGTAGTATTTTCAGCAGCACAGGTAGGATTTTGTTTTAATGAGATTTTTGTCTTGTCAATTTAAAAAATAAATAAATCCATAAATATAGGCAAGACAGCTGCCACAAAATAAGATGCCAAGAAAAACAAAACTCTGTTTGAAATGAGAGCCGTTATCCTTTTTCTTCATTTCTACACTTAACAGCATTTAATTCCTAGAACTATACTGGTCGTGATTACAATTTACATCTAATCATAAAATTATTCCCTTTGGTAACTCTGTCTTTTGGCATGTTGTGTAACTAACATTATTCATGGAAATCCTAGCTCAGTTATGTGTCCATCAATCACTAATTTTGTGTGTGTGTTTGTGTATTTTTCTTCTCTTCTCTCTCTTTTTTTTTGTCACAAATCTAATATTGCATGACAGCTCCATTTATATCTGATGCAGAACATGAAATTGTGACTTTTCTATTATCTCATAAGACTTAAGATGTAGTAGTTACAATGTACTCTTGTAGAAAGTATAAAATTAAATCTAAATCATTTATATGAAATAAATGCAATTAGTCTAATTAAGATAGCAAGCTCAATGTGCACTATAATTGAACTTCATTCAAAATACCTCATTAAAACATAACTAAAGAATTAGAATAAAATCCTCAAATCATCTTGAAAAAATTGTTACCCAAATACATTTACACTGATGAGTAACGTACAGCTTCTACTATTACTAGTCAGCACAGCATCATATTTTCTCTCCAGCACAGCTGAATCCTAAAACTATAAACTTATCTATACAAAGTGATTGTGACAGAACTGACAATCTAAACTGTTTAAATGCAATCTATGTATACAAGAAAGAATTAAGTAATTTTACACTGCCATCAGGTTCCTTTATAAATGGAGCTCTGAAAAGAAATTTAGCCAAAATGTATTTTTTTCAGTCATTCTGGTTAAAAAGGAGCAAGAATTGCACTTTCAGACAAGAACTTGGTGCATCAGGGACAGTATTTAGGCTCAGATGGAGCACATCACCTCCTGCCTGGACAATCCTATGAGAGTGCTGCTCTTCAGCTTGGCCACAGATGTGCCCTGTTGGGCCACGGAGCTCCTTGATCCAGTCATGGATCCCACTCATGGGCTTGCTCTATAGCTTGGCCCCTGCCCTGCCTTGTCATGATGGACCTTCCTGGCAAGCACTGGACATGATCCTGACCTGATCCCTGCTGGACCTGGGACGTGCCTTATCACCATGATACTGCCTAGTAGGACCTCTAGGTTGGACCATCTCTGGGTCTGCCTTGCTTGGGTTCTGTGGATAGGCCCGGGGATCCCCCTGGCTCCCTGTCCTTTAGGGAACAGCCAGCCCTCACCATGCACTGACAGTACCCTGGTCTGGCACTACATTCACAGGCCTGCTTTGCTCCTGATGGATTTGTAGAAAGCTTTGGATACGTCATGGAATCACAGAATCATAGAATGGCTCGGGATGGAAGAGACGTTAAAGATCATCTAGTTCCTACCCTGTGAAATGAATCTACATCTTAAAACTGAAGGGGAGATGAGAATGCTGTCACCTGCTAAAGAATATTTGGCCTGTTGGAGTCAAAGCCAGACTGAAGTAAGAGGTATAGTGTTAATGAGTTAGTTTTGAACACTGGAATGATATTTTAAGTATTGGTGGAGATTTTCCTCCGAGGGCAACCTAAAAGTCAAGGTCAGGTGTCATTTGTGAAGAAAAGGCTTAGTTAAAACCAGAGGAGTCACACAGCCTACACCAAAGTGATGATAATCCTTCTGTCTTTACAGTCCATGGCTCTATGAATCCCAAGGATAATCTGAGCTCAAATATCCATCATGCACTTCCATCAATCACCATATGCCAGGCTGCTTTCACTGGTCATAAGAATCTCATTTATTCCACTAACAGTCATCCTGATTTCAGTGGTCTCTTTGTAGTAAAATGGATCAATCCACATGGGGAGTGCTTTGTCTGGCGGCTGCCCAGATGGCAACTACAATCTGTCCCAGAAATGCCTCTTTGGTTCTCCAAAGTCAGCTGTGTTTCATTCTCTTCCTTGCAAGAAAACACACACACAAAAACTCCCTCCTCCAGTGCATAATCCATATTTGGTTTGGGCATTGTAATATTTCTGCTTCCAACATGTTAATACTCAAGGTCTTAAGTTTTTTACAGAATGTCCAGATTGTCCATGCTCTGTTTTTAGTCTGCAGAATAATTTTTGTTGTTGGTGGTGGTCTTTTTGGCCTATATGTCTGTTACATGGTTGACTGCAAGGTTGTACACTGGCTCGATAACTGTATGCCAATTGCTCCTTTAGGCTACCATAGCCTGTACCTGGGGAAGTCAGTGGCAAGATTATCAGTGAGATTAGTGTGAATAAAATGCAAGATTTCCTCATTCAGGAATGATTTCAGGCAGTTCAGTTATCCCACTGCAAGTATTCTGAGGTGTTAAGAATTTAGGTTAAATTTTCAGTATTAAGAAGGCATTCTTTAGTCCCAGAACATGAAAAAATATGAAGCTGCCCCAAAACTCAGACAATATGATATAAGAAAAGATTAAGATGATATGGTTATAGCAAAATATCCTGGATAATTATGCTGATGTACATTTGTGTCATTAAAATTTGGGGGGGGGGGAGGTATTTGGGGAGCTAGTGAATTGCTATAATGAATGTTTGTCACACTCACAGCAATGCACATGCCACCCACGATGGCTCATTTTAGTTTACTCTCTGAAATTCTCTCTAAACTCATCATATACTACGTGTTCTGCTGCTGACATTTAAACCAGAGCAGCATACTAATGAATCCAGGAGTGGGGAGAAGTTTTCAGTAGTGGATTTGCAGCTGCAGTGGACTTTGCAAGAGAAGCAAGACTGAATTAATAGCCTGCTGCTTTGCCAGTCTGGATTCATAGGTGACTTTAGCAATTTGCATAGTGGCATCAAGAGTTTGGGATTCAGCTTGAAAATTACAGAGTAATGGCTCACTCCCAAAATAATTTTGTTTTGTTTTCTTCTACTGCTCACTTTACTGCAATTGCATGGGTTATTCATAGAATCATAAAATATCCCGAGTTGGAAGGGAATCACAAGGATCACTGAGTCCAACTCCTGGGTCCCCAGAGAACCACCCAAAAATCAGACCCTGTTTCTGAGAGAGTTGTACAAACATTTCTTGAACTCTAGCAGGCTCGGTGCCATGACCACTGCTCTGGGGGAGCCTGTTCCAGTGCCCGACCACCCTCTTGGTGAAAAACCTTTTCCTGATATCCAGCCTGAACTGCCCCTATCGCTGCTTCAAGACATTTGCTCGGGTCCTAATTATACAAATAACCCAGTTAAAACCGATAGGGATGGCTTCTCATCTGGAATCGGTCTTTAGCTTATGGCTCTGAAGTCAATACAGCAACATGACTACGTGCCAGCTTCTTAGTCCTCAGTTAGCTCCATCTTCAGGTCACTGTGATTTATTTATAGGCAATTTGTGTGCAACTCCATAAGCTGTCCCGCATGTATGTGCCAATCTGGTTCTGTATTTTCTTCTTACATTATCACAAAGGCAGAATTTGTTATTTGCAGTATGTACCAAAAGCAGATACAGCATATGAAGTGTTTGCTCATTTACAAAGACTACGTTTAAGAACAAAAGGAAAATAAAGGCAAAAGTCTGTCTCATGATTCTTCTGCAGTCAGTTTGCTCTTCAGCTCTGTCAGTAAGTGATACCACTCGATACAAGTGTCAAATGGCAAAACGCTTTCCCTTTACTGTTTATCCTAAGCAGTCATTCATTCAGAGTAAAAAATCTGTCCTAGAAGGCTAGTTACGTTTGCATTTTTGGGTCTAGGGCTCAAGCTATGATGCAGTATTTCCAAGGGACCCAGTGTCTTGTATTAACATCACTAAAATTCCTTGCAGGCTGATTTTAGTATTGATGTGCTAAATACTTAAGGGCTTATTGTATGTCTTTGGTCTCAGTCTGGTGTAACTCAGTGGGAATCGCTGCATTCCTCTTGAATTACACTGGAATGAATGAAAGGAGTCACGCTCTCTCTTTTTGTTCTAAATAGATAACAAATAAATAAATACAATTTTAGCAAACCTTCAGCTATGTATTCTACCCTCTGAATGTATTTCTTCAGGAAAAGAAGATTGATGGATAGTTACCATAAGGCTTTGTTTAAACTAAGAACTATGCCATGTACAGAGATTAGAGACCCATCAGTTGCTATTTTTTAAAAAAATTATTTGAACATTGTTTTCCTTCTACTAGCTAATGATAACAGATAGGCTGCCACTAGCAATCCTACCACCTATTGAGCTTCATTTCTCATACTCTGCCACAGCACGAACAGATCTAAACTACAGCAAGCAATTGAAGAAAGAAAAAAGGAAACAAGAAAGCCTGTGTCCAGCCCTGCTGTGACCAAAACAAGGACAGACACTGCTCAGGAACACTGGGGAGCTCTCTGCCTAATTTAACCATGGACCAGGCATACTCAGGCAAGAAATGACCTGCTGGGTCACTCTGGTTGCTGGGAACACAACAGCAAATCTGAATGTTTCTAAGAATACAGGGCATATGCTTCAATGTTCAGCTGCTTCTGACATCTCTTCATTTTAAACATCGTTATTTGAAAGTTAGCTATTATAAAATCAGAAAGCACTTCACTGAAACATCAGCTTTTACTAGGCACTGAACTTGGCTTAGCATGGTACCTGTAATAGGCTCTATCCTGAGACTGGAAATGCCCATCTGCCCTTGGATATTTAGCTATTAAAAGGAGTAATTATGAATACCAGAAGGCAGCTAATAGAATTGTTTTATCTTTAAAAGCAAAGCACATAGCTCTTCATATAAATTCCTGGTCATTGCTTTAATAGGAAAATGATTAAAAGCCAAGGATATAAATATATATAAATCTCTCTCCTGCATTGATATATAAAATATGTCTCTTAAGTGGTGCAGTCTACATAGCTTATAGAAAACGGACAAAAATCAATATAAGGAGCAAACAAACATTGATATATATCACTATAGCAAAAGTGTTTAGATATCCAGGTCCTAAATGCTGACTTTAATGAATTTATCTTGAAAAAGTATTTTCTGCTGTTTACCTTCTACATTTTTTTTTTATAAAAAAACCACACCTATTCTTTGTACAGTTATATAAATGCATAGTTCCAAAGCAAATCGCAGTTATATTTCCAAGCAATTAAGATTTATTATTTTTTTTCCAGGGAAATCAGTCAAAAGTCCAACTTCTATTGCTATTCAAATCACACATAAAGAACTACCTATAGGAGCTTTAGTGTTGCTTGCTGTCACTGCTATGGTATGATGCATTTTCTCTACCAAGACAATTGACCAAAACTAAAACAAAATGCTTTTATACAATCATAGAATCATTTAGGTTTGAAAAGACCTCTAAGATCATCAAGTCCAACCATGAATCTGTAAATATATCATTAAGTCAAAACTAGGTACATTTAATAATAATAAAATGAATAAAATGCAATTAAATTCCTATTGTTAAAGCTGAAAACAATTACAAAAACAAAGGCCATGTATTTCTTTGCAATTTGGAAATAATGACATTTACAATTCCTAATTTGACTCTTAAATCTCCCAGTGAGATATCATGATGGTATTCCCCACAGACTTTGGTCTTTCATCCTATTAATTTACCTTTGTCTATCACGGTGCTTATACTGCCAGCTTAGGGCTCAGGTGGCCCTTAGCTCAGGAGAAGGGATCTCCAGAGGGCTGTGGAGGAGTAGGGGAATAAGAGTAATTCCCACAACTGAAAGTAGTACCCCCCACATCGCTGAACATACCGCTTTGTCTTCCCTCAAATCTGCCCATGGGAACATCTTTTGCAGAGCTGCTCTTTCCATGCTTTCATTAATATTGACTTGGGACATCATGGCCACAACTGTGAGGGACATGTGTGCATTGTGCACCTCACTTCAAAAGGTAAGCATACACAAATTATGCAATTTGCAGACATAAATGAATCATAGGATAAAAAACTAACAATGGTAAGGAGAACGGTTGTCTTCAGCATTTGCTGTGAGATTTTTGATTCTTGGTCTTTGAATCTTTTCAGTGTCAGGCCACATTTAGTTCCCACTAGTATGGAGAAAAGTCATTTGGGACCGAGGAGAACTTCATTAAGGTCTGTAGGATACTGACAGATAAAGGGAGGTTGTTATTAGGTACTACTTAATTTAGAATAAAAAAATTCAGCCAAGGGAACACAAATAGTGATTAAACTTAATCAGAACTTCCCTGCTAAATTATTAGATAATACAAGGATTAAACCTGCAGGATCATTAGTAGAGCTCACCAATATATATATAGCTAATAGGAGAATCAAAGTGCAACTGCTCATTCTGAAGAAAGGTATTGAACCAGTTGTTTCTTCTGAGATTTCTTGAGTTACATGGGTGAGGCATAGAAGACATTAAAGGTCCTTTCTGCTGATGTAAGTGAAGATAGATTAAGCACATCCCCTGATGCGAAGTAGGGCATGGGCTAAATGGCCTCTTGAGTCCTCTTATTGACTTTTTTTTGTTTTGTATGATTTAGAATTGTTTTATGATTTTCTGAAATTCTGTGAGTGTATTGGTAGGAATCCTTATCTCACAGATTCAGAGTCACAGCTTGAGACAAAGAGCAGGATTCTGGTCTGCTGCCAGCAGATTTACTCCTAAAGCAATACCAGCACTGGGATGGCACAAGAACCTGAAAAGAACGAAAACATTTGAAGAGGCAAAGTTACAGATTCACAGCCTTTTGAATGTTTAATGACTCCACTTCAGTATTTGCTCATTTATGTTTATTGATACTACATGTATCACTAGTAATAGAAACAGGGTGGCCATGAATGAATAACTAACAGTAGAGTTATACAGTTCCACCAAACTCTTTGTAACAGAAGATACCACCCTTCCATGCCTGCACTGTTTTTTATTGCATTCTTCTATCATGGGACACATCACTATCATCTCACTTTTTCCTGGCAACTGGGCTAATGGAACAAGAAAAGAGAAACTTGCGTACTGGTGACAGAAGAGTGGAAAACCCTGCAGGTTTCAGCCTTCTTCAGTCATTGGCCTTTCATGGTTGATGATGGCACAGAATTAGGTGCAGCCTGTGTAAAGTCTTCGTGATTACAATTTCTTCTGTTACCATGGTAGTTTTTTCACGATGTCCCATCCTCCTCCCTCTTAGTGGGAGACTGTGAATGATTTTATGGCGTAAGGCTCCCTTTACAGCAATAACAGCTTTAAACTGCCTGGTTGGGTAAGATAGAAAAATGGTAGCACCAATTCTTGGTTTTGTGTAACAGCAATTTCTTTGAATTCAAATAATTTCCAAAAGCTGATGTTATCTTCTTCAGCATCCTTAGAGCTGTAAAGGTCACTACTACTATCAAAAGCATTTTCTTCAACTCACTTTATCTTCCACGGAGCTAGTGTTGGTCTCTTCTGCTGGGTTAGAAATTCCACACTAGAAGTTGCTTGGTATTTACTGGATGGATAAACTTAAAATATTAAAGCTTATTCCTCTGTCTAACTTTGAAAAGGCTCTTCCATATTCTTATGATATTTTTCTTCATAAATAACAAGGAGTGAGTATTTCTAGCTCTCCAGAAATTATCTGACACTTACTGTCAAACTCCACTAACTCTGTGTCAGGTTCTTACTTAGAAGCCATTCAGTTCTATCATACCAGCTTCAAATTCACTTTTGTGACCTTCTGAACATGAAAGGCAGTCAGACATTTCTCTCAGCTACTCAAGACTTCAAGGTTTTAATTGCTTTCATGCCGTGCCTGTCGCTAAACTCAGCTGGCATTGGCTCCATTATGATTGTTCTTAGGACTTTTGGGTTCATAGAAATGTGAGTAAGAAATCTTTTTGATAGAAAAGGAATAAAAAAAGCACAGTTTAAAGTTTTAAAACACAGGGCTTTCAAGGGACCATTTCTACCCTGTTATAGTCAATGACAACACATCTTGCGGGTTTGATGAATGCCAGACCAGGTTGTTGACTCCTAGGCACTTTCTAAGCTAGCTAGCCATAGTAAGCAAAAGCTAATGAGCTATAAATAAAATTATATTGTTTACCATTTATTACTTGGCAGACATACTTTCAAGATAAGTACGGTTCTGTTCTGAAAAGTCACCCTAAGACTCGCAATGTGAAATGGTGTATTTATTTATCACTTTACTCTCTTCACAGATGAATCTGCCCAGTTCATAAACAAAAAATAATGTCTTGTGCCTTACTGCTTTGGACGCAAATGGCATGCTTGCAATGAAAGTTAAGCCATGTTCTTCACTGCTTATGATTCATCACCGCTGAACATGATCTAGCCCAGATAGATCATAGTTGAGGTCAAAACCACAAATGAAAGGTACCTGTTGTAACCCTGATTTAAAGGTATAGCAGTGGTTTGGAATGCAGAAACTAAGTTGGGGGGGGAGAAGAGAAGTGCTTTTAATTCTGACATTGCATGCATTTCACATTTAACCTGGTTGCCCAGCTGACATCTCCTAATCACACACGCTGGCTGCAGAACACAAATGCTGCCAAAGCAGCCATGCAGTGTGGCTCACTGTACCTCACCTTCTGGTCTCCTAACGAAGACTGAGAGCTTCTGGCCATGATCCTGAAGCTGCTGCATGCACAGACAGCCTCACAGCCTGACTCTTTGAGCTCGTGACCTGAAACAGCATTCTAAAGTGTGGGTAACAGGTCACAAAACGTAACCAGACACAAGGAATTGTCACCAAGCAAATGTATCTGCACTACATCCTGCAGCGATTAGTTGTTATGTCAATAAAATTTTATTTAATCAATAATTTTTATTTAGTTAATAAAAACAAAAACAAAATCATCAGTGATCGGTCCCTAGGTTGGACAGTAGTTGGTGTTTATACAACAGATGTTTCAGTAGCTCTGCTCTCTTAACTGGCTGGGACAGTTAACAAAGCGATGTCAATGACACAAACAAACAAAAAAACACACCAAAACAAACAAAACAAATAAAAATTAATGGATATTTTCAACTAGACTTTGTAGCCAGAATCCACAAAAAGTTTATAGAAGTGCTGTATGTGCTGAATGCCCATACTGTAACCTGTACCTGTGTTGCTCTCACCTGCTCCTGTGATCACCCTGCTTTTGTGGTAGCACGCAAATGCACAGCAAAATGGGGAACACAGTGAAAAGTGAAGAAAACAGATTAATTACTGTGAAGTAAGTTGCATTTAAATACACTGTTGCATTTCTTTGAATCTAAGAAAGTTCTTAAAAAAAATTTAGGCCAAATTTGAGGTCGTTCACCCTCCATTTTTATGAACTTAACAGCTGGAAAAGTGTTGTGATATAGACAAAGACACAACAAATATTTGAAATTACTGTAATTATTCATCACCCATAAACACATCTGAGCTCTTTAAAACACATTTTTTTTTTTTTTTACTAGCAGCTGTCTTTGCTTTTCCCTTAAGTAAAACAGTTCCCATGTGACCACAACAGCTTTTGGAGTCACTTCAGGGCTGCTGGAATTACATAGTGAAATAATTCACTTAGAATATTTAAGGGCCCTGTCCTTCACCATCCCTACATAGTGATGTGGTAAATTCAAGTGTAAAACTTATTATCTGAATTTACAAATAAATGCATATTGGGTGCATCTCCCCACGCAGTGCAGGAAGCCCCATCCTGTCCAGGAGATCCATACACCCTCAAAGACTGATAGATGCTCTACAACCATGTGTGTTGGAACTCCCTTTATTGCTCATGTGTGCAAAATATTCCTCCAAATTCTTCCTTGAAGACTCTGCTGAATTGATGTTTGCTGCTCAGGTGATGTTTGTTAGCACTCAGCTGTATTTGCGTGTTCTGCGGAGCAAGATTTAAGTTAAAGCAGTTATAACACTCACAGGGCTTACAGCCCAGCTGTGCATGCTAAAATTAATGAATAGCATTTAGAGTACTTTGCAAAAGGAGGTCTAAATTATATTTTGTGTATACATCTTGGCAAATAAGGAAAATAAGCCAGATGAAGAAAGCCCCTAAACTCTCATGAAAGGATGAGTTAGAAGGTGACAGCAGCCATAATAGCTGCCCAGGAACATAGCCCTAACAAATATGACATGATTTGAAATCGATTTATTTTGTTGATGACTAATACATGCTAAGTCAAATCATCTGCCATTTGCCCTAGGGTAATTGCACTACTCCACATTAACACCAATTAGCTGACCAAAGGGCTGGATGCAGCTCAATTGGTGATCAGCTTGGGAGACAAAACTGGGAGTCAAGTGAGATGGAGTGTCCCATCCGTGTACAATGTGTCTGGTGAACATACGCAGAATGCTAGGGACTTTCCTCCATGTCTTGTATGTGTGTGTTCTGCTCTGCTTCAACGTTGTGCAAAGCAATAGGTGGAGGGAGGGCAGGAGCTGGGAATGAGGAAGCAAATGGCTGGTTTATGAGAAACTGGGCAAGGTTACTGAGAGACTGGTTACAACCGCCTATGTGTCCATTTTGCAAATGAATACTACACAGCATAAATCAGATCACACGAAACCTCCAGTTGGCTGCAGAAGCATGATAGCTCTGGCATGCATCTATTTTTGGGCACAAATCTGATTTTTGTTCAAGTTCTGTCATATCCCAATCTTAGTCACACCATGAAATATTACACTCTCAATCAGCTCTCATTTTGCTCTAAGCAGCTATACTTTGTAATTTACTCTTTTCTTCTCTGAGAAAAGGGAAAGGAGAGCAAGGCAAGGGTACTAAACAGAAGCAGAGTGCTCGGGGGGAGCAGAGGAGCACCGCGAGGCATCATCTGCTCACTGGCAGCACTGCAATGAAAGAGCGTATGAGGAAAACCAACTCTTCAGTCATATTTCCTAATCTGGAGGGACAGGTGGGTGTGGAAAGTAATGACAGTCTGTAATAGCCTTGGCTAGCCATCTGGTAGGATTTTTATTTGCTCTGTAAAATATAGGGAGTTTAATATTGAGTTTAGGAAAAAAAAATAGTGCTGTCTGAAAATTCAGTCAGGAAAATAGACTTCCAGGAGGAGAGAGAATTTCTTCCTTCCCAGAAACATTTGATGTATTACACATGTGTATTTATATATATGTGTGTATATATGTATACGTACACATTATGTATCTAGTTTTCTTTAGAAAATTAACAAAAATCTCAACAATACGTTTATTAGTAGTGTTGGGTTTTAATGGGTTAAGAGTCACAGAATAATAGTATATTTTTGAAATGTATCATTTTTACACACTGATAATTAAAAAGACATATGGGGAGGAATTTAAATGCTGTCTTTAATCAACAGCTTTAGAAGAACCCTTGAGAAGTTGCAAAGCCAAACATTTGAGGTTTCAGCAATGGTTCGGTAGCACAAGGATGGCAGTTCTCAGCCAGACAAAGCTGGCCCATGAGCAACTCCAACCATCATCAGTGTACTTTGAAGGTGAAATTGCAGGAGGGCTCATCCTGTCAGCACTGCTTATCCATTCAGGTTATATCCATTATTAACCTGCAGCTTATGTCTTTTTAGCTCAAAGCTAGAATTAACTAGTCCAAGGAGTCTTCGTGGTATTGCTTTCATTTGGAACTAAACCAGCCAGCACATTACGATCCTCCAGTTTGTTGTGCTGAACAACACACCATGCCTTGCCAGCTCTCTCGTATTTCATGATGCAATTTTAGCTTTCAGCCAGGATTTAAAAACCATTTCTGGTGTATCAGAGTGAGGATAGATCAGCAAGAAATATAATTTCTCTGGTTAGCATAGCCTTAGATGATTTCTGCTCACCAGGAAGTGTTGGGACAAGGATGCTCAGTGGGGTCAGTGCACCCCACAGAGTGGGGCCAGGTTACTCTGCTCTGGAGTGGCTCCTGAGAAGATGGCCATTGCCAATCAGCAGAAATGGATGTTTGAAATGGAGACCTTCACTGAAACTGGCTCTGAGATACCTGGGACTGTGTACGCGGTTGTACTAACCTCTTTCAAGTCAGTTCCAGATTAGAAACAGCGTCTTCTGGAGATCATTAGACACTGACTTAAATGCTACCAGGATGTAGCAACACTTAGAGGATGTGTCTTGGTTTGAAATGGCCAATGTACGGACAAACAGACATGCTGTAGGCTGCCTTACTTCTGACTCTGTTACAAAGTGATGGGCAGCTGCATGATGATTGAGTAAATTTCTGCTGTTTCAGCTTTGCTGAGATGTCTATGGCTCTCTCTCTCTCTCTATATATATTTTGTTTTCCCTCTCCCTGCTGGTAGTTGTCACTTAATTGCTTGTTCTTACTCATAAGAAGAGTCTTGCCACCTGATATTATAACCGCTGCATAATAGCATAGAAAGCTACTGGCAGATTTTCTTGATTTCTTGTCATGGAAACTATCTATCTTCAGTAGTGCTGGCAGCTTTGATAACAGAAGTTTCGGAGAGGTTGTTTCTGTACTTGGTTCAAGTTAATAGCATAATTGGCCTTATAATTGGAGACAGTACTAAGACTGGTTTTATTTTTATAGAATTACAGCTGGAAGTTTAAGGATAGCTTTTGCTTCCAAAAAGTTTTTATTTTCAGTATATGAATGATATAAAACAAATTATAAAACTGAAAATTAATTTTTTAGAGAGTAATGCTTTGGAAGGAAGATGCTACGTATAGTAAACTTTAGCCACATAAATCAGTCTTAATCTAAAACCTTGAGCAAACCCTTTCTGATAGCATTTACATCCCCAAAGATTGTGTGCTTAGGTTTCATAGCTATTTAGTATTTACAGGACTGTGAATAAACACTGCAAAGCTAGCATCTAACTGTAGAAATTTTATTCTTTGAGGGAACAAATCCTCATCTGAAGGACAGGCATATCACACTTTCCACATGCACTGCAGAACTTTTTGACGTAATGGCTAAAGTAAAATATGAACTTAAGCTCAACAAGAATCCTGGATCTTGACTCCACGTTAGCTTGAGGTACTGACTGCTTCAAGAAATATGAGGTACTTGTGTTAAATGACTTATTTTTTAGGCTTGAGGAAAAAGTTTGAGGCTGATATCAAGCAGAATGAGAAAGGATTGAGCATCCTACCGTAATTTCTACTTTTCAGGTACTTACTTCTCACATATTAAACACGCCAATTTCAATTGCAGCTTTAAGCTATTCAAAACACAGAAATAATTTCCCCAAGGCTAGAAAATACATTACCAACACATATTACGTGAAAAAGTCTCTGAACCATTGAAAAGTAAAATGCACCAGTGGAGAGAAGAGAGGAGAGAAAAAAAAAAAGGAAAAAAAGGTGTCTTTAGTAGCTTATTTATTTATTACAAGCTTCTCTGCTCTGACTACTTGGACAATTCCTTTGCATAATTGTTCCACAAAGATTTCAGCAGATGGAGTCATAGGTAAGTTTGGAACACTAATTGCAAATTCATGCACAAGGGTTTTTGTCCGTTCTGTCAATTCAGATATCTTTTATGACTGTCCCCTGGAAGGCTGTTACACCACAAAGATTACCTAACAGACTGACACAACTCCTGGTTGCCATATGCCATGCTGCTCGCACAGGTCAGTGCATGCAGTCCCATTGGGAGCAGAGCTGCTGCTGGCCTGGCCCTTGCTGGCAGTGCTGCTTGTGGGTGCCAAACCTCCCTGCAGGAAGCACCTGTACTGCTTAATTCAAGGCTCTCACAACTCAATGTAAGTATTTGCCAATGTATTTTCTGATGAAATATGGAGATTTTAAGCATGAATTTGCAAGTCATTTCAGAAACTCAAGCAATATTTTGTTTCCAGTTGTAATATTTTGAAAATACTGCCTACAACTTTCCTTTATCCTTCTGTAAGAGAAAACACCAAGAAACCTGTTGGACCTCCTTTGAGTGAATGTCAGCAGGTGACTGTTGTAAACACTGAATAATCACTCATGAATTCAATATTTATATTAAAGCAGTTCTCAATGTGTTCAGACCACAATAAGCACCCAGTTCCTTAATCAGAGAGACTATTTTCAAGACATTTGTTGTTCATTTAAAAGATGAATACTGATGCTGGTCCTTATTTTTTGTTCTAATAACTACACTAGAGTTCAACTGTTTGCTCATTAAGATGTCAATAACAAGAAGACATTAAATAAAAAACTATTTTCATTATTGATGTGTTCTTTTAAGTTGTGATGTTTATGGCACAGGACATAATAAACTTTAAGGTGCCTTGTTGGTGTTAGACACTATATAGAAATTTACTTTTTATTCTTTCATTTCACAGTCTATCATTTGCATGTTAACTTGCTATTGTATTATCTCTCTTCCTCCTGAAAAATTAAAGATATGTTTGGTGATACTTTTCAGTAATAATTTGCAGTACTCTCCTCTCCCCCCCAATTTGTTACAGAATATGGGCTTGTTTTTATCAAATTCTCAGTGCATTTCATTTCTTTTTAAAAACATTTCCTTATATACTCAACTGATGTTCCTTTATCTCTGCATGCTGGGAACATCTATATTTCAGCTCTCTTTGATGATCCTCACTATATTTAATTCCTGTGCTTTTCATATTCAGCGCACTAATTGGCTTTTCACAGTCTGACTTTTCAACTCTGCATGATGGATCTTATTGCATTAAAACCATTTTTACCCTTGTTTCCTTTCCCACAGTTCAGCTTAGTATTTTTTCCTTTCTATTAGTTCTTGCTGTCTTCTTCCTGTCAGCAACGTGTATATGTATAGATCAAACTGCTTCAAATTAACATCTCACCCAACCCTTTTTCCAGTCTTTGAAAGCTTATTTAAAGACTAATTGGCCAAACCTTTTAGCTTCTTTAAGTTTTCTACCTGGGCTCCTCTGCAGCTGTGCAGATTTACAGCACCGCTCTGAACGAAGCTGTGGGCTAAAATGGGAATTTGGACAGCAGGTGTGGAGTCATCCATCACTTGTCCTGTGACGATTGTTGGTACTTGCTTGCATAGATCACCTGTCACAAGAGAAATGGTCTGCATCTGAAATAAGTCAGCTGCTGGACCATAAGTAGGTTACTTAGAGTTTCAGACATGGTCCTCTGTCAGGAAGAGATTTTGTCCCGTCAGTGGTGTTGGCTTTGCAGTGTGGGTGTTTGAGCTCGAGGCCTTGCTGAGCCTGCTCTGTGCAAGGCATACCCCCTTATCTGGGTATTCACTGGCAGTACTCCATTAAAAACTGTCTTCTCGCCCATATTTACTGAGCAAATTCTCCTGCAGTCCAAAGCAAACATTTCACAGCAGGTAACTGCTGCTAAAAAGATAAAAGAAATACTACTGGTGTATGTATATATAAACAAGTGCCTATCCTCTCATAACAATAGGAAAAAAAAGCAAAAGCACCTATATTTCATGCAACATTTACTTCTCCCATCTTGTCTCTTACCATCCTCTTGCTCTTAGACTTCTTCTTTATTCAAAAATATTTCCCAAAACCCTTATCATGGAAGTAATCTCTCTTATACCTCCAGTAATACTCTATAAGGATGAGTAAAAACTCATCTCCCCTTTGTACATCTGAGTCCCATATAGGTAGTTCTCACTTGGCAAACGGGCAGATACAGTAGGTAAAAGAGGACATGCATGTCAAATGAAATTCTTCTGGGATAGCTAGCTGCAGTCTTAACTATAAAATTGTTCCCAGTCGATGGTTACTGATGGCATAAGCCATGCAGAACATCTGCCACCAGCTCAGCAGGGAAACTTGCTTCCTGGTTGCTTCTTGACACAGCTGAAGGGGCAGCCTGGCCATGAGGAGCCTCTTGCAGAAAGCATCCATGCTGTTGTCCCATCATGACCCTGTAGGACTGTGCTGCACAGACTGCCTAAACCTCAAAGCTCACATTTCATTTCTAAACAAATGTTTAAGAGCCTAACACTGGTTTTATTTCTTCCTCTTTATTTTGAACCAATATATAAAAAGCAACCAGGATAAACTTTTAGGAAAGAAAATCTGCAGACACGGTGAAGAATAAATTCAGTAAAGCAAAGACTCAGAGTTTGTTTCAGAGGATAAATAGAAGAAAAGAAAGAGAAATAAAAAAAAAAAAAAAAAGAAAGAAAGAAACAAGATTTATTAGCATTGCTTTAACAGGCTAAAAAAGCTGTAAGAGTCCGTAAGTTATCAGAGCTAGACCACATTTATCCAAGCCTTTTATCAGAATTAAGGTTGATATCTACTAAAGAACAATGCAATATATAAGTTCAGGGAGGCCAGAAGAGATTGTGGAAACCTGAAACAAACAGGTTCATCCAGGGCAGTCTCAGAATATTAAAACCTAGGAAGTTGCAATGTTTTCCCTCACATCTTGAAATTGTTCTGACATTTGGTGATAGCTGACAGCAAAGTAGGGAATCATTAGAGATGGCGAAGGGGAAAGAAAAGAGGGATAGGAAATCTGCTTGTACATAGGTCAATGTTTCTTACCTGGAAATTTAGAGAAGATAATTCTGATGCAGTACAGCCATGAAATCAGTTTAGTCATGCACTATGGCAAAACAATCTATGTGCTCATAGAACAAAAGAGTAGTGAAAGTGACAAATAAGTCCAAAATCTTACAGCTAAACTGTTACATATTTCATCTCTTGATATAAATACCTACTTCAGCAGATTTTCTTTCCCCAGCATGCTGGGGAAATGCAATTTCAAATACAAGTGATAGAGCCTGGATTTTACAGGGGAAGGAGGGGCAGCCTGGATCTGTTTCCTTATAAAATAGTTGGTTAAATACACAGACTGACTTAATTAGAAGATAAAATAGAGAAATAGAAAGCTTTGCTGCCTATTATGTTTATTAGGTAAACTCATCAGTAGTGCTAGATACAGTATCGGGATTGGTAGATCCAATTCTACTCGGTGTTGTAGTCTACAGCCTCACCTCCAGTACTGTGTGCAGTTTTGGGCACCACAATATAAGAAGGACAGAAAACTATTGGAGAGTGCCCAAAGGAGGGCTATGAAGATGGTGAAGGGCCTAGAGGGCAAGATGTGTGAGTATCGGCTGAGAGCCCAGAGCAGAGCAGGCTGAGGGGAGGCCTCATGGCGGCCTGCAGCTCCCTCAAGAGGGGAGTGGAGGGGCAGGCACTGAGCTCTGCCCTCTGGGGACAGCGACAGGACCCGAGGGGACGGCATGGAGTTGGGACAGGGAAGGGTCAGGCTGGGTGTTAGGGAAAGGTTCTGCACCCAGAGGTGGTCGGGCACTGGGACAGGTTCCCCAGGGCAGTGGTCATGGCACTGAGCCTGAGGGAGTTCAAGGAGCGTTTGGACAACTCCATCAGGCATAGGGTCTGATTTTTGGGTGGGCCTGTGTGGAGCCAGGAGTTGGATTTGATGATCCTTGGGGTTCCCTTCCAACTCAGGATATTCTAAGGTTCTAGTGACTAAGTGGCCAATTGAGCTGAAAACTGATTGGGAAAAAATAAGGGAATAGGCACCTAAATCACCCTGACGGGATAAGGAATGTGACGGATTGAAATGGAAGAACCAAAGAGGAGAGTGTTGGGCAGTGGCATGTGGGCTGAATAAGGTGAATATAGGAAGGTTAATTCACATTCTGGGCACAGGAACTGCATAGCACAAGTTCTGGACATGGCATGGTAGATCAGTCCTTCCTCTACACTGCTGCTCTTTCTCATTCATTACCATCTTGGGGGTTTTGTCCTCACTTGCAGTTCAGGAGACAAAAATGGACAAGACAGGAGGAAGAAAAATAATTCTGGAAACCAGAGTGGGTTGTTTTTATACCTCATTTGAAAATCCTGGAAATGTGAAGAAAGAGTAAAAAGCATTTTGTTGTTGCTGTTCTTTGAAACATGTTGGTTAACGTGCTGTCACACCTTCTCTAAAACTATGCACAGATCTTCCTCCCCAAAACCTGCATCGTCTCCACTCCCCAACTCCCAGTACTACTCAGGGCAATCCTGCTGGTCACAGTCAACCACACCAGGTAGGAAATTACTGGCCCCATAGAGTCAGGCATGGATTTACAGGTGGATTTGCTAGGGTTTGCAGCTCGGACTCAGCATGCAGCCAGTCCTGGTTCGTGCTGTCTGTGCCAGGCACAGAAAATGCCATCAGTGGGGAAGGATTTTGATTCTAGCTGCCAGTCCTGAGAACAGGGCTTGCAGATGAGAGGGAGGAAGGTAGAAACCACTTCTGTTGTCCCTCCTTTCTTTCTGTGTGAGTAATTAAAGATCAACATTGCTTAAATTGCACAGCAGCACGTCCAAAGGTCTGCACAACTGAGCAGCGCAGTGGAGCTGCTCATTTAACTCTGGCTGGCTCCAGATGGTGCAGGCTCCAGCCTGTGATTTCGCCAGGGCTAATGGGATTAAAGAGCAAAAAACTTTCTTCACTGAAGTAAACAGAAATGACAGGCTGAATAATACATAGCTTTAAGGTTCCATTTTAGATGGTTGAGCTGACAGAAATTGTATATTCTTTGTCTGAAGTCAGAGTCTTTTCCCCTTAAATTAAAATGACTTCTGATTAATGCAATCAAAGCAAAAGCAAAAAATGAGTTGCGGTCTTATAATCACTTAAAAATATCTAACATAAGTGTAACTGCTTGCTTAAAATAGGCAAAATATAATATGTTCAGTAAAAGTATTTTCTTGTAATATAACCATCAGCATGCGAGTACAAAGCAAGTTGCATTTTCCACAGCATCTTCTACTAGTTTAAATGCAATATGACATATGAAACAATTTCAGGAATGTTTTTTCCCCTACATTTATTTGGTTTGCCTTTATGTATTCATGATAGCGCTGTACACAATTGTTATTGTAGTTTCTTGGAAACCTTTACACCTTGCATTCTTTGGTACTTTATCCAATACTGAAAGCAAAATGGTCTGAATGACAAATCTAGGCATCTAGAAAGTGTTGGGAAACTTTCTGTAATTCTTCCCAGCACTCTGCCTTTGCCAAGAAAATGCTCTACTCAACATACCTTTGTCTGAAAGTATTACAGCTTTACAAAGGTAAATCATGGAAATGTCTGTGTGTCAAATCAAATAATTGAAACCAGAACTGTGGACATAAGCTGTCTGAATTTTCTTTTCAATAACAAGAAAAAAAAAAAAGAGCGCATTTTTAAAAGATGAAGTCTAGAAAATGTCTGTGTTTTCCTTTTGCAGTCCCTTTTTGCCCCCCGCCCAGTGTTAGCTCTGGACTTTCTTTCCACTCGAACCTGAACCCTTGCCCCACGTCATGCCTTAGGGCCAGGCACCTCTGTCTTTCCTGAGGCTAAGAAATGCCAGGGGGAGAAGTCCTTTTGCAGACCTTAGTTTCCTTTCTCATTTTTACCCACAAAATCTTAATTACATAAGACTTCTAACTTCGTAACAAAGATTCTAAAAAAATTCACTTTATGTTTATCATGTCCTTTGCTAGGGAGAGAAAAGATTTAGGGGAAAGAGACTGAAGTGTGAAACCATTTGGTGAATCTTTTTGTAGTGACGCAATTTTTGCTTCTAGCCTGAAGGAGACTAGATCCATCTCTGAATACATAGATTTGCGAATCATCATAATAAAACTTATTTTTTTTAATCTTTAGGTCATTTGCATCATTCTGTGTTTGACTTGTGTGGGGAGAGGACACTCAAATTGTGTTTCACCACCTCAAAAATACCCAATAGCAAATGTGTAGATGCCTCAAATGAGACTAGACCTGCTCAGCCCCTGCTGAACTGGGGCTGTGAGGTCCCCA
This sequence comes from Cygnus olor, assembly GCF_009769625.2. Taxonomy (NCBI): domain Eukaryota; kingdom Metazoa; phylum Chordata; class Aves; order Anseriformes; family Anatidae; genus Cygnus; species Cygnus olor. Next base: position 32,381,290 of record NC_049175.1, read on the forward strand.
GCCCCTTCGATGTGCCCATTCGAGAGTGCCATTCGATGTGCCCCGGAGAGCCCTGGATGGACACAGCTTCAGCTGTCTGAAGTCCTTTGTGAGCTCCCAAGTCAGTGTGGTGTTAGCAAAGATCCCAGCTCTCTCAGGTTTACAGTGAGAGGTGAAGGCAGGGCAAAAATCTATAATGATAACAGTAATTTCCCACAGTAGCCACAAATGTGCTACAGCTGTGAAGATCTGAGTTTCTTTCAGGCCAATGACCTACCTTTGTTGGTCACTAAAACAGATACTGTGCGGAAAACAGCAAAGAATAAAGTTTGGCAGAAAGCATATGAAAATGGTGGTGGTTTAGCTGTGACATGAGGGTACACGACCATTGTCTCCAAAAGTTGCTCTGTTCATAAACAAAAATGACAAGTGGCAAGCAAGATGACAAAGCAGAGTAGCAGACATATGGCACACGTGAAGGATCCAATACTCAGCCAGGTTTTATCTACAACTACGCTTAGTCTGGGAAAAAAAGCTTAACCTTAGAGGTATGGGTGGGAAGTCAGAAGTTGATATATTTTTCCCTTCCTATGTATTTAACTTCATTTAACTCCTAGTATTTGTTGGTCTGCATTTATAAACTTGGAATAACATTTTATAACTTATAAAACATCTCCTTTTAATGGGAGGTTAATAAATGTCAGATCCACTGATATGTGCAAGATCACAATATTGCAATGTTGCAGTGGTGATAGTATCAGTGCGTCTTTCAAACTCACATGCACAGAAAGTTCTTACAAACTTCTGAATGGCAAAGCTGTTATGTTGTTTTGTTTTTAATATGTTTCTCTAACTAATTTTGTGCAGAAAAAAAAATCTGAGAATATCACATGTAGCTATTTAAAAATTTGTCTTCTGTTGTTGAACAAACTTGCCAGAAGTTGTTATTTAAAGCTTTTCATTGAAAAACTTGGCTTAAAAAGAAATTTTGTGTTTCAAAAGTACAGGATGGGACCCACTTAGATTCTGTGAAATGAAAAGGCAAAACCCACTGTAACACTTCAGCTTTTTTCTTCCTTTTATTTTTATTTTTATTTTTTTTGGTAACTGTAGAAGCGCTTAAAAAGTTATAATGACTGTTGTTGTAACTCCACATGTCATTTGCTGCAGGATAGACTCTGCCCTCACTTACATCTTGGTAAGTGTGCTGTAGGCTTTCAGTGAAATCGTTTCTAATGATTTCGATTCCTAGAGATTGACACTTTGAAAGGCTAACTGCTGATAGCATGACAAAAGAAATTGAAACCCAAATACTACCTTTGTCATGTGTTTTTATTCATGAAAGCACTATGTCATTGTATACCTGGTTTATTTTCTAACAGACCAGTTTGTGCGTGTGTCAAAACCAAATTAAAGTAGCAGTGTGTCTACCATACCAAATACATTAATTCTTTTGAAACTGCTTTTCCAATGATGATTTTTTTTTTTTTTTAGGAAATGGGTACTTTTGAAGGCAGCAGTGTGTGTTAGCAACAGCATTATAAATATTTGTTACTTTAAGCAATAGTTACTCCTATTTGTCGGTAAAAATAGAGAACAGCTTTAGAATTTTATGAAGTTAGTGCTATTGCTGCCAAAGTGTAGTATAGTCACTCTTCAATTTGTGGCATCAGGGTTTAGCAGTTTCTTTCCCAGTCTAAAAAGTAGTATTTTTTGAGAGGGAGCATAAAAGATATAGTAAATTTAATAAAATTAGTTCAAGCATAGGTATTCAGTAAATATAAAGGAGAAGGCATCCAACATAAAAAGACCTTTTAATCTAGAAAGCAAAAGCCAAATTACAATAATATGAATAATAAGCAAATTAATAGACAGAAAGTATTCTCTTTCCAAACTGAGAATAGGGTTTAGCTCATATGCCTCAGTGGGATACATGGGTGTTTGAGGACCTGGGAGGGGGGCAGCTAATTTGCTGGCAAGGTGAAAACTAGAAATCAATAATCGGCCCTGATTCCCAGCACCTGACTGAAAGGTCTTTTAGGAAGCCACAGAGATAGCTGGTTGCCTGGAGGGGGCAGGAAGGTCTTGGTGCCTAGTTTACAAGAGGTTAGTGTTATTTTTATCTATCTATATATTTGGGGGGGAACAAAGCAATGTTTTAAGTATTGTTTGGAAGTGTGGGTAGTGTTTGCTCCCTGCCCGCATGGATGTGACCAGGCTGCAGACATCTGTGCCTGTGTTCCTGGCTGGGCTGCTCGATGTGTGTTTGGCTGCTGTTGGCCAGCCTCAGGAACCTGCTGCAGTCCTGTGGCCTGGTAGTGCAGGGATTGGGCTGGGTAGCTCAAGTTCAGCTTTAGGGAAAGTAAATTCCATCCCATCCAGACCCAGTACAACTGTGTAATAAGTTCTGTATGGCTATTTTGCAGTTGAATTCCTTACCCTCTTAGGGAAGCGGGACAAACTGTGCAGTTACGAGCATTGGACTACTGCTGGATTCTTCCTGCGGGGCAAGGACAGGTGGGGAGCGATCTGCATTTGCAATATGAAAAGTCCAGCCCTCTGCAGATCTTGCTCTTTCATTTTATCCACTGTCTCTGCTCCTCTCTCTCACCCACTGAATAGATTTGTTCTAGAAAATGTCAGTTCCCCAGTAGGTTCCCTTTGTGAAGGCTATGATACATAAAAATCTAGGTTAAAAAAAATAAAGTAATTGTCTCTGGCTAGGGTGTGTGAACCAGGATGAGTTGCTGATTCCCAGTTCAGCCCACTGGCTGGTACAGCACTGCATGCCTTGATGCAAAGGTGGGAGTTGCTCTGTGAGGACAACTGCTGCAGGGGTCAGATGCATCAAATGTGTGCTTCGCACAAAGCCATCAGCCCTTCCCTTCGTTGCCTCTTGTGCTGTGAAGCTGTGAAATCCTCAGGGCAAGAGCCTGGGTTCCTGCCTCTGAGTTAGGTGTGCTTGGGTGCTTGTGTTGGGCTCTGTGCAGGTGGCCCACAGTGAGTTCCTGCAGTGGGCTGATGGGTGCCACCTGCCTGGCTCCTATTAGTGCAGATGTGCTGGGGGCTGCCAGCTGCTGTGCCCTCCCATCTTTGTGCCCTCCCACCTGGGTCACGAGTTGGCGGATGAGGTGGTGGGTGTCTGGGGAGCAGCACCGTCTGTGAGAAATACTACCCGTGTCCCTGCGGCTAGTGGGGCTTGAAAGGAAATATTTATCTGAACTGTTCCTTGTTTTTTGTCCTTTCTTTGGTCTTCATTATGCATTCCATTAGAACGAATAAGCATGAGGTGGAGCAGTGATGAATCTCTTTAATTGTGAGGCTCTCTTTATGCTGAGACCTCTCATCTTTAGCTCTGCTAATGCTTTGCATCCATTACATTTGACAACAACCAAGTGAATGTTATCACTGTCTTTTATCCACTTATAACGTGTATAAAGGGAAAACAAGGCACAGAGATGTAAGGGTTAGATGCTGCTGTCACAAGGAGGTGTGGTACCTGGGTTAGGTAGCCCATGCCTACCACACCGTAACGCACGTCTGCCACATGGGTAAGGGTTATTTCATTCTAGGCTCTTTCCTGGGTCTAGCAAACACCACTGCCTTTTAGTGAGCCGTTCACGCTCAGACTGGGCTTCTCGATTTGCTGTGCTAATAGTTTTAAAACACATTGCTTAGCTCAGTGCAGCTCTCTGTAATACTCAGCACTGCTGGGCAAAGAGAAAATACACGTTATCTGCATGTAGTGTATAAAAATAAGGTAACTTTATAATATCTGATGGTGGGGAGGGACAAGAGTCACATAATACGACTCTCTTGCAGAGGAGGTCCCTTCTGTAAAAGCTTTTGAATACCTGTTTGCTCTGTTTTCTGTTAGGTGCGGTTGGATGTGGTTGGTTAAAAGGCAGGGAGGTTGTGCTCCAGACATTCACGTACAACAAACAGTCGGATCAATATCAATCTCTGCAGCCTGGTGCTGTTAAAAAGGATCGCAAGCGCATGTTGTTCGACTGTGTTTGTGCCCACAATAGAAATTAAAGTGAGTTGAATGATGCTGTAGCTCCTGGGATGCTGCGATAAACAGAGGACAGCTGAGACAGCAGGCTAGGAAGGGTGCAAATGGGAATGATTTGGCTATGTTGTTGGCCACAATGAACTAACTTAATTCAGGATGGAAAAAGAATAAAGAGGGAAAAGTGTCTTTAATGCTGATGACACTAATACAGTGCTAATATCATTGGGGTGTGCATTGTCCATGCTCTAATGATATGCTTCTGGTTGTGGTAGAAGTGAAGCAGATTTCAGAGCCGTATGTCACCAGTCAGGAAGGAAGGCTCTTGTGATCTCAGTGGGAGGCCTTAGCAAAATGGCACTGCATCTGTGCCACGGAGAACAGGTGGGTTTGGTTTGCAGTGCTGGTACAACTGGAGTAATACCTAGAAAAAGTGTTTTTGAAGTTTTTTTATTACATTTTCATCTGAAGAGATGCTTGCATCTCTTCTTATATTCATCACAGAATGGTTTGGGTTGGAAGGGACCTCAAAGCCCACCCAGTTCCAACCCCCTGCCATGGCAGGGACACCTCCCACCAGCCCAGGCAGCCCAAAGCCCCATCCAGCCTGGCCTTGCACACCTCCAGGGATGGGGCAGCCACAGCTTCTCTGGGCAACCTGTGCCAGTGTGTCTTTCTTCTCATAGTGAAGAATTTCCAATATCTAATCTAAATCTGCCCTCCTGTAGTTTAAACTGTTACCCCTTGTCCTTTCACTGCACTCCCTGGCAGTTTTTGGAAGCACGGACAGTGAGCAATGCAGACAAATTCAAACCTTGAGGAGCTGCAAGAGGACAGGTACTCTTTAGTAGTGTATAGGCACCAAAATGAGGGTATTAGAAAATAGGGAATGTAGTTCCCAGATTTTTAAATTGATGCTGTGAGATTATTTTGGAGCTTTACACTGTCTTTTTCATTTTTTTCCCCCTCATGTTCTATTTTCCCTAGATATACTAATACCTCATTGGAAGATACCTAAAAATCATTTTTTTATCCCTTTTCTGGGCAGGTTAAAGATATTGTTGCTACAAAAATTTGGAAGCGATGAGTTGAAATGGGAAGGGAAACTGTTCTCAGGTGAACCTTTGTGTTAGTGATGATATCCTTTCTACCTGAAGTACCCCTGCAGTGCATTTCACAGAGGGAGACAGCAGTGACAGTGAGGCTGGTGGAGGTGATTTTGACTTCAGTGACAGGAAAAAGACAGGCATTTGGTGACAGGAGGGAGTTGTCAGAGGACAGATACAGCCTGGAAAATCTGCAGCTATGAGTTTGCTTTCTTTATTTTAGGAACGAACGTTGATGCCATCCCTATAAAGAAGCAGGGCGACTGGCCTGGAAGAGGAAGGAAAGGCTGTTCTGGGCCGGAGGGGAGGTTGATGATGGATGGGGCTGGCTTTCTGTGGTGGTAGGCCAGAAAGAGGCCCCTGCTGCTCCAACCCATGTCAGAAAGCAGCTGTAACCCTGCCATGGTGGAGGGTCTGGCTCTGGCAGACCGAGTGCTGGCACATCTGTGCTGTGGCTGTTCCCCAGCCTCTGCTGCCTCCCTGCAGAAGCAGGACAGGGAGGTGAGCAGTGGAGTCATGCTTCGCAAAGGAAAATAAAGCCCTGGCATGGTGTCTCTAACAGTGTTTAATGCTGGTTGAGCCTTGTTGAAGTCTGTGCGGGTTTGTAGAGCTGAGTGAGGTCAGCTGTGAATATCCTGCTTCTCGGCAGCTGCTAAACCAGGGGGATATTCTGCAGGTGTTGAGCCCCTTGTAAAATGGGGCTCGGTTGGTCTGTGCTTGCTCTCTTCATCTGTGTCAATGCCCTGGACTTGCATGAGTGCTCTCAAATGCTTCTGTGGGCATGTCTGGTCCAACAGCACAGCGTGGTCCGCATTCAGATGCACGCAGGTAGGAGGCTGCTTCAAAGATAGTTCTGCGGTGGAAGGACCTGTGCTTGGCCTGCTGGCTGGGTGTCTGGGTAGTGTTGTGTTGGGCAACTAATGAGCGCTTGGGCAAGTTTCAAACCCATGGGAAATAGCTTGGTTTAATAGTTAAAATAGCTTTAAATTAGAAATATCTTTGTGGTGTGTGAGATGTGGGTAGCTGTCCTCACAGCATGTAGCTGGACAGGCTCGTAGATGTTCAGCAGGTAACTGGTAAGGAGCTGAGGACAGCCTCCAGCACTGAAACAAAGTTTTTAGAAGTTACTGAATGTATGAAAACAGTGATAAGCTTAAATATTTTTCTACTTTACATTCATATAAAGATAGCAGTTCTATCATTTGATGGACCGCATGTGTATATGGTTATAGTGAATTGAAGAGTAGATCGTATTTCCTCAGGGCTGTTTTTGATTCTGTGTAGGGCCTTGTTTCAAATTCAAGCACGTAGTAACTCTGCTGTCCAATAATATCACAATACAAAAGCAGGTCCTGGACATGTTTTCACAGAACTTTACCTTTATATCATTTTTCCCTTTAAGATTAGCTATAGTCTGTTTTACTAGGCATAGCTCAGTGCTTAAGACCAATCATAAAGGATCCATCTATACCATTTTTTAACCAAAATGTTTGTTTTTGTCATACTAAATCTTCCACACCGAATTCTTCAGAATGTTGTATTTCCCCAAGAAATGTCTTGACTGTAGGTGCAAAGCTCTGTAGCATGAAGAATTTACTCCAGCCCACAGATCTGGTATTTCTTACAGCTTTGATACTGTCCTTGGCAGCGGGTCTGTTTGTGTTCTAGCACTGATTACTTGTGATGTAGCTAATGAACTCCCTGAACTTCAACGGACAGTCTTATGCTGCAGAAGTCTTGCATTGGTCATAGGCTAATAAAGTTAGGGCAGTAGCATTAACTCTCTGATTTGATGCACTTCATGTTTTATTCACTGTTTAAAGTATTTTTGCCATTGTTATAAATTCACCTTCTAGTTTTTAAGAAAACTCTCTGCTCATGGAAAAACAACTCTGAAAGAATGAATCTCCTTGGGGTGTGTAGTATTTTGCTGTTTCAGTTTATAGCTTTAGAGTATGTCCTTGGTAAGACAAAATTCACACATTTAATGTTATTTCTGGAGTTACTAGAAATCTTGCCCTATGTGAGACTAATTTTCAGGGATGTTGTTTAGGTCATATTCTGGTCTTGCAGAAATGCTTGAACAGTGAGCCATTTTATTATATGCTTTCAGCCACCTTGTGTGACATATGGGTCACTGGTGTGATGTGTTTTTTAGGTGTATTTCAGTATTAAATTCAAATAAAATTAGCCTAGCTAGCATTTAGATCTCAGCACATTATGTCAGAAAGGCGTAGACCCATTAAAAAGACTATAAATAATCCAAACGGGACACGTAATCCCAAATTGTAAATAAGAGTTGAGGTGAAATATGTTCACTTCGAAATACTTCCTGAGGCAGTCCTATAAAGGGTTGGGAAAAACTTCTGCAGTTCATTTAATTAAATTTGGAAACAAACAAAGGCTGCAAACATCCTTCTTCTCACGCGATTGGATATCCTGCCTTTGCAAGGTAATGTGTATGTGGCTTTAGGGAGAATTCACCTCTGGAATTCTGAGTGTTTCCAAATATTTCACTGCAGTCGCTAATACAGAGAAGCAGAGCTAATTATTTCACTTACAGCTGTTTTTTTTCTCCCCAAGAGAGGCAATATAAGATAAATTGCAGAATTAATAGATTGTTTTAATTCTTGCCTGTGTCCACTCTTCAGTGACTTTTTAAAAATGCTCTTGAAATCTGTTTAGTCATGTTTACTCAGTGTTTGTGCCTTCCTAGTGAAGGATAAAAGACAACTCGTTCTAAAATTCCAACTGTATTACTATAAAAAAAAAAATCAATCTGGTAAGAACTGTTCTTGATATTTGCTGTAATCAGGGAGTTTGTTTTATTAAAAGGAAATAAAGATGTAACAACGAAATACATAACCTAAATTCTGTAGGAAATGTGGGGTGATTTGTGTGCAGGCATCTAGGTTTTACTGGATCTAGCCTGGGTGGTTCTGGATTTTATGGTAGCTGATACCTAATTGTCCACAATTAATTGTATTTTCGGATTGGACTGCTGCTGGTGAATGGCCTCCTGGAGGCCTGAAAATCACTTGTGAAGAATAATATCCTTCATGAGAGTGCCAGCTATCCAAATAAATATATTTACTGGTTACGACCTTGGTTCAGGCAGGATTTGCTGGCTGATGTCGGGGTTTGAATAGGGTTCAAAATGATCACTCTTGTTTATGGGTAAATTTTTCAATTATATTATAGTGTGAGAAGTTTAGTGGATTTTAGTTGGTACCTGGAAAACAGTGATGCAAGGAGATATTTATGCAAATAAGACTAGCATCTGTAGTCACGTTTGTTGTGGGAGGTGGATGGGTAGGTGGGGAATAAACCTAGGAAGGCTATTAATGCTTCAAATCGCTGGTTGAAATTAAAAGAAAAAACTAGCCCATAATGGCACATCGATGCTATGGTGTAATTTTTTTTAAATACAAGCTTGAATTGCATTTAATCAGAGAAAGGAATAACAAAACCCCAAACAACAGAAAACCCACCTCCGTTTTTAGTTTACGAACTATTCAAACCACAATCGTGTAGATGTTTGGTACAACTAGCAGTTCTATGCAACGTCTCTGTACTTTGTTTGGTTTACTGGTAATTATAATGTTAAAAACTCAGCTACGAGGGCTTCAAAGGATTATGCCCCTTTGTGACTGCTTCATCCTTCTGGAATTGTGAATAACTGAAGCTCGAGTCTCCTTCAGGATGGTGCATCCTATGTATCTATATGCCATATAAAGTATGATGATATGGCAGTTGTCATCTGGATGACCTTGCTTTGTGCTGAAATCTGATTTGGAACTACTCAGTAATGAGTAAAACTACGTCATCTACTTTCTCTCTATCAAATACCCTGATCAAAAGTTTTTTTTAGGTAACAAACCTGACATTTTTCTATATTAGTATACTGGATATAGTTATGTATTGCTTTGTTTTTAATCTTTCAAATTGTCATTAAGTGGATGAATGACAGGCTTCTGAACATGAGACAAATCTACTTTCTCTTAAATTAATTACCAAAAGACTGTATAAACATTGAAAACAAATTTAATAAAGGAGGCCCTCCAGATGGTTGAAGGTAGACTTGCACATTCAGACCATTCCTCATTGTAACTGCAACACCATACACAGATTCTTACTGATGCTTTGGGGAATTTACAGATGAGATGCACTACAATCTGCTAGGAGGCATAATATTCACAGGGTTTTATTGTCACAGAAAAAGCATAATGACTATTGAAGGAAACTAATTGCTGACAGTTTTTAGCTGGCTTTGGTGCACAATGCGTTTGTTCTGCCCTGTAGATCCTTGTTTCAAAAAATATTTGAAGTACACACAGAAATAGCAACATGGCGTTTATGTAGTTTTCTTTAAATGACTCCAAGCTTCCTTTGTCTATCCAGGTGCTCAGTTGGTGATATACTTTCAGGGGTTCAGTTTCAGTGCAGCTCTGGACAGATTTCTTGGATTGTATGGCTTAGGTCCCAAATAAAACCGATGAGAAATGGCTTAATGTGCATTCTTCTCTGCAGGAATAGATCATGCTGGTTCCCTTTCTCTGCAGGAGGAGCTCTGTGCTGCTTCTGTCATCTGGGAGCAGAGGAAGAGCTGTAGCTCAGGACTCTCCCCCAGAAACACTTGCAAATTAGAAGGGATTTCTCCAAAACATCTGTGGCTCCTGTAGTGTGGCTTCATTTGTGGTATTTTTCTTGATTCTTCTTTTGCCCATGTTCCCCTACTGGGAAAAATCTAGTGGGCATGCTTTATTAACTTGTCAATGTGACCTTCAACACTTCAAATCTCCACTTCTAGCTGACTTAAACACAACCAAATTGCAACAGATTTCCCTGTGTTGAAAAGAAAATGGTGGGCTTTTGTACCACAGACTGGTTCCCAGCATTCAAGGTGCTGTAAGAGCTGAAGGCATCTGCAAACAGAGGTGTGCAGGGTAGCAACTACCAGATAACTGCATCTTAGTGTATTTTTCTTCTATGCCTATAAATTGCTTACTAAAACTTAGACTGGTGTGCGATAGCTTCTCCAAGAAGCCAAGGGATTCTGTAAATTTGGTAAGGTGCTTTTGGAAGTGTACCGCAAAAGTATGCGTTGTGTTTTAATCTGTTTACCTGCGCAATCATCTTATTTGTTCCTCGCACAGTAAATGGTATTGCATGCCAAGCCATCTGCCAGACTTCCAGCCGTGGCCTTGGAGGAGCACTGTGGTGACCAGCAGAGCGTGCCTCGAACGGGGGTCAGCTAATGTGTTGTGATAATTGAAAGGTCTTCAGTCTTGAAAGAGTTGTGAAGGGTCACTGAATGTTTAAAAGAGAATTTAGCAGACAGAATAAGGAGAAGAGGTGTTTCTAGAAGTAACTTGATTTTGCTTGCTGTTGTTGGATTTTGTAAGTGAAAGGTGGGCATATTTCTGGTTTTCACTCTCTCTGGTTTGCTTGCATTGGCTTGGTTACTGAAGAAAGTCACAGCTGCCACTGGAATAGCTTCATCAGTGTGGGAAAAGACTGTGAGTACATAATTCATTTATGCAGCAGATGCAGTTGTGCATGAAGTGGTTGGAATGGAGCCCAGGCAGCACAGCCTGGGATTTGAAGAGCCCTGTATGGGCTCAGGGAGGCAAGAACATCGGTCCGGCCGAGTTGGGAAGGGATGGGAGTGTTCAAAGGTGGGAGATGGCAAAGGAGGATTAGGGAACTGTCCAGTTCAGTGAGCTAAAATTCTGATGACCTATCTGTGTATAGCTGCTCCACTAAGCAATCTCCAGCAAAAATTGTAGGAACGTGAAGCCTAGACTGTGGAGAAATTTTCTTTGCAATATCAGTGTAGAGGCTGGAAAATGTGTCAGGGGAGCACTTCCAACACAAGTTTCTTAAAATGAGTGTAGATTACAGGAATAAAACTATTTGACCACCTCTTGGCACCTGCTGTAATCTATCAGAGCTCTGGGAAATTCAGATGTATAAGCAACTCCTGAAACAAAAGAAACAAAGTCAGTATTCTTTTTGGTCCCTATTTTAAAATCATTTGTGTCTAGTTGTGGAGAAAAATACAACAGAAGGCCTGAAAAGCGCATGTTTGTCTACTGCCGTATTTGAGCATCTCAAATCTATGAGATGAGAGCACTTTAGTGCTGAAAATTGATTTCTGGACAAAAGAGGGATCAAAGGTAGAAATTGGAACTCAAACCATGTTTTCTTCAGCAGCCAGACTTCAGATGACTGCATGGAGGGAAGGCTTAGCAGCAGGTTGAGCTGTGGCTTCATGATATGGTAATCCTGGCTTTTGAGTTAGTGATGGACAATCAAAAATGCTGTGACTGCATGACAAAGCACATCAGAGAGAACTCGCTGTGAAGGGTGAAATATTGTTTAAATAAATGTTTATGGATTAACTTTGTAGCAGGAAGGCCTTATGCCATGTCAGAAGTTTTGTCAGTGGGCATAAAACCAATAGAAAATAGCATAACATTCATACTGTGCACTGTGGTTAATCAGAAATGCAATAAACTATGTGCTTGTGTTTGTAGAGTTGGTGACTTGGTAGTGCACTGGCTGTGGTATTTATCACTGTGGAGAAGTGTCGTAAATTCAAGTCCTTAGCAATCATGCTAAAGAATCTCTTCTTCCTGCAAAATACCATGAAGGCATGGTGGTAAAGGTGCTTGGAATTTTTTTTTGTTTTGCCTTGAAGATGTTTCTGTCTGGACTTAAAATGAAGGTCATTTTGGAACTAAGTATAGCTTTGAAAATCAAGTGATTCCTTCTCTATTAATGGATACCTAGCATTTCCAGAGAGGTTGCATATGACCCTTGTGAAGATTTTTTGTGTACTGTGTACACGCTCTGTTATATATGATTATCTGAGAAAGATTTGGTGTACTATATTATATAGAATTTTATAACTCTAGTCTAAACATCTTTACAGAACAACAAGCTTACTTTGGAAACAAGGCTTTAGTTGACGTTGGATTTGTTTAAACTTGAATATTATACCATCATCTACTTTAGGCCAGGTATTGTATTACTGGTGTACAGTACACTTGGACATACCCTTTTAAATTGCTATTATTACAATAACTGGAAAGATAGGTTGCAGAACTAAGATCAAGTATGCAGTAATATTCATCAGAAGTGTGTAAAATACTTTTTATACGAGTGTTATGTTTAGAGTGTAAATCCTCAGAAAGTGTTGGGCTATGGATTTTCAATACCCAGGTGTTTGATAGTAGAGATAAGAAATTGATCTCCCCATAAAATTATAAGATTTATCAGAGACTTTACAAGATAGTGAGAAAGTTCTGATTAGATTACTTTTACAACAGTGTGTGCTAAGTGTTTCAGAGCTTCCTTTTGGAAGGCTCACAGTTTATTTAAAAACTAAAACATGAAGGTGGTGTACCTAGGTTCATAGATTGTGATCATCACATCTGGCGTTCAAAAAGGAACAATTTTCGTGAGTGATTTTAAGTTATTCCTGTGGTTCAGGGTTGAATTTGACTTTTTTAAACAAAAATTACCTAATCTTAATCTTATACCAGAAATCTGTGCAAACAAAATACAAAAACCTATCACGATGGCTGTGCTCATAAGTATATCTGCTAGTCTTCCATATCTAGGGACATGGTCTATCGCAGGAATGAACCACAGCACGGCCTTCTTTTGTGATGATAATATTAATGTTGTGTTCTCAATGCAACAAGCTTTCAGGAGAAGTTGCTGCTTTTTTGCTGCAGAAAAATATATCAGTTATAGAATGAAACTGGAGGCTGATTGGAAAGATTCCTTATCTTACGTTAATTAAAAAAAAGTATGGCTTGATTAGATGAATATGGTAAAAGTAGGGAGATGTATCTAGTCTTTGGCCTGTTGATTCATCATCCTGTGTTATGGTGTGAGCATAAGAAAAGATGTATAGTCCTTCTTTTTAATAATGGTGGAAAAAGAAAGAACTACAGAAAGGTTAGCAATTCTAAAGGTACTTGTTTGCCTCTTGCATACTGTAAACAAAATTCTCAAATTTATCAGACTCCAGTAAAAACTCTTCTAAAGAAGCTTTCCTGTTTAGCTCTTGCAGCTGAGGACAGTTTTCTCATCCCACTTCCTGAAGTAAGACCTTATTTTTATCTAACATCATAAATTATTTTGCTCATTTTTATTTTATTTTATTTTGCCTGCATCTTATTCTTGTTATTCCATATAACTGTTAATCAGAGACTGACCTCTGGTAAATCTGCATGCATTTAATTTCCTGTGCCCAATTTACAAGCTTTTTCCTACAAAACATCTGGAAAAATAAAGCATTTGGTGTCTGGCAAACTTAAAACACGCCAGCGTAGTAGTTGCAGGGTTGAAAGGATTTGTGCAGAGTGCTCTTCTGGCAGACCCTCTGGGTCACTAAGTCTGTTCTGCTTGGAGCTCTCTGACTAATTACAGTAGCATTACAGGGATTGAGAGGATGTTTCTCAAAAAAGTCAGCATACCAAAACACTTAGAGCTTAGTTCAATGCCAACTGTACTTCTCTGCAACTTCCTCCAGGTCTAAGCATCTTCTACTTCAAAAATTGAAGCCCAGCTCTTAAGATAACTGTCAAGTAGAGAGGGCAGAGCATTAGTTTATAGTTACCTAATCTCAAACTTGTATTTACTGAACCAGTAGTGCCACCTCAAATTTACACTACTATTAGTAGAGCTTTTTGTTTTCCCCTTACTCTTCTTCTTCCTCCCCAGTTCGCACATCTGTTGCTGGGTCTTGCCCTTCTGGTGATGTTGATAGCTTATAGGAAAATATTGACTGCTTTTAAGAATTTCTGAACTGGCAAATATTAAGCTAATATAAAGCTTGAAGCTGTAAGATGGACTGCTTGCCATAAAATGAGCAATTGCTCAAAGCCCTTGTCATCTTATACAATTAAAAGCCCATCCATTTGGGAGAAGGGGAGGGAGATGTGTGACTCATGATTACTCAGTTAGATACGAAGGAACAAGCACAGTGTCACCAATCAATATTGCACTGTGGACTTTGAACCCCTTTTAGTGCTTTTTCTAGAACTTCGAGTTTTTCCTATTACGGCTTTAAAAGAATAGCATGGTGTGTATGTACCTGTGAATCTGTCTGCTTGTCATTGTATTTTCTTGTTCAAGACAGAATTGTTATATGAAATTGTTATATGAAGCCCCAATTGCTATTTGTTAAGTGAAGTAAACAGGTTACAGTATGTCTGGTTACAGCATTAAAAATACATGAACGTTACTAGAAACCGAAGAGATGTCCCAGCAGGGTAAAAGTGAAAGATGGCTTGTCAGAACAATGAGCTACAGAGCTTTTTTCATATTGAAATGATTAGATTTTATTCCCACTCTTTATGTTGCGTTACTGCTTACGCATACGGTCCAGACACATGCCCATTTCTTTGGTGCACGTAGTTTTGTATGGCCTGTCAAGGTCTGGTCTTGAAGCACAATGGTTTCCAATCCGAGGAAGTGGCACTGTCACTTAAATTTGACATAACATCCTTTCTGTGTTGCATATCTCTGAAATCGTGGTGTGATTTGAGAGATCACAGGAAGTAAATGCCATTAGCACTAATGCTTAATGATTCATGAGCCAACACTTTACAAACATTAAGCACATGAGAAGTCTCATTAACAGACCAGTTACTGTCTATGCTTAGCATTTCTCGTAACTATCCTAATTAAAATGATCTGGAAACATATTTTTCTCAGGGTATAATTTAGCCCTTCCTCTTTCTTCAGTGCTGGAGTTCGTGTTAGGTACCAAAAAGGATTATGCTTTTAGTGTGTGGAAGGGAAGAGGGAATACCAGTTCTCCAAGCTAAAATGGTGTTTGTCTTTACAGAGAGGCTGGCTTCTCTGCTATCTCCCCCACTAAATTGGAGCTGGCAAGAATGTGAAGAGGCTCTTGGGGGGCCAGAATAGTTCTTGGAAGAAATACAGTCTTGTCTTCCAAAGCGAATCTTTTCAAAGGGTTTTGAACTTAAAAATACTTTCCAAATATGGTAAAAGCTGTAAATACTGCAGACTTGGTATCCTTCTGGATTTCCTCCTGTTTTAATCCCTCCAGGTAAGAGAGGTGTGTTTCTCATCTCAGCGAGACATCAACAATGCCTTAAGGTGAGACAACAAAGAGAAGATTTTAAGTCACTGTTAATTATTCAGGTTTTGCTCTTTGCTGGTGTGTCCACCTGCTGGAGCAATACTAACCTTAATTTGTTTTCCAGTCTTTTGCTATGGGCACATATGAATTGATGTCAATAACCAAGTATCTTGGTGGGAAGCATAACTGCTTGACTTTGGAAACACACAGAACTATGTGAGACATTTCTGCTGTTGCTTTGGGAGCCAGGGAGCCTAATGAGATGCACATACTGTGTCAGCTACGTGGTTTCTTGGGGGAGCTTCCAACAAACCATTTGGTTACTCTCTACCCTCTCTAGTTTATCAATGTCTCTTTACATGGAAGTTGTTGCCCAAGCCAGGCTGTTTTGGGACACAGCAATACATGTTAAATCTGGCACCATGTGGAGAGAGGGTAGATTTTTTTTCTTATTTAGAGAATCCTTATATTTAAAGCCAGTTTAGGAAACAATTTTTTTTGGTGTGTGAGCCAAGATACAAGTGAAGATATCTCTGAAACACTGTGCCTTCTATCAGTCCAGCAGTGTTCAACCATCATTTATGCATTGTTCAGACAAATATGATCAACTTTTTGGCTCTCTCTGCTCCTAATCATAAAGGTGCTGTCTTTTGCACCCACTGTGGAAAACTTATACAGTCTGGCTTATTGCGCTATTAGCTATCAAACAAATTCTAGCAGCTCAACAGGAGAAACAGTCTGTCCCCTGACAAGGGGCTTACACCCATGTCCTCTGGTGACACAAAGCTTAATCTGCATGATCTGAGCTGTGGATTCAGGATGTGCAGGAAAATAAATCACATTTCCATAGGGTGGACTGATTTTGTTTTTGATATTGTGCAAGCTGAAATGTGGAAAAATATATGTATTTTTTAATTGAAGCAGAGCTTAAAAATTCTGATAGCTTGTAATCTCCTAATCAAGAGTTTAAGCAAACTTAGAAAAAGAGAGTATTCAAAAAACAAGAAACAAAAAACCACCAAAACACAATATGTAGTCTTACAGTATACTTAGCTGGAAAATGCTTTAATGCTACCGTTCAACTTTTAAGGCAGGTTTCAAGTTTTAGGACTAAAAAATCAAAGGAGAATCCAATAGTGCTTTGTCATAGAACTGAACACCGATTCCTGGGTACTGTATCTTCAGTTTGGGCTTTTTTGGCTTATGGTCAACTCGAGTGATGCTTCAAAACATATGTGCAAAACAGATTTTTTTTTGAATCCAGGAAAGACTCTGATTAAGCTGCTTCCAACTACTCCACACAGTATTGATTTCCTGTGCCATTGTGCCTTATCTGGTGTATTGCTGGTGGATGAAGTATGATAGGATCATCTACCCGTGGTACTTTGTGGAATGTAACATTTTAATCAAAAGAATTATGAAACATTTCAGAGCGCAGTATTGAGAGTTGGGAGTGTCAGCTAATTACATTTATTTATTCCTCACCTATGATCTAGCCCTCTGTAAGGTTAATCCTTCTATTTGTATATTGATAGTTTCCTTTGGATTGGTGTTTCTTTATCAAGAGACAGCCATCTATTGACACTGCAGCAAGTGTGGAGACTACATTTTCTTAATATTGCCTCTGTGATGTTGAACTGTGTCCAGCTTGGTCATCTGAGGGATGTGGTCTATTTTACCGAGTTAGTGAAACAACTCTAGGCTTATTCTATTTGCTTTTTCTTGAACTACAGTGATAAAAACATGGTACAGTCCACCCATGGCCATCAAATCACGACTTTTACTATGACATATATGCAGCTGATAGAAAATGGGACTGGTGGTTGGTTATGTTGTGCAGTGTGTTCTTTATTTTAAATGAAGACCCTGGCTCATCCATGTATTTGTCTCCCAAAGGCAAACAACTCCATCTAACTGTCATACTTAACTGGTATAAAACTTGAGTAGATAGTCTTAATCTCCTGAATACGTTGCATTCAGTAAGCACAGGAAAACTTGCATGAGGCTTACTGATGTTGCTCTAGGTCAAGAAGCTACAAATGAGGTAGCTTTTTATTGTGAAGCACTACTTGTAATGCTTTTGTTTTTTTACTTGTAAGCCTAGTGCCATTGTCACTTATGGACTTATAGCAGTCACAATTTTATGTATTTTTGATATGCAGAAATATGGTACTTTGTTGCAAAGGTTATACCGGAGTAATGAGTCGAAACTTGCCTGATTTCAGCTAATGGTATCTCCAAGCAGCTAAAGGAAAATAATGTACCTCTGTCAAGCCGCTAACAGAAAGCTGTGGTAAAAAGTTGCCCTTGCATAAGTCTTGTTTTTATAGAGTGATTACAATTAGTTTGTGCTTTTCAAAGCGTCAGCCAAGAGTCAGTACGCTTCAGGGAAATAAGTCCGACAAGTTTATTACTTCAGTTCAGAGTGATGGCCTGCCTTAGCAAACTGCAGCATGCTAAATTGTTTGTGGTGAGATGAAAACACAAATTTTATTACTTCTGAAGGTCACACCATATTATATGTATCACAAACATACATAAACAGCCATAAAATGCAAATTTGTTTACTCCATTAAGCAGAATTTCTTATAATATAATTTTAGTTTTTTTTAGCTTGGCTTCTGCTGAAAGCAGGCCTGTAAAATGTTTTACTCAAATGACCCCATTGCTGTCTATTCTGGAGATACAATATCAACTTTTTTTAATCAAAGAGCTTGGGCTTACACTACTTAGCTTCCTAGCTTGCATATTGATTTCTATCAGGTAAAATAAAATATAGTTAATCTTTTTTTTTTCTCCCCCATAGTAAGGGATAAAAGCATTTTTTAATAAGTGCAGGCATTTTTTAATTCTTAAATCTTTACTTTGCCAAGGTGGGTGGCTAAATCTTAAACTGTTGCAAGAGCATGACTAGAGGTGCTATTTGTATTATGAAATTAATGATGCAGATCTGCATGTGACAAACGGGGAAAAATGATTAAAAGAATTTGTACTGTGTGCTCTGTATTTTAATGGAGAAGCATGAACTGAGATGTGCTCATGGGCTAGAAGGACCCAGTCTAGATTTTTTTTAAGATGTTTTCCTTTTCATCTGCTGACTTAGCTGCTGGAGAGTTTAGAGATTTCCTATAACACTAATGAGTTCTATGAATCTTTACTTTAAAACAGCAACAAAAAACAAACAAGAAGGAAAAAAAGGCACAAAAATACCCAAACCCCCAAACAACTGAAAGCCTACCTGTTTTTCTCTCCCATAAATCTAGTTCAAGTTTTTCTTTCCAAGTTTTTCTCTTTCTTGAAGAAAAGAAAGTCTAAAAATATGGGATGCAAAGTTCTTTGGGGGTGAGGGGAAAGGAGTAAGTATAATTAATGGCTCTGAACCTTTTGTCTGTAGGCATATGATGTGCTTTATGAGCATTTTATCTCAGTGATTTCTAGGTGCCTGAATTCACATGACATGGCAGTCAATTTTTTTTTTGGTTAGATATTTCAATTTTGAGTAGTCCTGGCCTGGAGGACTATTCATGAAGGCTATCAGAGGCTTTACTGAACTATATGGCTGTCTTTTCTTAAGCTTTGCAAGCTTTTCACTTGATTAAATTAGAATGCAATACATCACTTACAATCTGCTTTCAAACAGTTCTATTTTAAATTTTAATATCTTGCACTTGGGTTTGTTTTAGCTTGTTAAAAGTATAAAACTAATTGGAACTCTTAAAATCAAAAATATAAAAAAAAAAAACAACCCAAAACTCCAAACGTACCTTATTTGCTCCAACAAGATCTTTTTTCTGTCTAAAGCATGATTTATGACTTAATTTAAACTCCAATTTTTGGACTAAAAAAAAATCTTTCTTCTCTCCTATGAATAGAAGAGAGGTTCTGAGTTTCCATGTAGGTTTTATATTTGAGGAGAGCTAGTGAAATTTGGGTGCGTAGAACAATTTGTTGCTCTGTATCAGTTCCTAAACAAAATGTGTAGATAATCGTATGTGTGAGTTGATGAATGTTGGTTTAGAAAAAGACAGGGTGCTCCTCTTAGAGGAAGAGCTGTCCATACTGCTCTTCTGGGATCTCATTTTGGTTGTGGGGGGGATGAGGGCATCTCAACTCCCTTGGTTTATGAATTGTGTGACATAAAGGTGAACATAAGCTAATGGTTGTGTGGCACTTAATTAAGTACTGTGATATGAATTTCTATAAAAGTATCTTTTCTGTTAAGACTTAATGGAATTTTGGAGGTAACTTCTTGCTTTGAAACCGCTATTTTAAAGTCAGGGTTCTAATCTAAGTAATAGCTACAGATGATGGAGAACAGTAGACCTTGGGGCATTTAATTTATCCTATCCTATCCAGAGATAAGGTGGTATGAATCCTCTTCTAGTTGTCTGGATTATGGTGTGTGTGTATTTGTGTGTCAGAAAGGGCATAAATTGCTGTCTCCAGACACAAAACGAAGAGCAAGAGATTTTCAGCCTTAAAGTAAGCAGCTGCAGCTTGTTGACTCCAGTGCAATTTCTTCCTGTACACATCATTCAAATTTGATATGCAAGTATGTTATAACACTAAATATGTAGTGACTAGCATCATAATGTTCTCCTGGTTTCTACTGCAGCTGTGATTGCATTACTGAATCTATGTCTCTCCAATGGCTGTCAGGGGGAGCAGCCTGCCTGCTGTGATTGATTTCAGCTTTTCCCATCGCTGAGTCCTTCTGATTTCGTACCTTAGCCATGTCTACATCAAATTTTATTATGAGAGATTCTTGCTTTGTTGTTTCATTATGCAGCTACTGCAAGAGGGAAGAACTAGAAGCATAAACATGTTTGTAATAAAGTAATATGTAGATTTCCAGACTTATGTTCTGAAACGCTCACTGTCTGAGACAAAAATAGAATGCTTCAAGCACAGAAAAAAAGCAGTCGGGGAGTTATAAGTTATGGCCTCGGAGAACCCAGCTGAGATCTCTGCCAGTACAAATAGGCAGTAAGAAAAATATCTGCCCCAAAGGAGTTTAGATTTATAGACAAGGCAGGCAAACTGCACTTAGGAAGTGTGTGTGTGTGCAGGGCGGGGACACAAAAATATCTGAGGGGCTGGGATGTGCCAGTGGCAAAGGCAGCCACAGGAACGTGGTGGCACCGAGCCCTTGTGCTGGTGCTGCTTGTCTCTGGGAAGCCAAGATCATCTGTGGCCTGCTTGGTGGAGCTGCTGGCGGTGACCTGGTCTGGGTCCAGACAGGCAGTGCCCTTGCTGTCCTGAAACCTCTGCTTCTCAAAGGCAGAGAGCTTTTGTTGAGGGGAAGTGGACGGCTTGAAATGTTGGGATGTGAGCTGCCATTTATTTAGTACAGCTCAGTCAGTGAACTCATATGCTGCAGCACGTTAAAACTGGCGTTTTGGCAAGTGGTAGGTGATGAAGAGCATTGTCACACTGTGGTGCCTTCTTACACCTTGAGTCTCATGTAAAGGGAAGCTCTTACTGCTTACCATGGTGCTTCCACCTGCCTCCCTGTGTGTGAACATCTATCAGGCACCACCACGCGACAGCCACTCAAGGCCTCGTGCATTTAACATTGAGCTGAGCTCGCCCCATTTCTTACCAGCCCCACGTGGGTGGCTGTGTAAGATCAGAAACACCAGCAGAGGATGGCTGAGTAACGGTGAACAAAGTGGAGTTGTGGAAACAGGGTAAAAATGAAATGCAGGCTGGGATTTCTAAGGAGATTTAGAGGATAGACGTGGCCAACTGGCTGTGAAATCTGACTGGTATTTCGAGCTGCAACTCCTTAAAGCTCTTTTGAGAGTCATAATCTAAAGGAAAGAAGAGGGAAATTTGAGAAACCAAGTGGTAAGAGCCAGTTTCACAGATTGCCCAACACACAGGGTGTGAGCCTGCCCCTGTCAGAGCTGCCTGGCCTCTCGCCACAGGCTGTAGGAGGGCTGGGGCACAGCCAGAGGTTGCATATCCCGGCCCCAGTTAAGCAGCAAGCCAGGAACGCTGTCAGTGTCATGCTGTGCCCGCTACCTTGGATTTTGACTTCTGTCATGTGCCCAGCTCAGAGCTGTCTATCAGCTGCATGAAGCCCACTGATATAAATAATACCTGGAGTGCGCTCAGCATGTGTTCTGAGGCCCTGGGGATGTGAGGAGGGCAAGGCAGCGCCACTGCAGACTTGCAGAAGAGAAGCTTGTGGAAAGAGCAGTGGAAACTTGTAAGAGACTGAGCCTTGC
Source organism: Cygnus olor (assembly GCF_009769625.2). NCBI lineage: Eukaryota > Metazoa > Chordata > Aves > Anseriformes > Anatidae > Cygnus > Cygnus olor. The sequence continues at coordinate 32,402,746 of NC_049175.1, forward strand.
AATGAAAGGGGGCCTTCAAAAGGATTATTTTGGCTTTCAGTGACTTTGAGAGTACTGAATTCATCAATTTTTTTCTTAAATGATACAAGTTCAATAATGCTTTTATCTATTTTGCTTTCTATGCTAGGGGAAATAGAAAATAGATATTGTAGATATATTTGACATGAATATGTTGGTCCCAGCTTCTTTTTTTTGTCAGTAAACTTATCCTTGTTAAAGGAGAGTGATGAGTAAAATTTCAGTTGACCTTGCATTGCATTATAAATAACAGCCTAAGCTCCTCTACTCTTTTTATAAGTTTCTGAATGTTCTTCCATGGAATTTTAAGTATTATCACTTATTGATGGTGATGTTTCAGACCACGTGGATTAAGTCAGAAAAGAAATGATATAATGGTACAAAGAAATAAGCTATAAAGCACTGATCTGGTAATAATACAGAAGGAATGTATGCTGATACCTATAAAACTGCCTCAAACTTGCCAACTACAACAATTAAACTGACTCTTGTGCAGTGTATGATAAAGATATTGCTAACCTGAGCCAAAACAGTAATTTTTGTGGAAGCTCAATATACACTTTTTTTGGTGTGCTTGTTATTTTAGTGGTATTTTTATTTTGTAGCTTTCATATTTTGTATTTTTTTTCACAACCAGAATCTCTTATGCTATTAAGAGCATAATAATTTGAATTTACCTGCGTCCTTCGTTATGTTGGCTGACTAGATGGACCACCAGGAACAGCTAAAATAGGACCACTTCCATTATCTCTTAGTAAGCAGCTTGTACAAAACAATATGGAACATCCTCGTGATAAAATGGTACAATCTCATTTAGGAAAACTTGTAAAGCCATATGTATTAAGTCTATTAATCACATACCTTTGAGCATTGAGTCCTGCTTAGCGTATGGTTACTAAAGAATCTGTTATCCTGAAAGATGATCTTATCCTGTAAAGCGTAAGACTAAGGCCAAGTGATGGATGTCTTTAGCTATGAATTGCCTGCGTTGTTTTTACAAAGAGTGAATGAATTTGTGTGAGCACTGCTGCGCTCCCAAAAAAAGGTTAGTTGTTACTCTGCGCTTCCAGGACATAATCGCAGCTATGAGCTCATCCTGCCACATAATGGCTGGTGGGTGGACAGACTGTCTCTATACTTTGCTACTTTGCTACTGTAATTGTATGAAGCCAACCTGCAGTTATTGTGACAATGTCCCAAATTTAAGGATGTCATGATCAAGGTATTTTAACATAAAGATTTTTTTTCTTGTACTCTTATACTTGTCCTCTGCTTTCCATCCATTTTCCAGTCCATATTCTAAGCCTTTCTCAAAAACCACAAAGCTGGAAAAAAAAGTGAGGATTTGTATACAGCAACCTGGTTTAAATAATTGGGACTCAAAAATAATTTGTTCCTTGGTCTTGCATTACAGTTATCATATGGCATTCAGAAATAGGCATTCAATGATCTACTGTGTCTCAACACTCCTAACACTGAATGGGAAAGGAACAGGAACATTAGTCTGGAGCTGCTGTACACCTATAACTGAACACATCCTCAAACTAGATGACCTCATATGCTTGCAGGGTTTATTTCTGGATCTGAATTCACAATTCATTTGCTTACTGCTCAAAGAAAAGAGAAAAATAATCTAGCTTTTCTTTCGTTAAAGGAATCCTGGCTTGATGACCAAGATGCATGTGTATTTGATCCCAAATGACACTATCTAGGCATTGAGGTGTGACTGCCAAAATAAGTGTTCATCTGAATAAAATAGGAAAAAAAAATAGTGATTTTTGGAGATAAAATACCCATTTATGTAGTTTCAATATATATGAGTTAGTCTCTCTTCCACTGCCAATCAGCAAAGCATGCAAATAATATCATTGCATGAAATTAGCCCTAACCAAGAAGAACAGTGCACAGTCTGTTATATAAATAGACTGATTCCTTCCTTCCTATTTTTTTCAGCTCCCTTTAATACTTCACAGAATTTTATTTTAAACACACAGGGCTTATTCACTTGTTTGTGTTGGATAAGTGAATTCGGTGCTTGTGGAAGATGCCAGATGGGCTGCATGGGAGCCAGGAAGTCTCTGTCTCTCCACCAAGCAACAGCAGCGTGTGCTTCCCAAACTGAGCTGCCAAAGTGCCTTAGACCTGAGCTATAGGTAAGAAGCTAATTTTGACAATCCCTTCAATCCACATCTTTGACATTGAGAGAGCTTTAGTGCCCTGAACACTCCATTTCTTCCTGATTTGTGGATCACGTTACTGCTCAGCGTGTATGCTTAGATACTCCTCAGCTTCAGCCATCCTTTGAGATGAATGTACTCTGCACCTCCAGAAAACATACGTGACTGCTTGGGTTGCTAAAAATGAACAAGCAAAAAACCTTACAACACCACCACCACAAAAATCCCAATGAACAACAACAGATGGAAAAAACATAATTCACTTACCTTTCAACCATGGGTAGTTCACAACTTCTGCCTGTTTTTTTCTGTTAATAGTGCTTTTATTAGTAAGTAACAAGATTAGTCTCATAATTGCATCCTGTTGTAAGCAGGTGCAGCTGGAAGGCAAAAATCTGTATCAATTTAAAACTGATTTCACCTTGACTTAAAGGAAAAAAAAAAAAAACACAAAAAACCCTTTCCAACAAAAGAATATTTTTAATGACATGGCAAACTAAAATAATGGTTCTTTGTAGACCATGCAGGGTCATAGTCATACCTGATTTCACTTTAAGCTGTGTGCTATTTTAACTTGTTTTTCAATTGCCATCAATTGAGAGAGCTTAATGAATGTAGGTGTGACAGAGCTACACTGCATCTTCTTGAAAAATATATTCATAAGTGTTTACAGTGATTGTTTTGTTGTTGCATATTTTGTACAGCCTATTTCACAAAGCTTGGCAGAGTGGATGCACTGTTTTGTGCTGAGATTTATTATATCCATCTTGGGAATGAAATACCAACAGGTTTCTCAGGTTTTGCTTTGTGGTGATCTCTTTTTTTTTTTTTTTTTTTTTCAAAAAATTCATTTGAAGGAAAAAGATTAATTTGGATATTTAGGCGGGAAACAAATTGGATAGCATGGGGAGACTGGAGAGGGGATTTATTTCAGATGGAACTGAATTTGTAATTACATGTTTCACAATGTAAGTCTTCCTGAACAGTCACAATTAGACATTAATCATTGCAGGTATTACAGCCCCGACCAGGGTTAACTGCTAAGCATATTGGTATATACTGTGCTTGTAGTTAGGCTGGTGTGTAGCTTTCCCAGCTATATTTCTGCGATTAGCGTAGTACCTAAACTGGGGCAATGTCCGGTAGAGATGGAGCTGCTGGCAAGATTTTGTTTGCAAGTCCTTTTCCCAAACAGGTCCATTCACCTTTATGCTTTAAGTACGACACAAGAAAATGATGCTAGCCTCAAGCGGGAGTGCTTAACAAAAAGCAGTAAAATCTTGCTTACTTTACTGATGGCTGAGGAAAGGGGAGGTGAGGAATTAGAGCATGAGCTTGTTCTGTGAAAGTAGTCAAGAGCCAAGAGCAAAGATTTTGCAGTTTTTTTATTATTGGACATTAGTGGAAAGGTGTGTTTAAAGTGGAACAATTAGTGCTGAAGAGACCATCTTCTACTTTAATACTCTTCAATGGAAAAAAATAGAATCCCACAAGTTTTATCTCTTTCCTTTAAACGTTTTTCTCCTAAAGCAAAGTAAATTTCTTATCAGTCTTGAACAGGCAGCCTTGGTTTCACAGACAAGACCTTTTGAGTACTGTCAAAAAATATAGGACATGCAGATACACAGTGGACAACAGAATAGCATATCAAGTTTAACAAGAACCAGCCTTCCTCCATGGATGGGTTATTAAAGATCAAATTCCATTGTGAACCTGGATCCAGTGAATAAGTGTGAAACGGGAAAATCTGTAGTATCAAGTTTCTCTCCTGTATCATGTCTCTTACATACCCTCAGTCATTTTCATCATTTCAGCACATGCTTTCCTTCAGGTTCAATTACCATATGTGGAATTTGTTGATAGCATTTTATTTCTTTATTTGTGCCACTGCAAGGTAATAAGTCTCAGGCCTCTGTAGCTTTAGGAATTGATAATCTTTATCTAGTATGCTGTCTTCTGCGAGCCTTTGCTTGTTCATCAAGTCCAGAAATCATACTGGATTCAGAAAGGGTTAATCACCTGCAGCCCACCATGACTCTTTCAAGTTTAAATTTTTCTCTTGAATGTACAAGCCCATGTGAAATTACAGAATCAAAGCAGTATATTGTCTGCCCTCTGAATACAGAGCTTTAAATAAGCTTTTACACCAAGGTGGCTCAGCCAGCAGAATTCAAGTGACAGTGACATCTTACTCGGGTGGTTAGATCAATGTCTCCTCCTAATGAAGTTACTTCATTGCAGTTGCAGATGCTGTGGAGGTGAACCCTGAAAATCAATGTTTGTCTTAAGACAAGATGCAGACAGTGTTAAACATTCTTCCCTCCCACTTTGTTTGGTGCTTCAGTTCCGTGAGTAGTTATTTCAGTCATGTAGGGTCCTGGATTAGCTACTGGTTACACAGAGCAGAAGAAGGGAGGGAAAGAATCAGCCCTGAGATGCTGTTCCACTCCTGTCCCCAGTGCAGAAAACTGTTACAGGAGGTGGGGAGAATGAGGGCGAATAGGCAGGAAAGGAAGGATGAGCATGTAGCAACCTGTGTCCTGAGGAGACGTTTTCTGAACTTTTCTTACAGTCAAACTTCATCCTCAAGTGCCTGTTTGAACTTGAAATGTTTTGTTTGGAGGCAGTGATCTCAAATACAGCTTCACGTCCAAGGGAGAGCTCTGCTTTTTAGATAAGACCCTTGGGAGGTGTGTGGTGTGTATGTCAACATCTCTTCCTGAGGATCGGGTGGGTTTTTGGCTTAACAGGCATTGGGAAAGGGAGGGGAAAGCATTTCAACTTGGCTTGTAATGAGACTTTAAAACCTCGGAATTCTGAATAATTGCAAGCCTGTCTCTGCTGCCTCATCTTGCCAACCTAAGGCTTGTATCAACGCTGTAGTCTCTAGGTACTGAGAGCTGTTCACAAACATGATGCACTGGAAAGGAAGACTTAAGGAATGTTTCTGACATAGGTGATACGGCACGTCACTCTTGTAACATTCCACGTGTGCTTGAACTGAACAAACCCAACATGATGCTCGTACTCAAGTAAAGCTGTACTGTCCTGGGTGCCAGGGTGTAGCCTGATCTCTGTGAGGCAGGCTTTGGGCGCTTTGGGCTCTTTGTTTTTGAGCCATGCATCTTACCAAAGAACTGACGAACACTTGATGCAAGGCTAGTGCAACCATGTGCAAAAAGATGCTGCTAAAAAAAAGGAGCAGGGCTCAGGGCTTTGCAGAGGTGAGAGCACACAACCTGTCATGAACACGAAGCTGTGGACGTCAGTGTAACGTGGGCTTTGAGTTCTGATCCCAAACCGGGAACAGAATTTTTGCTGGCATAGACTATGTCTGGAGGAGAGATTTAAAAAAAAAAAAAGCTTATTCTGCAAGGCAGCCCAAGTGTATGTACAGACAGCAGGCAATCCACCTCTGGGTCAGTGCCCACAGGCTACAGCAGCTTGCATAGTAGGGTGTAGTACCAGGGCTATGCTTGGGCCTGCCTGGGGGGGGGGGGGGCTCTGTGTAGGTGCCTTCACAGTAATTATTTGGCACAGCAACATGCACAGAGCAGAGATGGTCCCTGAGATGCATGTTTGATCTTGCCCTCTGTGTATCGCTTCCTTGCTGCCAACTCTGAGCCAAATGCAGTGGGAATAAAGCTCGGGGAGCTTTCTGGCAGGTGGAGGTGTAATTCTTCTATGATCTTGTTTACACCAACATTAATTCTGTCAGTGCAAATTCAGTGGATGTGCAGGGTGGTTTTTCCATGCCATTAGTGTGTTAGGTGCTACAGACCAAGGACGTGGGGAGCAGCGGGGTCTTCTCTTTGGCATGCTGTGTGCTGGGGAGAGGCTGTGGTGTGAGTGGCAGCACAGCTATGGGGTCACACTGCTCCGTGGCACCTCTGGGGCTGTAGTGTGGGTCAGTGGTGAGTCTGCAGAGAAACCCTTGTTGCTCTATTAGGAGAGAAGTGGATGGCTGTAATGATCTTTGTTCACAGAGCGCTGTGAAGATTAACTGCTTTAATGTGTATGAAGTGCTTTGAAGATGAAAATGACTGTGTAAATCTAAGGTTGTTGATGACAATAATAGTTTAGATGTTTTTTTAGTCACCTGCTGTCTCTTTCAGAATTGAACAAAAACCTGAGCAAAGTTAGAGACTTCTTTGCTGGGGATAATGGGCTAATTTTGTTTTGTTGTTCTGTCAGGCTTTACCCTTCAACATAGCTGAGCTATAACCTTTAACCAAAAGTACCACAACATGTAGAGCAATAGCACTTATTCGCTCAGTTCCCAGGAGATGCCTCCAATAGCTTCTGAGGATAATGTTTCTGCAAAATTGGGTCCTCGGTACTGGGCAGCTCTTGGATTTTTGCAATACTGGTCCTTTTGGGCAGCTCTTGGATTTTTGCAATACTGGTCCTTTTGAATGCAATGAATCTGCAAATGAAAGGTGGGAATGTAATAGCAGAAACCTCTAGATTATTTTTAATATGCCATTAGCTAATTTAGCTGGGGAAGTGCCAGTTTTAAAAAAAAAAAAAAAAGAAAAAAGTCCTGTTACCACTTAATTACTTTTGTCAGACCAGTAAGTACATCCTTTCTATATTCATATTCTGAAGTCCTGCCATCTCTCCAAAATCTTAAACCTGTAAATCAAATTTAGGGCAGATGAAGCAGGATGTCAAAAATCATTGTTCATTGTAAAAAGAATTAAGAGGAAAGAAGCACGGGGAGAAGAAAACGTGAACTGTTCTTAATCAGAGATGACAAGGCCAGACCATGAGCTGCCCACCAGTGAGTGTGGGAACTGAGTCATGGGTGTCCCTGCCTGTCTGGAAGAGCTGCTGGCAGCAGAGCAGAGCTTTGGGTTGGAAAGAGAAGCACCTGGAGAAAGCAAATATGTGAGGAAACTGTGCGTCTCCTACTGATTTCCTAAGGGAGAAAAGGACAGGATGATCGCAAGAAGTCTTTTGCATCATTTGAGAGTTTACTTGACTCAAAAGATGGAACAAAGTTTAGTGCCGCTCTCTGAATAGGCTGTTAAACTTCCTGGGGGCCCTACTAGCTTCCACAAATGCCGTGGACTGCAAGAAAAGATTCAGCATTATTGGCTTTTTGTGTGTGTGTGTGTGTGTGTGTGTGCTGTGTTGGTTTTCTTTTTTAACCTGGGATCCACAGCCTTCGATAAAATCCCTTGGGCAAAGTATAATACCTCTATCCACATCATTCCTCTTAATATTATAGAGTTAGGACAAACAGGGAGCTTGAGTGCTTGATACTGTACTAATGAAGCAAGAATTCACTCTGGAAAAAGACTGGAGAAGATCCAGTACAAGTAAAAGTGATGCTTTTAGCTATTTTAGCTAGATAAAAATCCCATCGTTGTGGAAGGTAGACCCCCCAAATTCTGTTCTACTACACCAAGTTTCTCCATGTTATAATGTATTACAGCATCAGGACAAATGTAGTAGCTCTTATTTCCTAATACATAAGCATGCAGCTGTTGCTATAAGTTAAATTAAGTGATGTGTGCTGAAGTCAGGATTTCAGTCTCTTTACTAAAAATATCTTAAGTTTGGGGGATAGCTTAAAGATTTTTTTTGAAGTCATCCAGGTATTGTTAAGCTATTGTGTGTGTGTGTGTAGGAGTGTGTTTTGTTTGGCCTATGCTCAGCTAAATTCCAGGCTTTCTAGTAGGGCATGCTTGTTTGACAGTGACTAATGGTGTATCTAAATTTATTTCAATCTGTTGCACACAATAATGAAGTATTTTTCAGGATGATCTGTCATCTGCCCTATTTTCTGTTCCTGGGATTCAGTTTTGCCTTCTATTTTCCTTTTGCTTGTGTCCCAAGGACACAGTCCGTAAGTTGCTTGATGCCTCCACTGATCGCAGATGGATCATCCACTTGGGCCCTGGGTCTTAGCACCCCTCAGACTTAGGGATATGAGACCTTTTGAACTCGATTTCACAGACCCGAGCAAAATCAAACATTGCTCAGCTTGCTTGAGTTTGGGCTTTCAAAAAGTTTGCTCTGTAGCCATGGCCAATATCTGCTTTGCTCTTTGCTGCCCTTCTTTGTGACCTTGGAAATGCCAAAACTTTGTGTCACCATCATGTTACTCTTAACAGCTTTCCCTTGCTTTGTGCCTTCTCTCAGCTTTCCCTTGCCATTACCTAACTACCCAATGGAGAAAGAAGGTAAGAGTGGTAGCACTCAGAATGCTTGTTCCAGGTAACTGCTGTGCAATAGTGTTTATGGAGCTTGAATGTCAAGCATTTTAATAGTTTAAGCTTGGCTGAGCAAGATTTAATTATTAATGAAGATGTTTCACAACTGTAAGCCCACCACGCGCATGAAGAGATGGCCGTTCTTATTTTCTACAGGCTCTGTTTAGTATTCCTGTGTTCAAAGGCCAATGAAGGTACTGATTCCACTATGCTCAGTGTAAAAACATAAAAGTAAAAATTAAAATCTAGCAAAACAAATATTCCCTGCCAAAGTCTAAAAGGGATTACCATATGTCATGTTTTCAGTTGCTACACATAACCAAAATATGGATATCTGCATTACTGCAAGACCAACCTTGAATTTGTTAATATTTTTACTGCAATATCAAAATTGAATTCATTACTTCTTGGAAATGCTCACGTCTGGCTTATTAGGTGCATCTGAATTGTTTTCTGCCCGGTCAGGGGTTATTCATGTGTATTACAGAACATATGGAAGAGGGCACCTCTGCCCAGGACATGCAGAGATGGTGATCAGGTTCTGGTTTGCTTATGGCTTGTCTTGTGACTGTGAAAGGGACCATGCTAGTAATATTCCATCAACAAAGCAAGCACATCCACTGAGAAAAGCTTTGCCAGGGACAATGAAAGAAAAATATTCCATGGATTAAATCAAGTAGGTGTGCTTGCCACAAGACGTACTATGGCTTGGATAGAAGTTCCTCAGTTGTTCCTGGTGTCAGTTTCAGGACAGCATGTAAATAGATTTAGAAACAAATGCATGCTAGTGTGGCTACTAAGAAGGAACCTCTTAATTTTTTTGTACATAAATATGAAAGTACAAGAACAAGATGGTTGACACAGGAAGAACAAAATATGTCAAAATATTATTTACTTGTACAGACTATTTGATTGTAACACTTATTAGTGTTGTTTTCCAAAGTTTGTAGTCACTGTGAAGCCAGTTAAAAGCATAAAAATGGGGTAAAGAGCTATCACAAAATGGGGTTGGTGGCCAGCTGACTGCTGCAATTTTTGCTGACTTTTTTGGGGTATTGGTCTTCATGCTTGTGCTGCAAAGTGGCTGGATTTCGTTGACTGCATGAAGTGACAATGCGATTAAACAAGTTTTAAAAGGCATCCATGGTAGCATTAGGATGTGAAACTTTCTATGCAGAGAATGAATTATAACAATTCAATTGAGTAGGTGAAGACTTAACCCCTGTAGCTTGCATTACATGTGTCTTGCTTAAACCTTCTTAAACAGTTTTTCCTTCAGTATAGTATTAGATGACTTCTGTCTGGTCTGTAATTTCATCCTCTACTATCTACACATTACAGACCCAGGCAAACATCTTCACGTTCCCAAGGCTTCATCATTTTTCAGAGACCTTGTAAATATGCATATTTCATTGTTCTACTGTTTAAAACCTCTCTTCAATTCCTCTGTTACCATACCTACTGTAAAGTAACTTGATAATATTTCAGCTGTTGGTAAACAGAGGCAATTGCTTATTGTGCACATGGCTTCAGAAAACTCATGGCGAGATTAAAAAATGAAATACTTCTCATCCATTTTTATAACTTCTCATGGAATTTAGCTTTGAGACTGATAAACAGTGAAATAGATAGAAATATGATCCTATTTAGCTATTGACTACTTTCCTAGAGTTGCCCTAGTTTTATTTGTAAAAATTGTGATGTTTTTCTCCTGGTGGTAATGTTTGTTATAGAAGTAACAGGATTCAGAATTCATGCAGTAAAAGTATAATTGCTGTACCAATGATTTAGTTATTTTTTTCTAACTTTAGTACTTCTTACCTCAAACTGTTCTATATTGAAACTTGGTTAAAAAATTAGATTAAAATAAATGTTGAATCCTTACTATGTCTAAAATAATGAGATTTTATGTCAGCAGCTGGACTCGGAATAGATACTTGTATTTTCTTTATTCCAGCAATGGTTTAGTCATCAGCATGCATTGCTACTCTTACTGCTAATCATGTGTGGGAAAGAGCATTAGGGAGCTCTTCATCAGTGTTTAGGAAACATGAACTTAAGTTTTTCTTTATCAGAAAGGTGGCTTAGCAAAGAGGTATGTATATTGTTGATTGATCTCAAATGAGCTTCTGTATATACCCTCTGGATTAAAATCATTTCATCAGTTCTTCTGAAATATTGCTGTTATTACCATGGATGTAGCACCAGCTGTCTCACCTCGTGCTGAGAAGTAGCTGGAACAACTTCAGAACCTCAGACTCATGGCAGGAGTGGGGAGATGTGATGTTGTGTGGGTGTCCAGAGCAAATATTAGAGATGCTTGGGTGTGCTTGTGTCTGCTCAGGGACCTGCCTGGGGGGTGATTTGTGGTGTAGTCCTGCTGCTGCCTGTGCTGTGGGGGAGGGATGTGAAAGGGGCAGGAAGGTGAGCTCTTTATTTGTCCGGGATGCCTGAGCGTAGTAGGACCAGGGGAGAACTTGACCCTTCAGCACGTGTTTAAACTTATTGGTCATTGCACGGATAATTGCACAGGTGCTAGAGTGCTTTTTCTGGAGCTGCTCTTTGGTGCCTGTGTGAGTAAAGAATCAAAGCTGACGATATTTAGGGGACACTAATTATTTCTAAGGGGTGGGGGGAAAGCGGGAGGCATGACAGGACCTCACACTATATGCTGATGCGCCTATGAAAGTGAGTTTAAATGTGAAATATTAACTTTAAATAGAAGGATTAGGAATAATTCTAAATTCTAGAATTATCTATTCTAGTTTGTCCAGTTTTTGTTTTTATAAGCAACTACTTTCTTTATGCAGTCATTAGTTTTTGTCATTGTGGAACAAGGCGTACAGCACACAATACATCATGTGCAGTGGGTGGGAGGGAACTGATGAATGTACAGGCTGACTTTGTTTTGTTTAAAGCTGTTAAGTGTCTTGGCTTTTATGTGAAAATATTTTTCTTGGCTATTTGTGCTTTATTAGCTACAGAAGAAGTTGAAACATATAAAATGATTTATAACCTTTCACTTAACCCTTTAAACGGTATAACTAAGTCATTAGTATTAAATACTTTAACTCAATATAGGTGACTAGCACTGAGCATTTTAAGGGCTTTCTTGGATGACAGTGGTGTCTGCCCAGACTGGGGTACAGGGATATTTGGAGACCCAGGGCTACTGGAGCTGAGGAGGTGGGTGACAGAAGAGGTGGTTGCATGTTATTTTGTTGCTTTAAATTGGGGTTAATTTTCTTTGTTTATTTTAAATTTATTTCGTGGAGAGTATGGCTCTTCATATCTTTTTTCATAGCTGTGCAGATCTACTGTGCCTTAGGGCAGCAATTTTCTATGCTTCAGAGAAGTCTTGGAGAACTTAAATGAGATGATAAATAAATATATTGGTTAGTCAGCCAAGATAAAGTGTAGGTCTTCTATTACATAATGTCTAGCTCCTTATTTTTATAAAAAATAAAGCAGAAGCATTTCAAATCATTTTAGGTTCTCTAGGGGAAGATGATGAATTTTTAGGGGAAGGCGAATGCTTTGAGAGAAAATACCCTTTTCTTACAGTTACCTAAACCATAATTTACAGTGGCAGCTGTAAGTAACTTTCACGTATTTACTTTTAAGAGTTCTATAGATCAAACATTGTGATGAAAACATGACAACAATCATTAAGATTGGAGAACTTCATCCTGCATTTCTCAAATCCTGACAAGAGACACAAAGCGGTTGAACCAATAGTCCTGCCGTATGTCAGAGCAAATGCAGTAATACAAAAGTTTGAAAACCAGCAAAAGTCCAGAGGTCTAGATGCTTAAAATGCTTAGCTGCCAAACAGCAGGGAAAATAGGTTGGGTGTGCAGTGGAATGGCATTAATAATCTCCACAGGTCTGTGGGAGAAAAAAATAGAAATGTTCAAGTGGGCTATTAGGCATGATGGCTGTGCATCTGCTGCATAAGTGTGCCCCTAGGAGACCAGGATAGGCACGCAGTACTCTAACTGGCTCGAAGCTTTAAGACCTGAGGACCACTCCCCCCAGCCCCTGCAGATAATTTAATTTTCTGCATGTGTAGCAATTCTTATCTGGTTCTCTGCCTTGAACGTGTCCAGCTTTTGCTGGAGCTGATGTGCAATTTTTAATATGTACAATTTCACGTAGCATAGCATTTGCTAGATGAGGTACAAGCTTTATGAAGAGCCACCTCTCTAAATTTAAGCCTGACAGCATAATCTGATGTCCCTAATTCTAATACTGAAGGGGTTGTGTGCAAAGAAACCATGTTCGGTCTTCATGGAATTCCAGATTTTGCATCCTCTTACTGTAGTTCCCCACAAGCATCTCTGCTCCAGTCTGAAGAGCTCTAACTTCCCTAGCTGTTTCTTGTAAAGAAGCCTTTCTGCCCATTGACTGATCCTTTTCTCCCGCTGAATCTTTTACAGTTATGTTATATACCCCCTTATAATAGGGATGCGCAGAAAGACACAGACATTTCTGAGATTAACATTCTTAAATCGTGTATCTTCTCTTGGAAAGAAAACAACTTGTTTTGGTTTTACTCCTCTTGCTTGTGCTTGGAGTCTCCAGCTATATATATAACAGTGGCAGGTGCTTGTCAGCCTTATGTATGCAGCTCATGCAATACTCTTGTAAGCTAACAACTGATTCCAAGGCATGATATTCATTCGTCTTCACATGACAACATGGTCATGTTGTTGTTTCAGGGACTTTATAGCCACTTCTCAGCAAACTGTTTTATGGATGACTGTTCATTAGAATCTTCATTAACGACATAAGTGAAGGACACTTTGTAATCTTCTATTTACAAAAAAAAGAAACAGCATTTCAAACAGTGTTGGAACCTGAGGGTGTGTATGAAAATATTTGCAAAAGCAGGTGGCCTTCTTTAAATGCAGAGTATTTTTAGCGCTACTCAGTTAGGATGTGGGTAGGAGATATGTGTATAAAGTGTAGCCTACTCAGCCCTTAAAAACAATTGGCAATCAGCTCCAGTTCACTTTAACTTATTGAATTGTATTTCCATTAAAGAAAGTGGAGGGGAAAAAAATAAAAATAAAAAAAACACAATTTATGAAAGAGCTTTTTATTTCTAAAGTGTTAGAAAAAGTGTGTTGGTTCTGCCTTTCTTTTTTTTTCTTTGCTGCTGAAAAAAGCCCCAGAGAGAAAAGGGAAAAATCTGACATCAAAACATCACTCTTTTTTGATAAAGAATCGACTTTTTTTAAAAAAAAAAAAAAAAAAAAAAAAACCTAATCTTCAGTGCAGTGTTTTGATGAGCTTTTGTTTATCTTTAGCAAATAACTTAAAATAATTGCAATCAGTCTCTGAACACCTAGACTGACCAGGCACTGCGATCTCAGGAGGTGCAAGGGGCTGAAAGATGTGATTTAGGGGGAGCACTGCAGCTGTGCCTAATTTCTCACCACACTGGATGGCTCATCCAGTGCGGGAAGGAACAGCAGTATATTTTCTGGCACTCTTCATGCCATTCTCAGCAATTGTTCCTGAGATTCTTGATAGCACCCCCAGGGAGGCTGAGCAATGATTGAGCAGCGAGCTGCCCCAGGGCAGAGCAATGCACTGCTGCAGGGTTGAAGCAGGCTTTCAGTCGGGCAGCGCTTGCTCTGCCACTAATCAGGTCCTTTCACAGCCACTCCGCTTGCGCTTGCTTATTTTGAAGTGTCAGGCAGGGTACTTGCTCCCGAATGGTACAATTTGTGCTTCCAAAATGAGATGTTACTTCCTTTTTTTTCCCCACCTTCTCCCCCTTTACATCCTCCATGGCCTTTTAAACCAAATGCCAGGCTAATGCAGGATTCTGTCACAAAACCCACTCCTTTTGGGAAGCTTTGTTCAAAGTTATTTTATCAGGACCGCTGATTCTTCACAATGGAAACTTTTTCACAAAAATGTGTTACTTTTCATCCAGGCAAAAGTCTTGCAGGTCTAGACTGCTCGAATTGTTAAATATGTCCACACCAATAAGTGTGTTTTACTGGTGTTTGCTACACCAGCTCTCGCCTTTCCTATGGAAGGCTGATTTATAGCACTCCTGTTTTTCCACATCCTGGGGCAGTGCTGTGACAGCTAGGTTCTTACCAGTTCTGTGGTTGATCTGTGTTGTGGGCTCACTTCTTGAAAGGCAAAAAACAAGCAAAAACCCCAACAACAACCTGGAAAATCAGAAACTTCTGCAAAAAGTCTTGTTTGTGTTTTGACTTGGAAATGTGCATGTGAATACAAATTACACAAGTGATAAAAGGAAAAAAAATCAAAAGTCATGGATAATGGTGCTTGTTGGGAATCACAGTTGGAATTGCTCTGATATCTAGAGCTGTAAGCAAGCAATGGCTTGTAACGAAACGTGTTCGTGCTATACACCTATTTCCAGAAGTTTCATAAAGTCGATATTTAACTGTTACTTGAGTGCTTCTCTTAAAACAGATCCAGGAGGAGAGTTTTCTTTGAATAGAGTAACAGATACATGGTGGTTCTTCAACAGTAAAAGCTGCCATTCTCTGCTATATCTAGTCAGAGCAAGAAAGGGGGAGTTCATTTTGCAGGCTAGTGGCCAGGTAGCTCTGACCTCAAGGTTCTAGCTAGTTAAATGCGTTTCTAATATGTTTAAGTTTCTTTGCTAAATAGCTTAGTAGATTGTGGGGGTAAGTATGCAGTTGCTGGGCCTCTAAAGCGCATGTCTTACACAACACAGTCCTTTTGCTCTTGTGGTCTGAGGAACAGTCCTGTTTCCACATGTTTAATGACTGACCGTTCAACAGGTACAAGAAAAATATGGAGTCCCTTTCTTAAGATATCTTGCCTTCAGCTTTATGCTATCTGAGGCTGACTGCTGCTCGCATCTTCTGTCCTGAAAGACAGAAATTTTGTAGCCAGACTTTAAACTGCAATGGTAAGCAAACACAGAGGATGAAGTCAGAGAGCTGGAATCACCTTGAATAATGGTGCTCCACAGAAATCACAGTTGGTGTTGCTCTTATGATAATAGAGTTGCACGCAGGAGTTGGGCTATAATGAAGTTTTGTGCTGTAGACCAGGGAATCTGATGTAATCAGATTGATGGAACAAAATCAGATATTCAAGGGAGAGGCAATTAATCCTTCATTTAAGGACACTCAAATCAGCAAGGCGTCTCGTGTTAAGGATATAAATGAGTCTTTAATGTGGGCTTCACGATAGGTAACTCCTGCAGAGACATCTATCAACTGTATATAATGGTAATTTCTAACTCCCTGAGGAGTTAGAGACAACAGCTGACAATTTCTTAAGCTTTTGCTGCTAGTATTCACAGCAGGGTTAACTTTCTACTCAAGGAGTAGGCACAGCCCTTTAGAAGATTGGCATTATGCTGTTTCTTCTCTTCTGAAGAAGGTAAAAGGTTGGCTCTAAGAAGAGATGTCTGCAACACCTGGTTCTTGTGTACCTTGCTTGGAGGTCCAACCCAAACTTCTGCACTCTGGTCTGGGAACCAAGCTGAGGGGTGAGGCTGAGAACGTGTGAAAGCAAATCAGGTATCTTTACCTGAAATCACACCTAGGCACCCTGCATTGAGGGCGAGCAGAGATGTCTGCACCATTAAGGTGGGGTAGTTGTTGCAAGTGTGTGGGCCAATAGCAGGTCCTTGCCAGACTTCTGATCCAGAGTAAAATGGAACGTGCCCACCATAAGTTACCGGGCAGATAAGAGTGCAGACGTGCAGCTCAAGCTGCATGACTTTGATTAGGAAGGTCTTTCAGTCTGTCTTCCTACGTCTCCAAAACTAGCAACTAATGTGTATACATGGACAATTTAGACAGTCTTTCTTAAGAAGTTGCTTCCAGAAAAATTTTATAATTTAATGCCACGTGTTGAGCTTTTCCATTCTGCTTGCCATTGCCACAGAATTGCACTGAAGAGAGGCTGTTCAGTAGAACATATTGACTTGGTCTTTAGTAATCTGCAGGCAAGCAGGACACTGACCTAGGCTCCAGATCTGGCTTTGAGGCAGGGGATGTAATAGGAACCTCTCACATCCATCTTCATCTCTCCTCTGGGAAATTCCTAAAGGATCTCTGGAGATTGATTGCTAAAAACTTAATTTGGATAGAAAGTGTAAGTTACTCTGTGGTACTGATTAGCATGAAAAGGGTTTTATTAGTCTTTTTTTATGCACTGTACATCTGGTGGTAAATTAAACCTTGAAGGTCATTAGTCGTGGTGCTAAAGCTCTAATTGAACTTATCCATTTCCCCAAAAATGAAGTTGACAGCTGTCTCCCTTGTTCTCTGCCTGACCTTTTGGCTCTTTCCAAGAGGCCAGATACCTGATGTGTGTGCATGTGGCCACAGCATTGTAGGCAGTTGCACATCTGAGTGATCCCAGTGTAAACCTGAATGAATGTTTTCAGAAATGAGGCTCCTGTGAGATCCTGGGACAGGCTGGTGCAGATTGCTGAAAGTAAGGTCAGGATGAATTGTGCCGAATCTGTCTCATTTTCAAATGAATTAAGGAGAAAAGGCAATTTATTGCATCCTACCTGAATGATCTTCAGCAGATATTGAATACAGAGTGAACTATTGGATATGTGAATTTTGTAATTAAATTACTTTTTACATGTTAATGTAGCTAAAGATCATTACTGTTTTTTCTTCCTATGAATAAGGATAAAGTGTTAAAATATTTCTAGATGTAGCTGAAAAAATCCCCCAAACTTTCAGTGTATTTACCTTGCTTAGATATTGAGAAGGAAAGTAATATCCTTGTTCTTGTAAAAGATGTCTTTTCTAGTGCTTTCTTTACTATTAGAGCTGCAAAGGACAAGTCTTTGATATTAGAATATCTGAAATAAAGAATAAACATTGTGATCATATATACTTGATCAAATTACCTCAATTTCAGTGCCTAAGCAGGAGACTGACCATTAAGGACGCAATTTTTCTCAGGTATTTAATGTGAGAAAATGTGGTTTTCATTCAGTTATGGCTTCAATCTCTCTTTAGAAACAGATTTAATACCTGTTAAACCAAAACCAATAGTAGCGAGTGGATACTGCATAGAAAACAGTATTTTTTCTCCGTGATTGTTTAAGAAAAAAAATCATAGAATCAATATTTTCTGAAATTTTTTTACTGTTTTTGGGACAAGAGTTTTTTGTCCTACATTATTTGCCAAATCTTGAAAGAAAAACTACTTCTTGAATGTTTCAAATATTGAGGTTCTCTTTGTCATCACTTACATGTGATTAAACTATATAAATACAGACTTCATGGAAATCCAGATAGAAGAGAAGTTTGTGAGGAAGTACTTATGAGGTTGCATGGGTGCACAGCACCTATGGTGAACTCTGACAAATGCCATAGATAAAGAAAAGTGAGATCTTTTGAAAAAAGCTTTTACAATCTTTCATGAATAATAATGGAAATGCAGTGGATCATCATGAAAAAAATTGTAATCTTCATAAATTATTTAACTCTGAAAAAGCATTAGTAATTTTAGTTGTAAACTTATTTCTAAGATTAAAGATAAAATCTGTCAATCTTGTGAATATCCTGTGCAAGTAGGAGTGGTCTTTGCTTAACCAAAAGAAGAGAATGGCTGATGAATGGAAGCAGAACTGCATGTGGTGTAATTATGGATGTTTTGAGACAGCCCTTTAAGAAGAAAATGCCTGATAAAGATGGTCTCTTGTAATAGGTTTCACTACTGAATGACTTTTTTCATCTGGAATGTTCTGTTTTTTCCATCTTAGTTTTGAGATTGGAATCTGTCATGTAGTTACAGACTTAACCAACCATTAAAAAGCCTGTTTAAGGAAAGAAAAAAGTCAATACCAGCTCTCAGCTATACATTTATAAAAACTAAAATCTATTACCCTTGCTTATTTCACTTTGTCGTCAGAACAAGGCACAGAATTCAGGAATTCTGCTGTCTGAGTGCAATGTGGACCATGAGATCAATGTCATGTATCTAAATACCCTGCAAAAGTCAGCTAGTGTATTCGTGTGTGTGTGTATGGGGAACAACCTTATTTTTTTTGTCAGGTAAATATGATTTCATTCTAGGAAAAAAAAAGCTGGAAAAAAATAGTGTATATCAATCTTTTTCTTCTAGATTCAGACCCACTCTGTTTTTTATTGGTAGCTTTCTATATTCATGATTGATAGATATAATTAATGTTTTGAAGAAAGGTATTTACTTTAGTGATGGACTAGGGTATGCTCTGTGACAAGAGCATTCACATTATAAAAAAAAAATCAACAGAAGTGCTGCTCTATTTCTTGTTCGGCTCATTATAAGTATGGAGAGTAAATTATTCTGGCTTTCTTTTTCGTGTGATTTAACACACTCAGGAACTTTATATCTCTCTTGCTCTTTTCATCTCTAAGCTCATCTCTAAGCAGTCCCAGATCCTGAAAAATTTGTTTTCACTGCAAAGGAATATGCAATAACTATATTGTATAATGATACCCACAGAATGTTCTTCTGAAAGTATGTCTTAACGTGGGTATGACAGATTATATGAATAAGGAAGTATTTAATGGAACATGAGAAACTAAAAATTATATGCTAGGGCATAAACTAATGTACGTAATGACATGAAATAACAGTGGAAACAACAACAACAAAGATTGGAACTGGAATGTGTCTCTTTACTTTCAGAACCTTTTGCCATCCAGACATAAGAGGTATTTTTGATGTCCAGGAAGGTCAAGGATAATTCCAAGGATGTCACAGTTTCCAAAGTGTGACCTGTGGATTGATAGGATGTCAGAGAGACACCTTCATATCTTAAGGGTTATCTTCATGAAGAAGATAAAGATAAAATTCAGTGAGTAAATTTTAAGGATGGAACAGATTAAACTAAACAATGGAACTAAAACAGTGGAACGAAAGAATCCTGTCACATAAGAAAGTGGAGATTAAAAAGCAATATCTCTGCTGGGGGGGAAAACAAGCAGTGACTGTTGGACTAATAACAGGAACTGGCATGGGATTTGGAGAAAATAGCCTAGACTGTAGGAGGAAAACCTTGGAGGAAGAATGACTAAGGAACCTTCCTGTGAGACTGCCTGTGGTTTCTCCTTAATGAATAGGACCTCCAATTCAGTAACCATGCAATGCTCTGCTTTTTCTACTGGGAAGGTATTATCTGCTTTTTGTGACAGCTTTTGGACTCTTACAGATGTATAGAGAGGTAGGCGTTTGTACACTGTTGGTTGAGGTGAAAATATAATTACCTCCCATTCTTAGTTACCAGTATGCTCTAATATAATTCACTAGTTTTGACTTAGCCCATTTTACTTCTCTGTTGGGTTGAGGTGAATGGTATATGAAGACACTGGGCAGTGTGGCATTAAGTGATAATAAATGTTGCACCCAGCACAGCACCCTAGGAAAAAAATGAAAAAAGTTTCATGGGGATTTTGGACATCTTTCTGTCAACTTTTCCTTTTCAGCAAATTAAAAGTTGATTGCAAGAAAATAAGAGACTACAGTTGCTTCTGAATGTTAAGAGAAGGTTTCAATTTCCTAGGGAAGAGAGAGACCAAGCATCAAAGTACAGCAGCATGACATTTCTTTTTATTTTTAATTCCTCATGTCACATTTTCATTGGACACATCAGAGAAAGCAGCAGGCAAGCTGTTTGTGCTTTAAAGTTTGAGAAATAGAAACTGAGGATTTAGATAATTCAACTTCAAGTAAATGTAAGATCAGCATAAAAGATGCTGTTTTGTGGGAGCCAGTAATGTCAGATAATCGAGGGTAGAAGCCCCACGTTTCTGTTTAACTGCTTTTCTTCACTAGATCTCTTGAGGCTGCCAGCAGCAATCACTTTGTAAACCAGAAAAACACAATGGTAATTGAAAATTCACTTAAAAATGCATCTTTCAGAACAAAGCCAGGTATTCACATCCCAGAAAAAGTAGTTACCCAAACCTAATGGATTATGTTAAAAAGAATGAGCTGGCAGCTGGGATTAATCAAAGTGAAAAGTGCTGAAGGAGCTTCACTGAATGTTTGAGAAATAAAGAGTGTCATATTAGGAAAAAAAGAAAAGAAAAACCAAACCTACAACCACAAAAACAAAACAAAAAATAACCAAACAACTGAAAACTAAAGCAAAAATTTAAAAGCTTTAAAATCTAAGGAAAATGAGAGTCCTGTGGTGAGACTGACACAGGAGCTGAGCCCTGAAAGCAGCAATCACAAGCTTTGCGCTTTGTAGTGGGTGCTCAGTGGAGAGTTCCTGGTACAGACCTTGGTGGGCAGTAGGGGATGTGCAGCATGGGCCATGTGGACTCCAGCTGCTGATGAGGATGTGGTCTCATCTCTTCTCAGTCCCATAAATGTGGAATTGCTTGTTGGATGCAGAAGAGGTAAAGGAAGAAACCTTTTGTTAACCCATGAAGTAAAAACACTGCCACCACCAAAAACCAAACCCCTCTCCACCTTCAAAAACCATAACCCTATGCCTAACCTGTCTCTGTCACTGCCGTTCAGAAATTAGTGTAAATGTTTAAACCTCTGAGTATTTTTATGAGATTATAAATAAAAAACATGAATTTGTGGTGGTTCATGACAATAGTGAAGTGTTTCCATCAATGCTGCTTTGCTTGGAGTTTAACTTTGAAGCTGAGTCTTTTCAGGTGAAGTCTCAAAACTTTACGTGTTTTTTCCTCAGGTTTAGTCTTTGAAAAATAGAAGTCACATCTGATCTGCTCAGACTCTGCACTTCTACTGCTTTTGGCCTTACGGTGTTCCCGCTGCACCTCTGGTAGTGAAATCACGTGCGGGATGGAAGAAAGAACAAAATCTGTTCAGAGGAAAGGTTGCCACAGTGGTACTGCTAATGCACGCTTATGCAGCATAAATATATGGCATACAGGTTTTCTCTTTTAAAACATTTATCTTTCCAGTCTTTTAGGGATCCAAGGGAAGCTTGCAAATATAAACCAGGGGAGAGGCAGATTTGATGGTTTCGTACAGTTATAAGCCATTAGTGTTTTAAATTATTAGGAATGTGAGAAAATTCTCTTGATCTTTAAGAGGAAAAAAAAATGGTTTATTTAAAGAGTTAATTTTTGAAGTTTGATTCCTACTTTAATTTTCTAGGACTTGCCCAGGGCTTCAGCCATGTATTGTGTTAATGGGAGATGAACGCCTGCTGCTGTCCACGGTGCTTTAGAGCAGTAGCTCTAATATTGTGGACTGCATAGCCCTAAGTGTGTGGGAGAAGTTCTATTTTCCAACCTGGAAGTTTGGTGTGACATTCTAATAGTTTTTTTCATGTTTTGGGGGGCTCTCTTGTGTGTCTGCTTGAGGGGCAAAGCGCTGGAGCATCAACATTGCAGGGCTAGAGAAGTTGATGCTGCAGCTCTATTGTGCAGAATTGTTCTGCTTTCCTTCCTTCAGAAGTCTTGTTTGTTCCGGACATAATCTGTTACAAAGACCTCATGGTTCTTGGGAACTCCTCCTAATGGATGTGTATTCCCCTGTATCATAGGATAACTCGTCCATTTAACTATGAGGTTGGCAAAGTTCCACACAGTGAATTCCCTTGACTCACTCCCAAAGTCTGAATGTTAAGTAGCTCACCCATTTTCAGAGTTGTTTGTTTTTTTTTTTTTTAAATTAATTTACAAAGCAATTACAAATTCATGCTCTGGGAATAAGCTTGCTTTCAGGAAATGACTAAAAAGCAAACAGGTTTCATAAATAGCTAAAAGGCGTAAGTATGTTAAATTTCTAATTTATACAACTAACCTTACAAACACACATTTTGTTAAGTCATAAATGAAAGCAGGTATGTTAAACTGATTTGTCTCTGGAAAGAGTACATGAAGCAAATTGACTGTTTCTGCAAACCAAAGGTTGCTTTGTATAGATTAGTTGCCTCAAGTCTTTGGTCATGCCACATTTACTACTATAAATCTATCAACTGCAGCCTAATTATACCTGGTGTATATGTGACATTGTGCCATGTTTTGTAGATCCTGAGCTTTATTATGAACAGTTCAGAAGTAGATCAATCCTGAGCAACTTTGAACATTTTTTTTTTTATGGATCTACTGCTAGTTGAGGTGTTACTCTGACTACTGAGCATGACGGGGTCACATCACTTGTGGATCAGCTATGCTGTTTACTTTCCTCTCTGAGTCCTATATGGAATCAGTATGTATGTGAGCTCTTGCAGCAGAAGGCTGTAGGATTTGTTTCTTTAAGTCTTAACTGCAGCTGCTGCTCACAAGTCCCAGCGTGACTGACATGATACAAAGCGACCATTTTTATTTGTAGTATTTGCATATAATTTTAATAATGATTGTGTGCTACAGTACTGCCACATGTGCCAGACTTGATCTGTGGTATAGTCATTTAAGTGGTTTCATGGCCTTTAATGGGATCGCTTGTGTGAGTAAAGAAAGGGATGATAATTGAGGCCTGTACTACAAATTCTCTAAGGGGATGCTTATTTTTTAAATTCTGATTTCGCTGGAATTAAAGACAAAATACGAGACCATTTGTTTGGGCTTAACATTTATAACAGCTTATTGCTGAAAATGTGTCATCATTAGTTAAGGAATAATCAGAACAAAATACTGCCACTTTGTAGATATGGCACAATTGGCTTTAGCAAGCTGGTGTGAGGAAGGGTTTTTGTTGTGCTTCAGTAAGTTAAATTCATTTTTTCATTTAGGAAAATTAGCTGACAATTGGTCTTATGCATCTGGAATGCATTAAACATAACTTGTTGCAGGAGAGATTAGGCTGTATGGCAAGCAGGTTTTGGCTATTGAGCTCTACAGTCAGCTGCTGCCACTGCTGTGGGTCATTAGGGAGCAGATCTGATTGGCATCATTACATTCAGCTTTGAGAACCCAGTTTTAGTGTATGGGTAGTATGTTAATATGGATTGGTATAGACTTTTTCCTGTGCTTGTTTTGCTTGTGACCCCAGCTTGTAAAGAGGTATTTGGTGCCAATCTGGAAGCTACATGGCTTCAAATGTGCACTTGTGTACTGCTGTCAGTACAGACCTAACTTCAGTCAGTCCCTGTACCCCTTCCATCAGTATAAAGCTTCTTGCAGGTGAATTTTAGTATGTTATGAATATTAATCTTATTTGGGATGCTTCATGTGGGGTTGCAAAGGTCCACTACTGACTGGATCGCTAGTATTTCTCAGTCACTAAGGATGTGGGAAATCTGTCCTTGGCTACAACCCTCAGCCGAGCTGTTTGCTCCCTTGAGAAATGTCAGCTTTTAATGCATATCATTGAAGAAGTAAAATTTTCTGTCTTTTTCTATAAACCCTGTGGCAAATGTTAAATGCATCTTTCCAGGAGATGAATGCCTTTAAGAACTGAAAGTGAAGCTTTTCTCATAACTCTTCATGAAGATTCAGTGAGATTGGCTTTGTTACCTTGCCAGTGATCCATGTTCTAGCAATGTGTTCCAAAGATGGTGTGGAAGGCACAGTAGCTTTACATGTTGTCTGAAGAGAAATTACAGATAGGTGCAAATACATATTTGTGAATGGAAAGTGCATTGTGCTGTTTAAGTAATTCTGAGCCTTTTACATATTTATTTTCTGACCAAGCAGAGGACAGGAGGAGCGCTGTTCACCTCAGGCTCAGGCAGTACAGGCACCTGGGACTTTCTCTGGTTTCTTGTTCCAACGTTCATTGAAGCTAGAACATGGAAAAACATTGCTGACTTGAGCTAGGGTGGTTAGTTAGTGTAAGTTGTGTGTTTTTTCTTTGTCATTTGTATTACTGAGAAATTTGATGGAGATCTAGAACATCCATTGTTTTTCTTTCCTTTTTCCTTTTCCTGTAATGGCCATTGTGAAAGAAGTATGATGCCTTTTTTTTTTAAGTTAAAAATGGGGAAGTAATGTTGATATTATTGCCTGTTTCAATGTAGAACTTGATCTCTTGTTCCTCACAGGAGATGACAGAAAAAAAATACATTTGTGAAAAACTCCACTACTGATACTACAGTCTACATGGATGTGATGACTGTGACCATACATCCTTAGTTGCTAAATCAACTCAAAGAATTAAAAAAAAAAATAATAATAATCAAAAAAGCACATTCCAGTTGTTTACAGAAAATTATTTAATATGCCATTGGATCAAACTCTTTCCTGGTTACAACACTGCCTTGGTACTTAGAGTTTAATAATAATATAGAAAGTAATGATTTTTGCTTTAGATATTCCTTGACAGTTAATTATTGCACAAATACAGTTTGGTTTTCTTAAACAGGTAATCACCTCAATAAATGGGTCTGATGAAGCAGCAGACTGCTTTTTTTTTTACTTGTTCGTTTTTCAATGGATTTAGGACTTCTGTTATAAAGGCCCATCTTTGATCACCAAATATTTAAATGTTTGACTTCCTAAATGTCAGCAACTTACACCTAAGATTTTAATAATATTCAGAGTTCAGCAGAGTTGGATTAATTTTCATCATATTCATGCATAAATCCTATTGTAGTCACAGGAGCTGAGTCTGCATGTATTTCTTGCAGAAGGTAAAATATTCACATAAATGAAGCTAAGAAAATGAATCTGAATGCTGAGCAATTTCTAATTGTTTCATATAACACCATTAGGTTATTTTCCAAAAATAAAAATGAATGGGATTTGAAAGCACTTGGTTAAACATAACCAAATGTTTCAAATTTGAGAAATCTCTGATGTTCAGAAGTGCTACATCTGGCATATAAGAATGAACATAAGAACATGTGAATGGGTCGTTACTTATGAGACAAAGTTTAATTCATTAAACTTGATTTTTCACATGAAGGAGACCAGTCAAAATGCAATGTGTTCCGTGCTTTCAGTCAATTTAAAGCTATAATTTGCTATAATTCTTTCTGTTGAAAACAAAGACAAGGAGGACCTTATCCTGTGACCTTATAGTGCTTTTTCCCCTCTTTGTGTGTCTGTGTCCCATTAGATAGGGTATTTTTTGCCAGATTTATTTATTTATTTATTGTTTTTTCAAGTGTCATGGGGCAGTTGCAGCTCTTCCCTCTCAGAATGCACTTGTCAGGAAGGGTGGCTGCAGAGCAAGTGAGATTACTTGGTCTGCGCTCTTAATAGCTATGGGGAAAGCCAAGAGATTTTAGTTGTCCTGTAGCCATTCAACTCCCAGTGAAATACTGTGCGTGAGTGTTTTTGCATTTCAGTATTATGGTGATGCAATCCACAGTAATGCTTAACGCTGTGATAGACAGATGTAGATGATTATTTAAAATGTTTCTATAATTGCATTACCCAATTCCATTATCTTATAAGCATCTACCACTCAGCATAACTAATAGGAATTTTATGGGAAATCAATTAGGATGTGAAAGCATGTTCTCTACCTCTGATCATTTGGAAAGATAAGTATTCAGGGAAGGAAATGAAGGTTCTGATATTTCAAACAAACTAGAAATATTTCAGGAAGTGGATGTGAACTTTGTTTTTATTGAAAAGCTGCTTAAACAAGAAAACACAAAGAAGTTAATGAAACTACAGATTAAATATCATGGAATGTTTTGGATAGCATGCTTCAGAGTACTGGTGATCTCATGGCGTTCATAGAAAGGTGTTCATAGAAAGCTTTTCATAATTTGGATTAGTGCAATGAATGCTCTGTGATTACACTGAGCTGGTGTGTAGTGTAGAAATTTAGGCTTCTAAATAAGGTTAGAAAATAAGGTTTACTTTTGTCAAATGACATGAATGCAATTTTTCTTCTACTGCTAAGCAGATTTTTTTTGAGTTTCTGGACAGAAATGTAGGAGGATTTATAGGTATGAATAGGAAGGAGGGTCCCATAACAGTAGGGGCTTTGTATGTAGATTGGTCATGGAAGTGAAAAGTTGACTATCTAAAGCTCATGTTCTGTCAAGAAAACAGTTTAGTCAGGTAATGGGTTCACTCTTGTGTTCAGTCCAAGTGAATTCTGAGGTATAAAATTTAAGAGCAAACTGATGGGATTGTGATTTTGAGAATCTCAGCAGCCAGTCTGAGCTTAGACTGAAATGGAATAGAGATTATTTTCAAATTCCTTAATTTCATTTCCACTGAGACAAGATTTTTTCCAGCCCCAGGAAACAATGTACAAACCAGAACCATATGTCATAATGTTTCTTGCCCGTTTTATTTTTAGTATTAGCAATTTTCTTTCAGTTAAGATGTGCTACTGTGAGGTTTTCTTTCTTCATTTGATTACGCACTATTGAGTACTTTGCTAAGGTTTGCCTTGGTGCCAACACACAAAAAGGACAATATATGGAGAAATAAGACATTTCATTGAAGTAGTTAACCTACCAGTGCCCCAAGTTAGACCTTTAATTTTCCAGTATTGGATATAGTTAGTGGTATTGTCTGATGGTTTACTATTGTATTATTATTTCTACCACCAAGTCAAATAGGAAAATGTGGCTTATATTGTAACTACTTTGTGTGTGTGTGTAGCAGTAATAAGAACAATAATACAAAAAGCCCCATGCTTTTTAGTGAATGGTACATTCTCATTGTTTGCAGTATCTTTAATTTCTTTACAGTCCAGATGCTTTTACTTGCTTCCTTTTATTTCCCTATATATTGCTATCTGAAAAAAATGATTCATTATAAATAACTTTTAAGTTCTTAAAATTGAGTAATTGAAAGTAAGCTAACAGCACTCTGATCAGTTCTGCAAATGCAGTTGTTCTCTAAGTTATCATTGCAACACTTTTGA
Organism: Cygnus olor; assembly: GCF_009769625.2. NCBI lineage: Eukaryota > Metazoa > Chordata > Aves > Anseriformes > Anatidae > Cygnus > Cygnus olor. The sequence continues at coordinate 32,429,915 of NC_049175.1, forward strand.
TATAACCTGGGAGAGATGTGTCCCAAGCTTATCTTGTGCTACATACTCTGAATATACATGGGAACTGACAAACTCAAGATTTTCCAGTATCCAGAGAACATTTATTTTCTGTAGACTAGGTTAGAAATTCATCAGGAGAGGCTGTTATCTCTGCTCCTTGTTTTACCACTGCAACAGGGTTTTGGGTCCCATGGTCACTCTTAGATGCATATATAAATAAGTACTACCACTTTCAGTCCTGTCCTTGCACCACAGAGAGGACTGTAGCCCCTCAGGGGACCAAGTTGTACTGGAGTGGAATAAAGCTTCCTGAATCAGGCTTACTTCCACTAGCTTCATTATTTCTAATTCAACCTTTTAAATGAGACTACTAAATGGAGACCAAGTCCTCAGAGGTAATTCTCAGTGAAGTATTCTTAAAGTATTTTATTTCTCCCTTGGTCTAGGTGTGCAGAGCATTACTCTTAAAATCTTGGAAGACACGACTGCATATGTAAGCTGCTATGCTACAAGTCCTGCTGCAGTTTGTAATGTTCCTTATCACTTTTCTATTCTGCTAAATCCCTTTAGACATTTTTTCTTAAGTTTTTAAGGCTTTGTTAAATATGATTAAGGAATTAAGTCACTTATCCAGAGGGCTTTGTTTGCTCAGCTGTATTTTGTGGCACATATTAGTAAGGAAATAAGCATGCTCATTGATAATGATACCTTGCATACTTAATATGCAATATGTGTGCAGTCTCATTGCTCTTGTAGAATTGCATGCTATTTATTCCTTATAAAGTCAAAAGAAATATTTCAGTTTAATTTTCTATGCTTTGATTTAGGCCCCTATGAGGATTCAAATGTGCTACTTGTGTTAAATGAGCATTCACACTTCACATCTGCTTAAGAGCTTCTCTAGCTGGTGACACTGGGCATTTCCACACTTGGATAACAGCAAAAGTCATGGATTCAGAGTGGTTGAGGCTGGATGACACCCGTGGATCATCTGGCCTGATCCCCCTGCTAAAGCAGGTTGTGCAGGACCATGTCTAGTCAGGCTTTGGTTATGTCCATGGATGGAGACTCTGCAACTGCTCTGTGTGTGGGGGGTTTGTCTTCCCACAGATTTAAAAAAGCAAAAACAAAACAAACAAACAAACAAAAAAAAAAAAACCCTTGAGCCACGTCTTCTCCAGGCTATGCAGTCCCGGCTCTCTCAGCCTCTCCACATATCTCAGATTCCCTAATTCCTTAAGAGCCATTGTGGCCCTTTGCTGGACTTGCTCAAGTATGTCCATGTCTCTTCTACTGGGGAGCCCAGAACTGGACGCAGCACTCCAGATGTCTCACCAGTCCTGGACTGAAGATCACCTCCCTTGACCTGCTGCTAGCTATGCTCTGCCTAATGCAGCCCAAGGTGCTGTTGTCATTATTTGCTGCAAGGGCATGTTGCCGGCTCATGTTCAAGTCATCCATCGGGTCCTTTGCAATGCTGATTTCCAGGCAGTTGGTCCCTAGTCTGTGTTAGTGTATGGGGTTATTCCTCCTCAGGTGCAGGAGGCGATGATGGACAGAACAATACACGTGATTGAGGACACCAAAGTAAAATACTTCTTGTTGATAACAGGCTTTATTTCAACTACTGTCTTCATCTCAGTAGCCACGCTTAACCTTTTAGAAATAACATCTAGTTTTCACATGTTTCAGCATGGTACACTTCTTGTGTGCTTTTCACCATCCTTCACTTTCTATTTCACACAGTAGCAGCTGGCATCATTTTCCCAGATCCGTAACTATGAAATATGATTGATTATTGCTTTCTATGAGAATCTCTTTAAAATATTACTGCTTTTGTCCTCTTTACTCCTCTGCCCTTTAAAGTTTCCAGAGAGCTATCTGTTTTTGTATTTCTCCATTTCATGTTTACTGGCTGCTGTCACTTTTAATCTAGTGTTTGTGCTTAGGAAAACACTCATCTTTTGTCACAAACGTTTCCTTTACCAAAAGGTTTAGTTATTTCCAATGTCTGATGGCTTTCTCATTGCTTTTTGTGACTGATTGTAAGAATTTTGTTCTGAAGTTGGGAGGAAAGTTGAGGTTTTTGAATGCAATGCAAAGAAGCTATGCGTTGGGTGGGATTTTATTTCGCAAAGCATAGAAATAGGCGAGGAAGAAAGAGTCATGATATAATTGCATTTTTCAGAGTTTTTTCATACTTTGAGCATATCACTGCCTTATAATGCCTAGTAGTGAGTTCAGTGTTAGTCGTGCAGTGTCTGGATGCAAACAGGACAGAAATTTCGTGTTGGTTTACACATCAGAATTTGTCTTACCGGTGTATGAAGGCTTGAGGTGGGCGAGCAGCTCTTAGACTGTGAATGTCTTCCTGAAAGAGAGTAACAGTAAGAAAGGACAGATGGAGCAATGCACAGAGCTTTGCTCTCCCCCCAACCCCTTCATTTCCTACCCCCATACTACATGGAGTGAACAGAAATTTACTGATGGTCAGGACTAGGAGGATGTTATGAGTGCCCAGGAGGGAAGCAGGACAAGCATTAGGACTTGGAAAGAAGTCTCTGAATTGTACTGACTCCCAGAGCTATCTCTAAGCTGATAGACTTTATATTTCATTAAATTCACATTGAACATCTTTCTTGAGACTTCTCCATGCTAAATGTCAGGCATAAAAATAATGGGCTGTGTACTAGCAGATCTTCACAGGTTTTCTCTCAAAACCTTGAGGAGTAGTAATTACTATTCAAAGGCTGTAGGACTTTATACACGCAGCAAGGCAGCTGGTCTGGGGAAGAAATCACTCTCCTAATTTCTGAAGTTTTGACCTCACTTAACCATGAGAAATGCACATCAGCAACTTTTGATGGACTTTTAATTAATTACTGTAAGGTAATTAAGCAAAAAATCAAACATATGCCGTGTGTCTGGCTTGCAAATCTATGCACCTGCAATGTGTGGGCAGGGGAAGGTGGGCAGCTCTTGTGGCAATTCAAAAGTATGAGCGAAAAATATTTCTTCTTTTGGAATAAGGAGAATGAGGGTTTTTCAAAAGTGGGTAAAAGTTGGGAACCCACAACTCAATTTTCTGTTTCCTCTCTCCTGTGGGCAGGATAAAGATGGTAGAAAAGGGAGCAGACCTGGCTGTGTAGGGGAAATCCAGAAAGTCTGTGAAACCACGTGCATTTTGACAAATGTGAAGCAGTTGTTTTGCACCTTCAAATTTGGAAATTAAATAAAATTACGTTGTCAGAATTGACAATTTCCAGTAGGAAAATTCTGTTGAAACAAAGCATTGTCTTCTCAAACTATATTTGTTAATCAAAAGCTGTCTTTCATGGTGAAATCAAGAAGAAAGATTGGAAGTTCCTTGCAGTTCTGGCCAACGAACTTTTGCCTGCTATTTGCAGCACCACATCTATCATAGTACAAGGATTTTACATTTGTTAATTATTTTGACAAAGATTAGTTAAGGTTTTCCTGCTTTCCATAAAACATTTGTTGTTGGGAGAAGATAAGGACTAGTACTTTGCAACACCATGTCAGGTGCAGTGTATCACAGTAAAAAAAAATTATTGGCTTGATAAGAGCAGACTATTTCTAGCCTATAGTGATAAGGCACATTGGGAACTGTTATTAATAGCTGAAGAGCCATTTGCTTAAGAATGGTTACACTGAGGGGGGGGAATGTCAAAAACAATACTAAAAAATGCAGGTTCAGGAAAATGTAGAGCACTTCCATTTACCTGGGATACTTTCTGTGGAGATGAATAGATATAGACCGCAGCAATATGAGGATTAACTTACTGCAGGAGGTGGGCTGAGGAAGCACTGTCCCATGTAGAGCTCTCCCTGGCAGAATGCTGAGCTGTAAATGGAGGATAATAATTATTGCTCATCTAGCTAAATTCTTGTGTTTAGTGCATGTTTATAAGGCACCATGGAGTTGAAAGCTATTATAAAAGTGCTGAGTTTGATGATTAATTGGAGAGCTCAGTGGTGTTCATGATGCACATCCTTTTTCGGGTATAAAAAGGGTGGGGGCTCAAAGTGATGTCTGTTGCTTTTACAATGAAGGTGATGAACCATTGTAGGGAAGTAATTACTGTGTGTAAAGTGCTGAGAAATGGCAAGTGTAAGTTGCTGTTCCATCCCATGATTGGTGTTATTCTAGTTTATTTATAAAGCAAGAGACACTGTGGAAGTTAAGGAGTAGATCTTTCTCTCTACAAAGAGGTTTAAATACCCTGATTTCATTTGTATTAGACCGAGTTACACCAACTGAGATTCTTATGTTATTTGCAGAAAATTTCTGTTTATCTAGTATCATGCAGGGTTTGATACTTGCTTACGGAAAAGAAAAAAAAATTGATCTTGTTTATATGTTTTTATGAGGAAGGAACGTTCAGTCTATATCCTGTCACTGCAGTTAATTTGCGAAAGCCAAAGAGCAGCTATGATGCTGAGGTTAATGAATGGTATTTACTGCAGTACATTGTGCTTCTAAACAAGCAGACAATATACACAGGTGAATAAACTTTGAGTATTTTGTAAAATGAAGCTATAGAAGAACAGTTATGAAAAATACTATATGTAATTGTGATAAATTAATGAATAACAATGCTTGAACAATATTTGAGCTACAAGATACTCATTAATATGAATGTGGTTCTAAGTTTAAAAGTTCGTTTTAAATGTTAAGATTCTATTTTCCTTTTTATATTGAATTATAAAAAGTTTAATTCTTCAGTAGGTGAAGAAAGGGGATCCTTAATTGGGCAGAAAGATATGTCTGTTTATGTCATGAAATATACTGTTTCTACTTCATTTTTAATTAGGATGGCACTGACCCTACATGTATCTAAAAAGATGGTCTATATGAAGCTACACTGATCTGTTTGCTTATTTTTCTAAACCAAAATCGGTATTAAATTTGACGTTTGACATAAGAATTCCTAAGTCTTTTAAGAGTTAACTTGTGCTGTAAACCACATAATTTCAAAAATGTTTAGAAAATTTTAGATTGAGTTATTGTTCTCAATCCATCTTGAAGTTGGAAGATGAGGTGTTAGTATAAGATTGGAATTTCTGATTGGATAATATCTTGCCAGCTGAGTGTATCCAGAAGGAAAATCAAACCAAAATACAAGCATGTGGTACTGAACTTTACTCCTTAGGTGAATTTCACTGAAAGACTTCAGATATAAATGGCTGAAACTGTGTTCAAGAAAGACTCTAAGCATGTGAAAAAATATATAGAAGGGTTTTGCTGAAGTAGTGCCCATCTAAGTCACACCCAATGTCAGTGAAATATCGCCAAGTTCTAGTGGAGAATATAAGTAAAAAGTTATTTGCACATTTTTACCATTGTTTTACAAAGCAGTTTGTGCTGCTAGCACAGATTGCAAGTCTTTTATAATCATTTTTCCCTTCTGTATTGGGGACAGCCGATTTATTCAACTGGGAGTGACATTGATAAATCATAGTATAGGAAGAAGTGAAAATACTTTGTTCTCATTTTTAATTTTCAGTCCCTTTTGTCTTTTTGCATTTTTTTGTTTCATAAATAATATAATAAGTAGAAACAGTCACAAAACGTTTAGACTGAAAATGAAATATATTTATTATTGCTTAGGTTTAGTACTAAATTTCAAACAAAATTTATGACATTTTGCTTCAATTTTGACTAAAACCACAGAACTAACCAGTGCAGCTGTCAAACTGTTGCTGTGAATTAGAAAGTTCTGAAATTTCTGGTTTCAGCTGGAATAGTATCAGCATCTGAATAATTCTTTCAATGTCTTCTGGTGATTTTACTTCTAGACTTCTGGAACAGGGAGTGTAAGAAGATGCATGAAATAAATCAAAACTTCTTGAGTCTGATTTTATACTAATAAACCCCATGGGGTGTCATGGTACCATTATACCTTCCTGGGTGAGGAGTCTATTGGGATACCATGGGCTTTTCCAGGTGGTTGTTAAGATTTCTTCTCTCACTTAACTCATCCCCTGTTGCTGGAAGCTGGATCTCCCTTCTGGGGAACCTCGAGATGGAGATTGCGGTGGAAGATAGGGCAGGTTCCCAGCAACATCTCCATTTTTTCTTCAGGACTTCTGCTGCATCTCAGCCTCTTCCCCCTGCTATGTAGATCCCATGATCCTTCCCTATGTGGGCAGGCACGTGCCTGAGACAGGGAGGACAGCTACTGGATGGAGAAATGTGACTTGCCTCCTGCTTCTTTTCATCTCAGACCCTGCAAGGGAGGAGAGGGAGAAGTTGAGTGAACACTGCCCAAGCCAGGGCAGAGGCTGAGATGTAAATGTAGAGCAAGAGGATGGCTAGACCAATACCATGCAAGACAATGTGGAGAAAGCAATTTTGTGATACTGTTCTATTACTGGCATCTGGGAACTCTGATTGCATGACTGGTAAATCCAAATCCCCATGAAAGAAATTTGGGAATATCAGAAAGCTTTGGCATTACTTCTATTTTTATCTTGGATGAACGCTTGCATGGGATGTGGTTTCATCCAGACTAATTTTTACCTGTCAGGAGATATTTGTAAAGATGAAACTGAAAAAAGAGTATTCAAAATCAGTTAATTTTTATGTAGCTGGGTGAACAGGATCAAGCAGGCCTATCTTTGACCAACCACATTGGAACAAGTGGTATGATCCTGCTTTGGGATACTTTAAATATATAATGTTATATTAATTATGCATAATAAGATTTGCACTTACTGTATTAATACACATGGAAGGTGATGATCTATTTTCATGACAGGTTATGAAATTATATGTCTGTAACTGAAAGATGAAGATAGCCTGTTGGCGTTAAAGTATAAGATACAAAGAGCTAAAATTAGCATAACCAAAATCAGTTTTCATGTAAAATCTGTTTTGGGACTCGCTTGTTCCTTACAGTTGTAAGTTTGTACAAATGCAAATAAGATCAAGAGTTGCAAATGATTACTGTAATGTCACATCCTAATAGTCTGTACTCAGTACAATTATTTCGTCGACATTTATATAAACTGAATTGAAAAAAAGATTAAACTGCCCAAGAGCTTTCGAATATAAAGATGATTGCTGAACTTGAGGTCAACCGAGCCTATTTTTAGCACTGGAACACTTGGTATTGACAACTTCTTAAATTCTATTAATCTCAGTAAACAGGAATTAATTTTCTTTAAAGGTTTTTAGAAGCAGAATGTACCTTTTCTTCAGCAGACAGCATTGAGCATGATTGCCAGAGTACTTTTGCTTATTTCCTAACACTAATTCCTGATATCAACTTCTAATTCCAAAATTTCCTACTACTTTCTTTATCACCTCTAATATACATTTATTCATTTTTGAAAGCATTTTGAATTATTGCCTGTGGACTTGGTGATGATTTTGACAACGACTGAAAATGCGTGTGTATATATATATATATATATATTTCTAGGTTAGCTCTTCACAGTATCTTCTGTGATGAAAGGTACAGATATAGCTTGAAAGAAACCTTGTCAGCTGGTTCTTATCAGCAGCTTCTTGCTGCCTCTGGAGAGCTGACCTTGGGATGGCTGAGTTGCAGGGATACAGAAAAATCACTTAACTTGCAATTATTTACCAGTGTCTGAATGGAACGCTTTGTAAATGCACTTCCAGTCCGGAAGGTTTTGATGTTCATTTATAAATGTTCTTGCTTTCTCTTCAAATATACTCACTTAGGAAGAAGCAAAAATCTCTCAAGAGATTAGTAGTACAGAAACCAGCTGAATGGATGCAGTCTATAGGAATGCATACAGTCACAATATGAATATGTGATGTGGGGTGAAAAAACACTTCATTGATCTGATATAATGAGATTGTGTGACCTTATGTCATGGCGCTCACTTTCAGCAGGGAGACTGTAGTCCCTGACTACCCTAATAAATTTAAACCTGGTCCACTAGTGACTAGATTCTGTTATAGTCTGGGCTTTGGGCAAAACGAGTCTCAGCAGAATTTCACGTAGACTTAAAAATATAAAGTAAGCAAATATTTCTACTGAGCATACAACTCAAAATTCTCACTTATGGTTACTTCTGAGTAGCCAAAACTGTCACAAGCTGTGCCTAAAGTGTAGAGCACGTTCCCTTGATATCATGCTCCATAATCTGGATACTCAGAAGACATGCTGGAGCGCACCACAGCACTCTTCTTGTCTGTGGTTCATCTGCATTAAAATGAAGGGCCGGAGATGGAGAAGGAACCGTTCACACCTGGGTCTTGCCCAGACCAGGAATCAAGATGCTGTGTACTGCATAAATGCTTGCTGGAAGTGGGAGCTCTTTCAGGCCTCATGGAACAGTCAGTTGAATATGCTTCTATATGTGGGACCAAAAATTCCCCCAGGCTGAACTCCATAGATCTTTTGATTTAAAAAAAAAAAAAAAAAAAAAATTGCAAATGTTGATTTTTGTCTTTCTGAATTGTAGAGGGTATCTGTCAGTAGTAATCTTTTTTTTTTCTATGAAGATAATCAGTCATATTTGCTCCCTCTGAACTGTGAACACATTCACCCACATGCACAGATGTTATGTCACTGATAATAAGACTTCTGTGTCCGTGATCACAATAGGCTGTCTGGAGATTCTGCTTTCTTGGGAGAGTTTCTCATGTGACAAAAAAAAAAAGTATGATGCATAGGAATGTACTATGATTATTGTTGAAGGCTGGGAATGGTCTTTCTCTTGCTCATTGTATGGTGGGCTTCCATAGCAATTTTGGTTGGTCTTTTATTAGGTAATAGATCTGTGAACCTTTTACGTGGTTGAGAGATGTCACTGACTAGTTGCTATTTTTTCATGAAGTACTTCGATGGGGTGAATAAAATGATAGAGCTGACCTAAGAAATCTGCATTCTAGAAGAAACTCGTTATAAAGAAATGAAATTCTTTGATTTCCTTTGGATTTCATGATAATCTATTGGTTCAGTAGGTTCAGTAAATACTATATTCTGTTTGTTTTCTACCTGCATGTGATAAATGAAGTGAAATGTGCTTAATCTGTTTTGAATTCCTACGTTAAATCTTACTGGCTTTATCACTTAAATTCAATTCATGTTTGTTGGTAAAAAGTCTTTCTGTTCTCCAGGGTTTTTTTGTACCTTTATTACTTTGGCAGAACTACTGCTGAGTCTCAATTTTGTTTCAGTAGCATAGCTCTATTCACTGAACTTCTATTTTGGAAGAAATTGCATTAGTGTTATTTCTGTGTGAGCCAGAAGACTAACAATTGCCTTTTAAGCATGCTTTTAGCATATGTCTAAAATTGGCAAATTATTTGATTTTTTTCTTAAAATGACTGACAGATCTATGAAGAAGACAATTGCTAACTGAGGTTGTCCCACAAAACCTTCCAAGGAAGCTTCCATGTTTGCAAATATTTTTAAATGAGCATATGCATTAGCTCTGCCTCTTCGTATGGTCCCCTGGAACTGAAAGGCAATTTTCAGTCATATTGGTTGTAGTATTAATGGCACCTTCTGGGTGCTATGGCATAACACAGAAGAGAACTATAGCACAGGCAGTAACGAACCCTAGAAATCAGAAGATATGAAAAACAGTCTACCTAAGGTAGTGTAAGCATTGTAAGTATTAGACAAAAATGAAAAAAGAGGGCACAAAGGGGAATGAGGGTCATAGTATGGTTGGGATGTGGACAAGCTGGGTCCTCTTTTTGACTTAGCCAAAAGTTTGGAAGTGACCTTGGCTGAGGCACCTAAGGACAAACTTGGGGCTAAAATACCTTGTGTTGTGTGAACCCTACTTGAATGTGCCTAGCTTCGTTGTCTTACCCCTAGTCTTTGTTACACGTCTAAATGGGAATAATAACATTTCCAGCACTTACACCCTGTGCACCTTTTCTGTTTTGATTGCCATTCCAAGTTCTTCACAGGTGTGATTCTTTTATAGCTTGGACATAAAGCGCCAAGGACTTTATGTGCAAGAGCACTTTGACCATGATTGGTACTTCTAGATGTTACTACATCTATATCGCATAATATAGAAACTACTGATACGTATGCAAGGATCCTTACTCCATCAGGGATTTTTCTGCCATGTGATACAGTGTTCATAAAACTATTGCAGTATTGCAGATGTTTACAGTAGGACAAAATTTTGAGAGCAGAGATGGTAATGTGAGAAAAGGCTGAAAGATTTCTTTTCAGCTGAAACACTTTTTCAAATTAATTTAAGCCTTCTTAAATCCCAAATCCCCTTTCTGGGTATCTTGTCCATACGTAATCCCATCTGCATGAATAACTGATTAAGAGAAATCAATGTTGTATTATACTGTGAAGTCTCTAAAAGGAGAAAGTCATCTGAGATGTCTCTTTCAATGTGACTGTAAGTGACAGGGAAATGTGACCTTCAGAGATGCAACAGTTAGCACCACACTCCTTGGTGCCAGCAAAATATTTTTGTACTATATAACTGAATTCATTTTCTTGACCTATGTAACAACAACAAGAAAAACACTAGAAAATATATTATACTAGGGAAGGAGATGGTAATTTCTGTTTCCACTGAGTACGCCACAATTATCATCTGTATGTTAAATGCTAATAATTAAGAGAATATATAAAGAAGATTGATTTTTTGGTCAGGTTTTTGAAAGTTGTATGCAATTTGGAGATCTGAAAAATGCTAAACAATCCTTGATTTTTCGCTTTGAATAATCACTGTGGAAAGGCTTAAACTCCACTGCTTTTCATTACTGCAACGGGTCAAAGGGGAGATGATCCAGTCCTTTAGAAAGTGCCACAATTTTGTCTAACAGCAACACAAAAATGACAATGTACGTAATAACTTGGTTTCACTAAATAGCCATCTTCACATCTAGGCAAGTAAGTGTCAAAGTCTGCAGTGAGGCACTGCAGACCTTTGAGAACTCTACTGACAGCCATTTGAGACAAGTGAGATGTCAAAACAATTTTAGAGAGGACTGTACATTTTGTTTTAAATATATATAGACACAGCAATTATTGATATTGGTGTACTGTAGACAAATAAAAGTTCATGTTTATGGTCACTCTTGATTAATCATCACCCATAGATTAAAAGCACTGTCTTGTTCTTTACTGATTTGTATTCTGTACAGGTGGTGGACATTCTGGTACTGTTCTGTAATATATTGTTATGCGTCTAAAATATGCAGTCTAATTTGGAAGGACTGTCAAGCATAGCATTGCAAGTTGGGTGTTGGAGACATGGCTTGTGTAATTAACTAGTAGACCCCTACAATGGAAGAAGGCTCACCTGAGATGGGCAGGAACGATGTGCCCATGAAGCTTAGGGAATAAGGTAGCGTGTGATTGCCCACTGTTCTTGTGAAGAAAGCTGACTGTCTCAACACAAAGGGGACTGGAGGGTGGCCTTGGCTTGAGATAAATAGAGACAGCCTTTGTTTATCTCCTTGCTGCCTTAACATTTGGTAAATCTCAGAGAAAAATCAGTACTCTTTCACAACAGAATTTAACCAGAAACTTAACATGTGTGATTCCATCAAATATCTTCAAAGTTAAAAACAGAAATGTGTGGGCTCAGCTCAGTCATGTTCCAAAACTTAAGCGTGTCTTTCAGTTAGTGACTATAGTAACTTTCAGTTACTTGAGGGCACAATTTAGTTTATACGTTGGATTTGGCATTTATACATTTCCATCATATCAGACTAAGTTGATTATGTAAATCATAAAAAGAATTTCCATATACCTTGAAGGCAATAGTATTAATAGCTGTTATTTCTTTCATTGAGTGATTTTGGAATTGTAATTCCACTGCTGTGCATGGTGTTGACAAGAAAACAAATAAGCTAATATAGAGACTCATGAATTTGTTGTAATATATTCCCAATGTACTTCTCATGCATAATATTAGATTTAAATATAGGAGAACTTTCAGTTGAACAGAAGCATCCATTTTAAACAAAAAATTTAGAGTAATTGTGTTATATTTTTTAAGTATGCTACAGCTCTTGTCACAGAAGGAGTTAGAACATTTGTTTTATATTGGAGGAAATGGAAAGGCTATTGGAAATTCTTGAGTCAATTATGAGTATAATTTCTTATTTTCTTGTATGTTTTTATTTTTTAAAATCTATTCAATAATTGGTGTACCTGTTTTGGTTTCTCTGTCATTACAGGCTGATAGAAAAGCCTTGCTTGTGACTTTATTCTGGAACACAATTGCATTTTGGTTTATTAGCTCTTGTATTCAGACTGCAAGGTGCTGTAGTCAAAGATGGAGAGAGGGAGAGTTTCTAGCTCCAGACAGGTCTGAGTTGGCCTCCACTGTTTGAAGTAGTTTTTGTTGTCTTGAAGGTCATAATCTCTTTGGAAGAAGGGTGACCCCTACCTCTTTGGGTAGGTGACAGAAAGCAGAGTGAAGGTGCTCAGCTGTCTCCTCAGTGAAAATATTTGTAGAGGGGAATACATGGGATCTAGGGAAGCTTTGATCTTCTGGGACTAATGCTAGCATTATCGTTCAGGGAGTTCACTTTCTAAGAAGTCTATTTTCCAGTGCTTGTCACTGCAGCATGAGAAATAGGGCAAAACTTTCTGAGGGACAAAACCACATCTTTGGCACAAGGGAAGAATCACAGAACAAATAATGTCTTCTGCCACTACTCTGGAATGGCAGTGCTCCAAATTGTGGTGTGTGGAAATAAGGTTCTATCATTCATGTAGAATCATAGCAAAGAATAATTGTTTGTGGTGTTTTTTTTTCTGTGGTTAGTATTAGTAGTAAGACAATGCCACATTTCTTCTTTTTCTTGCTCTGGTTTTAGTTTTGCAGAAGAATGTGTGAGTCCGTGTGTTGTTCATGCAGACAGTTTTAGTACTCAACTTTTCAATTCAAAGTATTTCATGCAAATGTGAGTACGGATCTTTGTTCTCAGTCTATCCTAATAGTGATAAACATGTTACAGACCATAGGCAATTTCAACAGATGCAGTTAGTACTTTCCTTTGCGTTCCAGTGGATTAAAATATATATATATATTTGATCAATTGAGACAATTTTTTTTAATTTCTTTTAAATCTTTCACTGTATCCTACTGCTTACCAGCACCTAAGCATTTTCAGTAGTTAAAATAAAGGAACCACAATAATCCTCTCATCACTTTCCTTGCTACTCACAAGAGTCAAATACAGCAAGTAGGTTTTACATGCCTGAGTCTGTATACAAATTTAGAAGAATTGGGTATTGCTGCAAATCAGCTGAAGGATACTGAAATACTCCTGTAGAAGGGAGGGGTATGTAGAGGGGGAACCCAAAGGTCACTTCGTGTATATATTCAGACAGGTCACTGTATATCTCCAAACCCTCCTCTTAATAAGGAGTCAGTTTAGAAGCTTATTATTTTTGACCATGTAGTACAGCAAACAGCCTGAATGATGAAAGACATGTGGCCACTCATTTCACCAGGAAGTCCTGCTGTCTTGTGAAGGCTTTTTTTTTTTTTGAGCAAAGCTTCTCCTGACTAATGAGGTTCTTGCTACTTCTGATGTCACTACTCTTTTTATTGATGTCAAAGTACCTCCTGCAAATTAAATACCTTCCTAATCATTGTGCTGTGTTTTTGCTTTATCTGAAAGTTTATTTTGTTGTGTTTTTCTTCCCACATCCTGCCTAACTTGGTCTTCAGATAATTGGGCTGTTGATAAATGTCTAATATGAAACAAAGCAAAAAAAAAAAAGGGCATTCAAAGGCTTTTAAGATTGTGTCAGCTACCTACATGCTGTAAGTAAAAGCTCCTGTATTTACATGGCAATCTGGGCCTTCATTTATGAGTTTGAGACTTGACTCAACAATTTGAGACCCGTAGCCCAAAGACAATTAAACTTGCATTCCCTCAATCCTGGGGATTTTTGCCTGAGATCTGCTCTTGCTGAACCTTCTCTTCAAAGTTATCTTTACTTCAGCTTCACAAGTCAATATAGTACACTTCAGGCTTGAACTTTTGAAAATGCTTCTTGATCACAAGAGACTCTGCAGTAACTATATTAAATGTGGGGGTATCTAGCAATTGGCAGACATTGTCCTATGAGCCTGGGGGTTCTTTTCCTTTTCATTTGAAGTTGGTGCAGAGCTCAAAATTGATTGCTTTTACTTTCAATGCTGTTCTTAGATATTTTTGAACCTTCTAACTGCTTTTGGGATCTTACAGACTAAGAAAGATCTCCATTACTAGAAAAATTTAGTTTAATGAAAAGTAGCATGTGAGTCATTAGAAGCTGAAAACTGGGATATGAAGATCAAGTGCTGATCTATTACAACTTGAATGGAGCCCCATGGAGTCCGGTTAGCTTCAAAATGAGAATCGAGGTGATGTGTGTTTGGAAGCAAAACTGAGACATTTCAAAAGTATAGTCATGTAGCTATTCTGTAGGTGAAAAACTGATCTGTAAAAGAAGGTAATTTCATTCAAAAGAACAGCATATCCATGACTACAGCAAGGCTATCAACCCATAAGCTTTTGTAGATGCATCCAACTGGCTGTTCATGGCTGTTCACTATATCCTATTATTGTCTGCAAGATGTGACCTTCCAGCAGGCAGGTAGGGCTGCTACTTTCAGAAGTTTCGGAGAGTCCAACATTCAACCCTGTTTCCCCAAATATACACTTTTTCTTTCTCCTAGACACCTAAGTGAGGTATCTACATTCTGTAACCTGGGACAATCTCTGAGATAGTAACATGGGTACTCTCAAATGTGATAATTTTGTGGAGATTTAGGGTAGTAAAATATTTTTAAAATGAACAAAATGCAGCACAGATCCTTCAAGAGTTAAATCTGCTATTCAAATTTGTATATATGAGGGAAAATAATCTTAAAACTGAGGCAAGTAATTTTCTGTCTAAACCAAAAATCTGAACTATTTCCTTAATTAGACTAAGACCAGTTGAAGCACCTGAAGAGAGAAAACATGAAAGTCTAGCTCAAATTTTTATTTAGACAGCTAGGTAGGATATGTGGATGAATGCTCATTTGTGGATTTGCAAATAAATCAGATGAAATACCAGCTGATTTCATGTAATCTGAGCAGAAAATGGCTGTTTTGGAATTTTGTGACTGAACATACATCCAAGAGAAGATGGATGCTTAAGAATAAAAACAGGAAAAACAAAAACAACAACAAAAAAAACCCCCAACCATCAAACCCAAAGACTTCTAAGCAAATTAAATATTTCATTACGTTAGAACAAAGAGGAATACCCCTTTTCCTCCCCCCAGTACTAAGCAGGCAGAGAGCAGAGAAGGACATTATTTAGGTGAGGCAAATTATTGATTGGTCAAACTCTGAAAAAAGCAAAATTTCAAATTCAGATACTATGTTGAAAGGAAGTCTTATATAAAACCTGAGACAAGTGAACCAATAATATTGCCAAGGAACTTTCTCCACTGAGATACAAAGGTGAATGCATGACAGCATTTTAGGTAGCCCCCAAAGTGCAGTCAATCATGTTTTATGGCCTGGCTTGTGGACCATGTATTGCTCTTTTGGCCTTGGTGTAGTTGAAGAAATGATCTGAGTGCATTCCCTTCCATCTGTGCCTAAACAAAGGAGGAGGTAAAGAGCAGAAATCTTTTACTTTTTTTTTTTCCCCCAGTAAAAGCTTGTCTTGGGTATGGGGGAGGTAAAAAGTTTAACATGTTACGGAGAACATGAACACAGTTCCAGAGAATGGTCAACAAACCATCACCATGCTTTTTACAGTGTGATTCCCTGTGCAGGAAAATCATCAATAGTTCAAAGAAAGAACAACCAAATAAGTAAAGCCTGCAAAAAATTACAGAGTAATTTTGATTCACCGTTCCTAAGATTTCCTTAATGTGTTATGCTGGGATTACTTCTGGGCTTTTATTGCAGTACAGGCAATTACTGTCATTCTGCCCAGAGTTGTTATTGTAGCTCTTAATACATCACTTCAGTGGCTAAATTAACAAGTAGTGCTGTAATGGACACTTTATTTGAAAAATAATTTGAGCTCAGCCTAAGATTTAATGAACCATGTGTTAGAACTGTAAGTTTATTTTCCTATCCATTTTCCCATCCTACACATAGTAATGAAATTTTATTTCAAAAACTGAAGTTTTTAGTAATTGTGTGATGCCATAAGTTAGAGTTCCAAAAATACTCTTATAATCTTTTGTGATATTTAGAGCCTAATTAATCTTTCAATTCACAAATGAATACTTTAGAATACTCACATTTTCTTCTGTCTTTATTATTCTCTTGTTAGCAGAGAATCTAAACCAGTATGGTCCTTCTGAAGCTCCTACGGCTCCTGTTCTTTAAAGAACAGGAGCTAAATTGGAGGTTTCAGACATTAAAGAATTGGGGCTATCCCTAACTAATAAGCTTAATCTCCCTGTGTTTCAGTTCTGCATCATTAAAGTAAGAATATATTATTTTTCCCCTTTCTGTGCTGTTTCTACATATGAGTTTCAGCCCTTTGGACCAAAGGCATGCTGTGTGTTTGTTGTTATAACTAGAATAGCATAGCTATTATCCCAGTTGCAGTTTGAAGGCTCTACAGTAATTCTAACCAAAATAATATTAAAGTGGTGGAAATATGCTGAGATACTTTGCCAAGCACTGCCTTGAAGCATGGCTCTTCAAGATGGTCAGTGCCACCTGTTTGCACCTACTTGGAGTTTTCAGAACAAATTCATGTTTTGGACTCACTGCTCTGTGAATAGACACCAGGGTGCAACTACAACTGGAGCAAACTTGGGTTATGTCCCTCAGTTAATCAGCATTCAGAGTGAGTTCTCCAGTGAGATTTTTTTTTTCTTTTTTTAATTATTTTTTGTTACTTAATATATTTCTTATTTGTAGTTTAGATCATGAAATACCTTAAGGTATTCTGCTCAGTGAATAGTGAGTAGACCTAAAAGGTGTTAAAGTACTGTGACAGAAAATGATCCCCTTGGCTTCTCCAGTGCCATCTCTCAAACTTACGTTGCTATTGCTCTTTTAGTGAACTGAACCATATCCTCAAGCCTTTAGATGTTCAACTGAGATAACTTTGACTGCACTATACTATGCCAGACCCATCTATCATAACGTAAAACACATTTTATCCATATTTTGAGTTTCATATTCAGTAGACATTTTTCCTCAATTATATATAATACAACATTTATTTAAACAACATATAAGATACTCTGGATTCTGAGGTGCTAATAGAATCCAAACACATAATGCATAAGTCTTAAATTTAATGTTAATGTGGATTTAGATGTTAATTGTAGATTAGTAATGTACCAAGCAAAAAGTTGATGAGTTTTTAAATACCTTTCTGAAATCGTGCTGCTCCCATTTTCGTGAGGTAATTTTGCCAAATGCAGAGATTTATTTTTAGTATCCAACATTCAACCCCGAATATCTGTGAAAAAAATAATGGTAAGAACTAATTACAAAAAATAAAAAATCCTACTAAAAAAAAAATCCTGATTGCAAATTTGGACCAAGGGGCTTAAGAGCTAGGAATGTGCAGTTTGACTCCTGTGTCTGTTGACGTTCAGAAGGCAGATTATTGTTTCAAACCTCTGTACATCAGAAGCTTTGATATTTGGTCCTCCTTTGATCTCCAGAAAGCTTCTAACTTGAGGATAACTCATGGAGTTGTCTACAAATATTATGAGATAGACTCTCATGTTCTATTATTAATGAGCGCAGCCTTCATCCCTGTTCAGGGATCAGGACTCAGTTGTGCTAGATATTGTACAATGCACATTAAAGTTTCTGCTATGATACCATGCTTGGTAAATTCTAAAATACTACAGGGATGAATATATATATGGTTATGATTTATGGCTTACCGTGACTCATAAAATTGTCAGTCTAAAACAGCTTGAGTTAAGTGCAAACACCTGTATTCCTAATGAAGTTGCTGACATTAATATTCTAACGGTTGTAGTCTTAGATTGGGCTAGATTGGCCCATATTGTTAGTATTATTTTTTATATTTGTTTACCAGATTTATATTAGAAGTTATTCC
This sequence comes from Cygnus olor, assembly GCF_009769625.2. Lineage (NCBI taxonomy): Eukaryota > Metazoa > Chordata > Aves > Anseriformes > Anatidae > Cygnus > Cygnus olor. The sequence continues at coordinate 32,447,956 of NC_049175.1, forward strand.
TTTAATTTGGCAGCTTACTCTGCCATATAGTACTCCTTCTGGGATATGGCTCTCTAGGTTCTTCAAGGCTATGCTAAAGAAGAGATTTTAAATATCTTGACATTCGATTTGAGCTCAAACAAATATTAATCCAGCAAGAGTATATAATTATTCAGCTGATAAAAGCCTCAAGCAGTGACTTGTAGTTTGAATCAACCTATGTTCTGCATAAATCATAGTTGTCCACAAAGAATCCACCCCATTTGCACAAGATAGCATTCCAGAATCTGAAAGTATTTGGTTTTTGTTTCCTACTTTGTTTTCAGTTCAAACCTATAGGGAGAAGATAATAGGGTTTATACTATGGTCTCCTGCTTTTATGGGTTTTATGCTGTGGATCTTCTTAACTAGCCATGTCGTTAAGGTACTTGAGAGATACAGACCTTCAAGAGATATTGAAGTGTAACTTTTAGTTGCTTACAAGTCAGCCTTCTAAATATGAGGTGTGATCTTGTGGACCCAAACCACAACGCCTATCAAAATGGAATTAAATTTAAATGTACTCAAGAATGACTCTTGCAGTGTACTTCAGCCCACTCCTCTCCATCTGTAGCTGGTGGGAGTTGAGCATGCTGAGAATTTTGCTGAGAATGCTTAACAGCTTGCAGATGTTTGAATTTGAATATCATTCTTAATTGGATATAAATAAAGTTATATTGGTTGGCTGTAAAATGTAATGTATTTGAAAGCAATGTTGAGAGGGTTGTTTGGGACAAAAACATGGACTTTTTTTTCAGCTGCATTTGAGCTGCTTTAGATGTAATTTCTGAATCTATACTTGCATTTATTTACTCTAAATAGACTGGGTGCAAAGACATCCTTATTTCATTTTAAATCAATAAAAGGTGCTTAAGAGATCACAGAAATAAGAGGTGGTCCTGAAACAGGAACAAGTTGGTTGGAAAGCCTGAGAGGTGCACGTGTCTGTAAAGGCAAAAGCCTGTAACATTTGCAGCAGCATGGTAAGGCATGCATCCTCTTTGAACTCTTCTCTAGCTAAACAGGGAGGCAATAAGTGGATGGATGAGGACAAAGGATGAGTGGATTGCTACCTTTGCCTTCAGTATTTAGGTAGCACGAGAACAACTTGAGAGTACACTATCCCTCTGAGGCATCCTGCATTTCCTTCTTTTTCCCCAGAGAGCATAAATGTGGATTGTCCTTTTGCCAAATCCAGGCAGGCTTTTGGAAGCTGTTTTACTATTCATCTCCCCAAGCCTCCCACACTTGTGACATCGTTTTCTATATCCATATCCAGTAGAGAGAGTGCTTTTATTTCCTTATTTTCACAGTGACAGCAGTAACAGCTTGAGAGATGCTAAATCCAAATACTAGTTCTGCAAGGGAAGGTTTACTTAAATGACAGCTTGATTGCACATAGTAGCAATAGTAAATATATCACTAATGGGAAGGCATCCTTTTAGGAATAATTTTTGCTACACTGTTCTATAGAGTAACCAAGCTGCTGTGAAGCTTTACCCGAAGTTAATGGTTAGGAATATTGCTGAAGAATGATGAGTATTTTTAAGAAGGACGGATGTTTGCTGTAAACCAGACATCATTTTATAGCTTGCAAACATAAGCAGTCCCTTAAGTATCTGCCTTACAAATATGAACATGGGTCAAGAGGAAGGAAATCAGTCTACAGCAAGTGCTACTTATGGCTATTTGCCCTTGACATAAAGCACTTGCCTCTGTTACAAACTATATTGTATTGCTTTCAAACAAAATGAGATATCAAGACCCCTTACTTGCCTGATACTTGAGAGAAGTTTTTTCTTTCTTTTTTTTGGTAGTCTAGGTCTGCAAAGGCTTTGAATTATGGACAGTGCTAAAATTGTAAGCATGTGATGTTGGCATAAGAGGTGGTGGCAAATCTTCCGTGATTAGCCAGTGATTATAGGTACTGTCCCTAGGTTGTCAGTGCATAAAAATTATTCTGACTTCATTAGACTGTGTATGACATCTGTTTTACTCAAGCATCCTATAATGGGGAAGAAGGACATCTAGTTTGTGTTTTATGAAAATGATTTTAATGTTTGAGTCAAATCTCTTTAATACATCTAAAAGTCACCTCACTGTTCCATTAGGGTGAGTTACTAGCAAATAAAAATCCAATGAAGAAAAAGTGGATTTGCAAATGCATTTGGGGAGAACTATAGAATGCTGATGTCTACAGATCATTCAGGGCCAGCCAGAGCAAATGTCTCAGAAAGAACAGCTCATTGTGTTGCCCAAAATGTCCCTAATAGTACCTACAGCTTTATACTGAAACTTGATTGAGTCTATTTCTAAAATGCCTGCCACAAAGAACAAAGACTTCAATTTTGTAAAGAGATTTTGAAACAACTGCATTAGAATCAAAACCTAACTGAAGCTGGGGAAATTACTTTAACATCATAGATACTGTAAGTCCCAGCTCTCTTTTCAAGCTCCAGGGACCTGATTCAGCTGCATCATTCAGGCCTTGATAACCTGATAATATAGACAGTGACAAAGGTGCTAGATGACTTCTTAACAGCAATCAGTTACAGGGCAAAGAATGGGCAAGAACCCTACTTGACCTACATAGTGAACTGAGGTGCCAAGGGTATAATGCACAAACCACTGTGATGGTGCAAAGGACTTCTGTAATATTGCAGCTCTTCCTTCCACTTACACTGCTGACAGATGAGGGATTCAGAAGCAAAAGCTCTAGTAAAGCGTATGAAGGTCTTAGAAATATTTTGTTGAAAACTGATTTCCATTGCCCCAAGGTCTAAGCTTATAGTAGCTTCCAGCGGTTACAAACAAACTCCATGGAAACACTTTTAATTTGATTTACAAAATGTGGAGGCATGATTTCATGTCAGTGAAGAAATCAATGTATAGTTATTTCAAATCACGACATTTCCAAAATAATTCTATTTTCTCAATGTCAGATAATGTTATTTCACTGTCATCTCTTCATATAATCAGCTAGCACTGTCAGTCATGTGGGTGTCAAGACCACTGTTCTCTATTGAGTGTGAGAGATGAAAATACATCTTAAAAACCTTTTTCTGCCATCATTTCTGAAAGTGGCAATGACCAATGTATGTGGGCTGTATCTCATTGTGCATCCTCAGTTCAATGTCGTTTTATTGAATGTCACAATGTCACCATGTTCTCCTCCTTAGCACCTGCTCCTGTTTCAGGACTATATTTAATAGAAAGAAGCTATTCTTCTCTGTCTTTCTTTTTCCCAAAGAGAATTGTGTCTCTTTTGTCTGCAGAGACATCAAATGCAGAAGCTCTTTTGTTAATCATGAAGGACGTTAAAAACAGGGTTGTGGGGAGAAGGAAAAAAAAAAAAAGCACTCAGTCTCATTTGTGCTGAAACCGGTCCCCTTCATATCTTCCAAATTTCCACCATTTCCATCACTTCCCAATCTCTTCCAGACATGTCACTGCGCTATTGGCATTGCCAAGTACCATTTGGTTAGATCGCAGAAACTAGAGATCACATTTCCTGTCCATTGTGGTAGCTCGAATTCAAATTAGCAATCAAAATCTCTATTTAATTACAGTTAATATTAAGGCATGATGTTTTCATCTAAACAAATTTGTGAGCCTTTTTATGTTTAAAAGTATGCAAACAAGGACAGAAAAGAAGTGTGCCCGCCTTTCTGCTCTGCATTCCTTATAATAGGATCATCAAGGCTTTAATTTCCCTCTATGTTCAGAAATGTATTCTTTGCTATACATATTTAACATGATTCTCGTGTTCTCAGGTAGCAATTTCATTGACAGACCTGACTGTCACAATATCCTATGAATTTGTGAAATGATCTTGTCTCAACAAAATTAAGCTTTCTAAAATTAAAATGATGTTGGGCTTTCTTTGGCATGAGACACTCCCAGCCAGACTAAAATGCATAGAAAACACTACTGATGGATAACCACTTGCAGGAATAAACCTCCAGAGAGCAATACTTTGGACTGTTGATGCCTCAAAATGTTTTTGATTTCCTGCAGACTTGTACAAAATCATCTTGGATGAACAAGAAGAAAAATGCCAAAAAAAGATTTAAAAAAGATTCAAAAGATTTTATGATAATGTGTTGATAAATTTGTCATCAAACCACCATAAAAAACAATTTCAAATACATCACAAAGTTCGTATTCTATGTTTTGAGTCTTTGCCATTTCAGTGGTATTTTTTAACAAACTAAAGGTTAAAGCTCTTATTAAATTTGAATTCCCTAGAAGGGCCTTAATCTACTACTTTTGATACTGCAATATAAATAATAATCACTTTGATGAATTTGCACTGCTGCTCCCTGAATGTTGCAGTAACTTATTCCTGCTTTTTCTTATTATATGCTACTAACTTCTTATTGCTTTTTGTCCTAATCTGGTGTTATCTGGGCACAAGGCACATCAGTCTTATTGTGTTTTCCAGAGATGTCCAAGGGCTATAACCACCCCTTCGCTTTTTGTTGTTGTTAAACTGGTGTTTAGATGGCCTCAAGCATGTATATTTTTGATTTATAGACAACCATAAAGCTCATTAAAGATGATGAACATGATAGATATGTCACACTGAACTTACAAACTATTAAACAAGTCATTGCTTAGTGATAGATGAAAAAGGCTAAGGACTTATCATGTACATGCTGGGGCTGGAACTTTTTTAATTTGCAATCTCTTCTTCCCACCTTCCACCTGTACCAGATTCCAGTGGTAAGAGAGATCAGTGAAGCAAAAATTCAATTGGAAAGCAACCAGAGAAATATTATAAATTCATCTTTTATCATGGCCTTAGGAGAAAGTCAACAGATGAAATTTTCTTTTGGAGAATTGTTGGAAAAGAAGTAGGAATTGGAAGAAGTAGTTGGAATTACAAACAAGAAAATTTGCTTGAGCCTTCTGTGCTCAGCAAAATATATGTATTCATAGATTTAAAGTAAACAGAAAGGTATTAGATAAATGCCATTTGCTCTAACAAAATATTTTCCAAACAAAACCAACTTGCACAGATTGCTTATAACTCAGCAAAGTACTTGAGATAAAATGTCTCCTAGTGTGAAATTCTTGGTTCAATAAAAAAAAAGTAGAAAGTTAAAAAATGATAAAGAAAAAACAAGTTTTATAAAAAAAATATCTTGGATTAATGTTTTAGATTGACAGTTATCCCCTGGTGAGGAGGTCTTTCCAACTTTGTTGTGTAAAATATAAATCTGAATTATTAACAGATGGTGTTAAAAATGCAAGGAGTTTTTTCACATGTTGTGTACTTCAATTCCCTATAGACATTTAAGTGAGGGTCAGGAGCCTTTTTGATATGACTATTACATGCGGGTTTTTTTCATCTCTTCAGACAGGAGAAAATCTTTTCTAAATTATCTGTTAGCGAGAAGAATGCTCAATCCTTCATGCTAATTTATTTATCTGTTTACTCCATCATGATCATCTCAAAGCACATTCTTACTTTGCAGGGGTAAGAAGAGTAAAATCGTATCCTCAGGGAGTTGTCTTTCAGTCTTTTTGTATGTTTATTATATGTATAGTTTAAGAGCCACAGACACCTCTCATTGTTTGCTCCCTTGTTTCCAAGTACTTCAGTTAGTGCTGTGATAGTATGGACAATTTCGTTTCTTGGAAACTCTAGCTTATATGCATTTTTCTTTATTTTAAATATAAAGATTTTTATTTTTCGGAATATTGGTTGTCAGGTACTAACTTTATATTTTCTGTACACAGGAAGCTATAATGTTTGTCCTAAAAAAAGGACCTAATTTTTACTTTTAATTTACTTCAGCATGAGAAAAATGCTATCCTTCAAAATTAGGAAGATCTGTGTGAAAAACTTCATATAGTATTTCTTGATTTTTTTTTTTTGATATGTAATAGGCTAATGATAGCAAATAACAATAGACTAGTAATGATAATAGGCAAATCAGTAGATTTGTATGCTGTCTGCAGTTGTGGTTACTTGCTTCTGTTGTATTAACCTTGGCTGTAATGGGCCACTTCTATAAGCAGAGAGCTATAAGCACAATGTGATGATCATTGCTGTTAAAAAGATTTTAACAACAACAACAAAGGATAAAGTAACAGTCATACTGAGGTCAATGGGAAGATTAAAAGGGGATTTGGATTTTTTTCTAAATTAAAAACCATTGTGAAGCGTTGGACAGTAGTTAGTTACCAACTATGACAGCAGCACCATTTAAACAAAAGTTAGGGTATATAAGTGAATGGTTTTTTTTTGGTATTTGAGTCCTGTTGCTATTTCAAATTGAAAAAATTGTTTTCAGCAGAATTCAGTTATGCCTTGTTATATTTCCAAATACAAAAAAGATGAGTATTTTTGATATAACATATGCCAGTGTTGAATGTGGCTACTTGATTGACTGATTTTCTCAGAAAAAAATGTTTAATTTCCTTTCTTTTTAAGGATCATCAGATCAATAAAGTACCAGAAAGAACGAGTTCTGTAGCACACTGTTCCTTGAATAATCAGATTTCTTATCATTACAGGGAATTTATGCTTTCCTGCCACTTGTGTGATTTCAGTTATGTTATAATGCAGTTTAATGGTGCTCATTCTTTCTTAGGAGAAAGATCAAAACAAGGACAAGAGCAGACTTGCTTTGGACAAGACAGCAAGTGGCAACTATGTCACTTTTTAATCGGATTTACCCTTATTTCTACTGGGGAAAAGGCTTTTGTATCTCAGAAGCCCTTTTCCTGTTTGTTCTGACTGTTAACTCATGTAGGTGCTACTCAGAAAACCTTGCTGGTACTCCAGCAATGCCCTGGGAAACTTAATCTGTCATTTCCATGCCTTATCTTTGTTGCTTTTTCTCTGATGGTTCTGGATGCTGAAGAGCAGATATTTGGCTTCTAGGACAGATCAGTAGGAATGTGTCTGCTGATTGATGTTATAGTGGTTTGCAGCTCCAAACTAAACAGACATCAGAGTTTGCAGCTACCCAAATATCTGCATAGTATTAGATAAGGGAAAGACAGAACAAGTAGAAGGACAGATTCCTCTGAGACTCTGCTCATACCAGCTGCTCTGACAGAAGGGACAGATATTTCTGGTGATTCTTGTGGAGAGTGTGAGAGCAGAGTGCTGTGAACCCAGTGAAATCAATGCAATATTCCTACTGGTGTTTCAGTGTAGCTAAATTTTCCCCAAATTTTCTGATCCCTCAACCTTTGATTCCACATCACAGCCAATGAGTAAAGACTGGGTTGTCCTGAACAAGATTAAATGAGATATAATGAAGCTGATCATAAGTGATGCTGACCCTGTGTTGGATGGCTGGAGCTTTGCTTGCGTGTGGGGGAACCGTGGGTATGTGTGATGTTATGAGGTTAAAACTTTGAAGTCTTCCTGTTGAGCTAGCTGTTATTTATCACTGAGAGTTGTTATGGAGTTCAGAGGCAAAGAAGTTGCACTGCCTAAATTCACTGTCTGTCTGGGATATCTGGAGAAAAACTGTATTTCTGCTTCTATGCCACAGTTCTCCCATTGATTCTTTCTGTTAAAGAGTAGAAATGAACTGGCTGACTTGAACCCTGCTTTGCCTCCTGGGTCTGACAATTTTAAGCACCCAGGTGGTGTTTGACATCAATCAGGGCTCCTTCTGGAGCAGATTTCTGCATCAGGAGGGAGTTCAAAAGCTGCTTTTGAAGGACATTTTCTTGTTGAGGTTCTTTGAAATTCTGAGGAATTAAAATGATGAAAGGCAGCTCTGGTCTGTGAAAGGAGGTAGATGATTGTTTCAAGTGCCCTTATTTTTGTGATACGTAGATTTTTAAGCTTGTTCTTTCGCTAGGGATTGCTGTAAGATGTATTTATTAGAAAATAGCAATAAAAAAATTATGAAATCCTGCTAATAAAAATGTTAAAAATAATAGCATTTTCTGATCCAAGTATATGTTCTTGATGATGGGTTGATATCCTAGTCTGTTATTAGAACTGACTTATTTTCTGCAGAAAGAAAAGTCCTAAATCATGGATTTGTTGAATCATCTTTCTTGGTTATAGCAAAAGCTGTTTACAGTTTATTTCTTATGAAGAGGAAATGAGGGATAGTAGGATTTTTCCTATTAACTGGTAATAAATATCAATATCTCATGTTTTCCATGCAAAATGCTATTTATGCAAAGAACTCAAAGTGGCACAGTGAAGAAAATGACATAATTTCCAAAATAAGTTCAAACTTATTTCAGCCCAAACTCTATTTTTTTTTCTTCCATATCCTACATTGGAAGAAAAAACTGGAAAGGAAACAAGGCAAATCTTCAAGATATTCCTCAAAACTTTCTGGTATTTCATCTGCGCTTGCTCGTGGTACAGCTACTCTACAAATACAGCATCACATAGCGTGGCCAGGTAAAATTCATCCTATGAGTTTTCATAACCCTTTAGCTCTGGGCTTACTTAGTGTGTTATCTCTCCAGTTGATCACGTATTTTTCAATGTTTTCTCCAAGTTGGCTGTCTGACATTGCCAGTGCTCTGAAAGTTTGTTTCCTTAGCCTTGAGATATTCTGTGCCCGTGTGCTTCCAGTCTTATTACTAGATGCACATAATGCTTTCTGTAGGTGGCTGCAAGTTTATTGTTCTACTGATGCTTTCATCTCTCTAAATATGTTTGTTCTGGACCTCGCCTACAGAATGTGCAAATAGGTGTTTTACTGCAGAGTAAACATGTTGAGTTGTGGGTATGACAGGAACACGTGATTTTTCTGAAATAAATATTCAGAGAACATAATAGCAATAAATCCATTGCCTGAGAGAAATCGCTGTATCATTTTAACAGTTATGATGATGGAGATCCCTGTGTGGAAAGGGAGCTACATGGTATTCCAAATTTCTAGTCTGAAATGACCAGCCCAGCAGGGCCCCAGAGCATCCTGTGGCTGCTCTTAGGCCTCATCCTGGCTCCCTCTGCAACCTCCAGAACAGTAAAGGTGTAAGAGGAGATAATAAAAAACAGGATGGGAGAAATGAAGGGTGGAAAAGGTGGCGTGAATAAAAAATAACTTGCACTTGGGTATTCTTTGCTGGTTAAATTGCTCTGAGACAGCTTACAATTTAGCACAATGCTGAGCAGCAATAAAGCAGCCAAAAACTTCAAGTAACCTAAGTTGTTCCATAGTTTCAGCACAGTTCTGTATATTGTTCTATACATACTGCTCAGAACATTTAAGAAACAACCAATTCTTTTTCTCTCCTCTTTGGAGATACCACTGTATTTTAACTTGAGAAACGCTCTGAGAGATCTGCATGGCTGAACAGCTTCTCTCAGTTACCCTTCCCATTTCAGTACACACATTTTCTGAAAGCCCTCACATTTTTCAAAGCATGTTTTCCCTAAAATGTCCTCAGCTGGAAGTTACGTCCTATTCAAAGGAACTTCTTATTCTATTATACCCCCCCCTTGAAAACCATGATGCTGGTCATCTTTCCTGAATCCAATTCCTATTGAGCTCTCTTTGCATTCAAGGTTGCGATCCCATTTACACATACAACTGTGCCAAGATCCAGGGCCTTCTCACTGTTATCTGCTACAGACCGTGCCCCACTGACACCATTTTGTGATGTGACAGGTCTCCAGTGGGTGTGTTGGAGTAGCAAGCATGCTCCTTTTTGTCTGCCCAGTTCAACCCTGCTCACAGACTAACTCCTGTTTCTGCTTCCGTCAGTGAACAGAGGATCGGCACTTGCTCCCATGGTTTCATCATATAGGTCTTAGTCAACTGACAGCAAATATAAAGCAGTCACAGTAACAGAGGAAATTGTTTTCACTCTCAAGAATTAAATGAAAAATAGATAGTGAAGTATCTGAGCTGGTAATATGAAGTTGGGAACTCTGCTCATGTAGGTTTGCAAAAAGTGATTCTGACATCAAACAGGATGAAAGGAATTTTTAAAAAGTCTTAACTTAGAAATATGATTTTAATTAAAAATAAAGTCTGAATTGTTTTGACTCTGACCAATACAAAAGAAACAAACATTCAAACAAAAAAACTGGAAGGAGTAAATTTTCCTATTGGGATTTGGTAACATCTCATGGTGAAGAAGGATGTGACTCAATCTGCTCATAATTGCTGGAGCCCACAACCTGCAAGTCTTGGCTTGCTGAAGTCTCACTCCAGGCTCCCCTTCAGGCATGTACTACATAACGACTCAGTGCTGCTGCCTAAAGCAGTTTTTTTTTCTTATCTTAAAGCAGAGTTTTTCTTATTTCTGTTCTCTGTCTTCCTTTGTTGGCAATACAGCATTCTCACTGGAGTGCCACTGAGGTGTGCAAGGCGTGGAGGATGGAGGATGCAAGTATGAATTGTGGTCCATGGTATCTAATACACAAGGTAGTAAGGACTGCTTAGAAGGGAAAAAGAGAAGAATGAGATTTTTTTTATATATATATTTTTAAAAAACAAACTTCTACCTAGTGTCAAGTAACAGAAGATTTGCCTTTTTGTTCTTAGCTACAGGGAATGCCTCAGGAAGCAGAGCAGTCAGGCTTTAATTTACTTTCCCCTAGACGCTCCATACGTTGTGGTGGAGGCAGGCTACAGAGCCTTGCAGTTGGTCTGTCTTCTAATCAGTCTTGTCTGAAGGAATTATGCTTTGCTGCTAACTACAATATGCTCCTGCTTTGCTATTATACTCATGAATAAATGAGCAGGAAGAAGTTGAAAATAAGCTTTGTTTCGATCACATTTAAAATCTACCTCCACCCTTCAAGCAGTACATGAATTAATTAAACTGTTACCTTATTGCCCACAAGTAATCTCCTTACTTATTTTACAGTGAGGAGGAAGGGGTAGGGCTAATAACAGCATTGTGCAAAGTAACAGAAGATGTCTGGATTCTACCCAATGAAAACACAAATGCTTCTCTATAAGTCGCTGGTGCAAAGTATTCAGCCTGCTGACCTGTAGCACACAAGTGTGCCAACAGGAGCAGAGCAAGTGTTACTTCTGTCCCTCTCTGGTGGCTTTACTATCATCATTACTCAGCTGGAGGCTGATCAGGGAAAACCAGGGCAGAAGCAGTCTCATGAACGAGAATTTTAATCCTGTTTTGCTCCATAATACCTAAAAAGCAATTTTTAGAAACTGTGTTTTCCAAAATCCTCTGTCTTGGAAGGTGTCAGAGGTGTGGCTGTAAAGAACAGTGAGCGTTGGTTTGATGGTGGAGGAAATGAAGTTGCCTCAGTCACACAGTTGAATCCGCACTATGCAACTGCTTATTCTGGTGGAGGTTTGCAAAAATTTTGCCTGGGTTAGAAGAGGTGAATGTATTATTTCCTTCATTTCTCTTTTCACGTCTTAGTTTCAAATTAGTTGACCTGTCTGGATTTTGTAACCTCTGGTTTCCAAATATTTAGCCTACATAAACGTGTGTGTGTGTATATATATGTACATACATCTATACGTATAACAGTTTAGAACTGCTGGATAAGGGCTACTAATTTCTTCTGTTCAGGGGAAACATATTCTCTATCCAATTCACGTTATATGCTTCCTCTGCTCCTTGGATCTCATGCTGCAGCTTACCTGCATGCAAATTTCCAGCAGATTGGCAGGTACTTGCTTGTGGGAGGCTGCATCTCGTCTGACCAGAAAAAAGGTGGACAGCATATTGTGAAATAAATTATAAATGGCAGTGGTGTGTTTTTTTAATACCATACCCGCAGAGAGGTTTCAGAGAAGAATGGACCTGAGAATACGTGATATGACAAAGCATGTGTGAAACTTTTCTTTTAAGTCACTATCTTAACAAAACTAATCTAAAAGACCAAAATTTATTAGTTAGATTTTGTATAGAAATAACGTGCTTTATACAGTAATCTATAGAAGCCTAGTCTGGTGTGTTTAGATATCAAAATGTGGTCAAACCACATAGAGGTCAGGCATCTTCACAAATGTTGCTTTTGTGAAAATCCTGGCTCTGGTCTACAAATGCCAAGCTCAGTTTGGGGCGTTCAGTTTGAACCTAGGTACATATGCACATGAAAAGAAATTAGGTTATTGAAAAGGAGAGGAAGGAATAAAGCAAACATAACAGGACAGTTACGTACAGAAAGGAGGAGTTACCTGTGAGACAGCCCCAAGCATCCTGCCGAATGTTACTGGCCTGGCAGCCAGAAAGTCTAAGGGGACATCTCTTGGGCTCTGCGTGCAAGATATGTTGCAAAATGATATGTTGCAGTGAAACTCGGAGCTTGAAGCAAAGGCTGTGTTGGCAGAAAACAATCTCAACAGTAAATCACCTTTGGGTCCTTGAACTCACAGAAAATGATAAGACGGATAATTAACGAGGATGGTCACTTTATTCTGTTAATGCACTATTTGTTGGAGAGTCTAAGAATATTTTGTGTTTGAACTGTTCCCTGTGGTGGTTAGCCTGAAAGTAAAAGAAATGCAATTTATTGTGGAACACGGACTTGTGTGCTGAATATGATCTGGGATCACACTGACAGTATCAGAGGCTGGCAAGCACGTCCTGTTTGCTTCCCGTTTTGTAGTGTTTGTCACACTTCACGCTAGGTGTAACGCACCCAGAGCGTCTGTTAGCTATCAGCCTGTCTTTAGCACTTGTTCTGACGCTGTGCTTGGAAGATGCAATGACAGCTATCTATGTACTTTATCATATTTATAGGACATCTGCGGCACTGAATATCACCTGTAAATTGAAATATTGGGGAAAAGCACACTGTGCAAAGAGTGAATTGTGAATGGATCATAAAATGCATCTTCCAGGGACAAGGCATGGTCACGCTATGGAGTGTAGGTAGATAAAGTAGCTCCCACCTGGAAATCAACACTAACCTGGAAATGTAGAATATACATGAAAAGGTTTAGGGAAAGCATCAGTGGGAGGGAGCCAAGAGCAAGAAAGCTGGGCTGACTAAAGAGCATTTTGGTGGTCTTGAAAGTGTTAGTTTTGATTTTGTGGTTTCTGCATGGTGGCATGCAAGGCCTGACTTAGTGAGGGGAAAAAAAAAAAAAAAACCAGTTAGGGCTCTAAGTTCAGCTGAGAGAGCAGCTCTCCTACAACAGGCTGTGCCAAGTGCCGGCACGTAGGACTTGGTTTGCATTTTTTGTTATGAATAGTTTGCCTCAGTAGATGTTTTCTGTGGTTGATTACATTGTTATATGATATACATGTTTTCCTCGTCTCACATTCATTTACTGCTGAAAAGCTGTTGATGAATTTATACATTTAATGGATAGTAACAACTAGAGTTTTCAAGGTCAGAAGATACTTAGGCAGTGAAGATTTTCAGTGTTTGAACCCTGCGTTTTTTTTTTGCTATCTTTTTTTTGCACAATAAGATTAAAACTTTGACTGATTTTCATGCTTTTCCAGAGTACATGAGCAAAGTCAACTAATAAAAAGCATAAACAAGAGCAGAGAGGAGAAATCTCAGATTGCAACTCTTCAACAGAAAGGGATCTCCACTCCTATGATGCTGACTTGATGCTACTGCAGGGTCAAAGTCTAATGCCTCTTTGGGAATGCATCAGCATCCAGCTTAATTTTATTATTATTTTTTTTGCTAACTACTTCTGTAGAAGAGACTTCTGGAACTACATCCTGTTCTAGTGATTAAAAACTTTGTCATAGAATAAATTGCTCAGTTTACATTCATGGCCAGTGTATATGCATTTATTTATGTGAAAACAGCCATTTTTAATGCATTCTGTCAACCCATTAATCTATATGGCTCATCACATACAGCTCCTACTCACTTAGAGACATTTTTTATTATTTATAAATGTTTAAATTCCTGCCTTACACACTTATGTACTGCTGCCACAAACAACATACGTGCCTAATCTAGATTTGTGGTACCTAGCCACATAGTATTTCCCTCATAATGTCTTGTCATATTACTTGCGTGATAAAGAATTCATTTTTTTTTTCAGATAAATTAGGTATTGTTTAATTTTTTGAGGGCTTGACATTGCAAACCAAAGAAATTTAAAATGACTTTTAATATAAGTGACTTCTTGAAGTTCTTCATGGTAACAACATAGCTTAGAATAAATTTAGGTATATGCCATATTCATTATGCACCATTAGTATAAAATAAGGGCAGGCATTAGCTGTAAAGGCTGAGATATTTTTATTTTCAAATCATACACTGAAGGTGATGATCCAACCTTCTTAATGTGAAAGTATTCATTTTAATGAACCAAGAATAACATGAAAATTAAATCATTACACACACTTTTTGAAGGCAGAAAATCAATAATCTTGTGACAGCAACATTCAAAATAACACCACAGCAATTTGCCTATGCATTCTTTCCTGTTTTTGTAACTTTTCTGTATGGCCAATATGCTCAATAATTTCTCGTCTTTGAAGCCTTGTCTCTTGGTCTGATATAATAATCTCACACTTTGGGAGAAGAAGCAAGGGTGATAAAGTAGAGATTGCATTTTAGAGGCAGAGAGTCTTTGCAAGCACCAGTAAGGAGTTTTTTTTTTTTTCTCTCTCTCTGTGTTCTTGTAGCTGTTCCTACAGGCAAGCTTGCCAATGCACTGCAGATTTGTCCTGTCATGCACAGAGTTCCATGAGTGCCACTTTAATGATCCAGCTATAAGGTGTATACACATCATCTTCCAAGCAAGTCAGCTTATTTAATTTCCTTCTCTTCTCAAGAACACAGTTTCACCTCAGTGGTCCAGTTTCTGAAACATATGGCTCTTGCCCAATTTCCTATGTCTGTTACTTGTAGCCTCTTGTAATTTGGTGTTACTACCAGACTTGATGAATATGATGAGTACAGTAGTAATGTGCATTCTCTTAGATATTTATGAAGGTATTATATAGTTTTGTTCCCTAAAAAGCTCTTGAAGTATGCTTATCTTTTCAGCCTGAGAATTATGGCTGTTTTTTGCCTGTGGGCTATTAACCTTGGTTGAAAATCATCCATATATTTAATCCAAATTTCTTACTCGAACCTCGCATTGTTTTATATTGCTGTTATTACTGTTCCTTGTATGAGAGGCTTTAATAAAACATACCTGCACTTGGCCTACTTCTTTCTTCCTTAAAAACAGCTCCACTGAACTCACTAGTGTCGCTCCTGGTCTAAAAGAAGAAAGCAGAATTAGGCCGATATGTTTGCTGCATCCCTTCATGCACACACTTCATTTTCAAAGCTATGAGCAAGTTTAGATATATAGGGGAATGCTTATCAAAAATGACTAGATGTGTGAAATTATCCATTTGATACATTTTTATACAAAGAAAGGATTTTGTTTTTGCGTATGCCCAGATTTTGAGCAGGCTTGGAGTCACTCTGGACCAGTGTTTTCTGCAATGTCCAGTTGTGTGTCCTTTGGAAAGCCTGGGTTCCAGTGAGAAATCCAGGGGAATGCTGCAGATAGAAATCAATAACCAAGGCACCACGTCAGGTCTGCAGAGCTGAAAGGCTGTGTTTTGTGCCTGGCAAAGTAAAAACATGTATGTCAAGAGAGATTTCTGTTAACATCACTATTAACGCTCTCTGTAACTGAAAGTTAAGAACCAAGTAGATTTCTGATGCAATGGCAGCAATACAACTTAAACTTCTTAAGATTTGTGGAGGGGTGGCCTAAAATGGGAGTAAATGCTTAGTTTAGCAAATGCTCTAAAACTTGGCTAAATCATCTCTGAAAGCTTGAAGGAAAAAAAAAATAGTGCTAAAAGCTGACAAACATATTGGCATATTCATCAGACCTCAGATGAGTAAGTTTTAGCAGCAGGTATTGCTGCTCAGCCTGTCCACGCTCAGAATAAAAATGCTTCCTCCTCTTGATTGCTGAGGTGTGGTGTGCATCAGATGGGGAAACGGTGCTGAAAATGTCAGTGGACCACATAGGTAGTTCGTTATGGAAGCGCTTAATCATTTATCGGCATTAGGGAAGAGGGTTAGATAACAGCTAATTTGGCAGTAGCCACTCAGTCTTACATAAGCTGCATGTGGACAGGCACAGCTTCTGCAGGCGAGAGAAATCACCAAGGAAATTCAGATTTTGCTAGGGAGGTAGCTGGTGACTCACCTTTCTAAATCAGCAGAGGTGAGGGAAACTTTCCAAAAGGGATGAGGAACGGCTCAAGCTCTTTTTCTATTTCATCAGCAATTTAGGGCTGAGCCCTGTGAGGCAGAAAGTATCACTACACTCTTCATGTTTACTGCATGAGAAGAATTTTTTGGAAGTTGAAGTGGATTTTCTTATATTTATATACATATGTATACTTATATATATATTCTTGTTTCTTTTTTCTTTTTTTTTCTATTTAAATGAGTTTATAGTCAAAAAGTTTGACGGTTTGTTTCACATGGCTTTCAAGTAGAAGTAGCTATCTTGCAGACGTCCTTGCAAATGTCAGCTTTGAAAGTTACAGATGAAAAATGAAAATTGCCATGCTCAATTCCTTGGGGTAAAAAGCATAGACACTTCCTGCCTGCAGTACTCTGTCAGTTTAAGAAAGCAAAATATGGACTTGGAGTAATGAGAGCTATCGGTTTCTGAAATGTTTACAAAAGTTTCTTTATGAAAAAAATTCAGCATTTGATACGAAGGGTCAGCTGGAATGGGGACCTCTGGAGAAGAGGCTGGCTCCTGTCCTTTGGTCGAACCACTAATGGACTTTGTGACGGAGACCCTTGGTGTGCAACGAAAGTTGGTGCCTGAGAATCTCTTATCCCGATGTTCCTTTGCATCATTTGTTTTTTTAGCAGAACATCGTGTAATTTGCTGCAGAACATAAGGATTGGACCCTAAGTGTGCTGGATACCTGGTTCTGATTGACCTCTGGGGCAATCTGGTGACTGAGTAAGGGTCAAACCCTAAGGCAGGGTTTGATTACAAAAACCTGTTTGTGGCAGCACCAGCAAAGTACTGCCAGCACAGGTGGGAAATGCATGCTTATGTTGGGTCATTACTGGGTCTGGAAAACTGATGCCTTTCCCAAGCATCACTTGGGAAAGCAAAATGGAGTGTTCAGGAGCCACTTGGTCAGGCTGCTTTGTCCTGCTGAGTCTATACCTGAATCTTGATAATGCCCTTTTGGGGCTGTGTGTTTTAGGGAAGTTTTTGAGGCTGGTTTATCATTAATTTTCTAGTCTTCAGCAGAAATTGTGACAAATGGAAAAGTAGTTGCAACAGAACTTGCCCTTGTATTTAAATATAATTAATGTGTGCTATAATCTCTGTTAAATATGCTGTATTTGGAGACATATTAGGCTTTGATTTATGAATTAGAAGTTAGAAGATAATTGATGAGAGCAACAATCAGCGTATAGACCTGGGTGGTTCATTGCATTGAACGCTACTATGTTCATTACACATCAGAGTAACATCATTTATTTGGGACGGGTGTTTTTTTAACCAACTAAAATAATAAAATATTTTAATAACCTCTAAAATGCCTTGAAACTAGAGATGTAGTGAGATTTATTTCTGAAGAAAGAAGTAACCAATTTAAGTTCAAATTAGTTCAGTGTGTTGAGTAAGCACATAAATCTGTGTAAAATCTGAGTGCAGATAGCGCCTGGAAACTGATCCCAGGTGCCTAATTTGGGGCAGCTCTAGGTAAGCAAGAGGCAAAGTACATCAAAAAGTCTCACAAAGCATCTTGATGAATTTGAGCCAAATATAGGACTTCATCATTGTCCCCCCTATTTCCTTGCACAGTTTTCTGTTGCAGAAATGGACTTTGCTGATTACTAGAGGAATTGTACTATTATTATTATTATTATTAGCTCTTATTGGTGCTACCTGTAGTATCTTCTTTTTCTCTTAAATTGTGCTAAAGTAAAATAAGGGACTGTGGTTGTTGTTGTTACAGAATAATAGAAGATCAAGTTTTTGTTCTCTTGTTGAATGAAATCAGGTTTTAATAAAGATAGAAGTTGCTAAAAATGCATGCCTGTCTGAAAGCAGACGACTGTTACCACCTGGGCTAGTAAACGTAAGAAAACCCTGGTCTCCTATTGTGTTATTGAAAAACAAAACACATGCCTCTTAAATAGGCACAGTTTTACTGGATTTAGTGGAGGTTTTCTTTTTTTTTTATTTGAAATTAACCTATAAATTGGGAAATAAATATAGGGCCTTTCATTATATTCTGCAATAGCAGCAATAAGTCAAAAAGTAAAGGTAAGAAAGACCTGCTGTGCCTTAGCTGTGATGTATAAAATGAATATATGGAATCCGTGAGTACGTTAGTGTCAGAGGAAGCAAACAGACTCCAAGGCAGGATGGTGTCTTTAGCAAATTGCTGGAAAAATATGCTTTGGCTTTGAGGTATGAGTGTGTTATCCAGTATTAGCGGGTATGCCCTACTGTAACTGCTACAGGTCAAAAGCATGAATGCTGTGAAGACAGGAACTGTGCACTTCCACAGGTACACTGATCACAGCAGTTGCTACTACAAATGCCATGAAATGACATTGAATGTCAGAGATCAGAGCTTTCTCAGTCTGATTCCTGAGTTTGTACCTCATGCGTTGCAGTCCTCTCCTGCTACTGGGACCAGCGGTCTATGAGCAAACGGAGCCATACCCTTTTTCCACAAGTTCCTGATAAGAAACATCAGACTTGTGGTTTCAGAGAGATCAGGCTCCAACAGTACCTCACCAAAGACTTTTCTGGGCATAATTCTAGCTAAATAATGAACAGCAGCAATCACTCCCAGGTAAGAGTGGCCCAAGAAGCTATCTAGCCTGAAGCAGCAGGAGCAGACAGGATTTTGAACCCAAGGATGCTTCCTGATAAACTTTCTGGTAGATAAACTGTAGAAGTAGAACTGTTATTTATTATTCCTTTCATCTGTTTGAAGCTCTAGAGGGTGCAGATTTGTAACTTTACTCTCATGTCAGCAGGGGATGGAAGTGAGAAGCGAAAACAGAAAAGTGAAAGCAGCCTGGTGCTGTCTCTGGAGCCAGGGCAACCATGAATGCTCCTTTGGGCTGCTTCTGGGGAGGGCTTCAGTTTGCACAAGGCAACCCCATATGGTCAAGCAATAAAATCTGCTTCAGCTTGTTCTTTTTGTCTGCACTGTTAATGCTTCTGTGCAGCCAATTTCTTACCTTTCTCTCAGTGGAGAGAGATTCAATTTCTCCTCATCTCTACTATTTGAAGTAAGACAAATCACCCAGTCCATCCCTGCTCCGCATTCACCGGCTATGTTTGTAATTACTGCTTCCAGGTCTTTTGTCTGGCTGCTTTGGAAGGAAAATTTGAATCATTCTGTTTGTGAGGCAGAAGTGTCAGTTCTCCCTTTCTTATCATGCCCCTCATTTTGAGAAGAAAAGCTCCCAGTACAGAGATGGGAATCAGCTATCTCAGTGGGAAGTATAAGGATGCAGTTTGTGTCCTGATAAAGGTGTCCGTTTCTGGGATTTTCCTATTCTTTTAAAATAAAGTATACAAATAAAGTTACATTTTCAGGTTACAGTTCTGAAGGAAACTAAAGAATGTGTTAACTCTAAACCAAAGTGTAGTTTGGTAAAACTTTATGTAGGACTGTCCCAGGACCCCCATGTTTTTGTTTTTGGACTGCTTCATGCTTGCTTCTTGGGGAAATCCATACTTCTGTCTAATTCATGTATTCCTTTACCAGAGCCTGATGGATATAACTGCTCTATTCTTGGCTTCTGTTCACCTGTCACCTCTCTGCTGAGCTGCGTGGAGGGAGGAAAGCTCCAGCTGAGCATTTTGTCTCAGACCCGCATGGATCAGCTGAAACAGAAACATCTTATTCCTGTAATCCTTGACACTCCTGAATACCAATGAGCTGGAAAGATCAAAGCAAGTTATAAGCGCTCACTTCTGGCACAACTGTGTTGTGGATAAGGAGCGTATCTGTGGAGCAGCATTGCTGTAAGAGATGGCAGGGATCAGAGCGTGACCCCAGAAATACTAGCCTGGTCTCTGCTGCCCTTTTTGTGCTGTGATATGAGTAACCAGTTCGTGTTTTACTGAGTGGAGATTTGCTTCCCTTGCTGTGACCTTGCTACCCTATTTATGAGCCTGGAGCGCAAACTTGTCCATGCAAATGTGGGCTGAATGCATGTTGAAGGTTTAATAACCTCACTGAAAGCTTCTCCCTTCATCTTTCAGTTCATCAACACAAGGGAAAAATAAAGGTGGTCTTAAACACCCTTATTTCTGTCTGGGTGGACACGTGGCTGGGCTGCAGCCTCTTCCACTCAAGATGAGCATCACAGAGGAAAACAGATGCTTAAACCATGAATATCTGAAAGAGGGATGGCATTTAATTGTATCAGTGGTCAGAGATGGTGTGTGATAGTGTAGGCTTTTAGAAATTGGAACAACTTGTACAGCCAGAGCTAAGTACAAAGAGGCTAAGTTTCAAGGCTTTAAAATTTTGCTGCAAGGACTGAACGCAGATCTAACAATGCCAGAGGAAAAAGATTTCACTGAGGAAAGCAGGAACTGCTTTCTCGAAGCTAGGCTGATGGGCAGGGACCAGGCTCTCTCTGGGCACAGCAGTTTTGACATTGCTTGCATGGTTATATGTTCGGCCTGTGTCTGCGACTGCAGCGTGGGGACGAGGCCTGCCCTGGTGGGAGCGATGAGGACAGGGTGAGAGTGTGTTAACCACCTGGTGGTTAAGAAAATTGATGCCCAGAGAGGTGGTGGAGTCTCATTCTCTGGAGATATTCAAAACCCGTCTGGATGCCATCCTGTGCAATGTGCTCTAGGTGATCCTGCTCAGCAGAGGGGTTGGACCAGATGATCTTCAGAAGTCCCTTCCAACCTTGGCCGTTCTGTGATTCTGTGAAAATAGAGGCTAGCCCACCATACTGCATTCAGCCCAGATTCAGTCTTTGCTATCCCTTATATAGTCCTTGGACAATGTTGCACTTATTCACTTCTTCCTTGCAAATGGGAAATGTTTTCTCAGTCAGCATTTAAAAATTTTCAAACATGATATGATAAAGCAGAGATAATCTGTAAATCAAAATTAATTTCTTCATATGCTTTTTTCCCTCTAGATTTTTAAGACAAAAATTTGCACTTTTTCTGTATTTTTTCTTGAAAAAAATAAATTCAATCTAAAATATGAAGTGATGAAAAAGCATGTGAGAAGGACGCAGAGATGACCTTTTTCCTCTTATGTTTGTGATCAAAACACTATAGACTGTGTATCCGCTGCAAAAACAAAAGCAAAACAAAAACCAGAAGCTATTGCAGCCACTTTCTTTGCATTGCAGATGTTAAGGATATTTGTTTCAAATGACTGATATATATATATATATATATATATATATATATATACACATATATATTTATAAGAGTCAGGTAATTGATTTTAATTAAACTCTGTCTTACTTAAAAAATTAATGAGCTGATTAGCTAATTACCAATGAATTGATCCTTTTCCAAATATGTCATCGATAACAAGGAAATTAGTTGTTTTCAAATTATTAATCCAATTTATTAAAAACATTTTTAAAAAGTAAAGTGTTTGTTAAATCTTTATTCTCCTTTCTGTATAGTCTGAAAGATACTCAAGTGAATGCCTGCTTTGGTGGTTTTAAAATTGTTTTTAAATGCCTGTTGGCAACATTTGTCCTGAAGATAGAAATGTTATAAAAGATGCCTCATATGATGTCCCTGGTGGCACTGCTATCACATAGCTTAGAGAAAAGTTTGACCTAACAAGCTAATTTCTCAGTGCAATGCTCTGAGAGGTTTTAAAGGCTGGAAGGCCATTTCCAACTCTCTCTTCAAGAAGAAGAAGAAAAAAAAATTCACAATGCACTACCTTGGACCATTTTCAGAATTATTTGCAGATAGCTTTCTTTCAGATGGTTTCTGCTGGCATTCACAAGGTCAGGTATTCATTATTCCTAACTGGGTGGTTCTGCCGTATCTCTTTTCTCAGCAGAATCTCTATTCTTACAGAGAAAAGTGGGGAGTATTTTATTTTCAGTGGATGTTATTTCTGTAGTCCCTCTCTTAAATAAAGTTAACGTTTGTTACTGGTTAAGAAATGAGAAGTTTGTATGAAAGGGACTAGGTCAAAATTCCTGAGGGAGAAAGTTCCCAAGGTTGAAACTGATTAATACTTGAAATGAGTATACAGAGCATTTTTAGATATAATCTGCTGGCATAAATGAGCATTTATGATTGTTTTAAGAATTGACAGAACAGGATTGTGATTTTTTAATGCTTAGCATTTGTGTGATGTATTTTTTAGTTGATGGCATTTGTTAAGGCTGCATTTTCCATGACTTTGTTGTTCATTCCTTATTGTATTTTATTTTCTTTTGGGAGAAAGGAGACTCAAATCTTTAATTGTCCGCTGATGGGGCAGCTCCTCTATGAGTCTCTGCATTGCCATAGTCCTGACTGGGGGAATAATCCTGTTCTTATGCAGAAGTTACTGCATAACAGATTTGTTGTCACTGATAGAGGGTAATTCTACCAGATGTGATTTCGTTTACCCCTGGATTTCACCTGTCCAGAGAAAATGTCCATGTGTTCAGGAAGTGCTGGGGTGTGAAGCTGAGGTTCTCTGGACAACATCTAAAAAGGAGTGCAGGTATCTAAAATCAGATTTAGGATGTCTCCTTGGCTGAGTCACCTTGTATGAATTATCTTAATGCTCTGACAGGGAGGTATATGACCTGCCTTGATCCATCAGTTTTCAGTAGATAATGGTAAGGACTTTGAGAAGACACATCTCTATCCTAGGAAAGGCTTTGAATTTTAGTGGGCTGTAATGTCCTCTGAGGGTGTCTATCTCTCTTAGCTGGTAAGAGGAGTACTCTAGACAGTGAGAGTGGTCAGTATCCTTTACAGATAACTAAATTCATGGAAATCCTATTTTAGGAGGCCTAACCCACAGTTAGGGAGCCCTCTGCTCAGTGATGTTTCTTTTTCTCAACAGGCTTGAGCATTTAGCAAAGCCACAGGTTCACAAGTGTCCAAATGTAAGCAGGCAGGCACTGGTTGTGCCGCTCAGGGTTTTGTGGGATCCTTGGGTGATGACGTCTGGACAGTTGTAGCCTCGTTCTAAGCAATCCTAATGTACCGAAGCCATCAGACCTTTCATCAAACACTGCTTTGTTTTTGAAACCCAGCTGATGGGGTAAGGAGAAGGATAAAAGGGATCACTGATATTTGGAGTGCCTGACCTCCCTTGGAGCAGAGGTCATCAAACAAATGCTCATTTTCCGGGGGAGCACGCTAACCATCAGGCTACTGCTTGTAGCAACTGTCTTGTGCGTTCCCTTTTCCATCAACCACCAAAAAATCCCAAAGCAATTCATGCTTGACATTATTAAAAAAAAAAAAAAAAAAAAAACAGTAGCAAACAATTTATACAGAGGCTCTGAGGCAATATAAGGCACTATGAGGAACTTTTTGAAAGATGAATCTGTAATCATTGTATTTCCTGTACTCTGTACCATTGCCAGTAGCAATCTGAATTTTGTTAATCAGTAATAATTTCATGTTCCTCTGGGAATTTTGCTGGTGGTAATTTTCTTACTGGTATGTGATCATCTAAAGACTGTACTTGTGTGCAGGGGGAAAAAAAATCTTAAAAATTACGCTATGTAATCATACTTAATTTGATAGTATCATTAATTAGTTTATTTTAAAGTAATGCTTTTCAAGAGGTTTTAGTTAACATACTAACATTTTTGACTAATTTTTCTCCTCTTTGTTTTTTCTCATTCCTTTATGCTCACTCAGTTTCATGATCAGTGACTCATTTCTCATGTTACATGAGTCCATAATCATCCCATGCAGCCCACCTTTTTTCTCACCTTGCTGTCTGCTCTTTTAGAACTAATTTTATTTTGCTTCTTTTAGTGATTCCAAGTATGAGGCTTCAAAAGATTAAAAAAAAAAATGCAGGGAGAGGGGGAGAGGCAAGCTAAAAAAAATGATACAGGCAATTGTAGAGAAAGTTTTGGGAAATCTTTCAAATTTGTGTTTGTGCTTTGTTAAAGGAAAAAAAGATGCAGAAGACTAAGCATCAGCCAAAGGTTTTTGAGGCAGAGCTCGGCTTTGCCCTTAACACAAATGCAGTTTTGAGCTAAGCTCACTGTAGTGCTGCCAGTTTGTTCACTTTTTTCTCATGCTCTTATGAATTCCAGACCTCTAGGCTGAAAGAATTATCACCACGATGTATGGTGCCTAGACATCTGAATCCCAAACACAACTGCCATTTTTTGGCACTTGTAGTAAGCAGTGACTTGGAAGTAAATTTTCCCATCTCCCTGGAGTTCAAACATCGGCATCCTTTCTCCTCTTTCAGAAAGTAGCATCTGAAATGGGAAGTTTGATGTCTGAGGCTCTTCACTTGTGGTGGCTGTGCTGTGGTTCCTGGGGGAAAGCTATGCTCTCAATGACACTTTTCCTCCAAATTCTGAAGAATAAATTATGGCTGTCAGCATTTGGGGACTGAGAAATTTTAGGCTCATGCCAGTATGACAGAAAAGCTGTTGCCTGTGCCTGATTCATTTCAGAGCTCAGTGAGGCCACAGCTACCTGCCTGGACATTACAATTCCAGTCACACCACAGGGCACTGGATTAGATGCCAGGCATGTTTATTGAGGAGATGGTGAGATACCTTCACAAGCTACCTAAACAGAGCTCACTAAGCTGCAACACAGCGCATGAGAGAGAGCACAAGGAAAATGGCACTTATAGCCTTTATGCTTCTCTTCCTCATTAATCTGAAAGTATTGCATTTAATCTGCAATTTGCATTTAATTTATTTCCTCTGTAGTGATTTAGGCCCTGTTTAAGGTGAGTAATTTATATTCTATAAAAGTAAAGGGACACCAGCAAATCAGGAACTCTGTCAAAGAGTAGGCAGAGAAGGTAAGCAATTCTTTCACGTAACCCTCTACCATTTTAGGAAATAATCCTAAGCACAAGGAAAAATACTCTTAAATCTTCCAATACCATCACACCCACATCATGAGGGCATCCAATCTGGAAGGAGTAGCAGCTTTTAGAAGTCCGATGTAAAGACAGCTCATACGTCTGAGGTTCATCTCAGCTTCTCTGCATATTCAGCCATAATTTCAAGGAGTTTTTTTTTTTTCTCTTTGATCCCCCCCCCCCTTTTTTTTTCTTTCTTTTTAAAGCTAGAAACCCTAGGGTTAGGGTTTTTAGAAACAGTTTTTACATTGAATCCAAATTGTTCATCTCACTGAGTGGATCCACCAAAGGCCAGTAATGTTTGTGCATTAACCCATCTCTAAGAAAGTGAACTAAATTGGTTGACATTGTGTGTTTGCCTTCAGACTTGTCTGTGGCTTCAACCAGGTGTACTGTATTAGCTGCACGTGAAGTAAGTTGGGAGGAGTTAACTTCAAGAGCAAGTTGTAGGGTCAAGTGAGAGAAAAACAAGTTGTGCAATTGAGCTGGAAGAAACATAAAGACCTGGAGAAGAAACACTGATGCATGTTTCAGCCTGAGTAAAGCACATTTTCTTGGGCTATAAATGTTTTCTTACAAGCTTCATTAAAGCTTACAAACCAGAATAGCTACATACTATTCATTAAAGTGGACAAACCCATAGCTAAATACTGAAGCAGTCAATGTTATAAAGTATGGGGAAGAGTTGATGATGCTTATAGGCAGGTAATGAGCAATCTAGAAAATATAAGAAAAGTCTAAATAGCAGATTAAAGAGCTTTTCAAATAGAAGGGTAATGTTTTCTCTGTCTGGAAGAGTAGTATTAACACGTTGCTTTTGCTGAGACTCTAAGGAAAGTTAAAATCATGTGAATCTAAGTTTAATAACAAGCCTAACTACTAATTAGAACAACTGTGAAAAATTCAGTTGGGAGAGCAGAAGGAAAGAAAAATGTGGTTAGCTCATGAAACGTAACAGCAAAGCTGAAATGCAAGGTGTCCCAGATGGAGCATTGTTTCTTTCCCTGTGCATTGCATCTGGTACTGCAGACACACATCAAGATTAAATGTAATGAAATAAAGCCAAGCATTTGTCTGGCAGTCTGCATGATCTGATAACAAAAACTGATCAGGGGATTAAATCCTTCTGACAACTGAACCACTTAATAACAGAGGTATGATATGAAGTAGAGCAATTGGACTGAGAACAGTTTTTCTTTTGATGGACACAACAAAATGAAAAAACAGTGAAAACCCCAGCATTATTAATTGCAGACACTTTCTTGTTATTCTTTTGCTTATTTATAAATCCTGCCTTCATTTCAAAATTAAGAATTGACCTTAAAAATAAAGTGTTTGGAGGGGGCAGAAAGGAAGCGGGCAGGCGGACCAGAAGGAGCACATTGAGTTTCAACTGGATTCAGAATGCATTGAAACTTGAAACTATTTCTGTGAGATAAATGTTGCTGCTACTTGGTGTGTTATTGGAAGCAGCTCAGAGGTAAATTTACGATAGTTGATACATAGAAATTGATGTCCACCAAACTCTGACGTGCAGGGTCAAGAGAGAAATTGGAACCAGTCTCTGGAGCTGAAAAACTTCTCAGTAGGACAGTTTGAGGTTCAGATTCACAGCTTGACCCTCTTTTTAGACCTGAACTAAATATGACAATTCACAATAATTTCTCCTTTTAAAACATTTTTGATGTTCTTACCCTTCTCAGAAAGCCGATATATACTGTTAAAAAAATTCTGAAAACAAACTCCACAATTAAATCATGCTTTTTTTTTTTTTTTTTTTTTTGGTCAGTGTGTTCTCAATTTATCTTTCCCTTAGGCCCAATTAAGTCTGAAATAATTAATCTAGAATTAAACCAGCATCACCAAAACACTACGATTATTTAGTATAGTAATCTCGGTAATTAGTATAATTCTAGAGATAATATTAACGTTGGTAGTGGTGAATATCTCTGTGGGATGTGTGACTAAATCTGGACTATCTGGAGACACCTCCCTTCAACAAGATTGTCTTGACTAGAGATAATCTTCACATGATCTTAAAATCCCTGGGAAATTTCTCGTGGTGGTAGCTTTTTCCTGTCTTGAACAACCATAAGATCTTGAAAGTCATAACCAGAACAGCTTTTCTTGAGCAAGCTTGGCCAGCTACAGACAGCAGATTGTGCTTCCCAGAAATCAGGCTGGTATTGATTAGGTAGCCAAAAGTTTCCACCAAACCAGCCTGATTATCTCTGTCCCCAGTGATTTTGCTGTTCTTCAACTGCTCTTGCTTGAAGTGTCCTGGTGGCACTCAGCTCTGTTTTCAGTTTCCCTTTTGCATACCCTAAATTGCAGAGGTACACAACGGAGCTGTGCTGCAAGCAACAGCTCTCAAAGGCTTGTCCTGAGGACAGTGTCTTGCTATTAATTTAAGATATTGGAAACATATTTCCTAACTCAAAAAGACAAATAAGATGTAATTCTGGAATGAGCTATTCTGGGTGACTATCTGGCTTGCTTCCAGCTAGCCTGGCCAGACTTGGTCTTTGCTGTTGCGGCAGAAATTTGGAAATATTAACTCCCAGAAGTGAACTGCCTCTAAGGTGCTTTAAGAACTACAGTGTAGGGGTGAAGCCAGGGATGCCTTCTAGGTCCTCTGCAACCACGTCCTTATTCTTCAGCATCTTCAAAGTGTCTTGGCACATTGGTACAAATAGATTTTTCTGGCATGGGCAGGGCCATTGCAAAGGAAGTGGAGAAGGAAGATATTTTCTAGGCAGCAGAGCTGGGATGGGCAGGTGGTATCTGCGAGCGTGAATTCCTTTAGATATTTCTCAGGTCTCAAAGAACAGCTAAGAACCAAAACATTAATTATTGAGCACAGACTAACGTTTCCTTTGAATGAGCAACTTAAGTCGTCCAGGAAGTATCAACTGTCAGCATCTCAGCGGAGTTGCTACAAGAGTCGTTAAGGGTCATATAGCTACTGTCTACATATCACGAAAACCAAGGAAAAAGAGTTTGCGCTTGTCAGCACTTTGATTTTTTTCTATGTTTTCTGAATTGGCTGAGGTCTGACTTGGAGGTAATTTAACTTTCTCACGCTTGCTGTTATTTCAGTGTCTCACTTGTTCAGTTCAACATATTTTTAGTTAACAGGTATAAAACAAATTTCCTCCTAGGTTGGCTGAAACTTGGCTCGACCTTGGTTAATGGTTTGCTATTTCCTGGGAAGTGAAATATAATTTAATCATGAATTTTATAATGAAAATTGCCAAGAGGGTCTCATGCAACTATTTACTAGTTTAAATGTTTTCTGTGCAAATGAGAGAGGTGATTTAAAAAATGTAGTCCCTCTGACCCATGCATCAGATTAGAGTATTTGAGAGACCAACATAAGCAAAATCTTTTTTTGCCATCTTCTTCCTCAACAGACCAAGGATGCCATGGTGCCTTGCTGCAAGACTTCTGGGGTCTTACACTCACATCTCACAGCGGAAATGAAACCCTCTATTGCAGTTTTCATAGCATAGGTGGATAGTGGTTGTTAGATATTGGGAAAATTTTCTAAGACTAAGGCAGGTGAAATTCTGCAGTAGATTGTCTAGGGGAGATGTGGAGTTTCTGTTAGCTGAGGTACCTAAGAAAAAGACAAATGTAGGCAAACACTATTGTCTTACTACTGCATTCCATCAGAGAAACAAAGCACATGCCTATGTTTAAGTGACTGGGCATTATACATAATTCACAATTCTGAAACAGTGAGTGTCATTAACTGGCATAAATCTAAAGACTGTTTTTTGTCCCCAAAGTTTTAGACAAGCTTGTTCTTAAAAGTAATTTGCCTGCATACTCATTACAGCTATTTTCACATTCCTAGTCTATCTATGAATCTCATATTTCCCAGTGTATAGGTATGGAGAAAGATGAAAGGCAATACAAATTTTCTGTAATTCATGGATGTTAACCTGGAAAGAAAGCAAAGTGACATTGTGTAAATTGTGTTTGTGGGAAAAGCAATGTAGTGTTGACAGAGAAACAAGAGTGAGAAGCAAAAAACCTATATCTTTCACATAATTTCATTTGACTTGCTTGATGACATTGGATAAACAATTGTAAGTCTTTTATTCTGTTCCTGTTCCCCCTTTTGGTCTCGTTTGTTTACAGCTTTACCTGGGACCTTTTCTGTTCTTTGCCTGTACACTGCTTTGTGCAGCACAGCCTGGAGCTGCAACTCCCAAGTTTCACTGCAAATGATAAATAATATCAATTGCAATGAGGATGATGTCTTGCTGTGCAAGTACATAGTGCCAAAGAAGAGGCATCCCATTAGTTTGAAGAATTGTTTAAATTTAATAATATTAGCTGTTAGATATCCCTTTCCAAAAAACAATATTCTCCAAGCAATGCATTCCATCAGAGGAGCGTTCACACAAACAATGCCATAGTTTTTGCATATATGCTTTGGCAAACTGCTTACTAAAGCCAAACTTCATAAGGGAAAATTATTGTTTTGCAAGTTTAATGTGTGACTGATGCTGCACTGAATAGAATAATGCTGGGCAGCTTGTAGCACTGCAGTTTTTGCTTCAATTTAGATCAAGGTCTCATCAGATGAATTGTAGAAAGGGAGAATCTGGCTGACTATCATTAGAGGTTTCTCACTAGAAAAGCCTATTAGTCCCTAAAAAGGAACCAGCAGATTAGAGGTACCTAGCTAGCGGCTGGGCAAATCAAGAAAAAAATTTACTGTAAATAGTTTTTTGACTGGAAGAATGGCCAGAACATTTCCCATTCTCAGTGTGTGGTCTGTTCTTGTAAATATTTCTGTAAATAAAAGAGACATTTTAATCTATAATTTATATTCAACTAGAGCATATAAAATTATTTGTCTACTTTACAAATACAGGAAAAATAATGTGCTGTTTTTCACTGCAGCTATTACATTATTGATATTTCTAGGGCAGATTATGCCACCCAGCAAAATTTACTTATAACATACTCAAACTAACTCAATAACATCAAACAAAACCTCACAAATAAGCCAACAACATCAAACGGAACCTCACAAATAACCAGAAAAGCAATGGCTTTAAAGCTTCAGTCAATACCAGAACTGGGTCATTATCCAGTTCTTCCTGTACATAGGCTTGTGGATGTGGCTTTAGAGAGTTAGCAAATATTGCAGATATGGGAAGAATTGCATTTTATAAAGCACAAGATGAGTGCACAAACTTGAATACACTTTCTCAATATGTACACATGGCAAAGTATTTACCATCCCACCTTTCAGTGTGTAGAAATTTTACAGCAAATAAGTTCAGCTGTTTTTTCTGGACCTGTAGCTGAATTCTGATATCTCAAGTGGGTATCGGTCTGATTTTTTCTAAATGTGTGGTATTATCAATGACTAAACGTTTACCAGTATAATTAACTGTAACAATAACCCAAAGTAATAATAAAATAATAATAGCCCTGGATCTTAGCTGATAGACCCATTGAGTTGAGCTGATGCTGAAATGAACTGCAACATACAATTAAGCTTATGGGTTGCTCTGTGTACTAGAGGTTGGCATTTAGCAATGCGAGATCGCTGCCAACTTCTGCTCTGGGAAAAGTTCAATAGGTGCAGTTGGGTAACAATTTACTTCATTGCTGTATCTAGCAGCGCATTCGTTAGTGGAATGCTAAGGACTGAAATTACAAATCTCAAAAAACTTTTTTTTTTTCTTGAAATGTGAAATGTCAGCTCCTTAAAAATATGCTATTGGCCCATATTTTGCCAACCCTCTTTCCATTGGCAATGAAATATTGTGATAATTAGCTAGATTTGCTATTAATTTATTTCTCTTTCTCAATTCTTAACTGTAATGTTAAAGTAATAAAACCTGTTAGATTTCAAGATGTAGCTTTATTGGCCAGCAAACAAATACACAATAACACAATAGCATCTAAAATATTGCCATTGCTTAACAAGCATTAAATGATGTGAAATGAACTGCACAATCAGATGGTGAGACGTTCATGTGAAAAAGACTCTCAGAGCTGCATAAAGGTTCTTTTTCTGATGTAAAAAAAAAAAAAAAAAAGCTACTTGCAAAGGAGGAAATATCTGATTTCCTAAGAAAGTTGACTTTAAAATTACAACTCATGAAAAATCATTGATCTCCCCCCTCTCCACCCCCCCATGGAAAATACAAGATCTAAAGGAAACTTTTGTGAATTTTAAGACATTTCTGAATGCCCTAGTGGTACAGAGCCCCCAAAACAAAGCAGCAGTGAGCCAAATTCATGCTCTTGATATATGGAGAAATAATAAAGCACCTCTTATCTCTGTTCCTGGGTTCGAACTGCCATATGGGAATCAATGGAAGCTTTTGTCATGTATTTCACTAGGCAAAATGAAGTGGCCAACATGGTAGATCATACACAAACTTGCTGATTCATGGCTCTACCCTTTGTTTCTGGGCAGGGAACTGAGTCACTGCTTTCCTGTTGTATTAAGATGCTGATCCAGCCTGGTGTCAGGGAGGGCAGTATCAAAGATTATATTTCTAGGAGAGTATATTCAAACATTGAGCATGCTAGCTGCATGCAAAAGCAAGGTGAAGACAACAAGCACTCCAGGTAATTAGAAATTGTGCAATTGAGAGAGGATGAGGTGATCAGCAGATGACATTTTTCTTATTACTTCTTTCAGATTGTGGTGCTGAGGTCAAAGTTTTGACCTCATGTTGAGTCCCGTTTGACTGTACAGCCAAGACTGAATGACAATCAGTGCAGTCCAGCCAAGAACCTTCCACAACAGGCACAATGGAAAAGACCAGGGAAAAATAATACTTTTCCAGTAGCACTCATCTTGTTCTCAGTGTTAATCATCTTGCTAAGAGCTAGTAAATGTGACAAATATATTCTGCAGTAGTTTCCTCAAGTGTCCTGTGAGTGTAGGTAGCTACTATATTTTTAATCATGTCACTTGGCATACATGAAAAGGACAATAATTTAAACTGAATAATGGATGCTGAAAAGTGAATTATTTATATGTATGTTTTACATTCCTAAAATAAATTAACACAAAGTATTTATTTTGAAAAAGAAACAAAACAAAACACTTTATTGAAGCAGTGACATTATGTTGTGTGAAATTACCAGGATATTCTTAATCCAGTGAAGCTCATAATCCTTGTTAGTGTCAGTGCAATTTTAAGATGATTGCTCTATGACTTTTTCTGGTTTAGCTGTCTAAAAGTCTTTCTGTCAATATAGCAATTTGAAACGAACACCATTTTGTCTTGCATTAATTTTTATTTTTTATTTTTTTTTCAGAATAATGCTTTCTCTGGTTAATCTCCCGCAAGCATCAACCAAACTGGTAATCTATGTGACACATTCCCATTTATTTTTAATAAATCCATAGTCAAGACCAGAGGCTGTGAAAGAAGAACAGAACATTACGGTTAACTAGCAGAACGTATTTTGATATTGTGTGGGCTTGTTTTTAGTCTATGCGTTTGGGCCACATACAGATGTGTTATAGGCAAAATGAGAATTACCAAATATCCAGCTGGGATAGGCCGTGTGAAGAGCATGGAAATACATTGGAATATTTTCTGAAATAAATAGGAAACACAGAGGAAGGAGCTGTACCACCCTTTTGCAGGGAAGGGACACAGATTGTTCTTAGCAATTTGCCTCTGCAAAGGTTGATGACTCAGTAGCGATAATGACACTGAGCATGTGGGCAAAGAGAAGACAGGTGATGGGAATGAGAAAATCATCGGGAACTATCCTAGAAAAAATGTCAGGAATTTACTGTAATTGGATTTGAGGTAGTGCCCCCAAAATCACAAGCTGTGATAGTAAGGAAGATCCCAGCCCATTTTTTGTTTTATACATTTATAAGTGTACTTAGATATATTACCAGATTAACTAAAACAGTGTAATAAAAAATATAAACTGCAGATAGTTTAATAGCTTATTATTGAACATCTCACTGACCAGACATCAGCCACAAGAAAGGAACATCCTTATAACTTGTGCTTTGGTTTTTCAATACTTTTCTTGGTGGAATGCATCTTTTGTTTTCCTCTGATTTCTGCTTATAGTTCTATTAACATAGAGTTAACTATTTTTACTATGTCTTGTGGAGGGAATAAGGTAAAAGTAGTTTCTTTTTATTGTGAAATCTTTCATTAAATATGGTGTGATGCTTTTTCTTTTTTGCTGGCAGTATCAATCACATCTTCATTTTATGTTTTTACAAAACTATATTGTGTCATCAAAAATAATCAAGTGTTTGATCAAAAAGGAGATCCAAAGGAAGAGGAAGAGTACAATATTGATTTAAGGACTATATGAGCAAAATTGTATTGGTTTGACTACACTCAGGCCCAAGAAGTTTCTGTTTACTTGCAGGGAAGTAGGAGTTCTGAATAATTTCCATCCTAATATTCCAAAAACAAAAACCTGGAGCAGGACTCTGCGTTAAGAACAAGAAGTATTGTATTACGTTTCTGTTTAGGAGTGCATAATGAAGTACAAAACTAAAAAATGCAATGTAAATATTTTTAAAGAATTTGAGGGAAAAGTGATTACTCCCTAACAAACCCTTTGGTTTAAAAAATTATACAGAAGACAAATATTTGGAAACATAATCGTACAAGAAAGTAGCTTAAATGAAGTAAAATGGGAAAAAAAAAGGCAATTTAACTCAATAAAGAGTAGATTTTCAGACTTGTCTCATATTTTCCTTTGCTAGGGTCATTGATAATCTAAAAACAAACAAACAAACCTGCAATAGATTCAACTGTTCTTTGCTGTAGTGTTTGATGGAGTATCACTTGTGAAACTGTGTGTTAATTAGGGTAGGATAGGATGTAGTATGAATATGATATAGTGATAAGTAAGTGGTTGTGAGTAACCAGCAACAGGCGGTGTTGAAAAGAAAAGAACTGGGCTAAAGATAAGATGATTTGCTGATTTTCTCAGTAAATATTTTTAAGCTCCTGGCAAAAGAAATAGGAATGTACTAATAAATTCTTTATTCTCCTTTAATAGAAAATGAAAAGAAACAGGCAAAGCAAAATGAGACCTGATGACTAAGAGCAACTGACAGAAAGAATAACACAAACATATAAAGATCATACAGGTTGAGTTGCAAAGTAAGATACAACTACCAGGAAAGATTAAGAATTCACTTTGTATGCATTTTAATACTAAAAAGATGACTAATGAAAATGTTGAGTTAGTCAATGAAGAATGAAAGCTATCAGTGCATGACACCACAAAGGGCAGTATTTTAACACTTTCTGCATCAGTTAACTGCAAACAATTGAGCTAACTGCGTTTAAAAGGTTCTGGGGGATACGAGTGTTTCAGGAGAGGGGAAAGGCAAATACAGTTTCTATCTTTAAAATGACTAAAGAGATGAAAAGTATGACAGATTGTAAGAAACTAAATTGCAAGAATATATGATAAAATTCAATTCTTATAAGGATCTGAAATAAAGTCACATACTCTTTGTTAAATACCTAGTAGGTAATCATGTATTGTAGACTGAACTTTCCAAGAACAAACTGTCACCCAAACTGTCATTTTTCTCTGGCAAGATAACAAACATTATCATAGAATAATAGAATGGTTTGGGTTGGAAGGGACCTTAAAGACCATTTTGTTCCAACCCCCTGCCATGGCAGGGACACCTCCCACCAGCCCAGGCAGCCCAAAGCCCCTTCCAGCCTGGCCTTGGGCACTTCCAGGGATGGGGCATCCACAGCTTCTCTGGGCAGCCTGTGCCAGTGTCTCACCAGCCTCAGTGTGAAGAATTTCTTCCAAATATCTGATCTAAATCTACCCTCTTTTAGTTTAAAACTGCTACCCCTTGTCCTCTAAAAGTATGGTGGTGTCAGTGCTGCTGAGTTAGAGACACATTTATTACTAATGACAGTCAAAATTGATCCTGTTTTGGTGCAGGGACATGGACTCAGTGACCTCTTAAGGTCGCTGCCAACCACACGTTTCTATGACTGCATGACTGCATTTAAAGATTTGTGCCAGATGAATGTTTTCCATTTACTATATTCTTTTGCCTTTCCACTTGTCAAAATGAAAAATAGCCCATTCTGGCACAGGACTGTTCCAGATGAAACTGTCAGCCAGAAAGCTCAATGCCATAAGAAAGCTGCTTTGCACACACATCCTTTAGGAGATTAGTTGAGCTGCCAGAATATCAATTCCAAACCCTCAGAAAATATGAATACTACTTGTTGAAGAGAGTCACAACTTAATCAAAGTAAGATGTTTGTCTTATGTTCAGCATTTCCCTACTATTCCGTGGTCAGTAAAACCCGAATAAATGGGCTGCTATTATTGTACAAATGTGTGATATATCTTCAAAATGCACAAAGCTTTTTCTGTGTAGGAAAATGGGGGCTGAGGGTATCACAGAGAGACAATTGCAAAAGCGGGCTTTGTTTTTCTATGTTGTCATCATATAGGTATCAGAAATTTCAAGGACCAAGCAAAAATGCTTTATATTTCAGAAAGAAGAATAAACCAATTACCAGAAAATGTTTTGTTCTTCAAACTGATGAACCTAATATATTAGATTGAATTCTTTTTCGAAATGGGACTAGAAATGTAGTTTGGTCTATGCCACTTAGAAGGCAGTGTCTTAAAACAACAAGAAAATGTGCAGAGTTCCTTGATATCCTAGGTTTAACTAAGCCCCCAAATTTTAGATGATGTTATACTTCTGAGTCTCTATATTTTTTGTTCCCTGTGGTAGTATGGAACAATCAATCTACTCAAATCCAAGAAACATGCAATTCCAGAGTGAACATGCCCAACTTTCTTCTGCTTTCTTATCATGCTGCAATCGAATTTGTGAGGCTAAAAAGATCCTCTCATTTCCCTGCCACTTTCTGGACAAATATATTAGCAATATGTTAGCAATATATTTGTTGGGTAGAACATTTTTCTTTTGTAACTGGAGTTGCAAAATTCATTCGGGGGCAGCACGTACACATGAATTGCCTCTGGGGTGAATATGGTGACTTTTTTTTTTTTTTTTTTTTTAATCCTTGTTTCACCATTAACATACACCATTGTCTTTAAGCAAATCTGTTTCTCTTCCTTATTGGCAAAGCTGAGATAGTGCTTCACCAAGTGATGTGGCTCTGTGACGTTACTGAATGCTATTCAATGAGTAAAAATTCTGTGACAGTTTTGTACAAGCTGCAGTATTTATACTCTAGTTTAAATTATGGCTTACTCTTTGGCATCCATTGCCCCACTTCTTCATAAGACTTCAGGCAAGATGAATGAGTGGGGAAATAATTACAGTAATCCTAATTGGAGGTCTGGAAGATGGTTCTCAAAGTAGGTTACAAAAATATATGGGGAAGCAATACCTCTGGAGGAAATTAATATATTTCAATAACTCATCCCAGACTCTGAGTTTACTATTTTGTTCCTGCTACTTGGGATTAGCTTTTCTTCTCTCCTTAGAGGTGAGAAGTATTTGAAAGTATATTTATGAAACAGTCAAACAAAGTAGAAAAGACACTGAACAATTTTATTAGTTAAATTTATCTTACTATTTAGTATTAGTCATAGATCATCATTCTTTACTGTCTTTCTATACGAACTGAATCCTAAATATAGATATGAGTTTTGAGGATAATGTGTTTATTAAGCATCATTATGCTTGGTGTAAAATATTACTCATCATAGTTTTATTAATTTACATACTATTGTGTCTTATGATTTCATGTAAAAACCTTTACAGACAGGCATAGATTATTATCATGGAATAGTTTGCGACCTATTAAAATTCTCTAATATTATGTCATGGGCATTATACGAGAATTAGAGACATTTAAATTATATAGTTTTACATCAGCTCTGAAGTGAAGGCATGCCAGGAAAGGAAAAACTAGTCATAAGGAAAACAAAATCTAAGACAATAACTTCTGTTCATTTGGTATCACTTTCAAGTTAATTGAAGGTTTGTTTGTAGGACCTTGTTACACAATAGTATTTTCAGTTTACCTTCACCGTTATGCTAGGATCCTCAGATACTTATACAGGTACAAAAGTGGCAGTCTATTTAGAAGGAATAAATTTTCAAATAATCCAACTACAACAATATTACCGAGAAAGCTGAAAGATGTTTGCACTTCATAAGGAAATTTCTTCACTTCAGCAGCCAGAGAACAAACGCCCCTTTCCAGCATTTTAGAATGTATCTGCTTGGCAGTGATTATTAGCAGTAGGCAGCTGCACAAACTACAATTTCTTGTGATGACACTGAAATCAGATGATTGCATTTTCCTCAGTACCTGCCGTAGAGAATTCTGTCAAATGCATAGTCCACAAAATGGTTTAATTCTATTATTTTTAAACAGATCCCATAGTCTTCATTATAGCTTGTGGTGATCTGGCATTTAAAAACAGGAATAGCTACAAGTATGGTAAGAGTTTTCTGATATCTTTCCCAGGTCGACCTAGATTTTTTTAAAAAAATGGGAAGTTGATAAACTGGAGCTTTCTTGTGTGTCTGAGTATGAATGATATAGTGTTCAAAACTGGTGATGATGAGTAAAATACCTCTAGTCACACTTTTGTAAATATACAAAGAATGGTTGGTTAGAACCTCAGTGGGTCATAGAATTCAGAAGATAGCTTTCTGTTTTGATATTGTATTAAAGTGGGGCTTGTTTGATTTCATTCGGGGGTTGAAGTGCAGGTTGTTTTGTTTTACTGGTAGGTAAAATAACAGAACAATATACAGTATGGATAGATGAAGCAGAATTTTGTATGGGAATTCAATCTTTCCCCAACTGCTCTATTAGTAGGTGAGGATAACAAGTATATTGTGATTAATAACCAGAAAAGAATTTTCTGGGGATTAGATGCTTCACAAATAATTCTAAATTGCTCCGTGTAGCAGGTTTCACGCTAATACTACTTTGATCCACATCACCAGGAGCCATAAACTAGCCTCAGTCCATTGCCTTTTTTGAAATAACCCTGATTTATACTAGCTGAGAATACTTCCCTTCCATTGTCAGAATTGTTACTGCATAGTTTCATTGCAGTAGCTGTGAAAAAAAATAATCAAGCAGCAGCACCAAAGGCTTATTTTTAGTTGTGTTAAAGATGTAGCAGTGCAGTAGTGCAATGCATTTTGGAATGAACTGGACTGCTGGAGCTTACATTCGGTTTACAGATGGGACAACATTTTGGGGCTAGGAGGTTTAGCAAATGGAGATCCTGCTACCACAAATTAATACAATAGTACAATAGTCCCTAGCATACTTCTGCTTTTCATTCTGGCTATTCAACAGGGCATGATTTTCCTGAGGGAACAAGGAAAACATACACAGAATAATAAGAAAACTGTTGACTTCTTATTTCAGAGCTTCAGTGGACTGTTAGAAGAAAGTGGCAGCACTTGTTTGACCTTCATTAGTATCACTGTTTTTTGTTTTTTGTTTTTTTTTTTTCCAAAATGGATTTCATACATTGAGACTCATAGCCATATGCAATATAGTAACTGCCCATAGAAAGGGACATATGCTTCCAGACTTAATTTTGTGAACTGTGCTAGATAAATCAATTTACCTTCTTGTAAAACTAGATCAGTTAGTCTCCTCTAGAACATCAGATTCAACTGTGTGTATAATGTCATGTAATGTGTAGTGACAGGACACGATGTACTGCAGTCAAGTAAAATGCAATTATCTTACTAAACCTGGCATGTGTTACTGCCTTGGACTGACATAGTAAGCCACATACGTTTTGTTTACTCCACCCTTTAAAATTTTATAAAACTTCCCAAACCATAAAAAGCATTAATAAGAACAGTAGCAGTGACTGAAAACTCAAAATATTTACAAGACGCATGTGAATCCCAAATGAGACTAAACTTATTAGACACTGTAGGTAAAAATAATTCCCTCTATGCTAAGGCTTCCACCTGAATGTGAGCCAGCAATGTCTCCTGCTATTCTCTCTCCAGGAGACATTGAGGGATAGGTTCTACATAAGCCATTTTTTTTTTCACTGTTATAGAACTGCCTTAGGTAAGAATGATCTATAAATGCCACACTGATATATGTATATTTTTTTTCAGTATAAACTCCTTTAAGGTATTTGAATTAACATATGCCAATAAATTAACTTTAATAGCCAAAGTGAATGAAAAGAGTTGTAGATAAAATGAAATCCCTGTCATCTTAAGGTAATTGTCAATTATTAGTGATGTCTTGTAAATGTAGTTAAACCAAAGTTCAGAGGCTTTAAGAAATTCTTGAGAGACCTGAGGTGAGATGCCACTTCTCAGTTTTTCTTTAAACTCACAATTTATTGGGCATAAGTTAGTTGTATTTGACTCTCTATTTTGATATAGATAAATTCAAAATTGGGATATTTTCTGGACTGGATGTTCTTTGCCTGGTTTTTGTGTATTACGTTGCGTGGCTTTTTCATAATTATGCAGACTTGTCTTCATTCAGATATCTTCCAAAATAGCTCTTCAGCCATAATTCCAGCATAGGTTATACTAAATAGGAAAAAGACACTTTAAAGCTGAATTAGAGAGCCTAGCATGGTAATTATTCTTAACAAGCTATTTTGATAAGCTTCCAAATTCAGAAAAATCCTAAGAGTTCAATTAAATACCTCCACTGAATACATTTATTGGAGTTACTCCATTAAAGTAATCATGGTTGTTACTCTTCAGGACTGCATCTGTCTTGTTTTATTTCTTTTTTGTGAGTCAAAATTCACTGTGGATTAGACCATCCCTTCAATATGGAAGGCAAGACTGCTCTAATGCAATCCAGAAGTAGAATAAGATTTACCTAGTTTCAAAACAGGCAGGTTGTGATCCACCAGGTAGAGGCTGTATGCAGAAACAAAACTGGGATATCTGTGAAGTATGGGACACTGGCACAGAGCTGAGCTCCAGTGTCCCCAGGGTAGTCACTGCTTTTGTCTTTTGCACCTGGATTTCTGCTTCTTGAGAATCCTCGTTGACATGCCTTACCAAGCATTAGTTGCCATGAAATCCTCATGAAAACAAAGTTTGATGGACACTAATACAGAATCAGTGAAATCATAATGGAAAACTACTATGAATTTGAGAAAGATTGTTATAATTTAGAGAAAAAAATGCTGTTACATTGTCATCTTATATTCAGTCATACTCAGGCTTATAAAAATCACATTCACAGAAGAGATGGTAGAGGATATAAAACATGTTTCTTAGTCTTAAGACACCTTCTGGAACATTAAAGTTTACCTCAATAGGCATTTAATTTTGGGTCATGACTGCATCTGTATCAACAGTGGATTCATCAGTTTGCAGATAGTATTTTCTTTAAAAAAGCAAATATTTTTTTCAAATGAACAGACAATTAAATTTTAAGTATCTTCATTTCATCATTTTCCAAATTAGAACATGACTTTAAACTGAAATCAAAATATTTCATTTAGAAGATACTGAAATGTAGATGCTAGGTTTTAAGGGTTTGTTACCTCTTGAATGAATTATATACTGAAAATGAAAGAATGTCCTGAAAATTTTAGTTCCACTTTTAATTTTGCTAAGTCTACCTTTTAAATTAAAAAATCATAACTAAAATGTTCTAAAAGTGTCAGTCAATGCTGTCATGTCTTGGACTTAATGTTTACTGTGCCTATGGGCTTGATACTGAGAGGAAATCTTGACACATCTGTGATTATCCTAGCAGATGTGACTTGGGTTCTGACTGCAAGACAATGCCCTCTGTAACAGTGACAAGGGTAACTGATAAGCAAGGCACTGTTTATTCCAAACTATGTATTGCAGCATATTTAGATCACAGTCAGAAAAACATAGTGTATCCTCTATAAATTTGTGGATGATAGTAAATGAGGAATAATTCACATGAAATGGTTGAGCTTTGATTTAGAGGGCTCTTGAGAATTGGTCTAATGAGAACCTTAGGACATTGAGTGTGAACTATTTTTCATCTAAGTTGGAGTAAGCCATCCCATCCCATCAGTATAGGATGGGAACAGTCCTGATGAAAAAGACATGGGGTTTATGGTGGCTGTCGAGCTAAGCATGACCCCACAGTGTGCTCACTGTAAATAACAAAAACTGCAGGTGTGGCTGGGCTAGGAGGAACGTGATGAGAGGACTGAGGGAAGTTGTTAGCCCTCACCATCTGACAATAGTGAGACTACATGTGAAATAGTGTGGCCAGATAAAGAAATTCAGATTTCAGGAAACCATAGAAGGTGCTGCAGAGGTCAGGGGCCTAGATCAAGTTTTTGTGCTGAAGAAGAGGCTTAGCAGCTTCCAACTCTTTGAAGGGGAATGCTGAAGGCACTGAAGAAAAACTCTTCTGTGGTAGATGGTACAGCACAGGGCAGCAGCAGTAAATTGCAAATTGGGATGTTAAGAATGAACATAAGTCTTTTTACTAATGGGGTGGTGTGGTACCACAGGAAAATTTCCTAGAAAGGCTGTGGAATCTACCACCCATGGTGTTTTTTAAGACGTGGGTAGAAAAAGACATGGTTGACATGATCTGCCCTTTGCAATGCTCCCATTTCTAGTAAAAAGTCAGAGAAGATTATCTCTAGGGATCCATTGTAATCAATATTTCTGTGATCTTAAAAGTAATAATAATTAGTGCTTAACTCAGTGCTTTTCATTCCCTTGAAACCTCCTCCACAGAGGTGGTCTCTGCCAGTCGTTTCCTTATCCTGGCTGCTCAGAGTTTTCTCTGCCTCCTCCACCTTGTCAGTTTAGTAAAATTGTCTTAGTGGCTGTATGTTAATTGGTAATGTACTGATTAACATTAGTATGCAAATATATAGCCATTTTTCAGAATTCATAATCCCACTGCTAACTCTATTTCTGTCATAGATGCTGTTCAATTACATCCATCTAATTTATACAGAAAAAGTGCCACTAAGGGCATGGAAGGATCTGCCTTGGGAAGAACCACAAATTCTGCTCTCTAATAACACTGCAACTCAGTTTGTAAAATGTTGCTATCCTAGCAGGGGTAACCTACTTCCTGCATAGAAAATCGTGGGGTTGTGGGACCTGGCTGGAGTATCATGTGATAAAGGTCTCTGTTGATTTTTTTTCAGGGCAAGGGAGTCCCTTTGGAAGGGTTTCTTCACTGAAATGGTTGACTGAAATAAGATTGCTAAATTTGTTCCATTTGCACTGTTAAACAACAATAAAAAAGGGAGGAAGAACTATATTTTGTTTTGCTATTGCAGAAACAACACTTTGCAGTAACAGACCCTTTAAAACCCTTTTAAAATGGTGCAAAAGAAGATGCCAGAGTAATCAGAAAATGTAATTTTTTTTTTTTTTTTTTTTTTTTTTTAAGCTGCTGGCAGAAAAGAAACAGGGCAAACCTGTCAACATTTCTTCACCTACTTCAGCTGAAGAAAGAAACCACATTAGATCTGGTCTCTAATGAAGAATTCCACTGGCTTTTCAGCAGAACCTGTGGGTAAATTGGGCAATGAAGTTCTGTAAATATAAAATGAAACAAGATGGCGAAATGGCTGCTGGTTTTGAATCTGGCAAAATAAGTTCCCTGTTGCATACGATAAGACAAATTAGTGTTTAATACTGTTTAATGAAACTATTAGCATTATGGAATATTAACCTAATTTATGATTTTTTAACATGTTTTCCCAATATGACTTCTTGTTGTTTTAGTTTAATTGGTTCTGTCAACTTGAGAAGTTTATTTGAGGGACAGAAGATGAGAAAGTCTAAAGGATTTGCCATATGTAAAAAAAAAAAAAAAGTGTCTCTGATAACTCACTTTAGTTTGTGTGCAAACAACAGAATTAATGGTATTTTAGATGGGTTTGGAAAATTACATTTGGTAACCTGTTTGACCCCATGAAGGAAAACGCATTTATTGCCTGTAAGCTTTAAAAATGCATGGTCTGGAGCTGGTATGCCAAGAAACCAGAAATTATATAACATCTGTTAAAATGGAGTTTTAATGTCCTTAAACAATTAAAACTCAAATATTATATGGCTTTTAATGAATTTCATAAATATTTTTAAGATAACATTAAAATGTACAGTCGCAAATGAGTAAAGAAAGCCTTTTGCTTCATTTGAAAGGATTGTGCTGTAATTTGGAGACTACCTCTCTATCTGTGACATGCAATTCTGTATCCTTTTTCCATAGTAAATCAGAGGTAATTACATTAATGTCAGTGAAATTATACCAATGTGAAAGCAGTAAGTACAAAAATCTCTTATTGTTACACCAGGTTTTTATTGGCTCTGCTTAGTCTGTGCTCTGGCACCAGAATGGCTGGTATAGATACAAGGACACAATAGCAGTAGGGATATGGTTG
Organism: Cygnus olor; assembly: GCF_009769625.2. Lineage (NCBI taxonomy): Eukaryota > Metazoa > Chordata > Aves > Anseriformes > Anatidae > Cygnus > Cygnus olor. The sequence goes on from NC_049175.1 coordinate 32,491,297, forward strand.
TATGGGTGAGGTTAAAGCACTGCTTGCTCCTGGGCTGAAGGGTACTGGCATTTTCATATTTTTTTTTAGATGTGGTACAATATTTAAGAGCTGCATAGAGACATATTTTCAGTGAGATCCATCTCATATTCAGAGAGGTGCTATATTCTGAGAAACCCTTGTTCCACTTAAAAAAGGCAGTGAAGCTAATGAAACTTTACTCATTGAAAACTGATACACCTCAGGGAAGGGATATGACACAGTGGTTTTAGCTCCAGTTATAGCTTTAAGCTGTGTTGAATGCTTCTTTTTGTGAAAAAGACTTACTGTAATAACCTCTCTGGCTGCATTTGTGTAATAGACACATAGATTGGATAGCTGGGCTCCGTTTCCTCTCTTCTCTATGTCAGAACAATAAACCCAATTATATCAGACATTTACGAGTATTTATGAGTGCCCTGCTTTTAGAAGGCTGTAGAAGTTGCTGATTAAAGTGACTTATACTTGTAAACAACTTAATTTAGCCAAAGGCTCATTGCACACAAAGAAGTTTTGAAAAAGTCGTCCTTGTTCTGCTTGTTTCCCTTTGCTGAAATCTTGGTCTTTCCATACAAGTTCTAATAAATTCCTTTCGAAGCTAATTCCAACTCTGGAACTAAGACTAGAAGACATAAAACAATAGCAATTTATGTGCTTGTGTAAGAGACTTATCTCCAGCCATTGCTAACTTGATAGCCCATCTTTGTCCACTGCCTTAGAGCATTTGTTCTCCTTGAACAATTTCTTGGCATCACATAGTAGCATTCCCATGTTAATGAGTTTTCATTGTATTTTGAAACATTATCGATATTCACTCAATACCTATCTTATTGTTTCTGGTTTTTATTTCCATTAGAAATAATAGATCTTATTTACTTTGTGTTGTATATCTGGGTTTCCTTGCTGTAACTGCTGGAGAACAAATGACATAAAAGATGAGTCCCCCTTTCTCCCTGCCAGTCCATGACTTATTAGTAATTGCTTCCCAGATGAAAATGAAATACTTCTAGTAAGTGTTTGGAAACATGCAGCAGATGATCATAAGAAGCACACTTTCAGACAGCACTCCAGTGTTTTTCACAAATTACAAGTCCTTGTCTAGGCTTGTAACAGGTTTAAGATGGAGTTTTCTGAGAAAAATATTTCCTTTTTGATTCTTTAGGCCTTGCTGTAGCCTCCTGAGTTTCATCTTTGGAACTGATGAGATTTTAGAGACGCACAAAATATTCTCCTACTGGAAGAAGTAAACAGATTTGCTAAAATACAAGAAAGGTTCCACTGTCTTATGTGAGAGACCAATAATGGGACAATGATATTTGTTTAATCAGTGTTGCTGTTTTAACTTCCTGCGGGGTTTATGCAAGGAGAGAAGCACATCACAAAGTTTTTGACACTTACAGCCAATGAAAACTGCATCTTTAACAACACTCGTACGGGTTTCCCATACCGCACTATAATTAAAACTCTACAAATGCTGAGGTTTAAATCAGAGTTGACTGATCATGTTTAATTCAAATGTCTTAATGGACATATTTTGAATAGAACATGGGTACATAAACTAATCCAGTTTTTCTTTATACAAAGAAGTCAAAATCTCTAAGACTTGCTCCAAAAAACATATAAGCACACAGATTAATTCAGGCAACTAACAATTCCACTGAAGTCAGTGACATGAATTACTTATTTGAAGTTCTGTTTTTATTGAAAGGGTTGATGTATCAAGAGCTTAATCTTGCAGATTATTTTTTTTTTCACCAGAAGAAAAACATTTTGATGGAAAATGAATATTTCTCTATCCTCCTATTCTTATGGGACACAACAACAATCATCCTTTTCCTTTTGCATCTGGCATAGTGTATTCAAAGATCCCAGGCTATACGGGAATTAACTCCATCTAGAGTGAAGCAGGATATTACTTACACCACTGGGGATAATGAAATGGCTGGATGTATTTAAATCATAGTAAATTAGGTCAATTTTTAGCATTAATTTTGGATTTCATCTAATTTTGGATCTATCTAAGCATATTTTGCTTCTTTGTTTGCTCCCTAGAATAAAACAGTATGCAGGCTTTAACAAGTTTTTTTTTTTTAGGTGGTTTTTTTTTTTTTTTTTTTTTTGGAAGGCATACAATGAACATCAAGAAGTTTTAGGGATAATTAGAAGACAGGAATAATTAGAAAGCATTTTGAATTGTGATTTTTTTCATCTCCTCTCTGTTTTACCAAATCAGCATTTTTGAGGAGGAAAAAAAATTGTGAAATTGCTTTAGTTTCATAGCTCTTGCCTAAGGTGGTCCATCTCCTAGGACGCAGTGAATGAAAAATTGAATATATTTTGTGAAGCTGTTAGTATGTAAAGATTCCTTTAGCGCTTGATACTGAATCTAGTTTTCAATCGCCCTTAGATTCAACCATTCCTCTTCAAAGATATTAGTTCACAAGATGGCCGGAGCTGCTACTGAAAAAGGTAATCATTAGGTCTTTACGCGGAACATACATATTTATGAAACCTCATTAAACTGAGCTGCGATATGCTGTTTCAATACCAACTGCATTCTATGGCTAATTTTCAAATTCGTGACAAAACAAGATTTTAAATGGAATTCTGGCATATTTTTTGATAATCACTAACAAACAGCAACAGGAATGAGTCTCGTCTACATTGTGATTAGGTCTATTAAATTCTGCCTCATGTCTCTTTTTGGACTGGACTCTGCTGAAAGGTCATGGGGCTTCAATCGTGGAAAGGTACCACAACTGAAGCATAGGCAGAAAAATAGGTAAAACATTATTATTAAATATATAGAAGCAGGAAAGTATGAAAACCAATTTGCTTTTATAAGAGCTAAGCCATATCTTTGGCTCCAGGCCTCCCAAATAACAAGGTAATAAATACTTATTAAAAGGGAACTTCCTACATCTGTACTGCTCAGCTGGGCTCATTTCCTGTACTTCCAGGCAACTGCTGCTCTTAGCTTCTTCATGAAGACATCTTAGAAATATCCATTTAAAATCACAGTGAAAATTCTACCTATTAAAGTTTCTGTGTTTACAATGATTTCACAGCTGTTCCTAAACATAGAAGAGGAAATAACTGCAGTTAATTTCTGTCATCTATCAGCAAATGTTGACTATATTAATGAGATTAGTTAGTCATTTAAAGGTTAAACATTAATTGGATGCTATCTTACTTTAATGTATGTTAATGAATATTTTATATTATACGTTCATATACATATAATTTTCTGCATGCTTTCTTCTTGATGCTTCTGTTTAAAGTAATATTAACAGCTCAGTGGCACACATTTCAGGCAATAGTTCACAAATTAAGTTCCATATAATCTGCTATTAATGTCTTTTAATCAACTGTTTTTGCATGGAGTCCAATTTGACACTGTCAGGGCACAAATCACAGAGTAGCAAGTGCTTTTACATTGAAAGAATTCCAGAGCCTTAATACACAGTTTACTAAATCTTATCAACTCAATCCATTCCCGGAAACATATGGCACTCATTACTCGAGATCTTCCATTGTATTTTTATGGTTATTATAATTTGAAAAATAGCTTAATTACCTTTTATGATAAACGTATACAATATTATAGAGAATGTTAGCTGTTCTCAAAATATTAGCATGTTCTTCCCTAGTGTACCCCAAAGCAAGGAGAGCTGATTAATGCATTTCACATTCAGTGTAGCAGTATGACAGAAGTGCCTCCAGCACCTTGTTCTGGTAGCTACAACCTGATTTTGCATGCCTTTGTTCCACACCTTGCCCTTCCTAGCGCCCAGTCAAACTTGGAGAGAAGCCCTCCATTTGTAGTGGTTACAAAGGAAGTGACAAATATAACCTTCTGATAGTAAATGAAAACTATTTAAGGTAATTGGAAGACTGTTATTTCCTATTGGCCTTTCCTATCTAGATGGAAGAGTTCTGCATTTTTCCAATTTCAAAAATCTTTTAAACTCCAAAATGACTGTAGTAGTTGAAAAACTAGCATACTGCTTGAAGCTGTGCTGTCATACACATTTTTCATTGCTCTCTTAAAACAGCATATAAAACAATTGCAGCTACACATGCTGGTAGATGCAAGCCTATGCCTTTCCAAAATTACTTGAGTAATGTTGCCTATTTGATTTGGAATCTCTTTTCTATTTATTTTAATGGCAACTGAGCATCAGTTAATGGTATTTTGAAAACAATACTTTAAAAAAATTTAACATCCATGTGTGAGACAAAAGCTACCAAAAATAAAATCTAGTGCACCTGGTGTCTTTGTTTGGATTTGTGCATCACAGGTCATAACAATGAGGATACTCATGATGGTAATGATTTTCCAAAGAGAGGAGTACCAAATGTGATTTCAAGTGAAAGTCCTGATAAGGACCTCCAGCTGCAGGGTTATCCCCTGCTCAGACCCTCATGCTTGGGATTTATTTGTAGGCTTCACTGAGGCTTTTTGCAGATTCAAGAGAGTCTAGTGCTGAGACTAGTGCTGATAAGCTGAGCATATGATTTATCGGCAAAAATACCTGCACTGTGCCTTTGGCAGCTGGAAGATGACAGTCTCTCTCTTTCCACTGGTACTGGCTAGACAGCTGAAGATGCCAGCTGAAGACAGTATTTTTGGAATTTGTCTCATTATTAGGTGTTTAATATGGTGCCTATCTGAACTGAAGCTATCCTCTTGGTTGAAATTACACAGCAATGTTTGTTTTAAACTCTTCTGGAGGTGCTTGGAATAAAAAGTTTTTTCTTCAGTTCTGATCCACATAAGTGTAACATTTTATGGATGAGCTATCTGAGCAAAAACTACAGCAAGGCCTGATCCGGTTGCAAGGCAGAAATGTTAGGTCTGCAGGTATGAATTTGGTATATAATTTGGTTCTGACCAGTGAGTATGCTGCCCCAGGCACTGGTAGGAGGTAGTGGTCTTTAATCCCCTTATTTTAGGTAAATCCTTACCTGAACAAGGGTGTTTATGCTGCGTTCACACTTGGATTTCACTTAGATCTTGAGCTGCTTTTATGGGAAAAAGCATGCAAAACCAATTGTATTTTATTTCACATTGTTTATAGGCTGCTGGGGCTAGAGGAACAAACAACCAAAGGGAAAGATAAATCTGAAAACAATCTTGAAGTTGTCTCCATCTGGGAGAGTTTAAAATGACCCCATCTTGTCTTTTCCATTAAATAATTTGCAATATTTAATCAATATTTAATCGACTTTATTACCAAGTTTTCAAAATTGTCACCATTTTTTACTCTTATTTTTTACATTAAAAAAGTCATCAACACCAAAATCTGTTTTAATTAATATTTTGGTATTGAGCTAAATTTTAATTTTAGCTTAATAAACTTTTTTTTAATTAAGAAATTACATGTCTTTCTGCCTCATTTGCAAGTATATTTCAACTTTTTCAACTGCATGTTTTAATGATTATGATAAAACATTTCTGATTTATTAGAGAACTTGTGAAGCTGACAATATAGTTCTATATAAAGCAGCTGATATGTTGAATTACATATATATGTAATTTATTTCCAGTAAGACCACTTCTCTTTTGAGCTGTTAATTAACTTTTCCACCCAAATAAAATCTTTTTGGAAATTTATTCAAAAGATTTGAGGCATAATGAACTCTTCCTGAATTCAAAACAAGATCCAAAAGACTCATCATAGAATACCTCAGGGCACAGAGTTTTAAGTCAGTCTGCAGTGGGAGTGTTTTGTAGAAAAGCCAGGAAATCCACTGCATGTATTAATGCTCTCAAACGTCAGGTTCACTGAGAAGCTGTAGGTTTTTGGATGTTTCTAACTCAAACTGGTGGCTTGGATTCTGAAAAAAATGTAAGTTTTATTCTGCTAACAGAATTTTCCCTCAAAATGTAAACCCATACTTTTTGATCCGCGTTGATCCTTATCTTAAACTGATGCTACAGTAGAATTCCTTTTGATTAGTTCAGACCGAATTAATGAGCAAAAAAACCCCAGAGAGAGCAATGAGTCTTGTGATTTTCCTGGCTGTGAAAATAGCAATACACTAACACTAGAAACAGACAGAAAAAATATAATGCACAAAATGAAATCAGATGACTAAGTCAGGGGGAAAAAACACAGAAACAAAATGATGTTATTTTATGTTTTCTAGAATTTCTAATTGGTTTGCTGTTTTGCTTTATGTAATGTTTATTACAGCTATTTCATTTGGGATTAAAAGCAATATCACATCATGTTATCAAACTGTAATGCTCTTGGCATTCAATTTTAATACAGTAACATCAGGATAAAATCACGAGTATAGATTTTGCCAAGAACAGAAGACTACGCATAGTTCCTGGGAAAAAAAGAGATGAGGTATAGCTGTGGGCAAGAGGACCTGAGGGATTGAACAGGGCATTCACATTATTTCTGTTTCTGCTGCTTCCCACCTGGTATTTTGCTCTTTGTTCTTAATCATGTTTTCCTTTTACTTAATTGCTTTCTGTGATGAATATAAATTCAATCACCTCTTAACAGAGCCTTGCTGATCCAAAGCCAGATATGTCTGTAAAAGAGCATAAACTGTGCACTGCTAAGTAAAAGCTGAATAGGCTAAGGTTACCTGAGAGAGAGACAAATCATACCCTGATTAAACCATATAGTTTTCAGGGATTTCTGCCCTGATGCCTCCTAAATTGGTTTTGCTCATGAAGGGGGAACAGACCCCCTTTCAAAAGGAAGGCACAGAGAAGAAAGATAAAGAATGAACAGATAGTTCCATAGACTGGAAAATTGTGCCAACTTTAAAAATAAAAATACTGTAGTTTCCTTCAGATTAGATCAAATACCACAAAAATAGTCCATTTGTCAGCTAAAGGGACACACTAGCTGTACCAGTTATATTAGCAAATATACCTCAACTCTGCCTATGTAATCAAGGCCATACGGTCCTTAGGATGGTTGCAATGGAGTTAAGCATTGTTATTAGAAATGGTTGAATCTGTATGGATTAGCAGGAATATCACAATATTCAAAGAAACCAAATCCAGCCCGGGACCGATACACCACTGAATGCACTCCCTCACACCCCTTCCTAACTGAACTTGCTGGACACACACTGCTGTAGTCGCCATGTTAAGCTGCTTTATCTGTTTTAGCAGTTTTCTAAAAATGTCAGGTAATGAGACAGTGCTAAGATTCAAAACAGCCCCAGAGCTGAAGGCATCTGAGAGCTGTTTTAGAAAGCAGAGTTAGAAACATAATTACAAGAGAGACTAATGAAGGGCACCTCCTCAATTTCCCTGTGGCCCTTGCTTGGAAATTAAATGAAGTTTGTAGCAAATAAGCACGACTGAACTGTTAGAAGTGTAGGGAAAGGAAAGATTAAAATGTTATCCTCTAAACAATAAATATATAATTAACTGATTTTTTAAAAAGCCACTATAATGGCAAGAAAAGAGAAATTTAATGGATTGCATAAGACCCAACAGTTAGAATTGGTACCAGAAAGAGTCAGTCAAGAATTTGTTTTGGAGGAGTAACTTCAAAATTGTGGAACATGTGTGGAAGTAGGTTTCCCTGATATTTCAAGAGTAGTAATGCTGAAATTGTTTCTTGAGCCACCATCTGTCAGAAGAGAAAGGTGAGATGTCTTTATGGATAGGTAGGTGTTGCAATATAGCACCTCTCAAAAAATAAAAAAAATCAATTTTGTCATTAGGCTTTGCATGAGATTTCAGCAGAACAGGTCCTCATAGATTTTGGGATGAATTTCATGTAAAAACTTGCCTCAGATTTCTGGAAGTCACAGGAGAAGAGAACTGTCAAGCTAAATGTAGCAGGTGGAATGGCAGTAATTTACTTTGCACAGCTGGGAGAGCAACAGCAATTCAAAATACAAAACACCACCAAAACTGTTCTGCTTGTATAGGGACTGAAGAACAGGCTAAGAGCAGAAATGTTAACATAAAAGTTCTGCCCATAAAGAATAAAAAAAGTATGTTTAATGAAGAAAAGAACAGATTTTGATTTTTTTTGGAGAGTGAACAACTACCAGATGACCTCAATTAATTATTTCAGCTTGCCACAGCTGTTTGGGATGACATCAAAGCACTTAACATCAGGGTGCAAACAGCTTCTGTCTTAATCAGGTTTTCTCTGCTATGCTGTTGACTAAAAAAAGCAGGACATGAGCCAAACTGAAGGAGTAGAGGTTTTACAGTTGTTAGCTAGCAAATCTTTCCTTTATGTGTTTTGGTGGACTTAACATTATTATCTGTAAGTTCTCCTAAATAGCATTTTTTTTCACAATAAAATGTTCATGTTGGCTTGATGTTGCAAGATTCTCTCTGAGTTTAATCAAGTTTTTTAAAAATATTTAATCACTGAAAAAAGTTCAAAAGTTTGAAAGTGCAATCATTTTCCTACAGGCAACAGTTGAACAGCTTAGACAAACAGTTTACATCCTGAGTAATATTAATTTTTCTGTTCTTATAAGTAACTGATCACCTGTATCATATTATTCTTTCTGATGTCTACCTAGCTAACTGAGTCCTTTTAAATTATAAACAAGAAAATGGAAAGTGGTAAGTAGCTAATTCGTCTTTCTGCTTCTAAAACTTAAATTTGCAGAATATGTGTGTTTGTAACAATGTTAATTCTGTAGCTGTCTTCTATTAAAAAATGCAAAGAAGTATACAGATTTTTAAGCAGAAGAATAAATGTAAGTATTGTGGACAGTTTTTAGGTCCTACAGCCTTCATTGCCCTCAATCTCTTTCACTGTTTTGTTTTGCTAATTCAACTTCGTTTCCAAATACAATGATTGTCAGCACTCAGATTACCTTTATTTCCATAAGAAAAAAAAGAAAAAGAAATCAGCAGTTTGTGGAACTTTTCCAAATATGCCTAGAGGGCCCTCTTTAAAAGAGTATGAATCTTTGGCAAACAACATGTTGTTACATTAATTAATGCTACAGACACTTACTCCACAAAATCACAGAGAATAAATGTCCTAGTTATAGCAGTTATATTTTTAACAGATTGGGTCCCTATTTATTTTATGGGCTGATGGAAGTCCCCAGACTTCAACTATTAAAGCCATTTTCCTCTTACATGCTTTACTTATTTTAATAGTCTTAGAATAAATGTACCTGTTTCCTACACAGCTTTTGTGATGCTCTTACGATGACATTGCTACAACTAAGTCTCTTTTCTTCTCCCTCATGGAAAAATATTTCTTTTTCTGAAACCTTACAGGTTTCTCTATCTACTGTCCAGTTCCTGTTTTGGAATATGTTTTCTGTCCTCAGTAACGAGTTTATGGATATTAACTCTCCCACATTCATCCCAAGTTGCAGATGAAAAGCCCTTAATCAAAGACACTTGGGAATGTACGTGAAGGTTACTTGGTACACAGTGATAGATGATCCTCCATAGATTCCATAGCTCACCTATTTTACCAATTTTACATTATGATAAGCCCGCCCATTTTAAAAAGCTATTAATAATTTAACTTGCTCCATTACAGACAATATCTCTCTGAGGGATGTGTCAGCTAGGAAAAATGATACACTTAAGAACTTTCTGAAACAATCAAATCGATCAATTCTTGAGCTAGCTTTTCCTGTGAAGCTAATTCTGAGGTAATTTCTTTTCCCTCATTAAGTCTGCTGTCTGAAAGTAAGAGTTAGCGGACCTACATGAGGAAAGCAGAGTCAGCTGCATTTGCAGATGGAGCCCAAACTCTCCAATGGAGTTCACTTTGAGTGAGATGAATGTGTGTGTGTGTGTTTACTTACAGAAAAACAGGGAATCACTTTAATACTTAGGGAGTTCTTTGCATTGATTATCACATTCTTCCAATGCTCCACAGAATGGAGTCTTTCATAATCAGAAGAACATGATAACCAGTGAAATTACCATTGTATTGATTTTACTTGTTCAGCTACAGAAGGATGCTACTCTGTTTGTGATAAGAAAAGAGAAATTATAGCATTTCTATTGTGAAAAGCCATTACACTAGGCATCAGCTTAGAGTCTGTAGCTAAAGTTTAGCCAGTGCTCCTTACCTATGTCATTAAGAATTTGTAAGTTAAAACTAAACATCTTATAGTCTACTAAGGAGCACAGGCAGATGAAAGAAATTGCAGCAACATACGCACATGAAAATAGTCAGTCTGCAATTAGAAACATCACCTCTGGAATGATTTCCAAATCTCATCGCAATGGATGTTCTTTTGCACAAGAAGGAAAGGCACAGAAACAGAAATGGAAATCACTGAACAAGTCTGGGCAGTAGAGAAAGATTATCTAGGCATAGTTTGAAAGGAAGGAAATTTTCTCAAGGCAGCAGCTGCTATGATGTTGTTCTTCATGGATATATCCAAATCACATTCTACCAGTCCCTGGCTGTCAGTGCAACCTTTCGGGAAGGACAGTTGTCTGCCAGTTTTAGGGCACATGTTTAAACTTATTTTAATGTATGTATTTGTAATTCAAAAACAAACAAAAAAACCACCGACCAACAACCAAATAAATAAAAATCCACATTCATTCCTGACCAGGTCTAAGGATGGAAAATAGGTATGATTTAAAGCTATTTTTGGATCTTGCTAGCTTGTCTGAATACGTCATAAATCATGACTGCGCCTTGATTTCTACTGAAGAACTTCTGTTTTACTGACATAACCCTGAATAAGCCATTGGGGAAGTAATAGTCCTTAAACTGACAGCATTTATCTGTGTACTGATTGCTTGAGTGCACAGCCTGTGCTGCAGCTCGTTCACAATGCCCTTGGTGGTCTGCATGTGGAGAAGCAGTAATGTGCTTCTGGAGGCACTCTATAAGCAACAAATTCCTTACTGCAGGACAGAAACATCAAATATTACAACATTTATGCATGCTTTTAAGGAGGTCCGTTTGCTTCTAGATCACTTTTCTCAGGTAAGCGCGTTTCTGTAGGGAAGCATAATCATCCTTCTTTCATCAAAGATGAATCCTCAAACCCCAGAATGTGTACTGGGAGATGGGGCTGAGATTCCTCACGCACTGCCATGACACCTCAATCTCAAGCTCTCTACAGCACAAGAACAAACAACACTTATGAGCCCTGTGAAGTAAGATATTCAGATTTGCAAAATGAAACAAGTAACATGAGGTATTTCTGTCACAGATTTTTTGGTCTTGATTTGAATTCAAGCAAGGACTCAGGATAATGTCCTTCAATTTACAAGCTATTCCTTTGGTTCTTCTTGTTAGCCTAACAAAATGCTGTAGAATGCAACCTGAAAGTTGAAATATCATTCAGTCCATATGCCTAATTTTTATACTGAAGATTTATGTGTGAGGTTAACTATATAATTATCCTGCTAAAGGATATTGCTGGGTTTCTGAATTAAGACTGATGGCATAGATGAATAAGTAAAGGTCATCCTTCAATGCATTAGTTCTTTTGATGATGGTCAATTTAATACACAAATACTTTGTATTTGGCATGAAACCTCTTTCATGAAAATCACATCCTACTGCCTATCTTTATAAATATTAATTCACCAAATGCATTTACTTCATGTAGCTCCCGACAGCCTCCGTGGCAGAACTGACAAGTTACTCAGTAAGAGTTTAAAAAAAAAAAAAAAAAAGGCTGAAAAGTTTACTCCAAGGTATCAAAGTGCATTAAAATACATATTTATATATGCGTGTATATATATATATATTTATTTATATATCCTACTGAGTTGCAGAAGATAAGGATCAAGTTGAAGATGCTGGAAGAGATGAGGATGAAATGGTCAGCAGTATATTCAGATCTTTAAAATCACCTTGTAGGTTGGAGTTTTTCAGAGAAGACTGAAGATGCAAAATAAAGCTGTGTACAAACCAAATGAAACTAAAATCAAAACCAGACCACACACAAACAAACAAAAACACACACGCAGGCTATATACCTTACCCTTTGTATATGTAGACCTGAAAATGTCTGTGTTGGGAAGGGGCAGAGGTTTGGTTTCCTCTACACACAAATATAATATACCACTATCTGTCCATTGGATTCCAACATAAACTCAAATTCCAGCCATTCAGATAGTCCAAGTTGCAAACTAACTGGATTAATTCAAATTAGCAATTTGTATTGAGAAAATTCTGGTATAACTCTAAAGAAGGTAAATTACTGTGTATCACAGAGACAGCAATATCTCTGATTTGGCTGCCAGTTCTTGGGTGCTTTGCCTTTTTATACTACAAACAACAAACATGCAGATTTGATTTCAGTGACTGGGGACCTGCCCACTCTGCTTAGCCACTAAAAAGTCCCAGATTCATGAAACTTCTCAGAAGAATCTGTGACTTAGAAGAAAAGGCTATAAAACATTCATCTTGATTCAGGGAGATCTGTATCAATGTACTAGTCTGTGTTACAAGAAAATCTTTACAGAGCTAGATCATTAATTTTAACACAAGAGAAAACATATCAGAAAGTGCAGAGGCATTTTTCAGAATGGGAACAGGCAAATGTCAGGACAATTTTCAGAGGTCACATATTTCAAGGACCTGGCTAAACTTTAAACAATGCTGGGATATGTTGCTGCCTTTGTTAAAACATAATAATGAGTTCCCATATGAAGACATCAAAAGGGTTTTAATTTACCTTTTGATTTTTTTTTTTTTTGGTGCTATACATTTTATTATGTAGCAATACAGAAAGCAATAGCCAAATTTATTTCATGCTGTTTTTCATTTGGTTTCAATAATAAAATGCTTGTCCTGTCCTATTTTGGGTGCTATTTAATATATGTATATTTACAGTCTGATAAATTGGCAAGGATTACAACAGAATAAATCTACATTCTAAACATGTATTAATTTGCTTACATAATAACATTGGCTTTGAAATTATATTAATCTGAATAAAATTCAAATTAATTGGGTTAAATTATATGGGATTCTATTCTTATGAGTTATGGCAGCTCTGTATACAGAATACAGAATATTCTTCTGCAATTTAACCAATCAACTTTGGCTGTTGGATTCACTTTTCATTTCTGTATTACTGTAAAGCAGCTTTTATGTCTCAGCGTCAAAGTAAGGTATACACATTTTAGCTTTTATTCATAATTCCTAGTCCACATTAGCTGTTATTGTAGAGATAACTGCCTAGATTTGAAGAGCACTGAATTCTAGTAACTCAAAATAATTTCAGATTTATGGGGCCAAAACAGTGTAGTGACATTACTGAGGGCTAAGTTTGGTAAATAAATGTATATAATTTCATTCAAGCAACAGAAAAGTGGACCAGCCTAGAACACCATGGAGTTTAATACTTTTTTTTTTTTTTTGAATTCACCATTACACCACAGAATGTAAGTTAAAAGCTTCATCATTTTATAATATAGATATACTTAAGAGAAGACAAAACAGAAACAAGGTTAGCTGTCATTAAAAACGGGGAGGAAGGGAATCATTTTGTGCTTACACTAACTAGACTACAAAGAAAAGTTCATTTAAAATTTTTCTTTGGTAGTAGAAAAATGATATTGCAAAGCTGCTTTCATAGTACAGAAATATTAAGCATTCTGGAGCAACTAACATGTTTTTCTTTATCTATGCCAAAGTTAAAGCTGGAAGGCAAATATATTACTTTAAACATTATTTTTACTTTTTTCGCTATGTTTCAGAAAATTATTTCGGTCCTTACTTCTGTTTATTTTGATCACCGTAAAGGGAATTTACACACTCATTGTGCAAATAAAATCACCAAAATCAATCAAACACTACTCATTTTCATAACGTTTGCTAACAGTAATATAGCTAAATAAAAATTGAAATGCTTTCTGAATTGGAATATGCAGCTGTATGATTTATGGCTTGCTCAAATGTGAGGTGATTACAGGGCAGACTATTTTACCGCTTTTTAAATGAAAGATATAATGATTGAATCCGTGTGTTAAAATCTTTCGTTCTTTAGAAATTATTTAATTGAAATCTTCTGTGGATATGAAATTGTTTTTTATTATGCACAGTACTTCGAATCTTTACTATTAGGAATAAAGGACTCTGAGAATATTAGGATGCATTTTCATAACTGGCCTCACCATCTCAAGGGGTTATCTGACTTCTTCACCTCCTCCAGCTGCAAGTTCCCTCCTCCTTCTTTAAGCAAGCATTAGTATTCAAGCAGTTTTGCAGTGAATCATTAGACTGAAAATGTAACCTCCAAAAATTAAATGGTTTTGTTTGAGTAGTGAAAAGGACTGAATTTACCCTGTGGGCCACGTAATATTAGCAATAAATTAAGGCTAATTACATGGAACCAGGATCAAGAGGAAGGATGGGGCGGTGCCTTTTGATAACAGAGCAGTCTTATATTGGCTTGTCATTGTCTTCTGAGACAATTTTGGCACAGTCTTTGCATGCTGATTGCTTTAGAAATATTGACTTGGGGTTCACATATCTGTGGTGGACACATTATTTAGTCTTCTTTGGACCTGAGTATGTGAAAACAATTTAGAATTTCTAGACTTTTCAAAAGGCATGAGCTTGAAAAGCCTATATCTTCAGGCATCTAGCCTAATCCAAGGACCATTTAAATCTGCTTTTTTGAGAAGTCTCATCTACCAAACATGGAGCAGGAAAATCTCAGCTGGAGTTCTCATAAGAGTCTTCACTTTAAAACAGATAATATGAAAAGCCTCTGTTAACTCTGATTTTTTAATAATTCCTTCAAACAAAAAATGTTTATATTTCTATTTTTTATGGAAACATAACTATTCTTTTCCTGTTTTTAGATTACCACACTCCAGAGACAGCTGTTGTAACTGGAAACAGCCACTCTTTTGTGCTAACCTGAAGTATCTGAGAAGTTTCACACCCAAAAGGAAAAACACCCTCTGCCATCACAGCCCTCAACCAGACTGCTGTTCTAAGGTCAGTCATATGTACTAGGAGATGGTGTGTATGGAATAATTTGCTTGTGGTCTATTTTCCACCTTCTAGGCAACTGTAGTTACACGACAAAATGTAGGACGCATTTTTGAAAATAGAGGTTATAATGTCATTTGAAGATCAGTCTGATAGAAATATATATATATATTATATATATATATGGAACTTCTTCCCTGCTCTGCTGTTCAGGTACATATAGTTCTAAAAAGGTATTTTTTATCTGCTGGTGAAATACTTACATAATTTAGTTCTTACCAAAATT
Organism: Cygnus olor; assembly: GCF_009769625.2. NCBI lineage: Eukaryota > Metazoa > Chordata > Aves > Anseriformes > Anatidae > Cygnus > Cygnus olor. Next base: position 32,506,504 of record NC_049175.1, read on the forward strand.
TCTTTTCTGATCTTTGCCAAAAGTTTAAGTCTAGAGCCATGGTAGTTTTTCTGAGAGGATTATTTCTCCATGAAGAGCCACAAAGACTGAATTGAGAAGCTGTCACATAGTCATGCTTCTAGTTCTGTATATGACAAATCCAAAAGCTGTCACTGTCAACAAACGTACTATCGCTCAACCTTATCACTTCCTGACATCCTATGGCTCCATCTTTCTAACTTCCTTTTATCTTCTTACTGCCCCCTGGTACCCATCACTACAATAGTATTTACTGCACACCATAAAAAAATTCAGTCAGACTGTCAGGGTTCTGTGGCTAATCTTCCATTTCTTTTTACCTTTCAAATTTAAATGATCCAAATGTAATGTTTTTCAAATCTTCTCTGTCTCAAAATTTAGGGATGTTGAAACCCTATCTCTGGTCCACGAGTAAGAATAATGCCTCCTGCTGTATTGCATTCTGTGGAGCTAAGATGGATTTGCAAAAATAGTATTTAGTTGATTGTAATGTAGATTATATAAGTATAATTTTGCATGCAAAGGGCAATGAGTCAAGTTACAAAAGAAGTTTGAAAAATAATGAGACTTGCCTCAACATATATTATTCATTCTGTAGATATTAATACTTGTCTTCAATAATTCATGGCCTGTGTTCATTTTTGTAGGATTCCAATGTTTTCTGACACCATCTCACTCCCTGGCATGGGAAGGATGAATGGAACAGAAGCTCACATTACTGATTTTCACAGCATTGCAGACCTGAGCTGCTAGCAGGGAAGCCAATGTATGAGAAACTGAGGAGTGTGTGTTTTAGGAAGAAACCATCTGGATCTCTTAGACAGCTCAGTATGTAATTCTGTTAATACTATAGAGTCTTTTAATGCCACTTTCTGTAATAATGCATCAGAGCTAAGAGATTGTGGTTAGTTATGGGTGTGCTATAGCTATTTTTCTTCAGAGCTGTATCCTTAATGGCATTTTTACACAATATTTTCTTGTCTTTTGCAAGCTAAGCTGTTTTTGCTACGTGCACACAGCCTTTCGGGGCATGGTGCGGGTGGCTGTAATGCAGTGGGTGCTGAAATTGGGTGGGGGGCCTGCAGCACTCCTCAGCCTCCAGCAGCTCCCATGGGCAGGGCTGGCTGTAGTGCTGTGGGCGCTCATCCAGAGGGAAGGGGCAGCGCTGCCATGTGCCCCAAAACCCTGGGAAAGGGGAGGATGTGTTCAGGGCCCTCTCACATTTCACCAGAAAATTTTCGCCTTTATTGAAAGCTAAATGCTGAAGTGGGATTCAGGAATTAATATTTCAGTATCAAGATAATTTTTTTTCTCTTGCTCTCATAAAATATTTCTGTCCCTATGCACCCACTGCACCTTACTGGACCACACCACTCTAGGACAGAGTCTAAATCTCCTGTTTGTAAGTATGAATGCCTGCCATGTGAATACAAAAAAATATATATATATATATATATAAAAGATCCAAGCTGCTACATTTAAAAATTAATTATTTTTAAACCAACGGCATCTTTTTTGAGTAGCTGTGAGAGAGGTGCTAAATTTTAAAATTATTATTGTGAAAGATGGATATGGTTAATTTTACCCATTCATCTTTTGTATTTTCAGTTGCTATGTTGGCTCATTTTACCCATTTACTTTGGTGCTGTCAGGACTAAGGGAAAACTTCTATTCCAGAAAAGCAGAATTGAAGGGAATTAGGTAACTTGTAGGCTTTGCCAGGTTGGAATGAAGAGCTTTTCAAGGACCATCAGCATATGAATAGGATTACCTTGGATGCACTGGTAGAAGATGAGTGACCAGACATATTTTTAGCCTTTGGCAGCCAAGGAGAATGGAACCTCTGAAAACAGCACGACTGCAACCCAGAATGAAAGAAATAATGTGTCAGGAAACTGGGCAAACACTGTGAACGTTCCAGAGGGGAAGCTGAAACTTTTGGAGAAGGGGACAAGGAGATAGGCAGTATCAAAAATGTTTTTACCTTTTGTTTTTCTTATGATTTAACAATCCTAAAATAACATTTTCCAAATGTGTAATAAATGCCAGGTTGTTTTCAAAAGTCTGTCTACTGCCACAGTAAATCTGTGTTGTATCAATTTTGAAAGGAGTTACTAAATAGAAGCCTATGTTCATTTGAAGCAAGCTGGAGGTCCTGGTGAGAAACACGTGCTGTGAACTTGGCAACCGTTTCTGAGAAGCAGTGGTTGCCCAAGGTCTAAAACTGCAGTGGTGCCCCTGCCAGAGGAGAGATTGGCTGATGTCAAAAAGCGCAATCTTCAAAAAGATTTAGCCATCATTTAAAATCCTATTTCCTTTTACAGTGACTTTTAAACACTACATTGACCTATAACTTGGGACCTAACCTTTGTATACTGGATAATAGTGCCTGGCATCTGCTGAAATCTGTGCTACAGCCAAAGTCTCTAGGCTTGACTGAGTTCTCTCTCAAGAGGCTGGAAATCAGCTTGAAATACCTCTTTGAAATGCACGGTCACTCTTAGCGTCAAGTTCATGAGGCTAGGTAGTTTATAATATCTTGTATATGTAAATAGATGATTGGAGTTTAAAGATTTTATGGCTTAGATGACTTCATTGAATAAATGCTATGCATATTTTAAAATATATTTCACAGTGGATGTATTTTTAAACATTACTAACAAATATTGTCAAACTAGCTTTAATGAAAACAAAAGTAAAACCACAGAAAATGAAAAAATTATAAAGGCTTTTAGCCCTCATGAGAACTATTCTTAAAATATTTTAATTAGCTTCTTTTAACCTGCCTATATTTTTACATTCTTAAACAGCATCAAACTCAGGCATATCACCTATAAAGCAATTTATCCCATCACAAATCTGTACCAAAAATGAACAGTATGACTTCCTCTCTTAAGATGCTGCTCCCTCTGCATTGACTATAAAGGAAGTTTAAATGTCTCTCTTAAATTACACAACATATGAGATCACAAACTGAGGTGATATGAATACCACGATGAATTCAGATTCTTGGGTAAACATTCAGAGGCTGGTTTTTTTATGATCCCAATTTCTATGAAAGTCAACAGGATTTAAATGAAAAATGGTTTTCAGGTCTGCCCTTTTTATACCTGAAATCAATATAATCAACCCTTCCCCATTTCTTCTCTGACTTATCAGTATAGATGTGAACTTCCTGGATCAGGACTGTTCCTTGTTAGACCTATGAATAACACATAAGACAACAACACTGATTTAATTTTATTCTCTAGGAGCTGTTTGTAATAGTATTGATGAATAGTGCTAATAATAGAATATATTATGTATTTTTGTGTTGTATTTAATGGCTTATTTCCTGCAGCCACAGTACAGAAGTGCAAAAGCCTGAATAAAGACTTAACACTGATTTTACTGTGGGCTTGTGTAGCATTGAAATGAACAGGTATGTACAAAGCTTGTTCTATAAATTTTCAAAATATGCTAGGGTAAGAGTTCTACTCCACAGAATTTCCTGGGCAATTCATCTTGTAAAATAGCATAAAAAGAACTAATTTTCTGTTACATCTTAGCTGACTTTTCCAAGAAGATCATTAAAATGAGTGTTGGTTAGTGCAGAGGGGACAAAAAGAAATATTTTAGCAATTGCTAAAACATTTTAGGTAGGTTGCTTTATTTACTGGTGCATTTTCAAGCATGTTGAAGGCTAGAAACAGAAGGGAGAAAATGCCTAACATAGCTTTTACCCTTTCTTCTCCCTGAGTCCCAGCAGCATGAAATGAAAGCATTTTTAATGCATTTTATTAAAAAATATATTCTTATTATTTGAAAAATTAAAGGTCTTTTTAAAAGTAAAAGCATCTTAAGAACTGAACACTCATGGCCAAAGATCTGAGGGGTCTTGGCAAGGAATTCAGTTATAAATATATGCAAGAAGCTTTACTCTAAAAACACTAACAGCCTTGAGCCAAAATGCACACGATAAATATTGAAACTGTGCTTACTAAAATCTGTAGCTTCTAATATGGCAAGGAAAACGCATTTCATAGACTTGCAGCCAGACTAGGTATAAAGCAGCAGAGTAACATGGCTTGTTTGTGCTACTTTTTGTATCAGTGACTTAGATTTTATATTTCATTGTTCATTAAACATAAGGTACCAGAGGTAGATTTCATAAAAAGAAGTAATAATGATGTATTTGTCATCTGTAGATCAAATCCTTGTAATTGAAAAGGCCTGGGTGTTGCCTGTATCTTCCAAACGTACTTTCATTACAGAGTAAGTAAAAGATGCTATTTCCAATTTCTAAATTCTGTATAACCTAGTTTCAAACATTCTGTTGGGCTGCTGAGGGAAGTATTTAAGAGATGTGTGGATGTGGTGCGAAGGGACATGGCTTAGAGATGGGACTTGGTAGGTCAGGTTGATGGTTGGTCTTGATGATCTTGAAGGTCTTTACCAACCTAAACGATACTATGACTCTATCAATTCAAATTAGAACTCATTAGATTTATAATTTATAATTGCTGCATATTTCATTCTGACAAAGCTCTCTATATACCATAGAATAAAGTTTTTTGGGATTTTTTTTGGATTACTAGGTGTCCAAAAATCTCAGCCCTGTTTTGTAGGCGCCTGCTTCTTAATGATGTGAGTTGTCTCTTGAGAACTCACATCCTCCGGAAGGTTCCTGACCACTTTGAACTAGGATGACGTCATTAAGAGATCACAGAAGTTGACAAAAGATGAGATGTCGTATTGTGTCTCAGAGCACAGCAACTGAATTTTATTTGTATGAAAATAAACTGGAATATCCACCTTAACAGGAACTGAACTGAAAACTCAGCTAATGTTCACCTATCCCTCATGGGTATTCAGTTCAGGTGATCAGCCTAGATACAGTCTGAAGCAATCCCCCAAATACACATAACAGGCATGAAGTACTCAGCACCATTTCACTGTACAACTTCACTGCTGTGCTGTGCTGTCAACATATATGCATATGCAACACATACTAATAAGGACTAGAATATTGCCCTGTTTTCCAGACTTTCCCTTGTGCATTCCTTGTGAAAAAGACTCCAGTAGAACAGCTAAAGGATAAACACAGATGTTGCAGTAAGATTTTGCTCTGCTGGGATCCCTTTTGTTTACCACATAACTTGTTTTTCTTTGCAGAGGCTCCACTGATATTATCACAGCTGATAGCACAGTACCTTATCCCTAAGATTCTCCAATTCTGCCCAATCCTGAAATGAATAGTTTGAGAGTTTCTGAGCTTTTTTTTTTTTTCTCAGTAAATGTTATAGGAAATGAAATACTGATATGATTTTGTATCTTATCAAATTCCCACCCTCTTTTCAATTTTCAAAGTGATCCCTACATTTAGCTGCGCAGTCTTGCTGAGATAAAATGTGTGTTGTGCAACTCCTCCTCTCTGTGGGACATTATTCTATTGCTTTGATGATAGCCTTCAGAGTTTCTATCACTACTCCGTGTCTCAAAATATATTTGTTGCAGGGGCAGCCTCCCATCTGGTCTGCTCTTGACAGGTAAAGTCAACTTACTACAGAAGCAAAGGTGTGGGGATGATGAAAAAGGAAAGGAAAGCATAATGTTTAACTGTAATGTTCCTTTCACAAGATGTGAAGTCGTTTGCTGCACAAGCAGCAAAACTGTCTTTGTTCTCTGCATGGATGCCAAGATGTGTCATCTTGGGAAGAAGCAGGTAGTTCATAAAGAAGTCACTGTTCCGGTAAAGCTGATCAGACACCATGTTCCTGTGGAAAATAATTTATTTTTATTTTCTGAAAAACAAAATGTTTCCATAGTTGGGTCTTGCAGGAAAAATAAAAATAGATTTGCCAGAAATGAGATCCTTTCAGTGAAGAAATTAATTTAATCTAAAACCTGTATTTTCCAGTTTTGATAGAGGCTTTTCAACCTGCTGTTGTTTCAACTGCTTTTTGAAATGAAGAGGAATTTAAAAACAAAGCACTAATGTTTACTGCAATGATATTTTAAAGATCTATAAATGGCAGCTTATCTCCCTTTTACACAGGAAGTGCTTTATATTCTTACATATCTGATAAATGTACCCTGTATTACTACCTTTTATTAAAAATAATGTCAACTTGTGACATGACCTCCAAGATTGCTTAACATATGTAAATATCGGGGACATATAGGGGTATGTTTGTTTATGCTGCACAATTCATACCCCTAGGTGGAGAAGGTCACCCAGAACTCAGCATCACCTTGGAGTTTCTTGGCTCCCATTAAATGTAATTGACTTGCCTGAAGACTTGTGGGTTACTGGGGAGAGAACCCAGATCGTTGGGATTAATGGGAAAGAACAAAGAAACCATAATCATGGCTTTTAGTCATAACAATTGATAACACTGGAGGTCATTGCTACTATAGTCCTAACAGTTGCAATAAAAATACAAGCTTTTGAGAGTAGTAGGTATTGCAGTTTTTCCTATGGCAGCCAGTATGTCAAAAGTTATTTTACTAGAGATATGTCACAGTAAATATACCTAGAATTGTGCAGTACATAAAATAATAGATAACCTTCCCATATGGCATGGCAAGATTTAATTCATTCCATAATTTTTATGCAATTCTTCTAAGGATTAAAAGTACATCTTACAAGGCTAAGAACTCCAAAGGCCATGGTTAGGAACTGGTAGCTTCATCTCATTTTAGACTGTGGTGGCTTTGTGTGCCTTTGAAATTGCTACGCTCTTCAAAGAAAAAAGAAGGGCTTTAAATATTTTTCCTTCTCTTTCAGCTTGGAGCTATGTTTCAAAATGAACTCAATTTTGAGTAAAGAGAGTGTTCTAAATTTTAAAATGTTAATATAAATACTGCAAGATATCTGTGTAAAACAGGTGCCTGCTGTACACAGGACTGTATTTTTCTTTATGTCAGATCTCTTGAATATCAAAAGTTTCAGACCGTTCTGAAATGGGCTTTATAAAAGAGAGTTGGACGACTCAAAATTGCAAAGCATAATGACAATAGACAACTACATCTCAGGAGCTGAACTTAAGCCATTTTTCTCTCATACCCTCTCATTTTTATCTACATTTATCATTATTATCTGCATAGAGCTACATTTTTTGAAGAAATACTTGTTTTTTAATCTCATTTATTTTGATTTCTTTATTCTAGGCATTTTACATTTCAGAGAGTGAATCAGGCACCCAGATTGGCTGCTCATATGTTTTCTGAGCTGTGTTTGCTCTCTCTAGATACAAAGTGAATTCCTGTAATAGATTTACTGGTAGGGAGGAAGACTCACAGAGCTTTAGCCTAATTCTTCTACTCTCTTGACTATAGTTTAGCAACTATCTGACTCTGTGGAGAGCTTGAAAGAGATGGAAAATTTAAAAGAAGCTGTGGCTCTGTGCCACAGCTAGGAAACGTGGATTTATCCCTCACAGAAACTTGTGCTGTGGACTGTGTTCATAGTGTGTCTGATGCAAAACTGTATGCCTGTCTTGTGACCTACTGCTGAAGGATAAAGAGAGGACTGAGATCCCCCCATGGAGACATTTAGCACAGGAAACCAGTGAACTCTTACTTTCTTTCACAAACCCTGCTCAGTGTGACTTTTGAAAGTGCTTTGGACACAAATTGAAACTGAGCTAATTTGGATTACCATTACAGCAGTATCTACCGTTACAGCAGTGTCTACCTAGACAGGAGGCAGCACAGTCTCTGTTTTTCAAAGACAAAGTGCTCCAGCACAGCACTTTCCCCTCAAATTATCCCTGGTAGACCAAAGTTACAAATTTATCTTTCTGCCGGGTCTGTGAAGCTCATACAGTTGCAGAAAACTGTTGTGCTCTCAGTCACTGAAAGGAAAATTATGAGCTAATATCCAGTGTTCATGACCTACGAGTACTTGCAGATGAAAAATGCACCTCATACCTATAAAATGACTGTTTGTTTTACTGTGTTTACAAAACTTTTCTATTACTATCTCTTCCAAGTTTACTGTAACCTGAGATTATTTTATATATATATATATATTTTAAATAAGTCTAGCCATGGAAACTTAAATTTAAATCTGATAAACATAGAATTTTAATGCCCTTCTCAAAGAGTAACTAATCAGATTACCATAAGGATTAAATTACGTAAAAACACATTTGTGAGAACATTTCAGAGACCACTGAAGATTCATTGTCATGCCCACAAATAGCTTGTCAAACTGCAGCTAACCCTATCTTATTAAAAATAAATATGCCTTTGCACCACAGCGAATACAGTATGAAATATTAACTTCATGGTATATCCAGGTGCTTCCTTTAAAATCAATTAAATAATAAACCCAAATAATGTTTTCTGGTCTAGGATCTAAATCACCTAGTCCTGAAAGGAATGATGTGAATTTTCAGCCCACACATGTGGACTGAAAATAGCACCGAAACAAATCACAACCTGAATTCTTTGGTCAAAAGAGGCCTCCTGGACTACACTGCTAAACTCTTAGTTTGCTATTGTAAATCTAAACAACCTCCGTTTCATTGCCTCTAGCAGGAATTAGAGACATAGCCTTTCAGTGGCTCTTTACTGTTGCAGGGAATTACAAAGGAGGACGAGTCACATTCACTTCAGAAATAATGACAAATCAAGGTTATTTCTGTATTATAGTGATGTGAGAATGCTTTGATATTTTTCTACCACTATAAATCTAAACAACTCTCAATTCTAGTTCTTGAACATGGAAAGGATCATTCTATTAACTATGATAACTCCAGCACTGAAACATCAGCTGGATATTTATCCCCTTTCTCCATCAAGGCCTATACTGCAGTCCAGTAAACGTATTTTTGATTAGTTGGAGCAATAAAATGGGGCTGGAAAAAGGCATGACTCTTTGAGAGGGAAAAGAAACTAAAAATATTGGGTAAGAAGAAGAAGAAATGGGAAGAATCAGAGGAGACATGGAAAAACATAATCAGAAAATCACAGAGGACAGAAAAATAAGGGTAAATGAACTTGCCATTTGACTCCAAGAATTCACTCATTTAATTTATCCTACCTGTGTGTAGGAAGCATCCATGGAATGCCAGTATCCAAATTACCAGGTCCGAATTTCATGACTGTTGGGCAAAATGGAGATCCATAATTTTGCAGGTACCAAAAAATGTATGTATTTACTGTGCATTTTTCATTATTATTTTTACTACAGCTAGCCTCCTATTTTGCTATATACAAATACTGAATATTGCATGTCCAATTTTTAGAAAATACTCAACATTTTTTTTTTTACCAACAGAAAATAAGACAACGTGAGTTCTAACTAGTAAGAAAATTACAGGATTGGAAGACAAAATGAGAAGATTAAGGATACTGAGAAAGGGACATTCTTTTAAGATTTTTGGTAATTAGAAGGGAGTTTGATGTGTTTGTGTATTCTTTTTTGCTGTATTCAACACAAATTTAGCATAACTGATTAGTTATCACATTCACACATTATCATTAACAACTCTGGTGACCAAAGAGGGGTGAATTCAAGTAAAAAACATAGACACTTGAAAACATTTTCTTTTTCCTATCTTCCTGTAAAAGTAGCAATTCGCTCTCTCTTTCTTTCTCTCTTTTTTTTTTCCATACTACCCCTTTAAAAAAAAACAAAACAAAAAGCAACAAAACAAACAAACAAACAAAAAAACAGTAGGAAAAGGAAAAAAAATACGTATTTTAAAATAATCAGTGAAGTCAACCTAATGGAAGAGAAAAAGAGCTTTATCACTTACATAGGAATTTCCCAGTGTGCTTAGTTAAATGCATTTCTAAAAAGAATATTATAAAGCATTTTAGATAATATATATCTTTGCAACATTATCATTTGCCAGCCCAGTGTAAGAGCCTCTAAGCTAACTCTGGTAAGTGCCTACTGCATTCTGGTACCCCTCTTCCAGTGCATTTGAGTTAAATATTCCCTCTAGAACAAATTAGAGCACAAAACATGTCAAGCCTTCCTCTAAAAGCCTTGGGAACTTTAACAGAAAGCCTGTTATATTTGTGGGCTGAATTGCTAACAAAGATGCTCTGTGCTTTTTTGTTCACAGAGACTAAACATTCAGAGTAATATTAGGTTCCTTCTTAAAACACAGTAATAAGTAGTTCATCATCATCACTGCTGTCGTACAACACTAGTTGTGATAAATACACAGAACTAATTTTAATAAATCTGGAATTCTGTAGGAATCCCACAATTTCATTTCATTTGAGTTGATATCCTTTTCAAAACCTTGTAATTTATGGTTGAATCCACAGTAGGATCCTTTTGTGGGTACTTGCACAGCAGAAAGAGATCTTTTTGCCAAAACTAGTTCTACAGTACAATATTTACACACAGCAGTATTGGTACAGCATAATGTTAAACAGCTTTCTCTTTACCGTCAAGGAGTATGAAAATTTATTCTTTAAAACTAATTGATTAAAATCTGTTGGCAGTTGTAGAAAGTAAAATATGTATGAAATGATTTAGCTATGGTTTGCTCTATTATCATAATTTATAAACAAATACATAAAAATTCATAATATGTTTTAAAAGGCAAATAAATATTTAATATTTGCCTGAGGCTTTCCCAGGAAAACTTGACCAGCAACAGAATTGCTAATTTCTACTTCTAAAAGGAGACAGAGTTGCTTGATTAAATGAAACCTAAATATTGATTTTGTACCTAGAGTGGCCAGCATCCACACTGCCACAGCCTGGGATGGCACCAAGCCCAGTGGAGCTAGTTTAAATCATTTTACCTCATCAACTGCTCCCATTTTCAACTTATGCATGACCATCAGTATCTGGTTCACCTAGAGAACTGCATTTAGATTTGCCAAATCATGCAGTTGCTGATGTCCAAAACTATAGGATTATTCCATAAATGGTGGGTACTTTCCCAGCTAGGCAACATTAGTGGCTGCTGATCAAACCAGCCTGGAACACAGACTGCTTTATATTGTGAGCTGGGATTCAGCCACTGTTTAATTAATAAATAGTCTTCACTTTGAAGAACTGCAGCAAAATTAGTGGTAACACAGGCACACACACAAACAACTCCTTAGCCTGCTCAAGCTGCAGGGTGGCTGATTTTTTTAAATGTAGATAGCATAGAGAGCAAGGCAAAAGAAATAAAGAACTGAGGCCGTCATAGTGCTCCTCAGGTAAAAATAAGCTCCAAGGTCTCTCAGCCTCCCTTGCAGGAAATCATGAAATTATTAATTATTATTACATTTTCTAGGCATCTAAAAGGTAGTACTCCTTGACACCTTGTCCTTCCTCTTCCCATGTACTGGTAAAATATATCCTTTACTATGTGTTGGATTTGATACGAGTTAAACCACACATCGTTTGACAGAAATTTACATCACGCAAGATGGGCCAAATAGCAGTGACTACTGCATATAAACAAGCAGATAAACTATGATTTGATTAAGTAAATGTTGTGAAGCGTGAAATCCAGGGTTCAAGCTGAGGAGCTGTGGGACAAGATTTTTCCCCTCAGTCCCAAGCTATGTGTAGCGCTGAGTGCTCAGATCTAATTGCAGTTTACCTTCAGTGGCATTCATGGAAATTGGTACTAAATTGGGATATTCCTGCCCTCCTCTGACCTGTGCTACGTGCCTGACAGAACAATGTCAGCGTGTCCCAGTCAGCCAGGGAAATAGGAGCATCTCTCTGCTTCTGCATTTATTGATGGCACAGTTCAGCATTCAACAAGGTAAGACATGAATGTGAGGAAAAAAGAAATTCCTCGTGTTGCTGCAATGTAAGTGAATGTACCAGATCTCACAAAATCACAAAATCTACAGAGGATGGAAGTCCCTGCTGATGTTTCCTAGTCTCTGGTTTAGAAATTGCTTTTGCATTAGCTCGCAGCTACAACTTAGAAACTGGTGTCATTATCATCTAGCAGAAAATCCCGTTTGTCCTCCTACATACCACTGACGTGATCAGTGGCTGAGGAAGCCCACAGAATGGCAATAAGGCAATATTCCTGCCAGGAACCCCCCTGATGTGTTGGTTTTGGAGCCCTCCAGTACCACTGCAGCGAGCACGCCGTGCTCTCCCAGTGCTGGGAATGCGGCTCCCTGTGCATCCGAGTGTGCCCGTACCGCCTCTGATTCCTAAGGCTGGACAACAAATGGCTTGCTTAAAGGGCAATGCAGAGTCTGAAGCTGTACTAATGCACTCTCTCATCCCGTTTTGCTATTCCTGGGGCTATTTCAAGTAGAATTGGGATAGAACAAAAGCCTGCTCTGAGAAGCTTCAATATTTGGCTTCCTTGAAACAGAAAATCCAGATGAAATGGACAGTAATTTCAAAAAAATCCAAGGGAAACATGAACAAATGGAACTTTATTGTTACTGAGTACTAAGCCACCAGGCCATATTAAAAGTTTGGTGTGTTTGTTTTGCAACTTCTGTCCAATTCTAGAAGTGGCCATTTTGTCCTGTTTTGCACTATTCATGCTATCCTTGTTCTTCCATTTCCCTCTTCCATTTAATTGTCCTGTTTCATTGTTGTTTTGAGTCAAGAGTAATTGTCCTGTTTCGTTGTTGTTTTGAGTCAAGAGTCATTTAACATGGTTGTTGGCAAGTTTCTACTAAGTTTACAAGCAAAAAAAAAAAAAAAAAGAAAAAAGAACTACAACCATTTCATTGAAGTCAATACAGCAGTTCTTGGCATGAAGTATTGCTTACAATTAAAGACAGCAGATTTAAATCAGCAGCTTTAAGTCACAGCCTCCTATTAAATACAGCACAACAATACCATATATTGTAAATGTTATAGACTTCAATTTATCACAGGTTTGTTATGGGAGCATTAATACTTTTACAACCATAATCCCACAACAATATACGCAGTAGAGTACTAAAGCTTCAGTGCTGCAAAGGTTGGTTGGCTTATAAATAATATATCTCCATTTCATATATACATGAGTTTAACTATCCAGTCTTATCGAATTTCACCGAGAGGTTGGTTATTAGGTACAATAGTGTGATGACTGAAAATATGTCCCTGTCACAGGCAAGCACAGTTATAAAGGACAGATTTTGAACCAGCTAATGCTCCACGTTGGGTGGGATGTGTGGGATGCGGTGGCTGCTGGCAGGTTTTGCCTGTGCCCTGCTCTGGGCAGCAGTAATGCATTTATTGCAGTGTAGTTCTGGACCACAAGATGGCTCCAAGCACATACGTTCAAGCCTAATAAATTTTCAGATGATATACTTAACACAGTTTTGGTAAATGGCATCTACTGAAATACGCTGATACTTTAATGTTTAGAAGAACTGTTTAATTAGGCACAATTATGAGCCAATTGTAGGCACTTGTACAGTAACTAAACAGAAATGCTAACAATTTGCTTTTATAAATGTTTAAATATGATATCCAGGGCAATTAAAATGTGCATGACTACATCATGCTGCCTGAAGTTGATAATTCCTCTGAGCTTTGTTCTCTGAAGTTTCTTTGTCCGTGAGAATACCAGCTTAGGACAGAAATCAGCATCAGTGTGCTTGGCAAAGAGACAAAGCCACTGGTACTGAGAGCTTCCCATCTGCCATATCCATCTATGCAGACATGTACGGAATAACTAAAACTTTTTTAAAAAGTCTTGACTCTCGTTTCCTCTCTCCAGGACTTGTGACTTTCTCTAACGTTAAATTTACTACCAAGGGTTGTGGCTGTGCAGTAGAGATGTAACTCTTCAAAAATCAGCAGTGGTACTGAGGTTCCTGGTCTCTCCTTGTGAGGCTGTTGTAGGCTTAGAACTATAACAAAGCCTTCATTGAACAATGTCTTCATTGGCATATGCTGATTTCTGAACGCTTGGCACCCTAAGACATTTCTTCTATACTATGCAAAGATTGCTGCTAAGCCCTAGGAATAGGTTTCGTTGGTGCAAATTGAATTTTTACATCTCAAACAAAATTAATTTACCAAAATTAACAGGCTAACTTGTAATAGACAAATGAGGTGTAATAGTATTTCCTGAATTAAACTATTTAAACTATTTTGTGCCAGCAGTGTACTCCAAGAAGTCTGGCCAATTTAGTAAGCTAAAACTCTTCACTGACTCCATAAACTGGGAAAAGACACTGTAAAGGTTCAGTTCCTGGCTGCCACCTGCCTAGATGAGAGCTCTGCCTGTGCTTCAGTCTTGGCTGTCCCGAGTGTCAGTCATCACAAAGCAGTTACATCAGGGTGGCTTTGTGAGCATGCTTAGGGAATACGGATGTGTTGGGTGCAGAACAGGAAAGCTAGATGGGAGATTTTCCCTGTGGTGACCTAGATAAAAAAATAATAATAATACTAACAGAAATAAAGTCAGTATAAGGAAAGACCTACAATACCCTTCGGTTTACATGTTTGAAATAATAAGTAGATTTTTTTTAAATCTAGATTATTTATTTATTATATATTGCAGTTGATTGAAAAGCTACTCAGCTGTCAAGCCAGGCTAGATTTTAATGATTGTTTGGACATTTTTTTTTCTCAATTGTCTAGTTGTCTACACACTTAAGAGATTAGGAATGGGAAATTTTAAAATCCATTTTGAATGGATTTAAACCCATGCCATTTTTATGTCAAGTGACAAGTCTGAATGTAAATAACCCCCAAATGAAAGTTGGCTGCCAATCTGCACCTGGTTTTGCATCAGAACTATGAACATTTGACAAAATTGTCAATCTTCACTCAATATCACTTAAAAAATTCTTAAAACATACAAAATTATTTGACATATAAGGGCTGGGGTGAGAGCCTTGCCTAGTTTCATGGCTCATTCCAAACACCTTACATGGGTTTATAAAGAATCAATGCTCTGTCTTTTCTGCACCAGGAATAATCTATACCACTTAGACATAGCACTAAATTCAGGCTTTATAGTAAGTCCTATCTAATATCTGTTTAAGATGTTTCTATATGCTGGAGGTGTAACTCTGAAAGGAAAGACTTCCTGAAGGTACACTTCTTGCCAACTTCAACAATTCTGGGGCTATTGTGAGGAAAAATAAAAGAAAGCTTTCTGCTGTCAGATACTCCTCTTTATATACAAGGTAAGACCAGTGATGTAATGGCTTCAGCAGCAAGACATTTATTCAGTAAAAAGCCTCAGTAAACTTATAGACAGTAAAAGAGTGTTTGGTCTATAGACAGCATGATTGTTTCAGGAATTCTAGACAAATTTCTTTGTACCGTATCTTAAAATTCTAGGTTAGGCTTTCCTTTCTGGGGAATCTTTTAGATCTAAAGGAACCACAATCTCACTGGCAGTAACTGTAAACATACACAAAGTATGTCATAACATTTTCCCCTGTTAAATAACGTGGTCTTGAAGTATTTGTGTAGATCACCAATGTAGTACAAACCTGCCACATAATCTTTCCCTGGTCAACCAACTAAGGCATTCTTTAGATACGCTCTTTGCCACAGAAATTAACAAATAATAAGATAATAATAAAGGCCAGTTGTTTCTGGAGTGAGCTCTAGTAATTAAGAAATGACTTATGCAGATTTAAGAGTTTCCCAGGAGGTACTCATACATATACATAGAGATTTTCTCAGAAATAAATTCTGTGCTTATACGTGTTCAAAATTTCTTGTTCTCTTCATTCCTTATTTAGGTTAAGTAACAGAAAATAGTTGCTGACAGACAGAGGAGGGCTATGGAATGACAAAGTCTGGGAAACATGTTCAGGGGAAAAAGAGGGGGAAAAAAAGTGACTCTTGTTCACTAATTGATGTGAACTGGTTTCACCAGTACAAATTAATGGAAAAGTTTCACATGGGCAGTAAGGTCAGATTTGCCCCTTGTCATTTAATAATGACAGATTTTAGCATCCTGATCCAATGGTAAGATTCCTGTGAACTTCAGTGGGTTTTCATTGATATGATCCTCCGATCATGAACCTTTTTAAGAATCCTTTAAACAAAAGCAAAGCCCTGTGACCATCAGCCCATGAGAATCTATGGACTTAAGGTCCATAACTTTAATGTCCATAACTTTAAAAAACAAAAAATCCCAACAATATTATTTCAAGCTTCTTTTATTTTGTTCTAAGATCCCAGAAAAGTTATAAGCTCTTAGGAGACAGAAATAATGACATCTGCACTTTCAGTTGTTACTACCACTATGGTTTTGTCGTGTCCTTTTTGCTGCAAGTTTATTTTCCACAGATTTTTGGTAGGGTAAAGTTTACCTTCTTTGGTGCAAAATCGGTCTCTTTTAAACTCAGTTTAACAGGAGCTGCAAGGTTTTGCAGTAAGGCAGGTAAGAAGCACTCACACATCCTGCTGCACTGACAAAGAGCTGTAAGCTCCAGGAAAGCTGTATGAGCTCTGCAGCTGTTTCTGCCTGTGAACATCTCTTTGTGAATTAAAAGTAGGCTGCAGGTGGCTCTGCCTTTCCCATAAGTATACAGTTGAGGAAAGGATGCGAGCAGCCTTCTCCTTTCTGCTTCAAACTAGAGTCAGTAGGAACAGGGACTCTAATCCCTGGGAGAGAAGACTGCTGAGAACCCTGGCTAGCCACCTGAAAGGCTGATAGCCACCTCCGTAGGAGAGGGATCAGTTCTCTCTCATTTGCAGTAACAACTAAGAAAATGAATTGCACCAAGTCCACCTGCTGTGCCCATGGTAGGGATGGGGTGATTAGCAGGCTGGGTTGTTCCCAGGGTCATTGTGGTTTGCTCTGTGAATTTGCTGCAGCACAGTGATTCTGCACTGCTTCTGCTGCAGGGTTGTAGCTTAATGCCACGATGTAGCCTTAGATCTATTCCCTGCCAATTATCCCTGTATCTCATATTTGGTTTATAAGTCAAAACAGGTTTTGTTCGGCAGCCAGCTGTAGGCTTAGTCTGGTTTCAAAAAATCAATCTGAAGTATTTATGCTTCATAAATCACCATCAGCTAATACATACTGGAGAATCAGAACACTGCAAGTAGATAGCTGCAGTAAGACAAATTTTGTTTCATTTCTAATTTATAATCAGTATCATATATTAGCTCTGCTGATATGAGTTGAATGATTCCACACTTATAGAAAGCTATGAGGAAAATCCCCTCTTCTGTAGCAGGAGAGTAATGAAGGTCCTGTAGCAAAACTAAAGGGGCAGGAGGATCCACAGGCTAAGGCAAGTAGAAAAAATATATATACAGTTGCAGGACAAAAAAGTAGAGGGGAAAAGATGTATGACTGTTCCTCCTTTGACCACTATATATTTGGTGTATAGATACACATTCAGGGTAAACACAGCTCACCCATTTCTGTCACCTGCCTCCTCCACAGCTGGTACAGAGCTGGTAATGGCCGTACAGGCTGCCAATGTATCTGGTAGTCCCTGCAGCCCCTAGTTTACATGACTGGCTTGATTGATGCAAATCATGAGGCTGTTCCCGTAAGTAAGGACTGTTCACAAAAACAATGATTTTTCTTGTGCATACCTAGCAACAATGTACATAGACATTCACCAGTCACTTGGGGCAGAAACTGGAGAAAGTGCAAGAATTTGAGAACAGGAGACAAACCGACTGAGTGTTCTCAAAGGAAGGGAACGTGTCCATTGGCAACAACATGGAGATTTCACTGTTAGCTTTGTTTCCTGAGACAGATTTGTTTATACATATATATCTCCAGAATGTAAATAGTCAACCAATCTCTGTCTTGAAAATCAGTGAAATGAGACGCACGTGGGAGGCAGATCTCACTTAAGTAGCACTAATATTTTAAGTGCTCTCTCCAATGCCAGTCACACACCTGTTTTCTGAGCTTCTGTCACTCTCCTTGCATCAAATCTAGCCCTGGGGCAGTTAGCTGTATTGTTTAGATGAACATGCATGGGAGCATGGAAGCTTCTTTGACAAGTTCTTCCACAAACATGGTCCGTAGCAGTTTTCCTGCATGGTAGTTAATTCAGAGTTCAAAGACTCTGTCTGATATATAGTGGCTATAATAAGCAGACAGGTTTAATAAAGCCTCTCTAGCATTAACTCTCAAACAATAATCACGCAGTAAAGTGAATTGGTTCCCTAATGCAGTACTGATGGGTGCTTTGTAACTATGTGCAATATTAATAGCTAGGAAGACTTTCCTGAAGGACATGCCTTCAAAGGCCACAGGAAAGCAGATAATTAAATACATTCAAATGTGAATTAGTTTGCTGCATTTAGTGGATTAAGCCTGAACTTCCCTTACAATAAAGGTGTTCGGGACTCAATCTGTTCCTGCAGAGAGGAAGTTAAACGAACCCTCTGCAAAAGTAGGCTAAGGCAATAGAAGGCTTATGTGGCTCGGAGTTCGCCATTGGGAGGAACAGAGGATGGATTAGAGGAGTTAGAGGAATAAATCAAGGCTGTGGTTATTTTGCCACCTCTCTCCCACATCAGAAATCTGCAGTCCCACACAACCACCTCTTCTGCCTGATTACTGGGCAGACCTGACTGCGTGAGGAGATGAGGAGGTCAGCTCACCTGCTGGGCAGAACCTGAGCAAGAGGAGCCGAGCGCCTCCCTGGGTTATGTGCATTAACAATAAGTAGGCTTTAAAACAACACTGATGTCTACACACTCGGAAAGCCCGCTATATACATACTGCAGAAAACATCCCCACACTGCTAATCCTTCACACAAAGATTACATAAACGTGCCAAGCTCGGTGCCAGCAGCTAAAAGCCTTTAGGAGCAGTCGCTACGACCTATACCTAGACCTGCTTCCCCCCTTAATTTTTGGGGTCCGTCTTTTCGGGAGCGCAGCCTTTCGCCTGCAACACGCACCGAGACGCCTCAGCTGTGCTGCCCCCAAGGGGCTGTGCCTGAGGGGAGCCCCCCGGGCAGCAGCGGCAGAGCTGCGATACGTGTGCGGGGGGCACCGCAGCGAGCCGGGGCCCCCTCCTCAGCCTGAGGCGGGGCGGGGAAATCCCCAGGATCCCCCCCCCTGCCCCCGCCCGGGGACACACGGCGTTAGTCACCGGGACCCTCCCCCGGCTCGGCCCCGTCAGCGGGCGGCGGCGCCGCTCCTCGCTGCCCTCCGTGAGGCGGCCGGGGAGGATGGCGAGAGTAGGGCAGCGCCTGGCGAGGCTCCCTCGGGCCGCGGGGGCGAGCTGAAGCCCCCCGGTGCCCCCCCGCCCCGAGCGGGGAATGAGAGGCGGCGGTGCAGGGCTGCCGGAGCCCGCCGGGACCCACCATGAGGGAGCTGGCGATCGAGATCGGCATACGGATCCTGCTCTTCGGGGTCTTCGTGTGAGTAACCCCCCGTCCTCAGGCAGCGGGTGCCTCCAGTACTACCTCAACTTTCCGTCCCGGCGGCCGGGCGAGGTGCCGGGGGGCTGAGGGGAGGGAGAAGCCCTCAGCAACCCCTCAGCCGCCGATGCTGAGCCCCCCAGGGCGACCCCTGCCCTCCCGGGACCCGGGGAGCAGAGCCGCTGCCCCCCGGCTTGGGCTCTCTCCCCGGGGTGCGGGTGGCTGCGGGGAGCACCCCTGCGCTGGGAGTTTGCCGACGACCTGCGGGAAGGCTTTTGAGAAAGATGCTGCTACTTTGTGGCAGAAGCATGCAAAATAATAATAAAAATCTGCTGCCGTTGTCGTTTGGCCAGCTGTGGTTCTTGCGATAAGGCTGTAGGTGCACCTCAGCAGCTGGCTTGTGGCGGTGGGAAGAGCTGTGGGTGCCCCGGGGCAGGCATCCCTCGCCGGGGAGCCACCGGCTGGGAGCTGGGATAGGACCAGAACCTCGGGATGGTGGCCGTGAAATGTGGGTTGGAGCTGGGTTTGAAGGCATGTTTGCGCTCTGGTACGTAGGAAGGAAAGTCATGAAAAGCTGGTTGCTAAAAGACGTGCGACTACCGCTGCGTGAACGCTGCTTTTGCCTTCCTTCGGAGAAAGCAGTTACGCGGTATTTCACTCTATGCTTCAGGCAGGCTTCTCCCTTCCCTTTCAGGGCTGTACCCATTTCTTCTTTCCGGCAGTTTGTGTTCTCCGGGCATTTGAACAACAATGATAAGTTTGATTCTAAGTTTCCTTAACGTTTAAAGATAAGTATCCTAAATCTTTGCGATCTCTCTAAAGCATCACAGAAACCGGATCAGATTCTGCTGCTGTTTGTTTGCCTCCTTAGCAGTGGATTCTGTTGGGCGCAGATGCAGCAATAGCAGGGCAGCTATTAAACCGCGGTACTGACTTACAGCTGGCGATACTGGCACGCTTTGATCTGATTCCTTTCTAACCTCTCGTGGTTAATGAATAACTTGCCCAATTTACTGGTAGTGGAGTCTTTCCTCAGTGCTCGTTTCTCTCAAATATTGATGCAAATCAAAAGATTTGCAAGGTGTTTAATAAGTGCCATCCTTTTCATTCTAGGATAGGCTTTGATACTTTCAAAAAACTCTAAGGTACATTTGATACCTTTCTATTCAGTTGCATCTTACTTTAAAAGTAGCCCTGTTCCTTTCAACCAAACTCTTATCTGGAGCACATGGGATTGCAGGGTGAGTGAAGACCTCAGGATCTGATGCTACATCAGGACCTTACCTTTTACATGTGTAATTCATCTCTTGCACCATCCAGTGAGAGATCTCCTAATATAGCTTATTACCACATATGTAAATCATGCTCTACTGTAAGCAATCATTTCTTGCTTGTGCTTGTCTTCTGTCCTCATTTCTCCTCTCTGAACGTTTTTGTAATTTTTACTATTCTTTATGCAGTTGTTCTAAAGTTAACTGAGTGCGTGGCTGAAGAAAATGCTTCGGGTAGATAATGCTAAATGGCAAATGCCAAATGGCTAATGACTACACAAGTAATTTTCATGTTTTCACATGGCATAGCTCCTGTCTTCTTGGAATTCTGGGGAATAACTTAGATATTGTAATAAGTCTTTTCATTGATATCTGAAAGTGCTAAACACATTGTCCACGTCAGGGTTGTCGGTATGTAGTTTCATGAATAACTGCATTTTATTTGTTGGTAATGATTGCAAGACTATAAACTCTAGGTAGATGAATGGCTTTTATAGTCAAATAATCTTAACACCAAATGATTTTTTTTTTTTTTTTTTTGCTGTTGAAGTAGTAGTCAGTATTTTTCTTAGTTTTTCCAAAGAGGCATTTATCTTTTGAAACTTCTTTTTATTTGTTGTTTTCTGTGGTTTTGTAGACAGCCAGAGCATGCATTTTTATGGAGTTTTGAGTTCACTGCAATTTCTTTTCAAGAATGAACAATTACAGATGAAGTTGGAAGCTCTGGGACTGGAACCCAGGCAACAGCAATGTAAGCTGTACTGCAGAAACTATTTCTAGGAATGAAAAGGCTGTACGATTCCTCCCTCCCTTGGAAAGGAACGCCACTGACATCAAGGAGTTGGGGCCAGGTCTGAGACCCTCTTTGTGCTAACTGTGACATAGATGTTTGTCCAACAGGAATTGGACTGAAGGGAATTAGTTCATTCTGAGAAGGTGTTGATGACTTGGGTCACTACCAGCCTTTGCAGTGTTAGAAGTCTGACCTTGAAGAGAGTGGTTCCAGAGTTATATGCCAATCATTTGAACCATCTGTGCCTCCCAGATGTCTTTTTAGCTTCAACCTACTGATTAATATAACTCAGAGTAAAATGCTGGCATATTTTCTACCATAAAATACAAAAGGGGAAGGCGCATATTCCATGTTGTAGTTTTGCTTGGTGATAAATGTAATTTCATAAAAATGGAGGTGTGAAAACTTATGTTGATTACTGAAATTGAGTATAGTGCCAGTTTGAATGCATTTTACAGCAACAACAGCCATATTTTCTATACTTAAGACTGGCAACTTTTTTATTTCCCCAGTAGCTATAATTATCAACTTTAGTCATTCCACTTGAAGGCAAAAAAGCCCTTTACTTTTTATTTAAGTTCTCTTCCATCACGAGAATGTACAGCACTACGAGTTATGCACGTTTTTGATGGTTGTGTACTGGTTTAGATGAATTCAAGAGACTTTCAAAAAAAATAACAGCAACAACTGACTCAGTTCTAGATGTTGTGTACTTAGCAATTGCTAAGTGTTCCCTTGCCAATTAAAGACTGGTTTAACTATTGAAATTAAGCAGCTCAAGCTTCTGTGCATTTACAGAGATCTGTACTGAAGGGCACTTTATCCCTCAGGATTTACTACTATTGAAGGAGAGATTAGTTAGGGGAGATCTATTTGAAGACCTACAGCTGTCTAAAATTCAGAAGCAGGATTTAAAAAAAGCTGGTTGCAGTCAAAAACATACTTGATGCTCACTTTACTGGGTGGGAAGCTAAATGGGCATTCTTTGAGTACCTTCGGCAAAGTAGCTCTCAAGCTGCAAGTAACAACAATATTTCTATTCTGCCCTACAGCTTTTCCCAGTTCCCCAGGATTAACAAATTCAGTTTTGTTCTCAAGATATTTAGCCTTGCAGCTTTTCACTGGGCTGAACTGATGCTAATGTGCATAGATGCTTTCCTTCTTGCTAAGCAAAGAAATTCTCACTATATGATTTGACTAGTTATTACATTATGCAATATCAAATATTTTTCATTTAAATTTCATCAGTTAAACTAAAAAACATGAAATGTTACGTATTAAACAGTGTGAGTATACAAGTGGATTTTGGAAAGTGAGATTTTTTTGTCATGTAAGGTCTCAGAAGCAGAAATGGTCTATTTAATACAACAACTGTAAGCATGTACTGTGTTTATAGAAAAAATCAAACACTAGTTGAAGAATGATCAAAATAGGATCTTGCTTCTGTTTTCTTCATTTTGTATTTATTCCTATGTCTTGGAGCATTTTATAATGCTGAATTAATGCTAAAACATATTAAACATAATCAGTCTTTCTGCTCCATGTGAATGGTGGCATTTCTCGCTTATTGAATGCTTAATGAAAGGAAATTGTTTTGACTGACTTGTTTTTATTCAGTTAAGGCAACTGTAAAAAGATTTGTGTGCCAGCCTGGTGTTTGACACAGGAACAATGCCCTTAAAGGGATGTTCATCTGTCCTAAAAAGAAGAAATACATTGAGTGGTAGCTCTGAGTGAGCCGGTAATTGCCAGTAGGGCTGCCTTTGTTTCTTAGGAAAGTACATATTGTTCAGTTTCAGTTGTCTTCTACAAGGAAAACTTTTTCAGGAGTTTCAAGACCATAGAATTGTCTTAATAGAAAGACAGAAGAATTTATGTGCCTTGTGGTATGTTTAATGCAATGACTTTTAGTGTCAACAGCGTATTGCTGATGTTTCTTGCGCTAATTGATTAAAAAGACAGTCTTTCAAGGATTGCTTCATCAAACCTCAAGCTCTTCAGCGAGTGTGATGTGATTAAAATATAAATGTCATTCAGAGTAATTGGATATCTTCCCTACAGCACAGTCTCATTAATAGTCTCCCTCGGGGATAAATGTTTATGTGCAGGCTGATACACATATACGTTACATACATGGGTGTAGTGTTAACTAACACTGACATCTCTCGTGTGCATGCCCTGATCCGACTCTGATTTAAGTAAATGCAAGCTGATCCTGTATGTATTGGTTCTCTTATAAATTTAGAATCTTAAGATTTTAATCAAGTTGATATGCATGAAATGATATAGGCTGGAAGGCACTTTCAAGTAGTTTTCTTTGTCATGGGTGGTGATCTTCTGGATAGTCTGCATACAGGTTGCCTTCAGAAATTATACTATGTATTGTCTTATTAACACAGACAGAAAATCAATTGGCTGAGGCAATTCCACAATGCTACAGTTCTGCTTTCCTATTTTACCACAGTTTGCCTTCTCTCTGTCATATCCATTGGGTTTTGGAAGACAGACTGAGCAGGGACTGATGAGCAGTTGGAGAACTGTAGGTAATAAAAGGAAAATGGTACTGAGAAGAAAACACCAGGCTGAGATGTCAAGATATTTCCTTATGATGACAAAAATTACACAGATCAGTTGGACGTTTCAAGTCTAGGATCTATAGCTGAACATGTCAAAGAGAAGTTAATATTTGGTCACATGAGCTTGTTAGGCTCTTTGCCCTATTTTCTTGACCTTAGTAGCCCATAACTTTGATTTTGTTTGGAACCTGACTTTTGGCTTTTGATCTTAAGTCTTGGACTTAATTTCTCTGTACCCTAGTTTCTCATCTACAAAGGGGGAGTAATACCTCTTTTTCCCATGCTTGGTTCATTTAGATGATAAATTCTTTGTTATAATGTACATGGACGGTAGCCAGACCCATTGAATATTGAATTTGCTTGGAGCTTTTTCAGGGTTAGTTTCACAAATAGTAATGTTAATAGGAAGTGAGAACATCAACAGGTTTGATTACTAGCCTGTTTAGAAGCAGTTACTCTATTGCAAATCATACTTTAGAGCATGCTAAAACGAGGGAAAGATGTAGCTTAGTAGCCCAGGTTGAACTCTATCTCACTGAATAGGGTTAAAGCACAGTTAAGGGAGAGGCCTGCCCTAAAAAAGCCCTTGCCTCTCTGGTGCTTAGGATCTGACAGCACATATCAAAGGTTGCACATTGAGCTTCAGAGGTTGCACATTGAGTTCCAGTGGCAAGCAACAGGCTTGTTCCAGTGCTCAGCACTCTGCTCTACCTTTGAAGTGATGGAAGAATTAGAATGCCATGGAGCTTCTGTAACTCGCTGAAAGCAGCT
The DNA here is from genome assembly GCF_009769625.2 of Cygnus olor. Classification (NCBI taxonomy): domain Eukaryota; kingdom Metazoa; phylum Chordata; class Aves; order Anseriformes; family Anatidae; genus Cygnus; species Cygnus olor. Next base: position 32,531,176 of record NC_049175.1, read on the forward strand.
GATACACCACGAAGTAACCTGAATTTTTAAATGCTCTGAGCTCTGACTCCTTGAGAGGTTACTGTAAAAACAAAAGGTCATAAATACCTATTATGCCTAGTGTAATACGAAGCACACAACAAAATGACTGCGTATCCGTCCTAATATCTATGAAATATCACCAGGCTAACAGAGACACTTGGTGTTTGGTGTTCGCTGAGCTGAAGCTTCTGTTTACGTTGTTTTCTTCCTACATTGAGACTAGGGTAGCATTTTACTGACATTGATAAAAATTATTCAGGAAAAAGGTACACTTTTTTTTGTGTGTGTGTGTGTGTGCAGATTTTTGTCTGTGCCAAAGATATACAACAATCTATAAAGCAGTCTCAATACTTTTAGATTGTGCAGCTAAGTCTATTTTGTTTGTCTTCCCTGAGTTCCAGGATTTAAATGGGATTTAATGGCAAGAATTTTAATTTTCCTATTAATAGGGTAGGATTCACAGTTATGTCCATTGCTAAACTCCCAGCTGAATTCATGCTAAAAAAGGATGCTTTTGTAAATGCTAAAGCATTTGCTCCAGATTTTTGAGGAGAAAATGGTGCCTGTCCCTCTTCATGTTGAATCCTATTTGCTCACTGGCTTTGGCACTTTGCTCTCAGCCTTGATCGAGGACTTTTTATAGCAAGAATGTTACTAAGACTGACAGAGCTTCTGTAAGGGAAAGCTTTCTTTAAAAAATTGAATTTTATACTTTGATCTAAGCACAGTCAGGCTGTACTTTTTATGAAAGCCTTTGCCATAAGAAATAGAGTTGTGCCGCAAACTTCTTGCTGAGAATGTGCTCGTGCCCAGCACCTGACACAGTAAATCCAAATCTTTAGTCTCCCGATCTGTTGATGACTTTGAAAAGTGAGTGCTCAGAAGTAGTTAGCAGAATTATTGACACTGAAAGCAGATTAAGGATTAGATTTAGTGTGTACCTTATCTTTTTTTTCTTTTTTTTCTCCTGTATTGAGTACTCTGCTGATACTGAACAGGGGATGTTTGAGTGCAGCATCTATGCTGGCGAGGAATGACAGACACAGAGAAAGCTGAAGACAATACGTGCATCCTTTTTTATAGTATAAGTTCTGATCAGCTAATGAACATCGGGGATTTATCACCTGACTAAAGAAAGCTTTACATATGATCCAATTGGATTGGTCTCACAGAAGAGACAAAGTTCTTATCAGGTGTGGCACTTGAAATAAGCTTTTCATAATTGTTCATTTTTAAAGGGATTTTCCATTCATGTTTTACCTTTTCCTTGTGAATAGTAAACTTGTGATCATTGGACCACAAGTCATTACTATGCAGGAAACTCTTTGAGTGATCTCTGTGATTTTGCAGAAAACCAGATTAAGAATGTTTCTTAGTTGTAAATCAGATTGGTACAATCCCTGTGTATTGTATTAGTTTATTTCTCTGCATTACAAAACATTTTTGGCTTTTACTATCCAAGTGGATAAATATTTTCCCCATTAAAATGTTGCCAAATTTTTGTTAAAATAATACATCTAAATGTGCATAGCTGAAATGGCAATATTTTTATTTTTATTTTATTTTTCCAGAGGCCAGAATAACAGGGTTTGCAAATGGTGTTTTGATAGTAAGTGGCTGATTAAGATAAGTCATGCAAGTGAATTTGAGAGAATCAGGGAGGATTGAGAAAGATGATAGGAGGGTACAGAAAACACCTTTACTGAGATAAGATGGAAATAATTGAGCTGTTCAATCTAGAAATGGCAGTAATCCTCACATGTAAGTGGCTGCCGGAGAGATGTATAAAGAGAGCAAACAGCTCTTTGCCCCCTTTGGGACTATAGAAAGAGGAATGATTTTAACCTGTACCGAGGGAAACTTGGGCAGAGTGTGGGGAAGTACAACCTAATTGTAAGGACATCTAAGCACTGGGAAGGATCGCCTGAGGCTTATGTAGAATCTCCACCACCAGAAATTTTTAAGAGCGAGTTATGCTAAAACATATCGGGAGCATTTTATCTCAAGCTGAATCCACATTGCTGGGAGGAGATAGACTTGGTGGCCTTGTAAGCTGACATGAAGTGACTTAGTGGACTGAGGCTTGTACCGTCTGAGTCTGTCCCAGTGTGTGGGAAAAGTTGAAAGACATTACAGCAACATTTCTTTAAGAGAAATTTGGCACATGCTGAGAGGCAGAGAAGGAAATGGTGCTACTAATGTAATGTTACTTGGAGAATACTTTAGCAAAGACTGAGCAGAAGCTGATGATCCCTTATGGCTCTAGGGCACTGCAATGTCAGATACCTTATTCTTAATATTCTGCATTGACGAGACTGTGAGGAAAATGGAATCTTAGGTTAGGTGAGAAATTTCACCCTGCAATTGTGCATTTCAACATTTTACTGTATTTCAAGTGTGATGCTTTACTGCTGTCCTTAGAGTTTGTAACGGAGGTGTAACTGTCAGATTGGAAGTGTTTCAACTTTGAAAGATTTGTGGCACCCTGCCAAGCATTGTGAAACCTTGCAAATTGAAAACAACAGAGGAGAACATCAATTGATATGAAGTGTTATATTTTCATTAGCTGCTAATTTTCCCTAATGGGAGAACAGGTCTAATAGCCTGATGGTACTCTCACGGCCAACAGAGAGACTATTAATAATTTCATTCATCTCGTGTCCAAGGTGCTTTACAGGAGTGTAACTCTTGCAATTGGACTTCAGTGATTAACACAAAATGCTGAAAGTGATGCTCATATTCCCCATGAGTGTACAGGTTTTTTTAATTGTTATTAAAGCTAGTATATGGAACATGTAATTATTCACACAAATGTTTTTGGAGTGAGTGATTTTAATATAGTTGGATTTGATTGTGAATGTAGTTAGACAGGTCTTTTTTTTTTTTTCCCCAGAGAAAAATGAAGTCATTGCATAAAGCAACTTGGAAGGAAAAACTGGAACAAAATCATTTGTAAATTCATATTAAATTTAGTGAATAACTTGGCCCAGAAATTCTCTCTTTATTAATACTGAAGTGTTTTATTTTAGAATTTGCATTTTTAAAAACATTTTTATTAAGATTAAAACAACTTTAATAGACCCCCCCCCAAATAAAATGTTTAATCTCAATTTGGGTTAGAAAGGTATGTTCCTGCTTGACCAAAAATGAATGTTCACATTTGACATAAAGAAACTCTTGACTGAGCCTTCTGGATTGGTCCATAGTATTTCTCCCCTCTCTCACTTTCTTACCAGCTCCCGAGCTTTCAATCCAAAAAGCTCTCTGGGGATGTGTGTTGGCTCTTAGCTCCAGCAGTGGATCATTTGTTTGATACTACTTCATCTTCACTTTGGTCTGTACCTCTTGATGTGGTTTATACTTTTGAGGCATGACATGAAGACAGGTTTCACTTCCATACAGGTCTTCTGTCAAGGTCATGTCCACATATCATACGTTTAAGGGGAAAAGTGGTGCTTAGGGACTGAGATATAAATCATAAAGATGCATATGGTAAACATATTCTAGACTAAAAATAAACCTATGGTCCATAGGAGTGTGGTGTACAGGTATGAAAACAGAAGAAACTTTGTCAGATTACTCAGCTTTATCAGATTGCTATGACGTTAGGATAATTGTCCAAGGAACTGTTGGGAGTTGTTTGCCTGAAAACAGCCTGAGATAATAAAAATTAATCATTAAAATGCATCAAAAGAAAAATTTTGACCATCTGCAGTGTATCTAGATGCATTATTCAGATACTTGCTTGTGTGGTTTTAGTCTGTAATATGAATTCTGCTCTTTCATTATTTAGAACAGTGTACCGCTGCAAGCTCTGAAACTTCCAATGGCTGTCAGTGTTTGTACTACTAAAGATTTCCCTTCTCTCTTCTCCTGTCTCCCCAAACACATACATAAACAAGACTTTTGTGAAAGATTTTACATCATAAGGTATACTTATTAATTGTTGCCTCTGTGATCTGTTTTTCTTACTATAAATCATGTTTTTTTCAACTAAAATGATAGATAAATGATGTAAGGAGTATCCGGTTGTTTTCACTTTGTTGGTAATTGTGTCACTGTGACTTATTTCTGTTGCAGTACTTCAGCTGTACTGCATTGCCTTAAGTATAGTATATCGATAATAAGGAGCAGCTCATACATGCATGCCTTGTGCTTGATCTGCTTCATGCTTCAAGTTGCTCCATGTGAGCAGGGATCACAAGAACTGAACTGTTTTTCTACTTCAGAAGCAGCTAAATGCCAAATCAAATGTGTTTTTGTTTTAAATCTGTTTATTATATTTTATATTTATATTTTATATATGCTGATCAGAAAGCAAAAAGAGGCAAAGCTCACTTTCCATAATAGGTGAAAGAAAGTTTAAAAAATATAAAAACAGCCTAAATATGACAATGTGACTAATTTTTGCAGCGCTTATTTTCCTGTTTCAGTATAACCACTCTTAAAGCTGCAATGCAGCGTGACCAACTATTCCCAATTTCTTTCCTTCACTTTGCGCATTTCCACGTATTTCACTTCTGTAAGGAAGAAATGATGGTGAAAAGGTTGTATCTAAGCCAGTTAAGTATATTAACTCCTGGGTACCCAATTTTTTTTTCCCATTGAATGGAAGTTTTCCAGATTCAGTCACTTCATAGTGGCAATAATGAAGCTCAGCAATATCAACTTGGAACACAATTAGCACAGGAAAAAGGAGAATGTATAGACTGGAAGTTCCTGGATTCTTTTTTGGCACAAGAACAATTGGCTGGCTTTGTTTATTACTTGGGTTGGTCATACATGTTCAGGTAATCCTTTCCATTTCCTCCTCAGTTTAGTATGGCTGAAATAATGTCACACGAAGGAAATGTCCATTTACAGTGTACAGATGTCCATTTACATCCATTTACAGAGATGTTTTAAATGCCAGGTCTTGAGAAAACAGTAGATATATATAATTTAGGGACTAAGCAAATTCACATTAGATACTTAAACTCCAGGCTATTCTCTTTTCAGCATTGTGAAAGAATTGCTGGTTCACTATTTCATATTAAGTATTCTAAGAGCATTTACATATCACATATATTATCTCATAAACAGCAGGACTTCTCATCATTTATTTCATATTATTTCTTGATTTTGGACCAGCAGACTTGAGCCTAATCCCAGGCACAGATGATGAAGTCTGTGTAAATACAGCCTCAGACACCACATCAGAAAAGGGTCCGGTGGCTTGGTAATCATTCAGAAACACTGTCTGGCACAGACTCTATTATCTTGTCAGGCACGTTGGTTTTGAAGAGCACATCTCACATCATGGTTGGCTTTGTTGGCTCAATAAGAGTACAGTTCACCTTGACTGGGGTGCCATGATAGCTGCAAAGGGGAGAGTGAAGAGGATGACCATTCAGCTTTGGCGTCAGTAGCACCCAGGTACAAATCTGTTAAATCAGTGCTTATATGAGGCAAATCTGTGAAACATGCTACGCCAGTAAGGTTGAAGGAAAATACTGGAAACTCTCCTCCTACAGCACATCTGGGAAATATGACAGCCACAATAATATATAGATTTTAAACTGCATCAGGATTTATTTTAAATCCCTTTTTAATCAAAATGATTTCTCATATCTGAAGGGCTAATGTGGCCATATGTGCTAACTAAATGTAACATTGCAATTGCAAATTTAAAATATGCAGAAATCTTTTCCATCAGGTGATACTGACTCATCCGAAGCCAAACCTACTCTTGAGAACCAGGACTCTAATTGCCAGTCACATTTAATAAAAACAAGATGTAAATTTTTTTTTAATTTTTTTTCTTACATTTCCTTACCCTTTATTTTACTAAGTTAATGTAGAGACAGAGATTGGCCATACGTTTTCCTTGTTATTCCAACAATTCTGCTCTCATATGTTTCATAATTTAGTGTTTTTGCTGATTTCCTTTAATTGTGGGCAAGGCTTGCTGATTTTTATTTTTATTTTTGTGTGTGTTTCAAATGGAAAAAAAATCTTTCAGATGCCTGACTGGAGAAAAAATGTTAAGTTTTTAGAAATGTTGTTAGGTTAACATTGTTCGTCGTTCAGGATATCCATAAGAATATTAGGACTGCTAATTATTACTTATACTTCCAGTGAAACAATAAAGACAATTTCTCAGGGGTAGGAAATGATCACCTGTTGACAAGACCAGGGCCACAAGAAGTTTACTAACCTTAATCACATCTATTCTAATCAATGACTTAAGCTCATCTGTATATTGTCTTTTGTGCCTTATTTCAGCAGTTTCTTATGTTAGGTTACACTAGGTATACCAGTTCTCACTGTCTTTAGTATTTTCAGAGGACAGAGGAAGTCCTAGTTCACGTTTCAGGGAGAATGAGCTCTAGAAATGATAATGTTCATGTATAGACATAAGGACATGCAACAAGGAAAGGACTCAGTGTGAGTCAGGAACAGCTTAGTCTCTGCACGTTTCTCCACCATTACTGAGTTCATATTCTCAATCATCTTTTCTTTGCATCTGCCCGCACTGCTTTGCCTTTATCTGTCCCAGGATTTAATTCCAGTGACAGCTTCTCCCTACATAAAAAATGCACCAGCAGAATTAAGAGGGGGAAGGCCGTATATATTCAGATTTGAATATCTAATCTTATCAAGAAGGAGTGGTATGAAGCCTTTGTTTCTATCTTGTCAAAAATGCAGAAGTTTAAAATGCCATCACCTTGTAGCACTGCCAGAGCTGCATTGGGCACCGAATCAGAACTGAATCAGAAGTTTCTTGCAACATTTTTCTTACCATTTACTTTCTGTCAATACTCTTCTCAATCTCGATGAGTGCTAGCCTACAAACAAAGGGTTACTGCAAATACAGAGAGGCAAGAGATCCTCTCATTTCTGTAGAAATAAAACTCAGAATTATTTTTGTATGACATTGCTGGTGCGTATTAACTTCCCTGTACCCTGCAGGGCATTCAAACCCAATAAAGCTCCATATTAGGATTACAGATTGTTAATCAAAAGTGACAGGTGTCTACACTGCATGGCCGTGTATTGAGACATATGTATCTTACTTTTTCAGCTGGCTTTAGTGCAGTTACAATTTGATGGTTTAAATAACAAGTTTCCAGCAAAGATTATGAAGAACCAATAAAAACATTAATTTCTGTTCTCGTGTTCATACTCCTGTGCAATCGATAGCTACTGGAATGTAACTTCTATTATGCTATATAATTTAACTCAACTTCTGATTTCCATGGAAATTTGAAGCTGCTGTTTTCCTGTTTACATGCTTGTCAGCCATGGTTGCTGGGCATATGTGAATACCAGTCCAGGTAATGAGCAAAATATAGCGCTAGGAGTCTTACTTTAAATGCCAGATATTGACAGTTCTGGCTGGGATGGTTTTCCCCATTTTGCATTGGAAAACAGTGGCAGACAACATCAAATCTGTTGATATCCGGTGTTGTGCCTTATCTATAGGGAAAGCTGCTCTTTCTGTCAAAACTAGAGTTTATACTCTTGAAGTCATGTTTTTAAATCATGTCAGCTTCTTCCTTGGCAGAATTGCAGTTCATCATTTACAATCAGGCCTTGGTTACGTATTTGTACCCTAATATGTAACTTCCTTCTTGATGGTTGAGGAACTGTGGATTTTCCCAAATAACTCTTAAAATTAAATGACTCAAATCTAAATCTCTTTCCTTCTGCTAACCTCTGGGCCAACACAAAGCTATCTCATCACACTCACACAAGTATGTAGCATTTTTGGAATTCAGTTTCTGAAATATTCATGTGGTGAGCCATATGATGGTGATAAACTATGGGTACTGTTTCTTATCTCACTATTCTTACCATTATATTGTCACCTTCAATTCTGTTAATTTTGCACTCCGGCCATGGACCATTTCAAGCTCTTCATACTTTGTCTGTCTTTGGAGGAGTCCATAAAAGACCCACTGAAAAGTTTTATTTTTTTCTTAATATTATAGGGGACGTTTTCGTATGGCATGAGAATAAGTTATTCTCCAGTATTTGCAAATAACACAATGTGAATGCTTTTCCAGGTATTAGTGTATGTCAGGTAAGAGTGGATCAGCTGAAGTCTCAGGTTCAAATGTGAGTGAAGACAATATTTATAAGCAGTATTCCGTGCAATGTACCCAGTCAGTGTACTTGCTGGCTTCTTTCTATTTTAGCCTGGATCACTTGCTGGAAATCCCTAAACCAAACTCTTCCTTTCACAGCTGTTGTGCCCTATGCTGTGTTCTACTTCATGGCCTTTCTTTTACAACTTTGGGGCTGCAAATCAGGTGTGTGAGAATGTCTCAGTGATTTGTGTTGTGTGTATGCCCCTGTAATTAGGCCGACTTGTACAGAGCCCTCCTGACTTCAGTCTCACTGATGCCACTCACAACTATGCAGCTTTAGTGTCAGGACACCTGACTGCACGATTTAACGTGGCAGGTACATGATAAAAGCTTTTACTACTGGGTTTGAGACCTGTTTTGGGGAATGTTCAAGGAGAGAAATATCCTAGAAAGAAAGTGCATGGTGTAGCTTCAATAGCACAGCCACAGCTAATCTGTTTTGGTGGGAGAGGCACTGATGAGTTTGCTCAGAGTCCTGCAGTTAGGGAATGATGGTCAGAGCCAAACTTCACTTCCAGAAGTGCTCAGTGGTGATTTATAAGAGAGGTTCTTGAACACCTATGGCTTTGCTTCTATCTCTTCATTACTTGCTCAAATAAGAAACTGCATACAAAACCATTTTAGGATCAGATCTGCTTGTCAACAGATTATACTTAGAAAAGAGGAGAACTGATCACTAGTTATCTGATACAAAAGGCTGAGTACCACAATCACAAGTTCCTGTTCATTCTCTTGTGATGCTTTGTTATGCCATAAGGACTTCCCTTTCCTTTCCTTTGGGACATCCACTGCCTGCATCTGTGAAGAAAAGAAATTCTTCAGAGGGCAAGGCAAGAGACCAAAAAACCAAACCCCCCAAACAAAAACAAAACAACAACAACAACAAAAAAACCACCTCATACATCCTTTAGATGATTCTCAGAACTGGGAAATGATCCTCTAATCTTCCAGTGTGCTATGGATGCTTCCAACAGAGCAGATACCGAGACCCCCAGGATTGTTTGGAACACAACCCTTTCATTTTCCATCCCATTTCATGTTGTTAATCTCTGAAAATGGAGTTGTGGGCTGGTGAGTCCTTGTAACTCTGGTAGGAGCTTCTAAGGTGAATGCCACCCATGATTTCACTGCTGTTAGCTTGTGAAAGGTACACTTAGTACCTTGTGCTAATAAGGCAGAACAATACAATCCAAAAGTTGAGCCCATCCTATTGATTTGAGTTGATATTGAGTTGATATTGAGTTGAGCCTATTCCTGTCCTGTTCTTGTTGCTAGATTTGGAACATAATTTCCTGCTCTAACTTTCAAAGGTTTCTGTCTTACCAACTTTGCCAGAGCAGTACTGCTTATTGTTCTACCTCGGATCTCAACAACTTCCAAATGTCATTAGGTTTTGATTACTTGCTGCTGAATGCCAGGGAATGGTGGCTACTGCAGGCAGTGTCTGAGGCATTAGGGTGAGGTGCTAAACAATGCTCCGCCAGTAGTTATAGGAGATAAGACCATGGTGGAAGCAAAGGTCTTAGGCTCTGTGAGGGTATATATGTGATGTTTAATTCACTACCAGTGAATGGCTTTATAATAAAGCATTACTACATATTTTCATAAAACCACTGTGCAACTTTATCTTGATGTAATTTTATATGTGATGTGGTGCTTGCATAGAAATTATCTTACAGGGCTACATGCTGTTAGATAGAAGTGAAATTTACGTAACCTGGAAGTGATTGTGCCCTTAGAAAAGAAGGTCATTTTTATTTAGTGTACTGTTTTATGCAGTAAACTGGGATGTCCAAAACAACCTCAGGCACTTGGGCACCCGTTCCTCTCTGAGGTTTTTAATATTATTAGGGCTCTGGTTTCCCTTGGGGTGCTTTGAAAGTGACAGCTAAAGGCTCTTGAAGTTAAAGTCCTTTTATACCCTAAATGTATGCTATAACTGTTAAAAATGTTGGGTAAATATGTAAGCATGCAGAAAATGTAAAGACAAAAGCTAATAGCATATTTTCATCTACAAATCCAAATTAGGTTTACTAAGTTGCCCACCTGCTACCAAGCGGTATGATATGAACGAGTTTCTGTTTTTAGCCATAACAGAAAATGTCTAGAAACCAGCTTGCTTTATCCAAAGACAACATCCATTTCTAATAACGACTAGTCATTTAAACAAGCTTGTGCTAGCTTATGAATAGTAATACAAAGTACTTTTGGATAGAATGAAGGAGCATAAATCACTAAGTCTCAGGAAGCTTAGAAACCAGTATATCCTCAGGATTGTTTAACAGAGTACAAAGGGAATTGCCTTTAAGCTAGAGAAATCTTGTATCCAGTTGCCCACCAATGATGCTTTAAATAAAGAATTGTTCTCATATGAGTCTTGGCGTAAAAATTTAATTAGCAGCTGAGCTCTTTCTGAGGATGAAAAAAAAAAGTGATTTCTTTTGATATAGTCACCTTCCTTTAACTGTTTACTTCTTATTTCTGTATTGCTCACAAAGACATGATCTGCCACCTTCTATACCTACTTTTCTCTCCTTCAGTAGTGATTTTCAAATATTTTTTTACCTAGTGTCAACAATTTTATGTTGTTTGCATTGTGTTTCAGCATAATAATTGAGTACTTTTCTTGGAAGACATTTAGAACACAAGTAAGAGGAAAAAATAGATACATAATGAAATTTAATAGGTGGTGGATAACAAATTGCTGTTATCAAATAAGGTAATAATTTAAACAAAGATACCGATGACAGTAACAATTAATCTTTCTTTAGAAGATTGCAAAGATAGTATATAACAACCAGAAAATCAGTCTTCCATGGGAATCAGATACAATTTATGTTGTTTCTTACAGTTTCATCTCTTTAGAACATGTATTATTTTTCTTTTAAAGGAGTTCAATCTTATGACTTTAGTACATACTTTCAGTGCCATATCATGATTCCTGTGAGAATGATTAAATTGATTTTTTTTGTTTCATTTCTCAGATTTCAACAAATGTACTTTAATATGAGATTTTTTCCTTTCTCCTAGTTTTGTAAGTAAAGGCAATGAAGAAAAAAACACAAACCTTTAACTCTCTTAGCATCTGCTCATAATGTCAAATGTCATAATGTCAAAATAATTACGTCTCTGGTCTAATGTGTCACATTTTCCAAAAGTGCACTGGTGCTTGTATATACTGTGATCAACTTGAAGCATAAGTGTTTGTGTGTCATTTGTTCTTTGCAGTTTGAAAAAAATCCTTTGAGGCCTAGAAATGTCAAAGAATGTGTCTCTGCTTCAAGGCATTCCTTGGCATATCCATCAGCTCCCATGCTTTGAGATCAGCTCCAGAACAGTCATTAGACCAGCAGATATCTGAAGGAGTATGTCAGAAAAGATGTGACAGCCTGAAAGATGTAGTCATAGGATCATAGAATGGTTTGGGTTGGAAGGGACATTACAGACCATCTAGTTCCAACCTTCCTGCCATGGGCAGGGATGCCTTCTGCTAGACCAGGTTACTCAAAGCCCAATCCAACCTGGCCTTGACCTCTTCTTGGGATGGAGCATCCACAAGTTCTCTGGGCAACCTGTTCCATTGTCTCAGCTACCTCATAGTGAAGAATTTCTTTTTTATATCTTTTCAAAATCTACCTCCTTTTAGTCTAAAACCATTACCCCTTGTCCTAGTGCTACACACCCTGGTAAAGAATCTCCCTATCTATTTTGTAGGCCCACTTTGAATATTGGAAGGCCACAACAAGGCCTTCTCAATAGAAGGGCTGATCTCAATCCATTTGTCACCCAGTATGTAATGATGTTTGGGATTTCCCTGGCCCAGGTGCAGAACTTGCGCTTGGCCTTGTTGAACTTCATGAGCTTTGCGTGGGCACACCTCTCAAGCCTGTCAAGGTCCTTCTAAAGTGTCAACTGCACTGCAAGCTTGATGTCATCTGCAAGCATGCTGAGGGTGCACTCAATCCCACTGTCTGTGTCACCAAGGAAGATATTAAAAAGCGCTGGTCCCAGTACAGACCCCTGAGGGGCACCATTTGCTACTGGTCTACACATCTGGACATAAAGTGATTGACCGCAACTCTTTGGATGTGGCATCCAGACAACTTCGTATCTACCAAATAGCCGTCTGTCAAATCCATGTCTCTACAATTTAGAAACAAAGTTGCTTGTGTTGTCTAGAAATCAACTTTTATTTTTCTAGTTGAAGAGAAAAATATAATTTTTTCATATATATAATATTTTATTTCCTGGAAATGGTCTCTTTTGATACATTTCACTCTTTTATGTCTCACAAGCCATTGATTTTAAGGAAAAAGGATAAAAGTTTTCATTTTGAAGACTCTGAAACAATGTGCTTTGACGTTTCTGAAATTCACCTTGTACTTTTCTAGGAGATCAGAGTCAGATTCTGGGTTTAAGGAAGCTGAATATAACAGTAAATAACCTTCTGGAAATACTAGACTCCTTAAGTTTTCAGAAGAATCTGGTTGTCCATGTAGGTCAGTAATGGAAACTTAACTATCACTACAAGTAACAACACCGTGTTTGACTTGTTTGCTCCTGTTTTTGTTACTTTCCTTTAGGAAGAAGAGGTCATTTGGGTTCTTTGAGATAGAGAGAGGGTTTTGAATGTCTTTCTAAGGGGAGTCTGAGAGTGCTCAGGTGGTGTGGTTCAGTAGCAATGTGGGCTGGGGATGTGGGAAACTAAGTACTGCAGAGAGATCATAGACTACAGAGAGAAAACAAAGAACATCTGGTCACTCATCAGAGGGGATAGAAAGAAGAATTTCCTGGAGATGCAGGAGACTGGGTAAGGCTTGTTGCTAGATTTGAGGACTTGTCTTCATAGGGAGGAGTTATGGTTTCAGTTTTACTCTGCTTTACAAGTTGCTTCGGGCTTTTTCTGTTTACAAAGTTAATTGTTGTCATTGTTACTTCTATAAAACCTAGTTTTGGAGGGTTGGAAGCCCTTGGCTTCAGGAAATTTACAGTAAGAAAAGCTTTGGCCTACTACTCCTGTGCGCTCTGACTCCATGGGTTTAGGTAGGACCAATCTGCAGAAAGCTGGTCCCTATATCTTCTTTCAGCAGCTATTCTTTCAGTCCTAGTATATAGCCCTGAAGTGAGTTTTATAAAGTAAAGTCAAGGCTTTCCAGGAAGTTTGATATGACTGCAAAGCTAAGAAGGCTTAAAGGACAGAGAAGGATTTTATGAAAGAGAGACAGTTTGTCGTCTTCAAAAGCTTCTGGAGCCTCCAACTAGAGTCAAAGATGACAATTCCTGCTCCTAATTTCAGTGCTGGACCAAAGATTCTTGCACAAATTATTTACTTTCTAAATAGTGATTAAACATCAATGTTTTATTTTGATGATTCAATTATTACTCAATTATTATTGAATATTTTTTTAAATATTATTATGATAAATTATTATTCAATTATTATTTTGATGATTCAATCCAAAACAATGAAACCATAACATTTATTTTTTTAATTATTATTATTTTTTAAATAACCAGATGACATAAGAATGAAAGTAAAATGGTCAGTTTTGGTTGAATGAGACCAAATTTCTCATTTATGGTAGAGCTATATTCTTAAATTTGACAGCCAAATCAAACACTGTGAATCTGAAATAAGAACTTATGTATTTCTAAGAGTCCATGCTGTTTTAGGAGGCAGCGTCTTTTGGAGATGTTCTCTAAAATTACCTGTTCTTTCTATCTGTAGAAGGAATTGTCTGGGCTGCTTCTTTCTCCTAGCTTTGTAACCCTCAAATACAACTGTCATACTTCAAAATCTGTATCTTGGAGTTTAAAGACATTTTGTATTTGATAACTGCTATATAATTTCTTCAGTGTAAAACATCTGCTACATGTTATTTTTCTAATCTCATGATATTCTTTGCACACTTTCCTTACAAAAATGTAGTAACAGTTTTTTACAAGTTTGTGGAATATCTATAAAGTTGTCGAATATAAACTTTAAAAAATCATTTTACTAAGTGTATGTTAATGAAGGTCATAGTACTAAAAAGCACTGATGTAGGAAAGCAGTGTATTAAAAAGGTAATCAATGCATGCTACACTACAATTAGTTTGGAGGGAAATTTTAAAAACAGCAGGATTTCTTTTGTGTCTGTGTTTGTCATCATTTATGTTTTTTTTTTTTTTTTTTTAATGTCTTCAATTGTTATTTTTCAGTTTTACAGAATTTTTGGATCCATTCCAGCGGGTTATCCAGCCAGAAGAGATCTGGCTGTATAAAAATCCTTTGGTGCAATCAGACAACATACCTACTCGTCTTATGTTTGTAAGTACTGAAGGTTTGATGGTTATTTGATAGCTGTAAACCAAGGTCACTTCCACTCGTTAAGCAGTAAGAAACCTTTCAGAAGTACCGGATGTTCCTTTAATTCTAATGACAATTGCTTTCCAATCCAGGGATGTACAAGCTGACAAAATGTAGTGAATTGTGAAGAGTTTCTAGAAAGCAATAATACCAGATTAACTGAATTTAGGAACATTGATTTTACAGTTTAAGATTTAAGCTAGTGTTAAGTAGAGGGATGCTTGATTAGGGAAGCTTTTCGAATTAGCTAATTGGGTGACCTTACTAAACCTTGCTATGCTCTTATTGGGTTAAGTGCTTAAATTTTGAAATCCAATTTGTTTTAGGCATATTAGGCATGGAGATTTTTGCCTCCAGCTACTGTTTGGATCTTTCTTGTAGACAAAACCTTTGCTTTAGGTTCTGCCAACAATCCTGAGGTCATTGGGGGTGTATTAAATATATGCCAGAGCTGCTCTGCTGTCCCTGTTCTTCTGGTTCTCCCCAGCATGGCACATGTTGCCATGCAGGCTGGCTGTCTGATTTGGACTGTCTGGTTATCAAAATTTGTGGTTTTTATAAAATTCACTAGTAGTAATGATTTAAAATCAAATAATCTACACATATAAAAGTGCAGTAAGATAGACCAGTAAATACATGCTAAGAAATTAGGGGGTATAGTTTGGGCTATTAAAACAAATGGGTCAGTCTGCAAAAGCTTCATCAGATGAAGTGAACATTTTTTTTTCAGGTGTGGGCACAACAGACTAGGTCAAATCCTCATACCCTTGTGTTGAAGCATCTTTACCTATGTTTTCAGTGAAGCCAGGGGTTTACTTTTCAGATAAAGAGCCTGAACTCAGAATAAATGCAAATCAGCTATGTAATTTGTCACCGTTGTAAATCTTCTTTTGTTTTAAGACATTCAGTTAGGGAAATGTGATAATTACATATGGAACAACTTGAGCATGCTTCCTGTTTGTGAGGCAACAACATATTCCAGCCTTCTAAAAGAGAGGCTGAAGGCCTGGTTTTAAAATCACCAACCTATTTGTTTATTTTGCACTAAGAGGAAGCTCTGCTGTGTAGTTTTTCCAGCCTGGGTAATTTTTTTTAACTTTTCCTGAAATGGAAGACTCCTGTTTAAAACAACAACGACAACCAAAATGAAACATTAAATCGTTGTGCTAAGAAAGGCTGAGCATTACCTTGCCACGTGGTTTGTCTGATCTGTGTTTATAACTGAACAGTTCAAGGACCAATAGTGAATCTTTGGACAGGGGGTTGCTACAGTGATTAAACTATTATTGAAACTGGTTGGAGTGATCGTTAGTCCTTTCTCTGGATTCTAGGCGGTGTCCACTGGGAAGCACATCTCTGGGATGCAAGCGTTAACATTTAACATTCCCCTGTTATCCATTTCCCACAGAGCCAGCTCTATGTCTATTTTATGGCAGCTGGAACTTCCAGGCAGCTCTGAGTCAGTAACTTTTGTATAATTCGTGTGCTTTCTGGCTCATACCATGACATCCCAATAACTCAAGGAACAGCTTCTTAAATTAAGAAACATAGATCACTTCTAAATGGTTTGTTCTTATTTCCTTAACTAAAACATAAATAAAAAAATCCAACCCTCACACTGATCACAAGTTCTCATTATGTAAAGATCTCATCTTGCTACTAGTGTTATATTCCAATATTCAAATGTATGGCTATGGCTAACCAGAAGGCAATCTCTCAGATTTTATTTATGAACTGCTGGATTTTTTTTTTATATTCTGAGAGCTTTGAATTTAAGAGAGATATTGTGAATACTCCAGATACAAGTTAGACAAGTTGACCTCTGCATTGGTGGCAAGCAATCCATTAGGACTGAAAGACCTGAGATTTTTTTTTTTCTCTCTGTCAGTGGATATTCCTTGTCTAGGAAGGTCCAAGGCACTGTTAATTACTCTTGAATGCACGGATGTAAATGGGGATCCCTGCCCCAGAGTATCTTCAGAACAAAATGAAGTACTTCTACAGAAAATTAGGTATCTCACGTTCTGATATCAGTGGACGGTGAGAACTCCTGTGAAGAATTTTACCCCCCAGTGAAAGCTGCAGTGCAGGGTTGTGTTGGGGTGGTGAGACTGCTTTCTGTCTTCCCCACTCTCCTGGGATAGAAGGCTAGGAGCCTCTGCCTCATTCACCTCCATCCAGATTCTCCCTGACCCTCTTCTTGCATCAGTTCTGATTTGCTCCAGGACTCTGCTGGGAAAAGGTAAGAGTGCCACCAGCAAAATGAGAAAAAATAGGATGGCCTGCCTCTTGTGTTTCTCTTCCTTCCCATCCTTTGGTGAGACAAGCTTTGCAGCTAGCATGCGAAGTGCTGGCAAGCAGAAGGAAAGAACAGCAGGAGAAAATGCACAGTAAGGCTGAATGGAAAAGTAGGTCTGAGGCTAATGCGGTGGCCAGTGTGACAAATGCCAGTGCCAAGTGCTTTGGTATTGTATGTCTCTAGACTGCTGTGCACTGCTCTTTTCTCCTTATTGTATTGCAGTAATCCTAACAGGGAGAGGAAGACACTGGAATCCTCACACAGAGCTCTGCATGACATGTGGGATAGGACTGGAGTAAGACTAAATGTAACTGTCAGTCCAGTTTGGCAAGAGTGGTGTGTGAAGGAGCAGTATTTATTGCAGGGCATGTAGGAGATTCCCTGTAGTAAGGGGAAAGCTGGATTTCTTCTGCTGCACCATTTGCAGGAGGGCTCTGAGCAAAAGCACAGTCTAGCTTCACGCCACTGAAAAATACTGTGAGGTTCTGAAGCCATACAGTACTGTAAATCACTGTTGTCCCACGTGAGAATCATGTCACTTGTGGAAGTGGGTTTTCTCAAAATAGATCGAGTGCTTCTCTGTGGGATTTTTGTAACTTTAGCGTGTCTTTGTCTTGCTAGGATGAATAATGAATGAGATAGATAGACTTTTGTCCTTATTTCACCAAAGTGAGGAAATATGTTGGAATATTTCACTGCTGGAAAAGAAAACATTACTGAGATATATCTGAGGAGAGTATTGCTCATTAGACTGCTGCCAAATCTGTTATGGATATGAGCCATACAGAATCATTTTGCAAAATAAAGGAAAATGAGTCCTTTTAAGCCAGACTTTCTTTATAAGGGTGTTTTGCTGCAGAATGATGATAAAGAAAAAAAGACACCTTCCAACTAATGCTCGTGTGTAAGGAACAGCAACCAATGTACCACAAACATGAATATTTCTTCATCTCTCTCAAAAATCCACATGCTTGTAAAATATGAGGAAATTTGTAGTTTTACCAGATTTCTGAAGAGTAATTGTGAAGAGTTTTGGGACAAGTTGCCACTTGAATTCTGTTCTTTGACATTTTCTGCTGTTCATGCTTGTTCAAAAGGTTTCTAACTCCATTAAACCACATCTAGCAGCCTGTCAGCCTGGCTATATTTCTACATGTTCTTCAACAATGGAATGCAGATGTTTTTCTTCTTTTCTTTCCTGGTGGCAATCCTTACTTTTTTGAATGAAACTAATAATTCTACGTTTGTTTTAACCATTTTTATTTTTCCCCTTGTCTCTGAAAGCAGAAATTAAACTATCGCTGAGTAGGGGGAGAAATGAACATTTATGAAGTAGTAACATAACCTAACTTAAAACTCCCTTCTGTCTCCAGGCTGTATGAAATTCAAGTGGAAATGGTACCTTTTTTGCACAAAACTTGGTGGCTTTCTTTTAAATGTAAAAAAAGGGAAGGAGACTCCAGACTGCTCTAATCTGCATGGCTCATGGAGGTAGATAATCTTCTGCAGATGCAGGTGAGGGGAATCTGGTCCAAGATGCACTACCAAAATCATAAATACAGTGGATTTTCATGTTGTTTCATACGCGGCTGGAATCAACATGAAAAGCAGAAAATAAGGATTGGGATTAATCTGTTTTCTAAAAGGAAGAAAGGAGTCACATATCTTTGATCATAACATGTCTGTTCTGAATCAGTGTCTCTGGTTTTCATTTCAGTGGGGCTGTTTAAGGAGTAAGGCAGTGTTCAGCCTCAATAAAGACAGTGTAATCTTACTCAGAGTCTGGTGCCCCCCAGTGCCACATACAACTTCATTTTTGCCTTCATTAAAAATACAGTCATTTTCATTTTTTCTTCAGGAGCTAGAATGCTTTTGAAATACCTCTATTTGCTTTTGAACAGATGTGATTGTGAAGAGGTTTGTAGAAAGGAATTCCAGAAAAGAATTCCGGAACTAATTCCAGAAAAGAATTAGTTACCTTACCCCAGAACTAGCAACAAGCATAAATGGGCTATCTTGCCTACCAGTTACCTTTTGAGTCAGACCTTCAACTGCAGAGGTAAAAGGGATGATGGAAGGGCCAGTTAGGAACAAAATCATACTTTCAGTGGGAGGCTACTATTGATAAACTGCCTGTTGTTATGCCTGGGAGAATGGTGTGTTTCTCTGTAGAAAGATGAATACCTGGGATGGGAGGACAGTCTGCAGTGTATCAACACTGCTCTAAGCAGGATGCTTTTGGGATAACTGAAACGTTTACAGTGAATCATCAACCATAGTCCAGTTGCTCTATGCTAATGGAGATGTTGTTCATCAAACATGTGCATTGGTGTGCAGGTTGCTTACAGGAGGAATACTGTTGTACAGTGCTAACAGTAAGAGAATATGGTTGTGCTTAACTGATGAGTTTACTTGACCTGTTCAGGTGTTGTTTTTCTGGTTTTGAATAAAATCAAGCAGGTGGTTCCACTTCTAAACTCATCTGTTAACGAAAGAATCATAAAGTTATGGTCTTTTAAAAATCCCTCTAAAGCCACCTCAATGCATTCAAGAATGACAGTTCAAAAGAAAAAAAAAAGTAATATAGCACTCTGTATTGTCAGGAAGTTTGTGATGGAGTCTGGTACGTTGGATAAGGTCTTTCTGAGAGCACAGGCTGGTTGGGCTGCCTTCTGGAGTAATGTTTAGTGTGAAAAATTGTACAAGATATCTGTGGATCAGACTATGAATTTATTGAATTTTGTCTATAAATTTAGAGAATGTATAGGCTGTTGCTTTTTTTCATTTATGAAGCTGATGTTTTAAATGCAGCTCCAGGCAATTACAAATCAATTATATCTCGCAATTATATTACAGTTTTAATGTATTCACTGCCCTGTAGTTACAAAGACAAATCATCCCACTTTACTTGAGGTCAGGAGTTTGATAAAGATCATTCAGCCTTCCAGTTCAAATGGAGCTAACTGGAACTAATTATTAATCAGTTGGACTGAAAAGAAATTGATGCTCTAACACATGGTATTTGTTATCTCTTACAGGCAATTTCATTCCTTACACCACTAGCAGTCATTTTTGTGGTGAAAATAATTCGGCGGACAGACAAGACTGAAATTAAAGAGGCTTTCTTAGGTAATGTGTGTTGTATTTCAAGATGGAAAATATGTGGTATTACTCAGAGATTTATTGCAGTTGTAGTGTAAGCCTTGAAGAAAACCTGTCTCCATTACAGTATGTTTCAGTGCAGCAATGATTGCAAGCAATCCTACCAAAGTCTCTGATTTTATGCATGCTTCTAAATGTATAAATTCTGTGCCTTAGTTCTTCAGTCTTGCTAGAAGGGGTCAGAATTTGATCAGTAAAATCAAGACCAGCTGAGAGAGACTGTCCAGATGTACCCTTTTTCTGTCACAGTTAATCTGCTGCTTACCTCTTATTTACAGTGCAGCTCTTCTAAATTCAGGGTTTGACAGGAGAGTCCTGTGAGACTCAGCTGCTTAGTTTAGAAAATTATTTCTCTCGTTGTTTTCTCTGACCTTCTCCTGGAGCTTACTGTTCCCCATTGCAAAATCTGTGCTCATGGCTCAGCTTTTGCAATCACAAGCTGATGTTTTATCTTAAAATGCCAGTGTAGCTGGATGTGCACTTAATCCTGGACCGTGAACTGCTATGGTTGTGTTATGGATGAGGTCTAATTGCAGTTGGAGGCAGCAGCTACCAGCCCTGGGAACCGAAGATGCTTTTGTGACAGTGTATTTGAAACATGCCTAACTCTGGAATTCTGTGTTTTATTGGCTAATTTGCCCTTGAATTTTTTGGAGCCTAGATCATAAGGTCAAACTAATACTCAGCCGTGCCTTAGCTAGGCTGGATATAAATGGCACTATGTATCTGCCTTTGAATTTTTTTTAGACCAGGCTGGGTTCTTGTAGCATGTTCTTTCTCCAGTTGCTCTTGCACAAGCATGGGGAGATCCTAGTTTCGATTTGTCTGCTGAGTCATTTGTAGTAAGTTCCGACATGTCTCATAGTGATATTTTATTGACAAGTCCATTCAGTAGAGGTAACCCTGATTAATAAAAATGTATGCAGTCACAGTGCTGAGTTTTATTTTGTATTGTTTGAGAAGGAAGCTTTGGATTAGTTTCATCACTTGTTCTTACCTTTTTGTTCTAAAGAGACATCTATTTTTATTGCAGTTCTTGCCTTCTTTATGATTCCCTCTATAATGCCCATGAGTAAACTCTGTTCTCAGGTCCATGTCAGCTTCCCTCCTGTTCTCCCTGATGCCCAAATTTTAGGGAAACCCCAACCTTGATGTTCTGTTCTGCACAGTATCTCTGTTCAACACGTGCCATAAATGTAGAACTGCTTGTGGCTTAATTGTGTTCAAGTATAAAGTACATTAATGTAATTCAGTATGTTAATGTGTCTGGTGGTGTGAAGATTCATTGTTTGATACAGCCTTGCTGTTTTGCACTAAGATCTGTCACATAATGTTCCTAATGAATAATTGAGAAATCTCTCAAAAACTAAATTTCTTTACACATCATAGGTAGAAGAGATCAAAGGTTAAAAGGATGTGAAAATGCTTTGCCCTTCATACAGCCATTAATGTAAGGAAGGTGATTCCATGCACCTAGGATAAGGAGTAGTTAGTTTCCTGATGTAGGAAACTTACATCCCTTACTCCTTTCTCTTGCCTCTTTCTTTGTACTGAGTGGGTTATGTGTCTTGTGGTGGGCAGTGTGATTTTTTTTTTTTTCTAAAGTGAAAAAAGTGAGAGCAAATGCAATTCAGCTAACACACTGACATTTGATACTTGGATTGCCACCGTTAATAATACACAACAGTGGAAGAAGCATGGTTCAGTCAGACATGCCATAAACAATCAAGGTAAAGCTCAATGAAAAGGGTAAACCTTACTTCATGTCTTGGAAAGCAGATATCTCTACATTTCCGATTTTTTTTTTTTCAAAAAGGAGAATGTAATGCCATGACAATGCTGGTGATCTGCATTTGATTTTTAGGAAACTTTCATTTCAGTTAAGACGTGATCAAAATAAGTAACTGAGAAAATACAGTTGAGAGGAAAAAGCATGGGCATGAGTGGTCATTGTGAGCATAGGTATAGAAAGTGAAAGACTGTTTTGAACAGTATCACTGTCTCTAAAATTTACTTGTTCCTTTATTTTTACTGGCAGCTATTGTTAAAGTCTGAGAAAAATGTTATTTTTGATTGAAGACATCCTTTTTTTTTTTTTTAACTTAGAGAAATAGATCCTATAACACACATCTTTATGATCTATAATATCCTCAGGGAAAGATTTTATGGAGACAGGATGTGTGCTGCTGCACCTGGGGCAGTTGTCCAAAGAGAAAATAGCTCATGCAGCTGTCACAATCAAAAGTTCTATTACTGTAACTGTTCTGCTGGAAATCAGAGATTTGCCTGAAATCAGTTATTCGTGTGTTGTAATGGGGAGCTACAGTATGGACTGCAGCATCAGGTCAGCTTTATACTAAAAAGAGTGCACACTGGATCCAAGTGACACTGAAAGCTAGGTAGAGATTTCCACAAACTCTAGATGAGGTTATTTGGAAAGTCTTGATATGTAAGTACAAATAAAGAAGATCAATACAATCATACCTAGCACGACAATTCTTCTTTGTTACTCACGTTTTATTAGGAAAGTTGGTTAATTCTGGAAGATAACATAGGAAAAATGTCAAGATTTTTAGTCAAAACATCCACATCCTGTTGAAAGGAAAATTAAAACAAACAAAAAAACATCCAGTTCTAATTTTAGTAAAAAGTCAGTTTTTAGCCTTAATGTAGGTTACTTAGTTGGGTCACACACACACATGTAAAATATATATAAACATAGGTCTATTCAGGAATTCTTGACCCAAAAACTGTAAGACTTTCGTTAAGTAAATTACAAAACTGCTAAATATAGAACTTGATTCTCTAATAATTATTGCTATTTGATGATTTATGCCTCTGCAAATGACACGGTAGGAAAGTCAGCTTTGCATTAAGGAAATAAGGTTTCTGAAGAGTAAAAGCAGAGCAAAGAACATTGTGTGATTCTTTGGGGTCTATCCTCATTCTGGTTAAGAAAATTAGTTGATAACAGTGAGTTACAAATCTTGTTCAGTTTTCAGTCCAGTAAAGGTTTCAGTCTGTAAATCAAATGCTGTCATGCTACAATATATATCTTGGTATTTATGTTGTTGTTCATTCTGTTTTGTTTTGTTGTAGCTGTTTCTTTGGCTCTAGCTCTGAATGGAGTCTGCACAAATACTATTAAATTAATAGTGGGAAGGTAAGTCTTTTCATGTTATAAATGATGGCTATGACTTTTAAAGAAACGAAGACAGAGTTGGCAAATACAATACATCTTAATAAAACGATAACCACTGCTCCAAAGAATATTGAATTAGCAGGGGTCCCTGTAAAACTGGCCTTTCCCTGGTGCAGGTGTTGCATAATTTCATTATGTGACATCCAGCTGTGTTAGGAATGTGTACCCTTGTGTTTTATTTTTTATTGGACTGGTTGGTGGATCCAGAGAAATGAAGAGGTTGAAAGGAAAGGTGTGAGCTGAAATCAGTTCATTACGTTGGCAACACAGAAGAGTCACAGTATGTGGGAGTTTAGATGCCAGTGCCACTAGTCTGATGAAATAGAAATCAATTGAGTTTTAATATAACCTACTGCTTATATTTTGTGTGAAGCATATTACTGAATGTGGTATTTCCAGGTAACATCAAGATCCCTGGCAGAGCAAACCTTGGAGCTAAGCAATAAGTGGACTCCTAGGTAGGACAATTTTTAGAGAAGCATAAATTTGATTGAAGGGACCGGAAAAATATTAGCAAAGAAAACTCTCTGGAAAACAATTTTTAGGTATTTTTGGCTCATTTTCTTCATAAAAAATTCACCTGAAAAGTATGTAATTAACTTGAATTTGTACACCATTTAATTGAGTCCAATTCTACATTTGTTGTTTAGCTTCACCTGTTTTGTAGCACTGAGGAAGCAGTATTTGTGCTTGTTTGTGATGGACTCTCTGCTACAGTACTGTTGCCCTGATAATATTGGTACTTGGCACTTTTGTTTTAAGAGTGCTTCTGAAATGTAATTAAGAACATCTGCATCATCTTCTTCAGGCAGACATGAGCTCATTTTGCCTGCACTGCAAGCCAGCTAGTTGCTCTGTCAGCTTGTCTCGGAATGTGGTTGTTTGCCTTGTTTCTTTTCAGGGTGTATTAGGATAGGATCAGTATGAAACCAGCCAAACCTACACGCTACTCTTCAGCTCAGAGCAGGGTCAAAAGAAGTTCAGAGGTTTGTTCAGTGCATTTAGAGAGGCAGCATCAAGGTTGGCAATATAATTTGGTGGCTGTCATCCTGTTCTCAAGCAGATGTGTCAGCAAGACTTGTGCAACTTTGTGGGGTTGCTACACTATTTTGCTCTGTTGCTGGAAGTACTGTGCAAGATTGCTCTAGGTAGAAGTAGCCTTGCATATTCATTTTCAGAACAGAGCTTCTGTGTCCTCTTTGGGATGAAACACACTGTGAGAAGAGGCAGGCTACAAATCCCACTTGAATGCACTGGAAGCCTCCCTTATAGATCCTGCCTGAAAAAAAAAAAAATTGTCTTGATTAGATTATTCCAGGAAAATGAAGCATTTCTGGTTTTGTGTTAAAGCAGGAAGAAATAAATGTACTCTGTGTGTAGTAGGCAGTAAATGTAATAATCACTTTGAGGTTTATTTGTTACTACAGCATTTTATATTTTTAATGTCCATGGTGTTTTTTGTAGACCGCGTCCCGATTTCTTTTACCGCTGCTTTCCAGATGGAGTAATGAACTCTGAAATGCACTGCACAGGTGATCCAGATCTGGTGTCTGAAGGCAGGAAAAGCTTTCCAAGTATCCACTCTTCCTGTAAGTTCATTCACATGGAGTACTACTTTAAAAAAAAAAAAAAAAAAGTACTGTTTTGGAATTACTCTTCTTTTGTTAGATGGTGAACCTGATTTTTGCTGCAGGGTCACTTCTGTCTTTGGTCAACTCTGCCAGAAATTTACTTCTGGAAATAAAGTTGTGAGCCTGTTGACCCTTCTTTATCTCAAGAACCACGTGACTCTGCTGAGAGCCATAGCATACTGAGAGCATCAGTACAGTGAAGTACTATTCAAGGTTAAAGAAAACAGTGTGATTCTGAAGGGCTACCTGCAAACCTCTTTGTGCAATTATTGTTTATATAGTAAATATTTATTTTGTTATATTCCACTGAAATATGAAATGTGGCAGGGCATGTTGGACCGACAGTTTTGAAGAGGTGTTGTTAATACCTTTCAAGTACTAGATCTGTTAAACCAAAGTTCAAGTCACAAAGACAGTTCAGCTACTTTTATCTTCAAAATTTCATTCATTCAAAAAAAAATAAAATCCATTACTAAAGTGCTTTTCTTCATAGGAGGTTGTATGATTGGATGTGAAAGGAAGGAACAGACAGAGATCATGGTGCATCATTTTGGTGCTATTTGTCATAATGAATTGCATACAAAGACGGGTTCAAGAAGTCCCTATAGCTCTAGAAGCTATAATAATATGCCAGTAGAATAATGATTCTTTCATTCCCTGTTTTCTTACTCCCTTGAAGATATCTTTCGCTACAGACAATAGTGGATGAGATGCTTGTCTGTGTGGGCGTTTATTTTATCCTGAGGGGTACTTATACGTCCATGTTCAGCTGTCTACTGCCACTGGGCTACTTTGCCATGGTACAGACAGGAGTAAATGGTGGCAGCTCTGTTCCCAGCGCAAGTAAGCAGAAGAGAGTGAGTAGAAAGTCCTGATTTTTATGTCAATGTGACAATACTGAAGTAGCAAGAAATGAGAGAAGAAGAGTTTGGGGCATTGTTGTTGCAGTCCTTTGTTACTCCATTTGGCTGTGGGATGGTCCATAACCTAGGTCTGATGGTTTGTTTGATCAGCTGCTCCTAGCTAGTGCTGTATCCTGGCAGATGTTTAGGTGATTTCTGAAAACTTGTATGCCTGATTTAGTTAGTTATATTAACTCAGATGTTTACAAAGGTTCCTTTCTTTGTCTTGAGGAGCTTACTTCTAGAGCATTTTATGTCAGGAGGTCCAATAAAACTTCTTGTGATGTGTAAAATAATTTGATTACTGTGTTTCTGTTTTTTGGCTGATATAGTTTGTTCTCTTGTGCTGTTCTGTTTCAGAGAAGTGCCAACTGAGTACCAGTAAGTCCTATCTCTGGAATTTGTTTTCCTGATCTTTCAAAGTAATAACTTCCCGTTGTCTAATTGCACAGAGTTATGCATTGAAAACAAGTTGGGTAATGAGATGAATGAAATTCTGGGCTGCTCTTGTTCTCTGTTCCTTGTTCAAGTCCCAGAACAGATAAAGGTGTAGTAAATGTTTGTTGCTATCTTATAACCTTTGTAGCCCTAAACAGTAAACCAACTGAGCTGTGTCAACTTCTTTTTTATGAGCTTTGATCCACATTAGAGGGACACTAACAGGTTATATCCTATGCCATTTAGAACAAATGGCATTTATTGCTATTTTTAGACTGTCTTCAGATGCTGGTTGTCACACTTAATTGCAATCCCCTTGGCTAAGTATTTCTTCTCTGTATAACAATAAAGGCTTAAAGTAAGTACAAGTATGCACTGATGTACTGAGAATTTACAGGTTAGCCCACAACAGACATCAAGTGTTAGAGTTGCTTGCTTTACAGAAATGCAACAGTTTACTCTCTGGAGCTGCAAAGTGTAAGTTGGGGAGTACACCTGATGTGCTTTTGTTTTTGCTAAGACTGCAAATACTGTGTATGTAGCATGCTCTGGTTAACTCTGGCCCACATCCCAGTTCTCTTACCAAGACTGCTTGTCACACAGCAAAGTGCATTGTCCCTGTGCCAGTAAAGCAGCTCATAGAATGCATACTGAGGTGTTATTTTTAACTGCCATTGGTTTTATAAGCACTGAGTTATGTTACTGCAGCTCACAGAAAATTCAATAGGAGCAGTGGGTTTAGATCAAAATTATGAGAATAGCTTTCTCCTTCACTGACTAGTACAATATTAGCATGTGGCTGAGTTGACTATATTTCCTAGTACAAAGCCTTTTATTACAGTGTGATGAGAATGAAGAGATTATGTATATGGTGTTTTTTATCTGTTGGTAAGTGTATGCTTGAGTGAGGAAATTCTGCAGTTGCTTGAAGTACTTAACTGTTTGAAGCCTTATGTTATAATATCCAAGTCCCTGACAAGACCATGTGTTTTGAAGCCTTAAAATCCACACATATTTTAGTCTAACTATAGAGAATTAAACAATTGTAAGTTTATATTCTTACAATGCCACCCACTGCTTCTTCTGTGTAGTAGAATTATTTAGATAACCAGGTTTTTCAATAATATTAAGAATAACTTATACTTGTGATAATTTATTTTCTTCCTGTTCCTTCATCCCCCACTAGATTGAAGAGTAGAAAACATTATTATGGGAAACACAGCATTATACTGCCTTTCTGGATGTATGAAGCAATGAGGATGTTCAGGATATAACAACTTATGCTTAGAAATTTTGCTATAGTTCTACATTTTCAGTCTTTTGCTTTGTGTAATGTGTAAACTATACCTATTTTGCTACCAACTCCCTGTGAAAAATTATTCTGTTATCTCCATTTTAAAAATCATTCCTTTTTGCCTTCTTAACATACTTTTAATTGTAAGCTTTCCTTCCATAAACTCAGTCCAAGATTTTTTAAGAAATCTGCAGAAATTTAAGTGGGGTGGATGAGAGTTGACATAAACTCCAGCACCTCTCTTGGAATTACTAAATTACAGTGGGCTACTTGTAACTGTATTTTCTACTTCACTTGAACATGTGAAGAAAATAAATCATGAGTGAAAGTTTCCAAGCAGCTTGTAAAGAGAGATTAGAGGCGTCAGTCGAGAGCCATTTTCATCTTCAAACTCGTTTTTCTTACAGCATTCCTTGGACAGGCTGTCAATCAAAAGCTTTGTTATAGCAGGATCTAAAACCTCATCCATGCAAAATGAGGCGTTTAACAAGAAAATCTGTTGTGCTGTGACTGTTGTACTACAGGAAGGTGGTACAGGCTTGTTTAACAACAGTGACGGTGCTGGCACCCCCAGATGGCCTGACCTGATCTTGTGTACTCAAAAAAAAAAAAAATGTGGTGAACTACCTGTCTTCCACTGAGAGTGAATTTCTGCCCTGAAGGAGAGTTCATTCTCCTTATTAGAGCATAGATAACTTTTTGGGGGGAGCTTAAATTCACATCTCCATCTCCCTGTGCCAAGCAGTGTGTAACACAAATAAGAAAATGTGTGGAACACAAACTGGTAAAGTGAAAGGGAGACTTCCAGACATATGTGAACTATATAGGTGCCTGAAAAAATCAAGGCATTTGTATCAAGTAGAAAAAAAGTTGACCAACACGAAGACAGTGTTCTTGTTACTGCCTTCTCTGACCAAGAAGAATTCTACCTGTGGTAGCTGCTGAAAACGTATTTTGAGTTGGCTTACCTCATTCAAGGCTGCTGTCTGCTAGCTCTGTCCTTTTCTGGAAAGACTACTGAAGTTAGGCAAATCCTTCTCTTGATAACTTCTTACAACTGCAACTTTAGCTTAGAATCCTAAGCAGCAAAAATTCCTGCCTGGGGCTAGTAGCTCAGAGGCCTTCAGGTCTCAGGTTTATACATGGCTATTCCAACCAAAATGCATCCAAAATATATGTGTATTTTTCCATACTTAGTACTTCCACGGCTCTATAATTCATTGGCTATTTAAAGCTGTTACCTCTGAAGATACTGTTCAGCTTCTGTAAAACCAGACTTCATTGAAATAATAATATTGATGAAGATCATAAGCACAGCATTTTTTCCTCCTGCCTGTATCCTTCCCATGTGTCATCCCTACAGTTATCTTGCACAGGGCCTTCAAGTATCCTGCCTTAGAGATACTTCGTGTTATCCTAACCTCTCAATGTAAGTGGAATAAACTTGTAAGTAACTCTTCAGAGTTTGTTCTGGATGTGCTTTGCCAGCCTGTTGTCCAAATAACAAGCAAGTCTATCTGAAACAGGGCCCAGGGAATAGTGGGAGCTCCTGAGCATCTGAAGGCCAGTTACACCATCTAAATGTGCTCGCTGTAGTAAGAAGTGGAGGAAGTCTGCCATCCCTGTGACGAGCTTCTGAAGACAATATTGTGTTCGGTGTTGCGTGATGGGAACTGCCCTGCACCGTATAAGCTTTAGCATAGGGTTTCCTCACTTCAACCTTCTGATGTGCAGCAGGAGTGAGAAAGTATCACTGCCTCGGGTCACTCTCACAGTGCTGGAAAGGACATAATGCAGCTGCTGGTGGACTGATGCAAGACCCTTCACCATTTTTCTCTCCTTGAAAATTCAAATAGTAGCGTAAGGAAACAGATAAACAAACAAACAAAAACAAACAGCAAAATGGATGACTGTGAAGAAAGTATGGTTTGTGAAACAAAGAGAACAAACTATGCTGAAATCAATATAAACCTTTTATTGCCTTGAATTAGTAATAAGTATAATGATCACCCAGCATACCAACTGGTGAAAAATGCAATGTATGGGTAGAGAAAATGTAATTGAACATAATACATGAAAATCAATTTATAAGAGGAAAAATAATGTAAAGGAATACAGGACTGTTAATTGGAAAAGCCACATGTGTAACTGGTAGCTGGAAAGAACAGAGTTTGTAGGCATACAGCGTTCTCATGGGATGGATAGAAATCTTTTTGTTTTCTTTGATTTTTTCTTTTTTTTTTTTTATTTCTTGACTGATATCATGACATCATTTTGATGTTTGTCTCAGGCTGAAGATATCTTTCACCCCCAAAACATGAACCTAGAGTCCTGAAGTATTATTTATTTGAAAATCAATATCTAACTCTTAGTATTTGTTGGTGAAAAGTTACCACTGTGTAGAAGCCTCTTGTGAAGTTTAATTATTGTTCTATGTGTGAGAATGCAGAAAAAATGCATGGGAAATAAAGCCTTATAATACCAGGCTTAGATGCAGCAGAGCAATTCCAGGTAGACCAGACATTCATTGATTAAAAAAGGGGGATAAAATCAGAAAGTTTCTTTTTCAATATCAGTACTTCATTACTTTAAGTTGCATTTACCAGTTCAAGAAAGATTTCACAATGCCTCATTCTTCAGATATGCTACAAACTGAATATTTGATTGGTATTTGTGTGGACAGAGAGGCCTGAGTTTATTTTGGTGAAAATAAATTTGGAACAGAAAGATAATAACTTTGGGGAATACTTTCACTATTTTTTTTTATGTGTATGATTTCTTCATAACTAACTCTAGATGTGATAAGCAAATCCTAAATCAGTCCATTTTATTATTTTTATGGTTACCATGAGATCCTGCAGGAGAAAGTCAATTTTCTGATCCTGGTTTTAATCTTATGCCATTGCTATTATCAGAAAAAATATCTTTTTCTTCAGCGTGTTCAGCCTACAAAGCATCAGAGTCTTCCCTACATCAGAAAGACTGTCCAATCCTGCTGCTTGTGAGCAGAAGACAATATGTCAAGTAGGAGTTTATTTAAGATGACAGAAATCCTGAGCACGTTTTCCATACGAGAGTTCACATTTCTCAAAAGCGCATAGGGTTTGCAATGGCAACTTACATTTGTTACAGAAGAAGGAGGGAGAAGAATGCCCTGGGAACTGCTAAAGAGTTTGGGAGAGGCGCACACATTGACAACGCCAGATGTAGCTGTTCTCTCTATATTAGTGTCATACGCTTCAACTTTAAGAGATGCTGACAAGTCCAGATTTGTCACACACCATTCAAAAGCCAGTTATTTTCCTAAGCATAGGGAAATGTTTTAAAACATATGAAGTGATTATTCATGCCCATATCAATGCATAGGATATTAAGCCTTTTAATTAATTAATTAAGCCTCTTTCTGGGAGTCATGGGTATAAAGAATTTGACCAGGAAGCCAGGTACCCTGAAATCGTATGGAATTCAGTCTGGAAGCACACTTTGTCTTTCAGAGAGATTCAGAGACAGTGAGAAGGAGAAGCCTGCTTGTATTATTTATAGTACATGAGTTTGTTGCTATATGTAGATGATTGATGAAAAAAAAAAAAAAAAGACACAGAAAACAACAACAAAAAACTGTTGTTATTTAAACATCGTACATGGTGGGATTTTCCTATAACTTAAAATTAGGTTGATTGCTATATGATTTGAGAGTTCACTGTAGGATAAATACCCCTCTCTGATCTAATCTTGAGCCACCTAATTGGATATTTCTTTTCTGAGCTTGGTGCCTCATTTCAAATTGCTCTGAATTCATCACGTCAGTATGATTTTCTGCTATTAAGCTGCAGCTGAATATTGCAGTTTATCATGCACTTCAGTAATTTGCTGCATAGTGTGTGGGTTTTTTTGTTAGTTTTGTTTTTGCTGTTGTGGTTACTTTCTTTTCTGTACTTGTATTTCTCACCAAGTATGCTAATAAGAAGTCCAGGAAATACTCTTTGGGCTACTGCACTGGGAAAATCTGCAGGTATCACAAACATTGGAAAACATCTGATCACTTCTGAAAGAATTATGTGGTAGTGCTAAATAGGAAGGTGATGATGAGGGAGGGATGTAAAGTGTGCTGGAATGGGAGCTAAGC
The DNA here is from genome assembly GCF_009769625.2 of Cygnus olor. Taxonomy (NCBI): domain Eukaryota; kingdom Metazoa; phylum Chordata; class Aves; order Anseriformes; family Anatidae; genus Cygnus; species Cygnus olor. The sequence goes on from NC_049175.1 coordinate 32,562,732, forward strand.
TACGGGTTCCCTTAGTTCTTATATTATGTGTGGGAACTGCTGCAAAGAGAGCTGGTTGCCAGTTAATACAAGCATCAACATGATGCTTTAGGGGCTGCCAGAGTATCTTTGATATTATTTTTAAAGCCTGTTTATAGATTTCTTCATGGTTGCTTGATAGTTTCTTGGCAGTGAAGTAGAGTGATCATCAGCACATGTTGTATGTGCAGCAAGTTGCCAATGTGAAGGTAAGCTTAAATGTGGGGTTCTCGTCAGATAGTACGGAACTTGTGGAATATGCTATGAAGAACAATTTTTTGAAGACAAATAGGTACCGTGTAAAACAGATGCTATCACAATATATGCTCTAGTCTGCTGAAAATCCCATGAGGCTCGCTATAAATGCAAAGCAATGAGTTGAATTTTAGGATGTGTTTAAAATCTAGCAACTTCAGAAGCGGAGCAAATGAACTAAAGCACATTTCCATTCCTTGGGTCTGAAATCTTTGAAAGGCTGGCGGGAGTATCCCATGGAGTTCTACATTTGCCCATTTATTTTAGCAAAAGCATGTGGTCACTTACAAATAGTTTAACTAGTGCTGTCAAAAAATAATTTCATACAAGATCCCATGAAGAGCCTTAAGAAAAAGCTAAAGTTTTTCAATGAACTGGTAGAGCTCTTGGACCAAATCAGAATACAGTGTAAGAATGCATGCTTATCTAGTTTACTGGATATTTTTAGGCTATTTGCATAATGATTCATAACTGATTAAAAAAATATATTTTCCAAGACTGAAAGTAGATTTCCGCAGGTGGAGGAGGAGTTAAACATACTTCGTGTGTATGATGAAGGAAAACAGTAGGCGCCTTAGGAAATTGAGAAGTGTAATTTGAGAGTTACTGAAAAAGATAGGAAAAATAGCTATCAAAGAAAGCATGTTTTAAAAGCGCAAATGCGTAGAAATCCATGTCTTGTTCTACTGTTTGTTCCATTTGCTGACTGCAATTAATTTCCCTAGGCTTTCAGCTGCAAGGATTTTGGTTTGAAATTGTAAATCCAGATCATGTTCCTAAATTGGTGATACTAAGTTTTTGATACAGAGCTCTGAATCAGAGAAAGACCTGACACGTGGCATTTTAACTGAGTCTTTGACCCAGAATTCACAGAATTCATCTGTATAAATGAAGATAGGACACCACCAACAAGCAGAAATGGGCTGCAGAAGTATCATGTGTTTTTGTTTATGTTAATATAGTCAGATGGATGAGTCTTGACCTTTTTTCAAAAACTGGGTCAACTTCCTAATTAGATCTGACCTTAAATGGTTGCTCATGTTCCTATGTTACCTTCCAGAGCAGTAAGTGAGCAAGCAGAGTTAAAGTAGACACCACTGAGCTGGCAGTCAGAAATATCACTGTTCTGCATCCAGCCACACATCAGTCCTATGTTAGTGCATCTAGTTATGCCTGTTGTGATCTGTAATGGTGGAGAAGGTTGAGGGGAGCATGGCACAGTGATCTCAGTGTGGAGTTACTGTCATAACCTGACTTCTCTTTCACGTGTTGACTGTTTATTGGGTAGTCATAAGAAAATATTTTTCTGGGAGTGCTAAACTGCTACACGAACATCCAGAGCCATGTCCTGGTTGTGTCCAGAGACCTATTTCATGGCTCAGCTCAACAAATAATAGATCAGTCTGGTGTTAATCCAGATTTTCAACAGTAGCAAAACCCATAGTGTTATATTCTGATCTGCTTGCTCTGTATGTGATTTCAGAATGGGTTAGCGCCCAAAGCTTTCTTAGAAAAAAGTGACAACTCAGCAATACAAACTTGCTTCATATGTTGCCCAGTAACATAGCTTCTTTATTTTAAAATAAAAATTCCTAGACAGTCATGTCTAGACATGTCTTAGAGTATGCTAACATAATCGTAGTAATGAAGTCTTTCTACAAGCAAGTATGGGTAAATATTAGTAAAACAACACATTTTATTTGGAAACACCAAAAATTTTGCGTGAATGAAATGCTAAACGCTTGACCCTGTTTGCTTTCTTAGAGGAAGAGATTAATTAATCATGAAACAACTCTCTTTAGGCTCTTACTCTGCTCAAAAACATTTGCAAGCAGATTGCAGTTCTCAGAGTTTGACTCAGCTTTAGTAAGAGACTATTTTTGAATGAGTTGTTTCTGAGTTGGTCAGAAGCAGTTAAGCTGTATTCCTCAGCTAAGAGATTGCTCTCATAGATTTGGGGAGGCTGTGTGAAACTGGTTTTGATTCCTTTGTGCTGAACAGAAAAGAGAATGGCTTGGTAAGAAGGTATTTTAAACTCCTCGGAGCCAGTACTTTTTTTTTTCTCCTTCGTATCAGTAGTTAGTTGAAGATCAAACCCACGATTATCATGAATGCCACATATGCAGCTTGAAATTGATGTGTCTGAATAATTGATGTGAATGAATAATGACTTCCCAGCCTGGTTTGTACCGACTGATAGCTTGATTCACAGAATCATTAGATTGAAGGCACCTCTGAAAATTGTCTAGTGTCAATACTTCCTTGTGTTGAACTTCATGAGATTCATGTCAGCCATTGTTCTCAAAAAGATCGTGACTGAGCCATTGGACTTCATATCAACTAACTGAAAAATAAATTTTATGACAGCTAAAATCAATTAAATATTACAGGAGCCACAGAGATAATTAAACTTAAAATTTCATGATAATAAATTCAATTAAAAACATTTTATGTATAAAAGTGCTGTATCAACAGCAAAAGGAGTAAAATAATTTAATGATTTTATTTTTTTAGTTGGATTTAGATACTTAATTTGAAAAGTTGACTTTTGGCTAAATTGTGCTATTGATCTTATTTTATTTTACTTTTTTACATAGAAATCTTTATTGATTCCAGAAGTTTCTTTTTGCAAGGAAAAAAAAATTAAAACTTGAAGAAATTATTTTGTGGTAACATCTCAATTTGATTTGGACTGCTTCAAGCTTGAATGTTAACACAGCTGTACATGAGCTCTTTTTTCTTTTTTTTTTTTTAACTTTTTTTTCCTTGTATTATATTGGCTGAAAAAGAGTTGTAGTGACTACTGGTGAATACAGCTGAAGAAATTAGAGAATTTCATCAGATACCTGAGATGAAACATATTATCAGTGTATAAGGTTGTAGGGACAATAACAGCAACTGTTATGTCACATATTTTTGAATGGCTTCCTTGATGAATGAAGGGCTCTTGATATGCTTGAGAGAATTTTAAAGTGAAAAAGAAAATTTTCTGTCTCTTTCAGACTAAATTATGCACTTACCTCACAGTCCTCATAGACAGGATGGCAAATAACATACAAGCACTCAACTTCCGTGTATTAGTTGACCCTATTTTCTATAAGAAATTCATGTTTTTAAAAGAAACAGTTCCTGTCACTGTACATTTTTAACAACTTGCACTTTTCATACAAAAATGACCTAGGTAGTAAATATGTCACTAGTGAGGAAATAATCATTCGCAATGGCCAGATTTGCCTGGGTTTCACACTCCAAGTTGTAACACTACAGGGAACTGATTTTTCAGTTTCCTTATTCAGGGTAAGCCTTTGCAGGTATAAACTCATCACAAATTAAGGTGAACATCCGTTTCCAACGTAGGGGGTAGTCTTGCTGATCAAAATCAATGCCAGAACTGAATTAGCTGGAGATTTCTATTCTATTAATAGTTATCACTACTACAGAAAATAAACGATCAGCAAACAAAGTTAATGGGAGCAGTGACCAAAGAATTAGGATACCTATTGTGCAATTCAATATAGCTACTGCCTTTAAGAAAATGTTTCATGTGGAGCATGTAGCACGTTGTACGTTCTGTTTATATCAGAAGTAGGACATGTACATTATAAGAGTACTGAATGTGAGGTCATCTGTGCTTATTTGTTGGAAGAAAGAACAGTGTCTCTAAGAAAGGAAGTACAAACAATAATAGGAAAAAAAAATTGGTTATCCTTTTCTTCTGGTGTAATAAATGAGATTACATCTTCGGACCAGTCCTGCATAGTAATTTCCTACTTTAAGTAGCCGAATTCCATTATGAATGACAGCAGTAATTGCTCAGTCTGTTGTAACAAGCCTAGGAATACATAAAGAAAATTCTGCGGAGATCTTCCAGCCCTATATGCGACTAAAGAGAAAGAAATCCTGGCTGCCTTTTTTAACAGCATTTCCATTTCTTCCTTTGTGAGCAAGGTCAGCCTCTACATTCTGTAGGTAGTGGGAATATGTAAGTCTTTCCCTCCAACTCTGACACATTTCCAAGAAACAGAGTTCTTGTGTTCCAGGCACTGCCCTTAAGTAAGATTCCTCACAGAATGAAAGGGGCAGAAAGCTGCTGTTACTGCTGGTGTTTGCATTTGACAACTGTCGTTGAAGACGTGTGGCAGTAAAGGGAATGGCCATGGACATCGCGCCCTCATCCCTAACAGGACATCCAATCTTGCTCAGGAATGACAATACAACAACTTTAGAGGCAGTGTGCAGGATGGTTTTCTAATCCAGAATGTGGGACGTGCAAGTTTCAGTTCCTTCCTTTTCTCTAGGAAGAAACAACGTTTAATTTCTGCAAGCTATCAAGAGTATTTGTTGAATTACTCATGGTAGTATATCAAGCAGCTGCAATGCGTATTATTGCAGTAAACAAGATAGCTATTTACCTGCCTATTTTCTTTATGAAGAGACAGAGCCATGCAGGTGTGCTGTTCTTTGTCATGACTAACCAGTTATCAGTCTGAAGATATACCAAATCTTAAGGTGAAAGGGCATGTCCTTATCTTTCCATCAATTTCTCTGAAAACAGTAGGCTTGCTTCCAAACTGTATAAATTTGCTTCTCACCAGCACACAGCCTTTTTTGTTAAAATGACTGAAAGAACTGAAGCACGAGGTGTTAGATCTCTCTGCTAGCTAGCAAAATTCACCAGACCTTCTTCAAGAAATGCTGGATGTAGTGTAATTCTTCACAGTAATGTTATTTAGCAATACCAAGGCCTACATGAAAAATCAAAAACTTGAAGCTAAATTATACCATAAGCCTGTTGCTTTCTTGATTTCAGGACAATGATTTTCTGATTCTTAGTCCACTGTAATTTGTGATTCACATAGGATACCAAACAGGGTTGGGAGGCTTTTTTTTTTCCCTCATCTGGAGCGTATACAATACAGGGAATTTAGGAGTAGATTGAGACCTCAGAGAAGAGTAAGCAATAAATAAATTAATTAATTAGGAACCATCTTGCATCATGTGTCATTAATTAGTCAACATGATTCTTCTTCAAGTGCTGGAGAGACAAAGATAAAGAAATAAACTGATAGTATAAATCTCTTAATTTGACTTGGATAAACCAGTTTTCCCAGTGGCTGTTGCTGCTTCTTGCTTATTTTAGCTGTGCAATTCTTTTTCATCTGTGTAGGGGAAAAGCTTAACTATTTTGGTCATTCTCCCATTTCTTTTGCCTAACGTTAACTCTTCAGTAAAATGAATAAGGTTAAGGTATATGCTTAATTTCATAGCCTGAAGAAAACTTGGTTATGGTATCGTGGACTTTTGCTGTATGCAAAGCTAAGGCCATTGTTCTTCTGACCAGCCTTTTCAGTTAAAAGGACCTTGAATTGCACTGAAGATCTGAAGATCAATTTTTGTCTGTGAACTGCAGTGACAGCTCTTCTCTGGAGCAAAACAGGTAAGAAAGCTCAAGATTAATTTGAAAAAGGATGGCTATCAACTCAGACCTGAAGACAGAGGATACTGGCACACAGATTACAGACCATCTTTAAGAAAAATACAGTGCAAAACCTTCCTCTAAAAGAAAAGGAAAACAGAAGTCTCTCCACAATACTGGCAAATACTGAGATTTCTTGAAGTTGCCATTGCAGCATGGTACTGACATTTCTACTTCATATTTTCTACTCTACAAAAACTAGCAGTGATCTGTCTCCAAATTACACTGGTTGACTTTTAAAACCCTTATGAGCAGCAAGAGTGATAGAGCTGAAAAACAGAAATACAAGTTACACAAATTGACCTGAGTCAATCCAGAATTATTTCAGTAAAATAAGAGTATCAACTACGATTCCATTGTAAGCAAAAGAAAAATAAATCAATAAAACCCTCAAAATTGAAATGAGAATTAAAATGCTAGGCACCCTTCTTTAGAGGTGTCTGACTGACTTATCAGAATGTAGAAATCTTGGTAATAAAGATTTCTGAAAATGTTAATTTGTCTGATGAAAGCAAGGGAATATTAAAAGTCTCTTGAGATGAATGCTATTAAATAAATGCAGGAAATCATGAATGTTATTTATGCCATAAAGAAAAGTAGAGTGCATCTACAAAAAGCCTCATTTCGATTTTGCTATTACTGTCAGTTCTACATAGAAAATACCAGCTATTAAAGCTAAGTAAGTAGATAGGTAATACTTTTTTTCCTCCCTTGTGCAGAGGGCTGAGCAAATAATGAAGTCACTGTTTTATCTAACAAAACGCACATATAAAATGTTTATGCAAAACGTTTTAAAACTTATACTGCTTTGTTGCAGTCAACTGATTTCCTGTATTTCTCCTGTGATTTTCTCTAGAGAGATTTAGTTTTCACTTGTTTCAGTCAGAACTAAGACAGTTTTCAGTATTTTCCCTTACTGGTGTTTCTGCATTCTTTTTGAACAAGCAGAAACTTTTGGAAAACGATCATGTTGGAAGTTCCTGATCATGTTGGAAGACCTCATGGATGAAGTTGCCAGTAAATAATAGCATAGGATGTCTTTTTAAAATATCTCTTGTGTGGGGACATGGGGAGAGGGAAAAATCCTTTTGTAGTTGTGCTGAGAGAATTAAAGAGAGAAATCAGAATGGCTGATCAGATGTTTTTGATAGCAAAGCATTTCTACAGACACCTGGGACTACAAATAATTTGAATTAGTGAGAGGTGCTCAGTAATGCAAGAAGTTTTCTGTCATGTTATTAATTTTATTCTTCATTGTATTAGCCTGTCTTCTCTGTCATCCTTGCTTTGGCTGGCCTGCTTGAAATCAGTAAGTTTCTGAGAATGAACACAGCAAGATTCTGTCTTGAAAAATGGACCTATCAGTTTCTGTAAATAAGAAAAAAGCCAAAAAGTAAGGGCTCAAACATATTTATGTTATAAAGCAAGAGCATAGTGGTTAACTTTCGAACGTGGTTAGTGTGTCAAGGAGATTAGAGCCTGAATGGAGAAAAAAAAAAAAAAAAAGTATCACAAAATGCCTATTGGAATAGGGTGAGTAATGGGTTAAATATGGTTAAATAAGGTTAAATATGAGGTGCAGGAGCATAACTGGGATGTATTCATTCAAGAGCTTGGTCTTGATTCAATTACCAAAGAATTTATATGCCATACCTTGGAAATGTTTATTTATCTCTATCAAGTTTAGTTTCGATAACTCGTCCATGTAACAGTGCCTTCATTTGTTTGCACGTCCCATTCCTCATGGCTAAACTCTGCTTATTTGTGCAGAAAGAGTTCTCAAGATTACTCCTAAATGAGTTTTGTGTCCAGTGAACCCCTTGGTTTTAGGAGAAGGAGAGATAAATCTCTTGCTTTTTTCCCTTCTCTAAAACTGTTGCAAAGTCTCTCACAGTCAGGCTAGGAGCCATTTTAGTGTGAGTTTGTAATCTTAGATGGGCAAAGACTGTTGTAATTTTTAAAAAAAAAAAAAAAAAAAGCTCAATGACTTGCTTATTATTTCATGTTTCCTTTATCTCTACAATTATTTATTCCACATGTATTAATATTTGTCATTGTATAGTGCTTACTGTTATATGACCCAGGAGGAGTTTCCTTCTTTAATGTCAAGAAGATTATATGGTTCATGCCTGCATCAGACTTCCCTGATGAAGCACTAAGTATATGTAATAGTCGTGATGTGTCTTTCTGTGTCACTAAAAAGAAAAGAAAAAAAAGGGAGACTGGAAAATATGTCTTTGGAGTGAAGAGCAGGCAGCCAGGTCCTCCTCCCCTTTTTCTTTAACCAATATTAGTCAGTTGTAGAAAATAAAATATTTTTACATTTTAAAAACTGTTCGTTTGTCTGAGAGATTAATATGATTTATGTACTTCAGAATGAAGAAATTATTGAACTTCAATAGAATTGTTTGCTATTCTGTGATAATTTATATCAAATATTATTGCAGTACATGTAATTATAGTTGGGTATCTAAATATGAACTGTTAATTATCTTTAGCTAGAAATTTCATGGAGGATAATCATATTTCCTTTAGTTGAGAGCGAACATTTAAAGTAACAGATGAGCTGCAAGCCACAGGTTTTTGGCAGTAATTGCTGTAATTCCCCTATTTTCAAGATAAATCTCTTAATTAACAACTGTATAGCAGTGTCGCTTTGAAATATTTCATCGTCTTAAAGAAGAATCCAGGGAAATAAGAAATGAATGTCTTAGATATGCAAGAAAAAAAGTCTCCTGTAGGGTTTATTGGCTCCTTGGTTCAAACTGTAAGTATACTCAGGAATGTTTGTGTTTTAAGTTTTTTTTACCTCTTTTCTGACATATTTACCTCTCAGGACTCAATAACAAAGGCTGTTTGAATTCATGAGGGGCTTGTGAGATGAACTCTGTAAAGCTTGGTTCTCCAGCACTACTAATAAATCAACGTCCTGCTAGTCTGTTTGAGATTCAGATTGTTATATCTCAAACGTACTTCCAGAAGACTTTCTATTTTTCTTCAATAAAAACAAACAAACACTTTTATAATCCAGTAAACTCCATGATGCTCCCTACCATGCTGCTTTGTGTGTTTGGCAGAAACACTACAATCCTCTTCTATAAAAAATTTCTGTCCATCAAAGTACTCTTCAAAATGTGTTTGACTCTATTTCATATGCTAATCTGTATGTCCCTGAGAGATTGATAAAAATGCCTGGTATAATAGATGGGATGGCAAGTGCTTGAGCAGGATGTGATTCATTTATAAGGACACTATTGATGGTTTATGCATGGCAAAATAGGAGGCAAGAAGTTACCCCAATCCAGCATGTGAGATTTGGTATGTTCTGGTGTTGAGCTGTAAATAATAAAGTGTCCTTGACAATTCCTCAGTGACAATAATTTGTGCTAGAGTTGGATAGTTGGTGATCTAAAGCTTGTGTCTAGGTACTGCTCAAGCGTAGCAGACAGAGAAAATTATCTTCTAGATTTGATAACTGTCAAGGTAGTAGCTGTTTAAATACTACTGACCTGTTTGAACTAATCTGGCAACTCTTACCTCAGTTTTAACATTTCTTCAAGCAAAAAAATAAAAATAAAAAATTAGGGGTAAAGTTTTCAGGACTTTATTTCACAAGGGAATGCAGTTCTGATCTAACAAAACTATTCAGTCAACACATGGTCCTCCTTATGCCTTTAAGGAGAAAAATGCATTTTCCAGGGGTCACACTAGAGCATTGTCACACACCAAATGTCATTCTGTCCTAGGTTTAAATCTGATATAAATTCATTAGTTGGTCATAATTTCACCAAATGTGATTGAGATGCAGAGATCTTGGCAGTGAATAAAGAATAAAACCCCCACCTTTCAGAGCTGTCTTCTAGTCTGACACAGTTGTATGATCAGGGCTGAGTTTACATGGTGGTTTGTTGCAGCTTACATTAATGCTAAGGCTGCTTTGATTAGTACCTGACTGTTGACCCCTTTCTTTTCAAAGTAAATCCAGAATCTGAGACATTTTAGGCTTTGTTTTACTGTGTTGTCAGAGAAAGCAGATTTGTTCAATGTTTCTGTCGACAGACTAGGCAAAACAGGCCATGCAACAGGTCCACCTTTAGGACTTTTTGGCATTATTAACTGAACGATTCAGAAGAACTTTGCCTATTTTTCACAGCAGTGATGTACACCACGACCACTTTAGGTATTTCAGGTGTAATTGAGGTATCTTGAAAGGCACATGTAAATAAAATGTCAGGGAAAAAAAAGGTTTGTGAGAACTTACTGTGACTGTCCTGCAAAAGCAACCTAATGACTAGTACTCTAGTTACTTGCCTCTCAGATAGTCTAGATCTATCTTTCTTCTAACGTGTCTCTGTTGCCAGTATCTCCTTTTTGTTTTCCAGGTCCTTGCATACATTTGTATTGTGTGATGTGCTTTTCATGTTGCTTCTGCTGAACTGCGTTTCTTTATTTGTGAAAACAAATTAATAAAGCTGAGCTACAGGAAAGGTGATTGACTATCCCACTTAGAAAAAAAATAAATATATATTGCTAGTGATAATAAACTCAAAATGTTCTCTGGGAATTGTACTCCTATAAAATCCTCTTTGAATTGAATTTCAGCATTAAAATTTATGCAGCCATTTGGTATCATACGTTTTCCTTCAGGAAAGATAAATATTTCAGTCTTTGAACAGTGTGAAACTGAAAACATTCACCAGTTGCCCCAGCTAAAATTGCAGTAGGCTGCTGTGCAATTCCAGTGATGAATAGCATGTGTTTGCATTTGAAAAATATACAGTAATCATTGCAAGTATAAGGCATTACACACACAGAGATGGATCATTTTCTCTGATTGTTACATAGGCCATTTGTAATGGTTGCTTTACAGTTTCATAATTTGTTGCCACTTAAATGAGTTGAAGATTTTTATATATTTTTTTGCAGTTCAGAAACTGCTTAGTGTAAGGAAGACATGAATTGTATGCTTAGCAGAGCATCCATTAAAACCTGAGAAGGTGAAGATCCTCCTGAGGTACTTTAATTTCCAGAAAACACCCACAAAGGCAATTACATTTTTAATGAATAATTTATTTAGTGGGCTTTAGATCAGATTCTTGTTCACCGTTTCTCACTTTATGTATTTTAACTCCGTAATTGGTTTGGTCCATACAGATGGCTTTTAAAACCCAGCTAGATCCACCCTCTGGAGAGAATAAGATGTTGGAATGGGGTCTGCTGTGTCCCTGGATGCTATAATTCTCTTTATTTCTTCTCTGAACTATTTTTTTCTAAAAGAAAAGGAACAGTCTGAAAGGTTTTATATATTAACTATCTAACAAGGTTTTATATATTCTGGTAAAGATAATGCTGAGAAGTTGTTTCAAGTGCCATTGTGGTGCAGTTTAAAAAGGTGCCTTCCAGTTGCAGTTCCAGACAGTTCACCTACACAAAATGAGTGAAAGGCACTCTTTAAGTTGGTACTTCCTAAACCATTAGGACATAAAGGTCAAAGCAACACTGTGTTGTCTCCATACAGAAGGCTACAGCCAGCCAGTTGTATCTAAAAACCTGTTCAATTGCTTTAGAGACTGCCATCAACCACTACAAAGCTTTGCATAGTGGCAAAGTTCTGCATGCTTTGATTCAGTTGCACAATGAAGGCTTAGAACATGAGCTCCTTGGGCAGAAGGCACGCCAGGTTTTGGTTTTTGTTTTGTTTTGTGAAGTGTCTGTATGCGTTATTGCCAAGTTTTGTCCTTGACTGATCAAATCCCTTCCACCTCCTGCACTCCCACCTTGCCTCTTTGTATTTGTATCCTTAGTTGCAAAGTTTTGTGGGACCGTGTCCTCTCTGTGTGCTTGCAGAGAACTTAGCGTGATGGTAATCTTATCTCAGCTGAGGCCTTTCAGAGCAGGTACAGTGCAGATATTCCATATTCTGCCTCTCAGTATGTTCACAAAATTTACAGTGTTTTATCAAGCCCTGGGAGATCATGTGGCTTGTCTCAGAGGAGAGGTTTTCCTGTGTACAACAACTTGTAACATCAGGACTTTGATTTCTGTTAGCTACACTGATTGAGTAAAATGGCTCATTTTTGAATCATTCCTTCCTCCTCTTTGAACACTGAAAATTAATTAGATATTTCTATCTGGAATTTTTATTACATCTGCCTTAACAGTGTTTTAAACTTAATCAGACTGATTTTCTCATTTTCATTTGTCTCGATGTCCCCAAAGAGTGTTCGGCTGTTATTTTATGTAGGTCCGTGCTTTATTTGTATAAACGAAGTATTGATTTATTGTGATTTAGGAAGAAACCAACTTAGTAAGAGTATTTGCGTAGATGAGGAACATTGCTGATTCTTTGGAATCTGTTCTATGCAGAAGGATAACTTCTATTACAACATTAGGCAATTTGAAAAGACATATCTAATATAGTAGGACATGTGATGTGTGTATACTTGTGTTTGCATTTTCTCTGTGATACAGTGAGCTATGGAGTCTAGCCTGTGAAGGAAAAAAAAAATCAAATACATTCTACTGATTGACCAGTTCTTCGGTGTAAATATCACCTACAATCCAGGGATTCTTGAAGACTGAATTTTTTTTCTTAATGTTATTGACTGACCACATCTTCAAAATATAGTTATCAACCAAATAAGCAGCATACATAAAGTGCATAGCATTTGAGTTGTTTCTGAATAATTAGTTACCTTTGTAATGGATGCTGCCACATCCCAGAGCATTTAGCTGTTTGTTCCATGTTCTCTGCTGCTAGCTCTGCACACACACTGCAACTATAGGGTCAAGCAGCTCTTCTGGATGTGCACACTGCAGGGTGAGGAAAATCAGTCTTACAATACTGCAATGTAAAGCTACTCTGCAGATTGTTAGTTTCATAGCTACAAGCTAGACCATCATTATGTTACATTTCTATCTTTTGTCAGACATAAGTTCGCCTGTAGGACCGTATGAGAGTCTCTTTTCTTCCTGACCTTCAGTTTAGAGGAACATATCAACCATCTGAGGCAAAATCTGCCTTTGGGTCTAGTGCAAATACATTCTGCTGACCTTCTCTATTCATTCATGAGCACCTCTTTCTGGAAATGTTGTGGATCCTGAAAAAAGAAGAAAGGAAAAAAAAAAATGGGGTAATTTATTTATTTTAAATATTATGAGATTTGCTCTAAAGCTCATTTAACTAAACCTGCTCCTGTCCACCATACATAAAGGATCCTTTAATTGTAGACCTCTGCCATCAGGACAATACAACTGCAGTTCTGGAGGTTGTATTTTAGACTGGATGGGATAGAACAGAAAGAAGGCAAAGTTCCTGAATTGAAACATTGACTTTTGTTTATATTCTTTGAAGTTGAATACTTCCTGAACTTTGTCCAGAGATGTAAATTGGTTTTACTCTATACTTTTCTCTACTGTCTTGCTCTTAGTGTGTTAGAGTCATTATGTTGAACATCCATAGGATATTTATAATTAAATGTGAGTAAATGAATAAATAACATCCACAGTCTTAAGCAAGTCCTGAAATCATGAAAATATTAAGATGTGCAAAGCTACTTGGTGAAGAGTATTCCTGTATGCTGTTTCACCTCCTGAAAATATTCATTGCAGCAAACTGCATGCTTGTAATGTAGATTATTGTGGAGAAAATGGTTTCCTGTCAGCAATTCCATCTGCGGCAGATATTTTATATGATATGTGCACTTTTCCTGTTCAATTTCAGAATAATTCATGTCAGTGCGATTGTAGTTATGTTTGTGTTTTAAAAAAATAATTTGTCTCATACCAAAGAGGAATCTTGCCTTACTAGAGCTACATTGGTACAAATTCTTAAAGTGCTGATCTCTCCAGTCAATTTTCTGGCAGTCCTACAGTGATGAATCTTTCACAAGCAATTAAATATCAAGAAAGATCTCAGCTTAAAATGCTACTTCAAAGACAAAAAAGTTCTCTTTTACGTCTTTTGTTAACTAGGGACTAAATTAGGTCATTGAAAGATAAGGCACTGCATTTTTACTTCACTGGATGTTGCTGTATTATAATACTCATTTTACTACTTTTGCAGGTCAGCTTTGCCTTGCTTGAATCATGAATATGAAAGCTCAGTTTAGAAAGTAATGTTTAGATTAAAGAATGTAATGGACAAGGACTTGTGAGTCTAGGTGCATAAAGAAAAGATTTCTCTCCATTCCCCATAATATGCAAATATTGATTCAGTCATGATGAAGCCTGGTTTTCTGTATATCAGAGACATTAATGTACAAGTGTATTTCAGGTGCTGTTTTTCTCCTTGTGCTCTGATCCTCTGCAAAGCTCATAAATCTTTCTTATAAGGTTTTGTTCTGATAAGAGACATTGTCCACACTGAAACACAGATTCTGTTTGTTGTTTGCTTGTTTGTTTTTGTTCTGTTTGTTTTTGTTTTGTTTTCTTTTCTTTTTCCTTTCTTTTCTGCATTGGAATTGCCTGTTAAATTCTAGTAATTCTGAATACATTTATGTGTGTAGTGGACACCTACACTATGGATGGGGCAATATATATCCACACCATGAAGGTTTCTTAGTATTAAAAGATAACACTCAACAACTTAAATAGTAGATTTAGAAAAGTCAATACTACATTTAGCTGCTTCTTTAAGCCCTCTACTTTATGAAGTGTTGTAGGTTGCCTGATTTTTAAACCACAAAACCTTTTATGTTCTTGCCTGGAAATAGAATCAAAGAATGGAATCACAATTCTGTTTGGGTTGGAAGAAACTTTAAAGACCATCTCCTTCCACCTCTTCTGCCATGGCAGGGACACCTCCCTCCCGACCAGGTTGCCCAAAGCCCCATCCAGCCTGACCTTGAGCACTTCCAGGGATAGGGCAGCCACAGCTTCTCTGGGCAACCGGTTCCAGTGCTTCACCACCCTCAGTGTGAAGAACTTCTTCTTTATAACTAATCTAAATCTACCCTGGTTGAAAAAGCGGCTAGGAAACAAAATATTTGGTGTATTGGTTTGATGACTAATTAGCATTCTGTCTTGCTCCACCATATCCAGTCCAGAGAAGTGATTTATTTGTGTGTTTGAAAATGAAATGCAAATCTTCAGTAATTGCATTCAAACAGCTGTATAGTATAAACTTATGAAACCACTCTGTTGTGCTGCCAGCTAAGATAGTACATCTCATAGATTCATCAGCAAAACGCAGGGTAATTACTTTATTACATTTAGCATTTGTGAACACGAGGACAAGGCCATTTGAAAAGCCTTAGAAGGAGATTAGAAAAAAGATGCACGTCTGACCCAGCCCTGAGAGCAATTTTACTGTTACATTCACCGGTAGCAGAAACACAGAATTTTGTACTATGAAAGTGACCTATTACCTCTCACAGAGGTTCCTAGATATTGCAAAGGTAAAAAGTATAAAGGTTAGTCAGAAAAAGGATTTCAAGTGCCTGGATATATATTTATAATTCTGCTATTTGTACTTTAAATGGCTACGTTCTATTTTGATTCTGCAGTCAGCGGCAGAAGAGAGTGTGATCTTTGTGGATGTTTGCTGTGTGTCCCAGAGCTACCTGTTCAGCAGCTGTACTAATTTGCCTTCAGTAATATAACATATTAAAGGGTCTAAAAACAAACAAACAAACAAAAATGCCACATATTTAAAGAAAGAAAAAAAAAAAAAAGGCCACCCAGCATCTTGTCTGGAAGGTGAACAGCTGCAAGAGGAAAAAAGTTCAGTACAGAAACTTGGTATCTGAGTTCTGTAATTGCTGCCAGTTCAACATGTTCTGTAGAAACAGGTTAATGGAACCTAAAATATCATTTAAATGTAACACAATTGCAATACAAACTGACTGAATCCTTTCCTGCTTTGAACCTGAGCTTTTTAGAATAGGTCTCAAATTAGGAAAGACGTGCTGAAGGTTAAGCGTGAAAAGCCTTTTGTGACTCAAGCTAAAAATGCGTCTAAATGTTTAATTTAATGCGCAAAGAAAATCAGTGATTCTTTCCACAGCCAATTTCTCTCCCGGGAGAAAAATGTGAATTGCTAAAGGAAAAAAAAAATCAATTGCTATTGGAAAGGTGAACATCTATAGGTACTATGGTATTTGTAGACAAATCAGGTTGTGTGAAAGTTGAGTACATATGAGAAGGAAATGGATTTACTTTGCAATGTTTACTTGCCTGATTGCTTGCATTGCTACAGAGATAATGCCACTGCTGTGGAGAACGTATGCACATCATGGATCTGCACGTCACAGCAGGAGATCTTTTCCCATTCAGCTCTCAAAGTAGTGGTGTTATTTATTTATTTATTTTAAATAAAGGGTTGTACAATTATTTTTTATTTAAAAAAAAAAAAAAAGGCAAAAATACCTCTGCCTAGGACATGTGATATATTATTTTAAAATAGTAAGTTACACCAGCATCAGTTATACAGTCACATGGGATCACCATGCAAGTTATGAAACTTAAAAAGTTTTTGCAGATAGGCCTTCTCAACTTCTCAGCTTGGCTCCTAACATCACCCTGTAAAGACCAAGACTTCTCTGCAGTAGAAGGACCCTGCTGTCAGATCTTAAGGGATAGTACGGTACAAAACATTAATGACAAAGTACTATAATTATGTGTTTTTCTTTCAGTTGCATTTTCAGGCCTTGGCTTTACCACCTTCTACCTAGCTGGAAAGTTGCATTGCTTCACGGAAAATGGCCGGGGGAAGAGCTGGCGGCTTTGTGCAGCTATTCTGCCTCTCTACTGTGCCATGATGATTGCTCTGTCACGTATGTGTGATTACAAACACCATTGGCAAGGTGAGCCATGGAGATACCTTTTTCTCTATATATTTTTTAATTAGCTTTGTTTTTTTGTTTTTTTGTTTTTCTTTTTTTCACTGAAATCACAAGTTACAATGTGATGGAATGCTATAGCAGACTTCCCTGGCACTGATGCTCCTGGCTTTCCATCTTTTGGTTCCTCTACATAGTTTCAGTTTAGTACAGTGTACCTCTGTCCCACTCTTATCTCATACAGCTGGCTCCATACCAGAGCAAGACTCATCCTGTTACATGTTTTTTCTCACTCTTTTTTTTTGTGTGTGTGTGTGTGTGTGTGTGTGTGTGTGTATTCATGCAGCATGTTCTCCCATAGCAGCTTAATCACCATCCACTAGCCTTGACATCTTTTTCAAGGAGTCTCCTGCCTTCCTGCAGAGGCCTTGCCTTGCTGCAGGGCTCAGCACGCACAGGGTCACTGAGAGCCTTCAGCACAAAGCTGCTGAACAGGAGGCACTCGCCTCGCCTGGCAGCAGAGTTATGGATCTGCTGCTCTGGGGGAGACCTGGCTGGCTTGAGTCTGTTAGAGAGAGCAAGAGAAGTGCGAATTAACATGAGTGGCAGGGTACAGCTTTACTTGAGTTTTGGATGTGTTTACAGTGTGTTCTATATCTTGCCAAGAGTAAGAATCATTTATTTACTGAAACATGTGCTCTGAGGAAGATTATTGTGGTGTATTTTAAATATGATGGAAGGAAACTACATAACCCCAAGGGGTTTCGACTGTGTCCATTTACAGCTGCTCATATTTTTATTTCTGAAGTTCAAAGGGTTGGGGCTGAAGACTCAGATAACTCTTCCCAAGCTAGAACCGTGCTGGCAGACGTTATATTGCAGGTGATCCATGCTGTTAGCTGAGAGAACTGCAATCTCAAGGGAGGGACTCGTTCCCTCTGTAATGTGCAGTGCCGAAGTTCAGGCCTTGTCTTTTATGTTCAGCAGAGTCAGCCAATTGTGTTAAATTATTTATGGTGGCTTTATAATAGAGTCTTAACTATGCTGTGGGGAGTGAACAAGGACCATCAATATAATGTCCAGGACAGCATACTGTAGGTGAAAGGTGGAGTAGAGTAATTTTTACATTAAAAAGCCATATAGTAGGCTGAGAACATTAACGTTATGGGTATTTTATGAGGTCCCTTCAGTTTGCCTAGGAAATGTAGTATTCAGGAGCTTAGTGTTGATATTGGTGAACATTAGGATATTTCATTATGAATCCTGAATGTATTGACTGCTTTTAAGTCCCTAGGTCGCTATATAAGTATATAGCTCTGAGAATATTAGTGTGCTCATGAAATAAGTGAAATTCTTGTATGAAAAAAAAAGTAAAGATAAATACCAAGGCTGAAAGAATATTCTTTTTTCCTTTAAGGGCAAAGGAAAAAAAATGTAAAGAAAGCTGTGGCTATCATGAACTCAAATAAAACACAGAATCATTGTCTTCAAAAATAGGGGTCAAAATAGCACCCTGTGTACTCAGTGTTACCCTCAGTAAGGGTTAGTAATGTAGAACTCTTTGGCATAAGTCATGTGGTGAATTTGTATTACTGTGGTGGCCAGAATGAGGCCCAGAATTGCACAATTTGCTTTAAAGTGTTTTGAAAGAAATTATCCAGGCAAGTTTTCAGCAAGTCTGGAAATACTGGGGAAATTACAGAGGACTGGTAGAAAGCTGATGTTTCACCATAATTAAGAACAGTAGTCATAGGCTTAACTCCATTCTAAGGCAAAATAAAAAAGCAGATGAAACAGGATTCAATTAACCACAGTTAAAGGAGGGTAATCAGAGAATTTCAGCCAACACAGGTTTATAGAATACGTCTTAACTAAATTTTGTACAAGTTGATAAGAACAATAATGTTTTTGGTTTTTTTTAATATCTTTAATGCAATAAGGAGTCACTTCAGGGATGTTCTACAGTTTATATTTCCCAAGAAATCATGTTAGATGATCACAATAATTCTTTCGATACGTAATCTTTGCATCAGCAATGAATCTCACAGTTGTGTAGCAGATAAAGTACTTGGTTTATGCTAACATACACAAAGACAGTGCAGTTCTAGTTAGAGAAAAGAGTGAACAGACTAGAGGCACTGGAACATGAGGGATTAGCATTGAGAATTTACACATATATAACTTATTTCTTTTTTCATCCTGGAGGACTTTTATGGTTTTGCATATCAATCAAGTTCTATCAATACAACTTACAAAGTATTCATGAAAGAAAACAAAGATTTATAAAAATATAGGTAAGGTTGAGGTGACCTGTCTGTTTGCCTACAATACTTATCAAAGTCCAGTACACGTGGTTTATTACTGACAGATCTTTTTCTTCTCTGGTCAAAAAAAAAAAAAAAAAAAAAAAAAAAAAAAAACAGTGAAAGAGATTCCACAGTCTCCCCATGAAACCCGAATAAATATTTCACTACCTTCACCAGTAGAAATTTTTTTATTAATATCTAAACCTAAATTGTTTTCACTGCCAACAAAGCTGGTTTTTGCATGTACTTCCCAAAGGGAACACTGAATAATCGAGCACCATTCTCTTCCTACTGCTGTATTCCACACTGGAATGCCATATACTCACGCGCTCACCTCAAGTTCTTTGTATTCCTTAGACGTTTTCTTATTAGTTATGTTCTCAATTTTATATATAGTTGCTTGTCTTCTCTGCATTCTTTCCATTTCATCTGAATTTCATTTAATATCTGGTATCCAAAACTGTTCTGTCCTCAGCAATGAAGGAATAAAGGAAGAAGCCAGGAAGAGCTGCTAAAGCAAACAGTAGTTTGTCTGTGAACATTGAACATTGTTCTTTACAATTATTTTTTTCGTTTTTGCCAGCTTTCTAGTGTTTGTGAAGAGATAAGGCTCTAAGCCACGTGAATATTTTTGTACTTTACTTGTGAGTTCAGAAAAATTAGGTATCCCCATATCTAGTGCTTTGTTTTGCATTGCCAGATTGGAAAAAGGCAATAAACAAATAAGTAAATAAAAAACAGCAAATCACCTTTAAAAATAAAAGTCTCTCTAAGTTTAATTCAGATATTTATTTAGATTTATTTCAGATATTTATTCAGCTATTTATTTATAGATTTATTGCTATATATACAATTACATGTCCATAAATACAAATACTTCCTGAACTGAATAGTCTAGATTTTACAAAGTCTTATCTGTTACCTTGAATTGTACCTGCTTATATTTAGGATTTGAAAAAGACCACAGCATCATTAATACCAAATAAACCCTTACGGCACACCTTAAAGACTGGCTGTACAACAAATATTTTATCCCATTTCCATTTAGAAATGCTAACAAAACAAAAAAAATGTTGCTGCAACCACTTAGCAACTAGTATAAGAAGTGTTTGTATGCTTTAGGTGTGGATAATACAAGCAGTATAATATAGCAAGAAAAAATTGTAGATTTTTTCTGTATTCTAAGTGTTTGTGGTGTTTGGCTCCAAATTGTTAATGAAAATACATTGTTCACAGATTCTGGGTTAAACACTTCCAGGTCAATCTAATGTTTTAGATTTGTATTTACAGTTTTCAGTACTGGCTGTCCTTTCTGTGGTAACATGCTTCTGGTTTTGTTGCTTTCCTTGTCTAGATGCTTTCGTCGGAGGGATCATTGGCCTCATTTTTGCTTATATTTGCTACAGACAACACTACCCTCCTTTGGGTAATACAGCTTGTCATAAATCTTATGTCAGCCTGCTAGACCAGAACTCTATGAAGAAAGAAGAGAGACCTACAGCAGACAATGCTACTGGCCTGCCTCTAGAGGGAATAACCGAAGGTCCAGTATGACTTTGAGAAATGCAGAATGAACTTTTAGCCTTCTCACATTTTCTCCAAGCTGGTCTCTTAACACGGTGTTTCTTACTATACACACGATCTGTGCTTTTTCTTTTATTTCTTTCCTTTTTATAAAGAAAAATGTAACTTTTTTTTTAATGCCATACTATCATTATACACTTAAATTTAAATTTTCAGTTCGTATTGACCGCTGAATTGTCTGTTTTCAGTCTACTGCAAACAGGTAGATTATTTGGGGAAAGGGAAAAGAACGTTAAAAACAAATCCATGTGGAGATTGGTCAGGAGAATAATTTTAAGATGTGGTTGAGGATATAGTAGATCTGGAAACAGATTTTTTAAAGTACTGAGTATCTCTTAGAAAGTTCTGGTCGTCTTCAGCACTCATTGACTTTGATGGGTGGTGAGTACACACAGCACTTTTCATCAGATGTTCAGCGTCTGTTGTAGCCAGACATTTATTTGTGTAATTTAATAAGTTAGGGCATCGTCCTTCTGTTTATCTTGTTGCCTTCTAACATAATAAACTCCACATGCTGGAAGAACTTTGTATTAAGTTTTGGCAAGGTCATTCTGAGCTACTAATGATCAAGAAGCCAAAAGGTGCAAGTGATTACAAGAGTCAAGCATTGTCACATTAGTAGTTCTTCAGAATAATGCTGACATTCAAGAAATTCCACACTCTTAAAATTATCAGCTTGTGATAACATAGATGTTTGTAGGATGGATCAGAAATATTAGACATTTTTTGAGAGCTTTTGCAGTAAATACCATCAAAACAAAATGAAAGTAAAGAACACAATCAACAAGCTGAAGTATTTAAAACAAATCATTAAAAATCCTAAAAGTTTGAGGATAAAGAAAATTTTTTTTTTTTGTGAATCTCAGTGTACCATGCTCATTCTTGTGTGGTGATTCACTGTAGCATTGGTGATCTGAAGAAATGCAAAGATTTTCATTTGTGGCTTTGGTGCACAACCATGAATGCTTGTGGGGGTTTCCAGCTCTGTAGTATATCCAGAGGAATGCTGGAAATGATGTTCCACTCAAACCATTCCACATTCTCAGCTCCTCATGTTCTTTCTTGTGCATGGTGTTTGAAAAGGTTGGCTTGGTACCTGAATTGAAACTCACCTCAATCAAAACGGTGTTGGTACAGAGATTACTAAGTGTATGACCAAACAACTTTAGTTAATTTATTATTGTTAGGATCCAGTTCTGTTACATATGCACTATGCAGTATACATCACATTCCTGTGAAATGATGTAACTTTGGATGGCAGAATGTCAGATTCCAGAATCTCTTTTCTTAGGTATCCTGTGAAAATACAGGTAGATGTTCTAGACTGCGTCTTGGCAGTTGAACATTTCTTAGCAGGGGCTGCTGGTTAAAGCAAGATAGTGTTGACCAACAACTATTTTTATGGTGCTGTAGACTGGAGAAGACTGCTGCCATAATTATAATTTATGTGTTCCTGTTGGAATATGTATTGGCCTTGTAGGCATTTTGTGATTCAAACAGCTCAATGTCTTTATGTAACGCTTGTCATTTACTTTTGTCAAAGGTAAGCTTTGTAGATTTTTTTGAGAAGAGCTTTTTCCTGATTGGCAACACTTGAATTTTTATAGAAAACATAAATTAGAGTCCCTTTTAAAAAACTGTAATAATTGTGTACAAGAGAATGCAACCATACTATGTATAGACATATGATATTTGAAAATAACTGTAAATAGGAAATGACGTTAAGGAACAGATTGTAATAGGCATGAACCCAGTAGGGTTCAGTAGAAATTAGGCTTGTTCTACTTGTAAAACTGATGCCAGTTTGACTGTGTCAGTTACAGGCAGGATTTTTTACTGACAGCTACAGTATTCTGAGCTCTAGAATAGAGACAGCCAAACATAACTCTCTTGCTGATGTACATGTGCTAGGTCAGGATCCTAGCATGTGTGAAAGAAAATTGTGCTGGCATAGCATTTGCATTGGATTTGAAAGAACACTTCTCTAGTGTAATTGAGGTCTTATTGTAGAATACAGTTTAGTGGAGGTTTATCTTTCTATGAAGTTTTTAAACCATCCTATGGAATTCTGCAACAGAGATACCATTTTC
This sequence comes from Cygnus olor, assembly GCF_009769625.2. Lineage (NCBI taxonomy): Eukaryota > Metazoa > Chordata > Aves > Anseriformes > Anatidae > Cygnus > Cygnus olor. The sequence continues at coordinate 32,585,242 of NC_049175.1, forward strand.
TATTACTTCATATGGGAGGGTTTTAAAAAAAGCCCTAGAGTAAGGGTGTTGTCTTTACATTGTATAGGGCTTTGCCATTAGCTTTTTCTTTCAGCAGGAACCCTAGTCTTCCAGGTTATATGCAAATGTTTAAAAAAAAAAAAAATTAGAAGTTTAATACCAATGCATAGTGTATTTTGCATGTTTTTATATAGATCTGGCTTATTCTCAAAAGTGAGTGGGGCCTCCTAACTGTGCTGTTCACATTCCCAGTATTTAATGGCTTTTGATACAAATAAGTGATTTACTTTGGGATGGGGAATGGTTATACAGCCCTTAAATGAACAGGGGCTGTTAAAAGATTGGAATATGAAATGTAATGCCACATAAATACTTACGTTGCAAGAGTAATTGGAGAACTTTGCAAAGCGGTAAAGAATAACATTTTTAATGGGAATAATTAAATTAAAAGTCATAAAACAGGCAATGTAAAAGCTTTGATTAAAATGTAATTAAAAATATCAAAGACATAATTAAGTAAAACTTATGGAGGGATCTGTAGATGCTGTAATTACCAGTGCAAAGTCAGTGTAGGGAAGGCATATTTGTGGATCAATGTATTTTAATCTCATGCTTTCTCAATGTGAAGGAAATGTAATGTTGTATTGCACCAATAAAACAACACATGAATGTGGGTTTGTACATCTGTGCGTTATCATTTTTTATCATTAGTTTAATTAATAAACCACAGAAGGTATTGCAAAAACCACACCCTAATGTAACTGAATTATTTATGAAAAACAGCAGTTCCAAAAGTGATTACTGTTACTAGTAAAAGGTAACAGCCTTCCTCATTTAACCAAAATATGCTAGCCAACTTTCATCCAGGAAAATGCAGTGTAAATCTGTGAGCCTGAAATTTTGAAATATTCAATCAGCTAAACTGCAACAGATCCCTTTTATCTGTCAAGTTCTGTATCTCAAAAGATACTCAGAATGCCATATTTAATGAAATGTGATTAGACTAAAAAAAGGCTAACAAGACCTAATAGAACACAACAGAAATATCCTGAAACCAAGAGAAACACGAGATTGCAACCAGTCAGCAAAATGTCCCTGTAGTGAATGCATATCTCAGGCAAAGTGTTAGGACTAGAGTTGGAGCATTTCTGCTGTTTCGTTCTCAGATTTTCTTTGTGCAATTTAGCCTGATTCCACCCTTGCTCCCATCCTCATGAATACAGTATGTTCTTTGTATTTAATATGGAAAGAAAACCTCATTTTTCTTCCATGGCTAAAAAACAATTTGTGATGGATATTAAAAAAAAAATTAAAATATTTTTATTTCTGGTATATGGTAGTAAAATTCCATTGATTTCAGTGGAACTGTTGTGTATCACCAATCACATCACATCCAGTAAGTGGAGAAAAGCCTTTACACAGTTCCTGCTCAAACTCCTACATTTTTAGGACTGTAATTAGTGAAATATTGACACAATTTGACCGCAATTTTATTTTCTTGTGATAACATACATCTCTTCTGAGTTAGAAAACTGTTGGATTGCTCTGACCTGACCCAAGGGGAAAAGTCTTGAATACAGCAACATCAGGGTAATGGGAGTGAAAAGGTCAGACACTTGTTTCTGTCACTTTTGATGTTCAGAATGTGGAAATAGCTGCAAGCATTAGGCAACAGTGATTATCATTTTTGTATTGCCTACCCCACCAGTGTTACTGCTTTACAGTAGTGCTGTGCCTGAGGGGACAAGTACAGTACGGGACCTCTATCAAAGAGTTACTCTGTGCTTGTATTAACACAAGCAGAAATTAAAGGAAATTCTGTTCTTCTTGACACCAGGGCAAACACTGCTATATTGCATGGGATTACTTGATAATACCACTCTTATCAATGCAGAATTTGAGATTGTGGACTTCACTCACTGTAGGCTGGATCTTGCTTCAAGGAAACTCATCAACTGAAATGTGAAAGGGAGGGCCTGTAGTTCCCTTCCAGGCATACATGCTACATTGCAGTAGGCATCCTGTTGGGGGTCTAAACAAGGCAAAATTTGTGTGCCTACATTATTGTGTCTGTATTGTTGCCAATGATGAGACCCTCACATGAAATAAAATTGTGGTGTCCTACCACTGTAATGTAGTTTCAGATGAAGTCAAAAATCTACAGTTGCTTAGCACACCTTTTCCATATGCCTGGCACATCCTGCCTTTGGCTGACTGCTACAGGACTTTTGATGAAACTTGCAGAGATAGCCAAGAAATTGCCTTTCAGACCATTCAGGACAGATTTGGATCTTGATTAAACCCAGATAACCATATGAAAGGCACCAGAGCTGCAATAGATGTACACAGAAATTACAGAAGTAAAGATCTGTTAATTATTATTTTGCTGCTAGCTTCAAAAACTTTCCAAAAGGAAAACCAAAGGGCATCAGTGGGTAGCATGCATCATGCGATCTGTGTAGCAAGGTATGATTGGGGCATGAAATAGAAAATCCTCGCTCAGTGCTTTGACTCAATAAAAACAACACAGCAATGCATAGGACCCATTCACATGTATTGCAGAACGTCAAGCATCAAATGCGATTCAGCCAGCTATGTAAACCTTAAATCTGTGGACTGAGTTTCTGTCAGCAGAGCAAAAAAACCCTCAATTTCACTGGCAGCTTTACAGCTGTCATCCATTATGCTAGAGACCTACTAGAATTTAACTCTTGATAATGAAGATTCAATTCACATCGTCTGAAACAAGTTTATTTCCAGGAATAGATGGGGCTGAGCACAAGGAATCTCTGTTTTTATTCTAACACTTATATATGGTTGGCTTTTATTTTGGCCTCCTGTTCATAGGCATAACTCTGCTTTTTAACAGCCCTAAGCCCCGTGAGCTCCTTTAGATCCCTTCTTGTTCTCTTTGTCTCCAGAGCAGTCGCTTTGTTAGTGAAGGGAATGGAAAGAGAAATGTTTGCTGACATCTACAAATACCTTCTCTTGGATCCTGCCTGTCTCTCACTGCTACTCTCTTCTATTCTTTATATGTTAGAGGATCTGAATGTGGTCTTTTCTGATGTTGTTTCTGTCTGTTCTGTTCCTGTTTGGAAACTGCCTTTTTCTGTTGTCAAAGCTTTAGTCAGCTTACTAAACAGAACAGGACCCCCCTTCGGGGCCCTGATTTAATTTATAGACTGGAATGGTTTGGCCTAAAATTTGCAACTCTGTTACTTCCACACTCAGAGAAAGCAGTGGGCTGTTGCTTGGGATCAACTGTTTGGGTTGACTTTGACTCTTTGATTTAAATTAAATAAATAGGCTGACACTAAGGGATCTGCACACGGAGATTGAAGGCAGTGAAATAGCTCACAGGACCACAAGCATTGCAACATGAGGGAGTGCACCCTGCCCTGCCCCTCTGGGTTAACCAGTGCAGTGCACCAGGCATGCAGAGTGGAAACTTTTGCCCAGGTTGCATGAAACCCATTCCAGAGATGCTCTGTGAGCAGAACAAAGTCCCTCTTCCTCCCCAGCCCCTGCTGTGGCCGCCCTAAGCAAGCCCATGTGAGGAAATGGCTAGACATGAATTAATAATGGGAACACACTGAAACAAAATAGTTTGGGATAGTAAGAATTAAATATATATTTATAATAGCATCCCCCCCTACCATCCTTAATCCCTTACATAGACACTTGTTCCAGGGAGGCAGCTTTTGTATTTGGGGTTAACAGAAGCAATACTTTTTATAAGCTTTCAAATATAATTAATGTGTTTATGTATTCTAAACAACATTTACACAGAAGCAACTTGTAAGGGCCTAGATATCATTATATAAGTGCCTGATAGACTCAAAACAAGCTGCAGCGGGAGACTTTGGGTTACCACTGCCTGATACTCAAAACCTCTCACTCTTAAGGTGCAAGACACTTTTAAGAAGTGGCTTTTACAGTTCTTAGTCTTGCAATCAGCAAGTGCAACAAGTAATGAGAAGTGTTCCCAGTGCACTTTCACTTTTCCAAATGCACAAACCCACAGCTGGAGCAGAAGCAGATTATTGTTCTTCACCTTTACAATGTTACTGGTTGAGCAAATGCACATTCGATATGCTAGATGCTATGAGTGACTGGTGAGTGCACTTTTAAGAGTGCAATTCAGGGACATCAATTCAGAAGAATTCTCACTTCTCCCACGATGCCCTCAGAAGGCAGTCTACCAACCCAGCTATACTCACAGCAGGTTAATGTTCCACTTCAAGAACCTATCTAGATACTAAAAGCTTCTAGTCTGTCATCAAATATCCTCCGTCTAGCACAGGTACCAGTTTATCATCCACTTAAGGCAGCAAAAATCCTGATGTGACTACTTGAAGAAGAGACACAGCTTGCCTAGTAAGACTGCTCTTCTTCAGACCACTGCCTAATGAAATTACGTTGTTAGCATTGTTCAGTGAAGTACAAAAGCTCTGTAAAATAATTTGTTCCAATTCCACTTGTTCCATGTTCCCACCACTGTGATGTTATTGCAGTCAAAAGTCTATTTCTATCCTTCAGCTTTTTAGCTTGTGGTCACTGCAGCAGAATGGAAACAAACTGTGAAATAAAGAAGTTATCTGCTGCCATGGGAACCATTTGAGAACCATAGCTGAGGCCAGCTTTGCCACTATTCCTGTTAGCATTTCTATCTCAGAGTGACTTTCTGACACCATTTGAAGGGTTAAGAGTGAAGAGATGCTAATTAAGATATGAGCCCATTACTTAATTCCTGGAAGAGATCTCAAGAAGGGAACGTTTGGTTTATTAGTCCAAACAGCTTTGCCTGCTCTCCCTTGCTGGAGTCACGTTATTGTCACAATTCTCCTTGAACTCTGTATTCAATTCTTTGCATAAGGGTCACTTGGAAAAAAGGACCCCCACTTTATTAGGGTGATGTGTACAAATTATTTATTGTTATAACTATCTCTGTTACCAGACAGACTGAATATACAATGCTATTATATTAGCCTGAATTCTGTGCACATCATTTCTTATCAGCATTACAGAGCATTTGTGTATACACAACTGCATTTCATCTTTGTTTCCAGTCCAACCAATTGAAGCCAGGATAAAAGATTCAGATTCTATCCTCTTGAAGTCAAAATAACACTGCAAAAAAGAAGGAAGGGAAAAAAAAAACACCTGGGCAATGTCACAGTGTCATTCTTCAATCTAAGAGGTGTAAGTCTGTCAGTTGAGTGAATATGCTGGAATTCATATCTGCGGCATTGTTCAACAAAGAAAAAGCAGCCTAAAACATCCTCTGAATCAGTGAACGTGAAAAAGACTGGAGCTGGCCTCTTTAAACAGATAATTGCATGAAACAAAGGGCTAGACATCATATTTCCATGATGGTTTGTTTGGAAAAGAGCAATTCCATTTCACAAGGATATAATGGTTTAGAAAATAGTTTTAACTCCATAAATTAATAAAACTGAGAGTTTTAACAATATTTTAAGGGAAACAATCTGCGCTACCTACATACACTTCAGTGTACAAAGCCCTCTGCTAGCACATGGAGATGATTTCCACCCTTGCTCTTTTTAGACTTCCAGCTCACTGGTGCCAGGCAAATACCCACTGTAAGGGATTTAGCCTCAAGCAGGTGATTTGCACCTTCCTAATATGACCATAAATTCTCTACTGGGCTGAGAAACCTCCCCCCAAATTTCAGTGCAACTGTTTTGTTTTTGTGACTTGTTCACATGGGAAATGGTTCCATTTTAATTTTTGTCCAGTTTAATTTTAGCATCAGGGAGAGTTCCCTCTTTTAATCTAAAGGGAAACTCCTGTGCTAAGCTCCAGATTAGCACAGCTGCTCTGAGTATTCAGCTCAGGGCAACTGAGAACAAGCACAGTCACAGACAAAAGCAGCCCACTGCATCAGTGATATGAGAGCTGGCAAGTTTGGGGAGAGGAAGTAAGAAGAGGTGCTATAGGAGCTTATGACTAGTAAGTGGATTTATGTTTTTCAGGAAGAGTGAAACCTAGTCTTCGTTCTGTTTGGAAATTCCTAAAGTAAATGGAAATTAGCTCTGAGATGGAAATTTGCTAAGCTGAAGTAGGAAGGCAGTGAGATTGTAGAGTTGCCTCTTCCTATGAATTCCGGGGGCAGTGCTGTTAATCTTGTTTCTTGCTAGCTCTTGGTTTATGGAGCGTTTCTGTAGTAGAAAGAGTTGATCTCTTGGTGAGCTTCAGCTTTATTTTTCTCTCCATTTTTTTTTTTTTTCTTCTCCCTAATGCTTAATAGACTGTGAAGCACTAGGATTTGTATTCTTAAGCTTTTTCCTATCTGCTGTTAAATAAAGGTTGGCTTCTAACTTGAAATGCAATGGTTTATAACAAATTAAGACTACTAATGTGTTCCAGCTTTCTTTTTCCAGAAAGATTGTTCTGAAAAAGTCAATTTTCTGAATCTGTATGTTCTTAATGTTTATGACAGCTTTTAAGGAGTCATATAGAACTTTTGAGCAAGTAAGTATATATTTCCCCAATATATTGTCCTCACTAATAATAAACTTGTGCTACCCAACATCTTTCTTAAAAACTGTTGTCATGACATGATGGTTTAGGGAGTTACTGTTTAATGGTACTGGTAATAGCTAGAGAATAAGAAGCACTTATAATGCAGTAAATGTGTCCATGACAAAGGTATTTACAAATTAAATCATAGAAAGTCTGCTTCATTATGTTGCGGTAATCCAGTAAATAACAAGACTCACTACTGTAATTAACATTAATGTTCAGAATTGTATGTAAAGTATAATACCCTCAGAGCCTTGTGAAGTAAATCATACATTAAGGCCTAGAAGCTTGCTTTTCCTCTGCGAAATCTTCACTGGTAGAGCTGCTGACATTCATGTATGTGCATCAAGGTTGTGAAGAATTTGTTTAAACACCAGAACTAACAGGTGCAAATGATCTAAACCAATCCTGTGACCTGAATTTCAATGGGTTTGCTAGGAGAGAGAGGGACAAAAATATATCTTGTTTTCAGCTGAACTCCACTAAAAGCTTTCCTGTCACCTCCCTGTCACACTGAATTTTCACTTAGTTTCAGATGAGGGCAAGAGGTATAACCTACTCTCCCCAAATGTGTTAAAGGAATAAGGGTTAGGTTCAAAGGGGGAAGCTAATCATACAATGTTCAGGCAAGTAAAGATCCACAGAGTCTCCTGGGCCTTCTCTTGGTGTAGAGTCACAGCTGATAGTTGGTGGGCCAGTGATGTGCTTTCATCAAACACACCACATCATCAGGCTAAATTGTGTGTTTGCTTCAGACCATTTTCAAACACTTAGGTTAGCGTTCCCAGTAACTGTCGTGGGCTCGTGCTAGCACAGAATAAGACCAGCTCCAAGCTGGGTTTTCAGTTGTGGGTTTTTACATGGGTGCTCAGTAGTTCTTGTTTGCAGTGGCTGCTTGCTGTTATCAAACAGCAGTTCCTGAAGACAATTATTTAAGAAAGATATTTCTGCAAAGCACTTGCTCCTGCTACTTCAGTTAAATGGCAGTTTTGTGTCTGCTTTCGGCAGCACCAGGCACACAGCTGAGCAGCTCAGATGTTGTTCAGAGGAGCTGGAAGTGGCTCAAAAATGTGCTCGGAGCCAGGCTTCATTGAACGCTTGGTGGCTATGGGCTTTCTCTGCTGTCAGCAGTCCATTTCATGCTCAGGCTGCTCTAGAGGGGATCTCAAACCTCCAACTACACATGAAACCAGTCTCTGAGATGAACAGACATCTGCCTGTGCACTTTAAGGAAAATAGTGTGTGTGTTTATTTTTGTTTGTTTGTTTTTAAACAAATGTCATCTGGTCATGAAGAAATAGCATTGCCTTTGATCACTGCTGAAATCAATGAGAGCCAAATATTTGAGGAATAATAGTATTATACTGTGCATTATTTTCTATGAAATTGTCCGTGATAAAGTGAGCTTGCAGGCATGCTTACACTCTTAAACAGGTCATAAACTCAAATTAGCTCTTTCTATGATATAGACCTCCCTGAAGCCTTAAAGTAGGTCAGTCAAACTGTTTCATTTCTGCAGATCTTAATATCAATTATTCACGCTGGTACTCGAGCTCTGATACGATCTCTTGCTCTTTCCTGCTACATAGCAAATGCAGATAGTGGGGCGGAGAGTATGGGCTGAATCACTTCTAATCACCTGTAAAGGCTATTTTGTTATTCCTGATAACACCAGTGAAAAACATAAAAGGGCTTGGGGATAAAAGTATCTCTCATCTTCCCTTTTCCTCTTCTGCCTGTAAACTCCACTAGGCAGGAGCTGTTTTCCTCTTTGTTCGGTGCTTGTTACAGTGAAGGCCTGTGCTACAGAAGCAAGTTGCCATCCTGGTGCTCAGAGGTTCCCCATGGCTCTGCTGTATCAGAGCCTCAACTCTTCGCCTGCAGTAGTGCAATTGCCAGAGCAAACGGGTCACAACAGGAAGCTTTCTGGAGTCACAGTAACAGATACTAGAAAATTCATTAGAAATTCAATGTTACAAGCTATTGACTTGTAGGTTTTGTTCAGTGAAATGTAAAACCAATTTTATCATGAAAGGATTTTTTATTTTTTTTTTAGACAGCAGTTGTTTTTAGAGGCCACATTTATCAGCAGAAGTTTCTTCACTGCTCGTCTGACAGAAATAGTTTCTAATGTTTAGGGCTGTTTATCATCCACATAGAAGAGTGTTTTAGTGTCCTAAGAGGAATTGAATTTAAGATTTTTTTTTTTTTTTGTATTACTTCTTTGTGGATAAATGAACCTGTGGAAAATGCCTTCCTCCTTTGCATGGTGTATTCCTAGGGAAAATGTACATGTCATATTGGATGCATGGCAATATTTTGGACAAGAATACTTAGTTGCATCAACGCCATCAACGTGAATTGCTGCTGATTTCTTTTTACACTGATTAGAATAGCACACGGTTATTCTACAGTAAAATCCTGAAAGACCACCAGTTTGACTCTCCTCTCTTCCAGAGGTACTGCTCTGATGTCCAGTGTTTCCTGCTAGAACCCCACTGACCCCATTGTGTGTTGTCCCATACGCATATCCCTTTCCAACTGTTGAATGTAATTCTTGCTATATGATCACCTATTCTGTGAACACATAGTTCTGATACCTTTTTCCTGGAGCTTCATCATGTATTAGATCCTGCTGGTATGGGCAGCTATTAAATCAAAATAATAATAAAAATTACTCCAAGTCTGTGGCTGCCGTCCCTTGTCGAACTTCCCTCTGGTGTGGGAGAAGGTGTTTGGAAGTGTATTCTTGTAGGCTATAATAGTCTGGAATATCTCAAGTCATCAAGTATTAATGTCTAATTATATTTAGAATCATCCATATAATCCTTATTAAGTGTTGGGTATTAAATAGGAGTTTTTCTTCTAGGTACTTAATATCAAGTAGGCTAATTGCTAATTATACATATGACTTTTTTTCTTCCTCAGTTATTATGGTGGTGTGCTAACCAAAAAGCCTGTTTGGAACTTGGACAAGAAGTGTGGGGTTTTGTGTTGCAATGTTTTGTGGATTGTTTTATCGCTGGGCTGGGTGTTGTGCCCCCACCACTTCATTGGACATCTGGGAGCTTCTCACTGACAGATGGCTGCGTGCCATGATGCTCTCATTACCTAAATTTGCTTGACTTCAGGATCACTTCCTAATTAATTGAAATAGGACCATGGCAGAGGGCTGAGCTAGAGCAGCAGTCTGCAGCTGACAGATGCTCTGAGCTGGGTTTTGCCTGTCTGCAGACAGAAAGCAGAGGCTGCCTTTCTTTGACTACCCTATTTTCATTGCCAAGCAGAAAAGGGAGACTCAGGCAGTCTTCCAAGACAGAAGTTTGATCTCCTTGAAAACTTGACTGTGGGATGAAAATGCTTAAATCTCGCTTGCCTCTGCTATGCAGGGCATAACAACTACTCAGGGTGCATGGCACCAAAGCAGCCTTTCCCCTGGACCACAGGTCAGCGGTCATCCACTGCTGATTCACCTACTCAGGATCTTCCTGCATCTGTCTGTAAAATGTGGATGAGGCTCTGTTTCCTGGTAAACAGATGTTTGCATGGTGCTCCAGATATTTCTCTATATGCTTAGGGGTAGAATTCCCCTTGAGAAACACATGTTCACAGGCAGTCTGTGGGTTGTTATCCTGCTGCAGAGCAGCTAGACTGAACCCCAGAGGCTTCCATGACAAAGGTCTCTCGTCCCTGGTGCAAGGGCCCACTCAACAGCCTCCTCCTGGAGCAGATGTAGGTTAATGGCATTGACTTCACAGGGCATAAAGAAATCATTTTGAATACAGATAGAAATATAGTAGAAGTGTTTTGCCTCACCTCTGCAGTTTGTTCCTTTTTTTTTTTTTTTTTAACTCCTGTGACTGTCATGTGGAAGGCAGACTGTTTATCTTCTAAATCCCAGTGACACACCTCACTTGTCACGTGGACACTTTACAGCCATCTGCTCATTTCTGCTATAACCATGGCTTCCCCCCATAAAATAGGGAGGACAGAAGAATGAAAGTGATAGATACTGGGCACTATAAATCTAGAGCTGGCTCTACAGAATAGATGACCCTTTTCAGGAGAAAAAGGAGCAGAGATGCACAGGTTGCCTACATGCTATACAAGAAGTATCTGGAGACGCTTTCAGTTCTCTGACACTAAGCAGTCACTGATGATGTACAGTATTTCTATAAGGTCCAAATTAAATTCAGCAATTGTTTTCTACAACTTAGCAAGTCAATAAATTTGCATTTATCATTTCCATAGGCTGTTTTTTAAATGTAAGAGTACATTAAATTGTCCCATCTAGCATTGCAAATTACCTGCAAAACCTAGAGGAATGTGACTTTGTGCAAAAAGATAAAATACAGCCAGAAAAAGTGAACGATAAGAGACTACCACTGCTGTCTTGGCTGGGGTGGCACCCCCTGGGCTTGTCCATGGAGTATACCTTCATTAAACAGGTGAAGGACAGCAGGGCACAATAAGCTACCACTCTTCTTAAACATTCCTTTCCTTTGAATGGAAGCCTGAGACACTGTATCATCAGCATGATGTGGGGCTGAGAAAGAGTTTTGTCCCTGGGATAGTGTCTGGGCATTCAGGAAGGCATCCTTCTTCCCATGGCCAAGCTTCAGTGGCTTGCTTTGTGCAGTAGTGATCAGAGACTTGCTTTACCCTGACACAAGCAGGAAAGATTGCAGTGATATTTTTCTCTGCCTCTGGCCTCAATCCAAAGTCATTCATTAATTTTATCCTCTTCTGGAGAACATCTTTAGTTTTTCAGGCTTCATGCCTCCTAGTGCAAAAGTGTCCCCAAACCATTATTGATTATATTTGAAATCTTCTCTTTTGTATATGATCCAGAGCAAGAACATCTGGAAAGCTGCAGACATTGACACTAATAAATTATCCTGCAGACTTTTTCAAACCCTCAAACCACAGAGTCTGAATTTGGGTCACTCATTTGCAAATGAATGTCTATCCTTGGTTAGACAGATGACTACAGAGCTAATGACTCTCTGGCACCTAGCTGCATACCATTTAGGACACGGTTAAGCTGGCTTCTCTTTGTGTCTCTAGCTGCTGGGCGACGCTAAAATCAGAGCAGTGCGTAAAGTACACTGGTGTTATAAAATGTGACTGCAGCAAGAGGTCAGAGCCTGGGCCAATTGAAAGTTTGGCAAAGTCTGGCATGGAGAGAGTGCAAAACCAGGGAAAAGGGGGGACTATAGTATTGCTTTTCAGTTTGGGGACTCTGTCACATTCTTGGGTGTCAAGGAAATTGCATGCTTTTTCTAGTATTTCTTGAAGTTCAGCAAGGAGAATAATGATGTTCAGCTTAACCTTTCATTACAACAATCAAAATTCAGCTCTGGTATAGTCACACCCCAAATGGTTTAAGAGTAGGATTTCAAACCTCTCAAGTTAGCTTTAATAATACTTTGCTGTTCTGATGGACATGTGCATATTTTAACAAGACTTTCATTTCACAACCAGAATTAACATCATTCTTTGACAATTGTGGCAGCAAATCTTGTAGCTTGCTTATGGAAGTTCTAATAATCAATGAAAGCCTTATTGATGTTGTTATAATGTCATTCAGATGTCAGTGGAGAAGGAAAGCTTTGCAAAATTGAAGAGCTCCAAAGAACATGCAGCATAGCGAAGCAGATGCTGACTTCCTTGGCTTGCAAGGTTTCTGCCTCTCAATAAGCAAATAGCATCAGATGAGTTCTGGCAGGAGCTCTAAAATTTGGCTTCTTAAATGGTACTTCCATTCCTCTTGAGTTTTCACCAACAGTTTATGTATGAATGGCTTTTATTTCCTCCACATAATTTGTCATGAATTATCCATTTTAAATGATATACTTCATTTTAAATCCACCAAGGGATAAGTCTGGAAGTACCCAAGAAAGAATGTGGATCAATTACATGGAAAGTTGGCTAAATAACCTACATTTATCTTTACTAATGAATTTTAATCACACATGGCATACTAATCACTGTAATAGTTCAGCTCTTATGTTCCAGATCAAGTTAAGCAGCAACTTAGCTGCAATTCAGTACTGAAGCAGGGAGCTGGCAGGAAAATCCCTCCCGCCAGGGACGGCGCACATCCAGCACACCATGCGTTGACGCCTACCTTTGTATGGAGGGATAGTCTCATGAGGCTGCAGGCTGAACAAAATGAGGTCATGGACAATACGTAGCCCCTGGCTGAATGTCCTAAAACCTTCTGCTCTTACTGAAGGCAGGGAATCTAAAGTAAAAATCAAATCTCAGAACAAGAGCAGGTGGTAGAAAGTCTCAGACATACAATCAAACTGGAAATTAGAAAAGTTATATCTTAGCAAAGAAAGATATTCCTAATCCTTTCCAGTTGTTAATTATAGGTAGTAGTAATACTTTACAATCATATATCATGGCTGCATGTCTTTCTAGTAGATGTGCTCTAATTAAATCTGAGGCTATTGGGAAGTCAAACTAAAGAAAAATCCCTTTTTTTTCCCCTACTTTAAAATCCATTAATCTATATAAGTTGATTAAATTTGCAACCACGAAGCAATCTCTGGCTTTGAAATGTGGGCTGTGGCTGTCACAGCTAGAAAGATCCAAAGAAGTTTCTGAGAAATACCTCAGGTTGGAATTTGCTCTTCAATGGTTGGTCTTTAGGACTTACTTTACTTTTAGGACTTTAGGACGTCAGGTCTTTAGGACTTACTAGACAAACAGGGATTCTAAATACATAACATAAATTTATTTTGGCAATTTTAAGCTTTTTTTTTTTTTTTTTCATAGAATCATAGAATGGCCTGGGTTGAAAAGGACCTTAAAGATCGTCTAGTTTCAACCCCACTGCTTTGGGCAGGATTGCCAACCACTAGAGCAGGCTGCCCAGAGCCCCATCCAGCCTGGCCTTGTACATGTCCAGGGAGGGAACATCCACAACCTCTCTGGGCAACCTGTTCCAGTGCATTACCACCCTCTGAGTGAAAAACTTTCTCCTAATTTCTAACCTAAATCTCCCCTGTCTTAGTTTAAGACCATTCCCCCTTTTCCTACCACTACCAACACATGTTAACAGGCATTCCCCCTCTTGTTTATACGCTCCCTTCAAGTACCGGAAGGCCGTAATGAGGTCTCCCCGGAGCCAGTGTGATTGTGAAACTGAATAAAATATTTGTGCTTTTTGGGTTTCCTTTAAAATACTTTCTTTATGTGCTTCGTACAGGTGTGTGATTCCTCAAACCCCTGGAACAGAATTTCATTATTTAAACCCATCTTCCTGAACTAACTCAAGACCATTAAAACAGCAAATGCTGCAATAGCAGATATCGTCAGGAACAAGTTGTCTCCTGCCTAGATTTGCTACTAGCTGTAGCTCACAGGTGCAGGGCAGAGGCCTATTTGCATCTTCAGCTACTTATGTCCTCTTTCCCTTCATTCTTCTGAGGCTTTAGCTGTTATGCTGCTACTTCTGCTATCTCATGCTCAAGATGTTTTTGTTAATTTGTTTTGCTTCTGCTCACTGTGTTATTAGGGAATCACCAAAGGACAGACAGGTTTCCATGCTAAAAGTGATTCCAGTGCTGTGATGATGTGAAGAGCTTTGCATAAGATATTTCAAGTTTCTAACTCTTGTTTGTCAAGAAATTCCTTACAGCAACTTTTTTTTTTCCCCCTGAGGACTGACTGACTTTTCTCTTTATTGCTAATAGAAAGATAAAGGCTTAGATGAATCCCTGTTAAACAATCCTGATGTGTCCATCATTCCTCAGAACTCTATTCCAGCAAGAGATAATTTGGTCCTCTTGTTAGAATCCTCTTTCTTCCTGTCTAATACCAATTTGAGGTTGCTAATGGTCTCAGAAAATACATAAACTGCAGTAATAGTGTGCCTGGCCTTTCTGACTGCATCCAACTGCAAGAATGTGTTTGTATTACCTGATGGTTGAATGGAGTTTAATAGATAACATTACCATGCTGGTCAATAAACAAATGGGCAAAAGTTTACTGGAGATCATGTGTTTGAGGAGAGTCAACAGAGTAATTATCTACAAGCTCTCCAAAAATGTCTTATTGAGTGTGATTGTCAAAGCATCAGCTCAAATATAAGGAATTGCACAGCACTGAGCTGACAAATCTCCACTCACGCAATGCAGCCCTGCAACAAATTGCTGTGCTTATGGCTAACCAAAGTCGAGCCAAGGGGGCCTGCAGCCCGTCGCTGCTCTGTGTGCACAGTTCACAATAAATTCAGTAGCTGTATCTTTCTGAAGCAGATGGTGGAAGATAAACTGCGGAAAGAGAGCATCCACTCCCAAAGAAAAGTAATCTTTGTTTCAGCAGTCTGTATGAACAATGTTTGGATTACATTAAGCTAATATTAGCATTGTGAAGCCCTCACTGCCTGTCAAGCATAGCACATGTGCCTTATCTCATTGGAATCAAAAGTAATCTAAGAAAATGGGGAATTCATCATGCTTCAGAGTGATAAAACCTGAATGGGGTGGGCCTAAAGCTTACTCGCCCTAGCCTGCTGGCTTTTAGACTATGAAGTTGTCTGTGTACCAGATTCCCTCCAGTTTGTGCTCTCCCTTTGGAGGCATAATGCCATCTCCAAGGGTACAAAAATGACCTTGGCACTAGGGATAGAGCCTGGGGGAGTTTCTCTGCAAAAAGCAGACACCAGCCAACATTTCATTTCATTCAGCCGAAGTCCTGAGACTGCTTTGGCTCTAGGGTCATACATGACTGATGAAGAATGAGGGGGCACGAAGCTCTGTGGGAGGTGTGGGATTTATTGGTTGGTCATCTGACTGTTCAGTGCTCAGGAGGATCCTTAAAAGCCAAATTCACTTATGTTTTCAGTGTCACTACAGCTCAATAAACATTAGCCACAGAACAGACCAATAAAGCAATGACCCACGTGAAAACAGGGGCTCTCAGTACTAAGATTTAAATGTAGCCCCAAGAAGGAGGGATGCTTAATTCTTCCGGAGAAGCAAGAACACACAAAAGGTTATTAGCTTACTGGGAACTTTATAAAAGGAGCTAAACACAGCTGAACATGGAATTAAAGTTTTATATAAATGCACTGGATAATTAGCTTCATACTGGCTTAATTAGAGCAAATCCTTTACCCTTGCCAATAATGGTAATTATAAAGATGTTTATTCTTTAAATACACTTGAAGGAGAAGTAGTTCAATATTCCTCAAGTCCAACTAGAATAAATGAGGAAATAATTACATGGGGAAACTGGTCTTGGGAAGAGTCCTGGACCAACGTAGCACAGTTCATACAAGTGGTACCAAGTAGGATATCATGACTTGCCCAGCAAGTTAAAGAGTATCTCAAGCTAGTACACTTAGCTCCAAATAGATATCTTTAGTATTCTACAAGAACGTATTTAACATTGAGAAAGGGAAATGATAAAATACCAAAAGCTAGCTTCATAATGGAGGCTTAAAAAT
The DNA here is from genome assembly GCF_009769625.2 of Cygnus olor. Lineage (NCBI taxonomy): Eukaryota > Metazoa > Chordata > Aves > Anseriformes > Anatidae > Cygnus > Cygnus olor. The sequence continues at coordinate 32,601,251 of NC_049175.1, forward strand.
GCTCCTGAGGATCTTGTGAGTGCAAAAGCAGGTCCTTGTACCTTGCTTGCATGTACTCACTGGGTGACTTTGCCCCTAGTGAATTGTTTGTACTCTGTTAAATCATTCTGTTAGTTCTTTTGGACTTGCAAACATGGACAAAGCAAGCAGATGAGACTTCGATGTTCTTAAAGTAATAGATTTTACAGAGTTCAAGAAATTAGCTTTTTCATGTCTCCAGATATTAGTGTCTAGTGGTAATGTGTTCAGTTCATACCTCAGTTGTCACTCTTTTGCTTTCTTGGAAATAGATATAAAAGCGTTTTGTTGCTTCTCATCATTGTCTAAGGAAGAGGTAGTTCTTGTATAGTTACACCTAAAGGCTGGATTTTGAACAAAAATATTGTTAGGAAGGGAACTCTTTTCAAAGATGTTTATGCTCATTGTGTTTCCATCCAGCCCATAGGAGCTGTTGCAGATCCCCTGTCAGGGGATACCAATAGTTTTGGTATCTGGTCAGGGGAGATCTGTGAATGTAGGTAGTAGGCAAAGGGAGAACTTCACCAGATCCAGCATGAGCTTGCTTGGTAACACTACTTTTTTGAAACCAGAAAAAAATGGAGCTCTGGGTTGCGGAGAAGGCTGAGGGCTGTTGTTAGCAGTATAGTAGCCAGCCACAGGTTTATTTCTGGCATCCTAGCAGTGCTGATGGAACATCCTGGTGGGTCCTTCTGCCACGGTTACAACGTCAGCAACAAAAGTCATTCCCGTGCTTCCCAAACATTAATTATATCTCATAAAACTGAAAGTCTCAGGCATATCTGAATGCTAGTACTTCTTTCCAAAATATGGATATAATCTTTCCATATGATTGGAAAAAGGTACGTTTCTGTCTCACCAGTAAATCACACAGAATGACTTATTGGCAGTTTTGTATCACAGAAACTTAATGAAAGGGAAAATGGAAAGCATTCAGATAATAGTATCATTTTTATTCTGAAAATGCTTCCTTAACATGTTATCGTTACCTTGGCCTTTAGACTAAGGAAAAAACTATTAAAATAAGTTTACAGAGTAGGAAGTTAGCCAGTGAATGAGATATTATACGAACACTCTTTTGATGCTTTATGAATCCTACATATGAGAGTAGACTTCATTGCCCTACATGTTGTCAGCTAGTGAAGGTGCTGGAAGTTTTGGGGAAGCTGGGTCTAAGCTACAGTCTCTCTAAAGCTCCATTTGCTCACAAAGTTCAGAAAGTGAAGAACACCTGAAGGAATGGAAATGTAACTAGGAAAAAAAAATTCCTCTTTCAGGCAGCATTTCCATTCTGGTCCTTCTTATCTTCTGAAATTGCTAGAAAGAGTTTCTACAGGCAGAAACACTCAGCAAATTCACAGGCAGTTACATGCTCAGGCTGGGATTCCTCAAATTCATTGCAGCCATCACTTGCAATTTGTCATACTAATCCACTAGCTCAGCACAAAACCTTAAAATTTATCACAGAACTAATGCTATCATTCGTCTCATGATCTCTCAGTCAGCGCTGCCACCAAGCTAATTGTTCTGTAAGAAGCCAATGATGAAAAATTACAACCTGCAGAGAAGGGACAAGTGAATACCGAAACTTTGAGAGCATCATTTCAGTTTGGATCAATATCATAGGATTTAATTGTTTATATGGAACATTTTGAGTCTGAACAGCTGGAAGAGAATAGAAACAAATGATATTCAATCTCTGTTTTTTGGCATAAACCTTTAGAGGCCAAAGCGTGGAGATGAAGACCTAAATCAGCCTGTCATACATGTAGCTGCATTTGATTCCTAACTTAGATGGCTTCAGGTGGCTTTTCATAAATCCAGTCTTCTGTGATATTTTCCCAGTGCTTTCTGAAATATAGATATGTTCAGCCTTACAAATCAGATTCAGAACAGATTTAATTTTTCTTTTTTTTTGATAGCTGTTTGACTGTGTTTAATGCTCCTTAATGTTAGATTACTCAGCTCTAAATCAGCTCTAAGCATCTAAAGATTCTCTTGTGTATATAATAAACTTATCACTGTTCCCCTAATCTGTGTTCCTTTATCTCCAAATTTTGGTATTATCTAAACTACTGCTAGCAGTTTTGTAACTACAATCTAGTTTAGTGACCTGACAAAAGTAAGTAGGCATCTTTATGTAAGTAGGAATTCAATTGTCATTCTCGTTACAAGTAGGGAGAGGTGGCTGTGTTCTCAGTGTGCTTTGTTGGCTGCCTTCCTTTATATGTTCTTTCTAGGTGGCGAACAATGTAGTCTTTGAGAGCAACAAGTTGGAATTTGTTTAATGAATTACCAGCTCGGTCTGGTCACCAGCCATGCTGCACAGAGGCTACATCAGCTGTTTGCTTGCCAGCATGCTCATCTGATTCCCTCTTACCTGACAATCCACCTCCGTGAAGAACAACACAAATGTCTTTTCACAAGTTCTGTTTGACTTTGGCAATTAATGAAATGGTCAATCGCATTTTGATATTAGCAAAATACTACTGGGTTTTTGAGAGCTTCCAACTCTACACGGGCTATCTCAAGTTGCTCTGCAATGTGTGCCAGCCAACAAAGTTTGCCAAAGAAGTTTCGATCAAAATGTCTTTTGAACCAAAAAGATTTGTTTCTTTAAAAACAACCAAAAAACAGTTTATTAAAATATTCAGGGCAAAAGCTAGAATTCTAAACAACATATTTTGGATTTGGTTATTCTGCTCATGAGAGTAATATAATTCTTAGTAATCAAAAATAATCTCTTCCACTTAAGTGTCACAGCACTGAAATATTACATGGCCTAAAAGCCCAGTCTAATTTGCCTTATCAAGACTCCCTTCAGTGAAATCTTGGGACTACTTATAACTACATGACTAATTACATTACATAATATAGCAGTTTTAATATGTCCTGACTTACCACCTGTTCTGAACATCATATGATGATAGAGACTTGCACTGTGTCTCTCTCTTCTTCCCATCAACTGGTACTACTGTCTGTGATGACTAATAAATGAACATTTTGATAAATGGCAATAGAGGACTTTTCTGTCTACTGAATGAGTTGTTTGGGTAGTACAGAGGGCAGCAATATGTTAAGCAAAAATCTTAATGGTCAAAACTTTAAGCCCTTTTTGCTCTATATTAGTTTACAGTGATTTCTCAGGGACAGAAATAAGCAGAAAAGATATTTTGGTTTCTTGCTAAACCTAAAAATTACTGTTTTCCCTTTAAGAAAAAAATGAAATCCTTTCCCTAAAGCTTTAACAGTTTTTCTATATAATATTCTGTTCTGTGCTATTGACGCTGTATGCATTTAAAAGAAAAATGTTTCTAGGCACATTTTTTTCCTTATGGGTAAAACATACATAACCTATATTTAATATAAGTGATTTTTCTGATACGCACAGTAAATGTTGAAACTGAAGGCTTACATGGACTGATGAGAGGGAAAATTACTGCTTTAACTCATGCTGCTTAGACTAAAATATTCACTTAGGATAAAATTAAAAGTAAATGGAAGAAAAATTGGGTAATCATGATCTCATAATATTGCAGCATGTGTATGGATTGAATAAAAAGTTTGGCAAACTCTGGAAGACACTGAGGTTACTCGGTAAACTTTATTGTTAGTAATCAGCAGTAGTAATGTTCATCCTGCACAGTACAGAAAAAGGAGTAGAACCATTCTCAGAAGTTATGGCTAAAACACATAGTTTTTATTGAATCATTATTTATGAAGGCCTGATTTAGCTTATGAGGTTCCCTGTTTTTCTTTTAAACGTTTTATTTAGATATTTTCTATCCCAAAGAGTAAACCTCGGAGCAGCTGGAGACATGTACTTCATATTACTACATACATATTTATTACATATTTACTTCATATTACTACATACATATTTACTACAAAAGCCAGCAGTTAGTCTCTTTATACTGTCTTTTTATTTATTTTTTTTAAGAAGTTGATTCTGGCCTATCTGTGCTAATTACAGTCTATTTCTTGCCAAGTATACATGGCAGTTTCATGTTTTTCACAGTCAGGTTTTCTGGTTACCACAGAAGAAAAGTATCTATGCTCTTGCCCATTAAATTTCCTCTAGGCAGATCTACTCTATTGCTCATACAATATGTTGTGGAAGTTAGTGGGGTATAGAGAATCTATGGATGACTTTAGCACCTACATATGTGAAAGTACTTTTGGTATCCATGGACACTTTCAGAATGTTGAACCATGTCTTGGCTGGATTTCCATATAAAACTTTCATCCTGTCTGAACTGAAGGGCATATAAACTTATCTGTCATGACAAAAAGGTACCATGAAGAGGGCTATCCAAACAGGTCATTGTTGAGTGACAGTCCTCAGGGTGCACAAGAAACCTATTTGTGTAAAAGTCAAGGTTACAGGGTTTAAGATTGAACATTGAGTGACAAGTTTCCCATTAGTCTAATATATCCTGCCCCTTTGAAGAAGACGCATAATTGACACACATAGTTGGCACATTTATGGTGTAAGAAATGTTTCTGCATGATAGTTAATTAATTTGAAGCAATACTCCATTAATCTCCCCAGAGCCACAGATAACTGTATTAAATCTGCCTTTTCTTTTTAAATACAGTGAAATTCAGGATCCCTTATCCATGAATTATAACCTGGTTGTCTGGGTTAACCTTGCTTTGATTAAGTGGTTTTGTGGTTTCTGAAGTCAAAAAGTAAACTGGATGCACAAGAAAGATCACTGGCACTACATGAGTTCAAGAAAAGATCATGCAAAAGCAGCATTTTTACTCCCTGAAGCTCACTTATTACTCTTTGGTGACTGAATAAAAAGCACAGCCACCAGGCGCATTTAGCCATCTCAAATATGTTCATGAAGCCTTTTTCAGGAGTCAGCTTCCATCAGATAAGTTCATGTAATTAATTACTGTTTTGATTGAAAGCACTAAGAAAGTACAGTGCTTCAAAGGTAAACCTGATTTTCATTGCAGTGCATCACAGAAGGTATGTTTGCACCCTGAAATTTTAAGCATCCCATTGAGGGTGAATTTGTCTGTTGCTATTGGAGGAGATGGTGAAATATTTTTTTTTTTATTATTAAAAATGTCATTGAAATGGATTATCATCAAAATAAAATTAATTGATTTTGGTGTATAAGCACTGAATTTTGCCTTGGTATTACGGGTTAAATCATGCCCAGAACACAGGAAGAAAGTGTATTGGGTTTTAAGTGACAAGGTTTTGGTAGTGGGGGGGCTGCAGGGGTGGCCTCTGTGAGAAGAATACAGCAGCTGCCCCATGTTAAATAAGGGCCAGTTTCAGCTGGCTCCAAAAGAGACCTGCCACTGCTCAGAGCCCAGCCAATAAGCAACATTGTTTGCGCCTCTATGAGAGCAGATTTAAGAAAGGGATGGGGAAAAAAGCAGCTGCACAACAGCAGCTGGGAGAGAGGAGTGAGAACCAGCCCTGCAGACCCCAAGGGCAGTGCGGCAGGAGGTGCTCCAGGCACGCAGGGCACGCAGCACAAGTTCCCCTGCGGCCTATGGAGAGGCCCCTGGTGGAGCAGGCTGTCCCCCTGCAGCCCATGGGTCCCACATGGAGCAGATCTCCACTCTGCAGCCTGTGGAGGAGCCCCTGGTGGAGCAGGTGGATGTGCCCTGGAGGAGGCTGCGGCCCATGGAGAGCCCCGCAGGAGCAGGCCCCATGCTGCAGCTGCAGCCTGTGGAGAGGAGCCCACACAGGAGCAGGGGGCCTGGTGGGAGCTGCCGCCCGTAGGAGACCCATGCTGGAGCAGTTCTTGAAGAGCTGCTGTCTGTGGGAAGCCCACGCAGGATCCATTTGGGAAGGATGGCATTCTGTGGGAGGGACACCACTCTGGAGCAGAGGCAGAGAGTGGCCCTGAAGGAGTGGCGGAGATGAAGCACCAAGGGACTGACTGCAGCCCCAATTGACTGTTCCCTGCACTGCTTTGGGGAGGACATAAAGGGTGGATGAGCAGAAAGTGTTTTTATTTCATTTTTAGTTTCTCACTGCTCTAGCTTGTTAGTAATAAGTTATAAAATACATTAATCTCCCTTATGCTGAATCTGTTTTGCCTGTGACAATAATAATCTCCTTGTCCTTATGCCAGCTCTTGAGCCCTTTTCCCCCTTTCCTTTGAGGAGGGGGAGTGAGAGTGGTTGGGGTGGAACTCAGCTGCCCAGTTGGGTAAAAGCACCACAGGAGGACAGGACACTTGCTTGTGACAGTGGGAGCACCAAATAAAATAGGATATACTCTTTTGTTACGCACCTTGTGCAGAGATCAATGCCTATGTTCTCAACTGGAAGGCCATAACCTGCAGCAGCAAGCTATAATGATGGCAGAGTTGTGGTATCACTTCTACGCTCCATTAACATACTGAAAGCTGGATTTGTTAGGTTAGAGCAGAACTGCCATGTTCTCAGCATGGAGGATGCTGAAAACATTGTTCCAGGGTGGCCGTCTGGCTGCTCAGCCAGCCTCTGAAACAGGGAATGGGATGTGCTGCATTGCTCACTTTGGTTGATTTGTATCACTGCTTCTGGAAAATGCGTTAGGCTTTTGTACTTGTTAATTTTAATCATTCTTGCTTTATAGCATCCAATTCCATGACAGCATGGATTTTAGTTCATGCAAGGGCATGGTAGCCTTGAGTGATTTCGGACTCTGCGTTTGGCAAGTGAGCTGTTATACTTTTGCTTGGATAACAGGATAATGAGCCGAAGACCACGGAAAGCCTATTTGATCTACTTCTATTTTAAAAGAAGATAATTAGAAATCTAGTTGAGTTTCTCTGCATCTTGAATGACTGTGTCCATTGATTTACACAGGACAATTATTTCTTTGAGGAAGGTTTGTGCCATGGTGTGCAGATATGTTTATATTAAACCTCTTGTGTACCTCATCTCAGAGTACCTTATAGGACTGAACAATACAGTTAAAGAGTAATAAATGTTTTTTCTTTCTGTAATTTTTGTGAAGCATATACAAGGAAGAGATAACAATTTACATACATGGTCTGAAAAGAAAGGGAAAATGAGTGGAAGAGATTCTACAGGAATTCCCTTGAGTCTAGCCTAACTAAGCAAAAAAGAATCAGGGGCTGCTGGTTGTGGGATGCGGTGGTAAATGAGTGCTGCTGCTGGAATGGAGGGGCAAATTCCAGAAGCTGCTTGTCAGAAGTGCATTTGTAAATGGTTTTCTCTACTACCTTTGCCCTTTCTAGAAGCAGAATGTTGGTTTCTGGAGCTTTAGTGAGATCCTAGTCACAATGATATATAACTCTGAGAAGCCTGTGAAAATCTTAAAATTTAGCAGTGTAATTCTAATTTTAGTTTCTAGCTTACTATCACATTTTAAGGTAAACTTTTTTCCTTAAGTAAACTAACCAAGTTACCCTCAATTGTTACTTACTTGTTTTATAAATCACTTTGAACTCCACTGATGCAAAACATTGCATTAGAGCTAGGTATATCATTATTCATGAAAGCAATATTCTGGGCTCAGACACAATATATTACACAGTAATGATACAGCTTAGAGGTAACCCTATTGCTTTATTTGTGAACCACCAGTTATTGCACTTCCCATATCCTGCTTAAAGATGGAAAAATGTGGTATTGAATGATTAAAATCAAGTGAGCCAAACCATTCTTACGAAGTGAAAACTCCGTGGAGCTGGATTTATAAAAGGAACAGAATATTCTCTTTCTGAAATAGTTATCCTTCGTGAAGTTTCTTTTTAGACCTGAATTAGGCCCACATTTTATGGATATCTTTTTTTTTTTTTTTTTTTTAAATAAGAACTGTATTCTTTGGGAAGATGGTGCTGAAATTTAGGGATATGTATGCGGAATTAAAGTTGGGTCTTCAGCTTAGGAAGCATGGATAATGCTTCACTGAAAACTAAACAGTATGGAAGAAATGCACAGAAACATTTGAAAACAAACAGGTCTTCATTTTGAGACAGATAAGGCATCACAATAAAGAACACTAAGCTCTGTCTGTGTCAACAGATGCATTGGAGATGTTCTTTCATTTGTGTAGCAGGGGGAGGCAGGACCATAAAAAATGCTGTGAAAAATGACCTGTGAAAATATAATCCTAAAGAGCTGGGTAGATTCTTGAGGGACAACTGACATAAAGGAGGAAACTGGAGTTGCAAAATATTAAGCTGTTTGTTAGTAAGGAATAAAACTCTAGGTAGGCTGGAGGGGAGTTATGCTCAATGCATATTTCATTTAGATAGCTGATTTAAAAACAAAAAAACTAGGTAGCTGGTCAAAAAACACTCTGGATTATTATTATTTTTTTTTTTTTGCAGTGAATTTCTTCTTTTATTACAATGGTATTTGGATCAATATTTTGAGGAAAAAAAATCTATCATTGAAATCTAGACTTTTCGTGGCACAAATAGTGTAAGCCTGTCCAAATCTGGAGAGAGAAGTGCTTTAAGTTGTTGCTACAGGGCCTTAGAAGAATTGATTGTTGATTTAATGTCTCTTTTTTTTTTTTTTAAAGGTTATATTCTGGATATTCTTGTAGTTTACTCTTGCTGTCTGTATGTCAGATGTACCCAGTGAACACTCTCCGCAATTGCATGCCTGGCTCTAGTGCACTGCGGCCCATTCTGGGAAATGGACTCTGAGGAAGGTCCTGGGCAAGGCAGAAAGCACGGGAGCCCTGGAGTGAGCTGCATGGAGATTATTTTAGACCTCTCTTTAACCTTGAAGTGCTTCTGCATTCCTCTTCTTTGTCTGTAAATGTGTTCAACCATTTGTTTGCTGGGACTGTAAGATCTTCAAAGCATTGCTTGCTTTTAGCTAAGAACCAGGCTGAGCTTTCCTGCATTTTAATCCAGTAATAAATAATCTCTTATTGGCTACCTTGAATGACACACACACACATCTGTATTCTCTTAATTGATTTTGAGAAAAAAGATGTGTAAAATTTTGCTGGGCTTACAAAGGACACTAGATTGTTATGTATATCATAATGCCTGAGGAATGGAAGGAAAAATGTAAAATGATGCAAACTAAGTGGGGAAAATGCATGAGTTATTAGAAAACAATCTTAACAAATTTGATTTGTTTTTCCGTTGTATTATCTCCTCAGTAACAAAAGATACTTCCTACAGCCCCACTCTTCGGTATTGACTAATAAAGTAGCTAATAACTTGGTATGTCTAAACAAAGTACATTTTTTCCAAGGGACTTGATTTTTTTAGGCAAACTTTATGTAAAAAGGGATTAATCTAAGTAGAAGGTGTTTTTTTTTCTTTTTCTTTTTTCCTCTAGATGTAGTACTAATTTGCTCTTTCATACTGTGACCCATTATATCAGCCAGGAATGCATTAATGGCTCCTTCAAGCACCTTCAAAAATGTCTAGAAAATAGATTTTATTCTTTCTATTTATCTGTAAATGTCTGCAAGCTTCTTTTCTGTGAAACCATAATATGAGTTCAGCCAAATGTCTGGATGCCCTGTTTTCTTGCGGAAAACTAAGAAGCTAATATAATTAACAGAGTAGACAAGATTGTTACCGCTAAATCATTTTCTAATGGTAGTTTGGGAGATAAGATCCAGGTCTGAGTCCAGGAGTCAAGGGAAGTCATGGAAGAATTTTCCTCTTCCTCTACCTGTTACCTGAGGAGAGAGGTAATTTGCCTCTCCTTTATCCCAGCTGTTTGGCAAAGGGAAGAAATGAGTCAGCAAAGAGCATCTGCTCCTTTGCCTCAGGACCCAAAGTAAGCTGGAGGTGGACAAATGAGGACAGAGTGGTCATTTTTCCACCCTTTACTCTCCCCTGTGACTTGTATTCCACTAGCCTGAGTCATTTGATAGGTTCCTGAATCTTCCCATGTACAATTCAGGAGGCAGAAATAAGTAACAGGTTGGAAAAAAATGACGATAAAATCTGACGGGCACAGGAGAGAAAGGGCAGACTGTGCATCTGTAATGCTCTGCTTGAAGTGTCATTCTTGGGACAGCCTGGAGGAGGAAAATCTAATAGTGATGTAGCTGAGAAAGGTTCTTGGAGGGGTTTAAGCTAAGGCTTTGAAAAGCCATTCTTCTAAGAGTGGAAATGTATCATAGATTTATAATCCAACTGATCCAAGGTATACAGTTACAAGAGAATGTTTGCCAGACCAGACTAAAGGAAACTCCTACAGCTTCCTGTCTGAAAACTTTAGCCTTTTATTCATAGGGTGTTGGGGGAAAAAGTACAGTGTCATAATGTTGGTTGCCACTGTCTCTGGAGAGAGGAGCACCCCTCACATCCTGAGTTTCCTATCTCAGGTGCACAAGAGGCTGCGACTTAGGTGAATCCCTGCTCGCAGCGTTAGCTCTGCGATCCCTGGTACCTATGTTTTGATGGGGCACTGTGAATTGAAGTCAAAGCATCTAATTTAGGACTACAGATTTCTCTCTGCAGCAGGTACTAAAAAATTAGGGTTTGCGGTACTTGGTGATGTAAAGCCTGCAATCCTCCTGTGAGGTTAAGCTTTGAAGTTTCTGCATCTTACAGTGCAGGCAAACATGAGCTTTGCTCTACCTGAGCTACCAGCAGACACGAGTAAGCTGTGGTACGAAGCTGCATTTCTGTCTTAGCAATACTAAGCCTGAGCTAACATCACCTGCTAGCCTGAGCTTACTGCCTTGTTAACTCACACTGGTTTCCGTAGGTTGTGAGCACAGATGAGAAAGTTCATATCTGCCTGAAAATAAACCACATAGATGTATCCTGTATCTCAGTTCTCCACTTACAAGTTGTTTAGTATCATGAGCCTGGCTGTAGGAGCACTGTGAAGAAATAAGTAATGAAATATTGGGAGAGGCTTGCATACCATGTTAATGAGGACAGATATACACTGTTTTCTTCACAGAAAAAAGTGGTGTTGTTTTTTTTTTTCTTATGATTTTTTTTTGGTTAGCTTTTTTAATTTACTAAGTGCTTCAGAACAAGACTGTTGTAAAAGAAGCTAAATTTAATCCCTAAAATGCACAGGTAACTCATTATTTATTCTTCAATAAAAATAAGAAAAAATATGTATTTAAGAAACAATACGTATTTCCTCTGCAAGGCCTCAAAATGCCTGATAGTTGGTAGCAACTTAAAGAAGAGGTGCTGTGGATTTACCAGCTAGAAAAAAATCGTACAAAGGAGCTTTACACAGCTTTAATCATTGATGGAACCTCCAGGCTCAACCACTGAGCTCAGCCAGAGACAAGTGTGAAAGCCACATGCGAAGCCTTGAGCGTACTTGGGAAAATGACTCTTACTGCTGCTACTGCATTGTATTAGTAATAACCCTCATCAGCGGTGATTATACTGTAGCCAGAACTGCAGGACAAGCTCTGATGCAAAAAGTATATGCTTAGACTGACTCAGTTAATTTGTCAAGTTACTGCAGCTTTCATCATTTGAAATGCATTAACTGTGTAGGTGGGAGATTTTGTAGCCTGTGACAAGTGTCTGGGCTCATCCTGCTTCTGCTTTTGGACAATTGTCACAGCTCACCCAGCATATGGGACTTGTTAAATCTCAGCAACTTGGTTATGTATGCCCAAGACCTCCAAACACACTTGGTACTAAAGTGAATTAAATTCCTGTGGGCGTTTAATTGTTAGGCTTCTGTTTAACTAAATCTTACACAATAACAAAACCAGCTTGAATTAGAACAGAATGATTCTGACTTCTTGGCACTGCTGACAGTGCCAAGATGGATACTTCTCATTGAACTTCTTTCTTATGATCCTTTGAAATAATGGATTCTGTTTCCTTTCACATGCATTCACCACCTATTACAGGATGGGGATATTAGTTTATGAGCACTTGCTAAATCATTAAAAATACATATGTTGGGCTACCCAGTGCTATAAAACATAGATCAATGAGTTACTGTGCAGCTCATGAAAAAACTTCTGAAGGCTGTAAGGAAAAGTATCACTTTGTACATTTTTGGTTGGTTTCTTTTGTGCTTAAGTGGCTATTAGTGAGAAGGTGGCAACCACATTGTACTGGCATGCATGCAAAATGCAACATGCAGCATTAATAAGATAAAGGCCATTCCCTATCCAGGCTTTCTTTACTCAGCGTTAGAGAAGTCTCTTTAAGCTCTCTGTATGCTTATGCAAAACAAACCCTCCATTGTTAAGGTGAAATGTAAATTAGAAGCATAAAAGACAACTTTAACTGATTGTTGGAGGCACAAGCAAAATTGTTTTCTCAAGAAGAATTGTAAGGCTCTTTTCCTTTCCTCCTCTTGTCACAGAAGAAGGAAAGATAAATCGCTGCAATTCTCACAGTGAAATATCTCTGTTTCAGATCCACAAACACAGACATATTCATGAGAAGAATACGGAACTAGCATCCAAGATATTAGAAACCAATGAAAACAGGGATGGAAAAATGCTGTGGCTTATCACCTTGTTTTGATATATTTGAGTATGATCTATTTTAAAACACAAAGGCTCTGAGCAAAATATTAAATCTTTTTTTTTTTTTTGCATTAGTTTATTGAATAAGTATTTCAAGACAAGAAAAAAAAAAATAAATAAAATGAGTTTAGTAGATCTTTTAATTATAAATGGGCTGATTGTATCTGGTCAGTAGGCCAAAAAATTATATTTTGTGCATTTGCTAAATTTTCTTTCTAAAGAAAAGCAATATAAAGAGAAATCAAAATGGTCATTTTCAGTATTTTGTAAACAATAATGTTCCTCTAGGCTGTCAGGGGGCTTGAGACCTAGTGCATGACTTTTGCAAACTATTTTGGTTGACCTGAAAATGCAGGATTGTAATAAAATAAAAACTTGACCCAAAATACTTGGGTGAAGTCTGATGCCCAATGAGGGTGTGACTCTGCAGGGTGCCTGACATTTCCCATATCTGCTTAAGCAGGACTTAATGATTCTGCTGTTATTTTCTTGTTCTAACATTCTCCCCTCAGTTTATGCCATATTTGGTCTGTCCTTTAGAAATAAAATGTTTGTTTTAGTTTTCCCAGGAATGATTCTTGTTAGAATGTCAAAGATTAGCAGCTGTCTGGCTTTCCTGAGGATTTCTGAGTGCACCAGTAAATATTAAGCATCTATTGGGTAAATACAATCTCTCTAGTAAATGTTTGCCTTTATATTTCTGAACATTACAAAGTGGTATTGTCAAATTATTTAGACAGGCCAATTAGCTTTGCTTCAAGCATTTACAGAGGAAAAATAATCAGATCCTAACCCTCCAAGTTACTTTAAATTTAATGTACTCACAAGGATTTTCATTTCAGAACATATCTTTTATGGTGATTTGTACATCTCCACTCAAGCTTTCCCATTCTACAGGTTTGGCATGGATTAAATGCTCTGGGTTATGCCCCCACTACTGATGATGGAGGGAAGCAGATTTGGTTTATCAATATTCTCTGCATTGGAGTGTGTGATGAAGAGGGGGTAAATTACATGCCATTCTGTAAATTCATTCTGTCTTTTAATTTCCTGGTACCTTCACTGAGAGCTGGAAAAAAGATGTGGGGAGCAAAGTCTACAGAAGACACAACCCCTTTGGAAGTGTGTGTCATGGTTGACAGTCAACTTGCTTTTAGATTGTAGCGAGGTCCCCATCCCTGGTGAAAAGCTGGAAGAGCAGTTTTGCCCCAGTTCAAGCCTCAGCAGGAACACCATGAACAGCAGAGGCAAATCTGAAAACAGTCACATAAGAGACACAATAAAAGTTTCGTGTCAGTTGAGAACCCCAGAATATCCATCTTATGGAAATTTTTTTTTTTTTTTTCTTCCTCCCTAAATGCTTATTTTGTAAGTGTGTCTAAGTGGGATTTTTGAGAAAGAAAAACATTTTTGGGAAAAAAAAAAAGTTGAAAACCATTCCAAGCCTTTATATTTTTTAATGTAGATATTGGGAAAAAAATAAGGGGACTGCATCTCTATCACTCTGTAAATTTTATTAAACTTAATATTGACAAATACAGATGTCTAAAATGGATAAATCATTGATAAGAAATTGATTTGCAGGGAAAATTCTTCCATTTTACTTATTCTACTCTTACTGATAATGGTGAGAAAATCTGAGGAAGATATTGGCATCAGTAGAGCTGCCCATAGTTATACTTTTGAACAGAAAATCGCTTTTTTTGCAGTGTGGGGGAGAGGATGTACCAGTAAATAAAACCTGGTCCTGAAAATTAGTACCTGTCAGATGTATAGACCTTTCTAACTTTTTTCAACCTTGCTTTGTCTTTTAGTCTCACTAGGAACATTTTATTCAGCTGTAATTTTAACTTCTTTCCTTTTTAATATTTCTGAGAGAAGCTGTTTAAAATACATCTCTGGAGGTTCTTTCCCTTGTGACATTGTTCCATTTTGTTCTTCACAGAAATCAGGTTATATATTTCCTAATTAGATTTTGGTAATTTTTCCCTTTTTTCTTTAATGTAAAATTTTGAAAGGTTAGACTTTTGCTAAAAGCCTATTTTGAGAAACCATCCCTTTGAAGCCTTATAGAACTTACAGTCTTATAAGAACTTGAAGCCTTATAGAACAAATCATGATTTGTTATCTTTCTGGCTTCTTCATCCTCCTCACCATGGTGATAAATCCATCAGGGTACAATATAAAAATGTAAAAATTTTCCACACATCCCACTGTTTAAATAAATTAACTGAAAAGCCAAAATTCTAGAATTGTTTTTCTTGACTATTTTGTAATTTTTGAGTTCTTTAGAAAGGGCATACATGGAAAATCTAGGTCTAAGCATTTTGCTGGATATGCGCAAAGTAAATTTTGGGAATACAGATACACAGAACTAATCTAATTTATATATTTCTTCTTAGGATGCTTTTAGAAGCTAGGTATATTATTGAGCTGCAATAGTAATATAGAACATAAAAATGACAATGAGTGGAAATGTAGGTATAAGGAAATCATCAGTATCATGATGAAGAATGACAATGTTAGCTAGAACCATGTTAAGAAGTGCTAACAATTGTTTTGCAAATAGATAAAAATTAATGTCGTTCTTCTCAACTTTTCTAGAGTTAATGTTTTTTTGTCCTTGTTTTGTCTGATGTATTTGAAAGTAAATAAAGTATTAGGCAGAAAACTGGGTGGGTGATAAATGTTTCAGCTTCAGCAGTAGAAGGTTTTACTGCACCAGAGCCTCAAGCATGGGTTTATAAGACCATCACTTTTACAATAATGAACGACTTATAAGCAACAAACTTTTGGGAGAAGTTCAGTTAGGCCCTATCTAATCAGAAAGCAAAGAGAGGCAGCTGTTCAGGCACAGGCAGGATTATGGGAGTACAAGCAGAAATGTCTGTAGCTTGTGTTTCCATTTGGAGGTGTAACATCTGTGCCTGACTGTTCCAGATCTCTCTTCTGAATTCCCTACCTACTTTTTGGTAGTAATTTTATACTAATCTGGAATTCACTTGATGGTAGGGAAAAAATATTTTGCATATATTAAACTCTCAAAGAAGCTCAAAGCCTGGTGCTAAATAATTTCAAATCACTCCTTCTTAAAATATTAGAAGCCTGAAAATCTGAAGTTGTTGAAATGTTGCAATACTAAAGCTTAACCTAGCAGCTGGACTACCAGAAAGAACTTCAAAGTACGGAGAGGTCAATATGTTTAAGAATTTTACTGACTCTGCCAGCATCTCAAATCGTCAGTGAAACATCAGAGTCACTGGGGTATATCTGAGTATTGGCTTCTGGAAACAGCACTTCTTTTTAAAGCCTTTGATCAGGAAGGTGGTGTTTCTGCATATTCCCTGCCTTATGGTTATATAAATCAGGAAATGAGTATGAGAGCAGAGTCTCATTTACACCAAAAACTCATAGTTCTTTCTTGGTAGTGTTCATGTGGACTTGTCCATGTTCACGAAGATGATCAGAGGGCTGGAGCACCTCTCCTCTGAAGCCAGGCTGAGAGTTGGGGTGGTTCAGCCTGGAGAAGGGAAAGCTCCAGGGAGATCTCATTGCAGACTTCCAGTAATTAAAACAGGGCTACGGGAAAGTTGACAAGGGACTCCCTTTGTTAGAGAGTGTAGCACTAGGTAATGGCTTTAAACTAAGAGAGGGTAGATTTAGATTAGGCATTAAGAAATTCTTTACACTGAGGGTGGTGAGGCCCTGGCACAGGCTGCCCAGAGAACCTGTAGATGACCCCATCCCTGGCAGTGCCCAAGGCCAGGCTGGATGGGGCTTCGGGCAGCCTGGTCTAGTGGGAGGTGTCCCTGCCATGGGAGGGGGTTGGAACTGGGTGGGCTTTAAGGTCCCTTCCAACCCAAACCGTTCTGTGAAACTACAAGAATGATCAAACAAATTATTCTGCATTAGAATAGTGTGGTGTATTAGTCATGGGCAAGAATAGTACTGGGGATTTATTTATTTGCCAAAATTAACCTTTAGTGAATAACCCAGAGCTAGTGACAGAGAGGAAGAAGGAACATGAACCCTTCTTTTTTTTTTTTTTCGTTTTTTGTCCGACTTGTCTGTTATTTTTCACAGAGGAACTCTGCTTGCCTTCTCCATCATTGTGTGATTCATGGAGTCATGTTATTACTTATTATTATTATTATTATTATACTTAAGGGAGAAGGCTAGATTTTCTGGTAGGAAACTTTTCTGGGAGAAGGTAATATTACTTATTTCAAAGGCACTCTGCAAATCTGGCATGCCTAGTGAAGTAATTATTCATAAAATTGGAGAAAGTAAAAGTCCACAAAAAGTACACTGCTGTAATGTAAAATAATGTCTAAAATGTCTGAATATTTTTATTCATTAGTATTAATGACTTTTCATATCTTTTTATTATTGTATTTCTGCAAATACTCTACTGCATAAATTTTACTTATAAAAACACACTGGATGAAATGTTAATGTTACAGTTTTCCAAAAGAACGAGGTGAAATGACCCCTTTCTCTGTAAGATTCAGAAGCCTTAATATGATGTAAGCCTTACTATGATATAAAGTAAGAAAAAAAATCAGGTGTCCTTAGCAATATTTATTTGATGTACTACCTTTTTATGACATGTTTTATGACCTCCCCTACTTCTTCACATTTCTACTCCTCACCTTAAGATGGGATTTTCAAAAGTGATATTGATTTGAGCTCCACTACCCTGTTTATGTCCCTTCCACTGTCATGGGCAGCAGTAGAGGTAAGTCAGCAATCGTGCTTTCAAAATTTCCTTCCACTTCTATTTACAGAAAAATCCTTTGTCTCATCTGGTAGATATGAGTTCCAGTTATGCAACCCAAATCATGTTCTCTGAATCCAGTGCAAGGTCCAGATCATTCATGTATTGTTTGCAGCTCTGTTTAGTCTTTCTCACAGCAGTCCTTCCTTCTCAGATGCTTTCATCAGTTCTTGGACAGAACAGATATCTCTGTCATGGGCAGAAAGGGTTGTGATTGAAGTTTTCTCTTAAAATAACTTGTGACGTTAAATAATGTGCAAATCTATAGAAGCATAAAATGTGTTGTTTAATGCATGCAGCACTTCAGTTTTTTAAAAAATATCTGTGAATGTTTATGGGAATTTTTTCCCGATGCCTCATTATCTTCATTTATCCCACTATAGGCACATCCTTTAGTTTCAGTGTAACAATTACAGATCTGTAATATGGAATCATAGAAAAATTTAGGTTGAAATGGATGTCCAGAGCACATCTGGCTCAGTCCTGTCTGCTCAGGACAGAGCTAGCTGTGAAGGTCCACTTTCAAAGTTTTATCTGGTAGCTCAGACCCCTATCCAGTCAAGCTTTGTTTTTCAAAGGTTGGAGATTTCCTAGCCTCTCTGGGCTCCATTCCAAAGCTAAACCACACACGCTGAAGTATTTTTATTTTTTTTCTCAATACCTGAAGCAATTTCACTTGCTTCAACATGTGTCATTGACTGCAGTCATTTTAGTGTAAACTCTGAGTGTGGTCCATCTTTGTTGTCTATGGCTTCTAATCAGATGATTAGAAGGAAGCAATTACATACTCTTTCTCACCCACCATGTTGTCCAGCCCATGGTCATTGTGGTGGCCTCTGCTGGACTCTAATATGTCAATGTCCTCCTCCTACTGAGGATCCCAAGACAGCACACTTCTCCAGTTCTATTCTCTCAAGTGTTGAACAGCGGGTAAAAACAAACAAAAAAACCACAGCCTGGTATGCCTTAACCCCTGCACAGGCATGTTGCTGACTGACTTTCAGCTTGTCCTTCAAGAATGCCAGGTCCTCTTGTGCAAAGCTGCTTTCCAGTTAGCCAGCCTCTAGCCTACCTTGTCATATGGGGTTATTCTGTCCCAGGTGCAGAACTTGCATTTGCCTTTGCTGAGGTTCAGTAGGTTTCTGTCAGTCCATATCTTCAGCCTTTTTCCCTAATATTTGTCCTACACAAATTTCCTCTCAGCCCATGCTGCTCCATTTCCCTTGAAGCTTTGATCTCCATCCCTAATGAACCTAGTTTTTAGGGCACTCCTGTTTTGTTTAGCAACCATGTTGGCAAAGATGATCTTTCCCCTCTTTGTCAGACAGGTCTTCCATTCTCTGTCTAGTTAATGATAATCAGATAGCCCTTATTGACTCTCTCCTCTTCCTAGGAAATTTGTGGACATCATTTGCCATTTTGCTTCTCCAGCTGCACTGGTGATACCTGGAACAAGCCTAGGACTCAGCCTAGGCAGAACAGAGAAATTGAATCCTCTTTCTACATCCTTGGCTTAGTGACTACAGTCACCTGTATAGAGGCATATATCAGTCAAAGGTTCTTATTAGACTTTGCAGAGGCAAAGGCAGTTTTAAGTAGTGTTTATTTTTTTAATTTTTTTTCTAGAGCATAGTTATTCTTTGTGGACTGGTAGAGTACTAAAATGTAATTAATCATGAGTGTTTATCAACAAAATATTTGTTGTTAAAGTTCAGGGACTGCACATCTCTCTTAGTTGGTTGTTTTCCCTCATGACTCTTCTCCTGTGTTCTAATAATCTGTACTATTTGTATTTACCATGAACAACTGGTCTCAGAAAAAAACTAAATTAAACCACTAGGACCTTAGTTTGCCAAGCATTACCTAGGGTGTTTTTTGTTGTTGTGGTTGATGTTGTTTGTTTAATTATAAATACTTGAAAGATTTTAACTAAAAAGGCCAGAGAATATTTAACAAAGCAAATGTTATCTAGAAAAGTAATTGTTCTTTGAATGTGGGTAGCTGAGATTAAATATCATAAAGAAACAGCCACATTTTGAAAATTTGAAATTTTAACTAAACTACTCTTCCTAAGATAAAGAAGGATTTTTCATTGTTTGGATTCATTGCTCTGAATGTTGCTTTACCCGAGGTGCAATTGTCACACTACCTTTATTATTATTGTTATTATTAATTATTTTCTTATTTATTTATGCAAGCTGTTGCCTTGGTATGCTTTAAGCCAAAGACTGCACAAAAACATTTTTGGATTATCTTTTTCATTTATGAATGTAGTCTGCTGATAATTAAAAATCATTTTTAGAGGCTAGTCTGAAAACAAGCTGAACATGTAGTCTATAAATTGGTAAGTAAAATGTTTTAAGTCTACATTTATACATCAAATCCACTCCCAGATGTTTCCAAAGTACTTAATAAAATATCTAAGTGTAAGGATTTTGTCTGTGCATACTGCATAACAATTGCTACAGCTTTTTATAAAATATAACCATCTCTGGCATTGAGGAGTTATCTATTTAACAAAGCGTACACCTTGCATCGTTTTAGGATAGAAAAGTAAAGGAGACTGTTAGTTCATCTGGGGAACTTCAGGAGAAGGTTGGAGGAAGAGATGTCAGTAACGGAGCAGAAATCAAAAGCATAAAATGCATATTTTTGCAAAGGAAGTTCCATGGTTCCAAGAGGTCTGCCATTTTCTATTGTTTTTAATTTCTTTCAAAACAAGAGCATCCCTAGCAACTTACATCCTCAAATCTAATGTCACTGTATGATATTTTATTTAGCAAGGACTCAAAGGGATGAACTGGCAACAACTGATGTTAAAAATCTGTCATGGTATTTGCTGCATAATCTGGTATTCCTTATGATTTTCCTGTATTGATCTCTTATAGCAAGAAATGTGAGGATAGCAAACGGCATAAGTAATTTCAGATGTCCATGCCCTGTCACTAATGACCCACATCAAATACATAGGCTTCTTGCAAAGGTAGCTCTTTCTCCTAACCCAGCAGGTGACAGGATCGCCATTTCAACAGTCCTGATGAATTAGTTTTGGAAAAGAATGGAAATTTCAGAATGTTTTACTTTTCAAGTTTATTTTAGTCTCTGTTTAGTTCATCTGGTTTTGATTTTTTTTTTCCTGTGTATGAAAAACTTAATCCCCGTGGTGCTGCTTCCCTTTTCATCTGCTCTATCTTCAGACATATTTTAAAACAGCTAGAGCAAAGTTTAGCTTCCTAGATTTAACTGGATTTATATGGGATCATTCCTTGAAAATGAGATGTGGATTTGCAGGTGAGCTGTGCTTGCTCCCCTGAGGTGTGTATGTCATGATATAATTCCTAAGTAACTGGTATTCGTATGTGTCTCATTTTTAAATATCCACCTTAGATATGAAGCAGCATGATATTCTTAAAAAAATAGGTGTGATTTCCCTAATGAGAGACGCTCATAGTCTGTAATCACCTTTGAAAATTCTGGTTCTAGTTTAATCAATTTACCCACTATTGTAAGATGTCAGGATGTACTACTACCAATTTTATTTCCAAAAAAAGGAGACAGTAAATCTCTTGATTTAAAATCCCTCAGATATATCTTTTGTTTTTAATGACAAACAAATTCAATAACTAACAGTTTTAGCTGTAGATATGAGAAATGACACAATTGCACACAAATACACAAAAGTGATGTAAAATTAGTTACCATTTAGCTTCTCAATATGTATGGAAAACCCACAGGAGAATAATTTTTATAATTTCTTAAGACTGCGATCTTTATAATCGCACTTGTGTTTAGGATTAGAAATATTATTCATCTGATGGTGATTGCAATATGAAAGAAATGGTGATATTCCCCAGGCTACTGCTGCTGTTGTAGCACAGACTGTACTTTCCTTCAGCAATTGCTCTTCCTATTCACACAAGTGGCATCATTTTGCAAACATCATGTCCTAGCAGGTGTTAGAAACCCATCAAACTTGGGGGGAAGCCAAGAGGTGTCTGGGTCATTTTCCATAGGTCTTCAAACATGGTGCTGCTGCAGCAGTGACTGGAGTTACCAGGGATTCCAGTGCCAGTCCATTTGGCAGCACTGAATCTCCTCTGAAATATTTTGGCTTTGGCCCCTAAAATGGGAGCCATGTTGACTTCACTTTTTTTTTAAATTTTAAAACAATGTTAATCTGAAGGCTGCTGGCCCAGATCTTTCTTCATGAGGCAGAATTGACTACTATGCAAGCCTTTCCTGGCAGAAATTTAACTGTCGTGTTCCTGGAAACCATCAGTAACAAAGATGCCACAGCCATCTCTGGTAATCTGTTCCCATGCTCCACTGCTATTATAGCCTTCCTTTTACCCTACCTTGAATTTCATCATCACACATTATGGAACTACTACTTGTGTTATACGGTGCTTGCGGAGAATCATCTCTTCTTTCAGTAATGTTTTATATATTCGAAAATCTCTCATGTTTATCCTCTTTTCTCTGAACTTCAAGAAAGAAAGAAAAAAGTAATTCCAGTCTGACAGTCAGTAAGCAATGACATACGATACAATCACAGAGACTTTGGAGGACAATTAACCAGAACTGGGAACATGAGTATCTCTGACTTTTATAGACGATCTTGCCAGGTCCGAATTGTCATGTGGAACTCTTGAATTACTTTCTTCAGAAATCTTAAGCACATCCTAAATCTGATATTCAATGGTCTAAAATATATTTTAGAAATCATAAAAGCTTCCTGTGATATTTTTGGAGTGTTTCCTTGGCACGAGTACAGTGCCATGATACCTCAGTCCACATCGCTGGCATCTTTGTTTCTGTTTGTGCCATCTCACCCTACCAGATATATAATACTATAGGTATTTAATGAAGAAGAATAATGGCAAAGAAAGGAGGAAGGACACTGAACAACCCCAGGTGAGTTGGGGGAACATAAATACTTTCTTCATTAGTGTGTCCTAACTGTTAACCTGGAATGACTATTCTGGCAATGAGAAAATATACAGACTTTTTTACTAGACACTGGGAGCACTGATTCATTTTGCATAGGTCTTCAAACAGATGTCAAAAAGTTTAGGTCACTAAAGCTGTATCTAGCAGTGATCTATGACACTGTGTATGAATACCAATTACTTCAGCTGTCAGGTTCAGAGAGAAAGATCAGCAAGAAAGCGCTACGAGGCTGGCTGAGAAGTATGGGGAAAAAAAAAAAAAGGAAAGGATACTAAAACACGAGAACCCTGGGCTGACAGCACCACAGAGAGTGCTGCTGTAGCTTGGGAGAGCATGGTGGTCCTGAGGATGAACAGAAAGGTGTCACCCATCGAGGAGAGATGCTGGGGTGCCTTGGTGGTGAGTCCAGTCATGATGGCGATGCAGGAAGGCAAGGAGGCAAAGCTTTTTGTCACCTCCACAGTCCAGGTGTGGGTGTAGGTTGCTTGGTGGGGACAGAAAGAGAAGTCCATGTCCTTCCTTCCCCATGCACAGATTTGCTCTGCTGCTTCCATCCTTCTCCTGCAGCCTCTCTTTTCTCAGCCCAGTTTTACTTAAAATCTGGCAATTCCGCATATAGCTCCATAGCACTAAATAAGAACCAGTCTGTGCCTCTGTAAGTATTTACCATGTTAAAAAATAATTAGGCTATGTGATTAATGCTCCTTGATTTTTCTTGTTCCTTGTCAGTGTCTTTTAAACAATTATCATAGTAATAAAGAATCAACGATATGTCAGTGACTAAAATAGTTTTTGAAGAAATGAGGGCAATGTACTAATCAGATCTTCATTACATTGACACTGAAAAATTATGACCAGATATAGGCCTTGAGCACTTGACTTTTTGTTCTTCCGGTTTGCTTTCGTTAGAAATTTAAGAAAATATTTTTGCCATTAGATAACATTGCTTGAATCATTTTCAGCACTATATTTTATGACAGATTTATTCTTCTATTAGTAAGAGTCAAAAGCTGCCCTAAGATTTGATGAAATGAGGGGCCAACTAGCTTCTTCTAAGTTTGCTTTATCAGACTAATAATACTGTACAGATGTTCCTCTTGGATGAGGAACAGTATAAAAATTTGGGACAACAGAATACATATGAGCTAGAAAGAAAGCTGATAATTCTAGCAGCTATTAATCCTACTCCAAGAAGAACCTACGTACTTTTTTTAATACTAGGTTATTCTGATATCATGGACAAAATGCTATTCAAATAATAAGGTGGGGTGGGTTTTTTTTTTTTTTTCAGTTTATAGTTAATTCGAAATTGTCTGCAAATACTTTTTGTGAAATATCCTTGAACAGCATCAGTGGCAGGGGCTGATGGTTTATAAGGTAATTGAGTAGGAATGTGATAGGTGCTATATGGAACACTATAGGAAACTAGACATGGTATTCTGATGAGTGATTTTGTATTATTTGGATCCTTCCCATTTATTTTTCTTTTTATCACATAATGGATCAGCAAGCAATTATTCTTATAACCTCAGTTATTCCTTTCTCAGGAATGTTTTTTGGCAACATTGATCTTGCTTTCTTGGCATATATTAACTGCCACACCTAATGAGCATATCCATGTGCCATGACTTGTGTAGAGAAAAAGCCATCATCATCAAAGGGTAATTCTCTACCCAATGTATGCAGGAGTTTGGTATCTGTGTGTGTGATTGTAGTGCAGAAAGAAGTGCACAGATGGAAGCAGACTCCTGTTGTGATCTTGAAATGTGGCTGCCATTCTCTCTGACATATCATTTAAAAGTAGACAGAAGGTGATCCTACAGGGTCATCTAATTTATCTTCCTATCTTCTTCTATCTAAATTACCAAACCAATTTTTGATTCATCTCCTCTGAGCAACACTCAACAATACAGATTCTGTCTTCATTTAGCTTGCCCTTTATATTTCTGCCCCTTGCCATCCCAGGTGTTGCATTTTATACCTCACCTTTGGCATATCAGGGAATTGAAGGCTGAGAGAGGTCCTTTAGGTCACCTCTGCCCATCTCCATGCATATCATACATTGCAAATTACAACGTCGCTTTACTCGACAGCTATGCAACAATCTGGGCCTGAAAAGACCAAACCATATCTGATCCCATTACAAACCTGAGGGGAACAATAATGTTCTCATTGGCAGTGGGATGCTAACAGAATATATTAAAATGCAACCCAACTTTCATCTTTCTTTAGAGAACATAACCTTTTAAATATGCTAATGTGCTAATGTAAAAATATATATATCAGAATCTATATTCTTTAAATATAACAATCTACCTTTAAAGTGTGGTCTGTGAACTGGCATGTTGCCCAGGAGAGCAGCTTATAAGTGTTCTTGCAATGACTTTAGTTCACATAGCAAGCAAGTCTTTATGTGTGTTTTCAGGAAATGTCCCTGGTGTATACAGGCTGCGCCGGTAAATCATTGCTGATTAATCACAGTTTCCTCACTCCATTCCTTGCCTCTCTCACTGAACTCTTTCTTGATGTTTCAGTGTTTACTTCATCAGTGGACTTGGTAGGAGATGCAGTGTGTATTTCTTTCTTGAACCTATTAAGCAGAAGTGTTTAACAGCAGTGATAATTTACAAGACAGAAGGGAAGGCAGGGAATGGAGACAAGACTTTCTCAGCAAGTGCAATATTAAAACAAGCAAAGGTTTCACCTAGAAAAAAAAAAAAAGTACCACAGCTCCAAATCAGTGCAGACTTGTGTGTCATTTCAGGTCATTTTTTTTATTATTATTATTTTATTTTTTATGTTTATTTTTTTTTTTCAGGAGAATCATATGCAGTATTTAACTTAACTTGGAGAGCTTGGGCTTGTCCAGGACCATGTCTAGACTATTTTCAAGTATCTCTAAGTACGGAGGCTCTACATGTGTACGGGCTACACTCTGGATGTATTCTGGAATAGTCCATGCCTCATGGGTCAATTTCCTATTTCTTTACCCATGGTACAGGGTTAAAATTAAGTTTGGCCCATTCTGCTTTATCTTCTCAAATTAAAATCTGTGGATACTTTTGGACAGTGTGATGTTAGTTTTGGATATGCTCAGTGACCAGAACTAAATCTGCACCATCTGAACAGTTAAGAGCACATCAGGTGGCGTAACTGCACCCACTATTACTACACGGGTTGCAAAGGTACTTTTTGGATCCCGTGCAACTTCGGTAGTTGACCCATACTGGGATCCAATCTGAATATCTAATTTGTTAGTTCCATTTTGCTGTTCAGTCTATGTTCTCTTACAGAGAAAATCAATTATTTCTGGAAGGACTGCTAACAAATGCTTTTTACTGGAAAACCAAGTGTTCCCATTGTCTCAGGATCACATATTAAAACTCATTTGACATCTTTCATGAAGGAAATTATTAACAGCAGTGATGATGTTCCATTTCCAAACTATCACTCTTACACCTAGAAGCACAGGACAAATTGGCCTGCAATGTTTTAACAATATTTGTGATGCTTTTTAAAACAATGTTGAGCACTTCAAAGAAGAATGTTCTTGCCGAGGCTTTCTGTGGTCCACACTTCTGATCAATCCCACAGCCACATTTGATCCTGAAAAATCAATCTCACTTGTTAGAGTTAAAAACATTCTCTTTGATTTCCTGTTAGCAAGTCCCATCTACCTATGAAACTTTTCCTTCTTTGTTCCCACTTTGTACTGTGTTTCCCCACAAATGAGCCACAATTATCCCTGAATTTTCTCTAGGTAGCCCTGAGTTTTCCCTTGGTAACTAGGATGTGCATAGGACTCCATTTCCCAGTGGGGTTGATTTTCATGTTACTTTGTGTAAATCTGGAGAGCTTCTTGAGCTTGTGCTCTGTGCTGAGCTGACTGCTCCAGGACCAAGCTGGTATTTGAGGCACACAACTGTTTTAGCCCGCTTACTGACATCACCACAGAGGAGGTCTGTTTCAGGGCCACGGCCATCTAACAGCTCACAAGGGTTATCTGTCAAGTTGCTTCCTTTATCTGAATTCATTACCAGCAGAAGCCCAAATCTGTTCAGTATTTCACAACACACCCCCAGCCCCCACCCCTTGCACTGCAGGGTTTTCCTAGTTCTCCCACTTCCAGGTATCCCCATCACCACATCTCCAGGTCCCGATTTGTCTCTCTCAGAGATGCTACTTTCCTTTGATCTAAATCTCTCCCTAGAAATAAGTGTACCCAGGCACTGTACTTTCTTTTTAAATTGGTCATTATCAGTGTTCTCTGCCCTGAGTAATTCTTTCATTTTTCTTAATTGCTCAGCCTGTTTGTTTAGCAGTGCATTATCATGCCACAGCGCGGGTATTTCACTGTGAGCCACCTGTGAGTTGTTTTGCGAGTTCTTGATGCATTTCTCTTTCTGTTCTGCTATTGTAAGACACTGGCCAGATCAAAAGCCAGCCACTGCAGGGCCCAGCATTTCTTTTCTCCTGTAGGGTGTTCCATGGAGACGTAATTTATCCAGAGTCTTTCAGCAACTTTGAGAGTAGGATCCTGGACAACAACTTTATAATCCCAAGGATCTCGTGCATGATCCAGCATAGTCGGTACTAACAATCCTCTCTCCTCCTGGTTCAGAGAGCTCTCCAACTCCTCCTCCTTCTCCCTCTCCTTTGACTTTTGACTTCACCCTCATTAGCCATGACACCTTAGTGCCAGCCTGCCCGAGGCCTGAGCCGGGGGTTCCTTGCAGAAACCCGCCCGAGCTGCCTAGGGTTGGCTTTTCCTGTTCAGATCAGTCACTCAAGACACACCTGAGGCAAAAGGACTGTCTGAGGCACTATGAGGAAACTGACAGAGCAATGAAGTTGTTGCAGCAGTTGGAGCAGTTGTTGTTGTTTTTTCCTATATCATACAACTTCAGTATATGTGTGAACTATGTTCTTATTAAGCAATCTTTGATCAATAATAGGTAAAATGCTAGCACCATCTATGATACTCTGCAAAAAAAAAGGCAATTAAAAAAATAAAAATATTTTGCATCAGGAGCTGAAGAAATCCAGCTTACAAAGAAATGCATAAAAATATTACCTCTACTTAAAAAAAAAATAAAATACTAATTAGCATATCTTTTTATGGTGAGCATTAAGTTCATTTTAAAATTTTCAGCAACTTCTATAAGGTTGCATTTTTTTCCACAGAGGTGCTCCTCTTGGTGTTTAGTTTGACATGAATGTGTCAGGCAGGATGGAGTGACTGACAGGTGCCACTTCAGAGCTCTGGTCTGGCAAAAATCTTGATGGGAAATACTTTTTTATTTAAAAATAAATAACTTTTTTTTTTTTAACCACTTGTTAACTGCTGATTTCCTTATGTTTCCTGTTATTCCATATAACTTAGTCTCCAGGAATGTGCTGAAAATAATGCATTTATAAGAGCTGAGCCTTGGTTTTCTTCTTATTTAATAAGCTTTTTGTGCAAGTCTTAAAGTCTCAGGTTTACTCTTTATTAGTGATATCTAGAGGCTGTTTTTTAGCAAGATGTGGAACTACTAGGCTTGGGGTTTATGAACAAACTAACAGCAAAAATTCTTTTATCATTACCCTTGGCTCCTCATGCAACATTACTATTTAACTAAGCTGGGTAGTAAATAAGTTATTCCTTGATTTGATGAACTAACCAGGCTCACTGCTAAAATAAATGCCTAGCTGCTTAAAGAAACGTTTTCCACAATGGACGAAACGTGTGTGGGAGTCACTCCTTAGGGTGTTTTAGAGCTTTGCTTACGTAAGAGCATTATGTTAGACTTGGTACCTGGATTTTAAGTCTTTGAAAGATTTTCAGTCTTTGAAATTAAGAAATAACTCTGAACAGTTAATGCATCTTCTGAACAGTTAATATATAAATCAGATACACAGGCTGAATTCATTAAACAGAATTAACTTTCAGATCTGCTGTGCTGCACCCACCACAGTAAGGACTGTGACCAGAGCTTCTGCATTCCTTCATTCTAACCGTTTTCCTCCTTGCTCAGTCCCTTGGCATGGTACAGTTGTGTCACTGCACGCTCAGTGATGCTGGTGCCCTCTCCAGGTTGGTAAGGCTGAGACAGATACTTCACCCAGCCTACAACATTTTGACAAGCAAGAAAAGCCTGCAGGAACCTGTAACTTCTCATCTTCATAGTAGAGCAAAGCATGTCTTGGATTTCCTGCTCCAGTAGGCTGCAAAAAACATGGCTTTGGTGAGGATCCCAGCTCAAGTCCCCAATACTGGAGTAGAAAACAGTTTTGCAAGAGGGCTGACTGAGCTAGAATGGATTTGTTAATGATCTCTAAACACTCAGAGAATTTGCTAGACCTTCTTGAAGTTATTTCGTATGTGGAATAAAGACATCCTTTCTCTGACATCTAAGTAAAGTGCAAGGCAAACTCATCTGCATGCAGAGATTTGTTCATTTGTGAATCCCCTGAAATCCTTCTCTAATAAAACCCAGTCATGTGGCTGTTTGCAGATACCAGCAAACAAAACAAATCGCAAGAGACCAAGATTTGGAATTCTGCAACACAATCATGCATAATTTTTCCTCAATTGATTGAGGCAGCTGATTAGTATTGAATAAAACCATTCCCCAATTTGTAATTACACTCTGCTTACATTATTATCTATTTATGCTGTTGGCCATGCCCTATTGTAACTGTTCACCCCACGGCTAGATGTGGCTTTGTTCTCTCCTTTATGCTATTGCCTCTTTGCAGATGCAGCCTTACAATGAGCTAGTCCTGGGTGCTCCCAGTTCTTGTTTCTGCTCAACATCTTGGAAAACTAAACAAACAAAATCAGCCCTCCTAAACCCCTCAAGGCTGACAGACAAGATGAGTATGAAATTTGCTATGTCCCAGCAGTTCTGTCTACTCAGGAGAAATGCTGTCAGCTTTTCTTTGCAGCTAATTTCTTAAAAATCATCCCCATGAGGCAAGGAGGAGGTATGGAAACTTTACCAAATAAAAAGCAAAATCCCTTGTTGTCTGCTCTTCCTGTTTTTGTTCTATTTTACCTGTGGAAAACAAAAGTGCCCCAACTCTGAAAGAAGTAGGGAAAAAGAACAGGAGGTGGCATCTCATCTGCCCCATGCTAGTGAGATCACCACTTTTCTTCCCTTTGTGTACTTTACTGAAGCACTTTAAAATATAACATTTCCTGGAACTATAGAGAAGGTACACTGACAAGTATAATAAAGCCATTTTTGATAGGTACTGGTCTGTCTATCAGTTTCTGGTTAGGAGAACAGAACAGAACAGAATATCTGACCCTCTTCCATCCTTTTCCATACCTTCAGTTATTTTGGGATGAGTTTGTGGTGTCTGTGTTGATTTAAAAGTGAATTTTAATCCCAGTATTTGTAACCCTTTGTAACCGTGATTGAGGACCTAAAAGTCAGGATGTCCATCTGATTCCAGGTGTCTGTCTCTTCTCAGCAGATGGCAATGAAACACCAGTGACCTCTGGGCAGCCCACTGCTGGGATGCCCATAGCTGGGGGCAGAAAACACGTCCCGATTGCAGGGAGCCATGTGGATCCTGGCATAAAAGTGTACTGTTGCTCCCAGATTTATGGAACCTGTCTCTGTCTTCATAAAATTCAGCATTTTTTTTTCTGCCAGAAAATATATTGTGCCATGTTTTAGCCTGTCAAAGCAGAAGTCACAGCGAACATAGAGCCTCCAGCAAGTGAGAAAAGAGTTCTATGCATAAGACAATGGGAATACATTAATAAAGCACAGAAAATGAAACACAGAAAAAAACACCTGTATTTTACATAGAGGAAAAAATGAGGCAAAGAGAAACTGCTGTTTGTTCATTTTGAACAAAATGTTCATTTTGACCTCAAGAAATGCCTGCTAAAAGTTTCCTTTTCTATTCATAATTTTCTTAATTATGATTCTTTGGGAGAGGAATACTTTTTAATGAATAGATGGGGGCAAGAAGGCCATGGAGGCACCACAGAGTTTGTATCTTCCTCCTTATGCAAAATGTTTTTCTGCTATGGACGCTTGCTTTTATCAGAGAACATCTGGTTCAAACTAGCAAGGCTGCACTGGGCTTGGCTAAAGCTCTGTAGAGAATGTTGCTTCCTAGACCGAAGCGTATGCTCAGGTCATTCTTGTCATCATTCCCCATCTCTTTACCTTGTGCTCTCTTTTACGCTGCCCCTGCACCTTACCTTTTCTTCTCGTGTTGAAGACAAGTGGGACGTGATAGGCACCCCTCCTTTAGTCTGAGCCACCTGTCGGTGTGTTGTTTGAGGCACAGTTTGGACCTCGCTGGAGAGCCTTGCATTTATTCAGTTGTGCTGCCACTTATCCGTTTCTTTCTCTGACTGATGACCTCCCATTATATATGTGATCTCTGTTTTCATTACCAAACGGGGGTCTGTTATGTTGTCACATTTGGAGTGATTATACGTCTTGACTACGCTCTTTCCTGATAAAGAGCTTCCCTTGTGAACAGCTCCATTGTTACCTTGATTTTCTTTCTGGCATTTTTTCTGTCCATCTCAGAATCTTAGCACTTCACTGGCTTTTTGTTAGCAGTGAAATCAATCCTAATATGGCATTCAGACATAAGCTTTGAGTTTTTTCTATGTATGCATCAGTTGCTCAGTAGCCTACAATTTTTTACCAATGGAAAATAAAATACCTCCAATGAAGTCAATGGAACAAATTAAAATGCACAGTTTTTTTTTTTTTTTAAGTGAATTTGAAAACTTTTTTACAGTTAAATTTACAATCCTCTTCTTTCCTGATTTCAACCACAGGAGAAAGGCTGCTTGTAAATTAGAATCTGATTCCAGAACTGAACATCTTATTTTTAACCTGTTCCCCCTGCAGGCAGTGCAGATACCCTCTGCTTTACAGGGGGGCAGTTATGAACATGCTGGGCCACCTGGTCCAGGAGGGTGATAAATCCAAGTACATTACCTGTGAAAAAAAAGATCCAGGCTGCAGAGTGGAGACTGCATCTCTAGAAAGTACTGAGATCCCAGTGATTGCAATATATTTCTCAGTGAGCTGTGAGAGCCTGTTTCAAGTCTTAGTGTCCTCATGAAGAGTCATTTCCCAGCACTCCTTTTACAAGGGGCAGAAAGAGCTAAGGAAGCCTACAACCAGGCAATAAACCACACACAGCAAAATCACTTTACTAAATAGTGTGTTGTTGGAAAGGACGATCTCAGAGTGACAGGTATTTGTTGCAAATTCAGGTCTAGCATAGAAAATAGCTTCAAAAAAAAGGATGAAAATAGAAACATCCTTAGCAAGTTAACATACTCCCAGTTTTAATCTTAAAGCAAGAAATTTAACAATAACAACAAACTTTTAAGGGGCTTGGAACAGTTGCTCTGAAACAACGTTTTCAGTCAGCTTTTGTACCATGTAGTGGTCCCCATCTTTCAGAAGCAAGGAGAGGACCAGCTGGCACTTTTCCTTGATTAGGCAAGGTATGCCTACGGATTTCTGCCTTTACCTCTGGCAGTGCCGATGCAGAAATTCTCAAATGCATTTCAAGCACGTAATTATTCTGGGGAGCCTACTGAGGCTAGAAATGGAAAAGCATAAGGTAGGGAGCACCTGCCAGGCTGACATTAGCTGCCCAGCACGCTGCCAGCACCTGGGAGGCTGTGGCATTGTGGCCAGCGCTGCGAGCCCCGGGGTGGCTGGTGGGAGCCTGTGCATGTGGATCAGGACAGGTACAGCCACAGCTGCTGTGTAGAGTAGGAAATGATTTTGAGGCTTACCTTATACAATGTCAGCGTATAAAGTCCATGCTGGGCTGTGACAGGAAACAAATGAGTACTGGCATGGAGGAGCTTGGTCACGGGATGTGACAGCACTACATTAAGTGATCAGCATTAATTTTATTTTTGCTGAATGTCCTGGACTTGAATATGTATCACTTTATATCCTCCAAGATCTTCCTGGTATCGTAGGGACTTCCTTGAGAGGTGGTGTTTCCCTGTGGCTGTAGGCACTGCCCCAGTAGATACTCCACTGTCCAGAGGCACTTTCCTTCCCAACTTAGCTGAGGCACTTTACACCAGATTTCAACTGGAAGAGCTCTATAAATCCAGCTTTCAACCAGTCTGGTTCCCGGTGAGGCAACGGCCGTGCTAATGTGGCTGCTGAAGGAAAAATACCAGGCTGCGCAAATCCCTCGCCTCATGTCTGCAGTCGTCTGTGCTCTCAATATCCTGAATTTGTAATTGTTAGGTTACCAAGGACGCTTCAGGATGTTTTTTGTTTCCTGTTCAAGTGATGAAGAAAGCTGTGCACATCCAATGATGTAGGGAGATCCTGATGTCTTACGGCAGGCACTTGGTGAGGCTCATTTGGAGCTCCCTGTGCAAATCTGGGCATACAGGCGGGCAAGTGAAGATGAATGTGAGTTTTAACAGGAGCAGGAATAAGGAGCCTAAACTATGAGGGAAGCCTGAAGGAGCTTTTACTTTTGAGCATAACAAAATTATTTTTGTGAGGGAAAACAGCTCCTTAAGCAGGAAACAGCTACATCTTAAGTAGGAAAGAAACCAGTGTGTCAAGCATAAGAGCAACACCTCAGTACTATGGCACAAGAAGAAACAGGTAGAAAATGCCATGCCTGTTTTAAAACAGCCTTCAGTAGGGACCGTGACTTGTGTGGATACTGGGGGAGCCTGGCACAACCACCTGGTGTTGGGACCTGCTCCACAAGGAATGGGACTTGGCAGCTCCATCTTCTCCTACCCTGCGCTGCTGGGAGTCACTGGCTGTGGCCTTGAGCAGACATCTGGAGCATTAGTCAGGATATTTTAATTTGTAAGCTGTGACTCCAGAGAGATGCAATTTGGAAGCGCTGGTGGTAAGGATATTGAACCTCCCAGCTGCAGATTTTTGTTAGACAAGAGCCAAGAAAAAGGGGATGGGAGAGTTCACAAGCAAAGGAATCCTGTTGTGAGAGGAAAGATGCTGTCATATCCTATTTGCTCTTGCATGTCTATTCCTGTTAATGTGTTTCCATTGCCTTCAGAGATCAAAGCAATCATTACAGGGACTGGAGCAGGAAAACACTTAGCAAGACTTCATCTATATGCTACTGCTACAACCATGCCTGTGCGACAAAGCCATGTCTGTACATAAGCACGTTTTCAATAACATATTTTGGGAAAACCAAACATTCCCATTTATGTTTATCCAGAGGATGGGCGGAACAGGGCAGCAGGACCCAGGGATTACATGAGACAGGCTGCCCAGCTAAATACTTTTGTGGAAGCATTATGGGCCATTTGAGTTCCCTGAAAGTGAAAAATCCTAACCAACCATATTATATATACACATTTCATTGATCCCTGCTAGGCTACAGAGAAGCATGTCACAACCTAGCTCGGCAGAGAGCTTTCTAGCTAGACTGGATGACTTGTGGTTAGCTGCCATATTTACTCACCTTACATAAACCATGCTGTGCATGAGCTTACACTACCTTTAGGTCCTGCTCTCTTGCTGGGAGGTTACAGATTCATACCAGGGTGCCTTACTGTTTGTGGATATGGGCAAATTAGCCTTAGCCTTCACAATTCACAGACCTGTCTGAGTATTCGAGTCTTCTTTAGAGAACAAAAGCTCTTCTGGAGGGAGTGGGCCAGCAGACATTTTGTCAGGTTAATTAATTCCAACAGTGCTGCTAGTGTTGCAGCTGTCAGAAATCACAAAAGAACCAGGGCTGTGTAATCCTAGGGAATCAGTGAAGTATTTTATGGCTTATATAAACCTTTGTAAGAAAAACAAAAAATCAAAGTGGGGGTCTCAAGATGGCTAAATCAAAAAGCTGCTGCTGCCTGAATCTTTCCAACATCTTGGATGTGCACCTGATGGATATTCTTCTCCCCATAAAAGTTGTACTGAATGTAATGAAATAACTTACAGTACTTAGCAGATTGGGAAAAGTTCATAGAACACGATTTGAAAATTCACAGTCTTTTTGATGAGATGATACTTAGTATATTTAATGATGCTAGTGTTAAGTAGCAAAATCCTTTACTGACCTGAGGTGAAAGTTGCTTTAGTAAAGGAGAGGGAAGAGACAGAAGATGTTGAGTCATGTCCCTCCTGTCAGCCTGTCTACTTAATTAACATTGAATATTAACTAAATGTTAAGTAATCATCTCAAGTAAGTGATATGGAAATAAGCATGCTTCAGCTAGACAAAATCCACTGACACATTAATATATTCATATTACACAGTAATGATGTAGTGGCTTCATGTTTTCAGGTTTCTTTCCTTTCTTTTTCTATTCATACTGACAAAACATTTTTCCTGAACGTCAAGTCCGAGCTTATCATTACAACATCTCTAATCCTAATAAATGTCCAGTATATATTCACCCTGTATTATAGAGGAGAGAAATTCCACGTGAGTAGAATTTTTATAGCAATCTGCATGGAAACAAAAAAGTAAGCATCTGGACAGAAATCCTCCCTGAAAGACCAAAGACCTCCTTCTTCCCTGCCTGGCTCATGTTTGCCTTAAATTTTCAGAAATGACTTTGAACAATTTGACAGGTTCTACGTTCAAGGACTTTCTTAGTCATGAGAAGTTTTCCTCTTAAATTCATTGTTCTAGGTTGGGTATCCAGAAAAAAAAAAAAAAAGGAAAAAAAAAAGGAAAAAAAAAGTTAAAATAAATATACATTTGTAAAAGTAGGCTCATAGTGTTGCATTATATGTCTAATATGTACACCTTATAGCTTTTTAGCTACTTTTATGGTAGGTTAACAGAATTATACAGGTTATCTGAAAATTGTAAGGAAGCTCTACACTGGATGCGCAGTTCTATTTTTTGATAAATCATTTTTCACTGAACTTTTACTTTGACAGATTTGTTATTATTTGTTTTCGATTTTAAAATCATCTTGTGCAATTTTTTCAACATATATCTTTGTTGATTTCAGCCCAAAGCCTCAGATTACAGGTTCTCTAAATTTTGGATTGTATCTAAATGTCCCAATCAGAAAAAAAAATATTTACACACTTTTGTGAGGCAGGAAGACCAACTAATATAAAAAGCTTCTTAAACTTTTGATTAATATTTAAGTTTCAGTATTTTAGATTAAATTAAATACATTCATACTTAAATTTCATGCTGTCTTAGAAACAATTTAATTCATAATTCTTATTTTGGCTAAGCATTCAGAAGTTATGAGAGCTGTGGAACTGTAGGCTTCAATTTATCCAAAGCCTATTTCCATATCTGAACAGCCAAATTATATTAAATGATTGTATTCCAGGTCATTGGAAATATATTGCATACATGGCCATAGAATCTACAGTCCTGTATTGCATTTTCAGCTTAAACCAGGGCAATTCCAGGGCAGAAGTTAACTCAGTGTGGTTGTGCACCTTTCCAAACAATCAATAATAAATGCCAAGCTAATGAGGTAAAAAAAAAAAGCATTTGGCATTGCAATGTTACAGCCATGCCTTTGACCAAACTGTGCTCTAACAAGTTGTGTTTGTGTGTTGCCAGTAGGCTGCTGAAAAAGTTTCAAGTACCTTTGTCCCTCAGTCAGTTCAGAGAGAAATAGGAAAGTAGTCAGACCTTCGCAAGATCAACCATTTGCAGACCAATTAAATTAACTCTCTGCCTGGATACAAGTATCACAGGCTATTGAAAATGTTTTCTCCAATTTCATTTTATTGCATGAAAAATGATGAATTTTCAAAAGGCATTGTTGTCATCAAAAACAACCTGTTCTAATTAGACATACTTCACTTCAAGAATAGTGGTTGTTCATTTGTTTCTGGTGCCATCTGTTTTTACTGCAATAATAGACATTTCTGGGAAATTGAATATGGTAATGTTCCTTTTTTTTTTTTTCTTTGGTATATTTTGTGTAACAGGAACTTATTTTAACATCCCTATCATTTAACATCCTAAAAACAAAACAAAAAGGAGAAAATAAACCTTCTGAAAAAATGTATCTAGCTTTCACTGATAACCAGCTAATCTAAGTAGTTTGAACTTGTTTTGTATTTTATTTACCCAGTATCTTGTAGCAGCCAAAAATGTCATTAAAAAATGTCATTATCCATTTTTATTACTTCTAGGGGCTAAAGGCTCTACTGTCTGTGTACACTATCAGCTTTCCTCTTTAGACTGACGAGGATTGAACGGCCTTTATAAGGGTGCAATTTAAGAGCAGAATTCTTCTCTTCTGTTTCCACTGCCACCCTGAATATGCATTTGAGCTGTTTCAGCTGAACACCTTAATTTTATTGCATACTTGCGCTTCGTGTATTAAACGGGAAATCTGTATTTGTCCTCTATTTAAAGGTATCATAATGCATTGTCACAGCTAATGTAGTACAGGTGAACTGTAGTAACTTCATGTAGATGAGGTGATCAGGAGAATAATTTAACCCTCAAATATTTCCATTTTCCTTTTGCTCTTTGGGTGGATTTAGTGCTGTCTCCTCTAGTAAGAGTGAGTTCTTTTGAATCTTCATGTCTAGACTACTTTCCATGTTTTTATCATCATTCTAATTCTTGTGTTAAAATGGAAACTGAACAAGAACAAAATGTCATTGGCTTAAGGTACTTTAGTGTAAAAAGTTATGATTGATAATAGAAAAGGGGGCACACTGGTTATTTTGGAAACATTTTCCTATATTCTAATGGTCAAGATGAATAATGCAAACTAAATAATTGTTTATGGAAGCCTGAATAGAACTGTCTTATTTTATGTCTATGGCATTGCAAAATGATTGTATCTGAAAATTAATGGTTTTAAGATAGGCTTCAGCTGGCAGACACTGTGCTGAGCTCAATTAAAGCTTAGCTCAGCCAGGCTCGGGGACTTGAAAAAAATAACTTTTCAGTCCTTGACTATTTGAGCTCAATGGGTGCAGAATATATTTCCAGATGACTGTTGACTAACAGCCCAATCTAATGTCCTCTTAAGTCAAAGGTAGCCCACAGTCAGGGTATATATGTACCTGTTTGGACATTACCTGCCTTATTGCAGTTCATAGGAGCTGCATGTTTCTGTTACAAGTCACCATCACTTTTAGACCTAGCTGTAAGTGCTAACAGTTACTGAACTCCCAGCATCAGGTCTTTGTCATAAATTCCATAATATTCTAAACACATTATACTTCTACCATTAATTTTATCTGCCTGATAAAGAACATTTGAATAAATGTAGTTAAAAACCTGACTGAAGAAGGAAAACAAGAAAGGATCATCTTTGTTCCCTTTGTAACAGTAAAAAACATCATTAGTTGAAAAGATGAAAATAGACATAACGGTGCCAAACATCAGGATCTTTCTTTGCTCAAAGATCCATTAAAGCTTAGGATATGATAGTAACTTTACTCCATTAATGAATTCTTTTGAGGAATATACTTTTATCTCTCATAATAAATGCAGTCATTTACATCTTGGAGTTTAGTGGGGTTTTTATTCATCACAGGCCAGTGTATTTATAAAAAAAAAAGATCTTGGGATGTTCTGTAGAATTAGAGACTTAGCTTTATTAGGTTGTTCTTTAAAATGCGAACCAAAATTGTCCATCAGTTTTTTCAAATATCATGTAGACTTTGAAATCCATGCTGAGATACATAAAAGGCTAGGTTTCAAAGATGATTCCGATAGACATCTGTGGCACCATGTTTTGGTATTTAATCACTTTTACTTAGATTACCAAGAATGCAACTAACAGTCTTACATAAAGGTTAGTTGTTTGAAGAGCTTTGCCTGTGTACATACACCTATGCTTGATTCTTTCAAATCACTCTCTAGAAAACAAGATATCTTATTTTTCTCTAAACTAGCCCTGGATTTAAAATAATTGAAGGTAATGCCTCAGTTCTCAGCTTTACATTTGGAACCTAATGTGTGGGTTTTAAAAGTGAGTCTCTGTGACTCTTACCTCTAATTCTTGAGGGTCAGAGCCAAGAGAGAGCAGAACTGAGAGCAGCTGTGCTTTGCTCTGAAGGAATCACTGTGATTTGTATTTCTGCTTTTTTTGTTGTTTGTTATTTTTTTTTTTTCTCAAGAAAGGAATTTTCTATGGTTTTTTTTTTGGTCCAAATGTGTCTCTCGTTCCTTCTGTGTCAGAAATCACAAGCAGAGACTTTCATATTCAGGTAAACTCTAGTTTTAGTTTCAATTCATCAGACTATAAATTTAGCCTTATAGTATTTCAATTTAAGCCAATTTTATTTGATTTTTAATGCCAGTTTAGACTGCCCCATCCAAAAAAAGTAAGTCCCTGACCCTATACTGATATATCCATGGCTGGAGCCTAACTAAGCCAAATAAGTTCTTTGAAAATTTTAGGCAAATCTTCATAGTATTCTTTTTTCACAAACCCTGTTTCATCTTCTTTATGCCTTCATGCCCTCTGCTGGATGTGAGCACTCTCATCCAGATGAGATCAGAGGCTGAATCCCATGGCAGGTACTCAGCCTCTCTGAACACCTGGGTCCAGACCCCCTCCCTCCTCATTTCCCCATATGGCAGCATCTTTGTTTGGGAGTGCACACATTTCCACCCCTCCCTCCTCCCCACCATGGGAGCAGGGCTGTTGCTTTTTTAAGCAAATAATGAAGAAAAAAAAAAATCTGGTTGGTAGAACAAGGTTTAGCAAGCTCAGGTCACAAATGAATTCCTCTTGCTGTCAGCTGCTGCAAAATCTTTTTCGAGCACTTTGTAATAACTCAGGACAAATACAGTCCGTTATATCCCATTCCTGACTTCTTTTTTTCTCTGGTATTCAACCTTGGCAGTGACAGGATTTACTAATGCAGATGAACATGTTTTGCATTTTGTTCTTAGAGTGACTGACTTCTTAAAAAATCAGTTTTTCAGAGGACAGCACAAATATTATTAACATCATCCTGTAATCTGCCCTGTCTTTTCCATCAGTTTCAACTTCTGACACCAGTATCTATTAAAAGTAATTACATTACTGTGTAGAGATGTATCTTAAAGAGATGCACGTGATCAAAAATTGCATATCTTTATCCAAAGAACATCTTGTTGCCAAGAACATGAATTGTTTTAGAGGAATTTCATTTAACTTTTTTATACCTCAGTTTCACAGCTGCAAAATGGTAATGCGGTATCCATTACTTGCTTTGTCTAAGCTGCTGTGACTCTATTGGTATGCATTTGTATAGCTAGATGCTGTGTTCATTCAAAAGGAAAAAAAATTAGCAAGGTAGATCTGAAAGTTAGACTTCACTGACTTCACTTTCCTCACACAGCTGTTGAACTCAGTGCACAGAGGATTGTATGAGGGCACTAGACAAAGTAGACTAAATATGGGATTAAAATCACTATGTCAGGATATCTTCTCTGCTAAAATCCCTTTTTGCTTTTCTACCTGCAGTAAGAAGGTTTTCTTCACTCTATTTTGTCTATTTGAGAAAATCAGTTCAGTGCAGTCTTGCAGCAGCTGATAATCTTGCATCTTCCTAGTTAATGAAATGGCTTTGCTTCAGCATAAGTTTTCACCAACAGGGAGGAAGAAAGCCAACTAAATAACCACTCCCTCCTCAAAGGAAAAACAAAACAACAACAAAATCATTTGCTGATTGCACTTGTTACATATATACATTCCTGTTTCTGAACTGTTTCATGAAAGGCCACCCTAAACGAGGATGCTGGAGTTTGAGTTGCAATGTAGCTTAAGCACAAACTCCCACAGCAGTGCTGAACATCTCAGGAAGCACTCAGCGATTCAGGGCACGCAGGAGCCCGTGATGATGATGTTTGTGCAGAGCACAACTAGCATTGTTAATTATTGCTTGGCAAGGCAGAGCTGCTAGCACAAGCCAAGGGAGGTTTCTGGCTTTGACTGCTGATGTTAGCTTGGTGTTGGATGATATTAACTCGCTCTCCCTGCTGAAGTTTTTAAGTGGTATTTGTGTTTTTGCTTTGTTTTGTTTTCCCTTTCTCCTCTTTCATGCCTCAAAATTTACTTTTGTCTCTGTGTTAGCTTAAGTGCTAGTAGTTTCCTGCATCAAGATTGTTTTTTTTAACTTCTCCTCAAAAGCGATGCATAATTTGTGGGGCTTTAAAACAGACCAAGATATTTTTAATAGCTTCTGTTGAGTAGACGGGGCAACACTACTGTAATTTTGCTCACCTTACAGTAAAACATTACAATAAAAATTCATCAGCATAAATTTGTTATAATCTAGTGGAGAGTGAGATTAACTGTCTATAACATGCATTGTTGGTAGTTTTACTTTCAGTTTAGGTTTCCGTATTCAAAGGTGAGTGGATGATTTTACTGTCTGTAGGTGCTTGAGGAAATCATGACTCAAATTAAGAGTAAACACAGTCTGATTTCCTAGAAAACAATATCAAAAAGGCTTGGGGATCAGACCACAAAGTAGACAGGTGTTCATTTACCAACCGTTTGGTGTTCAGCTCCGCTGCCTTCTCTCTGCATCGATTTTCTTTCACAATAACATACACATCATCACTGACAAGTCAATTCCAGATAGGAAACCCTCATTTCCAAGTGTTCAACCTGTTTTCCTCTTGGGCTTCAGAAATGCCTGATAATGTTTGATAGGAGGAATTCAGTTTCTCTCTGAACAACCTGTCTGATTTGCTGATTATCGGGGATGCTTTCTCAATCACCAGGAGGAAAATTAACTTCCCATTTTGAGTTAATACATGATGAAATAAATGTGGGTTAACATTAAATGAGTTTGCTCTATTTTTTTCCCATTTCAAGGTTAATCATGAAAGTAGTTTTTCCTGCATTGCCAATGACAATGTAAATCCTTCAGTTGTTTTTTTTTAGGACTTTTTTTTTTTTTTCCTAAAGACTTATCTCTAATTTGGAATATTAAAATTATAGTATCCAAATTTTGAATGTGGAGGAGTCACAAGAATACAGAATTGCATGTTTCTCCTGGTGTAGTCAGGTTTATCCTTGGATAAAGATCACCATGGAGCTTCAGATAGGCACACAGCAGAAGGATGGGTAGGGTATAAGGGCACAAGACTGCCAAGATATCCCCTTTTTAAATCAAAAGCTGTGTTTTCTCATAGTATGAAAAAATAATATAGTGCTTCTCAGCAAATCTGTGGAAGAGTGCATTCTCATTAACACACTCCTTCCTTTTGTTAATATTGTGAGATCTTCTCATTCCATTTTTTTCTGTTTTACCCTTTAACACAAACTCAGAGAGGTTCTGTGGGGAAAGACCACTAAGGAACAGCGAGGTTTGGTGCTGACAGCTTGGGGAAGAGTCATCCACTCCCCACACCATTCACTTGGCCTGTCGTCTGGAGCTTTTCAGAAGTGCAAGAACACATTAATCTGAATCAGTAGCCATAACAGGCATTTTCTATCCACTGGACAAGCTGCTGTCTTCAGTAGCTAGGACAATTTTTGTTATTATTTCTACATCCCAATTATTTAAGTTGGATTTTCAGTGTTTGAAAGTTATTGTCACACTGAAAGCCCTTAATGAATGTCATTAGGGGACTTTTGAATGAAAAGACTATCTCAGACCTCCACCTTTTTAAAGGCTGGAAATGCCAAGCACTCTTTCCAGCTCAAGAGAAAGAGCAATCAAACCCCATTCTGCAGGAAAAACAGCTGTGGTTTGCAAGAGTGGGTCAGAGTTTAACACAACATCCTCACAAACCAAGCATACATTGTTCAAAATTGGCACACAAGACCCGACCAAAGAAACCAAACTGTCAGATGACAGGTCATGGTGGCTACTTTCTTTAGCCAACATAGCTGAAATCATAAGATGCATGAGAATACCCTCAGTTTTTCTTCTTGATCTTAAGTTATCTGATCTTTTCTTCTTGATCTTAAGTTATGTGACCGGTGTGCTGGAAGCACAAAGAGCTCTTGATGATGCAGTGGGGAGTATTTGCAAGTGGGAGGATGGGTCTCCTGGTACCAAACTTACCAGAGCACTTCGGGGTTTTCACAATAGGATTTTAGTTCCCACCATGTTTGAAGGAAGAGGTATTTGTGAAGGGGAGAGAATTACTTAAACTTATATGGTATTGACACTCAAGTTAGATAGAAAAATGCCACAATACTCTATGTGTTATGAGAACTCAGAAGTGATTAATACAACCACACAACAGGAAAAAAATCTTAACTTTCCTGAAGATGGCAGTGCCTCAAAAGGAGGAATTCATACTTATGGATATTTAGGTTTCTCCACATTGCATGCTTTTGAGAGACCAGAAAAATCATCCCAAGCAAACAAGCAAGACTGAGATATCCTGGCAATGATTTAAGGACACAGAATGCTTGGTCTTTGACAATCACAAAAAAAGTAGAGTGTCTCAATTCTCTCTATCAGCTACAGGAAAATGTGACTTCCTCATTTGTCATGATTTGGCCTTCAGTAATGCAGAAAACCATGGCATTGCAGAGATCTACAGCAGAAATGTTAAAATTGATCTGGATAAACACACAAACAGAAATGTTCATCTGTGAAAACACCAGAAGAAACAGGTTTAAAAGATGGGAATGTACCAATAAAACTTGCCCTCTATGTCACATCCCAGTGACCCTGTTCAGACAGTTTTGTTTCACACATTTTGGTCCTTGTAAATATGTGAGTACAAAAGGATTGGGATAACCGTTTGGATTAAATTATATATTAACTTCCCTTACATTAGGTATTGCAATGAATTTGTTACATCAGTTTCCTACGGCATCTATTGATTGACTGATTTTTGTTTGTGTGTGTTTGTGTGTGTGTGTATTAATAGTATAATCCTGTTTGGCCAGGTATCAATAACATTGGCTTATCTGGGGTCAGATTGTTATTTCTTCATCTTTCATTTTTCCAATAAACTCCACCCCGAATCTGGAAAACTTTCATGACAGAAGTGTGGCGAAAGTTGGTTTAATCTCTAGGAAAAAATTCTGCTTGTCTCTAGTGCAAAATCTGACAAAATCAAAACCTGCTTTTCTTTTCCAAATTAGAAATTGTTCGATATTAGTGCCAGCAAAACAGATTCCTGATGGCAATCTGGAGCTGCCTGGGAAGCAATGTTCATCCAGCAACAAAACAACTTCTAATGTCCCAAGCCATCATGGCTGGAGATGTTTGAGAAGCCAACTTTCACCCCAGGTAGCCCTGCGGTACTGTGACTCCCACAGGAGCATCTTCCAAAGGTTTATCACTACTGAAAACCAAAGGTGGTAGTCCTGAGCGTATTCCCCCCATGTGTATATTTACTTCAGAAGAAATAGGTACTGAAGTGTTGCTGGCGTGACTGAAGATCTGCTAGCTACCCAGCTGAGGCAGACCAGTGTGCTCTGGTGGGGACCAGAGCCCTCCGTCAGGGTAAAAAATCTGTATGTTCAGGAAACATTGGCACAGCCAGGAAGGAGACAAGGAGTTACAACAAAACAGCACTGTCAGCAGGTGGCTTTCATTCCAGACAGGCTGCAGTAGAGACTGGCAGCAAATTAATACAATGGGAATATAATCCTTTCAGAAGCCATCTTTATCCCTGTTTAATTTTTTTCAAACTGCCACTGATACAAAAATCTGTGTGTGTGTGTCCTGGAAGTGAGAGGAAGTGCTTTTAGCCTAGAACCACAGCTCAGAGCAATATTTGACTTGAAGAAAGCAGGGGAATTGTGTGAAGAGCTGAGAAAGCTGTTGCAAACTGTTCTTACCTGGCAGACAACCGAGGAAAG
Source organism: Cygnus olor (assembly GCF_009769625.2). NCBI lineage: Eukaryota > Metazoa > Chordata > Aves > Anseriformes > Anatidae > Cygnus > Cygnus olor. Next base: position 32,645,159 of record NC_049175.1, read on the forward strand.
CAGAGCTCTCAATGCATGTAAACTTTCTGTTGGTTTATGGGGGAATCTCAGGCCCTTGATGAGCTGGAATGGGTCTGTGAGCATTAGGTAAGTACTCTGGGTGTCTAAAGACCTGGCAGAGCTGATGAAATGAAATGTCATAGGGGGTTGTATGCTTTTCCTCTTTAGCCCCAAAGGTTTATTGCACACAGAGGTATGGATTGTAGCTCTTGGTGAAAGACAAAAACCATCTTGGAAAATTAAAATGTTCCACAGGTAGAGAGTCAGAAGAAAATTGAATCAAATAGCAGTGACTGAGGAGGGATATTTGTTAAATGCAAAACCTTTCCAGAGATACTGTGCCCCGGAGGAGCAGCCATACGTGCATTAACCACATGAGCTCTACATGTGACCACTGGCCAGTGATTTTTTATGGAGATGAAAATTTTACTGCATCCAGTGGAAATTCTTCTGTTGGCTTCAATAGGGCCATTATTGCATGCAAAGTTGTGGCAGGCACTCTGTGCAAAGAAAATAATTTACAACTGAGTTTAATTATGGCAGTTTAATACTTCTGAAGAGCTGAACCAAACAAGCTAAAAAGAGAGAAACACTGCAGACAAAAGATTCCAGTGAAAGCAGCTGTTAAAGCCAGAGAGAGGTCTGGCGAGGTGGGGGCTTGGTGCTCTTGGCTAAGACACACACCCTGTGAACAAAGTTTCAGCCATCTGAAGCGTTCATCCCAGAACATTTGACAGTACATTATAAGTCATATCCATACTTAGAGCTAAACAATGATGTCATTATTGAAAGAGTGGCCCAGGACTGGGTGCCTTACTCCAAGGGAGAGTTCCTGCCTCTGAATCTTGTCTTCAGCTCAAGGTCAACAGCATCACTATACTTATTAAGCAAAGCCTGAGTGCCAGACCAGGCATCAACATTTTCTGATGGCCAATTTTGACTCTTTATTGTATTCTTTATTTATTGTATTCTTTATTTATTCTTTATTGTTCACGGTTCTGCAGTGCTAATTCTGGCATACCTCCTACTACCCAAGAAAGTGGAAGGAAGAGAGAGCTGGGGCTGTGGGGTCCAGCAGAAGACAATGTGCACACTGGGCAAAGCTGTGATACAACTTGCTTTCTCAGTGCAAGGCCATGCAAGGAGAAAATGAAGCAGCCATGGGTCCTCTCCTCAATGGCTTAGAGATCTCGTAGTGCCTTATTTTCCCAGATGTGGGGTGGCAGCCCACAGCCTGTCCTGAGCTGTCTGAGATGGTGGGTACACACTCCTTTGGGTGTTACAAACCAAGAGGACAAAAAGTCCAAGCTGAGAGGTGTGGTACCATCAAATTTAGGGGACAGAACATTTGCTAATAGTGTCCCCAGTCTCACGTTTTGAAGTCATCGAATCAAAGGGAATTTTCAGTGAACATGGAGTCAATATTGTAAGACCTGATCCATACCACAAGGTCCCTGATATAAAATCCACTCTAGTAATATGAATCTGAGGCCTGTTTTTTTTTGCCTGCAAATTACAACCTAATTACTGGTGTTGGCACAAATAGTGCTGCTGGCTTTGCAAAATTTCACTGTCTGTTGTTCTCCTAATCCATCCCAAATCAGTGCTTCTAATTCCTTCAGAAAAGTAGGAGGCACAGGGATATATATATATATATTTTTTTTTTATCTGTAGATATGCAAGCTGGAAAATTTACTATATTAATTTTTTTTTGCATTGCTAAAAATAAATTATTGTATTGGTTTTAAGGTTTGCCTGTGCAGTGCAGCATGTGCACAGAAAACTACATTTAAGTTTTCACATTTTTCCTCCTTGAATTTTATACATATCAGAATTTACCATAAGCAACTTTTTTTTTTTTTTTTTTTAATTATCACATTACCTAACCCTGAAATAGGATGCCCTCTGCAGACTTTGGCAGGGGTCTTCATGCCACTGTTATGATGAAGAGATTATAGGACTTCACTCTCTGCTGCAGCGAAAGCAGAATAACAGCAACGGGACCACTGGAGCTGTGTAACGCAGGTCAGTGCCTAGTTAAATCCCATCTGCAGTGAGTTACAGGTTGTACTTTGCCATAGAGCATTTTTCTATGGCATTTGGTCACTCGCTCCCTTTCCTCACTGCATATGAGGGTAGATATTTGTATTACACTCCGTGGTTGATCTCACAGAGCTCATGTCCAGTAAGGAGGGAGAAAACCCTCCTTACACAAGTGCAATGCAGATAGTACGAACCAGCTGCTGTAAAATGGGGAGCTGAAGTCAACTGGAACCCACCTGTGCAAACGAGATGCAAAAGGGGGTATAAAGAGCTCTTTAGCAGCTGCTATTACTCTTCCTTCAAAAGCATGGCTTGCACAGCAAAAGTCCTTAGCTATGCTAAATTTCCTATTTGTTCATTTTTTTATTTTTAATTAGGAAGTTTTGGTTTCATTGTTTCTAGCTTTTAATATGTTCTTTGACTATTCTTGTTTATTTGAAAACCCAACATATAGTACAGCCTTCTGCTTTCTTGAAGACCATGCCCAGCAACATTATTTTAACGTGGTAGTGGAAAAACGTAAGTTCATTTTAATTCTACATACACATATTCTGAAAGTGATGAGGATGATACTTGTTTCTCTGAGCTTTGCATATTTTAACCTTTTTTTTTTTTTTTTTTGCCACCTATATTTAAACATATATTTATATGTATATGTTGGTGGTTTTAAATTTGTGCATGTTGATGCTAACTTAAAAAAATACTGTTTTTTCTGTAAGTAACCTTAAAGAGTGTTATAAATTCTGGGGGGAAGAAAACTTCTGTAGGAGCAAATAGAATTAAATGTTATAAATTAATCTACTTTAAGAGTTATAACTGTGACTTATGTAAGACCTGGATAGAAAAAAAAAATCATTTTTCACTTATATAAATTCCGGAGACTTAGGAAGGAAATAAGTTTACGCTTCTTTTACTCTTTGCCTCTACACTGCTGCTATCCCCACACATCCACCTAGATTCTCTTTTCTTCAAATCAAGATATTCTGATTTATCGTGTAACTTTGGGTTTCCTTATTATGTGTTCTGGTGTCAGCAGATACTGAATGTGATTTAAGTCTGCAGTGCTTGGAACTGATAAGATCTGAAGCTGTGGTGTAAAATAGGGAAAAGCTAAAGAGAAAACCTGAGCTTGCTTCATGATGAATAGAGCTTTTCTAAGAGTCCTAAGGAATAGAAAAAAGTGAAAAACTTAATTTTCTACTCGGAAAACTGTCTCTAGTTAAGCCTATTTTTTGATTTATTTTTTTTTTTTCTCTGCATAATGTCGTGGAGTAAAGTCAATATTGGCTGCAAATGCTTCACACTTCCAAGATTTCAAAGATTTGATTAAGTTTAACCTTAACTATTCTGCATGCGTACGGATGTTTAAAATTCTTGATTTAATATCTGTGTAACTCTGACACTATCTAATGTATGCTTAAAATCTTAATTTCCACTCAGTGTGATGAGAATACAGGAAACTTGTAAACTTGAGCTGGTGCCAGATTAGTCTGAGATTAGATATAACCATATAACCAGGAAATATTGTGCTGGTTTGTACTCCTTTTTATGAGTAGGCTTGGCAAATCTATTGAGAAATAGGCAAGAAGAAAATGATTTGGTTAGAGAATAGCCTCCGAAAGTGTAGATATGCTATCTCTGTCTTAAAATGCAACTGAGCTCTCTGAAAGCAAGCTGTGGTAGATGTGAAATGAAAGAACTTCTTAGAGGAAGCATCCTTTGGCAGTCCCAAGTCTGTTGGTCATATTGGTTCATATACATATGATTAGATACTTTCTGGAATGTGCAATATCAAGCAATTTCTTACTAATGTATGGCTTGCCTGTGTGCACCCATGCTTGCAGGCATGTCTTATTCACGGGGATGTTTTGGTCTCAGGTATGATTAGACGGCCCAGCTCTCCTCGTAAGGTATTGCAATGTTCCCTCTGTCGCCATACAGACAGTAGATTTACGTGCTGTTGTGTGTGTGAGATCCCAATGCAGAATGTTTTGTCCTGAGCTCCAACACCATGCATGTGTCGCTAACCTGGCCCACGAATAGGTGGTTGTGAGAACAAAGCTGCTCTCCTCTGAGCACCCAAGGGAGTTGGTGCTTCCCAGTGCTCATAGGGGGTGCTGCACCTTCCCTGAGGGCAGATCTGCTCTTGCTCCTCTGGTAAAGCATTTCTGAGCTGGGTGCACAGCATATGCAGCTCAGATAAGGGCCTGAAGCCTATTGCTTCTGTGATAAAAACCCTTTTCATTTAATCAATGTTTGCTCATGATGGCTGGTAAGGCTATCCAATACAGCTGAGGTCTGCTGCAGCATGTTAAATAAGAGATTGGAAAGTGAAGTAAATAATTAGTAGCTGATGTCCGAGGGCTGCAGTGGCTCTGGCATGCTTGTGTACAATGGGAGAGACAGCAAGTGCCTGGTGAAAGCATGCTGGCCTAGTGCTGTGAGGTGTTACAGATATATATTTTTTTTTTACTTGTGTCAAAACCAGTGCATTTCTGGGGATTATTTTGAATAGCAAAATACCCTGTTTGTTGGCCCTAGATATCTTCAGAGCTCAGTGGGGTGACTGGGGACTTGCATTTAAAATTCTACCTCGTAGTTGTTTTTTTGTTTGCTTGTCCTATTTTTGTTCTTTCACTCCTGGATGTATGCTTTCTGCAACTCCTTTGCCATTGCACTTCTTGACTGTATTGGGGAAAAACAATGCACTTCTTGACTGTAGTGAGGAATAACAAAGTAGCTAACTCATTCATCAACCTTCACTCACCCTGGGATTTCTGTGGCTTAAACTATTAGAAAAAAACATGACAAGACTCCTGTTGGGCATAGCTTGAGTTGGGTGTGGCTTTATCACAGGAGGAGGTAGGGAGTGACTGACGTTTGTCCTTGAGGGAAGACTCTACTGCTGCATAAGAAGAATTACCAGAAATGCCTGGTGCATGACAGCTGCTTCTGGAAAGAAACAAAGTTGGAGAGAGAGAGAGAAAATGTTGAAAGGGAAGGTATTTGCACACAAACAGCATCAGTGTAGCTGCACAGCTGAGGTCTTTCCTAGATTTCTTTTCTTTAGGGAAGTCCCAGTGCTGCTGTCTCTTACAGAGTATCTGTGCTGTCCTGGGCAGAGGCTACTTGGCCCCAGCTAGGCAGATAAATACCTGGTCTTCAGTTGCCATACTCAGTACTGTGCGCCTGCTATTGTTTGCTTCTTTTGGATGTACCAGTTGGTGTAATAAAAGTTATTGTATTTTCCTACCAACTGTGCCTTACTTTAGTATTCTAAGGAAGCATAAAGAGGAAAATAAAACATCAGTTCCTTATGTCTTAAACATCTTCAGGCTCTGCATCAAGAAATTCAGTCTCTTCTTGTTTTATTCTTGATATGTCTGTTTGAATAGAAATTACTGTGATTAACTCTAGATCTCAAAATATTAACACATGGAAGTGGCTGCGTACCCTCTAAACAAGTGTCACCAGGAGAACACAGACGTTACAGGACACTGAGATAATTCTCATTCACTAGGCAAAGGAAAATATTAAGGAACTGACAATAAACGGAAAACTAGTTTGCAAAGCTATCTTAATAGGGGAAACATTAAAGTAAAATGTAACCATTATACTAAAATACAAACAATTCAGCTTAATGTGGACAACCATTACTTGATTAAAGTAACAAAATGAACCCAAAAGCAAACAAACCAAACCCTGCTATTCATTATTACATTTGCCAGTTGTTGGCCTCATATAAAACTTTTAGGTATTGCTCTTCTTTCTGGTGGAATGGTTATAGGAAAACTTCCTGTAAGGCCACAACTGTAAAAAGCTGTTCCTGCAACAGGGAAGGGAACAGACACGGCTGCTTGCACTGGTAGCTCTGGCGATATTTCCTTTGAGTGCAAGCAAAATGATGGAGCTGAGAAACGGGACAGGTCTGAAGGACTTCTGGGCTCACCTTGGTGGGGATAAGTGATAGCTGCTGTGCACTCGGGCAGAGACAACCAGTGTAGCTGAACAGTGCAGGTGGTGGGAATAGAGAGATGCCAGACCCTTGCGAAAAGCCTCTGAGTCCCGAGCCAGCTCAGGCTGGTCAGACAGTGATCCATGGTTAATGGCTTCAATTCTTCTCCCCCCCTCTCTCCCTCTCGACTTTTCTTCTAGGAACCTCAACAGTAATCCTATAATCCCACCTACTTGCTTGCTCCAGCTCTGTCTCTCCTGCCTTTTATAAAACTCTAGGCTCAGGGGCTGGTACAGAAATTATACTGTCAGAGTACACCTCAGAATCTTGGGCAGTGAAATCCTGTGTACTGGCCCTGACATTCAGCAATTACTACAGCAGAAAATATAACAGTAAGTTATATACAGTTATGTTGATTCTTGTCTGCTACTAGCACAGATATCAGGTAAAAGAGAGAACAAAATGAGAAATGGTTGGCTGAGAAAGCACAGAGCTGCCTTCCATCGTTGGATTTAATGGATAACACTTTTATCAGCAACAAAATGTGTAAAATTAAAGCTGTCTAATATTATATGTGCTACTCAAGACTGGGTGTATGGATTCCTCTAGCAGAAGGTCAAGTAGCAGTTAGAGGAGCATGCAATCAATGCTGTTAATGATATGGCCAGAGTCAGTGGCACTGAACAGCTGGGAACCTCCATACCTGAAAGGCAGCAGATGATGGCTGGATTAGACACTATCTGAAGGAAAATAAAACAATACATCTGAGGTCCCAAAAGGATCCGTTCTGTTTTCATATTCCCAAATTAATATATTTGGCCTGACTTCAAAATTAAAAATAAAGTGTAACATTTTAGAAGGCAGTTTATAAAGGTAAAAATAATGCACTGACAACTGCCTCAGGATATTACTGTGACTTAGAGCTATTTTATCAACAAAAGTATATGAAATCTTTGTGATGGCAAGTAGGTTAGTTTAGGTAGAATACTGGAACAAAACATGGAAATCATATGGCAGTCTTTGCTTGTTGTATTTTCATATCTGCTTCCCTCAGCAGGCAGGCTCAAAAATAGACTAATTCTGTAAAGGTTCTCACCAGTTTCCTTTCCATGCGACTCTTCAGTGTTGCTTTACTAGGCAGTCATTTCGTTTTCTCATTGAATAGTTTCTCTGTTTCCTGTAAATGCTGCCTATCTAACTAATCCCCAGTCTGCTAGGATAATTAAGAGGAGTGCAATGCCAGTCTGAGGCCACCTGATCTCATGGAGTAGTGTCTCAGATGTGGACCAATTTATCAGCTGAGCCACCACTGGCAGCTACCTTGGATCCTCATCAGTCATCTCTGAGACCGGTATCCAGGACATCACGTGGGGGTAGGTCAGGGTGCTCTGCCTTTGCATCCTTAATGTATTAATGACACTAGCTGAATGGCATAAAAATAAGATGAAGTGATAAGACTGAATATGTTTAAAACAAGGATTTCTATGCTAGTTGGTCTCACTAACTGGATGGAAAATTTTAAAAGTGGTTGGTGGCATATAAAAATGAGCAAGTCGGGGAATAAACTGTTCTTTGGGAAGAAACTGTTCTTCATGATTTGTTTAAACATTTTGTTCAGTGTTGGTCATGGAAAGTTACTCTGAAAGGAGAGGGGAAAAATATTTTTTTTTTCTAGTCACTTTAGACAGATTAAGTTTTAGGGTATGAAAATGCAGACCAAACAATTTTAGTCTTTTAAATGTAGCTGTGCTAACATGTTTTTTTTTTTTTGGAGACCATGTATTTGTATACTGTCTGCCCAGAATTATCAACAGGCAGTGTTCTACGTGTATCAAGAAAGAACTGAGTATTAAAGAATGAGATTTAGCCTGGGTAATCCTATTTGAACCCATTCGAAGTTTTGTTGATCAATTCACACGCATAAGTCCTGGAAAACTTCAGGGTTTTGAGATCCGCACAAACTAGAACAGTTCAAATCTGTTTACAGCTCTGCACCTAATCTTCTTAATTAACAGGTAGCTCCAAAAAGTAGATTTCTGTAGTGATTTTTGGGATTTAATGAGTTTTCTCTCGCTGTAGAGGCTGCAGATGCTCAATAGACCTAAAAGTCATGGTCTGATTAGGACGATTGTATGTGGAAACATTGGCTTAAATGACTGGCTCAAGGGCATGTAAAAACGCATGGCACAAGAGGGCTATAAGCACAGATTTCCAAGCACTGTGCCTCCTGCATGTGGGATAGAGAATCCTTTCTTTCTTGAAACGAAAAATGTGTGGTTTGTTTCCAAACTCTTCACATCCTTTCTGTTTCCAGCCAAGTTTTGCTCTTATTCTTCTCCACTTTAATGTCAAAACTTTCTTCCACCCTTTTTCCCCATGCCAAAAATTCTTATTTATCTTGCAGCCAAGTTCTTTGTCTTCTGTCTCATACCTATCTCTATTGTTAAAACACTGGTCTTTTTTTTTCCTATTTCTATTCTTTTCTATTTTCCAAGTTTTCAAGATGCTATTCCAACCTTCTCTTCTTTCACATCATCTCTTCCCTAAACTCAGTATTAATTTTCCAAGTCTTTGGTATTTATCACCAGAGCTCTGAAAGGACAAGCTTTAATTCCACCTGCTGTTGCTTTCCTCGTACTTCATTTTCAGTGACGAAGAGGAAAGATGCCAAGTTTTATGGTAATTCATGTCAACTACTAATTTGAACCTGTCAGTATAGCACCACATGTTGATGTATATATACCCAGGAGAGAATCTTTGTCTGCTTATGTATTGAGGATGAGATGACAAACAGCAATGAAACGTGTACTGTTGTCAAGAACAGTCGTGGAAGATCATCTGTTAATTGTTTCCTTCCAATACCTTCAGGAAAGCATTTAATAATTTGTCAGACTAAACTGATTTTTACTAGCTGATGAGTAGAAAAAACAGCCTGATATCTGTACTGAAAGACCCTGATTGGAACATTTAATATTCAGGTATCAATAGACAAGGACAACCAGGTGAATGGAAAGTACAATGAACTATGGAAAAAAGTAGCAAAATTTTCTGGTTTTTGACCTCTCCAGCATGCCAAAATGTTCCTTACAATAACTTGTCTAATATTGCTTAAGGTAACCGCAAGCCACAGTAGGAGCTATAAGAAAGCAAGACAGACAGATGAGAATGCCAGGAAGCTTTCCTGCGTTGCTGAAGTGTTTCTCCTGAGGGATAATGGCTATTGTGATCTATGGGAGTTAGTCCAGCAAATATGAATTTTCAGAACAGCTATAGAGGAAAAGCTATTAAAAAATAAATAAATAAAAAATGTACCAATAGCTGTTCTTCAATCAAAATAATTACTAGTAAAAGAAAAAGACCAAACCTTTGCAACGCCAAGTTTTTCATCCACCTTGATAGGTTTCCGAAGGGAAGAAAGACATTTGAAATCCAAATGGTCTCTGTCAGGGGGTTACAAAATGATAGAACAAGAGCCCCAGGCAGCAATATGAGGATGGTTATTCCAACAGACTGATACAATGAGATGGGTTTTGTTGTCTCAAGAGTGGTGGGTTTTGTTGTGGTGGTGTTTGTTTTTTTTTTTTTTTTTGTGGTAGATAGGTGCATGCTCTTGGATTCTATCCATACAGAGCCTCAGTGCTGTTTCTGTGACAGGCAGGCTGTAATGAATTTTGTTGGTACCTAAGCATTGAAACTCTCAGTTTGTGATGATGATGGGCTTTCACTTTAAACAAAAGCTTCATCTCAGAGAAAACGAACCATAGAAACACAAATGCCAATGAGGAGCAGTCAAACAATATTCTGAAAATCTCCAAGGTGGTTGTGAATGCTGGGTATGAAACACTGAATTTGGCTTGCTCAGTGCTGTTGAGAGGGAGCAGCTCTCTGTCAGTGATACCCAGTGATACAGACAAATGTGCTTTTTTTCTGAAAAGCATATTTTACTGCAAAATGACAAGGGGCAAGTAAGTGCATTAATTAGCCATTGGAATTGTTTCACTGTCACAGAGCACATTGGAAGGGAAATCTTCCAAATGCAATTAAAATATCAAAGTTACTTAGAGTGAGTTTAGAGCTTTGCAGAGCCAAGTAAGTAGGGGACAACAGGGATAGGTTACAATTAAACTTTGCTGCACTGCACCTCAAGTGGGAAATTGGGGCTGTTTGAAGCTGAGAAGGGCAATGAAGAGTGCAGGCAAGTAAGACAGTGGTTGCTTTGGAGAAGATATTTGTACAGGAACTTTGAAAAATGCCTGTGGTGGCATTCTTCTTGTGGGGACAAATAACGAAAGGCCAGAAGCAACCTTTGTGACCCCCACCCCATATTTCCATGGGGCACTGGGACCCAGAAGCCAGAGAGAGGATGTTTACTAATCTGTTCAGTCTCCCTGGAAAAGTGGAGTTATAGTACAGAGGAAATGCTTCTTCTGACCCATTTTAAATGGTAGTAATTAAGACTACAGAACCATGCACTGCTAAATATGCTTTACTCTTGAACCCCGGAATAATGGGTGAAGAGATGGAAAGTCCAGAAGAGAATTATCCTAGAGTAAATGAGCCAGCACAGGAAAATCTGTGATACCTAGACGAGTAAACCACAGCTCTCACTGCACATTGTAAAAAATAAATAAATAATGAAAACAATGCCTGCAGGAGATTTGAGGGAGTAAAATCTTTTCTCTGCCACTAAACCCTACCACTCTTCTTTTTTCATTACCCCTGAAACTCAGTAATCAAGTCAATTATACTTCCTATGAACAATGCTTTACACATTCATCAATTTATTGGCTTTCTTAAAAAAAAAAAAAAAGGTAGCATGAACTCTGTTCATAATGAGCTTACAAGCATCTCTTTTTTGTTGTTGTTTCTAATTATTCCATTTATCTAGTACTCCAAAATATCTCCTTGCAAACGTGTGTGTGTTTGAAGACCGGGGAGATGGAAAATAACTTCGAGACAGGATGTTATACAATCATGAACATAAAATATGGCTCTGATTTATATCACTTAGTGGAAGCGTTTCATGTTGCAGCTATAAAGCTACTCATGCATTCTTCTGCTATCAATTTTAACAAGTAAATGAGTTATGAAATAATTATATTTACAGTTCTCAATCTGTTATGTACACCAGATTACAAAATTCTTCAGCAGAGGATTTCTATGCTTGCTTGTCTCAGCTTTGGCTTCCATCAGACTTCAGCACATATCTAAATTCAAGATACGCTGCAAATATTTTCTATGTCAGGAAATACAGTTGTTAAACTGTTAATGAAAATGATTGCTAATTAAAACAGTTTCCTCCTTGCATTGGTACTTCTGTGACCCTCTAATATTTGATCACCTCAGGTTTAATATCTCTGTATGTTGTTGCTCAGTGAAAGAACAGAATGTTGCTTTTATTTCCTTGAAGTGAATAGTGAAAATGAGTTATAGTGAAAATGAAGTTAAATAGTGAAAAAATGTATTTGAAATGAGTGCAAGTGTTAGCTAAAAATACTCCTTTGAAACTAAAGAAAACACATTTTTAAACATGAAGGCAAATTATTTTCATATGTCCTTGGCACTATGTGGTGGCCAAGAACCAATTGCATACAATTTTTGCTTTCAGTTCCTATCTGGTATTGGAATAACACCTGATTCATATATAGCACCAGTGAAGGATGAAATGTGTTGTTTATTATTGTTTATTGCTTAATTACAGTGATTCTACACACTAATTCAAAAATAAAATCATGCACACTTTATTGCTTAAAAGGCAGAAACCTAATTGAAGGTATTAAAATGAATTCTGCAGCAAGTGCACGAGAAATAGATGCTTTGCAAATCTTGCTATTTGGTCCACGTTTTTTTTTTTTTTTCTGTTGCCCCAGAAGACAGATGGTGTCAACAGGAGTAGTTGTGAAGCTGGTGTCAGGAAGCCAACTGCTTTGGGATTCAGTGAGCTGGGTTTAAAGTAACGGACAGGAGAAACACCCAAAACACAAGAATGACATCCTTGTAAAACAGAGTCCATGATCAGGCTCTGGGAGCATCTGCAGGATGCTGCAGTCTTGATGCAGAAACTGCTTGCATTTGATGCAAGTGGTAAACCCTGACAGTGGTAAGCAATGAAATGCAGTATAACATGTGGTTTGCCCACCACTCTGGTTTTCTGCTTTCTTTCTTTGCCTGGAGACTTTCCCTCGTTTTACTTTCCATCTCTTTCAGTCTAATTCTCCCCTCAGGCTATTTTTGGTCTTCTGTACATTCTGTTATCTCTTCTTTTTCTGTCTTTCATTTATCTCGTGATTTTAATATCTTTTTAGCAGCTATATTTCCTTTCAAGTTGTTTCTCTTCCTTCTTTGAGATTTTTTTTCTGGTCTTTTTTAGTCTTCCAGTTTAGATCCTCTCTGAACTCTGCTAAGCATGCTTTTGTCCATGTAACTTCTCTCACCCCATAACTGTACTTCCTCCCTCTTATCCTTTTTCTTTCCCCTACGTGATTCATTTTGTTGTCTCTACTTAAAACTCACCTCACCTCCTTTCACTGCACTCAGGTAACTCCTATTTTCTTTTGTTATGCATCAAGGTCATCTTAGATGGAAATTGCATTCAATAACACAAAGATTATTTTGAATTCCACCTCTTTTCTACCTTTTGTCTTTGTTTATCCTGTCCTGTGATTAACAAGGATGACAACTTTTCTAGCTAAAGGGTACATGGCTATCCTTATTATTTGAAGTGTGCTTCACCCCTTTCAACTTAAAAACCAACCATGAGAGGCACTTTTTTTTTGACAACCAGTTTAGGTCAGTTGTGAGATTCAGGCTTTTAAGACTGAGGGAGAGGTGAAAAAAAATATGGGAAAAAACAGCAGAAATTGTAGATCAATCACAGCTTTCATGTTTCCTGTAAGTCAGTAAGGATCATCACCCTGAAGCATAGTTTTGCAGGTGTGGAGCACTGGAGAAGAAATCATTCAATTTGTTAGCTTTAATTGTAGAAGAAATACTGTGACTTGCTTGTGGAGTTAAAACAAGGTTTACAGTGGTTGTTGTAAAATGGGGCTGATTAACAAGGGTGGTTTAATATGTAAGAAAGGGAGCTTAAGGATGCAGATGCAGACTCAATACCCTCAAATCAAAGCAGCAGCTTGGGGCTGATCTAGGATCGATTACATGATTACTTTGGTTTTCAATCAGTGTGCCAAAGCCTGACCAAGGTTCTGATCTTGGCTTTACTGAAAACATTGCAATGCTTCTGAGCAAGTACTGACTTGGTTCCTTGTTACATGGCATGAGTCAGCAATGTGACTGTGGCATCCAATAGATGTCAGGGTACATATCAAAATTTTCTTTTTTTTTTTTCTGAAAATGTCATGATCAGATTCTTCCTTCAGAGTATTGTACCTATTTTATAAATATCACCTAAGGCTGTGAGACTTTTATGTTTACCATTTCGATTAGTTAGCTTGTGTGGATTTTTCCAATGTGATGAGAAGCCAGCCCACCTGGTTATTCTCTCTTTAATGTATGTAACTTGGACAGCAGACAATCTGTCCTTCACTGTTTTATTTAAAATGTGACATGGTGCTGTGGCCAGATTCTGGTGTTTTGATAAGCTGCCACAGATGTTCCCTGCTCAGCAACCCAGATCTTAAACCTAAGGAGGCAAATGAGACCCTAAGATTATGGCTATCTGCATAACAACTTGTATTATAAAGTGTCTTCACAGCTTCCATACTGGAACTTCAGACAAAGCTGCACTATCCCAAGCATGTCAGATGGCATTTTCAGTGGGGAATTCTAATGGAAAAAATACACATTACAGGTATATCCTTTGCGAATATTTCAATGATCAAGGGAAAAATGGTAAACTGACTGTTCTCTGCTGAATAACAACCTACATGTTGCCCATGTGGAAAGTACCCCTGCAGAGAACCTTCTCTGAGAGGTTTGAGGCTGGAGGAATGCTGCAACTGAAATGGTTCCAATGCTTTCCCATGGAAAACGCAACACTTCTTTAATCATTAGTACAGGAAGAAAAATTCTTCCTGTATCATATCACCTGTCTGCAGGTGATCTATATTGGTTTGCTGTAGAGTGTGCAGGACCAGGAAATTTATCAAGAAGACTGAATACAACAGTACTTATCACTATATTTGGTGTACAATATTCTTGATTTTTTTTTAGTCAGGGTTGAACAATGCAGAACTGTACTTTGACTACAAGTTGATGTTATATTGAATGTAATTGTGTTGAAATGAGGAATGAGAATATCTTTGGCATAAAACACTTACAATCAGGTAAATATGAAGCTGCTCTATTGTGCATTTAATGTTTTTCCTTTTTCATACTACTTCAATCAAATAACTGAAAATATCTGCAAGCGCAACATTTGGGGATTTATCTTATAGGAACTTTAAAATTGTCTGGTTCTGTCAATGAAGTGTGCTTTGACCTGAAAGTCCTCCATCCTAATCAGCTCTAGGAAGCTCTGCTGAACAGTAATTTCTTATTTGATTATTCTTTGCTATATAACAAGCATTTCAGTATTTTTAGTACTCTTCTGTGCCGATTTGTGGAAATGTAGCTTTTATATTAGCTTGTGATTCTTCTTTAATATTCATATCCCTGTGATAGCTGCTCGTCAAGGCTTTTAGCAGAAAGCTAAGTCTGCAGCTAAGAAAGAATTATTACTACTTTCTTAAAGGGAAAAAAATAAAGATGCAGCTAGTGCTGATTTCTCCAAGGTCAGGCAAAAAGCGAGTCTGTGGGGGATGAAGAACTTAAGAGATTAAAATAAATAAATGGAAAACTACAGCTGGAGTTAGATTGTCCTGCTAAAATTGTAGATCATCACTGCAGCATCACTCATGCCATTCAGCCTGTATGAAAAAGGCCGTTAATGGCATCACTCACTGAAAGCTGACAGTTACCCTTTGAGGCTGACCTTTTTCTTAAGCCAGCTCTCCCTGACTTGTATAGTAATGCATCAACACTTCCCATTTCAGAGAGGTTGATGTAAAGTAAATAGTCCAGAAAATTAGTAATAGTGGAAGAAAATACACCAGCAAAAGGCAAGCTTTCTATAGCTGCTGCTCAGCTTTTCTGTAGGCAGGTCAATGTTATTGTTCTAGTTCAGGTCAGGAGTGAGCTTTTTGGAGTGAAAAATTTATTCCCCCCCCATTTGTTTGTGTCATGGGGGTGGTCTTGGAGCTCACAACTGGATCTTTTTTGAGAAATCTAAATGAGAAGGTGCGTTCTGTCACTAATAGGTATCCAGTCCATTACACCAGTCCAAAGCACATAGCGGAGAACATGGAGTAAGCACACCATATCCTCAGACCAAACATTCTGCTCCTGAGATCCATCTACCCCTTCATGATGCTGCTTGTTAATGAAAATATAGCCTTTGTGCAACAACAAAACACCTAACCTGAAACGGATATTGAATTTACAAATTAATTGTGTTCTTCAGGCTTCTGAGCTCAATCTGATCTGAATTGGAGCACGGTCAATATCTTGTTGTTTCTTGGTCTGCATGCAGTTATGCAGAAAGCAGGTTCCAGCAGATGCTCTTTCCTGAACAAGCCTTTTATATTATTATTTTAACTAAATGGTGGTTGGGGGAAAAAAAAAAACTCAAAGTTGGGCTTGAAGTCTCCATTCTGCATTAAGGAGAAGTTGGCTCAGGATAGCTATTAGGTGCAAAGCTTCATGCCTGAATTTGACCTGACCTGTCTAGCTTGTATGAATGTGTGGAGCTGCTCCAGGAGACCTGAAATGTTTCCCTTCTGTTACAAGGGAAGCTTGAGCTCAAGGGCTCAAGCAGTCTGTCCTGTGTCCTTACTATGTCTAATGCAGGTAACAAGTAGGCTCTCAGGAAAGGGCTCAAATTTGTATTTAAATGGTTGCAGGCATTCTGTTGTGAAACATTCTCCATGAAGCTATTAACCAAAGTTGGAATGTAAGAAATATTTTGAGTCAAATACAAAAAAATAAATAATCAGGAGCCTGCAAGCATGATTGTGATGCTTTATAAATCAGCATTTGTTCATTGGGTTTTATCTCTGGAAAAACAAATCTGACATATCTACAGAAATTAGGCAAGAAGGACTGGTGGGGCCATCTGCTTGTCTTTCCACAGCAAACCACAGCAGACCTGCCTGCTGAGCCTCTTCTGTCTCTGAACTCTGCTGCCAGAAAGGTCAGCTGGCCACCAGGAATCGGCCAGAGCAACATGCTCCTGATCAGCTTGAGAGCACATGCAGGGCATTGACCTTGTGGATGGGGAGGTACCTCCAAGTTCTCATCACAATATTTCTGGAGTTTTAAGAGTTATTAACTGAATAAGTCCTTCTATCTGGAAACTATTTTACAGCCACGTAATCCCCTGTGAATCTGTAATTCACGGCATCACATTATAAAGGGATTTCCTAATGATGTGATGAAATGGGAAGCTTAAGTAAAAAAAAAAAAAAAAATCCTGTGAGTGACCTGTTTTACATTCAGTACTTCAAAGCGCAGAATATTTAATGAATGTCTTGTATGCTGTTGGGAACTGCATAAATAATAACAGTAATAGGGATTAAAGCAAACTACAGTAGTAAAGGTCAAATGTAACAGAAATTAGAAAGTAATACATCAGTCTGCAGAGCAAGACAAAGTTTTAAGGTTGAAAGCATATAGTGTTTTAAGCAAATTGCACTGGAGGAATTGACAAAGATACGACGGGAATAACTGGTATTTATAATAAACACCATATATAAGAGGTGTAGCATGTTAAAATATAACAATCACGATATTTTGATCTGGCTTGAGACTAATGGAGCAGAGATGCTAGTAGCCAGCCTTCCATTGTGTGGGGTCTGGTTTCCGGATGCATATAATTATTCTAACTTTTTTCTCTTTATTTAATAAGGATTTCCTAGCTCTCCTGTGCATTTTTAAAAGCTGATCTAAAGCCCTCTAGAAACAATGGAATTCTTTATTAGATGCAAGATGAGAGTCCCTTGAGATGAGCTCTCAGCTTGTACATTTGGGGGATAAGTCTAATAACTCGGTGCATTTTTTCTTAGTGGGACTGCCCTACCCCATCCTCATTTAAAACACCAAATGCCTAACTGTCAGCTGAGACTTAGAAGTCCAGCAATGTATGTTTAGAGCAGTATGTTTATATGTTTGTCTGTGGAAGGGCAGCCACAAGGCTGGCTTTGCTGTCCAGATAGCCATCAAGCTTGACTTCAGGCCGATGGCTGTTCTCATGCAGTACGGGCTCCCAAGTGCTGGTGTATTGCCAACTTAATATACTTTTAGCTAGCAGGCACAAGTATACATGCCTACTGTCAGCTTGCCAGTGCTGTCAAAGCCATGTAAAAACCTGCTCTGAAGCTGTGAAGTGGGTGAATTTCGGAGCAGCCTGTGCTTTATGAGCACTTTTAAACCCACTTATGAGTGTAGTGTTCTTGACACGGACAGCCCTGCGGATATGGAAGAACTGTTGTGAAAAGATGCGAAGACGTGGTTAATTGTTGCAGCTAAGCATCATGCTAATAGATATCAAAATAGACTGAGGAGGGGGGAGAACATGTTTTCTCCTATTCTGCTACATAATTCAATGTTCAATTTCTGCCACTTCTCAGATATAATTTCTCCAGTCCTTGCTGTCTGTAGTAATCCTAAATGCAAACATTTTTTATGTGGATGTCTTCAAAGATTGACTACACTGGAAGTCTCTGAATTTATTCCATTACTAGAGGAAAAGAAATGTGTTGGTCAATGTTTACCTCTACAGTTAATATATATTCAATATTTCTGTTAAGCAGAATTCCACTAAAGGTGGTATTGGCATGAACTGTAATTGGAAAAACATATTGAATGTTGGCTGACAACTGATATTGACTTCTAATGTGGTTGGGAGCAAGAAATTTCATTAAAAACTAGCAGTTAATAATTTAAGCAATTGGCCTGTGAGAGGAAAGGAAGACATGTTGATATACAGAAAATTGTGCTGGTGCTAGCCATGTAAAAATGACAGCAAATAAAGGAAGTCTTTGAGACTTAGAAGGTTCCTAGGTAGCATAAAATGTCCCTGTGTGCTTGAAACATGAAAATATTGGGAATGTTCTGAATAGTTTACTTCTAAATTTCAAACTTTGTCCAACAGTGGAATGTCAGGAGATCCCAACACTGTCATGGTTGTTTTCCTCACTTTCTTTAATTAGCTATGGCTGTAACTCACATCAGTGACATTTTTTAAATATAAATTTGTATTCAAACTATTTGAAAAAGATGAGGAGTGATGGTGGTAAATAGTCTTGCTGGGTTATCATAGACTGTTCTGCCCCATCATGGCTTTATCCCTGTCCAGTGATTTCAACAGGCTTTGTCCTGCTGCAAAGTTGAAGTTATGTAGATCCACGCAGCTCACACACAGGTTTGTCTGTTGCATGACCTCACCTAGTCTTTATTCTTCTGCAGAATTCCCCAAAGAGGTCTTATGCTGCTCTGTGGTCCTTATGCCGGAAAGGCCGTCACACAACAAGCTATCCTCAGCCCCCAGGCTCTAAAGAGAAACTGGAGATAAGCATGCATGTATCTATTTAGTCCAGAGCAAGATGCCTTGAAAGAAAAAGGAAAAAAAAGAGACATTCTGGAGAACTGAGGTTTGGAACAATCTCTGAATAACTTCTTACAAGAATGACTTCATGTAATTTATTATAGTTGCATGAAGTTAGGATCTTCAGGTTTCACTTCTATCCAACACTTGCATACTGAATAGTGAGCATTGATTTTGCTATAACATCTCATTGATGATGTTCATCTTACGAAATGCAATGCCATGCTTATCAGAACCCTCTAATCTAGAAGTATATTTTTCACTGTCTTATTCCTTTCAATATGTTATATTACTGTTTTGCAGTCCATGCATATTCAGAAATATACGGAAATCTGAAGAACATGGGAGTTATTTTCTTTTAATATGCTAAACATAAAAAGTGGATAAAAAATTGTTTATCACAATTCAGAAAGGCCTATCAGTTATTAAATTTTAACAAATCTGTGCTTTACAATGAAATCACCAGAGTGCAAGTTATTACTTTTATAACTCTATTAAAAAGAAGACTATAATTCTTGTGAGAAAAGTTATTAACCAATGCAATTTGTTATAGAATCTAAGCAGTAACTGACTTCTCTGTGAGTAGCTATAAATATAGATTTTTCAGACTGTAAAATGGCAGCCAGTTTGAAAATATTCAGAAAACAAGGGAATGAAGGGCACATGTGAGGGGGTGCACAAGAGGTGACAGTGACAAGGTTTGGCTTTGCTGTGCTGTTCTGCAGTGGACTTCCTCTGCATGTGACTTTCCCTCTGGACAGAGGGAGGAGAAAGGACATGCAGGCTATGTTTCTGGGGGAAAAAAGTGAGAAGGCAGACAAAGCACGTGGATTTTCCCCTAAAACAGTGAATAAAGTTTATCAGCCTCCTCTTTTCCAAAAGCTGTCTCAAATTTTCCTCATGATACTCACTGTCCTTTTCATATTGCAGAAAAACCTTCACCTGCTTCCCACATCTCCAAATATCTTCCCCTGCTCCTAATATCCCCAGTTCCCCCGTTCTCTGAGACCAGCTTGCCCAGATGAGAGTAAGTTTTCCTCATCTTTTAGAGGCATTTCTGCTGAGAGAGATTTAAGGACTAAGGTTACTGTCATAGGTGGATACAATTAAGGAGGGGATATTTAGAAAAGATATCTAGGTAACAAGGGCTCGTATTTTGTCTGGCTCACAGCAGAGAACCTAGTGTTTAAAGTAATGTTAGCTACTTAACTTATTTTCTGCTGTCCCATTCTGCTGTGTATTTTTCCTTAGATGAGATGTTATATATTATTTAATATGCCATCATGGTCAGAGCTAACAATGTAAATCTTTATTCCATCCTGTTCTTCACAATTTCAGCTTTAATTCTGAAAATATGGCTTATAAGCTTCAACACTGATAAAGAAAAGAGTCCCCAAGATCAAAGAGCAGGTAACACATGAAGGAACACTGGAGAGTGCCTTCAAGGATTAGCAAGGGGTCTTGAGGATAAAGACACCAAAAACTCAGTCAGACATCTGCAGAGGGAAAAAATAAGCTGAACTATATGGGGAACGGTGACTGCTATTTAGGCAAAAGCTTAATTTTTGATGGTGGTGTGAGAGAGAATACATAGGAAGAAAAAAGTTTTTTTTTGCTGTTGTCCTGGAGACAAAACCAGAAATAGTGGCATCTACTGACCCTATGTTAGAGGACTTATTATGATTCTTGAGATGAAACGTAAAATAATAGTTCATGCTCTTCATTCAATCCTGTGACTTGGAGCGTAGGGAATGAATTTTCTTTTTCAGTGTTTTCAGGCTGTACTAAGAAATCTTAATGTTTCTGTAGCAAATCTGATAGTTACATAATCACCTGTTTTCAATTAAGCAACTTAAATCACATCATAAGCATATGATGAGCATAAGCAAATGCTGACCTACAATAAATAATCTTTTCAAACAGTACATTTAGATAATAAGCATAACAAAGTCCTAAGATGGATCCTATTATTTAATGAAAAGTCTTCCTACTGAAGGTAGTTAGCTTTTGTTCAGTCTATGGAATAAAAGTCTGCTACCAAATTCTAGGTCGTTATTGCATCTTTCTCTAATACAATAATTAGAGAACCTATCCACTGGAGTTGATGGCAGTAACCTGTTCTGCTTCACTGGAGGTGTGGAGTCTAACAACTTTGCCATTTAGCAGCTGAGAGTATCCTTTGGCTCACTGAAGACAAGGAGTCGATAAAAGCTGAGTAAGAGCTAATATTGGCTTATACTGCATGAATGATTTTCACTGCCTTCAATTTGTTTAATTCTTCTCTCCTTGAGCCATCCCAGATTTTTCACATCTGGATTATTTGGTTACTTTTTAAAATGTTAGTTTGTGCAAATAAGGACTCTTTTTTGAACAGTGAATGCATTCAGTGTTCCACCTGTCTTTAAAAAAAAAAGTGGTTACTTTTTTAAAGGGTTCTTAATTATTTGCTATGTTCATTATCCTGTGACCCTTATAAAGGTTATGTGAACAATTCATTATTGCATGTGCCTTGAATTATAGAAAATATTTACTTGTTTTATTCTACCTAGTGCTAATAATTAGCTCTGTTATCTAGTGTTAGCAGCTCGCAGACAGGACGCCCAAGGCAGGGAGCCTTACCTAAGCCTATAAACAAAGTATTTTACAGAAGACTCTGCCATGAAACAAGCTGAGCCTGCAGCACGTAAAAATTGAGTATGCAAAATATTCGAGATGCTCTTCTGTGAAGTGGGTAGTGAGTGGGATGGGAAAATTATAGGAGGGTGTTATAGTGACGCTGTGTGTCTGATAGATGTATTTTGATGATGAAGGGACAGGAATAGGACTACTGGATTAGGATGATCAGAAAAGCTTAAAGGAAGCTGTAAAAATGGCAGGGAATATTGAGAGGTTGGTAGCTGGGAAGCTTGTAGATGCTGAAAATGAGATGTTGCTTCTTGTTCACTGTAGGCTTGACAGGGCTTTAGGGAATTTGCCCCTTGGTCCATGAGGCTCAGAGTGCTTCGCTCCTTGGCTCTCCTCTTCAGAGAGAATCATGAAAGACCTCTGTTTAGCATCAGAGAGACACGAGTCCCCTGAAAGGGCTGAGGAACGCTAAGGATTAAGGTAGTGTGAATTACTTGTGTGCACTACGATTTCCCCATACCTAAAGGTCCCAGGATATTGCAAAAACTTTATATCAGTCTGGTACGTGTGTCTAAACACTTAGGAAATTTCTGACACTCACAATCTCACAGGGTTTAGTTCTATCACAGCTTGTGAAGTCCACATGTAGCTGGTGCAGGAAGGTCTCTTCAAGCCTCAGGTTTTTGAAAAATGGGCTAGGTTTACTACCCTAAATGTCATCACAACCAGCTATTTATCAAGGTGCCCTATGTTGCTCACTGGAAAGGCAACATGCTATGGTATTTGCTTTCACTGGACACTCTGAGAAAAGGAAATAGCCCAGAAAGAAACAGTTTTAGAAATAATTTAAAGGAAATAACCTGAATCTGAATATACCCTTCTTGTATTATTACATTATGATAAACATTAGTCCTGTACAGGCCATTATTTAATCATTAACTTAATGTCATCAGCTAATGACAATTTTCAAGAAACACTTATGCAGCTACCACATGATTTGTTAGACCACACACTTATACACACGGATAAAGGATGCAATTAAAATGCTGACAAAGTCGTCACCTTTGCAACAAAGCGTTGTCAGCATCTATCAGTCACCCAACAGCATATGTTTACTTGATGGTGGAAAATAGTTTCACCCATATGGATGTTTGTTTCCTACTAACCCTAATTTTGCCCTTGGAATGAAGCTAGGAAAATTTCTGTCATAAATGATTTATTATGCTTGCGGTTTCATCCCCACCTCAACCTCCTTCCTCATAAGGCAGATTTCAGTAGTACAAAAGGTGTATATTTAACATATGTCACTAAAAGGTGGATATGAAATGGTCTGAAAAGGAATACGCATCACAGTGTTGATAGCCCTCTAGCAAAATTATCATGCTGCATTTATTTTTCACTTTGACTTTGGACTAAAATTTGTTTCGACAGCAGCTGTATCAGATTTCAAAATATACTACCTACTTCTGCAAAACAAGTATTTAGATTTTTTTCTACTGATACTATACGCTTTTAACAAAGAATTAAGGTGTAATTTAATCTTATTACATTTTATTATAAGGAAGTTGAGACTCACAGTGGAAAAGATACAAATTAATTAAGCAAAGCTGTCGGTATTTGCTTCTTGGGACTGCTTCAGAAGATATAAGAGTTCATTCCTTTATTTAAGGAAAGGGTAATCCCAATGAACTGATTAACATTTACTTCATTTATTAATAGCAGATTATGGTACTGGCACAGTGTACCTGGAAAATATTACATATTAGCTCTCCTTCTATATGTCTGCTAACATTTCACGTATAAAAAAATGTTAGCTATAGTAAATTCTCTTTGCATCCCCTGTGCTTCCATGAATTTGTGTGTCTTTTGGAATTTACAAATGTTTAAGCACAAAAGAGTTGCAACTCACTTTGAGTTGTTTAAGAAATCTAAATCTGCTGTTTTGCTTTCATAATGGACTTCTGTTGACTATTCAAAATCAAATGGAAATTACAATGGATGCAAATTCAGGATATCTGCATGTCACCAGTGGGTTTTAGAAAATATCTTTAATTTTATTATCACCTGTTGTGTTCTTTCCTGGTGTTGTCCCTTCTGCAAATCAATACATGATTTTGCGCTCGTGCAAGGATGATGTTCTACAAATGGGTCATTCTAACTTTTAAAAGCATTTGCAAATATTTCCAGAAGATAGGTTTCCAGAAGAACATTTGGGAGCTGCTGGACATCTGGGAATGAAATTAGAAGTTTTAAGTTCATACTCTTCATATGTAAATTATTCCTAGTCACCATATTAAAACAGAATCCTTGATGGCTATTTAGCAAACACTTGCTATCACACATTGTATGTGTTATTTTCAGTTTGTTTGAGATTAAAGAACACAAGAGAGTTCTCCCAGGCCCACTAATGCTTGCAGCATAAAGTTGAGAAGGGACAAAGCAGAGAAGCTTTACAAGGTCATGGGCCAAATTGTCAATACAGTATCTTTCAGAAAGAATGATTGTTTTTTCCAAAACTTCACCCCAGCAATTGAATAAAGTAACCCCTGCTGCTTGGGGATGTATAGCTGTTCTTTTGCTGAAAGGTTAAGAAGCATTTCTAGGGCGCTTAGATTTATTTGCACATTGTTGGTCCCTCATAAAATGCTGGTTTTTGGAGGGATTGATTGATTGAGGGAACTGTTCCTTTTACTCTGCTACCTATCTGCAGGAGAGGAAGAAGAGAGATGGGGGCTTCATCTGTTCCCTGTTCTGCAGAACATCCTGCCTTTTACAGATAACTTATCAGTATCACATCTACCTCACGTATTCCCTGGTTTCAAAGACTTTAAGGCAAGCTTTAGGTCATCTCTGTTACCTGTCTCATTGCCTTCACAGCATCTCCTGCCTGCAGGGCAGGAATAGAGTCCCAGAGCATGAGGCCACTGATTGTTTTGGACAAAAGAGAAGGCAGAAGACAAGCCGCAGAAGCAGCCGGCCAGGCTGGCTTTCATTCCTCCCATTGACTGGCTGCAAACCTGTGGTGAGGCAGTGACAGAGAGGAAGTCATAGCCAGCTCACCTGAATTATCCTCTGTCTCTCTCGAACAGTGTTCTGAGACATTCAGCAGCTAATCTCGAAAAAGGGTTTTGGATTTTGCTTGACATCCTTGTTATAATGAAATAACATTTTTTCCTAATGCTCTTCCTAAATTGTTGCATTTTATACCTTCAGTGATGAAGAGAGGGAAGACAGTTTTAAAATAAATCATTAGGATTTTTTTAAAAAAACAAACTCTTCCTACTTGCTCTGTGTGTGGAAACTCCCCATGCTGTCATCCCATATGCAGTGGACACTGGCCCTAAACATGAACCACACAGAGGCTTTGGATAAGGATGTCTCTGGAAGTGATTTGGATCTGCTACCTTTGTTGGCCCTGTTGCTCCTTTTTGGAAGGCTATGATGGTTGGATCAGACAATCTTGGAAGTCTTTTCCAACCTTAACGATTTTATGATTCTATGATATTGTCCACTAGCTAGAAACCTTTTCCCTCTAACCTCAGATTTGTGCAGAGAGGTTATCCTTTTTTGTTCTTGCTTATAACAGTGTTAAGACATTGTCTGGAGTATCTTCTCCTCCCCCTCTTAAAGAGATGTTCCCTAAAATATTTATAGGCAAGGCTAAAAAAAATTATTCCCATTTTCCTTACCGTTTCCAGCATAGGGTTGAATATTAAAAATATAACTACATGATTCAGCTTTCATGGCAACATAGAGAAATTAAATTGAACATCCTTAAAATGGGCAGCTATGAGTAGAAGCCTGGACTGGGAGCTAATGTGCTGTTAAAGGTTTACACTCCATTTTGTGTAAAAATCACAACATCAAAAGAGCGTTGTATACCTGCTAAATTTCTATTAGCATATTAAAACAATCTGGATAAGCTATAGCAATGTATTTTGATTTAGCATAACTTAGTTTCTTAAACACAAGTCTGTATTTTACTGGTAATGTTGCAGAGTGGATTGCAACTGGGAAACAACTACTCATTGAGAATAGTAATAAATGCAAATGCAGTTCAGAATTTCTCAAAGAATCCTGAAATGAGTTTTCTCAGATGATTAAAATGTACAGTAAGAATCTTATTTATAGTTCTGGAGTGTTTACAGATTTTCATCTATGTGAGAAGGGGCTTGGAAGGTTTTGGTGCTGGCTGCTGGCAGTTCTTAGTGCTTTCTATAATATATTCCCCAGTGTCATACAGTTTCAGTAGTCTGAGGAAAGCACTGGGTTCCTGGGAGGAAAGGAACATTTCAACTGAATTTGACGCTCAAACATGTTGAGTTGGTTTTCAACTCTGATGAAAGCTAAAATATTTTGCACTACATAAATAACAATAATGGCAGAGTGTTTGCAGTGGTGGGTGTACTTGTACACCTTAAGAGTGCTATTTAGGAAGGGAATTTTAATGAACTAATTTGTAACTTAGAGTAAACATCAGGGTTTAAATGAGGTTTAAAAATAAATCCAATTTATGTCTATTCTCATTATAGGTGCTAAGAAATGACAAATGCCAACATGACTGTACAGACATATCACAAGGGATTCATTTAGGCAAACAAGGCAGTCTGAGAACACTTGGAAAACAAAAGGAAAATTTCCAATCTGTTCCAGTCTATGGTAAAAGTTTCTGCTGTGTCCCACAACAGTGGGGAATTGAGGTTTTTAACCTAACGTGGGTCAGAGGGGTGGTTGTAGTCCTCCTTAGCACAGTGATCACTGCCTTGGAGGAGAAGAGGATGCAGGAAGAGAGGATGTCTTACTGAGAAAATGTCCTTGGAAGGACTTTGCTTTCTAGGAAGAAGAAAAAAAAATGTTTGAAAAGTATTCTGAGTTTCTTAAGCTTCTGTTCCTTATAGTTATCTGGTACTGCCTCGTGGTCCTTAACCATGAATACTGCACACACTCCTCCTCAAAGACAGTCCCAACCCCAAAAGTGCTATTTGCTTATCAGAGTGAGGCATTTGCAGTCACTTTCTGAAGTGAAAAATGTGATTCATTCAGACTTTGGGGGCAAAAAATACTGTAATTGATGTTGGTGTTGAGTCTGGGACAGCACCCTTCACTCTCCTTCCACTCTGCAGGAATGATTTAATGTGTGCAGGCATTGCAGTGACTTATTGAGCTTCTTCTTATGTGTGAGACATCAGTCAAGTTCATGAGGGGCTGTGGTTAATAAAAAAAATTGGTTGTCAATTTTTACTCACATGGGAATCTTAAACTTAGCATCTCTCCAATGTAAGCCATTTCTTTCCATCTGCTTAAAACAACAGCATCATAACAAACTTCTCCCACTTTCACATGTGGCTCAGTGTAGCTGCATCTATTTCATTAGAAGAGCATAATTTTACACCATGTTCATCACTTTTTTTTCTTGCTGAGATGACTTATGTACATTACTACTACAACCATAATACTAACAAGCAAACTGCAGGGTACAATTACAGTAAGCCACAAGTTGTTTCCTCTGCCTGACTGTTTTGGTGACAAGACAGTAATTTCTTCCTACAGTTAAATTTCTTGCTGCCTTTAGGGTCTGTAGAGTTAAGGCACTTTCTTCTACGAAAGCATGTCACTTGCCTTTTAAATCAGTGGCTGCACTGCAGCATCTCGCAAGACTGAAGGAGAGTTTGCAATCAGTCAAGCTGATTAACTTAAGCTGAGATGTTAAAATGACAAATGTTGCATTTTTACCATTATGCTGATATGGTTGGTACAAATTTGATTGGTGGAATAAAAGAGCTATACTCATACATCTTTATTTACCCCTACACCTGAGTACCCTAAAAGCCTATAAAAATACTCCAGAGCTTTCATAGATCATTGTGGTGTGGCTGAGAGTGAAGTTCAGATGATAGTGGTCCAGAGCTGTAGCAGGTTACCCTGCTGGCATGAAACTACTGTAACACAAATTCTGGTTCTCGGTAGCTTTGGCTGCTTCCTTCTGAATAAAATCTTGGCTTCAAGGTAGATTTTTTTTTCCCCATTTCCTCCCTCTTCCCCTCCTCCTCCTCATTTTTTTTTCTTTCATGATGGAATGAGTCTTTTTTTTCTTCTTCTCAATTACCTGTGGGCCAAGAAACCCTCAGCTGCCTGCTTTGAACTCCCCAAAATGCACATTTGGAGTTTTAAGAGTTCTACTGCACTGGGAATAGCAACTGAAAAACAGGGCCTTTGGTGGACAGTAAAACGCTGAGGCTTCTCTTGTAAATACCTTACAATTTTCTGTTTAGGGAAAACCTATACAAAGTGATTTTATATCTTCAGTCTGAGGCCAGCCCTCATCTACCTGTAAAATGAGGTGCTGTTGGCACTCTACCTGAGAGTGCTATACAAATGTATCCAACGGAAATTCATGAATTAGGTCTTACTGAGACGATGGGCTGAACCTTGGTGTCCTTTCTTGAGCAGAACTTCCTTTATTACTGAACAAGACGTGCTAGACAGGTCCCGTTATTATGAATGTCTTTTCCAGTAATACGTTCCCTGAAAATGTGGAAATGATGTTGTACCTCTAAAAACAAATGAGCTTTCAGTATTTTGGGGGTTTGAAGGTGAGAAACATGTTGGTAGATTTTGAGATTATTAGAAAGCAAGGCTTGCCTGAGTCCTGCTAGCCTCAGTACTGGGATCCAGCCCAGGTGAATCCAGTTTGCTCAGAGCTGTCTGTAGCTCCTGCTCTGCTGGAAGTCTCAAGTCTCTTGCTTCAATGATGCTGAAGAAGGGAGCACTTCCCATTGGAAGAAGGACATGGCTGGAATATACAGAGTATTCAGACAGCTATTCAGACACACTTCTTTTCCTCTGGTAACAACCCAGGGCAGGTAGCAGCTGTGGAGATGAATACTGTCTTCCTGCTCACAGAAGGCATTGCAATTCGTCCCCATAGGGAATGTGGGTGTTGTTAAAGTATTGTTAAAAATTGATGATTCTTAATAGATCACCCACGTGTAATGTTGTTCAGACATCCAGGAAAATAAGATGAAGGAAGGTTTTCCTAATGAATGCGACAAATGCTCATTGACCTTGGATACTTTCATCTTTGCATAGCATTGTCCATGCCAGAGTGTGCCCTACTGCGTGCAGTTTCCTGCCAGGCCAGCTGGCTACTCTGCTCGTCCCTACAGAATGGGATGATGTCCAGTTTTCCCTATGGTTTTAGGCATGAGAAGTGGTGGGTTTGTTTGTTTATTAAGCTGATGCCAGAAGAAGAGGAGACACATGTTCTGAAACACGGCTGGCCAGAAAGCTACACTGAGTTTAGGAGGCAGAGTAGGTTTTTTTTCTCATTATGTAGGTTTTTCTTGGCCATCTTGGGCACATAAGAGTTCTTCCACTTTAAGTCCTTTCCTAAAGGTGCTATTGCTAGAGATACAGTGCACTTCCTGTATGGATTAAGATAAAAATGCTGAGAGCAGTTGTATTAAATTGCCAACGGAGTTACAAAATTATTGGGAGTCTAAAAGACTGCAGACAACATGACTTCTGCACCTCTGTTTTGTACAGCCTACTGCATATAATGGAACTGCAAATGGGGAAAGAACGCGTCCCAGTTCTTGCCTGTCTTTTCAGCCTTTTCAGGGTAGAACAACTGTACCGCTACTTAAATTCAGCAGCACTGGCTTCAGGTCAGCATCATATCTGCTGCACCAGAGGCTGTGGGAACACATTTCCTTTGGTGTTTCGGCTGCTTGACAGACGTTAGCAGTGGAAACTGTATCGATTCAGCAATTAATAAAGTTGTCAAAGGCAGACAGGTGGGGGAATACAGAAATCCTGCTTGGGATTAATGAGTATGGTGATCCAGAGGGCAAATCTTTTCAAATGAACAGAACAGCTTTCTGGGGATGAAATTTTGTGAAACAAATGCACTACACAACTCCTAACAGATGTATGGGGCTCAAATTCGGACAAGGGGTGGTTTGAATGAAAAGAAAGATGAAACTGAGCTGGGTGTGCTCCGCAGTCAGCCTGGAGGAGAATGAAGTGTGCCGCTTCCATTTCTACAGCCAATTTAATAGCTGTAGGCTCAGTTTGATAAAGAGAGAGTTTCTGTTGGCTGCCGGAATTCTGTTAAAGGAAAGAGGTTTGCCCTTTATCTTTCACTGGGTCCAGCACACTTAGAGAGATTAGTTTGTAGCAGAAGACTGATTTCCAGCTCAAAATAAATGTCAGACTGGAAATGGTCTTTGTCATCCAATCCCAGCCATGCCAACGCTGGGCTGGAGACCAGAGGAGGGGAAGGAAGAACTATCCCTCCCAGTCCTGTGAGACTGGAGGAGAAAAATGTCTTTGTACCTCTGACTTGAGGTTTGAGGTTATCTGGATTCAGCTTTTGGCTTTACCAGAAGCATCACCAGCAAGTCTGTAAGGCGGTTACAGTTGGTTAGGTGGAGGTAGGTAGTAGTATAATAACCTTACTCTTCAGTGGCTCTCATGCAGTCATCAAAGCAGCTGTATAAATCAAGTTTTTGTCAGTGCATAAGGCTGTTCTGGTCCTAAGCAGATCACAGTAAATGGAGCGTCTCTGAGAAGTGACATTGCTGTGTTAGGGCTTTCTGCTGTAAGGGTGACAGCCAATGTATCTGTACGGGTCAAACCAAGACAGGCTACAGCTCACCATGGTTTGTGTGTTATAAGGGCAGGAGGGTTTTCTTTTTCTTTCTGTCAGAAGAGTAAAATATTTTATTAGCAGGCAAAATAAGCGTCCAGACATTATGGAGCAAAGGCAAGAGGATTCCTGCTAGTATCCCAGGAGGGTGGAGGACATCTTGCATATATTGCATAGGAGGACTAGATAAGACCTGTTAGTGTCATTGAAATCCCATTCAGTGTTTAAATGGTGTTATAGAAGTCATGCTGGGTTAAAAAGGAATAGACCTTACCAGTCTTCCTAACAGCCATTCTGGGAAAATCAGGCTTGTCTTGGGAGAAGCTTCTTTGTGTCCAGATCTGAGTGGCCAAAGGTTGCAAATCTGTTCCTCAGGAGTATGAGGGAAAAATGCATTAGTGAAAATGCACATCAAGGGGGACTGTAAGGATGGACCATGATTGTTTCTAGCATTTGAAATTTTTGGCTATGCTTAGATCAGCTTTTATTTGAGGACTACCATCTTTTTGTTTGTTTACTTTCTGTGATAGTAGGAACTCTAGGTAGCACCAAAATTCCAGGAATTGGTGCTGCGAGGGAAACAGTCAATATGGTGAAAATGTTGCATCTAGAGATTCAGCAACTGTAAAATCCCATTACTGGATCTTGACATGGTTCAAGTGTGCGAATTCACCAGAAAGTTCTTCAAACATGCCATCTATCCATCATTTCATCTGCAATCATTTCATTTTTTCAGCATTGCCTCTAAGAAACACAACATTCATACAAGTTTACAAACCTGAGATCTTCTGCCACGTATTTCAGTTGCTGATATGCAACTCTGGTCTTTACTGAGTAAAATGAAAGAATGAAGTGTAAAAGTTGATGTAGTTCTGATTTTATGTCATCTCCATTTTCACTCTCCTGAAAAGAAATCAATTTGAAGTAGTGGATTTTCTTTCCCTTTTTAAATTCACCATCCAAATGAAGTGGATTCCTCTTTGTAAAGACAGTTCAAGTGTAGAATTAAGCATTTGTGCCACATTAGTTTTGGAATTCAGCAGAACTGACTACTGCGGCAATAGACATCAAACCTCCTCAGCCCCTCATAGACAGGACATGTAGATAATACTTGGACAAAGATTTAATGGAGACATCAGGTAATCTTATTGTACATATACAAGCCTATTGTTATGCAGTGTTATGCTGCCGCAGCAAGTGACAATGACAACCTCATACTTCCTCTTCTGTGCTCAAGATGCGACTGCCAAAGACTGGTTTATGCTTTCAGGGACAAACTGCTGGGAAATCACATTTTTTAATGAATCATAGAGCTCAAGCTGTAATGCCTGAAACTTAAATTCAGTTTCTATTCACACATTTAGATAGATAAAATATAGATAGATATCATCTACATAAGATTTAGATAGATACCATCTAACTAAATTTTCCTTTCACTATGGAAGTCCCTGTAGAACGTGATAGAACTTTCAACTGATTTTTGATTCAGGACTCATTTTGCAATTATTCTATTTGTGTGTGGTATACATATGCCTAAAATGCATTGCTTTCATTTACAGCAGCTGTCTGAAATGAAATGAATGAATCAAAAATGGTTCTATATAACTTAATAAAAATACTAGTGACAATAGTACCCAATAACAATTGACTACAAAATAACTATTAATGTTCTACTTTCACGTTATTTGTCTAGCTCCTGTTATGTGTTCTGATATGCAGAGCCGTCCTCATAAGACCATATCCATGTTTCTTTGTTAAGTGCAAAGTGATGATGGTTGCTCTACAGAAAACCTTGTGAACATCCTAAAGATAATTAAAAGTGGCATCCTAGTCGGCTTCATAAAATCCAGTTCACAAGTTCAAGGGCAGCTGCTTGGGAATTCCACTCAAAATGATTTCACTTGTTTGCATATTCAACGTGGGTATGAAAGACTGTCATGTCCATCTCAGGTTTCTGATGGTGAAATTGCTTTAAATTGAAATGTAGAAAAAAGATGAAGTTTTATTTTATTGACACCACTCACTTTCAGCCTGAGCAAAATCAAGATGTTTCTAACAAAAATAATATTTAGTTTTCAGAAGAAATTATCTGTTTTTCACATGCAAGGTTCAAATGCTATTTTTGTTTCAAACACACAATTTCTTTGAATTCAAAAATATTTAAAGCTTTGTTTTCATGTTATTGTCTAAAACCTGAAAGTTTGGTATTTTTTCCTGATGGTAAAGATATATATGTATTTTTTTTCACAGTAGGTAATATTATGAAAAGTAATTATTTTTGTCACTCTTCTTAATAAGCAATCAGTTTTTTAGTGCAAACTGACAAAGAAAACAAACTACTCAGCCCCTGGAACGTGCAGTACAGTGCTATATATCCTGTCTGTGGTCTGAAAGATTGTGCTGTGATTTCTTAATCCTATAAATTATAGCTCTATACTGTTGATCAGTTTAAATATAGATGCGTGTGTCATCCCCACAGCATCACTGATTAATTCCTTCTCACAAGCTGCCTGATAATTACAGAAATACTATCTCAGAATTAGGCAATAGCAGGATATATTTGAAAGCACCATGAAATGAATGCACATTTGCTGCACTGTGGAACATGAGCTCAATCTCTTTCCCTGAAGTCCACAGAGAGACACTTGACAGCTGCCTAAGACCTACCTACCATGAGGACGTTGATTACCTTCCATTAGAAATGGGTTGGTGAAATTTTGGTTATCATCTTTCATGCAACCCAATAAATAAATGAAACCACGCTAAACCAAAAAGAGAATAAAGTCCTGCTTCATGCTCACTGCATACTTCTTTCATAGCTAGACTGTAGTTTTCTGTTAAACGTAATGTTTCTGCATCTATGTCAGATATCAAGTTGTCAAAAATTAGAAATTATTGGCATAATTTCTGACTTTTGTGAAACTAATGGGGATAATGAAAGGTGTTAATCTAAATGTTGTAATCTTCCATTTAATGAAATGGTTAAATTGGTTAAAATTAATCAAAGATACACTTTAATTGAGAGGAGTTTTTACCATTAGTGCTTTGGAAAATACTAGAATGGGATTTTCTAAAATAGTTCATGCCCTCAAAGCTATCCTAGCTACTTTTCAATCATTTTTAGGAAGACTCTCTTCTGAGGTATGAGGAAGAGATATATTTAGTTTGCAGTCAAAATGAAGTCTGGAGTCTCCATATGACTTGTGATTTTATCCAGTCTCTAGCCTTAGGGCTAAGAAGCCCCATAGCTTGAAAATGAGATCAAGCAAATCTGGTCCTCCCTCGTGGACCTTCACCTGAGCTAGGAACAGCAGAAATTTAGGGAATCTGCTACTTGCACATTAAAAAGCAACTATTTCAAAGGCTGACTTAAAGGGAACTTTGCTAAAAAAGTTATATATGGAACATAGTAAATAAACTAAAATTCATGAATGAAAAATAATATTTTCAGCACGTGTTGCAAAATATATAAGCAGAATATACACTTAAACTCAAAAAAAGAAAAGACTTCTAATATCCAAACTTTTTAACTGTAAGGTATTAAGAAATAGTAACAGATGGCCAGTCCACAAAACAGGACTTTTCCCCAAATAATTCCCACTGATCACACAGAAAAACAGTCAGTCACAGCTGCCTGTGGTAGGAGAGTAAGGGAAGGACAACAAACATATTTGGCCTAGCTTTTTAGAAACCTTTGTTTTATCACTACTGGATGTGACTGAAATTCTACCCTCCGGTCCTTTACCTGTTCCTTCTCTTTCTACTTCTACATTTTTGGTCTTTTTTTTTTTTTTTCCCTGTTTTTTGGCTGTTAGAAAACACCTATCATAGAAGAGAATGAGAGCAATAAAGCACGACAAAACCCAAACCAAGCTAATTATTATTTTTTACTCAAGCATGAACTTGTGGGGATAGATTTTTAATATACTCAGAGTCATTTGTTAATTAGCAGATGTCATTGCCTTTGAGGACTCCAGGTGGTACAATCAAAACTCCCAAAGTCTTTGCAGGTTTTTTGCAGATGGCTTTGAAAATACATTCCTACAGTGACCAAGTGGATCAAAATATGTAGGAACTGAAAAGCTGCAAGGGGTTTCAATTGCTTAATCAAAGAGATGGATAGGAATTGCAAATGTATGAGCAATAGCCTTTGGGAAAGACTACAGTAAATATGACAGAGGACTGCACGCAACTATGCTGACAAAATCCACTTTCCTCTAAGTGAGGTGAAGAGACAGGTCATCTTGTTAGTGCAGTCAGTTACCTTTGTAAAGACTATAGAGTTGATTTTTTTTATATTGTGTTTTCCCAAATTAAATCTACATTTTAAATCTTAACTCATGCCATCTTAGTAATTAGCTCTAGCATCTATCTGTGCCTGTCACTGCCACTGTAATGTCGGTTAATTAAAGCAGTCGTGGCAAGGGAAAATTAAAGATGTAAATATCTCAAGTTTCATAGCAGTTGCTGTTGTGGAAATTTGGAAGCTTTGTTGACAAGGCAAAAAGTTTTCACCGAAACAATTAATTTCCTTGCTGTCATCCTTTTTCAGCGGAGTAACGCTGCTGAGGTTACTTAATATGATAAATATGAACAGGTAGGCTGCGTTTTAGTAAGCCAAGAGCAAATGAATCAGACCTTGTTTCCAGGCAGCATCTCAGCATTTGCTGAGAGCGATCAGCCAAATGTGCACAGCAGGACTGTTTGCACCCTGAACTTTCATGGTATGTGGGGGAAAAAAAAAAAAAAAAAAAGGATATTAGAACAGCTTGTCTTCTTCCTTCTTATGCAACCATTTTTCTCATTGCGCCTGCTTTCTTCGTTGCTGGTAAGAGAGAAAGGAATGGATCATATACATCCTTGCAGTAAATCCACTGATGTGAGCTCACATTAGAAAACTTCATTCTTTTCAAAGGCGAAATTATCACAAGCAGTAAGGAGGGGTTTTGTGTCACATTAAGGCTTTGTGAAAGAGCCAGAATTCTCATTCTTTATTAATGAGGATTTTCTTTTGACAGATGTGTTTTGTATCCCAGTAGCTGTAAGTGGTTTCAGTGTTACAAGGACTTTTACAGGAGACGCCTGGGTTACTTACAGCTAAACAGTAATTTTCAAAGAGGAGTTGATAAGAAATCCACAATGCACGAGTTAATGAGGAGGATTTTTTGCTAAGCAGCCTCCTGCTGGTTGTGAATCCTTTCATTTGAGGGAACGTGGGTAGGGCGGCAGACTGGGACATGAGAGACTCTCACTTTCTTCCTTGCTGTGCCGCCATTTTGTTGGGTGACCTGGATGAGCTCTTCATCTTCCCATGAGACACGTTTTCCTACAGCACAATCGGCATCGGGGTGAGGAATCACAATTAGCCAAAGGCAAACTTTTTGGTATCTAGGAAACTGCTGAATTTTGAGTAAAGACTTGCTTCATATAACTGGGCAGCATAGTTTTCCATTTCTGCTTCAGAGCTCTTTACAAAAAAACCCATCCTCTTCCCACCCCACACGTGTCTACTGGTATTTGTGATCTATCTGCAACACATAATTGTTGCCTGTTATTGAATCTTTTTGCACACTAAAGTTCCTCAGACAGTGACTCACTGAACTGACTAGAATGGATATTGAAAAATTGCAAATCAGATTGTTTTCAATCTAATCAAAGATGCAAGAACGCATTTTGCTCAGTAGCTCTTCTGAGGACTGATGAGATCAACATGAAAATTAGAAGTGGAAAAAATGTTGCTGAGTAACAATAATGTACTTTTCATTGAACTTCCTAATGGAATGAGGAACGTGCTTAATTATATGATCCCAGTGGTAATATCTGACATAAACAGCTTTCTAATTGGTTCTCTTCTTATTCCTCCCTGCCACCATCCTCATGTAATTTCTAATCTTGCTAAAATAATTGTTAAATTACTCTCCAACATTTAATGCATAAATAAGGATATGAAGAGGGCTACAACAACATATTTACAATGCCAGCATAGCTAGTCTCATCCACTGAAAAAACACTTTCCTGTGAGCCACATAACTGGTCCTTCCAAATTTTTAAAGCACACAAAATAAAGCAAAAATAGAAGAAATGTGGTAACATCGGTGTGTGTGCGTATGAAGAATGGCTGTTTTCTTTTGTTTTTGTTTTTCTGTAAATGAGCAATTATCCCTTAGTAAATTGTAGCACAATGGATTAGACATGCTTGTTAATGCCATGTAAAAATCAAGTCTTTGAGATTTCTTGTGTTCAAGTTAATTTAGAAAGGATTACAAAATACAAGATGATATTTCAGAATTGGCTTTCTTCCTTAAAATTGGGCATGAAATTATGGCTGTTGGCCATGCAAGTCATAGAACCACAGAATATCCAAGTTGGAAGGAATCCATAAGGATCATCAAGTCCAACTCCTGGGTCCCCAAAGGATCACCCAAAAAAATAAAAAATCAGATCAAGTGGCTGACAGCGTTGTCCAAATGCTTCTTGAACTCTGGCAGGCTCGATGCTGTGACCACTTCCACTCCATAAAATAATCTGAAATTTGAGTCAAATTCTGAAATTGAAAACAAATTTACATCTATCTTATTTGTTGGATTTTACGTGCCAGTAAGCAGTTCTGTACCCTGGAAAGTCAGAGGACTCGTCTTCTGGAATTTAAGACTTCATACTTAAAACAATTTTGATGAATGCAAAATGGTTATACATCTACCTGATTTTTATAGCACTTAGTGCAATTGCCTGAAAGGTTCTTATTTTAGGCAGTAATACACAACATTTACTAACATAGATAAATGACTGAAAAATCCTTTAAAAGGAACAAAGGGCAATCCTATGCTTGTAAATGGAACAATAAATGTTTGTTATTTGAAAGAAAAACTGCATTTTCATGATTTATGAAAATAAAATGGAAGATGGATGGGTAGGCTCCAGTAGCAGGGACCTCAGGAGTGGGATGTTTCTTTGTGCCAGCCCAAGCAGTCAGCAGAAGGAGTACGTTCTCTAGGACAGAGGTCTTTATTATTCCACACTGTCAGAATTGAAGACTTGACTAAGAGTGGAATTTGGTTTATAGTTGTTGGAAAATACAAACCAAATTTTTACATATAACAATAATTGGAAGTTAAGGTTTCTCACTCCTATGATTTCTGTCCTAGCAAGAATGCCACTCATTAAGTCTATTTTTGGAAATATGGCCTGAGAGAACTGGCTTCAAACTGAATATATTCCTTCCTTCCTGATCTCATGTGAGTCCTACTTTGGAGAGGAGAAACAAAGGAAAATTGAAATCATGCCCAGTATTTGCAGTACAGGAATACAGAGATTCCTTTGTGGTAGTATTTCAAGGTAATAATCTTAAAATGACAAGAAAGAGACGGAGGTATATTTTCAAGAGTAACAAAATTCCACTTAATGCCAATAGATTTTGAATTATTCGTCCACCTTCCACTCTGGAAAAAAATGACTTTTTAAATTACCTTACTCAATGTCACTTTTAAAGGTTACTTCCACACAAATTTTTTGTGAAAAAATCAGCTGTCATGTGCTTCTGAATACACGGCGTGTGAAAAATTGCTGCATCTTTGTGCATTCCTGTATCAATTCCCCTGTAAAAGTAAATTCCCACATGCATAGATCTACTCTATGACCCTACAATGAGTGAAGTTTTAAATAATTTCTCTAGTAATTTCTCAATCTTTTCTGAGCTTTTTCAACACTGATTGGGTCATTTCAGGTGAGCTTAATGAAGAGTGGAAGAACATTGTGTATCCTTGTAGAAGTCCTAGATTTCAGAGATTTCTAATTCCTGCATTGCATTGCAATTCCCACTTGAACAGAGATCATAATTCTGAGGCATGAGATGTCTCTAGCTGATAATACTTCTAGAAAGAATTTCATACCAACCCCTCAAGGCCTGTTTTCTGTTGTTTGGTTGGTTGGTTTGGGGTTTTGTTTGTTTCCTTTTTTTGTTTTGCCATTTGTTTTCTCATTTTTTTAAACCCACTTTTGTTTTTCTTCTGTGCTGAAGAGAGTACAGTCAGAAATGGAAAAATAAATAAAATCTAATATGGGAAGGTGTCGAGGTTTTAAAGGCAATTTCTCATGTGGCTGAAGCCAAACTGTCTCTTCCATGTGTGAGAATGCACTCAGACAACACCTGTAATTACTTTTGTGACATCCCTTGCATGTTGAGAGAACAGTATTTTATTTTAAAGAGTTTTATTTAAGAAGGGGATGAAAACATTTTAGAATATCACCAATAAAGCAAATATCTGACTCTCTCTCCACTACTGTTACTGAAGGGGAAAAATAGATGCATACTGCTGATGCCACAGAATGTGAAAAAACATATGCAGCTCAAACAGGGCTGGGAAGGAATACATTTTAATTCATAGCTGGTAAGGCAGGGGTCAGATCTCTATCAGTATTTTTTTAATGGACCCTTCAGAAGATGATTTTCATATATATGCATACATGGCATTCATCTATTATTAGATACGGTATATCAGCCAAGTCATTTTCTACCCTGCAGACATTTAGAAGAACAGGACAATTTATGTGTCAAATATGATGGCTCTTTTGAGGATTTTTACTTCTGCATTGCCTTGATCAGTGACCATAAAACTTGCTTTTTCAGCACTATTTCAAAGTCAGATCAAATAATTACTGCGCTTACGGGAAACATTTACATAAGCTCTTTAAAATCTGCAGTCTGAACAGTAACACACCCTAGAAAAAGTTCCAATAATCACTTGATTTCTCCGTAACTCAATACCACGTGAGAAAACAGTCAGGTGTGAAAACCATTCATTGCAGGAGGCAGCCTTATTGAAGAAAAAAACCCCTGCGATTGCCTTCATCCCCTTGATCATATGTTGTTCCTTTTTTTTCCCATGGTTCCTGTACTCCACTCTAATTACTATCAACTCCACTTCTTTCCATTTCTTATGCACGTGATGTTTCCGTAGAGCTGACTTCTACTGTGTAGCTGTCATCATCAGCGTACCAACTTCAGAAGCTTATGTATTTTATTTATTTATTTTAATATATTTGGATATAAAATATCCAGATGTGGAGAATAACTCTCTTTTTGACTGTCACAAATCTGGATATTTTGTTCTGCTGCTGGTGTGCAGATCGCAGAGATTATGGCTTTGTTCTGCCAACTACTGACTGCTGAATGATTTTCTGATTTTTACAGACTTGTTCCTACGTGATCATTCTTTGTTTTATTTAAACTGGGAAGGTGACAAATCCCAAATCAAGCTGACCAGGAGCACTGGGGCACTTAGGCCTTGTGTTCCAAAACCTGCAACTTTTCTTCCTGCCTGTGACCAATTTATAACTCTTCCAGAGGGAAAACACATTGTGGCACAGGTAGAAAATCACAGATCATCACTGTGCTGAGTGAGAAAGCCTTGTGCATTCCAGAATTTTCCTCCAACTTCTATTTTTTGCTTCTATTTACCTGCAAGTCTTTGGTCCACCACCCAATATGTATCAGTATGCCAAAGAGATCGGAACGCTATACAGGACTTTTTTCAAAAAAAGAGCAGTAAGAATGAGATGACTGATCCTTCCTGATTTTCACCCTGCTATTTGATCCTGAAAACCATTCCCCTCTTAAGAGTCTTAATTCTTCATTTACCCATTCTCTGGATCATTTATTGGCATGAATATCTATTGCATGGTACCTCGCATCCTAAGCACAAAACTTCCATGCTTATCTGCAGCAGATGTGTTCAGCCAGCCACTGAACTTTAAAAAATAGTCATCATAACCAGTAAAAAAGCTCAGGGTTATGCTAGAGTGATGGGAAATTTTTATTTCCCTTCTTAGGAAAAAGCTAATTTTTAAAGTTGAAATCAATGAAACGTCCATTGGATGTGGATATGTGGGATTGGCATTCTCATTCTGGAGAGTTGCTTTTAACTTTTAAACTTTTGAGCTGAATGCATTTGGGAAGGGAGACACGTAATTAAGACTTTGGTCAAAAACATCTAATTTTGCATAAAACTGATAGGGTTCTAGGTGCCAAATATTTTGCACCCTCAGATTCATATATTCATTTTATTTTTATGTTTATTTCAGCAGAATTCTAAAGTTACAGAATCACAGAATCACAGAATCGTCTAGGTTGGAAGAGACCTCCAAGATCATCTAGTCCAACCTCTGTCCTAACACTAACAAGACCTCCACTAAACCATATCACTAAGGACTACATCTAAACGTCTTTTAAAGACCTCCAGGGATGGCGACTCAACCACTTCCCTGGGCAGCCTATTCCAATGCCTAACAACCCTTTCAGTAAAGAAGTTCTTCCTAATATCCAACCTAAACCTCCCCTGGCACAACTTTAGCCCATTCCCCCTCGTCCTGCCACCAGGCACGTGGGAGAATAGACCAACCCCCACCTCTCTACAGCCTCCTTTAAGGTACCTATAGAGGGCAATGAGGTCTCCCCTGAGCCTCCTCTTCTCCAGGCTAAACAACCCCAGCTCCCTCAGCCGCTCCTCGTAAGACTTGTTCTCCAGACCCCACACCAGCCTCGTTGCCCTTCTCTGGACTCGCTCGAGCACCTCCATGTCCTTCTTGTAGCGAGGGGCCCAAAACTGAACACAGTACTCGAAGTGCGGCCTCACCAGAGCTGAGTACAGGGGGACAATCACCTCCCTAGCCCTGCTGGCCACGCTGCTTCTTATACAAGCCAGGATGCTGTTGGCCTTCTTGGCCACCTGAGCACACTGCTGGCTCATATTCAGCTGCCTATCAACCAGTACTCCCAGGTCCTTCTCGGCCAGGCAGCTTTCCAACCACTCATCTCCCAGCCTGTAGCGCTGCTTGGGGTTGTTGCGCCCCAGGTGCAGGACCCGGCACTTGGCCTTGTTGAACTTCATACAGTTGACCTCAGCCCATCGGTCCAGCCTATCCTGATCCTCCTGCAGAGCCTTCCTACCCTCAAGCAGATCGACACACGCACCTAACTTGGTGTCATCTGCAAACTTACTGAGGGTGCACTCGATCCCCTCGTCCAGGTCATCGATAAAGATATTAAAGAGGACTGGCCCCAGCACTGAGCCCTGGGGGACTCCACTAGTAACCGGCCTCCAACTGGATTTGACTCCATTCACCACAACTCTTTGGGCCCGGCCATCCAGCCAGTTTTTAACCCAACGAAGGGTATGCCAGTCCAAGCCACGAGCAGCCAGTTTCTTGAGGAGAATGTTGTGGGAAACGGTGTCAAAAGCCTTACTGAAGTCAAGGTAGATCACATCCACAGCCTTCCCCTCATCCACCAAGCACGTCACTTGGTGTAGCAATTGAAAGTTGTAGCAATTGAATCTCTTTCATCAATATCTTTTCTTTAATCTTTTTCTGAAAATACAAAACAAAATACAAAGATCCCTAGCAGGGTTATAGAGTTAGGCTGGGGTTAAATGAATCTTGACTTCAGATACATTCCCTTTGGGTTAAAAAAAAAAAAAAAAAAAAAAAAAAAAAAAAAAAAGGAGAGAAAAGAAACGAAAAAAACACTTCATTTTAAATAACAAAGTTATCTACACTAACTTTCAAAGCCAGGAGGAGCATATTAAATTCCACCTATATTTGCGGATGCTTTGAGATGTTTGAGATGCTTCCAACCCTTTGCTTTAGTGCAACTATAGAATACCTGAAGTGGTTTGTTGCACAGCATGCTTTGCTGAATAAGATTGTGATTGCTCATGCCTCTTTGCTGGAGGGGAATGTTTTCCTGAAAGAGAGCTCAATTCTTTACTGATTCTGAATGCAGACCTCCCAGCCTTCTTTTTTTTTTCTTGAGAAAAGACAGTGTCCTGTCATGTCAAGCGATGGGGAACATGTGTTCTCAAAGGAATTACCTTCCTGTACAGCTTCCTTGAAAACAGCTGTACCGTATCTATCTTTACACTTGGTGATCTCAAGCTGCAGGTGCAGAAGGGCAGTTTGTGTTCAGATGAGTTGTCTGGTATTTGAGGAAGTTCCAGTCATGGTGGCAGAGGACATGGCATGATGCTGTGCATGTTTTTCGCTGTCAGCCCCAGATCAAGAAGGAATATTTAACTAGGAACTTAAGAGAACTTAAGCTTTTAAGGTATGGCCTAAAAACTGATAGTGCTAAGGTAATAGCAATGTAATTTGTAAGGCAAATATGATTCTGCCCAATAGCATGTATGAATTAGTTACATATCCTGAATTTAAACTAGGTTTTGTATAATGAAATATAACAGCATACAGGCTAGAATTGTGGTGGCTCGCTTGTAGATCCCAGGAGCTCCTGGAGCTCTAACTTAAGGCCATGGAAATTAAAGAAGTCCCAGAAGCTTTCAGGGGATTATTCCTGCAGTAATTACTATTACATAAAAGAGAAACCCAAAAGAGAGAGACTGCGCATATATCTTTACCTTGATCCCGCTTTTTCTAGTTCAAATTCACAGCATGATTATTTAGAATCATGAGCCTAAAGCTATGTAAAACCATAGGTCTTGTTATTTATTTAATCTGAAGGTTTTGTTTTTTTTTTTTTTTTTGCTCTAATGGTTTTTATGATCACCCACTACTTCATTCTCCACACGTACTTCATGAGGACAACCGGAGCTGAAGCTGTCTGGAATGAAGTCTCTCTTACTGGGTATTGTATTTGGACCTGAATATTTTGCATTCTTGCTTGGCTGTGATTTAGATGAATGATAAGATGTAGAAGAGTACATAATGTTAACCACATTGAAAAAAAGTTAGCGACTCTGGTTATAGTTCACATCCACTTGCTGTGCATCAGTCTCTGTGTTGGTGAGCAGACCAACAGATGGACCCCAGGAATCACAAATAGTTTATCCAGTGCACAACTCTTCCTCCCTTCTGACATCTTACAATATTCTTACTCTTTTCATCTCTTCCAATGACCCTCACTGTTGTTCACAAAGCTCTTCCTCATCTTCTTTTTCTCTCTCTGATGAATCTTCAGTAAATATTCAGAAAGGAGACTGATGCTTCCTAATTTTCACCCTGTTTTTTAATCCCGAAAACCATTCCACTTTTAAGATTTTTAATTCTTCCGCCTGTAATTTTGTTGACACAGGACCAACTTCCTTCTTTGTTTCTCTCCTTCTGGTATCTTCTCCTTATCTTCAACTACATTAAAATGCATTTCTTTCAGAAGTCAAGCAAATAGATAGAAAACTGTGAAGAAAAGCATCTGTTTCTGTTGTTCCGAAAACACGAGTAGCAGCAGGATGCCAAAGGATACAGAGTAAAACCACGGAAGTGGGGAAAAAATAATTAGAATTACTGAGGTTAATGGCTGCCAAGGATTCTGCAAAATAGATCTGTAGATCTTGGTATCCTCAAATGGTGACAAAGAGAAAGGAACAAAAAAGTCCTCTACATCTCCAGACGACAGTAATTCATCAGCTTTAAAGTTGAGAGAGAGATTTTGGGACGAGAAGGTTTTGAGAAATAAGAAGTTCCAATAATAAAATTAACCTAAAACATGTGTTGAGTAACGTTCTAAGTTTCAAGAGCACATTTCTCTAGAAAAGAGTTGGAAAAGGCATCGGCTGCAGGTTGTTTCTTGAGTTCTTGCTTGCACGCATTGAATTGTGACTAAAAAGAGAGAGAGAGAAAAGAGGAACGGCGCTTACTGTTTTTTCTGTGGCAAAGTTTGCCACATTGCAAAGACCTGCAGCTGGCATTATGATCATGCCAATTTTGGCCATCTAGTGGCATCTTTTTCACAATGAAAAATAAATGAACAATTACCAGCCATCTCTACTTTGAAGACATACAACCCTCACGGTACCACACGGTACAATGTATGTCAAGTACAATTCAAGAAACTTGCCTGGAGCTACTGGATTCTGACTGT
The DNA here is from genome assembly GCF_009769625.2 of Cygnus olor. Classification (NCBI taxonomy): domain Eukaryota; kingdom Metazoa; phylum Chordata; class Aves; order Anseriformes; family Anatidae; genus Cygnus; species Cygnus olor. Next base: position 32,688,903 of record NC_049175.1, read on the forward strand.
CTTATTAATGCTGTGGGACAGAAAATGTTCTGTTTTTTCCAGTTCTTTAAGAACACATGGGAGCCAACCTCTTTCCCTTTCAACACAACTGAATAAAACAACATGAGCACACGGTGCCTTCTGACTGCTCCTGGGTTTTGGCAGGGATCGCCACATACAACTTGAAAGAAAAGGCAAATGCTGCCATTCCAGTTTAATTGAAAAGGAAAAAAAAATGGGTATTTTGCTGCTTTGCATCTTGATGCTTGCCAGAGCAAACTCACAATGTTCCTGCTGTGGGATATGTCAGCTTTGATGGCATTACCAAGTATATGTGACAACTGGAACAGGCCCAGGCTGGAGTGTGGGCTGTGTTACAAAGGACGTAGCACCTCAGAGTGCAAAGTGAATGCTTTATGTTGCTGCTGAGGCACGGAGCAGCAATTTTTTTTTTTTTTTTTTTTTTTTTTGCAGGTGGGTTGTTGCTGTTGCCTTTCTCCATGTAAGAGGTGAGTTTAGAGCAAAGATGACTTTGGTGATAGAAATTTGCTGGGTCTGGTAAAAGGTTCTGCAGCATCCATGAATCCAGTGAACTGACACAGAGGGGTTTCTTGGGGGACAGTCGGATGTCTTTGAGGTGACAGCTGGCCCTCTGTTCTGAGGTGATTTCTGGTGTCCAGCTGCACACAGGCAGCAGCCATGTCTTCTCCCGGAGGCCTTCAGCAAAGGCAGGCAGGGGCTCGGGGATCCCCATGCTGTGCTTTCCTACTGGGCTGTATTGATTCCAAGTCAGAAGGACATATGGTTCTCTCCCTGATAGCATAATAGAGCCAGATTGGAAATGTTTTATTAACAGATAGGACAACCCTTTACAATGTTTAGTGAGATAGAAAGAAGGTTGTTTTGATCCAGGAAGAGACAGTTTTGATCCAGGAAGAGACAATTAGAGACCTGCTCCTCCATCTGGAATGTCACAAGTCCATGGGACCAGACAAGCTCCACCCTAGGGTGCTGAGGGAGCTGGCGGAGGTAATTACCAAGCCGCTTTCTATCAGCGTTCCTGGTTATCTGGAGAGGTCCCAGAGGATTGGAGGCTTGCTGATGTGACTCCCATCTACAAGAAGGGCTGTAAGGAGGACCTGGGGAACTACAGGCCTGTCAGCCTGACCTCGGTTTCAGGGAAAGTTATGGAGCAAATCATCTTGGGTGAGATCACACGGCACCTGCGTGGCATCCAGGGGTTCAGGCCCAACCAGCATGGGTTCATGAAAGGCAGGTTGTGCTTGTCCAACCTCAGCTCCTTCTATGATCGTGTGACCAGACTAGTAGATGAGCGAAAGGCTGTTGATGTAGTCTACTTAGACTTCAGCAAAGCCTTTGATACAGTCTCCCACAGTATTCTCCTGGGGAAACTGGCTGCCTGTGGCCTTGACAGGTATACTCTTCTCTGGGTAAAGAACTGGCTGGAGGGCCTTGCCCAGCAGGTTGTGGTTAATGGAGTTAAGTCCAGCTGGCATCCCGTTACAAGTGGTGTCCCCCAGGGGTCGGTACTGGGGCCTATCTTGTTTAATATCTTTATTGATGACCTGGATGAGGGGATTGAGTGTACCCTCATTAAGTTTGCAGATGACACCAAATTGGGAGGTAGTGTCGATCTGCCTAAGGGTAGGGTGGCCCTTCAGAGGGATCTGGATAGGCTGGATTGCTGGGCTGAGGTGAATGGGATGAGGTTTAACAAGGCCAAGTGCCGGGTCCTGCACTTTGGCCACAATAACCCCATGCAACGCTATAGGCTTGGGGCAGAGTGGCTAGAAGACTGTGAAGAGGCAAGAGACCTGGGAGTGTTGATCGATGCTCGGCTGAACATGAGCCGGCAGTGTGCCCAGGTGGCCAAGACAGCCAATGGCATCCTGGCCTGTATTAGAAATAGTGTAGCCAGCAGGGCCACGGAGATAATCATCCCCCTGTAATCAGCTTTGGTGAGGCCTCACCTTGAGCTCTGTGTTCAATTTTGGGCCCCTCACTACAAGAAGGACATCGAGGCCCTGGAGTGTGTCCAGAGAAGGGCAACAAAACTGGTGAGGGGCCTGGAACACAAGTCTTATGAGGAGCAGCTGAGGGAGCTGGGATTATTTAGTCTGGAGAAGAGGAGGCTCAGGAAAGACCTCATTGCGCTCTACAACTTCCCTTCAGGAGGTTGTGATAAAGAGGGGGTTGGCTTCTTCTCTCAGATAACTAATGATAGGACTCAAGGAAATGGTCACTAGTTGCGCCTGGGGAGATTTAGATTACATATCAGGAAAAACTTTTTCTCTCAAAGAGTGGTCAGGTGCTGGAACGGCCTGCCCAGGGAGGTGGTGGAGTCACCATCCCTCGCGGTGTTCAAGAAGCGCCTGGTCAATGTGCTACGAGATATGATTTAGTAGCTTTGCGGGTAGTATTGGTGATAAGAGAACGGTTGGACTAGATGATCTTGTAGGTCCTTTCCGACCTTGTGTTTCTATGATTCTATGATTCTGTAAGTTTAGAAACTTTGTATGTGTAAATGATGACCCAGGCCTGGAGGATGTGTCTGAAAAGATTGGGTGAGGAACTCACGCTATGCATGTGACTACTCTGTCTGAATAGTCAGGCATCGGAACGGGTTGCCCAGGGAGGTGGTGGCATCACTGCCGTAGGTGTGTTTAAGGAAAGGCTGGACCTGGTGCTTAGGAACATGGTTTAGTGGGTGACATTGGTGGTAGGGTGATGGTTGAACCAGATGATCTTGGAGGCCTTTTCCAACCTTGATGACTGATTGGTTCAACGCTGAGTATGCATGCCTAAGTTGACTATTGACCCATCCACAAACATTGGAAGAACCTGGTGCCTGAAAGACCACCAGTAGAAATAAATGTGCATACATACTTTAATGAGTTCCAGGAAATAATAAGATGTATATTTTGATTGTATAGAACCCCTGTAGCTAGACAATTTGGCACACACACTAGGTGGAGTGATCCCCTATGTGTCTGACACCTCAATTAAAAAATGCCTTCCTTCTAAAACTCCAAATTGAGTCTTAAAGAGCGTCTTTGACCGACTCTTACGGTATCAGTATGACTGAAAGTTTGAGAGGCCAACCCCCATTGCCACGCACTGCTGAGGGCTCCCCGGGAGGGCCTTTGCGGCTGGCAGTGAGGAACGAGGAAGATTTTACCCCGAGCAAAGGCTCCTGCTCGGGGCCAGGGACAGGTTCGGGATTTCTGAGAAAACTTCAGAACCGCTTCCTGCCCACCGGCAGCCCCGGAACGGCCATTCGGCAGCCGCAGGGCGGCGGCGGAGCCGGGCGTGACGGACCGGCGGCGGCTGCGACGCTTCCTGCGAGCGGGGCCGTGCCGTGCCGGGCAGGGCCGCGGCGCTGTGGGGCTCCGCGGGTCGCCATGCAGCCCTTCACCGTGAACATCAAGCTGGCGGCAAGGACCCTGACGGGAGCCCTCAGCGCGCCGAACAGGGGGGCGGCGGACTGGTACGGGGCGCCGGGACACGGTGGTGGGGGGACGAGGAGTTGCTGCCAGGTCCCCTCCTCTTCCTTCCCGAATTGCTCGAGGAGAGGGGGTCCTGCTCTCCGGGTGTCGGGGAGAGCAATGCCACAACCACCTCAGGGCGGGTGGGTGTGTGCCAGGCCCTCCCGGCGATGCCCTTTTGTGGGCGGAGCTCTTGGTGCTGCAACAGCCGTTGGAGAGCGGGTGGCTCCTGCTGCTGCTGTTGCTGGGGTTGTTTGAGGCTTGAGGTCCGAAGTCCATGCATGCCTCGGTGTTTGTTTGCATGGCTCTGAGCGAGAAGTTCGCCCAGCTGTGCTAGGAAGCAGTAAGCGAGCGCTGCTGAATCCTATGGAAACAGCTTCAAATGAATTGGCCTGAACCCAGTCGTTTTGGAAAAGTGTGACCTGTACGTTTGTTAGCTTGCAAAGCAGTGAACACTAAAGTTCTTGGAAGTTTTTAGAAACTTCATCTCCTTTGACTGTGCTCGCTCGCTCATTGTTCTCACCATATCCATGTATATATCATTAGAGGCCACATTAATCATTCCTCAAGTCAGACTGCATCAAAGACTAACTATTCTTGTAGTTCTTCACATGCTTCCTCCCCCCCGTGCAATTATATAAAAGCAAATATGCTCCTTACATATAACATTTGGGAATGCTGTGCATGTATTCCAGTATGATGTTTTAAATTTACAGAAGAGGATTTTTATAGATGGGCACAAATGTGTGCTTTATGGTTTCATAGGGACTCATCAGCATACAGTTCAGCAGACAGTGCTGCAATCGCATTTTATAATGCTGTTGAGTTTTATGTTAAGTAGTTTTTAGTGTTTGATATTTGTGTCTGGTAGTGTACACTCAACTTACCAAAAAAAAAAAAAATCTTAATCTTGATGTGAACTGCTTTTTGTTCTTTTTTGCTTGTTTGATGATGGTGTGTGCTTTTCTAGGGGCTGGCAAGGTTTGATTGCATACGGATGCCATTCCCTTGTGCTGGTAGTTGATGCCAATACTGCCCAGACTTTACAGGTTTTGGAAAGACACAAAGCAAATGTTGTCAAGGTGAGATACGTTTTAAGGTGCATTACGTGATTCTGGTGTATATCTTATTTTTCTAAATGATTTTCAATACTCATATTGCACTCAATTTTCACACAAAATCTGTTGTAAAGTATCTGTATTTAACATGATCCCTTTTATGGTGAAATCAAACCATGCATGCTAAAATTTGGGCTGAGATCAATGTTATACTTTTAGATATATAAAAATATATTTGAATCTTAGGAAGGAGAGGTTATTTTTCCGTTATCACAGAGCAAAGGTGTGTAGTTGGCAGCAACCACAGAACACGCAGCACTTGGTAGATCAGTACGTTCCATGACTTCTGGCATTGTGTTTGGGCAAGCATACTCTTAACCTCATTTGTCTTCAGGCTAGCCTTTAAAATGAACAAGACATCAACTCCAATGTCTCTAATTGTGTAAAATATATATATATATGTATATATATATATATATAAATAAGTGAAATAAGTGGTATGGAGGCAGCAGCTATAATGATTATTATGTTTTAAAATCTCCACTTAGCTTAGATAACAAGTTGTAGCAAAATATTTTTTGATCCAGGTAGTGCTAGCATTTTCATGTACTTTAGATAAATTCGCTAGTTTTGAGCAGTAACGTTATTTCAATAAGAAACCAAGTATTGAAGTCCAAATAGTTTCTATATAACTTATAGGATAATTTTTCAAATTCACTATCTGGTGGTTTATTAACAGAAATAGACTAAAAAAGTGACTTACTTGTGAGGAGAAAGAATGGAAGGAAATTCTGCTCCACTTTAAGAAGTAGAAATTATTATGAGGTCATAATCAGTGTAGATACCTTTATGTAAGTTTCTGAAAAACTTTGAATCCTATCTGCCTCTATTTTTTTGTTGTTGTTAAGAATTTATAAATGCTAAAAGCATGTGTAGGCTGTAGGGGAAGTGTAAAAGATCTGCTGTGTCTGTTTGGCTGTTGAACTCTTTGCAGTAGAGATTCATGCCAGCAAACATAGTCTGCAGGGGATCTTCTCCACAGAAACTTGTGCTTGAGTTTTGAAAAATTTCAAAACATGCCACTTTCTGTAACAAAAAAAAAAAGAAAAAAAAGAAAAAAAAGAAAAGAAATAAGCAGTTGTTTCATTTTCTGCAGTTTGTTTCGCTAATGTTCTTTAAAGACTACCTAGCATTTGTCTGTTACAACTGTGTCTGGAATAGGTAACGGTTTCGCTGAAAAATGTTCTACGTTAGCTGTCAGTGTGGTAGTCCTGGCTTTTTGGGAGGCTGATAAATTTGTATGGAGTGGATTATACCTGTTTTTGTACCTCTACAATGAGTATGTGAAAGAGTGTTTTTACAAAAGAATATGTAAGTACATGATTTAAATTTTTTGGTCTGTCACAAAAAAAGAGAGTAATGAAATCTACATTTATGTCTGTTTTGCTGAATTAGTAAACAGGGCTAATAAGGCTGTAAATTAGGTGAGATAATTTCTGAAAAATAATTTTTAAAAATTTGCCTTAGGTCCTTGTTTCTGACCAATGCTGCTGTATTTTGAAGTCAGGGTAGAGAGGCAAAATGTTTTCTTTTAGCAGAGGATCAGGTCATGTGTGGGGACATTGTTGGAGCAGAGTGACTGCAATGCGAAAAGAGGGCTCATGGTGCTAGAGAACAGTAGGAGCTCTGTTTAAGACTGCTGGTGTAAAGGCCTTCTTTTCATTGTTCATAACTTGGTGACAGATCCTCCCTTGGGAACTGATGTTTTCCAAAATTGGCATTTGCTTCAGAGAAACATATATTTAACTGAGGAAGAAATAGCTGTGTAGATTTCAACAGCTGTGTAATTTTAATACTACATAGCTGCATGCAGGCGCCTTCAAGGATAATTTTATTTTGAGCAGCAGGGAAGCAGGAGTTACAAAACTGAAATCTGCAGGTAGAGGAGACTCTCCCAAGAATTATTCTGTTATTCCAGTAGAAACATGCTTTGGGTTGTTAGCCAGAACTCTTTGAAAATTGCTTACTGTGCATGTGTAAAGGTTTAATTTATTCAGCCGAGCTTTTGAGATGCGTACTGGTAAAACCTCTGACAGGGATAGCACAAAGGTGGCTACAGTGCCCTGAATGCAGTTATAAATCTAACCCATGTTGTATAGTTAGTGGTACCTAATGATAATTGTATTTTTTTTTCAGTGTCATGATTTCAATATCTGTAGAAAAGAGTTGTGTTTGACCTAACACTTTCTCTGTCAGGTACTGCGACAGCATACAGCTAGCTAGCTGCAACATCATTTTTGTAGTAGATAAATTCTCATTACCTTAGTATTATTAAGGTTTATTATTCTGTTAGTGTCTTCATTCTCCCTTAGGGGTAGAACTTGGCCTTTAAAGCGGGTAGCAAAACAATTCTGTATTGAATATGTAGGGAAGGAGCCAGTGTTACCTGTTACAGTCTCTGGAGACTTGTAGATGGAATGTTTCAAATTTCAGGCTACATCATTTACATATGTATTGCCATCTTCTTGCAAGTCAGTGCAGTTGGCAATCCGAAACCAGAAAGGGGTATATGAAAATCAGTTTTGGTGACATCTTGAATAGGATAAAGAAGATAGCAAATGCAGTTTCTTCTAAATATTTGAGTAGACTTCTAATATTTGTAGTCTGTATTTATGGATTGTTGTAGTTTGTCTTCAGGAGCAAGGTATGCTGATTTATGTAAATTTGAAAATACCGTCCATGCAGACATGCATCGCGGTTGTAACATATCCTAAATCTGCACGACTGATACATGTTTACACAGATGTTATTAACTGTTGTTATCCTTTTTGATGAGTTAATTATTTGTTTATCCATCTGAAAAATATTTTGTATGATGTCTTTGTTATATATGTTTCCATCTCTTGACTACTTTTCTTCTGTATCCTCAGGTTAAATGGGCTAAAGAAAATTACCATCACAATATTGGCTCTCCATATTCTTTACGTTTAGCTTCTGCTGATGCTACTGGAAAAATAATTGTATGGGATGTGGCAACAGGAACAGCTCGTTGTGAAATACAAGAACATGCAAAACCAATTCAAGGTAATGATAATGTGTGACGTTTGAATGGAAGTTCCTTTATGGAGCATCATGTACCAGTCAATCACCTAGGGCTATGAACTGTGCTCAGTTCTGACAAAGAATTTTACAGTCAGTATTACAAGTCTGTATGTTTGCCTACTCACTTTCTTTGTAAATGTAAGAACATTTGTTCTTTGTAAATGTCTCCCAGAGAAATGCTGTGAGATTTAATCCATATGGCAACATTTTTTAAGATCTGATGAAAAGTTATATTCTATTTTTATTAATATTATTGACTGGAGTAATAATGTTTATGGTGTCAAGTATATTTTACTATTTTTGAATTGGGGATGTAAGACAGCTTGCATTGTACCTGAACATTAGTGGTATCTGTTGTACTGTAGTACTTTGTTGTAAGTAAAAGTTTCAATTGTACAAATCTGCTTTGACAATTATGTTCATTACTGCTGATTAAGTATATGAGCATGACAACATAAATCAGAAAGCTTTCTTTTTTGTGCATCTGTACAGTTTTCTGATTTGTAGGATCAGGGCGGCTTTTACATGCACAGATAGCAATTTTACGTGAAAAGTGAAATGGAGAAAGAACAATATATTGTGCGAATTTTAGAGTAGATGACAGTTTTAAACAAAGTAGGTTTCATGCATAGTTCGAGTTAGTTGTATGAAGTTTTGACACTGAGTATGACAGATTTGAATTAGCTTTCAACTGCAGTCAAGTAGTCCCAGTAAATGGGAAGGATTAACGCAAGTGAACAGTCAGGAGAGAGGAAATTTTGAGAGAGTATAAATAACTGGGTTTTGCGTTCACTTGAGAAGACGATTCAGTGGTGATACTTGCTGCTTTTGATTCTGTTCCGTGGATGGTAGCCCAGTGATGCTGGGAAAGTCTGAAAAATATGCAGTAAATTCTGCCTGAACAAATCTGTGCAGCTGGATGTTTGAAAATTCTTCATCTTGTTTCCGTGAAAAAAGATCATGATCTCATTCAGGGATTCTCAGCGTATTTGTGCCCAGGATGCACGTATTTTTTAAATGCATACATTTTACAAATCTCTGCAGGAAGCAAACAAAACGAATGAATCGAAACCAAAAAGAAACCAGAAGAAAAGGAGAAGGAACTATATATATATATATGTATTTCATGTTGTAAGCTATAGAAGATCTGTGCTTGCCTGTGCTACATGTAGAAATACCTAGAAGCCTGGTATTGAGATCAGTGCTATCTTAGTTGGGCTGATGAAGGATAGAGAACGGTAAATGTAGCCACTGGCCAGGTATAACACAATTAAGAAGATATGGAAAAGTAATTGTCTTTTTTTCTTGGTCTTTTTGTGTTTGTTTATTAGTAAGGTGCCATCCGTCAGATGCTCCCTTTCATTAGTTAATGTCTCGCACTTCACCAGGGAAGAAGTTGAAGTAGTGGTTAAAACTCACAGCAGGGCATCCAAATATCTAGGTTTAATTCCTGCTTGCATCACACAGCCATTATCATCTTTACTGCTGCTTTAATGAGTGCAGCTGTAGTTGATGATAGTACTGTATTAGAACTGTTTGGTTCTAATTAATTGGGGTAGGCACTTTTTTGTGTACAGGAATCCCTCATAACAGAGCTGTCCAAGAGCTGGTTTGAGTACTGGAACGCAGTTAGAAAGCCATGCTGCTGTGGCTGGACTGCTCTCGTTACCTGAGCTGGTGATGTGAGGGGTCTGCTTCCAGCACCAGGTGAGCTCTTTGGGTTAGCTGGAAGGGATAACTCTGCGAGTACAGCAGCATCTGTGTGCTCTGCTGCATGCTCTAGATTTCTGTTTATTGCCACTGCTGCCCCCACTAGCAATATATTTCCATGTTATTTCTGTAGAAAAATTTAGAACGCTTTGTTTCTAAAGAGACTACCACAATGAATTTCTAAAAATAATTTATATAAAAACTTGTTATGATGCTTGTGTTACACATATTTTTTGTCTTGATTTCTATTATTGGAAAACCCACTTAGTTTGTTTTTTGTTATACTTCTGTTTCTGTGAAGCCCGTGAGAGTACATACAGTACTGCAGTGCCCTGGAAGTCTGCTAGTGAGACACTGAATGTTTATTCTTTCCACTGCAGTTAATTTTTTTCTGTTTATTTCTTCTTTTTTTGTGTTATAACTTGCATTTTATTTATCAATGACACCAATTCACTGAATGTTTGGTGTGGTTTTGACCATGCCATTTGAAGATTTTTCCAGGTTTGCAGGCCCAATGAAGGCTTTTCAATCTGCTGTTCTATTGGGTGAAAAATAAGGTAATATGCAACAGAATTAAAGTTCTGTTCTTTAATCAGTCCCTGGTTTAATTTAGCAATAGCTTCTAACAAAAGCAGTTTCTTTTGCTTCCATCTGTTTCTGAAGCCTCTGGCTATTTTTTTTTACAGGCGTGTAGAAAATGGTGCAAATAGAGATCAAGCACCAAGGTGATCTGGTGCTCTCTGTGCTATCTGCAAGAACGTGGCAGGATAACAGCTGGAGCTTCACTGTTTCAATAAAAAAAAATCAGTGCTTCAGTGTTAGGCACTTGTCTTTATTTGATCCAGACTCTATATTCACCTGGGAAGCACTTAACCATTTGTTTACTTGTAGTTTAACTGATTAGGACACGAATGGATTTATTTTTCTTTTTAAATTTTCCTTCTGAGACCCTGAGACCCATTGAAAAACACTTATCGGCTCTCAAAAAAAAAAAAAAAAAGGTGAATTGTTAAAACAGAGGAATGACTTAGGAAGGACTTTTTTTTTTTCCAACATCTTAATATATATGAGTATGCTGTAGAGACACCGTGACTTGTTGAGGCCATGCAGTAGTAGGAGCTGGACTTGAGGGGACACTTCATTGCCTGTCTGGCCTGTGTAGCATGTACATAGCTCTAACACAGTTCCTTTCAAGTAACAGAGGTAGCTCTGTGTTCTTGTTGACTCAGTGGTAGAGTTTACTTTTCATCTTATTCCAAGTTTGATTTCTTTTTTTGTAGAGATTTATAAATTTACCAAAAATGAGGACTTGTGTGTGGCCTTCATTTTAGTTTAATAGACATTTCTGCCTTTCTCTCACCTCCCCTTCCTGCCTTATTTTTGTTTGATTAGAACAAATTTACCAAGGTGATCAAGCAATGGGAATTTACTCCAAGTAAATCTTCATGGGAACTTAAAAAGAAAAAAGGTTGGGGCAAACGGATGTATGGAAGTATTCAGAGAACACTTGAGCACCCTCCTCTGTGGATTTATTGGTCACCCCCTTCTCTTCTTATTAAGTGTATATAGACTATTAACAAAACAGGTATAAAAGTGCTAAGGTAAAGCACTACTTTTAGGGTTGGGGTAACAGACCCAACCCATCTCCAAATGCAAAAGGCCTTAATTGTTCCAGTACAACTTTACCAGTATAGTTGCCTCTGGTTCTTCTGGCTGATCTAAGATAGAAAACATAGGCTTTTATGCTCATTTATCTTGAATGTTTAAATGATGCTGAGTTGTGGTGATTAGCAACCGTGCCTCTTCAGACTGACCATAGTGTTTAAGGGCATATTTATATTCTTGATTGTGTATTACAGTCAGTTTCATTTTACTCCTGAACTTAAGCCTCTTGCTAAAAAGTATTTGAAGTAGAGAAAACATTCATTTCCAGGTCACATACTGAAACCACCCCTCTGTTAAGTAGGGATGGTGTATGATTCTTTTCATTATGACTGATGTGGTTCTGTAAAATACAGCATGTTTTTTTCAGGTAGGAATTTGCTGGCTGAAAACAACTGACATCCTTCAGATAGGATGTGGGCGCTGTGCGTGTGTGTGGACATGTATAATCCAGTGCATTGTTGCTTGTTAAAAATATAAATTGAGACCATAAAATGAATTTATTTTTTAGAATTGTGAAATAGAAGTACCTGGTTACTAACAAGTTGCTAATCATTTCTTTAAAGACAAAGTGTTACAGAAGAATAGTTTCAGAATAGAACTATTTGTGAAAATTTATTTCAATGTTTCCTTTTTCTTCTTTCTTTTGACAGACATGCAGTGGTTGTGGAATCAAGATGCTTCTAGAGATTTACTGCTTGCAGTTCATCCACCTAACTATATTGTACTGTGGAATGCAGACACAGGCACCAAACTTTGGAAGAAAAGTTATGCAGAAAATATCCTGTCTTTTTCATTTGACCCCTTTGATCCATCACACCTAGCTTGTAAGTTTTTATGTATAAAATAGTAAGAAAGGACAGTTTTAGTTTGCCATTGGTTAGTTGGAACTAGCAAAAAGAAAAATTCTATATGATAGTATCAAGAATCACAGATAGTTGTGTTGTAGTACCATTAGTTTAAGTTGGAGAGGAGCTTTAATGGAAGGAAAAAAAGGCGTGCTCTAAGAAATACGGCCAGGGAGTTTGCAGGTGTGACCTGAATATGTGTGACCAGGAAAAACATTAAACTTAAATCTTAAACTAGAGGTTGTGACATTAAAGTAATCGATTAGTGAGATTTATGTTGTTAATGCCAGGAAGAAGTTTCAAAACAAAGACGGGAGTCTTCAGCCAATATAGAATTTGTCTGAAAAATGATGTCATTGGGATGGGGAGGGAAAAAGTGCCCATGAATAGAGAATACAACTTAAAGATCTGAAAAGATACGTTTGTGACTTCAAAAAGAAGATGGAAGACATGGAGATGGGAGCTGGGAGAAGCTGGATACAGAGAACCCTGTTAAAGTGACATAAAAAGCTATAAAATAATTGGATGCTGAGAGTGAATCCAATGAGATGAGAATGAACCCAGATAAATGGCATCTTCAACAGAAAGGTTTTTGTTGAAGGATGAATGTGAGCATCAATTTTCGAAAATTCAAATGTTAAGGGGGGTGTAACGCACACATTCACATTTTAGCAGAAAGAAACTAAGATAAATAAGTGTCACTGTTTTTTCACTTATCTTCATTACTCCTGATCTGTAGAAGACAAGCTGCAGTTTCCAGTCTTTGTAGGTTTTATTATTGTTATTATTTGTCATACCATTCAACCTAGAAAAAGAGCTTTTTGGTATAAATGTGTAGTAAAATCTTAGCTACATCTTTACAGCTCAGCTGAGTCTTTATGCCGCCACATAAACAATGTGCTAACAATTCTTTGAGCAATGCACTTCATGAGAACAAAAAATGGTTCTATAGCCAATGTGGGCAACTCTGCTATTTACATTATGAAGCTTCCTGAAAAACAGTTTATGACAGAATAACTGTACTGAACAAATACGAAGGGACAACCCAGAGGTTTCTACCGATAACCTCCCCCCCCCCCCCTTTTTTTTTTTTTGTACAGACTTAATTTTGAAATAATTGCTTGGATTTTCATTAATAGTAGTTGACCGTCTTCTGCTCTTTTGGTAGAAGGTGCTTGTAAGATAGAATTATGAATTTTTCATCTTAATGTATTAATAATGCTATTATAACTTCTCCTCACCAAAATTTTATTAAAATAAAACACCTCAACAGAATTGCAGAATTTATTTTGTAAAATCTGTTTTTCTTGGTACAGTGCTTACAAGTGAAGGAATAGTGTTCATCTCCGACTTCTCTCCTTCGAAAGCTCCTGCCAGCTCAGGGAAGAAGGTTTACATTTCTAGTCCCCATTCCAGTCCTTCTCACAAGTTAGCTGCTACTACAGGGGCCAAAAAGGCCCTTGATAAAGTGAAAATTTTAATCAGTAATGAAAAACCAAGGTAGGTTGCAAATATTTCTTCCCAGGTAATGTTTTTTTATACCTATGTATTATATAGATATTATTAGATTATTATTAGATTAAATATTGTAAGATAATACTTTTTAAAAAAAACAATTTATTTAAGGAGTAGGCAGACTGAGAATAGCAATTTCTATTCTTTGTCTTCATGGCCCTGAAACTAAGGTGCATTTGAAAACATTGTAAAATGTGAGGAAAGTCTGTTTGGCTTCTAGTAATTGCATGCTTTAACCTTTGTTTCTTAGTTGATGTACCTTAGTTTGATACAGTTGATGTACCCTTTCAAAAAACAGTTCTTCATTTTAGTTGCAGCTTGCTTTTTAAAACATAACTGTGCTCTGTGTGCCTATATTATATTGTCATGCAGGTGTACATTCAGAAACATCTTTCTTGCGGGAGGGATGGGTAAAAGATGAAAATAGGATAATGTAATTCATTTTAATTATGGAATGAGAAAGGATATAATAAAATAAAATTTCTTCAAGTACTAATACCTGTGAAGAGCTGTTATCCCAAAGTAGTTTGTGATAGTGCCGTAACAGGCATTTTCTAAGTTAAGTGTATAAACAGAATTTGTACATACATATTTATGTGTTTTATGACCTTTTAAAACCAAAGATGTTGCATTTTAAGATTTTTTTTAGAACTTCTTGACCTTTTTTTTGTGGTGCAATTAGTTTTTCCTTTCTCACTTTTCATTTATGTAGTAATAGTGACTAGAACCAACTAATCAGAGTGCATTGTCAGTTAGCACTTGACATGAAACTTTAGTATAGGTTTGAAATTTATACTCTGTTTTAATAAACTGTTTATATTGCAAACTGAGGAGAAAACTTAAAGATATGTTATTTGGTAATCATTTAAGATATTAAGATTTTTATATTAGGTTAAAGGTTATTTTGTTTTCTGTGATGCCTGACGTACTAGATCAGATAGAGCACCAGATTTTCAAATATTGGGACAGTACATATGCTGCTGCAACCTTTTGTATGCTCCATAATAACAGTATATCAACAAAGATGCCATTTTTTTTTTGTATTCTTCCAACTATATTTTAAGCGGTATATGAATATTGCCAAGGATATGATAGTAATTTCTTTTATCTCTTCCTTTCTCTCTGGAACACCACAAAAGACCAGAATGGGAAAAAAGGAAGAAAAATTGTAGCAGCAGTGATTTATCTGGTTTTATATTAATTTAGGGAAACGTTGAGGAAAGAGGAGCAGGAAATTGTCAGGAAAGTGATTACAAACAGAAGATTCATAGTCCTGGAGAAAGGAATGAGAAGCAAGAACCATGTAAGGGGGGTTTAGTGTATGGCAGAGTGAGATTAAAACCAGACAAACAAAACCCCTTGAAAGAGATGATACGTTAAATCAGTTAAGAGAGTTTCTGAACTGAACGCAGTACGAGGATGATTTTCTTCAATGTGATTTACGTACAGTTCATTGCATTATGTGTACCTAATGAACCTCTTTACACTGCAGTCTATCACCTATTGATCAACAAAATAATGAACATTCGTGTTCTTTACTACTTTCTCTGAGTTTGAAAACTGGTGTTTTTGATAAGCTAGTTCAGTTCATTTCAAAATAAAGTAATACACATAGTACAAATTTGAAGGAAGCGGTATGTTTAAAGGTAACTTCCCATGAATACCAGTAAATGGCATGGCAGCTAGCACAGTTCATAACTGAATTGCTTTCTGTTTGTGTTGTGCAAGAATTATACTTGTACAATTTGACTCACCCATTATTTTAAAAATTACTCTATAATCTTATTTGGACAAAAGGCAACAGTGTGTGTCTTTTGAAGGTAGGTGATGCTGTTCATTGCTGAACTAATTAAATAGAAGTCTGTAGTTTCCCAATTATCAAAATGGGGAATGCTTGAAAGAAAAGCACCTCCAGGAGCATTTGCACTGTTAATTTTATTTTGAACTTCAAATATTTGTTGATACCGAACTTAATTAAAGTTGTTCTCCTTTTCTGGACCACTTACAATTTATTTTTGACGTTTTGCAGTGCTGAATCTGTAACACTTAATGACTGCCTTCAGTTGTCATACTTGCCTTCGAAAAGAAACTACATGCTATTACTGTATCCCAGAGAAATTCTGATTCTTGACTTGGAAGTGAATCAGACGGTGGGTGTGATTGCCATTGAAAGAACAGGTGTGCCTTTCCTACAGGTAATGAAAATTTGATAGGTGTCTGTCATTGTAATGGTTTATTACGATCATTTACAAGTACATGACCCACGGATAGTTGTGTTTTGATGAATACTAGAAGATGAAAAGAAGTTAACTTGCCAGGAGAAATGTCTTCTGAACCAAGCACTGTTTAATTTAGTTTTCTGAAGTCTGCTACAAATCCACTTCATTTCGTGGTGTTACAGAAGTTATCAGTGTGGAAATAGTGCTGTGGAGAAAGGACATTTCATTTTCTTCTGGTTAAGCTGTTTAAGTTAGGGACTCTGTGAGCTGATTCACTAGTTTAATTTCAGTTACCTGATAATAACGGTATTCTGGTTCATTAAAAAAAAAAAAAAAAAAAAAAAAAGGTGTTTTGACAACCTCATTAAATTCTTTGATTTCCATGGATGGTTGTGTCTTAGGTGGGATTTGAGTAATATGGTTTCCAAGATTATTAAGAGCCATGCTTTTTTCCTCAATAAGCTATAGTATATTTTTACACTTTGATTAAGATTTGGAAAGTAGTCCTTAATAATGAGTTAAAAAATATAACAATTTCTCAATCATAAAAATAGATGATATGCAGCTCTTGCCTTTTTTTTTCTTTCTTTCTTTCTTTCTTTTTCCTGTCACTGATTCTTGACTTTGCTTTAGTAGCTATAGAAATTCATTTAAGTGTTGCCTTAATGGTAAAATTTTTGTGATTGTCTTGAATACATCATGAATATTAAATTACAAGCATATTTAGCAAAGAATAAAATTTTGGTAATACATTATCTGTTTGCCTAGGTAATTCCGTGTTTTCAGCGTGATGGGCTATTTTGCCTACATGAAAATGGTTGTATAACTTTAAGAGTTCGCAGACCTAACTGCAGTATAACTGGAACTCCTAATGAAGAGCCAGGTAAGTTTTGTGCCAGTAATGGCCAGAAATTAACTTTGAGGCATTTTAGTTAATACTTTAGCACCAGTGTCAACCATCATGCCTTGTACAGGATGGTTAATTGCAACTTTTCCAATGTTTTTTCTCTTAGTACATTAAATTTATACCGTGTTCTACAAAAAATTGTTTTTGATTCCCCTGATACCTAATGCAAAATAAGATATATCCTGAAAATCTTTTCATCACTAAGTATTACTTTATTTGTGAAGTGGTAATGGTTACATATACGGGAAAGTTTTAAATACAAGATTATTTGTAGGTTTTACCTTTAAGAAAAAAAATACTTTGCAAAAAAACAGACATTTTGGGAGGTTATTTGGTCGGTTGGAAGAATTGATTTTAGAACTAAGATGTGGGCTTAAATTTACGTTAAATTCTAAATTATTAAACCTTTGCTTCTTTTATGAAATATAACTAAGAATGAATTTTAATATAATGAAGGAGACAGGAAGAAAGAAGGTAAAACACAGTTATGTACAACTAAATAAGTGGCATTTTTGGTTAATTTATTTTTTATGGTTTTGTTAGTTTGTTAATTTTTTAGTAAGCTACAGCATTACTTGCTTCCAGTTTTACCAATAAACCAAATGAGATTTCAATTGTGGAGAACAGATGTGCTTTCTGCGCAGATGTGAAACAGTATAATTTTTTAGATTTTTGCAAGATTCAAGCAGAGTAAGCCACTTCTAAGACAAAGTTAAACTTTGAGGAAATTTTCAGGGTCATATGTTTTGTACAGCATAATCAACAGTGTAAAGTCTGATTATGTTTTGCTTATTGTTGTGCAGGAAGCATGTAGATTTCAGCGAAAGAACTCTGTCACTCTACAATCTTACCTCTGCTGAAAGATCACATTGCATGTTTTCTGTTTTAATTGTTGGTCGTTTGTGGCACATTGATGTTACAGATCCGGACCCAGTTCAGGAACTGACTTATGATTTAAGAAGTCAGTGTGATGCAATTAGGGTAACAAAAACAGTTCGGCCGTTCAGTATGGTGTGTTGCCCTGTGAATGAGAATTCGGCAGCTCTCATTGTCAGTGATGGCAGGGTAATGATCTGGGAATTAAAATCCAGTATTTCTGGCAGAAATATGCGTAACAGGTAATGGGATTTATTTTTCTTTTCTGTTACATGTACAAATGGCACTTAATTATATTCTGAAAGTAATGGTATTGTGCTTCTGTGCGTGATGTGCTATACATGTGTATGAATGAGGGGAAGAGGTGTTTGGAATAAGGAAACAAAAGATAAGAATGAATATCACATTATTTTAGGGGAACATTTTCTCATTTGGCTTTCTGCAGACTGTATAATTTTCCTCAGAAATGAATCCCTCAGTTTCAATCACATGAAAGGACTATGAAATTAGTCTGGAAAGATTATTTTCTTAGCAGGAAGAAGGTTTTTACGTAGATTTGTGTGAATTTGACACAAAGCAATATGAGTGCATAGTAGGTGTCTTGAATATGTCTGTGTAAACAATGAACAGTTTTATATGCCAAGTCTTTACAGTTCTAAATTTTGAACACTCTCTAAAAATGCTGTATGGAGTAGTATATTTCTTTGAACATGGAGTGCATTGAAGTCATTCTGCTGCAGTAAAGTTTTAATATACTATTGGGTAATATAAATAACTTACCGTCATAAAAAAAAAATACAAAAATCTTAATATATTTTTAAATGCCACAAATACCAGTTTTTCAACGTAGATTGTTTTGTTGCTCAGTGTTTTAACATTTTTATTCTTGTTGTTCCCCCAAATACTGTTAGATGGATTCCTTGTGATGCATAGCCAATACAGCTGTTTAGGATCTATATGTTGCTCAGTTTTACTTCTTGGATTGCTAGGCTCATTTCTAAAACATTGATTTTTGTCATGATTGTATAACGAGGAAAAATGTAATAATACTGTAAGAACCACTGAGCGTAGAAGAATCTGGATATGGTTGGATTGTACCGAAAAGTAAACCATATTTCTAGTTGGCAGGAGTCTTTAATGGGTTTTTAAGGAGTCTTCCTGTAGTAGCTCGTGATTTTGGTGGGTTTGATAGTCTTAATTAAAATTTGAAGTCAAAGTCTGTTAAACTGGAATTTTGAAGGAAAAGGCTTTGTACGTGCCTTAAACTGAATTTTTGTGTACAGCTGTCTGCAGTCAGTAGTCTTTGGTCTTTGCTTATCACGGGGGCCTGTCCTCAGCCCAGCTGGATATAATTCATCAAGGTTGCAGGGGCTGTTTGAATCCCTTTCAGCTGTGGATTGTACTGGAACCCAGTCACACCTCTTGGGGAAAATAACTCAAAAAAAAAAAAATATGATGCATAATAGATATCTCACAAGAATATTAGCATAGGTAATGTTTCTGTTGTAGCTTTGTATACAAAAAGGCAGTTGTTTTCTATGTTTAGGTGAAAGGCATTGCTTCAGCTCTAGGTATTGTTAACTGGAACCCATGTAAGAAATTTTTTCTGAGCGAAAGTTTGGTAATCTGTTCTTAAATGTCAAAATATTAATGAATGTTTCTTAGCTGTATTCCTTAACGTAGCTCTAAATATTAACAATGTATTGAAAAGCCTCCATGTAAAGTTTCAGTGCACTTCAGAACAAGGAATATATCTGTCTGTTTTTCTCTTACAAATATCTGTGTAGGGAAAATTAAACTTATTTTAAAATATGTACATCCTTGTGTGCATTATCTCCTGGTAAATGTTGGGAATAATCTTGTCAAAATATTCTGCAAGTAATAAGCAGTAGATATACTGAACGAGGAACTTCGGAAAAAGCTAAACTAAGGGCTTGAGTAAGCAGGTCATCCAATTTGCTTTAGAAACTTGTTTTCATTTCTTTTACAGCAGTTCAAGTGCATCACCTTTGTATTCTCCAGTCTCGTTCTGTGGAATTCCTGTAGGAGCATTCCAAAATAAACTTCCTGACCTCTCACTAGACAACATGATAGGTAAGAATATCTTCTATCTTCCACTAATTACTGCTACTGGTTTTTAGGCCTTTTGAATCCTTGTACATTTCAGCTTACTTAAGATTCCATATGTTAGAATTATTTTCTACACAAATTAAGTAGTAATTCTGAAAGAAAGAAATATAGTTCTCGTTTGCTAAAGAAAATATTAGATTAATAATTTCTAGGCTTTTATATTGAGAGCCAACATTCAAAAAAAAACAAAAGTAGAAAGAAAAAGACTCTTGAATTCTGGAAGAAGACTGAAATTATTCCACTTTTTCTTCCCCCCCCTTTTTTTTTAAATGTTAGGAAAGAAAGTTAATATTGCAGTATTGGAGAAATTAGCTGAAGTACTGTGTTCCAAAAAGTTGTATCATACTGAGTTCAACGAGAAGAAATGCCTCTTTAATAAGCTTTGATATTCTGTATGTTTAGATGATCTGTAATTTTTGTTTTATTGTGATAACTTGCTGTAATACCAGATGAAAATTGAATACTAACAAGAGCTTTAATTTTTAAGCAGGGCAAGGGACAGTTGCTGGAGAAGAACAGTTAAAAAGTTCTTTTCTGCAAGAAGTGCACCTCAAATTTTTGCTGACTGGACTTCTTTCAGGACTTCCTTTGCCTCCATTTGCTATCCGTATGTGCCCACCTCTTACAACAAAAAACATTAAACAGTATGAGCCACTCCTTGCTGTTGGTAAGTATCTTGACTAGCTTATCGATTGGTCTGCAAATTATATATTCTAGATTAAATACAAATATAGTATTAACAAAGGGAAAAAAAAATCTAATTTTGTTCCTGTATAATTAATCACAAATAGTGACCCTCATATTAGTTTGCATTCAAGGTTCGTAGAATTCATTTCAGATTCATTTTTCCTGCCTCAAGCTAAAGTAATGCTACCTGAAAATTTACAATATCTTAGCAAGATTGTGTTTATCTTATCATCATATATATGTTCTAAGATTTTTATATAAGCTGTAGCTGTTAGAACAGGTGAAATACTAAGATTAAGAAGCAAATGGATAGGTGTAGAGTGCATTTAGAGCAACGTCTGTAGCATTCTAAACTTATGGTACCTGAATGGCTCTTTAGGTTTCCATTGCTGTGTTTAAATAAAGTTGATGAGTGTAAAGGAAAAGGAGGATGAGTAAGTCTTCCCAGTGTCTAAAAGAAAATTGTAACTTTAAGTGTTTCAGGAGGTATTTGATCTACTTGAAGCTAATAGCTACTAAGTTACTAATTTATAATTTGAAAAAGGTCGTTATTTCAGGGATGAGAAAGCAGAATTACTTTAATGATTTGGTAAAATCTACATATGATTCTCCCCAGGATTACTGATGGATAACAGTTAATATTCTTCCTTGAGGCATTTGCTCATCTTGAGTAATCAAAACAAAATCATTCCTTTCTCCTGCTACTGTGTATGTTGTGAAAATACAAGGAGAATCAATAGATTTTTACAAAGAAATCAATAGAAATCAATAGATTTCTACAAAGACAGATTTCAGGGAAATGTCTTGACCCAAACTGTTTTTGCTGGCTGCACGGAACCTTGGAGGGTATAATATTTGGGATTTAAACACTAGAAATCAAAATACGTTTTCTACATTTTTTTTTACAATAGTTACATGTGGAAAAAAGGAGAAATAGCTGTAAATCTTGCGTTTTCACTGAATTACGAAAGACAAGAATAAAACTGGTCTGTGTGTGTGTGTGTATATATATATTAAAATAATCACTTTTTGTAGGTACAAGTAATGGCTCTGTCCTGGTGTTTCATCTCACAAGTGGTCTCTTACACAAAGAGTTAAGCATCCATTCCTGTGAAGTCAAGTAAGAGTTTCATTTCTACCATAATCCTTCTGGGAGACAAAATTTAAAACATCTTATGTTGAAGAAGCAGTGTGTGTGTGGGGGGGTCTTGTTTCATTGTTAATGGCATTCAACAAAATTACCTGTTGAGTAGTCTGACCTGCCAGTGATTTTGCTGCATATAAGCAGTAATGCAGTGTCAAAATTAGAGTGAAAATTACATTGAACTATAAATATTTAAATTGTTTCTGTGCCTGCTGATCCAGGATGCATATCAGCTACTTGCAGTCTCTTTAGCACACTGTGGTACAAAGAAGTCTTTTTAGCACAAGAAAGTCTATTTCAGAGTCTTATTTGTAGTCATGACTAGCACATTATGTTCTTTGAAATAATTCTGTTTTGTACACCAAAATTTATTTCTTTCGCTCACTTGTGTCTGAAATTTCTATTGAGACAGGTCTAGCCCTAACTGAAGTCAAAATAATTTTACCTTTAAAAGATTTTAGGTATTGAATACAGGACTCAGTATTTGTGTAACCTAAGTAGGAACAGAGTAAGTTTTAAAGCTGTTGTACATGTTTGGATTTTTTTGTTTACGCAGTGGCATAACTAGTGGCAAAGGTATTCAAGATAGTGCTGGCTAGATATGTATTTCCAGACAGGTTTAAGTATGAAAATTAAAATATTTATTTTTAGTAGTAATATTAGTAAAAATGTATATCAGAGTTGTGGCATGAAGCCTTCTTCAGGCTAACATCTTCATTTTACTGTTTGTTATACAAAAAGATAAGAAGAACAGGTGTTTCAGAATAGCTAGATCTAAGAGAGTTGATTATGTAAACCTGCTTTGAATCTACCACCAAAATCACAGGAGCATATTTGTACATACTTGCTTTTGTGGTGTGATTAGTGGGCACTAATCCATTTGAGGGTTGGTTGTTTTTTCTTGTTTCATGCCATTAACTACTTAACAAAATTATTTTCATTTTATATTCTGTTATGCAGCCTAGGTGGATACTATTGCTCTTTTTTTTTTTCACTACAATGATTATAGAATTCAAAATTAAAACCACAACTAGCACTTCACAGATTTAATAATGGGGAGACAGAAGGAAATATACTTTTGAAAAAAAAATTAATTTTATTTTTATCTTTTATTTCATTTAGGTTCTGTGTATTATTGGAATTATTTTTACTGGGTACTTTTCACTTTGCAAATTTTTTGCAACGTTTGAAAAACTTTCAGAATACATTGTATTCCTAGCAACTGTCCTCGCACTAATGGTAATTCTAGAATAAAAAGTGATTGTGAATTTTGTTTAATGCTCACAGTCATAAACTGTTACCTGATTAAATCTTTTAAATATTTATTTTAGTTTCTTTGTCCAGATCTTAGTGGTCT
This sequence comes from Cygnus olor, assembly GCF_009769625.2. Lineage (NCBI taxonomy): Eukaryota > Metazoa > Chordata > Aves > Anseriformes > Anatidae > Cygnus > Cygnus olor. Next base: position 32,711,603 of record NC_049175.1, read on the forward strand.
GAGGACTTTCTACATAATTTTCACAAGTTCAAGGGAGTGCTTTAAGCAATAGAGAAAAAGGCACTGATTTTTTTTTAAATTAACATTCATGGAGTGCAATGCTTTTTCCTTCAGTGAGAATTTTTGCTTTACATCTAGAATGTAGATAAGTTGCATAATGCCTCTATTTCAGTTTTAACTGAAAATACAGCTTCAGGGAACTCCATTATTTTAGTATGATAATACCCTGGAATTGTAACTCAATGCCAACAGAATTTTCAGTGCCTTGTAGTTTAAGACAAAAATGTAATAAAACTAAGGATCTTAATAATGGCAACTGTCATTTTTATGTCAAATGTGCTAAAATATCGGCCAATGAGATGTCTAGATGCTAGCAATTATGACACTTTTTTTGGAGATGAAAGTGATGTCTTTTTTTTTGGTAGAAGATACATATGTGGTCACCTGCTGATTTTTTAATTTAATTTTATTTTTTAATCAGATCTCTGCAGATCTGTATTGTGTTTAGGAGGAGGGAGAATAGTTCTTCTGTCCTAGATAGTTCATATGCAAGAGTAACCTTGAATATTCATTTTGTCCATGATTATTACTTAGCTATTTCCCTGTTTCATTAGAACTGTGTGGGTAAATACTTTTCCTTTGAGTTCAGTTTGCTTTTTCTTAGGAGTACAGGGCAAGAAGAAGCAGAAATGCTTCAGAGCACATGGAGATGAAAAGTTAATCAGGCTGTGCTAGGAGCATAAGTGAGGCAAAAAACAGAGGAAGATCATAGCATGTGTACTGGCTGGAAGAAGCTGTGAGGAGGAGGTCAGTTTGTTCCTTTAGGATACAGAGAAGTGTAATTAATTCTTAACCATCCAGTAGCTAATCCTGTTACCTGACCTGTCTTCTAAGTGGAGCAGTCTAAATTTTTTATAAGCTATTAAGGTAAGATAGGTGATGATAGTACATGTTCAGCACAGAGGAGAACATATACTTCATGTACATAAAATGCCTGTGGTGTAGCTCCTTGTTTGCTGAAAGTGGTGTGTTTGCAATGCTCATTCCCCTGTAGGTAGCTATGACTAGAGCAGTACTTCTACACTTCTCCTAGAGCAGTACTTCTCTCTCTTTTTTTTTTTTTTTTTTCCTGAAGCTCAACAAGCTCAAGGTGGCAACAACCTTAATTTTTAAAATTAAAAATTAAAATCTCACTGACTATAAGTAGAATGTTTATGGCCTGTAGGCAAAACTTGAGAATTGCTGTATTACATCCAAGTTTTGACAGCTGAATTGAAGATAATTCTTTGGGAAACTGCTTTGCGAACAGTCATCACCTTGAAAAAAAACACTTTTCTCACATAGAAAAAGATGAATGTAAAGTATCTGCCACTTCTGCCATACTTTGCTCTACACTTTAGCATGTTAGTGTGCTAAACTTGTTTCTGTGCATTTGTAAACATGCATCATCTGATAAGGGTAAGCAGCGTAGCAATGACATCCTGCGTATTCAGTTGAACTCCAAAGTTGTCATTACGGAAGGTTGTGGGGGGCAGAAAGTGTAAATGGGTTCAAGAAATGAGTGGGCTGTGAATGGCTTGGAAGTCTTTCAACGGCTTTTAAACAATCTCTGCAGCTCAGGAACTCTCCAGATTGGTACTTAGCAGGAGCTAGATGGGTAGACTAGAGGGAGATCCATTGCTTACCCTGGAAATGAGGCTCCTTCCTTAAGAGTTTGCAAATACCCAGCAAGTCAAACAGGACATGGGTGAGATTTGATTTAAATCAGATGCTCTACGGCAGCTGTAAACAAGTCATCAGATTTCTGAAAGGATGTTGTTGAGCCATTTCACAGGCGCTGCTGGATAGTTACGTTTGAAATCAAAGTTTGATTTGTGTTGGCTATCTTCAGGAGGGCCCTGAATTACCAGAATTAGCATGTTATCCATTGATTATCAGGAATCATTGTGAAGACATTACTTTCAAATGGTGAGATTTGTAAGATCTTTTCAAATAATAATAAAATTTGAGGCTGAAATGTCACACGTTACTGCAATCGTGGTTTTCTATTAAGTCTTTCTTGTAATGTTTCAATTAATAATTGTGTATTTCTTGTTTTGATTGAAGTTACTGGTTAAAATTTCATAGGCCCTGGTGGGGAAAGAACTGGGTCCTAAATTTTTAAACTTTTCTTGAGAACTTAGGAGTAACACTTCACATTTTTTTTAATAGCTTGATCTAAGAAAATAAAGATAAACATGGCTATAACTTGTATGTATAAAATATTATGGAAATGCTTTTTGTTTTCACTGATACAAGTTGCATTTAGGAAACTTCTACTTAATATGATGTAAATTGGATTTATTGACAGTAAATCATAAATATGTCCCATATTTCACCTATATTCTTGCAAACAGACCGTGATTTTAGAAATGATGTAACTGAAGACCTAGCTGTCCTGGAGACAGTTTTTAAGTAGTCTATGTTTGAAAGATTTGAGGAAAACCTAAATCCTTTCATATCTGTTAAATTTAACTTGGACGCAGTCTCAGTTTTCTTTCGGATTAGTTCTTGTTTTAATTTGCAGGTAAAGCACTCAAATATTTATGCTGGCGCGAAGTGTGTGGGCTATGGGGAGGGACAGGGCTGTTGTGTTTTGGAACAGTACCACCTAGCGTCGCTCTCCATCCTTTTGCTGCCTGTGGTGTATCTCAAGAATTACTGAGTGAAGAGTTTCTGACTTTAGGTTGTAGACATTGAGACTTTACATCCTTGTAACACCTCAAGGTATTTCGGTTGTGGCTGCCTTTGCATTATCTAAAAGGGCAAAAAAAATTTTTGGTTGTCAGTTTGTTTCTGATACCTTTGAAACCTGTTCAGGGCCTCCCTTGTTTTATCACCTTTGTTTCTCCTTTCTCTGGACTGCAAGATACATATCTCCCTGCCCTGGTATCTGTATGAATATTTTTCCCTTTCTCCGTGCTGAGTTACTTGATAGTTCTTCCCATCTGGTAAATCACCGGTTTAATCAGAGCAGTGCCTTTAGTCTACTGTAGTGCTGAGTATGTGAGGGATTTTTCACAAAAGCTACCTATGTTTCTAACTGAAATTTTTGTTTAACCAAAGAACTTAATTATCAGTGTAGTCCTAAAAGAAAGCTCATTTTAATTTTCTTTGGTAACTTTGTTATTGTATTTGTATTGTAGTTGTAAATGTGTAGCTTCTTTCTATGCTTAAATATGTTTCCATAAACTTTAGAAAATTGCTTCTATGCCATTTTCAAATTGAAGAATATGCATGAAATAAAAAGCTGTTTTTCAGTCTAGGCTATTTTCTGACCATTTGACTATTTCAGCTAATATGCTCTGTGTGCTCTCTTCTGATGACAGGGGAATAGAGTGGATAAGCTTGTCTGGTTTTATTTCCTTTGCCACATCAACACCTAACAATTTGGGGTTAGTAAGGAACGAGCTGCAGCTGGTGGACCTACCAACAGGTTAGTATTTCCCGAGAAATCTGTACAAGAGGCTGACTGACACATTTGCTGGGGAGTCACAAATTAAAGTTCTTACAACTTTTTTTTTTCCTTCTGTTGTCATGATAAAATAGTACACAGGAACTTAACTGATTGTGCTCTTCCTTGTGAAAACCACATAATGTGTTCCAGCTGGTGCTCTATAGGCAGGCTTGGAACAATACCTTTGTACAGCTACCCGAGGCTTGGACTAAAAGTATGCGCGTCAGCAGGAACCTTAGGAGCATTCACACAAAGAGTATTAGTGGTGTAGATTGTTTACAAAATGCGCGTTTCCAATGTGTCAGATCCTAAGTCCATTGTTTCAATGTGTTCTTCTGAGTTTAATATTCTTAAGTGTTTCTTGAAAATGTCCTTTGTTCATTTGTTTAAATAAAACAGAAAAGATACACAACTTTTAAAATTTGGTTCATATGATTGTGATTTTTCACTCAGCTTGTAATTCAGTATTGAAATATTTATAATAATGAGACATAAAAGGTGCAGTATTTCCACAGGTAGACAAGTTCCAAGTAAATGGGAATACCTGATGCCTTAGCCCATGGTTTGCTTTAAAATGTTATATTTCCTCTTATAAAGCTTAAAAGAATGGCATAGCTGATTAATTGATTGTTGGTTCTTCCATCAATAATTATCCCAACTTTCTATTTTAGGTCCAGGGGAACTCTGCTGATTTGTATTTAGTTCATGAGCACTTAGACAAAATTCTCATTTATGTTTCTGAACAGAGATAAGGAAGAAAATTCCTAAGGTGTTTGATCATTACTGAAGAATACAGAGCTGGAAGGTTTCCTATAGGCTGGCCCCTGACATGGGAGTTCTAGCTAGGATTCTTGATAACTAGGTTTATTCATATTAATGGCATGAGATTAGTAATTTAGTTGTGAGTAGGCACAAGAGAAGTAAGTTTGAAAACCTGAGTTTCCCTTGAAAGCTCAGGAGGGAGAGAAGCTTGTGTAAGAGATTCTATGATACTCTGGTGTTTGTAGATCATTAGCGAAATAATGGTTCTTCTGAGTGTAGAATGAGTTGGTACTTCACCATGGAAATACTTCTAAGCTACTTCTAAATATAATATTATAGCAAAGTTTATTTCTCTTACAGAATTTGAAATTTACTCAGAATTTTTTCTCAAAATTCCTCCTTGGGAAGCCAAGAGTGGATCTCATTGTATATGAGTGGAAAATGATAACTCTTTGAACACTGTATAGATTTACATAATGCTGATTATGCAGTTTCAGTCGTTGTGCTCCAGAAACAAGTTAGGAATTATATTAAACTGTACAGTTTCCATTATGATTCAATCCTTTGAAATACAGTAAAACTTTGACAGTGACAAAACAATGTCAGATATGCAGGTTGCTTGGAGATGTTCTAGTTCAGCATGGTTAAGTATTTCTGTTTTCCTCCAATGTTATTTCTGTGATCCAGGCAGGAGCATTGCATTTCGTGGGGAGAGAGGCAGTGATGAGCCAGCTATTGAAATGATAAAGGTGTCTCATTTGAAGTAAGTATATTGTAAGCTTTTTACTGTGGTATATGCAGATCCTCATTGCTTAATAGAAATAACAGAAATACCAGGAAAAAACACTTCAGATAGGATAGACGAATATGCAACAGCATCAAGAGAAAGCATACTCAAGAGCAAAAGCTGTGTTTCTGTAGTTGACTTTGTCACACACTTCAGAATCCAATCAAAAAAGATTGCTTTACTTTCTTTTATAAATGTAATTAAAATAGCATTGAGTTTAATAAGACATTATCTCTACATTTTCAAAGTTTTCTCTTTGCAATGGAGAAAAAACAATAACGTTCTCTAGCTTGTAGAGAAATATTTTGGGAATTGTGCATGTGGTCCAGAGAATTTAGGAATTCAGCCATATAAGGTCTTGCCAATACATTAAAAATTAAGAACAAAAGTGTGCTTAGATAGAGAGACTATAGAATGTTAAGTGAGAACAAGAAAGTTTAGTTTGTATGAATAGAAATTAGTTCAGTTGAGAAGAGTGCATAAAACTATAGAGCTTGTTTGTATTTTCATGCCACGTGAAAAGTAGGAGATTGAAGGTGTTATTACTAATCTAGCTGTACAGTTGAAAGGTCTGAAGACATGACTGACAAATGGTTCAGTGTAAGAGGATTTTATGTTCGTTTATCACTGGATTAGGGAAGTGCGTCTGGAGTAGAGAAATAAATCTATCCAAACCACAGACTTAGTATGTCTTACTGATAGATTTGCAGTCATCAACTCATGCTGAATATGGCTAAATTAGAGGTGCTGCTGCTTTCTCTGGATTCCTTCCCTTGCCTCCTGTACAGTAACTGAGCAGTGCCACCAACCTGACAGAAATTTCTAAGTCTTTTAGTCTTCAAGGAGGACCTTTTTTCAGACAGTCTTTGCACCAAAGTAACTCAAGAAAATCACAAACTTTGGGTTGGGATTTGAGCCAAATTAACGTACTCTGTACCATCTTAGTTTTTGAGTTTTTTTTTTGTTTTTTTTTCCATATCAGCACTTTTTGAGAGCGCTGACAGGAAAAACGTGTGAGGTAAACTGCTAAAATTAAAACAGAATGATTACTTCTGATGTGGTAAATTCTTGTGTGTTTCAGGCAGTATCTAGCTGTGATATTTAAAGACAAACCACTGGAAATCTGGGATGTCAGAACATGCACTCTACTCAGGGAAATGTCTAAAAACTTCCCTACAGTGACTGCTTTGGTAAGGAATAGTCTTTCTTACTGTTTGTTGAATGTAATTTGTTGAGATAGTATAAAAAAATCTATGAACAAATCTGTATCAAAATGTTATATATATAGCATATGCATAAGTGCTTTCCCCCTTCCTTTTCCCTTGTCTGTTATCAAATTTGGTAAGAAAAAGAGATACTTGATGGATACTTGGTCTGCATTTTGAGTGATGGAGGGATGTGTCAGAGAAAGCAGTCTTCATTGAAATCATTATAATTAACAGAAAGTTCCCCAGTAAATTCAGGGAGTAAATGCTTGTAATGCTTCCTGAACAATTTTTCACAGGAGTGGTCACCTTCTCATAACCTGAAAAGCCTGAGGAAGAAGCAGCTAGCAGCCCGCGAGGCCATGGCCCGGCAGACAGTTGCATCAGATACTGAAGTTAGCAGTGTCGAATCATCTGTTATCAGGTATTTGTGATTCAGATTTGTATGTATCAGTTTGTATGTATTTGTATGTATCAGTTGTTTTTCCTCTCTACGCTGTTGTTCTACAGAACAGAACATTTTGAGCTGATTTTTGAGTATATATCAGGTAAAACAACTTTCTGGGCCTCCCTTTAGCTTTTAGGTGGGGAACTCTGGTTTACTGCTGAGTGGGAAAACCAGTATATCAAGTGGGACTTGTGTCTATCGCAGCCCATTAGTTACCCGGTTCTTGAAGTAAAACCTTTATTTGCCCTTTGAACTTTTCCACAAGTGTATAAATAAGTTAACTGTTGTTTCTGGTAAACTGTTTTGTAGGAAACGTGTATTTTTTTGCTGCTTCTGTGCATTAAAGAGAATTTGCCTTGCAATTCTGATTTCAAGAAAGAAAGACTTGTCTCATTGTGTTCGCTTTAAAGCTTGTTACAGGAAGCTGAAAGTAAATCAGAACTGAGCCAGAACATTTCTGCCAGGGAGCACTTTGTGTTTACGGACACTGATGGGCAGGTTTACCATCTCACAGTAGAAGGAAACTCGGTAAAAGATAGTGCAAGAATTCCTCCTGATGTAAGTTCCAATTTTCTATATAATGCTATGATATGGTTCCAAAATTATGGAAAAGTTAAAGAATATGTTTTCAGATTTATTATTTCTGATGTGCATAAAATGAAGTCTGACATGTGGGCATTTCATTGCAACAAGAGATAGAGAAGCGATTTCCACTGCTTTAAACCTAAGATTTTTCATGAGGATGACTGACATGAAAAATGCTTACATTGAATAGAATTCTTTCTGTTTTAACTGAGAAGCATTTGTTGTATTAATTTCATAAATATTTATATATGTTAATGAAATACTAATGTTGAAGTATTTGTTCCTGTTTGGCTCTGTTAATCACAATATTTTATTCTGCTTCTGAAACGTTTCCAGGGAAGTATGGGTAGCATTACATGTATTGCCTGGAAAGGGGATACCTTGGTTCTTGGAGATGTTGATGGAAACTTAAACTTCTGGGATTTGAAAGCTAGAGTATCCAGGTACGAGTGCAAATTAAGTCTGGCAAGCATGAGATGATGAGCATTAGAATGGTTTTATTCCTTCATCTTTGTCCTTCACTGTAGGAGATCATCTGTGGTATATGAGGGGAAAAATGCAAGGATTTCAGAATAAAATTTCAGAAAATGCCTACTTTATTGCAATTCTTTACATTTAATCTTTTGTATTTTCAGATGAAGTAACATTTTATCAAAGTTATAAAATTAGCTAGATATCTTTCTCATTAGGTTAAATCTGCAGTGACTTCTCAAAATGTTAAGTACGTAGTAATTTTTTCGGGCATTTAATCTTATTACTTTTCATGATACTTTGGATAGCCATCTGTGCCTGTGTGCATATATACGGATTGTTCTCCTCATTCTATACAATATGAGGATGTGTAATGTTCACAGAAAGGATTTAATTGCCCACAATGTTAGGTATGGAATGATGATAAAAATTCTTGTGCTATTTTATTCTTAGGGGGATTCCTACACACCGAAGCTGGGTGAAAAAGATACGTTTTGCCCCAGGGAAAGGAAATCAAAAACTTATTGCAATGTACAATGATGGAGCAGAAGTTTGGGATTCAAAAGAGGTAAACGTGTTGTGTTTTGTTATGTGCTTTTTTGAAAAATACACTTACTGCTTCTGAAAATCATGAAGAGTCGGGGATTAAGTTTTACCTAGTCATGATTTCTTGCTGATAGTTGTATAATAAAGTTGTATGGCTTTTCTCAGAGGACCTACAGTTCTTCTAAAACATTTTTAAGCTGTCATCAACTGAGAAGTACCTTTCACTCAGAAAGCTGACAGTGTCTCAGAGATGCTCTTTGTCATTCTCTTGTAATGTTTTTGAGACAGACATTGAAGATACCAAAGGGCTCAATATCAGAATTTTAATATTTGGACAAGAAAGTATTGTTACTAAAGATTTCTTAACTTCTGTGTATATTAAAGAGTATGTGTATGGATTTAATATATCGGAATACCAGAAAGTTAGGTAGTTGTTAATTAACATTGTCTGGCTTCTCATATTATTAAAAAATTCTGTAGTAAAGAGATGTAGTAAAGAAATGTTCAGAAATCTTCTGGGGTTTGCTTCTTAGTTCTGCCAGGGGATTGTAGTAACCATGTGGAAGGAAAGATAAATATACTTATTTTAACTTAGCCCCCTGGAGTAAGTTTAGGTTACAAAACAAGATTATTTTTTTTCTGCTCGCTTCATAGTGAGCGCTAGTTCCTAACTCAGACACTGAATTTGAGCAATAGGAAAATCTCTACTGATGGTTATAGTTGGACAGCAGATATGACCAACAACTGTGAATTGTGTAAGAGGAGCAGAATATTAATTAACCCATGAGTCTCTCCTTCAAGACCATTTGAAGAGTTTTGATGCCATTGGACATTCTTCCAGTAGGTTTTCCTCCTCTCTTTCTGGGATGAGAGAAGGAGCTTCCTACATGGAAGCATTTAAAATGCATTAGTGATTTCAGGTGAAAATCTTCCTAAATATCTGTAAAAATAATAGTGTCAGGCCTGTTATCCTTATAATCCTCTCCTTAGAACTTCTCTGTTGCCAACAACCAGTTAACCATTGTTTCCACATTTTTCTCTCAATTCCCTCAGTGCTAATGAAGAGTAATCATGCTCTATAGTTGTCGTACATTACATCTTTCTTAGCTCCATGTTTTATTCTAGAACAAGTAAAGGGAAACAGCGGAATACTGATTGCAGTGGAGGCTTTCTTAATATTTCTTTATATTTCTTCACATTAAAAATAGTAATGTTCTGTGATATTACAGAACGGTTACAAAATCTCTTAACTACTGGTTAAAATATAATTCAGGTTTTGTTTATCTCTGAGTTTGTGAACAAGTAATCACCATATTCCATAATGCTACGTTCATATTATGTCTAAATATATTTCTAGGCAAGGTCAATATTTATCAAGAAAGTTTATGAAGAGCGTGAGTTAATTGATGAGACGTTGCTTCTGCCTTGATGTCTTTATGTTAGATTAAGGATTGGAATTAACAAGGGAATGTACATTTCCACCAATTTGCCAAGGAAATCTTATTTCAGAAAAGATGACAAAAAGACCGTTATGCAGCTGTGCTCAGAAGAATTTTTTCTTAGTTCTTGATTGGAAGAAAGGACTGGTTCAGCGCAACCAAGTGCCATACTTCAAGGTTTCTAAATTTCCTACTCTCCAGAGGAGACCATCGTTAAAATGATTTATGACTAACTTCACCTTTTATTGCAAATTTTGTGGTATGCCTCATGGGCATGTGACAGAGTTTTACACTGCATGATGGAGAGCCTACTAAAAATGAAACATATCTCAACTTTTCAAGGTACAAATGGTGAGCAGTTTAAGAAGTGGAAGAAATGTCAATTACCGGATCCTGGATGTAGACTGGTGCACTTCAGACAAAGTGATTTTGGCCTCAGATGATGGGTGCATTAGAGTTCTAGAGATGTCCATGAAACCATCATGTTTCAGAATGGATGAACAAGACTTAATAGGTATGTTGATTTCTTTTTTGTTGTTGACTGTTAGATAATTCATTTTGAACGTGGACAATAAAAATGTTAACCAATTTTAATAAAAAATAGAATTGTTGAATGCAGACAATTAGGTATCCCTATAGTGTTTTTCATAGTTGCAGCTAAATTTTGTAGGCTTAGGACATGTGGGTGTTTTTTCAGTACAAGCTTAATCTCCTGAGTAAACTATATTTTTTAATATCTTACTTGGAATATAAATTAAAAGAATATCTAAAAAGCATCACTGAAATAGGTTACATTATTTTGAAATATTTGATATGTCAAAAGTCTCTTCTGTTATTTGCAGATATGAAAGGAAGTTTGTAGACTGATTCATTGCCTTTTCATAGTAGATTTTCCTACTGACTTCTGAAATATTAATGCTGTTTGACATTTTTTGTCATATGTTTAAGTAGAGAGTTAAGCAGAGAATTTAAATACTTAAGGTACTTTTTTTTTTTTTTTTTTTTACATTGTCAGTCTTAAGGGACAGACAAACTGTGTAGATAAATAGTAAATGCAGGAAATTATGAGTTAGAGAATACAATTTTTAAAGCAGGAATCAGTTGAAATAGTTGCGCAGTGAGTTGCTGTTCAAAATGAGTAATGCTTTGTCTAAATTGCTATTATACTTGTTAAATATTTTTATTCAAAGTAGTGTCAACTTTCCTGTAAAGAAACCAAGTTAAACCAGATAAATGATCAGCTTAATTACACAGTTCTTTGTGTACCTAAATGATAGTACCTTAAAGATGATTTCCACACATGCGCAATTCTGTTATTGATCTGGGAAACTCCAAATGAAAATTAAAACCAAGTCCTTGCCGTGATTTAATAAATTACAGTTTCTTTCTGGTAAGCTGCTGGTAAGTAATAACCCAGTAACTAAAAAACCTTGCTGGACTGAAAATTCTGTCAATTGACGTTGTTTGCTTTACTTGTGACAAACCACACTGGCAGTAATAACACAGACTTGCATTCATGCTTGAATATATTTGCACAGAATCTTTACGTAAATAACATTCCAAAGATATACTGCCTTGTTCTACTACTTATTAATTTTCTTCAGCTGGGGGCTTAAAAACAAGTTTCAGTGTTGTTTTGTAAGCTGACAGCCTCTTAGGTTACTTTCATTAAAATAAAATATTTTTATTTCAGCTGTCAAACAAGTAATTTGTCATGTTGTTTCTTGGACATCAAAATTCACTTCTCTGTAATCTAGCTGTAGCTTTTAGGCATTTAGCAATATCTTCTTACAAAACCCTCAGAAGTTAATATATTGCAAGACTTAAAACAGCCTGCTGGCATCTGCCTAATGCAGATAGAAGTTTTTCAGTTTCATATACCAAAAAGTGTTTTCCAATTGGTAGGAAAAAAATAAAGAAATTCTGAGTTTTAAAATGAGATTTATCAGAGTAGGTTATCTCCCAGTATAAATAATAGCACTCTCTACCATTCTGTTGAAATATCAATATATATGTAATTTGCTCATATTTATAAATTCTCACATATCAATTCGAATAATTCTTACTCAAGTGGGATTTTTTTTAAACCACAGTACAGTGTAGCATTGTACATTTTTAGGCCCTCAGTACTGGAATAACTGACTTCCATTTGTTAATTGAAGTAGAGATGTATTTTAATGGTTGTAAGTTTATTCTTTTAGTAGTGATGATAGCTGCTTAAGTACAGCAGAATGCTCAGTTTTGGACCTACCATTAACTTTTTGGCCACCCTGATAAAAGGGAGAGGTGTTTCTGAGCTACAGTTTGTTCCATGTCTTTGATGTTGGTTATCACAGGAGAGTGACCTGTGCACTTGACCTCTTGAGAACTCATGTCAAAGTAAGGCCAGGCTGCTCTGCAAGGAGTGATGGAATAATACTTGCACAGGATCATCCTCAGAGGAAAATGAGATTGAATTACAACAGTCAGTTTCACCAAGAAGCATCACCAAACTGATGAAGATAAAACAATATTGATGGATAAATAAGTCTTCGGTATTGTTACCCAAGTCCCATTCTTTCCAAGGCAGCTACTCCAAAATATTCTTATTTTTTTCTGATTCTTACAATAAAGTACCCAATAGAAAATTAAAAAAGGATGAATATGGTCTGTATGTCCTTGAGCTTGATCCCAGAACAAAAGGCTGGGGTTTTAACATAGTAGTCTTAGAGTACTTAAGAGGTTCCCTTTCTTTAGAGAAAGACATGATAGATTTTGAGGGCTTTTGTTAAACACCTTTGCTTTTACTGTTTTACTTTAAGCCCAGGCCATCTGTACAGGTTCCCTAGAGCTTGTCTAATCAGGTATTGCCAGGAAATAATTAAATTGCCTCATTATTGTACTACTGAGGAATGTGAAGTTCTTTCCTTTTTTTTTTTTTTTGGTGTTCTAAATAACTGCTTTTGTTGTGAGCATTTTGGTCAGTCCTGCCATGCCTCATTAATCTTCTTAAAGCATGTAGATTCTGGCTATGATGCACGTAACAAGATTGTGATGTGGAGAGCTATGGTGTGGGGTGTTTGTAGGAAAACATAATTTATCACAGCCTGTTTTATCAAATAAATGTTCTGTAATGTTGAACTATAAAAATTTAATGTTCTAAAACCAGGCACGCTGAAATAACGGTACGCCAGGATTAAGGTTGCCTGTGATTTAGGTGTCCTTCTGCCTCTATACTGCTATATCTTTTAATTGCAAAATCACATCTACAGGATTCCTACATCATTCAGTGCGTATGGAGTACAGGGAATTGCTGAATACTTATTTAATAATGTAACTGGTTCGTATGTGTTTTACTCCTAAGTCACTGGGTAGCATTTTCTATGGATCATCTAAACCTTGTATTGAATACAGAATTACTGATTTTTTAAATGTGTATGACACAGATAGTACTATAATTTTCATTTTGTCTCTTTGCAAATATAAACAGGTATTTAAGTTCACAACATCCCTTTGGGGCGATGAGTATTAACCCTCGTGGTATATTGCAGAAGCTACAATTGCAAAGTAAAAGTAAAATGTACATTGTGCTATATTTTGGTATAGCTGTATATATTTTCAAGCATGCCTTTGTAGTAGCAGTAATTATCATGTACAGCTGTACTTAATGACAGTATATAGCATTCCAGAAGTCTGTGACTAAATTTGATATGGAATTCTGAAATGCTCATTTGAGCATGGTTGATAACTCTGTACCTTCTATGAAATGTTGTTGCTTGAATGTAACAATAAGCTTTTATCTCTAGTAACCCATACTGTGGATATGACTGTGTGACTTACGATTTTCTTCTGGTGCTTACAAACAAGGTGGTACATTTTATGGTTACTGAACAGAGTATTATTGCATGTTAGCCACTCAACGATGAATCTTTTCCTTTTGTTTCAGAACCTGCATGGTGTCCCTATCTGCTTGTTCCAAGGGCTTCATTAGCTTTGAAAGCATTCTTGTTGCATCAGCCGTGGAATGAGAAATATTCTCTAGATGTTATGAACATGTAAGGAGACGGTTCTTTGAATCCTACTCCTACATCTTTTATCAGTCTTGTGCAAATAACTCTTGGGCAACCTTCCTCACTCTTTGGGATGGTCAGAAAGATAATAGCTTCACTTTAAAAGTAATAAATAGAAAAGGATTTAAGGTCAGCTGTTGTGTTTCTTTCAACTTTCAGTAGCCCTTAGCTATTGAAAACTGATGTCTGCTTTACAGTATTGCCAGGTTATATTACTTCAGAGAACAGTGTGTTCTCTTCATGCAAAAAGTTAATTTAAGAATAGTTAGAGTTGGTTCCCAGAGTCTAAGTGAAAGTGTCTTAACTGATGTTAATATAAAAGGTATGTTGTTACTTATAGTGAGCCATGTTTCACATCATAGTGGGAGCACCTTTCTGTATCCTTTATTGCATTTACTGTTGGTGATCAGTGACCCATAAAATTTTGTAGCTGCAATAGTTGCATAAGTATATGCTCAAAAGATTCTGCCAAACAAGACTAGCAGTATATAAGAATTGCACTCAACATAGGTAATAAACATAAAAGCTCAAATCAAATATTCACTTATTTGATACAAATAAATATGAATCATATAGCAAACAAGTTATTGACCATAAGAGAATGGTAGGTCATGGGACAAACAAAAATGAACAAAAGGAGGTAGAGGAGTCAAATTCTTACAAAATCTTCAAAAAAGGGTACGTGGAAATTCATAATGCCTGCTTGCGTTGCAGTGAGGATGAGATTACTGCTAGAAGGGCTAACTAGTTGCAGGTGCTAAGATAACATACTTTGTAGAATAAGTAAAGCAGAAGAACAGGGTTGAAGATAAGACTGCAAACAAGGAATCAAAAACAGGAATAAGAGGTTTAAAATGTAAAGGAGAGATGCAGGACAAAAATGTAATTGCTAAGCCTTCAGTATTAGTATAAGAGAAGAAGGCGGTTTAATAGTGGGCTTGATGTTGGCATATTCATTAGCATCAAGGGTAATGAATAAAAGAAAAGGGGGAAAAGAAAGATTGGTTGTACTGAGTGAAGTTGAAAGACAGCAGACAGTCTTCAATTACTATCGTGAAACTAGACAAAAATCTTGCAAGAAGTATTTTCTTAAAAATATGCTGGATTGTTTCCAGATATGCTCTTGTGTTTTTTTGACTAATAATAATGCACTTTCTTTACAGATAATACTGTGAGCTTGATAACATAAGAATCCTTCTTTTTTTTTTTTTTTTCTAATTCAGAGATTACCCAGAGAATGAAAATGTCAAAAATCTCATTCAAGAGCAGCTGAATTCATTGTCAAAGTAAGAGCTTCCTTATTAACATTTTAGTAAGGTAGTGAATTCAGATAAGGCAAAAAAAAATGTGGCAATTGACAACTTAATAAAAAAGAATGTTTTTTACTTCTCTAAATATAAGCTTTGAGTAATGACAAATATTATTTTAAGTGGTTAATTTTTATTTTTATGTAACTCCAAAAGGTGATTCATTTTATTGAGATCTTATACATTTATTTTCTCTTATTAAAAGATAAACCATAATACAAAAACAATTATTTTTTCAAATAGACAAACTATCTCAAAGTATTTTGTTAAATACTGACTCAATAGTCAAAATGTACTGTTCTGAATACATATTGTGATTGAAGTCAGTATTGATTTTTTAACGTTAGTTTACTGTAGTAGTGATTGCCAACAAAAGATTTAAAGATACAGATTAAGATTAGTATGTAATTTGTAACAGGACTATGTGGTTGTAGTTGGCTAGGCAATACTCTGTGATGTATGGTACTTTCTTGGTCTACACTGTATTGGACACTGCTACTTAAATACTCCAAGGTTTGTTGCTCAATCAACTCTCAGAGAAGGAAAGACAAACCCTTCTAAAAAATCTTCTATTGAGGATGTACTTCCAGAGTAATGTTCATGTTCATTGCTCTTCTTACATAGCAAACAGATTTTGGCATTCCATTTAAGCTATGAAAATTGAATTGGAAGCTTTTCCATTTTCCTTTTTCTCTTTCATTTAGTAGGATGGAAAAAAATAACTTAGGGTATTTTTAGCCAATCTGAAAAATATATAGAAAACCAAAATTAATGCACTGCATAATTACATAATTATTTGTAATTAATTTTGTAATTTGTAGAATCAGTGAAGATTAAGTTACAGCTTTGTATACACCCTTGTGGTTGTTTCCATTATTGCAAGAGTAAGGTGTTCCTGACAGACTCACTGTTGGTATTTAAACAGGTAGAGTGACTTACTCCTTGAGATTTCAGACATGTTGAGTTTTTTCAGTTCGCAAAAGTTGTTTTTTTAAACACATGGCATATATTATGTAACAAATGAAAAAAAAATACAGTCTTACACAGCATTTTACATATTACTTACATCTCTTTCTTTTTGCAGTGACATAAAGAAACTGTTGCTTGATCCAGATTTTACTCTGTTGCAAAGATGTCTCCTAGTTGCCAGGTAGCAGATATTCAGATAACTATACCAAATGTTTCTTAATAAAATTCTGATCCTATAAATGCATGTGAATTTGTTAAAACTTAAGGTGTCAACTAATTCCGGGTTAACTCAGTGCAGTTGCTGGAGTACTTTGTTACACGTGTATTAGAGTATTTTTCAGGACTGAACTTGAAAATTTTACATTATTGAGACTGTGTTTTATTTGATTGTTGGATATATCTTCAGTCAGTCTTCATCGTTCTTTCATAAATGCTGTAATGTAGTTAACGTTATACTTGTGCAATGACCCAAGGCATAATTCAGAATTTCTCAACACAGAATAGATTATATTGTAAACAAGGGAGGGCCTATTTTCTTATTTGAAATGTTTTTTTTCTGTCATTCTTCTGCCTAAATTGTAGCAAATTTTAGTCTGTCTATATTCGGAGATGTTTTTTCAAGCAATTATTAGTAACTTTATTGTAGTTTTAAAAGGATATTAATGATTAAATGTAAAATAATAATTAAAAAGAATCCACATATTTGTAAGCTAGACGTTCAGTGAGTTTATTTACTGTTGTAAATGTTTTTGGCCAACTTCTTACTTACGTAGCTTGCTGAATATTATGGTATAATCTTTTTGTGTTGTTTGTACCATTGATAATGCAAAATACTTGTGCCCACAATAATGCATTCTTTGGAAAAAGATATTTTAAATTTATAACAATTTTTATGTGAAAAGTACAGTCATATTTCTCATGCTGATTTCTATCTTCTCAGACTGTATGGAGATGAATCTGAACTGCATTTCTGGACCATTGCTGTCCACTATTTGCACAGCTTATCCCAGGAAAAACCTGCAAAACCAACAAATGCACCTATCCTTCAAGAACAGTTGGTTAATCCATTGGATATATGTTATGACATTCTATGTGAAAATCATTACTTCCAGGTATTTCAAGGAGTTAAAAGTAAACCAAAACCAAACCAAAACAAAATTTAATAAGAATGTGATCAGAACAACAAAACCTCAGCATTGTAGCATTCTGATTATCGTAGAGCTCTTCTTTGCACATATTTAACTTTATAATAAAACATACAACTCTGAATGAAATCACCCCCTATTATTTAAAAATAGGAAGTTCTTGGAACTTCTAAAATACTTCCTTATTTTTTAAATTGCTTGGTTCTCTCTCTTTTATGTTAATATTATCTTTTTATTAATATTATCTAATAATATTATCTTCTGTTAATATTTTTTTTCTTTTTCATGCAGAAATTCCAACTTGAAAGGGTAAATCTGCAGGAGGTGAAGAGATCAACATATGATCATACCAGGAAGTGTGCTGACCAACTTCTTCTCTTGGGCCAGGTTTGTGGGTAATATTTGAATTTTTTTTGTCCTTCTCTCTCTGTTTTATATACTTACCCTGCTCAGCTAAAGTTATGTTTGTTTTAACTCGTGTTGTTTCATAGTTGTCTTCACCCAGTGCATAGTTTTTACTGTCTTAATGCATTACATTGCAGATGCAGTGTAACGACATGGTATATTGTAATGTTTGGTGGTACTTTCTTCAGACTGTATGATTTTTATGGGAACCCAATAAAAATCTTTCCTTGCACTTTGTGACTAGAAAAGAAAAATTGCATTTTGAGTTGCCCAGAGGTAACTAAATAACAATATTGTTGGGATAATTTAGTCTTCACTTAGTATGCTCGTTTTATGTCATAATGGATATGTCTGAGCTGCTCGCTGAATGGATGAGCCTGATATGAATAGGCTGAACATAAACGACTTTTATGCCACTGTGCATTTGAGCACGTCAGCAAACATTCTATGTAAAAGGTGGCAGAAATACTTAGTCTCTACTATCCGTAGATCATCCGTAAATGCCACTGTATTAAATCATTGGGCTGGATTTTAATATGTATTTAATGTGGCTTTTCATTATTTCTGTAACTAAGCCATCAGTTTGATTGACCTCACCAAATTGACCTCTCTAAAAGTTAGGTACCTCATAATAATGAAGAGGTGGAGTGATTCATGTAATATATTAATTGCACTTAGAGACAGGTGTCTGTAGCTGGTGTAACAAGCCTCCCTGGTTCAGCTGTTTATGGAGAGGCAGCTACTCTAGAGTAGTTCCAAAATACCAGGTATTAAATCAACCTTTGAGATCCTGGCCAGTTTCTATATCTTTACAATTACATTTCTTCTGCTTATTTTAAAGGCTTCTCTTCGTTTTATAACTTTGCAAAAGATTCTGTAAACAAGGAAATAAATGTTCTGAATTAAACTTTTCTTTGGCCCATAGTAGAATTTTTAGGCTGTGATTAAGCGTTATATTCATAATGAATGTTTAAATGCTGTCCTCACTGAGGATGCTTTTCTGAAATAGAACTGTAATCATTACTACCCTGGTATATATATCTGTAGTCTGTTTTTGAATAACCTTCATTGTTATTTGTTCCATGTCTTAAAAGGGGTAAAAAGACTGTTTAAAAGTGAATATGTTATGGTCAAAGCTGTTGTTTTTTTCTCTTGCCAGACTGACAGAGCAGTACAACTACTGTTAGAAACAAGTTCAGAGAATGCCCATTACTACTGTGATTCACTCAAAGCTTGCTTGGTAACCACTGTCACCTCATCAGGTCCATCTCAAAGCACCATTAAATTGGTAGCAACCAACATGATAGCTAATGGAAAGCTCTCAGGTAAAATGTGTGTTGAATTTTGTGTTTGCTTGTATATTAGCAATTCTAATCATTATTAAAGCCAGTAATGCATCTGGGAGAGGAATACTTCCTGTTGTGTAATAGATCTTGCAAGTTGCATGTGTTGTAGTATGTTCTTTCTACAGCATTCAACACAAAAATGAGCGCTAACTTGGTTATGAAGCTCAACTTGAATCATAGAATGGCTCGGGTTGAAAGGAACCTTAAAGATCGTCTAGTCCGAACCCCTAGCTTGTTTTGATTAATTTTCATTGGCAAATGTATTTCTGGAGTAATTATCTTATCAACTGTTTGTTTGCATGGGAAGGGGCTGAACGTGTAAAACTACATATTTTCCACTTGCCTAAGTAAAGAATTATTTAAATTCAGTGTCTTAGTACTGAAGCTGAAATACAGGTTTAGTTTTCCTTCCTGTTCAGAACTTGTTTCTTGCAACTACAGATTAATTTTGCTTGATGTAAGAGATGTACATAATATGGTGATTGACCAAAAAAAGATACTTTCTATTCTGTGGACAATTAACACTAAATGGTTAGAAATTACAGTATGGACAACATTAAAATAAAGGGTTATTTATGAAAACAGTATGATATATACAGATCATTATCTTTTTATGACGAGAAATCCAGTGAACTGCTTGTCATTTGTATTTAGGACAAAGGTAAATGAACGTTTTGCAAGGTACTTCTAAGCTCTGCAGCCTAAGAAAAAGATGTGGTAACCAATACCCATGTTATATAGATAGCCAAGTGGTAGAATTTAGTTTTTCAACATCTTCGTATGCTAAGAAGGAATATTATAGAGATCCTTTTGCTGGGGATGAGTGATCTGCTCACAGTATATAGTAACTCTTTCTTCCCCTAATTATGTCGTCTATTTTTTATTTTCCAGAGGGTGTACAGTTACTGTGTCTGATAGATAAGGCTGCTGATGCTTGTCGCTACTTGCAAACGTACGGCGAATGGAATCGTGCAGCATGGCTTGCAAAGGTATGTAATTGCTCAACTTTCTGTGGTGTAGCATAAACGACCTACTTAGTATATGTAGGTATGAAGGATGCTGAGGGTGTTAAGTTCTCCAAAGTTCAATCAATCAATATATCAACTAATATCATTGTTTCTTTCCATATGTTAAGCTATAACAAGCCAATCCATTTAGCTAATATTCACAGGTTCTTCAGCCTTTTGTGACAGGACTGGGGCCTAAAAATGGTTTTCTAACTTTTGGATTTATGAAGTTGCATATAGTCACAGCAGCACAGAGTTCATTGTGAACTGCAAAAACGAATTCCTGGAAATGGATAAATAATTAGGCAGTGATTTTGTGCTGAACTCCATGTAGCATGTGTGCTGATTTTAAAGTTAACACCAACCACATACATTTGCACCAACTTCTGTTTTACTATGGCGACCTTATTAAAGTAAAAGTACCTAGACTTAACATTAATACTCTACATTAAATTATGTAATGGACAGGAGTCACTATGGATTATCTTTCCGTGTGCCTAAGAAAAGTTTCTGTTGTTTCTCCTGCAGAAAGTATGGAAAAAAAAAAAACATTCTCAGATTTTCTAAATGAGTGATTCCATTCATAAGAAAAATAAAGAAATTTTGTCTTTTAGTCTTCAGTAGATAAACATTCTTAACTTCTTAATACTTGAGGTTTTAGTAAAATCTTGTGGTAAAAAATGATGTTAATCACGTTTAAATGTCAGAGGACCTGAGTGGACTTTTTATATCTATATAATTTTTCTTTATTATATTTGCTCAAGAGATTAGTATACTATTTAAAATAAAATCAGTAATTTAAGATGATTTTCCTTCTGCCCAGAGGACTGAAAAAAGTGAAACAAAGCTCTATTTAGTTAGCAGTTGAGGATTCAAAATTGTCTTTCCCATCTCTTAAAGGTTCGTTTGAATTCAGAGGAGTGTGCTGATGTGTTAAAGCGTTGGGTAGATCACCTTTGCTCTCCACAAGTCAACCAGAAGTCCAAAGCCATTCTTGTCCTCTTGTCACTTGGATGCTTTACAAAAGTTGCAGAGATGTTGCACAGGTAAAGCTGAAACAAGACAATCTGTATTTTGTCTTGTCTAAAACTGTTATTTGAGCATTTGTGACTCAAAAGTCACAGGGAAGAGAGAGAGTCTACAGTTTGATTTCTGACATTTGTTTCTATTTGAGTGTGTTTTTCTTTAATTAACTTCAATTTCAGCGGTGTGTCATTTCTGTGGGCTTGAACTGAGCTTTCTGCTGCATTTCAGGAAATACACTGGCATTTTAATTTACTGCAGACTTTAAGATTGCTGGCACCTTTTGACCAAGCAGTAACAATTTATAGTAGCTGTGATTATTTCTCAGTGAGTTGAGCCTTGATCTTTCAAAAATATTACATCAAATGTCAGTTTCTTGAGTGCAAGGAGGAAGGGGGTGTACAAGATGCTTGGTAAGAGGGCAGTGCCAGAGTAACAGGTGCGAGGGCAGCGCAAGTTCCCAGCATATGGGAACAGTGTGGGTTGTTCCTACATACTGCCCAGGATCAGCGTAGCAGCATTCACTACTATGAGAAAAGCACTGAGAGGTATCATGATGTAGTGATGCTTAAGGCCTATGAAGCACAAAAGTGCAAAGAGCAAGGTAGACCAATACTGGAAACTGAGAATAGTGTGTGATGGGGGGGAGTGCGAGTATGTGGCAAAGGGGCAGCTAAATGGTGGTACTGATTATCCCTGGTGATGTTCAGAAGCGCTGGTCAGCCCTCCAGATTTGCCACTCCAGAGCTATGTGCAAAGTTTTTGAAAGCCTGTGTGCAAGTGTTTTGATGCAGTGTCCAGGAATATTTTTCTGTTTTCCTAACCTAACAAATTATTCTTTTCTTTTTCCTCCATTTTACAGTATGAGGTACTTTGATAGAGCGGCTTTATTTGTTGAAGCTTGTCTGAAGTACGGGGCATTCGAAGTTAATAATGATACAAATATCCTTTTTCTGAAATCCTGTTTATGCATCTGTTTACTTGCAAACAATTTTGTGTGAACTAATGTTAGATGAACTAATCTGCACAGGAATAGAACATCCTATTTTTGTTTTCCAGGAAGTGTGCATGAAGGAATTGTAAGGAAATAAGTGAAAAGGAATCACTTGCATAAATCTGTAACACCTCTTCCTCCTGATGCTCTATGAGGCCAGTGGCACTGGAAAACTAACAAAAAGTAAAAAAGAAAAAAATAAACACAGGAGAAAAAAGAACAGATGATAAAATGTTCTTTGCAGAAGTCAGACATTGTTACTTTAACCAAACTGATTTTACTATATAGTCTATCTTTTAAACACTAGCTCAGGGAAAAAAAAATCTCTTCCTTAACAACATACTGTTTTATTGACTTAAGTCTTTTATGAAGGAATCAGTTCTGAAACAGAGAAAAAACATAAAATTAAAGGTCAAGATTCAGGATGATCTGAAAATATAATAAGCATTTCAAAAGATATCTATGGTATTCTTCATTACAGTCTGCACTTCTAACCTGGTGTTCTGGAATTCTGAACAGGTGCTCTACCATTTTTATTTAGGTATATCCAATAAATAATAATGCTTATGTAGATAATCCCTGATTTGTGTTTTATGGAGTCATCACTGATGTCAACTTGTAAATTAGAAAAGCTAATAAGTCATGTTGATAACTCCAGACACATCTAATTAGTGACCATGAGCTAACAGTTTAATTTCTTTCACAATTTATGATGTGTTACGGTAGTGCTTATGCTTATCTGAAATTTATCTGTTTCAGTTTATAGCACTTCACACGTTGTCTGATAAATGCTAATATACATACAATAGTAGAATTTAAAGCAACACTTTTGTCTGTATTTTTGCTGAGAAATATTGGATTAGCGCAATTAGCACTTTCAACTTGGGAGAGCTAATGGGTAAGTTTGAAAAAAAAAATGTAATTTTATTTTTTCATGTTTGTTTTCCTTAATGCTTCATTTACATAAACTGATTCATGCTGTATATGCAGATTATGCCAGGAGCTTGAAGCTTCTGGGCTTTAAGCAAGGAGCCCTTATCTTTGCCTCAAAAGCTGGAGAAGCTGGTAAAGATTTACTGATGGAGCTCAAACAGCCTGAAGAGGAAGTGACACAAGAGTAACAATTTTACCTTCCCTGTTAAGAGGAAACTTCCTATCAAACTGGGTTGTCTATCAGATTGATACTCCACTGTGTGAAAATGAATTTTCTCTGGAATCGCTGTAATAGTTCACGTGTGTGATTTGAGCAAATGTTGTTAAATTCGTGTGGAGGCAAGATTAAGAACTGTTTTATGTTTATTTTTAAATTGTCTTCATTTTCAAGAGAGGGGAAAAGAAGGCGATGATGAAACTATACAAGAATATATTCAACTTTTTCAACTATAGTACAAATCAAACTTAAAAATATGCTGAAAGAGTTCTAT
Source organism: Cygnus olor (assembly GCF_009769625.2). Classification (NCBI taxonomy): domain Eukaryota; kingdom Metazoa; phylum Chordata; class Aves; order Anseriformes; family Anatidae; genus Cygnus; species Cygnus olor. Next base: position 32,735,011 of record NC_049175.1, read on the forward strand.
ACCTGTGTAAAAGTCTACTCCATTTACTTCTAAAAAATCAAATCTTTATAGTTCTTCACTACTGTTGTATTTATATGTATAAATAATTCAGTCTGTACTGTAAAAATATAAATATATTTAAAGAATAAATATAGATCACAAAACACACTGTTCTTTACTGGAAAGTCATGGATTCTCAAATCCATTTTTTCTCTTTAAAATTTCTGTTGTTTTAAATGAGTTCATTCTATTGTCATTTTCATAACTGGTTGGAATGGAATCTTTTAACAAGTTTATTTACAAAAGGCTCCTCACATTCCAGAAATTCATGAAATGTCCTTTTCTCTTTTTTTTTTTCCCCAATTAAGTCATTGTTATATTCTCTATTGTTCTTAAGTGTATGCTCCCTGCACACTTTAGGGATTAAGTTCTGCCTTGTCTTGACTGGTTAATGGGATCAAAGAATAGGAAAATAATCCTACCTCAAAAGCAGTAAGATGGGCTCCTGCATTCAGGAGGTTGCTGATGCTCTCTCCGCAGTTACTGTTTTATTTGCTGTTTGAATGTGTCATGAATTAACAGGCAGAAAAAGTATTGGATGAAGTCAGAATCGTTGGATTTTAAATTACTTTTTATGGTAAACACATCTCATGGTCCAGATACTTAAGGATGCCACCGACAGCATCTTTCCTCATTTTTGTGCCAGTATTTCAGCAGAAAGAAAACATCTTCCCACAGTATTGTAATGTTTAAATGCTTTTTTTTTTCTTTGTTGTTGTTCTTTGTTAGATGTATCTTTTCTATTTATTGAGATTCCACAACTGAAGAGTAGTGTATGCTAAAGTTAAATTGCACTTGCAAGTTGAAGATTGTGGCATGTGAAAATTAGTCTTGGCTAAAAAAGCTTTAGTCTTTAAATGAAGTTGTTGGAGCTACTGAAGTTTAGTGAAAAGAATCATAGCCTGCAAAAGGTTTCCCCTTTAAATGCAATTCTAAGGTTTTTCTACTTATAGTAGTAGCATATTTGATTCCCCTTATGTTCAAATATTTGTAAAATGCATATTCTACACTCCTTCCTAGAGGTGCACCAGCTTCATTACATCTCTTTACTTCTGTAAACCTTTTAAATCAAATCTAAAATGGGATTTCTGATGAAATTTGAAAGGTTAGGAATTTCAAGAATGACGGTTTTTATACAAATGTGCGTTTCATTGCTCTAAACACAAAAGGAAATGTTTAAACCGTAATATATCTTACATGGGTCCTGCCACATCTTACATACATTATAAAGGATGTTCAGTGTCTTATTACCAACACCTATGTAGTTACTTAAGCTTGAGAAAATAAGTGTACAATGAAGTTTGCCTTAAGTATTAACCTTGTGAGCAACAAAGTTAATCCAAATTATCTGTCATTATTATGGGCTAAATACTGGCTCACATTGAAAACTGAAACACTCCTCAATTCTTAATCTTGTTTTCAGAAGCAGTACTGAGGGACAAGGTCATCGGAGAGTTAATGTAAGCACACTCAAACTTGTTCTTTGACAAATCACATAGGATCGCTTGTCAGTGGAAGTCTGGAAAAAAAAAATCTGCTTTAATATACGCTCAGAGTTATGAATCTGATCTAACATTTTTAAAAGAAAAACATTGCAAAGGCCTTTTGATACTGAACGTTTATATACTTTTAAGTGTAAAGGTTGCAGAATACGATGTGGTATTCCCTGTTGAAACCTTTATGATGACAATACAGCGTAGAAGTGGTTGAAAAGTTTATTTAGATAATAGTGTAGTCACACAGTAACAAAAAAATAAAAATAAAAAACCTTTGTAAATCTCTGTGTGTCTTTATTTAATACAAAAATGTCATCTGTTGCACTTGGATGCTGATTGTGTAATTGTTATTTGCCTTCTGGACTGGAACAATGCTCAGGGCTAGTTTTAGTAGAGGAAGTGACCAACCTTTGTATGTATTAGTCACACTTTCCGTAGTAGTACTTATGAAATGTTTGCTTTCAGTAGCGCTAATTGCTAACCTTTACTAGAAAACAAAATATTAGTATGGGCTAAATTAAAGCAGGATATTGTTGGTGTTCTCAAATCTTGAAAAGCATGGAAATAAGTGATGAAAGTGAAGTAATTCTTTTCTGCTTTCATGCTGCCCCACAGACTGCCAGTGCAAGACTCCCTTTGCAAAATATGAAATGCATTTAGCAGTGCTGAGATCCATACCAATGAGCTCTCCTTTCACTTTTGTAGTTCAAGCAACTTTCGCTTTAGCTCTTAGGATGCTTTTGTCACATTGGCTTAGAAGTTTGTTTTTTGTTTTTAAAGTGCAGATAAACATCTGATATATAATTGGGGTTGTACAAATAAAAAAAGTTTCCAGTAACTATGATTTTAACTCCCTTAAATCCCTTTGAGAGTTTTCCTTGAACAACTGTGAATAGTTCAAGAAGCAGGTAAAATTTATAATCTGTATTTTCAGGGGTTTGCATTTTGAAGTTTCTGTCAACGTTGAAGTCTGTAATGCAGCCGTAATGATGGAATCTGTGTTTGACCATTCTTAGCAATGGAGAAACAGTAGAAGAAATGAGTTTCAAGTTGAAATAGAGACTGTTTACTCCTCTCTCTTTGAACATGAGTCTTACATTAAATAAGCTTGATTTTAGATTATCTGAGCAGATTAATTGGTAGTTATTTTAAGTTACATTTTTGAAAGGACATGACCTCTGTCTATAAGAAAGAGGAGTTTTTTGAACTAAATCTTGGGTTGTCTAGATTGAGAACTTCTAGCTGGAAAACAGAGCATGAATAATGGTGGTTACCCCTTTCATTGTATTACATGAATCATTTTAGACTTGTATGACCGGTGAAACAGCATGCATGTGATTGATCCTACAGGTGTGGGAGATGCAGAAGTCTTCATCTCATGAAGCATTCTGAAATGTGCACATCTGCTGTGTGAAGCTCATTCAGTCCTGCAGTGTCTTTTTCTTTCTAGATCTGTGTTCACATTCAGCTTGTGTGCTTACAGTCTGATTGAGATTTATGGTAAATTCTGACATGGGACTCTTGTGGTAGTACTTAGTTTTAAAAATTGAAATTATTTCAGTCTTATACTGGATGTACTAGATCTAGATGTAAATAAAAAGTCTAGAAAGATAGTATAGCAGCTAAAGTTCAGTACAACCAAGCCCTAATTAAAGTTTTCCTTGGAGCATGGTGTGCCTCACAATACAGGCAGTGTATGTAAATGAATCACATTGATTAACAGTGTCTAAAATTGCCTAACTCGGATCAACTTCTGAGGTGCTTTTCAAAAAATTAGATTATGTATGTCATATATATATATCTGCACATGTGCATATATACATTTGATTCACTAGGAAGAATCTATGGAAAATGAAAAAAATATTGCACTGTATAATTTGCTTTCAATAAAATTTAAATCAGTCTGCCAATTTATAGACCTTGCAGCCAGATAGCGGCTTATATTATATATCAAAGAAACCTAATGCAGAATGATGATGTGTTCAGTGTCTGAGTAAATATTCCTAAGAGGTTCTGTTTTGCAACTGTTGACACTAGAGACAGAAAACAAGGACGATTGCAGATTCTTTAACAGGAAAAGTGTTTGGTTTGGGTGATCACTACCTTCTCAAAATTGTATTCTAAAAGCTCAACTGAATATGTAATTGCTGGTGGGTGATAAAATAACAACACTTTGGCAAAGAGTATTGTTGTTTTTTTTTAAATTACTTTCTCTGAAGAAGTCTGCACAATTTTGATATTAATGTAAGCCCAGTAAGATAATTCACTACAGAGTTCAGGGAAAAAAAAAAAAAAAAGAAAAAAAAAAAGTTGTACCAATAGATCTGAACAGTGGTATAAAATTCTCTGGTCATGTTGATCCTGTCCCACTATAGTATCTTTGAATTGTGACTTCTTGACGCTTAAGTTGTTCAGTTTCTACTTAAACACTGAAGATGAGTCACAGCCATGCTATTTTTTAACTACCTCAGCTGCTTTTGCTAGAAGGCAGCAATTTTAAGCAGAATTAAAACAGAAACAGCTGAGTTTGGAAAGTGTTGGCACACAGTGTAGTTTCCTGCACAAGGCATGTCAACTGCTTCATTGGTCTACTGTATGAGGACTGGTGAAAACCAGTACCTACAATTCCTGTAGGAAGTCAGGAAAATCAGACAGGAGAAAAATAATTAAGCTTGCGTTGGTTGTGCTTAGGTCTTATCCTGCAAAAAAATTCACACGGAGCTGTATTTGAAAGTGAGAGAATATCACAGCAGCAATTCAGCGGGATGAGATGATGCTGTGGAAAAATCTCTTCCTCCTTGTTCAGCGTAGACAGGTGGTGACAGATGGCAAAGCTCAGCATAAACTTGTAAGAAGAGGAAAAACTAAGAAATTGGGAAGGAAGGAGAACTTAATTCTTGAATTTGTATTTCTTTGAAAGTCCTTTTTCTTAGTGTCTGGGGAAAAGAATGCTTTAAAAGGCTCCAGCAAAAATGAAGAAATGGGAGAATAGCAAAATAAAATCAGCAAATAGACCCTGCTCATGCATATGCTCAAGGTATAAAACTGCTTTACAGTCAGAGGTTTAATACAGGATTAATCATAAGGAGATTCAGTGGAACTGTGTTCTTGCCTCTCCGGGGTTGTAGTACTAAAAAATTGACTTAAATAGCCAGTCAGCATGTGTTCATTTCCCCAAAAGAAACAGTGGTGGAAGAACAGGAAAAGTATGTTTATTCAAAGAAGAGACTCAATATATTCAACTAACATATTTAAAATGCCATTATAGAAGGTAAGTGGTGCCCCCCTTTGCCTACCAGAGGAAGGGAAATTGAAGTTTGATTGCAGAGCAGCAGATGCTATGGTTGAAGCCAGTGTTGTCTGTTAGATACTCCAAACTTAGAAGGTGGTCAAGGCAAAAACATGCTTCAGAGTGACTTCATGGGCCAAAATTAATGATTTTTCATTCCGAGGATTGAATCCATAGGTTGAAAACGCTTTTTTTTTCATTTCATTGTTACCACTGCTGTATTTGGCAAATAATGACTTGCTGCAGTTCCCACAGACAAACTCCATCTCAGTGACAGCTTTCAAGAGGGTTATTCAGTGTGATAGCAGTACATATTGTTCAAACGAGATGCCGGCAAGTGCTTTAAAAAGGCAATGTTTGGTCATTGCTTTCCACCCTACAGTAGCAGGATCTAATGGAGTTATATTAGACTAGTCTGATTCCTGTGTCACTTGCTGTAACTTACAAAAAGCTACAGGCAGCTCGGTTCAATTGGAAAAAAAAAAAAAAAAAAGTTATCTCATAGTTATGGCCCTGCTGAGTCAATCTCTCATTGCTGTGAGGCCTGCTTTTTGAATCCAATCGTAGACACATGGATAATGGTGTATTTCGTTGATCCTTTGAAAATGTTTTCCAGCATTGTTTCTTAATCAAATTTTACAGTAGGCTGTAATAAGCAGTCACAGGTCTTTACTCAAAAAATGTGCAGGATGTCTGTCTTTATGCTTACTTGATATTATAAAACAGGTTTATATTATTATTATTATTATTATAGGTAATAATTACTGTCAAGTACCTGTGTTTTTACCTTCTCTAAGTTTCTACATCTTCCACTTTTTTAGACACATTTTATTGTTTTTGGTTTATGTCTCTAATAATTAAGAAATTAATCTGATGTTTTATGCTAAACTACTTGCAGGACTAGTATCTACTCTTTACATCCAAGCTAAGCCAGAAAGTTTTGTTGAGGCTTTCCATACAGTGTATTTTCTGCAGGCTTTATATCCCTTGTCTGGATTTTCCGTGTAATTCCTTTCTGTGTCATCAGCAATAGCATTGTCTTGCTTTATGGAAAACTAGCTGGATTGCTAATATAGGTATCATCCTCTAAGACCACGGCTTCAATCCCCTCACTGTGCTCAGATAGTCCTTAGTCACCTGTCAAAAAGTTGGTCTTATGGTCTAGTTTCAGTTCTCAACAGAGCTCCAACTCATCAACTCATTTGATTTGATTTTGGTGTTTTCTGATGGTGTTTTTTTTTTTTTTTTTTTTTTTTTTTTCCCCTCTCCAGAGAGACAGGGTTTTTCTAATTAAAGAGGTCAGTGACACTTCTCTTGCTGCCTATCTGTCACTCTGCTCTCTGCTTTGGGGCCAAAGGCAGATGCTGCTGAGCCACAGGCTGTGCTGCCAGCACGCAGCTTTTGTCCGGCAGGGGCTGGCCTGGGGTGCGGCTTGGCAAAGCATGGTTGGAAAGGTTTCAACCCAAAGCCAGAACCACGTGCTGAGGAATGGTTTCTCTGTGTATCCACATCTACACCAAGCCAGGAACACCCTGCCATTACTCTGCAGTTTCCATTGACCTGGCTGAGATAAGTCAGGTCTCTTGAATGTAGATAGCATAAACTAGTCTTTTCCCTTGACTGATGGGAGAATTGCCCCAAACTATTGCCTTTTCCATTCTACTCTTGATTCTACAAATAACCTGACATATCTTGGATGACTTTGTCTATATCTAATGTCTTGCTTTAATAAAGGAATTTGTGGTGCCCATCCTCTCAGCTAGGAGCTGTGAGCACAGGGCTGAGCGAGACCCTGGTGACCTGGATGAGTTTTTGGGTGCTCTCTTGCATGTGTGCTCTTCTCTGCAACCTCCTGCTCACTTTGCACTGGTGCTTGTGTCATGAGAGAAGCTGAGCTGGCTGGATAACAATGTTTTCTGTTTGTTTGTTTGCTCAAAGTGTTTTCTGTTTTGTTTGGCTTTTAAAGTAATGTTTTGCTCTGTTGGTCCCCTGATCTGGTTAACCCTTCACTTACAAGGGGCCAAGGCACAGAGATGGCAATACGGACATGAGGGTTTGGAGTTAGGGTAGCCTGGCTTCGGGTTGCATTGAAATTGAAAGCTCTGGGGAGAGAAAAATATATGAAGGGTTTATTTTTTATTTTGAATTACAAAATTTGACTTAGAACATCTGTATTTGGAGATACCAACAAAATCATTTGCATTGCAGGTACATACATCAGATGGTCAGGATGTGTTCCATCAGTAGTTAGAAATCAGTAGAAGGTAAGAAGTTGAAAGCATCTGAGTCTTTTTTACCTTACTGCATTCTTATTTCAGTAATTTCTTGCATATGCAATTTTAACTGCTATCTACAGTAACTGAAGTATTTTATCTGGACTTCCAGTTGCTTGCACAATGTTAATCCCTATTGCACACAGGATTAATTTCAGAGTTCTTTTATTTTTTTATTCCTGACACTCCAAAAGTGAAGTTTTTGTTCCACAGTCTCTAGGGACTGTTTTGCAAAATACCAGCCTTGTTTTATATTGTTGTTGTTGTTGTTTTCCCACGTTACACAACAGAATAGTAGCTGCATCAAAATACTCTACAAAACAGCTCATTTGTCCTATGTTTGAGAAGAGAAAGCAGACATAACATTTTTTCCAAACTGGAACAAAATGGAGTATTTTATTTCTCCCTTCCCTTCAGAAAAAATATTTCTTAAATACTTATCAAGCCAGAGAGACTTTTCTTTATGACTGTTTCTACAAGCTCTATTCTGTGGTTTACCTCAGCATCTGCTTTCTTTTTCCACTCTCCAAAGTTATGCCTGTTTTTGATTAAAAACGAGCTGAAAGTCAGATTAATGCATTGCAAGAAAAAGCAGCCTTGCTAATATCAAAAGAGACCAGGAGGGTAATTTGTCAGTGATCGCCCAGTCCTGGATGTGGTGTTTTCTGGTAGCAGCCTTTTCTCCCAGTAGGACTAGGCTAATATATAGGTTTTGTATTATTATTTTACGCCACAACCATCTCATCAAAAAGCCAAGACACATTCTTTGAACCCAACTGAAATAATTTGGTTATCCTTTCTGACTGCTTTGCAGGCAAATTCCCCACCACAAAATGACTTGCAAACGTATTCTTCTCTTTCCCACTCCACCACATTATCATTTTTTATGAACTTTTAAAAATGTTTGTATTTCTCTGAAGTCCCAGTGCTTTGTGATAAACTCTTGCATGTCTTCAGCTTTCAAACCCAGGAGGCAGTGTGAATAGACAAAATAGATAAGTTTACGCACTTTTAAGTTCTATATTGTCTTGCTGGATGTCTCATTGCAGACCCTTCCAATATAGGTTGGTATCTGGATAGGATCCCTTGATAGGATCCCTTTCTCCTTTCACCTTGTTTTCCCTAATCCTCATACTCCTCCCCAGCCCTCGGGGCATAAGCAAGTCACCAATGAAAGCCACAAAACGTGGTATTTCATTAAAATCCTCCCAGGCCAGTTTCCAAAATCCTCCCGGTTTCCAGCTCATGCAGGAGAGGGCAGCAGAGCTCAGGGAATGGAGCAGCTGGGGTGGGGACAGTCACTTGCCCGGTGAAATAATGCGGCCCCAAGGGTTGTTTTGTACTTTCCCACTAGGAAGCATTCACAAGCGTTCAGTCCTTAAGCGGAACAGCTCCAAGGAAATAGCCGAGCAGGAGCAATCAGATTTTGGTGCAATGTATAACCGGCTGCTTGGACAGGGAAGAATATTGAGGGTGTCCAGTTTTCTTATAAGGCACCAAGGTGTGAGAGCTGGACTTGTTTCTAAGCATGAGGCCACCCCTCCCTTGAAATTGGCTTTGATCTGATGTGTAAAAAATGCTTGAAAATGCATTACAAGTACGATTTTAAACATTACCTTGCATCTAATACAGACGGGGTAGGGTTTGTTTTAAAATATGTTGTTGTAGTCAAGTCTAGTTCAGTCTATTTCTGTGTCAAAGGACTGTCTCTTAATTATTCATTATTTACAATAAAGGGGAGATTTTGCTTTCTAGAAAATACCGAGAGCAGATCTGATGCACACAAATTACAGCAAGTGTATCCAGTGCTCAGGTGATGAAAGTAATCTCTTTCTGCATTTATCTGGAGGATCAGAGGATGCTTATGCCAGTAACCCACGGTAAATTGTTGGCAGCACTCCTGCGAGGCAGCTCAGATCACAGTAGCTTATTTTATGTGTGTAGGAAGAAGAAAAGAGCATAGAAAATTTACAACAGGAAAAGTTCTCTCTGACAGTTTTAAAATTTATATACCTCAACAAGAGCAGTTTTAATTCAGTAGGAAACCATCCCTGAATTGTCAGCTGGTGAGTTAACACATACAGATTGCTTCTTTTGGTAGAAGCATCTAATGTTTATTGCTAGTGATGAGAGGCCATAGTGGTTCTGACTCGTCAGACCCAGCTCAACAAAAGACATGTTTTTCTTTGGAAAGAAGTCCCAACGGAGCTTTCAGTGGACGGTTTTTATGGGGAGGCTTGTTCTTAATGCAAAGCATCTCATTTGCTAATTCTTCAGCTAACATGGAAAAAAGTGATGGGAAAGCCAGGGCAGTGAAGAGCCTGATGTTGAGAGTACTCTTGCCTTTACCTTGCCAGCATCTCCAAGGAGCTTGGGTCATCCTCCAGCTTCAGCGATCTTTCATTTCCTTGTCCTTTTCACATTGCAGGATCATGAGTTTGTACCTTCCATGTCGCTCACACAGCTTGTCAGGAAAAAGCATAACTCACCAGAGGAAAAAACAGAAGAAACACTCTGTGGAATGTCTTTACACAAGAAGGGCTTGTGAAAAACATGAAGATAAGGATTGGCTAATGCTTTCTTTGAATACAGATGATTTATCTTATTGAAGCAATTCTACTTTAAGGCACAGAGCTGCTAATGCTCACACCCTGAATCCAGGGATTGAAGAAACAATTAAATAAAAGGAGCCCATGGTCCTTATTGAATTGGCCCCATCCCAACAATTAATTCACCCTGGGATCCTGCTTGGTGTCTGCCTGAGGACCACAGGATGGCAGTGTGCGAGAGCATCACTTGGGCGACAGCTGCCCTCCGCTTCTCTTGCTGGAGCTTTGTGTGGCGAGGAGAGGAGAGGAGAGGAGAGGAGAGGAGAGGAGAGGAGAGGAGAGGAGAGGAGAGGTACCCCCTTACCCCCCAGTTTGGAAGGCTGTTTTGCCTTTGCAAAAACAAAACAAAACAAAACAAAAACTCTTTGCAGCAGTGCTCATTTTTCACTTGTTTGCTCGCAACTTTGAAGAGGCACTGGACGCTCTGAGCAGTAAGCAGTGCTGATTCTTGTCTGAAGCCAGCTCAGACTGGTGGCAGTTGCACCCCAGCAGAAGAATAAATTGCTTGTATAAATAAAGATGATGTAAACACGGGTGATGTCAGGAAAACTCCAGCCCAAAAAATCTCCTGGGTTCCGTGATACAGTCTTTTTCTTAGCTCTCCTCTTATAAAAGGGCTAAGAAATGATTTTCCTTCTCCTAGCCTTAGCTGTGATCCCAGCAGCCATGCTGGGGCACAGGGCTGGGCTACGTCAGCTCCCCTGATTTGTGCTTATGGGCCTGCATATTTTGGGGGTTTTGTCATTCATCTTTGTATGAATCGGGAATATCTGCTCTGAAAGAGTCCATTTCATTTTCTTTTTAAAATGCGTATTTCTGGCTACTTCTTGCTCTGTAGGTGAGAACATCCAGAGAGGCCTTTCAGCGGGTTTATTCACAGCTAAGGCCAAATCTCACAATTCACCATCAGCTGCTGGGACGGTCTGATAGTTCATGAAGGCAAGGATAATTAAAAACCACATTACTGAGATGTCCACAAAACTAATTAAATCAAGTTTGAATGCCATATCTGATGTTTAATGCATGAACACCTGAGCACTGTGCATAAAACCTGCAGACCCCGAACGGGACTGTGGAGCGTCACAAAGGACAGACCGGCTGCTGAAGCTCTGGGAGAGCCGTGGTGAGCAGGACAGCTCGCAGGTAGGAATTGGGGCAGGTCTGCAGCACCAGCAGGAGTAAGAGAAGAGAGTTAGGGAATGGTTTTGCTTTCTTGATACTCCCCTGTGCTGATTTTGCTCACTCAGCCTCTGCATTGCTGAGCAGAGGAAGCTGAACTGATTTTCTCTCAAAGCATCTTCTGTCTGGTTCTCCACCCCAGGTCAGGATGGATGTTGAGGGCAATGCTGGTACTTGGGCACCTTGTCTCCTTAGGTGGGTTTCTGAAAGGGCCTGTGCATGTAGGACACATGCCATTTTTTTCTTACAATATGCAATGCGACAGTAGGATGTTTTGCATTATGTTCATATGAACCAGCACCAAATCCAGGACCCACCCATCTAACTTGGCATAATGTTCAGAATAGTAATGACAATATGGAAAAAGAAAAATCAAAAAAAAAAAAAAAAGACATCTGCACATCTGCTACTATTTTATATATCTGTGTATTTTTGGCCTTACAAGAGTAAGAATATTTTCATGGCAGCCAAATGTAACTTTTGGAGGGATACATCTTTGCATATTAAGTATGTATCTGTCTTTCAATATGCGTCACTGACTTGATCAGCAAAAAAAAAAAAAAAAAGAAAAAGAAACAAGCCCAAGTTGTTTTATTTCAAAATTTCAGCAATTACATTTTTTGTAGAGATATTTGACCAGCTATGCAACCATTCAAAAAATAAATAAAATAAAAGTACATTGAAAAATCAGTTCATGTTGAGTATAGCCCTCTGTCATATAGAATTTTCAGTAAGAGTTACGTCAAAGCTATCTTTATCTGAACTTCTTTGACAGTAAATAATCCATAGGAAAGTGTGTTTTCCCGGGACTGCTGTTGGCAGCAATGGGTTTTCCTCTTCAGGGGCTTGTGGCAGTATTGCCACTTTGGAGAACTTTGTACGTGTATTCATTTGCCAGTCTAAAGCTTTTTAATCAGTACATTGAGAGTAAGCAAGTGATTTAGATGTGAGCTGGACTCTGTGGTTCTTATGGGTCCCTTCCAACTCAGAATATTCTGTGATTTCAGATATTGGCCAACTCATTTTGTATTAAAAAACACATGCCACTTCACCACTAACACAAAACAAAACCAATATTTATGAGGCTGGGATATGGCAGGGACTGAACATTGCATTGCTCCAAGAGTTGCTATCATCCTTGGTTAGGTGCCAAAATAAGCATGGCTGGAGCTAAGGACAGTGACAGTTTTAATGTTGTGCAGCTCAGAAACTATTGTAGCTTGAAAGAACAGAGGAATCCCAGTAGCAGGAGACCTTCCTTTTATTCTTCCTTTTGTTTTTTTTTTTTTTAATTTTTTTAATATAGTACTTTATGGACCATGAGCTAGACATTATATAATTTTAGTTTAAATCACTTGTATTGCTGACTGTTGACTCATCTGTTTTTCAGGATCCCATTTGTTGCTACTCATGTTTGTTGTTTGTTTTTTTTTTCCCCGCCTGACATACAGTGGTGCTGGTTTCTTATTTATAAGAAACTTGTAAGGCTTTCTGCTGGCATATCTTCCCCATTCTTTTCCTGTTGTAGAGTCTTTTAAATCATAACATGTTTTCACAGAGGAATGACTCACACTGAGAGGCTCGGTTCCCTCCAGAACTTTTCCTTCTCGTCAGGGCTCTGTAGGGTTTCATCCCAGACTGCTCTGTCCTTAAGTTCCGTGCTTCTTGCATACGTAACTTTTGAAGATGGTTTTCTTCTCAGTGTCTCTGTGGCAGAGGGTTTTGTAGCACTGATTATCTCAGAATGAATACTTTGTTGGCATTAAAGGCCTCAATTAAAGGCCTTTTGGTTTTGTGATTTTTTTTTTTAATATTCAGTGTGCGAATCATGGGCTGCTTTTTAACTTTGTATTCCAAATTTTCATTATGAAAAATTTTGTTGTTTTCTCTGAGTAAGATTGTTACAGGTCCTCTGTGAAATTCTAGTTCAGGTATCAGTTATAAAATTGAGTGAAGAGTTAATTGCTTGGGCTCAATCCCATACTATTGTTCCATCCTCTGACTCGATAACTAAAATCTTTAAGCTGAGATAGCTGATGGGAACATTGAGGTGAATAACCTACAAGAGAGCTTTCCACATTCACTGTGATGCATTTCCAAGATGTAACTGAGTGTAGCCTTACTGCAGCCAATTGTACACCAGCTGAGGATCTGCCCAAAGATTTCTTATGCACCACTCCCTCACTAAATTCATTCATGCTAAGTTACTCAAAAAGAATGACGTGAAGGGGATTGTGGAAAAGAAAAAAAAAAAAAAAAAAAAAAAAAAAAGCAAACAGCAAAGCAAATTCATATTTGCTTTGAATGTTTGTAGAAAAGGGTTGGATTCTTTCCTGCAACTTTGGCAGGTTCTGATTCAGCTCTGGCAGTAATTATTCAGAGCGGAGATGGATTTTGTATGAGAGAGAGAGAAAATGCACATAATTCACAGGGAGTCTTGACAGGCTATGCAATTAAACTGATCTCTGACATCTCTGGACAGTGGGAAAGGATCAAAATGAAGTTCATATTTGATATGTAAAAATTCTTAAGGTCGTGGTCTTCCAAGGTGGGATGTGATTCTGCATCTGCCCCACAGTTGCTGGTTAAGCAGGAGGTCATCTTTTAGAAAGATGCCCAATCCAGATCTGGAGCCTTAAGTAAAATTACAACTTCTGCTAAAAAAAAAAAAAAAAAAGCATAAACTGTATTTCCAGAATGAATCAAATGAAGCTGATCTGAGGGCATTTCTCTGTGTCAGAGACGGAGAAGAGCTGCTGGTGGCTGGCCAGGCCCCGGCCCCCACGCAGGGCCAAACAGCTCAGAGCTGGAGGTTTGCTGTTGGAGTCACCCCACTCATGAGGCTGAGCTGACTTGCTTCCTGCCCACAGGTCGTGTGGGCACGGTGGGGTGCAGACATGTCCCAGGGTTTCATTGCTCTCTTCCCCTGGCTGCACAGTTTAATCGTTGTCCACTAAAATTCTCTATACGGGGGCTCTTTTTGAAGACAACGCGTGTAGTGAAATTCAGCGTTTCTGCTGCCTTTGTGTTACTGAGTTATTCTGTTTCTTTTGAAGAGCCCTGCTGAAGTGCTGCATTTGAGTTTTGCCAAAAGGGTTGCTGATCTGCTTCCCGCTTAGGCGTGCTTTCAGGAAAGCATCATTTTACCAATGTCTTTCTGAAAGCTGAACTGAGATTTTCATTGTGATCGTATTTCAGTTTCTGAAAATCATTTCTGAGCTTCCCAGCAGCAGTGATTCTTTCAGTAAAGACTTTCATCAAGCAGCCTTTTGTAATATCAGGCATGTTATCTACCCAAAGCAGAAATAAATTCAAAACATTTCCCATGCTGCTAGTTGATAGAAAGTGATCACTCTCATGTGTCCTTAGTCACACATTCTGGCGGCATTTCTAGACATAAATAATAGTTTGATTTGTTATTTTTCTAATAGGTGTCAGTGGTTAGAATGGAAGCTAAATTCACACGTGCTGTTTTGCTCTCCATTTCTGCATGCAAGGCTCAGAAGCAAGCATCGTTCACTGCTCCCCTTCTATTCACATGTTCAGTACAGAATAAAACAAACTTTCTAGTGATAGTTGTGACTGATAGCTATAAGGAATGTGTTTCCCTGTAGATATTGTTTACAGAATGCTTAACAGAGAGCATGAAGTTTTTGGCATGGTGCAGCTAGGACTCGCTTTTTCCTATGCTATCAAGTGAAATCCAGAACATGAATTCAAACTGAAATGGAAACATTATGGAGTCATTACTGTTTGTTGATGGATCTGTTTTTGTTTGCTTTTTTGCTTGTTTATTCTTTTGTTTTGTTTGGTTTGGTTGGCATTTGTTTTTTTTCTTTGTTTCTTTGTTTGAATGCAGAAGCTGTCACCTCTCCTTACTGGTAAATCCTAAAACCTAAGTGCTATTTAAAACATCCCAGTGTGAAGAAATTAAACTTCCATAACAAGCTAGTAAGGTAAGAAAGCATATAAACCTCCATATATACCTACTGATATGCTGGTGGGAGAGAAGTATTCTTGCTATCAAAACACCCAGAGCTGCTGAGACCAGTTTTCCAGAGCTGGCCAGATCCAAGAAGACTTTCAAACATACATAAAGATTGACTTCCTGAAAAACAGGACAATTTCACTAAAAATAAACAATAGAAATCATCTTAGGGCAAGGCAAATTAAGTAGCTGGACGAACAGAAAGAGCACAGAAAGTTCTTCTTGCTTACAGAAAGTCCTGACTCTTCCAGTGCAGCCTGGCTCAATTTTAGTTTTTCTTTTTCTGAAAAGGTAATAAATAGGAATCTCAAATAAAAACAAAAAAAGGGGGGGGTGGCAGGGGGTGGGGTGGGGGAGATCCCTGCTGCTATTTTTTACCTTATAAACCCATTCAGATGTACAGGAGCAGTATCATACAATCAAGAGGCATAAACAGAGGGATTAGTCCTTATTGAGGTATTTGGTAATCTCATTTCTGGATGTCTAAAGTCTATGAAACTTTATTGCATGGCAGCAGGAAAGAAATTATAAGAATTGCTGCTTACAAAGCCTTCACTCCAGAATTTTACCTTGTCACGAGGAAACAGAAATAACCTCTTCTGTCAGGGATGTTCATAACACACTGAATTTCTCATTTATTGTAGCAGCTGCTATACTGAGGAACAGTACGTGCTATCCACAGATGTTTGATCTACAGTGTTATGTTTTATATTTCTTCTACTAATTTTCTTCATCGTCAGACTGCTTTTGGTCCACAGCAGACTATGAGCTTTGTAGAGAGCCTTCTGATCTGTTTGACCAGAAAGTGACTCTTCCATCTCCATTTGCTAAAGCCCCACATATTTCTTTACCATCTTCTGAATACAAGTTATTACTTTTTACATTATGTACTGAAAAGTATTCATAACTTCTGATCAGTTCACTAGCCTGCATTTCTGTTGACAGATGTTTGTTTGACCCTGTGGTCCAGATAAAGAAATCATCTTTACTGTAACCAGACTTCATCTGGAGCAAGCAGGTCAGGAGGTGAAAGCTGAATAAAATACTTCATTTTCATTAGAAAATGCAAATTGTTTGGACTGAAATTTTCATAACAATGCGTCTGATTCCAAAGGCAGATCTTATGACTGAGATTATCATGTTTAGGGTGGGACTCAGTCAAACGAGGACACCAGAGGCAAGTCAGCAGCCCAGTGGTGCCATGTACCTATGAACACCTGATGACTGATCTGGCCACCAAGCTCCTAAATCTCCTGAAGTTGTTGTTTTCCCATTGCATTTTTTGGGCAAAAATCCACAGATAACCTTTTGGTTTTCCAAACTTAATGATTGTTGAGAATAAGTTCCTCTTTCCTTGGCATTCCTAATTTAAAATCCCTTCATTGACCTCTCTCTCTCTCCCCACATTTTCTCCAACAGCCTCTCTGCAGCCAGAATGGCGACTCGAGCTTAAACACTATTATACCTTTGCTGACTCAGTATATCAGAAAAGACCTAGGCAACATCTGCTTGTGATCCTGTAACCAGATCAACAGACTTTGAGCCAGCACTGGGACATGAAATTAAGGTAGGGTGTACAAGGCCTTAGCCAATACTATTCTCATCATCTCCAGAAGTTTCCTCTGAAGTGGTTTATCCACACTCCAAATTGGATCAAGCCAAAAAGGGAGTGATAGCTTTAAGGCATACACAGTGTATATTTAATAAAAGGAAGCTTTCAAGAGAGGAATGTATGAGCTAATGCAATCCAAGAGCAAGAGTAATTCATGCTTCAACAAGCAATATGCATTTTAGTGTCTGTAGCTGATAACTTGCCCCTACTTGTCAATGCTAATTATCTCCTGCTAAATGAAAGTTAGGCTCTTAGCGGTCAAGAGATTCAATGCTTAAATGAAAAACTCCTTAGTTGCCAGCTAATAAGTTTCTACATGTGAGGGACATGTAAATATGTCTATTTAGTACAAGGTCAGTTGGTGCGCAAGCTCCAGCTGGATAGTATACGTGTGACAAAGAAGAAAAAATCATAAAACAAGACACATTTCAAATAACAGAGCCAATACAACATGGCATGTGATAGTATCTTTGTCATTGGGCATTCTGAAGTAAAAATTGCCAAGGCAGATTTTGTAATCTATGCCAGAGATGGCTTTTTTAAAGAAGCAAAGACACACACATGCTAGGAACAGCACAGCTGGATTGTCCAAGGCCAGAAGATTAAGCGGCTGGCTTCTCATTGTCTCTTACACTACCATTTTCTGTCTGCATTAAATATTTTCACTCTCTGTATAAAATATGTTCTCTAGTGCAGCTTAAAAGGCATTGCCTTCTGGGTCTCAACTGGCATCAAGACATTTCATTGTGTCCAGCCATAAACTCCTCCACACAGATTATACATCTCAACTACTAAAAGCTTTTGTAAAAATAAATAAATAAATAAATAAAATAAAATAAATAAATAAATAAGGCATGCTCCTGAGCTAGAGGAAGGAAAGATGAAAAAACATTTTTGGCTTTTATAAAAGATGTATTTGGAATTAAAGCATACCATTACAATGGTTATTTGGAAGCTGTGATGAGGATTCATGAGGTCTTGTCTTGGAAACCTCTTAGGATGGCGACCACACACCCTCTTGGGGAAACCTGCTCCACTGACCTTATGAAGAACATCTTTTCTATTGGCATGTTAAGCCACTTGACTTTGGATATTTGAAATCATGAAACAGATGTAATCACCAATATTGACTGATACTTTGATACTCTTCCATTTCTGTGAGGAGACATGACTCTCCATCTTTGGAGGCAGTGCTTTGTCACTAGACCACGCTATTTTGGGAGATGATTTGTCCAACCTATTTTGATGGAGCTATTGCAGCTAAGAACATATCTTTCTGTGAAGTAAAGTGAGTAGGGTTGTCTGTTGGTTGGCCCCTTCTTGACGAAAGCAGACAGGAACTGTTGCTGATGTTTTGCTTTTCGGTATTTCATGTGGGGCATGAAAGCAAGCGTGCTCTGCTACTGCCTGATAAACGGAGTCCATCAAGTAGGGTAGGAAAAAAGAGTAGCTGTTTTGTAGTGCCAGATGGAGCTCTTGCAGTCTAGACCCTGTCTAGACTCAAGGAGCTTTCCTAATGACTTTGGTTGCCTTCACCATTGCAGAACAACTGATCAGGGTTTCAGAGGCTTTAAGCCTGTACTTCCCGTGAGCTACCAGCTGTGACATTTGGCTAGGTCACAGACCTCACTGTCTGGTCTGTACTGGGGACAGCAGAGGAGTGTTTTGCCATTTGTTTCACTTCCCATGCTGCAATAGTACAGCAAAAGACAGAAAAGTTGTTCAAACTAAGTTTTAACTTCAAGCAGTGAAAATAGCTGAAGAGCAGCAAAAGCATGCTCTGGAGTAGCAGTCTATAGAGCCTTAACTGTTTGGCATGCAGGTATTTGACGTTTCAATAGGACTCCTCACACACTCCAATTTAAGCATCTGTTTAACTGCTCGGCTGACCAAAGCCAAGAACTCTGAATGTTGTATAATCACATCTCATGTTAGTACCTGTACAAGTATGTATTTATTATTGATGCTGGATGTCTGGAAGTAATTTGATCTCTGTTGATAAGTCCCTGGGGTTTGTTTTCTCTCCTTCTCTCTCTCATTTTCTTCTTTTAGAATTTAGCTTAATAGATCATATACAAATATCAGTATTTATTTGTTGGTGGGAATATAGGAGGTAGACATTTTGAGCTTATTTGCTTGTTGATGCTGACCAAGAAGCGGCCTTAGGAATGGCATGTATGTATCCAAAACACCACAGACTTCTTTGTACCTACCAGTCATTAGGCTATGGCTATTGATTAACAAATTCTTTGAGGAGGATGTATTTTTATCATAAAGAATTACAATGTAATCGTATATTTTGGTACTCTTTTCCATGCATAGTAAAGATTTGTATTATTGTTTAAACGTTAAAACTAAAATAATTGCCTCGTTCTCTGACACAAAGAAAACTGTTGAAAGATCTTAATATATGCCAAGGTAACGGATGTGTTTACGACTGACTTTTATCTGTAAAGATTGACCAGATAGGAAATTAAGGCTAATGTTTTAAAAACAGGGGAAAAAAAAAAGGGGGGGGGGTGGGGGCGGACTTTTTTTTCAGAGAAAATGCAGTTGTAAATGCCCAGCACCTTGTCTCCTCCTTCGCTATCACCACATCTGCTATAGCTTGGACAATGCCATTCAGAATTTATGCTTGCCTTTTCCATGATGGAATCATGACTACTGCATCAGCCAAGAGGTAGGTGAACTGGTCTTTCTTGCCTCCATGGCTCCCAGTTCTCCCAAGATTGTGTTGTTCACTCCAGGCTCTTGTCTATTCTGTGCTGAGATATCATCCACTTCTGTTGTTGAAGATGAATGGTTGCACAAACCTTATAGAGCTAAAGGGAAAGGAGGAGACAGTTAGACTTTTGATCACAAGACTTTGGCAGTACTTGTTTGGTCTCCATCGCTGTTGTTTCTGTCAGATGGAGTAAACTCTCTTACAGCTCTTCCAAAAGATGTAACCACTGTGCTTTGACCAGTTAGTTAGGCACCTTTGGTAACAGGGGTTTAGATATTTTACAAAGATTTCCGTTCTATGCAATTCAAAGGACCTCATTTCTGCAAATATATCTCCTACGTGGTACACTTGGTATCAGCAGTAGTCCCATTTAAAAATGAGTATACAGTATATATTTGTACTTTCTAATAATGCATTAGCATGGACTAGTTGCTGCTTGGTTTCCTAAAAAATGTTTAAGAAATTGCTTCTCTATAAAGCCATGTTAGGGCAATTCATTTCTTCAAAAATATTTGAATTTCCATCTAAAGCACGTTGTTTTTTCAGAGTGCTGCTTAACAATTGTAATGGCATTGTTGTGTCCATGCATGAGTGCAAAAACAGATGCCCAGCAGCATTTCTGTATGTATGCATGTGATTAATGTACTTGGGATCAGATAGTGTGGCTCTTAACTGGACTGAACCTAACTTTAATTTATTTCAAGCAGAATTCTCAAAGAAAAGAGGAGCCTGGCATGAGGAATAAGGAGAGGGCACAGAACAAGGTCCTTTACCTTCATCTTTCTTACAGATGCCTCCAGAGATTCATTTTATTTTGACTATGATGGTGAAAACAAATTCACTGCTTATGCAGGTTGAGATCTTATCAGACAAACTTTAGTACAAAGTGCAGTTAAAATTCAACCTATAAACCCTTGGAAATAAAGGCTTATAAGGACATTGCTGACAGAATGTTTAGTATTGCAACAGAGGGGATGCCGGCATGGTTGGCTAAAATAATCGTGTTTTTTAAGGTAAAAATTTGGATCTGGTTTTTACAAGTGATGTCTTGAAAATAGAGGGAAAGCATTACTTAGGATGACTCATAAAAGTGCTTTAAAAATGCTGTTAAGATTTAAGGCATAATGTAGATCCTATAAATCTACGCTGCATTCTTTCACTGGGAATGACTGACTTTTATGAAAACTAGGGATTATAAATCAAGAACCTAAATAAGGTGGTGCTTTTTTTTTTTTTTTTTTTGACATGTAAATATAGATTATACATTAGTTGAGCCCTGCCTTGATGCCTTGTGGTTCCACGGGGGCACACAAAGTAAGCATTAGTCTCCTGAGCACCAGTTTTACTTTATAAAAGCTGGTAAGCAAAAATATAGTGTAGCATTGCTCTTGGGAGAAACATTTTTAGTGGTTCAGGAGGGAAAATGTTTCACTGTGTTGCTCAGTCCTCAGTTTTTTGCCTGCCTGTTCATTCATCTGCTGTGCGGGTCTGTGTGTGTGTGTGCATTTTGAAGGAAATGCTTTTATTTCTGAAAGCACCGAGACTTTCTGAACACAAACTGTAACAAGGAGGACAAACTCCCCCCACAACTGCAAGCAAGCACACGTACACACGGGCACGCACCCTTTTCAGTGCCCAGAGGCAGAGCTTGCTATTTCTGAAGCTGTTTTCAGACGCAGTTTCCGTGCCAAACTACTCTTCAAATCCACTCAGCGTCCTTAGGAAATGCCAACAGCTTTCCATCACGCTATCACAAATGTATTTGACCATTTGCATCTTTGGCCTACACTAATCTGTTTTTGTGTTGTGTCCCTGTCTGCACCCCATAATTTTGGGGCACAGACTTGTGCAGGGGATGCTCCTCAGCCCCAGGCCCCTTATCTGAGCCATGAGCAGCCCGATGCTTGCAGCAGCCAGCTTGCTCAACCTGATCTGCTTTATGCTTCCATGTCAAAACAAGAAGGGCTCTTTGTGGCTGAACTAATATAAAACATAGCTCGACTAGATGGCTGACTTTTAAAGAAAGGGCATCTATCACTTTTATGTGGCATTTCAAAGAAGAAGGCATTTAATAATGTTGTAAGACAAAGAAGGGGGTCTGTCTTAATGTTCAACTAGCCGTCTAATGATTAACTTCTCTTAATACTTAATCGGCTTGTGGTAGAAAGAAATAACAGCACCATGGCATTGTTAAGCTTTGTATTAAGGAGTATGTTGCACTAAGGTGATGCAAAAAATATGTGCAGGTGGCCTACAATAATATGTGATTTGGCTCCAAAACAAAACAAAACAAAAAAATGCACACAGGTGATACTTGCAAGCATTAAGTATTTAAAAGGGGGAGAGAGCACTGGGTGCAGACCATGACTTCCAAGTGGAAGGCTGTGTCACCTTCCCCTGGTCTCTAGGTCCAGTGGGGGAAACCCTGAAGATGGGGGTATGATGGGAACATCATACTTTTTTTCACATGTCTCTAAGCCAGCCTTATGGGCAAATACTTCCTTGAATATGTGTTGATTTGCATAGGATAATAGTTATTTTCTCTCCATTTCTACTTCCTGGAGAACTGGGAATTTTATGTATATTCTTTTTAGCTGCTATGGAAGTTGCAGATAAACCTGTCTTCAGACATCTAAGGATGTCTAACTTTCATTGTTCTCACCCTTGACTCATATTTTTGCTGAAAAATCTATGTTCCTTCATACGTCCAGTTTGTTTTAATGGAAGCATTTGAAAATGAGGAAGAACAGGATGTGTTGACTTGCCAGTGCATGGCCAGTAAGTTGAAAGACCCAACATGGATTTCTTATGGAAACCATCATAATATGTAGTTTCAACTGAAATTGTGTAAAAGTGAGGTAGTTGTAAAAATATATGTATATTTTTATGTTGGGTTTAAGAAACTGCACATAGTAACTTTGTGCCTGATGTGGTTTATAACAGCAGCAGCACTCAGCATACATCTTACCATGTAGCTGTGCCCCAGAAAGTGCAGTATGCACCATCCATTGAAATCAAAACACAAACTGAGAGCTGAGTGCCCCCAGATGGGGATCACCTAGTGGCAGTTCGACTGCGTCTTGCTCTGGGTAGAAGGAGTCATTTTCTTTCTAAGACCCATCTGGACATGGCATTTTGGACACTCTCACCATTATGTGCTTGGGTGTGGCGTTGACAATGAGCTATCCCTCTTGCCATTTGAAATCGCAGCTTGGCTCTGGCCTGCTTACATTTTGGCCTAAACTTCTTCAAAGGTATTTGAACTTTCATGAACCCAGCCTGTGTTCAGGACATGGGACTGTGATTATTAAACACTTTTTCAATGTCTCTAACAGCTTTCACCCAAAGACCTTAGGACACTTGAACACACTCATGATTAACTGCACACTCTGCACTCTGTCCCAGTAGAAAACACCTGGGAAAGCCGTGTCAGTTCTGAATATACTTTCCCAACATGAGGACACAGTAGAGTGGGACCTGGACCGAAATCTGGTTTAAAATACATCGGATGCTTCAGCAGTTCTGCTTTCCAGCTCTACATTTTGAGTGACGCTTTTCTTTACCATCATTTAAATCATAATAACCACTTCCAAATTCCAGATAAAACAGAGATATGGTGCAACATACAACCAAATCTGTTTGATGATTACACAGTGAGATGAACTATTGGTGTATAATTTGAAGATCTTGCTTCCAGCATTTTCTTTTCCCATTACAGGATTTTAGAGAAGAAGAAAACAAAGAAACTTTCCTACTGCAGCATATTATGCAGAAAAATACACTGAAGAGTGAGCTCTGCTGCAGTTTCAGGGTAATGGTGGTCAGGTAGGTGTCACCAATATTCCATATTCAATCACTTCCATTCACCCAAGTAGAGAGCCAGCACTGTGTTTGTGTTAGCTACCGTGCCTTGCTCCAGGGACTTTCTGCAGCATAAGTGGCACTAAGGGACATGGTTTGGTGATGGGACTCGGTAGGTTAGGTTGACAGTTGGACTTGATGATCTGGAAGGTCTTTTCCAACCTAAATGATGCTGTGATCTTATGATTCTATAAAGAAGTCCTTGCCAACTTCTTGAAAATCAAAACTGTATTGGTCTCTCCAAACCACAGGTGGTGTTTAGGTGGTTAGATGGTGTTTTCTTTCTTTTTTATTTTTTTTGGGGGGGGATGAAAGAGGGGAAGGAGTTGAGTCTGTGATATAGCCCAAACTGTAGCTGACTTTGCTGTCTATGTAACTGGATTTTGTGTCTGAAAATATCTGAAAGCAACTATCAACACTGATATTTAAAAGTCTACTTCCTCCTTTCAGTCTTTAGGACATAGCTAAGCATAAAATCACAGAGTTGCATGACCAAAGCTTTCTGCCAGCTTTTTTACGTGACTGGGATTTTATAGCGATATCACACTTAGGTGTGACTGACAATTCATTAAAAAAAACAGAAGTTAGAGGTGGAAAAGACTGTTAGGTCACCAGCTCCATTTCCCTGCCAGGGTGGGATATACTGCAGGTGTTTCTGCTCTAAGACTTGCAAAAGTGCTGTGCCAGTGCTGGTTGTCATTAATTATTGTATTTTTGAACCAAAGACTAAGTCCTTGGGGTTCTGAGCACCAGCTTCCAACAGCAGTGGGAGTCCCATGGCTGATTTCTTCCCAGACTTGGGACATCACCATTTGAAACACGATCTCCTGTGATCTTTTGTCCAGAAGACTGGAAGACAATAAACTGCATGAATGAATTGGGCATAGTTTCTGTGACTGGTGAGAGTTAGACAGCGAGTTGTACCTGCTCTATATGATAGCTTAGACCGTCTTTGACTATTTTTAAGTCAGGGAGGAATTTTCTTCTGCTATAGCATAGTTTATTCACAGTTAAGTGTGGTCTTTCCCTCCCTAATACCTGAGTGCTATACAAATCACTGGGGTCTTTTATTATGATATTTTCTGCAAAGGATGTTTCAAGCTACTCATTACTACCTAGATATTACATTTTGCTTGAACTTGTAGGTTTTTTCTTTCCTTGTTTTTTTTTTTTTAAGTAAGAATGAAATTCTTTTGCTCTTTTATGAGACTCTTAATGTATCTGACACAAAGAAAATAGAATTAAAGCAAATAGTAATTCAGTTTTTACCACAATATGAAATGCTGTTTGCTCTCTCACTGCACATCAAATGTTGACATTAACTAGCAGATATGCCACTTCCATGCCAGGGTTTCATTCCTGGTATGTGAGATCAGACTGATTCTGTGAAAATAAATATTAAAGAAAACATGCTCAGTAAAGTGCTCAGCTCATAAAGGCCCAGTGCTAAGAAATCTGGGCAGCTGCCTCTACCTCCTCTGAGGCTTGCTAGCTTGCAACTCTTACTTCCCAAGATTTGTGTTACAGTTGTATATTTTGCAGGTAGCCAATATGATCCCATTTCTGTTTAGAGTTATACAACTTCAGTTTCCAGTTCCCCCATGCACCAAGCACTGTTTTTGGAATGAGCTCTTTTCTAGATACCTCGAGTATCAGTTCTTTCACTATTTTTCAGCTGCTTCCATTTCATGATAACCTGGAACTTCCTCAGCTTGCTTTGTTAAAAGGTGGAGACTTGTGAGGTTGGTAGTGGTGGTTGGTTGGTTTTTAGTGTTGTTTTTAGTTTGTTTGTTTTGTTTTGTTTTGTCTTTCCTTATCTTTTCCGTCTTCCTTAAGTTCCAGACATAACCTTATAATTAGACGCAGCACACTGCAAGTCTACTCTTTCTTCAAAGGTGTACAGAAGTTGAATGTGGCACACATCCCCTTGCCTGATCTTTGGAAGATTAGTCTTTAGGACATACGAAGCTAATGTA
Organism: Cygnus olor; assembly: GCF_009769625.2. Classification (NCBI taxonomy): domain Eukaryota; kingdom Metazoa; phylum Chordata; class Aves; order Anseriformes; family Anatidae; genus Cygnus; species Cygnus olor. Next base: position 32,760,058 of record NC_049175.1, read on the forward strand.
CTAATAGGATACTCTCAGTGATTCCCCTGAGCTGACACTCTTGGCCATGGAGCAAAGACTGGTTCTACATGAGGAAAGTAACAGCCAAATTCAGCCTTTGGCTCTAGGTGGGGACAGTGACAACCAAGTCCATTCAGCCTTCGGTTATCACCTTTGAATATATCTAGTCAGATGAAGTGGACCCATTTTCTGTTGCCCTTCTCTATTTTCTTTTCTATTGCTCTTCTTTCTAGAAAGAGAGGCAGAAAAAGCCACAACGTTATAGAGAATTGAGAAGGCTAGGTGAGCCTGTACAGACAGAGAGAACATCTCCCTCACCACCATTTAGTAAACACTACATAGCAAGTTATAAATTTCACATTACTATAGCATCAAGAGATCCTGGACAGGAAGAAGCTCCATAATGTTAATGCAGTGCTCATCCATTCCATCTTTTCTTTGAAGATTTCCCAAATATAGGTCTATACTTTAAAGAGCTTCCCTGCAGGTAGACCCTCCTCATGTTCAGTGATGCTCTCTGAGTGCTCTGTGAACCAGCTTCTTTCAGGATCAGGAGCTGAGGAGAGACTAGATGAAAACAGCTAAGTGAGTAACTGTCTAATATGAAGAAAAAGGAGAGGGAAATCCTCTTCCCTGGGGTTGCATTTAAAGCTGAATAGGGAGTTCTGGGTTGAAAGGTTAGAGAGAGAAATTATTTTTGTTTCAGGTGGAGTTCTTGTTGGAGGAAAGTGTAGAAATGAGAGAGCTTTGGGGTTAAGAAAGTTTCTATGATCAAGTAAGTGGTAGCTGAGAATTTACATTAAATAACTTCACTAAAACTAGTGAGCAGGGAAATTAATTTCCTTTCGAAATGATGTGGCAGAAAGGCAAAGCCTTGGGTTACAGCTCAAACAAAAGGAAAAGGTAAATGCTTTGCATTAAATTCCTTGTGCATTTCATAGTTTTACAGACAGCTTTGAAATTTATGGTGTAGATGCACTGGTTCGAAGTACAAGCTCACCTTGCCTGACCTCCCACATAACACCAGCCTTTGAATCTGACCCTGTAATTTCTGCATCAAGCACCTCACTCTCTGTTTGAGCGATAACATGTCTCTTAGATATCCATCTAGTCTTGACTGGAGACTGAATATAAAGGAAATCCATCACATCCTTAGGTAGCTGTGTTTAAATCACTAAGATAAGCCTGTATATCTAAGGCTTTTTCTGAAGACAAGACAGCAACAAGAATTTGCTGAAGAGGCCAGCACTTGTGGGAGGGCGGGCATCTGCAGATCCAGCCATTAGGTTCATAAAGCTCAGAAACAGGGGGAAAAAATGAAGTATTGCTCTAGGTGCCACACAACATAAATATAATGTTGTTCTGGAGAGGACTTAACTTTGTTTAGAATGCATTTCTTTTTAAAGGGCTTTCAGAGACCACTGGAGTTAAGTTATTATTTGATTTTCAAGGCTGATAGTTGGGAGACTACGCAGTAGTGCTACAGTGAGAACAAATTAAAAACTCTAAGAAAAGGAGGGTGATGTTACCTGTGAAAACAATTCTATTTGTTTTTATACTGCCTCTTTACAAACCAGCTTTTTTCTGTCCCAGCTAGTTAAAAAAAAAAAAAAGTTATGACAATATTTCACTTGTGTTTTTGTCACTGGGGGACTTTCAAGGGTTTATTTTTTTGGTTAGCTGTAGCTTCCCTCTGTAGAGAATGAAAGAAAACACATTTCTATCTTGCTGTTCCCTGTACTCTATGCACTCTGCGTGGTTCCTCAATCCCAGAGCACCTGCCCCTTGCCATTTGCTTGCTTGTACAGGAGACTGCCAAGTGATCAGCTTACACATCGCATCCTGTAAACAACAGGCACATTCCTTCTCCTCCTTCCTGGAAGACAAAGTACCCCGTGAGCTTTGAGAGGCAGTCTCCATTCCTAAGGTTATTACCCCTTGCATTAGGAGATGCCCCACCCAGCAGTAATGCAGTGGCTCAGGTAACGTTGCACAGCATCTTTTTATTTCATGCTGATGATCTCCCTGTGATGTTACACTAGTATTTATAGACATCAAACTCGATTTTTTTTTCTTTCTGCCTGTATTTGTCAAAAATTAGAGCCACAGTTTGTCAAACCTGGGCATGAACTTTCAGGTGGACCAATTTCAATAGAACTAGGTGGTATGCTTTCTATATTACTTAAGTTGTATAGTTCTTACCAAAGTCTGAACAAATGTGCTGACTTGAACAGTCCAATGTCTTTGTATCTCTATATATATATATTTTTTTTTTTTCTGATAAGTTTTAACATGTTAAGGAGTTTTCTTGTCTTTCTGTGTTTTCTTTTATCTCCAAATCTGTATACTACAAGCCTCTAATATTCTTATATTTTTTTCTCTAATCTTTTTCTGTCTCCCACTTCCCTTAATATAAATCTTCTGTTCCTAGTACACATCAGCCAAAGTGTAAATTCCAGACAAAAATGACCTGTGCGTGTGGCTGCAGGGTGCAGCTGGGGATGGGTGGCAGCAGCCCAGTGCTGAAGCTGCCTTGCGTGGTGGTGAACCAAGATGCTGCCCAGGCCCCAACTGCTGTCCATCGCTCCACTTGCTCTATTTTCATTGCATTCCACTGGAAAGAGTTTCTGTAAGGTATGTGCTCATTCTGTGGAATAAGTCTTGGGTGACTCATTCAGAAATAATAATAGGATTTCCTCTGAGGGCACATGTATGTTCTTTTCAATGACACTACTACCTTTGGACAGCTGGTTACACTTTGTATTCAAACAGCCTTAACTTATATATTTCCCATACTATTTTTTCCATGTCTTTCATTTGTTGTTCCATCAGTGAGATCTGTGGAGTTTAAATCTGGCTTTTTAGTAAAGCCTGTCCCATAATCTCTTATTAGATTTGTTTTTACCTGGTTTAGCTTTCCCACTGATAGCTCTTTGGTTTCTTTGTCTTCTACTGTTTTTCCAATTACAAACATCCAGAAGAGATTTTGCAGTATTTAAGATGACTGAGGTAACCCCTAGGTTATATTGTTCCACGTGTTTCTGTGTTCATCTAGATCACTTGAACACTACATTTGCTTACATACTTTAGAAAGAGCTGTTCCACATTTTTAGTGCATCTTAGGACAGAATGACCACTATTGTTCACAAATGACTGCACAGGCATCTGAAAGCTATTCTGGCTAATTTAACTACAAAAGTACAATGAATCTGAAAAATATGAAGGAACCTTTCTTAGGTTCAGGAAAATCTCTTTCAAGGCTAATGAGATTCCCTCTGCCTCTCAGAACACTACTCAAACAAGTGCTCTAGTGAGTGTTGTTTTTTTTCTCCCCTTCTCCCTCAAAGAAGCCTCTTAAAAGGGGAGTGAGTGGGTCACCATCGGGTCAAGAGCCTTTGGTTATGAACGCTACCTTTCATTCACTTGAATACACCCTGTATAACATTGGGTACAGCCTTGTGGCACCAGTCATTAGATGTGAGGTAGGGCGTTTATAGATGGCAGTGTTAGGTGTGTGGTTCTGTGGCCCAAATTTCTATGCCGTGCATTATTTCTCCCTTTCCATCCAAATTCTGGTAAAAAATGATGCCAATCAACTTTCTTAAGGAAGTAGAAAGTGCTGTATTTATTTATCCAGCAGTTATTTCAAGTTCTGTGCAGTTTATCCAGTGGATATTTCAAATACAGTTGGCCTACACCTTGTAGGTAAAAGTATATTTTCAAAAGCTTCTAAATGAGGAACTAGAACTAGGCATTTTATCATTAAAACACTCATTATAACTAAGATTAAAAAGGAAAAAAAAAAAAAGAAAAAGGCTGCTTCGATACATGTTTCACAAAGACCAAGGTAGCTAGGAGGAAAAGAGGAATGAAAGATTGAAAGATGAAAGAGGTTGTAGGTTGTCATCCATTAATCGATCATAAATTTTGCACAGAATAGGCATGTGCTCTGTAGAATGCTTGGCTACAAAGCTGTACACTTCAAGGAATCTATTGTACCAAAAATATATATAAGTTTTTTGTTTGTTTGTTTGTTTTTTTAGCAGGTAATGAGGAAAAAATGTATAGATTACTGTCATATGGAAATTTTAGAGGATTGTTCTTTCAGGTCAGGAGCATTCTGGTAGATGTCTATGGCTAGCAGTGCTCATTTCTGTGAGCTGTTCAACAACAGCAAAAGTTTTATCAGCTTTTTAAGGTACACTGTAAAAAATGAATTTATTTCTCCAGACATTAACTGTTTAAACGTTAGCAATCTATTTCAAGCTAAGTAACAGTCTAGCTTAGACAAAGGAAAGAGATAGACACCAGGTGGAAATTATTCCCACCATAGATGGCTGCCTGAAGACAGGCAGGGTGGGTTCTAAAGTGCTCGTTAATCTCTTTTCATGCATGAGAAGCATAGGACCTACCATGTTGTTAGGTAGAGCACTGGAAATATGAAGTAAAATGTTTATTTTCCAAAAGCAATTAGGTGCTAGTGAGGTTCTGCCTGGTTTTGGGCATTGCTTCTAAAGGAACTGGCTAGAGTTTGGCATGTGCTAGCCTATCCAGTATATGACGGTATTAAAAAATAAAAGCATTGAATTTGGAAGGCAGCATCAAAACAACTCCCAGTGGTGTTGAAATCATATCTTGGAGGGAAAAACAACAAGAACAACAACAACAAGAAGAACAACAACAAACTTATTCTGCTCCTACAATAAAATTAACAGAGCAAGGTAGATTAGTACTGTCCAGTATAATCATCTGGCTTCCAGTTCCCTCCCAGGCCACTTCTCATGTCTGAGTTATTTGCTCATGTTGAGAATTCAGAAACAAATTATGTTCAGCCTCTGTCTACTTTAAGCTGGATGTATTTGGGGTCTGTTTTTCTAGGTCCTCCTTTGATCACTTGTTTTATTTTGATGGCTCAATAGGACATCAGTAATTATTAGGGAAGCAAAATGAAATTAGATAAAAGGTTTTCCAAGAGGTTATGGGAACTATGGACTCATAGCACAGGAAAGCTTACCAGATTCAAGTCAACTATACAGTTTGTGACCACAGAAGTGTTTTAGGAAATTTTCTCTCATTTGTCTTAATTTTATGTATCATGAGGTGCTTAATAAGATGCCATATGTAATGCTTAAGTGACCTGCTTCTACTTTTACAAGTGCAATTACCTAAAGACAAGCTGGGTTTTGTGCGGTTTTCTGCTGGGATGTTGAGGAGACGGCAGGTGGTAATGCAGCCGGTGCCAACTATTACAGGGCTGCCCTGCTGGAAAGTGAAGTGGAGGTGAAAAATGTTACCACATCTCTGGGTCGCCTTTCCCCTCTGAGCCTCCCCCTCTGAAGGGAAGCCTTGCTGGTCAAAGGCTTGCATTGTACCCATGACCGATCTAAATAACATAAAACATGCCCTGGTACAGTGTGGGTGGGCAGTTAAAGCTAAGGCAAACACACTGCATTGCCAAGCAATATTTTTTTTAAGCAGTAGGCAAGATGCATTTCAACAGATGCATTTCAAAAGAAATAACCACAAAGATATGGGAAACACCTGCAAACCTCTGTTGTGTGGGAGTCTCTAACGTGGGGGCCCAGTGGGAGTGCAAAACCCACCTGTAACATTTCTGCATAATTGATGCATTGGCATCTGCAAAGCAGGGGAAAAAATGCATCAGTTGATTGGGCATGTTTTGTTTGTGAAAATGAGCACGAGTTCACACAATTCTCCCTGTAAATGTTGTGTGCAAACTGCCTCCCCAGTATTAATGGAGGAGGGTGGGATAGGGGAAGGGCCAGAAAGGGTTGTTGTCCCTGCCAGAACAGCCCAGTGTGGCACACCTGCACCCAGCTGTGTGACACCACACTGGCTTTTTACCTTTTGTATTTTAAGATTTCAGCCTCAAGATTTACTTGCTAACATCCTCACAAAGACATCTGCGACTCACAGATGTCAAACTGGCAGCACATTTTCATCAAGCACACTTTGCCTTGGCTAGTTTCATTTTTGTCTTGAAAATATCATCACCTTGAACGGGGAGGAGATGATCATATCTATCGGAACAAGTAACTCTATATATATTGAGTTTATAATCATACGTAGATTAAGGCCAGAAGCGAATATTATGATCATTTAATCTGACTTCCTACATAGTACAGACCAGACTGAATTGGTAAACAATAACATATATTGTAGTAAGACATCCATTTAAAAAAAAAAAAAAGATGATGAGGAAACCGTGCATGAGAAATCTCATAGTGATTGACTGCTATTGAGTACACGTTGTCACCTTTCTTCCTTTGAGTTTGTGTAGCTTCAGCTTCCAATCTTTCAATCTTATGATGATTGTTTGATATGCTTAAAAAAATAAAATCCTCTAATATCACATTTGTTTATCCTTTTTGCTCAAGATTAGGGTCTAGGTAGTGACAGGTCACCCCTGAGGGTTTAAATGGACCTAGTTTCTATAATTATTCCAAATTTTCCAGAGGTACCTTATTCTTGCATCTGTCTTTTGGCCTCTCCAGTGTTTCAGTAACACAAATTGTAGACAGAATTCTTCCAGATTTTGTCTTTTAATTTCTCATTCCTTATAGATTTCTTTACAGATTTACCCCTCAGTTCTAACATGATTGTCAGAGTGGAGCTAAAAACTTGCAGAAACTGGGAGCTGCCCTATGGTCCTGCATATGATAGTGCTACTTTCACAACTCTGCTTTTTCTGAGGACACCTTTCCAGCTGGTGAGTTTTGGTGAGGAGCAGCAAGCATGGCAAGGCAGAGCAGCCCCTGCTGCAGCTCTGGCTTGATGGAGGAATAGAAGGGAAACAGGGCAGCCCATTCTCCTTGGGCTCTGGTGCATCTTGGTCCTCATGAGCACAGCCCAAACTGCAAATGGCAATGCCCTGAAGGAGCCCAGTGCCAAGTGGGTCCAGTGCTATGAAAAGGTTTGACTTAAATCATCTATCTCTGCTACAACTCTTAGAAAAATTCCCCAGTCACTTACAGTGCTAGCTCATGTCACTGTATCCCTATAAAACCCATCACAGAAGTGGTCTGAAGTCATGGCAGTAATACAACTTGGAGCCGTAGAGGTCTTGGACCATGTAGTGTGTTTGTTTTGTCAAAGACCTTTTCCTGGACTCTAGCTGCAGGTTCGAGCATGTATTTACATCATATTTTACAGCCTGCATAGCCTCTCTCCCCCTGGTCCAAGCAAGCTGGAGGTCATGTATCTGCAAGTGGCATGGGAGCACCTCTAAAGGAAAAAATGCTAACAGTCTGAGGTAGGAATGGAATAAGATTATATTTGTCTACAAAAACACTATGTACTCATGCCCACCTCCCTCCCCCCCAAAAATAAACCAAACCAAACCAAAAAAAACTGTAAAAGTTTATAGGATATACAAAAAAAAAAAAAAAAAAAAAAAAAACAAAAAAAAACACATCCCTGCATCAGCTGAAGCTAATCTACATCTTTATAGGCTTGAACAAACACCCTGTGGAAAGACTCCTGTTGGATGAGCCACTGCATGTGGTTCTTGTCGAAAAACTACTGTAAAGATTTCACCATCATGAGACATTGATTTGTGTCCTGTGTCTACTTACAGTCATATCTATTTACTTTGGTCTTTAAATAACCTATTGCTGTTCTTTAGTGGTTTTCTCAGTCTTGTAGAAGTAGAAGGCAACTGGGGTTCTGGCTCACACATTGTGAGTGAGAGTTTTAAACATTACCATTGTAACTTCTTTTTAGAGAGTATGACCTAGAAAATATCAGGCTTTACCTTTGTTGAGCTCTCAGTGATATGTAGTAGCAAACCCACCTTTTTAGTGCTGAACCAAACAGGTTTGGTCTAGAAATAATTGCAAGGCAATAAATAGGGAGCCCCAGGATGCAATTTTCACATTTGCTTCTACTATTTCACATTTGTTTTCACAGCAAAAGAAAGATCTCCTCCTTTATTGGAATAATATGAAAAATAGAGAATTGAAAAGCCAAAAGAGACCATCTAAAGCTGAGGGGATGCTTACTAACCCTTTGATTTTTAAAGGCTTAAAAAAATGAAGATCAAACACCTAACCACTTGGAGTTTTCTCCCATTGGTTGTTTTCATAGTCAGAAATCACAAATGGATATATCTTGATCTTTCATTGTAAGAAAGAGAAAAGACAAGATATATCCCCTCCCAAGTCCCATATTGTGATTTGAGCAAAAAATGTCACTGTCTTACAGGAGTCAGAGAATTTTTCTTCTCAAAGATTTCTCTCTCAGGTAGACTTTCCCCTGCTGTTATTTTACAGAAAAAAAAAAGAGATGTGCAGTGCTATGCATCTGTATCCAGTAAAACACCACTGAATTTGCAGTCCAGAGGCTAATCTCTGGGATGTCAGAGGTGAAATAAATGTCCTACTGGTAATGGATGTCTTCTTGCTCTCCCCTCTGGGATTATGTGACTATAGGCAATGTTACAGTTGCAAAAAAGGCAAATCAGGAGAGCATAATAATTCTATAATAATGATGTAAAAGAAATAAGAATATTGAACAATTCATTTCCTCTACATTTCAGGGATTGTTCTCGAATTGTAGTCAGTGACATGGTGAAGATCCACACTGCCAGGGAAAAGAAAGTTACAGTGAAATGTTGTTTTTGCTCATGGAGCACTAATCCTGACAGTTTGATGGTTGTTCTGCCTTAAGTGGAGAAGACTCTACTACTTAGGTTTTAGAAGACTGCATAAAATGGTGGGTTTAGGTTCATTACGGTATTGATAAGCAGAGAAACTACTTAAAATGTTTCCAAAATTCTTTTCATCTGACACATATCTGATAAATCTTGGATTAATGGATCATTAATACAGGATGTCCCTGCAGCCACAGATTCTGTTCCTTTCCTACTGGCAAGTTATAGCATGATAAAGGTATGAAAGTGCGAAAAGCATCTTTTCTATCTTGCTTGCAGTCACATAGTGAAGTGCTGGAATACCAAGCAAACAAAACAAGGCCTGTTGCCATGACAAGCGTGTCCTGCTGGTACTAAAAACGGGAGCTATGTAAAGAAAAGTCATTTCTCTTTGCATAGAAATTAATGGTTTTGTTATATTTATCAAAGGAACAAAATGATCCTGATCCTTAACTAGAGTTTAAATTCAAAAAACACTAAAAGTGACATTGGAAATGGTGTAAAATGGCTAAGAACTTCACACTGGAATTTGGGTCCTATTTGGTGGAGGTCTAGTTTTCTAATAGTCAGTGTCTGGATATCACTGGAAGCCATGCATGGAGAAGGCTTGTCTTTTTCCCTTCTCTCTCTTCTTTCAAGGGTGACAGGTCAATAGCATCCCAGGGCATACTAAGCTAATGCCAGCAGTATTTCTCCTTTGTGGATCAAATAGAATGAATTGGAATGAGCCTTCCTCAAATTCTCTTTCAGGATCTCCTCCAGGCAAAACTTTGAGGTTTGCATAACTCTGAAAATCAATCTGCCTACTTTGGCAATGAAAAAGAAGCCTCTTATTTTTGCCAAGCAAAAATATATTTCTTCTTAGTAACATCTTTCATTGCTGATATGTCATTTCTCTTTCCCCACTCCTCCCTGCCTCCTCCCCCCCCCCCCCCCTTTTTTTTTTTTCTCTCTTGCTGTGATTTTTCCCTCCTTTAAGGACATTTGTACATATACTGTTTCAGGCATGCCGAGACAAGAGTAAGTTCTATGCAGTAGTTTATCAGAGTGTATGAATTTGGTGTGGTCAAACAAAACATTTAACTTAGTGTTCTGAATGCATTGTTGAAAACTGAAAGATGATATGAATAAATGGAAAAATCAATTTTCCTTCACTTCCTGAAGTACTCCCAGAAGCCTTGCTCAGTACAATCCAAAAAAAGAGAAAAAGAAAATAAGAATGTCACTTTTCAATTAATAAATAGAACTGTGTTTTTAATACAACATTGCCAGAATAAAAGTAAAGCAGATATCATCTTCATTTTTGATCAAGGCAAAGAATTTTTGTGATGCTTTTCATTTTCTCATGTGAAATACTATGTTTAGTTTGGAGCCCATGATAGCCACAAGGATGTCAAGATGTGGTACGTTCTGCCATTAGAACTTTGTAATAACAATTAAGAAAGCTTAGATCAGGACCTACAAGATCCTTTGGGGAGTTTCAGGAGACAGTTTGTGTCTCAAAGATGGATATTAATTTACTTCCCCCCAAAAAAACATTAAGATGCATATATGTCTGCTCAGTGATCCAGCTGTGTCTGCTTCTTGCTACAGCTCTTGTGATGGGTTCTTTCAAAATTCCTGAATGTAGCAGGCTCTATAATGATAATCTCAAATTCTTGGCAATTTTCTGTGTTCTGGTGTGTTTTGAAATATCACAGATATGCCCTATCTTTAAATCCAAGATGTCTAGAAATTGATCGTACTCCCCTGATTCATGCTTTAATCTTTTGTGGAAGAGGAAAGAGCCCCTAGCTGTACGTTATGGATTTAAATCAAGACAAGTTCGAGGGGCCATACAAAGAGGGTAGCTGCTCAGATAGGTTAGAAAAAGGTCAGGCTGGATCACATCGATCACTAGTTACAGCTTTAACTATACAGAGGAAAATCACTAAGGCACAACATCAGCAATGCACAGCTTTCATCGCACCTTTGTCAACTCTGTGGGTGATGGAGTACAGGTTGTAAGTCCTTGATGTTAAATATGGTAATGCCCCATGGAGTTAAAGTTAATAATAAAGAGAGGAACAAGAGAACACAATGTTGAACAAAAGGGGCAAGATGAAGTGATTTATTGGCAGGGCTGAATTTTTCATTATGATATAATGGAGAAGAAGTTTTTAAAACATCAAGAGATTTTATATTTTTCTATGGCTAGACATGAATTCTTAATAGTAAGATGAGTAGGCAGAAGATGTTCTTGTCTTACACTGCATAATTATTCCATACTGAAAAGTATCTATTCTATTCTGTGTTCTCATCAAGCATTTGCTCTCATAAATTAAGCAGACAATAATCACCTACAGCTCCTCAAAGCTTCCTGTTGTGTTTGATGTCATTGTGCTTAATTCATTCTTTACATCAGGGTTAAGCCTGGTTTGCTTCTTTTTAGTGCTGCCCCTATTAATTTTTTTTAGTTGTTGTAGTGTACAGATATTTTTTAGAACTAAAACAGAGACATCATTGAAACAAAAAAGAACCTCTGTAATAAGAATTGGAGAGTAGTCTTGCTCTCTTGTTTGAGTAGATCACATTCATGAAGAGAAACTGTATAAGGAGCAAAGGGTTCACTCTGTCTTTTAAGGAGTAAATGGAATCTAGAAACAGATTTTTGGTATATTACATCACAAATACAAAGTATACTACTCCATACAAAGAGATGATATGATCTAGAACCTATCTGTAATACTAAATTTCGCCCTTTTTTTTGTTATAAAAAAAAAAAATTCCTAAGTGGAAGATGCATCATTGACCACCCAAGACAGAATCAACGTCTATTAACTTTAACTTTCCAGCCCGTAGTGACATTAACTGAATTAAAGATATCACTTAAAAATAAAAAACTTCTCTATATTTCCTACAACCTGATAAACCTTAGGATGTACAGCTGTGTTCATTTTTGAGAAGGTAGTGGCAGAAGGTACATTGACACATAGCCCATTTAAAGGCCAATCTTGTCAACTATCAATGCTGGTCATACTAAAACATTCATGGGGGCAGAAGGTGTAATCCAAGTTCACGCCAGCCCCATTTGGATTTCTCTGGAACCTAATTTAAGCCTAACATTACAGAATGGTGGCAAACAAACAAATTGGTTTAACAGGATTCACCTTGACCATTAAATGGATTTAGGCTGTTGTGTAGGAACTTCCAGCTTAATCTTCTGATTTAAATGATCCTCACTACCACACAGAAGTTGTCGGTTGTACCAATAGTTTTTCTTGTTATCACTGTGGAGTCCTTATAGAGGAACATGCCTGCATTCTTGAAATTAATTCATTTCTTTTTTACTCAGTGTCAGTGTATATACTGTTTGTCATTTAATAAAGGTGAATTAGACCAGAGGAGCCATTTTGTCGCCTCCTAACATCACTGAAGCTGAGTTTACAGTCCGATGGAGAAGCCATGGGTAAGTTTTATCATCTGCCACTTCTCAGCCGGGCTTCCTCATCTGAATGGCTAAAAACCTCATGCTAAACAAGTTCATTTTATGGGGGTTATAAAAATCTATCCCAGTAAAACAGACTAATTGTTCCATCTCTTCTAGACCATGACTGCCAACTAAAATTATTATAACTGTTCAGATTAAGGATATGTGATTTACATTAGCAGCATATGAGGGGTTTTGGTGTTTTTGTTTGTTTGTTTGTTTGTTTTGACTGGAAGTATTGTTCACTGTTGTGCCTTCACATAACAATAAATGAGAAAGGATATGACAATTAAACTTATCAACAACATTGCTGGGAGAGATGAAAATCAAAATGGCAAAATAATATCCCTTTATTCCAAATCCCCAAAGGAAAAAAGTTATGCTAGCAAAGTTTGTGTTTTGCTGTAATGTTTGCATTGCTTTTAGGTTGTTAGTCAGCTAAGCTTTGCTGGTGGGGCAGGGATTTCTTTTCTGTCTTCCTAACCAATAAAAAATTGCCAGCAAAACCTTCATGTGAAGACAGGATCTAAGTGACATATCTCAGCTGAATGGTCTCAAAATGTTTTGTGTGTCTCAGTCTCACAAATGTCCCTTAAACATCAGTTTACCACAGCTGGCTATGTAACTGCATTAGATGGTTGGTTGTTTTTATACGTAATTTTGAAAACAGTAGCAGCATAACATACAAGGGGAACCTTATTCCTCCAAGAAACTCTTTCAAATATTGTGTTACACATATATCTTCTATTATTCTCTATTTCTCAAATAACCATTCTTGTTTGTGGTAATTAGACCTGGAAAACACCAAGAATTACAGACTTGTAAGTTCAAGTCCAGTGCAGCAGAAGTGGAATTCTTAGAGATGCACAAAAAGGCAGAATCATGGAGACTTTAAAAAATAATTATATGGTTGGTAGTTGTTGCTAAGATTACCTAATTTTGTCAAATAGAGAAGAAATAAATAAGTTTCAAGAAGTAAGTAGAAAAAGAGGTGGATGGTGGTTTTTCTCAGTGGATCCTATTTTGTTGGCCTGTGTTTTCAGCTTTCAGTATTCCTCTAGTCCCACTTTTGCATGTGATATTATGTGACCGTTTACATGTGAAAGCAGATGCTGAAATTTCTTTGGATGTTTAGTCACCTTGAATTTTCCTAGGAAATAATCTAAAACTTTTCATGTGTCCTGAATCACATTTCAATAATCCAGGACTGTGATTCAGCTCTTTCAGGTCCATTGCACACCCTGAGTGGAATAACCTCATACAGACTTCTGTCAAAACATATGGAGATAATGCAGTGGGAAGTGGAAGGATTAGCGATAATCAGCCCCTTTCATCCCCTCTGAGAGTGGTACCAGATTCTTCCCCCACTGGAGCTACTTAGATCACGTTAGCATGCCTGACTCTAAAACTGCTGAGCTTCTGCAGTCCCGTTGACTCACTTGGAAGTGTAGGTTCTCAGCTGTCTTGAAGTTCACCAAAATCTGCTGGTTGGTCCCACAACCCCACCCTGAGCTAGCGTCCTCAGACATGGTCACCTTGGTATAATGACATTTCTAGATAGAACACAGCCTTCTCTCCACTCCTCCCCAGTTCCCTCTGGCCAATGGGACTGGCTGGATTCAGGCTCATCCCTTCCCTAATCCCCTTGGGGATGCTGAAATTTAGGTGAAAACATGGTTTCACCAAGTGTTTCACCATGAGCTCCTCAGGCACAGAGGATTCTGATTGTTTCCTCTGGGTATTTTGTGCCTAACCTTTTGTTATAGTGAGCCACCCCTCAATAAAGGCTTAAATTAGCACATCTAGTATTAGATTGAGTGTATTTATCTTAGGCTAAGATGGGACAGTTAATAATTGTGCAGTAATTGAAACATGCCTTTGACATTGCCTCCCGGCTGACTAATTGGATAGTGTCTAGTAGTTCACTCTCACTATATTTTTCTGGCTATTCTGTTCAGCCTGAAAGGTAACTCCCCAACAGTATTAAACTAAAACTAAATTGACCTGTCTCAGAAACCAAGGCATGAGTTCGTATTTTACAGTTAGAGACATTTCTGAACAAGTGAACGTGGTAAAAGTTTGTGCTTTGGTGCTTGGTGGAGCTCAGTGACTTCTTGTGTCACTCAGGGTTCTGAAAGTCAGCTTTGTTGCTGCTTTGCTTTTATCATAATTATTTCCATCGGACAATATGGGTTTTAGAGCCCTCCATATCTGAATACTAACATTATATTCTCTCGCCATATGTAAATGAGTATGTGAATTGAGAAGTATTAAAATCAAGTTATTGAGGTAGTTTAGAGCATGTAACACACCCTCCATAATGTTACTTATAAACATAGAGAGAGAAGTGAATGGCTCAGTTAAAACAGCCAGCTGACTATGTGGCTTACAACATATAAAGCACTTCCCTCATAATGTTTGCATTTGTGGGAATATTTTTTTCCTATGCTTTGTCATGCATTGATTTTAAATGACTGATCTCTTGCACGATAGCCTGTGTGGCTGTGATACAGCTGGCAGGCAACCTAAGGCATTCTTTATTTTTTAAATAAATAAGTTAAAAAACAATGATTGAAACTGTGACTATGTAAGTCAGGTTATTTATACTACGTTTAGTATAAAGAAAGCTATAATGCAAACTTGAATTCACCTACAGATCATTGTATCACTTCATCCATTATTCTGAAAATGTTTCTGCCGCAAAATGCTAGCTGACTATCCATGACTTTTTTTGGAGGGGCAGAAGAGATTTTTTTTCATTGAAGCCACTTGTTCTTTTCCTAAAACCATAAAGAACAGGACTGCATGTTACTCTGTATACATGCAGATTACCTGAATAGTTCAGAGATCAACACCTACATGAATTCACAGCTGACGTAAATCAGCAAATCTCCATTGCCTCCTATCTAGATGCAATGTAACTTTTGGAAATGCCAGGCATCGTTATCAAAAGTCTAAACAAAAGATCAGCCAAGGACCTCAGAGACCACCAGCTTCCTGCAACTTCAATGGGGAAACATCAAACCCTTTCTATGCAGAAATGTCATGTAAACTTAATTTGAACAACTTAAAGTATGATTTATTTTTTCACTACAGAAATGGTATAGCCACGTCAGGTATACTAGAAAAAAATATGAATGTATTTATAATTTCAGTAATATATATTACTTAATACAAGTGCTGTTCCAAACATGCTGCATAAATCCACACTTCAGTTCCTTGCAGCTGAAGTAATCCCAGTCCCCTGGAAGAAATGGAAGTCTTGGCTAACCTGAGCATATCTTGCACCTCCCAACCCCACCCTTGGAGTGGGGTGAAAGGATTTCAGAGATTTACCATGGCAACAAGCCTAAGCCCATCTATTTAATTTCAGAGCTATTTCACTTTTTGCAATGGTAAAGCACACAGCTTTTCATTGTGCATCACTTTCTGGAGTATAATCTTTCTTGATTAAGGCAATATATAAATGCAAAACTTCTGTACCCATGCCATTGACTGGTTATGCTGATGGTCCATCTGCTTAATCTGCTACTGCTCATGCTGTGATCTTGAAGGCTCTCCATCATGTGACATATTCAGGTTATGTTAAATTTATATCTCAGTTTGTTTCAGGTTGAGATTTTTTGTAGTTTTTTTAGGGGGTTAGAATGCCAAATTCCCTCCACACTGAACTGGAGTAGATGTGAAAATAACATTTCCAATTCAAAAAGGGTTTTTGTGACTCAGCTGAAGCAATTCACTCACTCTAACTAAAAACTTCCAGTACAGAGCCTGTTAACATATTTACAAGTGGTGTTTACTGAACAGATGTTGCTCTCACATGTCATCAGGAGGAAAGTAGGTGATGAAATTCCTTTCACTGAATCAATGCAGTTAGTGCAACTTTTGGGAAGGAGTGATAGATTCGTTTGAGTCCCATTGTGCCCTTCCCAGCACCAGCTACCTTTCCACATGTACGAAGCTTGACCCATGGGCTTTTTTTTGTAAATCATGTTGATTTCCATCTCCTAAAACAAGGCTAATACTTGGTTGAAAAATCACCTTTGTTAATAACATGTTTTTTTTTTTTTTTTTTTTTTTTTAAAAGAAAGAAAAAAAGGGGAGCTTACACATATCTCTTGGTTGAATGATAAAGATGGTCTGACTGATTTTCTTTCTGTAAAAGTTAATTATTTGTTCTCACCTCTCCATGTTTCCATGTAGTTATTGGAGTCCCTGAGGACACCGTTATCTGCAGCAAGCAAATAAACTTTTGTCTCTTAATCCCTGAAGCTCAGCAACTATGTTGTGTTTCAAACACCTGGAAGGCAAGAACAGGTGTTGTCATTTTTCTTCAGAACAATTTAATTTTTTTCAGAGCTATTAATAACTAGAATGGTGGATTTCCATCCTTGCATTCTGATTTCTTTCAGAGCTCCTGGACGGTCCCAAATTATGTAAAATTTCGGTAGGGACTGCTGTCTCTTCCATGAAGGTGTCACTGGGGACAGATAAAAGCAACTCCAGAAAATTGGACTTGTAGCCAGATGGGATACCAGCTGGCAATCTTTTTTAAAGTTGTCATGGGTAAAAGATGAAAAAGGAAAAGAACAGAAGCTCAGCTAGGTATAACTTCAACCTGCTGCATATGAGGCTTTAAACGTATGATTTACTGATCTCATTGTAAGAACCTGCATTAACTTTTCTTCCTGTATAGTAGAACTCATATGTGTATATACAATGCCACTACTTTCATCATCTAACAAGAATAATTTATAGATTAAGGCCTGTAGATGACTTTATTATACAGTCACCAGCTTCATGAAGCACAGCCTGCTTTGAATAAGCATTATCATCCCATGGAGGCAACTCACAGAATGATAATTAAATCCTCTGGTCATTTGCCAATTACCATGAAAGTTCTTTGTCACACAGTAGGACTATGTGCTGTGTAACTGAGCAGTTGAGGGTTTGTTTTGTATATTATTTTCCCTGTTTTGTTGCCTTTGGCAAGCACATTGCTTTTGACTGCACACCTACACTCTTTAGTAGAACTTGATATGCTGTCTGTTTCGTGTTCGTTTAGTTCACGATAATGCCATGATTGGTATTTGCAAGAGCAGTACATGCCAGGAGTGTGTTAATGCTTTCATAAAAGATATAAATTAATCAGAACAAGGCAAGATCAAGGTTACTAAACTGACTTGGTGTATTGACAGACGGTTAACATAGAATGGGGACCATGTTAATTGTTAAATATGCTGATCGTTCTTTCCAGTTCACATCAAGCTAAATCCAACTTTCTGGTAAAGGAATTAATTCAACTTTATCTTGCATGGCAATACTCCTATTTTAATGTGTGGGAATTCCTACTCTTCCTCTCTCTCTTCCCTCTTGTACACGTTCTTCCTTTTTTCTTGAGATAGTAAATGTCATATGAAGCAACATGAAAAAATACACTGGCTACTGCTCCTGTTTTGCTCTAGACCAGGCCTGTGATCTCAGCATGTTTCCCTACCACTGCACAGAGATATCCCTTCCCTGCAATACTTCCAAGAAGTCATTGGCTTGGGAATTACTACTTAAGGGACAACAACATTCCTTGCCAATGAATGTGACAGCCTAAGTCATTATAAATTCTTTGAACTTCACAAGAATAACAACAGACGTAGTTGAATGTTTGGATGCCTCACAACTTGCTACATCCAAATTTAGGACGTGTGTTTTGGTGCAAGTCCACTAATATGATAGTAGGAAATTATTTAGCTATAGGTACCTAGAGCTGTTTCCTTTTTGGACTACAGATGTTAAAAGTGACTGCAAAAAACTAAGTTATGTCTTTAATTTGTTTTAAAAATAAAATGCTCCTCCCTACCTTTTAATAACTTGATACCTTGTGCTCTTTCCAAAGTTCTATAAATGGTCTTAAAAAGACAACCCTGAATCTGTGAAATGTGTTGCATTGATTTAACATCTGGAAGTACTCTCATGTCTATGCTTGCTTTCAAGACAGTGAAAAACTAGGCTGTATGATTTCTTAATATTCGTACAAGGAAAACCTAGTAGCATCATTGCTAGTAAATAAAAGATTACATTTTCTACACTGGAGGTTGATGTTTTAATGTTTGGCTTTGGGCATTTCCTGACAGTCTGTTACTAATGCAGAATGTTAGGAGTTATTTGTTTTTACTTTGTAACTAGAGGAGGCAATCTAATGCTCATTAGATAAACTTTATCGGACAGTCTCTGCCGTATTTATACTGAATACTCTTATTACATGCTTAGTTCCATTTATTTCATCTGTTAAAATTAGATACTTCCACTCCATTCAAAAAGCATCTATGTTCTTGGCTAGCACACCCAGAATTTGAAGGTAACCATTAGAAACCGTTTCTAAAGCAATTTTTTATACAGTTTACTATTCCCATCTCTTCTATTCAGGAGCAAGGATTCACAGAGCACGTGGTACCAGTCCCCATGCAGAAAATCAAGGCAAAGGACACTCTGACAACTGCAACTTTAAATAAAGTAAAAAACACAGAGGTAAGAAAGTGAATATACAAACATTTCATTTTATATAATAGAATATGAAGATAAAAAGGCTCCACATTTAAAGGTCTCTGCACATTACTTTAAATTGTTGTGTTTTTTGTTTGTTTGTTTGTTTGTTTTCTGACTGGCTGCTTTTGGACCTTTCTTAACTGACTTAAGAAAAAAAGAGTGAGAAAAATAGAAAGGAAGTTTAGTCCCCATTTTGACATTTGCTATGTACTCCCTGGATTTATAGTCTAGTGTTTCAGAGTGCTGTAGTGACACACCATCTATACAGAAGAAATTGAACATTAGTGTGCTCACAGCAGCGTGACTTGAGGAAATGATTGGGGAAAAAAAAAAAAAAAAAGGCTTTCAATTAAACTTTTGAAGAAAATGGGTAAATAATTGTTTAGATACATTTGCATAGAGAATGCCCAAAGCTTTACACAGAAGTCATTGAAAATCTGGAATGTCTACTTTTTATGTAAATTCAGGGTTATATTTTTCTCTCTCTCTCTCTCTCCTTTTATTTTTTTTTTTTTTCCCCCTGGGGGGGATTCATTTATTTATTATTTGGTTGGGTTTGTTTGTGTGTTTTTTTTTTTTTATTGGTCGTGTTTTTTTTGTTTGTTTTTATTTTTTTCCAGCTAACCCAATAATACAAAACAGAATAAAAATTAGTTTTAATAGATGTGCTGCATTCACAGAACATGCAGCCCGTAATGCATACAGTGGCACTGCAGCAGTGATGGGCATCTTTGAAGAGTTCCTTTTCACATACATTGTTCATTTAGATATCAACAATATTTGTCGCAGACAGATGGATGATAGAAAGCTAGCCAGCTCAGCTTTTATTTTTATTTTTTTTCTAGATTCTGCTAAAACAAATTCAAGAATACAGTCTTTGATAACTATGTGCTCTTGGAGAAAGCACCAAGATCAAATCAGTGAGATAAAGGATATTGAAGCATAAGAAAAAAATACCATAGCCATAAAGCAAGCTTCCAGGCAGACTTGACCTTCACAGATGTATGCTGAACCTCCTGCTGGTTGCTGGACACATTAGAAATGACCCTCAGCTGACTTCACAACAGCCATCAGATAGTGCTGATGTTCTTGTGTTACAGTTTAACTAGTGACCTGAAGAGTACCACACCATCAAATACAAGATCTCACCAGAGCTATGAGGAATTTCTTCCAGTAATTCCTCCAGAAATGGAAGTAGTGGTTCAGGATCTCATGACCTACATTGTGAACTTAACTCATATTGTTTCTGAAAGCAGTTTGTTTGTAGAAATTGTTTTTGTATTTACTATTCCAAACAAAGGAAATTCTTTGTTGTTTTCTTTCACTGGAACATTTTCTTGGAATATTCATTTGTATATTTTACTTTCTTTTTGTTTGTATATCTGTATGAGGCATGGAAGAAATTTCAAAACAATGTATGAACTAGGCTTTTCCTTCCCAATATGACATGCTAAGCTTCAAAAGACACTCATGTGTATGCACTTGAGACTCTAGACTCTAGTGCTAAGCTAGCACTCTTTGGAAGTGGCCACAGATACAGGGTTCCTGAGTTTTGGGGTGTCCCATTTGATGCAAATGGGTTAGATTATCAGATGATACAGTGACATTTAATTTCCTAAGCATTTTGTTTGCTGAAACCTTCTGAAGACAGCTATTTCAATTTGAAAAATCTTAACAAATACAACGCTTGAAAATACTTGCTTATTAGTAGTTTTGTCTTTTCCAGATGTGATATGCTGCAGTTTCTCAAAAGTGAGTAGTAGATTTATTAGTTATTTTGATGCATTCTCTTGGCAGCCCTGTGTTTTTATTTTCTGGTGAGGTCTTATGGTGTAAAACTATCAGGAGCTTTCCCAAGCGCCCAGAAAGAGCCTGACAAGGGAGTTCCTTGTGGTTGTTCTATTCCTTCTTGAATGTGATGATACAAACGCAGCATTTCATAGCAGTGCACATGAAATGCATGTGATGAAAATTTTCCCAAGGCTCCCAGTTCATACATATATCATACACGGGCATGGAAGGGATTTGAATCCTTTATCACATGCAGACACTGCAGGGTTTGGTAAACAGTTTCATTTTAAATATGGATATAAATGTTCTCACCAAATTATTTTTCAAATGAAGTCTTTGGACAGAATTTAGATGAGCTAATCCTTGTAAGTTATAACATATGCCATACCAAGTAGAATGTAACATATTAAAACTTTGGAAGCCTATTAAGATCCATGACATTTAACCAAGTTTAATTTAAATTTTTTTTTTTTTTTTTGAAACGGGATTCCTCTTTTATGAAATAACAGCAAATTCAGCTTTTCCAGCGTTATGCCTGTGTGTAATGGAATCATCCATCAGCATGACTGATGGTCATCCAGGGCTTCATGAAAGAGGTTCTAGCAATTATTTCTAGCTCCTGACTTGTGAGCAAACAGGCATAAGTCAGGAGAGTCCTGTTCTAGCTTTGTATCCCGTCAGTTAACTCTACACATAGGGATATAATTTAACAAGACCGTAGCCAGAGACTTTGGTGCACTGATACCTGAGCTGACTAGTAAGATAGCCCCTTTTATCTGAAATGTAAGACTATGTGCCTTGTGTCAGCATTAACTTAGGGCTTGCTGCACATTTTCCAACTGCATAGCATAGATGGGCCTTATATATTACTGGAAATAATATCAGCTGGAGAGCAGACTTTAAAGAATATCTTTTTCTAGGTTTCAGAGTCTGGATTCAGTCTGTAATCAAGGTGGAAGTAACAGCAGAGCAGAAAGGTTTTTATTCAGTCTAGAAAGAAGCTTATTCTTAAACAGTGGCCTACTCTTGTATCTAGAACCTATATAATTATCATAGAATCATAGAATATCCAAGTTGGAAGGAACCCACAAGGATCATCAAATCCAACTCCTGGGTCCCCAAAGGACCACCCTCCAAAAAATAAATAAATAAATTCAGACCATGTGTCCAAACACTTCTTGAACTCTGGCAGGCTTGGTGCTGTGACCACTTCCCTTGGGAGCCTGTTCCAGTGTCCGACCACCTCATTATGGTACTGTAATTAGGATTTTTGTTCCATTTTATACCACACTGACCCTCTAATTAAAGGTGTTCAGCTAACAAAGGAAACTAGATTTTTTTTGTTGTTATTGTTAAAAAAGAGGATGTTTATTTCTCAGTGGTAATTTTAAAAAACTCTTGGGTGGTAAAATGGAAGGACACTTGTACTCTGGAAAGGTGAAGAAGAGAAAGGATCCTATAACAATAGAAACACAAACCTAAAAGAGGAATTTGGGTAGAAATAAGGTGCCTATGCTACTGTTTTGCTATATCTATATGTCCCTTGTACTTGCATAAGCACAATGCAGTTGGTTGCAGAGCCTTCCCACAGCTGGGTGTCTTTGAAGGGTTTAACTGAGGCAGTTAAACAGGATAATCCAATATATGGAAATACAGGAGAAGGTGCTTTGATGTAATAATTGCATCTTGGCTTCGGTTATTCTTTTTTTATTATTATTTTTTTCTCCCCCCAGTCCTGAAGTTCTACAACATCCTGTAATTCATGGGGGTCATATCTCTGAGGAAATGGTACTTCGGATGAGTATGACTGCAAGGGTGCACTAGAGAAATGGAAGACAGAGAGTGCTAGAGTCCACAAGTTTTGAGGAAGATGAAAGCACAAGAGCTTACCATGGTAGACTGTAGACAGCATCCTGTTTTGTGATACTCTGTTCCAACCAGCCATGGGGAAGTATAATCTAGCCTCCTGTTTTCCATAATATTGCTATCTACCAAGTAAATAAGGATGAGCAGCCCTTGAAGGTATGTGAAACTGCATGGTAGAGTCAGCCCCAAGTTAAAGCATTCTCAGCTCACCATCTGATTTAGCTTGAGGAGCAGAGATACAGTTTCTCTGTAATCATGAGGGCAGTGAACATGTTTAAACTCACTCACATATAACTTCAAATTGATCAAGCAAAATCATCCAGGATTTTGTTCATTATAAATGTATCCAAGTTTACTGAGCAATTAGCAATTCGCTATTTATGTGTCATCACTCAGGAATTCCAACGCGCTTTATTCTACAGAATTTTGCCTTGTGTTGGGAATAGGACCAGTGTACCCCAGCAGTGCACCAGCCAGTACTGAAAAGTTCAGGGAGTGACCTTTCCGAGAGCTTGTTCCATGACCCACTTTGATTGCTGAGGCACTATCACAAAATCCCTGGCCATTTCCCACCTGCTGTAAATGACACTAAATATAGAGCTGACACAACAGTTTACTAGAAAACATAATTACAGGGCCATTTTTCTTCAATAAATTAATGTTAAACAGAGGTTCCATTCAAGGAACAGATGGCAAATACCAGGTAATACAGATACAGATTAAGCAACGTTGGCAACAGTTGATACATTTACACAAACCACAAAGATAGTAGGTGCTAAGTGTTCTTTAAAAATATGCTTGAATCATGAAAAACAAAATCCTTTCATGAATCTGGTTCTAAATTTGTTCAGATGCAAAGTACTTCAATGAGGTTGCAGGGCAAAGGGCTCCCAAGATTTCTGCCTATGAACATGTAAAGTCCACTCTATTAAATGTTTTGACAGTTTTCTTATAATTTCTGTTTTTACTAAGTTACGATATCAAACATAATTTGCTTGAGCAGGAAAGTCAAGTGGTTGGAGCACAAGAATTACAGCTGAAGTGTTTGTGCTTTTCCAGGAGAAGTAACTGCTGTCTTGAGATTAGTACAGCAAGATCTCGTTTGCCTGAGAAATAACAAAGATTTCAGCCTTCACATGATATAGTGCAAACTGTGGTGTGAAGCAACAGACTCCCCACACTTCAGCTAAACATGTAAACACAGCCTGCATCAAAACACCTTCTTCTTCACATTGCTGATATCTGCTGAATTGCTATTTAGTTTCATGTGATATCCATAGCCTCCATCAGTGTAGAAGCAACCAAAAACCTTTTTCTTGCATCGCCTTTACTTTCCCACAGGTCTGGATGGGGCTGGTAATGTTTCAGTCCCTGGGATTTGGATGAATGCTTTAGGACCAGCCTGGGAGAGAATTTCTAGGAAAAGTGCAGCAGAAGGTATCCCTGCTTCCTTGATTGGCTTGGCAAGTGTCAGAAATATGCTTGTTAAAAACTTGTTTTTTCCCTTTATATTGTAACAATATCCAGGGGAATTTCCATAATTACTTTAAAAAGACTTTGTATACGAATTCAGCTGACCTGTTCTCTGTCAGACCCTACCTCTACTCTTGACGCCAGCTGTGGCCAGGTGAAGGAGACAGTGGAAAACAGGCTGGGGGGGACTGGACCACAGTGTTAAAAAAGGCTATCTGCTACATAGTTGGATCTTCCCAACCTGGAGAAACATGATTTCAGGCTCTCTTGGAACCCTCATGAAAGAAACTCAAAGAGCAGCAGTGACTCAAACAGGGAGAGCTTGTCTTTTCTGTTTGTTTGTTTGTTTGTTTCACCTTTAGCCTGCTTCCCTCATTTTCTTTCTATGTTCTCTCCATGTCTTTGCATGTATTTTGAGGTATGTAAATGTATACAAGTGTACTTATACAGACAAGAACTCTTGCTTTGAAATTATTATTCAAGTATCTGGGGAAGAAAAGCCAGTGAATGGATCTTATACACTAAAATAAAATAAAACTAGACAAAGAAATGCTGGATTTATTACAAAACTAAAAGCCCAGAGCAATGCATGAAAACCAATTTGCTTTAACTACAGTAATAATTCTCTGAGGCAGATTATATGGGCCCCTTACACATGAGTTACACTTCAATAGTAAAATGCAGCTCAATCTAGCAAGGAGATACAGCTCTGATGTTTGGAGCTGGTAAACTCCCTTGCTAGAAAGAACATCTCTGAGAATCACTACACAGTCTAGCAGCAACTTTTCAAACACACAAGATCATAGATTTTTCAGCTATACATTTTTGGATTTTTAACATCACTCATGTACTTAGAGTAATATACATCATGTACTTAGAGTAATATACAGATATTATTTTCCAAAATAACTACAAACTTGCTTGTTGTTTGCTTCCCTTGATTCAGTGAATTCACCTGGGTAACATCTAACCACCACAAAAAATATATGTAATTTTTGCTAGCAGCTTGAATAAACACATCCCTTCCCATCCAGGCTACATAAACATATTGGGTGCTGCCTGCTCTAAAACGCCTTTACTCTTTCTTAGGCATTTGTATAATCTACTGAAAGATGCCTTGGAAACTTTGGAGGTTCTAGCACAACCGAAAGTGCTAACTCCAGACATTTAATGTATTTTTTTTTCTCAGTATCCCTCTCTCATGTTCCACTTGGAAAGGAATTTTACCACCATTTATTTTATTTAAGCCCCACTTTAGAATTAAATAAGGTTATCATTCTCCCAGTTTATTTTTTCCTGTCCCATATTTGTTTTCTGTCCTTTTGGAAGACTGCTTTTCCTGTTTTCCCACTTGGTATGCATACAGTAAATTTTTTAGTTGCCTCCAAGGCTACAAGACTAAAAGGTCCCAGAGGAGTTGGGTGCTTGATTGGAAAGACACAAGCAATGTAGAAACCCTACTTCTCTGTGTTAGAGTTAGCAGAAATGTGTATTGCAAGGATTTCAAAAGGAAACTACAGTGTCATAGGCACCAACTTCCCAAGAGCTATCTCAAATCCCTTTACCTCCTTTGAAAACCCCCAATTTGTGCATTTGACTCGTACATCGTGACATCCTGGCTTAAGTACTTTATGAATAATTGTAATGGTCTGAAAGACAGCTTGTGTGAGAGCTTTGCTCATAAAACACGACACTGGTCACGAGTCCTGCTGTGGTCATAAGCTGTGGGATAGCACAAATTTATCATAGCAAATCTCTTCTTACAATCATAAGCAGCAATGTGGAGTGTTGCTCTGAGAGGTATATTCTCATCTGGAAGAACCATATAGATAGCAAGAAGTAAATTAAGTTGTTTATTTTTTAAACTATACAACAATTAATGAAATAACAGCAGTTTACAAAGGCTACATAGATTTATTTGGTGATTCTTTCAGGAATTCAAAGCTGTTCTGGAACTTTCTCATTGCTAGGTTTAAGTCAAAATTTTTAGGATAAAGAAATAAGATATTGAGAGCCTCTGCTGAGAAAAAAAGCATTCAGTTTTGGGTGGAGATTTTGCTAGTGCCGAAAGAGACCAGACTAACCAATGCCACTCCTGGTTAGAAGGAGGATTAGGGACAGAAATTTTGTTGCATAGTTATTTCTAGAAACTAGAACAGTTCCAAAAGAAGAAATTGCCAATCCAACAACCCAACGGCTGAGTATAAAAATGGTAGTCAAAGGACTTGAACTCAGGTTATTACAGCTGTAATCTAACAAAGTGGCAGTCATCATCCCTATTTCTTAATTTCAATCAGTTTTGGTATGTCTAAATTTCATCCCAGGAGCTCCTCTGTTCCTACAGATGTACATTATTCCAGTGACTGTATCTTTATGGAAATCCTACACTGAGCACATGTACTTCTAATACTTCATGTGCCAATGGGTCAGATGAAATCAGCTAAAGGAGAAGACCATTTGAAATGTCTTATCAATGTATTGCCTTTGAAGTAAAGAAACCAAAACTAGAATTTAGGGCAGAATTGCTTAAGAACTTAGCCAGTAACTTATTTACATTATTATTTATGGTAGATTTAAAAGGACAGTCACACCCAAATTGAGCTTTGCACTATACACACACATAGAAAGATGAAGTCCCTGCCCCAATAAGCAAACAATTGGAAAGAATGTATTTCATCTCTCTATTTCTTGACAACAATGAAAGTTTCAAATGTAGACACTGAAGATTTAGTTTCCATCTCCAGTGCTAACTATATTGTTATATACCTTTCAGTGTACTACTGCCTTCATGAAACAAGGAAATGTTTTAGATTTATAGTTAACTGAAAAACTACTGATGACACATTGACACAAGTAATTCATTTTACTATCTGTCCTAACAACATTTTTTTTTTCCTGTCAGTGGTTTTCTTTCTGGTATAAGTAATGGAAATTATATGTTGCAATAGTTAATTAGTATATATTCCATATTGTGAGCCAGGAAAATTTCTGACTACCTGTAAACTCTTCTTACTGTCCTGATTTTAATCAATTTCTGTTTCTACACTTCAGTAGATTTTATTAAAATAAAATTTCTTATTAGAGATAATCAGGATATTTCTTACCAAAAAAAAAAAAAAAAAAAGACAACCTAATGCTTTTTAGGTGGTCTAAGAACAAAGGAAGTCTTTCATTTCTCAACTTCTCACACAATTGTATCACTTTGGTCTTATCCTCTGACCAAAGTTTTAGACACTTAAATGGGATTGAAGCAGAATTTAGGTGCCAAATCCCAAGAACAGGATGCCCCAGATCTTGCATGGGCCTCCAGGTGTCCAGGATCAATGTCACACTTTGACAACTGGCCAGTCATTTTGGCCCTGTCGTTGTCTGTGAGAATGAAGAGCAGAGCTCTGCCCTGCTTGGGAGCAGAGATGTGTGATCAGCTGTGATGCTGCAAGGACATCCCAAAAGATCCTGTTTTAGAGCACAGAAGTGTCAAATGTTGTTCTGGAGAGGACTGGTGTCTACTATGGACTTTTCCAGTCTAACTCCAATTATAGCTTTGACCAAGTTCTTCACAACAAAATGTTTTAGTGTTCACAGTGTATGACAGATTGCTGAGCATCTAGCTTGAAGTCACATCAATTTGAGTCGCTGATGTTAAATAAACAAATAAATAAATAAATACAACTCCACAGTTTCACCTGTAGGTGGCAAGAACTACGGCTCCCTACTTCATAGCCCAGAGCTGTAGCCAGCTGTTGGAAGTACCTTAGCTACCTCCTGCCTCTGACACACAGCTTTTTCTAAGGCTTTCGCTGCACAATACTTATGCTCTTATTTGTAAAAGCAAAACTTTGATTATATCATGTGTTAGAAAAAAATCTTGATGAAGCTACCAATCCCTTCTAGCTAAGCAGATCTTTGTTGAACCAGTAAGCATATTTCTCTGAGAAAATTCTTTTTACTTTGAATTACACTGGGCCCTTTTACTTATGACTACTATAGAAGGTATTTGTTCTATGGTATTTTTTTGGTAATCCACAGCTTTTCTCTGAGTGTTACGCTCATTTTATGTGTTCAGACTTTCCTGCACATGGATTGCCAGCCTGGAAGCAGGCACAGCATCTTGAGCAGCAGCATTTGAACCAGCTGCGTGCTGCTGCACAGGTGAAGGGTGAGTGGCACAGTGCAAAGGCTGCACCCTCCCCACGTGTCCCCTCCCCGGTGAGCTCTGTGACTCACAGGCACATGCTCCTTGCTGCTGCGGCAGGCCCGCAAGTCGATGCAGAGATGATTTGCCTCACCCAGTCAGATCCCCAAATTAAAACCAAGACTGGCAGTACATCAAGTACCAGAATGTGTTCCAGGTTTAAGCAAATGCATAATGGCAGGTGTACAATGGAATTTAGGTCAGGCAGGCGAGAGTGATCAACAACACTGAGCCACAGGCTCTAATTCTAAATAATCAAGAGACCAGCCAGGGGTTAGTCCTGGCAATTGAAGTGGCACACTGAGCATAATTGCATGTTCAGAAAAACATCCCCTTGGGCCTTTATAGTCAACCCAGATCACTAGAAATGATTGTGATAAAAAGCTTAATGAAATAACCAGGGCTGCTGGTATCTGCCAGAACATCCTTTGCAATAATCCAGGCTCTGCAGAAATGTTTTGGGGGAAGACTGAAGGGTTCCTGAAGAACTAAAACATTGGCAAGTGCAGCTATTTTGATAACTGGGATGCAGATATTTTGAAAGACTCCTATATAAGAAAAAAGGAATCTTATACATTAGCTTTAGCAGAGCACTCGGGGGGGGGGGGGGAATCTTAATTACTATGACTGATGTCAAATATTTAAAAACAGTTATTTGGAAAATTGCTGTTTATTTCATGCAGGTGCTCAGTGAAGCCTTTGCAAGAGAATGAAGATATCTGCAGAAATCTAAAACACATAAAGGAAATATCCTTAGGGTTAAAAAGTAGGATGTAATGTAAATTATTCATAGCTGGAAATTAGTAATTAGTCATTCAGTGACAGAGGAGACAGGAAGCCTAGACAAAGTGTTCATTAAGAGGTTCTAGTCCCCTTTTCAGGCAGGCTGCAAAGTGATAACTAGAGTCATCCACCAAGGAAAGCCAGCAACACACCCAGTTAGGGAGAGGTCATCTTGCAGCACCAGGCTGCAAGTCAGAGCCTCCTATGGCTGTGTGAATAAAGCTGTGTTCTCCATGGGTCCAGCAAGAAACTACATGAAATGCTGCAGACATTGCCCATAGCTGAGTGAACAGTGAACAGGGAGTCTTCTGCTCCTTGAAAGATGTCCCTCAGCTAAATCTGTGGGATCACTCACTTAGGATCACGGGAAGCTATAAATGTATAGCATTGGAGAGTCACTGTTTAATGCTGTTCTATTACTCCCTTCAAGCACAATGGGGCAGGGGCCATAGTGACCTAAGAAGAGTAAGTGTTTATTAATTATGGGGCCCACATGCTCTCTGGGAACTCAAGATATCTGCTCCTGGAAAGTAAACAGTTGGAAAGTATTCAGCTCAATAAGGAAACTGGAAATGTATGAAAATCATATTGTAATAAACAGCACTGCATGAAAAAGCCAGTTATTTTTTTTAAACGATTCTTGATGTTTTAACATTTTTAGAGGAGGTTTTTACCTAACTAACATTCACTTGCCTTTATGTGGTTTTGTTTGTTTGTTTGTTTGTTTTTGGAGGGGGGCTTCTTTGGTAAAAATGTTGAGGCTTGAGATAAATAAACTAGGAAATATAATGAAACTAAATAATTTTAATAAAAATAAATAAATAAAAACACTTAAATAAACAAACTCATCCCCAAAGCATTTGCAACTTTTAGGGCTAAACTTTGAAAAAAAGTAAGTTTGAAAAACATGATTAAAAAAAATCTGCAAAGTTTTCATTTTAACCTGAAAAGGCACTTTTATTTTAAAAGATTGTTAATAACATATATAGCATGTAAGTTCATTTAAGCTATTAAAATAATTATTAATTATTAAATTAATTGCAGCAATTTGGTTTCATAGGTTCAATCTATGCAATAGATTTAGAGTGTTATGATATTTCCTAGGGGATGAAAACCTCCATTTGAATTCTCCAACAAAGGATCCTGAAAGGATCCGACAACTATATTTTAGTGTTTTCAGCAGTAAATCTGCTGTAGCCACTCTAATTTTACTCTGTGTGCACAGTATTAACATGGGTTTCACCCCTGGCTGCTATTGCTTACAATTTGAGAAGCAGGAAAACTGAATGAGTGTCAGCTGTATGGTTCTCAGTGCCGGAGGAAATTTAAAAACTGTGTGTATTTGTCACCTGCAAATTCTCAAAGCACTAGGTAAGGGCTGAGCGCATATTTATACTACGAAACTTAATTAGGGCATTACTTATGTAATCTACTTATTTGGTAGAAAGGCAAGCCATAAAGATACTTCTCAGCACACTGTGTATAAGCTGTCTGCATGTCATACAGCCGAAGAGAAAAAGTACATAAGGTCGAGGGCAACTATAGTATACAAGGAAACAGTGTTAAATTAGGGCACATATCTGTAGGTCAATAAATGGTTTCAGCAGAGTTGAAAAATGAGGGAAAGAATATTTAGGAGACACAAATAATTATCTAATGAATTTTTGGCATGCAGACACTCTCAGTATAGAATCAGTCAAATAGCTTATTTGAACTAAAGCTGGCCAGTTTTTGCTATATGAGTAGCATAGCAGTAAGGATCATTTTTACAGGCCAGAGGGAGGAAATTAGAAGATTACATATAAATCAACAGAATTGGAAAAATGTAATAATATAGTATTCTGACAAATACTGTTTTAAAATACATTCACTTATTTAAAGGCCCGTACCAAAGCTGCATATAAATTCACAAGCTACCAAGAGTTTGAATAAGAGACTCTGGGGGCTTTACTCATAAAAATGTGCTGACATGGTTGGGTCAAATTTTTTCCATTAAGTTTAATGGTAGAATCAGAATGTACATCCATGCATGGCTTGAAAAGAAAAATGTCCAATTTGTGAAGTCTGGTACCAGCCAGTGAATGAGATTAAGAGAATGGGAATTTAACCTAGGGAAAAGCTCCTGTTTTTCTCCCATAAAAATGAGTGATTGTATTGTCATCAGCAAATTCAGTGCTGTTCTAGTGACTGGTAGAACTATGATGTTGCACGCCAATGCAAAGCTGTTTACAAACATAGACATATTTTCTTCCTCCTAACTTTATTTTCTTGACTGTGTTTATTTTGAAAACAAAATGCCACAAAAAGTGAGAAAGAAATGGAATAAGAGTCAAAGAATTATCTGTGGTCAGCCACCTCAGCTTAGCAATTTTCTACTTTTTTTTAGTGTAAATGGACCTGACCACAAAACTCTATAATTTGATTTTAGTTACCTTAAAGACTTCTGGGTATGAAGAGCTGGAGTTCTGTTTCTGACCTTGTCATACCCTTTGGGATCTGTTGAAAAAACATAGGCATGTCTAAACAAGGACAGACCACTGTTGTTTTGAGACCAACCTGGTCTCAAACATAAACCAGCTTTGGTCCAGAAGCTGGGTAGCCACTTTAGAGCCATTATAATTCCTTGGTTAAGGCATCTGTATTGTTCCCAGAGATGTAGTTTAAAACTGACTAGGTCAGAAAGTAGAAAAACCATCACTTCTGCACCAGTCTGTGTAGACTCCCTTCTAGCAAAAAAACATGGATAGGAGCTATTATTTGTGGTGCCATCACTTTTACACCTTTTGGTTCCTTCATAGCACTGTTTTAATAAAAATGTTTTTAGTATTTTCAAAGGAGAAGGAACAGAATAGCAAGTTCATAGTGAATTTATAAGACCATATACACTGCTGTAAGGACAGTCATTTATTTAAGTACCATGATGCTAAAATAAAATAAACTTTCAGAACAGCTTTAAACCTGGGGAGATGATTATGATACAGTCCTCAGTAAGATCTAAAGATCATTCAGGCATGTAAACAATGGTCATGTGAAGTATAAATGGGGACTTTGGCAGTTAGATTCCCTGTATCTCTAGAGAATTGCATACGGCCAAAGGGATTATCTACTCCAGCATTCATAAATCTTTTAATCCATATGTTCCTGAATGCAGTTACTCTAGTAATACTCCTTTAGAATCTTTTATCAGAAATATAATAAAAAGTAGATATTATTCTCTGAGAGTGATGCCACTAACCAGAAAGCCCTTAGAACATTTGCACTGTAAAAAATAATTTTCCAGAACGCATGTTTTGTCAATCTTGTAAACATTGTACGTAACAAAATGTACCATTTCTATGATGGAAGTTATTGAAATGGCAATTTAAATTCCAGCTCCCATAATATAATCATTATATCATGAAGGAGTAACAAAGCTTGATAAAAGGTTGCCTCAGGATTTTTATGTTGATCGTACCCATGCAGTCATATATCTCCCATTTCCCAGTGTAGAATTATTCACATGGGAAAATTGTGAGGTGATGTACTATTCTGGTCATCTGAGACATTTGTTCTTTACAGTAACTGGAAAAGAGCTGAAGCATGACAAAGTGGCAATCACACAGTAATCATTCTCAGCTCCCACATGGGAAGCCATCAGATCCGCTAAGACTCTTCCAGAAAAGAGGCAGCCGACAAGGGTAATGACAAGGTCTATAAAATCGTGAATGATGATATTGTAGATGCTAAAGGTTTTCACTGGTTTAAGAGGAAATTGGACAAGTTCATGGAATAGAAATCCACTGAGGGTTATTAAATCATTGAAACCACATATGAAGCTGAGAGCAGGGAGAGTTTGAGTGAGGAAATCATCTGTGCTTGTTCTCTTGTTGCTCTTTGCCTATGGACATCATCAGAGGGAGTGCTCTTGGATAGTCAGACCGTCAGTGTAACCCCTGTCCTTAAATTTTTATGTGATGAAAAGCTGTGGAAACTGCTATCAGTTCAAGCCTTCGTGACCAGTATGACTCCCCTGTACAGAAAAATATATATATAATATATATATATAATTTTGATATATATGTATCAAAATTTGAGAGTGATATGGCAAATAAACAAGTTTCTCTCTATATATGCATATATAATATATAAAAATATATAAATTATATATTATATAATATATAAATATTATAAATATTAAAATATACAAAATATAAAAATATTATTATTATAAAATTTATTAAAATGTTATATAAAATATATATAATAGAAATATTATAGATGATATTAAAATAATATATGTTTTATATATTATATAAATAATATAATATATATGCATATATATATATATAAACTTGTTTATACATATATAAACTTGTTTATTTGCCATATCACTCTCAAATTTTCAAATGGGTATTTGAATAAATAAACAAATAGGCTAAGATTTTGTTTTAATACCCAAAGTTGCAATTTCACTGGAACTGCCTTTGAAGAACCAAAACAGACAGCAAATATTTTTATGAGTCAATCTGCTTAAATGAAAATAGGACTGAGCTTTGCATATTTTGCAGTCTCTGCTTCTTTGATCCCTGAAGAGAGAGGTTCAACCATTTGCCTACTCTGAAATAGGACCATGGGAAAAGCTGTTTTTCATAATCCAGTTATGGATTATGTTCTAAGCATTCTTGAGTAAGTCACTGGGGATTCTTGAAGATTCAGATGATAAATTAATACAAACAATCACTGTAGGAACACTAGATAGTGTTACCAAAACCAAAATTGTTGCATGGTATGAAATGCAGGTTTGCTCTCACTGCGATTAGTGACAGTGACACCATCACCTTCAGAGTTGCACGAGTCTCTGCACAATGCCTTGACGAGGGTGAGGCAACTATCTACCTCTAGGGCACTGCAGGTAAGAGTAGAAGGAGAGATTTTTAACCTCAGACTTTACCATCTGCCCACACAAGCCACAAGCCTAAGGAAGAACTACACTGGAGAAGTTACTTTCACTTCAAATACAATCACAGATAAGATGAAAGTTAATCCTTCACTAGGGAGGGATGCTAATGAATTGAAACTCTAGATAATACCAAGAAAATGTTGGCTCTGGGAAAATACAATGGGTGGGCCAACTGCTTACTAATGCCAAAATCAAGTACAAATATTTAAAGACAAAATCATCTGGAAATTACAGGGATAGAGATAAAACAACTAATAAAAAGAGATAATTTGTACCAAGATAGTGACAGAGGTGGAAAAACCCTCATTTTATTGACTGTTCTTATTAGAGCTGTAAAATGCAAATGCTGTGCACACGTGTCTGCCATCTGCAGGGCCTGGCAGCCTGCAGGCCGGCTGCATGGGCAATCAAATTTTCACATTATGAATGATAAGAAAGCAATACAGTGGCAGAGGTGGCTCACGACATGCTCTGCCATGCAGGTGGTGTTTACAGCTAAGCACCTTTTTGGAATGAACTCTTGAGGTCAAAACAATCCAGGGAGTCATTTGAGCAGAGAGGCAAACAATATTAAAGTAAATATGAGCTCATTGTAACCCTGGCTGCTCAGGCCGTTGTGTTTATGGCAGACTTCCCAAACAGAGCAGGTCCCCTTTGTAGTCCTGCAACACACCTGCCACTTTTACAGCACAAGCTCACACCTCTGTTTTCACATTGGCAATTCATCTGTATGCCCTGCTTGTGCTTGCAGGTTGGGCAGCCAAAGGAACGAGCATTCAGACTCACACTTAATATCACTTAAATGCACTGCATAGCAAAGAAATAGGTTTAAAAATTAGCTTGCAGAAGCAAAAATCAGGTCTATTCAAAAGAAATTAAAAAAAACATAGAATACAAAGTCTTTGAGAAACAGTAGTGTACATTGAACGGTTTATAGCTGTTACTACCAGACTGGAAAAAAGTTCTGTATTTGACCTCAGCTTTCAGACACAGCTATGTTCAAAGATGTGTTATTCGGTGAGATTCAGAGCAGACCTTCACTAGAAAGTTGAATCTGGACACACCTTGTTTGGTGAGATCAACTCTGTAATATTATAACTCGATTTAAATATGTGAAAAATAGATGGAGTTGAAAAAAAATCACACCAGCTAAAGAGCTGCCTAAGTGAAAGGTCTTTAATTCTGAATACATGATTTAATGCTGATTTAGAACAGTGCCCTGCAGTGGTATCAGAGTTTGTGTCTATTAATATTGACCAATATCTAGTCTTTCTAGACCAGTTAATTTTATATTTTCTTCTGTATGGTTCTGAGCAAAGCTACAGTTAACAGTAACTTACTGTGTTACCAGTTTCTGTGCAGGCAGAAGGTATTCCTGGCTCTTTACATCTTCTGCAATGCATCCACCTTCCCCTTTAATTATTTTATTTTTTTGTAGTTTTTGTTGTAGTAATCAAAAAGTGAAGCTACTCAGCAAGCAAGCTGTGTTTACAAAGCTCATTGAGCAAAAAAAAAAGTCTTTTAGAAAATATTTATTTGTGAAAACGATATCTTGTTCTGAATATGACAGAAAACTCAGAAGTGAAAACCTAAGAATTTTGAGCTTTCATCATTATTTTAAAGAGGCAGTTGCTTAGGACTAGGAGGGATTGTTGCTCTGTTCACTATAATTGAGTGCAGTCAAAGACCTGACTCAGCAAAGTATAGCTATCAGTAAGGGAATAGCTTATCTGCTCAAAATACTGTGAAAAATACAGTGGCGAGACCATGGCAGATATTTTTAGATACTTACTATAGAAAATAAGTGCATGGGAAAGATATAAAGTAAATGATGAGGAAGATGTTTGGGTCATCATTTAACTGAATCAAAAGCAGAATTTTGTGTAGCTGAAGGTCAAGTTTGGTAAACACATTTGGCTGCTTAGTATCAGGGAACCCTTACTCATTTTCTGCTTGAAGGCAGCAGATAAGAAAAATGCACTGCCAGCTTTTTCAATGATGCTAGATCCTTAAAGCTGCTTTTTGACACAGATGGAACAGAGATGGGATAGTCTCCTCTTTCTTTCTAATAATAGCTATCATTCATAGGAATTAGATTTCCCAGGGTACTTCACTACTTCTCATGTATATACATTTACATATATATAGTATGTGAAAAAAAAATTATGTATATGTATGAAAATGCCCATTTAACACGGACTATTCAGTACCTCCTTTAGAGGGCTTCCCGGGCTTCATGCTGCGCTGCAGGACAGAGCGTGCGCTGCACGGCTGCAGGGATTTATTTCAACTTCCATGGCAATCTACTGTGAAATTTTGATTTTTTTCAGTGCTCAGTGGCTGTTCCCAGCAGGAAATGAGTTCTATGAATGCTAATGATATATGATTGGAGCCCACTACACAGCGCTTTTTGCTCTGATATGGAGGAAGCCTCATCAGCTCTGTGCCAGCATAGCACGTCTCCTTCCCTCTCTGCCCCACAGGCTTTAGAGAAAGCCCCAGTGCCTGTGTAGGATTAGTATTAGGAGCAGCAATCTGTGGAGCCTTCTGGGGCAGAAATTACCCCCTCCAGCCCAAATACATCAGTGCTGCAGTGCCCCCGCTGCGCCAAGGGGGGGGGGGTTCTTTGCAGTCCTACCCTCCCCTTTTGGCAAATCCCCCAGACACGATGGTGTAGCACCACTGCTCCACACAAACTGCACTTTGAGGAGGTCTCAAAGGACGTGGAGCCAGCCCAGAGGACACCAACATGGATGGCCTCGTGGCCACTGAGCCTGTACAGGATTCTTGGTAGGGCACAAAGCAGGCTGCCCTGCAAGGGCAAGAGGTGCTGCCCAAAACATCAGTAGTTTGAAGATGTAGACAAAATGAGTAAAGTAAAAATAAAATAGGACTTACTAATCTTATCTGACAAAGTTTTCCTGGGTTTTGACTGTATATTTATTTAATCTTGGACATAAAGAGAAAAGTGATATTTTTTTTTCCTTCCATTTTATTATTTTATTTTATTTTATTTATTTTATTTTATTTTATTTTATTTTATTTATTTTATTTTATTATTTTGTATTGTACTAAAATATTAACATAGGATTCGCCTTCAAGAAATACTCATGGGAAAAGCATTTTGTGTTGAACCAAATCACCTCTGCAGATCTTCTGAGGGGAAGTAAGTTTCAGTATGGTGATCCTTTTTTCCTCACAAATGTTTTTTTAAACTAGTGGGCCAGATAAATCAGTGGCACAAACACTGTGTCCGGTGACGTGGTGTGGGTAGATCAGAAGTCACAGTGCTGCAGTATTAGAAGGCCAAGAGTGTCGTGTGCCATCAGCACAGCTTACAGAAGGGTGAAGGTTGCTCTGTGCCATGTCCCCAATCCCCAGGGCCAATGCCCTGTCCCAGGGGAAGCACACAGCAATCTCTCAACTTCTCTGTCGACTTGCAATACCCGAGTGAGTGGTTGGAGCATGGCACATCCCAGGTGTCTCTGCCCAGAGCAACCCTCCTTGCTCCTCGAGTTATCACAGTGGTGGCATCCGGATGGTGTCCCACAGGGCCTACACAACACAGCACAGCTTGGTGTGCCCAGCTGAGCACGCGCATCTCCCCCCAGTACTCTGAGGTGCCCAGTATAGTTTCTGGCACATCACAGTTAACAATACATAGTCTTGTAGATAAATATTATGCCTCTCCTTTAATCCTGTGGAATAAAGGATGCACGGAGAGCCTAAACAACTCACCTGAGCACAGGCAGGAGTCTGAGGCAAAACTGTTAACAGTGCCCTAAGCATCCTGGCTGCCAGCACAGCGCATGAAGTGAAAGGATTTCTCCCCTCCACAGCGTTAGAGGACAAGCAGCCAACAAACAACATCCATCCCTTTTTAAAGGCCCCCATGGAAACAACGTGAAGAAATTCCTCAGCAATAAAGTAAGACGGAGAGCTCTGGACTGCTGCTGTGCCAAGCCCCTTATCGGTTTACTTGTTGATGTTGAACAGCTGTATCTCCTTCAAAGGGGAGCAGAGGAACCAACTACATATTCCTAGGCTTTTCCACAATATCATTATAGTTAGTTGATTGCATTTGAGGAGCATTTGGAATCTTTGTAAGTAACTTTTTCTTCAGTGAGTCTCACACAGGCTTCAAA
This sequence comes from Cygnus olor, assembly GCF_009769625.2. Classification (NCBI taxonomy): domain Eukaryota; kingdom Metazoa; phylum Chordata; class Aves; order Anseriformes; family Anatidae; genus Cygnus; species Cygnus olor. The sequence continues at coordinate 32,797,930 of NC_049175.1, forward strand.
TACCTCCTCACTAGGTAGTCACATCAGGTGGTACCATCGGATCAAGGGTGCCTGTTTCACTTCTGGTGTAAGCCAGCAGAGCTATATGGACCCTCCCACACACAGTCCTTATCCTAGCCTCTATGAGCCTGGCACTGCTGCAGCTGGTGAAGGAACCATCACTGGAGAATGAGAGGTAGAGAAGAGGAAAGTGTCATTGCTGCGGGACCAGATGAAGGCATGAGGTTTTGTATTCCGGAAAATTTGGGGTGAAGGCTGGGATTAGCTCAGAGATGTTAGATTTTGCTCCAGACTCATTCATCCATTTGTTCCTAGCTAGTTTGCCTTTTAGTGACTTCTAAGTAGCATCTTTCGATTTATGACCTTAAACTTGCTCCTCAGCTTACAGACCAGTGCTCTAGACCGGTGATGGTGTGATTCTCAGATCCACTGGCCTTATGGTGACAAGTGCATATTCCCTTAAAAAAAGGATCAAGCCTGCAGTCTGCCTTTGCCTACCTATCACAACTACACATGTAAGATGAGAGTATAAACAGTGTTTCACAGTAGATATATTTATATGTGTACAGAAGTCATTTTTAAGCTCTCCCCTTGGTTTTGTGTGGCTGCTTCAGTACTGCATTACGAATCCTGTCCCAAATCCAGAATGTGATGATACAACAGCAAGCCTCAGGGCTGATACATGGTATGACGTCCCCTGTGAACATGCGTGGCAACGAAAAGAATAAAAATAACAAAAAACAAACAAACAAACAAAAACAAACAAATAAACAAAAACAGGTTCTGCTTTCAGATTGTCTGATAATCTCATCCGCCTTTATACACACAGACCTCACAGGTACATCAGTCTGAATTTTGATTTGTGCCTCTGAGAACTGGGACAAATAGAGTTCTCACGTGGTAACTATTTTTTCCCTTCATGCACAAATACTAGTTGATACTAATAGCTTGACTTTATCTACTTGAAAACAATAGGTTTTGATAACTTTCTTTCTATGTTTTTGTGTCACTGGAGTTCTGATGAATTCAACAGCCACATGACAGTGGAGTACAAAGGGTACATTTCTGTCTGCTAAAGTCAGTGCTAGAAGACAGCTACTGTTGACTTAAATGAGACATAATTTAAGATTACATTGCTCATATTTTTTAAAATATATCTGGGTCTAACTAAAAAGGTTCTGTACCACTATATAAAAACTGTGTGTTTTCTTTGATACTGATTTTAACTGCAGCTAATTAGACTGTTTGCATACCAACTCTAAGGATGAGAGACTGATGATGTCTGGTAGATGATACATATTCCAGCTGTTGGAATGGTGTGGTGTCTGGAAATTAATTAAAAAAAAAAAAAAAAAGAGAGAGAGAATGAAAGTAACAAAATACTTAGGTTAAAATGCAGTCAAAATGTCACACTCATTTAATTCAAACTGAACCTACCTAAAACATTATTTTATCATGTTGCTTTTCACCATCTGCATGAAAACCTTAGTGCACAAGTCTTATCCTTTTATTGTTAAATGACACTTTTTGAACCAGTCATGAGTACTTAGTGGTTTAACTTTGAATTGCCATGCTTATTTGTTAAGTCAAGAGTCCTAAGTAAAGTTTAAGCTCCATATAATTGAACACATCAAATTATATAGGCATGAAAATGAGACTTACAATGGAAGTGGCAGCTGATGCTCAACTGAAATAGATATGTTGGAATAACAGTTATGTACCTGATTTCTAGTTCTCTAAATGAGTCATTTGGGCAGGAGTTGCCAGCTCTGTAATTTTAAAAGGTAAAGGTCAAAAATCTTATTTACAAAAACACGTTCCTTGGTTATTGCATATGTATCTCCAGTCAGCTTTAAGTGTAAGTAATGAACCTGAAAATATTTTAGGGCTGATTAAATTAAAGTGAATTTCATATTAAAGCATGTTAAAACACACCTACAGAATAAATAACAAGCCCCTGGAGGAAATTTAAATATAGAACAAAGTGATTAATACTCTAAGCTGATGAATAATATAGTTTTATAAAAAGCAGACTCATGAATCAGTTTTTTAGCACCTATTCCTGCAATCAATCCATGTGGGTGGGCCTTGCAGCTGGAAAAAACTTAGCTGACATCTCTCAGCCTCTCTGTGGGTGTAAAGGTTCATGCACACCCACACACGGATGCAACTGCAGAACAGGGACTAACCTTTTAGCCCTCTTTAGTCATTCACATCTCAGTTGGATAATGCCAAAGAAGGTCAAATATCACTGACCTCATTGTGTGTGAAGACTTTCTGCCAAGTACAAGAGAAATCTATAAACAACAAACAAGGCTTTGCTCATATTCTCAGTCACTTCATTAGCAAAAACAAGAAGTTATTATGACTTGCACTTGTTTTCTTATTTTAAACACATTTTACTTACCAAGTATTGAGTGTGGGATTTCTTTTAATTGCACATTTTAATAAGGAATATTGGGAAAGCCAAAAAGGTCAAAACAAGCTTCTCGGAGTAAAAACTGTTGTCCTTAAAAGCAATTCCTACTGGGAAAAAAATATGATGATTGAGAGGTCAGTGGTGGTAGGACAAGCACTAGATAAGCCACAAGCTATTTGAAGTAATGCTTCCTTTGATCTGCCAGGCCTTTTGGTACATAAGGAAATCCAGTTGTGTCCCAGAGGCCTTGATAATCTTCCTAATGATATGCTTAGGATGCTTAAGGTTGAGGTTAAAGAGGCCTTTCAATGCAGCTCGACTTGCAAACTTTTGGTACAAAGAACTGACCTTCCCCTCAAAGATATTTGCAAAGCATCAGCTCACATTAGCAAATGTGTGGGGAACTGTACATGGGAGTTCAGGCAAGAAAAGTCACGTTAAAAAGAGAATTTTTAGATTAGCTCCACCATACTTTAGGATTGTCATAGGGCTTTGTAAACAAAGTATGTTAAGAAGGAGGATAGTTTAAAAGTTTTGAGAAAAACAGGAAATCAAAGAGTTGATTTGGACAAAATCTCTGACAAGTAGTATCAGACAGGGTGGTGGGCATAGCACAAATGTGCTTGGAAAGACTTGAACATCTATTTTTTAGGTCAACTTTTAACAGTACCTTGACATTCACTTAAAATCACAGCCAGTCAGGTGTGAGAGCAGTATCCAAATTTGACCAAAGAGCCTGCAAGTAAACTTGGGAGGTATTAGTCATGAAGGTTCAAAAATCATCCACGAAAAAAAGGAAAAGAAAAAAAAAAAAAAAAAAAAAAAAGGACGTGGTCCATTTGGTCACCACTGAGGCCTGAAGAAATTATTTTTGCTAGAAAACTAGCATTCAGTGCCCTGCTCCTGTGCACCCTATCTACCTGAGCAGAGCAAACCAATCATGTTTATATTCTTCAACCCATTTGAGGTTCAGAAATTAAGACAACGACCAGCGTATGTGCCTGGTTAGTTAGATGTGCTCAGACTGTGCCTAATACACATGAACACTACACTTGGTTTGGAATTTATGGCAACTTTCATTACAAAAAGGATTCATCATTTGCATTGCTACACAGGCAGGGCTCTTCAGCTAGCAGCCTGTGGAAAATGTGTAGCTCCTAAGGGATAACTGAGAGGCCTATAAATTGTCATACACTCCCATGAACAAGGTGAGACTCTCATCAAATAAGTACTAATGAGGTAAACAGTTTCCTGAGATGTGCAATTGCGAGATGCTGTCACACCAGGATAGTATCAGAGATAACCAGAGAGGTGACAGAGAGAGGACACAACAGGGTAGAGCCAGTGCATAGGCTGCAATGGAAATAAGACACTGCTGGTAGCTGCTGGAACTAAAGAGGCAAAATGATCCACGCAGTTGGTAGGAAGCACTTGGATATGTGGACTGAAGGCTGGTGAGCCACATCGTACTGCATGAGGGCTGGGGATCAGGTGCCCCCATACACAGTTGAAGCCAGAGCAAATTCTCTTCTCATGAGATTGCTGGTGCAGCTCACTTACTCCCAGCTTTTTCCAAGTGGGCTTTCTTAATCAACCAATTAAAAAAAAAAATGTATGGAGCTTGTGGTTCAAGGTCTTGCTCAAGAAACAGAAAAGTCCCTTTCTTCACCTTCCTCTGTTTGTAGCACCTGCACCCTACTTGCTAGTTTGTGCCATGTGGGACAGCCAACCACGACCCTGAGGAAGATTAATATCCTTAAACATATGCTAAAGAATCCTGTTCAGATACTCTCACTTGCCCAAAGACTATTAAGTTGTTCCATGCAAAGCAAAATACTTTCAACATGAGAAATTCCCCACTTCAGAGAACCATACATTTCAGTGGTTAGGGCTAGAGCATGACTGTGGGAGGTCAGTGTTGAGTCACCTCAACCAAAGGAAAAAAATGTTCCTGGGGTTTTACGTTACAGGTAAATTTACATTACTTTAATCAGTGGCCTATGGGAAATGGCTGAAATACACATTTTGAATCACTGCCTTGGAATTTAGGTGTCCTGGCTTTGCTATTGTTATTATTTATTTGGTTTTGTTTTATTTAGGGATTTGAGGCACTACATTCCTGATGGCTGTGCTAGTGTTTTCATCTGAAATGACAGTGTGACATCCTTCTTTCAGCTGGCCTGTTTTTATATTTGATTGCAAGTGAAAGTAGTTTCTGTAAGACTGGAGAAGTCTGAGCAAATCTACACATGGCTGACAGGCAGGGAATACTCTGAAGCCTGCTATGACTGCAGGCTGAGGTAGGTACCAGGCTTCTTCACAATGTTAAAGCTCAGTTTCTGTATGTACAGGAGTAGGGTTGTAGGCAGTTTGGAAACTTCACTGGCAGAAACCCCAAAACCTAGAAAAATTAGACAACTGCAAATTTTACTTGGTTTTTAGGGGTATCTAAAACAGTAAGTCGCTGCTATGCATGTAAAAAATCCAGATTCATTTCCACCACACTTGTTCCAGCAACGCTTTTAGTATTTGCTGTTCAGAAGGATTACTTGGAAATTTTAGCAAAAATACTAAAAATGTTCACTTCTTGTTCACTGCTTAGGGAAACCCCTCCTAATGAGCAAACTTGTGTCTACAGTCAGTAAAGTAGCATCTCTTAAAGCTGTGACGTAAGTTGTTAAAGGGTAAATATCCTTTCGTTTGTAGGCTTCAGGGCTAGTGGTGTTACCAAGATACCCTTTTGCAGATATAGTCTACTGGAAAAAACAGAGGACTGTAAGTTCAGAGAGAGCCCCAAAATCATTAAAAGATGTGAGAGGCCTGTTCTTATCCAGGGCAAACACTTCTTTCCTCGTGTTGAGCAAGTTTCTAAGGGCTAGCTCCATGTAAACAGTCAAAGACTAAATAGGGCTGCTAAGTCAAAAGGTGAGATCATGGAAACCATTCATCATTTATTGCTTCACCTCAGAGGCCTCTGAACTACACGTGCTGTCTCTTTTTGATTTTAAAAGTTTCCTCTGGTTTTGGACCCTTTTGCAAACCCAGGATTGCCTCAGCCCTGGCCCAGCCGAGCAGCCAGGCATGTTGTCTGCTCCACTGAGGCTCTGAAGGTAGACATTCCCCACTTCACCCCGTGAGGCCTCCAGGAGGGAAGCGTTTCCAGATTACATCTAACACATGCTGATATATTACTCTGCTCAGAGGAAAGCGTAGTGATGGCCACTCTCTTTCAAAAGTTAGTCGGAAAGATAAGTCAGATTGTTAGTAAAATATATATATATATATAGAGAGAGAGAGTATTATCCTAGGAAAAAAGGAGCTCTTCTTGTCATGGTAGGTGAGAAAAACCATATATTGAGCTTCCAGTACTGTGGCCAACCACCATGCTCGAGGTTCCTCTGGGTTGTAGTTCTTCTCCAGCCACCCTGCTGAAGCTGTGTGAGCATCAGACAGTGGTCAGCTTTCTGTGTACTTGAAGGGAGAGAAAGGCAGAGACCTGGAAAACAAAACCATGACATTAGGAAAAATGATTAAAAAAAAGATAGAAAAACATTAAAAAAAAAAAAAAGATAGAAAAAGCGATCTGAGTTCTTTAGCGCCTAACATCAAGGAGATTTAGGTGCATACACTCCTTGGAGGATAATCAGAGGGAACTAGTATCCATAAACAGAAGTTAGTCAGACAGTCAGAAAATCACTGTTAACTTCTACAGATGGTGTTTCTCTTTGGGACACTGGGAAGGACCTGAGAAGCTGCTTGTCCAAGCTTTAGTGTTTGGCTTTGCTAAATGCAAGTCTCTAATGCTGCTCAGAATCTAGCAGCTCACACTGTCTTGGGAGTGAAGTACCTGTAGAAACCAGATCCTGAGCATTTCAGTTCATCTATTTATGTGCAATTGACAGCATGTTGAAAAATGAAAGAGAACATGCCTCCCAGAAGTTTTACATTTATAAAATGTAAAAATGGAAGCTTATTAACACTCTAGCTCCCTCATCATTATTCTTTGAGGCACCTCTTGTGGGTCTCAATGTTTCAAAATAAAAAATGCCACCCATGTGGTGGTACCAAAAATAGGAATTTCTCATTTACTTGAACCAAAAATGATTCTCAGAAATATATTTCTGCCGTGTATGTCAAAAACTAAGCTGGCTATAACTGAGGTTTCACAGACAGATATAAGCATATTGCTACCCTGTAAATTATCTCTACTATAGATTGTTGTTGTCCTTGTGGCAGTTTCTGCAGAGCATTTGGGAGTCAATGCTGTCACTTACTGGCTCCCACATTCTCTGGGGAGCATATGGCGCTCCGTGGTGTCCATATGCCTGTTTCTCAGAGACGGCAACTCACCCACAAATGTTTGGAAATGTTTATTTGTGTGGATGTATATGAACACGGAGATAAGTGTGTGGGTGCGTGTTTATATATTTAACTATGCAGAAGTAAACTTTCTGGATGGAAGTTGGCAAGGGTCAGTTGAAAATGCTCTACTGAAATGGTGGCTAAAATAATAAAAAGTCCTTTTTGTGTCTTCACAAAACCAGTGCCTGACACTGTTAAAGCATGTAATTTGGGGGGGTGGATATATAAAGGGGATGAATATATAAAGAATAATGTTATATATCCTAATTAACTGATCAATAAAACAAAGAATGTGCATTGGGACAAATCTTGTTTTTTTTTTTGTTTTGTTTTGTTTTGTTTTGTTGTTTTGTTTTTGCATAAAGAAAAAGATTTAGTTGAATTTAAAGAGGAGCAGGTTTGACCCAGAGAGAAAACAACAAAGAAAGAAGCAGAGCTGGAACATGCAGATATGTGCATTACCATAACATAAGATGTAAGGCACAACAACCATGGTCCATGCATGCAGAAAATTGAAAAAAGGAGAAAAGTTCAGAGAGCCTTATACTGATGAGGATATGCAGTTATGTGGTCAGATCGGAGGTCTGAGTGCCAGGAGGCTGCCGGCATCTAACACCAGCTGAGGATCTGAGTCACCCTGGGCCAGTCACATGAGCTTTTTGTGTTTCATGGAAACCAAAATGAGCTAGGCAGAGCCTCGCTGGAAACGAATACTGAAGCTAAGAAATGTTTTCCAAGTCAGCTCATGAACATAAAGATTACTCTGGAAAGTACCTAACAGAGCATTTAGTAAGAAGACTCTTTCAAAAACCTCCAAAGAAAGTCTTTGCAAAAGTACTCTGATGTTGCTGCGAGCAGTTTGGTGGCAGCCCCCTGAAAACTCTGCTCCCAGAAATCTCAAGCTTCCAAATTCCCATGAGACTGACCCTTCAGAGATGCTGGAAATAAAATTGGTATTTTCTGAGCTTCTCAATATTTTATTAAGCCCTAGACTGAGGAGGCCAGAAGAGACAAAAAAATCCCTGTGTAAATGTTTGGTCCTACTGAAGTCAATGGCTAATCTTGTACCAAGTTCTGTGCGGCAAGATTTCTTCCTGTACTTTTAGTATGTAAAAATACGTTACCCAAATGAAATTAGAACTTCACCGAGTTCTGATAATAATAATAATAGCAATCTGAGGTAAGTTTAAGAAGAATCAAATTTGAATGATTCATAGATTCAAGTACTATTGACCTTCCCCATTAGTAGTTGGCCTCTGATGGCATGCAGTTACTTAATTCTTTGTATATTTATCATAGTTGCATTGGCTGTTTTTAAGTGCTATGTGTTTCCATGCTCGTAAGTATTATAGACTTAGAATCTATTTACACTGGGAAGTTTTGGGAAGTATGTAAAACTGAGCTGTGTAATGTGGAACAACTGTTGTGCAATGAGTGCGTACAATTTCTGGTTAAGCTTCTTCCATCTGAAATACTCTGCCTATGCATTTAGGGATTTTTCTTGCCGCAAGAGTATACAATATCTGCCAAATCTGCTTGAATTCTGGGTCTTTGGAGTCACAAAAAAAAAAAAAAAATTAAATCTCTACTCCATCCATCTGTTTTTTTTACAAGTCAGGGCTGTTTTGCAACACTGGGTCAGTAGGGTGGAGAAAACTGTTGAGCACTGCGAGCCAAACAGCTGTTGCACAAACCAAAGTGCTGCAGAGAAGGGCTGGTAAGCAGTGGTAGATGCCAAAGGCGCCTGTCCTCATAGGAAGGCCACCGCTGGAACACAGCTGGGGAGACTCTTCCTGAGGCCAAAGGATGCATTTCCCAAGGACAAAGAGGAGCCGACATTCTGTGTAGGGCTGATGCAGTAAACGTGACGAACAAAGGAGCTGCAGCTAAAAAGGAAAATGGGACTTCCCAAAGGAGCAGACAGAAAAAGAACTAAATATGTAAAAGACCTTGAAATGATGAAAGACATTAATGGAAAGTGATGGAAAGGGGGAGGTCATTGGCACATGGCAGTTGACAGGTGAAAGCTAATTTCCTTTTGGGTTTCTGTTTAGTAACAGATGTGGCAGGAAGTTCCAGCAGGAAAACAAAAAAAATCACAGAAACCACACCACGAGTGTTGAGAGGTGTGGGCAGAACAGTGTCTGTCACAGAAACAAAGGCAATATTTGTATGCTTTGAAAGGGCAATCTCTGATATACATGACAAGAAATGTAAAACAGCTCTTTGATTTGAGTCACAGACAGTCTGACAACTTTCAAGGCACACAAGATTGGATCAGACCCTGTGTGATACAAGAGGTCTCCTAAGGGAAAAGTAGACCTGGTTTGTAGCATCTTGGTCGAGGCAGGCTTGAGGCAGACCCCAGGGGCTCGTTCCCTGCAGAGGCAGGCTGGGACTTCTCCCTTCCCAGCTGACACAACAGGCAGCATGCTACCATTGCACGTGGCTCACAGCAGCAAGGGTAACGTTGAATATCACTACCCCAAAACTGAGAACAAAACCAATGGAAACATCATCTACCTTGAGTATGACTACTGCTCCTAATCACCCTTCATGTCTCCCTTTAGGAGAAAGGGAAATTTAAATTTCTTATTTAGGGGGAGATGAAGAGAGATTAGGAGGAGCACAGTCAACCTCTGGGGGAGATGGAGTTTAGGATAAGCACAGTCAACCTCTGGGACCCTTTCCTTACCCCTTTACCTGGAAGTCAGATGGCCAACGAAGTACAAAACTGAAATGGGAGCGCTGCCCAGCCACTGCCTGCTTTTGGCAAAAGCTGGTACCTGATCTCAGCTTCTCACATTTTGTCATTAATGACATAGGAACACAGCTATAGTAACACTAGTGCCCTATTTCTTGGGCTACACCGTGATTGGCCCTGTAGGCTGCTGTGCTACTTTAGAGATCGGTTGTAAAAGCAGTAGGAGACTTGGTGACGACTGGGAGAAACAGCAAGCCAGTTCTGATTGCCTAGGGTGACATGCAGTTATATTTAAACATTGTAAGGCAGCCCAGCTGGGATTTTCTCACCAGCATTACATGTCTGCGATCTCCAGCTTGAGGGCTACAATTCTCTAGTTTATATTTCTGCTCGTCAAACATAAGCCTGAGTGTGTTCCCTAATGCTGTATGCCAGAGAGGGACAGGCATGAATACAGAGATGGAAATTTCCCAAATATGTTTGTCGTAAGACCACGTAAGTGGAGAGAAGTTTGATCCAGTTAATAATTAATAGCACACTTTTTAAGTAGAAAAAGTCATCCTGTTTGTTATAATTCATTGTTACAAAATGTGATTATATTCTGTTGAATTTATGAGGGAAATCCTCAAAGCTCTGCTTATTTTTTGGTGCCAGAAGACTCAATCTTGTTATCCTTAGCAATAATTTGTGATATAATGAAGAATTTGGTATGATTTACACGGAAGAGTTTATATCTTCAATGTAAATAAACGCTATTCATTTTGTGCCATTAAGTCTTGAAAGCTGAGCCGAGAAATATGTTTTAAGATGCAGTTTAAAAAACAGTGAAGATCAAAAATGATAAATAGCATGACAATCTTTTGGGAAAGGATGTAAGTCTTCATGCTTCCAGGACATAAGATAACCTCTAATTAATGGGGGCTAGTAAGAATTTTTCCTGTCAGCAAGTTATTTCATAATTGCCTTCTGTAAGGCTTCCTGTACTTTTCTCTGAAGCAGCTGTTATGCTTCTGCAGGAACAGTGTGATAAAATCAATAAATCCCTGATCCAGTCCTATATTTCTGTGAATGTCTTTTTTTTTTTTTTTTTAATGGGAACTTTCTACCAGCCCAAGATCAGCTTTCTTTATTTGTGAGGCACAGGCTGCTAAATCCTAAGGCAGAAGAAATGACTTGCTTTCTTTAGTGATGCCTTCACTTGTGACAGGAAAAACAAAACCCAAATGCTTCAACTCATGTGTGGGCAAGCAGGAAGGAAGAGAAAATATTTTTTTTCCGTGACTTTTTCTTGAAAAGCAGTTACTTGTCTTGTTAATATGGACACGCAGCACACATATATTGTATCCTTCTAACAGGATGAAATAAATAGCTTATGACTTGTGAGGTTTGTCTCAGTAAAAGAAAACTATCCCCAACCGGCACTGGAGCTTTGGAGCTGTGTTTAGTAAGCTTTAGCTGTTGTCTACAACTCTATCATTTATCATTTTCCCCTAATATTTACACTTGTCTTAATCAAAACTACTTTTGGAGTAAAATCTCATTTTTGCTTTATAATAGTTAAGCCTCCAAACCTATTGACTGCAGTCATAAAGAAACATATGTCCATCAGTTCAAAGATAGATGGAAGAAATCTCTTTCTGGAAGTGCCTTTGCCCTTTTATCTGTTATACAAAGAAGCTAAGGGATTGGTTTAGGCTTAGGCTGGCTTAGCTTAACTTTAAGCTAATTGAAAGCCGCTAAATGAATCATGTCTTATGTGCGTAACGTGTCATTGGGAAAGAGAGTTTTAGATCTCTAGCTGATAATGCTAAGAAAATAAGCTAGCTAAGCTAATCTCTAGCTAAGAAAATAAGATATGTCCACCTTTTAACGTATAGAAAGTGGACAGGGGAAAGGGAACACTTCTAACGAGTGATAAAACTGGCTACACACACCTTTTTTTGGAAGGTGAGCCCTCATGCAGTTCAGGGTCTGAGCCAAAGGAAAACTTCACTGGATATCTGGGCATGAAGGATCTTTTGCTGGTTCTCTAGGCAATCTGACAGGGGGACACATTACTGAGGTATATTTGCAGTTTACTCTATCCCCTCCTTCACTCATCAGTGTCATTATATTGTCTTTTTTTTTTCTTGTTTGGACATGCACCAGGAAAAATGAATGTATTCATGTTTCAGATCCCTGTAACTTCTAGAGGTTGCACTGATAGCAAGTTACTAGCTGTAAATAAAAAATTCAAATCTTACTCTAACTATTACAGCACTAATTATAGCTTCCTTAAGTCAAATGCTTCTATAAACTATCATTACCCATCAGATTCCACGTTGGCAGGTACACAAGAAATTGTAATTAAGATTCTACCGGGAGGCTGAGCTGACCCCATTCTTGCAGCCAATCCAATCTGAAGAAAAAAAATGCAGCAGTTAGGGTTAACACTAGCAAACCAGCTATGCAATCCCTCTAGCCGTAATATCTGCAGAAAACTCATTTCATATTCGGTCTGCACTGTTTAGCTTACAGCCTTGGTCTAATTTCTCACCTGGTGTAAAGAGATGTTAATTCACTGAATATCGATTCTGTCACTTCAGCACCTGGCTCACGATGTGGAGTTCTCATCCCTTTGTGTTTCATGAGAGCTGCACTGCCACCTAACAACTCTAATGCACTTTTTAATTTTTTAAAGAATACTCAAGGAATTTTGGGAGTAAAACTCTAGTAAAAATGACATTGTTGCCTATTTCCTTATGATAGTTCACTGCTTACTCCATTCATTTTTATGCATGAACTATGCATAGTTCAGGACTGCATCACAACTTCCCAGGAATAAGTGTGCACTGAGGAGAAGATGATGGCTCAGCGTTGTAGTTTGCACCCCTGCATTAATTTACTATGTCTGGTAGTCAACAATGCTGACACTTAATGGGAGAAAGTGATCCCTGGTGTAACTCCAGTGACCCTAGGGAATTACCACATGACAACTCCCATCTACTGAGCAGCAAAAGATAAACTAAACAGGACTGGAAATTTGGAACAAGTTCAGACTTCAGAATATATGGAGGTTTGGGGCTACAGCAGACATTCTCTTATCATCCTCTGTAAAGCTGCACTCCCTTCCTGCACACAATCTGGTAGTTTCTAATAATACGAAATACACAAGCGACATAAAACCTCTTATTCCTGCTTACGTGAATGTTATTTTATGTGATGCAAGCCATTACTCTTAGTACTGAATTTTGTTATTTGCCTCTAGAATCTGGTGGTTTGGCTGCAAGACATTGACTTCCATCTAAAACAATTTACTTACCAATTACTTTAACAGCCAACATTTCAAGCAATTAAGAGAATTAATGTATTTTCATATTGTTAAAAATAGATCTGTGAAGAGCTTTATAACATTTGAGCGCAAGCTGCTAAAAGTGGCACGTCACTTCTCCTTAGATATTAACTGTCAGAAAGCTCCACTAAATGTTTTATGCTCCCACACATACATATATAAGCCAGTTACCAGAATTGCAAATGCACTTAAATGGAAGACAACCTGCTTTCTTTTTTTTTTTTTTTTTTTTTCTTTTAAATAATCTACTTGTGCTCCCCTTCTTGGGTGATAAAAAAGAAAGAAAAAAAAAAGAAGTATCTATTCCACGTATATTCCTGCTGGATTCCATGTACCCAATGCTGCTACGATAGCACTAGAAAGTTTTTCTTTAGCCATGCCTTCACTCAGCTCCTCAGAGAGCATCCCCTTGTTCCTTTGGGCAGAATTTAGAACTAAAACTGCATATGCTGAGGGGTTGCCGAGAGTTAAAAGACGTTTTGCATATGCATAGAACAGGGGTGGAAAAGGGCATCGTGATGTGGAAGTGGGCTCAGTTACATGGGGATGACGAACACACTGCACACCGAAGCTGTAAGCCAGGATCAGCAATTTGTGTACACTACACAATTCTGGTGTAACAGGTGTTTCAGTTTAAGAGCATATTAAAAAAGATTGAGGAGCATGCCTTAAAGTTGTCAAAGCATTTCATGATTATGAGGAGGACTTCAATTTAGGAGGCACTTACTCTCACATTCCAAAATATTGAGAACCTGAAGGCATTACAATTATCTGTCTGTGTGTGCCCCTATTGTGCTTTTTAATAAGACCAAATCCTGGATTCTGAACATTTATGTTTACTCTTGTTTTACAAGGGCTTTTTCTCTTCTTGTGGCTTAGAGAGTTCTTATTACTCCCCAGTTTTCTGGGATTTTATAAGAGGAATTAAAAAGAGTGATGATAAACTCCAGCCTGGGACCTCAGAAGATGTTGCAGTGACTTTGCTCACATCCGTGTAAAACAAATATTTGGTTCAGAAAAGGGGTGCACTTCTAACTACACTGCAGATGAATGCAGTGCTGAAACCAGTTTTATGCAGGTGTAGCTCCTTCAGTTTTGGTGGTGCATCTACAGATTCGTTGGCAGAAGTGAATAAATACACTGCAGTTTGAAAGTACTGCTACCACTGCAGATAAAGGAACTCTCAGAAAGTCATCTCTTATTATTGAGGGTGAAGCATAGGAATTAATTAAAACTATATCTTTTTATTTATATATACACACATGCAAAATGACAGAGAGAAAGAAAGGATCCATTTCTGTGCAAACTTCCCTTTACAACCATGACAGTTATTAATTAGTATTAATCCCGCAAATACAATGGCCAGCATTTCTGTTCCCACATTAGGACTGACCTAAGTATACTATAGAGCTGTAAGCCTGGGCTTCTATTATCAGACCTAAAGCTCAGGACCTGGAGCTGTGAAGAGCCACAGCTTTTTTAGCTTGAGCAATGAAGGGGCACAGCAAGAGCTGAAATCTGCGATTAATATAGTCTGGTTAATAACCAAATATGGAAAAATGAGCAAAAATCCAGCAATGAATGAGTCTAAGAGAAAAGGAAATGGCTGGTTTAATTAGGTTTTAAAGGATGATTCAGAACAACATAAATCTCAACGAAAGGACAAAAATAATTACAGGTAATTAATGCCAAAGTATCTGAAGTTAAGGAATTTAGTTAGCCTTGAGCACAATACATAACACACCCAGTTCTTCCTTCTGCAGGTAACACAGTGCATCTAGTAATTTAGATCGTGGAGTTTCTTTTACATTTGTAATTATTTTTAATGGTTATATTTCTTTTGCCATTAGGGAAACAGTGCTGATATCACAACTAAGCAAATTTTTCTACAACATAGAAACATTTTTACTTTGTTATTCCTGGAGCTAAAATGGCATCAGTCAAAAACAAATGGCATCAATCATTCTGCCACTTTGTAGATTGGTATTAAATTAGTAAGATGAAAATCAGGCTAGGTTCCATAATTTTTCTAGCTCCGTCTGCAGTTCAGTAGCTTTCCTCAGCCAAGGATTTATTTATTTATGATAGTACGACAGGTGTCAAAAATCTAGCTCTTTAATGGCCACTTTTGATATCAGTGTTATGGCAAAAGTTTAGCTCTGTTTTTATATATTTGATTCTTTGTGAGGATCTGTTCCATGCCCATACCTCCCAGAGTAATTTAAAATGCATTTCTTTCTTTCTAGTGATTCCATTAAACAAGCTAATATGAGAAAGGACTGCAGGACCATGGTCTGAGTGGACTTGATAGAGAGTATTGATCCTGTTGAATGACACATTCTGTTTTCAGTAATTCAGACAGAAAATCTGTTTCTTTTGTGAGGTCCTACACCATATATTTCTGTTTCTTTGGTTTACAGGAGATGAAAGCTAATGTGCATAGGTAGGCTTCCCCTTCACCATTTAGAGCATTTCATAAAGCCTATTTTACAAGAAAAAAAGAGATGGAATTATGAATTAGGGCTTATATTTTCATACCAGATACTTGCATTTATGCTAAATTATCTATTTGGAAAGCAACAAATTTTCAGATTTTTAAACCACAGATAGAAGTGATCGTACCCTAGCTGTGAGCATGCAAAATCTGGGAGATGCTCATTTTGTAAAAAAATACTACAGGAGATTTTTTATGATTAGGGCTCTTCCTTTCTTACTATCATCTTTGTCCCACTCTGTAGTATTTCTCTTTTCCTCCCTCTATTAAAGCAGAATCCTTAATATTACACCTCTTGATTTAGCTACCTATATCCAAATATATCCTTAGTTATCCATTTAGTGAAGTTATGTATTTTTAGCAATGTTAAATCTAACTTGGAAAATGATCCCAGCCCTTGGAGATCTTCTACCATGATGGAGCAAAATGAGCCCCATCAGGGACTGTAGGTAGATCCCATGTGATTGTGAGATAACTCTAAAGGGAATTTTGATTGGAAAAAGAAAAATAAATCAGTCTTAAGTTTTTGTTGAGTGCTGGTTGTGGAAATATTTCCTTTTGTAGTCTTCAAAATGAATGGACAAGCTTCTACTCCCTGCTCGGGCAGGCTTAGGCATCACAGGATTGCCCCTTGTCTAAATGACAGATGGCACAGACAGTGAATTGCCTAAAACCAGAAAACAAGGATATAATTTTCCCACTCAAATCTGTGAGGGGTGCTCGGGTGCAGACGGGACAGCTGTAAGGCCTGGTGGCAGTCAGGCAAGCACCAGCCTGCTTGGCAATTACAGGCACACTCCCCTGCACCATGCGGCCCCTTCTCCAGCCCCCGGCATGAAACGGAGCCAGGGCTCCCCTGGGCTGCATGAGACCCTTAACATGACTCCAGCAGTGTGGCTGGGAGAGCCTGTGCCCACCACAGCTGCCCTTACCACGGGATGCACCTATGGGAGCCCGCAGCCCCGGGACTGCTGCTGCCTCTGCACAGCCCCACCGTCCACCACCCTCCCACAGCCCCTTCCTCGCTCACATGTGAGGTACAGAGGTGTTTGAGCAGCCTCTGGGACCATGACGTGAGTCACTCATGGAGAAAGGCTGCGTCCCATCCCGGTGTGCACTCCCCCATCAGGACTCTCAGGCAGGAAGCATAGCAGAGCAGCAAACCCCTGGGCTGCCCACCAGGAGCGGACAATCAGGATATTCACTCCGCAGGCTGAGCGGGAGATAAAAGGCAAGCGATGCCAGTGCTCACACAGCTTCGGGAAAGGCATTTCTATTCTGGGCCAGGGGAGGCTTTTGAGAAGCCTCAGAGGGGTTCGGGCACAAAATTGCCATTGGCAATCAACAGAATGAGCCCTCAGAGGGCACATATGAAATGCCATCTATGACTGTGCTATCAGTTGCACTGGGATATAGCAGGAAACGCCTGCCGTGCTCTGGCTGTTCATCGAGTACCCAGCTCTGCAGTGAGGCCAGTATTCACAGTGCTGCTGAAGGAACTGGTGGCAGTTGGTTCCCAATCCCCAGTGAAGGAAAACAGTATGAGAATGCCTGAATATGTCATCTCTTCAGACCAGGCACTGTATAATTAAGCACATCTATTACATTGGCCACTAAATATTGGGTTATGAACTCCTCGTCTCTCTGAAGAGTAGGTACAGATCTGTTTCCTGGGCCTGTGGAAGGAAATAGAGAAACTTGTATTTTGACCATATAAATGTCAATGCTTGGATTTAGATTTAGTCTTCACATTTAAAAAATGGAAGTTAGGTAAAGATGTTTCTCTTGCTTTGCTCTGAACACAGTTTTTGAAAGCCCGAAGAAGTCAGAATTTAGGCACAAGCTCAGCAAAACATAAAACCTCAAAACATGCAAATAAATCAATCATCTATGTTATATATATATCAGTAAACATGATCCCAAAATAATCTCGGGTGTAGTTTTCAGACTTTCATATTACATAAACTGAATGCCCTGCAGTGCAATTGGACTGACTTGAATTGCAAAGTAAAATAAATACACCCGGGGATGTGTTTCTTGTTGCTGTTATTTTACTTTTCCTTCTACCTTTAAAAAGTTGCATTATAGCTCATAACACTTGATAAGTAAAAATTAGAAGTGTCATTTTAAACAGTGAAGTAATTCAATTTTTGTGCTGTAGATTTTTAACATATGTCCACAGGAATGCTCTTGCTTGTCCTAATTACTTTCCCCCTCTCAAATATTTAAGCAAGGATGGGACATGCCTGAGAGATGCACGTGAGAGCTTTTTTTTTTTTTTTAGAAAGAATTTAACCTCTGACTTTTACAAGCAGAGACTCGATTTCTAGATATGAGTTCTTTGCTTGCTTTTCAGTAAATTTTATTTTACAATCATTTGTTGAAACTGTATCCAAGTCTTTATTGTGCATGACACTTGGAGTTCTTTTTTATTGACTTATGCTGCTTCTTGCCAAAGTCAAAATGTTGGAAGCAAGGCCACTGGCATGTGAAAAAAAAAAAAAACATGTATAAAGAATAAAATTACTTTGGGTGGAAACAGAAGAAATGACACAAAATAAACATTTCCCTTTTTATGGTCATGTTTACATCACAGACTGTAAGAAAAATAACAGAACTAAACTAAGTTTGTTGTTGTGGGAAGATGCAGGTATTTTCATGCATCTAATACTTTTATAGGAGTCTCATGACTGGGCAGAAGGGCAGTATACTCCTGGATGGGTGCAATGGGAAGAGAGCTTTATCTCAGCACTACTTATTGCTGAGACCTCTTCTTGCCCTTAAATTCCTCACAGCTTGTTTCCTTTCCTATCATAATCTTCCACCTTGGCTTCCCCTTTTTATTTTCCCTCTTCCTTCTTTTTCTGAATTTGCATTGGTTATTTGATGATACGGATTATCTGAGGATATGAATTATTTTAGGATTATTTTCCTGTACCAATACTTTTTAAAGGCTATTTCAATTTACATATATGAAAATAGAGTAAGTTCATACTATAAAGCAACTTTGCAGGAGATTTGCTTTCAACAGATATTCTCAAATTCAAACACTGATTCCCAGATAAAAGCTTCCTTATATTTAAATCTTCCCTGAACTTTCTACTTTTCCCATGTATAGGAGACTCAGGCCTTAAAAGGGAGGAAGGAAGGAGGCCAGCTGAGATGAGGGAGATGTAATGACTTCCCAGCAATGCCAACAGCCCCAGCCAGTGTTTGCTGATTCTTTCCTAGCATGGCCTGAGGTTTGCAAATGCACCAAGCCACAAACCCACAGTTGATTTTGCAAAGGCTAGAGCCCAAGATTTTATATTTACAGTCACAGACGCAAATACTTTACACATTTCTACTATGCCTTTATACGGTTCAGGAAAGAAAAAGAAAATAAAAAGAAATAAAACATACTGCTTTCAAGGCAAAAATCAGTAAAATCCATCATCTCACCTATGTTCATATTGAAATCAAATCAGAGTATGAGTTTCACATTGTTTTGAAGCAAAATCAAAAGAACCTTTAGTACAGCCCTTAAGAGGCATAAATCCAGCAGAAGTCCTGGTGTTACAGTGTGTGACCAGTTATGTTTGTGCACTAGCAATGCCTCAGCTAGCTGGCTGAATGCTCACATAGGGAGCTTAGGCCATCTCACACTGCCCTGCTACATGCTGCCTAAGAGTCATGCAGGTAGGAAGGTTGGCTTAGTTCTCAGAGCTCTGTAGGATAACAAATCTGTGTAAATCTGTCTTCATGGTTTTCATCACCTGAGAATATACTCAGTCTGGCAAATGTGAAGACAAACTCCATAAACAGAAATACACAGTTTTTTTAGTTTTCAAATTATTACCATCTGTGTATTGGGAGTGTTTCATATCTATAGAAATACCTGGACATTCTTGCACATAAATGTAGCTGGAACGTTTTTCAAGGTGAAGCTGCGTGCTTCTATGGTTGAGATGTCTTTGGTATGCAAGTTAGTAAAGGATTTCCCCCAAGTACCTCTGCACTACACTATCCAGGGTAGCCACATCCTGCCAGAAAGGATTTTAAGGAGGCAAAATACAGATCATTTTTGACACTGACCGCCCCTCTCCTGGAAGAGCCTTACCCTCTGCCCAGAATAATGTTTTCTTTGGGCCAGCAACTCAGAAGCCTCTGTTCCCCCTCCCCTTGAACACAGCTCTTGGGGGGAGCAGGGAAGGTAGAAACAGTTGCTGTGAGGCTTAAAAGCATCTTGATGGCTTGTATAAATTTAGGATGATGCCATGCCCCTCCAGTGTGTGCGAAGAAAGGTGCTGCTCCACCTGCAAACAGTGCTTCCCAGCAAGGCAGGGCCCACTCACCCAAGCCCAGGGACAGCGGGCCCAGCAGCGTGAACGTGGAGCTAAGAAAACGTCTGTGGCTCAGCGATGGCCACAGGACTTTAAGAACAGGGTCAAAAGCAAACACAGGTACATCTGACAGCAGAATAAAGCACATCACACTGAAGTAATGAGACTGATAGGTTAACAGCTTTGGAAGCGAAATACTTGTGATCAGCAGCTAAAAACATAATTGCATTTCCTGAATTAAAAATAAGACTTTTGGGAGGAGTCATACTCGTTAGCTGAGTTATGCTGGCTACTTCAGCTGCATACTTGGTATTCCAAGGAGCTGCCTATTGCTTCCTGAGACTCAGACCCAGGCACCTGGACGTGTTGCTGAAGTCCAGCTGCTCGGACAGCGTGGAGCCGCGCACTGCAGGCCCTGATCTCGCTGCAGGACTTCTCATGGCAGCTGCTGCTGCTCCGAGGCGAGCTGACCGTCCCTGCGGGTCAGGGGTGACGATGCCAGCATTATATCTAAGACACACACAGGAGAGAAATTCTGCCCAGCTGCATGCAAATGTTTCCTTGTCCTCTCATGGCAACTGAGGTAAGAATGAATGCCATGCCTTTTACCAGGAAATATTAACATATTTCCTTTCAGCTTTCGGTGCTGCATATGGAAAGAAAAACAATAAGGCAGTCTGATAGGACAAAAACCCTAAGAGAAAAGAAAAAATCCAGTGGGATGATATCTAATTGGACTTCTGCCTAATAGGAGTCTTTTCAATGTTCCAGTATGGGCCGTCATGTTTCAATTTTGTGGTACTGACTTCTACTATGCCAAAGTGATCGTGAGTGTTTATTCAGGAGTACGTCCTTGACTAGAGAGGTCTTAAAGGTAACACAAAGGTTTATTTGATAATAAATAATACTGCAAGGTCTAAACCTGAGCAGCCTGAATACAAAGGGTTTAGAGACAACAGAAATCACAACCACTCCATCACTCAATCTGAACTAGTATAACTAAAAATAACACCTCAGAGAGAACTCCTCTGGTTTTCTTTTTCTTTTCAAAATGAAAACATTCGGCTTAAAATTAGCTTGTTTTGACTGAGCAATACAAAGCAAAACATGAAAACAAAATAGTCTGTATTTGGCACCCCTGTTTCTAGCCCAAACTAGTGTAAATATTGCTGGAGCTTCTGTGTTCATTCTTCCTGGGTTAGCAAGGCTGGCCTCACAGAGGTCTGCCTTCCCGATCACCGAGTGAGCTCCCACACCGGTGGTGGCTGCTGGAAAAACACACTGGATGTACTGTACACAGGCACTCAGCCAACAGTACCTGGAAAATGAAAATAATATTTTAAAAGGGAAGTACACGCAGTCTATGTGCAGAATAATTACCCACTGTATGTAGGAGAGAGTGGAGGAAAATAGAGACTGATGTTTCGTACATGAATTTGTAATGTACTGAAGAATAATATCCACTACTACAACCACCAGCCTCATCCATTCAGACGCTTTTAGAGTAAAAGCCATCTTTTGATGAGTCATGAAGTTCCTGGGGTATCTGATGCTATTTTTGCCTGCTGGCAGTGTGCCAGCCTCCTGTCTGGTTCAGATTCAATTAGGACACATCCAACACTGTGTGGCTCCTACTAATCTTCCCCACAGCAGGAGAAGGAGGACCCAGATGAAGGCCCCAAGGGGAGCTGCAATGAGTAGATGTCCAAATTAAACTGAGCGTGGAGTTATGGGGATATTGGGTCATTTGCGCTTCAGAACATAAATGCTATATGCCCTTGCTTCCTGAGCATTTACTCTCTCACTCTCCAATAGCTTGAGGCAAGGAAAAAGGGGCAGATAAAACGAGGTCTGATGCCTTTTGCATAACCGTAATTGTCCTGAGTGAAAGCCTCTGAAAGACAGTGAGACGAGGTAGCTCAGTGGAATTTAGCGCAGGTTCCATATGTCTGAACATTGTTTATGGTGCTGGAGCATGCTGTTCTGCCGGATCACCAGGGAGATATATGGCTTTCCTTTGCAAACGACTTTTGTTTTATGGGCAGCGGTTAAACAGTGCCAGGTCGCTAGAAGCATGTCTATGTAAACCTCACATCCCTCACCAGCATCTTTCCTGTGAGCATGCACAATGCCCCCAGTGTTGATAGGCACCATGGAAAAAAAGAACGACTTGCACCTTCCTCATTGGTGCAAACATTTTTACCCAAATTACTCCTCTTCCTTCCTTCCTTCCCTCCCTCCCTCTTTTCCTTCCTTTCCTGCTTGCATTTCCTTTCTTTCCTTTCTTTTCTTTCTTTCCTTCCCTCCCTGACTCCCACCTTCCTCCATTCCTTTTTTCTTTCCCTCCCTCCCTGTCTCTTTTTCTTTCCTTCATATAGATCAGTTTGGATTCGCTGAGACTTGAAGTGATGGAGACTGGTTAATGCCATCTTGCTACAGAGCTGTAATATCATTATTTAAGCAAAGAGAAGAGCTTGACCCTGCAAAGTCCATACTGCCATAAGATAAGTCATTAAAATTAATAGGGTTAAGGAAGATCTGTGTCCTTCAAGACTGCAATTCATGCCCTTACAACTATAGCATTTGGATTTTGATGGAAAAAGAAAGACTGAATGTATAATGACTTATGCAAAGGTTCTTTTGTTCAAGTCAGTGATTTCTCATAGCCCAAGGAAGAATGAAGACTACCTTATAATGAGAAATCATTTATTACGTAAGACAGAGGGAAGAAGGAAATAAGCCTTCTTTAAATAAAAGAAACATGGAAATTAAAAAATATATATATATATATTTTTAGAAATAAGTATGTGATTCCTTGGAAGAAAAATAAACTGCATAGCTTTAATGTTATGCGGAAGATCATAATTTTTAAAAATTGTGTTAATTGCATTATTTTACATTTTTAAATGGACCAATTCACCCCATCTCAAGTGAATGGCCGGAATCCTGCGTTGTTAATTCCTGTAACATAACTGAAGTGGGAGGGTGCAGCCTTACAGAGACGTGGTTTTGTGGTGTTTTTTTGTTTGTTTGTTTTTTGTTTTGTGTTTTTTTTGAGGGGGGTAGTTTTTTTGTTGTTGTTTTGGTTTTGTTATTTATTTATTTTTTTGCTAAAGAAGTGATAAAAAGCAAACTGAACATGCAATGAATAAATGAAAGTGAAGAAAGCTCTTTTGTTCTTTTGACTAATCTTTACACTAAATCTTTTTTTTTTTCCAAGAAGCGGATGTAGCATCAGTTACAGCTCTATCTGAATATTCTCACATTTTTGTAGCAGAGCCAAAGAATATACAGTTTATAGAAATCTTGAGAACTGCTTCAGGTGAGATGACAGATACAGCAACAACTTCCTACCCTGAGTTCCCCCTCTGCTTGACAGCCAAAACCAAGCAGTGCAACATGTGATACAAAACAATACAAAACCAAGCAACAGATATTGTATTCACAGCTGCACTTTGGATTCAAGAAGACAGTATGGCAAGAAATGCTGGCTAGTCCATGTTAAATTCCCACTGCATCAACTGGAAACACAATTTCGCCCCTTACATCAAGCACAATCTAAGCTTTCATACCATTGTAACTATCAAAAGGAACAGGAGGAAAAGGCATAGGTCAAAGGAATGATATCTCACCTTTTTTAACCCATGAAAGTTTTTCTGGATTTTTTTAACTGATAATAAGTATTTTTGTTAAAAGCTATAAGAAAACTAACAATTTAAATACATTTCACCACCACTCTAAGTAGCAAGCAGACATTCTATGATTTTTCTACCAAACATTTCATAAGAGGCTGTATCTATTGACCACCTGACCAGAAAAGATAAGTCAGGCTTTAGTTTTGGGCTGTTCCTCTTTTAACCACAAAGCCAACTTAAAGTGTTTCAGATGGAATATATTTTATCTGGGTCAATTCATTGATCTGATATGCCACTAAGGCTCACAAACAGTTAAACTCACAGAGGGAAAAGCCGAGCAGTGCATGACCGAATGGCTGTAAGTGGAAACATCTTAATCTAGCTCTCCTGGTGAAGAAAAGAGATAAACAACAGCGTGCATTGTCCAAGGCTTCTTGTGAACCAGAAGGGTCCCACACTCAACCTTGTGATCACCCACAAGAGCACTTGTGCTCGTGTACACCTACCTGCTCTCTGGGGAGATACATCGCAACAAGTGCCTGCAACTTGACATCATGTGAAGGAATTTGACATTTTTACAGCATAAGTCTCTACTGCAACCAGGATTTTGATACAGGAGATGAACAGACAGTTCTTTGTGAAAAAGCTGGTTCTGTCTTTGCCACTGCCTTGCACAGGCAGCTAGGGCAAGCCCTAGGCCAGGGTACGCAGCACATGTAATGTTTACAGCAAGTAGGAAGAGCAGAGTAAGACATCGAGATTTTGCTTTAGAGAAAGAATGGTATTGTAAACAGCCATAAGGGAATTAAAAACATTTGAGTTTTAGCTTGTTCCCAGGTGTTCTTTGATGTATCCAGGAGGCATCGTTTGTCTTGTTGAGTGAAGTCTCTTTTGCGTATTACTACCTTTTCCTCTAGGAAACATTTATTAGGTTTTGGTTGGGAAATAGCCATTGAGCCTTTGGGCAAGGGTGATTTGTTTAGCAGTAAGATATGGAATTTACTTATTTTCTTGTTATACTGTCCTCCTACAGAAATGTCAGTCTCATGGTGATAAAAAGCAGATGACACCTTCAAATGTCCTTGATTTCAGATCAGTTTTGTGGAAATCGGGTGTAAAAGTTGCTAAGAAACACTTAAGCCAGGCTTACGGAATGGGTTAAAGACGACACTCTAGGCCACAAGACAACCTCCTCGGAGAACTGGGCTATGAAAGGCCTCTTGTCTCACTGTCATTCTGTGTGCCTGCTGGCTTAATTTCTCTCTGCCTGGTAAAAAAGACCACCCACCATGTGGCACACGGCCACTATTTTTTGTCGAAACTATGATAATATCGATGTATTGTGGTTCTGTCACTGGCTTCGCAGCAGGAGTGGAGAACAGACTTTTTCTCATACAGCCTGATCCAAAGCCCACTGAAGATGATGGCAGTAGCTTTGTTGACTTCACCAGGCTTTGGAGGAAGCCGTTAGGAAAAATATGGGATGCTGGCGAAGAACAAGCTTACAGGACCCTTGACTTGGAGCACAGATAGGTTGAAGGGTTTTGCTAAACCAAATAACAATTTTAATTTAATCTCCACTAGAAAAATAGGAAAAATTAAATGCTTGCCATATGGTGAAAATATGTTAAGCTTCAAAGAAGTAGTAATAATTAAATACAACTATGCAAAGTTTTTTTAGGTTTGAATAGTATGCCAGTTTCAATATTATAAAACATACATATATAATCCTATTAAAGCTCATTTGAAAAAAGGAATGCTTTGAATAATGCAAGCTCTTAGGTCACATTTTTTCACCTGCATATTTGTTTTCATTTTAATCAACACTGCTATAATCACAAAACTTGGTACAATTTTGTGTAGCCTTCAATGCACATCAACATTTGCAACAATTTCAATTTCTTCTACAGGTAACATCCACATGAAACAACCTTTGAAGATAAAGAAATAAAAACTGACAAATAAATATGTGTACTTAGAAACAGCATATCAGTAAACTCTATAATCATAAGGAATATTAAACCCAAAGCTTTTGGCTGCTCTCAGTTTCTGCTCCTTTGCCTGGAGATGGAGAACTCACGCATTGTCACTGTGGCACAAGCACCAGAGACAGCCGTGCAGCCTGGCAAGCAGAAACACCCAAATACACAAAGGTCTCAAATGCAGGAGAGGCCCCAGGGCCGTGAGCAGATGCTGTGCAAGGTGCATTTCTGGCTTGCAAGCTCGGGCTGTCCAGGCTGAAAGGTTGTGTCCAATTCTTCCACCATAACTTTGGGTCAAATAATGCCAGGTCAGGACGTGCCTGCTTTACTTGCCTGTCTTCTCCACATCTACAATGTGGAGAACAGCGATTAATGAAATCAAGGCAATAAACAGAGAAAACCTGAGCCTCTCACTCCTCTTTCAGTGTGATTTGCCCAAAAAAGAACACTGATAATCCGGATCAGGGAAATTTGTGAATTCTTCTGGCATGAATACTGCAAATGGCATGCTAAAATGCAGTCATATACACTAAATACCCATATCCCCACACATACAATCCCCTGCCTAAAATCCCTCTGTATTAAAAACTCATCAGGCACATAAATGCTCTTGGAATAGCTAACCCAAATAGCAAGGAAATGGCTACATAATTTTCCCCACAGTTGTTCTTTCCTAGACACAAAGAGCTATTTCACATTCCTAGACCTTTCAGTACCTGCTCTCACAAGAGCCAGGATCACTCCAGATCCTGTGGGAGATGGAGGGTCAAGTCTAATGGGAGAGAGAAGCTGTGGTACTGTGCTATGCTTTGAACTTTTTCTTAAGAGGTCCCTTTGAGTGCAGGGCCTTTTTAGACTTGCATTCACATTTTTTCTAGCAGTAAAAATCACAGGTGATGCTTATCACTTACCCTTTCTCCTTGATTATTCATGTTATTTATCTCCATGGGGTGATGCAGAGAGACCTCAGACTTGACACCATTGCCCTGGTATATCTGGCCAAGACAAGAAAATGTCAGTTCTCTTCCAAATAGTTTACAAACTACTTTCTCATTTGCATTGACTCACCTTTCCTTTACATTATCTGCAGAAATGACAAGTATAGCAATTTCCCAAACTGTTAGGTAGGCTACTGCCTGTCAAATTTCAAAGCCTTTCCCTTTTCGAACCTTTAACACATAATAAATACTACTACTACTAATAAATAGTCTCCAAGATAAAGCTGTATTTATTTATTTCTAATAGGTCTGTCAGTAATTCTGTAATTCAGGCCACATTTTTGCCACTGCTTTTCCTCAGGTTTGGATCTGTGTTGATTTAAGTCGAGACACTTGCACAGAAGCACATCCTCTCTGCTGAGGCCAGTGGACTTCTGCCAGTTTGTCCTAGCTGGGGAATACCTGCCCTTTGCTGTTGTACCCACAGTTTCTTCTAGAGAAGGCTCTTTGCACACATGTGGTGCTCTTTGAATTAAACTGACTGCAGAAGTGCAAAGTGCTATCATTTTTTACCGCTGTTAAATAACAGCACTGACAGTTAAGAAAATCCTTTAGGAAAGAGCATCTGTGCATCTCTCCCTCAGCATGCAGCAAACAAAGAGCTGCACTGTTTTTTCCCAGCAGAACAAAAAGTCAAGTTCCTAAAAGCTCAGTCAAAATTTTGGCTTTACAAAAGGAATTTGCAGACGTGTCTCTCAAACATTAATTTGGGTGGTCTACCTACCACAGGACTTGTGGTGTTATCTGGTCTGTTGTTTATAGAAGTACATTCAAAAAGCTTGTATACGTGCTGTTGTTTTGGGGATGATTTTGTTTGTTTGTTTTATTTTTTGATGTAAAAAATAAACCATAACTGAATATTTATTTCCTTGTAAAACAGATTGATGCATTATAATAAAATAATGCTTTCAAAGTACTCAAGATGCTTCTTCCAGTAAAGAAAACAATAACTGACTTTACTGTTATTTTTAAATATGGGGTCAATATATTCTCTTTGACAGTAATAGACACATTTACAAGGCTAAATGTTCCAAGTTTAGGAGGAGAAATAATACAAAATAATGTGGAAGATAGCAAAACCCATAAGACAGTAAGAACCAGACATGCTTCTGGGCAACCTGCTTCAAGTGTCCTTGCTTGAGCAGGGGGTTTCATGTCATTTTAAGTAGAAAGGGAAAAGTCTGAATAACCACAGGTGATAGAAGGATCTGAAGGTTAAACCTATTCAGGAACTCTAGGATAAACTAATATATTAGGTGGGTGTTGCAACCAGACTCCTATACTTTTCATACCATTAGGTTTCCCTACAGACAGAACCCTTCCTAGTGTAAACTCTCTATGGGCAGTGTGCAGGGTCACATGAAGTATGTTTTCCAGAGTGGTGAAGAGCATGTTTTCCAGAGTGGTGAAAAAAAACTACACTTTCTTATACTGTCCTTTGTGATTAATAACACTAATCAGTATTCACTTGGGAATACTTAATCTTCATAGCCATAGTTGGAAAATCCTTGAAAAAAAATGCCACCATTCTCCTGGCTGGAGAAATGTACGCGGACGTGTCAGTCAGTAACCAGTTTTCCTGAAACAGTTAAAGATGCTGTAACAAGCACTAGTAAAACCTTATGACACCCTATTAATTAACTCCTTCTGTGGATGGTCAGATGAGGTCATGTGAATTTTGTAAGGTCATGCAACAAGTGAGGAGAAAAACTAGCATTTCAGCTAACCAACTCACCCTGATATACACTATCAAAGCAGAAAATTAGTGGAATCCCTTTTCAAGGAAGCTCATGAGTCTCTGCTCCAGTTCCTATTTTGCTTCATTAGCTGTTTAGAACAAGAAAAGAACACCATGAGTTTCTAGATTCACATAAAATATGCAATCTGCTGTCCTAAATATATGAAATGATCTCTCTGCATTACTAGAATAGAGGGAAAAAAACAGTTAAAATTAATATTAGCAGCCAGAAATGGTCTGAGATTAGTGGTAAAGACTAAATAAATCCAAGAAGAAGGAAATGTGTTGACATTCTGGATTACTACTGTCACTTCCCACAGACTCCGCTGTTGGTGGGAAACTCCTGTATTTGCTTATAAATGCATTCTACAGTAATCTAAATAATACAGACAGTAAACACTGAAATCCATTGTTTCCATGAGCACCAAAACATCTAAGAAAAGGCCCCAAATAGAGTGGGTTGGGTTTTTTGTTTTGTTTTGTTTTTGTCTTTTACAAAGACAGTGAATTATACAGCTTCACTTCGGGAGAAAAAATATTATTTTGAAAAATTATTCTTAACTGAATGGTTAATTTCAAAGCTTAACTGAATGGTTAATTTCAAAGCTGGTCTGTAAACAGAGCCCTGATTACACCCCAAGTTTTACATGTAACTAGGAAGATACTCTCCGTAGCTGGATCTCCAACAAAAGAAGACCTGTACCCTTATGCAGCTGTGCCGTGTTGAGGTAACAAGAATCTGTAGACAGCTACAGATTGTATCTTGTTTTATAATGGAAAACAGACATAGAAATAAACTAGAAGTGGAGATGGCTAACTTCAGCTAGGAATTTGGAGGCTGAATCAAGACTGAATCTCTCTCCTTATGAAGGAGGAGGACAAAAGTATATAATCATGCTCAAGAGCAGCTTTCATTAATGGTAAGGCGTACTGGAAATCTTTTCTACTAAAATGTAACCTAGGTCTACATTAAAAAAAAAAAAAGGCTTAAGTAGTCAGCTTTACATGGTTCAAAAATGAAATTTGGGGATCAGAATAGAAAGGTCTATGAAAATGTCAGCGTTAATTAATAGCTATCGAAAAAAAAGTTAATGTTAGGATATTAGGAAAGGAATAGAGAGAAAGGAAAAAAAAAGAAGCATTCTTTTGTCAATATATCAATTTGTGGCGTGTGTAAATCTCGTATGCTATCTGCAGTTTTAATGTCTCCTTGTCTCAGAAAAGACATAAAAGAACAGAAAAGGTCCTTAGAAAGATAGCAGGGATGATCAAAGTAAAGCTGGTTTCTGCACAGACAGATCAGGACAGTTCAATCTGGAAAGAAGACAGCTGAACGGCAGTATGAGAAAGTGCATCTGCAGTATGCTGAATACTAAACTGTTGTTCTCTGATCATGAAATTAAGCAAGCATATAGCAAGTCAAAGGGAAATGCTTCTCCATGGAGTGTGCAGGTCTGCTGTGGAAGCCCTTGCACCAGGATGTCAAAAGTCTTCATGCATTAAAAAAGGGGCCGCTTGAACTCACATAAGAAAAATCAGAGGTGAGCTTAGGAAGCCCACAGGAACTACCCCTGATTTCTGGGAAGTCCCTAGGTGTCAAATGGTTGGACGTTAGGAAAGTACTTCTAAGAATTACTACCACAGTCTTGCTCTGCTCATTAAGTCTTTTCCTTCAGCCATAGTCAGAGACAAGGTATTGGGTTAAATGGCCCTCTAACCTGGTACAGCTGTTCCTGTGCTACGTTAGATTCCCTTTAGTCCTGTAACAACCACCTCAGTTGCCTGCAGAAAGAAGTAACATTAAAATAATTTGACATAGCATATATATTTTTAACTGAAGTTTAGCAGCTATAAATATGGGAACACAAACTGGTAGTCGGGGATCTACGGTCAGGTATTCTTCACACAACAATGCTCATAGAATAATCTGCAAAAACATGCTGTGAGAAAAGGGCTGTAATATCCAGACACAGGAATATAGTTCGGAAAAGGAGCCACATAGATCATCACTTTCAGTTCCCTAATATTCTAAGGACTATGTCATATAATCCCTTTATAAACTGCTCAGCTTCATTATGGTTAAATTTATTAGCCTCCATTTTTCCTGGAAGGCTGTTCCAGAACTTCACTGCTCTCCTGATTAGAAACCTTTTAATTTCCAAGCAAAATTTAATATGACAAGTTTATACCATTCTGGAGAAGTGTTACAGTTTCGTTCCACACATACATCATAGAGCAAATACCAACAAGGGAAAAGAGCAATTCAAGTTAAAAACAATCATAGCACCAAGGCATTCCTGGCCAAGCAGTTTCCTCCAATTTTAGATGCAGATCCCACTGCAACCTTTAATTCTTTGGTAATAAGCTACTACTGAGGGAACTCAGTCTGTTCTGATCAGCTCTGTTTTACATCTACAAATGCATATTAACCTCTTTCCAACTAATGAATCACTTGGCCTGTCATAACTCTAACGAGCAGATTTCTTTCTGAGGGTGTTGATAATCTGAAAGCGCTCGCTTGTTTTTCCTGCCTTGAATTACACTGTAAGTGTAAGCACATCTCTGGAGAGTTTATCTATAGAGACTGAACCGGAGACCTTTGGATCTGAAAAGCATGAGCATTTCCATTTGGAGCTTAAAGAGCAGCTGTGTTAGCTCAAAGGGAAAGCCCACTCACACGCTTCTGTGTATGTGACCCACTGGAGAGGTTTAGCTGGCATATTTGTTGGGCAGGGCTGCCCAAGACTTTGCAACAGTGCTGAGAAAGCTGAAAACCAGGGTGGAGGGGTGGGCATGGCTCCTGCTGCCTAGCGAGGAAGAAGAGGCAGAGCTGGAAGAAGAGATGGGGATTTGGTTCTGCTGCTCCTCCTGGTGATGGGGATTGGGCAGGACAGGAGCCTCAGCTGGTGTTTCCATGAGGGTCTCCTCTCTGATGCTACTCGATCATGACTGCTTGGCCACAGTTGTGCACCTCCTATTTTGTGTGGGATTGAAGTTGGCCACATGCTGTGGGATGAGGACTGTGCCTTCCTTGTACAGCACCCAGCACAGTAAAGCGGTGGTCTTGACTGGAACCATTGGTGACTACAAAAATGTAAATGTTAAATGCTGCTTGCAGCCCATTTTCTTGGATTTAAAAAACATGTTGTTGTTGTAGGCATGATTGATATTCCTTCAAGCATAGTAAGGAGAGATGGGTAGCTCTGTGCTCCCCCATACAGACAGCAGTGCAGAACAGGCTATTGTCAGCCAGTTTCCAGAAATAACTAGGAGTAAATGACTTTTAATTATAGCTCCTAAAATTTACAGACATTTACCAGGCTGTTTCTTGTGTGTTATTTCAGTTAAAACCCTAGACTATACAGCATTTTCAGAGCCATGGAAAGAAAAAAAAATGTTACAGTTCTTTTACCATGAGGTTTAACAATATATTGCCTTTAATTCAGTTGTTAATAATGATTAAAGGCTGCCAGTT
Source organism: Cygnus olor (assembly GCF_009769625.2). Classification (NCBI taxonomy): domain Eukaryota; kingdom Metazoa; phylum Chordata; class Aves; order Anseriformes; family Anatidae; genus Cygnus; species Cygnus olor. Next base: position 32,829,390 of record NC_049175.1, read on the forward strand.
TGGGAGGTACATTTCAGTATCACTGGCACACAATTACTAGGCAGGCAAACAGCAACCTACAGGAACTAAGAAAATACAGTTGTTATCTGAGTTGTATCTCAGAGCAATCGATTTTGTTCTCCACTTGCTTTCAGATCTCATTTTCTATCAGTTGTACTTCATTTGTGTCCCACAGCTCTAACAGCCCTCCAAGCCTACGCTTTGTTCTCTTGTCTTGCAGATGGTGTCTGGACTTAGTCCTACAGCTATTCAACCATGTTATGAGATACTCCCTTAAAGACAGGACTTTTGAATGGCAATACACTGAAATAACACCACTTAAGCTATTCCTCTCTAGGTTACCTGTACATGGAAAATGTGACCATGAAGAAAGAGGGCGATCAGGGCTGATGACATAGCCCTTTTGCACAGGTGGTCTTCCCATCTATCGGTGCCTAAAAGCAGCACATCACTTTGCAGCCTCACCCAACAGAGGAGGCTATATGCCTCCTTGTTTCCTATTTGGATATAAAAATAAATGGTAGGTACAATAATGGTAGTTGCAAGAGAGCTTCCACCTCCTTCTAGAGAGAGATTTCCTAGGCTCAGACTCCAACCCTGAGAGAAGTAAATTATAGCAGTGTCTTTCATTAGCTAAATTAAGGGAGTAGGAATAGGCAAGTGCTACCAATTATATTTCAACACAAAGCAGTACCCACTTAGGCATAAGCTAAAGGCCACAACTCCATTGTTAACAGGGGTGTTCTCACGGAAAAGCTTTGAACACACTGGGAACATTAAAGAGAAGATGTCTCGCATGTGCAATTACTCAACACATCTTTAAAACTGCAAACACTTGTTCACATGTGGTGAAAATTAGAGCTTTGAGCACTTGGGAAAAAAAATCCCACCTGGCAGGCACTCTCTTTTTCACTTTAGAGTTTTATAGGAGCTCTCAGAGCTTGTTGGTCCAGTGAGAGCTGAACCAAAGTCATTGGAGGAAACTGTGAGAGAAGCAAAAGAAAATGCAGAGGTATGTGCTATTTTTGTTCTAACCTCAACAAGTTTTTGACTGTCCCAGTCTGGCTCCCTCTCATAAAAAACTAATAATAATAATAATAAACTATGCATCTCTAGATCTAAATATAAATATTGACGGCTCCTTGGCTTCTTTCTCTACTGGCCTAAAATGGCAAGGAATTTGCAAGCTTTTCCACACTGTCCTACAGGTGGGCTTGCTCAACAGCATTCAGCAGGTTTGAACTGCTCTAGGAAAACTGGGGCAGGATCCAGTAATTCTCTGAGAATTAATTTATTCCGTGTAACTTAAGGAATAAGCATTGGTCATGAACTCCAATAGCTGCACAGAGCTAATGTGCACCTTGGACACCTTGATGGATACTGAGCACCGATAGCTCACATTCAGAATATTATTTCAGCAGCAGAAAAGACTTACTAATTAACCAAAGGGCTTAGACAAGGCCAGAGTGTTATAGTAGATCCTCCAGGTCATCTTGGTCAATAAACCAAGAATAAGAATCATCCAGCCATCTGCTAGGACACTATGCCATGTCTAACAGCTATCAGTGTAACTTTTCTGAATATCATCATAGCATTCCTCACTTTATGTCTCCTGCTACCAGCTCAAAGAATATTTATATTATTATTTGGTATCACGTGTTACTATTCAATTTTCCTGTATTCCTAATACTTTCTTGTCTCTCTCACTCTGTCATAATATCTGAGAGTAACATGAGGACACCAAACACCATGGAAAAAGGAAGGGACATTCCACTGTTCCACTAGCCCTTTCCCCAGGTGAGTTCTAGAAACCTGGGTTGTATATTTTCAGTGTCCTAGCAGATACCTAAAAGAATACACCCAGAACAAGAAACCATCTCTATTCCATCGGAGATTTTCAGTTTTATTTCACTGACTATTTGAATGGGAAAACATTTTGGGACTAGAGACAGAGTTATTTAAATAGTCATGAGCATGGAGACTTCAGTCTTCCTGGACCAAAATAAAAGCCCTATGTGATGATATCATACATTTGATCCCTTTTTCTCGGTGTCGTTCAATATCCATTGTCTTATACAAACACTCCATTTCTAGTGTCAGCAGTCAGGTGTTTTCTGTAGAAAGGCATTATTCAGTTAGGATGACACCAAACTCTCAGTTTTGGCAGATACTTCCACGTTAGGGATGCACAGATTACCGTGTGAACTTTTTCCCCACATCTCTTCCATATAAATACTCTGACAAATTCATTAGTGCATCCAGTTCAGCTGAATTTACTACCACATTCAAAATGACACTTTAAGAAGCCTCCTAAGCTTTTTAAAAACCTTGCAAGGAAGTAAAAAGCTATATGGAGCTTAGCTGAGATGAAGACAAGCATTTTGAGCCAAAAAGCATGGAACGTGTTGACAGTTTAAAAAAAGAAGGAAGCTGGAGAACAAACGAAATTTGACTAATGCTTTTTTTGGTCCATCCAGAGGCTTGTTACGATTACCCCTTAAACTTACCTTAGGGACTCATTACAGTTTAGATAGCAATATCTGTCTACTGTTGTTCTTCCCTTCTCTCTTCTAATGACAAAATGCTGATAGCCAGACATCATTCCAAACACATTTACTTGTAATATAATAAAGTTGGAAGAGCATCTGTGGTAGATAGAGGTAATTTGATGGGTTACGTTAGCCAGGGAAACTAAAAGTACAGCTCCTGTTTAATATTTCCAGTCTGGAGTGGTATGGGTAATAACTGCGGTGATAGGAGAGCTCTAACAGCTACCATGAAACTACATGACTTCTACATTGTGACTAATGAGGTGGCAAAAAAAAGTTAAATTCTGTACTTTCACATCTCCATCTCCACAGGCTTCTATCATTTAATACATGATCTAGCACACTTACCTCTGTAAGAGGCAGATACTGAGGCAACACTATACAAAGGCTTGTCTCAAATTAAAAGGACATTTGTACCAGTAAAACGAAGCTAGCCCACATTCTTGGGAAACACCAAGTCCGAACCAAAAGCTTTCTTATTTGAGATGTCGGTCTAAGCACCGACTCTTTACCATGGAAATTTCAAAAGTGATGACATACAGAAGGAGTCGTGTTACTTCCCCTGAGACTTGTTTGTAATACCAATTTGCCAAATGATGTGGCAATTACGTTGAGTTCAGTCACACACAAAATGTGTTCTTGAATATGGGTATATTGCTAACATCTGTTGTTAGTATAAAGAAAAATTTGCATTGCTGAAAACTAAATCCCAGTTAAAAGCGAACACTTACCGTCTTTAAAAATTAAATAAGAAAATCATTGCAGTTCAGAGATTCTGCAAACAGACAGGGGCCCTCTGTGTTAGTTCATTCCTTAATTTTTATATGTAAATAGATCACAAGACTTGATATTATGCAATGCCAGGAGAAATTGCCTAACCAGCAACATTTTTTTTCCATTTGACAGTTACTCTGAAAATTATGGTTCAGAAACTAATATCAGGCCACTGAAAGATTTTGGAAATATATCTCTGCAAAAGAAATTGCTCCAAAAAATTGTTCCTTTCTCTTTGTAAGAAACTTTGAAAATGTAACTTTTTAAATCAGAAAAAAAGAAAATGTCTATATCAGCAGTGGTCACATTTCATTGCCTTCCTTTCTCTCCTGTTTCCACCCCATCTCCTACTCTGTTCCTCTACATTGTTCTTTACAAACTGTGTCACATTCCTCGAGGCTTTTGTAACAGATCAAATTAATTCCTGGTATAGCACATTACTGATATTCCCTTCAACTGTGACAACCACTCTGTTGGTTGCCCAGCCTGTCTTTTAGCTGTCCTTACTCCAAACACATCCTGAAAAAGAGGTCTGGTGGTGGCATCCCGGTGTCAATGCAGCTCCTGGGGACGGCAGCAGGGACGGAGGCTGCCCGGCAGTCCTTCCCCCTGCCCAGGACGGGAGCTGCTGCACACACCCAGCGTAGGCTAAGGAAAGCTAGGCTAGGCTTGCCACGTGGTTTTGCATATCAGGAAGACGCTGTACCTCTTGGCACACTAAGATTTCTGCTTCTGGATGCAAAATGATCCCTGGCATCCATAAAGGTAAACTAGAGGATTATCCATAATTTACTGCCAAAGAACAGAGCGCTCCGGATACTCTGTGTTGGTTAAGGACAGTTATGCCAGGAAGCAATAGCTGTTTTTCTAACACTGACAGCAATCTGCTCAGTGGGCCAGGAAGGCCAAGTCATATTTAAACTATATTCTTGTACAAGCCTATGGAATACCTTTGATAAAATATATAATCATATAAAAATGGATGTATTGTAAAGAGGTTTTTAAATTATATTTTTACAAACTTTTGAATTTCTTCTCTCCAGTATTTATTCAAACCCGCTGGAATAACTCAGTGTATGAGTTCAGAATTGCTGCCAGCATCCCACCTGAACACCGGCTCAGATCTCTGTGCTGGCGCATTTCGTTCACACAGTTCATCCTGGGCCAGCAAAAGGATTGTCTGCCTCCCTAAACCACATCCCTGTAAAGGTACAGCTCCCGGTCTGAAATGCACACCGCTGTGGGGCTGCGAGGCAACCACACAAGTTATGGTGAGAGAACGAGATGGCGTCTGGAGCAGGGAACAAGGAGAGACACACCAGTGGCAGAGGAGGAAAAAAAAAAAAAAAAAAAACAGTGCAAATTGTGTTCCTGAAGTCAAAGAGAAATGAATCATTCTCAAACAGTAGACATCTAAAGGCTGGATGGAACAATTTCTAAATACTAGTCAGACCAAAAACAACACACCGCTGAAATAATGAGGATATATAAGAAACCAACAAAAGCCAGGAAATTCAAAGCTGAGGCTAAAGTTCCACTCTTAATTTAGGGCTGTTTTCTTTTTTAGAGAATACTGTTCAGCTTGGTTGGGGCCATGTAAGGTTGTTTTCTTAAGGTTTTAGAAAACGCACACAGGTTGTAACTTTTTGCTCTTTTTATTATTATTATTCTGCAAATAATAATAAAAAAACGAATCGACTATTAGTGTTTTGTTTTTCATTTTAATTTTAGCTGTTTTACTCGCATAAATAAAAGTTTCAGTCACAGACACAATCTGCATTACGTTGGCTTGCAAAGCACACACTAAAGGCCCCTATCCCTGGAGTTTGTAATGGAAATGACAAAAGGCAGATGACACAAGCAGAACAGGGAGAACCAGACCCAAAGCCGTGGTTGCAGGAACAGCACATCAGCAGCGCAGCTGCCTGAGCTCGGGATTTAAATGCCAGAACTGATTCTCAAGAAGGGCAGGAAGAAACACAGGTTACAGCAGCAGGCATGTAACCTTTCTTTGAAGAAGGATAAGGTCTTTCTTGCTAGTATAGTTGCAGGATTTAGTAGAAATAGGCACTCCCTATAGCTCCGTATAGCACAGTGAACTCCACAGAGATACTTAGACATTGACCATCTCCTACGCCAGGAGTGGGGGGAAAAACAGTTGAACTATTCTCCATTCCTTTTTCTGGGCTGGAATAAAGGAATTTTGTTTATGTTTACTTTACAGTCTCCAGGCTGGTTTGTATTTATATAAGGCCAGACACGGGCTTGTTTACTCATGTTGAGCAGCATGTCAGTTTGCAAACAGCCCCAGTGAATTCAGCGGGGCTGCTGGTGAGCAGCACAAATCCCACCAGCAGGGTCTGGCTCCAGAAGGATATCTCAGAGACCTAACCAGAAAAGGTGATTTCTTCTCCATTTTTCCTTGCCCACAGTTATAATCACCACTTGATGCGGTCTCACCAGTTACAAACATCTTGCTGGAGCAAAAGGATGCATTCCACCCCAGCACGGTTACTACAGGCCGTGACCTGAATCCCCGAACGCCAGAGGACAACCACCTTGGCACGTACCCCATCCTGTCCATGCCTTGACACTTTTCTCCTCCGTGGGAGGACTCCAGCTCCCTGCTTACGCCTCCCTTCCCAGTGGTAAAATCACTGGTTCACTTTGTGCTCGCCTTTTCCCTGGGTGCTTTCCTCTGCTCCTCCCCTCCCTCCCAGGCTGCCTGAGGCTGTTTGCTTTCTCCAACCACAGAGGGCAGTGTTGGGGAGCTGTCAGCCCCAAACCCAGGGGAAAGATTCAGGAAAATGAGGAAAGTTTGTCGGCTAGCTCTGTATTTTTGCAGTGGGACAACTAACACCGAGAAAGCCAAGACGAAAGCCATTAATATAGTCAGGCTAATGTACCAGATACAGCCATCTCGATTTTTTTTTTCCAAAGGAAAAGCTGCTGAGGCATGAATTTTGTTATGAAAACAAATTTTGCATCGCTGCTCCTGACCTGACGTTGGTATTGGACTGACATTCTTTGACATTTTAGAAAAGAAAAGGGAGATTTGCAATTAGGTTTCATTTTTAATTATAGAAACGTTTCAGAATAAAAGAATATATGATGTGTCCTGAGGCTACCTGCATATTTTACTATCGAGTTACCTCTAATTTAGCTATTGAAATGCAAGAAGAGAGCTCTTGCATATAACAACATGAAATGTCTATCTTAGTCTATCATTCATTTGGCAGAACAAGGAGTACTTTTCATTCAGGTGTGTTTATGATGAGTAAACTTGACCAGATGTTAAGTCTCCTTTGTATTTTAAAGTGTTTATGGCTCACATTAGTCAGCTGGAAAAGGACAGATCATTTATATTCCCTTGTACGTTTTTTCAGGTTCAGGATTCCCCAGCGGAACACAGGACTATATGAAAATATATAAAAGGAAGAAAAGAACTATTGCAAATGTCACAATGTATAGAACTGAATAAATCCCTCTAATTTACAGGATGAATTATGTAAATATTGAGTGTTATGTGCTACAATTCCAACAGTTTATGTGTAAGAACAAGCTTCTCCCACTCCCCTTGCCCACAAGGGAGATTAGAGCAATAATTACAAGCATATTCTATTCCTAGTAGAAACAGTCCTAATGATGCACATAGGTTAAGAAAAGAGCCATTCAATTTTCACACACACACACAAACACACTAATGATGACCTATTTGAACACTTAGCTCTCTAGATGTCCTTGTTAGAGAATATAACAATACACATCTCTAAGGGAGTCAGCTCTTTTTCCCCTACAGAATAAACCGTGGATACCGAAACCACTGAAAAATCATTCTGGAAATTCAATACCAAAAAAAAATTCATAGGAATTTAGACACACAGATCCTCTAAAAATGAATGGCAGCCCTGAAATCTCAGCCTTACTTCTGGGCTCAAACGCTTCGTCGCGCTGGATGCCGGTGCACCAGCAGGGTTGAAGCGATGGAGCTCAGAGCATGCCCAGGGGGAAATGCAAAGCCTTCACCTCCCCTCAGCCCTCGTGTCAGGGTTTGCAGGGCCAGGAGTAGATTAAACCAGGTGAGGAGGGATATCCTCGTGCTCTGCATATGTCAGCACATGAGATGGGAGAGTTCCCTCCTGACAGTTTTGCCTGCAACAAAGTGGTGTGGAGCTAAGGCTGGGGACCAAAGACTTAAGAAAGGCAAAACCAGCAATTAGTGTTATGCTGATGCCTTGCATATCACCTTCTTGAGACCTTAAAACCACTTTGTTGTGCCCACGCTGCAAGCTGCCCAAAGCTGTGACGATGTTAGCAGAGCCCAGCAGAGGTAGCTTGCTTCACCTCTCCCCACGGCACTAGCACGGGTTCAGCACCACACTGACCACGGCTGTGTGGTGTTTGGTCAGCTCAGACTGTGGGTAAAGTGAGTTCATGTCTGCCCACAATGTGCCGTGTAAGCATGTTCTCAAGTCTGCTGCTCGGTCCTAGGGACCGTCCCACTTCCAGTAAGGTTACCGTGAGGCTGTGGGACACAGAAACCCTCGCAGCCACCCTTACTGGGCATGTCTACGGCCTCAGCTCCACACAACGTCACAGACTGCTACAGTGCAAAGTAGATTTCCATCATGTGGTGACCAGGAGCAAGGTACTCCTTTGTACTATTATGAAAATTATGCTAACAGTATAATTTTTTTAATATATTCCCCAGTACAATTGCTGGGAACTATGGCAGTTCAGATCCCATTGTACCCCACTGCTTGAGAAAGCCCAAATGACCGGTGTGATTACTACTGAACTACTGCTATTGGAATGTTTTCAGTACTTTAGCTGGAAAGGCATTTTTAGCCTTTAAATAATTTGCATTTCAGATACATCACCATTACAAAAAAAAAAAAAAAATACAAAGACTCCTGTGGAAGTTAAAGGAAAAATCAATCTTTTTCCAGCGTTAAGTGTACAAACTACTGCAAAAATAGTCTTTAAAAGAACCTAATCGGTAGGAGGCAAACTCTTCCTTCAGCCTATATTAGAGTCATTTGTTTTTCTGGTATCTTTTCTAACCACTGACCTCTCAGAAATACAAATTGGGATACCTCTCCCCTCAGCTGGGACCAGGAGCACCCCCGGAAAAACATTCACAACAATATGTTGAAAAGAGCTTTATCTAAATCTTAACCACATGAATAAATCGATAAATAAAGAGTAATGTCATATAAATAAGGCATAATGGATTATAATTAATTTACACAGATTAAATAACTATTGAAAGAAATTAAATGGAAGGAATACAAATCTGTATCTTAGGCAATAATAACAGGTGTTCCATCTATTAGGAGAAAATCTTATCTAACTTACGTAAGTTGCAGAAACTAAATTAATTGAAAGCATCTCTGGCTATCTACAATTCACCATGACTTTGTCAACATAAGATGTGCACGTTCTATTGTTCTATTGTACGAAATCGGCTAAAATTTTATCATATTTTTCTTTGATTTGATTTGATTGAACAGGAATGATCTACCCCAAAAGTATAGAATTATCAGATTCATTTTAGCATTTTAGTTTTTTTTATCCTTTCTAAAACTATTTTATCACGAGTAAGGCAATAAAGAGCTAAACTTTTAGGAAGGAAGCCATCAGACTGCCACAAGCTCTATTCATGAGGACAAGTGACATTTGGGGATATTTTTATTCAATAAATAACTAAAGCCAGTTCTGGTACAGCAATGCAAACAGTTTAAGAATAATGTCCACCCTGGCAGTAGTACACGTGATGATATGGTGTAAGATGAAAGAAGACTTACTTTTAACTTGAAATTTTGGTATAGCTCCCATTTTGTCAATATAATCATCTAGTCCTTTCATACTATAAATGTTGACTCTCATATTAGGACGTTATTGTTCTCTTTTTGTCTGCTGTTGAAGAAAAGCTATGCAAATTACAGTGTCTTAAAAGCTTGCTAGATCCGAGGATATTACTAGACAAAAAGGCAAAATTAGTATCTTTAGTTGCTTTCATGTAGGCCTCAAGAACTTTTAAACCTGAGGAGACCGAGAACTAAGAATTAAGACATGATGAGCCCATCTCTGAAAACACCTCACGCTCTCAACTGCTTTTGTGTTAGTGAATAAAATGCAATTGTCTAATAATCCCATAGTTCTCTGTTTGTTTGTTTGTTTTTCTGCTTGTTTGTGTTGGTTTGTTTTGTTTTTCCAGATTGTTCTAAAAGGTCTTTAGATGTTTCCTAACAAATAGGAATCCTTTCTAGAAGTGTCTACCAGTAGGAAGTGTCCTTTGAGGAGCTCTGAGGGGCACTGCATAAACAGATGTCTCTAAGGCATCAGAAAACTACCAGCAAAAATCAAGGAGTTAAAGAAAAACAGTGCACTTCTCATCTGATTGAGACATCTAGAGAAGTATTTAGAAGTTATTACACCATGTCTTTCGTCAACGGCCAGACATTTGAGCATCATAATGCTGCCTGTGTCAACATTGCAGAGATTTGGGAACTGATGTCAGTCACAAGCTGGCATTGTTATCTACGACGTACCTAGTGCCACTACCTTGCTGAGAAATACCGTACAGCTCCCTAGGGCATTAAATGAGAAAAATAACTCTGTATTCCAGACTGCCACCTTTAAATTCCAAACTCGGGACTTGTAACTTTGGTAAATGATGAATCTGCATAGGCATGTTGCAACGCTCTTCTTACTTGCTCCTTCTGTTTGTTCATAGAGGGGGTAAATCTCTTCAAAGAAAACAAAAAATAATAAACAACATCAAACTAGAATTTACTGGTCTTATAGCTTTTAATTTTCTAGAATTTGCATGAGGTTTTGAGACCCATGGTTGCTATTAAATGTAACAAAGGTGACCTGGCAGAAGGTCTGCCCACCAATTTGCACGATGGAACTATAGCACTGAGAATACATTATTATATTCCTTTTAATATTATAATTTTATTAACTTAAAGAATATGCTTTGAAAGGATGCCAGGAAATTGCATTAAATCCCTAAAATGAATAAAATGAGTTAGATGGAGATGCCGCTCTTAAGTAGTTCCGTGTTGCCTCAAGATGAAAGCGCTGAAACCTTGGACCCTTTTGAGACTGCTTGCCTCTAGCCTGTATGCTAGGCATTATGGGGAAAAAGTGCTTTGCTTATTCCCACTGGTCTACAAACTGTTGGAAAAGGGGAATAACTTATAAAGTGGTTTAGCACAACTGCCTATGAGACGACTGAAGGTCATTTTTAGGTCATGGACTTGCTGAGGTAGTTTCATGTTCATTAGAAGGCTAACTCAGAGATATAGATATCATATGAATAGAATGAAACTTATTGGTGGAATTTATTAGAGACATTCACATAAAAACAATACCAAGGAAAGCAATTAGATCCAGCAAGTTCAGATGTCAGTAAAATTAATATGCCTTCTTAGAACTACAAAACCTATGCGTGATTGAGAGAATATCTATGTAAGGTAAAAGAAAAGTAGTCACGGTGTAGATGTGAATGAATCAGAAGATCCACTAGAATATCCTGGATCAAGACACACGTTCCAGCTATTTATTATTGGTCAGTAAACTGGGGAACATCTGTGAGATTGAAGCCATTCTTCTCAAAGGCAGACAAACAATGCAAGCATGACTTATTTCTTATAACTTCCTCTTGCTGTGGCTGCTATGACAGTGCTTCATGAACACTCTGCACTTCATATAGTGTTATAAGTATAGCTGTCTACATTGCATAATATAGACTTTGTCCATGCTGAGTAGTGAGGGTGCACAGCTGTGTTACCTCCACAGAAACTTGTCCTCCAATAGGTCAGACTAGGGAATGTCTAGGTCGCTTATAAGCCACATGCTGTGGTTTCCTTTGGAAACCCAAAATACTGTAAAAAAATAAACTGGTCTGTACCCAGATTTTGGTCTTGTAAGAAGTCAGGACACAGCAGGATGATGTAGGTCTACTAATCTTAGCAGCCAGTGGAACCCTTCTGCTCAAGAAATTCACCTGGAGATCAAATCTGCAGCAAACTAAATTAATCTATAAATTCTAAAATCAATCAAATTATCAAATTAGATGACAAAGTAATTTCTTAATCTGGAATGTGCAGGCCAACAAGTATACACAAGTTCACCAACATTTCCACAGTGTTCACTATTCAAACTCCATGGAACTTGAAACCAACCAGTTTTGCACTGATCTTTCCAAGTCTCATTAAACAAGCACAAAACGAAGTCATTTCATTTTGTTTTGCAGTATAGCACAGATACTGTGACATCTGTCATGAATGCAAAATAGCAAAATACATAATCTACTCCTGTTAGATATTCCTAACTCGTACAGGGCTGATATTGTGAGAGCAAGAGTGATAATAATTTGTGATGTAAACTGATATGAACATTAACATATGTGTGAAAAAAACAATCTTTATCAGTAACACATTTATGAATGGATCAAAATAGAAAAAAAAAGAGGGGGAAAAAAAAAAAGCTTGACTGCTTCTCCTTTTGCCTGCCTGAAATGTTGCTAACACAGAACTATTGACTCTGGGGTAGCTGTTTTGGGACATTGCTGTCTCACAGGAGGCAAGATGAATACCACAGCCATAAGAAAGTAGTGAATGTTTGCAAGTGTCAGTTCAGCTATTTTCAGTAGTGTCTTCTGGAAAATGTTTACAGAAAGAGAAAATAAATTGATTGCATACAGATAGAGAAAATAAATTTATTATTTACAGATTATACAAATATGATTTGATAAAACCACAAATTATTTCACTCGTTGCAGTCTGATCTAGTGATTTTCCCCTGTTTTGACTGCATACTGTGGGGTGGTATCAAGGCAGGCAATTCCTATTACATATATTTTCCAAACATTCAGCAGTACTACATCCCGAATATTTGGTCATACTTTCTAGGAAAACTAGGAACAAAATGGGAGGTTGTCAGCAGCTACACTGCTAAAGTCGTGTAGCTCTGCTGGCTTCAGTGTTTTATACCAACAGAACTGCAACTAGAAGTTTCTTTGAAGCCTACAAAAATGAAAAGTACAACTGACATATTTTTATGGGCGTTACTTTTGTGGTTGATCCACAATACTATTTCTAAAGTTACCTTACAGAAACATAAACTTTCATAATTTTCTATGAGTCTGAATTCTGTAAATCTACTTCTGACATCAGGAGAAAACTTTAAATGGTTCAAACTGACTTTCAAGTAACTGATTTTGCTACCAGCCTTAACCACTGTCAGTGTGCCATCCATTTGGAGTGTAAATAAAACTCATATCCTAAAGAGCCTATTTGTATTCTATTCTTTTACAGCAGACTTTTCATTTGTGTGATCATTAATTTTTAAGTGTTCATTATTGAAATACATCCTTGTCCAAAGTTAATAAATGGATTAATAACTGGGATAATGAAAATTCTGGCAAGACAAAAATTCAAGAGAGAGAAACGAGAAGAGGGAACGTGACAAGTTAATGACCCATTAAAGTAAATCCTGGGTCAGTTTAGATCCTGCAGGGTTCATTACTGCATAGTAAATTTAATTGATAGCCATAAAAACCTGGGAGGAAGCTAGAGAACTTTGGTTAAATTCACTGGGTAGTCATTTAAGATGTTTCTTAAAGGTTTGAATTTATACCTTTCTGGTAGGAAAAAAAAATCTAGTTGTTAAAAGAATTTAGGTATTTAACTGAAAGCAAAGCACCAGCTTTTAGACAAGTGGCTGGTTGGCTGTGTTACATATACAGCTACCTACTCAAGTTCAAGAACCCCAGGAAACAGAGGTAAGAGATGGAAATCAGATGTCCCGTTATGCCACTAATTATGTTTAAAACAATAGCATAGATACACAAAAGTACAAACTGGAAAAATAAATGGTGTTGATTGGGATAGAGAGAAGAGGTGCAGTATGTCTCTAGCTGAGGTTTTGGCTGAGGGTTATCCAGGTGCTGTGTTATTTACCAAATTGCTCCATGGCCTGATCCTGCTGCACTTCATGGGCTGGGACTTAGACTTGGTCATTCCGATGGGATCTCCATTAGAGAATGTCTCCTAGTACATAGCTTTTGCCCAGTACAGAGATTGCTAACTAACCACCAAAATGTCTTTCTAGAAATGAAAGCAGCGTAGCTGTGCTCTGCATTGGATGAGATGGGAATGCTGCACCAAGCCCAGTGCCTGTGCTCACTGATTAAATGCGCTTTTACTGAGCTGTGCAAACACACTAAAGCAAGTTCGTGCATGTGTAGCCTGACAGGAACAGGGATACAAGTGCACTGAAATCTCTTGACCTTGCATCCATTTTCAAATTTTCCTATTTCTCCAAAGCTCCAAGATTTGGAGATGTTTTCCAAGTCCAGGACTCAGATAGGTCCTAAACTGTCATCAGCACAACAGATGTATTGCTGACACAATGAAGTTTATTAAAAAAATATATATTCCTAAACACTGCTAGTTAAACAACACACAAGCCAGATTTTTTTACAGCTGCAGATTGTTCTCATGGGTGTTTAGTTAACATTATTAAAGCCATGCTTGGTTAAATTCCTTTTCTTTCCATGACCACATTAAATTATTTACATATTTACAAACCAAGATGCTTTTCCTTTGTTGCAGATACAAGCCTTATCCAGCAACAGACTATGTAATTAGAAACCAGCTAACCAACATGACCTCGAATATGCAAGGCACATATTTGTTTAACACGGTGGTTCTGTTGCACAGACATCCAGGAGGACTGAAAGACAACTGAAGTTACACTATTAAGGATCTATTTTTAAGCATACACTCGTCTTTTACAGTTTGGCATGAATTGTGGGGCTACCTAAAAAGGCTCATCCTTTGGAAAAAAAAGGATGTGCTATATTAAAATGAAGTGAGTTCTGAATAACAAGAAAGGGTGGGAGACAATTTTAAGGACATTTTTTCTAGGGAGTCTGAGGCTGCCATGGGAAGGGACTCTGGGAAAGCAGACTGGTACAAAAACAGCCTGCGGAAGGGTAGGATTGCGAGTAACTTCAGCAAGGAATAGCAAGGCAGGAATTTATATCAAAGCAAAACAGGGAAAATAGCTTTGGTCAAAGAAAAGGGAGGAAAATCAGTGGTCAGAGCTTACACCCACATAATTGGGTAGGAAATGATCAAGGCGCTTGTGAAGCTGGGGGCTAGAACTAGCCAAAGCTTCATTCATCTGCCCCATGTCCTCATGATTATTTTTTCCTCTCTGTACACGTGTGTATTACTGTAAGGTCCGCCAAAAGCGTCTGAAAGGCTCATTCAGCCCTCAGCAAGGAAACCTTGGCTTAGGGCCATGTGGCTGGTTTTGCAGGAAAGGAAGAGTGTAAGCTCTCCTTGAAGGCCACAGCAGACCTGTAGATCACTCAGATGAAAACTTCAGACACAAGTCCCAAAATGCACGTCCCGAACCTGGATGGAGAACACCCCATACCAAACTAATTTTTATGCACCAAACTAGGAGGAAACATGAATCAAATTCTAATTTTTACAGCTTGGGAAGAAATTTTGTTATACATAGGGTTAATTCTGAATCAAGTCTTGATGGGGGATTAGAATGGCAAATCTCTCTCTGCCCCTCCATGGCTTATCTCACCACCATGCAATCCATTCTCTAGGAGGTGCTGGGAGATATCAAAGTAGGATATGGGTGGAATTTTAGTTCCACCTCCTAGCATACCAGGAGACACATCCAAGCTAGCAGAAGAGCTGCTGGAGTGTCCTGCAGTTACAGAATACGCGAGATGAAATGAGATGGAGCTTTCCCTAGTAGGGTATTTTTGGGATTTTGCTCAGACCTGGGTCTAACACCACGATCTCGAGGAAACTGAAATACAATTCCAAGGAAAATAACATGTATAATTTTTCAGTCTTTAAATAAAGCTGCTCAAATTGATAGAATGTATTCTGACCAAAAAAAATATTCATACTTCAAATTCAAAATATTAACACTGTTTAACAATTAACATATATAATCATAGTGCTTAAAAATACTACACATGATAATATATTTTTCTGCATTTGGATGAAAAATATTACTAGCAACACAACACAGCAATTCAGTGTGTTTTCAAACCATTTCTCCTCATAAAGAACTGTCAAAAGTTATTTTTAGCAAAAGTATAAAAATAAAACTTTTTTTTTCAGAGAGATTTTGAAATATGTATTTCAGAATTATATATATATACATATATATATATACACACATACATAAGGTGGCTGTTTTCCTGCTCATACCCTGGTTGGTCCAAGCACATGATCACACAACACAGCCTTTGTTACCTTTTCAGCAGGAGCTATTTATATCTTGAGACACCTCACTAGGCAGCTTTCTTTGTTACGCTTTCCCCAGTTTCTTCTAAAAAACTACATAATTTGCAACATGTGTATAATGTCCCTATCTATATACACATACACTGCATGCTATACATAGGCATATAAATTTGCAAGTGAATATCTATTCCATTAGTATAAATTATTCTACTAGTGTGTATATATATATGTGTGTATATATATATATATTTCTCTACCACCCTTAAGATCACTCTGCAATGAGGATTTTTATTTAAACTAAGCAGCACAAATTCAGAATAAAGCCTGAAATAAAGGAAAGGTTTGATATTGATCTCAGCACTACCAGAATTTTACTGAATGTATAGCTTTCTTTGTGGGTGTACATCAGATCAGCTTTGGCTTTTTTTTTTTTCTCTTTCTCAATAATTTGTATTTGGTACTAACTGTGCTAAAATAAACCCGAAAATTACAACGATTCCATTAATACATTATTTCCAAAGCTGAAATTTGGGGAAAAGAAAATGAGCCAATGAGCAAACAACATTTTCCTGTTTTTTTGTTCTACTACATAAAGTGCATTAACTTAACTGGCCTTAGTTAAATATAACCTACTGCAGTTCCAACAGACTGAATCATCCTGTTGATTTTTAACAATGGGCATTTTGCATGGCTTCTTCCCTTAGAACAGTGGGGTAGGTATTCAGAACTGAAGGTGCAGAAAGCACTAATTGCCTTAAGAATCCCAGCAAACTCCTTTACAGTAAAAACTCCATATTTGAACATTCACTATTAAAAAAATCCACAAATTTCAAGAAAAATACGTTTGACAAGAAATGTAAACACTTAAAAATAATTATATGTTTAATTAGTTTCCATTAATTTCTCCTGAATATGAATAGCATATAATTATTTTAAACTTTTACACTCTCTTGTGAACAAGGAAAGCTCTTACTAGAACCCAAAACTTTCCTTGAGCCTCTCTACAAAGGATGCTAAGCAGGTGACGAGATGTGTGGTTGTTGAAAGATTCATCTCCCCCTCTCCTGCTCCATCACCATTCCTGGAAAATGGTGGGAAAAAAATAGGAAATCTGGACTGGCATGGGGAGACCTGCTCTTGGTTTCTCTGTAGCACCCAGCAGGACCTTGCTGTTGACTTCTCCCTTACCAGTCCATGCCAGTCTTGCTTTGGGAGCTCACTGCTCGGGTGGCAGCAGGGGATGCTTTCCTATCTCTTCTCTCACCACTTATAAGAAACACAGGTAGCTAATTCAGAACAAGGAGGAAGGTTTTGTGTACCTTCTTAATTGATTCAACATTGCTGCCAAAGTGGGCTAAATGTTTCTAACTGCTTTATTTCATATGGGCGCTCTTATGATAAATGTGTTAAAGATAACGAAATAATTAGATACTACATCAAGGACTATAAAAGAACTTACATGAGCATTTATACCTTTGTAACCAGAATTTACATGTGGGAAGCATACACTTGAAGGAAGCTTATAAAAAAACATCATTTATGAACCCCCCCCCCTTTTTTTTGTCTTCAAAATGCAATGTGCATTGCAAGTACACAATAGCTGCATTGTTATGATACCTTGTGTGCATACAATGTTTGCGCTAGTGAAGTATTAGAAATGCCCTCAGACTGTAAGATCACTGTTCATTAAATAGCCAAGTTCTAGCTGTGCTGCCAAAATTCCATTTCACAATAATGATTTACCAAATTCTGGGAGCCCAAGAGAGAAATGCAAAAGTAAATTCAGATTTCTTGCTTTAAACAAAGTGATGGTATATGCATTCCCAGACATCATCAAGTGTTGCAGAATCCAAACTAATGTGAAAACTGCAATAAGATAAAACACTTGATTGTATTTGCTGGATCTTACCCCAATAGCTGTTTGCAGGACATAATCTGCAATGTCTCCCCAAGGTTTTGTTGCAATTGTCCTTACAATGTATTGAAGTCCATTTCCACTTTGTTTAAAAAAATGTGCTGGCTATTTTTTTTTGGCTATTTCGTTCTTTGTTGAAAACATGCCTCATTGCTTTCCTTCTTCAAAACAGTATATTAAGCACAAGGGAAATGTGTGCAGGACTACAGACAGCCTGGCAAATCAAGGAAATCACCTATCACATACATCAAAGTATTTATGTGTAAGTGGGAAGTTGCTTACTCATTTCTCCATCCAAAAACTGTTACTGTGAAAACATAATGAAAAGAAAGAGTACTGACAACGCTCTGAGACATGCTTTACAATGACTCCAAGTTCAACATGATTTGAGTAACGGATACCAAGAGACTCCGCTCCTAACAGAGTGGCCTGATCTCTTGTGTGGGTGCCCACCCGGAGCTCAGTTCACCACTTCAACCCCATCAAACTCAGCAGCTCTGATATTGTCTTGTTGAACATATAATATTACTTGGGCTTTGTTCAGTGAAAGTAACTTTTATTCAGTTCTAGTATCAGAGGCTTAATGAACCAATCTTCTCCAAGGCTGTATAGAAGGATGCAGAATATTCTGTTATAAAATACTCAGCCCGTCATGTCCCTGGAACAGGCAACCCCACCTTGGACCACAAGATCCACTCTTTATATCCTTTGACTTCAATGAAATAAGAAGGCTCATTGTATAAAAGTGTTAAACATCCCCTTCTTTCCAACTACACTTATATGAAAGATGAAAAGAAGCACTGCCAACTCTTAGATAATTGCCCATATTATGAGCCTTCAGCCCCTTTTTAAAGAGGAATTTACCATTATCAAGAGTCAGCTTTCAGGCTTTCCACTGAGAAGTTTATAAAATACCTATAAAGCCAAATTTTAGTTTGTGCTAAATCTGTGTTAGGCAAATTTAATAAGAAACATTTTGAACAGTCATGTACTGCTGGGTCCCAGATGATTTTCTTATGGGACTAATGCATAAAAAAGATTGTCTTTTAAAATCCTTCTTGGGCATCTCATTCTTGCTGGTATTTAGACCATTTATTGAGAGAAGGTTAATCTAAATCATTTTTCAAATGCGGAACACGGCAATTTTCACTATATCACTGTTCTTGTATTACAAAAATGCAATACTAGACTACAGGTAGACGTGTACGTCATTGCTGTATGATATGAAGCGGAGTATCTCCAAACTGAAGACTGCATTACTATAAACAACATCAGGAGGTAACTGAAAGGACAGTAGATGCAGAATGACTTTTTTATTTTAATGGTTTCTGGGTGTATAATATCCCAGGATGGCTTTAAAAAAACTATAGCCGGAAAACTTCAGAGGGATCAGATGAGCACACTTGTTGTAGTAGAGAGAGGTTTGAACATCCTGCTCTGGTCTCAGTTTCTCTGAACTCTGTTGCTCAAATTCAGGTACACTTCTGTCCTTTTTTTGCATTTAGTT
The DNA here is from genome assembly GCF_009769625.2 of Cygnus olor. Taxonomy (NCBI): domain Eukaryota; kingdom Metazoa; phylum Chordata; class Aves; order Anseriformes; family Anatidae; genus Cygnus; species Cygnus olor. The sequence continues at coordinate 32,848,434 of NC_049175.1, forward strand.
ACCCTCCCTAACTGTCTGTATATTGCAATCTGTGTGTGTTTTGCAACTCTGTGCTACATACATGCTAACCATGCAGTGTTGTGTTGCTGTGGGTGTTGCTATGACACATTTAAAAAATTATTTTTATTAAAACATCCCTTCAATGAAATATAACACAGATGAAAATTATTCTGAAATATGGCAATATAGGCAGTATCCAAAGGGATAAATAATGGCTGTTTCCTAGAAACTGGATAACCCTGGCTTCACTGGAATAGCAGTATAAACATACTAAACTGGGAATTAATGAGAGGGTATGAATCCAGACTAATACATATGACAACAATCAAAAGTAACAAGGCTCACAGGAGCACTGAAAAGGGCAGTGGGCAGAACAAACTGCCGGAAGAACACTCGGTTGCAATGCCAAAGCCCTGAAAGCCCAATAGACACAGGCATGGACATGTGGAGAGGAGAAACAGGAAAATCCATAGAGTAGATTGTGGATACACAGTGTGCTGAGAAGGCATTTTCAAAATACTTTCCACGCAAGGAGTATTAATTGAAAATATTCTACATACTCATAGAAGTGAAGTGAAGAGTTCTGGAAGTTTTCCAGGATCTCTAACGAGAGAGTGCCCATAAACACAGAGGTCTTTGGAGACCCTGGATGTGGCTGCTGTTCTGCTGACTTTGCCCTTCCTGAGTACTCATTTTAAAAGTTCAGGCTGTAATTATGCCCCCATCCTCTTTCCTCCAAGTAGTGCAAATTCTGGCTGTATGGTTGGAAGCAATATTATTTAACATTTTTATATGGCATTTTACATGTCCCAGGCATTGAGAAGACATTGATTCAGCCTGACAGGACTGTATTAAGTAGGCGGGTAATTATTACTCTCAACCCCTTGCAAAACACTGGGGAATTGAGTAGACTTGTCCTCGGAGAGCATCCAAGGCTGTGGGGAACCACCTGCATTTATCCGCTCAAACCAGCCCTCAGACCAACCAGGAGATGGGGAAGGAGATGGGCTGCAGGGGAGGCAGAAATATTTGTCTAGATACAGCAATTTAGGGATAAGTCTTCAAACTTGTTTCCTTTTCTCTCATTTATGACTCACGCAAAGCTAATTGCATGGTGATGTTCTGCTATATAGTTACAGGACTGTTTAGTGTGTTTTTTGAAAAAAAATCATAAATATGTCTTGAACCTGGAAAACCCTGTAAGCTATAAAGTTAACAAAACTGTTCCTTTATGTGAGTGGGGTCTGCCCATAACTTGATGAATGCATTGCCAGATTGAAAAGGAAAAAATCTTCAGTATGGCAAAAACTATGATGGTTCATATGATTTGAATTAAATTCAGATAATAACCATACTTGGCTCAGTGGTGTTTGGAAAGAGAGTTTGAAATTCTCCTCGGAGACATTTCTTAGCTTAACTTTAAACAAGAGTCCTGACTGACTGACTACTCCATTCAAAGCGGAAGAAAAAGAGTTCAACATATTTAAATTCTTTACTAGAGCCTCTTGCCCCTTTCAAAATCTATTTCCTTTTAAAAATATATTTATAGATAAAAGGGGGAATGAGAGCAAAGGAGATGTACATCTGCACAGACATATCTATCTATGTATCACACACTCTATAAATATACGCGGTATAAATAAAGATATATTGCTCCATGTGTGTCTGTGGACAAGTCATTTAATTTTGTCTGTATTTATCCAACCGTTTGAGCAGGCATACGCACAGGCATTTTGTTATTGCAATTGGTCTACTTGCACCCACACAGGTAATAAAGACCTTTTGAAAACCATAGCAAAATACTAAAAACCTGATTTTAAACAATATCACTTGCTAATGAATTCATGTGAATGCATTTTATTGCACTGTAGCAATGCTAAATGCTTTCTGTAATTAAGACTGTTACAGGTCTGGCAGCTGAGAAAAGCACAGTGGGAAGGAAGAGCCAAACCAACTTGATGCTATAAACACACTCCCACCATCCCAGCGCAACTTGGAGCAGCCTCCAGGAAGCTGTAATTTATGCTGGCAATGACAATTTCAATAAGACTAGAGATCAGAGTCGTGTTACGTGCTTGATCTGCCCCTTCCACCACCAATATTCCCTCTTTCTCAGCCTTCTCCACAAAGAGCTGGTCTGTCCAAAGATTTCCAGGTCAGGGAAACCTTCAGCTATCCTGACAGCCTCAAAGCTGATTTGTGACAGAGGCAAACTGTTAAGAGTTGCTTCTAACATTAAAATGCACCACTAGCACCAAATCGCCCTCAGATCACAATGCCTGTTGTAGTTACAAAAGGGATTAATAACAGTGAGAAAAATAAGCTGCTAACAATGGAGGACATTGTTTGTCCACAACCACACTATTTTTCCTGCTTTACATGCATGGAAATGCATGGTTTCCCTTACTACATTTCACCGGACCCTGCCAAAATATTTTACAAGCAAGTAAATGAAAACAAACCATGAATAGGAAAATAATTCCTTTAAAAACAAAGGCAATTGTGTTAGGATTTATAATATGTGTGTGTTTCTCATACAATACATCCAGTGTTAAATACCTAACTTGTATTGCGGGCATTTGGAAGGGCTAAATTACGAACACATAACCACTGCATCAAATTTGTGCATATTTTGTCTCTTCATTTTTACTAAATAACACTTCCTCAGCTCCAAAGGGCACAGATGTTTCAGCAGCTGTCCTTGCTTTCTCTGTAGCATAAGTTTAGTGGATGAGCGTGCATATGAATGCCTTATCATCAACAAATTAAACGTTGCCTTCCAGATTACTGAAATGTATTTTAAAATGATGTTCTGCCCTTAATACCTGGTTGCAGTTCTGCTAAGCAATATGTTTCCTTTCCAGAAGATGTTTTCTGATGTGTTGCTAGCCATTTTGTGACATTACTTATTAGATCACCTGTGAAAAACAAACCAGTTCCACATTGGTCCTGTCAGGAAGCAGCGTCTGTTCTCCTTATCCAACAAATTGGTTTGAGTTTGCTTCTCATATTCTACCCTAAAATACCATTTCATCAGTGATTCATCTTGCATTATTCTTCCTAAGAAAGGAAGAAATAAAGGACATGTGCCAACTGGAGGGAGGTAATAAGGGACACATGCAAGCACAATGTGTTGGAGCTACGCTGAAACCGAATTCACTGTGAACGTGAGGCTGGTTCTTCCTCCAGATGGGGTTGGAAGCAGCGGGACCGGTGTGTGTGTGTGCTTGTGGGCTGACTTCAGCCACAGCGGATGGAAACCACAGAAGGGAAGGAGCAACAGGCTGCAAGGGGCTGGGAATTTATTGAGCCCAGGTCCCAAATTCACCTCCTCAGTGAACTCCAGTAGAAGACGAATCCTCTTGCTATAACTGCCCCATGTTCAGGTATACCTTATGTCAGTCACAACTGGTGGTCCTGCCTACCTGTGAATGAGATGACCAGGCCACACTGTAAAACAGATGAAAATGAGCAAACCAGCCTTTAGGGACATCGTGGAGACACCCTGTGACAGAGCAAATAACCACAGCTTTCTCCAGCTGGAGCTGAATGAAACGTCTGAGTAAATCATTTGCGTTTGTGTTTTAAAGTCAAAACCACCTCGCAGGCATCTGCAGCCCTCAGAAATAATAAAACCAGCAGCATACTGTGATATGGTAAAAAGGGAGAAGGAAGTGGCAAGGATCTGTGAAGCAACCGTGATCTTAGAAGGCTACATTTAGAAAAGAAGAAAGCAAAGCAGAGAATCTGGGTAGAAACAGGACTGGGGAAACATGGAGGAAAGGCAAGATTATTTGAAAGAAAATGTGGCTTGGCAAATAGAAACCTGGAATGCGGCCACAGATGGGATAAAAGGAACCTGAGGTCTGGGGAGAGGCAAGGAAAGGCAGTGGCCAGGCAGAGCAGAGCTTCCTGGTCAAGAGGATGAAGTGAGTCCTGAGTGCTCTGATGCTGCCATTGCTGTCAAGGACTCGCATATCATTGTTGTCAATTTTTCATATTTAAATACTTCCAAAACCATCCTCCACCTCTTACACTGGTGAAATACCATCAAACAGCCCTAGTTCACCTAAAAATATAACCTTTCTCTCAGATATTACATATGGGGTCTGACTCAATTATAAGTTCCTTTACGTGCCAGCTTTTTCCAGTTTTATCTATCACTCTGAAGAACCTGTGATGAAAAATGGAGTGTTAGCATTCTAGTAAGCTTCTTCATACCCCCAGTCTTGCCTTTTGACTGCTGAGTTCCTTCTGCCCATTGCTAAATGTATTCTTTGGGGAATTAAGCCTGTATCCATAAGTCTTAATAGAGCTTGGAGCTGCTTAATTTTGGTTTCAATAAGATTTAAACAAGTTTGGCATTGCATGTGTCTGTTTTGCTCAGCAGGATGATTCGAACACCTGCTTCAATCTGTTCTGCTGGACTGCTACTCCTAATTGTGAAAGGACACAAGAGTGAAAGGACACTGTGCTGGCTCACTGGTCATTCTTTTGTTACTCTCCAGAAAACATTATTCTTGGGAAATATCTCAGACACGTTACCATGACTGGGCCAGCTTTATTATTCCAGAAAAAGAAGTGAAAATACAGCAGAATATAGGCAATGACATTCAAAATGAAGAGAAGGTAGCTCAAGTAGCACTCATAGAAAGGAGGAAAAAAAATAGACCAACAAACAAACAAGGAATACACTAGTCTGCAATTTATCCTAATCTGTGGATGGGATTCTGCATTTCTCTTTCTCTCTCTTTTTCTTTTCTTTTTTTTTTCTAAGAAAGTTATTCAAGGTTTCTTGGGTCTCCGGTGAGAAATGGTAATAATATTGTTATTGATGAGAAAAGAACTGCTTCCTTGTGAGCAATGAAAACAAAACCAGCCATAAAATTTTCTTGTGGAAAAAGCCTGAGAGACAAACAAGAATTGTGCCTCATTATACAGCAGCTGTAGCAGGGGCTGAAACACTGCTGATCAAACAGCTCTCCCTGGGTCTCGTGCCACACAAAATATCCACTGGCAAACTGTGTGCTAAATACAAGAAACATAATCAAGTTGAACCTGTGTTGAAATCAAGCAAATTACTTCTATTTTCTGTGTAGTCACTAGCAGTTCTTTTGTTTTAAATATCGTTATGCCTCACACAACTTGGATATTAATTTTAATCGAAATGCATACTTGTTCCCATTTATGATGACTCACATTTGTGGGTGGTTGAGGACTGTGCAGGACCGGCAGCAGCTTTAAGCTACCTGCCATCCTGCTCTGGGCATCTGGAGGCCTACCAGCCTCCTTGGAGAAAGTTAGAGCCAACTTGAGTCCTTCTCCTTGCCTCCCAGGGCTCCCCAGAAGAATTTAATAGCTCTCATCATCTTGGCTCCCTATCCCCTGTACCCTACCCTAGTGGAGATTAGCAATAAGTCTAACTGAGTGGTCTTGCATTAGCCAGGGGTGGCTCCAATGCTGTCTCCATGGGTTACTCTGGGTTTGAAGAGCAGCTTTAGGAGCTTTAAATAACACACACACAAAAAGGGCCCACGACACTGTGTAATTAATTACCTGGTTCTGTGTTTGAGTTCTTCAAAATGTTTCTCACCTTATGGGTTCATTATAATATACTGTGTGGTTTCCACTTGTACGTTGAAGGCATAACAGGGTGGAGTTCAATGGAAATAGGGCAGGCTGTCCTTCCACCCTCCAGCAGCAGTGATTCACACAAGTGTTGGGGAAGTCTGGAAAGGCCCAAAAGAGTCTTTCCTCAGATGAAGGAAATGTTCCCTTGCAACCAAAAGCAGCAATTGGCAGCCTCGACAGCCATCCTACAAATGATGCTTTGCTGGCCTTAAAAGCAACCTAAATACTAGCAGTTTGGAGTTCTCCTTTTTACCCCATACACCTCACTCCTTATCTAATACCTTTTAAATCTCTTGAACAATTTCAACCAAATCTGCCAAAGGGGTATACGGGCCAAACTAAAGTGTAAAGATATATAACTTAAGAGCCTCTCACATTGTTGCATGCTGAGAACCCTAGTGCTGTTACTTTAGGGATAATATGTATAGCAGGGCATGTGGGTGTGCATACATACAGCAGGGATTTCTCTCTCTAAGAGGGAGTGTCTCATCTCTGAAAACCTGCTCTGTTGCTCAGCCTGGGCACACAGAGCCTGGGACATCTCTGGTTCCTGTAGGGGCTGTGCTGCCCCAAAAGCCATTGGGTTGTTTTTGTTTGGTGTGGTTTTATTGGGAGTCCCGGTCATCCACAAGAGACAAGGACAGTCCATACATGCAGATACGATCTAGCTAGGCTATTGATCTTTCTATTAGCTATCCAGCTGACTAGTGGCTTTAGGCAAATTTACAGAACATCTACCAATTTATTTTGACAGTTTTTGCAATATGCATGACGAGAGACCAGGCCAGAGCAAACGATAAAATGGGAAAGAAAATATATTTTGTTCATAACAAATGATGCTTCCCTTTGAAAGAATTTTTCCTACCTGTGTTAACATGATCCTTATTTCCAAGAATAATATGCCATAATTTTCCACTGAAAAGTCGATTTTACAGAGTTAAAAGGACAAAGATATCGCCTATTATTTTTTCTTCTTTGTATATTTTTACATCTCCCATAAATTAACATAACAGAACTTTTTGTGTATGAAATATATCATAAGGCCATGTTTAAAGATTTTTCCAACTATTTGTGAAATTTATCATTTAAAAATATTACAATGGACAGAATCACACTGCTCTGATAAATAGCATTTCCTGTTTAGATTTGTCTCCAATAATGATTTATCATTATGAAACATCCCATTTTTTGTTCAACGACTATTGAAAACTTACATAACTCATCTAGTAATCCTTCGACCTCTTGTTTGGCCAACAAATGAGACTTATTACAGAGTATTTCTGAGATTTTATACTACTACCTAGAAGCTGCAATGAAATATTTAAAATATTTATGAAATATTTTAAAAGACAGAAAACATATTGAGAAATGGACTTTTTTTCTACAGTCAGGTTCTCCTACACTTAACACAACATCTTTCAATAAATCCTTATTACAATCAATTTAAAGTATTGTAATTTATATAGGCCCCAATTTATAATGTTGATAATATGTATTATTAATGCTATAGATTATCTAAAAAGAGATTTAGCAGTTAGTTCTTATTTAAAATATCCCTAGATATTATTTAAATTTCCCTAGAATTAGATTTTTTCTTCCTTCCTATTTATAATCACCCATACACATACAGGTCTCCTTGTTTCAATAATATGCATGATTTTCAGTAGTGCTGATGATGCAAGTGTGTGCATAAGGAACAGAAAAAGGCAGATTATGGCAGGCTTTAAAGGTTTTATTGTCTTTGATATACACATGCTGCTTCTATTGAGGTAGCTAATGGAAGCTATGCAGGAATATCTACAGTAGAGCAGACCCCGCAGCTGTTAACCTGAAATTATTCTCATTTATCATTTGAAGAAAGAGAAAAGAGACCTATTTAAATTTCTCATGGTAGAAGTTTTTACTGTGTATATGTAAGCAATTTTGCCTATTTCCTCTTACAACTGTTCTCACTGAGGAACATTTTAATGCCTTTCCAGTTCAGGGGTGGGCACTGGAAGATCAATCTAATCTGGTTTGGAGAATAGCTCACTAGCATCATCCTGAAGCTCTGGAGGCAGAACTGTTTCCCTCAGATTTTCTGGCTTCCTTTACCAAGGAATTTTGGTATCTGCAACTATCACAAACACCAAAAATGAGAAATCGGTGATTTCCATTGTTTCCTTGGGATGTTTATGCAGGGAAATGGGCTATATTGAAGAAAGGGACTAAAAGTAGAACTGCAGCAAAAGAGGAGGGATTTCTGGTCAAAGAAAGCAAACTCCGGTGCAAAAGTGATCTGTCAGCTCAGAAACCTGAGAAAATATGCAAAGCTGTCTTTTCAAGATCTATTAATGTGATTGGGTCTGGTATATGTAAGGGTCTGAAAGACAGTATAGAAACACAGATATAATGATAGTTCATACCTTGCCACAGATCTCTTGAGCAATCACAACCTTGCAGGTGGCAAGTTCAAAAGCAATTCTAAACATTAATGCCCATGTTTCTCATCTGGGCCCTGTCTCCTTGTGACACAGATGGGTGAGGGTCATGAGATATATCAAGGCTGTTAATCTGGAGAAGCAACACAAAGGGCAGCAGGCATCTATCTGTCTCATTCATCCCTCCTCAAAGTTCTAGCACGGTAAGCACTAGCAGTGCAGCCTTGTGACTTAAAAAGCAATTTAAGTAGTTAGGGAACACAATTCATAGGTAATGGAATTGTGCATCATAAGATGTGATTAATGAAGAACATTCTGGTCTCTCCATCAGGCTGTATAGAAGCCAATAGCTCCATGTGCTGCTGAAGCTTGCTCAGTAGGATGGCAGACATCTCGGCTGAAAGCACCTGCCTGGCAGGCAATGACCAACTCACTGGGGAGGAAGAGTCCATCAGACTCTTTATCTTTTTCACCTCCATTACATGGAACATATGGTTGGAACAACAACACATGCACACAAGCCACTGCCTCCAAATTTTGCCTCATCACTTATGTCCTTCACCTGCTCTTGACAAGCTGTCCCTACTGATGAAGATTTTCCCAGGTTTGTTAGAAAGGTGGGCGGGGAAGTCTTTGAACAATATGAAAACATAGGCTTGGGCTTCATCTCTAAAATAGAAAGTAAGAAATATATTCCCTGGTACAACTGAGTTAGATTTGTAGAACGACCCACCTGCACCCAGAGCAAATACAGAACCTGCATGAGAATTAATATCATGTGTTTGTAATCAGATGCTGCTGGATAAACCACAAGCAAGTGTTAACTAGAAAGCTTTAATGAACCATAATGATTTGGTTGAGGGAAGAAGTCAGCATGGGCCAGGCATGCAGCCCCAGCACACAGGTCTAACGGTTCCCACTGCTCATTTGGTTTTGTGCCACTCGGTTTTATGCTCTTCTCTTCTGTTCCTCCCAGCAGCAAAAAGACGTATAAAGTCAACATGCCACGCTGCATCCTGAGAGGGCAAATGTGTGAAATTCTCAGGCTCTGCACAGAGTCGCTGCTGTTGACAACTCTTCCCCTTCTGCACAACAGCAGTCTGAAGCAGCTGCTGGCTGGGAGTGGTGCATGGTCAGACAGAAAGCTGCTTTTCCTTGCTCTGCCTTAAATGGTGGCACAGTGCTTGAGCCTCTAAACAAAGTCACAAGAAAATATATATTTTCTGAATTGATCTGTTTCAGTATGTCCACCTCATCAAAGATTTTTTACTACTGTCTTAAATAAAAACTGGAGATTGACTCAATAAGGATTTTTGTTGTTGTGTTTTAAAGTAAGCGCATATTTCCTAGAGCTGACAGAACTAAACTTGAAGAATATTTTTTCCTTTACAGGACTAAGAGTAGGCAGGTTTGGGAAAATTATGTTCTGCATTGCATTTAGCCTAAAAAACTAAATGACGATCAAGGTAAAATCATGGATAGCTGGTTCATTTTCTTTAACTCAGACACATCTCACTTCAAGCTCTAAAGAATGTTAAAAACACATTAAGCAGAAAATTACTAAGGTAGCTAATTAAGTTTTATCAAAGAACACATCTGCAAGTATACATGCACTGGCAGCTCTTCCATCATAAGTTGGTCTTATTACAAAAAGTAGAAACCAGTCCTTGTGGGGAAAATCAGGCAGTTACTTCAAGAAGAAAATATTTATACATTATTAAAGGACTGATTTTTCAAATACCTGACGTTAATTTAATGAAGATGGAAATCATGCCTATATTCACCCATCTGTTTGATGAAGTTTTTGATGAATATTTCAAGAAGGAGAAATTGGGTTCTTTCAACACCATTAGGGAGACTTAGTCAAGAGCAGGTGCTACAGAAAATTATTTTTGTGGATTGCTACCCCCAATTTTCCCCTTAGATTCAAATAACATATAGCATGAAATAAATGCAACTTTCAGTTCACCTTGTGAAATGCCTATATCAAATGGGGGTTCATTTATCCTTTGAGCTGGCTGAAATCCAGGTTCCTATCTTCCTCTGCTTTTCTGAATGACCTGTGACAAATCATTTGAACTATCCTGCCTATACCAAACAAAAAACCTGGGCCAGTGGACACCAATGGAAGCATTACAGTCCAGAAGAAGTTGTGTTGGGCACATTATAAAGGATTTGGAGTTCTCTGGCATCACACCACCAGCACTGCAGTGCAGCTAGAGCTTTCACCTTCCAGGTACTGCCACAACCAGCACTACCTGTGCTACACATCCACAGTATGTGTGTTCCCTGCAGGCAATGCCAAGGAAAGATCATCTGCCTTGCTTCCAACATGGGAACCTCGCCTTTCATACAGGGGTGAAAGCTGCCTGGATTAGCTTGCACTATTTTATACAAAGCCATTGCTCCGAACGATACGGCCAGGATTTGCAAAACCTTTCAAAGCATATTTAAAAGGGGAATTATCTGCATTTAGCTAGCTGGAAAGTACCAGTCACTGGAGTTCCTCCAAGAATTCTTTTTACAAAGTAAAATATTTGGAAAGTACATTTGCAATCAATTTAAAGGAAAGGCACATTTTATATTAAAACCCTCATACTCTGGTTAAAACACTCACTTTGACTATTATTTTCTAAAATGGAGTGTTACGAGATCCAAGCACAATATACTGTGGCTAGCAGACCAGAGTTAATAAACAGGATAAGGTTTCACCAATGCAAGTTGAGATTCTGCTTCTCTTTGATTCTTCCCCTTTTCATCCTGACCCATGCCACTACGACGTAAAAAGAGCATGCATCCCAGTAAATTTTGAAGATGAAAGCTACGGCCACATTTATGAAAAACAGAAACTGAGACTGAGTTTCCCAAAAGCGGGTCTAGATCCCTAAAAAAAGGGAGATAATTTCCAAAGCTGCTTATCAGACTACTCCTGGAGAACTTCTGGCATGTAGCCTTTTAGAAATTTCTGACATTCTAGGTGTTTAATGCCTGTCAAATCTCACAACTCAGTTGGAGGACACGTCCCACTGAAAATCTCCTCCCCTAAATCACACAGATATGTTTAAAAAGTACCACTCTTTAGACTTCTTGGCCTAGATCAATGCAGTGGCATGTTTCAGTGAATAAACACTGGCCAAGGCCAATGCCTGACGTAAACGTCTCATTCAGTGATGCTCCTTGTGCAGGGCTGCTCTTTTCAAATGAGACCATAACTTTACCTGTTACAACAGAAGGCAGAAACCATTACTGCTATAGTTATAAATCCAAAAAAAAAAATTATTTAAATATCTTTTAAAGCAAGTAAAATGAATCAGGTTGTTTATTTTAACCTTTCTTGTTTTACATATGCTGTATTGGATCTATCTGAAGCATAAGAGGAGAAAATAAACCATGCCAGGCTTTGGCAGTGCTAAGCCTAGGTTTTATGTTTTCTAGAGTAAAATGTGCTCCATTAAATGTGCTAAGTGAAGGGATGATATAGCATTGTTATTGTAGGGGGTATTTTGATTCTTTCAAATGGCAAAGGGTAGACAAAAATAATAAGGCCTCCTTACATTACGTCTCACTTGCTTCTTGGAGGGTCTTAATGTACTTAAAGACTTTGCTTATGAGGATGACTTCACCCAGCACTGATACGTGCTGATCACACAGGAGCCAACACAGTCCTTATTAACTGCAGCACTGCATTTGTAAAGAGTGGAATAAGAAATAATGTATGCAGTTGAAAATGCAGTGGGAATTGAGGTAAAGGCACTGGGGGAATCCATCCAGAACACAGGGACTAACACCCAAGCTCTTGCAAAACATGTTTGTGGGGGTCTTTAATGACCACGAGCAGTTCTAGCAGAACAGTAGTTTTATGTTCGAGCACAACCAGAAGCATGTCTCCATCCAACTATCAGTCGTCGTGACTAAACAAACAGGCCTGTTCACAGCGTACCAACTGGCAGAAATCACTGGGTTTGCAGTCAGAGCTGCACAGCCAGCCCCGAGTTTTCACTTTGTGTAGCAAGACATCTCGGTCAGATTTCATCTCCACACCCCTTCTGCTTACAAGACTGCCAGCAAGACTAAAAATTAGTTCCAGCGTGTGTGTGGCAAGGCACCAGACATTTCTTACATAGCATGGGCTGAAGTCTTCCAGACTTAATGGTGACTGAGGTATGTCTAGGTGAGTGGCACACCTAATACCCCGGGTATCCTCCCTTCCTGGTGTGTTTGGCTTCCACAGACACCAGACAGACACCACCTAGTAGAGCCCAGCCCTCCTCGAGACAAGTCCATTTACAGGAAAAACTCTGTTGTTTACCACCATCTGCACCGAGACTTTAAAGCCAGCACATTGTTCAAAACAGCTTTCCAAAGCGAAATATTAAGAGGTGTAAAAAGAGCGATTTGGTTTGGCAGCATCTGGCACCATCTCGCAGTGCTGCAAAGCCAGGTCCAGCATGTACGAGCCCTCATATTACATCCCTGCTTTATTCCTTTGTTCACCGTACCAGAGCATTCCTATTAAAACTCATGCAGAATGGTGTGAATTCATTGGTGACATGCAAAAGGACAGCAAAACACATTGGGTCTGCTTGTTCCCTTCTCAATGCATGCATTCTCTGCCAAGCTTCTCTGAAAAGGTATGCTTGTTCTTGGCAAAGTCAGCAATGTGTATAGCCCTCCTCTGGAACACGTGCAATCAGAAATGCAGTAGATACTTGTCCTGCCTTTCTCAGTGTATCTTGCTCAGTTCCATCTAAAAATATCCAGCACGAAAGCTTTTATCATGAGAATTGCTGCTAAAGGGTGTGGTTCCATTTAGAGGTAAGAAGTAAGAAAAAATTCAGCAGATCTGAAAGAAAAGGGAGGTTAATTTGTAATTTCCATAGAGCTAAAGAATCAAACCTGATTATGGGTTTCCTGCAGAGATAAATGGGGGATTTGGGAAGCAAGAAATCTTAGTAGAAAGACCAAGAAGAAGACACACAGAGAGGACAGCTGACATTATTTGGAGGTACATCGAGCTATGATCCCTTGTAGATCCCATATGAGTTGAGAACATTTGGGCCAAAGGACTCTTCTCTCCGTGTTCCTATGCTCTGATAGACCTCTCCCTTGGCAGCCTGGGGAAAGATGAGTTTGGTCTGTGGCCTGAGTCTTCAGCCCTCTCCCACCAATCACCCAAAACGTCCTGACCCCAGAAGCTGGCGATTCCGGGCAGTTCAGATACAAGACCCCCGAAGCTCTGTCCATGTGGCAGGGCTGCTGTAGGGCTGAGGGCTCGGTCCTGCCTCAGCACTGAGACCCAGAGCACGTCTCCAGCATTGCTGCAGCCGCAGCTCCCAGCAGGATCACAGGGTGCTGGGCGATGCCCCGGGCTGTGCTTGCTGCCGAAGGGTGCTGCAGCCCAGCCAGGAGCAGCCAGACCTCTGTGTGGAGTTATGCAGCCCCCAGGCCAGCCACAGAAGCCCCAGCGAACAGCAGTGAGCAGCTCCCCAAGCCCAAGGCAAGCAGATGTCAGCTTTCAGTGCTTGTAATGTGATCCAGACCCCACCTTGTCTAGGCAAGGAGCAAGCCGAGGCAGAGCCTCAAAGAACCCAGCTGGCTTCAAGCCTGGAGAGATTAAAGCACCTGCCAGGAACCCAGCAAATCTTGTGCTCCCAAAAACCTCCACCACGTTCCCCGGCCTCGGATTCCCATAATGAGATTAAACACGGTGATGCATATTCAAACAACTTGCAGATTAGATCACGATAAAATGTGCATGAACTCTGTACCATTAGTGTTACCAGGTATACGGGCAGGGCTTGAGAAAACATGATGAAGCCTGAAGCTGTGGAGAACCTGAGAGTAAACTGAAATAATTTCTGTGTTGTCAGCACTGGTAGATGCAGCAGATGACACCAGGAACTTTGTAAAAGTATTTATGATCACCTTAATTATTAAAACCAACGGATTTGCACTGGGGATCAGCCAGGATACTTTTGGCCCTAAAAACAGAGACAGGTAATTGGTTTCAAGGCTAGAGGAAGTGGAGAAATGAAAATCTGAGTTCAAGTTTGGTCTTTAGCACTTTAGGTCTATGTGGTATCTCTCTCACCACGGTTTTTGCACCCAACACAATGAGAGGTGAAACGCCAGAAGCTGCGGCAGCCAGGTGAGACTGTAAATGAAAATAGCATACATACATATTCTAGGTATGTATATATTCCCACTTGTCTGCCTCTGAAACTACATGCCGACATGCAAGAAATTCAACACTGAAGAAACTGGCACGGATCCCCTCTTTCTCCCTCTCTAGCATTAACAATATTTGTCTGGGATAACATACAGAAAAGTACACTTTGCCTTGAAAATGGCAAAACCCCCTGAGGTGTCAAAGCCTCCAACCCCCCAGAGTATTAATGAGCCCTAGGGACCCACACAACCTGCAGGATATGCTTAGCATCCACATAAGGGCAAGAAGCCTGTGCATACACCTGAAGACAAACCCTAGCCTGTGCTCGGGTACCATGCCAGCCCAGGCTGACGTTCACATTTGCAGTGAGCACTGACCCTGAGCTAAGCCTGAACTGGTTCAAGGGTTCACTGCAAATGTCTCACACAGCTACATAAATGGCCTGATATGGGCAGAACCTTGGATTCAGTTTAAAAGTCTGTGGTGCTCCAAGAAAAGCAACTGATGCTTTGACAACCGTGTCTTAAATGGAACTAACAATTACCCAGGTTTGAAATTATTTTATTCCCCTTAACCAAAGAACTACTGCAGCAGTGGAGATGCAGACACTCTAACAGCACAGCAGGTAAGAACAACAGCTATGAAATAGTCTCTTGAATTTAAACCGTCACCTAATGATACTGGTTGTGGGGTTTTGTTTTGTTTTGCCTTTTTATAAAATCAGAATATTCAGTAGTGTCTCAATGTTTTAAGGAAAATTTTGAATATACTTCATCTTCTTTTTACTAATGCCCCAGTCATCAGAAATATATAACTGTACTTTTTTTCTGTTTTTCCTTTTTTATTTTTTTTTCTCCAAACTGTCAAAGCAATTGCCTCACTGGAAGCCACATCTTTGCATGCAGACAGTGGAATGAAGAGTGATTCTGTTCTGCGGACAACAAAGTGAGCTGTTCAGGCTGACTGCCCTTTGAGAACAGCTTGCTGTAAGATAATGTGGGAGATAAGGCATTGCACTGACTCTTTTTCCTGTTACAAGTCAACGCTTGTGCAGTGATCAACCTGTTTCTTTAAGTTAGACACAACAGAAGGAAGACAGTAACTTCTGGAAATAACAGAAAACTGGGAAAAGCACACTTCTGCAAAGTTTTGATTTCCTACCACCGGTGCCCTTGAAACAGAGAAAAGTGAATTTGAGCACCTGTGACAGAGAACATGATTTTATAAGAGGCACATGTTACCTCGGAGTGCACAAGGTATGAGGCTAAGTTCACTGCAGTGTGAATAAGGTAACAGACTGATGTGAGTATCCCTGAGCAGGTAACCCTTTATACATCATTATTGTTGAAGATAACCTGTTACACATTGAGCTGCAGTGAAGAAGTGATGGTCTCTGCTGGAACATGATCTCCAATAGCACAGATGCAGCCAGTGTCTGCCTGTGCAAGAGCTTTTTCCTCACCCTACTCCCCAACTGAGGTTAAGCTGCCCCATCTTCCCTCCTGTTGGTGGGGAAGGTGTAGCAGAAGGAGGGGTAGGTGCTGGTCACTGCTGATACCTTTGCTAGTAGTTGGTTTCCTGGCCACATCTGTTTGAATGTTTTTCTTCCCAGGAAACTGTTGAAAAAGGCATGTACACCAGGATGATGTTAATAGGACAAGAAACTATAAACCCATGCTGAGACATGAGCTGCAGGTCTACGTAAAGAGTTCATCTGAGCTGGCTACCACTGAATATTTGTGTTGAGCTACATCAGATGGAAAACATCTTTTTAAAGTCTTATTTAAGTGCACTTCAGTATTTGCCTCAACGGAAGTGGCTCTTCCGGGTATTTACATAAGGTCAGATCCTGTCACAGACCTATTTGCCTCTTGGCACAAATGTCACCATGAGTGTGCTTTAAGGAAATGCAGCCATAAAGAGGAAAGCTTGAGCGTTATGACTCAGCAACGTAAAAGTGGCCCAATGAAAGAAGAGCTTGAAAACTATTATTAATGGACGGGAAATTACTTGGGAACAACATTTGATGAAGCAGATTATTTTTAGACATATTTTAAATGATTGCTTGGTAGGTGCCCACGAGAGTGCCCAGAAAGGTCAACAAGAACATTTCCACTGACCTCCAAGAGGTAGGATCAGATGGCAAATATACCAGGACTTCCAAAGAAGTACAGACTGGAAGTGAAATTTTGTGTGCACATTTTTGAACTTCCCAACCACAGCTGTTTGTAATCCATATTCAGCATAAATGTTTCATCTTCAGAAGTGCTAGGCATTAAGAAAGTGAGCTGAGCTCTCACAGGATCTACTGAGGTTCATTCCTGGCACCATAGCTTGAAAATGTTTGTTTTAATCATTTAAATACATGTATAGATAGCCTTCATCAGAGTGAAAGCCTGCTCTTCCATGAATAAATGCAGATGAATTAGACTACATGAACTACATTAGACTGCATTAAACCACATAAAGAAATCACGTAACAGAAAGGTGAGCCGTCATTTTCTCCAGTGGTTAAAGGGCATCAACTCTGTCCAGCCATAGTAACTCCATCTGTTCATATTTTTAGAAAGTTTCCAGAAAAAGTGACATTAGTGTTCCTTGTTTCAAGGTGGCTTGTTACTTATTCTTCTTTACAGAATGAAACAAATGTGGACTTTGACTTGAAAACTTTATTACCAACACTGTTTACCAATAAACTTTATTACTGAAATGCCTTTAGAAAAGAGAAATGCCAGGCAGGCTTGCCCGTCACTCTTAATGCTTGTCTTGGATTTATCATATCCTAAAGCCAAGCATTCTGGGATGTCGGAGGCAAATACCCATTGAAGTCAACTCTCCTTGAAGGGTAAATCATTGCCATTCTTCCATCTCTCTTGAGATGCTCAGAAAATGTAGAAGAAATTCCAACTCAGGAAAATTTCAGCCTGTCTCAAGTTTGTGTTCCTTACTATTACCTCCCAGCCTCATTCACAAGACACAAAAGTCCATGGAGCTCAGCACAGGGTAGCATGATCCAACACCAGGCAGCAATAGCCTGGGTCTCAGAGCAGTGTATTTGCATCAAAACTGCATTTTACCAAGCTTAGCTGAGGTTTTTTAAGTTTTCTTGAGTTTAAGTATGTGTAATGGTTAGTGAACAAAGACCTGTTCTTATTGTAGATGTCAAGATACTATTCAAGTATAAATAGAGATGGGGGAGGAAAAAATCTGAATAAGAGCCTCTTTCAGAAATGAAAAGTTGGATTTCTTCCTTTTCTTTTCCAAGTGATGCAGAGACCAATAGTAAATTGTTTGGAATTACTGAAAATAAAAAACTTTTTTTGCAAGCATAAGCTATTATGAATTGTATGAAATTAATCTTTATCTGCAAAAAGTTGTATTTCCACAGTTCTTACAGTACTTCTTTCTAGTTCCAGATGCAAAGTATGTGGTTGTAAATATGGGATTTCACTTGTATGTGTTGCTACAAAGTAAAGCAGCCTGAAGAGATGACACTGAAACAAATGCCAGTCCTGCTAGGATACACAGGGACCATAATGTCCTGTGACTGGAACAAACGCAAGATACAATAGATAATTTTTTGACCGAGCGTACATGACCGTCCAATTAGGAACATCCCTTAAATCAGGCACCAGCAATTACTCTGAATGTTTTGAAACATCAGTCTCTCTGACCAGAAATGTAAATATTGACCTCTAAATAATTAATGAAAAAAAAAAGTTTAAGCTGTCTCAGTTAATGTATTATTGGGCAAGGAAGATATTTAGATAGCATGAATTTCAACTTCACAGCAACATATTTCTGTCAATACATCTTCATGCCTTCAACTACAGAACTGTCTTTCCCTATCATGCCATATACCATCAATTTTTTTGTCTTCTTGCCTCTGTGTACTATGCACTAGCTAGTTTTGTTTAAGTAATTAGAGGACTTTATCACTTTTCTTTGGCTTTTTTTCTTTACGTACAGACACTAATTGGATTCAGAACCCAGCAAAGACCCCCAAGAATCTAGGGTCATTTGGTAAAAAATTCAGCCTTTCTAGTTTCAGCTCTTCTCTATTATCTAAATTCCCTGCGTGTTTCAAATAGTAAATTACTATAGATTGGGGCAATTGCTGTTTTATATCAAACCAACTTGTCAAAGAAGTAAAATCTTTCTAAAAGATTTCCTGAAGATGGATTAAAGTCCTCTCTAAGATGATATAGACTCTCAGCTCATGTTACCATTGTGTGGACCCTTAGATCATCGTCTAGGTGGTCAAGATAGCTGGTCAATATTTAGATGGAGAGTCATGACGTGAAGAGAAATTGGGTTAGGGATACAGTAGGAGGCACTGTGAACTGAAGCAGCATTGATCTAGTGCCCTGGTAATGTGTATTGTCAAAAGGAAGCATGCTGCTGGAAAGCTTGACTGCTGGCTGGAATGGAAAACCTCATGACCACTTGGGGTGATTAATGGAAATGGAATGGAAAAATTAAAGATCTTATTCCACTTTTCACAAGAGCAGGGCTGTTAAGCTGAGTTTGTGGCCAAATTCCAGGTAGCTACACTCAGCCTACCTAAATACTCCTAAAAGTTATATTTGAATATACCATATTATTCTTAACTTCCTACCCTCCCCTGGTATGTAGCGTTTCTACATGCAGCTGAACAACAGTGTCATTGTATCTTTGAGCAGCACTGCGACTACATGGGGTGAAGAGTTTTCAGTTTATTTAAAGTGTTCTGAGATTCTTGAAGGTGAAAGACTCTGTGTACACATAGGGTGTTTCATTCTTAGTTTTAACTGAGATGGTGAAGCTTGCCCTAACTTAGTTAAAATTAAACACAATATTATTTGCATGTAGTTCTCTCCCTCTTTCCTGAATGTAACAGAGAAAAATTATCTTCTACTTAGCCTACTTTTATGATTTTCATCTCTAATGAAAGAATAGAGGTAGTTTTAAAAGAAATTGTGAATTAATTGTTGTAAAAGTAGCAGCAATATCCTATCTAGGAGTATATTCCTGAACTCAATAAATATCTGTTTTATTTTTTAAATATCTAAGACAGAGTAATATCCTTGGATATATTCAGTGACATTGCAGCTAAAAGTAGGATTTCCTTTGTTTAAAATCCACAGAACACAGAGAACAGTACTTTCATAGAAACATAAAATATACCAAGTTGGAAAGGACCCTAAAAGATCATAGGGTCCAATTCCTCACTCCCCACAAGACTACCTAAAAATCAAACCATACGTTTGAGAGTGTTGTCCAAACACTTCCTGAACTCCGGCAGTCTCAGTGCCATGACCACATCCCCAGGGAAGCTTGTTCCAGTGCCCGACCACCCTCTCGGTGAAGAACCTTCTCCTAATTTCCAGCTTGAACCTCCACTGACACAGCTTCATGCCATTCCCCCGGTCCTATCACCAGTCAGCAGAGAGAAGAGAACCTTGAAAAATCACCCAAAGAAAGTAAATGATAGTTAAAGTTTATATTCCCAAGAGGGAATATAAAATGCTGGTCTTTAAATTAAATTTGGGCTAAAGATATAATGTATTTTGACTAGATTCTAAATTTTGCTAAACTTCACTTACTCTTAGAATGTTATAATCATAAAAGGATGAGACCTGACATATCCATAATTTCTGATTCTGGATCTAGTTCCAGAGTTCACAGTAGGCTTGGAAACAGTATGATCTTCTTGAGATAACTTCATTTCAAAGCAAGCAAAAACAATGGAGCGGTTAAAAAGTTTAAAAATAGAATTACATTTTTTTGATTAGTTGTTGAGGACATGATTTGTATCTGGAAAATCCTTTGCTGGAGTTGTGTTTCTACCTATGTTAGCCTCTTGTCATGGGGGACTAAACTAAATCTGGCAGAGGTATGGCCGTGTTGCTGGCCAGAAGACTGCTAATCAGGTTCATAACGGAGCTCCTGAAGGGTTTGTCCTGCATACCATATTTACTGAACTATCCTTGCACCTAGGGAAGCCCTGCAATGATAAAGTCATTTTGTTTGATTGGACCCAAAGACCAATCAAGGTTCTTCGAAGAATGGAGAGAACTATAATTCCCAAAGCAAGTTGTCACACTTACTGGAGATCCTCAGGGCTAAAAGTACAAGTTTATGCCTCAGTGGTGGTTTGAGAATAACTTAATCTGCTTTGCCAACACTCAGAGGCATCAATCCACATCCATTCATTTGCATTCAGCTTCTCCGTGAATTTCATTGAATCCATGCAAAAAAAAAAATGAATGTTGAAGATATACTGCCTCTTGTATTGGAAATCTACATAAATATGTTTGTAATAATTTAAACAATTTGTATTATACAACAGCCCTAGAGTTTTCTTACTATGCAGATCAACATGATGTGGTTTTTGTTTGTTTTGTTGTTTTGTTTGTTTTGTAGAATTTTTGCTCTTTGTTCACAAATTAACCCATATGTTCCACATCCAGTCCTGCAAATTTTACATTTTAGGCTCCTTCTCACTACTTGCAATTAGTTCATTATCAGATAAAAACGTGAGAAGACTTTTTCCTATATTCTGTTTCTTGCATCAGCTAAGAGTCTGGACTTCTCTGTAAAGAGCAAAAAGGAGAGGCAAGAGTGTAAGTTGGCACAGATAAGGGAAAATAAATACAAAATACCTATTAGACCTGTACACCAAATAAGCCAGGAAAAATAAACATGGAGAAAGCCACACTTATTTGGCAGGTCTCCCGTGGGTTAAACGAAGTAAAATATTGAGGCATCCAATTTGCTTTGAACACTCTTATTTTAGGCATCTACTTTAAAAACACCACTGTTTTCAAAGCAAGTCTGATTCACATGAATACTTTATTTTGCCTTCCTGTATATAACATAAAAAAAAATGTTGCCAAAACAAAGTATGTTTTCAGCTTATTTTCTATTTCTGTATAATTCAGGACTTTGGTCTGTTGCTTACACTAAAGAGATACACCTGTTTATTTGATTTTAATTGGGAGGTCACAGCAAAACCTGTTAAACCTAGAGATGGAACTGGGCAATATATTTAATCTGATTCCCACATCCCCTATCATCACTATTTTTCTATGCAAGAGCTGATGATTCACATCGGGTGGCTGCTCGTTTCAAAGTACCAACAACTTTTTGACCTTAGACCTCACCTAGACCTCACCTATTTAGAAACCAGAGGCAAAAATCAAATTAAAATCTCTTTGACTCACCTATGACCAGTTTTTTTTCCAAGCACAACTTGTTTTCAAGCTTCAAGATACTTTGAGTTATGAAGGCTTTAGGATTCAAAAACAAGTGAATCATCACTGAAGTTTTCTCATCAGCATCTGCCCTCGTTTGTTTCTTTATGTTTTGAGCAGTAGATAGTTTCTCTCTTTTGTAGCGTAAAAATACTCACTAAATTGGGAAAAATCTCTGGTTCTACTTGTACTAGTAACAGATTTCTTTCTATTACCCACATTATTGTTCTTTCCATCTCCATATTGTTAATTCCTTTCATCAGAGACACTGGAATGCCCTTGTAAATCTGCAGCTCTGAGCTCAGATGGTTTGGATCAACTCCTGAGATCCTTCTAAAATACTTCAGAAAATTAACAGATTTGACCCTAAACTAGGCCATACTAATTCTCCTTTTGTGTTTTTTAAAAAAGATAGGATTTTAACACAGCCTCTGTCACTGCTGTTTATTGGTTCTGGCAAAATGTTCAATTGAACCCTATTTGTTCCTGGTTTGGAAAGGACCACATTGACATTTTGTTTCCTTGGAGGAGAGAGGAACAAAGAGAATCTAATAAGGGTGATTAGAGGTTAAAAAGAAAGTATGTTTGGAATGAGTCCACTCTTGCTGGTGTTCAGCTTGCCTCTATCTCCTACTTCTTGAAGTACTATTTGTAAAGTACCTTATCACTTTGGGGCCTCGGTTGTTATCTGACATAATGACAGCACTGAGACCAGGCATCATTTTCACCACTGATGTATTCTTCCTGAGCACAGGGAGCCACTGTGAATAGGTTCAACCAGTCAAAAATGAAGAACACATGAGAGTGCTGACCATTATCAAGACGACGGAGATGCCAGAACAAGTTTTATCTGGCAGTTGTGCTCCTTTTGAAATATAACTGTGCAATACTTGTCAACTGAACAGAAAAATGCAGGATATAAGCTAAGGAGACCTAATGTCAGCCCTCTCAGGATTTCTACAGCGTGCCTTTCTATGCACTACATTATTAAGTGAAATTAAACACACTGCCTTCTTTCCAGAAGGAAAGTAATTTTTCTCTGAAATTTAACATGCACTTTAAGATTTTGTGAGTATTATAAAATATTCATTTCTAATATATATAAATACATTTCTAATTTGTATATGATTCCAAAATTGTATTTACTCTCCTCATCACATCTCTTTTTGTGCATAAAATATTAAAACATGTCAAGCATTTTAAAAGACACCCTTTCTAATGAAGACTAATTGTTTTGGTAAAAACTAGTTGTTCGTGCCAAGTACTTGACAAGTTCATGCCAAGTCATAGTAACCCACTGCAATTGAAACAGTGGATGTCCAAAACCATAATTGCTATTTTTTCCCAGTCAAATTCTGGAACATTTTTTTGTCCCCTACATTTGATCTTGCTAGCTCCTAATGCTAACTTTAATATTGCCAATCAAAGCAGCTATGGGCACAATGAATGTTTCCTACAACTATCAGTCCAGTGCACAGTATATCAATCGTTTGTTCCAGCTGCACAGTAATGCTTTCATTTACTTTAATCATTTCATTGTGTTCACGTTTACCATATTTCTTCTCCTTCTCCCCCCCAGCAATTCGTGCTATTTGTTTTTCATGATTTTTTTTTATGCAATTTCGGTAAGCAACCCCTAGAAAATGAGAGGATACGATCACTCTAAAATTTAGTAATATAGTTAATAAATGTTTCACACATCCGTGTGTTGTGAAACTGTTCTTGATATAATGGTAACCCCAAAACTAGGCAGATTCAAGAGAAACCCCCAAGGTTTCTATGCCATGAAATTTTTAATGATTTTTTTTCATATTTTAATTAAACAAGTTCAGTCTGATCCAAAGAATGAAAAGGGTTCTATTTGTCACAGGAAATTTTAAAAAGCTAACAAAGGGATTTTCAGTGGCAGGCAGCCAGCATGGAAACTTGATCTCGGTCAGTTTTATTAAAGTAACTTTACACTTTTGACATTTGCCTTTTCCCAATAAAACTCCTTGAACACTTGCAAGGATAAGGAAGTTAATATACATAAGCACAAGGGCAGATGGGCAAAGCCCTTGCTCGTTAGCCTAATATCAGCCTTGAGTCAAAATAGAGAAGACTTGTATTAGCTGCATCGGGCAAGCAATAAATTACAACACGCTTGAAGTTCATAGGCAAAGTCTGGACTTGAAGTCCTAACGTCTGACAAATCAGGTCTCCCTTTACAATATGGAAACCTGACCTGCTCCAGAATATTATGATCGCTCTAATGGCTAAGCCTGGACAGAGATTACCTCCTAGAGTTTTATAAATTATTTAGATGTACTAAAACTGACAGGCTGTATATAAAAATTCTTTCACAAAAGCTTTCTCTCCAGCAGAAACTAGAACTATGTGAATAATGACTGCAATCCAAACTTTCTCAAGTCTTTTCTGAGTTTCCTAGAAATCACATGCATGTTGTTGCATGCTGTGCTTTTCCATTTCTGAAAACATATGTCATGCAGTGGAACTAATTCTGGAATTCTGTAGAGCTTGTGCATAATTCTGTCCAGTTTAGCAGCAGAGCACTTTGTTTGCAGCATATAAAAGAGAAAATCAGTGGAACCTTATTAAATAAAGTATTTCAGATGGTCAGAATATCATTTTGTGAAACATTTACTAAAAACATTTAGTCACATTAGTAAAAAAAAAAAAAATGCACTGTTTAATAGGCAATTAAAAAGCAATAAGCAGCTTTTAATTTAAAGCTGACTCCTGCTGTTTTAGATAACAAACAAGTGTTAAAATATAACAATTTCAGCTGCTGTTGGGAATCTTTTATGAATCTCACTGGATTTTGTTTGTTTGTTTTGTTTGTTTGTTGTTGTTAACCTTTGGCCTCTATGTTGCCCTTCAAAGTAGCTGCTGGTTATAGTATCATTCATAGATAATAAAAACTCTTTTTGTTCATAAGATATTTATAATAAAAGGATTATAACTGAATCTTTTTGATACCATAATTATGAAGCAATGCTGTCAGAATAACTGTAGTAATAACCTCCCCAGTAGCACTTGGGAGTGCAGTGATAAATTCTATAACACTTTCTGGAAATGAAATGCAAAGCCATGAAAATACAGGATAAAGGAGGGTTCATTTTTTGCTTCTGACTTTTTCTAATAGCTTTTTGAATCCCTGACATTACAAGGAAGCTGTGATTGAAAAGACTGTGTTATAGTAAGAAATAAGAAAAGAAAATAAAAAAAATTAGGAGCAGAGACTATCTTAGGGAAAGAAAGACCACAGTACTACACTTGTGTCTGTCAACTAAAAGGATGGTTTCTCAAATAAGTTATGCCACGCATTATTTGTGGATCTCCACTGAAATTTTCTGCATTTACATATGGACCTTCAAACAACCAAATGCATTCTTTTTGAGTTAACTGCAGTCCTGCTTTCCCTCCATCAGTTTTCACTTAACACTCTCTGTTAGGATCATCATAATTCAAAAAAGGTCAGCTTTGGTAGCCCTCATCCGTTTTACATCCAGCCCATGCTCTCTTCAGAAAGTTCAAAGTATTTCCATATCTGACATGACTTATCTCACAGAAAGGTCTGCTTCCTCATCACTGCCCTCTGAGCAATTCAGTTTAACTGCAAATTCTCACTTCTTGCACCTTGTGACTGGCTCTTTTTCCAGTTTCTAAACATTGCTCTCCTGGCCTCATTCATCCCTTGGCAAGAGAAGGAAGGTAGGAGCAATCCTCTTGGAAAACAGGGCTGCACAACATGTCAGTGTGTTTGAGATCTTTTCTGCATTTTGCACCTAAAAGAAAACACGCTGCTAACGACTTTCTCAGCAGGCATCAGAAACAGAGGGGGGAAGGAAATTATAGCTGGCAGTCCTGTGGGACTGAAGACCAGTGAAGTCTGGTCAAAACTTGGAAAAGGCTTTTTGTTCAACAATTTGGAAGTTGTTTTCCCTGTGCAGAAACATAGAAAAACATAAGCAGAAAAATTCATTGTGGGGTTGGAGTGCAGAAAAGGAGGAAGGGAAGAGGGAAATAACATTATATGGTTTTATGGTTTTCTTCTGTATGCCCCCTTTTCCTCTCCAGTTATAAAGAATAAAAATTTCATTTTCAAAATAACTACTATCTTTTGTGCATCTTTGTTTAAAAAAAAAAAAAAAAAAGTCATTTACTATGAAAGAAGGTTTTATTTGAGAAATATTGAGAAAATCCAAAAATGTATTTTAATGCGTTCGCAGGATTAACAGAATGATGCACATTTCTTCCCAAAAATATCAGAATACAGGCTATTTTTCTAAAATGTTAGGGAGGTGTGAAAACTGAGCTTAATGGCCGAATACAATGATTTTTTTCCCTATATTTTCCCCTTATAGTACCACTGGGAATTTCATACTTGTAATTGAGGGAGAAACTGGGTTCAGCATTAGCAATGTTAGGTAAATAATGTCTTTTTATTAGATTTTTAGAATCTGCTGTTTCTTTTTTTTTTTAATGTGTTATATAATCTCTACTATAATGAATGTTCAGCCAGTAAAGGTGGAACAAGTTACTAACTTCTGTTATTTTTCCATGTCTGCATTTGTAACTTTCCACAATAAAAGAGTGAAAAATTGAGGAATATGTATTTATACAAACCTCAAAAATGCAGAGTCAGAAAAAAACATGCTTTTTTCTTTGCTAAATGCTGTTTGTTACAGTCAAAAAAATGAAACCCTTTTGCAGCAGAAGGTAGTCAGAGAAAAATAAATATACAACATGACATCAGCATTAATTTCTCTCCAAACTCCAACAACAATCTCTGAACGTTTTCTGAATGCTGTTAGGTTTATTTTCACAAATGCTGTCTGGCATCGTAGTTCATAAACTGATCAGCTGGCTGGGTTTTAGCAGAATAGATTTCCTGCTTGTGGGAGCTATTCAGGGTGGGTCTCGAATTAAGGCATAGAGCTCTATCAGTGTTAAAATTAGAATGTATGACAGCCTCAGAGACAGTTATATATCACAAAGGCAGCATAGCTCTGCAGCAGACAGCCTTTGAACTCTGAGGGGAAAAAAAACTACAGTGAATGAAAGCAGATGGAAATTTGTCAAAAGCTTATAAATCACCACTTCTAATTTCTGAAGCTTCGGTATAGAAAAACTTGCATGCAGCCAGGCTGGACTCCACAACAATTCCAGAGAGGATTCCCCTTGCTCCTGCTGTCCCCATCCCAACAGCAGCTGGTAACAATGGATCTAACGTGCAACAGTAAGAAGTCTTTTTGTCTGTTTATTTTTGTTTGGCTTTGTTTTTGCTTTGTTGTTGTTGTTTTGTTTTTTGGCACATGACAGATGGAAAGGAAGAGAAGTTATAGCAAAGCAATAAGGTTCATGTTGGCCATCATGCTGTGTGGGAAGGGCAAAACAGAGAAATTTCCATGCCAAGATTTCAAAAACATTGCATTTTAAGTTTTTAAATAAAATTGAATTGACTTTGTGAAAGGAGAGGTAAATGGAAACAGGGGCATTCAAGGTCCTAGCTTAGTCATCAAAGAGACCTATTTTTGAAAAGTATGAAAACATTCAGCTTGCAGTCACAAATACTGAGCAGTGAGAGGTCAGGTCACTGCATATAGGTGACCAAAAATTGTCAACAAGAAGGAAGAGTCTGTCCTTGAAACTTCACAAGCAGCCACAAAAACCCCAAAGACATCCTTTGATACTCCCTTTGAATCCTATGTCTGTTTTCACAAAATAAGAAAATAAATAACCAAGGAAAACAGAGCATGAATAGCTCTGAAGCTTCGCTATGTCAAGGTGAGTGGTGTCTCCAGTATGTCTTCTGCTTTAGCAACAGGCTACAGAAAATCCTGAACAGCCTGCTCCAAGCAGAATTCAGTTTTCACGTGGAGACTATGAAGTTTGATTGTTTTAATCCTCTATGATGTTTCCCAATCCTCTTATCAAACCTTTACCTCACTAGAATAAGTTGGCCTTGACAACCACATACAGCAGACACACACCAAAGACACCTTGTTCCCATGGGGACAGACGTGCTACAAGATTTCCCAAAGGACCATCGGTTTTCCACCAAGCTGTGATGACGGGTAGCTCTCTTGGTGACCCCCAAGGAGATAAACCTCCCACAAAAACATCAGCCAGACCTGCTCAGCATGCGAGCACAAGAAGCCTTGTGGGTCTCAGGCTGTTCTTCTCCCACCAAAAAAAAACTTTCTCAATGCCCAGGAGATTCCCCATTGAAATCTGTGAGGGATTTTATAGTGGTGATGTTCTCTCTCTCTCTTTTGGGGAAGTAACCCCCAGTGCCTGCATTCTGTCACTGTTCGTATTAGCTGGGAAGCAGAGAAAGGGGAGCTGCTGGATGGAGAATTTCATGAGGAATAAATTGTCGTGACCTGCCTTCCTGGGGCACCATAGCTTTTGCTGTGACAGCCAGATGGACAAGCAAATAGCAACTCCATAAAGAGACTGCCAGCACTCATTTTCATTCCCTCTACCGTCTTCCTTCCCCTCCCATGTGTTTACTGCAGGAAGGAAACGTTCAGTCCCCAGCTTTAAAATTAACCCTGGGTTACACTGACAGTATTCTGCTTGCCCAGTGTATCTTGTAAGCACTACACTTCCATTCCTGGGCCGCATCTGTAGCTCTCCTCACCTCTATGCCTTAATATTTCAATTATTCACTGTCATTCTGAAGCACTTATTATGTTAATCCTACATCGTGTACCATAACAAGTCCAAGATATGGTTCATTACTATTGTTAGCAACAACTGTGTTTCTGAAAGCGTTAACTGCTCCTGGCTTCCTCTCCTGATGGTTAGCAGACTAGCAGGTCATTAACTGCTGGAAGTGACCATTTTTTTTAGGGATTATGTTTTAACCTTTTGAGTACATACAGTCCACACAAGTCATTCTAATGGGCATTTTCCTTTTGTCCCTCCTATCACTCTTGGACATCTCTCACAGTGCTTTTTGTATATCAATTTTCTTTTTGTTTGTTGTTGGTGAAGACTTATTGGGCTAGTGAAGTGAGCAGGTGGGTGACACAGAGAATGTGTACATGGATATTCAGCTCTCTTCATGTTAGTGTTGCCCTATGGACATTTCTAAGCCAGATGCCAAACTTTTGGAGATGGTTTTGTTTGTGAGCTGTAATGGAAAGTATCTTTGTCTGGTTTTAGAGAAAGATCATCAGGGCTTTGTTTCAACCCCTTAGGTGGAAATCACTTTTCTAGCCTCAGGTCTGGAGGAGGGCTTCCCTTTACAGACACTCAGTTACTGGGTTGGCTTCTTGGTAGGGACCAGACACATCTCTACTGCCTGCCGGCTTTTCCCCAGCTAGCTGAAAGGGAGCTAGCTGTGATGAGAAAGCAAAGGAAACAAAACAGAGGTTATGGATTCCTGCACCCTCTCCTCCTTTTTTTTCTTGCATATCTGAAAAGGAGGCCTCAGCTTCACTCCTCTTTTGGACACTCTTGGTTCCTTCTAAATTTGGTTCCTTCTAAATGAAGACACAGAAATGCTGATGCCAGAGAAAGAAGCTCTGCCAATCAAAGCACCTTTCAGCAGATAATGTCCATTGTCAACCACTGCCCATCACAGCCCCTGTGATACTCGCAGGTTTCTGCGATCGTGCGATTGCCTGAATAATAACTCAGGCAATTTCCATTTATAACTTCCATTATAAAAGTAAGCTTTCACAGTATTCACTCAGGTAACTCAGCAATGTGAAGTTTATGCTACGAGTTCAGAAACTGGGGAAAAAGAAAATAGCCCAAATACACAATTTACAACAACAACTTAAAGAATAAAGAAAGAAAAAGAAAACAAATCTTAAAGGTTTTAAATCACTCAAGATTTTTTCTGGCCTTAGGATTTTTGAATGCTTGAGGGTGACAAGATCAATACAATTGGGATTTTGTGACACTACTGAAATTGTCACTTCATGCATAGTGTACTACAATTGTGTTCGATGCCCTTTCCATAGAATTTGCTTCACATTTATCACTTACATCAACAGTGTTTAATGGCTTGGAAGAGAAAGACAGCAGAAAAATGGATACAGTATCTCTGTGACAGAGAAAGCTTTGTGACGTTGAGCGTACGGATGAGATTAACGAATTTTAAAAGATTTTAGTTAAGTGTGAGGTAAAATGAGTAACTTTGAGAAGAGAGAAGCTGAATTTCTAGCAAAGCTAATTATGCAGTTTGAAACTTCCAGAAAGTTACTAAAATCTATGGATTGACCATCTTTACTTAGACATAGAAGGGTCAGTCCAGAAAACTCACCCTCGGACACACCTTGCACATGGAAGCCAGACCTGGCTCCCCACTGCCTAGTATCCAGAGTTGTCACGTTAAAGTGGTGGTTTTGTATAATATAACAACTTGTCAATAAGTGGGAGATGGAATAGGAAAAATTTTGGCTAGCAGCTATTTTTCTGCCATCCTATTAAAAAATAAGTAAAAATAAGACTGCACAAATAAAATAAAATAAATAAAATAAAATAAATAAAATAAATAACACTTATTACAAAAGGCAGTGAACTGTATCTGTAAGGCCAGTCCTAAGAGGCAATAACAGGTTCTCATCCATGCTCCCAGGACTATTACTGCATGTTGCATTAAATGGCCACCAAACAGAAAACAGAAACATTTCTTGACCTATCCAAGCTCACAACTGGGCACAGCTTCACTTAAAATGTCAGTGAACTTCAGCAAACTTTCCACTGCATTTGTAATGACATTAATATTCATAATAAGACCCCATGGGACATTCCCATGCCTGTCTGCTAAACGGTGTTTGGATCACTGGCAGAGATGTCATCAACTAGATGCAAACCTCAGCCCTGACTAGATACAGAAACCTGAAAGCACACTCAAGCACACCAGCTTTCCAATGGAGTCAGGTCACACTGGACAACTTCCAGAGCCACAATTTAGGCATTTCCATGTTTTTTTTTCCAGCCTGATACACCTAATAAATATTTGTGCATTAGAATGCTCAATAACTGCTTCTGGATTCATTTTCACCTCATGACTCCTCCACGCTGATCCTTGATTTATTCATGTACAGCTCTGCTAAATGATTTGTGGAGTAACATCTCACTCACTGCAAGCTGATTAAGGCAGGAACCGTCACGTTGTTCCATGCTTGTTTTGAAGAATGGGCTGAAGGACCACTGTAAAAATATTTGCTTTTCTGATAGCCAAAGACAGCTTTCCTTTGATTAGATGTACAGTGGCTGTGCTTGCTACACAACCTTTTCTGGGCGGACAGGGGGAACACACACATCACCATTAAAAATGCTTTATATATCCTTCAGTGTATCACTGATTTACAGTTTTCATAATTAAAACCAATTACCTGACATGGAGCTGAGTTTACTTCCCTGTTTAAGAGGTTATATTTAATTTTCTTCCTTCTGCTCCCAAGGAGTCTCTCTGAGGGAGAACCACTTGGGGGAAGAAAGGGCAGAGCTTTCCTACAGCGCTAATCAAGTCATCAGCCACCACGTAATGCTCCAACATTTGGGAGTGCACATAATGGTACCCTCAAAATACTCTTATATCTCACTGACCGTCCTCCTGGAGCCCTTTCAGACCGACACATGACAGATGACAAAAGATACATGCTGCAGACAGGACTAGTTTGAGTGCCAGCAAAACACCCAAGGGTCCACCCAATCCATCCTGCTGTGACGTGCTGTCAGACAAACTGCAAAGTCTGTCTGCTCCTCTGCATACAATCTGCTGCTTCAAAAAATATATATATTAATATTAAAACTGGACTCCATTACATGTAAGCATATTTTCTTCATAGTCCTAAAATTCATCTTCAGAACATAAGCAAGCCAGCAGTGCTGCAAAGCAAGGAGATGGAGGGGAAGCTCAGCACCGAAGGACAGCACCATGACATGCTGTGTGCCTGCAGTCAAGCGTGAGGTTACAGAAGAAGGCTGGCCAGGACCAACGAGCCACCTGGAAATGCTCTATTTGACAATTATTGGAGGGTTCGTGGGACTCAAATAGGTTTGCAGGGAAAAAGTACACACAGTCATAGAAGAACCAAACTGTGAGGGTCTTCAGTCAGAGCTTATTAGTTATCAAAAAGCTTTTAAACAACGTCAAAAGGCTGCATTATTGCCCAAAATATTTACAATTCCTTGTCTTTAACTAGGTTCAGCGGTGCAATCCTTTCATCACCCACAACAATTTCCACTGATACAAGGTGGGATTCACCTCCGTTTAGCAAAACTAGATGTTCAAAGCAATGCTCCAAGCCCTTATCACGACATGCCCAGGACAGGGCCTCTGGTAAGAATGAGTATTCTTACTTGGGAACAGGAAGAGAAATAAAGCTGTACAGCAGGCTCAGGTACTTAAAATGAGACTCAGGCTTACCTTACCAAAAGTAAAGTCAAGATTAATTTGATTACAATGTGCATTTATGTAAGAAAGAGCAAATATTATTTTCCTAGTTTAATGAGAGAGAAAAATAAAGAAAAGTGAAAACAGGGAGGTGAAGCCAGATGCAAAATGAGAGAGTAACGAATTTCAAACTCTTCAGATAAATAACAGTTGGAGCATGTTTTTGAAGGGAGTGCTAGCCTTCAAATCTTCAAATCAAGAAGAAATACCCTTCCTGGAGACGTTTAGCTAAAGAGGAATTTACTGCCTTATGGAGAAATCTTACAAATCTGTAGTGTACATAAGGTCACACTATGCATACTAATACTTCCTTCAGTCTTTAAACACTATTGATCAAAAGCTTAAGTACTTGTTTAAATTATATTGATTTTAGTGAGACAGAGGTGTGGCTTTAAATTGAAGAGGCAAATGCTTTTATGATTTACAATGGGCAGTATCTTTATTGCACAGGAAAAAACGTGAATTTTTAGTTAGCAGACCAGTGTCATAGTAAATAGTTTGAAGCTGCGTAAATCTAACAGGTTTCCATTTTTAAAATGCCCCAAAAGGCAACATTTTAATGTGAACAATTTTCTATTAACTAACATATTCTTTAAAACTATTATCTCTTAATTGATATTTTTGAGGTATCAACCACTAGGGCTTAGCAAAGACAGAAAATTCTCAAATCAGAGTTAGGTACATAGCTCTCAAAGAAAGCTGGCTTTGGTGCATGGTATAATGCAGTCTTATCTCGAAGTTATTTTCTCCAAGTACCATAACTAAGGCACTACTTGTGAACATCAACCTCTTGACACAGTCAGTGATTCATAGCTCTTAAACTTTCCAGATTACTTTTTTAAAAGATAACACTGAAATGAATTTCTCTTGATTTATTTACCATATATCTACAGTGTTTTCTGGAAAACAATAAGTAGTTTTCTGAAGTGAAGTGGGAGATCAGTTATTGCACTACTATTCTTATAGCTACAGAAGAAACTATCTAGAAATGCTATGCTTGGGATAGGATAAAAGTTAAAA
Source organism: Cygnus olor (assembly GCF_009769625.2). NCBI lineage: Eukaryota > Metazoa > Chordata > Aves > Anseriformes > Anatidae > Cygnus > Cygnus olor. The sequence goes on from NC_049175.1 coordinate 32,881,335, forward strand.
ATGTGATTTACCATTTTAGGTTCTTTGCTTTAGAAATTACCTTCAAATTGCAAGAGTAGTGGTTTCTGAGACAGGAACCACTAGTCACTGCCTGATTTTGCATTTTAATTCAGACTCAAGGGATGAATGGGAAACACAGTTTTGAAAGATGCAGAGCCTCAAAACATGCACATTTAACCTGATCATTAAAGCATTATCTGATATTAGTTCCCAAACATTTGGACTTTCTCAGTGTCTACTACCACACAACCACTTTAATTAAACTAGGGAGAAAAAAAAAAAAAAAAGTCATGTATTTTTAATGGCAAACGCTGCCGTGACAGAATGTTTCCACTAGTTTTACAGTGACTCACAGACTTTGCACAACGCCTGCTGAAGCCACTGAGCATGCTGCTGTTGACTTCAAGGGGCTTGTACAGCTCTGAGCAGCTTTGTGAGGGCAGCACGGCACTGGGGATTTGCCTCATTGCCTCATGATCTGGCTCCTCTAACGATGAAGCACCTCCCTCACCCAAATCCGTTAGGCCAAAACTGCTTTTAACTCAATGTACTTTCTAGCATTTGGCCAAAATTGTGTGACACGGCTCAGTGTGTCACGTCTCAGGAACAAGCACCAGGATTTGATGAAAAGGAAAGCAGTTCACAGCAGGCAGCAACTTCAGCATATCTAAGACTTGCCAACACTTCTAAGACACCTTCAGTTTCCTACAGCTCAGTGCCATCCGTGTCTTAAGAGGGGAAAGATTAGTTCAAAGTCCAGTTGAACTAAGTTCTAAGGGTCATGAAAATTACTATTACACACACAAGTCTGAGGTAAGCAATCACACCTGCAGTTGGCCTGAAAAGGCTTGTTTCATTTTAACAGCACATCAGTTCAGAGTAGCTATCAAAAACCAATGATTTTGTCTTGCAATTAAAGAGTCTACAGAAAGATTTGTAGCAAGTGGAAAACCTGGCTTTCTAATAGCTGTCCCCGAGCTACAAGTTGATCTATCACCCCTCATCTGCATGAAGAATGACCTGGCATATTTCTGCACTTTTGTGAGAGGTAGCCACCAGGTGTGACCCAGAGGGCAGACCCAGAGATACCTCACTTTAGGGCTGTCTTAAGTGGATGAGGATCTGAGCACTGCATGTACCTGCCACCAGGTCACCCTGAACACATGACATAGTAACCTCTGCAGATGCACAGGTCAGCCTTGTGCCAGGCACGCAGCAGGTCCAGTGACCCCTGACTTCAAACTCCTTTAACACAACCAGGAAATTTGCTTTAAACTGTGTTTCCTGGGATTTTCCTTTAGGAAGAGCAGTTCTCTTGGGATAGGCTTTCAAGTAAGAGGGAGAATAGACTGAGACAAAGATATTAGCTAGTTGTCTGAGGCCACACAATAAATCAATAGAAAATCTCGACAAGGAATCCAGAGGCTGACAATCACTCACTGAATCACAGTCCCTTCCTTTAACTATTTGATAGGCTTCAACCCAGAGCAGCATTTGTTTGCATACAATACACCAAAAAAATTGTTCTTGGTCTATGAAAAAAAAAAAAGAAAATGATACAAAGCAGGTTGCCTAGTAAAACAAGATTTAACCCAGTGCCCTTCATCTGTGCTTTAAGTACTCTCTTGGGAGCCACAAATCAGAGCTGTGAGATTATGTGAAAGGGAACAGCATCACAAGTATAACTCTGATGTATCATAAAAATAATAGAAAAGCCCCTTGGGAGTGAAAACTTTTGACTGGATCCAGTCGAACCCTTTCAAATCAGTTGTTGTTGTAGCAGTGTGGACAAGCTACTGCACACTACCCTGTCAGCATCCTTTTGGGAATTCAAGAAGATGGGAAGACAAGCACTTTCCAAATATTTGAACAAGGTGAGAGGAAAACTTGATGGTTAAATTCACATTTATACTCTTTTTTTGAATTCTTTCTTTAAACTTAGCTCTGCTACGATGGCCTATATATTAGTCCTGCTGAACTTTGATTAGGCGAAAGTCTGTCTAAAGCATCTGCTCTTCTGTTAAATTGCACATGTTGCAGCATTAATTCATCTGCCAGCTTTGTCTGCATTGCTTACCTCTTTTATCCACCTGTTTGACTTTACCTGACACCTAGATTATGAGCTTTTGGAGAGCTAGGGAGCTTTTCTATTTTTAGCACCTTTACTATGCCTTGCCCATGCAGCCTAGGATTTGACTAAGATTCCTCAGGGCTCTTTTAAAATTATATCATCATGGTTATCAAACTCTGTGCTGCACATATATTCTGGCCCCATACATATAAAAGCTCTGTTGGCCAGATTCTGCTCTCTTATATCAGTATGCAGCACAGAAAAGAAATAAACTGCCCTTTTTGTTCTTAACTTCAGTATCGGTGTTCTTATTTAACAGAAGAAATAATCACATCACTGACACTCTAATAAAATATCTAACTCATTTTCATATGGAAAAAAAAAAAAAAGGAAAGATGGCCCTCTATATTGCTTGCCTCTAGCTGATTTCAGGAAAAATGTTCCTCTCCATCTAGAGACTTGGATAATAAAATAGGTTATTTATTGGCAGTGGGTGATGTGTGGATGATTACAGTCTGGTAGGTATTTAAGGGTAAAGTCCAAAATTGCAGAACAAAAGCTGTTTTCTATTCACATTTGGCTCAAAATGCCTCAAATGAAACAGACCACCCACAATCTGACACTTCAAGCTGCAGCACATTGAATCTGCTGAGAGCCAGTTACAAAACTTGATTCAATAAGATCATGCTAAATACAAAAAAAAAAAAGGTGACTCAAGAAGTGCATTAAAAATATCGTATATCAGACAATAATATGTGCACATTAGAATAGGACCTTTTGAGCAAACTCATTCATGCTAGAAGGACAAATAAAGGCCCCTATCACTTCAGGGATATACTCTGGTACAATCAGGATGAGCACCATAAAGAACCTTGTTTTATAATAGGTCAAGGCTGGAGACAAAGCAAACACCCCACCATTCCCACTGCTCTAATTATTAACCAAAGTGCTAAATGTGGTCATCCTGAAACATTCTCCTGTCTTGCAATTATGACAAAAATGTAATTCTCCCAAGGTACAGATTAATATTTAGCACATACTTCTCTTTCTCCCAGTTTTTCCTGGGCAAGCTGCTCTGGGTGGCCCTGCTTGGGCAGGTGAGTTGGACCAGATGACCTCCAGAGGTCCTTTCCAACCTCAACCTCAACCTCAACCATTCTGTGATTCTGTGAAGATCACTAAACAAAAATTGTTTCTGTGAAGATTCTGTGAAGATCACTAAACAAAAACTGCACGGAAAGTATGGAGATAAAGGAATATGTCTTCCATCATAATGTAAAGCTGTTTTGGAAGAACATGAATGCAGTTTGAAAGCATTATGAATAAAACAAGCAATGGAGCTAATATTCATCAGTCATCACCAGCACAAACAATCTGGATTATATTTTTCAGAAGCAATGAATAACATAGTCACTACATCACCCATTCAAATATATATATACATTTGTATTTATTTATATATATTGATTGATTGATTTTAAGAGTGTGGGTGTCTGTAATTAGTCTTATTAACTTAATCTTGCCTGCTGCTGAATGCCTTGATGTGTGCTTACCTCTGTCAAGGAAACCACTTATGAGCTTGCAGTTGAGCCTGTGCTGAGGAATACCATTAGATTAAAACTCAGACTCAAAATTTATACACAGGCAGTCAGCTCTAGTTATAATTTGGCTTTCAAATCTCCTTTAACCGTTGCTGCCCAGAAATAGAAAATGCATAACTAACTCTCCTTTACTATAAGCTCAGTCCTGAAAATTGCCATATACTACTCTTACGCACATATGCTACAGCAAAACGAGTTTCTTATGCCACAGTTGTAGTGAAGTGTATGCAGTTTTCTCATATTTCTCCAAGTGATTTCCAGGAAACTACCAGGAAGCCAGGGATGCACAAACAGCTGTTGTGCACGTGTACAGATCACTGTATGGGACCTGAGAAAAGACTTCCTGCATGGTCCAGATTTACTGTGCATGATCTGTAGAGCTCTTGTATGATAATGCACTTGGCAAGTCCACATTTCCAGATGTCCAGAAACCCTGATGAAGCAGTATGACTACTAGATGGCTGAACATCTTGGATGAATGCACAAAATCCATACTAGGGGGGGGAAAAAAAATTATAAGCCAAAAAGCAGGGCACGCTAAAAGAATCACGGAACTGTAGGTGCTCTGTCTATCTACCACACAAATCCTCTCTAAATATTGAGTAGCATCTTCCAGCACACCAGAGCACAAACATCGAGTCATTTTTTGTTTCTTCATGGGCATTAAAAAGGCACTTTGACTTATCAAAAATGAAAAAAGGGTGGAAAAGAGAAAGTGTTCAAGCCTCCTAACTTGAGATACCAAAGTCATTGCCTGTGTACACATTTGGCTTTGTTTTACTGTTACTCATACTAACTTCTTCATAAGATACAGACCCTTTTTCAAATGTTTTGCTGTTACAGAAACACTATCATTATTTTGGGTTTGAATTTTTCCCTAACATTCTTTTTTGTTAATAAAAATACAAAACTAACACACCAGTTGCAAGCAGACATTACCTTCAGTCACATGCAACCCATCCTAAAATGCATCTAGCTTCACAATTCCCATTAACTGTTGGTTTTATGATCCTAAAACAGTCGGGCTCTTCTCAGAGACTATGTAAGTGCCCTGGCTGAACCCTTCAGAACGTACCCCAAAAGGAGAGCTATCTTGACCTTCTTCTGGAGGAACCCACCAGCCTAACTGGTTAGTTCCTGTCAAATCTGTTAATCCGTTCCCCAAATTCTAGCTATTAAAATGCTTCATTTGAACTGAATAGATTTTGTAGAGGAGCCTAAAATACTATGGAACTTTATATGTCAAGAGATACACAGTAAACAAAGAAAATGGGCCTTGAATACAGTTCCTAAGTGTTTTATACTTTTATACATGACATTTGGGGTAGTCTTAATCCTCTTCCAACTCAAGCCATTTCATTGTATTGTTCTGCCATTGAGCAATATGTTTTGCCTGGTGTTAAGTCACCGTCTCCCATGTACACGCTGGGGTTCATGTAAGGCACATGAGAGTCACCTTCCTTTTCCCACACCAAATTTCCATCACATAAATGCTTTTAAAATCCCTGGTCCATGTTGGTCTTTCTGCTGACCCTTAAAGAGAGAGTTTGGGAGAAAAGTAGTCCTTTAAGGAAACCACTGTAGCAATTCCTGTTGTTTAGAGCGCAGTGGAGTAAAAGGTTCCTCAATGTCCCCTGTCTGCTGGACACATAGCAAACCTTGTCAGCAAAAGTAGCATTCCACATACCTTGAGCAAGTCCAGACTTTGGATGTATTTAGCAACTACTTCCAGATACGAAGCAGAACGAATAAATTACAACTAGACAGATTCCCCAAATAACAGCCCCATTCCCTATGTATTATTCTTACTCTTGTCAAGAGCTTAAGACACTCCCTTACTTACGCACTGCTGATACACAGAGAAAACACGCTAAATTCAGTGTGTATGTGAAAACTGTTTCCTCGGGCAAGTGATTATGGTCTCTGCTGCTTCTCTTGAGTGGTAATGGAGTCCCTAATTGCTCTTCTGACTGATTATGCTGTTCCTGGTGTTTCATTTTCAAAGTACTTAAAGTTCAGGTAAATCACACTTAGCACATGACCTCTGCTATTTTATGGCTCTTTTTGCCATGGAAAGGCAAAGCCATATACTTTTCCTTTGTGCTATTTACTTTTACATTACCTACAGATTTATAAGTGGAAAAGCACAAGATACTATTATTGTGAAGCTATTATATTATTGTTAAGTTACTTTTTCGTGCAAGTACTTTGTTGGTTAGCAACATATATAAGCATGTGTTTATAATTAGGCCTGTGCTTAAAAGCTTTGTGAAAATAAAGGTCTAATGCTTGTCAGGCTTTGGACATTCTCAGCTTTCTGAAATTACTTACAGTATTCTAGTGTAATCTTGATTTCCTTCTGGGTTTCTTCTTCCTGTTCTGGAAAATGTATGGCTGTTTACAGCATCTGCTGCTGTAACCTCTCTGGTAAACAAGCTAGCAAAGCACTCGTGCAATGAAACGCACAAAGCCCTGGTGCTCTCTCTCAAAAGTGGTGGCACAGTTTCTCAAAGAACAGATACAAATTCTAGGGAACCTTGGTTGCTACAGATATCAGCAAGATGTACAGAGAGGCAGGTTATTCAATTGTTCTTCCTGTAGAGAAAAATCCTAAGGTATTTAACAACAAAAAGCAAAATTTTAATAATTTTGCATGGCCCTACAAAAGGATTTGTTATCCTAGTGCATGGTTCTAAAATTCTTCTGAAAAGATGACCCCTCTCTGCTAAATCCTGGAGGCTTACAGAGCAATGTAGACATAACCCTATTAAATATCTGTACAGCCTTGTTGATTTAATGTATGCTATATTTATTAGGAATTTTCCATTTGAGCTTCAACTGCATGTAAATCTAGAGCGTGCCATTTGGGTTAATATGGATATTTCAACATCTCAGCCTGGCCTCTCCGGAAATGTTTGTCTCATTTCTAAAATCACAGACTCACCTTGTAACACAGTGACCCCAAGTAAGGATGGAACAGAGCAGAAGGCATTCAGCTGTAAAGGGGAAGGAACATGGTGGTGCAGGCACAACTGCTTTGCACAGCTCTGGCAGAGCTGAGGTTAAAGATAGCTGTCTTTTGGCACAGGTGAGAAGTATGAAAGACATAATCACCTTGCTGAGTAGAAGATAATCTCTTTGGGGCACAGCCATCTTTTGGTTATGTTTATTCAGCTTCTGGCACAATGAAGTTGGGATGCTAACGTAAAACCCATGAGTACAAAGTCAATGAGAGCTTTAAAGTAGCGACCAGCATTGCTAAAGGAGTTTAAATTTCCCCCCCCCCCTTTTTTTTTCAGCTGCAATTTTTCAACAATTTCTAATCATTACTGCAGTGTAGCATCTTTTATATTCAACTGAGGTATAAGATGTGATTCATGATACAAGACAGGAAACAGATATCAGCAAGGGGTACTGAAATAGCAAAAAGTTTACTTAGGACTGGAGTTAAAGGTGCATTCAGAGTCCAGGGTTTTTTGAAGCCTGAAGAAATGCCTCAACTCATTTGGAGTTAAGCATCTAAAAGTCCTTAAAAATCCCTTTGACATCTTTAATCATTACCTTATTTTACACGTGAGAAAGCTGAGAAAGTGATTTTCACATAAGGTTAGATAATAATCCACCTACTCCATCTTTGCAGTTGGTTTCAAAAGTTCTTATATTTAATCATTATTCAAAATTACAACATTTCCCACATCCATAGACCATCTGAAATCTCTTCTTTGTCATTATCTGAAGAAAACTGTATCCACATTGCACTGTTAATTAAATTCATAATTAAATTCATTTTGGGGGGTCACTAACAGCACAAACTGTAAAGTGACAACAATACATACGTTAAATTATATATTCATCAAATTTTAAATTTTTCAGTAATTTTTAGTTTGAATTATTAACTGTTTTTAATTACAGCCAATTCCTGTGCTGACAGCATTTGAAAAAAGAATAGAACTATACCTTACACTCTAACATATATTCCAAAAAAAAAATACATGGCATATCAACATGGAAGCATGAAGGGAAAAAAAAAATCTAATGTTACTTAGCAACAAAATTCACTGAAAAAATATACGGGAAATAGAAAGATTAATACTCCATTACTTGCTTTAAAGCACATCCAAGCTGTTTCAGTCCAAACAGAAATAGCATACCCTGGAAACTTAATGATCCATTCACTTATTTTTCTGTAACCAATAAAACAGTGGTGCGCATTCAGTGCAGGCTCTGTCACTGAGTCACAGAAACTTTTGCTTCAGCAAAGGAGGTTTGACTACTGTTGGTACAGAGGCTGGAGAGTAGCTGCTGGCTAATACGAAGAAAATCTCTGAACTTCTCTAACATGGATTCATATTGGGGTTTTAACAATATGCAACACAAAAGCTGACATTTTCATGTACATTCAGTACATATGGCATTCATTTATTCTGAGACGATCCATTTCCTTATCATTACAAGAAACAATAAAAAGAGCAGCCAAAGACCAAATGACAGGGAACTTGGTGCTCTCAAATGAACAGATACCATATGTATATCATGTATACCAAACTGAATTCAATTTTGAAACACAAGCCATTTTTTCCATAACCCCACACTCCAGGTGTATATAAATTTTTGCTTCTACACAACGTTTCTGTTCTTAACTACCTGGCATGGCTGTACTACTGAAATTAAAAGGTAAAAACACAGCAGGAGCCTGTTTTTCAATGTTATCAAATTTCTCAAATCTAACTTGTATTCTGTGCTATCCCATCTACTCTTGCACTAACATTAGTGCTGTACAGGCCATGACCACAGGTCTAATCTTCTTCTTCTTTATTCACAAGAAGTAGTGTATTTTTGAGTGACTCTACAATGAAAAGTTAACTACACATCAAAACATTGTCCACCATGCCCAATATTTTTCAAAGCACAAGTTCCTGACAGATAGGCAGTCTGGTGAGATCTACAGATTCACTGAAGCATGAAGACGGCTTGGACCTGCTCCAAACGTGAACCTCAGCCCACAAGAACATGGAAGGGCTCAGCCCCAGCACAGTGACCAATCTTCCTCTAATCAGATCAAGTTTGCTTTATCGCATGGTATGCCAAAAATGAATTGCAGATCTAAGATCGAATGTGTAGGTTCAGAAATATGTTAGTGCCTCAGTATTTCAAAGAGCCACAGGTTCGCAGCCCAGCAACAATTTCTACAGTTGTTCCTTTGTGTATTTTTTAACTTGTGCTGTTGTGAACATGTTACAAAAGAAAAGAAAATACGCTCAGGAAGAAAAGCAACAATTCAAATTAAAAATGGCACTGCAAACATGTCAGATCAAGTCAGCTACAACATTAATGTCTCTCAGCACTGGTATAGCCTACATTTGTGTTTTCTCTAGCTCCATTTTGGCGACTTTCTCTATAACCTGTAGATATTGCTGTTACCTATCCTGTTTAAACTTGGCTGAACAGGTCACTCTCTATCCCTCAGCCAGAACAGATGGCAAATAAGTAAATGTTTCCTACTCCTCATTTTGGGAGAGAGAAAAGTTCTCTCTGCAAAGAGTGACAAAATAAATAAATAAATCAATAAAAAGCGGGATGACATTTCTGCAGCACCAGGTTTTCCATCCCAGTGAGCAGTCAGACATCAGGACTTTCACTTCTTTAAATACAAAAGCTGTCTAACTTTCCACAGCCAAACTCAAAGTTAATGTGTAAAATGACCCATAGGAGCTCCCCAGCCAGTGGGTAGGACCCTCACAGAGCAAAGCTCTTCCTGCCAGAACAACACAGAAGCTGGACAAAAGTAGGACTCAGAGAACGCAGAAAAGCTAGAAATTAAACAAACTTGGGTGTTGAGGGGCAAATCACGGCATGGTTTAATGGCACAGACACCACTTGTCTCTGCACTCCCTGCAGTGTGTGGAAGCCTTGCTGCTGAGTTAGTGCAGGATCGGACTCTGCAGTGGGAGGGAAGGATGTGCAGGTCCCACCATCCTATCTGCAGTAATTGGCTGGACATGGGTGGGACACAACCTCCATCCCTTCCCAGGCTGGAAGAGCCAAGCACACTGGTCACATGTCCCCAAGTATGTCCCCATTTATATTTATAAATATATAACTTTTCATTTCCATAAAATAACATTTTATTCCTACTTTTCATCTCTACAGGTAGGTTTAAAAAGTTATTGCAGTTCAAAAACGTGTCATGAATTCAAGCGGCAAACACAACATAGGCTACATGGGCAAGTAAGACAAAAGACTGATTTTTGTTATGAGAATCTGCAAGATTTCTGAATTAACTGACAGCATTGTAAGACCAAGTTTAAAAAAAAATCAAATAAATCAGTTTTCATGAGGTGCTGCAGTGTCTCAACAATATGTGAAGACCAAATAGTTTATGAAGGATCTATAGCACAGCTGGATAGCACAGTTACAGGGAAATTCAGGATCTCAATTACATATCTCAGTAGAGATATGTACAGTATATCACTGTCCAGAGATGCTATTCTGATCTCAAAACTATGATGTCTTAATATATAATTTAAACAATTTGTTTCCATAACAGAGCATTTGCATTTTAGGGTATTTTATCTCAAAATAGACTAAAACAAGGGATATAATATCAAAATACAAAAATTCTATTTTACTCCCACTTCTGCCTCCAAGAACACTCAGTACTTTTGAAAGTCTTTCCACTTTCTAAGCAGCTGGTCAAATACCTAATATCAGATAAATATTAAGAAATAAGAAACTCTGACTAAGGCAAACCCAGTCTTCAATTACCAATTAACTGTCTACCAAATTATATCACAATCAAGGTCATGGTTTTCCCCTTTAATTTCTGGTTTATTTAATGGTCTCTTTTTAGGCTGTCAGAAACAAGTGTCATGCAGACAAAGCTAGAACTTCTATTTAAATGAGCTAAGAATGTTTATACAAGCCATGCACAGTCAAACAAATGTGTAGCACATCTATAATATGCTTATTGTTCCTAAACATAGGATTTGTCATTGTACTTTGACAGATCAGATTGTTCTCTTTTTTAATGCTCCACTTAATCTGTTCACACTTTCTATTCTTAAATAATTCTAGTGTCAGCTTTTGTGATGCCGTAATTTAAAGGCCATGTTATAATTGTTCCAAAGAGGGCATGCTGAAAGGGAAAGAAGCAGCAGAGATGTGCAGGAAATCCCTCTCTAATGCCAGGGGAGAAGCAGCCAGGATGCGACTGCCTGCAAAGCCTCGGCGCCTTGGGGAGAGGAATCTCAGAGGCCAGTAGGGCTGACCTCCTGAGAGGCCACCAGTGAAAGGGCTGGGACCGTGGCCAAGATGGTCTTCACCAAGCAAGAACTTGCTCCCATTTGAAGTAATTTTCTGTTCTAGTAACTCGCTGAACTCTCATTTGATTTCCCGTTTCAATAAGGGACCTATGAATCCCAAATAAATTGATCAGTGAATAGCAGCAGACAGAAAAATGCTCATTTATTTTTGCCCTGAAAGAAATATGGTATTTTAATGAACTGCACTTGCTTTTCTCAAATTTTCTGAGTCCCAGTTGGAAGATTCCATTTTGAAATTAGCACAGTTTGGTCAAGGTATTTTTTCTGTTTGTTTGCTTTTTTAGCTGCCATCTCTGGTTAGAGCCAAACAAATTCCTTTTCTTTTTCTTTTTATTGAATTGTTTCACTGAGGTTTTGCCTAATTATTTTTCCTATTTTGACTGGCGGGTGGGCAAGCGGGATTATTTTTGCTCAACTCTGTCTTTGAAACTTTGATTTAAACACTGGGCTGAACAAATATGAGCAATCTATCATGACCACTAGAACTGTATCAACAGCAATTCTGATGTGGCTAAAAAAATATGGGGAACAGCCGCCCTACACCCAACATCCAGTTGGTGTTATTTTCTGAAATAACAGTTCATGTTATTTCTGAACTATTAAGTGTTTAAACTAGACGGGGTTAAAAGAAAAAAAAAATTGGATATTCAACCAATGTAGATACAGAACATCTAAAGCAACACTGTGATTGAAAATCATGATAAGCCACACTCATTAATCTTCACTGACAACATAAAACTTCACATTTCAGCAAGGATAGAACATTATTATGGAAAGCAGAGAGAGCAGAAATACCAACAGAGGCTAAAATTTCTACGTGCTTCAAGAATTTCCTCAAGAAAAGTTCCAGATAAGTATTTATCACTTCAAGAAGTTATCATGGAGACAACACTAAAGTGACTGGAGGGAAAAACCACTTGATCATGGCATGTGTCCTTTTTTCGGTACAAGGTAATTTCCCAGCAATGACTTTTTCAACGAGTGATTCAGAGCACTGGAACAGGCTGCCCAGGGAGGTTGTGGAGTCTCCTTCTCTGGAGATATTCAAGGCCCATCTGGACACCTAACTGGGCAATCTGCTCTGGGGAACCTGCTTTGGCAGGGAGGTTGGACCCGATGATCTCTTGAGGTCCCTTCCAACCTCTACAATTTTGTGATTCTGTGATTCACATGCACTGAACAGAATTCTGCTGTCACAATATGGGCACAAACAAATCATTTGCCTGAGAAATTTAATTCCTAATAAAGTAGGTGGGACTTTACAGCACAGCAAGTATTTTGTATCAGCATCCCACACGGACAGCTCAGGGTGAGAGCCCCCGTGAGGCATCCAGCCTGTGCTCACCAACCAAGGTCCTCAAGAATGACTGATAATTGCAGAGAACAATCCCAGTAACTCTTTTGAACACCAAGTTTAGCAGGGAGTGAGTTGCCTCCTGGAGACACTTATTTCCAGTGAACACAACACCAGCACCCAGCTTATGGGCAGTGAAACTTGGGTGAGATGAAAATCCTACCAGTGCTTCGTTCACCGAGTGGCAGCTCTGTGCGGACTGCAGGTGGTGCCTTGCTGCGACAGTACAGAAAGAGCTTAAACACCAGCATTTCCTTATGTATTTTGGTTCTTACACTTCCTTCTGGACAGATCAACTAGTCCCACAGGAATATCCTACGGTGCTGTGAAACTACTTTTCTGCAATCACATTTGTCCTTTTGTTCCGTGGGCTCTCCTGGCACAAAGTGCCCTGTTCCTGTGCCAATCTGATTAGATCGAATTACATGCTTTTACTGCTCCTACAAGCTAATGCAGCAGACCTACAATTAAGTGTGGGATGGTTTAAGGTCTAAATGGAACTAATGTCTGGCCTGAGCAAATGCCCCAGATTCTATTTTTTTTTCCTTTAAGTTGATATTTTTTAGGCTGTTTTCCAAAAGTTAAGCCCCTGAAACAAGTCATAACAGCGAACCCACTCACCCTATTCACAATTATTGTTGCTCCCAAGCCATTTTTAGTATCTCTGACAAATTACTGAACATACAATATTGCCCTTGTAAGGAAAGAATGAGCGGGAAGCAGCAGTGTGATGTCATTCAGCCTTATATAATATCAGCACTTAAAGGAAATACATTTGTTAGTGTCACCATTGACATATGATAAATACTGCAGCCTTATTTTTCTCTACCTTGAGAACTAAATATAAGAAAATATTTAAAGAAAGAAAGAAAGAAGGAAAGAAAATAAAAATAAAAAAAATAGGAAAAAAAAAAAAAAAAGGCAACTAACCCCAAAAGCCCCTCCTTCAGTGGCAGAGAAGCTGGAAATACCAGAGGTGTCAGAAGCCCTCTGGTGCTGCAATTCCTGAAATTATGACAGAGCCTTCGAATTTGTTCTGGCTAGTTAGTCTGAAAACTTCCTAGAGGGAAACAGATAAATGGATAACAACATGATTATTGCCCACAGGCCCCATATGGAAAAGGAGTGTAATTTCAGTGCACTGATATGATTATATTTAATTTGCTCTAAGTTGCAGCATGCCATGTGCTGAGGAGGACAATCAGATAACCCTCTGAAAGGTGCTCGTGGAGCTTGAAGCTTTTGGCACCAGAGCTGAAATAAGATTAATGGAAATGAGCTCCATTTTGCCTTGAAGTAGGTTTGCATTGCATCTTTATTTCATTAGGTATTGTTCCAAACACCATTATTAAAAATAATAATAATAATAATTAAGGATCCAGAGACGTGTCATTGTGAGGAACTGAGATGCCTTTTGCCTACATCTTCCTCGCTGATACCTAAACATCATTAACCAAGCACTCTGTGTGTTTTCTTCACTTTGGCTTTTAATGGAACAAGACAGAAACCTTCCATAACCTGCACTGGAGCCCCAAATTGTGCAACAATCTAGCTTACCTATTGGGCCTTCCAGCCAAACGAATGGCTGAGTTTTCTCATTTGGAATAAATTACTGAATAACCTGACTTACACCATGGTTGCTTCCCTTTCCCTTGTTCCCTCTGCTTAAAACTTTTTACTCCACCCTTGATAACTAACTGAAAGATCTACCCAAATCAAGGTAATTTTTTATTATTATTTTTTTTTAATTTGTGAGATTGGGAAGCTAGATTTTCCAAGAACATCTTGGTTTATTTCCTACTCTTATTCATTACACAGCTCTATCTCCTGCATAATAATAAACATAGGCATCATTTCATGCGCACAGTATGAAAGTGCAAATAGTTAAATGGAAGTTACAAATACAGTTCAATTAATTAATGATTGATTGTTGAAAACATGAAAAGTTAATATAAGCCCCTGCCTCTTTTTTTTCCTGCTCTGTGGAGGACTGTCAGTATGTAATTATTTTCCACACTGATGAGTTTAAATTGTTGGATCTTTTCCAGCCGTGTTCAACCTTTGGATTACATTCTTCTACTTATTTGTGACAGACAGAGCCCCCTTAGGTAACCGGCCAGCCCAGTCTTTTCCAGTCTTGCTTTTTAGTAACTCCACCCTTGGTAAGATCTGTACCCCTGAGCCATTCCATAGAACAAGAAAACATTTTTATTGTGTTACACACCTTTTTTTGTGCATTGCAAAGGACTTGGAGCTTTCTCAAGGTCTGGTGTCGTCCTACATCTGTCGCACACAGAACACAGAAAGCAGCAGCAAACATTCCTTCAACTTTCGGTGCACTACACTGGGACAAGAAGGCCTGTCTTTTTTTTTTTTTTTTTCTCCCTTTTCTTGCAAACTTTGAAAGTGGAATGAGCACAAGCACTCACAAGGTATCAAGGTTATTTTTATTGCATATGTCACTTCTCTGGACATGCAGGATGCTCTCAAACAGAAAGCGAGGGTAAACAAATGTGGTCTGGTATAAGCCTATTTTTTCAAGCTAAAATGGGATATTCGTCTTTACTTTTCCTTCATTCATTCACAGCATATGCTGTTTCACTTCCATTTTCAGACTTTACTGCTTTAGATACAAAAATGTGGGGGTCTGATGGAAGACATTTGAAATTAAAAGTGGCTGGATTTTCCAGAAAGAAATTGCCATGGCATTTCCCACTAATCCTGATAGTGTGCAAGGCAGGCTGGATCGCTGAGACTGTCACTATTTGAATGCGAGAGTTCTTTTTTCTTGTTTTTTTTTGAAGTGATTTTTTTAAACTATCTGTCATTGAAAGCAATAATTCAGGGAGCTCCTTTTCCTTTTCCATTCCTTGATTCTAGCAAAATTTCAGTGCTTGCAACCTTTTCCCTATCTTTTGTTGTCCTAAACTCTTCTCTAGGCATCTGCTAAGAGCCATTGTCAGTGAGAGGAAACCAGATGATGGACAGACCTCTCGTCTGACTCTGTTTGACCTTTTATAGGTTTCCTGAATCAAATCTTCACAGAATGCCTTGCATACATCAATTTTACCTTTATATTTCCTATTAAGTCTGTTCAGGCTTCCCTCAATTCTGAGAATGTACAGTTCTGTGCACATCAAAATTAGCACTACATGGCCAAGATAATTCATCCTTCTCCTTCACACCATAGAGCATATCAGTCATTCTTTGGGGAAAACAGCACTGTTATCTCTGTCCAAATAAACGATCATTCAAAAAATAAACTTGAACTGTAAACAGATTGTTGGACAGAGGTGTGCATGTGGGACCTGAAAGCCATCTGTTGAAGTCTGGTCTTTTTTTGTTTGATTTCTCCTGGTCTGTTAATACACAGTTGACTCTGATAGCAGAATAATTCCAAAATGCTTAAGAAAAAGTCTGTTTATCTGAAGAAATCATCTTGCCCCTACAAGTTACTAAAACAGCCAGTTCGAATTCCCTCCATCCCCCTTTTTTCCTTTTTTTTTTTTTTATTTAGCAATACAATGATGTTGTAGGTATGTTTTAACACACTTTTTAATATACTGTTAGCTCACAATTAAAGAAGTATCAAAAGAATAGACTGTAAAGACTGAATTACAAAAAAAAAATAGGGAAAAGAATTAATTAGGAAAATATTGAGGCTTGGTATCATGGAACCATTGCAGGAAATAAAGCAAAATGAATGAGGACAATGTCATCCAGACCAGGCTGTCCCTTCTGATAGTAGAGACACATTGCTGTCCATAGGGGGTCACACCGTACAGTACTGTCATATCTTGGTCAACATCTGTGTCACCACTATCCAGCCTTGGGCAGTATTTTGCTGCTGCTTCTCTCTCTGACAAATATCAAAACCCTAAAATTCTCCCAGTGGGAACTGGAAGGAAAGAGTTCAAAGCCAGACCACAACATCAGTGACTGATCGCTGTAAGGTGGCTGCTGCCCCAGGGGCAGAGAGAAGCACGGCACTAGCTTGCTACCACCTCATCCTATCGCACTGCTTCCAACTGTTCAGCACCACACAGCCCAAACACTGACCCCAAGCACAGGGGGACAAGTAAGAGGAAGGAAGGGGAACACCATAATAGATAATCAGAGGAAATTAAGCTGAATGCAAGTTAAAAAGAAAGACAGAGTTTCCCTTTCTCTAGGCTGGGTGAAATATGGAAGATCTCAAGTAGAGATATCTTCTCTATTTTGATTTATAAAGCAGACAGAGCATTGTTTTCTGTAGATGGTGATGTTGTATGTCAGCAGTAGTTGTCAAAAGAGGTTTAGTTTTATTCATTTTTCCAGTGTGCTTTCTTTCCTTCGCACAGTCATGTTGGTGATCTGATATGGTTCCTTTCAAATCTCTCTGGATTTCAAATCTCCTGGCTTGGAAAAAGAGCCTCTATGAATATCAGACATTTATCCAGACCCTTGCATGCCCACAAGTGTCACAAAAATATATTTTTTTTCTTCATATTTGATTGTCCTTACAATAAAAGACATAGTGTACATTCAAAGAGAGACTGCTTGAGACTATCACTTTTGTTTTGTTTTCTTTGGCACCAGTGTGTCTGTGTTTAGCTGTATGTCCTCTTGCCAGATCTGGGACATTTGGAGTGATAACACTAACATCACAGGAGACAGAGCAGAACGTACTAGTAAGGATAATCATACAACAGTTCTGTATATGATATAAACGTTAAAAAGAAAAAATCTTTTAAAGAGAAAGAAAGAGAGGTCTACAAAGCTGTTGAAAAAGCACTACTGAAATGAGTGGCGAAAAAAAAAGTGAAAATTTTGTGATGGCCTAGGAAGAAAGAGTCTGGCTGCACTGTCTGCCACCACTGCTATGGAAGCAAGCAATTCATATAACAGCCTGACCAACAAGTGTCGTCATTTATTTATTCCTAAGGAAAAAGACTTTAGAAATAAGCTTCCCCATTTATCTGAGCAACAGAACTGCAGCTGATAAAGAATTTCCTGGTAAATGAGTATAAGTACACTTTGCCAAATTAACATTTTGTCTCCTGAAATTCAGATTATATCTTTTTTTTTTTTTTTTTTTTCAGTTTCCTATTCAGATAACTAGAGTTTCTTTCTGGGTAAGTCCAATGAAAATCAAAATATTTCACTTTATCAACTACATGATCATTTTTTTTCAAAACATTTTGTTAGCAAACTGTACCTGCCATGCTGCTTCATGGAATTTGCAGTTGGGTGATTTATTGCCTCTTTATAAGGAGATCCTGGTGGACTGCGATACGCTGGCAGAGCAGATAAGTCATGTTACCTCAATGAAGATGCAGTCTAGGTCACAGGGACTATTTGCATGATGTACTCAGACATCTACTGGTCTGGGTCTAATGATTCTTTGTATACCTTCATAAGAGATTATTGGAGGGGGAAGGATTTAATCCTACTTCCCCTGACAATGAACTTTGCTGTTTCCCAGGTGGCCTCTTTGCTCTGTTCTAGAGGGAGTCTACATAGCTGAGTTTCACCAAACCCTTAGCAAGTGGGAGTCTGTCCGCTCAGGTAGTCCACCAGCATTCCTATACAGCAACAGTAGCAGCATTCATCAGATCATTTGAGATCCATCCAGTATTCGTCAGTGCATTATAAAGATTTTCCAATCCTGTTTCCTTAGGCATTAGTGCTGTTGCCCAAGATTAATAAAATGAACACCAGAATGAATCAATAAAAGTTTATCTCCAAGCAACGAAGAGTAATGTAAAAGTCTCTGAATTTTAGAAAGCTATTCAGTTGTGACAGTTAGAAGTGTTACTAGGTAAAAGAACATGGATAGGACATTCGGAAATACAATAAACAGCTTTGCCTTATATTTTCTGTCTGTTACCAAACGTCTGCTTTTCTTGGTCTAGTAGCTTTTAGTCCTTTCTGCTTTTTCTTTCCCTGCTTTCAATACTAGGACAAAGATCATCACTTTACTTTGTGAGAGAAGAATGCCTTGAAATAGATCCAATCTCTCCATCCCTCAAATATTTACACACATAGCTCCACATATAACTCCACATAATCCAGACCCTAAATTTTACTGTCATGCAACCATAGATATGCTAGTTAGAAGGGACTGCTTAAGGGCTGTAGTCAAGTTCCCCTGCTTGCAGCAGAACTGTCACCTGCTTCAGCTCAGGTCTTAGGTAGCTGCCCTGAACAATTCCAAGCTGCACAAGAAATCAGGGTTTGCAGGATTAAGATGTACTTAAATGCATACAAACACAAGACTGACCTCCTTACTTTCCTTTTTCTTTTTAAACAGGTGGTGCTTTCCTCATGCTGCCCCTTTAAAAGCAATTTTCTGCCAAACATCAGTAAAAGGATGCTGGCAACACTTTTTAATAAAAGGCAAATCCCACTTACCACTTTTGATATTCATTTTAGTAACATTAATCATGATGAATTCATTCAGTATGTCGCATGACTGCTGTGTGTAATTTCTTAGGAATTCCATTTTCATTTAACATTAATTAAAGAGCACTTATTATAGTGTTACCAAAATTAATTCCCGGTCTGCAGCCCTGTCTGCCAAGTTTCAACCTTCAGCAAATTATTATGGGTGAGTTATAGACCCTGGGAAAATGAGGTCTATAATGGAATATTAACGATAGCGATGCATTCATCATTATATTACAATAAGGGCAATGTTCAGGGAGATGGTGATCATTCGAAATAATGCACTCTATGATCCTGCTCCTGTCTAGCCCTTTAAGACAGTTATTGGAGCCCACAGAAATTACAGATAGTTAGCAAGCTTGTTTAATCCAATATGGTTTGTGAGACACTCTATCCTTCTTGCTTAGAGTCTGTTTGATTATGATACAATGATCAGACTCAGGATATTACCTCGTTGGCAATTCGGCTTCCTGCTGCTGAAGAGACACAGACACCGTGGCAATATTTTTGATACAGCCCAGCAGAGCTAAGTGTCGTTCATTAAAAGAAGATTTATTCACATGCATCTGTCTTGAATCTGTCATATTCTCCCTAAAGGGACTCAGGCATTTAATATGTCTTTTTTTTTTTTTTCCCATTTATGACATTCACCACAGAGTGTATAATCTTAGTTTCCCCATATTTTTAGCACCAAAATAGCAGTTTTGTATATCTTAAAGGATTTTACTATATCCTGTTTTTGCAAGAAATCCTAGAGAGATCATGAATTATATAACAGATATTCTAGGAGGAAAGGAGGTTGGCCATTACTTTTCTTCTTGTTTTATACAAGTTCACACACCATTATTTGGTCCCTTGTTCTGGCTTCTTTCCTATAAAATTCTGAACAGCTCCAAAGCTTTCCTGCTCAGAAAACACCACGCACCGAAAAAGAAGAAAAAAAAAGTTTACTTTTGCTAAGATTGGGAAAGATTTTTTCTTTTTAACTGAATGGAGGGGGAAAAAATACAGGGGAAAGCCATGTTAATTTTGGACCAGCACAAGCAGACTCTGCTGGAAAGAAAGGCACACAGTCACTTACTTAACATCTGTCTTTAGAAAAGTTGTTACACAAAGTGTCACCTACAGATCGAATTTCATTCCCTAAAGCAATGCTGAACTTTAAAGGTATCTAAAACCCAAGGAGACCTATGGTCTGTCTGCAATGACAAGAGAGGAGGCTCGCCCTGCCCACAGGCCAGATGGATCCATTATAACCCAACTGATAAAGTGTATGGCTGGGTCTCTACAAACTTGTAGAGCTACCTGTATAGCTCCCAGCCCTGGAGGAGGGGGAGGGAAATCCAAAGCTAAAACCAACAGGCCTTGACACTTCTGTCTCATGTATCAGCTTCCTGGAATTCAAAGTTGTTTGAGGCCCCATCTATTGCACTCCTGAGGGTTCCTCCCATAGCACACAGCTCATCAGCCCATTTCCTAACGAGTCAGGAGGAACACCTACCATTCAGCTATCTAATAGACTCAATGAGGAACCAGTTTCAGATCCTCCAGTTGCCTGAGAATATTTGATCATGCATCTTTTCTAACCCAGAACTTGTTGTCCTACCCAGAGAGGAGACCAAGGATGTAGGGAGCCCAGGTTGCCAACATGACACCATGTATTTCAAGAAATTGTTGTTATAGTATTGCAATGTGAAGCCTAAATCACTCTTTTGGTCTCAACCCTTAGCATCTCTATATTCAAGACACTTTCTCTTTATATACAGCTACACAAGCTTTATATACAGCTACACAAGTAGACTCAGTTATGAAACAATAGCTCTATATTTGTTTGGTGAAAAGGATAGTCTTAAGGTTATAGTGACAGACAGGTATATCTTTTGGTTTCTAACAACTACATGAAAAAGCACCTTCCTTGAGCATGGGACTCTCTTGCTAGACTTCAGAAATAACCACACACAACTGCCACAAGGCTTCCATCAGCTCTTCCCTTCCCTGGCACCATGGGCACTCCTAAGCTGTCCAAAGTCTGAAAGCCACCCAGACAGGGAAGAGAGATGTTATATCAGTAACTGCTCCTTCAGATAACAGTCAGAGATGTGAATTTAATAAAGAACTATTAGTCTGGCCACATCTGCAGAGCTGGAGTGAGGGGTGTCAGTGCTGGAAAGACAGCTTCCTTTTTAGCACCGGTGCCCTGGGTGTCTGGGTGTTTCAGCATTTACGCGCAAAAGATGACTCAGCTCTGATGCAACCATGGGAGAGGAAGGAAGGAAATGTGGTGTTTCCCCCCCTCCCAGGCTGGAGGAGGTGCAGGGACACACTCCATGGGCAGCATGAGACCGCCCCAAGCACTGATCCAGCAAGGGCCAGCTGCCATTTTTGGATCTGCAATACAAGGTTTATCCCATTAGAGTTGCAGCAATATATCTAACATGAAACCACAGCCCCCACTTATTAAAATTTGGCAGATCTTGTTCACTACAGTACTTCTCCCAGGTATCCCTGAGAGCACCTGAGCTGCTCTTCCCACAGCTTGGCTCTTGGGCATCTCACCCTGGCACACTTTCTCTACTTAGCCAGGAACTTATGTCTCGCAAAAGTACGTTCTCCTGAAAGTAACGTCAGGAAAAATGAACCAAATGACTAAAAATCATTCCCTGAAAATGTTCAGCAACAGATTACAAAGAAATAAAGGTTCTGAAATTGCCACAAGAGAAGTGGCTATGCCTGTGAAATGAGCCGCTCAGAACTACAGGTCCTACTTTGATGAAATAACACCTGTAAAAAAGATTGAGGGATGAGGCTGTGATTATCAGACTAAATATTCTAAAATCTGCCCCAACCTGAGCCAGAAATCAGAAATTAACTACTAACTGCATTAACTATTGTTCTTTGTGCCCATCTGCTTTTTGCACTTTAAAAATTTGAAGATAAACAGTTGAAGCAATAAATAAGAAATAGCTTCTCAGATAAAAACCCACTTTCTCTTAAACCCTAATACTGGGAAGCATTGAGTCACATGAATGCTGACATTTAACATCCTGCCAGAACATGAGAACAAAATAATTTAAGGGATTTTTTTATTTTATTCTTTCCTTGCAAGGTGACATCCATCCATCACCTTCAAGCAATGACTTGCAACAGTTTGCTCTAAAATGCATTTTGTGAATAAGCAATGTGGGTGAAGTTCAAAGCACACACCAATGGGTTCCAGGTCATGCACAGGAATAAAATCTGAAAGAAAGGGGAGGTGTCTGGCATTTTCAGGTAAGAATTTCCTATGTGCTTTTCACAGACTTCCTCTAAACTTTGCCAAATTCTGCCAACACATGCTGTCGGTATGAATAAAAGACTCAGCTAAGAAAATATATCTATCACGAGCAGGAAATGCGCTACTACCTTGTGACTCATTCAAATAACATCTTCAACAAGGATGCGAGTTTCACCTGATAGATGACAATAATTCTGGGAGTATATTTCACTCCACTATTCAATTTTGGCCCACTTTAGGCTTTGAGTAATTGGACAAGAACCTAATAAAGGATGCTACTAATCATCCTCTCTAAATAGATGCCTGGTTCTTCCTGGTATCAAAAAAATATGTTTAGAAAAATGTCACAAGTAATAAAGAACAAGGTAAAATGCTGTGGTACTCTTGGTACTAACACAAATATATAACAAATAGGCAAAGGGTCACAAAAGATGACAAACTCATGGGGAAATAAACAAGAGAAACCAAAATATCCTTCTTACCTCTGTTGCCTGCAGTATTCTCTGATCTCATCGTGAACTCCTTTAGTTTTGCTATTTGTATGGCAAAATAAAATTAAAATTATAAAACATATTTTAAAAAAATCCCTCAAAGACCAGAGCTGTGTTATGCAAATCTCCAAACCTGATCCCAAGAGCTGAGGTCAGGCAGGCAAAGGGAGTCATTTCTGTCCTGTTTCAGCCAGCCTAGATTTCACTTAGGATTACAAAATGAGTGCCAGGAACTTCCTGCAAATTCTGTATCTCACAGTTAGTGAGTACTAACTTCAGATGGGATTACTTTAACTAAACTCAAACTGCTTGCATAAAGTGAAAAATATTTCATCAACAGTTTTTCCTTAAGTTGATCTTTTCTGTTGTTTTTTTGTTTACTTGTTTTCACTTGGTTGGGAAGGATGCTAGGTTATCATCAGTCACTAAAGCAAAAGGCAAGCAAGTACATGTGCCTGCACTAATATATTTTCCACACTTTAACTTTTGCCTGGTCATAAAACCGCATTTTAAAAGATTGTTTTGAGTTGGTTTCCCAGGCTTTGGAAAGAGAAAGGAGACTTGGCTTAGCAGGTCATTCTGTCCCCACCCAGCTAATTCTGCAAATGATATTGATCTCCTACAACAATATCACTAAAGAAATGCCATTACATCTTCTGATTTTCCCCCCTTTTCCCAGCTCCCCAGTGAAATGAGGCTTCATCTCAGCACTGCCAGTCAATAGGGCCTTTTGGTCTGTGCTCCAGCAGGCTTTATTCAAATCCATTGGGCAGAGTTATTTTATCTCACACAAGCCATGCAAAGTCTTTGCAAAGCTTTTAGACCATCTAAGCTTCATCCAGTTCTTCTAAAGTTACTACCTGAGGGAATGTGACAATGAAACATGCAAGTAGGTTGAATTTATAATATATTCATCTCAGCGTCTTCATACCACATAAGGCATAGGTCTGTTTTTTCTTCTCAGAAACATCCTTCAGTTGAGGAGAATCAACATATGAAAGGAGATATTGTGATCTGTTTGTTACGAAGTAGGGAAAAAAAAAAAAAAAAGAAATAAAGGACAATATCCTTTCTTTCAATAATCCTAATTTTAATAAACTGATCCTAAAAACACGAGTTAGTCTGTGCTTTCTGCAACGACTCAGTCCAGAGCTATAGGCATAGCCATTAGAATGACTCAGACATCAGATTCCACTGACACTTTGCTAGGCTTGGGATATACAGTGAGGACCCAAAAATTCCCCAGCCCAAAATTAAACTCCAGAAAACAGAAAGAAGAATCTGAAAGAACAGAGAGATTGCAAATTTGTAACCACAATTACCCTGTTGCTCAATTTTATATGAAATATCCAAAAATAAATATCTATGATTATATGGGAACACTGCTGTTTTACAGGATTTTAGAGCCTCAAATATTTCAATGAAGTCAGTAGGTGTGCCAAGCAACAGCTGTTTAACAAGTTACACTCCCATTTAACTCACCAAAAAAAAAAAAAAAAAGAAACACAAATGAATAAACTGACAAATAGTTGTAAATCACACCAATCCAGATGCTACTGTTTAGCAAAGAACAGTAAATTTAGTTATTTTATTCTTTGAAACTAAGAGCTTCTCCACAGGAGCTGAAAAAAAGTATAGTGAACACTGAATTTCCATTTCTCAGACAGTTCACTATAAGAATTAACTTGACGTGGAGACATTTCTTAATTTCCTTCAAAAATCCTGGTTCCTGAGTCTACAGAGTCAAGAATCCCCATTTCTGGCTAAAGATCAGAGCAGTCTGAGCAGCATATCTCCCCTGGGTTGCCTAAAAGACACATGCTTTGTTAGTTCAGATCTGGTGCCAAACCAAGACCTTCTGAGCTGGGCTCTCCTGTCTGTGAAAGTGCAGGATGATCTATGTGACCAGAAGGGTTTCCTTCGCTCGTCAGAAACCAGGCTCTTTTTCACCACCAGGGGTTGGCAAGGACTAGTTGAACTGGGGAAAGGATGCCAGCATGCTGTTAGAAATGAGTCAAAACTGCCAATGAGGTGACAAAATGGGAGTGCTGAAGGTTGAGAGATGCAAAGCAATCCTTCCTTCCCTTCCCTTCCCACCCCCCCACCCCCAAACACACACACCCCACATACTTCAGGACAGCTTTTGCCAGCTGTTGCTGCCTAAGTTTCAACTTGCTGATGGAGTCCTTCTGTTTATGAGCTCTGAATGAGCTGTCACTTCTCTGTCCACTTCACAATTACACAGGAGCTGCTATGAATTCCAGAGACACAGAAAACCTTTACTTTTTTCTCATGTTATCAATGGAAACTATAAAGTATTATGGAAGTATGAAGGAAGGGCCTTGTAAAGAACAGGCTTTACAAAACAGATATGGACAAATCTACATGACATGAATGTGGTCAGAAAGAAAATTTTTAACAAGGAAGGTTGAGTTTCACAAAACTTCCATTATAAATCTTTCTTTGGTCTAAGATGGGTTTCCCAGTCCAAACTCAGAAGAAAGAATCAACTTTCAAAAAACAAAAGCCTTACTAGAATAATGTTCCTCTCAGAGATTACCTATGGATCTGAAATCCACTTCAATCCATCCTTGGAAAGAAACTACCTCCCATGCAAAAGTTTTTTATCTCTGTTGTTCTCCACAAAATGGAAGTGACTCTCTAACCAGGTTAGTTTACCCAACAGGCATCCTCAGGCTTTGACCCTCCACCTGATATTGAGAAGAGGATCCTCTGTGCCACTGGATTGAGTTGGCTTCATCTGCTATCACACGGGACTGGGAAGTTCTGACTTAGAACCTCTCCCTTCAGCTGTCGAGAACAGGAGCTGTTTTCTTGAACAGAGAGAAGCTTACATAAATAAAAATAATATTTAGAAAGTTGCTCTGACTGGTGTAGTTGGCAACACAATACTATTTTCTAAAAGTAAGCATCATTATCTTTTAACCAATTGCTAAGAAATTTGTAGTCGTAAACCTGTCTATCTTCAAGAGCTCTACACCTGTTTCTGCTCCTCAGGATTCTCTAGCTTTTATTGTTATTACTATTTAATTGGATTTATTCAAATACATTTGTTCTGTCTTCCCTGGCTTTCCCTGTAAGGTTTTATAGTTCACACCTCTTCCCATGTGGCTCCCTTGATAAAATATGTTTTGTATCTTATGAAGGAGAAGAGATGGGTTTGGAATTGTGGTTGTTTGAGAACTGTCTGTGTCAGCCCTACCACACTGCTGCTGACACAACACTGGGCAGTGACATAGCACGAATTTCATCCCTTCATCATTTGTTAGCTTCCTCTTAGTTTTCATTTCCCTTTAAAATACAGTTTGTTGCAGTAAAAGATGAGAACGGGGAGCTCGCTTCCATCACAAATTTAAGAAGGAGATAAATGCGTGTTGGGAAGCCAGTGTCATTCAGCTGAAATGCTGCTAAGATATCCAAAATGACTTTTCCTCGCATTAATCTTTCAAAAGGGTGTTCAGCATCTATCAAGGTTTCTTCTATAAACAGGATTAACTTTTTTTTTTTTTTTTTTTTTTACCATTTAAGGTAATGATACTTGACTTGCTGTGTTACATGCAGGGAAGTCTGGCGAATGTTACGATTGTTTGGCAGACAGGAAGTGACTGCATCATTAACACTATCCAGAAGTGAGTGGTGATAACCCTGGCACGGCAACAAAAAGAATAGCCAGGCAGAGTGACACGAGAACTTGTGGAGTACATTCTGCAGTTGAAGGCAGAAACCCACATGAACTCAAAACACAACCAGTTCAAATAAACCTTGTCCCTTACAGGCTATAAACAGAAGGAGTTCAAGAATGAATGTATTGGGTATGGCATGGAAGTGAAGTGAGATAAGATGTTTTCTTTCACTACTATTTTAAATTAAAAAAGAATCAAGTGCATTCTAGGTTTACTGTATATATGTTTCACAACATAATTATAACTGTAATCAGTTCAGAGAAGTCCAGTTGTAGCTACCATCTTGAAATTATCTTTCAAGAATTTCCTGCTGTTATTATCTTACATCTCTGGCAGTTTAATTGAGACTGAATGGCAACTTGCTCTGTTAACATAACACGATATCAGACTTACAGTTTTGGGAAGAAACAAAAATGCACCAGATATTTCCTCGGATACTGACGTGCCTCATGTTTTAACTTTAAGTTCAATAAGCTACATGACTTTCTGCATGGTGTTCACACTCCTATATGCTGCTTTTGCTGAATTATTGCTGTCATTCCCCTTTAAGCAGGAAATATGAGCCAGTTAATGGATTTACCTTATTTCCATTCAAGGTAGAAACTCAGAAAGGATTGGGGTGGGCTGGGGGGGAGCCTACCTATAAGCAATGAAGTATCAAACAAAATATTTGTAAACTAAGAATGTGTTCATAAATTAAGCCATATTTGACCTTCCTAAAAGGAAGTATTAAATTCCCATAGACACTGACCTGCTTTATGCGTGAATTCCCCCCATCCTAATCCATGTATCTATTATATTCTGGAGTAATAACTCACATCCTATCGCATCTAAAATAAACTTTTCTAATGAGTTCAAGGGAATCAGAATATTTGCTTTGGCATCCTGGATATTTGCATTTCATAGACCTAGTCTATTCTGACATAATCAGCAGCAGGAGAACACATTAACCTATCCTCAGTGTTCCTAAACTCAGCAAGTTTGATAGCCAAGCACAAAGTACAGTAGTCCAGATAATTTAGAAAAACAAGAATTAAGATCTCAAGAGAATATTATGAGATTCTAACCTATGCAGAGAAAGGTTAAATATGGAAAATATTTGAAATAGAAACACACAGGGCTAGGTTGAATTCTTTCATCTATCTCAATTTTTTTCATATTTGTTTGTCCAAATAATGTACAAGTGATTAAGTTTTCATATTAGCACATCAAAATAAAACCAAAATGGGAAAGTAACTTAATTTATGGCAAATACATGAGTCAGGTGCTGATGGTACCAATTATGCAGAGGAGTTTGTATGTCAGCATACAGTGCACGCCTACTTCATATTTTGGAAGCTCCAACAGCTTTCTAGCAGCTGTTGATGACTGGAAGAAAGAACGACTTACATGAAAAGCCTTAAGCTTGGAGAGTTACATTATCACAAACATCTGAGTTAGGATCCTTTTGAGGAGCTAAGCAACCTAAATCCCAATGAACTGGACCTGAGCCATACATCATCGTTAAAATGGCTTTTGGATATCCTCTACACTAGGCAGGGGAGCAAAGTGGAGAGATCTCGATTCATTTCTTTCCCAACCTGGAATCTTCCTACAAAACAGTACTGCATTAAATGAAGACATTAATTTTTGTCTCCTTAGGTCTATAGGCATCTAGAAGGTTAGTGGAGACCACTTATCAAGGGCTTAAATGAAGGCTTAAGTGTTTCATTAAGGTATTAAAATTCACCAGCAGTGCAGTCTCAGTACAGCTGTAGTGCTGTTTCTCTGTAAGTTCACTTGGGGACAGCTCAGAGTTATCTGCCCTGAGATCTGTGGGCATCTTCTTGGGTGTCTATGAAGCACCCAGACACCTGCCATGCTTATATACTTTTGTAAATCCCGCTCTTTGCATTCAGAATATTTTCATAATATAACTACAAGTCACTTTTCTTCATATCTTTATTTTCTTTCCCTGAATGAAATCAGTTAGATGTATCTAGATGCATGAGTTTTTGGTTTGGAGCACCAGGGCATTTGGGGATTTATTTGATTTTGGAAATAGATTTGGGTCCCACAGAGAACTATGTACAGAAATTACTTTTTTTTTTTTAGTTACTGAAAAAAACAACTTACTTTTTCTACATAGCCAATGTCATGTATTATGTAATTTCAATGTTTTTCTAATGAATCAAAAATGTCAGAAGTTCTTTGTGGTCAAATGCAAGGTTTCATTTCACCTCAGATCTAACATTAAAACTGGTTAATGTGCAAGTGTGCAAAGTTTAATAATGGCTGAAATGTTCTTTCCAAAGCATTCAAAGCTCTAGCACCCAATGGTATTTTAGCACTTCACTCCAACTGGATCTCAAAAAACTGTTGCTATACTTGGCTTTACTCATTTCCAGACAAGCACCACCAGTGTTCAAATGAAGATCTGCTAGTAAAATAAGTAAGTTTGATGAACCTATTAAGTAGAATAAATTTTTAATTCCTTGCAGGAACATAACTTGGAATATGGTCATAAAAATCAGTATTTTTCTCTCTGTTTCACAAGCTAAAGATGATTGGTTGCAGCCCACGAGCCAGCTAATCCTCTGTAGTCATATCCAATCCTGAAAATGGAAGTGGATGGTGTGATCATGCTCATCATTGACCAAGCTGACAAAAGCATAAACTATCACAGTGAGCTGGGAGTATATCTGAAATATATGTATTCAGGGATCCATTTTATGAAAACATTGAAGAGGACTGGTCCTAAACAATTTGGATGAAGGACTTAAAGGCTTTTTGAGCAAATTCATGGATGATACCAAATTGGGTGGAGTTGTTGACTCCGTCGAGGCTGGTGAACATAAGCACCCCATGCTATTTAAGATGTTCCAGAGAATCTGAGGCACCTCCACAGGACTTGTAAATACGACATAAGATAGCTAGGAGATATGTCTCTTTAACAGCTCAAAGCCAAAATACTCTAAAGTATCTCAAAAGGCACAAAACATCCACATTAAGCAACAAAATCTAGATTCAATCTGACAGAATATCAAGGTGCAAACGTTTCCTCAATGTTTTCTTTTCATAACTATTGGTCAGATAAGCTTTCATAAACATCAAGGACAGCATCCCTGGATCTAATAATATCTGTGGTAGCTCCTGATGAAGTATTTCTCTATTGTGGCACCTCCTTTCTCTTCTTCTCTCTTTTCAAGTTTTCAAAGACTTTACTGTCACACATGGAAATACTATATTTGTGTCTCTTTGAAATTTCTTCTTTGTGAAGACCTTATTCAGGATTTGTCTCAAACTTAAAAAGTATTTCACACTCAAATCTCTGATGTAGTTTTAAATAGATATAAAATAACAAGAATATAAAGCATCAAGACAGCTCCGTTAAATCATCAAAAGAAATTATTCCTCAAAGAGGCCAGCATTAATCCAAGCTGAGATAGGGTCTTCAGCTATTCCTTCTTTACTTTTGTGTGAATTAGTCTTGGGGATTATTTTACTGCTGGTTTTCACTGGGGAGAAAGCAGAGGGGAGAAGGGGGAGGGAGGAGGGGAGGCTGCTGCTATTGATAGAAGTTAGTTGTCAAAACTTTTTTTTCTGGAAAACATTGATAATGTAAACAACCTGATGATATAATCTTGTAGTAGTGTTGTGTTAAACTTATAGCGTGTCTTCACATTAAGGAATGTTTTCAGCCCTTGAAACCCACATATAGAGCCAAACTCATGGTTTGTTGAAAACTCTTCTTCAGGGGGAAAGAGGAAGGTTCAAAATGCCATATTTCAAACAGTTGCCACACAAGCAAATAAAAGGCTTACCTCTTCTGGGAAATGCCATATAATGGATTTAAAAGATGAACAAAATCCCAATGTTTATTCAGTCTAATGGATAAAAAGGACATTGGCTTATCACAGCGGTCAATTGTACAAGAAGCTGAAATAGGCTGTTTCTGACAGACAGTGGAAAAAAAGCATTTGTGCTCATAATAAAAAAAAATAAAACATCAGCTCATTTATTTCATATGAAAAAGCCAATAGGAGTCCTCAACCAAACTTTAATAAATAAATAAACCCTCTGAACTAGTTTGATTTATACTTTGTTTGAAATTCTCACAATGAAACTTTCAGTCTCACTCGCTAAAAGCAAATTTGCCTTAGGTAGTTGGGAAGTGACTGACATAGGCAGTTTGAGCATTCAGTCATTACTGGAAGGACAATCTAGGGATGACTCTTTCTTTTGGTAGAATAAGTGTGACAAGTGTGCAAATTCTTACTAATAAATAGACCATCTAACTCTGATTTGTGAATGTGGTTTACAGAATCCACACATATTCTGAGAAAACTCAACATTGCTATTGGAAAAATGCACAATTCATTTTATATATTTTTAATTACCTATTAACAGTTGAAGCAGTGATAGTCACTGTGTATCCCTTATAATAAAATTTTCCCATTACACCATCATATTTTTTCTTTAGATTTAAACGGTATATTGCAGGACAGTTCAATAAAGCATGGCTTCACTACACAGTTTATTTGGTTTATTAATTTACTGTCATTCATATATAGATACCTCTTGCCCGTGGGGAAGGGCAGTACTTGTCATTTAAACTATATGATCTATTCCATATCTACTGAAACAGTGTTTTAACTGGTAATCTGTTAGCAGGATGGCTGCAAGCTACATTTTTTGTCTGCTGCTAGTTGGCGAACGTCTCTCCATCTTTCTTGCATACGCTTTCTCAATGGATAGGTGAGGTCCCTCACAACTTATTGGGAAGCACAAATAGGGACTATCACATCCTAGCATTAGGAATACAGAATGTGGTCTAATGTCTTGACTACAGACTGAACATGAGAGGATATAAAATAGCCTTCCCTACTCAAACACTAAAAAAAACATCCAAATTTCATTAGAAATGGTTTGTGGTACCTGACTGCTGTGGGACTCTCCAGGTCCCCACTTACTCTTTTTCTTAAGATTCTAAGAATTTCCACAGCAAAAAGTCCGTTGTTTAAAATGTCTGTGACTCAAATATGATCTGTACAGTTGCTACTGAAGTCAGACTAGGCCAACCAACGCTCAAACCTGGATGTTGGTCCTGAGCTACCCATAAAAAACATACCCAAACTAACAATAAACGAAACCTCTGCACAGAGAGGCATTCAGGATAATGAATTGATGACCTGTAGGTCAGAAAATCCAGATTCACTCAGACCTGAAGGAAAGGAAGAAGTTCAAAGGGCCCTTCATAAGAGACTCCCATCCCTACTTTCTTCCATTAGAATGCCCATACTTGAGCAACTACATGGACTTCACTCTGAAAGAGAGAGACAGGCAGTCTGTTCTAGAACAAAACCAACACACAACTATGCTATGAACTATTCACCTTCCAAGTAACAGCTCTTTCTGTATTTTTTAAAAAATATGGAAAACAAATTCCTAATCTTTCAAGCAATATTCACTAATTTCTTTCAATTCATTCTAGCTTCATAATAGTGTTGTACCAAGTCCAGTCCTGTGAGATTACATGATTGTCAGCTCATATATAATAGTTATATTCTTGGCAACCAGATACATTACCTGCAACACATAATACTGAGAGAAAATTTCATTTTTATCCTACTCATTAATGGGCTAGTTTCTATTTTTCTGCTTTAACCAATTATCTTACGATCCTCTTTCTTAATCCAAAAACTATACAATGTTGGAAGAGAAAAGTAGAAAAATTGCAATCCATTGGATTGTCCCTTGTACACAGGTCCTGATGTTCCTCATTGTCCCCAACATTTCTGCACACAGCTTCATAATCTTTGAAAGAGTCTTAGAGGCTATTTAGCTCAGAACTTCACAAAGCAGACCAGAAAAAAGGAAATATAGAGACATCTGAATTAAAGACTGAATGTTCAAGGAGTTCTGCTCAGCTGTTGGGCTTATTTTAAGCATTAGTATGGACATTTTTAGACCTATAAAAACAACAAATGCTGAAAGTTCTTTAAGCCTCAGAACTGGATAAACACTGTTTATGCTACATTGCAAACTGCTTCAGAAAAGGTGAAAGTTGTCTTGCTTTGAATGTACACTAAATTAAAACACATAAGGAAACTATTGTGCTTGCATTCAGTAGAACAAAGTACGTGTTGTAGAGTATATTCCTCAATAATTCAAACTTTAAAAGGTACAGCATTTCAAGCCTTAAAAAAACAAAGCTACACTCTTTCGGAGGTTATACCACATGGGGGTGTTCATTTCCCTTTGTCTTAGTTGCATAAACTCAAAGTCAACCCTATACAGTAAATGATGTCTGCCCTATTGTCTTATGTAAACACTCTTTTGTTATTCTTCATTGAAAAGCTGTGTTTAAAGAAAGCTCTGTATGAATTCCAATAAAGAAACTAGTGTAAGAAAACTGGATTCATAAAATGAATTAGAACAGCTCTACTGTTTCATCGACTGGTGCTGGAAAGCCAGCAAAGTCAGATAATATTTTATTTGGAGCTGAAATGAACTGTTGTGAACTCTGACAAACCAGCACTTCAAAGCATTCTGAACATACTGCCACCAGCATACGGAAATTTATCGTGACTGAGAGACTGACTCTGACCCTGTTTACATCGTCTTTACTGTGCTGACTTCAGCTGGATGGAAGATCAGAATTAAGTCATTCATGGCTATCTCTGTTCTTCATGATTTACAGAAACATTAAAAAAAAAGAAAAAGAAAGAAAGAAAGGGAATCATGCTTGATACATATATTCTACTCTCAACAAAGTCTGGATCACAAAAAACTCAGACAAAATACTAATTTACACCGGGGCAACTTCATGGGTGGCCCATGCAGGAATCAAAAGAACTGATGAAAAGTAAGATGTCAGATCTGGTGATATTGCTGAATCTTTAAAAAATTGTATTTCTGGGAATGGGGTATAGCCCACTGCTACACAGTCCACGTGGTTCCATTATTTTTTTTTGAACCTTAGAAATACTTCACTGTGGCTAAATTAAAACATAAATGGTATTAAAATTATTGTTAAGCTTTAATATTTTTACAACCTCAAGCTTATTATGAATTTCAAGGAGACTAGCATATAGCAACTTGACATTGTTAGAATGATAATTTATTAATGATTTGTATATTTCAGTACCCCTCTGGTTCTCCTGAGATGACATCACGACTTATTTGTGCTTTGTATTTCACAGACAAAGTATAGACTTTTTTGTCCTCATAAATCAACAGAATAATGTAATTGCTGAATGCACAAAAAAGCCAGAACATAAGAGGCTTCATGTACAGAAGGGTATAAATTGTATTGGTAGATATCCCTAAATGCTCCCTTTTTGGATCTTTACAGGTTTTTTTAATCTATTCTGTGCGCCAAAGTCTTCAGACACAGAAAGCATTTGGAAACTTGTGAAATTCCTCAATGGCACACAAGTGAATTAATAGTAAATATGGCATAGCTGCTAAGAAGAACTGAAAGGGCTTTTAATCTTTAGATCTGATGTGTAATTTAGCTGACACATGGCATGTGAAACTTAACATAAAGTAATGCAAATTGGTTACAGAAATGCAATTCAGAAGTAAAAAGTGAAAGGGGAAAAAACACAGAGGCTTAATAACACTGGACACCCAATAAAACAATCATAGAAACTGGTCTGCTGCCAATACAGCACAAATATACATGTCCATGAAACTGATAGAGCAAAAATTCCACCACCACCCCACAGGGGAGCAGTTTTAATCTTAGCCATAGCTATGATGTCATCAAAAGTTATTATTTCATTCCTGCTTTCCCCTCCCCCCCAAAAATGAGCACAGCCAAGACAAATTGCGCAGTGAGATTGCTCTCACTACACCAACATATGCCAATTATGTGGTGGCCTGAACTCAGATTTAGGTGAAAAAAATGCAATATTTAGAAATTTATCAACATTGTCGATCTTTCAACAGTAGAGTCCATTATAGTTTTGAGGTGACCTGTCAAGGCTTGGGGGACCATCTTTACAGTGTAATATCACATATCATCCCTGTACAGAGGACAAAACACGAAGCCTGTGTACCATTTATCTCCTACTTACATCTCTTTCGATGACCTTCTGCATAGTGATTAGTTTAATTCTTGTTTGTTCAAGACAGTGTTACCACTCCAGCCCACAAACTGGCAGAAATAGAGAAATAAGGGAAATTTTGTATCTGGAAAATAGTAAATTATTAGAGTTAGTCATTCATTTAAAATACCATTTTGAAATGTCCCTGGAGATTATTATTTTCTTAATCACTTCCAAGTCCCTTCAAACTCTCCTAGATAGTGTCTCTCTTGTGGGATTTCATAAAACACTATTGTCTCTCTGCCATTTTACGAACTTTCTCAGACAAAATACTTTTTCCATTTCTTGTAGTCCGATTATCTCTAACCATTCAGAAACATAGACTATGATGCCAAAACCAGCAAAGAATCTTACATTTGTACGTGCAGGATGAGATAAGTGCTTAACCCTGCCTCTTTGCAATTAGAGCTTTGCAATATGACGTTGCCTTGGTAGCTTAAAAGTTCCTTTCATAGACGCACCACTGTAAGGCACTTTTGCAAATCTCTTGATGAATCCCAGGTTAGTTGAACTGTTCAATTATAGCTTTATCCTAATCCTACTAGCTAAGCATTAACACTAGCAACCTCCCACATCCTAATCCTATCCCACTTGACATTGACCCACACTTGGTCCCAAATGTGTGTGTTAGCATAGAGCCATCCAAACAACATATTAATCAGGAATGCAACAGGAAAGCAAAAAGATATATAACAGAGCAGGGGTGAATGTTTCAGTAAAAAGATGCTACTCTCCAAACACAGATTTGGCACATACAGGCTTAAATACAGCTAACAAATTAGCATAAATATCTACACAAATCTGCTGAATTGTTACAATTCTTGTAACTGAGCTATTAAAAGGTGTCTAGAGCGTGATTTAAAACGAGGGAAATCCAGTCTGAGGTCAGATTGAAACTATTAGAATTAGATACAGACACTGAAAATAGAAAAGCTTATGTATGATAGAATCCCATCCTCTATAATTCACTGCATATTGGGTAAATGATTCTTTCAGATCTGCTGTTGACAGCTTAATATTCCCAATGATAATGTTGTCAGGTGATAACACAGAGTCAGCCTATTTGCTTTGATCTGAATGGAAAGTTTGCATTGACTGCACCATTTAGAGAGAGGTTCTGTTTGGAAAAGAATTTCAGCTAAGCTGAAACATTACCTGAAAAATATTTGATTGTGGTCAAGATAGAAGGACATCGACTTCGAGAAGGCCCAGGCTGCCTTCCCTGAGCGATTCCTGAACTGCGACTGAAATTCTCTCTCCAAAAATATTACTGAGGCAGCCAAAAGCACACAAGAACCACCCTAAAGAACCTTGTATCCAGTTTTTAAAATGAGTGCTATTGTCATATGTATCCTTTCAAATTTCAGGAACATGAATATATGGCTTGTACAAACTCTGGTTTAAATGTCTCTCCCCATCTTTCCTTAGCTAACCACAACACCAATGAAATTCCTCTAGGTTTCTACATCCATACAGCTAAATATGCTTTCAATTATTTTCCTGGCATGGTAAAAGAAGAATTTTCATAGACTAAGGTCTTTATGTCAGTATAGTAAAAAATGTGTCTTTTTGAATGACATCGATACCGTTCTGTTGCTTAGCGCCTGATACAGTGATTGCAAGAGTGAAAGGCTAGATTGTCCCTGCGGGTACTTAAGGAGAGGGGAGGAGCTGAGCAACACTCCCCATCCTGCACAGAGACTGATAATCGTTCCCTGCCCATAGGCAAATGGTACAGAAGGAGATAGAGAAGAGTAAAGTGGTGCAGAGGCACGATTTTCCTCCTCAACTACAAATCAACTTTTGGAGAAGATAGGTGTGCCAGAGCAGGAAAATCTGAAGAATGGTTCATAGTAAACAAAATTTCTCATCTTCAAGGGAGCTCTACACTTTATTATGAAAGGTCAAATAGGAATGGTCAAGTTCTGCGCTGAACTCAAGACTAATCGATTTGTGTCTTCAGGAGATCTCTTGCCATGAAAAAAGCCTTATAGGCTTTCAGCCCATTGAAGTTTATTTAATCTGAAACAACAGCCAGGGCTGTTGGCTCACAGAAAAGCGAGAAAAAGTGATCCTTGTCTCCTTCTAGGAGCCAATGGCCAATGATTTCCTGTCATATGCCAAATTTCAGTCTTATGCTTCTTATAGATGTGTCATTGTCTGTGTCATATTCCATGGCATTCCATGTCATGTTTCTATTTCCAGTGTAAGGTGCATTCTGACAGCTTGCTCAGAAAATTGTAACCTCGTCATTGCAGCACAATGCACCACGTCATTTGCAGCATGCTGAAATGAGGGAATTTGAGCTGGTGGGCAATGTGGTACTAATGGCTAAAAACCACCAACACAAACTGGAAATTGAATTTGGAAAATAACCTGACTGTTTTGGAGATCACTACACATTAGGACCCAGGGATTAATCTGAAAATTGCTTTCAGGTATTATGTTTACTAAAACTGCTTTCCTACTTTGACTGAATTGCAGAGTTATTATCACCTACCACACTGAGAAGATAAGCTGTAGCATTTGTAACTTGAGCATTATTCATATCATATGGATTTCATTAAGAGCTTCCATATGATACTCCGGTGTTTGCAAGTACGCACACGTGCCTCATTGGTCTGTGTGTACATCATCAAATTACTTTGCTTTTAATTGCAAAACTAAGGTTGGCTTTGTGTTTAACACAGGCATTCTGGATCTATCGCTGTTGTGGGGATAAAGAACAGCATAAGAGCAACTAGATATCCTGAAATTCAAAATACTGCTGTGACTGTTAAATACACTTAGAGTGATGAATTAATTGAAAAAAAAAAAGTAGCACCCTTTTAAAAAAATAGTAGTACTGCACCATCTAAACACAATAAACCATTTAATAACGGAAGCCTGAACTTCAGCAAGGAGGAAGACTGCAGGCACTGTAGTTATCAGGATCCGCTTTTGGCAGCACAGTGGAAGCAACAGATCTCAGATCTATTTCTCATTAGACTATGATTTTTTAATTTTAATCGTATCACACAAAGTTGATGTTTTGTACTGGAAATCTGGAGTTGGGAGGAGAAAAAAAATTGTCTAAGAACTGCAACTTTATTCTTCCAAGTCTTGGTGCAGCTGAAGTCCCAGTGTCATTTCCACATAGAGAGGGGTGGCACCACAGCCTTCCCCTCACTGACCCTAGAGGATTCATCTTCAGAGGAGTTTCAGAATAAAACTAGTAGAGTTTTGTCTACTCTTCTTATATATCACATTTTAAAGTGTCTGGCTGTACTTGCCTTCTTGGACAGCAAGACTGTGTGTGTGCAGAAAACCAAAAACAAGACCAGAAAGTGCCAGCCATCAACAAGTCTCTGTGGAGATGATATTTGAAAGAGGCATTCAATCCATTCAGGCTGCCCCGCAGATTGCCACTGAAATTGCTCATTACCTCAAGCTTTCGCCTGGATGTATATTTGCTTTCATTTCTCATCACCTGTACTAGTTCCCAAAACTTAAAGGACCATGTATATTTTGTCTGATTTGACCTGACAATGCCCTAAAGGTGGATGACTACATATTATCAGCCCACTGGGAGTACTGTATGAAAGACTACAAAGATAGAGCTATCAAGTCCACATGAACTTGGCTCAAATATGTTTCTTTCATGTAGAAATGATAAAAGGCCTGCAGAGTAAAGGTAGGTCATGCATCACCAAAAAGAACAGATGAGAGTTGTCCCTTGCACAGTTCTCCCCTTCGACAGTCCATTCTTTATCGTAAGTACACCTTATGTCACTACCTCTGTCACTGCCACTAACCTGCTCGTGTTAATAAAAAACAGACTGACACAATACTGTTCTCATATTCATGAAGAAAACACCTATTGATTTCAGAGTTGTCCATGGCTGCTAAAGTGATGTTGGGCTTAAATATTAACATACAAATGCTGTGCTGCCACAGGTTTTTTTCAAAGGAAATTTTTCCACATGGTCTTCTTTTAAATTTTCTGGTGTACAAAGAAATTTTCCAAGCCTGTATTAAAATCCCATCTAACTCACCAGATGAGACGGCCTTCTGAGAACTAGCAAATGTCACACACTAGCTGTTAGAAGTGCAGTTAAAAAGGAAATCAAAGAATAAATCCCTCTATCTAGTTAGAAAAAGTTTTCTTGCCCTTCACTCTGCCTTTCCTACCCTTGTTTTTCTTTATGAATGCTATATTTCTAAAAAACACAGAGGAGGTATGCGTTTCCATTTGTGCAGGTATATAACATACATGTATATGTTAAGTGAATGATAAAAATGATAGATTTACTACTACAAATTGTCTCACCGATATATTTAATTACCTGTTTTTATTTAGCATTGCTTATTAATTTGGTTATTCTTACTTCCATAGTTCTATTATGTACATTAAGATTACTGGGTGAGCCAGTGAGTGGCTACTGTTACACGACAGACTTTACAACTGGAATATCTGTGATATGTGTAACTCACACTGAAAATTGATAAATACACACATGCTGTGTATGTATGTGCCTATATCTCTGCATGCACAAAATAGTTGTGCACTCTCACAGATTAAATAAGAAGGCATTCCTCTGAAGATCTTCCCAATTTCAAACAAGCTGGACTACTTCCTCGGTCACCAGGGTAAGAGTGAGAGATGTGGGGAGGAAAATTGTCTTTCCTCAAACCAATTTTA
Source organism: Cygnus olor (assembly GCF_009769625.2). Classification (NCBI taxonomy): domain Eukaryota; kingdom Metazoa; phylum Chordata; class Aves; order Anseriformes; family Anatidae; genus Cygnus; species Cygnus olor. The sequence continues at coordinate 32,920,352 of NC_049175.1, forward strand.
CAGCCCTTCTGTAATGTAAACCTGACAAGCGTTCCTGCTGCTTTCATTCTTTCTTTAAGCATTCAAACCTCTGGTTCGCCTTCTTTCCCTCAAAATTTATTCACAGGATTTTGGAAAAGTTTCTGATCCTGGCAGGGCTGCCAATATCTGGTGGCAACTTCTGCATGGGCAGAGATTCCCTGCAGAGAAATGGCAATATTTATCTCTTCCCAGAATACTTTGTACCCTTACTGTTGTGCTCAGTGTGAGGTTCCCATCCAGGAGAGCATTTTGTCCTAAGCATAATAAACTCTAGCCCTCCCATTTTCCTGTTTATAATCATAAGATTACTACTAACAATAATAATGCCAACATTCTGAATTTACAAAACAAAAGCCACAGATATTAAGTCCTCTAATTAATCCATTGAAGGGATAATCCAGACACTGCTACTGGAGATACTTTTAAATTAAATACCTTTAAATAAAAGGTATTTCCAGAATATTGCAAACAACCGAAAACTGAGTAGCAACACAAACGCCCAGTGGGTCTCTTCAGTAGACCCAATGCACTGACACAGCAGGTGTTTTGAAGCAGCAGCTGCTCAGAGCAACCCAAAAGCAACTTTAAAAGCCAAGGCAGTGTCTTTCCATCCTGATACAGGGAGATATGCTGTCACACATAAGCACCCTCCCAAGCGCAGAAGGTGAAGGCACACATATCACGTGAGGTGATTCAGACGCTGGCAATATCTCACAGGACTGCCCCAGTCAGGTGCAGCTCTGAATGGGCTCAGTGGATGTGTTAGCACAGTGCAGTGCCAGCTCAGGTGCTGCTGTGCCATTTCCTGAGAAGGCACAACCAGCTTGCTCTGTAGTGAACAGGAGTCTTTCTCCTGTCCTTTAATGAACAGGAGACTTTTTGAACAGGGTCTTTTTTCACCCAGCTCAATGACTTGCTATGAGTAAGAACATTACATCTTCTTTTAAGCATATTTGGTCACTGTTGACTTTTCCAATATTGGTGCCAGCATTTCTCATCTTGTTGGAAAAATTTTAAAAACCACAGTGAAGACCCTGGCAGTGCTAGAATGGAGGTTTCATGGTTGTAAGAAACCTAAAACTATCATGTATTCTTCTAACACATGTGTTTGGGAGTGCTAAAACACTGATTTCACCCACAAGTAGACCGTCTTTTTACTAAATTCCACTTCCCTGCCCTCAGGAGTTTTCTATCTTAAATGACAAAAACAAAAGAAGTGAAAAGAACAGAGCAGAACTGAAAGGAAAAAAAAAAAAAGACTTCCTTTGTCCCATTATTTTGTCAGCAACTGTAAACAACTTTTATTGTGACAGTAAAGTACCATGAAAGAGCACTGAAGAACTTTATATAATATCCTAATTTAGCACTAACTTGTTTTCACTTCTCAGTAATAAAATTTTTCTTCTGACCTTCAACAAATGCTGAAAATGCTTTGGAGTTGCTCTATAGGCTCTTACAGGAACCTCCATAAGGCTGGGGATTGCTATATAACCACAGTGCACTGCTAGACTGAAAAAGTTTTTATTCTTATTCTAATAAGAATATGCTAGTAAATATTAACACTGGCTCTAATCAAACTAATATTAAGAAAAATATCTTGCTAAATGAAGTGTATGGAAATACTTGAGACTTTTGCATTTGTTCATTAAAACAAATACATTTCAGAGTGCCAGTATTAAAATAAGGGATGTGTTTTTGTTGGTGAATAGGAACAGCAGTTCTGCTTAGCACTATAGATAAGTTTGAAAAGAAATGATCCAAAAGTTATAAAGACATTCAGAGGCCAGCAATAGAAAGCTCAGCACACACAAGCCTCAGCTCCTGAGAGGAGACTATCATCCAGCCAGCTGAACTACTACTGGGGAGAGTTGAGAATGAACAAGAAAAACAACTGCAGTGGACCAGGCAGGGGTTCTGGGGTGGTTTTTGTTCTCTGACTTGGAACAGTAGGTTTTGAAAGCATTTTTCCATTACAAATACACAAAACGACAACAGAGAGGCCTAGCTTTCAAGTCAATGTATAAATATCAGCACTTGGTTTTGAAGCTTGTGGTCCTTAAAACCTTATATTTTATTTTCAAACAGCATGCCCCCTGCCAAGAAGTTACATTTTTTCCCTCTTTAAATAAGCAGCTAGGGTAATGGCATGATGAACAAATTTCATTTCTTTCTGCTCAGTTTTTTCCATCTTTAATACAGCCTCCAGCAGGCCAGATGGCACCAATGCAATTGCTAGTAAGTCAATACATCTGGCTGCATTCCTGAAATGACAAATCTGATGGATAGAGCCCCAGCTCCTATACAAAGCCTCTTTTCAGAACGCTCTCCCTGGTACTTGTCTGCTCTAAGCAAAACCTAATGTGTGAAAACAAAATAAAATTGAGCTCTTTCACCACCCCACGCTAACATTTCGTTTGCAGTGTTTTCTTTAGCGCCGCTCTCTCGCTGCCCTGCTCCTGCACCTCGGCCCACATCAGCAGGGAGCTCTGCTCTGGGCACGGCACGGGGCTGGTCGGTGGCCCCCGTGCTCTGCCTGCGCCGGAGCTGCTCGCGGTTCAAAGCAGGTTACAATAAACACTCTGGGCTTTTCTCATTAAAAGCAGTGAGATTGTTTAGGAAGTCGGCCTCGAAGAGAGAACACTCTGGGAAAAGTAGGAACGAAGCAATTGCTTCTTTCGGCCTCTGTAATCTCTCATCGGGCGAATTATGAGATAGAAATGTGCATGACCTCTTCCCATCATCAGGGCAGCAGTCTGTCAGCAAGGCGTCGTGCCCAGGCAGCATGTATAAGGCGCCCACAGAAGGTACAAGAACTCCTCAGCCTAGCATAGTATCACTGGATTATTTACATGTCCACTAGTACCTGGAGGTTGCCAGTGTGACCAGCAGAAGGACCCATACAGAAAGTTACAGGCCACTGCGTACCAGGTGTTAGCTAGCTCTTAGTCAGCATTAGTCTTTTTTTTTCCTCCTTAAATATACTTTGGGAAAGCTACTAGCACTAAATAAAATGCAGAAGCACAAAAAGTGTGTCACTCCTCCCAAAGAAGAGCTACTCTTCCCCCATAGCTATTTTGCAAAATAAAGCACCACATGAGGAGCAGGGCTCCTAATTTGTGTCGTGCCATGTTTATTAATCACTGATGCATGACAGAAGTTATTTCTACATTCATGAAGTCACTGCCATGATAAATATCAAACAACTGACAGTTTCAAGTCCCAAAGTCCAGGTTACTTAAACAAGAAGTGGCTGAAATTCTGCTCTCTAGAGCAGTCTGTGAAACATTCGCCCTTAAAAATGATTGCCTTGCCTCCTGAGTAAGCCTGCTGAGGTCATCGAGATGGCTCAAGGAGTAATGAAGGTTCACGAAATCAAAATACACAATCAAGAACCTAGAATCTGTAAACATGAATCACAGTAATTAGCAGCTAGTGGAGTCCCACGACATCCAAGTGGGTTAATCTGAAATGGTTCCATCCCAAATACAAATCATGCTTATGATTCTCAGCAACCCCATTGAGAGCATTTCTGTCTGCAACCTGAGCTGAATGCAGTCTTGATCCAGAAAGTTAAGAGTGCAACAGACAAAAAAAGCCTGATTTATTTGGTACAGTCTTCGGGCATAAGAACAAAAATGACGACAGCGAAGCTTTTCCAACCTTTCTACTACGCACCCCAGCTATGATTCCTTCAGAATTAGACTTTATTCTTAAAGGAACAAAGCAATCCAGGCTGAGCATGTCAAACACGCCTGCTGCAGCTCTGCTCTCCTCTCTGGACAGATAGCACTGGGCATCCAGGTGCAGATCCTCATTAAATACTCCTGCTTTACTCCATATAACAGGCAGCTTGCATGATTTATTCTACTTCAGCTATAGCCCACTTAGAGAACAAAGCTACTTGCAGAGGGGCTTTTTGTGTAGGTCAGTATTGTCAACATTAAATCTCTTCTTAAGTTGATATTGTGTCAGCTTTTTCTACAAATAAAAAGAATAAAAGTGATTGCAGCCACAGCATGCACTCAGGATCAAGGATGTGCAGTATGGATACAGCACTCATCCACACAGTTCTGTCCACAGGCTGGCAAAATATATCACAGTATCCTCAGCCCATTTCCCCTGTGTGACTGGGGAGGATAGGAGTAGATATTCTTTTTGTTTTTAATTTCTTACCAGATAACATAACTAGGTCTAACAGATTCACATTTTTTCAGCAAGCAGTGAAAATAAGATCCTTGGCCTTATCAGTAAATTATGTGTAAACAATTTCAGCATTACTTTAAAAAAAGCGGTGCAAAGAATACTTCGAATACTTCAAATATCTGCAGCCAGCAATAGAAAGAACCAAGCATTTTTATTTATCATACAAGCTGAAATATCAATATCTATACATAAATACACACATGTAAACATCCAGCCAATGGGTTGCTGTATGCTTTTATCACAAACTGAAAGGATAACACACAGTTTTCACCTTATGATAAAAAAAAAAGCCCCCACAGACATCTCACAGCCCTGTTTGCTGTAGTGAAGATTTTCAGACTTGCATGCACCCCTTTTCTTTTTTCCCCAGAATTTGACCTGAAAGGGCTCATGCTTGGATATCACCTCCATACTCTCACCTTGAGCTTTCAGTTTTCACCTCTAAAGGAGGACTCTAAAGTAGTAGAAATTACCAGGAACTTCTGCTGCTTCTGAACTATCTACCGTGGTGCAATCAATAACAGAGTCACACCCCCATAGCCTGTCGTTCCAAATATCACCAACCATCAGAGATCTGTACGATAGTCTGTAAACATTTACACCTAAGAGGTGAAAATGAAACAACGGTGATTATGGAGAGAGCATTTAGAAGAGGGAAGAATCAGTGGGCAATACAGGAGAGACATTCAAGTGAGGGTCTACAGGAATGAAAAAATGAAACCAGAGAGTGAAGAGGCCTTATTTATTGTTAATGGCTTTGCATCACACTTCTCTCACTGGCTCAATGATTGTGGATCTCACCTATTAATCATTATTTCACCTTGCAATCTACTGTGACCATTAATTCCTTGACTTTTAGATTCCTTTAATCTTCCTAGGTTGCTTCTCTAGTTGTCCTTTCAGAAGATATGGATAAAATATATATTTTTTATTTATTTAATACCAAATGATACATTTTAAATTGCTTCATTTTTCTTCATTTTTCTGTGCAATTTTCACCTACCAGTGTAATTGTTCCATGGACTTAAACCATGTAACACTAGGACATTCAAGAACAGCATTAATCTGTAAAACTGAAAATAGAGAACATTTTAGAAAAAGGTTTCAGTTCTGAAGAATCCAAATTGTTCTGATTTCCAAATATATTTAAGTAAACTGTAGATGTGTTGTGGAGTATGTCTATGCAATTTTTCAGCACCACCTTCACATTGCACAGGCTAGCTACACATTCCACTTTGATCTTCTAAAATCAAAACTTCACTGGCCTCATCACCCCACTCAACTAACCTAGTGAGAACACACTGAGAATTTGCTTTGTTTTTGAATATTTATCTGTTGAGTCATATATCGAGGCTTAATTCTGGAGAAGGACTCTCAACTGATTAAGTCACCTTTCAGGATTTGGCACACATCAGACAGAAAAGGATAGCTATATTTTGAAAGAGATTCAAATAAAACAAAAAATCAAAGCAATGACTTGAATGTGTTAATAGCAAGATAAGTACGAAAAATACAGGTTTTATAAAATCCCATTAAATCCCCCCCCCCCCCTTTTTTTTTTTAACGTCTACCCTGCCATATTAGGGTGATAGGAACTGTGGAAAACAGATGGTATCCAGCCCTTGGTGTTTTAATTACTGGAAAATTTGCATAGCTGAAAGTGACATAATCCAGGTGAAGAGCTATTGTACATTACCATTCAAGCATTAATCAAAATAATAAACATATTGAAAACGATTGTCTTCCGATTAAGTAACTAGACAGGAACTCAGGAGATCATTACTACTCTTCCCAGATCTGACACAGGCACCCTGTATCACTGGGCTTGCTAAACTTTCCTGTGTGCTGCCAAGCATGGTGCAGCCCCAACCACAGCTGGAACCTCCAACTTTACTGTAACATTACTGCTGATTGAACAGAAGTCAGTTTCAGCTATACTAGAAATGTGAGAGTATCTGAAATTTGGACAGTTTGCGTTAGGATTTGATGCCAGCATGGAGTAAACCAGCTTCAAGAAAACCAGCTTCACACTGTAATTTATTTCTAAGGAATTTAATCAGGTAGATCAATGTGGGCACTTATGCTTTATGATTAGAATATCACAGGGATTCAACATCATTAGCAAAGGTAATGACCATATTGACATGCAAGATCATCTACCACCTCCAAAAGCTTCGCATCTCTCATTTTCTAGTCTGAGTTGTGTTAGAAAAGTATTGAGGGAGGCTACGTGATTTAGAAAGTAGCTCCTTAGCAAATATTTTGACTATGCTCAGTAAGCAGATGCACAGACACAGCTGATGCAGGTGTGTGTTTGTTTTTATGTGTTTTAAAATCTAAAGTCTGACTCACAAGTCTTCATTTCAACATAGGAAATGTTTCTGAAATCAGAGTTTGGGGCATTGCTCTGTTGGGTTCATTTTCTCAAAGCCCTGTGTCCTAGATACTTTTATTCCTGGATCTCAGCACGTAACACAAGGCAGATAACCAGCTCTGACTCACGTAGGCTGATATTTTGAGCACTTCTGAGTTCTTTTGTATTCACTAAATTTTGCTGCACAGAATGCTATCTCTTGCTCTCGTTGCACCTCCTCAGGTGCAAAGTGTCCTGGACTCAGATGTCCTCCTTCATGAAAATGCTTCTTGGCACCTGATACCCCAGTGTATCTGTGTAATGGACACCGTGTTATCAGTACTGCTCAGCATAAAGAAGCCCATTGTTTTGACATAAATGAAGTTTTATATATATATTTATATATATATATATATATATATATATATACATAAAATTATTCTCCAAAGAAGGTGGTTCTAAAAAAAAGAAAGTAGCGTATATGAACATAAAAACCAACTATTCATCCCGTTATTTGGGGGTTTGTTTCAAGAGAAAACAGAAAATTGAAGATCATTTCTAGACAAGAGCAATCTCTGGCTCTTATTATTGCCATAATCTCTGGCAATTATTAAAGAAAGGGAGGGGGGACTTTTCATGGTCCATTAAGCTCTAATCATACCTTAGATTAAGAGGAGAAGGGAAAACCACAGGTCTAAGATTATTTAAAGGGTAGATTTCATACTATTAAGAAATTTAAGACAGAGACAGGTCAGGCTGAATTCTATTTAATTTAGAAGATATTCATCTCTTAAGTGTTAGTCAGAGGTCTCAGGGTACTGTATGCCCTTCTTATAACTACACACAGGAAAGTGAGCAGAAAAGAATCAGAAGAGGAATACAGTCTGATTAAGGCCTTGTTTCCTCCAATCCCCCCTCTCCCCCAACCTCAACAGTCAAATTTACAAGTTGCTCATCCAAAACACACATTTAAAATATATTTAGCTTCCCCTAATGTGCCAGTTGACTATGCCAACAAACAGTACATGCTGGGAAAACATTTACTTTTAATAACTTAGAATGGCTTTCCAGTGAATAGATAAGTAATGTATCTTCATGCGTGCTGCTGGGGAAAGGTGGTGATCATGTGGGTCTTACATTGGTGCTCTGTGCTACTCCTCTAAAGAGAAACGTGTTTTCTGGCAGAGGGAAGAACTTTTGTCTGAATTCAGATTTATGACAGACAGGCAGTTACACTTCAGGTGCTCCATGTAAGTCTGGGCAAGTTTTGTGGCTCCGCAGTATTTTTCTTGCATTACTTCAGCACTTGCGGAGCTCAACCAGGCAGTGACCATCTGCATAGGTACACGCTGCACCACTGCCTGCAGACATGACTGTGATCTGCTCCCCAGGGCCTCCTCTGGTATCAGATACATCGCTGTGCTGTTGAAGTATTGCCTCCTACTGAAAATAAACCTTTCAACTACAGCACACAGCTTACGGTCAAAAATTTTTTGCAATAATTTGCAGTGACAAAGTTCTTTGATCAATTTTTTTTGAACAAGATAAGCAGGAAAGTGTTAGCATTAGCCTGAGGGATTTAATGATTTAGCGTAAAAGGCTGGCAGCCTTTTCAGAGCAGCAGGTAGGTTACCCAGGGGCTACCAAGCCGACCGGCACCCTTCTTACCAGCCTCAGCATCAAGCGATCCCTTGGTCAGGCGCCAGCCCACACCACCTCTCCTGTAGTCAGAGTATTTAAGGGCCTGATCCAACCCCCAGGCAGACCCACAGGTCTCTCTCCCCAACACCCAGCCATGCCAGACCAGGCTTTGCTGCCACTTATCAAATCCCCCCTTCTCTGTAAAGACCCAACCAACATGCACCAGTGCTGGGACAATTACAGCTTTCCGTTCTGTGTGCTTGTTGAAATCATCTCAAGACAAGGTCAGAGAAAGAAATGTCACCTCTGAAATGGAAGGAGGTTTCTGTAGCACATTATCACATAATGTAGACAACAATGACGGCACAGGCAGCAAAAGTTTGCAGCTGCATTATAAACTCTCCTCCATCCCCCCTGCCCAAGAATAAGTCATCCAAACAAGTCCTGGCAGTTTTGACTGCTCAAGAAACTTTATGGCTGAGAGCTGCACAGATGATTTACTGCTAGGTCCCCTTTCCCCCTTCAGCTTGCATTAAACTAGAAATTCACAATTGTTTAATGGACAACAGCATACTTGCCTTTTTACTTTTTTTTTTCCTTCTCATGAGAAAACTTGTTTTATAGTGCTTGTGAAAGAATTTGTGATGCCCGATTACAACACAGAGCTATAAATTCAAGTCTTTAAAAAAAACCACCACAGCGTCTGTCTTTTTGTGCTCAGCAATAACACTTGTTTTAATGAGCCAATCGTCTAGGTATGAAAACACATGACTGCTGAGAGAGAAGATAAGACAAACCACCCCACTGCATCCCTGATGTCGTCATGATGGATGCTGTTCTAACAAAGCACGTAGCTGATGCTCAAAGCTGTTTCTAAACTTCAGGGCAGCTAGCTTCTGCTTGGGAAACAACCTAGAGTATGAAGCCAAAACTAGGCCATGATGCACTACGGTACTTCACAAGATATCTGACTTCAAGCACACAAGTGCACTGCTTTCAGTGGTCAGAGATTTAATTATGGAAATATTATGAGGTTCTCTCTTACCTTAACATTCATTTAGCCAATGAAGATAATACAGGAAGAAAATATTTCTTTGTTGACCTGAGTAGAAGACAAAGGTAATGCAACCATCACTTTTATGGAAACAGGCATAAACAGTGAGAATCAAAATGTCACAAGGGAACATTAATATCCATTCAAAGGGAAGTCTGCAGTCTACATGCAAACCAGCAGTTGCAGACCCTTCTGTCACACAGGCGAGCTTTTATAGCAAACACTTTAACAGAAACCAACAAAAGCCAACCAGGGATGCTCCACAAAGAACTGAGTAAAGGCACTAGATCGATATTTAACACCATCTAGTAGGCACATAATTTCTACTTTGGTTTCCTAAATCAATACCTTTTTTTTTAAGCCAGTTGTCAAAATAAGATTTAGCAATAACAGACTTAGGAAAAAGAATCCCCTTCCTACATTGTTATACAAAAGAAACCCTGATAAATTAATATAAAAGCTGTAGCTGTGATGATCAAAGTACAAATGCAGGAGGCAATATCTACCAACCAAGGAAATTTTTTAAACGCAGAAAAATAAAATTACTACTTTCAACCCTTTTTTTTTTTTTTTTTTTAAAAAAAAGATTTTCTGGACTCTAGTCCATCCAACTTCCTGGAAGCCCTGCACAAGAGCAGTGGTTGCCCTAACACAGAGCATATGTGATATTGCACAGACAAGGGCATCCTGCAGTCTTCCTCTCTGTAAGATTTCCAGTCCACATTTTGTCAAGTATTAACGTGTGAGAGTTATGAGTAATATTTTACAGCATCATATTCTTCTGAAGTTGTACAACCAAAGTATATATCAACAAAAAGCTAAGATGCAAAGACTCATCACACCACATTACTAATAGTGGAATATTCCTCCACCACCCCCCGAACCCCAGAAGAGATGCAGCAGGATCACACTCAAAATGAGATGGTTGAATGAAAGTTCCATGTTTTGCAAAATATTTTCCTGTATTAGGAGAGAAAAAAAAAAGATAAAGTATTGCTGTACCCATAGCAGACAGGGCTGCAAAGGAAGAAGTTGGCAAACACCTACAGAACTGCTTTGAGAATTTTCCCCTTCATTTTTCACTTAATAAAATGCTTCAGTTTCAGCTCAAAATATTTCAGCTTGGCTTCTTAAAACTGAGAAATGTTATTTTTCCCTTTTTCTGGTTTCAGGTTTTCTTCTCTCTCTCTCTCTCTCTCACCTGTTATTACTTTCCCTTCTCCAGAAAGGGTAAAGAGGTATGAGATACTAGGAATACAAAGTCACGCTTTTTAATTTATGTAAGGTTTTTAAGCTAGAAATATATATATATTAAGCCAGTGAAAAAATTGGATTAAAGAAAAATGTTTTTAATGGTTAATCTCTAATCTAGATTTTTTTTTTATTTGTTTATTTTTAAATAGCACTTTATGTACAGATTTCTTTCTGGAAAAGGGAAGATGTAATAACCTCATCAATAGCATTCCTACAAAAGAAAAGTTAAACTGATTAATTTAGTCAATGAAGATTTTATTCAGGTCTAAGTATCTCAGAGGTCTTGGGGGAACAACTTGTTTATTTTTCTATTCATTGTGACAAACGCTTGACTACCTCTGAGTTTTTGCTGTTGATATTAACAATTTCCGTTTCAGACTTATATATGCTGCTTTAGAAACAACGGGGCCTTTTCAGTCAAAAAATATCAGTGGAACAGTAATACTTATTTACCACCTCATCTCAAACTTGCTTCACTCAAGATAGAATGGGACATCAGCAATTGTTCACAAACTACAGGTTTGGATAAACCTAAATGGTTTTGAACAGCAGCGAGGTGTCCAGAGCAGAGATGATGCACATTGGGGAAAAAATGAGAGAGTTACTCCAGTAATTAAGATAGTAGTAGGCTGTTTTTCTCGTACAGATGAGCCATTAGAGGTTGCATGGTCATATACATGTCAGTTTAGATCTGCATTCAAAGCAGACTTTTGGCTGTGGTACCCCACGTTTGCCCATTTGCCCATATGCAGGAGTGACTGTAGAGATTGTCTCACACCTACAAGGTCGGGATGCTCAGACACTGTACTTTGCTCTTTCATTTTTATTCCCTCTCACACACACTGTATATACACATACACGTGCTAGATCTGCACTACCTACTGGTCTCCCAACCCAGCTGTATATGAAGTTAAGTCTTCTGTAAAAGAGTTAGCATTAGCTAAAATAAAATCTAGGACTTTCAAGTCTTATTACTTCTCAAAAAAAACAGAGATAATGTCCTTTTTAGAAATGCATAAAGGAAGAAGAATCATTGCAGGGTGGCGGAAAAAATAGCATGCCTATTTGGAAGGGAAACCATTAAAGTAAACAAGATACTCTCAGTACAAAAGTATGCGAACAATGGTTAGTTTCACTTTAGTGAACTTTCTAAAAGACTGGCTGTACTCATAATACGAGGTGTACCAGCCTTAGAAAGCCATCCATCAAACAAGGCAAGCTCAAGATTTTTGCATTTGTTAGTTGAGCTTTTTGACTTCAGCTGCACACTTCTGAATCAGAATCTGGTTTTAGCCTGGATCTACAACCTTTAAGGTTGAATATAACGTCCTGCAACCCACCACTCCATCCCCCCCACACCTCCTGCTTTCATAATATACTCTTCACTTTTACTTGCGACTGGACAAATACTCTGCAGCACACATTTCTGGCTCCCAAGGAAAACATTAGGGTGTGGGCGTGCTTCCTTAAGATTGTATTGTGCTTAAAGATAAGCCAAGCAGAAAACAAAGAGCACATTATAAGCAACTGGAATAGTGGCTTCTGAAGTTTCCAACACTTAAATAAGTTTGAAGTATAGTGGATATTAATGACAAACACTTTTTTGGTTAACAACTGTACCATTGCTTTTCACTGGATGAATTGGCAGGGGACAGACCTTTCTGATAATGATGCATTTAGCCAAGGCCATGCTTATGATACTAAGCAGTGAGGTGAAAATCAGTGATATTGTAGCACGTGTCTACTGTACAAAATACAGCCTAGAATAGGAATATACAGGTACATTTACTTAGGTAAGTGAGACACCAGGTTTATTACTTTTCAATGCAGACCAGAGCTCCAGAAAGCCTTCCAAGAAACTTGAAAATTGAAATGGAACAGTAGGTAGGTGAGATGAGTTAGACAAGGCATGCTCTAAAATCAAAGCACATCATTCACTTATATTGCGTAGTCATTATAAAGGAAGCCTAGCAAGCCTTTTTAAAAAAAGAAAAAGAAAGGCCACACCAAAAAACCCTGATGTTTGCAAAAAGCTTCTGACAGTTGGCAAGCAGAGCATCTTTGAGTTAGAAAGAGCCCTTTTCTTTGTCTCAAATTCTTTTCTGTTCACACTGATACAAATTCTTTAAAATCTCCATTTCCTTTCTCTAGTCTGCCAAAATAGCTATTAAATGCAAAGGTGGCTGATTAAGGTCTCAAAGGAACACAAAGTTTGGCGTGATTTTAGTTTTAAGTGATAGACTCTGCAAGTTAAACCATTTGTTTTAAATTCCATTATCTGAAATATACTACCTTAGAACAGCTTGTAACACAAGGGGAAGATAAAGAGCAGTAATTTGGAAAAGAGAATTCTCCACCTATGAAGACTACATTCAGATCTGTCATTTGGAAAAGGAAAAATCTTCTCCTACCTTTCCATTGCAGTTTATTTTTTAAACAGTTCACAAATGGAAACCATGAGGGACAAAATGGAGGACAAAAAAAGTAGCTTAATAATTTGGTTACATACCTTTGAATGCTCAAAATACATCTTGTAATTCAGGTAATTATACATCAGATAATCCAGAAAGACTCTGTTTTGGGCATATTATGGGGGTAATATTATCACAAGAAAGATTGAGAACAACTGGCATGGTGTAACATGCGTTTTCCTGCAGCCTGCCAATAAGCAAAGCGGGGAAAGACCCAAAAAATCTCATTTAAAATTAACGGCATAGGAAATTTAAAATGTCATGAATTTAACTGTATTAGAAGGAAAAAATATTTCTTAAAACTTATGTTTCAAATGTCTACTAGACAGAGTAAAATACTGATTTTGAGAGGCAAGACATCACAGAGAACATGCGAAGGAAAGCACTAGCATTAGAAGCAAAACAGTTTTTCCTAACTCCACCAAAACTGCATTGAGTCCAAACATTTATCACAGGCAATCTAGGAAGAACCTTTCTTGCCACCACGCATCAATTCTCTTACAAAGGTCAGAATCGCTGCCAGGATACTGGATATTGGATCTATCATTTTCAGCAGAAAATCCTCAAGAAAATGCAGCTACATAAAGCAGTGCTTTGATTTGGTTAGGTTTTGAGCTTTCTAATGACACGACAAACTTTCTTCTTTCACATCGAAAATCTCTTCTAATTTCATCCTTTTAGTTGACCTCCCATACTCCTAATTCTAATCAATGTTTATTTGTTTCCCCAAAAGCATCAGTGTTTACAGTGGTCATATGAGAACCTCAGGATTTATTAGAAGAAACATCTTCTACAGCTCATTCTTACAAAAACCTTGAAAACACACTAAAAACTGTGCTTTAGATCTTTAAGTATAATAAGAAGTATCTAAGACTTCAGCTGGTGTAACACCTGGCTAAATACTAGAGATAGGGAGGATGGACAAGATGTTTTATATATTCATGTTGAGCAATGCTGAACTGCAGAATTCATTTTTATCCTCAGAGGAGATAACGTTAACTACTACACTGAGCACTTTAGATCTTTATCATGCCATAATGTAATGTCCTGGCAAAATAAATAATACCCTTTCAATAAGTACTCTTTCTGGGAACATGCATAAGAATTGAAGTGATTATAAAACAATTAAATATTTAAATCTAGTGTTCTGGGATTGTTTTGGTATTTCTTGTGTCAGTAAGAATTGCTCTGAGCTACTGAAAAATCTGGATTAGAGACAGGGTATGAAAGAAAATCTATTTTGCAAACAAAGGCCAGGCTAGGATTTGCCGCAGCATGAAGCTAGCCAAAATACTTCCAAAACTCACCTTGAAAGAAAATTGAGATCTGTCTGTCTGAGGAAAAGGATGAAAACTTGGTCTGCTTGCTACACACAGCCCAAACTCTCACCCTACATCCCCTGTATTTTCATGCACCATGACAGCAATTTAGACCCCAAACACTCTTCTGAGTAACAGACCTTCCCAATTTCCCTCTGCAGGAATAGGCAGGGCCTTGTATCCTCCAGGAGATCTATGGACAAGTTCGAGTCAGTTTCTGTAACAAGCCTGGTCAGATATGGCAGAGAATTTAAAGGCATGGCATGTGTGCACCTCCTCTGCAGATAAAAAGTTCTTTGTTCAAAGCTCGCTGCCTCTTCTTCCTCTCTTCAATTATCTTCACGTAGCTTTAAGTTATGGTGTATGTGCTCTTTGCACATTTCTTCAGCTTAAATATATATATATATATACACACACACACAGACCTGGCTGTAAGCCAGGTCTTAAATTAATAATGAGATTTGTATTAAAAGCAGCAGCCTGCCATCTAGATTCTAGTTTCTATGGCCCTGCAACGCGTAGTACAGCCATAAGTAAGCTACTTTTGGTTTGCACTGTTGTCTTATTTCATAGGACTAAGACACAAAGCTGAATATCCCTTTTGTGCCTTGATACAGGGGCTTCATTTTGCTGCCTATTTATTCCATGGCCCAGAGCAACACAAAAATGGTGAAAAGCAGATACATGGATTAAACTCACAGTATGGAAAGGGAAGTTTGGAGCAAGATCAACTCAAGGGATGCTTTAAGGAAGCAAGAAGGAATGATCGAACTACGTAACTTCCTCAAGAGTTACTTTGTTAGTCTTGTCATGGGTTGGTGAACATGAGGTATTAAAAAGAGATACCTCTTTTTAACATAGGAACAGATTCCAGGCAAAATTATCCCAAATGAGCCTCCGCACATGGCAGGCTTCACAGCTCTGCACTGCTGCTCTTCCCACATGGGCAGATCCAGTTAAAAATTAAAAATAAAAAAAAACCCTCCAAACCTCCTCCTTAATTGTCGCTGCGAAGTTTTTTAAGGTGTTATGCTAACAGCATGGCATCTCCTACCACACTAGGAATCAGGCCTTTAGACATATAAAACAGCAAGTTCTAGACTAAGTGACAACTTCTTCTGGGAAGAACCTCTGAGAATGGGGTAGAGAGAAACAGCAGTGGTGATTTCTGTGTGTAAATCCAGGCAGCTTCATTCTTTTTCCCATGCATGCCTACAGAAGTCTCTGTCCACATTCTCAGCTTTTTACAGAGTGATGAGAAGAAAAGGAGAGAGAATTACATTTGCAATTCTCTTCTGCAGAAGAATTTTAGGAGTTCAGACAAATATCCATTAGAAACAAGCCAATAGTTTAATTTGCCTCATCATTGGGAAGGAAAAGAAATTGAAACGTCCTAGAACTTTGTGAGGTTTCAGCATCTCCCGAGCTTTCCAAATAACTGAACCTGAAAGACATGGGTGTCACAAATAGCTTGCATATTTTTCTGTTTACTCATAGTAAGTACAGACCACAGGAGCAAGTTGAAGTCCTGCTTTTTCTTTACCCAATTTTTCAAACGAAGCAAAAATTCTCTTTCCAAGGTGAATAAACTTAAGCCATAAGTAAAGTCCTGCTTAAATATTGACACAGAACAGTATATTCTCTACTACCCACTGTTTAGTTAGCAATTAAAGTATTAGATAACAAGGCACATGTACACAGCTGGATGGAGAAACCTCAAATTTCTGAACAGTGTCCCAGTTTCAAGAGTCGGCATGGAATCAAAATGACCCGTATCTTGCCACTGCTAACATATTTAGATTAAGTACACAGATACCAAATTCCTTGCATGATTTATTGACTATGTAATGCTAATTTTCATACCCATTCAATTTGTACAGTCTCATGTACAGCTAGGTACTGTATGAAGCAACTTATCAAGCATATGACAATACTGGAGACGAACAGGGTCGTTGGTTTATTCTTGGTTTCCCCCCAGCCCCGAGAATAACCTGTGATTGTCCCAGTAACTGGGCAAAGCACATGCTTTACTTTGCAGATCAATAGGCAGAGGACTCGACCAAGATGTTGGACTACAGAGTGAGGCCTTGGTCCCAGGGCACCTTCTAAAACCAAAGCCCTTTTCAGAGGTTCCTACTTTCATGCCCTACACATGCACAAGCCTTCCCTGCACTCTTGTTCATTGCCCACCACTTGGACTGGTGCAGAAATGTGTGATGCTACGCTGCCAATTGTGTTAGTGCAGTGATAAAGTTAGAAAATTGAAAGCAAGAAGAAGGTGCAACTGTTGTACAGGTCTATTTCTGTAGAATGGGATTCTCAAGGAGCCCTGACAGGAGTGAGGTACCTATACTCCACTCAAATGCAAAGGGAACAGCTGATCTAATGCTTCACTACAACATAAAAAAAAAAAAAAAAAAACATGAATTTCAGAATAATTCACCCAATACTCTCATCCTTAAAGTATTTGAGAATCAACATCAGAATATAACAATGCACTGAAGCTCTATTTCATGAGCTATTACTCAAAGAACGGCAGCAAAGTTATAGTTAAAAACGACATATTTAGCCATAGTCACACTGATGAGGAGAGACAGTTGTAAATAATGTTTATGCCCTGACAAAAATAAGGTTCTTAAATAATGTTCTTTCAGTGCTATTGAAAAAGCTAGCTTGCAGCTTGGAACTCACTGAGTTTCTGACTCATTCCTGTAAAAACTCAGAATAATTATTTTAAAAATTAACCAAACACAGGTTTGTATAACAGAAGTCATTCAAGTATACAATTCCCCAAATACAGCTGTGAGGTCAGGAGGTCAGACATGCTCCCACTCACTTCCCTAGCTATATACTGAAATATCTTTACCAAATTACACAGCAAAGCGAGCACATAAGACTGTTTGATTATCAGTTGAGCATTTCACCAGAATCGTAGTGTTTAATAGGTTTGCGCAAGTCTTGGGATATGATGAGAAGCTGAGAGACTTGCTTAATGTGCTTGTGTGGTGCACAAGCCTCTAAACTATGGGGTAGGCTTAGGGGACAGAATGACTGACTGCATGGGCCTTGCTGCCTGCAGCAGAAACGTCTGGTCCTCGAGGGAACATAAATTTATTGTTCTTGTTTTCATATCCATTTTTCACAGCAAAGAATGTACACGGCCTCCTCCCAGCGCAGTTCAAAGCTACATGGACTGGCTGTGGTGCACTTGGGCTGCTACAATAAAGTTGGAATCGTTAATTCTCTGAATTCTGTGTTCACTTAAATAATTTGTGAAAGAGATCCATCACAAAATAAGAAGTTACAGTGTATGGTCCTATTTAACAGCATGTCTTCCTTAGACTAGCATGAATTTCACAAAGCAACACTTCAGGTATAACCAGCAACCAAAGGTAACACAGCACAGGATCAAAACCTGGTTTCTTCAGGACAGAATTTGGTTTTCTGGTGAGGAAAGTACCTTGCAGCAAGTGGGGGAGCACTTGAAAAGGGGCAGTAAACGCACCTCTACAGCTACGAAGGACATGCTTTTGTTCTGCCCCTCCAGGAGCCCTGAAGCTCAGGGGCAGCTCTCACACAGTCTGCTCACCCTTAATCTTTCTTCAGTGCAGCAACATTTATTACACTTAATTAAAATCATCTACAAGCTACAGGGGTAGTCAGAGCAGATCTTTCAAGGCCCTGTGTGAGATCATTTCTGGCAAAGCCCCCATTCCAGGATACAGGGCTGAATGCTACTTTGACCTGGTAGCTCCTCACAGGACCATGGCTCCGAGAGCAGCACTGCTCCCTTGTCACCTACAAAGGGGACACATGAAGCAGCAGAATGAGCATTTCAAGCATGGCCCACATGCATGACTGGCTCTTCCCAAAAGCAGTGGCCCCGGTCTGGCTTTGACAAGCTTCCTTTGCCATGACAAAGGACAGGGTGCCTTGCCTGCTCCCAGTGCCCCACTGCCTCTCCCACAGCCAGCAGCAGGCTAGTTAGACACTTTGTAAGAGCCCAGCCAAGAAAGCCATTTGCAGGTATGTGCCCTAGCAGTGAATCCTCAATCCTCCATGTCCCTATACCTCCTGTCCCCAGCAGGGACAAATCCCCACGCTGTACAAAGCCCTGGTGATGCAGTCAGTTTGTCACACTGACACAGAGAACACTGACTTTCCCTCTAGATGCTGTGTCGGCAGGAATAGTCAATACAAAGGGTTTGAATCCGCTCTCCCTCCTCCCAGTGAGGATCGATGATAATTTAATTGGAATATAACGAGCCATTAAAGCCAGGATCAAGATGGCAGGATGTATACAACAGAAAAAGCATAACATGAAATTAAATACTGTCTACAATTTATAATTGTTTGACAGCTCATCTTTGGATGAGCTCTAGGCACCCTAACCTGTGAAAACGTATTCGTATGTATTACTAGAAAGCATGTCACAGCATTACGCACAAGCTTATAACAGAACACAACCATAAATTACAGAGATTGATAAAAATCTGACTTAGGAAAGAAACAGATCCAAACGATACCTGGCTACTTGTAAATTCTGACTAGCTGCAATGACGCTTATCTGGCCATATCAACATTTAGAACCCCATCCCTCAGAGACAGATCAGATGAGCTATATCCAAAGATCACTTGCTGTCTATCACAGTTTCACAGAACAGCTTGGTGACTAACTACAGCCACTGCTATTGCAGCAGTAAGCCAGCTACCACAGTGGCCAACCTTCAGCGACTATCAAACACAAAATTCAGCTTTACTTCAGCACTAGTTAAAGCAATAAACTGATAGGAGCTTAGAAACATCGTACTATTGCTACGCAAGAAGAAAAGAAGATCTATATTTATATAGCTGTCATAAGAAAATACATATTTACATAGCTTGCTTAAGTTTTCGTTAAAGATGGGTGTGACAAGAGGGTTTGATCACTTCACCGATATTAATATATAAAGTTATCAGGCATTAAAATTTTTACCTTCCATGTCCCAGAGTACTTATTTTCCAGCCCTGTGCCTCAGCAATACCTCACATTTTACAGAAATAAATGCTTCTACACAGCGCTTCAAGGGTCCTTCCCAAACAGGCGCCACAAAGCCGAGCTACTCAGTCCTCCAAACGAGCCCCCTGCCAAGCATCTACTCAGTGCCAACAAAGCAAGGCAAGATAAAAGCATCACGGCACAGGCCAGCAGCCCAGCAGAAAAAGCACCTTAGGCAAACAGAGACCAAGCTCTCAAGAGCTGAAGCACCACCTCAAGGATGCAGAGACTTGCAACACGCTCACATGAGGGCCCCGGGACCGGTGGGCACACTCACCTCGCAGGCAGGTGGACGTGGTCCAGTACAAGGCAGAGCCAGTCCCAGTGCAGATGTGACCCAGGGGTCCAGAGCCTCCTCCTCCAGGTGACCCTTCCAACATGAGGCCCTGCTTTCATCCCTGCTGGCACACAGCCAGCACGCTTCAAATCTTCCAGCCCAGAAGGCCAACTTCCACTGTTAAATAGGAGAAAACAAGAACAACAAAAGAGACTGATCAGCTCAAGGAGAAAGGTCGGGAATCATGGCGCAGAGGTTGGAGTGACCCCAGGAAATGGAGGCCCTTGCTGCCAGCAGAGGACCAACAGCCACAGGCTGCACCAGGTAGCCCTGCCAGTGGCGTGGGCCTCTCGCTCAACTGGCCTTCACTTCATTACCTCCATAACAGCATCACTTCAGCATGCAGGCGGAAAGACCCTATGCACACTGCAGTGTCCTCCTCAGGGTGCAGGACACAGGTATGCACCCCTCTGTCCCACAGCCCAACTTCCACAACATCCCCTAGCTCACTCCTCAAGCTGTGGCTTCACACAGCCATAAGCAGGCTCAAAACAGCACTACTACCAAACAGAAGGGTCCCCTGCTCTGGGAATGCCTCAGTGATTCCCCCACACCTTCGCTTCAGGCAAACAACCCAACAAAGGCCATTCCTTGAGCAGGTTTAGGCTGCAGCCTCGCCTGCTCTCCTGCTAGGCTACATTTCTGAAGACTTCACACAACCTCAGCCTGAGACAGCTACCACCACTCCTCAAGAGCCACTACTAAACTTTACCTCCTGTGTCCCAGCACCACAGCAAGGCAGTGTCCCCAGGGAGGCAGCCCTAAGCCAGCAACCACCCATCTGCAGCCCTTCTGCAATCACCAAACCACACAACTCAGTGCACCTGCTCAACCTTATCACCAAAATCCCCACCAAGCGGTAGCTGCTCTCTGCAGAGGCTTTTCACAAAAATTTTAAATAGCTTTCATTTGTTCTTTATTTTATATTTTTTTTTTAAGAAAGTAGCTGAGAAATGCTCTTCTGAATAATAAATGAAGTAAAAGTAGACCTTTCTGTTGCTCTCTGGCATTTCAAGTTTCCTACATAAAAGCATCAGCAAAACAGCTGCAACCCAGAAAAATGAAAGACACCCCAACCTCTAAATATTCCTAATTACACAACAGACCCTATTAAAGACCTTAGGAACAAGCATCTGTTCTGAACACAACCTCACCCTGCTTTCAACAAATACTTTTGGTATCCATGTTGCTTTGGGGCAGCACACTGAGCTGGTGTTTCTCATTTGACTAGTAGTAATAGACGTAACAACAACTTCAGCATGTGAAAGATAGGTACAAATGGGAGAAAAATCTAATAATGAGGAGAAATAAAGGGGTGTGACAAGGAGTTCACAAAATCACTTTTGACAATGGTTTAAAGCTCATATAGGGGAATATTATCAAACACTACAGCATGGCAACTATGGTCCCTGAATATATAGATTGCCTCTGAGAGCATTAACTCAGACTGGCACCAAGGCCTGATTATACCACCTGGAAGACATCAGTAGATTGGCACTTGTTGGTTTTGATCTTTTTTTTCTCCCAATTAGCCATTTTCAGGAAAGACATCAACATAATTTTGCTTACAGAATCATAGATGCAAGAAAGACTTTACACGTGATCTAACATCAGTAGGTGTTGAACTGTTCCTCAAACCCTGCACATTTAAAAGCTAGTTTAAAAATGTCTCTAAAAACAATAATCTCACCTCCCCTGAACTATTACAAAATGTACAGGCCTCCTGTTAGGTTGTCTTCCAATAGCAAAAGCTTGGAGAAGATCTTGAAATCTATTATGCTCAAGGTTATATTCATTTCTTGATATTGCTTATTACTTGATATCTTCACAGCAGAGAAAAATCCTGAACACCAAATATACAATCTATATTAAAGACAGCTTTTTTTTTTTTTTTTTTAGGACAGAATTAGTTTGCAATAATATGGCCACAGGCAGAAACCATAACAGCAACTTAATCCTGCTTTAGACACACAACGTAGGAGGGCACACCTGGTACTGAGTAAAGTACATTTCCCAGATTCAGTGTGCATGTATTGATGCAACCTTCTTGGTTATTCATTTATATTATTTTATCCATTCATACCCGCTGATGCTCTCATTTACCTTGATAATTCAGACACTTAAATTGTTGGGCTTCCAGAGATCGCTTCCAACCTCAACCATTCGGTGATTCTTTAATTTAATATGACCTCAGGAAAGAATCCATGCCTTGCACATCTGATAGCTGATCAATACAATAATGGTATGGGCATATATATTTCAACAGAGTACAAGTGAGGGCTTGTTCTATAGCTTTGGGATATGGGTGGTAAATTTTTTTTTTACTGTTCTCTTCCGAAATATATACCTAATGAGGCAATTGGTGATTCTGGCTAGAGGAACACAGATTTACCAGACTGGAATTGGGATCTCAGCTTTCGGCCATTTGACAGTTAACTAGCTTTGAAAAGAATGCTTATTTAGGAGTAGAACAAACTCACTGATTGCCCAAATGAATGCTTCAGATAATAAAGTATTTGACAGATTTAATTTACCTGAACTTAGAGAACCCATGGGCAGATTACAACCTGACTGGATGTTCTCATTATTAAAAACAGGCTGGAATTTCTATTCTGACATTTCTCTTTTTCCCTTCTTTCACCAACTGTTCATAGAGCTGCTCAATGCTCTGTCCTAAAGCCGTTTCATCTGGCACTGACTTGTAAACACAGAACTGCTCCCCACCCCATCTCCCCAGCAGTATTTTCCAGACACTGCGACCAGATCTTCTGCCCCGCTCAGACCAATACCTCCAGGTGTTTGGGGGCAGCCTTGGGGACCAGCCCTCAACATGGCTTGAGACCAAGCACACAAAGGTTATCTACAGTAACCTTCTCCAATGGCAGCGAAACTGTTGTCAAGGCCAAGGCCCTCTTTTCCACTCATGTGCCTGACATCTCCCACCCCTTTGATAGTACCTGATTTAAAAATTGACACAACTGCTCTCTGAGTTGTTCATATTCAGCAAAAGGAGCAATTATATTTCTCTATATTTTTCCTATTTTTTTCCAAAATTAATCTTGTGTTATTATTACAAGGCAAAATTATCGACATTAATCCCTTCCTCGTTATCACTTCAACACCTGTTGCAATCAGCCAGGAGTGCTGCACTCACATTTTTCTCTCTTCTTTTCAGGGAGCTGGGCAAGCACCTGCAATGCAAGCAAGGCAAATGCAAAACAGCTTCTGATGAAGCCAATGTCTTTAAAGGTTGTTTTTCTAAATGTTCAGAGATGGTAAGAATTCAGCTCTCTTAGCGTGTGAGTGCCAAAAAAGTGGAAACAAGGCCAAAGTGAATTCTATTCAAAATCCAAATAAATAATCATGGAATATTTTGGCAGATATTTGCCATGTCTAGTTCATATCTACATTTGATCTGTGATCATTTCACATTGCCAAACTGATGAGAGACTCCTCCTGTCTACAACATTGTCCAGGAACACATCTTCATAATACAGAATTTGGAAGGTGACTTGAAAATAAGGCAGACGGAAAGACAGAAAAAACTCTCCAGAATTAACTGACAACCATTAAAATTTATTTGTCTGTATTTGCTATAGAGCTTTTCCTCCTTGGGAAAATTTTGGAATGAGCATCATTTGCACTGGCATAGCGATGGGACCAGACAGGTAATCCAGGGCTGCAGGATGTCCTGCTTGCCCTGGATGCATTCCTGTTCATGAGGAGATACCCACTCCATGGCCATGGGTGTGGGGGTCTTGCTTGACATAGGGCAGTCAAGATACCTAAAATCCCTTTCCCACAAGCCATCTCCTTCTCATTTACACAGAAGACACTAAAATAATACTGCTGGTAAAGAATAAGATGTGTATACAGAACATACCTTATCCTCCAAAGAATGATTTATAGTACAGATAGGGTGTAGTGACTCAGAACAAGGAGATAACCTTTCCCCTTCTACTTTAAAACATGCTAGCTCCAACTCATTCTCATAGCTGTGATTACCTTAGAGTAATTAAATTGTTCTGTAGTAGTTAAAACAAGGACAACTTCTTCAAGCTGGAAATCTGCTTTATATCCTTAACCACTTAGTTTTGCAATTACAGTTGACTGGCATCACTTGTTTTACTCGTTAACACCACCTGATCCTAGTGTGTATGCCAGGTTATCAAAAAAAATAAAAATAAAATAAATAAATAAAAATGCAGTCATGACTAAATTACTTTGGATGCCTATTTAAACTTGCAGAGTCCTTAGCAGAGTTACTGCATGGCTGCTGGCAGAGAACAGGATGCCTCATCCAGGAGCTGTGCGCTGGCTCCTTTTAGGCTCATGAGGTTGCTGACATTTTTGCTGCATTATGTGCCAAGTTCATATTATTATATCTGTATTTTCTTTTTAAAAAGTCATAGGTATCCAGATATCCTGCTAGTCATGATTTGAAAATGAACATCCCATGAGAAGAATTTATCTAAAGGCTGTTCTAATAATTTAGCAATAATTTAAATTTTTGTAGTGTTTTTTGCATGTAGCTCTTACAACATCAGTGTTGAAACTACATTTTTTATAAATTCATTTTCCTCTTTATCTAAAACAAAATGTTCTATGCTGATCAAATTGAAGAGCCAGTCTTTTCAGATACAAACAAGATGCTGCTATGCTACGTGTGAAGATTACCTCTATGCAGAGAAGGCAATGCCTCCAGGCAATTAATTCCATCCTTATCAATTAGCTGTTGGGGTGGAAGGAATTTTATCTGGTAGAAATTGGAAAGGGAGCTGCTCTGAAAACTTGGAATATTTTGCTAATTGAACTCACAGTAGGGACGCTACTGTGTGTATACAAGACCTCAAACCACTTGAATAACTCCTCTGCCGAAATGTAAATAAAACACAACAAAAAATGTCTAACAAGTTCATGAATGTTTATATTAACTTAATTAGATCTCAGTTTTAGGATGAAGTTAAGAGCCTAACAACATAGATAAAAGAATAAGCCCTCATCCAATGAAAAAGTCATCTAAATATTTCTTTACACTATATCTTTCAGTAAGTCTCATTAGAGGAGCTGAGAAGAAAATACCTTCTCTACTAAAGCCACTATTCAGATATGGCAGTAATGGCAATGGTGTTCTGGTAATACATCATGTTCTTGTGGACCGTGTAAAACTTAGGAAAAGATGGAGAATTTCTTGTGCTCTTTGGCTATCTGCAGATCGAAGTGACAGATGTAACAGCAGCATATGATATTGGTCAAAGAAAGCTAGACTCAAGTGGGTGCTTTTCACTGCCTGCCAAAATGCAGCAGCCTTGAAATGTTCCTGTAAGGGGAAGATTTAGAAGTGTCTCTCTGATTCCCGCTGTTCCAGCTGCTTCTCAGACTTATGGCTTCAAACTACTATCCAGCTGCCGGTATTTTCATTCCAATTAAGTTCTGAGTGTTTTTTAAACAAAATATTTTCATAGAGTGACTATTAAGAGATTTCATCATGGTCTGATTTCAAACAGCAAACGCTTACTGAATTGTTGAGACGGAGTCTGAGATGAAGAAACGTGTGTTTGGAGATTATAAAAATGCTAAAAGGATTTAACTTGGCAGGCAGAAGCTTGAGAGCTAAATTTGACTCAAGGGATGCCAAAGTATTGAAGGCTGTGATAAACAGTAACCCAGACCTCCTCTGTAAGCTGTCCATTAATAAGGGACCTGAGGGACACATTATAAAATTAATAATTGACAAATTTAAAACATGCATGCAGAGTCCAGGTTATATGGTCAACACAGTAACTGTCTTTAGAAGATCATATTGCAGAGGCACTGGAAGGTGGTTATTTGTTCTAAAACAAAATTGAGATTCATTTTTAAGGAAGCCAAGTGGCAGCCAGTCTGGCCAGGAGGAAAGCTGCGTGCTCCTGCAGCCAGTGGCATTGACGTGGGTCAGGTACACGTGACTTGGGGAGCTCCAACGAGAATGGGGGTCCCTTTAGGGGAAAAGAGCAAATGTGAGAGAATGCCCCATCAGCTGCTTCTTCCTCTGATGCTGATGCTGTAGGAAGAACAGCTGTGGGTGCCTGGTGCTGCACTGGGGAACAGAGAAGGTGTTCACAGAGAAGAAGGTGTATATTATAAACAACATTCTTCTCAAGGACTTGGTTTTGGACTTTTAGTGCCTTTTTCCAAAGCCTTTCAGCAGCCATTCTGTGGAGAGACAGCAGACATGCTTACCATATCATACCAGTTACCACAAGATTCCAGGAGAAACCAGCTCTTAAATCTATTAAATCTGAGAGCCAGTAATTGCTGCAGCAGGGCAGCTCCTTTCTGTAACTCCTGACTGTGATGCCCAGAGCCACGTGAGCTAGGACACAGCATGGCTGTCTGCTCTGGAGCATCTTCCACACAGCTGGGGGCATTGTGTTTCTGTAGGGGTGGCTGAATGTTTAAAAGAGGTCAACACATTCCTTTCATGTGAAGCTTCTCTGTAACTAATTATTATAATGAAATGGCCAAGTACATGGGTGATAAATACACAGTGATAATTTCCTGCAGATTGATGGTCTCAGTATTTAAAATGCTCACAGCCATCTACACGCATGTGGCCATTCCACCCTCAGGAAAAGTTTACTGTATGTGATGCATGTTTTTCAAAATAGTGTGGTAAGAACCAAGCATTGCACCCTTCAAATCTTCTTTGCCTTTCAAAGAATAGCACAAAATGGGGATATTGAGATGGAAACAACTTCCTTACTGCTTCACTCCAGCACCGTAAGAAGCTTAACCATGGAGCTTCTGGCAAAAGGCTGACTTCCCCATTGCACCCTTCAAATCTTCTTTGCCTTTCAAAGAATAGCACAAAATGGGGATATTGAGATGGAAACAACTTCCTTACTGCTTCACTCCAGCACCGTAAGAAGCTTAACCATGGAGCTTCTGGCAAAAGGCTGACTTCCAGTGGCATCACACATACCGAGATTTTGCTGAGCAAGATCCTTGTTACTTTTTGAAGTTGTCTTGATTACTTGCTCCACAGCAGATTCAAAACAGAAGTACAGATAAAGATGGGATTATAATGAATAATAAATTTTCAAGCATAACTACTGACCTTTCATGACTATCAACCACAGAACTAGGTGCCAGAAACACCAAAAGATTTATTAAGTGACCTAACACATAGATCAAGAAAAAGACAACGGTGTTTTGTCACTGTTGTTTTCTAACTTTCCTTTTTCATTTTGGAAATTGAGTCTGACCTTTCATTGTCAGAAAAGTGTCGGTTTATTTCCATTGGGTTTAAAACCTGTTGGGATATCCCTTCCCAAGTGTGTGCACAAATATATTCTTGATCTCCTATATAAATTCAATTCAGTATATGTAGCCAGCATAAGGTGCACAGGCACTAATATTTCCTTATCTTTCCCTTTTGTACTATATGAGGAGTACGTTTTAATTTACACATGCTCCTGACTGCAACAGATATAGCAACAATAACAACGTTATTGACACTGCATTTGTTAATGTGTCTAACCTCGAAGAATACTAAGCATTTCTCTTCAAAGGTTATATAATGGATGGAAGAATAAAACCTCAAAATGCTTGGAAACCATTACATGACTATTGCAGCTAATTTGAGGAAAAATAATTGCATTCACTAGTAGTAGTAGTAGTAGTGAAAGTAGTAATTCTAATACTAGTGTTACTTTCACTCTTTGGTATTTTTCTGGAAGTTGCTGGGGTATGGGTGTACACAGAAACACGGTGGAAATCAAGAAATCCAAAGCTATTTAAGAAAGTGTTTACAAATTCAGCGTGCAGCTTTGACATGTTGGGATCATATCTTTGCTATGAATTAATTAGGTAGGAATGTTCCCCCCCAAAAGGAACATGCCATTCATGCCTGCTGTTCCACTCGGAGTGAAAGCAGACATCGCGCCTGCAGAAACCATAAAAACGTAGTGACTTCCCACTTCGTCATTTGGTGTTCCTTTTACCCCCACTTTTACCCCAGGAGGGAAAGCAAACCCCTAGCTCTGAAATGGCAAAGAGATTCTTGGCCCTTTATTGCCTAAAAAATACTGTTAGAGCCTTTGTGTTTTTTTTTGCTGAGTGACTGAAATAATCTGGAAAAACTTCCATCTTTTGTTTTCACTCCATGCTTCTCGAAGCCTCTGCTCTAATGACGTTTGTAAAAGATTTCACTAGCAGTATCTGGAAACTTCAGCCGAACCGACTGATTGTGCTTAATTGCATTTTGGTTTCATAAACGCGGTGCCATAAATCTACCGACTGTCAAACAGAGGGGGCTGACGAATGGAGCAGCGGCTGTCTGTAGTCGAGTTACAAAGAAGTCTCAACAAATACGCAAGCCTTTGAGGCCGTCTGTTCCCCAACTACTGATGTGGCGTGCGCTCTGGCAGGGGCTGGGCCTGCGGGTGTGAGGGCGGCAGGAGGAGGCTCCACAGGAGAGACAGCAGGCCCAGGGCTACGGCAGGCAGCTAAGCATTGCTGCTGTACTTCTCATCTGCCTGCAACCGGCGAAACAAAGCGTGAGGAAAACCACAGCAGATTTTCTCTTCTTGCTTATTGCCTTAGTAAAAGGAGTTCAGCTCTCATATCATGAAACTGTGAAGCCAGGTTGTATACGTGGACAAATAACGATCACAGGTTTTTAGAGAGGCCCAGGAATCAATGAGTTCCTCAAGCCTGGATCCGAGTGGCATCCTTTGTCTTTAGGACAGTGGGAATTGAAAGGGAGACGAGGCATGAAATTCTGGGGTGATTTTAAGACTGGTTGGAACTGCCCTGCACGTAACTGTTGTTTCCCAATTACTAAGCCAGATGAGGATCCACAGAGTATTTGTGAACAATGATGCAAAAAGTCAAATGAGAGGAGCAAGCAAAGCACTGCCAAATACTACGGGAAAAACTGCTTTTAACTTGCATAATAAAAACATTTCTCCTTCGGAATTTCTTCTGGTTAGTTACATTTTTATTGAATCTTCCAAAACCCTGTCATGATTACATCTATTATGTGACTACCGAACATTTAAATGACATTAACATCATGATTTAGCAATCTATAGGGCTGGACCTACAAGAATTCTTATACAGATCCAGTCTTTACAGATAATTAGAGATAAATAATCCATTTCTACTGGAAAATAGCCCCAAAAGGCTACTGAACATTAAAAAACAAACCAATGGATCACGCTTCATTGAACAGCTGATAAATAAGTAGTACATCTCCTCTCCAGTGAGTAAAGTCTTGGATTACATCAGCTGAAGAAGTCTGCCATTTGCTATAACATCCATCAGGAAAAAAAGCCTTGGAAATTTTAAATGAGAGGAAAAATAGAAATTTAGGAAAACAGGCTTTTTTTTTTAATTTACAATTCTTAGAAAAATTCAATTTCTTAGCAGAAACCCTTGTTTTTCCCCCAAATCTGTGATCTGAAAAATGCAAATACTTTTTCAAAAATCTTATTTAAAAATAAAGATAGCTACTAAAGCTGGAAAGAAGAGTGTGGATTCATGAAAGAAAGTGCTTCAGAAAAGTTGGATGCAACAGGCAAGCTACATACTTATTTCAAGCCTGTTGGCAGTTCCACAGGAGATGAGCACAGAGGCACTCAGGTTGGTGGCTTCCCGGAGTTGGTGAGGAGGAAATGAGCAGTTTCACAGGGAAACACTTTGATTTAAGAGCCAGTACCAGCTGTGCAAGGTTTCTTCCCTCACCTCATAACGTATTAGCTTTTTGCTCGCTTGTTGCTGACCATCGCTCTCCTTCTAGTTGAAGGCCTCTGCATGTATCTTCTGCACCACTGGTATGATGTCTGCACCAAAACCATCCCTCATCCCTCAACTAGTTTTGTGCAGGTAGAAATCATGCACTGTGGGCCCTGTCTTCTCCAGAAACAACAGCAGTACTTCTAATAACTTTGGTGGCAGAAGGAGGCAGCTGCTATTGAGAAAGCTGCTACAGAAAGCTTGGGTGGAGGAAATTTGTAAGTCAGTGAATACATTTTGTGTGAAGAAATTCAAGTTCTCTGTCAAGGAGAGCAGGTGTGATCCAGCGAGTCAGAGTGAAGAACAAAGGTGTCCTCCTGCTGCTGCGCCTGTTTGCTCTCCGGGAAGCCTCATCAGAGGCAGGCTGCAGGGCCACGTGGCCAGCGTTTCCTCAGATGCACTGGCACTAAGCCTATGCCATGATAAACTGTTCCCAAGTGTGACTGGCACTTAGGACTTAACACATTACACTTGAAATCTTCAGGAATGATCGTCAGGGACGATGTAAGAAGATGCAACTCCATTTTCTCCAGTGGTGTCACACCTGCTCCTTCCAGATGTGGACGTAGCCTTGACCATCACTCCCATCTCAGATCCCTCACCTTCTGAATTTAGTAATATAGCAGTATTCGGCTTTCAGTTTTGTGCATCTCTGTGGCAACAAACCTTTGGAAATGAAACTAATGTATGCTGCTGAATAGACCAAAAAAATAAAAATAAAAGTTACAGCTGTGGCAGGGAAACATGTCTAGACAAAATACTGCACCTTGGCTACCTTTTCCTGAGATGTCTTTAAAACAGTCCTTGGCAGTATTGATTTTTTTTTTTCCCCCATAAATTTTAATTCACTTTGGTTCCAGTATAACAGGCCATAGATTTCTCCAGAAAGCAGTGACACCAGGGCTCTCGTTTGCTGCCCTGTGTCTCCATTCTCTCCCTATTGCCTCAAACAATTCAAAGGCACGATGCCATAGCAGAAGAGATGAGTTGTTCCACTGCCTCAGGGAAATATTAGTCCTCCTTGGAAAGCCTCTGTGGCTTTGGAAAAGCTTGTCCAGTAATGCAGCTCTGCCAGGGGAGTCAGCCTGGTCCCACGGCACATGATGATGGTACCGGGCTCCTCACAAACCCTCCTGAGGCACTGGCTCCTGCCCTCACTTCCATCAGGGTACTGGGTGTATTGTGCCACACCTGGTACATCAGACATTTCCTCAAGAAATTCTGGTATTTGGAGGGGAACAACAACAACAACAACGATCTTCAGTCTGAACTGGAAAGAAAACATTTTAAAAGCAAAATTACTTGCAGGACTTGCGTGTCACTTTGAGTTAGCCTTACCATTCTGTTTGGACAAAAATCAAAATACTAAATTTTTACTTTGTCTTTAGATATTATCATCTCCTATTAAATAATTTCAACATAAACTGACATCATTTCCTTCTGACAAGATAACTCTGATAGGGTCATGACATTCTGATAAGGTCAAAATACTTTATCTTTCTCAAGACACTCATACTTTAAAGTTTTTGACAAAAACTTGCATTTTTCCACTGCACAGCAAATCAGTCAGAAAGTCTTTGGCCAGCTGTGATAATCAAAGGCAAGCCAGAATCTGACTTTTAAAATTCAAATGCCTTGATAGAGGGCAATCACAGTTTCATTAAACGCATCACTAAATTGAATGTACTGAACAATACATCCACCTGACAAACTCAACATGAGCCGCTGCACCTTTCGAGAATGCCCCTGCAGACCTGGGCTACCTTTAGCCAATAATGCAGATTTGCAGAATCATAGAAAAGGCGAAGCTGGAAGGGACTCCAGAGATCATCCTGGCCACCCTTGGGTTGAAAGTGGGGCCTTAAATGAGATTATCAAAGCCCCATCAAGCCAAGTCTTGAAAATCTACATCGAGGCAGAATTCATCACTTCTCCAGAAAGCTCATCCCAACGTTACATTGCTCTCACTGTGAATCTTCTGTTTTACAGAGCCAGACAGAAATTCCCTGAACCAACTGGTGCCTCTTACCTCTTGTTCTATCTCCAGGCACCCCTGTAAAGAAAACACCTCAATCTTCTCTCCTTTTAGGAGTTTCATGGAAAACATAGTTAATAGGAGCATTGTGTGGGTGGCGTGCTCCATAGGGTCCACCACATTTAAACTGCACGTGGCATTCAGGACTCACAGTGGTGAAAGTTCAGAAGTACACAGACATGTTTACAGGCACAGAAGGGTTGACAGCCTTCCCAAGCACAAACTGTTGGAGGTAATTTACGCTTTATGTCTCATCACAGCAAATTTATTACATTTACTGGGGGACGGGGGGGATAAATTAAATATTTTTATTATACTTAGATGAAATTATGCAGATACAGAACCTTCTGACTACAGAATGGACAGATGACCTTCTAAAAGCACATGTTGGCTGGCTTTTTTTTTTCTTTTTCTTCTGTGAAGAGCAAATTTTTTGCTTCAGTTTTTCTCTCAAGTATATAAGGGTAATTAAAAGTAGTATAACATAAGCTTTCCTATCACAGACACGGAGGACAGGAGAGACCATTGCAGCCAGCTCACCCAATTTCTGGATTCTGCTCACTGTGGAACCACAGAAGACCATGGGGCAAGCTCAATGGGATCCATCGGTACGCTGCTCCTACCACTAATAACTTTTGCCATCAAAGTTATGCTTTCCACCAAGCCAGGAGGTGCCTTGTTCCACATTCCAGGCACTGGATCTGGAGCTTTTTATGGGAGAGAGCTTTATTTAACTGTTTTACTCTAACAGCAGTTTACATACTTTGATCGTGACAACTCAACCTTCTCTTGGATTAACTAATTACAGTGAGGTCACCGAATCTTTCACTAGAAAGATGCCCTCCAGATCTCAGAATTTTGCGGTGCTCTTTTCTGAATACCCTTTCATGGATAAATGGACTGGCTTTCTACAGTTTTATGCATGCTACTTCCAGAAATAAAATGATAAACCTACTTGTCCTTTGACAACTTTGAAACACACACTGTTCAACTTACTCTTGTAAAAGCGTAACGCAAAACATACTGAATGATAGCACATCAACAGATAACATGACAGAATAGAAGTTGTCTTATCTACTGAATATAGCCCGTGCTACTTGCTGTAGTACAGTAAAACAGCGAAACAAAAACAAAACAGGCAACAGGAACTTATTCATGGATTTGAGCCAAAATAAACCTGGCTTCTACATCCATATATTCTCATACGCTACACAGAGTTGATTTGAATCAATACTTAAATGAGAGACAAGACACAATTAGATGCTGCAGGAAGCAGTGATTATACACAGAACATAATCCTTACTACCCACATCAATATAAACTCGTTTTCTGACGTAGAGCTATTCTTCATTGTTGCTCCTATGTCATCAATGGCAACTATTTTTAGATGAGATAGCAGTCCAAATTCCTAACCTCTCCTTCTCATGAAAGAGCCAAAGGTAGTCATGGTAATAAAGAATGTATCTTCTCTGGATAAGCACAAATGCTGGGTTTTATTTTCTGCTGCCTACCTTCCTCTTGCAAGTCCACATTCACTTTTCTGCTTTTCCAGCAGAAACTGAGTGCTTCTGAGCCCTACTCTCCAACCAGTGTATTCATAGAAGGAAATTAATCAGCAGGCAACAGAGAAGAAAATCTTCAGATAACAGAGAAGAATAAAAGCTTAATCCAGGGATTACACGATAAAATTGGAAAAGGCAAATGGTGTAATATACTTCAGCCAACATTTGTAAAATTGTGGTCTATCTCCAAGGTGCAAATCTAACACTTTGAGAGCTAAAACAAATATGAACAAAGCAAAGGAAAAAAAAAGCCTATAACTAAAACAGCTTAACTACACAAACTTACATTATTTAACTGCTCCTTTCCATTAGGTTTCTGTCTTCACGTACTTTTATTTTTAAAAGATATGGAAATAGTAAGCTGCTTTAAAATTCATCTCAATATGAGCACAGCAAGATTTATGATCTCCTGATGCCCTGTAAGAGAACCTTAAAAACACCGTGTCATTAAGAATACTGAGGTTTCTGTCGGACAGTAGCAGCCATTGCTGCTAATAAGGCTACAGCTGACTAAATAAACAAGGAAATATATTTTGTCTGCACCATGAACACTTCAAACCTTTCAAACCATTTTCCAGCAAATGGTGTCTCACCCCACAAATGCCAGAGATTGTACATATATTTACTCAAATAAGCCATGTTATTCATAAGTCGACATTTTATAAGGCAGAAGCAGAAATATTATTCCAGAAGGAATTGCTTGGCAATAGAAGATCTACGATAAGGACAGAAGGAAGCATTTCTGGATGTGTTCCATCACTTGGTGTTCAGGAAACCAGTTTGTATGACACAAACGATTAGGAAAAATAAGCTGCATGACATTTATTCTGTAATTTTAACATTAATATTTGTAGAAACATTTTATTGTCAGTACAAAAGTTAACAGATTTTAATACTTTTTTACCCAATTTAAAAAAAAAAAAAAAAAACACATAAAACAGTGTAATTTGCATTCATATTGCATGGCCGTATCAGTGTAAGTGTTCTGAAAGTAAAAACACAAGACTTCCGTACAAAGATACAAACAACAGTGATATTTTAGCAGAGGCCAGTGCTATACCTACTGTTATGGAATGGATCAGAAGGAAATACTGGAGTCAGCATGAATTAATCCCTTAAAAAGATGCTGATATTCTATGGCAAATTGTCATTATAAACAACTTCTCTCTTTTTAACTTAAGTTACAATAGAGGGATAGTCTAAAATGCAAGAGATCCAGGCCAAAAGATCTGGAACCTATTATCCAACCCAGAGAAGAGAAATCTAGTTAATTTGATGCATGTGCAACTCAGGGTAGAAGCTCAGCTCCTTTTAGAGCAGTACGTTCTGCTATGGTTATAGACAAATTAATGACTTTCCTTGCTTTAGGAACCCATTTTAAGTTTTTCTTTCTCTCTTTTTTTTTTTTTGTGAAATGATTCTTTTTTTTTGTCGTTGCCTAAAGAGTTAAGTTGTTAAAGTGACAGATATTGAGAATAAAAGACATTCTTGTTAAAGGATTTGGTTCTGATAATAATCATTTGACACTGCAGTTTTTAAACACAAATAAATCAAAAGTTTAATTTCCCCAAATTAGTTATATACTGTAAATATTTCTTTAAAAAAAAAAAAAAGATCTGAAAACTAGTAAAGTCTGAGCAATATATCTACTAGTTCTCTGTGCTGCCTGCATAGAAATGCCATTTAAATTACAAAAACACAACAACCCTATAAACGATTAATTGTTTTGTACATTACCAATTAGTTAATAAATTAATGATATACCATTTTCCCTGAAAGCAAAGTATTTTCCACCTTTGGATGGTGAAAATTAAGAAATTCTGTGTAAGAACAGCATTTAGCAAATAGCTGTTAAAAAAAGAGACTAATTTGCTAGGTGGATTGGGACATCCATTTTTAAATCAATACAAAAAATAATTCATTGTAAATATATATAATATATATTTATACATATTTTGAATATATTTACATACATCCAGCACCTATATACTGCATTTGTGCTCTGTAAGTGTGTGCCAACATATATTTTCTCCAAATATTACAAAATAAACAAGAAAGGCAGACACAGTGTTTGCCTCAAGTCCAACTTGTCCATTGTACAAAGTCTGTTGCAGCTTATGGAAAGCCAGAAAATTAAGATGGATGAGTATCTAGATATAGCTCATAAACATTCTTCTTTGTTGGGAATATTTATTAAAAGTTGCAAATTATGAGATTCTTCTGTAGGATCTGACTGCTTTCCTCCAAGTTTTCTTTTTTTCCTTTTTTTTTTCTTCCATATTTCATATGTACAAGCAGAAACATTAAGGTTCTGGAGAAAAGGTTTTGTTTAGTATATGGTAGGTAGCTTGATGTTCTTGTTTCTTTATTCCTCTATATGATTCCTTTTCATGTTTTAACACTTCCATTCATATGTTGGTACTTGGGAAGACAAGGTTCGTAAGGCATTGGATCGGGAGAAAAAACAGAGTCATCACCTGAAGAACACGAACTCCTTGTGTCAGGGTAGCTAGGTGAATACTGCTCGAGGGGTCCACTGAGGTCCAGATACTCCTGCAACAAAATAAATTGCATTTTCAAACAGTGCATAAAACTGGCAAAAGCGTGTTACTACTGCTCAGACTTGGCTTGGTCACACAGTGGGTAAAAGAACAGGTTAAAAATGACAGTCATTTCCTTAATGCAGCTGCATTCAAAACTGCCTGTTGCTCAAATATCTAATGAAACAAGGAGCTCAAACAAAGAAAGAAAACAAACCAATAACACAGTACTTTTGTGAAGTCCAACATCGCCCGCATTAGCCGCGTCAGTGGAATAAACATGCCAACCACATCAAAAGAGGACTTTTCACTTGCAATGATAAAAACGAAATTTCATCCTAAATAGAACCATTTTTCTTTAGCACATGGTAATGATTTGGAGAGGGAAAGATACTTCCAACTTTATATTCCTTTGGTCAGTTTAAATATCTGTTTTATATTCCATGATATTAAATTTGTGTTTAAACATGTAGTGGCATATGTGCAAAAAAGAATTAAAAGGAAAAGAAAATTAAATTCTCTAGATCTGCCTTCTTTATGCTACATTTTCTTCTGTGTCCGCGCACACGCCTGCATCCAAGAGTAGCCATCACCAAAGCAGTCATTAAAAAGGGAAATAATATCTGCTGAATCCAAGTTTTGGGTTAAGGCTCTTTTGCTAGAAACAACAGTTTTGGCAGGAGAATAAAGTTATTTTTCCCCTTGAAATGTTCCTTCTCTTTCAACTTCTAAAGGCAGCTGCATTCATTTAAATGCAATCTCTTCATTTGCTAAACCGCAAGTTATGATCATACTGACGAGACAAGTCTTCCACCTCAGTCAGTGTTTTATGCTGCTGTGCTTAGGTTTGGGGTAATTTTGTTCTTTGGTTAACGTTTTTTTTCCCCTCAGTCAGAAATTCAATCATTACCACATTACTCTTTAAATATGGGCACCATTTTAAAAGGGAGGAAAAATAGAAGTTTTAAAATGCTCACAAAAACAGTCGGCAGCAAGGGAAAGCAGTTCAGATCGATGATTACTTCTATCTTGCTGCCTAGACATTCAAAGATCCACAAGGCCAATCCTGGCATACATTTATGTATAAGCAGCCCAGTCTTATGTGACAAGAAATGATCGAGCACTTTCTAGACAGACAGAAGAAAGTATTCCAGCATTTAAAGAAACAACTTTCTCATGGGCTTGCAGACACAGCTTGTCATATCAAAAGGCTTAATTTAATCCAGCTATGAGTTCAGAACTCCAGGTGGGACCCTTATCTCCTCTCCAGCCCCTCCATCCGATGTAAATGGCCACAGTCCCATAAAGGGGTATACGAAGTCCCCAGCATCAGGATGGTTCCTGGTGCCGATACAAAAACAGCCACGAGGCTGACTCTTGGTGACTTCTACTCATACAGTTCTGGGAAACAGTGGGTGCTACTCTGGAAACGTGGGGAAGAGGGAAAGATGGTGAAGAGGGTGAAGGGCAAGAGTCTGAAGCAAAAATAATCACTTTCACAAATTCAGAAGATGCTGTTGGGTGACCAGTTTCAGAGTTGATGAGAGTTTAAGGCTGATGCTGTATCAACAGTGTCATTTGGTGGTGGTGGGGGGGGATGCAGCTGTGGAGTGGACAAGCAGAAGTACGGTCACACCAAAGCATGAAGGAGCTGCACTTTAGCAAAATTGCAGATTACTCAAAATCCGTGGTATCAAAACCGCAAAAGCTATAGACAATGGGACACACTGGAGCTCTCATCAGCCACAGTGAGAACATGACAAGGTTTCAGGAACATCAAGTGTGCTGCACAGAAAAGTGAAGTCGTTTGCTTTCTTCATCCAGGGTAAATAGGACAAAAACAGTATCTTAAGTTGAAGGCTTAGGTACTAGGAAAAAGACTTCAAAAGGTAAAGGTAATGAAACAGAACAAAGGACTGTCACAGCGTGATGCACAAATACAGCATTAGAGATCTTTAAGGACAGGTTACACAAACATGTCAGGGATGACAAACATATAGTGCATCCTGCTGCACACTGATCAGATGGACTGGATATGTTCCTGAGGTTTTTCCAGTCTGTTTTCCTATGATTCGAGCCCAAAGTAATTTACATAACCTTAAAGGCCTTTTCAGGTTACCTTTGAGATCTTTCCAGGTCTATGAGCAGTGCAGAATCGGGAAGGCAAGATGGTTAAACACACAAGAGGAAGAAATATCCTCTCCCAGGCTTAGAATTGCAGCCCAGAGCCTCCCTCTTGAATTCACAAACACAGATCCAGTCCAAGCCACCAAGCACTCTGTGGTGGCAGCCAGCCCAACGCCAACTGCCCTTGTGAAATCGTGTATAAATTAGGCAGGAAAAGATTCAGCTGGTATTGGATGAGGGGAAGACAAATGGTAATGGTACACGAGCTACAGGGCTGGCTCAGTCAGGAGCATGTACTCCGCCTCATGCCCGAGCCACTGCTGAAGGTGACACTTTTTGAAGTAAGCCTTAAAAACAGAAGCCAGATAAATTTATAGCTGCTACTGAAGCCAAAGAATCTATTCAAACAAACATAAGCCTACTACACTAGGCAAATGATGTTCATAA
Organism: Cygnus olor; assembly: GCF_009769625.2. Classification (NCBI taxonomy): domain Eukaryota; kingdom Metazoa; phylum Chordata; class Aves; order Anseriformes; family Anatidae; genus Cygnus; species Cygnus olor. The sequence continues at coordinate 32,958,534 of NC_049175.1, forward strand.
AAAACGGCATCTTCTTACTCAGGTTCTCCTGTCATCTCTGTAGCATATAAGAGGCTTTCCTAAAGCCTGTTAATTTATTTTTGTTGCTGTTGTTATTTTCTGACAATTCTGAAAAATCAGAAATTAATGTTGGTGACACGTATAATATGATCCAAACCTTCTTTTCCACTTTTTTTCCCTATAGAAAGAAGTGCTATAGTCATAGCAAATATGAAAAATTTGTTCTGAAATGGTCAAAGAATTTGTTGCAGCGTCTTGTCCCCCTCCCTCCCATTATCTGTCATTATCATTTGTCAGAAATCACAGGGATTTGTAACACATTTCTGGGACACCAAGATTTTTTCTCAAAAAGTATCCACCAAAAGAATCAACATTTCCATTGCTTGTGATCTTCCTCAAAGGTGCATGTGATTTAGCGGTAAGAGAACCGATTCCTGGGTGAATACGCTAATCAGCGTGTTCATTGCTAAAACTAATATTATTCCAGACCTCTGTAAGAATGCCGTTCAAATGAAACCTTTCTGCATTCATATACCCCAACCTGAAGCAGTGTGAGGCAGGACCTTTGGATAATTGGATGGCTGTTCACACGCTCCCTGCGGGTTCTTGTTCCCTCCGCTGAGAGCTATCTCAGTGAACCTAATTCACTCTCAGACACACAATCTGAAATCTACCATTGACAATTTCTTCTCTTCTGACCTAGATATCACGGCTGGGAATCAGACTGAGCTGATAAATAAAAAACACCATGAACAACTCTCCGTCACATGAAACTCATGTTAAAGTATAAACACTGCCTCTCAATCTGCCACGTGTATTCCCTTGATACCGCTATGCTAAATACATCAAAAGATGCAAAGAGAAATAAACAAAAACATTCTAAAGATGTGTTTGTTTTGTTACATAAACCAAGGCATAATGGCAAGAGACCGAGTATTTCATAGGATGCATAGTTTAGCTGCATGTAACCTCGGAGGACAGCAACAAACAGAACAAGAAGAGAACTTGAGCAGGATTTCATAACTGAATAAATTCCATCTGTCTCCTGAACCGTTCATCCTGATCAGCAGCTTATGGAGGGAAACAATTTACCTACCTCGTTAGTTGTGAGAGTGAGAATCCGATCCAAGTCTTCTACCAACTGTTTAAAAGTTGGTCTCTGTGAAGGCACAGCATGCCAGCAATCTCTCATCATCATATAGCTGTAAGAAATGCACATTTTCTTGGGTTAATTAAAATCACACGTCCTTCTCATAAGCCTTTTCATATGCAGCCAGTGTTCTTCATCACAAGTAAGGCAGTGAGCAGCCCGCAGCCCTCCACATGGACCACTATCTTTCCCAAAACCATGCAATGCTGTCACTTCCCTTGAAGGTGCATTTCTATTTCTGTATCTCTACTTGGCTCAGTGTCTAAATTTCCTCTTTGTGGACCTGATTCCGTAGTCTTCTGTGACATTTCAATGGTATTAAATTACATGTGCTTAAATATTTTGTCATGTTAGGGATTGCAGCCTTTGTGAATTGAAGAAATTAAAATGAGGGGAAAAAAGTAAAAACAGTCAAGGGCTATACTGAAATATTAGAAAGCGAAAGCACTCTCAAACCATCGCTAGTAGATATTGCATTTTTAATGCAGTTCCCAAATGCATTTTGTTATGTAAAAAAACAGCTTGATGTAGCTTACACAGGATTAGCGGTGTGGGTGCCATTTGAGAATTTTCATGTTTAATGAAATAAAACAAAAAATAAGGGTTAAAAATACTGACAAAGAGTGGCTTGTAGATGATCCCTTCTGTTTTCAAGGGGATACAGCAGGGTCTGTAAAGAATTGTCTTCTATCAAGATTGCCTGGAGACCTTTCCACGCCATTTCTTTATGTATCTATACACATGCACATATATCTATATGCACATATATCCACAATGTCAGAGTCAACAATTCTGAAAACGCTAGGTTCTGCTGGGGGTAACATGAAACGTGTGATTGCAGTACGGTTTGCACCCCTCAGTCCTTGTACAGCAGATAAGGGTCCTTACAGTTCATTGGTGCAGTTGGCAGGTTTATCCATTCGGTGCCCTTCTTTCAGCAGCTTAAAAAGTTCCTCCACTGGGATTCCTGGGTAGGGTGATCCTCCTAATGTGAAGATCTCCCACATTAACACACCAAATGACCATCTACAAAACAAAGAGAAAACTGCATTAGTAGATCTGCCTTACTGCTGAAAACAGAGAGGTTTTTGCAATGGATGCAACGACTGTCAAGACCTCTTCAAAAAGGTCTAAGCTTCTCTTCATGCATCTGCTCATCTCTGAACGCCATGAGCGGGACATCAACCTGTAAGCACATCAGGTGCATCAGCAGCACACGGAATAGAGACTGACCCAGGCACATTCTCAAACACATCCTCAGCCTCTGTCTGGTGTGCTCTGAGCACTCAAGTTTCCAGGCCCACTGCAAAGAACTACGTCTTCACAGTTTAGCTATTTACAGAACATCCATACTGTTCAGCTGGTTTGCCAGTATGGGGTGGGATATTTTGGAAAAAGCAGGCTGTTCAAAACAAAAATATTTTGCATTATTCTGCTCTTAAAAAAAAAATCTTATTAATTTTTGTCAGGAAATGAAGGAGGGTTAATTTCAGGCAGTTTTCCTGCCTGCTTGCCACCTCCTCCACGCCTGCCCCATCACGTCGTGCTGGCAGCCAGGGGCTCTCTGGCAGGCTGCTTTGCCAGGTGAGCACAGCACAAAGCCTGCCCTGGCTCCCGAGCTCCTCTACAGCTCTGCTAGCTTTGCAGCAGTGTATTTTAGTAAACTGTTTGCACACACTTACAATAATATTATCCTTAGCTGCCTTCAAAGCCACCATGGGGCCAAAAGCCTCCCAGCTCCAGCACTGAAATCCGTGTGCTCGGTGCCTGCTGTGTGCTTCAAGTCCTGAACCAGTGAAGCAGTTTACTTCACATTCACTTAAATATTTTGTCAAGATGTTATTTTAAAGCAAAAGTTTGATCCACCCTTAACGTGTGTATATAGTTTCCTTTATAAATAACATAAAGATGGCAGGAAAAGGCTCAGTAAATGCTTTTCTTAAGGAGAGAGCAGCTTGGGAAGGACATCCAAGTTAAAGGAGGAGGAGACACCTCTTATTTTCTCCTCGCTGCTCTTTTCTATTTTAACTCTGTGCTGACTTACATAAGCTTTTACACCTGTGCTGGGATGCATCCAGCCCTTTACGGTTAACAGCTTCTCTCAGAGAAATAAAAAACGTAAGATCTTCATCTGCACTGCATAAAAAAATACACATCTTAGAGCGTAACGCGTGCAAGCACCGAGGATAGGCCTAGGGAACTTTAATGGGAAGCAGAATAAATCTGAGCTGTTGCATCAGCCAGCTACACCGCACACTTTAAAAGATTCTGGAGCAACAGAGTCCAATGATTTCCTACTACATGTGAAGCACTGCTGGGAAGCAACGACGTCTCTAAAATCAGGGAAAACTCTTCTGGTAAACCCAGCCTATGTTTTACTGTACCTAGTCTTAGCACAAATTTTGACAAGAAATTTTCAGGATCTTCTTTCTTTACTTTTTCTTTTTTTTTCCTTTTTTTTTTTATTTCTTTCTTTTCTCTCTCTCCCTCCCTCCCTCTCTTTTTTTAACCTGTAGGAAGTGCAGACTATGTCAAAAGCCAAGCAAATTAGATAGACTCTTTGTAGCTGCACATCCGTAAATAAGTTCAAGGGGGGAAACTTCCGCACTGACAGAAGGAGGTTAGCATTTTCCACCTTTCATGTGCTTTGAAGCTGGGCAGATTAGTAACAGAGCACTGGTTAGCAGTCTACCATAAAATCCTCACTTTCTAAGGGCAAGTCCTGTTCCATCTATTAATATGTGAAACAGAATGAAAACACTTAAAGGTAAAGGACAGCAGGGAAATACATTTTCAAAATATCCCAAACTTTAACAAATACAAACCAGCTTCCCCTCCTGCCCCCAAAAAAGCACTCAAATAAAACTACTTACACATCACTTTGATGCGTGTAAACTCTGTCAAACAGAGCTTCTGGAGCCATCCACTTTACTGGAAGTCGTCCCTGTACATTTAGAGGGGAAGGGAAAAAAAAAGTAAAATTGAAGCAATTTGCCAGATGATTTCAACACTGAATTTTTTTAAAAAATATTAATCAGTTCTCAGGGATCAGTTTACTGATGAAAACAGTTTACCTTTAAAACTTTCGGGGAAAAAAGAATAAAATCAAACGGGCAAAAAAGAGCAGATAATCAAGGAAAATGGATATAACGCTGATGATAAAATTAAAAACACTGAAAGCTCCAAAAACGTTCCCATACTGTTTGCAAGTAGAATCACAGGATAAGCAGATCAAAGTGGAAAAATCATTTCATTCCATTCCACATTAAAGTACAACACAATAAACCTCTGAAAAACAAGAAGTTGACCATTCAACCCAAGAATTTCATTTTCCTTTCCACCTTCTGTAGTGGCGCAAAGCTTGCAGCCACAACTACCTGTTGCTTTGTACAAAAACTCTGCTCAGAGCCCAAGAGTCGCACCAAATTTGATATGAAGTGGGTTCAAATTTCCTCCAGCACCAACAGACCCATACCTGGTTGCTCTGCCTTTTGGAATGATGCAGACAGATATTACCATTAAAATGCCATTAATAGCTGACTGCTTATTTTTCATGGATGAACCACATAAGATGATTAATTAGTATTTTTTATAAATACTATTTACTATTAACAAAGTCTGAAGAACTGAAAGAGTTCTGCAAAGTTCCCATCTGAAACTTTGTCTCCTTGATTTGGTACAGGTTAAACAATAGTTAAAAGGTTAAAAATAGTGACAGACGGGGGAAGTAAAAATCCATTTTCTCAGCCTCTAGTCCCACTTTGATACTACTGCCATAAGTATTTTTACAGCAAGTACAGCATTACCACACATAAATAGGATTTTTATTACAATTACTACTATCACTGTTTATACATAGTTTTTCAAGATCCAAGAGCTGGTGCAAAACAAGCTAGAATCAATTTTCCACTTATTTCAAGTGATTGAAGGCAGCGACACAGAAAATTAATACTTATATTCTAGCAATTATAATAAATCATAAAAAATAAAGCCTATTTGTTTATCTTTTAATTATCCATCATTGTAGGAGAGGGACAGAAATGCTTATGTCCTTGATCCCTGTTTTTTGTCTGTGATTAAAAGTGAGTCTGCCGGGCAAGAAGCCCATTAAGATTATAACCATAGTTTTAAAGTGAAACATTGAAAGAAACACTTGTTTCCAGAGATAAGAAAACCATCCACTTACATTAGTAGTCTTTTTATAATAATCTATATTGTTGATGTCTCTGGCTAAACCAAAGTCTGCTATTTTCATGACATTGTTTTCAGTTACCAAAACATTTCTCGCAGCTAGGTCTCGATGGATACACTGGAAGGAAAGAAAGACAAGACAAAAATGCCCACTGAAATAAACTGTTGTAAAAAAAATAATTATTTCTACACCATAACCATGTCTCCTTTATGGATTTTAACCCAAATGCCAAGGTGTGAATGCCACATTTACTATAAGCCCATGCAATAAGCATGTTGTAGTTACTCCACTGCAACCCATCCATGTCCATCCAAGTGCTTCCAGGTGGAACAACTGACCAAAAGTCTCTTTAAAAAGCCTCATTTTTAAAGCCTCGTATTTTGCTAAGGCTTTTGGGTGGCGATCCAAAATGTTTCAAGCTGTTTGAGATCCACTTTTTATTACACATACCCGGGTACAGGTACTGTAGCATTTTCATTACAGTTTCTTCTTTTAAATTATATTGGATCAACAGGGTTAAAACCTGATAGTCTGGGTAAGTGCAATCATTTTTAATATGAAAGATCTTAATAAGATACATATCTACAGTATATAATTTAAAGCCAGATGTCTAGGGTGTGTATATTTACTTCAACCATGAGACTACAACAATTTCATTTTGAAAAAAAAAAAAAATACAATATGTGCTGGACTGTTTGCTTTTTAAACAGCTCTGATACTGAAAGCAAAACCAGTATCTGCTCAGATTTTTTACTTCATGTCAGCATTATCCTGAAAACTTGCAACTGATATTCCTGACACTGAAAGGAAGTTGTGACTGCTCTACGTATTACTCCTGTTTTAGCAGCTTTATTAGGGTTCATACAGGGTGGCACAGCAGGGGCACGGTGAGAAACATTGCATTTGGAGTCCTCCCAGGACATTTCACTTCTTTTCAAGTTAAATAGCCTTTTCTCTTTTTTTTTTTTTTTTATTTTTTTTTCCCTTCATCAATTTTGGTTTATTCTTTGTGTTCTCCTCATTTCAGGATGTGCACAGACATGCTGGACTGAACCACTACAAGAAGAAAACAAAAAACCAAACAATCTAAAAAAAAACCACCACAACATTTTACAACACTCAATGTTTTTCTCACATTATACCTTGCCCCAGCAATTTTCTGAGATCCCTCATCCTGTATGGGGGTAAAATGAGTCTACAAAGTTTCTGGTCCTCACTGGGACAGCCTAGGGCAGATGTCAGGAAAAAACTGCTTCATCAGTGCCTTCACGTACATAGGACCAGACAACAGCACATGCTTTCAGTGTCAAATCAGGCTTCTAATTCAGCATCAACAATGCTACGGCAGCAGATATAACACCGGCCAGGCTTCCTGCTTCCCTATCCCTGTTCTCAAACCCCACAAGAACGTGCTCCAAGACACTAGAAACTCAATGCACTTGCCCAAATACAAGAACATACACATCCTCTGAGATGCCAAGGTATCTTGCCAATACTGCCAGGTGTCGCAAAGGATCTAGAGCACATCTTCCTGTTCCAGAACGGCAGGCTGTGGGCAGAGCATCTCAGACAGCACGCAACATTTCTGCATGAGTCCAACAAGTGAACCAAACACCCATATCTTCTCTCAGGGGTATCTCTGCTTTCTCATACCCTGCAATTTTGCAAGCGAGTCTCTTCCTGTCTTCAAAATGGTGCCATTATTGATTGCCATGTCTGGCAGGTTTCACAGCCAGCTTTCTGGCCCCAGTGATTTGCTGTCTCTTTTCAATGGTCTGGGTGAGCGTCTGCGTCTTAAGTTTCCCTGTGGCTCTTGCACTGTACTGGCATGTCAGACAGGACACATCAACAGAATTTTAAAAAGCATCCATCCACCTTAGAAACAATATCCCACTTGCAATGTACAATTGCTTGTAAGGCAAAAACTGGAGTAGGCACCCACGTATCTTTTTCGCATATTAAAATTATATTCTGAGAGGATACTCTATGTGGTTTTTGTTCTTTTTCAAAAGTGTCAGTGAGCCATTTATTAGATTGAAATAACAAGAACACTGGCCTTCTCACAGTTCCTGCATGCTGGAAATACCGTGAGAAGACCAGCTCTCTTATTATTCCAGCTCAATAAATGGATCCCTAAGGGGAAAAGAAATAGAGAAATACAAACAGAAATGGTGGGATATCTGAAGAACTGGAATGCACAGTTTTTCTATGTGCTGCCTTTGTTTTCCCTCTTCCCCATACCTTGTGCAATGCCTTACATTTTGTCAAGTTTGGCACAGCACTCATCAGGTGTTTTTGCAAAGCAACTGGACCACAGATGAAATGATTCTGCCATGTGCATTTGTGTAAACGCACAGCTTCTTGCAGTGTCCTTCAACAGCACTTCAGAGCTTATCAAGATTTTCCAGAAAGATATTTTTTCCCTTTCACAACAACTTTTTTTCCCTTGGGACATGGCTTATTGCCAGGCAAATGTTTCACTAATTTTAGGAAGAGATATCCTAAGGTGCTTTACCTAATACAATACTCATGCTTACTCTACTAGAGGGGCTTGTCCTGGGGTCACACGTCTCCACGTTTACCTTACTGCACTAAGAATTAGTTTCCAAACAAAAGAATAAGAGCAAAATTGGACTTTCTCCTCACCCTCAAACTCTACAAGTGCAGAAAAACAATAAAAACTCATGACTCTACACCGCAGGACTGGAGGCTCTACTCTTTGGTTAAAAACAGCCCCATACTTGCGAGTGGACTCAACTGGAAATTGGTATAAGTCCCACTAACCTTGCAGGGGATGCTTAGCATCAACATCTGATGCTCTGGTTTAGACTGGGTCCCAACTCAACCTAGGGTACGTGTGGTTGCCTGCCCACCAAGCCACAGCATGCTTACACGGTCATACAGGGCTAGTTAAGGTTCCATAACTGTAATTTAATCAAGGTACTGGTTGAAAAAACTGTTTGAAGAAAAGCTGAAGTAATAAGTGTCTAGGGACATGACAGAATAAATAAACTCTTTTGACAAGCTTTTAATCCTGACAAAGGCCAGCTTCAAGTACAGTGCATAATTTACAGTGACTAGTTCACTCCACTTATTTTTGCCTCTTCTGTTCACAATTTCTGCCCAGGCACCTTGTGATCTTCTGCACTCTGCCTATTATCATTCTGTAAACCCTTTCAGTAAATGAATTAATTTATTTTACATCATTGTGTGAGCCTATTTGATAGGTCTGATTGCAAACAGAATACAAACGATGCCTTACTGTCTCATGGGTGGAATAATGTGACTTGTATAACCAAGTGATTACCTGTGCTTATGAACTCAAAGTGCAGATAGATATGCAATATTTACTTTAAATGATTGATTCCAGACCTCATTTTAGCAATGTTGTTAAACATTGGTATAAAACTAAGCATATGAATTTTCCCACCGATCTTCTGTATGGATTACGCAACCTGTTTGAGAAAGGTCCTTCTCCCTGCAAATTCTTGACCATAAGCAACACGAGAACAAAACCAAACTTAAAAACAAATATGCACCAAGTACTTTGCACGCTATTTACTGAGTTCTACCTACTTTTTGTGATGCCAAATACTCCATGCCTCTTGCCAGCTGATAAGTGCAGGATACCAAGTCCTTGAATGTCATCTGTTCCTCTGGCACCCTGTTAATATCAAAGGAATACTCCATCCCAGGGGGGCGGCGTGCTCGCAGATACTCACGCAGGTTTCCTTTTGAAGCATATTCTACAATCACGTAGAGTGGACCTTTGGATAAACAGAGACATGGAAAAACTGGAGTAAGGTCAAAAGGTAAAACGATTTTCTGTAAAAAATCTTCCAGTGTTCTATAATAAATGAACTGGATTAAGAAATGTTTAACTGCAAAACCAGTAAGCACAACTTGAATGAAAAGGAAGTCCAGAGAGTTTGCTAAGTGGCTGGCCAAAGCTACATACATAGCAGGATAGTGGCAGAGCTACAATTAGCAACTGAAGGCACCTTAATCCTGACCCACTCAGCATCTATTCCCTCCAGACCATGCCATGAAAAGCAGACATTTCCAGACGCAAAATATCACTAGATCTCAAACAAGGTGAAAGTGTTACATTAAATTTTCTAATTTCCAGATTTTTCATGCCTTTCTGCATGACTTTATTTACATTACATAATTACAGTTTAACAAAAACACTGTGGTCTACAGAGAGTAAAATTACTCGTTTCAAATTCGAGGGACACAAAAGCAGAACTGACAGTTCAGAATGACAGATGTGGGTAAAGCCACTGTAAAATGTCATTTTTCCCTACAGCAAGGGATTAGAGTTTTCATATGATATAGTACCCTTTCTCATATTAAAGCTGCAAATATAATGAGACACAGAAGTTAAAATATCGCTGCTAAGCTAGGGAAATATCTAAAAATCCCATCACGGCATGACCGTTTCCTTAAAAACTCTTGAAAAATGATGATTAATGAGTTTCAGAGACCTGCGTGAAAGTTCTGGCTTACTTTCTTTTCTCTACTCACCATCCTGCGTACAGGCGCCAAGAAGATTGATGATATTTTTATGCTTTCCAATCATCTTCATCATCTCCATCTCTGATACCAGGTCCGATAGATCCTTTTCTGTAGCATCATCTGTACAAGACACAGGTGCAGTTCATATTTTCTATGGTTCCAGCTTCTCTAAGGCTCACCAGCTGCTATAAAGTGTGTGCTTCAAAATGTAGAATATGCGATCTGTTTCCTAGTATACATTGTGCACTATGCAAAGTCATGTGTTATGTCCTAATGAAAAATCTCTGCCTCTTTGATGGACTGACTGCCTCTTCAGTCATATGTTAAGAGTCAGTAATACAGGACATAAAAATGCTGTCTTTAACGATCAACCCTTAATAATCATGCCTTTCCTAAAAGCTAGCTTTATAATTAAATTCAAAGCAAAAAGACCCCAACCACCTACTCTAGGGTCTACGCAAGGACTGCTGCTGCAATTAACTCAACTAAAAGCAAGGAGACCCACACGATGCCAATACATCCAAATACTCGCAGCTAAAGATAAACAGGCTGTCAAGAGCCCAGATTTACACCGCAAACCACCGAAGGCTGAGGTCAGCTATGTGCACTCTGACCCCCCTACAGTGACAGAGCTCAGATGCCGCAAAGGAAACTTTTCATGGCTAAAAGCAGCACCGGACCCTGCTCGGCCAATTTTCTTACCTTTCAGCATCTTCACAGCCACAGTCACTGCTTCTTTCGGCCGGTCTTTGTCAATCCCCACCGCTTCGGCCATGACCACTTGCCCAAAGCAGCCTTCCCCCAGGGGTTTACCCAGCGTCAGCCTGGAGGTGTAAACAGGAGATTAACACACAGCATCTGGGGCAGGGGTGCAGGCAGTGAAATTCCAGAGCTAAATATAAAAACCTTTCAACAACTTGCTGCAGCACGAAGCGCTTATCATATGGAACTAATGAGATGCTTGGCGCACATCGGCTTTCACGCACGCTGCGGTCTGTTTTCTTAGGGACAGAGCAGAGAGCGTCTAATACAGACAGATCAGTTGCTAAACCCAGCTTTTAAGCTGCCCTTCTGCTCGTAAAGGGAGAGGCCACACTCAATGGCTAGCTGGAGGGATGCGCTGCCTGCAGGGGAAGAGCTTGCACAGAGCATCGGGCTGCAGCCAAAACTCAGGATGCAGGAACAGCCAGCAGGACCCCAGCCTCTCGTGTCGTCGTGGCCCATTTTCTTCTTTCTATGTAGACTGCAAGGAGATGGAAGAAAGGTTTCTTTGTGCACGCTGCCATGTGTTTGCTGTCAGGCAGCTGATGGTTTGTATGGCAAAGGGTGGTATCAAAACCAGGTGGATGTTTTAGGTATTACTAACTCCTGTGATACAACAGCACAGGGAGGAAACAGTCGAACATACTTCCAGATAGCCTAATTTTAGCTCAGAATTCACATCCTTGCTTTCTGTTTGGGCATGTGGGCCACGCACATTTGCCTAACGATGTCCTGTGCCGAAGGCATCAGGCAGGGCAGCGCCAGCAGTGCAGCAGCAGCACTGGGGCGCAGCTGCAGGCAGTTATCGCACAGTTATCACCCTGCTCCTTTCCCCAAAGCTGAGGAGGAGGCTAGGCAGCCTTCTTGGGGGAAAGAGGAGGGAGGACGATGGTGAGCAGGGAAATGAGGCTGGGATGGGCACGCAGGGAGGGGTTTGTCCCCGGGGGATGCTGCTGTGAAGGCACTTGGCAGGGCTCGGCGTCCCCTACACATCGCCTTCTCCGCATCCACCCCGTCCACAGCAAGATCGCTCTTCTTACATCTTCACGCATTTCCCCAGCACTTTGATCCTTTAAGGGGCGAGACGGGAGCCTTTATCCGCCCACAGCTGGCTCTGGTACAGTCTGTTTCTTGGCTGCAGGCTCGCTGCTGCCATGGCTGTCATGGCTGAGGGTAGCAGAAGACACCTCCTCCCTGCAGCACCCGGGCTCTGCTCAGAGCGGGAAGCAGTCTGGGGGAAAGTGAAGCCCCGTTATCATCCTGTGTCGATGTAAGGACCCTTTTAAGAAGGGCAGTCACTAACTGGGCCAGCTGCCTACGCCACTCCACTTTGTGGAGCACATCCCTGCAAAAGCTCAGCTATAACAGACAGAGACTTCAATCCCAACTTGAGGAGGATAAAAAGATAAAATACAACAAAAACTTCAGAGCCTCTAGGCAAGATCTTTTTTGTTCCAGCACAATGCTCACAGGCCAGATTCTGTCTCCTTTTGCCGCAAAGAATATTGTTTAACTCCAGAAGCAGTGCTGAAGCAGATGTCATAGAGAATGCTGAGTGAACTTGATCCAGTTAACATTACCCAGTGCTGGGGCCAGATTTGGACAAGCATTTTCGTATCCAAGTTCTTACAGTCATGGCTTCCCATGGTCAAAATCAGGATTCACAGATACGACGTAGGTAGGGGCTGGTTGCCAAAAGCATGGACTTCTGTGCTCGCCCATGAATCCCAAGGGGTTGTCGTACCATCAGCAGAAGGCTGTTAGACGGGGGCTAAGTGGTTTGCAAACCCTCCTTGCTTATCTGCTTGGGCAAGAGATAGAGAAGCAAAGGGCGCTTCCTCCCCAGGGCAGCCCACAGACACTTTGTCAAGCACGGTCTCAGCTGTGGTGAGAACTCCTCAATCTGTTTTGGATTGGTTTCTAAAGCAAACGCTGGTTTAAAAAGGTGCAAAGACTGAAGGGCAGCATATGCTATGCTGAGGTCATCCTGCACTTTATCCAGAACTGAAATTGAATTTAGGATCTTGGCAGAGAACAAACATTTGCATTGGAAACTGGTTAATTTATGTGCTATTGCCCTGCTAGGACTAAAGTAACAAACCCCTCATTGTGTGCCTCTTGCCCCCCAACCTAATAAACTGCCTCTAAATAGCCTCCTTTCATTGGAAATCTGCTCCACCTACATTTGTGCTGAATGTCGGTTTTTAATGTTTAGCACTCTAAAATTTTCCGCATTTAGTGTATCCCCCAAGGGTATGGGCTGACAGAAGTATGTATACAGGCCCCCACTGTTGACTAGAATCCTGCAGGTGGCAATTAGTGCGTTTTGCACTAATTTTCAGCTACATAATTAAAATAATTTCCAGAACAGTTGTCAGGAGGTTCAAAATTACGGCTCTGCTATCCAAAAGTTACAGTGCTGAGCTTTCAAAGAAAACTGTTCATGATAAAAGGTGTTAGTTTCTCAAATCCACCTAAAGACTTCTTAAAATTAGTATCAGATTTCATATATAATCCTGGCTCTACCTGTATTACTATTATCTATTTTACAGGCCAACTTTATATTAAGCAATATGATCATAGCTCTGATTATTCAGCAGCTCATTTTGTATGTTATTCAACAGACTTCAAAGAATTATTTAGCCCTGTTAATTTAAATGTATCAAAATTCAGTACATTCTGCTTGCAACCTAATACTTTTAAACCACAGAAATTGTACACACAAGTACATAATATGCAAAATTCCCCACTAAATCAAAAATGATCACCATTAATACAGGTTAATACTAAAGCAACAGAAAATCCTTTCCATAAGGTCTAAGTGAAAGAAACGGTTGTCTAATTCCATATTCTAGACTTTCTCTATCTCCTACTTGACATTGTATTACATATTTTATAAACATTGACGAATAATGTACCAAACTAAAAAACATGGTTTAATGCACAGAGGTGATGCTTGGGCAAATCTGCCCTTTAACTATGGTTGTACACTGATATCTCTCCCAGCCTAGATCATATATATTTTTAAATAAAATTTCAGATTCACTCCTAAATGAAGAGTTAGATTTCAGCGAAGTATCTGAAAGCCTTTAAGAAATCAGAAAATAAATCAGAGCAACAGGCAGAGGAAATTCTACTTCCATTTAAAATAATAATAATTCAGATAATTGAATTGGATCTTGATCTTCAGAGAAGGCTCAGGTAATTGAGATTTTCTTTCAGCTAAAGAAACCCTGAGAGACATTGGGAAAGAAGCTCCCCCTCATACTGTGTCATGTTGTATAGATGCACCTAGGTAGCACTAAGGGAAACAGGCTACATACTTATCTCTCGGAAACTCCCATTTCGGGTCTTCTGGCAATTCATATTCCGAGACTCCTGCCAGCATTGGGGCATCAGCAGTAGAGGAGAGGCGAGTAGTTATCCTCACCAGAGGCGTGTTGGAGTTCATGGAGGAGCTCGAGTCGGCTGACACCTGTTGTTGCAATGCAAGATACAAAAAACAAAAAGAGACAGAGATGTAATCTTGGACCAAAAGCTAAGAAACAGCAGTACATGAAAACTGAGCCAGCTAAGAACAGTGGTATTAGGGACTGAACCTCCTGTCTTGTTTGTAGTGAACTGTTCTCCTACATTTACGTTTCCCTGTAAGCACAAAACAGACTGCAATTGCTGCCCTGACTGCCAGTCTGTCCCATAGGCTGAAAACCATTGAATGAAATTTTAAAATACATTCACTCAGAATGGAATTTAAATGTATGCTTCTTGCAATTTATCAATTTTTTTTTTAAATTTTTAATCAAGTGAGTATTTACAGCACCACTCTCAATGGGCAGCTTCTACTGTGAGCAGAGGTTACCAATAAGCTCTCTTCTACTCATTTCTAGCTTCCCTTGTCATCATTTCTTTTTCCAAATCAGTACAAAATTTAGTATTTTTAGGTGTTGCTATTAAAGTAAAATTTTCATTTTTTAACTAAAAAATGGCATTTTTGCAAAGGCTCCTTCCATTTTTTCCACCAGTGCCAGTGACCAAGGTCACATGTTACTGTGTAGAAAATGTTAGATATTCCTTCACGTGTTTTCTAAACATTTAATATTGAAAGTATCAAAAAGCTATCACAACAGTTAGGGGTACTTCAGTTTTCAATGAACTCCATTCTTAAGCAAAGATTCTGTAAGTGAGGCAGAAAAGAGCTCATAAAAAAACATTTCATGTCCAACACTTCAAAATGTAATTCACTTTGAGTGCGATTTGTCATCGTCCTTAACAGAAATACATTTTCCTTAGAGCATCAAAGGATAATAAAATAGATAATAAAGAAATAATGATAGCTGCTTTGAAAGCAGAGCTATTCCATCCACGTAACAAATTTCTGTCGGTGAAAATGGTGCGTCGTCCATAAGGTTCTCCTCTTAAACCTGCAAACAGCCTGCTGTCTGCAAAAGTGCATACCAAAAATGCTTGTATTGCCACCATGTCCCATACTGTAAGAGTAAATCCTCCTCCTCTCTTCAGACCAAGAGAATCCGTGCCAAGCCCATAACTGGTGGCTGTGGTGGGACAAAGGTCACGTCGCAATGCAGTCACTGGTACCCATCCTCACATCAGGTGGCAGAAGATACTTCTCGTCCAGCATCGTCAGGACCTTTCCCAAGCTGGAAGCCTAGAGCATCAGTATAACCACCCCCTCTTGACCTTTCTCCTTGTCATCTGGAGTCAACTTTCACACTAAGTTTGCTTATGTAAAGTGTCACTGGGTCACAATTTTGTTTCAGAGGTCTTAGAGCTAGATAATAAAAGCTGTTATAGGCAAACAGATCCTAATAGCATTAAAGTGCAAGTCAGTGATACACAGTGATACGAACACAAAATCCTCTTGTCTCTGTGACACCTGGTAATTTAAGGGAGTACGAAGTTGCACTCACGTCCAACTAACAATTACAAGCCACCGAGTTACTTGAGCTTCTCAGCATGGGGCTGAAAGGCTTTTGCAACCACATCGTGCTCTTACACAATGCGTTTTGACAAGACGAGGTTATGGCTCTCAAATTTCTCATCATGGTTTTGACAAACTTTTGGCTTAGAGGTCTTTTTCCAGGTAGACAACTTCAAGCCCATCCCAAAAAACAGGTTTGGGTTCTTGGCACATTTTTCTTAGGCCACAGATTAAGACTGGAAAGGGGTTTCATAAGGAACAAAGTGTTAAGGACTGCTTTCAAAAGATAACTTTGGTAACCAGTTTTGCAGCTGACTGACAGACTTTCCTTGACACCAGAAACTCCACCTTCTGCTTGCATCGAGATGTATGTCTAGGAACAAGCAAGTACAACCGCACAAATAAAGCTTCCATTCAAACACGAGAGCTGGACCGCCTTCCCCCTTGCCCATCCCACTGTTGTTAGCATTAGTGTTTGCTTTCTGTAAATATAAGTACCTGGCACATTCCTCTAGCGTAATAAATACAGTGACCACTTGGGATACAAACAGAAAACAGCTATTAATGCAGACTACGTAGCCATAAATAAACCAGTAAATGAATGCTGAACAGAGCCCTTAGAAAGGGGCACTGCTGTGCCCAGCCCAACGGAGGAACACACCTGCTGATGCTGAGTTGCTTGCTCAGAGCTGTACGGCAAGTCAGCAGGAGAACCAGGCCCACAGTCACATTTTTACTTATTTTTTCCCCTCATTTTCATGATAAAAATGATGCTGAATGAAATGAACCAGCCCAGCACCAAGAAATGTACAAATCTCCACATTGTGACAACTCCTCTCTCCCTGAATTCCAGTTTTCTCCTATTTCTGATTTCAATTTTTTCATCTCTCTCACTGCAAAGCTGCTACTAATTCTCTACAACCACTTCCTCCATATTTCCAAAATCCACCCATTGTTCTCCAGCCATTCTACCAAGATTTTTTATTCAATATTTATATTTTAAACATCATGTTTACGTTCTTGCCTTCGTTTGTCATCATAGACATTGTTTTTGTGGGACAATATGAAGGCATGGAAGTGAAACTGCAAAATTTAGATGATACCCCTTGGGCATCAGAAATGGACCAAAATGTTCTGGGGTCTTTTTCTTCAAGAACACTATTTTTATTCGACATTGTTCAGATCTCTGCAAAAGCTCCATCTTTCCACTAGCTCTTACAATCACAACTCAGCAACCTTAGAGTAGTAAAAACTGGTAAATGTAAACATGCAATAAACCGAAATACTCCAGTGATGCATTTCAAACACAGAAGTTAAATAATAATAATGCTATAGAAAAATAAATGGAACGTTTTGCCAGTTTCCCTTTCAACACAATTGAACGTGTTTACTTCACACAATAAATGGACAATTGGCTAGAGAGGCTCTAGCTAACCAAAGTGCATTAACTTGGAGAGGAATGATGAGAAATCCAGAGGAACTACTCAGTGTCTGGGAGAATTAAAATGGACTGCACTCCCAGGGAATATTCTTCTGATTGACTAACTGGAGCAGTGCAAGTGGTTACAGGAGCTGAAGGGCTATAAAAGTCTGCTCCAGAGAAGACTAAGCCAACCCAGGCTGGACTTCAGTTGGAGGAGATTTTCTGTTTTCAAATGGCCTTTTCCCTTTTATGCAATAGTAAAGAATTAACCTTTGAACTCATCCTTTAAGCATCTCCTTTCACTGCTTTAGAGTGCACTATAAAACAATGAGGAAAGCCCTACGTATTCGAAGGTCAGTAGACGTGGTCAACTTTAATCTGCATGTGTACACATAACGAGTAGAGTGTAGAAAGCCTTTTTCCAGCCTGCAACTTTCCCCTTTCTACCTGCAGCACCACCCTCCAGGCCCTTACCACGCAGGTTCAAAAAGCAGTGATGGTCCTGCGAGGAACCCCACATCTCTTTCTCCTTGGTTTCAAGTATGTGAGTGCTTTTTTTTGGTTTCAATGCAACAATTCAAGGCACATAGGACTCAGGGGTAACAAAGATCATACTGAGATTTTGGAGCAAGCTTGTAATTATACGAGGCCAATATACAGACCCAGGGCTGCTTTTGGGTCTACAAGGTGCCATAAAGCAGCAGGTAGAAATTTGGTCAAACTGCACAACCTTCTTGGGCGATTCCCCAGCCCACCAAAACATGCTGCTATGTTGGGACGTTACAAGGGAACAAAGCAGAGCTGGGACAGAGAAGCAAGGGTTCACCTTGATATGGGTGAATGAGCCATCTTCATGCTCTACTCACTGCATTGGTAATGCCTGTTTTAAGCGATGACGCTACACTGAGGAGACATTTTGGGAGCTTGATTAAAGCAAGAAAGGCAGAAGTCAGCTCGACACAAGCAGAACACGGAACGGACTGCTGTGCTATATGTTACCCCCAACAAAAAGGTAGTTCTCCACCATAAAACGTTTCTTGTGTGCTTCCTTTCCATTTCTGGGAGGTCAGAACCAAGAAGAATATCAGCTTCAGACAGATCCTCAACCCCATTCTTAGGCTTTAGAAGGAGAAAAGCCCTCTGTCTCCGAACCTCATGCACCAACGCATTGTTATATCCCCATTTTAACTGTATATTTGTTCTTCAGCCAACATGCTGTATTTAATCAGCTTTGAGATAATACTTCGCAAGCATTTCTAAGCAGTGGAGCATTTAAAACTTAAATGAATCTTTAAATGCCATGTGGCAAAATCAGCTGCAGAGCAGTGTGTAATTGTCTGTAATTGATTATGAAGGGTGTTTTCCTCCACTGATGATTTATACCATATCCTGAAGCTTAGATCTGTCAGTTCTGGCACTCATGATGTGAGATTTTAGCAGCCATGCAGCGATTTCCTATAATTGTCAGTCTTTTTGAAGGCTCTGCTATAAAACTTAATTTGAAGTCATATGCATATATGTATATAATTGGTAAGCAATGCAATTAGCTGCTGATAGAAATGACCCATCTCAGCGACATGATCTAGGAAAATACAAGGTAAATTCACTAGATGGAATGTAAGGATTCATGATGCAAGTACTTGCACTTAAAACACTCGCACATGCCCAATGCTTTCATGAAAAGATTTCTTTTCAAAAGACTTACATAACAGCAATATAACAAAGAGTACAACTAGGCAAGTCAACAGTTTCTATGTAGAGAAACCCAAGGATAAAGCAAGAAACTAAAGTATGTATTGCAGTAAATTCCTTGCAACACATCCTACTACAAGTTATCTATTAATCTTTGTATTTCAGAGGCTATTCCTTGAAACGAACGATACTTTTACAGCTCAACACTAGATGCAATACTACAGTTCTTTACTTGTTCCAGATTACTCTTCTTTTTCTCAGGCTCCAGCTGCCATCATCCTTTTGAATACAGCTATTTTGGTTGGTGAACCTCAGTCTTACTTTAGACCAACCAGTCTTTTCTCATCGCAAACATGTTCACTGCATGTTTATGAACAACCACATTACATGTAAATTAATGTGAATGTATTTAAAATACTAAGCAAAAGAAATCATTCCTCCCTTCTAAGACAGACACACACACATAGCTGAGTGGTCCAAAGTTCCACAAAATAAACGCACATCCTATCGACGACTGCTCTTTACCCTTCAGCTGGAAGAACCTGTCACCTAAAGCCCATGCTGCAAACCAGCTCGCAATGCTCACTCCTGCA
The DNA here is from genome assembly GCF_009769625.2 of Cygnus olor. Classification (NCBI taxonomy): domain Eukaryota; kingdom Metazoa; phylum Chordata; class Aves; order Anseriformes; family Anatidae; genus Cygnus; species Cygnus olor. Next base: position 32,977,803 of record NC_049175.1, read on the forward strand.
AATCCTTCTTCCCACCTCCTCGCGAGCTGGTGCTCCCATGCAGAGCGTGGCTAATCCCAACGGAGCACTGCAGCTCTCTGTAACTGCTTGCTAGATTTCCCTGTAAGCAGTTTCTATTTCGAAAACCAAGTACCAGATCCGAATGAGGCTTAGGACTGCAGGGGGAGGGAACTGATAATTCCTGACTTCATCATGACCCTTCCTATGAATGCGGAGAGAACCGCATTTTGGCAGGAAAAAATGCCTGCATGTGGGGAATGATAAAATCCTGTAGTAGCTCAGACTAAATAGTCAGTGTACGAGAATCCAGGCCTGCAAATCAAACCATATGTTACTCAGCAAGACTCTTATCCCACTTAGACGAGATGGCATCATGGCCATGCAAATGCCTCCTCTTGAACCGGTATTATTTTCATATCCAGATCCTTAGGGAACTTGACCTCGAAGCGCAGAGCTTCCAAAACAATATCACAAATTCCCCAATACATGGCCTCATTTCCCTGGAATCCCAACAAATCATATCCACCGGCCCCGGCTCCCTGCCACGCTCACACCATCTACCTGTCACAAGCACTTCCCCTGCTCACTCGCACTTATCCTCCCGACAACTTGGCCAATTCTTCTGCTCTTCCCCTGCACAGCACAGCACGCAGCCAAAGGAGAGCCCTCTGCACCCGTGCCTCTAAATACAGGGTCAGTGACAAAGCCCTGCAAGGCTCTAAATACAGTTATCTGAAATACAAATAAACAAAATAGCAAGCCTGGTGGTACAACAAACCAATCTGAACTACCCAGAAGAACACACCGATTAAATAAAATACCTCCTGGATTATTTTTATTTTCATTTTTGATTTGTGACAATGGTTCTGAAACTGAAAACCAGCTTTAAAAGATGCAGAAACTAAACAACTGCCGCAGCCTTATAGACTGGCAAGACTGATAACTGAAAATCTAAGAAATCTTCATGGTTGATGAGCAAGTTTCCAGGGACTGCTAGTTTCATGCTGCCTTTGTAATCCAGTACAATCAGTGAGATGACCAGTGAAATCATAGAAACAGAAATATAGATTTCTTCTTAATATTTACAGTAGCTGTTTTCCTCTGTGAAAATATGACAGCAGAGAGCCCTTGAATGAGAAAGTCCTGTAAATGAAAGTACAGTCAGGAGAACTGAGAATGATGGAATTTTTGCTCGTGGGTTGAAATAGGATTCTCACTTTCAAAAACATATTGTTTTTCAAACAAATAGTCCCACTTTAAAAGCAAAATGCCTTTTTTTTTTTTTTTTCTGCTAAGAAGTTTGAGAAAAACAAAGTTAACCGATAAAAACTGACCTGACAAGCATGTTATAAGACAGAGATGTTTTCCTCTGTGAAAACAATAGCTTTGGAGAAGTTCCATATTGCATTATTTAATGATAAACAGCAAAACTGTGGGCAGTGGTTGGCACTGGAGTCACACGCACTGAAATAACACTTTCCCCTCCAGGAACCATTTTCAAGGGACACAACTGAGCTCACACCAAACCCTGGGCATTTTTTAAGCCATCAACTTATCTCCGGGTTATGATGATGCTTTTATTTTCAGGCAGAAGTCTAATAAGTGTCTTTTATCTAAGCAGCTAATATTTATCTTTCTCTCTCTAGTTAAGTATACAACATTTGAAAAGCCACCTTTGTCCAGAAAACTACACTGAATTTTAGCCATGGAGATGTGTCAATTGAGCTGGGGACTTCTCACTCTTTGGAACATACTCATAGGCAAAAGTACCTCTCTTCCCCAGTGACTTTCAAGCAAATGAGAAAAATTACAACTTTTTTTTTTTTTTTTTAAGTGGCAAAGCAAGTCAAACAAGATAGGAATTAAAATTTTTGCTCAAAAAAACCCCAAACCAAATATTTTTCAGATCGGACAAAGCTCCTGTCCCCCACCTCAAGACTTTGTGAGACACCACCCCTTAGAGGATGACAGCTGATGCATTACAGGAGGGATTTCTCTGCTGCATTTCTAACCAAGTAGATTCAGAAAACAATAACACTGTTTGAAATCCCAATACCAAGCTCCACCCTAACTCTAAGCACATCCAAAGTTTCAAACACCCACCTCTACTGAAGAACTGTTTTTAAGGTACGGTATTACTGTGACAGCGATAATGTGCTGGACAGGCTACAAGAACCATCTGCAGAAATTCCGTCCCACTCATTAATGTTGCAGATGAACCAAACCCTCAGATCCACACTGCCCTGACCAGATCCAAGCCCCACAAAAGGTCCCTGTTGTTAACAGCGAGGTGAACCAAAGCCTCAGCTGCAGGCTGCCCTCAGCCCTGCAGCGCTGGCGGTCTGGGTGTGGGTCTAGCTGTCTATTCTGAAGACTCACTGCAAGACAATCAAAACAATCTAAAAGAAGTCTTTAGGAGACGATAGTATGTGGGAATCAGGGCTGTTTTGGCAAGCGATGGCCTGTGACAACGCCAAAGGCCTGTTACTTGTTCAACTGGTTTGTTGTTTGTGGCGCTGCCCTCTCCAGAAATGCTTGCTGCCAGTGACAAGTGATTGCAAAATCTACTTCGTGCAATCCTGTTGTGTGCATCTTACATCTGGCATTCGCTTTTGTTCCTCACTCAACAACATCAGCATCTTAGCCAACTGCCTGAGATCTGATTTAGTATTGCCCCTATTTTTATTTTATTACAGTCTTTCTATTTTGAGGTGGATTCTGGATGCTGAGCTATGAAATTCCCTCCCCTCAGTTCTTAAATTTTTTTCCCGGAAAAATACCTCTCAGTATCTCGTACCTAGTTACTACAATAATAGTCACCTTAGAAACATTATAAATACACAATTAAATAGGATTCTGTTCCAAAGTCCATTTAAGTCAGTAAAAAAATTTTCCATTGACTTCAATAAGCTGTGGGATCAGGCCCCAAAATACTTCAAATAGATTTTTTTTCCATCTATAGACTGCTAATACAGAACATATTCCTTTCTTTTCACATTTCTGCTCTGACATCCCTGATTTCCTTGCCTTGAAACACATAATGCTGCATTGGGATGTGCTTTCTTCCCATGCCTTCCCATGGTTTAATGCTTATTTATACCCCTTCCAAACAAAGCTCTCATCAGAAGGAGGTGCTGGCTTCGTGCTTTGGTAAAAGTTCTTCAAACTCTTTATCTACTTTCTGTTACCTGTCTGCGCAGAGGGATTCGCTTTGTCAGCTTGTGGACAGCCGGCTGGCTGCTGAAGTCGGGCTTCTTGGTGGTGTTCTTCATGCGGCACAGGATGACCGTCAGCACCATGCAGGCGATCAGGAAGACCCCTATGCAGTAAATTGCTATTTCCAGGTAGTCTGGAGATGTCGGATATTCTTTCTCTTTTTCAGGAGCTGGATTCGCAGGTTTTCGGGAGGGAACAATCATGCCACAGAGTTAGCACACAGTACAAGTATAGTTCAGCACAGTGCTTGGAACAACATGACATGGTAATATCAGCAGTTCTTTCCGTGACTTTGTGACACTCAGAATACTGTGGATATTTAGGCTATTTTGCAATCTGGGAACAATGCCTCTGTCTCTCACTGTTTTAACTTCTCATTTTGCCATCGTGTGTGCTTGTGTATGTAAGTAGGCACATATAGACACGTACGTGTGTCTGCCTGCTCAGGTGGACAAACACACATCAAAATATTGAATGATCAAATCTAATTTCAGGGGAAAAGAAGGAACTGGAAGTATTCAAACTAGGTTCAGGTTCATTTTGTTGCTCAAGTCAAACTTCAAAAGCACTGTAATTATTTTTAACCACATAAAGGCATGTTTAAAGATATAATGTTGAATTTGCTAGCCTGAAAGAAGAATGTCTCAACTCGCAAATAGAAGTTGGGGCTTGAGTCTGCATTGCTTGTTTATCCGAAATTCTCTCTGGGAGCTTATAATACAGAAGGAAGGCAGGCTGGTCCCTCGCCTTGTTTCTAAATTTCGCTGAATTGCTAACAGCATGTCTTAGTGAGTGCTCCTTTGTCAGCCACGCTAAAGCTGTGTGTTTTAAGGAACTTCAACAGCGATTGCTAGGCTATGAGATTAGGTTTTAGTGGGAGTGGTTCTACCTAGCTGTTACTGTGACTGAAACCATTTTGAAATCATCTTTGAGACAGTTATATGTGCAAACACAGTCCCCTAATCCCTTATCTGGGATTTACCCTCCAGATCAACAGCATTCCACAGCAATCAGCAGCCACTCCACAAGCAATACGCGTTCAAACTGAAATTTTCTTGTGCTTTGTTTGAGGCTTATAAAATATTCCATTCAAGAAAGTTGGTTAAAATATGCTGTTCAAGCACTTGCAAAATGCAAACACTGCTAGCAAAGCAAGCTTTACACTGGTACTGCCTGCCTGCTCGGTGACAGACCACACAGGCTTGGTGTTCACGTACGAGTGAAATGTAGTAACGTTGCCTCATTCAGTATATTTTAAAAAGGGTTAAGAAATTATCTGCAGAAAGTTTCACTCATGTACAATGAATCTCGGCAATATGCACATGCAGGTTTTGTACTTCTTACTCAGGATTAACAATTAATAAATGGCAAGCACAAGATGACCCAGCAAACCTCAGGTGGTTCACGTTTTTTTCAAAGGAACTCGTAAGGCAGCTGCCAACAGTTACAAACAAGAACATTTGACTAGTGTCAAAACCAACTATGGTTACATCTTCTAACAGCTGATAACAATTTTCAGGCAATAAAGCACATTGATGTTTGTTTCTTTTAAGGACAGAAACATCCTCAACCCCAGAACAGCAAGACATGCTTTGCAGTAAAAGCAAATGACTACTTGTTTTCTTAGTGCATGCAATGTTTAAAGATGCATGGAGCTGATTCCCAAGATATGGAAGGCACTGCTTCTGTACATAATCCATCGGCATTAAAATTAGAATTTTCATTTAAAATTTGGATGATAGGTAAAAGTGAATTTCAGCATATTGAGTAGCTTAGGTACTTTGATGAATCAGTACATGATTATGGCCAAATCAGTCCCAAAGCTTCTTAAGAAACTCTGAATTTCCTCCTCTTGAAGTTTACAATGATTGATGTGGTGATTTTCAGTTACCACACTTAAGTGAGAAGGAAGCACAGCTTCCTATTGTTTTTGATGAACATTTAACAGATCTAAAAAATAATTAAATTAAGTGCAATAGCATTTTACTTTTTTTTTTTTTTAACGTTTTTGGAGTTGCAAATTAGAATGTCACAAGACAAACCATTGGCTTGAGACAAGTGTGTTTAAATAAATATTTATATAAAATCATTGTAAAAACGTTGAGGAAACCTGAAGTCATTTTCTGAGACAGAAGCTGTGCTAATTCTGCAGCAATCAACAAGGGGAAAAAAGAGGAAAAACCACTGAAAGAGAGCAGTGTATACCTGGCAGAACTGTCAACCATGCAGTGTGAAAGGATATCCCAATAGAATTACCCGCCAAGCATGTATACTCCCCAGCATCCTCAAAAGTTACATTCCGTATATAGAGAACCTCAATTTCTTTGTCCGTGGTGTTAACACCGGCAGCCTAGAAAAAAAAAAAAGAGGGAAGCAAGAGAAAAAGCTAGACATTGAGAGAATTCTTGTGGATAGGGAGATGAAGCCACAGGGCTTTGCACTTTGGAAAGGCAGAGGTGGAGAGATGCAAAGCTCCTTCCCCATCCACAGTCCCTCATCCAAAAGGCGTTTACCAACAGGTCCCAGCTCACCTCAGAAAGTCATCAACACCCTTCACCAGACCTACACTCACCACCTAGACATGCATGCAATCAAGTGACATGGAAAAATTAACCCACAAAGATTTTTTTTCCTTCTTTTTCAATAAAGAGTTGAAAGAAAAACAGAGAGAAAACACAGTAGGACAGAACGTGGTATCCTTCACGTGTAGTTGCCTGTTTCAGAGGAATAAAAATATATTCTGAAAGGATGAAAGAAGATAAATTCTGCTCCAAAGGACACCACTTAACAAATGTCTCCAGCAATCTGTGGTACTTGCATCATCCACTGCACTAAAATACTGTACATTTTGCAGTGTTGCCAAATCTCAGAGTTCAATCTGAAATCCAGTAATATTTGATGGTTTGCTTAGGACCACAGTGGACAGAGTCACGCTGGTAGGAAGATATCTATGCTCGTGTTCAGAGAGGATCAGTTGTGGCTCTCAGATGTGGAGAGAAACTGGATCCCAGAGGTGCAAGAACGAGGGAGGAGAAATACATATTTTTCTAAATCTTAGAGAGAGAAAGAGGGGAAAAAAATAGAGTATTTTTCTGCTCTTCTTCTGGACTTGCTAGATCTCTGCCATGACTGGTCATTACAGAGCAAACCAGTCGGTGTATCAGTGTTTATCCAAACTTTTACAAATAGATTGAATCCAAAATCCAGAGGCTTTTAGACCTGGGACTTTCCAACTATCCCAGGATGTGCGCAACAGGGCATCAGTGCCAATGCCTCTGTTATGGAGACTTAGGGAAATTATTTTAAAAAGAGATACTGTTGGGTTTTGCCTCTGTTCCATTGAAAAACATCACTTTGAAGTACGTGATGAGGGAATAAGCAATTTTTTACTAAATCATTTTCAAGTAAATTTAGTTGTGAGTCGTAGACACATCACTGCCAATCTTTATTGTTCGTGATGGATTATAACCCAGGCAATAATGGGCGAATACAACTGGGAAACACTCCCAGCCCTGCAGCACTGCAGGTGATGTAGGAGGCCATAAGTGACTCAATTGACCTGGCTTATGCTTCAGTGGCTACTTACGTGAATGTTTCATATATATATACACACACATACGCACGTATGTGTGTAAAATACATAAATACACCAATTAGACTGTAATTACATTTCCAACAAGTACCCTGTACGTGAATTACAAAAGTATGCAGAATTAAGAACAAAACTAAACATAGACGTGTACACACAGAGAGAGCAGATACAAGACAGAATAAAGATCAACATCAGAAACTACTGCTTGTGATACACACAGAATATTGTGGGAATTTTTCCATGGCTGCTGGTTTAATACCAGTTGCATCACCAAAGGAGGATTACAAATATACCACAAGGCCAAGGAGTTATCCTACAAGCTGCCTGCAGTTTCCCAAATCACCATTTTTTCCAGCTTCTACATCCAGCTTTCTTTAAAAAACATTGTTACCTTGTATACTCGGCAGAACAGAGAGCCAGGCAGACTGGTTGGCCTCCCCTATATAATTGGAGACCTTACAAATATATTCTCCAGCGTCCGCCTCTGTCACATTGTACAGTGTCAGCACTTCAGCATTGGAACTATTTATCCCCGAATGCTAGAATAGACCAATAACACAGGAGAACAATGTAACTGCTGCCCAAAAAGGACACAAATCTGTCTATGGTCCCACCACCAACACATCATATGAATATGCCTTCCACTTCATGCAAGCATCAGGGTCAAAACGTTGAGGGTTTGGGTTTTGCTTGTTTTCTGCTTTGTTTTTTTTGTTTGTTTTTAAATCCAAAGCATCGCCAACCAGCTCAGAAAACTCCACAGTGCAGAACAACCCGGTGCCACTGATATGCCACATCACACTGGGGAAAAACAGACATCTTTGAAGGCTCAGCATGCAGAAAACCCAACCCTCCAACAAACTTTTGGCAGCAGGTGTCACGTAACTAAACAGTCTTTGAAATAAATAGGCTGAGGGCACATGAAAGAAATAGAGCACATACTCCCAGTATGTTATGGATGCACTCTAACAATATATAAATGTCAATAAAGATCCTTAAGAGGGTTTTCATTATTTTTTTTCTGAATAAGTAATGCCTGAAATGTTTAGAGATGTAGGCCTTCAAGGAAGTTTAAAAAAATGCGTCTACAAGCTGCATAATTAACATTTAGACTACCAAACGTTTATTTAACTTACTTTGTTTCTAACAAACACTTCCACTTTCAAAAGAGGTTCAGATCTCAGAATTCTTGGATTCACATCAACTAAATACAATGCTTTAAAGAAGTTGTCACCACCGCTAGCATCTGCAATGCCTCACCTTTAAAACCTGGAGATACGGCAGTCCATCTGGTCCGTATTTACTGCCATTCTTCTCTACGTGCTTTATCCACTGAATATGAGGTTGAGCATCACTGTAGACTTTGCAGACAAACTCGACGTCACCTCCGACTACTGCAGAGGCATTTGCAGGAAGGCCAGCTTGGAGGATAGGCCTGTGCGGTGATCGCTCTGCTCGGATGGGGAGGGTGAGTGAGAGGGAGCAAGAGAGAGAAAGAGAGAGAAATAAAGATGCATAAATAAGCAGAGCTGCCAAGAAAACTGCAAGTGAACTTGAGCCAAAAAGCCCTGTAAGCCTGTTGGCTGACTCCTCCGAAATAACACTGCAGCCAAAACGTATAACAAAAACTACAGTTCAAAGGAGATGACTTGAGCACTACACTTGTAATATAAAGAATAGCTATTTGGGGGGAGGGGAAAAACTTTGCCTAAAAGCTTTACGCATTTTTCATAGTCCAATCAAGCAAGAAATAAGTAAAATGCCTTCTTTTCTTTTTCAAGAGTTACTGTAATAAGTACCTCTGAGTTTTAAAACATACTAACTGGACTAAACCTCCACAAATTAGGAAGAAAGGTTAATTTTAATTTCTTTTTAATGAATCAACAAGGTATTGAAATAAAAAGGAATTTCTCAAAACTAGCAGAAGCCTCAGCACTGAAAGGCACCATGGAGGACACATACCAGGTAGCTCACCTTTTCAAAGCACCGATCCATACAACAACGACAGGTGCTCTCTACACCCAGAGAGAGCAGCAGAAATTCCAATTTTTTGTTATTCTGAGCATGACACAAGGAAATACCTACTTGTCTAGAAAATCACTGTATATTTAACGTGAGCTAATGCAGCTTTTCATCTATTGACTTGCCTAAGTATTTCATACATGTTCCTCATTCAGCCTGCATCGCTGAACACACTGAGTGTAGCCTTTATCATCTGGGTGTCCAGAGAGCCACTGCAGCCAGCGTCCCTAGTGCAGCTTTGTGCATGTCTTTGAGCAAAGCAGGGATGGGAGCCTTGCCCTCAGCTGCGATGGTGAGGCAGCTTTCCACCGCCCTCACCAAGCCTGAAAGCTGCTCAGATCTCCTGGGTGGTAAGCAGGGCACCAGCCCAGCTCCCAGGTCTCTGGGGCCACCAGCAGCCTTTTTTGCTGGGCAAGGCAAGTAGGCAAAGCATAAGGACTTTTCCTTTGACCATCACATAAGGGAAAGCCCTCAAAATGGCAGCACTAATTCCCGAATCTTTTTATTATTCAGTGAACAGTATGGACAACAGCACCAGCCCCCCCAAAAAACCTTCAGGGAGCTGTGGCTTTTCGTCATCTAAGTGGGAACTTCCTCTTCATTAAAACTTAACTCTGCCCTTTCCTTCTATAAGAATATAAAGTTAATAATGACCTCTGTACACATTCAACCTGTGAATCTAAAGGGAAGAGCCCACTGCTCATCACTGCCTGAGCTTTTCTTTCCTCCTGCTCCAGGAATTCTTTCGAAGATCAGGAAAAAAAAGAGAGCGAATCTAAATATTTATTTTTAGAGGCTGTACACTGGGAAAGCTTTGACGTTAAGAGCCAAATCAACTGAATTTCAAATCAAGCACTCCTTAAACATACTAGTTTCCAATAAACTGTTTCACAAGCAAACATTGCGAGTGTAATAGCAAATAATGATGCCCGTGGAACAATGGGATCTTTCATACAGTCCAATATATTTGGCATGCGGCAAACATCTACTGGGAATTTATTCACCGAGGCTACGCTGGCAGCATACTACAAAGCAGCAGTCTTATTTTACTTGTGGCAAAAGTGCATTTGTATTGCATTTATTAAATTATTCCATGGCTATGTATGTCATTTTCAAAAGATCTAGGAACGGTTTAACCTTTTTTTTTAATTTGTAAATTACAGTAGAACATATAAATTACTATTTTACAGTTCTGGAGAAAACTTTTAAAAGTTTCTCACCTTATGCTAAATAAGCTCTAATTTCACCTCCCTCGCTCCTTCATTTGGGTACAAAAACAGCAAGCAAAATCTCTCTTTAATAGAAACCTTACACCATCTTCCAAAACTTATTACAGCTGCCTTCAGTATAAAATGAAACCTTAGAGAATGTTATTTAAAATGTTTTTTAGAAGTCAGTAGGCCTCATGTTTCATTTCTCCACATCAGGGTTTGATTTCCTTTGTGACCTTACTTGCTGCCCTTAAACAAACCAGAGAATGAGGCCCGAAACATCTTGGAAAAGTTCCTACTATGCCAGCATCAACACACAAAATGTGTTTAGTTTATCCCGATAGCCATCAATGATTTAATCTTTTATTGATGACTGTCAAACGTTTCCTCTACCAAAAAAGAAAAGGTCAAGCAAAGAAGTAAAAGGAAAGTTCTTGCATTCTTGTCCCAAATTCCTTAAAATCTAAAGAGAGTGGGTGCACATACAGGTAAAACATTCGTGAAATTTCTTCTGAGAGTAAGAAATTAAAAAAAGAAAAGTTAAAAACCAAACTTTAGTTACCCTCCAACATGTAGAGCGTTGATTATTGTTCGCTCAACTCCCCCGCTTCAGCAGAAGGGAGTATTCCTGTGTGCACACAAGCAAGCACAAAAGAACGTAACATCATGATGCAAACTCAGTGGGGTTTCATGACAAACCTGAAGTCCAAGGACCACAAGAAAGGCCATCAGCGTCAGGGAAAATAATAAAATATGGGCAAACTTCCACTAATTACGAATGACCAGCGATAATTCTGTACAGAACCATTTCTTGGCGAGTCATTTCAGAATGTTATCCTGTCTTCGCTATTTCTCAGCAAACCATACACATTTAAGGACTCTGTTTAAGTATACGTACTGTCACAAACCATATTCATAAATCTCACATCACTATTTCACATGTAAAATACAACCCTTACATTTGTAAGCAGCTATCACCACTCAAACAACCGGCTACACTAATATTAGATGGAAGCAGTGTTTTCCTTTTTATTAAATACTAACCAAAGAGTTAAAGTTGCCTAAAAATATCTTAAAAGCTGGTAACACTGATTTTATCACTTGCCTTAAATAATACAATGATCATAATTAGGATCATCATTAAACTACAGTAACTACATACATCTCTAGTTATTTCACTCAAACAATTTTTTGATATGAAACAAGTTGACAACCAAGCTTGCAACTCTATCACTCTATTGATCTCAATATTCTCCTTCACTCATTGCTATTGAATTGAATCCGAACCTCAAGAAATAAATCTTTGCTATCTGACCGCTCAAAATTTAGTGTTCCACTTTCACTGCTAACACAACGCATTTCAAAAACAAGTCAACAGCATATGCCGTAACAGGGAAAATTGCCCCATAGATTAGCTGTTTTCAAGCATACTGAACACTACATCACAAAGACCATAAAAAGTAGTAGATAATAATTTTACTACCATAAATATTAGTTACTTAGTGAACTACAAACAGATTACAAGATTTTTCATAGATATGCCCTGCTTGCTTAAACAGTCTTTTCTGGTCCAACTGAAATGTTATGGATGTTTAAAAATGGAGTATATCTTCTGTATATTGACCTGAAAGTGAACCAAACTAATAATTATGTATACATCTCAACACATTATATTTCATTTTTGTTAGCATTCTTCCCAAAGAGTAACTTTATAAGACTTTTAGACAGAAAGCATGCTTGTTTCTGGATTCCACCTTAACAAGCAGACACCAGTTTGCTTTCTCCAGTTTGCAGTTTGACTACAAAAAAAAGGACAGCTCCATTTGAGGAGTCAATTATCTACAAAAGGCAGAGTGAAACTGATTGTTCATGGGGGGAATATCATATCCAAGGCTACAAATATCTAACTAAATTTTACACCACCATAAAAGTATCCAGGACTTGAGCATTTCTGCTCAGAATTGCTCCAGCAATTCTGCTTGCTTATCTATAGGAAAACAGACTTGCTATCGGAAAAGACGACTGACAAAGAGAACTGCTCAGTGACTCAGAAGAAACTGCCGTTTAGCCTGTTAATGTCAAAAACTTTAGAATACCTTCCTCCAGGAGAAGAAGTTACAAAGAATCCAAGAAAGCTGGAAAATACCAAGTTTCTTAGAAACGGTCACAATGGAGCGAGCTGCACAGGAATCTCCCAGCCCTGCAGGACACGTGGAGATGGGTGGGAAGGAGCTCATCCTGCCACCAATAGTGGAAGGAGAAGTGGATGGAAGAGCTACCCTTGAAGTGACTAGCGGAGCCCACACACTTCCCAAGGAGGTCCTGAAAATGTTTAAAGAGCCAGCTGTGAAGCCCCAAGACAGGTGGTTCCTACAGAAGGTCCTCATTTTTGATGTTTGGTTTCATCTTCCCCAATTGTTTTGCTGACCAACTGCAGCCAACACAGAGGGAAATCAAAGAGGTGAGAGACAGGAATGTCACGATGCAGACGCATGAGATGAAGATGCCAGGGGATGGAGGACAGTGATAGGGGCCAAAAGACAATTTCACAGTCAACAGCAAACAGAAGGTCAGATCCCACCACCCCAGTCCTAGGGCAGAGGGGTACAGGGATGGAAACACAGAGGGAAGAGAGGCTGCTTGTCAAGTGTGCCAGCTGAAGGAAGATGTAGGACAGAACTTACTTCTGCCAGAGGCTGAAGTGGAGCGTACTGTGCCTGAAAAATTGCCACTGCCGCTACTGGAGTGCGCTGGCAGGGAGAGGAGACAATAACCCCGGAAGGGGTGAACTCCGGGTCCTATCCAGAGGCCAAGTCTCCTTAGCAACCTGGCTGTGCCAAGGGCTGAGAAGAGCTCTGGTAATTGTCTATCCAAGCCTCCCTGTCACCCCAGGACAGACAGTTCAGGACCTTTCATGGGAGCTAAAAGCCAGAACCAAAGCCCATTGAAGTCAGGGGAATAACTCACATGGAATTCAATGGGCTTTGGATAAGGCAATTGATTCATTTCAAAAAAATGAAAACTACTCTTATTTTCTCCTTTTGAATGTGCCTGTTTCCTCTCCTTGCAAATGTGTGATTCAAGTGCAAGCTAAGGAAATAAAAGCTGAATAGCAAATGCAAGAGTTCTGGGGACAATGGAGAGACCCTCCATTAAAATGGGAAAATAAAAGAAAAAGTAATCCAATTCTTTTCCACAATTTTTCATTAGACAGACACATTTTCCAGACCCTTTAATATCAATTTTGAAGTGTTACTGAATGCTTAGGAGTCATCTTGACAGCTAACACTGTGAAGCTACAGAGCTCCGTCCAAGGATGCCTCCAAGTGTGGCATCAGCAACCACTGTGGCATCAGTAACCATTGTGGATCGATAGCCTTTGGTAGAGGTTCTGCATATCCAGCCATCGTGCAACATCTATTGCTTTGGAAAATGTCAATTATCCTTTAAATTATGGGTCTCAAAAATCATCCTATAGTCTTCTATACTAGACTGCAATCACATGCGCTTTCCATGGCTTTGGCTTCCCAGACTCACAGGACTGACTCTTCAGCCTTTTCATCACAGGCTTTTCTACCACACATTTGGGCTGAAATATTTCTCCCATGTTTCATCCTCATCGTATCGGCAGCACTCTCCCAGTGCTTCTGCTGAGCCATGTACCTAACATGGGAGGTCCAAGAAGGCAGCCAAGCTCAGAGAATGGCTGGAGGAACACCCTGCTACAAGGTTCCTTCCTTGAATGAACTGCACGTACCCTCCCCTATCCAACGAGGCCACACACCCATGGATACACACCTGCCTGACATCCCTCACGCCACCAATAGGCCCATGGACAAGCCTCATGGAGTGGGAAGATGACAGCATCACCCATCTCTGGGGTCACCCAGAGCCTGCTCGTCTTCCAGACTATTCCCACAGGACTATCAAAACTGCTCCAAAGGAAAACACAGCCATATGGTAACTTCACCATTGCCTGGGGTTGACAGGGAGGTGAAACCTCCCAACCTTCTCACAAGGCCAGTGCACACCATGCCACCTCGGAGCTGAAATATTGTTTCTTCACAACAGCAGCACGTGGTCAGGCAGCTCAGAATTAGCCAAACGAAGCCACTGATGAGCATTTCAGCTGCAGTTTGAGGGAACAATTCTCTCTACCTGCACAAGTCATTCAGTCTCTACACTCATTCAATTTTTGTAATCCCTGATGAGACTGTACACATGCAAACTGTTACTGCTGGCTCTGATGATTTTTTTTGGAGGTGTGGATACCTACCATCAGGTGAGGGCATATACTAAAGCCACTGGGCTGAGCACAGTACACCAATCTGTGATCACTACCAACCTGGTTTAAATATCAACCATTAAAAAAGATTAATTCTTATGAATCTCTCACCATTCAGTGAGCAAAGACCCTTCATGTTTCTGTCCTGTTCTGCCTGACAGACAAGGAACTGGTTTGGAAGGAGAGGCATGAGCGTCACTGTCATTCAGGAAACACCTCACCTACACAAACTGCTAATCCGGCCCCAGTTCATGAGCACTCGGAGCCTGGATTAACTATTGCTCTCTGAATTACAGAGCGCCTTTGAGGAGAGTTCCAGGAGCAGCCAAGGCCTGACGAACTGCAAAACAAGTTTCCCTATAAATCCAGCATTATCCAAGTTCATATGAAGGACCTGACTTGAAACGACACTTGCTTTCCATACCTCTAGGTGGAGTGGCATAGGAGGGGTCTAACCAAACAGATGTCAGAGTCCCCACAGGAATTTCCTCCTTCAGGGTAGCTTTCTACACACAGGCCAAGCCAAACCTTCACTTCCCTTCTCCAGCAATAAGCAATTGCTTATGGGGGTCTGTGCGCCATAAAAGGCTGGAAGGAAAACACTGCTACCTCCACTGTTTGCTCAGCGGTGCAGAGGAGTAAGGTTGGGTGCTGGCTGCTCTTGCAGAAGATCAGAAACAACCGAGCAGGTGTAGGCAAAATGTCTCTACTAATGAATGTCATACACGGTATATACGTGAGCCAGGAGCTGAGTAGCTTCTACCAGATGCACGTCAGTTTGGTTTCCCTTCTACATAATATGAAGCACTGCGTGTTGTTTATAGCCAATTCAGAAGTGCTGCTGAACTGTCATGTTCCATTTATATGAACATACATACACACCCCTCAAATCACCACCCCGGAGGTAATTTATACGCACCAAGGTATCATCCACAGTGTGTCAGAGACAATGCTCTCTTCACAAGCTCTCTGCAAAACCAGAAGATGCTTTAAGGCTACAAGGAGTAACAGATCACTGTCATTAAACGCTAAGAGATTAAGACCGTCCCTGGCAAGAGCACTTGACAAAGAGCAGGAGCCTTTCAGACAGACTAGCAGAATAGCCTGTGGATCAGACCAGCATTACCAGTGCTAGTGAAATCATGCCTTACAAATTTTGGCATCTTTCACCAATAGGTACTAGCCAACAAGCATTCGTGCTATCCAGCATTCCTGTGCAGCAGGAGTCTCCCTGTGTAGCATTTCCTATCGGGCCAACGCTACTCGAAGAAGCAGCCTCAGAGCCAAGAGCTCCAAGGGGTGTCACTGCAGCTGGAGCTCCCAGCCCTCACACGTCAACCCAGCTAGGCCCAGAGCAGCACAGGGACCTGGCCATGGGGCTAGTGATGGGGCTAACCTCCTCAACCACTTTCTATTCTCCCTCTCTCCTGTAATTTAGGTGCCTTTGATATAAAGCTGAGGTATTTCTTTCCACAGTTGTGCCACACACTTCTTCAGTGCTAATTACAGGGCCCAAATGTCCATCAGGGACCAAAATCAGAAAACAGCCTGAAGTAAGACACCAAGGGACCAGGCCCCGTATATTCCCTGCTGTCACTGAACACTACTTTCTCATTAAACTAATATTTTAACACTGATTATTAAACAACTTGCATCCTAAATGCTAACATTTTGTCACTGGCACCACAAGCAAGCATCTTCCTACCCTTAGCAAAACGTTTACCATCCCATCCAACCTCCTGTGCTACCTAAACCCTCCTTCTAACCAAGATCAGTCAAGTAGAAGGCAGTGCCTTTTTAAATCTTTGCAGAAACAAATCAGGTATATTCAAACTCTTTGTCCTTGGCTTTACCACCTTCACCTCCAACTGGAAGTAATGGCAGTGTTTTTCCAGCAGGCAAAGCTCCCGCTGATGTTCTCCCATCTGTCTCTTTGGATAGCTCTACAGCGTAGCTTTCACTTGCTGTCCTATGTGCATTTTAGCTAAAATTCATCTCTGCATAACACCTTTACAGCATCAGTTCATCTGCACACCTTTTCTCATATGGCAGCAAGCCGGGAGGAAAAAAAAAGCTGCAGCAAGATTGATTTGGCTCAGCACAAAGCTTGATGTTGGTGGAAAAATCACAATCAGAACTAGCTAAAAACTATCCTTTCAGCTCACACATATATGGGGGGGTTAAATGAGACAGAAGAATCCCCAGCAAGTCAAGGGCTAAGGCAGATGACATGAACAATCTTATTGCAAAATGTGAAACCATCAACAGGGCTTTAGGACCAGTTTGTCCTTGTTGTCAGGGTGACATAGCATGGGTTTCACCAACGTTGTGGGACAAAAAAAGTCACAGCAGAAAGTTGTACAATGGTAATCCTGGGGCTCCCTTGCAATACCCGTCACATAGCATGTGCATAAGCAAAAGCTTCGTGCATGTCTGAACAAAGAGGGGAGAGTCCTTACTTTGGTTTGAGAAAAGCATGGGAAACAGAACAATGAGGAGCTGAAATTTTCATTGAAATTCTTTCCAACGTGCCCTAAAAGAGACTGCAAGAGAAAATGAAAAACTACTTGTAACTTTCTCACAGACAAGTGGTAAAATTTTATTGCTCTGGCCATTTCCAGAGACTGCATTATTTTCTATGCACGGAGATATCATCCTTTGTACTGTGCACAGCTCCCAGCACTCAGCTGCTCCACCATAACCGCAGAGATAATGCTGGGGTCCAGCACGGCTGCTCCGGGCTCCCCAGCAGGCTCTGCCAAAGGTTTACCATATGCCTGGCAAATAGCATCTCTCCTACAGGGATGATGCCCTCTCCCAGCTGCAGTGGGTTTAACTCATCAGTGCACCCACCGATGCCATAAAGCATGCAGCAGGAGTGACTTTTGCTGCTGTTATTGTGACTTGACTGCATATTTTTTCATCCTCCAAATTTCTTTTCCTGCAAGCAGTTCTGCCTTCAAAGTAAAAACAAAAAAGATTACGTAAACCTTTAAAAACTTTTTTTTTCCTGCAGCACACTCACTATATTGAAGTACACAGGTTTGAAATTATCACAAGGACATCACAAGGGATTTTACCATCACATGGCCTGATGTCCCACCACCAGAATCACGCTTGTTTCTGCTACATGGAATCTGCAGCCTCTTCTGAGCATCAGACCAGATGCTGACGTGCTCCTTTACTGTTCTCAGGAAGACCAGATTATATATTATGTGCCATTACATTTCCAGCAATTCAAGCACAATCAGGCAAAGTTTTCAAGACAGAGTATGCAACAGCTTTAATGAAAAACACTTAGGCTGGGCATGCTTGAACACAAACTTTGTGCTTCAAAACAAGATTTTTTTTCTCTTATTTTTTACAGTTTTTGATCTCTCTTCTATGCCTGTTTTGTTCTGATTTGCAGCATATGCTTCCTAATCGACAACGTCTTACAAATGCAAAATCAGCACAGATATTTATTCCCATCTGTCCATCTATCAGTTGTTTACAGTGAATTAATATACGTGTCAACTTGTAAATACAGAATACATGAACAATTTTTGAACAACTGTTTTGATCACTCAGTTTACAATGGTGATCAAAAATCCCTGAAAATGCATGCTTTAGACTTCTACAAGTATCTTGTAAAAATGGCAAAAAACAATTCTATTCCAACTACTATAAAGTTGTATTGAGTTCTTCATTCAGATCAAACTCTGATAATATCAGTATTTTTTCTTCCATGAACAGTCAAAATTTTTTTTTACATATTCATGCAACCTTTTAAATAGCAACCTGAAAAAATAATCATAATATTTTATATTTACAGAGCAGTTCAATATTCGAAAGTGCTTAAACTATGATTTTTTAATGTGGCTTTTAAATTATAATTGCATTATATTTTACTTCATTTTTACATTTAAATGCAGCAACTGCTGTTAAAGTTGCACCATGGGAGCAGGAGTAACCCAAAGATGACCTAAGGACTCAAAATCCAGAAAAGCTATGAAATCCAGCCACCTCTGAATTCCAAGTGGCACGGTGGTTTGCACAGCAGAGAGAGGAGAGGACACCCGCGTGCAGGCTGTCAGGACAAACTTTACTTAAGAACTACAGAATTCCACATTTCGCTGATTTGTCCACCCTTTGGTACTCCCAGGTGTCTCACAATCTTATCCATCTCCCTCCAGTACCTATCTATCCCTCAAGGTCTTTTCTCTCCTGCACTGTAACACCCTGGGAAGAGCCCCCACACCCTTTCACTGCAGTATCTGCCCAGTCCCGTTGCCCCCAGCCTCACTACAGCCACACACAACCCTTGATATCTACCACTTCAATCTACTGTTCAGTGCCATCTCCGTCCACTTCCACCACTGCTACATCTCTTTTACCCCTCGTTTAATCCCCCAAACTCAACCTTGGGGGTGAGTGTCCCAGGGAAACGCTCGCCCCCAAGGGCGAGCATCCCAGTTAAAATTTGTCTCACTGGTAGTAAGTGGCAGTGGGATTATCTGCAGGCACAGACGTGGCTTTCAACACGTGCCAACTGCACATTGAACAACACAACAGTCTGCCTAGCATCTTCAGGCAGCCCCTGCAAATTCCTACTTGTACTTCCACGAGTGTGATATTGCATGAATTAGGAGGCATGATTAAAAATGATAATAACAGGGCTGAAACAATATCCTGTTCATCATTCATCAAAAGGAAGAGAAATACCTGCCTTGGGGCTGCAATAAGACAGAAAATGGGACAGGGAGACCAGTCCTCCCACAGCAGGCTCCGCAGAAAGCGCTCCAAACATGACAAATGCAGTGCTCACCCAGCAGATGAAGTAATGACACTAGTATTTGTCCATAAAATGTAATTTAGCCAGACTACTCCAATGAAATCAGAAGCTTTAGCGCTATAAAACTAGGGTTTGGGAGTATTTTTGCCTTATTAAGGAAGGCGGGTGAGGGGAGGCGCGAGCTTTCCTTTTCCCTCAGCTGAACCATCACACTGCGGCCTTTGTTTTCGGGAGCGAACCGCACAGCCTCCAGCACTGAACAATTTGCGTAATTTTGTCTCAGATACACGCACCTTGCCAAAAGCCTAGTGCCAGGTGTAAAGTCCACACTCAGGCTTATCAGTACATGAAACAAAATCTTCTTCCCTTTCGGCCTAACCAAACACCTTAGGGCAAGCATTGGCGTGGATGCCTTCATGCTTGCAGCCCCTGTCTCGTCATGTCCTGGACCGCAGGCACCTGGGTGAGGATGTCAAGCCGAAGCTTGTCTGTGCTAGGATCGTCAACAACTACAGCCCCATCTGCCAGAAACACAAGCTGAGGCTTGGTAGCAATACCTGCATTTAACTCCTGACAGGCACCAAGTGATGCAACGCACAGTGCAGGTATCTAGCTGGTGTCAGTGTCTTTTCCATATGTAACCTGAATCCTAAAAACAAGTCTGGAAATTAAGGAACATTCTGTAGTCAAGATAAACTAATTCTGAATTTTGACAAAACAAAGTCTTGGCAAAAACAAATAATAATGCATATGTTTTTATGAATTCAGGAATGACAAAGTGGAAACGTCTTTTAAAAAAATATTTTTATATATATGTATCCATATCATGGTCACAGCTAGAGATTCTGAGAGCATAGGAAAATCCAAAAATAAAAACTGACTCGGAAAAAAAAAAAAAAAAGGAAGCAAAGGTTTTCTTATGCCTAAACTAAAGGAAATATAAACAGTGAATAAGTGTCAAGATGAAAAAGAAGATTCCATTTTAACAAAATTTTGTTTGTTTAATAACATACTGTAAAAAGCATGAGTAATATTCACCCTAAAGCCCCCTAAACCTCCAAGAGTTCAGAATACAAGTGCTTTTCTGCGCACCCACCAGGAAAACCACTCATATGCAGAATTTCTAGGGCACAAGCTTTAAGCTGAGAGTCATTTAAAATACTTTCTGGGCAAGAATTTATCCTTGCCATGTTTTTATATGAAAATACAAACTACTGCTAAGGGACAACTGCATGGTACTGTTCTACCTCTGGAGCTCATTCCTGCTTGATGTGAACCAAAGGCACGGCTATCAGGCAAACTAGAAACTCAATGTACAGCTAAACTGGTTGCAAAAGGACTTATATAAATATATTTATTTATTTGTAATATAATATATATTATATACAGTGTATATCTTATGTATTATTGTGTATATTATATATATATATATATATTATTTGTGATATGTTACGTTCAGCTTTATAGTAAACAGCAGAGTCTCCTCACTCCACATTCTTGAGAGATGTGTCGTGCCATGGCAGCTGCGTGTAAGACCCAGTAAATGAGGTAATGTGCAGAACTCCATCTGAAACCAAACCAATCTTTTGTTTCCCTGGATGATGACATTAAATAGGACAGAAATGGCTACCTGCACTATGCGTGTTAAAGACTAACCTTTTTTGCTGTTAAAATATAAATTCAATTAGTTACTTCCACGCTCAAACAGAACTGCCGCTGCTGAAATAGTACTCTAGTGATAATTGCAATCCAAGAGTGATCTAATTATGTACAAGTCTCAGTGGCTACATTCCCACGTTGCTTCCTACAACCCGGATTCACTACAATACAACTCATAAGTGCAAACCACATAGTTTTCAATCATTCTCCCTTAAGACTGTATGACTTTATATATGTTTAATGAGAACTGAGTTAGTCTATTAGCAAGCTTACTATAAAAATGTGAGCTTCTACCTGCCATTAAACACAAAAAAGAAAGAAAGAAAGAAAGAAAGAAAGAAAGAAAGAAAGAAAGAAAGAAAGAAAGAAAGAAAGAGGCACTTGAGCTGCGTGTAAAAACCAGCTGATGGGCTGAACTTTACAAAGGAAATAATTCTTTTAATTAAAGTGTTGGAGGAGGATTCAAGTACAAGCTTTATTTTTTTGCTCTGCCACCAGCTTCCTGTGTGACCCTGGGCTAGAAATTTAATCGCTTTACAGATGTTTTTTCATCTATAAAATGGACAGTGACATTTCCTTCCCCCAGTCTCTGCATTTAGGTTGTAAGTAATTACTGTGCGCTGGCATGATGCCTCGGGCAACAAATATCTGATATTAATTGAAGCCTCTGGGTAGTACTCCAATGAATAGCTGGAGACCGCTCCTCTCCCTTCCCAACAGCGTTTTGCATGGCCACAATTTTCCACTGGTACCACCACCTTATCTGCAGAACCCTGCAGCCTGCTCCAGTCCTTGCTTATGGAAGGAGAAGGCAGCCCATGCAGGTGTCCTGAACTTTTAAAGAATAACATCATCCAGCACAGAATATCCTGCCCAACTTCCCTGGACTGTTCCCTGCTCACAGTGTCAATGCAGACAAGTATTTGGTGCTTTATTCGGCAGTATTTTCTACTCCCATTGTAAAAAATTCAGTAGGACTGTTTTGCCAGGTTTGTAAATTTGAATGAGACCATCTGAGCAGAGCTGACTGTTTTAAGAGAGTTCTTGCAAGTAATTACAAGGTAAAAACGAGAATACTTCACACCTACATTGGGGCTGAAAAACTTCTCAGCCCTGCTGGCTCCAGGCTTTTAACTGTCGAAAGAGTTCAAGGTTTGGAAAGTAATTGGCATCAAGTAATACTGGATATTCCTAACTAGCATTGTGTCATTCTTTGGCACGATTTTTGCTGGGATACCTCCCAAATCTGTGACATAATCAGAGGGTTCTCTACATTACACCATATAGTCAGATACTTGTGTTCATATAATACATTACCATGTTTAATACCATTTGCTATTACTTACACTTAATCAACTCTGGAATCAGTTAAACCATGTAGGAAAAGCAATTTCAGAGGCTTTCAACTGACAGTTTTCCACACACAACCTGGCCTAAAATTATGACCTGAAGTTTGTAAGATGCAGTCTACATATGCAATAGCCTCTAAACAAACATCCATAATTCTGCACAACCCTATGGGAATGGAAAATTCATATGGAGAAAAAAAGAAAAAAAAAGGCAGAAAATTAACTTCTGTAGAACTGTCTTAACTAGAAAAAACAGTCAGAGTTTCCCCTTCTGGCTGTTGTAATTTACTGCTTCAGCAATTTCTTGCCCAACCTCCACAATTATTGAAAGCTTTCAGCAACACAGAAATGGACAAGCTTGCTAGCATCAATGCCCCTTTCAGGTTAAAGTTCCTGTGCAGCATCTCTTGAGAGACTCTCAGTAAATTCAATGCACAGTATTAGTTATCTTAGGGTGCACAATCCCATATGTATGTTTTCAAAGTAAACTAACAATTACACTCTTTCACTCAAACTAAATGCAAAAATGGAATAAAACGATGAAGCTGAGCTCCAAAACACCAGCTGTGCTTTGCAGAAGTGACTTCTGGACATTTGCTTTCCTGTCTCCTAGGGCCTAAGTATCAGAAAATGCTGAATATTGCCCTAGGGAAAATCAGGTCTCCTTTGGGTGCCATGAATATGACATCGGTACCCAGCACCCCAAATCGCCAGTTGGTTTTGAAGAACTTGACCTCACTATTTACTTTTCTGCCTCTCTATAGGAAAGGAATAGACATTTAAATAAATGACATAATCCTTATTGCCATTCCATTCATTCATGCAGGTCACTATAATTTACTGCCAGGAAAAATAAACTTCTGCATAATATTCCTCAATGTAAGGCATTCAAAAGGCTCAAAGGGAGAGGAGGTGAGAGGGCTTCTGACAAATATTTGCTCAAGTGACTGCATCATCCATGAACACATTTGATAGAAAGAACAACTGGGTACAGAAATTTACAGTCACCGTGAAGCAGACTGGGACCTCAAAGGCAACAAGGAGAAGGATCAGGGAACAGAAGGGAAGGGGGATTTTTAACTATTTTTGTTTGAGCAAGGTAAAATCCCAATATTGCAAGAGACTTCTTCATCTCTTGCAGCCTACTAAAAGCATCTTTTAGCAAAAACGAAGTTGAATCAATCTAGGCTCCCCTAAGGGATTAAGCAAATAGCAAAACGAATGAAGAAAAAACCTCCACAAATCCCTCAGCTGGCCACCCCCTTACATTCTCCCCCTGTAAGTCCAGCCAGGGTGAGCAGCTCCACACCGCACCGGGGCACACAGGGAGCCGTGTATTACCAGCTCTGGCAGCCACTGCTGCACCCTCAATAAATGGTATTCAACAAGTGTTCAAACAAGAACGGCTCTACGAGTCACTCGGTTTCACCTCAACAATATGCATGGCTCACCCTACTGAGGATGACAAAATATTGCTAATGCTATAAAAATCCTCAGTCTGTTTTTGGTGTTAACTACCTAAAGAACAGGGATAGGGGAGTTGGGTGGTTCAGACCATCTTTGAAGACTTCAATGTACAAGTAGGGCTGCAGCCTGACAGCATCCCCATCACAAAATTCTCTCCCTCCTTCTCTGCTGCACAAATCCCCTTTAGATTTGGGGGTTTCTGCAGATTAAAGTGGTCCAGGACAAAGTAAGGTACTAGTAAAGAGCATCCAAAACAACACAAGGGATGCATTTTTCATTCATGTAAAAAAACAATCTACAGAATGCAAAATGAAAATTTTGTCACTGCTTTGTCCAAATACACCCAAACTTACAATAAGATTTGCTCTAGAAGACAAGTTGGGTTTCCAATTACCAGCCAAAAATCACTTACAATAATCATATTTATTTTTGCTTTCAGTACTGATTGACCAAAGTTTTACTGCCAGAGCTTGTGAAGATCAGATCACCCCACAAGCCTGGGGAGACCAAAGTCCATTCAGACACACTTGAGAAACTGCAGTTCAGATCCCCAAAATTACTACTGCCAAGTCCTGTTATAATAGCCAAACTGATCACTGTGGATAGCAATCCCTGCAGATTCAATAAAACTACTCACACCCATCCGTGCTAATCAGCAAGACTAGGGGTGAATAGAATCAGCTCCTGAGATTTCAAGCCCTAATTTAGCTAAGCACTTTAATAAATGTGTAAGCCTTATTAAAGTCAACAGGATTTTGGTATTAAGTTAATATTACTAAGCATATGCTTAGTAGCGCTGCTAAATCACAACACTACTGCTATTAAGAACTCACACAGCTTTTTAGAATTTGTCCTCAGGTGAAACACTTCTTCATAATTTTTGCTGTCTGTGTCTCAGGAACGGCCCATAGCCCACGTAATGTGCTGCATTCAGATCTCCTTATAGTGCTGCGAATGCCAAGTACCTGCTCTGCAATCCAGATCTGCATTGGCTTCCCCAAAGTCAATATCTAGCTTTTCCTAAGAGGATTATTTCAGCTGTAGTAACAGCCATCTCAAGGATCACTTGACAGTTTTCACAACTGCAGTTATTAAAATTGGTGCCAATACAATCGTACCAGTAATAATTAAGTTGTAATACTAATAATTAAAATTGCATTAGTATTTAGTATCTGTTCTTCGTGGTAAGCTTTTAGGTGTATCACAGCAACAAGCAATTAACAAGAGCTTACTTGCACACACAGATATTACAGCTTTGCCTAGGTACGGGCAGATTAGTCGTGCAGACACGAATGAGACAAGCGAATACATTAAGTTACGCAGGAATTGGTATGGAGTGGATTCCTATCTTCAGACTACCATGAAATCATCTCCAAAATTGACACAAAATGTATCAGCCTAGTTCTAAATGTTTTAATGCAGAAATCAGCCATTAATTAAAAACATCGCCACGCATTTGACAGAAGGTTACTTACCGACAACGTCAAGATGGTACGTGTGATTGATGGAGCCGTACTGGTTTTCCACGATGCATGTATAATTTCCTTTGTCGGACGGGACTACGCTCTCCATGATGAGACTCCAGTGCTGGTTGCGGACCTGGTGGGGTTGCAGACAGAAATTGAGATCCTCCCTAGCACGGCATACCCATCTCGCCCTCCAAACCAACTATTTTCGCAAATTAATTCATCTTTTGTAGTCCATGTTTAAAATTAGTCTCTTTGGTGCTCGTTTAACAGTTCCTGACATTTAAATGCTTTATTTACACCTGATTGGGTACAGCACAGGTACAGCAGTTTTCATGTACCCCATTATAAACATACCTCGTCCCTAATTTGAGCACTTCAGACTTCAGCGCACATCCAGTCCTACCAGGCTTAAAATGATGGTACCAATTAGCAGCAGTCATCATACCAGGCTTACCTCTCAATCCACTCCAATGTGAATTCACACCCTCCAGATATTTCTCATCTGTCTCCAAACAATCATCTGGTAATCTTAACTACCCACAAGCAATATGGGATAGATATGATCCCCTAACATCCCAGTCTGCCTTTTGCTCTAATAGCTCAATTACACAGCCCGCATTTTGGAGAAACAAAATACAAAGAGGGGCAATGCCTGGGCTGCCTCCTAAAGAAACAGCAGGGCCACATCTCTTACTGCTATAGGGCTGAAAGAAATGAAGGCCTCCTGAAAAATGCTTGAAGGAAACCCTCAGTGAAACAGAATATAAGGATATATGCTTATTTCATACAATCCTTCTCGGACACAATGTATTAAAGGTGCTGATTCCTTTCCCATTTGAACTCAAAAGGAGCGTTGGCAACGGTCTCACAGAAAATAGGATCCGGCCCAATACTGGAAGGATATAGAGTCATCCAGTACACATATATATTCTCTGCATCATAAATTGGCTCCCAGAATGACCTCTTTCTGGCTATCCATTAATCCCTTGTTTCAGCATTACATTTTTGACAAAGTGCTCAAAAATCTTAACATCATGTAGCTGTAATGTACAGCTTTTAAACTGCGAAGTACATGTTTTAGCAAATGGAATAAAATACAATCTGGTACAGTAATTTTAATCATCCAAATGGAAAGTAGTAATTCAGTGCCATATACCAGAAAAATTTATGGACCATATAGTGACACTTCCAGTAACTACACGTTCTTGAAAGATTATTACAACCACAGGTTTGAAACCCTGCTTCGTGCTCGCCTATTGTACAGGTCCTCCTCCAGCAGGAACAGGCTGCTAGGGCTGCATCCATGCTGCCAGCAGCCCTCACACCTGCTGGAGTAAAAACGCCTTCAGCCCAAAGCTGAGAAGAGCCCTCTCTAAAGGTCTCCCGCTAGCTAACGATTGGCCGTGTGGGCTTTGAAAAACAAAGAAAATGCAGGCAAGCCCCCAAGGAGTAGGTAAAGGGCATGGATGCTGACCAAATGTCGCAGAAACGTGTGACAACAGGACCCCAAAATCTCCAGCCCAAACTTACAGCCCTTCTCCCCAGCTCCCCCTTTTGGTGGTATGCATCAGAAAAATACATTGGCTTTTTTTCACAGCATCAGGAGCTCAGAAATAAGTTTGTAAAGCTAGAGCTTATCAATACTATTCTATTATCACCTTATTCTGCTAAGTGACGTTCAAAGACAGCATTTGGTCAGGAATAACTACTATCATAAAACACTGGCAAATAAGAAATACAACAGCTATATATATTGAATATTTTACTGTATGAGCTCTTTCGGCAAAGACTTGGTCAAAGTTACCTGAACTTTTTGCCATTACAAATTACAAATTTAAAAATTCAGAATCAGAGCATTTTTTAATGTATTTGATTGCAAAACAGGAAGAACAGAACACGGATCCAGAAAAGCTACAGTTTTTGTTGCACTTTTTTAAGTAATCAACTGATTGGAAAACACAAGAAATTGTGTGGCATTCAATAAGAAAACATAACTTACAGCCACAAGTGGATATACTGGATGGCAACATTAAAAACTATTTGTGTAATTTCCCTTCTCGCAACTCCAATGAGAAAGAGATAATATCTTCATACTAAAACAACAGCTTAAGCCTCTTTAGTTTAAGCTAAACAACTGCTGTGAAGGCCCAAAGCATTTATGACACATCGTCACACAACTGGATTTATGTCACGAATCTGGATTCAACTAGATTCAGCTTGTTGGCTTGCTGCTTTCTGGTTACAACTGCAAAGCCCAGCTGAAGGCGCCTTTGCCGGGGATGACGGCAGCTTCCCCTGCTGACGGCTCCCAGACTGAGCCCCTCATTCCAAGGCACACTACGATCCTGCCACGTCCCTGCAGCCACCCTGTATGTGACACCATGACCACGCAGACTGTGTTAACGGGGCCTTTTAGAATACCCAGCCCTAACCACCTAACCCCAGCAAGGCTCTCTTCGGTGCCGTTACTGAAAACCATCACCGAAACCACACCAGGTCATGTAAAAGCCCGTTTCAAAGCAGTGCTTCAACAGCGCCCAGGCCCTGCTTTCTGCGTCTGGATGAACTGCAACAGGGATGGTCTTTTTGGGAAAAGCAAACCAGAAGAACCCTGTGCCTGAAGTTGCAGAGGTTAGAGGTACCTAAGAGATGCTCTCTTGGGAAGGCAGGTTAAAGCCCTCCTGGTGAAGACATCGATCCTGCAGCTCTCCAGATATTCCCTAACAACTTTCCCTGGGTAATAGCAGCTGGGTCAGTTTAGAAAGATGACATGAGCTAGTCGGGAAGGCAGAACATATTGGGGAGTTTATGAGAACTAATCCACTAGAAAGGGGAGAAGGAAAAAAAGAAACACACATGAGAACAGCAACAAATCACTGAAAGTGGGAGCATCCTCACCAGGCAGATGGGCTCCAGGAAAGGACAAGTGCCCATAGGCACGAATTTGTCAGTTTTAGAAAACTTCTCCAGTTCTCCAACCTGACTAGGTCCTTGCCAGTTATTTTCCTGTTATTTCTGCTATTTTGTTTCCTGAAGCCCTGCTATTAAGTTTGTTCAAAACTCTTGAGAATACCCACGTAGCCCATCTCATAGCCTTCAGAGTATCCCTTCCAATTTGTCATGGCCTTTTCTTGAAATAGGGCAAAATTCGGGGAACAACTGCATTCCAAGTATCGTGAATCATAGCTTGACCCTTCAAATGCTTCTTTGCCATAGTTTAATAACTGTTTTTGCACTCTTAAAAAAAAAAAAAAAAAAAAACTTTCCGCTTTGTAATACCATTTTGTTGTTGCATCTGTGCTTCACAATACTTAACTCCCGTCCCCAAGAGGGCACTTTCTCCGCAAAAGTGTTAGGACAATAAATATAATCTCAGTATGGGTTTTGCCTGACCATGTATTGACACTTCTAGCAAATTACTGAGATGCTTTTTTGGGCAATTTCCTCCACAATTTTTTTTTAACCAAACCTTCCAGACAGCGTCTCCAAACAACTTAATTTTTAAACTAAATCATCAATATCAAATATATGCAACTGCATCCTTTAGATATAGCTTGGCAGTAAGCAAACCCAAACTAGAATCAAAACGTAAAGGGGCAAGGAAAATCTCATAGAAATTCTTGGCTTTTGGAGTATCATATAAAAAAAATGTGGAAAGTTCTGCTTAATTTTAAAAATACAAAACATCCTCAGTAACCAGATATATGATGAAAAGTTGTCATTTAGAAAAAAAGTAATAATAATAATGGTACAAATGGATCAACTTTAAATGAATTTCAAAAAAAAAAAAATCAACACAATGTCAGAAACCAAAATCTGATACCCCACAAAAATCAGCACACTTCAGGTAAGCTGGTACAGCTCAGGCAAACAGAACAAGTGCAGAACATCCCCACAATAGCCCCAGGTTTCTGCAGTTCCTGTAGAGTCACCTTTCTTTCCTTTTCTCTGCATTTACCTGACTGAATTTAAATGTGTTAAAGACCACTGCAGTGATGAAGCTTATCAAAACGCATATGTGAAAACACACACCTGTTAATACTTAAACAGTAGCCACTGACACAAGTACATTTGCTTTCTGGGCGGTGTACACAAAAGTGAAGGCTGCTGTGGTCTCACAGATGGTGTAGAGTATTCACCCTAAGAAATCTTAAAATGCCTTAAAACGCACAAGCAAGAATTATCATCGCTTTTGGGAAGGCATAAAAAATGTCTAATAAGGGTTTAGAAATTCAATAACCATTCCTCTTCTCGCTGTGGGAACTTCAGATATGCCTTGAAAAATCATAAAAGGTTCGATTTTGAATTTCACCACCCAGAATTAGTCACAGCGGAGGAATTTCGCTCTGGGAGCTATCTTGGCCAGCGCATACGCCCTTCTGCTAGCCTGCCTGAATGTAAATTGACTCAAGACATTCCCCAGTCAGAGGGACAAAGTGCTACAGGCCACTATCTGATTGTGATAAAGAGCATACAAGGAAGAGATTTCTTAGCAGCAGGAGAGAGGTGGCTGGAGGATTACTGGAAAACTTCACATTTTCCTTCCCTTTCCTTGTTCTTAAAGTCATGACCATCTCTCCCAAAAGGAACGGACAGTGTTAGGTCAACTGGTAATGGCAGTATGGCCAGGCTTGGTTCCAGCTCTTCTAGGCACTCCAAGTATTTTGTGTATGAAGATCTACAGCAGAAATGCTTTACTTGTTGCAATGCCTACACTCAGGACCATCCGGTGTACAAGAATTATCATGGGTTGCCATTCCAGCTGGCTGAACATAGGCGAAGAAGGGAAGACTCACTCCTTCCTGAGGATTCCTTCACTGCAAGTTTGCTGGTTTGCAGTTGTCAAGAAAATACAATTCTCCCCATTCCACAATAATTTTGAGTAAGCCCAAAGAGACCACGTACAGTCCCTCCAACAAATACAGGACACAGCCTCTAGAAGCTCTGGAGACCTCATTCTTTAATGGACATCCATTGAAAAAAGAAAGATTTCCACCTTAAAAACACAGGTATTCAAAACACTAGCTGAATCTGGGACATACTTTGGTTTGATAAGCAGAATGACAATAAGTAAATGCTTCCGGATCATTTTAAATGTGATGCATTTACAAGCAACAAAAAAGCCTAAAATCCACAGCTGTGCCCCTCCCCCCCCTTTTTTTCCTCTAAAGAGATGTAAGAAGTTTTATGATTTAGAATTATAGGTATATACTTCACTTATCCAGCTGGCTTTAAAAACTGGCGTCTGTTGTTTCTTCCCTGAGCACATACATTGCTAGGAAATTGTACACATTTCATATACAAGACCAAAATTTAATTTGTGCCACTTTGTCTGTGTCTACTACAGAGTATGAATGGGCTCAACCAGGTGCCTGACACAGGCTAACGGTGGTAGGTTTACCCCACCACAGATCACTCTCCCAAACCAGAGAGATCAGGTATCTCCGTCCTGTCTTGCGAGACACTGATTTTCTTTCACAGTTTTCAAGAGTAATATCTGCATTTCCCCTTCATGAGACGTGAAGAGTGCAAACAATGTCTCAGTCAGTACTGCAACAGTTACTATTATTTTCCAAGACAGGATTAAGTGGTTTTTTAATTGGCTTTTTTTTTTTTTTTTTTTAAGTAAGCACTGTGAGAAAGGTGAAAACCACTGAATTGTAGCCAATTCGTTAACACTCCATAGCATTATGAAAGGCAGAAGGTGCTGCCAGGTGTACACTCATAAGCAACAGCAATTTATGGTGTAAGCAAACAGACGGAAAAGTCTACTTAGATAATTAGTGTTCACGCGGGGAAATTTTCTGGGCTTCATTCTCTGCTAACACAAACGTTGGAAAAATTGACACTTTCTACAGTAAATCTAGTTAGAGAGGAAAGGAGGCTATGGCTTGTTCTCCTCTGCACTGGAAAACATTTTTTTTTGTACCAAGCAGGATCTGAGTCAACAGCACACGAAGCAACATCCACACTCGCTCCATCAGGGCACCAGGGGCATGAGAAGCCATGGATGGAAAGCTCCCAGAAGAGATCCAGGTAGCTCAGAAAGCTGGGGCAGGATGGCAAGGGGCACGTATGAAAAGCAATCTGCCATGCAAGCCATGCACTCGCATTCCGGGAATAAGATGACCCAGTTCTGACTTCTGACCTGCCCTAGGCAGATACCTGGAGGTTAAAGGTCCGTGCACTAAGCCAGAGAAAGAGCTGGCCTCCCCGAACCTCTCTCTTAATCAGTAACCACCAAGTTCGAATGAAGCGTCTAATCTGAAGCTATTTAAAATTCAAACAAACCCCTGTAAGTAATTGCTGTTACTTTCCCTCAAATTCTGCTTCCCATTTCAGTTTCACAGACCATAAACTCTATAGAAAATAATAACTTTTGACTTCCAACCCTTCCGTTATTAAACTGCCTATAATCACCACTGCAGATAGTCATGGTTTTAACAATGCAACTGAAAACAAATGGAGTAAAGCCTTCACATCTTACTGTGTTTTGCAGTGTCAGTCTTTAGTTTTCCAAATAAGTCTTTATAAATAATCCTTAGCTGAACTGGTATTGAATTTAAGAAAAAAAAATAAGTTAAAGCTCACTAACAGCCAGAGAAACCACCCACCCTTCCCCAGAAGAAAACAATTACTTTTTTTTTTGCGTCTAAATTTGATCTAAGCCCATTAAAAAAGATTTTCTGTTGACTTCAGCAAGTTTTTTTTTGATTTCTTATTCAAGCCTTGGTCAAGAACAGAAATTGCAAAATAACATAATGAGATCTTACCTTATAGCCGCCAATACGATGTTCTTGTTTAAATTCTTTCCCATTTTTCAGCCATCGCATGGTTGGTGTTGGGTTTCCCATGGCTGGGCAACGGAACTTGACAGTGTTGGCCGCTGGCACTGCATGTAACCTTTTCTCCATTTTGTCTGTATGAGTCCAGTAGGGTGCCCCTGTTGGAAGGAGAAGCATCCAGAAATGTCAGTGCTCAGCACTCGAGCTCCCTTTCCAGCCCCTTCTGCAGATGGGAAGAGCTGTCCGCACTTGTTTTAGTGGGGACAGTGTGGTTTAGGAAGAATACAGGACTGGAAATCATATGCTGCAAGTGTTGACCAGAATTTTGCAAACGGCTCAGTCTACAGCCTGGAGTAGATAATTTATGACAAAATTCCAATAATTAACCACAGATATCCTTTGTTTTGTGGATGTTGAGTAAGGCAGTTTTCAGCAGACCCCACTGATCAGAGGCTTGAGACCTCAAGTTGGGTTACTGCGAGCACTCAGCAAACTTTGAATTCTCCAACCCCAGTTTTGAAAAGAGACAAAGGCAGAAGACCAAAATGAAGCTTCAGCCTTAATCCTCTCCCCACATGTTTGAAGGGGGATAAGCACACCTACCTGCCTAGGAGCCTGCTAACGCTCACGGACCAACATGGCAAAGCTAACTGTGCTGTTGAGAAGCCGTTAAAATATATTTGCAAAGGGAATATACTTCTGAAATCTTAACCAAAGAGGAGGAAACCAAACCAGAAATCATGGATAAGCAAAACTCAGCAACTGATTTTGTTGTTTTTGTCGACATAGTGCATCAAAATACACATCTGCCCACCTCCTTTTACCCAATACATTTTTACTCAAAATATCCGAGATCACCCCACGCTCTGGAGCCACACACGACTTTGGCTACATTGCATGGTGGCTTCCTGACATTGCTTTGGTTGTATCCCCATAACAGCTGAAAAAAGTTAAATATTCAAGATCTGGTTAATACTAGGAAACATTAATTCCTTCCACAATGGCATTTTCCTGAAGCAAATCAGATTAGCGTGGAATTTTTAGGACTAGAGGGGTCCAGAAAAATAACTCCATTTCTCTCAGCCCTGTTTCATTTCCTTCATTAGCAGCCTTACACTCCACTATAAATAAACTCTTCCGCTCCTCAAATATTTATTGCCGTTCTTACAATCAGCACAAACTCAGAAATCCTGCCACCCTCCTCCCTAAATAAAAATACAGCTGGATAGAAAATACAGGAATAAATCCTTTAACAACATCTCTCTCTGTATAAAGAAAGCATTCCAAAAGCAAGCCTTAAAACGATGCTAAGAACGATAAGTGTTTTTTTTTTTTTCCCGAAGTAGCAATTAGTGTTAAAATTAATGAAGTAGAAAAGCAAAGCAAATTTGTGCATGTAATCAAAACAGAAAATCAGGTAACTATTGGAAATTTAACTACCGCGCTAAGAAATTGTTACATGGACTAAAGTGAATTAGAGATGCAAGTAAATTCACTGTTAATGCTATTTGCTAAAACCAGGATCGCATTAAAACAACAAAAGTCTTTAAACAAAGCCAACCAAAGGAATTACCAACTACACGCAAAGACCAAATTACATTAGGTCTGTACCAGGTGAAGGCAATTACAGGTTCCTACTGATAGATTACAAGGATATTTTCTCTGGATGGCTAAAAACATATCACAGGACCAATACTGGGCCTACCCATGGTGTCCACAAAGCCAGCTGAGGCCAGTCAGGTCATCAGCCATCCCAAACTGGTTATACTGGCATCTCAGAGAGCCCAGCACAAGAAAGTCACGGCGCCCAGCTCAGCGGGAAGCTCCCAGCAGAGCACAGCCCAGGACCAGGGCATGCGAGTTGGTCAGGATCTGGCCACCAACAAGCAGCTCCCACAACCAGGCCGCTCCACGCAGCCAGGTTTTTATACAAATATTTTACATGAGTACCAGCTTGCAATGAAGTATGCTCATGCTCCGGTTGTCTGGCACGTAATCCCTTGACCAACAACCCCCACACCCTTTAAAAAACTCATGTAAAGAAGTGCCCAGGTAATCCTTGTATACAAGAAATGCACAGAGAGGAAACACTTAGCTCAGTGGAAGAGGCGGGAGCAGAGAAAAGGCTGGGAGGATGCAGGCAGGAACGAAGAGGAATGGACACAGAGAAACGGGAGGGAAACTCTGGGCTGGGAGGAAGGACTGTGCTTAGAAAGCTTGCACAAGGCTCACATCAGCAGGCTCCGTAATGTTCCTGAATTACAGGGGAACTCTGAGGAAAAACATGCGGACATCACATGCTGAAACCACGGCCTGAAAGCGCATCAGGATACCCTGCCATTTTTCACTGGGTAGCAGCAACACGTACTGGCAGCTCACCAGGGTAGTTAAGGGAAAAGAGAAAGGCAGCAATATCTGCAAACCCGAACACTCACACCCCTTCTGTGACACATGGCACTTCTCTTCACAGATTAACTTCTCAAAACCTGAAAGCACCTTTTCTGCTTTTATTTCTCTTGAGGACAAAACCATCCAGATTTGCTAAAACGAAGAATAAATGTAGTTTACCAGCACACACCGACCACCGCCAACCCTACACAGACCATCTCCATCCCCCCTTTGCCTATGGGACGGATGAAGGGAGGCAGCACCCCTGGTAGAAGCTCCCACTAACATCGGGGCCAAGCCCAGCGCAGCGGCAGCGAGCAGCAGGGGAAGGGGTGGGAATTCCTGATGGCTTTTCGAGCTCTCATTAGGGAAGAAAATATCCTGCTGACCTGCACCGCGCTCCACTGCAAATGCATTACATCTAATCAGGCAAATCTCCTGCTTGTGAAATTGAAATTAGGCAGCCCAGGGGACCACTTCACTTCAGGATTCCCTGATTATTATTTTTTTTCTGCACATACGTAATACAAAGAAATACAGGAGTAGCCAAACCCAAGCCTGCCCGAGAAGCACCTTGAGCACGTCAGTGCACCTGAAACGACCACCCCAAGCCACCCCAAGGTTTTCAGTATGCTTGTATTTGACCTTTAATTAAAAACCACTTCTAGGCAGCATCCAATTTTTGCTGCTCCCTTGAGTGGGTTTCCACTCTGCAGGATTTGATGAATTTGAATCTTGTTTTATCCTTTCTGAAACTCTTCAAGGCATGAAAAGCACAGCATGTGGATTACATTTAGATACTTTTTGTTCTCAGTGCCAATTTACCATTGCTTGGCCCAGAAGAAATTGTTTAAAGGGTGATAAGGAAAAAAAAAATCCACAAAGCTTCCAGTCGCCTGAGCAGAGTTCAAGGCAGAATAGCAGCATCTTCAGGGCTACTCTCTAGAAAATTCCTGGCGGTCTGAGCATCTCAGCCTGAGTGCAGCCATCACGACAGCTGTTGCCTTGCCAGCACTGAGCACAGAGAGCGAGGATAACAGCATCCTGAAAGTCAGGTTACCTCCTAAAATCACGATGATGATGAAGCAACAAGTACCAGCAAAGCATTCTTCACTGCCACCAGCGGGAAGTCACAACACCCAGGGCTTGTAATAGGAAGCCCCAGGTCAACATCCATGGAGGTGATCCCTCAGCACCAAGCTAACGCACCTCTTTAGGGCAATGAAGGTAAAAACTGAGTTGCCAACAAAGCCATTTTGGGGAGAGAGAGGTCTGTTTTGCAGGGGAACCCACCCTACACCTTCACCACGAGCACTAATCACTCCAACAAAAGCTGGAAGTAATAGAAAGCTATTCAGGATGCAGTCTGGAACAAGTCTAGCACGTTGTTTTTTCAGACAGCTGAAATCTCTGTCAAGCTAGGAGGACACCAAACACAGAGTGAAGTCTGCCGTGCATGCCTTTTACTTAAGAACACACACGGGCCGAACGGGCACGTGTACGTGCGAGCGCCCTCGCCTCCCCGGAGCAGGCTGCTGCTGAGCCACCTCCAGCCTCCATCCTTCAGGAGCGCTTTTATTTTGGGGCAGCCTTGAAAAGCAGCCTAGATTTCCTCCTCGGTCCCTCTGCCTGCCTTTGAAAACCTTGGCCTCGGAAAACATGTTTGTTACGGAGGCAAAGCAAATAAAAGAGCTTAAAAGAATACTTCCACTCGTAAATAAAACAGCTCTAAAAGGTTTGCTTTGGTTTTAAATATGCAGGAATGAGAATGCCAAGGTTCAGTTTCCTGGGGAAGGCACTACAGCCATTTCCTGCCTCATCACGTCATAATTAACATGCCAAGACAGCTGGACTTTATCAGAATTGTTTCATCAAAAAGCAACAACCTTTGAAGACTATGGCCTTTTGTTTCCATCACTGAAGGCATAACCAGGCCAATTTCCACCGCTTATCCTTAATGATCACAGCTGTAATTTGCATGTAAATTATCAGTTAAACGGTTTTAGATCTGCGATGCTCAAACCGTGATTCAGGAAACACTCCAAGAGCTCTTCTCTCAAAGGGTAGCAACCAGGGACTGGTGGGACCCTGAGGTCCCCAGGCCCTGCCCAGGAAGGTAGTAAGGGATGTTTGACCATTTCACACCACTGCCACCCCGCAGCACTCTCAGGATGGACTTAAGACCACTCCTCCGCCTTCACTTTTCAACCTGTCCTGAAGTTCAGTTTCCTAAATTCGATCTGACCTTCTGGGCGTGACATAAAACCTAGATGGGGAACGGCCAGGAATGCTGGTGGGAAGGCTTAACGAGATACCAGGCTCACAAGCTCCGGCAGCATGCAAAGGCACCAAACCGAGTCCCACCCCAAACTATCATGCAGCCCTGATCTTGCCAAATCACAACCATCTTTCAGCAAAGTCGTATTAATCCAACTGAGTTACAGCGATGCAAGTTTTCATTGAAAACAGACTGTTTGCAGAGTTGCGGTGCCACAGCCCTTCCTCTGGCTCCCGCTCTCACCGCTGAGAGCTCAGACCCCAGAAGGCCAGCGGTGCTGTGCCCTGCGCCCATCTGCAGCCTGAAGGGAGAGCCAGAACCTGCGGACACCTTATTGAAGGGCACTCTCAGAAGGACTTGCTTCCATGGTTCTACACTACAAGGGTTTTTTGCACGCTCATTGCCATCCGAGATGTTTGAACACGCACGCTTCAGAGGCATCTTTCACTCTGAGCAGGGAAAGTGTGCCTGACCCCTGCTAAAGCACACAGCCCATCCCCGGCAAACAGAGGCGGTCAAAGGCTTTTCACCAGCTCCTGACTACAGATGGATTAACAGTAGCTTGAAATGATGCTCATATTACAAGAGCACAAGCGGTGTTACAGAAGATACTGCAGGATAGTTCTCCCCGTTCAGCAAAAGGCAAGGCAGTTACCACAAAGTCACACAGCACTTGCCTTGAAATCAGGTCCTCATCTTTTTTCTCTCACTATATGCACTTTAAAATCCATTCGCTCACAGTTCATCTCTATTACCACGGCTTGGAAGACAGCAGTATCCCTCACACACCAAAAATATCACAAGCCCTTTTCTGACAAGCACCAACGAAACTCTGAAGCGATAACAGATACAGGGATGTTTCCTAAAAGGAATGAACCCATGAACCCTTTTCAGAGGAACACTAATGTTGCTTGGGCATTTTGCCTACACAACTCCTTTTAAAAGCAATGTCCCTTTTCCAAACTCGCCAATTATCTCTGCCACCACATTCCTTTGTCCGAGCAGCCTCCAGCTGCTTAATCTCAGCCACTGCAGGCTGCACCTGTGAATCGGGCTGGGTTAATCACACTAACAGATGGCGGGGCCACGCCGGCAGCTAACTACTTTATCATTTTAAAGAGCATCTAATGTTTCACAGCTTCAGAGCAGGGGCAGTCGTACACAACAGTAACTAACTAGGGTGGCTGAAACGAGGCTCGTGCTCCATCATCCGAACAAGTGGTTCAAGTCCCGAGGATCGCCGCCGATCGCTACCTGGCTGAGGAGCAAACACACTGCCTGGCTCCTGCCCTCTGCAGCCAGCTGACATCCCTAACGAAGGATTTCTGTGTTCACGTTATCGACTTTCCAAAGCACAAGCAACAGCAAACGATCAGCCAACCAAGAGGATTTTGCAATAGTGCATGGGGACATAAGGAACCAATATGAATTTTACTTTTCTTTTTTTTTTCCTTAGTGACTGTTCCATTTAGAGCCTATTAATAGCTTTCTAAATTCTCCAAAGGGACTGAAGTTTAACATCCAGCTAGGTTTAAGACTCTTTTAGCCCATTTTCATCATGCGTAAGTAACATTATATGTATTTTTAGTGCTGGATTGCTTTATTTGTGACAAACCTTGAGGTCCTTTATAGACAAAAGAATCCCGTTGTCTCCAAATCCATTCTCCCCAGTGAAATTTCTGCTTAGGTTAAAGACTGAGGGATTTGCCTCAGTGCAACTTAATTTTTAAGGTTTCCATACTACCTTTTAACAAAGTGAGTTGGATCTGTGTTTCTTCTGTTAGATTTCAGTCCAGGTTCAGGGAAAGAGAAAGTCAGATTTCTCAAAGATCAGCTAAAACAGACAAAGACTGAACTTCTATTTAGGAAGACAGGAAACTTCAGAAATGCTAGCAAGAAGGGAGACAGAAAGTACAGACCAGTAAAGCATGTTTAGAAGAATATTAGTTTATTTTTTTCTTTTCTTTTCCAAGTTACGAACCATGTGAAACAGAAAACAGGAAAGGACAAAGATACCACTACTTGATAGCACATGCAGTTAACAATAGAGAAGCTCTGAAGGCAGAAGAGCAAGCAACTGGACGTTATTTTCCACGTGGATCTTGCTAGGCACCTCCGGCAGTTTGCTGTTACTTACTCATCTGGTTGCTGTCATTCACAAAGTCTTCGGACCCATCATTGTCATCTTCATCGTCCCCAGAGGAAAGAGCATCTGCACATTAAAAATAACCAAGACTTTAAAACAGTATATTTTACAGACTAATAAACCAATATGCTACATCTTAGTTTATCTATCAAGGAGAACAGATGTCATGTTACTTGTGCAGGTGCTATAGTAAAAGAAAATGCATAAATATATGTTATTGTTATAAAATTCTAACAAAGCTAGCTAATAATCCTTAAATGCTACAAAGCTTCAAAAGAGAGCTTGTTAATTCCAAAAAAAAATCTTTCTACTGAAAAATTTATGTTCTTCCTTAAGACATTCAGCTGACCAAAACCGAGTGACTCTAGAGTAATTTGTCTCTAAACTTAAAGCAGTGCAAAAGGATGTAGGACACTCCTTTTCCTCTTCTGATGGAGGGAAGAAAGCTGGCATTCATTTTAGTGGCTTTATCATCATCATCACCACAGTGACCATCATTTAATCCTGTCCACAGAGGCACAGAGTCAAGGGGCTACTCAGCAGTAGCATTAGTCAGCACAGACCCCGTTAAGTAGGAGGGGGTATATACAAACTGATGCCATTTCAGAATCAGGACAAAGGGGAAAATACCCAAAATACCACAACTACAGATCCAGCTGGGCACAGTGGGTTTAGCTGAGTTTGTTTCAAGTTACATCACAACTTGTCTTTACATCACATTTTACAGCTTCTACATGCAAAACCTACATTTAGCTCACTCACCTGTAACATTTACAATGAAGTACAGAGTATCACTGTCTAGGGTCCTAACAGCAGTGCAAGCATAGAGGCCCGAATCTCTGGGTGAAGCATCCTTAATTTGTAAGTACTCCCCAATAATCACTGTCCTATTGTCAGGCCCCAAAGGGACCCCATCCTTAGTCCAACTGATCATGACGGCGTCTTTCAATTGACAGCGCAACTCAAGTGGTTCTCCTGGAAGTGCTGAGTGTACATCTGGCTGAGAGATTTGGTATTTGGTTGGCGGCTCTGCGAAGGTGGAAGGAAAGGAGGAAAAAAGAAGAAAGAGGGAAAGGAGAGAATTTCCAACACAAGTCAGTGACGGCCCTTTTTATCCACAGCAATCAAGTTACGTTAAATAAAAAGTTTCATCCAGATTAGCCCAGCCACCTGTCTTGTAAAACTGAACCACATGCAGGTATAGATAGGCTTTATTTTCAAAAGGTTAACCACACAGAAAGCTCCTTCTCCTTTGAACAGTGTCTGGTCGTGTCCCTTGTCCCTTGTGCCACACAAAGTCACAACTTGTCCCACCAGCCACAGCGAGCCAGCCCCGGAGAGACGAGAGCTGCTGGGTCTGAGGGCTTCGCAGGAGCTTGGAGGAGGCAGGAAGAGTTCAAAAAGCAAATTCAGTTCTATATCACAGCATTTGTGTCTGAAATTCAATATTTATCTTCCCTCATCTGACTGTAGACATAGGGTTTTCTTAAACTTGGAAAGACCTGTTTTAGAAGAAAAGGATAGCCAAAAAAAACGCAAACCCTCACTGAGCCAGTAAACATGAGGTTCTATACACAGCATATACGATGTCCTTTATTTTTCTCCCTGCACCTTTTCCAAAGCCTCTACACTTGCCTTCTGTGCTGCCAACTCTGCTCCAAGAGACAGTAACTTTTTCCTTTATTTTTTCCCTCTTTTCTTATTTCACAGCCTCTCCTGAGCAGGCACAGCAGACGCCCAGGAACACAAATGAAGCTTTCAGAGGCATTGTGTACCAGACGTTCAGAATGAAACGGCTCATCCATCAGGTCCCCTTTGTAACCAAGTGTCAGGAAGTATGTCAAACCACAG
Source organism: Cygnus olor (assembly GCF_009769625.2). Lineage (NCBI taxonomy): Eukaryota > Metazoa > Chordata > Aves > Anseriformes > Anatidae > Cygnus > Cygnus olor. The sequence goes on from NC_049175.1 coordinate 33,018,295, forward strand.
TCTTTTTCCAGAAAAAAAAAAAAAAGATCCTTGGAAAATGACATCTGCCTGCAGTTACTGCAGCTTCATCATCCCCGTGGGGCAGTGGGATGGCTTGGTATGGGGTGGAGGGACCCCCCCAAGCCACCCCTATGAAGCAGTCAGGCTGTGCCACACATAAGGACTGCTTTTTTCACTGGCTTCTCCTTAAAACCACAACAGCCCTCTCCCAGTATCCTCCTTCCTTTTCCAGGGCTGGCATGAAAAGTAAATAGAGCAGAGAAGCAGGAACATGCTTTGTTTGCTCCTGGGGAGGGTCACATCACCCAGCCAGCTGCTGCCCAGCTCTCACCCCGGCGCAAGTCCTGCCACAGACACCAGCTGTGCACCCGTGTGTGCACATAAAAATAAAACACGCCGCTTTCTGTATGTTGTCCAGAGTCTGAGGGAACACTAAAATAGATGACTCCTTGGTGCCCACCCTTGCTTCTAAGAATACCGAACCCGGAAAGCCACATCCCTCCTCAGCGTGCTCGTTCCTTGCATCACACCTCCAACAGAAGACTGAAACAAATACCATGTCTGGGGTAGCCTTTAGGTGAGAGCTTGGTCATGCTGAAGCTGCCCACACCAGCAGTGGCCACCAACTTGGGCAGCTAAGTATTCTGCTGTTTTTGAAGTTCGCTGCATTTGAAACCAGGGAGCCCAATTTCTCCTCCCACTCATTTGGGAATCACATAATTTCAGGGAGCTCAGAGGTAGCTTCCCTGAAGCAAAGAGAGAACAGATCCAGGGATATGCCCCTACAAAGCCAGCAAAGCTTCTCAAGTCGTCTCCCCTACAGCAAGCGAGTTTTATCTGACAGACCTGGCACACATCACACCCAGATGGTGGCCAGGAGAGCCCTTTAAGCAAAACCTGAGCAGGACCATTGGTGGAAACTGTAATGCTTCTCAGATTTAGAGTTTATAACTGGGTCTCTACGTTTTCTAGAGTGCAAAATTCCATCTCGAAGCCCAGGACAAGCTACAACACAGCTTTACACGTTTTACAAACTCGCTGAGCCTCGCCAATGCAGTCAGGAATCCACGGATCTGCGGTGCAGGTGTTTTACTGAGAACCACACTGTGCCGGTCCAAATCTCGTTTCCAGAAGGAACACGGCCTGTTGCTACCTATATTTCATATCAGTAACGAGTATGCTGAAGAATATTTTTAATTCATATTCCACTGTCAGATTACAGTTAAAAAAAACAAAGGCACTGAAACCAGCTTGCTAATTTACTCAGAAGTTTATAAGACTTCTTTGCAAGCACTCTGCCTGCAAAGTACATTTCTTTTACAGAGTTTACACTGTGCCAACAATGTACAGGAGTCTTTTAAAATGTCTTTGTTTAAACTTTTTAAAAGCCACCATGGGTGAAGATAGCTCGACCCTCCTTCAGGTGCTTTAAAGGCTTTGCTGAGCAGCCCCAGGACACTTGTAGGGTGCTCGCACAGGTTGCAGTGGCCTCCTGTGCAGTTTGCCCGTCTTCCCATACAATCACAATGAAAACTATTTTCTACCTACCACAATTGACTTCATCTTTTTTTAAATTACTAACCCCAGGTTTACTCTTTCAACACAAATCCAACTCCAAACTCAAAGACAGCTTTAAAAGGAAAATTAATTGCAAACCAAAAAAAAAAAATAAAAATAAAAGTCAAGCCAGTATTAGAGTTTGGTAAACATTATCCTCCTGCATTTCTTTCTCTCTGGAGGATCAGGGAAGATCCAGCACTAAGTGTTGTCATGAAATAATGAAGTCATGTTTGGAAATAGTGAGCTCTTTCAGGTGAGCATTTGTGTTGCCAAACTCGAATGTAGCAGCACTTAAGACTGTCACTTTTTATAATGTTTGCCTATAAACTTTTCCAGTGTGGGTTTGAAATGGTGCCCAAATGCAAACAGAGAACAGGTGGGATTCGGAGGCATTAGCCCGTCCAATAGCTTCACAAAGCAAACCAACGAGTTGAAACTGTTCACAAATTCCCTGCAGCACATAAACAGCTGAACCCTGCGAGGCAGCTCCCCACAGGACCCTGCGCCCGTTCACAAGCATTTGCACACTGCTCTGGGATTTAGAGACAAGTCTTGCACTCACTTGCGTGCTATATAGTCACAGCAGTGCGGCCCCTGAGGCTTACATTAGGATTATTTCCCCATTTCCACATCTTCTGAGCATAGCAGAGAAGCAAGGCTGCACACGTGCTCAGCCCGCACTTGTACCCATCCTCTGGCATTTGCAGAAGCATCCCCTGGAGTCTTCCCAAACCATAGGATCCTAAGTGAAAACAACCAGCAACATCTCAGAAGCAGGAGGAGATGGCCCAGCAGAGGCCAAGCAAGGCCTGATGACCCGGCATCACTTTTATGCCCCTCTTGCCTAAAGCCCCATCCCTGAGCCATCACCATAAGCCTCAAGTCATCATCAAACCCTTTGCAGGCCGAATTCCCCACAGCCCCAGGATGGCAGCGCAGAATTCTTCAAAGGGGCTTCTGCAAATCCTGTAATTGCGGCATTAGTTCCTACCACCAAGGTGCTTTAACTCTTGCGAATAACACCTGCCTATCACCCTAAGAAAACAATCAAACAACAAAGGCATGTGTAAAATTTCTGTTGATGTTCTTAAACACTAGAGGACATGGGAGGGAACCTTGCTTCTACTGCTGTTTACTCTCAGCTACATCCTTATTTGCAATAGTGGTGCACACAATGTAAGCATATTTAAACTTTAGAGGTGGAGCTATTGAACAACACCCCACGGAAAACCAAGCCGCTGTTAAATAAGCAGACAAACTTTTTCTTTGCCTGTTCATACAGTCTCGCAGAATGGTTTATGTCATCCAGCCATCAAATGGAGTAAATATTATTTGTATAAAAGCCATGACCACAATAGAGGACTGGGACATTCTGAAAGCTGTGTTTCATATTATTATGAGGTTCACAATTATACTCCAAATCATGTCTCTATTCACGACTGGTCACTGAAACGAAAGATTTATACTTCCTTAGGCTTTAAATTATTATTATTTGTTTCCATTTATTAAAATGTTAACAAAGAGGTACTTATCTCAAGGCATTTAGTTACTTAGTTACAGAGCCAAATAATTAAACAATCAGCTAATAGCTAACCCCAGCAAAGATTCTCACACAACTCTCCATAACACAAAAGCCTCAGACCCCATCAAGCCACTTTCACTTCAAAAGGCTTTAGTAAATAACTAAACGCTCACTATAGCATGCCCAGAAGGGTCAACAAACCTGACCTGTCAGGAATCCAAGACGTTCGTTGCACAACTGAATGTCCCCATGGGGGACGCCAGGCTGCCAACCACGCCTGCTCCTGCTGCTTCTCCTACCCCTTCTCCCATCCTGCTGTTTGTCCTGGAATTGAGGAAGATCCAGCAAGACCACGTTGGATGAGCATCACAGAACGGGACGTTGAACTGGGTCTGAAGGAGAACAGCCACAGGCCCCAAACCACGCTCTCCCCAGGAGTCAGCCCTTGGAGGACCAGGAAGCTCAGGTGTAGATCTGGTTTACAACTTTCTCATCCCTGGTACAAGCTGATGGGCTTTGCCATCAATTTAAGTTGGCAACCTAATTAACATTAACGGTAGATTCGTGTCTTCTTCTGGTAGGATGGTGGATGGTAAACTCAACCTACAAAAGCAAAAGCCACATGGTTCAAAACTGCAAAGAGTCATTCCTGGCCGCTGTGACTATCTCCTGCTAGCTAGCAGCAAACTGAAGTCACAAAGGCTGAGCACGTCTCCTTACACAAAAGGGGACAAAATAGTGTTTGCAATTCATCCGTTTCTCTAAAGTCACTGGATTCCTGCTGTCTCATTTGTGTGGTGTTTCCGTCAGCTAGCTGCCAGCTATGCCCGGCTCTGCCTCAGTCAGGCACAATCAGGAAGCCTCTGTACTCTGATAAAGTACTTTCCTTTCAAAGTTACTCAGGTTCCTTCCATAGTTTTAAAACACAAATATCCCTTGTCATTATGAACAACGCTCCAAAGAGTGGGAACCATTCCCCCTCTAATGCTTAAAAATGTTAATTTTATGCCTGAAGAAAACGATCAGGGCCTTGCAGAAAACCTTCACCAAACACACAGCACCAACAAGCAGGAGATACTCGTGACAGCCACAGACAAAAACGTGGTGGGGTCTAAGTCTTCAGTTCTTTCTCTAAAAGAAGATCCCAGCAGCTTGCTCTATTTGAAAACACAGTGACTTCCACAAAACGTTAAGCAGCAGACTCTCCAAAACAAACTGAGGTATTTTTTCCTGGCATCTTCTTTAACCCTATTATCCTTGCTCTATAAAGAGCGAGTCTTCTGATGGCTGCACAAGAGATGAAACCAGGTGAAAGAGAGGGGAGATCTGAGGAGCAGGAGGAATCCTTTAGCCCTGGAAGTAAAAATTTGCAACCTGAAGCAAGCATTGCCACATCACACATGCATGGTACTCTAGCAAGTGTAGGGCTTCCAGCTACCCTGACCTGCTCCAGGCCTACAGCATCATGTCAACTCCTATCAAGTGTTACATATACTAAGATAATTAAAAAAAAGAATCTCCTCCAATTGAAATACTTGCCAATGTCATCACTGGTGAGGGAAAACATTACACCACACTAACGTGTTTTCCTAAGCTTTGAAGACTTAGAAAAATAAATAATTCTGGTGAGCAACAAGGAGTTCCACCCCTTGCAGATCCCCCGGTCAAGAGAGAAGCTCTGCAGATTCACAAAAAGGAGTTATCCCCATGTGCTTACATCTATCTGCTGTGTGTCATGCTCTTTAGCAAGTCAACAATTACAGAACAGTGGCTTCTCTAGGTAACCACCCCTGGTGGGCCTACGTCAAAACAGAGCAGTGGAGGCAAACACGGGCCTCATACTGTGCCCTGGGGCAGGCCCCACTCTCTTGGCGTGTTGGCTGATGTGGCGCAAGGTCCACAAGGCATTACAGCACAGTACTGATGGCTGCAGAGCAGCCGGGTTGATGTCTCACACCCCATTTCCATGTTTACAGAAAGTAGACTCCTTCTCAAAAGCCAAAAAAAAAAAAAAGTACATGTCTAGGCTTCATGCAGAGATTAAAATTCCTACAGCTTGTTGCCTGCTTGCTCCTACCTGTCTTTATAGCTGTGATCCTTGAGTTACGGCTGCACAGCCATGCAACACACATCAAAAATGCCAACTATCACATGCTCATGGGCTTGGCTGTGTGCTTTATGCTTTTGGAAGCCAAGCCAGGGAAGACTCGGAGCATGCCAAGTTCAAAGTAAACAGCAGAGAGACCAGCACGGCCACCTCCTGCTGCTGGGAACTGCCCTGCGATTTCTTCCTGTTTGTCCCCATTCTTCACGGTCTGCTCCTTACAGGATGAAGACTTTTTTACACAATAGTCACCGTAGGACTTGTCTCCAGATACAGGACAAAGCAAGAAGCAGGGTAGCATCAGTATATCTTCTGCATAAAGGCTTTGTAACAGGGAGGGAGAAACCACCCCCAAGTGGGAGTTGCCACACGAAAAACCCTAAAATCGTTGCGCTGCGCTTAATACATCACTGGTATGATGAGAAGCTAGGGGCCATCTTCAGGACTTGAACCTTTGGTTCCATGCATCAAATCTTGGCAATTTCTGTTCAAGTCAGAAACTCCATTAGCTGCACAAAGCAACAGAGTGCTGGCCCCTGTGCTAAGTAAGTGTACTGGGGAGTACACTATAAACCTAACACATGTAACACAATCTCAAAAATAATTAACTAATCTTCAGACTCATTACAGAAGAGTCTTCATGTAATCTATTATACAATACAAGGGGGAAATGTATCTTTTTTTTTTTCTAGAAATTCAAATGAAGAGCTAAGGAAAAAAAAACCTTCTATATCTTAAAGGTAGACTCTAATAAGAGATTGGGATCATTTGCTCACTGTTTTTACTTTCAGCAACAGCAGAATATCAAATCATCCTGCCCACATTCTGCATATAACCAAGTAGCAGATCAATTCAACCAGCTCCACTGTCCAGCTTAGTGCTAGAGTCTGCTTGGGAAAGGCTCTGTATAGGATAGGCAGCCTTGGGCAAGGTATGAACATGTATACTTAGTTGCACAGGGTTTACTGTTTTCCATATTTTCTTGCATCTATTCCAAACTATAGCTTTTTTTTCCAAGTCCCTTATTTGCATTTCAAGAACAACATAAAAACATGACAGAACAAAGCATAAATCCAAACATAAAAACACAACTCTTTTTTTTTCCAGGTTTGCCAAAGGCTGTGCTTGGGACTATTACTACTCAACATGCAAAAGGAATAAATTACAATTGAGAGGTTAAAAATTGCACAATTTCATGTTCAAGCGCTAGTTCTGGATGCAGAGAACATCTATCCAGATTCCCTATAAGCAAGTCAGCAGTTGTTTCTTTTGTACGCGGTCCTATTTTCACTTGACTATACAAATCCTCTTAATTTTAGCAGCTTGTCTGGAAGTCTCATCTTGATTATTCCCCCCTCTGCCTCTGAAATCCATCTTCCCCCACTTCCTAAAGTGAGATTTGGAAAAAGAGCCACTGGAAACAGTATCCCCAAAACAACCCCTCAGCACTTGTATAAGTCCTATCCTCATCACGTATAAACCGTAGGATGTTCTCCAAACACTTCAAAATGACTGAGCTCCAAGGCATACCATGCTCCCTTTGAACTGAAAGCAGTATTTAGTCAAAAGGCATCCCGAAGCAGCTCGGGGGTCCCTGGCAGCTCGGAGAAGAAGCCAAACAAGCCCCGAAGTGAAAGCCAGGCTGGTGATGCGCGCTTCCAGGTGGCCGCAGCCATTTAGGTGACATGGGTTATTTTTAACTTGCAGGCACCTCGGCCACTCGTTGTTGTAGCAGTCACTCCTGGGTGCTCTGCCACACTAATGGAAGATGGTTCGACTCTTTCTGAATTGTTAGTAGAAGGGCTATTAGCGAGCAGTGGCGCACTGCAGATTTATTACGAAGCCTCCATGCTAAATCCTGCACATCTGAAACACCTGTGCTCCCCTGCAAGTAAACAGTATCACCTAAATCTGGATACTTTCACACTGTAAAATATCTAAGCATGATTGTTTTTTTGTGATTAAACAATGCTTAACACAACCAAGCTCAAGAACTGCTCAAAATTTAAACGTTTTTTTTTTAATTATTATTTTTTTAAAACGGCTGTGTGGCCTAAAGCAACACTCAGAATTATAAATGTTACTTTCCTTGAAACAAATTAAACATTGCAATCAGAGACACTGCACAGGACTCTGCACAAACTGGCAAAGCTGGTCCCATGCAGTGTGCTGCCCGCCTGCTCACCACGCACCTCTCCGGGCCATCCCAAAGAATATAATGAACCTTATGCAGTTTTTCTGCACCACATCTTTCCGTTATGTGCAAGAACTAAGTCGTAGCACGGTGCTCTGACCAAGTTCTCTTCCAGCCAACCATGATTTAACCTCCTACGGACTTGTCCTGGTCAGCGCAGACTGCATGAGCATGCCTGGCTCCGGCTCCAAATTCCATCCAAACTTGGCCACGATGCAGACGAGCCCCCCGGGAGAAAGCCTGAGGTGATAACTACTACGTCTACTATGTCACAAAACTCTCTTCCAAACAAACTCATGAAAAGCTAGGAGGGGAAATAAAAAGGAAAAAAAAAATCAGGATTTTCTCCTGCCTCTTCATCCTCCCTTTCCTCTTCTCCAGTCGCCCAGCACATCGCAGTGCCCATCCTAGCAAACCCCCCTAAATGAAGGCTGTTTCCCTCATACAAATGGATTTTCCCCTCCTCTCGGTCCACCTGGGTTTGCGAGGCAGCTGAAAATCGGTCGATGTCCCAAACTGATGAGCCAGTTCTTTTGCGGGGGAGGAAAAGCAATAATTACACAGAACTTGCAACAACACGCGAGGAAGGGAATTAAAGTAGGTCACATCTACGAGCTCCTCAGCTTCTCTGAGGTTCACCAGATATGCTTTCACTACAGTAACTTTAAGAATAAAATTAAAATAAAAATAGCATGACAGCCGAAGGACGCCACACAGTAGAATTCAGCCAGCGCTGAGCTTGCCCTCCTGTCCCTCTCTCCGATACGGATATTGTCATTTGTGAGGTGACGAGCAGCAAAAGGACCTGAGCCAGCAGAAAGTGAAGTCCGTGGGGCATGCACGGCTCTGTACCAGCTGCTGACTGCTCTGAGGCTCTGAAGCAGAACCAGGAAAACCAAAGCTCAGTACTCCCGAATAAAAGGGTTTCTTCTTGCCAAAACAGCAGTGATACTTAAGAGATGGGATGGGACCAAAGATGTACGTTAATCAGTAAGTGATTTATAACCTGTTTTTAAGAGTTTAAAAAAAAAAAAAAATCGTCATAAATATTTACTCCTGCTCCTTTTACCGAGCATCTCACCCAGCAGCTGGCACTTGTCAGAGGTGCAGCCCCCAGCACCCCGTGCCTGCACCTCCGGCCCCGCTCCCACGGCAGCTCCCCGTGCACCCTTCCTCATCATAACAGAAGCCTCAGATCTGCTCTCATTTTAGGATGTGCCTCTATTCAAAGTCGCTCCAACTTCACTGGAAGTCAGCTTAAAAGCCAGCTCTGTCCCATGCTACACAGAGGTGGCTCTGATTTTGGGGTACACGCGCGGTGACAAATTTAAAAGAAACGCCACAGTCAAGGGGCACAGCGTGTGCTGAACCTAACCTCCAGCCCAGCCTGCTGTTCAGATCGCATCCCAAATTGCAGTAAGGGTAATTTTACCCCGCAGGCTCTGTGCCAGATCGAGCGCTATCTGGCTCCCCAGTGCCATTGCAAGCACACGTCTGCCTGACCGCCTGCACCAGAACCACTCACGCCTGACCCTGGGCAGCAGCACAGCACGGCCAGCGCCAATAACCAGGGATCCAGGCCCTCATTCATGTTGGTGCAAGCCCCTTCATCATTTCAGACATGTTTTGGGTTCCTGATGTCTTTTCCACACAGATTTTGCACTTAACTCCACTGATATAAATGTTCTCTTCTAGTTAAACCAGGTGCACCACCGCAAGGAGACAAGACAAAACTTGCCTAAGTGGGAGATGGTTCTTTGAAAATCCAGATTTATGCTGCTGCGGAGTGCTGCTTCCAAGAAGGAAAGTCTGTTTTCGCTGCAAAGCTTCAATCTTAAGGTCTCACAAAACATTTAACAGTTTAAAATCTGACAGCTAAGGGTAGTTAATTAGCTCTCTCACGTTTCCATCTGTACCTGAACTTGATAGTCACTCTAAGAAAATACTCGTCTTTGAATTTATTTCCTGAAAGGCAAGTGAGCATTTCTACTGAAGCTGGATACAGAGACGCACTCATTAAGAGCTATGCCATGGTTGTTATTACAACACCAAATAGTCCATCATCGCATGCATACACAACCTTGCATAACTGGAGTTGTCAGCATTTTCATTGCAAGTTCCGCTTTCGAAGGCTTGCAACTTGCCTGTAAAAAGTTACTATAGCCTGAACTTCACTGCATGCTCTCTACCAAGGAAGAATTATTTCTAAACTAGAAAACTATGCTGCCATTGGGTCAGTCACTGGTTAGGGGTTTTATCAATACGCATGTTAAAAAAAAAAAAAAAAGTAAAAATTCAGCAGGTTTCAAAACCTTTTGGCTCCAAAAATCACTCAAAGACCAAATTCTTCAACCTTAGCTATCCCCTGTTGCCCTCTCCCCCTCCAAAAAAAAAAAAAGAAAAAGCTGTGATTTTAAAACATGGCAGATAGGCCCAAAATGTAAAATTATTTGTGCTACTTTACCAAACAGTTACCATGCTGACACATTATGTGCTTGCAGTGTCTCAACAACACCACTGGTAAATAACAACCCTACCCACGCCTCATTAGTCTCCAGCCCATGGAGCTGCTGAAGGACGGTGGATTGGACCGATTTAATCCGGCTGCTTGTCCAGTTCCCCACGATCTCAGCTAGCAGTTCCTGCACTGGGCCAAATAACTTACTGAGATGTAAGCTATGGAGGGCATCCAACCTGAATCTGTGCGGGTGTCACATTCCCCCGTAATGGGCTGTGATAATTGCCCTTCCTTACAAAAGGCGGAAAAAAAACACCCTCTGATTTAACTAATCAGTTTGAATTGTTACTCATAACTTGCAGATATCAAAGCCACTGCTCTTCTAAAAAAAAGAAAAAAAAAAGTAACATTGCACAAGAATCTTGGGTTGATTTTTTGCTTTATTTTCCCTACCAAAGCAGAGAAAGCATCCTGGCTCCTCCCAGCTCTGCAACCTCGTGGCAGGGACAGGGAGAGGACCTGGGGTGGGCACACCTTATGCAGCCCTGCATGGTCCCCGGGAGCCTGAGAAACACCTCGCAAGACCCCACAGCCTCATCCAGGTGGCCCACGATGGTTAATGAAGCATCTCTGACCATCCCGTGTTGGGACCACGTGCGACATTAGCCTTTGAGCACTTGCCTGTGGATAAAGCAACTTTTTTTTATGAAGACGTACGTACTGCTCTGGGTATGGCACTGAACGTGTTTGTATGTTGTTCAGTGTCCACAAGCAGAGGTAAAGGTTGGGTGACAAAGTGTTACTCACTTTGGAGCCCAGCATAAGCACAGCACATTGCTCATTACAGAAGGTCTCATTCGCTGCAGCTCCTAGGAGCCTCCCAAACACGCATTTAAGGCCACTTCAAACTACCGTGTTTTTTCGCAGGACGCGGAATTAGGCTGTCCCTTGTGGAAAGCTTAAATGAGTCCTTTGAAATTTGACCTAAATTAAAAGAACTGAAACACATTGTTATTGCACAAGGCGAGGGCTCCGAGCGGGTGCTCCAAGGACAGCGTCAAGGCACTGGATGGGGAAGAGACTAAATTAGCTGCCCAGCAGAACGATAACACACAGCCTGGGCAAGGGAAGGTCAAGGGAGAGCTTGCTATTTATCAAATATATGTCTAAACTAATTATTCAGTTCACAAAGTAACCCTTCAACCTATGTGTGCGGTCAAAGCCCTTGTGAAACGTTGGCTGTCAAAGGCCTTCGCAGGCTGGGTACACAGAAAGAGAATGGCTCCTTTATACATGCCGGGGTAGACTTATTTCTAAATATTTAAAAGCAGAAAGTCTTTATGCTCCCTGGGATAAAAAAACATTTCTGTAAACACTTGGTGCGAGACAGAATTCGATAGCTGACAGTCCCCCAACCAGCTCCGGCAGGCCCTGTTTCTGCTCAGGCCGCCCACCAGCCTTGGATTTTCCTATCGCTGCATAAGAAAAGAAAGCACCACAACCACTAACAAACAGATTCAGGATCCGGCCCTCAGCGAGTGTCCGCGATATCAATATTGACATTATCATTTACAATGGCTCAAGATACCATCTTCAGGGTAAATATTTTTATAGGTACCAGAGTAGTAATAGCAAATGGCCACAGACTCGGCGCCCAACGTGTCCAGCAATTTATGAATGCACCTTAGGGAAGCGAGCTCCCAAAGGGATCAGATACACTGTGGGTAACCAAAGAAAGCAGGATCTATCTGTTGGGGTATCTATTCATCTGTGCACACTTATGTGTGCGCCCAGCTACGCAGCTGGTTACCCCAACAGATAGATATTGCTCCTGCTAACGTAGGTACGTAGCCCGATACTGAAGAAAATGGTTACAAATATCCCTAAAGTTGTGTTTAGCTAAGAGCCGACAGCGTATTTTAACCCGGGGTTATTTATTGCAGGCAGCGGAACAAAAAGCCACGCTCTCAATTCCTGTTAATGGTGCATACAGCTTCTTGAATATTCTGACTCACTAAGACAACAAATAGCAACAATAAAAGCACTTAACACCAAAAAAAGACAAAATTTGTGGCATGCCCATGAAGGAACAGATCAACATATGTCACAAAAGGTCACAGCCCCGGCGACCTTCTCAGCTGGTCCGAAATGTCACCGCCCTAATGACTGCACCGTCAGCAGCCCCACCAAAAGCACACATTATTGGAGCACCTGACCCCCCTCAAATTAGCTCTGACCAAAATGTTTGGCATTTACTAAACTAAATAATAATAATAATAAAGCAGCTTTGTCTTTGAAGACCTTTTTTAAAGTTTTTTTTTTGTTTTCTTTTCAACTGAGAGAGCTTGTGGGTGGCAGTGATGGAACCCAGAGAAGGTGATTTTTTTTTTAAGGGATCTAATGAAGTACATAAAGAAGGTTTTATTTCCCAAATCTCAGATATAAGTCCCACACAATCCACTGTATTCTGCAGCATAAAAGCTCTTATTATACCATTAACTTAGAAGCCTTTTTTCCCCTTTCTGGTAATGATTCAGGTTCTCACGTCTAAAATTATCTCATGTAAGTTAACACTCCTACCCAGGGAAGAAGTTTTAAATAGTTTTTAGCAATTTACACTTTGATAAAACCCAGATTCCCACCCACTGGATATTTATTGTGGAAGAAACGTATTTTTAAAGTGTGCTTTTTAAAATAATAGAGCTATTCTTTCCCTGAAAAATTATCAGGCATGAGTCAAAAATGTTACTCTTCTCCCTGCAAAATACTACACCAATCATGCAATCACATTCTTTCTGATTTAACCCTAAAACGAGAGGACCTAATCCGAAACCAGAATTATTCCTGATTTTGTCATTCCTCTGAAAAGCCAAAAAGGCACCAGATGTGCAATTAACAAATTATACGGTAAGTGGTGATGAGAGTTGGGCTTTTTTTTTTTCTTTAATTCTCAAGTTACCTTCAGAAGGGGAGGGGAAGAAACAAAAAAGCTTCGCTATCAACAATCTCTGTCCATGACAGATGACAATATTGCTATACTGTGTTAATTTTTTCAGGAATGCTTCCTAGGGAGGAGGGCTCATCGTCTCTACATAATTCTTCCCCTGCCATCAATAAAAATGTACTTGGAACGGATTATAAAAATGCGTTAGCTGGTGACGTCTATTTTTAGAGGCAGTGGATAGAAACAAATACGTTTTGCATGAAAATGGATTAAATAAAAACAAAGCTGTATCCCTGGACATGAGTAGCAGAACGCGTAAAGGCCAAACTCTCTCCAGAAAGCTCGCCTGATGAAAAATGTTTTATGGACAATTGCATTGTTTTGACAGTTGAGTTATTAGAAATGTAAGCACCCCTCCAATGAGGGATAAAAACCTTATGAAGGAAGCCTTGCTTTCCCCCAAGGTGTTCAGAGAGCAGAAAAGATCCCCCATAGCATAGTAAAATCAATCTTAAATACAATAAGACAATAAAAACAGCAGCCCTTCCTTAGCTCTGTAGAGAAGAAAAACAACTTGGAAAGTCAGAGGAAGGGATATACCTACAGGAACGTACCAACAGGTGCAGGCTCAAAATAGGAGATTTTATCAAAACGTCTCTTTTAAAGCAAAGGTTTCAACAAGTTTTCGCTTTCACAGTAATTAGCTGCTATCCTTGCCATTCAGATCTCCACCTCTGTACTTCCAGAGTTTGCGAACCAGCCAGTGTGCCGGTTGTTCTTGGATATTGACAACAATAGGAAAGCCTGTAGCAACCAGCTACAAACAATAAAGCCATGACACCTGCTTTTGCAGAGTGCCCTGCAAAATTAAACAATCGCAGCATATGATTAAAAGCAATCATGATTTATTTTTTTCCCCTCTTAACCTTCCAGGTAGCTCAAATCACAAAGACATCCAGCCGTGTCCTTTCTTGAGCGATATGCTACAGGTATACAAGTGCAACAGACCGGTTTCCTTAAAGACCCATTCCTGAAAACTTTCATCTGTACACTTTGATTATACAACGTGATGACAGTCCCAAGTCAAATCACTGACACCACTTGCTTGCACAAGATTAAATAAACACATGCTTGCATGAACATAGCCCGCCGCGTGAATAGGAAAAGTTGGAAAACATAACTGTTGAGGACTCGTCTGTTACTTGCCTTGTATTTACCAAAGCATATAAAGGTGTTGACTTTAATTTCAGATGTTGAGGCATTTCGAAATAACTTCTTTTGCAGAAATAAGCACTCTAGAATGATTTACCTTCAGGTTCCAAAGTGGCGTCTTCGACAACTAAGTTAAACGATGGTCGAGCCAGGGAAATTCCAGCCATGGTGACCACCACCAGGCATATAAGGCAACCCGAATCCCAGCCGACCATCTTTTTAGAGTAAATTCCTGGTCCATTTCCATATCTCCATGTGGACTTTAATCCCATCTGAGCACCTCTACAGAAGCATGGACAGGACGCGGTGCCTTTGGCCAGGGCAATGCCTCCTCACCGGGAGCGGCGGCTGCTGCTGCAGGGAGGAGATTTAACAGGGTCAGTGAAACCATCCTAAATGCAAACCAAAAAAAAAAAACAACAACTCACAAAGCCCCAAAAAGAGCTGAGGTGAGAGGGGGAGGAGGAGGAGGATGGGAAAAATAGTTTTCCAGCTTCGAGAATATGTGAAAAGTGAGTGACTTTTCATTTTCTGTTAGCAGTTTCCATCATCACCTGAGGCGTAACCAAGTCCTCCTTGTTTTCACAAAATCACTTCTCAGCACATATTTAGAGAGCTATTTTACTGACAGAAAGATATACAGTTTAAAAAAAAAAAGGCACACACATGTGCAGGCACATAACCTGTAATGCTACAAAATTACCACAATTATACAAATTATGTTCTTGTTATTGTTTGAAGGTTTATGTAAGTTTGCCTTGTTTTTCATTCCTTTACCTAGACAGTTCTGCAGCCAGCTGAATTTTCACTAATTCAGTAATTTTCCACTATAAAAACGGATGAAAAAATACTCTTTAGGCTCTGATAATCCATAAAGCTTTGTTGTGCCTCAGCAATTCCAGCTCTCCTAGGGATGCACCTTCTCCTACCTCAGCTCAGTGTCCTTTCAACATCTGAGAGTCCCGCGCAGGTAAAAGGGTCTGGTCCTTGCAGAGGCACTGGTTAACTGGTTTAACTAGCAATTAAAGTCCAGATAAAGTTGGGTATGGGTTGCACAGGAGACCTCCCCAGCACTATTTTCCATTCATATACACTAAACTGCACAACGTGCTCATATAGGTTGCTGATCCCTCTCGCTCAAAGATGCTTTTTAATACATGCTTTTCAGCTGGGGGGGGGGGGGGGGGGGGAGTTTAATTAATTCCCCATAAAACTAATTTAAATAGATGGAGGTGACTGCTCGGTATTACTGCCACGGGCTGATGGAAGAGAGAAGAGGAACAGCGCCAAAGCAGCTTCAGGAGACCTGCTGGCACCACAGCCAGGTGCCGGGCGGGCGGTGAAAAGAGCATCCTCAGAGGGCGACCCAACAGCTCACCCAGACAAGTGCACCTTGTTCTCCTCCCCAGGAAAAAAAAAAAAAAAAAAAGATGGTACCCCTCACAAAATGGGTACATCAAGGGACTGCAGCAGTCGTTCTGATCTGGCCAGTGATTCACCTGAGATGCAATGAAACCCAACTGAAGCTCTGAGAGCACTGCTCTTGAAGGAAAGAACAACGTAAAACCTCTCTTCTCCCTCCTGCCTTCACCCTTCAAAAGGAAAAAAAAAAAAAAAAAAAAAAAAAAAAAGTAAGAAGCCTGTCATTTGGATGTGCTGCAGTTCCTCAGCATCCAGTACTCAGAAATGTGGATAGATGTTCCCCCTTTGCTGAGCCAGCCTTTAAGGGGTTTATTCGGATTTCCTTAACCTTCAGCTGAGGGCTGGAACACCCAACCCCAGTTCCCAGGGCTACGGGCAGACGTGCTGTGGAGGTATCTTGTATCTGGGGTATGCAGTAACCTACCTAACTTCTGGGGTCAGCAGGAACAGGTTTTAGAGGATATAAATAATTGGGGAAACAGTTCACACACAGTACTCCAGGTGAATCCCTGACACTTTGGGGCGAGCTTGTCCCCCTCAGCCCCACGCTCCGTCCCTGCGGCAGGGGCTGAAGCAGAGCGTGACCACAAGCTAGCACCCACCACCACATCTCCAGCAAGACCACCACCAGGCCACTGCACAGACACTCACGAGGAGCTCGCTGAGCACTTCTTTAAGCGAGGGCAGAGCAGGTGTGGAGGTGGCCCTGACAGGTCTGCCTTTGGCGAGGGACCCGAGCGAGCCCTCGCGGCCACCGCCACCTGACTGCCTGACAGCCCCCGCTCTGTGGCTCAGTTTATCCAGCTGTAAAGCGGGCATAAATCCTAATTAACAGGCTGCCTGCAATGCAAATTTCATTCCCATAAATCATCCTGCAAAGCCTGATTAAAGGCTACGTATATGAATGCAAAACTTAATCACATTTTCACAAAAAGACAACATACCAGAACGCTACCATACATCCCAGACTCCTTTCTCAGCAGCATTAATTCCACCTACTTCTCGGCGGAGGAAGATTTTTAGGCCGTGCTCGATGCCCTGTAAAGCACGTACAGGGCTGCTGCCCTCACCACAAGCCGCGGCATGAGGCCACCTGACAAGGCAGCTCCTCACCTGGAGGTTTCTGCCCGCTTCTGCACCTGAACATCTGCCAGCAGAAAGACGGGGCTCTTCCTCCACAGGGCGACAGAAAAGCCAAAGCCGAGGCTCGCGAGGGTGCAGCAAAGGAAAAACGGGAGCTCGGGGCCCACCCGTGGAACCACGAGGCTTTACCACCGCCACCGCGACCGCGGTTTGAGGGCTGCCCTTTCCCAAACCAAGCGGAGTCCAGCGAAGATGAAACGAACCCAAATTCTTTTCATAGTTCAATCGCCACAGTTGCTGGGGGACGACTCCCTGGAAAGACCTCCTGCGCCGGGTAATTATGTACCTCTATGGCAGTGTTTGGAACACAGCCCCAGCATGCTTTTTGGCCTCCACAATTCTGGCTTCCTGACTACAATACCATAATCCCTCCTGGAGTCTCAGACTCAGTGAAAGCCACACGTAGTGTTTATTTTTCCCCTTGAAAGGGAACTCTGTCTCTCTTCTCAGCCTACACTTCGGGGAGGAGTTGTCAGCCTCCCGTGATTGATGGCTCTCCTTGCCACTCGCTCATCAAGTCAATTTTCACCTCGTCACATACCTGCCCAAATTTCTTTGCCAAACTGACAAGCATGGGAAAGCAGACGGGTTTGGGAGCCCAACCAAATTCCTCCAAGCTGCACTTCAGTTTAAACGCGCTCGCACACAAACAAGTAGTACTTGTTCAGCAGTGGCATTAATTAAATTCAATGCTCAGTGTTCTTTTTAATCTACTTCCATTGTTGTTTATAAGATGTTTATCACTCCCCAGGGAGAGCACAATTTGTAGAGTATGTTAACCAAATCAATACAGGGCTCGCTCTACGGCTCTTTAGCATCTTTCTCTGTTGAGCAGGGAATAGGAAAAGCTGAATGAAACGGGGCTCGCACCCCGCAAAGCGGCATCCAGCAGCCAAGTGGCTTCACCAGAAACACCCAGGTAGGTAAAGCTCTCAAACTAGCACTTATTTATTCAATTATTTACACCTATTTACATATCGATGCATATATATGGACGCACACACGGATATATCCAACTAGCCTCCTCATCCCGGTTCAGTTTCCAAGCAAATCTAAGCATCACAGCTATTAAACATTAATTCTGGAGGACTAATGGGAACCGGCTGGCAGCTTCAGTACTTTTGCATTGTTTGAACTTCTTTCATTTGCTTTCCAGGACTATCCTGTTTTTCTCAAGTCTTTTGCCACTAAGAGATCAGGAAAAAAAAAAAATCTGCATTTTAATTGACATTCCAGAGAGAGAGAGAAATCCAGAGGCTGCTGATTGCTGTCTATTCAGCCCAAACAGGCTTTTCAGATGAAAATGAGTAAAGGCCAGTGGAAGATTTACAGGGATTTGGTACAAAGGAGACAATGAAGTTTTAAATGTTGATAGCGTTTCACACCAAGCGCATAATGGCTCACTGTTTGAACGGGCCGCTTTGCATTTAAATCTATCTATATAGCCAGATAGAGCCCAGCGAGGGCTTCTTGCCCCGGGACGAGGCTGTTCCGTGCCGCCGGCCCCTCTCCGCCCCGGGGGGGCTCCTCAGCTTCATCCCATCCCGATCCCATCCCCATCCCCATCCCCATCCCCATCCTCCTCCCGTCCCGTCCCCGCTGCCCCCGCCGCCGTCCCGCTGTCAGCGCCGCGAAGCGTCCCGCGGGGTTTCGCGGCAGCGGCAGGGAACGGGCAGAAAGAGGCGAGAAATAAAGCAGAACTAAAGCAGAAAGAGGGTAGAAAGAGGGAAGAGAGCCGGCAAAAAGCGGGCAGGGAGCGAGCCCCGGCCGGCAGCGGAGCCCCGGGGGACCCCAGCCCCGCATCCCGTCCCCCGCCGCTCCCCACCCGGGACCCGCTTCGGGTCCCGTCTCGCCGGGTCTCCCCCGTTTTGTCCCCGTTTCGCGTCCCCCCCCCTCCCGTTACCTGCAGGCGCGGAGCTCCGCGGGCGGGCTCGGCAGCGGCGGGGGGCTGAGGGGAGGCGCCGGCCGGGGCAGGGGCGCTGCTCCTCACCGTGCGGGCAGCCCCGGCCGCACAGCCCGCAGCCCCCGCGGGGCTCGGGGCTCGGCAGGGAGGCGAGGCAGCGGCCGGCCCGGCGGCCCCGTGCCCTGGCTGGGCTGCAGCGGCTACCGCCTCACAGGGGCGAGCCCGCCGTGCCCGGCGCCAGCAGCCTCCTCCCCCGAGCGGGCATCGCCGAGCAGAGCAGCGCGGGGCCCGCTCCGCTCCATCCAGCCGCCCGCAGCTTTGTCAAGCCGACAACCCCCTCTTTTTTTTTTTTTCTTCTTTCTTTCTTTTTTTTTTTTTTTTTTTTTTCCCCTCCCTCTCTCTCTCTCCTCGCACACACTCCTCCGGCTCCTTCCTCCCTCCCCCGGTCACTCCCCCCGCTGCAACCCGAGCCGTTTCCTGGACGGCGCTGCGAGGCTCTGCCCAATCGCGGCGGCCGCGGTGCGGAGCCCCTGCCCCTATTCCTTCCCCTATCCCTTCTCCTGCCCCTGCCCCTATTCCTTCTCGTGCCCTTGCTTCTGCCCGAGCCCCTGCCCCGTCCCTGCCCCTGCCCCCGGTCCCGGTCCCGGAGCCCTTTCCCAGTCGGGGATGGCCCGGCCGAGCCCTCGACCCTAGAAGCCCTAAAAAGCCCCTCGACCCTCAGCCCTAAAAAGAGAAAAAAGAGAAGGAGGGGAGCTGGGGTCCCGCCCGCTCCCCCCCCGGAGCTGGGATGCGCATCCCGCAGACCCCTACGAGGGGAGAGCCCGGCCCCGGCTCTGGCACCGAGGAGCGCGGCCCCAAAACGAGCACGGCCCCGGGAAGCTGCCCAGGAGGGGTTTTGGGATCAGAGGGTTTGGGATCAAAGACCGCGGCTGGCAGCCCCATGGCCCGCTCCGACGGCCCAGACAGCCCAGCTGCCTCTTAGCGCACTGGCATTTTGGGCTGACCCCACGCTGCACCTTGCTGTGTGACGGTTCTGCAAACAGGATTTGCCTAGGCACCCAGATTTAGGACAGTCCCTAATATTACTATCTAAAATTCGGTATAACTTAGACTGATATTTGCTTAGCAAAACGTTTACTTGAGATACCATTAGCTAAAGGGTTGCTAATACAGAGCCTGTGTTACTGCTTGCTTTGTGGAATCAGCTTGACAACCAAATCAATAAGTGGGGGTTGCCTCAAATTAAATCACTGTTGATCAATTTAATGTTACTTCATTTAAGCATAGCTCGACTGTGCGTTTTATACGTTGCATGCAATATCGATCGAGGGGATTGTCGAGGGCTGTGGCTGCACCGCACAGCGTGACCCCATATTTACATACTTCCAGACACCGAAAGCATGAAAACAAGTTTTCTGGGTAGTACGTACTTACCTCCCAGAAAGTACTTTCCCACCACCACCAGCAGCAATGTGAGCTTTGTGAGGGGCAGCAGACAAATTTGTAATTGATTAGAAACACAGGTTTAATTTTTTTTTTTGTCGTTCCTAAAGCAGCAGACGTTTGAATGTTCTAATTGAGAAGCTGCGATGTCACCGTCAAGATCCAATTTTCCCAGCTCCAGGCATGTCCACTGCCCATTGAAAACATTGTTAACGCATTCTCACATAAATTATTGTCCGGCACAGGAAGCTGCGATACCTTTCCCCATTCATCGGTATCTTTGCATGCTCTGAAAGAAAAGGAAGCATTCCACTAAAAATGACAAATCAGAACACCTATTCCCAATGTCTGGAAGCACTTGTCAGAATTTATTCTTTTTCGGAATGAAAAGATAGCAGTCTATCAATAGCACCCTATTCTCCCCAACGAGCCACATTCTCTTAAAGTGGCCCACAGCAGCCGAACTCCTCCATCTGAGAGAAAAGCAGAAGCATGTTTGGAATTAGAAGGGGGGGCGGGTGGGGGGATCAATTCTGTCATCATATTTAGGCTTCAAGAGATCTCAGTGGGCCCAGGGAGCCTTTCATAGCAGTTAGGCTGCTGAATGAGAGCATAATCTCTTTACAGTTTTTTCCTCCTCCTCTCAAAGTGGCTGGGATCTTTTTTGTGAGCCCTCCTGCACGTGAATGGTGTGGCTAATAAGCCTATTAATGAGGTTCCACAGAGGAGTGTGAATAGGTAAATAAGCCCCAATCTGTTGAGGTTCAGGAGCAAGGGCAGTAAAGCCATCATGAACTAAAGGTGACAGTTTGAACTGAAATAGGAACAACAGCTCCAGGTTTCAAGCGAAAGAAAAGACAGACAAGGCGCACATTCAGGCTCCTTCTACCCCCTACCGAGTTCTATTTTCTTTCCCATTCTTCCTCCTTTATAAAATGTCTTGAGTAGTCACCCATTTTTTCAAAAGCTCTTGAGACGTCCTTTTTCATCCTGGCAATGATACATCAATAGGGAGGAAGGAAAATGAGGACACCAATGCTCCTTTGCCCCGCCGGTTTCAAAAGCACGAACAGTGCTGTCCCCTCGCATATGGGAGCGGGGGAGGAGAAAGCAAGTTAAATTGAATCTTTCAGCGCTGCCAGCCCTTTGTCACCGCTGTCAGCTGGGCCCTGGTCCCCCTGCCGCACCGCACGCAGCCAGGAATGAGGTAAAACGTTCTCCAGGGGCACGGCACCAGGCAGCTGTGGGGCCACAAGGTCCGGCTAGGCCCCGTCAGCATGGAGAGGTGAGGAGGGCGAGGAGATGCGCTGATCTCCACCAGGCATCGCCATTGCCCAACGGGGTAAGGAGAAGGCACGCCTGACTTCAGGCTGCCCCGAGCTGGATCCACCAGAGCCCAAGCAAAGTACTTTGAGGAGCGAAGGTGGAAGTTTAAGCAGAAGACAACTTGTGTCTGTTGAGAGATGAGGTGAGGCAGGCAACTAATTCCCTTGAATAATGTGGAAAGGTCACCTTAGAAACAAACAACACGTGGCTGCTGAGCACTCCTCAGTTCTAACCCTCACAGAGTCTCTGACCCTTTTTGAAGTGCTGGAGGTACCGGTGAAGGCAGGGCCTGTGGAGACCTGGTTCTCCACGGGTGCTACGCGACGAAGAAGTCACAGCTCCCACCACACCACTGGCAGACTGCAAAGGTACGTGATGGAAGCACATCCTCCAGTGCCAGCCTATTCTCCAGGTGCTGGACTTGCTAACATGCAACACTTCTACCAGCTGAAATAGGAACACAACACGGAAAAGGAAAAGGAAAAGGAAAAGGAAAAGGAAAAGGAAAAGGAAAAGGAAAAGGAAAAGGAAAAGACATGCATTAAAGCTACGGAGAACTATGGGGAAAAATCATCTGCATCCCAATTGAGCCATGAACATGTCTGAGGACTTCGCTTCTCCACAGACGATAACGGGAAAGCAACATTTCTTCCCTGTTATTTCTGTCCAGTCCAAAAACTTTCTTGACCATGCTGGATACAATTAAATATTTGTCCTTTTTTATTATTATTATGTTTTTTTTTTTAAGTTCTTCTAAAGCTCAGTGCCCAAACCCAAACACCGACAGCTGGTTTCCAAAGTATTTATGGTTCCTTTTCCTGGCAGCTTTGAGCTGTGCTTTTTAGGGTGCCAAAGGAACCCACTTCTGAAAGTCTGGTCTCAGTAGCTTGCATCCTTTAATTTTCAGAGATAGGCAAAGTTGCTCCATGTATTTGTCTGAGTCCTAAGGGAAAATTACTTCACATTGATATAAACACAAACCCATCCTAATATAAAAACTGCTACTGAGAAACTTCCATCTCTAGTTTTCTCTATGTTACTTCAAGATACTGCTAAACTGAAAAAATTAGATAATTTCTTTAATGTCACTACATGCAGTAATTATCCGTGAAAATGTGAACCATTGGCTACCGAGTTCTTTTGCAGCAAAACGTGCATAGGAAGGGGGATTGCCATAAAGGGATAGTTTTACTGGGTGTTTATCAACAACAAAACTCATTTTGGTTAAACTACAGCATGTGGAAAATTAACTTCTTTTGCCTATCGATTTTTGATCTTCCTCTCCATTATGCACAGCAGAATCTTCTAAGAGAGATTAATTCAGGCAGTACCGAGAAAAGAGATTATTTTCACCATTGTAGTGATGTTTTGTAATAGCACTTAATACCAGAACTCTCTCCAGATTTTTATGCCCTGTAGCCATGTAACTTCTCTGGTACGCCTCTCATTTTGTATGTCTTAAGGAAAAGATTCAAAAAATACTTGTTGTTATTATTAAATGTTGTGAGATATATTTTAACAGGAAATGTGGTGTGTTATAATCAGGGTATTACACTGGGATACTGGACATTTGAAGCTTTCTGTCCTTCTACATCAGCTTTCCTATACAGTCCTGGGAAAGTCACTTAATCTGCCTATGTCCAATCTTTCTAGCTATGAAATGAGGATAATAGATGTTTCCTGTCTCCCACCCTTTATTCATCTCATCTATTTAGATGGTAAGCTCCTCATTTCTGACCATGCTTTTATGCATGGCTTAGAACAATAAGACACTGAGCTCGGCTGGAACCTCCAGGCACTTCCATAATGCAGATATTGAGTACTAAATTATCAAAATAAAAGAAAATCCTCAATTTATTGTGTATTCCTTCATAAAAAAAAAAAAAAATTGCTACACAGTGTCCTGGTAGAGCACCTCTGGCTGCTGTGGAATAATATCTCTTCTAAGACAGGGGAAAGAAGCACCCGTTGGAGAATAACTTTGAAAAGTGAATCCCCCTAAGCAGAAACCATGTGAATAAAACCCTTCTCAGCGCTGAGCAGGTCACAGCAAGACAGAGGCAAACTTATAAAAATGAGAAGACAAAGGCTGCAAAGACTACTTGTCTTTCTGTTACAGATCTTGAATACATTTGGCTTGTTGGCCCGCACACTTTCTGTTTCCAGTTGATCAATACATGCTGGTTTGTTTCACTAAAGCTCTGTTGTCTAACTAGACCAACTGGTGGTTGTAGCAGCTTCCCCTGCAATGTTACATCAGATGGGATTTTTCTCTGGTGACACCACAGGGTTCTGTGAGCGAGCGATGACTTCCAGGCACAACCTCAGAGCAGGAGGTGCTTAGCGGAGCTTGCACCAGGGCTCCTGTTACAGTTTAAGCCCTGGGAGTGGCAGAAAACTTGGTGGCAGGGATCCACAGGGCAGGTACTGTGCTGATCCTCATGGACACGGTTCCTCACCCAGAGCACCACATCCCTGCAGACCCCTCCTGCTTCCCACCTCCTTCACTGGAGAGCCACGTTCCACATCTCCAGCTCTCTTGCACAGGCCCAGCTTCAGACATAGAAAGGCATGGAGATGGCAGAAGTTCAAAAAATAAAAAGTCTTTTTATTTTTTTTTTTTTTTTTTTTTTTTTACTTTCTACAGCCCTGGAGCATACGACAGTAATGCGGTACTAAATGCCTACAACTATTTCCCTGTCTCATTCTCCTCATCCCTCCAACGTCTGTAAGTGAGAAGTCTCACCTCATGTTCTCTCTTCCCTTTCCGGCCTTCACACATAATTTCACTCCTCCAGCTCCTACCAGAGTTTTCGCAGGAATTTGCTTCATCCTGTGTGTGTCTCCTCCAGTGAAAGCCACCTCTTTTGCCACCTCAGTCCCCAAGGTGAGAGGAGCTCCTCGCCCCATGTGCCAGGTGATTAAGGCACCCACCATTTCACCTGAGAAACTGGATTGCCTTGGAGAGAAGCCACTGTCCTGCCCAAGAAAGCCTCCGTGTAAACAGAGGTGCCTCGAGGTTTAACAGCCCTTGTTTGTTAACTCCATAACCAAGTTCACAAGTCCAAAAATGAGGTGAAAAGGTAATGGTCCGGCAGACAAAGCCCAGGCACAAACAGAGATTTGCTATTTGATATAGACACTTGGATTTCCTTAAACAAAGGCCATAGGTTTTATCCCAGAAAGGTTTCCCAAGTTACTGCAGGCCCAAGGCGCCTTCACACAGACCCAGACACACACTTTTTTCCTTCACGTTTCTGTGTTTTAAGGGGAGGATTACAGGACAGCTCAGTTTGCATGAAATCTAGACTTGGATCGCTGAATATTCATGCCCACAGCAATGAACGTTCTTATACGTATGAACACGCAGCAGCACTTCAGGCCTTGAAGAGAAGGCCTGCTTTTGATTTACATGGCCAGGTTGAAGTCCCAAAGATCCTTCCCATCTCCTAACAGGTAGCACCGTTTGTATCAGCGCTTGCTGGATGAGAAAACCCAACGACAATCACGCAGCTCTTCTGATGCCAGCTGAGCAGAGAAACAGATACTGCGGGAAGCTTCCAGGGCTGCTAAATGCAATAGATCAGGAAATGTTTTACATTGTGGATACAAGCGAGGAGGCCAGAAACTTGATTACAGGGGAGACTTAGTTAAATATTCACTGGAATTCATTATGTGAAAACCACTAGAAAGGAACATGTTTCTACAGGAAGGGTTGGGCTGCTTTATTCTAGCTTCTGTTGTAAAATGCTGCTGATGGCTGTGTACAAGAGCTACCGTCCTCTAGTGGAAGGAATATGGCAGGTCTGGTGGATGTGCAGGAACTCTTCTGCTTGCTCTTATTGTTAGCTAGGGTTACCGCTCCTTTAATTTGCTAAATAGAGCCTCGCAGAGCCAACGGGGCTGACGACCTTACATTTGACAAGCAGGTAACATGAGCATTTTGGGCAAAAGGAATGTTATAAACAAGATTTCTAAAGTCTTAAGTCTGTTGCTCACTCAGTCTGAAATAATCACGAGCGCAAAGACTGAGAGCAAGCTGCACAAAAGCTTTGAGGCTGAGAAAGCCGCACAGCACCCTCGCTCCAGCGCAGCCATGGAAAGGTGGTGTCTGGGTCCCAGCTCATCCAGCCCAGCCAGCGCCGGTTTGGACAGATGCTGGTGGACAAGCACGGTGCTGATCCCACCTTGCAGCGCCTGCTTTCCCCTTGGCCATGAAGTGCTGAGTGAAGACCGAGCACTGAGGGACCTTGCTGCGTGCTGCCTTCCAGCTGGCTGTGTACAGCAGGAGCAGAGCTTCCTGGCCCCAGCCCTGCGCTGCTTGGGAAGATCAGGTCCTGAGAGCAGAAATGCAGGCAGAGGAGCAAAACATCCCCGAGATCCCCCACAGTGGGGACACGGAGCAGCATTGCAGCCCCAGTCACAGCAGCACTAACAGCTTTTCATGGCATGCAAAGGGTGAAATGCCATGCTGGCCGACAAGGTGTCTACCCAGTAAAAAAATACAAGGCAAGTCCTCTCCTTTAAATTTTATTCCCTGAAGCCTTACATTCAGCAACCTATTTTCTGAGGGGAAAAAAAAAAAAAAAAGACTCCTAGTCCCACCCTGCTCAGCATGTAGCAACAGGCTCCCAATTAAACTCTGGAAAACAGAGAGGCCGAGACATTTTAAACAGAAACTACTGTGATCTGCAGGGTACAACGAAGAGGGAGCTGGGGGGAAAGCAAGAAGTGAAAAATTAAACCAAAAGCAAAGGAGCTGCATTTGGAGTTGTGCTCAACAGGAAAAAAATCACTTACAGATAACAATTAACACACTGTTTAACCCTGTCCCCACAAACAAAGAGACACCAGCAATAGTCAGCATTAAGTTCATTTGCACTTAAAATCTTGTATATAGAAATAAGCTGGTGTTAACAATGCTAGAGATTGCCCAGACAAGTTAATGTCCAGAAGGGTTTTAATTCCACGCAGGGCAGAAATGCAGGTTTGGGTCTTGTCTAGAAAGGAAGAAGAGCCTGTGAGAGTAGCAAGCGTTTGCTCCATAGCAGGTAAACGGACAGTGACAAGAAGTTCACCAGGAATGAGAAACACATCCTTCTGCTCCTCTAAAGCAGAGGGTGGTCTGTTTTCCCTTTGGTTAACCCCACCTGCCACAGGCATTGACTTGCAAAAGATCCCAGTGGAAAATCACGCTGTGGTTCCATCATGTTAGAGAGATCCAGCTGCTTCGTCCTCCAGGAAAATCTGTCCAGCCCTCAGCTATATCACATCCAAGCTGTAATACCGAGGCCTCCTCTCCTCAACTGCTGAGAAGATCACCAGATGGGCCCAGGAGGAAATTCCTCCTCATGTCTTGCACCCAAAAACCTGACAAAACTGTTACCCACTTAGAGCACATCTGTTAATGGCGATGATAAGGAAATTAAAGTCAATATAGGAAAAAAAATCTTCCAAGATTTAGGTGTCCATGTTCTTGCCTGCTGCACAGAGCTCCAGCGATGGGAAACATTCAGAGCCAGAAGTGGCGCTGGGTCCTTTGGAGATGGTTATCGTTACTAGTAAGTTTTTAATACGGGGTTTGAGCAGCAAGTGAAAAGGACACTGCCGAAAAGGCCCTGGGACATCTGGTGTAAGCTAGACTTGTTCATTAGTTTACACGCACTGAGGTGCCGGCCCACCAGCCAAAGGGCCCTTCGAAGACAGCTAGCAGAAGGCGAATGGTTGGCAGAACTTCCCTCGCTTTGCTCTATGTGGCGAGGAAGCCTCAGGACGTGCTTCTTGCTTGGGAAGCACAGCACAGAGAGACAGTGGCCTCCCAGGGAGGAGGCTGATCCTCCCAGGGAGCCTATGCTAGCCGGGGGTGGCAGGGGTGGTCTGCCGGGGTCGGGGCTGAAGGCGGTAACGGAGCTGTGAGGAGAAGCAGCTCGCAGCTGTTTGCATGATACATATCTCGCGAATAAATAAACGCCATCGCCAGTGCTGCCACTCTCTAAACATCGATAGAGACATGCGTTCACTCAAAACATTCAGAAAATAAACAGAAGGAGTGCTGCTTGGCTGAACCCTCCTCTAGCCGAGAGCCAGCGCTGTGAAGCTGCCACCTTTCAGCAGATCGGAAGGTCTCGTATCAGCCACCCCAGACGCTCTGTTCCCAAGGAATGTTGTCTGCTTTTTTTGACGCAGAGACCTCAGAGGCTACAGACTGGGGGTTCAAAAATGATGTGCATTTTTCTACACATTCTAGCAGGCAGGAGGTAAAGAATAGTTAAGTGAAACACAAGTGAAGATTAGCTCAAAATGCCGCAAGCTGTAATTCACATGGATTACAAAATAACCTCAGTAGTTTCAAGAATGTAACAAGAACAGCCTTAAATCAGCACAAACCGACTTGCTCAGTCATTTTCATCTGAGGATTAATGTCAGACTTTCTTCTGCTGTGCTGTGGCAGTAAACCATCCTCTTTAGTCTTTTTGGGGAGCGCATCCGTGGTCCCAAGGAAAGGGGGCCCATAGCTACGTGGAATGCAGGGGCTCCGGATCCCCTCCGGATAGTGGGCAGGGGAAGGCTGCCACTGGGAAGGGCACCCGGAGGCTTGGGGTGCTCTGGAAAGGCTCGGTGGGTGTTCAGTGCTGGCTCCCCCTTGTTTCTACCTGCTCAGCTGTACAGAAGGGCAGCTGTGGCTGCTTTCAGTGCTTCTCCAAAAGCTTTTTTTTTTCTTCCAGGAAAGCAATTGCTGCAGCTGCTCCTGCGACACTGCCTGATCCTCCAGACAGAGCTCACCAGAACATGGGTAATTCTGGTATTAAATCCAAGGAGCTTTGTGTACGGACACAAAGCATCTCCAGCTTGCTTCCTGCCTCCCTCACCTGTTTAAGGCACCACACCTTGTCCTCCTGCCACGGGACCTGCGGGACACCGTGATGCGTCCCACGCTATGCTCTCCCCACACCCTCAGCAAAAATGGACAGCCTTTGGATGCAGCCCTTTATTCTAGGATGAATTCTGGAGATTTCTTGATAGCCAGAAAGAAAAAAAAAAAAAAGAAACACAAAGAGACAGGGAGACAGGGAGGCACCTGTGGCCTCTGGGGTGGATTTCTGCTTTACAGTCGCATGCAAGCTGCCCAGGAGACACACCCTGTCTCCCTGGAGTACAGATAAGCTCCCAAGGACTTCAAAGGGATTGCTGAACCAGACTGCAATGAATTTCTGCAGAAATGTAATGTGCAGCATATGTCTGAGGGACTGGAGAAGAGCTGGGGTGGTTTAGATTAGATAGTGCTGTTTGGCTTTTGAGGGGCTCGAGGAAGTGAAGGACACGTAATTGTCTTTTAAAGTGTAATATTTGACTTCAGTTCACCCACACTGCAGAGGGGCTTGCAGATAAGCAATGGAAAGTATTTCCGTGTGAGGGCTGGGTATCTAATCTCCCGAAGATCAGTTTTCCATTCAAAATATCATTGTGCTGGGGGAAGGCTTAGCTATATGCATTTGGTTTTGTCTCTCCCTATCCACTTAATACAGAGTGGACCTGCTGCTAGGGAGCACCTCAGAGCCATGATTTCCTTTACTCAGACAGCATCACCGCATGGCTGGGTATTTAGTAAAACGGGTCTGGAGACACCACAAAGTGCTTTGAGAAGGAGGAGTTTTCTAACAGCGTTTACGTGTATCCAGTATTCCAGGCCCTCTGCACCTTACAGAAACACCAGAAGAAGGTATCAGCAGCTAGCTGGCAATACCATCTACTTTGTCTACAATTAGGGCTTCTGGCCACTGCATGCGCCTCATCTACTGGAATGTTAAGGCTCATCTTTATTGTCACAAACATAAGCTACAATTATATAGATAATTGTCGGGAGCTCACTGTGTGCTCTTTCTCCTTTTTTTTTTTTTTTTGATTAGAAGTCAACAAAATCTTTCATTGTTTCAACATATGGATGTGTTTCTTCTTCTGATAGAAGGGGCACACAAATAGCCAGCTCTTACTCAATTTCTTCTTAGGTGACTGTTCCCTTTTTGATATAAAGGAAAAATTGTTTTCCTTGAATATGTTAGACCACAAGAACAACGTGAAAAATCACAGTGAATCTGTTAGCAGAAACATTTGTTCTAGAAGTAAGTATGAATTTGAAGAACAGAGAGCCAGGGTCAAGCCTAGGACAATAAAGATTGACTATTCGCTCCAGGAAGCATTTTAAAATAGTGTGTTTCTCAGGCCAGTGTGGAAACATCTGCCCAGCAAAAATTATCTACGCAAACTTCTCAATTGTATGCTTTGAAATTCATTGTATAAATCAACACACTGCCCATCTTCAGGGTATTCTTCCCAACTTAATATGTACCCTCCTGGTGAGCTACAACCTTAAAATGCCACCCCGCCTGTCTGTGCTGATGAAAGCCATGAAGTCAGAAGATCATAAGAATTTTCCCAGCTGCCAGCCCTGAGTGCCAGCCAGGGATTACAACCCAGCAGAGCTTTGCAGGTCTGCATTTCATTGCCAGGAAAGGCAGCTTCTGCAAGGAAAAATTTTGTGTCTATCTATTTATTTTCAGTAAACACTGGCAGATAAACATATACAGTTATCTCCAACATATTTGTCAATACTTAACAGTAAAATATTCTTTTTTTTTTTTAATGCAGGTAAATATTTTTTTCTCTTAGAATGCTCTTTTTTAATGAAAACATGAATTATTCTGTTAGTTTAAATGAATACTGGGCACTAGTCTCTAAAAGTCATATGAATTTGTGAAGCTGTTTTATACATAATGAAGAATAATTTAGTATTGGCAAAGTGATGGATCCTGGCTTTCATTTGATAACAAGTCAAATAATCATTTTCTGGTATTTTGTCCCTTGAGCATTACCTGCTTTTCACAAAACCATCCCATGAAGAAAATAGCTAATTCAGTTCTCTTCTAACCCATCTCTGTTTAGAATAAAATAAATTAAAATAACCCACATTTGTTAGAATTATTTCTTAATGTACAAAAGAAGGAATCTGATGGAGTTGTGACACAGTTTGAGTGCCTATCAATCAGATAAGAGAATAAATTTAATGTAAAATCATGAAATATACTAGAATCTCTACACTGATTTCTTCAAAAAACACCTTATCTACTTTCTATTCTGGAATATTATCAGAAGACTCCTCATTCACATACAAGACAAACAAATTTCACAGTCCCCAGCTCCTGTACGCATTCATTCACCGCTACCATTAGTGACAGAGAAAAAGACAAATAGGCCGTGCAAATGGGCCTCTCTTTTCCTTTTTCTTCAGGGTTCTCATGTAGGAACAGCTGTAATAATCATAGAATATCCTGAGTTGGAAGGGACCCACAAGGATCACCGAGTCCAACTCCTGGCTCCACACAAGGCCACCCAAAAATCAGACCATATGACTGAGAGCACAGTCCAAACGCCTCTTGAACTCCTGCAGCTCGGTGCTGTGACCACTGCCCTGGGGAGCCTGTCCCAGTGCCTGACCACCTCTGGGTGCAGAACCTTTCCCTAACACCCAGCCTGACTCTCCCCTGTCCCAGCTCCATGCCATCCCCTCGGGTCCTGTCGCTGTCCCCAGAGAGCAGAGCTCAGCGCTTGCCCCTCTGCTCCCCTTGTGAGGGAGCTGCAGGCCACCATGAGGCCTCCCCTCAGCCTGCTCTGCTCGGGGCTGAACAAGCCAAGGGCCCTCAGCCGATCCTCATATGTTTTCTCCTCTAGGCCCTTCACCATTCTTCATAGACCTCCTTTGGACACTCTCCAATAGTTTTCTGTCATTTTTATACTGTGATGCCCCAAACTGCACCCAGCACTTGAGGTGAGGCCACACCATTGCAGAGCAGAGCAGGACAATCCCTCCCTCGCCCAGCTAGCCATGCTGTGCTTGATGCACCCAGGACACTGCTGGCCTTTTGGCTGTCACTGCACACTGCTGGCTCGTGTTCAGCTTGTCATTGACCAGAACCCCCAGACCCCTTCCTGTGGGGCTGCTCTCCAGCCGCTCATTCCCCAGTCTGTACATCCAGCCGGGGCTGCCCTGGCCCAGGTGCAGAATCCAGCACTTGCTCTTGTTAAACTTGATACCGATGGTGATTGCCCAGCTCTCTAACTTGTCAAGATCTCTCTGCAAGGCCTCTCTACTATCAGGGGAGGCAGCAGCTCCTCCTAATTTAGTGTCATCTGCAATAAACACAAGGGTTCATCTAGATCATCAATATCAAATTATTTTAGCAGATCTTTACATTGCCAAAAGAGCATGAAGGGTACTCCTGGATTGTAGGAGTTACAACCCTCTATGAGGTTGTAACAGAGACCATTTTCTTACTCCCTTCTTTCTTCTCATCAAAAACCTGCTACTAACTGTTCACCAGAGCTGTGTGAGCACTGCTTGCCCCTGCCCCCCCATGTCATTTCCAGTAGTCCAGTAATATCTCCAGTTATGCCCATACTGGTCCCCACTAGGTGCAGGGGACTGTGGACACAGGGGACGGCCCAGGCAGGTAGCAATGCTTTGAATGCAGCTACAACCACTCCGCGGGGCACTGGCTGAAGAAAAGGCAGCAATCCTGTCCTGAGGAGGCAGCCCTGGGGCCGGGGAGCTCCCTGCCATGTCAGACACAGGGGCTTTTGTGAAACTCACTTCTACACAGCAGTATGCTAAGGGAAGAGTAGAAAAAATATACTTCTTAATGGCTCAAAGTCATTACCATTACTTTATTTTGCATTCCTGAAATACTTAAACACATGGATTGTTTTTGCAGGAAAATGAGTAGAAAGAAGGCTGCTGTAGTATGCAGTTCATTGCTTGGCCTGGGGTATTTCCTGGTAAATTATCCCTCTGCTCCAGTATTCTACCAGGTAGGCTCTATACCATTTCCCAGGACAAGGAAAGAGATTAAGAAGCTCTTCTAAAGGTGATACAAAGCCTTTCAGGTCAAACACATTTAATGTCAGTTCAAAGTTACTGAGGAACAGACAAAAAAAAAATGCAGCCCAGGAAAAAAAAATAATCTGAAAATATAATTTGTTCTCACTTTTTCCCCATTCCTACAGGTAGGGGAGGTTGTGTTAGCTAAGATCCAAAACATTAGGGTAAGCAATGCTTTAATATAGCATTCTAACACTTCACCCAAGCGGAGGCTTGCAGGATCTAGTCTGAACTCTTATATTGCCTAGGTCATATGTTCGATCCCAGAAGCTCCAGCACCAAGACCATAACTTCTGGTTGAACCAGATTGTTTAGAAAAAATAACCCCATCTTAATTTAAGTTTTCAAAGAGAGAATTCATCATGTCCCTAGGCAAATTGTTTCAGATATTAAATTCTTCAGTGGCCAAGAATGCACACCTAATTATTGTCCTGTATTCTTCAGCTTTAGCTTTTAGCTGCAGAACCTCATTATAACTTGGCTTATTAAAGAGTCCTTTCTGCATGCAAGCAGCCTTAAACTAATGTTGTTCTGTCCACACAGAGAAGAGTGGGGTAATGCACAAGCTGTTATAGAGGGTTTGCACAGAATAAGATACAGTGTAAGGTTACTATGCAGTAATTTCCTGAGTAACCAAAATTACATTTGGTCCTTTTCTTTAGGCCAAGTTACCATTTGGAAGAAAATAAAGCATGGTCATTGTGGCAGGGCATGCTCCTAGCACACCCCAGCTATGCCACCTATCCAATGAAGGTGCAACACATCCCCTGTTCTGATGGCTTCAGGCTCCCAGGTAGAAGCAGCCTTGTGGCCCCAAGCCCTCAACCCACGCAGGGTGGTGGTGATGGGGTTTCTTCCCACCACCGAGCCTTTGTTCTTAGAGGTTGTCCCCATATGCCACGATCTCACCCATCTCCCACAGCAAAACCTAGAGTTACACTACTATATCACTACTGCAGCAATTTTCTTTTTCAATTGAATAGCCCGGTGGGCTTAGAAGAGCGAGGTGATTTGCAGCAAATGGGTTATGGAAGCAGTACATAGCAGTGTCAACAGCACCTGGCAAGTCCAGTTGGAGCAAAGTTATGTTCCGGCAGCCCCCTGCCCCCGCAACGTGATAGGAACATCGGCAGCTGGTGGCACAAGCCCCCGCAAGAGCCCCCATCCCTCCTACCAATAGAGCATGTGGAATCAAACATCATTAAACCACAAGATGAACACAACACTGAAGCCCCGCAGCACAGCACACAGGCAAGGAGCTGTTGCCTTCACCAGAAGCCCAAAGTGCACAGACGCGGCTGTGCATAGTCACAGATCAGCAGGGAAACGCGCCGCACGTAGGCTCTTTCTGTGACCATCTACGCTTCACAGCACAGGGAATGTTTATTGTGTTTGGCACAGAAAATCTGAAAATAAACAATACACAGTACCTGATCGTTATTTTCCATTCAATATTTGAGCGCTAAAGCAATGAAAGGCGAGAGAAGGCAAAGCACAGCTCCAAGAGGTGTGTCTCGGTGCCTCCTGCGTGTTGCAGCTTGACACTGGGTAGCAGTCAGGCAAAGAGGCTGCCTTGCAACTCCGAGTGATAGCACACCGCAAAGTTAACTCACTGCATGCCTCATGACACACTGCACAGGGAGAAATAATGACTGCCACAACAACATCACTGCATTCTCATTCCTTTACGCTGCGACACTCAACCACGTTGCAATGCTCTGTGATTCATTACCACGTGAGGGCCAGGCATGTTGCTGGGTGAAGGACAGAGGTGAAAAAGTAGGCATGTAGCTTTGGGCATGGCAAGTCGCTGGTTTTGTGCGTAGAAAAAGTGAGTTTGGAGGCCATAGTTTCAAGAAAAGCTCTGCTCCGAGGCGGGATGAGCTCCCCAATGTCGATGACACATTTTCAGCGGGGATGAGGGGGGAAGTTGCATTGCTAACAAGCAGCTGGTTGATGACATCCCAAATCTACACCATCATGGACAGCAAGTCTGCATTTTAATCAAGGGAAGGTACTTGAGGTGCTGGAGGGATCCCAATGATAAGTATCCATTTACCTATAATTCTTATAATCTCAACATCATTGTGAAAGAAGCAATTTATTTTCACACACAACTCATTATTAAGGCTGACAACAAGCAAATGTGTCTTGCGTCTGAGAGGGTTCCAGATCCAAGAGTTCTGCACTTTCTGATCTTTTTTATATTAAAAAGATGTACTTCTTGGCCTCGTATTACAGAGACTGCTTCTTGCATGTCAAACGGTGGAAGAGGCTTACAACATATTTCAGCCACCTCAGGGGACTATAAAACACTGCAGCCTTACAGAAGTTGGTTATGGGCTGTTGCCTTACCGAAGTCACCTCCTGGTTCCCTCCCTCCTTCACTTGGTTCCAGTCTACCTTCCACTCTTCTTAGGCAGTCAACGGCTGCTTATTTTATTCATCTCTCTATGTCCTTGCTTTGGAAATTAGGACTTTTTAAGGCTTCTTAAACTCTTTCAGTATTGAAATGAATCAATTCTTTGAACTTCCTTTCAGTAGGCTGAGCAGTAACAAGGGATGGAGGAACATTGCACTTGAACTAGCCAGCAGTCTCACCCCAGGTCACGGGCAGCTTTTGGGAAGAGAAACAGGTAACCCTTCCATCAGAGAGGCAGAGGTTTTTAGGGATGCCAGAGATACCATCTGAAACTGGAAGGGGGTTGTCAGTATGGAGGGAGTCAAGAGGAGAGCTCCCAGAAGAGTCTTGGGGCTGGATATATTTGATATTTCATTAATATTCACAGGAAATAAAAACACGTTGATGAGATCTGTTGATAGCATGAGATTAGGAAGGACCATCAAATAGAGAAAGATGGGAATATGCATCCTGGGAGAATGAGATTAGAATAGACTAGAGAAAAATAGACTGAATTTAGTGCTGTGACGAATACAGTTGTGCTGCTCAGGATTAACAATGACGCTTTGTGCTAAGCTCGTCAGCTGGCAATGACATGGAAACGTAAAAGACATGGAAGTTAGAAAGTTTCTATTGATGGAGATTCTGAAAAAAAGCTTTCCAGGCGGCATCGTGAGAGCACATTCCTACCCAACCAAAGTCTGGAGCTCCACACATCAGTGGGTGCTCTTGCTAATTAAACCCTTTCCATGATGACCATCTCCATTACTATTTTGTAGGGTTGGTTTTGTGTTTTTGTTTCTTTTTTTTTTTTTTTCTTTTTAGGATCACCACCATAGTCAAGCTGAACATCACGTCTCCATAAATACACATTGATTTGCAAAATATTTATACCTAACTGTTCAAAGCCGACCTTGCTCCAGACTGCAGCATCTTCTTTCCCGGCAGCAGAGATCTTCCTCATCCTCAGCAGCTGCCTGAATAAACTTTCCTCTACAAACAACCCATTTGCCGAGACACCAGCCTTTGTGTATATGAAACACTCTTACACTAAACACACCACGTACTTCAGAGGGAAAAGGCAAGGTACGTGAGGGCACTAGCTTCTGAAGTTTCTGCAGTATGATTAGATGAAAGGAAAAGACATCCATAACAAGATGGTGTGATAGGCACCAAGCAAACCCGAGGAGGGACAATGAGAGTAAAGCTGGGCTGTGAGTGAAAACAGGACTATGCTGTAGTACGCACTCCCTCCTAAGCAAGTTATTACTCTCGGTGCATGAAGGCTCCGTTTCTCCTAGTAAGATGTTTCCAGCAAAACCTGGGTTAGAAATAGAGATATTTGCAATGCTTTTATTACCATTATAGTTCATCCAGAATGATGTGTCTGGTTTGAAAGTCACAAAAAACATATTCTTGTTAAAAATGCTGCCAAAAAGCTAAATGAAAACAGCCCGCTGCCGAATCCTGTGTTTGCAGCATTACCAGTGCGTTTTTTCAAGGGTGTTTATATAGACTGAGTTTCATTTAACAAGGCAAAAGCCGGAGCTCTCACATACTCCATTATTTCTCTGCAGGTCCTTCTCACCAGGGTTAGGTCTTTACACTACTTCCAAGCAAAGCAGCCAAGAAAAAGAAGAAACAAATGCTACTACTACTGAGCACAGAGGCCTCCTTTGCAAGAAATGTGATTTACGGAATGAAGTTCCTGGCATGTCTGCCGCGGGCTGTCACAACGTGTGCCTAAAAGCCGAGGCTGAAATCTGATCCCCGTTCCTTCCAAGGCACACTGGGGCTTCTAGCAAGTTCTGCTGAAAGCACAAGCAACCCTTTTCTCGGGAGCTGGGCTCTTTCTGCCCGTTGCCCCCTCTTGGTAATTAGTCATTGCCTCTCTGAGAGCTGTTTGGGGTGGGGTCCCTCCTCTTTTCCTACACCAGTGGTGTTAGCGAGCACTGCTTTATTGAAGTTTCGGGAAATTGGAAAATATTTCATATAGTTCAGAGAACTGACGCGCTTGGAGAGACAGAGAGCAAAGCTTGCCCTGGTACCTGAGGTTCTCTCTATGTTCGCAGCCTTTAGCTCTCACTGCCCACGCTCGTACATTGTACACCTGATTGCCAGGAACCAAACCACCATGAGGGTGTTTCTCCATAAGCTGCCAAAATGGCAAGCAGACAATAGCGTCCTGAAGGCTATCTGGCATTTGCTAGCCCTAAGCAACTGATACAGAAGACATTTTCAACTCCTTTCTGCAGCCCTTTAGGAGTTCCTTGTCTCCTTTACGAAGCAAATGCTTTTCCAGCATGAAGCTTTTCCTCAGCTATATTTCAAACCCAGAAAATATTTTACCTTCAATGAAAATTCCTCCTGATTTTGCTGCTGTCTCTAAAGCCAGTGAGACGTCAGTGTGGGCACATCCTCACAGTCCCCCTTGCGGTGACAGAGACCCCACCGCTGCAAGACCTGGTTTTACCAGCATGTCCCCAGGCTGCAAGGTGGCCCAGCCCTCACCACAATTTTGTATAAAATCTGGTGTATCAGTTGCAAAAAGCATAAGAAAGGAGAAATGCTGCTGCTATTATCTGCATGATGAACAGGCATTTTCTAGCAGTAGCTGCTAGCGAACTGACAAACCTTTCCTCAAGACAGAGGCAGACAGAAATGAATCAAATGAAGTCAGCCTGACCATTGACTTTGCATTTGCTTCAGCAGGTTTTGGCGCTGACCCTGCTTGAGCCACAAAGTTTTGAAATCCATGCGTTTCTTCATTCTCATCTTTCAGTTTTACAGTAGACTTTTTCCCACAAATGTCTCCGAGGCCTTGTGGGACATGGTCCAGCTCCCATTAAGGTCAATGGGACTCCTGCCACTGGCTTCCCTGTGGGTCTCAGCCCTCTCCCATTGTATTACATTTCCAACTGCAATTGGAGACAGCTTATTTCCATTTTTTCCTCTCATAGTGCCCACAATGGGCAAAGTATTTTCCAAACAGAAAAGAAGGTCCCACTGAATGTCCCTGAATTCTCTAGAGATACTGGAAAAATCTTTATAATTAAATACATTTGACATGCAAGATCACAACTGTTCTTTCATAATGTCTTTTTTTTTTTTTTTTTTAAGGCTTCTCTCCCATGTAGTTTTACTGTAAAATAGCAGGGATTAAATCCTGATTCTGCTGAAGCTTATGGGAGTTTTTCCAGCTTGCTTCACTGGGGTCATGTTATCCTCCTCTGTCTCAACCCTTAACGCTACTGAACCACTACAGAAAACACCCTCGCAGGAACCAACGGTGGCATAAGGGTCAGTTTGTCACTGCCCGTCACACACTTGTTTGACAAGTAATCAAAACACGCCAAAAAATTTGCAAAAGGAATGGAAATGCATGAAAACTGTCTGTCTTCAGAAGAACTGAAGTCTTGTAGAGTTCATCAGGCTCGAGGTGCGACACGTGCCGCCTGGCAGCAGGAATGGCAGGGCAGGGTCTGAAACACCCCAACACCACGAGCTATTAGGGAGCCCACAGCAAAGGTTTGAGAGATGCAGCAGAGCTGAGAACCGCTTGGAAGTGGAAATGTTAAACAGAGATCTGTTTACAGAAGGCCTTATCCTCGTATTAACATCTGTTTGGATGACCTGTTCTTCTTCGGAAAAAAATTAGTAAAGTTTCCCCCAGACAGCAAACTAGTAAAGAGCAAAATGTTAGTTACTCTGTCTGATGTGGAGTTTTAAGAAAAAATGCTACAGGCAGGTGTTAACCTTGAAGCTCTCTCTCAAAAAAAAAAAAAAAAGATACTTTAAAGACACCACAGACGTCCCAATGTGGGGATTTTGTGAAGGAAAAATGAATTTACAGCGATGAAAAAAGTCATCTGTATGCATGAAGTGCTCAGTCTCTTTTCCATAACAAATTGATTAGGGGGCTTGTATTTGGGACTCAACCTAGTTATCTAGGAAAATCCAGTCAATGGCTGCCAGCCACCAGACAAACAACCGAGAGGGACTGAGCCCCAGTCCTCTGCCTGTGCTCCGGGGATCTGCAACACCTTGCTCTCCTTCCTGAAGTGAAACCAGCTCGGTTACATGCTGTATTCACGATCCAGGCTTTAATGCAGAAGTGGCTTTATGGATGCTCCTAGCTACCCAACTTCTTCCATAGTTTGGGGAAAACATGCGGATTCATTGTTATTTTACATACACTACAACGCCACAGATGAATTGCATCATCTACCAGTGTCATTTTACCACTGCCATACTCTACCTCATCTGTAGTTTTTATTGATTACCTGTATTCTTTGATATATCAGGACTTAGCATTCAGCAGCCTGGCATGGCTCTGTGCCCCTCCAGGCTGTCCTTTCATGGAAGATCCTGCTCGTTGTGCTGCTCCATCAGCCTTAATGGCATCGATACTGCTTTTTTTTTTTTAGCTTACAAAACCCTAAGACCAGACTGTAGTTGCTGGTAGCTCCCTGGCTTCCAGACCAGCCTCTCAAAGCCATGAACTCTGCGCTAGCATCAGGCTTACACATACACCCCCACTGTGTTTACCAAGGTAAAGTAAACTGCACGCATTCTTTATTTACCAGAAAAATATCCCCATTTCAGTGGCACGGACCCAAAGTAGGATCTCTGAAACCACTTCCTGCTGCTGCTGGAAAACGGCAGAGCCAGGATGTCTCCAGCCACATCGGTCTTGGCTGAACTTGTAGTTGCTGTGTGGGACTTGGAGCATCCTCAGCCTTTCTGAGGCACCTTGTTGGAGGGAGCTTGGGCAGGGCTCCGCAGAGCCAGCAGTAAAGGAGGGACATACACAGGCATACACAAAAGATTCACTGAATTGAATTATTTCTGTAAGAAATACGCAAACAACACCTGGACTATCTGCCTTGTACAGGAATGTGATAAATGCCAATTATGATATGGATTCCACAGCATTTCTGTCCCAGCACAACTCAAAAGCCATACCAAGTTACTGCCAGGGAGCTTCGGTTCTGTTAATCACCTTGCAGAGGGTTTGGAGGGTGTGTTAGACTTCTTTCCTGTTTATCCCCCTTTTTTCTCCTGTGCATTTTGGTGGGTAGGGAATAAAGAAACAAGGAGCATGTCAAAAGTGCAAATGCCCCAGGGGGGAGCTCCTTCTGTTCCTCTACCCCAACAGCCACCTGCCAGGTCCTCCTGGCTGAGTTACAGGAGCACTGAAATATCTGCCCTCTTTTCTAGGGTCTGCTGTTTTTTCACAGCTGTGGGAAAAGATGCCTCCTTGGTTGACTTCCTGGGATGTTAGCAAGAGAGAAAGTTCATATTTGTAGGATATGTGACATTGATCTGCCCCCATTTTAGGCAGACCCCAATAGCCAGCCCGTGGCTTCTCAGCAACCCCAGCGAAATTCCACTTCCCACTAGAGTTTGGACCGAGACCTGGAAATGCACCATCCTTGGTGTGAAGATCTCTCAGATCAAATGAGAAGGCAGGTGGGAGATCTTTTAAGGAGCACCGTGCTTCAAGCTGATGCACTCAGAATCACCAGCAATGGTGGCAGATCATCAGCCACATGAGTCAGGCATCTCCAGGGAATCCAAGAGGGAGAAATACCCTTTGGCTATTTCTTTCACATATTTAAGCATGGATAATGCTACTTGGAAGACAGAGAATACTGTTATATGTAACTATCAAGACAAGCTGGACAAATACCATTATCCATAATTTAAAAACAAAAGCTGGAGCCCCAGCTTAGCCAAATGTTTATTATACGTTGTTATTGAAAATGTGTAAGCCCCATTGACCCTAATAAAACTGAAATATATGCCCACATTATTTTTTCATTGGGGATCATTTCAGGGATGTAAAGTACTTCCAGTGTTCAAGGAACTGAGTTAAAGTCACTGTTCCTGCTCTCTCTCCTGTTCTCATTACTTACTCATTAGGCAACTTCTTCACTTTTTCCTCCATCATCTGTTAATGGCTCTCAGCTACAGCTGTAAACAAGATTCCCCTCCCAGATGAGGGTACATCATGCTTAATGTGGGCAGCATAAACAGAACCAGTTGTGTAAAACAAATAAGG
This sequence comes from Cygnus olor, assembly GCF_009769625.2. Classification (NCBI taxonomy): domain Eukaryota; kingdom Metazoa; phylum Chordata; class Aves; order Anseriformes; family Anatidae; genus Cygnus; species Cygnus olor. Next base: position 33,058,924 of record NC_049175.1, read on the forward strand.
ATTTTGTTAGTACTTTTTCCATATCTAAGAAAACCTACACTTTTTTTTTTTAAATACTCAAAAAGTAGAAAAATTGAGCGTATATGGCCAAAAGTAATTATATGCCTTCTAAGTTTATTAAAAGTTAGCGTTGTTGCTCGTGAACATACTGAATGAATTTTACTAGTTTCCCATAGCAGAGCCTGGGCTGGCATTGCTTTAGAGAGTTTACTGCAGAAATGTCAAGCATGCACTCATCCCCCCGACTGAAATTTAAATCAGACAAACTAGACTAGACATCTAATAACAAGCTTTGTTCACTCTAGAATGGCAGCTATGGAAATATGCCTAGTTTTATGTGTTATTACATGCACAATCCGAGAAGGACACTGAAAAAAGCAACAAGCGCTGTTCTTCCTTTGTTTGTTTGTGTTTTTCTGTTCTGTTTTATTTTTAAATGACCAGTTTCATGCTACTCATTTGACCAGGAAAGTAAACAAACACATCAGACTCCCAGTAAAAATGTCTTCATAATTCAGTTTTTCCTCTCATAAACTAGAGTTTGTATAACTAGACTTTTCCTACTAATAGAAGCTGGGGACACATATGGAAAATAGAGTTACCAAAATTTGAAAGTAAATTGCAGCTAATTGTTTTGGATTAATTTATGAAGGCAATATGACATGGTCTATATGCAGTCCCAGTGCCAAAATAAAGAACAAGCACAATTTATAGTCTGTTTCTTATGTAAAAAGTAATATTTAAACTTTTTTTTTCCCAGTTGTGTTTAAAAGATGGTCTGAAGACACAGGAACACTTTGTAAGGTCTGCTGCTGCTCTTTCTTCAGAGCGGTTTGCTATTCCCCCTTTTGGAAACCAAAAGCCCCTTTTCTGACATCCGACAGCCTGACACTTTCCACAGAGAAGATGGGAGAGAGGCACACATCCCTCATCTGAGCCCTCTGCTCCTCTAGAAATCAGCTCGCAGTAGTCCTGGCATGGGTGGAGATGCCTCCGTAACCGAGTCCTCAAAATGAGCGATACAGCGCCTTCCATAACTATATACTTTAGTCTATTTGTACTCCTGAATTCCTGTGCCTAATTTCTAAATATTTACCCTAGCAAACATTATCCAGCCTGTGGAGTCCAGCTGCAAACGGCACCGTGCCTCCCTCCGAGTAGCTGGGCCGAAGGCTTTTCCAAAGGCCCCTGGGTGTCCAAAGCACTAGGCCTGCTTTCCTCCAGAAGAGCTCCTTATCATAGTAACGCGTACAAAGGTCACAGCAACAACTCGCAGGCTCTCTCAGCGAAAGGAATAAATGTGCAAACAAAGCCATTAGCAGTTTCCAAAATAAACTCCTACTCTCAGTGGCCAGGACTGCAGCGTGCCACATAGGCGCTGCGCAGAAATGCCTGCTCACGTGTCAGCCGAGCAGCTGCACAGAGCTGCGAGCCAAAGGAGCGCTCATCTCACCACAGAAATGCCACCTTAATTAATTATTTTGATACCAGTAAGCTTAAAAGCATTAAAGATAAGCACAGGGAGATCAAGAGAAGGGTTTTCACCTGCTAGCCCACTTCTTTATTGCTCTCTCTAATTAATACTCACATCACACAGGTGTCGCTGAGAGAAAAGCTCTCCTGGAGGAACATATTTCTGAAAGGATGTGCACACAAATTACCAGGGAACCATCTGTGCCACAAAAATTTCAGCAGAGGTGCAGCAGCCAGAAAGAAATCATGGGCAGTAAAAGCAAACATTCTGATTTAAGATAGGGCAAAAACGTTTGAGTCAGCTCTAATGAAGATTTTCCCCAATTGTTATTTTCCTTCTGGAGCTAGTGAGGACATCTCACCCCTCTTGTGCTTGCCAGGGACAGGCCACCCTTACCAGCCCAGCTCCTGCCCACTTGTTGTCCCCGTGGCTGTCTCCTTTTTCTGCCTTCTCTCTCCTTAGCACAGGGAGTTTGTTTTCCTGCTGCTATGGTTTTCCCTCTCCTGCTTCAAACAGCAGCAGACATCTCCTGTGTGGCTCGGGCTCTGTGCTGCTCAGAGTCACCCAAGTGAGACCTGAATCGTGTCCTCAAAACACAGACCCTTTCAAACACAGGCTTGTCCGCATGTTAGAAATCTCCCAAACATCTTGTATCATCAGACCAAAGTGAACACTGCCCTGACTGTCTTTCTTAACTCTCTCTCTTAGTCTCTTACCTTCACGTTACAGCCTGGGGAGCAAGCAGCATGTCTCCTTCTAGCTGGAAAGGGGCCTGATGCATTCTGGCAGTACTAGAAACAAATTAACAAATCCTTGTAAAGCCTAACCTGAAACAAGCATTCAAACAGCTGAGAAGGACTTAAATAATTTATAGTGAATGGTATCAGTGGGGCAAGCAAATTTACTGGGGCTGCAGGTTGTATTTCACTGATACGTTAAGCATCTGATGAGAATTAACGCCCAGCTAATTAGCTTTGAAAAGTAATTCCCACCTGCCACCACTTTCACTTACTCACAAAAGGGGAGCAGAGTAGCTGGCAGCTGCTGTGGTCATCAGTCCAGGACCAGCAGATAATTTCTGTTTTATCCTCATCGTTACCCAGATGCATGGACCATCCTAGAGCAGCTGTCTGCTCTTCCTCACTCTCCTTGCTCCCCAGCCTCCACATACCAGATACCACACTCTTCAGTCCACACAGGTGACTGTCTCCAAGTATTCTCTCCCCTTAATCCAGGAAAGGTAACCGGGTTATCCATCTGGCCTGGGCACCTACCCTCCTGGGGCATGGCGTGACCTCCAAGGCCCCAGGAGGAGCTTCTCTACTGCTGGACTTAGTTCTGCAAACCGACTGCCTCTCCTGGAGCTGAACGTGTCTAGTCCTCTTCAAAAATGTTCCTCTGGCTCTTCTCAGCTCATGCTTTCTACCTCCTGGAGCACTTCCAATGCATCTCTTATTTTTATGCCTCTAAATCTTGATCTCTCCTTCGGGAGCTTCCTCTCAGCCTACCCTCACCCCCACACTGAGCTCAGATGTTTCCCCTGGGATATACAAAGCAAACTCCTCTTGTTGTCCCCAAACCTGATTCCTGGCCGACCTCCCTGGCCCACAAGGCCTTGGTCTGCCCCAGGACACCTCTCCCTGCCCCAGGTCCCCTCCTGTCCCTCACCAGGTGGGTGCTCAGGTGGCACCTCCAGCCTGTCCTGTGTCCTGCCCTCCTCACCCTCACAGGTCCCCATGCTCTCTGAGAAGCTATGGTTAAACTCTTGGTTAAAGGGTCTAAGCTGGCTAAGTTCAAAAAGTATTAAAAAAAATATCTTTGAAAGATGCGAAATATAAACGACTAATACAACCAAGCATTGAGTGTGCAACAAATCTGTAGGCTCTGGTCAGGGGCCCGTGGAGAGCTGTAACACCTGAGAGGTGAAAATGTGCAAAGATCCGTGCCAGGAAGCAAAACTGGAGAGAGTAATCCACGAACATTCAAAGTTCAGTTTATTTCAGGGAAAGGTGAGGAGAATAAATGAAAACCATTGTTGGAGCCTTGCATGAAACGGTTTGCAGATTTTATTTATTTAACTTTAGTGGGTCCTTGGACTTCTTTTTCCACAAGGCATGTGTCTTTTCATTAAAAAAGGTGGCAAGGCACAGCGTTAAAGAATATTCTTCAATACTCAAGTAATTTTACCTGCATGGCAAGGAGCAGTCAGGCTTTCTTCAAGCCTGCAGAAAGAAACAAAGAACGAGCTCACACCTGTGTCCCATGCCAAAGTAAGTAAATAAATGCTCTGTGAGTTATGGGACATTCATCCTCTCAGCTGCGTTTACTTGTTTGCTTGCCTAGCTCTTTTTCTTCATGGCAATGGGCCATTTAAAAAATCCTTTATCTGCCACTGTTTACATTAAGATTTCTGTTTTACAAAGAATGTCACCGAGAGTACAAACCAACCTCTTCAAGCCCAGCTGCCCGACGCTGGGTTTCTCCGTGCATACCCTCCCTCCTAGGCAGAGTGATCCAATTTCTCGGAGAACAGAACCCCATCAGAGCATTTTTTCTCAGGTGTTGCCATTACCTTTCCTCCACTGCGAGTGCCCCAGGCCAGCCACCCACTTTTTGATGTGTTCAAAGGCTGCCCAAGCTGCTCGAAGCCACCCAGATACACCCATTTCTGGCTGTATCGATCCCGCTGACTCTGCTATGCCAGGAATCCCGCGGTCGTGTTGCTGCCTGATAACCAGGAACGCAACCAGATGAAAGGAGATGAGGAGTGACTCAGGGAAGGGGGAAAGAGGCAGAAAATACCAGAAAATAACCTCACTAGCATCCTACGCTAACTCAGCTGACTAAAAGCACTTTCTGTCTGCATTCTTCACCCTGCATCAACTGACAGGGCCAATAACGTTATCATGTGCCAGCCTGCACAAGCCCAGCTTTGCTCATCTCTCCTCATTCATCCTTTTTGCCGCTGAATCGCCCCGTTGTTGTTTCAGGTACCCTTGCAAGCCCTGGTACAAACCCATTCCTCCTCCTCAGAGCCCCCATTGTCCCCGTGGCTGTTTACTGCGGGCGCCCTCGCGCCGCGCAGCACCAGGCCGTCTGGTGACTGGCAGCACTGAGCATGGCAGAGACGCCTGCCCTCCTCAGCAGGGCCCTGAAACAAACAGCCCGTCAGTATCTCTTTGTGCACAAGCATCTCGAATGAGAACAGGACGGATAAATGAGTTTTCTGCAGCAGGGGCTTCTCTCTGCTTCCCGTTCCTTCGCAGTGTTGTAGGCCTGGAGAGGAAAGAGCGCGGCCTCAGAGCCAGGCCCTCAGCTGACTGCAGCCTGCAGGACCCAAGGCAGGATGCACGCGGTGACGCCACGGCGCCGTATAAGCGACCGACGGCCCCGGCACAGCTCTGTGTTCTGTTTGCAATATATGTTCTCATGCCACGTTGTGTAACTCAGTGATCCCCGGCCAAAACCCTAATTCAAAACAACTAGTGGGTGGGAGGTTTTCAAAGCACAAGAGCCTCATGGAAAGAGCTGTCAAGCACTCAGCACTGGCCTCACTCCTTTGTGAACCAGGGTTTCACCAGCAGCTTCTGTGACAAGGGACCAGGCCAGGACCAAGCTCTTAGCAAAGGGCAGACCCATTTTCCAGCTCGATAGAAAGCCTCTTCGTGGCACTTACCATCGTCTGGTCAGAGGAGGAGGCAAAGGAGCACGGAGAGTCATTGTTCGTGCAGATATCAAGGAGCAGAAGAAAGTAAGAGTGGATGAATAAAGCTACTGTGCTTTTATTTTTAGTTGCATGAGACAACCTTACACAGTCATATCCCTGAAGTGCACGCAAGCAAAACTTATCCCAGCAGAGCAGGAGAGATACAACACTGGGCAGAAAAGGAGGGAAGCAAGAGATGAAAACGTGAAAGAATTGGGTCACTCCAACCGTAAGACAAAGCCTTACCTTAAATTAACTGCACTTGGACTGTAGTGTTGAGTGATGACAGTTTGTAATTGTTTTACTCCTAATGGGTGGCAGAATTGGATGAGTGCTCTGAGCTGCCTGCTTCCTGCGGTACCGGCAGCGGGTGCATGGGGCCGGCTACCTTCACACCAGTTGCCCTCGCAGCTCCGACCAGCTTTCTGGTGGCTTTCTCAGCAGCGTGGTTCATCTGAGTCACCGCGTTTACCAACAAGTGATGAATCCAGCCTTCATTCATTCACTTAGTTCCTTTTTTAAATCATTTCTATTCCTGTCCTTCTCAACATCCGGTGGCAATGAGTCCCACAGTGGATTTTGTGGGGGGCAGAAATTCGTTTACTTATCTTACCTGCTGCTTGATCTTGTCACTACCTACGCCCAGTTTGGTTTATCATAAGAAGAAGTCAACTCTGCTCTTGTGGCTGTCATGCAGACTGGATCAGGTTTCCCTCCCTCGCCAGATCCGTGGGAGAATTGTTCAGCAAGCAGCCCTGGAGAGAGCGTATTTCCTCAAAGCGCAGGCAGCAAGGAAGGAGGCAAAAAAGAGACATTAGGCCTAACGTGACAGAAAGAGCAAGGCTGGGGGAATTGAAAAGGTGTGAGGCACGGCTTGGGGTTGAGTGATTGATGTGAGGCCTTACAGCAAAGACCAGAATGCGATGAGTTTCATTTTCATAAAAAACACAGCCGTCATTATGTGGTGGCCAGGAGGCTGTACGGCACTAAATATTGCTGATGTTTAAGAGCCTCTTTTTAAGAGCTCACATCTTAAAATATCGTATGTGGGCACCAGCAAAGCAGTTATTTGTGGTGAGTGGTTATCAACGGACAGAGAGCCCGGCTGCCATAAACATCGCAACTTTATTTTCTGCCTTTGTACTGCCATTCCCCAAACGTGCCAAATAAAACACATTCTTCCAAACAGACCCACTATTATTTTACGGCCTCGCCATGCTGGGTTAGAAATTGCAGTGTCATGAAAACATCCCTTAAATAAATAATAAAACCCGATATTCCTAGGACAGTGTCTTTCATCTGGAAGGAGCCTGCACGGCCTCAGAAAGTCTCTCTGCCCCCTCCGCTCCATCCAGCACCTCGCACACCACTGGGACAGGTAAAGGCACTCAGCAATGTTGCTCTGTATTGAGGGCCAGCAAATGTGGAGTCAATACTGCACTGGAAATGCAAGCAGAAAAAGAAATCCATTTATCCCTGCTGGGAAGTTGGCCAAGAGGCTGGGACAAACATCCCTCTGTGGGAACTGCGGTGGGCTGCAAGGGAGCAGGGTCCTACCGTGACATTGCCCCCAGCACTTGATGGCTCCTAGCAAAGTGCTCGACGTTGGGGTTATCGTTATGAATGCCCAAGTCCCAGGGCGTTGTGAGTGGCCTCCACCCAGCCAGTGCCTCCGTGGTACCCGGCGTTGTCTGAGCCTTGGTGCTCCATGTGGTCTGAACGTGACAAAAAGCACAAATTAATCAATCTCCAGGAATGGAGTTACAAATTCCGCTTGATTCCCATGTTGTTTGTCCATCTGCAAAAAAAGAGCTTTTCCTGAAAACATACTGGCAGCCCGTGGAAACACACGATACGCCTCCTGCATTGTTATTTGCATACCTCTGTGGGTGTGTTTTGTACACACAAGTGAAATTACATATTCCTGCCCGATTGATTTTACAATCTAAGTTGCAACAAAGCAAAGTGACTTTTGCAGCAAATCTAAATTGCAGCAAAGCAAATGAAGGGTGGAAAAAATAATATGAATCTCAAGGCATATAGACTAGTGTCTGCTCATGACAAAAATACACGTGCTACAAGTTCCAGAGTAAAAGGCAGAAGGGAGAGGAAAATCAGAATCTTTCCAAAAAGAAAGCATGATAAGAGATTTACAAAGCTTTTCCAGGGAAGGAAAAAGTCTTTGCTGTACATGGTTTCAAATGAGTCAGCAAACAGATAAAACAAATTCAATGCCCAGTTCTAAAAATTCTAAGTGTGCAGCCTGGACACAGCATTAATCGTGATCCAGACCGAGAAACATGGCCGAGACCACAGCCTCAGAAGAAAATGCAGCTCCCCTCCAGTGGCTTCAGTGTAGCCAGCACCTCCCTGGGCTCAGCCACCTTCCCCAGAGCAGTCTGCAGCACCATGGGTGCGGGGCAGCTGAGCACCATGATCACAGCCAGCAGCATCCATCCTGGCTGGAGATCAGTCTCAGCTCACTGAGACCATGGTCCTGCTAGGGAGGTGAGCAGACACCCAAACCTGATGAAGCATCTGCTGGTTCCGTGCAGAGACGCTTATTTTTCTTAAAAATTAATGCAATACTCATAAGAATCACCTACTTCAAGGTCAATCCAATCATTTTGCTCCATTCAACTTCACGGTATGAATGAAGTTAGACAAACGTGACCCCACCCAGCGGTAAACACAAATTTCATCGATTACTTCAACCAAATAGACCTTCCCCTTCATACTTCTTGCATACACTTAGGCAAGAAATTAAAAAGCATGTTTCTTTTTTTCATTTTGCTCTCAATACTTTTTCTTTCAGGCGTGCAGTGATATTTCAGGTGAGGATGCAAACCAGAGGACTAGTTTCCCATCACTGTCAGAGAACAGAGGCTGCAGGGATTTTTTTTTACCAACTGTGTTCAGCAGAGACAAGAAGAAAAGCAGGGCAGTGCCATAAACCCTTCCATGCCCCCCTCCAAGTTCTGCTGCAGCAAAAAGGCCAAGTTTCGGCTGGGCTGAGCAGAGCAGCAGCCCCTGGCAGCAATGCAGAGGCTCTGGCTGCCTGCAGGCACAGCCCCAAGCCATGGATGTGGCATCTGCTGCACTTGAAAGGTTTCTGAAGCTTGGAGTTGGAAAAAGAAAGAAAATACATACTTTTTAAAGAACTCCCCTCTAAATTAAGTCTCATTTTAGGAAGTGTGTGGGTTTGGGGTTTTGTTTTTAATCATTAAACAAACAATTCTGTAGGGAGTAGCATGTCAGAGGGCTCTTTTTAGGAAAGCAGCCTGGGATAGAGTGGGAAAGCTGCAGGGAGCACATACAGGCACAGAGCGAGTGACCTGGAGATACAGGCTAGGGGAATCTGCTTACCCGGCTGGTGTGCAGAGGACCCAGTACCTTTTAATCCTCTGTTCGTAATTAGCAGTGGAGGAAAAAAAAGAAAAAAAAAGAAAAAAGTAAAGGCATTTAGACATTTAATTACCTAACTGTTCCTCTGGATTAGGCAGGCAATGTGCACTGTGATGTCCTTAGTGCTCCGGCAGATGGGAGCTGCAAATCCACGCTCACATCTGATTACGGGTTCAAATCTGTGGCTGCAGAATTAAAGGCTGGATTCCAACCAATTTTTAAAAGCTGCCTTTCAAGTGGGGAAAGAAGGGCCACCGCCCGTTCCCCAGCTGCCTGTGATTTATCTGGGCTGTAAGCTTGCCCAGCATCATTGGCAGGTAAAGAGGACCTCAAGCCTGCCATTTGGGGCTAGAGAGAGAGTTAAGGGTACTTTTCCACGTAAAGCACGTTGGGGAAAGGAATGCCTTGAATTTTGATGATATTGGCCTGGTTCTCAGCTCCTCGGTGGTACGGCAGAGCAGCGCTACTGCATTCCACTTGCAACGCTGAGGAGCAAGTACGAGCCACAAGTGAGCAGTAAAGGCAAGCGATTAAACAGCAGGGCTGCATTCCTTGTCCCTCCAGCAGAAGGATGGAGAGTGATGCAGCAAATAACAGGAGGATTGCAGCAGTCCTAGGCAGAAGCTGAAATGTTTAAAAATCTCTTTTCGTTTCTCATTTGGCAGTCCCCCACAAAAGCTGTTTGCATCACACTAGGGGACCTCTGCAGGACCATCACCATAGCGGATATTTTCAGCGGTGTACCTCTTCCAAAGCTGGACCGTGACAATACCCAACAAATCACTCAACATTTCAGCCACACGTCCTAATCCTCATTTTGAGCTCCGTGCTGTTAGGAGCAGAAAGTGGGGCTGGTTTTGCACAACATTCTGGGAAAGCTGGGCAGAGCTGAGAGCTGGCACAGGAGACAGCTTCTGGGCAGAAAGCTGCAAGGAGCTTCGCTCAGGGGTGTGCAGAGCTCAGTCTTTCCGTTCAGAGCTCCAGACCTGAACGCAAGTCTTGAATGTTGTCTTGCCATGCACTGAGCCACACGTTTGTTATCCTGGGGGGAAACAGCAACAGAGGCACTGGGATGATAAAAGTGCCTCCAACCCAGCTGTGTAGACACTGTCTCATCCGTGTAGATGGAGCCGGAGGAAGGTAGGAGCTCTGTGATCAGCCCTGAGACTGCATTCCAGGTTTTTAAGTGTGGGGAAGACCCAGAGGGAAAGTCTGTCCCAGCGCCACATAATTTCCTCATGACTCTCAGCTGCTCCACTCCTGCTCTTCCCCGCTGGCACTCACCCTAGACAAACGCCGTCAGCTCACCTGCCTCGTTCACCACCGCTGGCACGCCAGGGAGACAAGAGCAGAAAGCCAAACAGATAGGATTATTCGTGATGCCAGAAGGAGAGACATGTCTCTCATCCCTCTTCCAGCAGCCAGCCGTTCCGATACAGATGATTGCTCCCATTGGCAATCTTCTGATGAAGGCCTTGCTGTTGTGGCCATACACAGCACTGCAGAAAACCCTGCTTTGTCCCCACAACCTGGCTCCACTCCGTGGGAGTCTGGCTTTTGCCCTGTTTACTGCCCCAAGCAGGAGATGAGCACGTGGCAGAAGTCCTGCAGCCGAGCTGGGGACACTGTTCTTCATAAGGTCCATCCTGTTTGGTAACATCCACCTCTTCCCTGAGGACTGGCAGCTGTCTGAGATGCTGCTGAGGACCCCGAGGTAGCAGTTGGCTGCACAAATCAGCAACAGAACAACAAAAATGAACCCACAACGGCCAACATAGGCACTTTGCTGGGGATCCAAGGAGGACTTTCCCAGGACATAGATTTTTCCCATTTCTCTTTCTCCTGTTAGTGTTACCACTTCAGGCAGAGGGGATGGTCTTTTAGGAGCTAGCTCTTTTAAAAGTTTGTCCCTGTTTTTCAGTCCTCAGTAGCTTTGGACAGTCCTTGGAAAGCCTCACCCTGATATCCTGTATTTTGTTAACATCATTCTCTTACTCCAATCCTCTTTAAGCGTTCCAGGCAGACACCTCTCGGGGGTGTTACCATGTCTGGGCAGGAGAGGAAACAGGAAGAGGAGCAGTCCCTCTGCGTCATCCCTTCCATGAGGCTGGACTGATTGATCCCCAAATCAGGCTCCAAGACGTTGTTGCAGCCCAACACACCTCTCCTCCTGTTGTACGATGCACACCAGCTCTCTGCCCATCCTGGCTGGCTCTGCACCCTTCTCACCCGGGCTCACCACCCTTGCTCACAGCCCAGAGACCCCAAAAAACAGCACATGTCCTGGTGTCCTCATTTGGGTGGCATGGAACTGGGCTTGTGAGCGTGGCTGCTGATTTCACTGGCCATATCCTTGATAACAATTATGGCTCTTGTCACATTGCTAATTTCAAATCCTCCTTTGACGTACACTGGAGTGGGATGTTTCTCCCTTCTCCCCATTTTCTGATTACTCAAGTTGAACTGAAGAGCCAAGCTCCAAAATTAGTCCCAGTTTCCAAATTACCTTTCAGGCTTGCTGTTCCTACCACTAGCATTTCACGTTATTCCCATAGATACTGTACCAGGCAAACATACGCAGCTCTTGCCCTGAAGAAATCGTGGTACAGACCTGAGGTGTGACAACGAGCAAGCCCTAACAGAGCGGGGATTGGAAGGAATGAGGTAATGAGCATCTGGTTGGTCATGTCAGCCACGTGCACTGCTCAGTGGATTTCTACTGAGAGATTAAATAATTTTTGTTTATTTAATTATTAAACTCAGAAGAATTTCTTGCAACCCTCACGGGACCGGGAACCACAGGTTTGGTTCAGGTCTATTCCTAGCGTCTAAATTAAAAATGAAAAACAGCTGGTGGGTTATTCTGTGGCTGCAACAGAAGCCGACAGCCTGTCCTGTCCCCACGCATGGCAGAGAGCTGTGGGAAGGGAATGGCAAGGACCACGGGCTTCGTTCCTACCTGTGTGCCGCAGGGGCTGAGCCGGTGTCTGCGCATAACTGAGGCAGCCAGGCCCACGTGCTCTGGCCAGGACTCCCCATCAGCCGCCCTGCTTTTGAAGGTTACTCACAAAGAAAGAGGAAGAAGATTAAAGGGTACTGTTAGTGTGCATCTATGAGCTTCACCAAGGTTAAAAACTCAACATTAAAGAAAAAAGGCAGAACCTGCGTTGTCTGTAGAAGAGGCAGGGTGAAGTTTAAGAAACCAGTATGTTATCAAATCCCGTTTTGTTGTAACTACGTTATCAACAGAACCAAAGAAAATGCTGGTGATAAAAGAAATTATCTGAATGCAGAAATATTTTTTTTATGTAGCAAGAAATAAATCAGGTTACCACACAGGGAAGGAGCGGCATTGGACGGTGCTTTTGAGAGGAAACGGATACAAGGTGAATATGCTCCTGCAATGAAGGACGAGGGAAGGCTGATCTATAGGGTTGCCACACAGTTAGCAGTCGTTTAGGAAACCTTTAGAAACCTCACCCCCCCCTAGCAGCAGCATTCTCGGGGCCAAGCGGAAGTGGCTACATTGCCACTCCAGGATGATCTCCATTGTGACTTATGTAGCAGAAACCCTTGTAACAAGGAAAGGGATTATGATGTTGAAATTTGGTCTCAGGGGACCAAATTTCAAAATTCCCCTCAAAACAATGCATAAGCCATTTAACTCTTTTTCTCAGGTCTTTCTAAAGTGGGAGCATCATTTCTCCCTCCCACATGGATTATGCAACAGAAGGAACATCACTGACTGGTAGATGCTGCACAAATGGAGATAGCAGTTACTGCAGGGAAGTGCTTTAAGCTGTGAAGTACAATGACTAGAAGCTGAAGTCCTTTAAAGCTTTACAGAAACTTTCCTCATTCACTCATGGCTGGCTGGCCATGCGAGGCAGGTGGAGCACGCTGCCCTTGGGGGTTACTCTGATGCTGGATACACGATGCACCGACCTGAATGCTCACAGATGTTTTTTTCTTAGCAGATAAAGGATGAAATAAACTGAAGACTTGGGCAGATTTCATGAAGTATTTTCTAGAGCTGTCTATAGGGGAACATAGGACAATGTCTCCCCTGTTGCCTTCACCAGGGTGATGCCTGGTACACAGAGGTTTTAATTCTCTCGACAGAAAGACGCTGCACAGTAACTGAAGCTGCACATCCCTCTTCTTTGCAGTGTGGAGTGAAAAGACATTTCTTGTAGTTAGGGAATCATGAACTTCAGCAGGTACTCCCTTCGCTCCCAGCCCATTGAATACCTGCCAGAAAAGAAACCCATCGTGTCTGTAACAGCATGCATCTTTTGTTTGCCGTGATGTTTTTGAGGGGGAACATCAAATTTGCCTGAACAAAACAAAAATTAACATCTGGAGAGTCTCAGTTTTAAAATAGCAGGTAACATGTTTGGCAGAGGACAAATCCATGACAAAGAGTTCAATAAAAGTGGGAGATGGGATAGCTCATGGGACCAGTACCTTAAACTTCCAACAGGGGTATGAAATGGTGCTTATAAATGGTAAATGGAAGAGTATTGCTAAATATTAATAACAACAGCATCATGCCACCATCCTCCTATTTACATATATATTAAAATGACCGTGACTTTCCTGATTGTGTTTTCTCTCTGGAAACATCCTGGGAATCAATATGGAAGACTCATAAAAATCAAGGATTACATGAAAATATTGGAGAGCATTTTTTAAACCAGGAACTTGTGATTTGTGACCTTTCACATTTTCTCGGGAATTCTTCTTCCAAGAATTGTCCTCGTGACCAGTGCTGGGTATTCACACAAATGCGTGCACTGCAGCCACAGAAATGTCAAGGCGATGGCTCGTGTGCTGGCAGATGGTCTCACACTGGGCAGTGTTTCTCACCTCCTCCCAGAAAATGACAGTGGGCCAGAATCTGTGGTGCTCTGAAGTAAGTAATTATCAGGGGTGATGTGTAGGCCCAGCGCTTGGGAACACTTTGTCTTGCTATTTGCAGGTTAATTTATGTGGACAGTATTGTGACACAAACACATATGCTTCCAGTGACACCTATTATATTTAATAAAAGCAGAAGTTGCCTTGGCATGCCAAAAAATCCAGTATTTTTTCCCCACAATGTACTCTTGCAGTTCTTAACAAACTCATGACCTATGGATACCATGCCTGGCAAATGGGAATTTAATTTCCAGATTTCTGTTTTATAATTTCTTTGGACAGCTACCTTGGCCTTTTTAGCCATAGATTTTCTGGGATATCCCAAGAAGTAACCAGGTCAGGCTCTTCCATTCAGAAGATGAGCAATTCCTCATTAAGTACTACGCAATGGAAGTACTTTTACCAGCCACCCATTTGGCAAATACTTGCTGCTTTCAAATGTCAGATAAATTGGCACTGAGCTTGTGTATTTAGGAGCCTTGAAAGTGCCAGGGAGCTTAGGACATGCAATAAATGTTGATGAAGACCTATGGACCCAGTTCACCTTGCTAGAAGTTGAGAGATTAACTTGATGGATCCATTTGGCTCCAGGTGCCTACAGCCATCGCCACATGCTGAAAAGTGTCAGATCTCACCAGTGCTCACCACGTTGCCCGTGCGGTCATCCAACAAGAAGCTGATCCCCTGTGCCCTGAGCAAACAAGCTCTGAACTTCCAGAGGCCATCACCTCGCTCACTGGGTGAAGGACAGCTTAAATGGAAGAAGTCACGCTCGAGACTGGCTCCTGACTTGCCAAAGGAAAAGGTGAAAGCTACCTTTTTCACTCACCCCTTTCACTGGTAAAAGAAAATAACAAATTAAATTGGGCTACAAAAGTATTCCTAAGCCTTGAGAACCATAAGGAAGAGAAGGAACATGTTTTGTCATCTGAAAAATCAAATTAAGTGAACTGCAGAAACCACAAGGTTTGTTTACTACAGGAAGCACTTATTTTTCCAGACTTGAGAGCAGTTTCTCCACAATCCTGATTAAAATTACTCATCAAAACATTACACAGAATTAACTTCATTTCATATGGTGAACAATTATGCAGTTTGGGTAGAGTGGAAAGTATCCAGAATGTTATTAGTTAGTGTTCAGCAGAGGAATGTGGTAAAATTTCTTCTTTTTTCCTGTCAGAGCTGTATGCCAGTACAGATTTTTTTACCAAGAAAAGCAAAGGTGAGTGTAGATGAATAGGAGCTGGAAAGACTCAGACTTTAAAACAGCAGTGCAGGAATGAACAGCAGTGAAACACGGTTTTTCAAAGCAAAGTTTCACATCTTGCTCTTCTATAAACCAGTTGCAGAACAAAACAACTAGAGGAAATTGGTTGTGTGCTGCATGACACAAATAGCTTTCAAACAGCTTTTTTTTCCAGCAGCTATCTTGGATGTTACAGGGCTAGGGTTCAATCATGCAAATACTCACACCCCTTCTTGACTTGAAGAATTAATAGAGATAGAATTTAAATGAACGCATACGCAACACCATAGACATATGTGATGATCGCACTTGGAAAAAAAAAATATCATCTTTCAATTTTGATTAAGCTGATCAGCGTGTTCTCCTCTATCACCTTTTCTGTGCTTAGGGAAATTACAGGATTAGACTCCTCATGATGCCTTTTAGCATTTCTGTGTTAAAGAAAGCTTGGCAGGTAGCTTACAAAAGAGAGACATAGGAAATAGATCCACTGCAAACTCAGTCGTGGCTGGGACCTAACTTCTGGTGCAGTTTGTTTTAGTAACACAGCTTGGACTAGTGCAGTACTTAATAAGCAACGCTAATCCACAGTGGATTAACATTTCACCTAAAGTATAATGTTTATTGTCATAAATCCATCATGAAATTACAGCAATTATAAACTAAAATAATGATCTTCAAGAAAATAAACTTACTGCAGAAGGAAAAAAAAATATATTTTTTTCCTTCTGCTCGGGCACACGGCTGGAAAAGCCTCATGCTGACAAAGCATGTTAAAGATCTCACATAGAACTCTTATCATAGCCTGCCCATGTTTGCACAGCTTTTCAGTCAAAAGGGTTTTACTAAAGGATATTTGAACAAGAAAAGAACCCTTGAATCAGGCAGACACCGTGGATGAAAGATAATTTTGACAAAGCTCATACATGCAAGCTTAAAACAAAAGCATGAAACTCCTCCAGATTTATAGCCAACTTTGTTCCTTTCACAGTGCTGGCTTTCACATACTTTGTGAAAAAATGTTGTCATAACAATAAAGCGTGAATAGGCAAATCCATGTATTCCCAGTTGTTGTCCCAAGCAAACAAGAAAAACATTTCACACTTCACAATTAATACAATGTCCCTTTGTCCTGACACATGAAAGAGCTATTTGAAACAAATAAATGAAGGGATAACTAAATTTTTATTAAAGTCTGGATTTTAAAAAAATATTCAATGTATTTTCATATTTTCTTTTTGCAATTGAAACTTTTCCACCAGTTCCAATTACATAACACCATCAGAAGAAGCCCAGAAAAGATACCAAACGGCAATATATTGTATGCTCCAGTCTCCCCTCATCAACAGAAAATGTATTAAGGTAATTAAAAGCCCTGCTTATAAACCCTGGGGCCTCCTCCCCAGAGTGCTCCAGATGAGTGCTGATGCATTGACTAAAACATTTAAAGAACAGAATCCATCCCAAGGTGTCAATCTATAAGTAGTTATTGATATGTAGCTCTGTTGACTTACTAGTCCCAACAGCCACAGCTTTGGTTTCTTCCTGATGGGCATTCCTGCTGTACCTACCACCCCAACATCACCCTGAGTGCCACCTAGAAAGGTGACTTAGGACTCCATGAGAAGTCATGGCCACAAGGAGACAGACAAGGCCAAGAAGCAGATCACTTTGAGTGAGTTGAGGTTGATGATGGTGGTGGTGGTGGTGGCCAATGCCCTGGAAAGACAGCTCCTTTGTCCTTGAGGCCTGCTGGATAGCAATTGGATGAAGCTGAAGATCCCAGAGCCCATAAGGAGAGACAGGACTTGACTGGTGTCATAAGTCTTACGGTTTGGACATTTGTATACAAGTTGTAGTATTCAGTTAATCAATATACACTGTTCCTTTTAAAATACTTTCACCATAGCTAAGCCAAACATTGGAAGGTGGATTAAAAGAAAAGGATTCTGCATTTTTCTCCTACCTCTCCCCTTCATTTGTCTTAGCAAAGGTTATAGTTTTCTATACCCAGGCATAACGTAGCTTAACTGAGTCACAGCCGGTATAGCCAGCTCTTTATTATCACAGACTGTGTACTCTTCTCTGAACCGTGTGTCCTTTGCTGATTTTTGCCATTTTAAGTATCCAGATTTTCTTCCTAGGCTCACACAGACTTTTAGAATAAGGATGGTCTCTGAGTACTGAGAAAAAGAGGTCACTTACTCCTTGTTCTCATTGTCTGCCTCTCTGCATTACTTTTACTCTTTGTTCTCATGCATTATGCTCTGCAAGCTAGCCAAAATTTGCAATTACAAAACTATACGAGCAGGCAAAACCATTATTGGTAAAAGTTTGGCCTGTCTGTATCAGTTCTAAGTTTTTCATCCATCGTTGTTTGCTCGATGCATCCATTTTCTTCCTGGCATATCACTGCTTCTATCCTGGTTAATGTCACGCTGAGCCCACCAGGAGCCCAGCCTTCCCCCGTGCCCAGCCTCCCCAGGAGCGGCACGTAGCTCCGGGACACACTCCATGCACACTTCTCCAGAAGCCAGCAGGAGCTGCAGAGTTGCTGGAGCTTTGGGGGCTGTAAGACTTTGTTGTTATTCACCACACATTTACCCTCCCGATTCCCAACACCATTCCACTTTTGCATGGCATTCAGTTTCCCATAGCTGGCTTAGGAGGCTGACATTTGCACACGGAAAAGCATAAACTGAGTCTTGAGCCTAGAGCTTGGGGTCTGAGCCAAAGGCCTTTGCAGGAGGGCTTCATTTCTGTAAATTGAGCTGGTGCCTGTGAAAGTGTAGGTGCGTCGAGCTGCTCGAGTTCAGTGCTAGTGTCGCTGTAGCCGTGACAATCTGACACTTTCCGCCCTGAATGTTTTATGTCTGATGGCTTTTCCACTTCTCCCAGCAGAGAGAAAAAGAGAAGGGCATTCCCAGTTCTCTGCCCATGCCCCTCACTGCCCCGCTCGTGGGCTAACAGGGCTTCCTCCACCAGGATCACCACAGCCCCTTGTCCATGCTGAGGTGAGAGGTGAGGACGGGGCAGCAGCCGCCGTACCTCGACGTGTTAATTAAGCAAAATGTGGCGATGGCAGCGCAGGCCTCAGGCCTCGCCGCCAGCCGAGCCCTGCCGCGCAGCAGGCCGGGCCTCTCCGGCAGCGGGGCGAGCGCGCTCAATGAAGACGCTGGGAGTTCTTAAGACATCTTTTGAAAGGGATTTAACAGACCCCACATTGGATTAGAAAGATGATGCCTGACACATTTAGTTTCCGTTACCTTTTGTGTACCCGCTCAGTGCACAGACCTGTACCAAACAGTGCATTGTAATGCAGATTTCCTTGAATCGCTCTGGGATTTCACAGCATCCATAAGACCCTCACAGCAGGAAACCCTATTATTAAGCTATCTGCACATATCATGCGGTAAGCTATGCCTAAGGGCCATCTAGAGGATGCTGAGTTACAAGAAAGCGGAGGGGTCAGGGGTTTGTTGTGAGAAAAAGAAGAATTTTAATCTCAGGGTACCAGTAGCGGGGTGTGGGGAAGTGCCTCTGCATTCCTCAGTTTTCCCCATCCCTCCACCTACCGAAGCGTATTGTAGAGTAAATTAGAGAAATTCCCACACTGCAATGTCTGATCAGAAAAAATTGTTTGTTCCCAGAGGAACCACGTCAACTATAAATGACAAAGAATAGATAAGGCTGAGCAGAGCAACCCAATAAAACAGTACCATTTGGTGAATATATTTTAATACAGTTCTTTCCTCCAGTGCAGGAAAAAGAAGGCTCCAGTGAAGTTTCCAAGAGAAATGTGTGTTTAATAGCTCTCTTGCACTCTCTTGAAGGAAACTGCTCAAAAATCTGAACCCCCTTTTTAAGAGGGGGGCACAGGAAAGAAAGAATCACGCAAATCATTTATCTCATGCATGTTAAGGAGAAGGAACAATTTCTGCCCTCAACTCATGACCACAGAGTTATTTTGAGGGAGGTCTGCCATTTAAGCCATGCCGTTTTTCTTATTTTTACTGGCACTGAAGAGGCAAAAGGTTGTGTGCGGAAGGGAAAGGCTTTGCTGCCTCTGTGAGAAATGCCAGCACTCAGCTCCACCGGGGAGAGCTGCGACGACCTGCCATGCAGGCTGCCTCCCTGAACCCAGCCAGCAAGCTGACCAAGCTCAGTCTTCTGTGATAAATAAATCAGTAAATGTGACCATTTGAAATCCCTGAAATCCAAGTCCACCCACCAGCCCTTTCAAATGTTCTTCCCCAAGCCCCCAGTTCAGAGGAAGCACAGACCTCATGGCAGATGCTCAAGTGCTTTGCTGCTGCATGTGCCAATGCAAACAAGCCAAGGGGAACTTTCAAAGCCCTCCCTAAAAGTTTCACTTAACACAAACAGGTCCTTCTATACACCTAAAATGTCAAAAAAAGACTCTATCCTATTCTTTCTTGCCCTTGATTCAATTTCAAAATCCAAGACAAGCTGGCAGGCAGCAATGTTAGTTTAGCTGTCATACACTTAAAAAAAAAAAAAAAAGGAAAAAAAAAAATCAGAAGGGCTCATTTTCTCCACTCAAGCTGCAAAGAGACTTTGCCATAGACAAAGCTTTAAATATAAAAGAGTGGATAAATGAATTAAGCATTCTCCACAGGTATTCATTGCCATCAATTGAATTCAATGAGAAGTTCTTTGTTTGTAATATACCCATCAAAACATCTAGGCAAAATCTGACAAGACAAAAAAATCACAAATCTTAGTAGGTTTGTAAGGGAGTTTCGTTACATCTACATTGCAGTTTATTGATCCAACTCCTTTGGAAAACCTTCATATGGCCATTCTATATGTCTTCATAGAGGAAGATATGGCTACTTGGCTTTGGAGGCTCTTATTCTACTAAAATCTCAAATTAAAATTAACAAAAAGGCACAGTCTACTAGATAAATATAAATTTCTGAAATAAGCTGTGTTTTGTGTGATAAGAAGCAAAGCATGCTGTTTCTGATACTTCTTTTGTTCTCCTTAATAGGTTGCTAATGAAAAATATAAAGGTGGAATGTATAAAAGGAAAAGAAACTAATTTCTTCTGAGCCAAAGGGTGAGCAGAGAACAGCAGACAGGTATTACTACATCTATAACTTCATGATCTAGACCACTACTGGAAGGGGATTTAGCCACTGCAGTTAAGTTATGCTGTCTTACTATACCATAATAAAGTTTATGAAGTTTCCTTGATAATAAACTACCATGCATTCATTTTATAATTGTTAGTAACATAGATCCCATTTAAAGATTTTCCTTTGATGTGTGTTTTACTTTCCTTTTTTTTTTTCTTTCTGGGTGACTGATCTTTATGAATTACCCTCCAGTAACATTGTCCTCAAAATGCAGATTTTGTTTTTTAGACCATAGTACGTTGCAAATTAGCCCAGTGGAATTCACGAGGGGCTTATAGGAGGTGTCAGAAAAGAGAGCTATTGTATCACAGATGATTTATGATCATCTTTAAGACTCCACCTTGCTTGGACTTTGCTCGGGGAAACCAGTTATTTTCAGCTGTAGCAGTGAATCAGACAGGGATGTTAGCAGAAACCAAAAAACTAGGGTTGAAATCTAACCTCACGTGGTATATTTTTCTGCCCACAAAATCAGATCGTGTAATGTGCATATGTGAAGGCTTGTTTTACTTGTAATTGATTTGCAGGTATAGCAAGACCATCTGGGACTGATAATAAGTAGATAGTTTTTAAAGATAAGAAAACTTGTCCAAAGCAGACACTGCCGAGAGATACCAGTGTTGGCATTTCATTACATTGAAATGCTCGGTAGGATGGACAAATTAACCATAGCATAATACTCTCTGAACCCTAAGCCACTTCTTCCACCAGCACCCACAAGATCTTTCCCAAATGCAATAATAATATTCCACCTGCAACATGCCTGAAAGACCATTTGGGAGCCTAAAAGCAAAGGTAGGTTGAGGATTCAGCAAGTGGATCCTAACTCCCAGGAAAGTCAATGCCACCACATTTCCCTTCCTGTATTTAGATGAATGAGGGGATTCAGCTAAATCTTCTCTACAAGAAGTTTCTTCAACATCTCTGTAAGAAGTTTCCTCTGACAAACTTGCTGCCGGAGAGCCCTTTGTTTTGCAGACCCTGGAGTTGTGCTGGCAGTCCACGCTCCACGGCTCTGTGGAGCCGTGCCATGAGAAAGCCGGGGAGAGAGGTAAAATGAACAATGTCTGCCTGGGAGAAAGTCCAAGATTTATTTCTGACACTGGCCAAAAGGCAGGAAGAAAACTGTTGCTGTTGCCCAAGTGGGCAGCGCTGTGGTGAAGCAGAGGACTTGTACCAAAATAAGGAAACCACAATGCGCAATACAAACTCCAGTTTACTTGTTCAGGTATACACACAAGTACTGGTCAGATCATAAAGTTTATTCTGTTTTCTCAAAAACACACTGACTTCTGCCTGAATCATGCTTTTTAAAATCCAAGCAATACAGTGGGAGAACCAAGGGTGTCTAAATGGACTGAGTGCTGGGCAAGCTCTCTCAGACAAATGGTTCAAGGAAGAATGTTACTCCTTTTCTCTAACTACAGCCCCATAGAATACATAGAACATAAAAGCTCAAATTAGAGAAAAAAATTAAACACCATGCATTATAAAGGAAAGTAAGGAAAGTTTGCTTATTGACACACTTTTCCTTTTAGGCATCTTGGGTAGAACAAATACAAAGAAAGCTTTAGCCCAAATGGACTCTCAAGTTCACAGAATATGTCATATTCATGTTACTATTTTAGGGCTTTTTTTTTTCCTTTTTTTTTTCCCTTTCTCTTTTTTTAATAAATTGCCCTGTGGGAAAAGCTGGCTGCAAGTCAACACCACAGAAACCTAATTTTAACTCCAATGAATACAACTATTTACAAGGCCCCCTTTCTGCAAAGGAAAAACCCTGCCATTCCTGGCAGTTTTGATGTGATACGGACACATATTTCTAAGACATTCAAATGGACTGGCTTAAAAAAATACTGTTTTTTTACTCATGCATCTTTAATGCTCAAACTGTTCTTGGCAGTTCCCAGTCAGAAGTACTGTCATTCAAAATAAGAGAATGACAGACATTAATATGGAAGCATTCAAGCTTTTAACTGAGCCGGAACAATAATTATGCCATCCAATTTTATTTTGAAGAGTATTGACCTCGGTCTCCGCTAGCACACAAGATCCAAAAGACAAAGATATAAAAAGGTGTTAAGGGAAAGAAACACAGAAGTTTTTTGACCACAGCACATTGCACAGCATCGTAACCCGCGTTTGAAACTAAAAATATCACTGGGCGGGTATCGGGGGGATTCATGTTATGACACAACAGTGAATCAAGTCTTTACTACAGGAAACACTAATGCTCCGAAAACACTGTGCTAACACATCAAGGAAACAGCCATCCAAAGGGGAATTTAACATCGTACAACCTACACCACACTTTCCCTAAATATAAATAAATTACATGAACATATGCTATGTATGCTGCTCCCAGATGCTAGAAGTGCAAAGACCAATAATGAAAACCAACGCCAGCAGTGAAAGTCTGTCATTAAACACAACACTCGGGGAGTGTGGGGGAGAACAGCTTTTAATGAAACAGGTCACGACAGTCTGAAGGAAGCTGACAGCAACAGGGAACACTGGGGCTGACGTCTCCAAGTCTTCTCAGCACAAAACCATGGTTAAAAATAACAGCCATAACCCCTCAGATAATGAAATTGTGTTTTATTACACCTATAAAAACATGCAGTTTTTTTCTGAGATAATAAACAGATGGTTGTATTATGCTCAGAAGCAAATGGGAACGGACTATTTAGTACCGACATTAGATATTGCTGATATACTAAATTAAGTGTGGATGTTTATATGGACATTTGGCCAGCAAGAGTGCTGTCCCAGCAAAGGATGCACAGCCCTGCCTTCTCCTTTCTTCCAAACAGGAGGAGGGAAAGAAGGGGACAGGGGAGAGCTCAACCTGCAAAAGCAAGAGAGGAAAAATACCCCCCGAAAGAGAAGGCTGATTTAAATTTGACTTTGATTATCCTATTTATGGAGATGATCTCCAGCTACTCTTGCCTGTTCATGCAGTCCAATGAGGTGATGTCTCTGCTTACCACCTGCTTGTCTGCAGTCCAAGTCTGAATGACAGCTAGTGTTTTTTTAGCTAGTGCCAAGGGAGAAAAGAGGCTTTCCACTAGCCTGAATTAGGCATTTGCAAACATCCTGCAATGTTTGTGGTCCTAGTGACTGGTAGTCACCTTACAAACCACAGGGATAAACCCGCGAGGTAAACCAAATGGAATTTTTTCCTCTGTGTGTGCATCTGCATGAGAGTGTACATTTACTAATGCAACAGAAATCTCTGTGAAAATCTCTATTATGTTTCCAAGTTGCAGCACACACTAATTTGTCAGGATTTGGAAACTGATTCAGGCACTAGTCTTGTCTAGACGAGACTATCGTAATTCTATGACAAATGGCATTTTTTTCCAGCTGCTTAAACAGTCTTCATGAAAGTCCTGTCTCCCCATGCTTGCCTGCATCCAGGACAAACTTGAAAACACTTCTATCCCTCTCCCTTTTCTTCACTGTGTAATCTCCTAATTTATAGACAGACACTTGAAATTGCCACACAGCATAGATGTACAAGTAAATCATCAGGAGCCCTAGCACTGAAACCCGTGTGCCCGGGCTTAGCCTCAAGGAAATAAGCAGTGTCATTTCCCTTCAGGATGCTATTCACGTGCTTCGGAACATGATGAAGCATTTGCAGAGTCAGGACCAGGATGGATACCTTGTGCACACTCTTCTGTACACACACACACACAAAAGAAATTTCTGACCTGTTACTAAACGCAGTTATATTCCAGGCAGCAGTGTCACAGCGCGGCCACTGCCAGGTTTTCACAGATTGTCCTATCTAGGCAGCTTCTCAGGAGTCTGAATCATGTTCTCACCACTTAGCAATTCAAAGGCATTCTTTAATTTGATATCCAGCTCCAGTGAAACCTTCTCTAAATTTCTGATTTTCTTTGAAGACATATCTATATAATTGGCCTAGAAGGAGGTTCCTGACTACTGTATGAGATAGCAAACTTTTTAAGCCAACATTTCTGGCTGAAATCTACATTGCAGCAAAGCTGGAAGGGAAAATCTCTACACATACCCAACACGATTCCTATACACTAGAAATTGTCTTTATTTATTTTTATTTTATTAGGAAAACCCTAGTGCTGACAAACAAAAGGAGCTTCAACATCTAGCAGGTGTTTAAAACAGACACAAAATGAGATCCAGGAAGAATAGGCAGAAAAGGGTGGGGGAGAAGAAGAAAAAACAACATAGAAGCATTCTCTTGATATCTTGAGAGTTTAGATTTCCAGGACTGATGGAAACTTCATTAGGGGATTACAGCCTTTTAATGAAACATCAGTTATAGCTGTCTGTAAGATTTTACTATTAAAACCCCAACCCTACAACAACTTGAAAGCTAGCTTTTCCCCCAAAAATTCTAGTTCTTGCTGCAGTTTGAATCTGACCTGATTCTTCTGTCAAATATCTCTTTATCACTGTAAACCAGCTTGAGGTGGTGGGAAATATCATTAAGGCATCATCTAGCCCCTTGCAAATGCACTTCAATGGTCCCATCACAGTTGTAATTAGTGTGGCGCATCTGCGTTTGGGAAGGAAGGGCATAAGCCCTGAAAGTGGTCTGAAGGCGGTCGTGTACGTCCTTTTTGTGCTGCTAAAAGGAGGTGCACAGAAAAAAAAGGAGAGTTTTAACATCTGCTGGCCTGTGCCAGCTTCTTTTTTCTCTGCTCCTCTGGCCCATGTTTGGACACTTCCATTCTGCTCTCGGTGCCTGGATATCTTGGCAAATTTCCTGAGATATGCAGTTAACTATTTTCTGGGAAGGAGGATGGTAATTGGGGGGATATTCTGCTTTTGATGTGCAGGGCAATTAAATCCTCAATGAATGGAGGAGAAAATGAAGCATTCGGTGTCACTTGAAAGAAAAGATGTGTAGTGCCATTCCTACACACCAGTGTGAAATACAGAGGGGCACAAGGGCAGAACAGAGCTCTTTATGTTACAGCCGGAGCTGCCTGCAGATGTAACAGCACAACAGCCCATTCAGCAGGGAAACTATACAATAGGTCATGAGAAAAACCTGTTGCTCCTGATTAAGTTTGCAAATACTGTATCTGTAGGGATACGGAGACGTGGCTGTGCCAGATGAAAGGCCCCAACTGGAATTAGAGCGAGCAGCAATGGTACGTCGCCATCCAGTCTGATGAAAAGGGTATTCACCAAATCACTCTGTTATTGCCTTGTACAATTATCTAGATACCAATTACTAGATACCAGTTATTTTGCCTAACTTTATAGTAGTTATAACTACTACTAGTTAATAATACACTCTGAAGCAATTAGTTCCATTAATTAAAAGAACATACTCTAATATTCATTTCTTTCATCCAGTCATAAATATTTTCAAGAAGAAAGCAAACTGCCTCTGGGATTCATTCCACCTTCAAAAGCTCTAATATAAAGAATTAGAGGAATGTCAGCAGATCTTGATTCTTTCTTAAATGTCACAGAGGTTTACTAAATAGAGTTTAAGTACTATATAGATGCAACTTCCTTATTAAACAGAGAGAAAATTGGGAAAAATCACAGCATTATTGATCAGTTTTTGCAATGTGGGCTTTAAGTTGATTCTCAAGCCAGGTACGTATGGCATTGCAGGACAGATGAGGGCATTTGTAGAATGGCTAAAGTATAAAAATCAGCATTATTCTACCTGCAAAAAACAAGAGGCCAAATTCAGGCATAGGTTAGGCAGAGTCCTTGGTAAGAAAAATATGACTGATGAGGAGACCTGGCTTTTCTGATTTGAGCTCAATGAAAAAGAAGAAGAAAAAAAAAAGAGAAAAAATATTTTAAGTATCCGATTCAGGGGGGCAAATCGCATTAATTCCCAGCTACTGCATGCTTACACAGATCTTGCTCTTAGCCATTGAGACTGCACAAGTATGACTGTAACTCAGTATAAGATCAGATTCAAATTCAGATATACATAGTCCCAGGTACCCACACATACAGAGTTATCTGAATTTGCCTGTGTAATAGGGGTGTCACAAAATGTATGATACTGGAGCTATTCTTCCTAAAATGCTTCTCTATCTCTAACAAAGATGGCATTTCCCACTGAACAACTTGCACTGTGTCTAGCTGACTTACACTTTTTAAACTGCTTCCATCTTTAGTTGTTGGATTTAAAAGGCCCCTGAACCTATTTACAAGTCACATCAGAAAACAGGCTGCGACTGTCATGTCATCACACTGAAACCAGAGGATGGTCAGCTGCTGCACAGAGACAGAAGGAAGTCAGTTACATACAAAATACCTCCGGGAATCAGCTTCATAACACAGTAACTATGAAGAAACCGGGATACGATAGCTATGGAGGACAACGAGAGCCGAGCCATAATGTGAGAGATGCGAGGCACGCACAGGAAATACCACAGCTACGGCAGTTTCTGCTCTTGCTGCAGAATGCTTTTCATTTGGGGCCTGATGCTCGGCCTGTCGAAACCAGTGGGAGATCTGTCACTGACTGGAGTGGCAGCAAGGGGAGAGTCAAGAGCGCCAGACGCAAGAAGTGGCTTTATGTCAACATGAAGCAAAACGGCTAATACAGAAAGAGGCAATTTACTTACCAAAAGAAAAAAGGGGGAAAAAATGTTATTTGTTCAATTCTATAAGGATTTCAGAACGTAGGCTTTTAAATGTACATTAGCACTCTTATACCACCAAGTATTTACTTTTCCTGTCTAACTCATTTTCTTCATTATTGAAGATCCCCAGAGTCTTATCTAGATCCAAGTGGGTTTATACTTTAACTCTCAACATACCATTTTAAAACAGTTTTAAAAAGCCTCTCTTGCTCTCCACTGCTTATATATCAGACCCAGGGTCATGACTAAATGTCTGTCCATAATGACATGAAAAAGATTGCTTCAGAAAGACAACTTCATTACTGTTTTCTTACATATGAATTAGAATAAAATCCCTCACTTTATTTTGCTACAATGAATCACAATTCTTTAAGAATGTCTTGGGAAAAGGACCATTTGCTTTGTTGTTTTTCTTATGTAGCTGAGGTGTTTTCAGATGAAAGCAATCAAGTGCTATTTTCCAAAGCAGTTGCATTGAAACTCTTTGTTGTGAGTGCCTTTCTGGAGGAATACATTATAAATTAAAGCCAATGCAATTTGGCTACTTTTATGCCTATGCTACTGCATAACAGAAATGCAACATTCAAAAATCTCATATATGAACCATGTATTTATGGACAACATACTGTCTATGATAACTGTGCCTAGAAAAGTCACTGCAAACCAACTGTTTTATAATGTATTCTCCTCCCTTTATATTTCGTTCCTTCCCTTAAGTCAGTCAGAAGTGGCTCAATATTCAATGAACAGAAAACACAGATTACACAATCAACTTGCTATTCTGGATAATATTTTATCCATCAATCTGTTTAAAAACAGCAGAAAAGAAATTATAATGACCTCATTTTCTACATCCAAAGTGACAAGCTTTTTGGCCTATGCCCTACAACCTACCTAAATTTTTCCTCTCAAGTATTGCCAAGGAGGTATTCATACTTTTCCAAAAAGCACATCTTGGGCTTCTGGTTATACGGTTTCACACACTGGTTAAATAAAATTAGAAATCCAGCCTAAAAGAAATTAAACATGTCACAGACATCTAGACATGCTATTCCATTACAGAGATTATTTGGAAGTGCTACAATTTGATGCTATGGTTTCCTTCATTTAATTTAAAATTACCTCAAGAATGTTAATCATCTCCCAGCAGTAAATCCCCCGTGTGCCAGGCATTTTTCATGGTACCTACAACTCTTTGTCCACACTGATTGGGATCTCCAGGGGATTAGGTGTTCTACCTACAGAAAGGCAAAAGAGAGAGGATTATTCAAAACAGCCTTTGAAAATCAGAGTGCCTCATAATCCATCATAACCACTAGTTTTGAGCGGGAATCAACAGCAAACATCTGTCAAGTATATATTTGACATAATTTGCTAGTTTACCAGAATATAGGTATTATAGTTATCAGCCCAGAGTATCATCTGAGGGCTACAACTGAGCCTGCGCTCCCAAAGTGCTGCACAAACCTCTAGTAAATGATAGTCCCTGGCCTTCAGGGAGCTGGATCACCTCCTGCTACAGCTACGGGCTGGTACCGGCAAGGTGGCTACACCACCCTGAAGCAGCCATCCTCCTGAACTGCTGCTGAAGGTCGCAGCTCTCTGAAGTAGGACTTCTCACAGGGCCTGGGTGCATGGTCATACAGCTACTGCACTTCAGCTGAGGCATCACATCTGCCTCCATGCATGCTTTTAGACCAGTGCAAAGGCAAGTAATGACAATTAGCAAAACACAGTTTCACTGTAGATTATGCGAAGATGAATTGCATCACTTTTGCAGAAGGTTAGGAGCACACGTGAGGTCTGTTCCAAATCTCTGTTGACACAGGGGAATCTGTGTGTCTGAGCTCCAATTCTCCGGTTAGCCAACACGTAAGGTTTATGAACACGGAGTTCTATCATATACATCTGTCACGCATCTGAGGTGTGACAAACAGAAATACAATGATAGTAAATGCTCTAACCACGGAATCTCACATAAGGTTAACAAGAAAATAAGTTTGGACTTGGCTGTGTGGACTCAGGCTGGCAAGCAACTTGAATTTTCAGAGTAAAAACACTTGTGCAAGCAATGGGTGCAAGCACTGAGTCTGACTTCAGAGGTTACCATGAGGGAAATGAGGAGGAGAAAATGGAAGTCAAATTTCTTGCTCTCTCACTGGGGAAAAGAGGCCAGGAGTGGACGGTGTGCCTTTGCCAACAGCAATGAACTCCAGAACTCCCAATAGAAGTGTTCAGTGAATCCTATGATCTCAAACAGAAAGAGGCAGTAGAGGGATATCGTTCTTTTCACACATATCCCACAGAAAAAAGTCATGAAGGAAAAGAAGGGAAGCATGCTTGTACTGCAGAGCAAAGCGCTATGGTGCTCTGTGTTTAATTTGGAAGACAAAACGGCGTGCCAAATAGGGGTGGGATCATTTGTAGAACATGGGAATAAGTTGTTTCTCCAGCAGAAGAGATTTTTAAGAGGAACCATTCTGGGCTTGGAGAAATGCCTCCATGCTTCCGTGGCAGCTGAACAGTCCAGAAGGAGGAGCGGATAATGGCAGTCACTAGTGCAGAGCGAAGTGCGGGGCTGGAGACAAAGCTTACTGGCTTGGATACTGAGCATGAATGTCATACTCCAGTAGGAAAAGCAGCATTAAAGTCAGAGAAAAGGCTATCCAGCTTACAAATGTTTGGTGAAGGAATGTCAGAAAGAGAACTATTTAATGGAAAAAGCAGCTTGGAGGAGTTAGATAATCCCACTGAAAAGGAGGATGTTGATAGCATGGCTTCAATGGGCACGAGGACCCTTCCCTGAGGAAGACAGATGACTGATGGCTAACTCACTGACATGACTGGAACAAGAAGTGGTTCAGATCCAGCCGAACACCACGGAACAGCAGTAATACGGTGGAAAGACCGCAGCCACAGAGCTGTGCTGGGGGGCAGGTGGCCATGAGCCAAGACAGGCTGATCACAGTGGCTTGGAGCGCCATGAATTAAACAGGCGGGATGCAGACAAAGTAAACAGGAGGCATCCCCGAGACTGCCACAGCCTTGTAGGAAGACACGGTTCTGCTCAAGAAAAGGGTTTCCATCACAGCTACAGGCTGAGGAGAGCAGCGCAAACCACCCCGCCGCACACGGGCCTCATGGCGTTGTTCCTACATGTCTCAGAGGGTGGTTCCGGGCCTCACGCTGAACAAACAAAACAGTAAAAACATTCATTTTTTGGAATCGGCCAAAATCCATCAAATGCCACGAGAGTCAAGGTGAGAGAGCAGCTGTACATACAGGCCCAGCTTTTATTTGGAGGAATGTTGCAGTAATCTCGGCAGCTTAAGGAGCTGACATCATGATGCGGATACAGCACCCAGGCCTGAGGTGAGCCAGGGGACTGACCGGCTGGTCAAGCACAAGGGGAGCAGAAAGCAGGCGTGCACAGGGCTGACAGCAGGACAAGCCCATGCGGTTCTCTGAAATCCCAGCCTTGGCTGAAGAAAAACCTGTTTGTTTGGCCTGAGAGCATTTCACCCACCAGCAACACGAGCAAGGGGTAACAACCCAAATGGCAGCGAGGCGTGAGTCACGGGGCAGGTACTAGCTTAAAACCAGACAGGACTCTCATGACTCCCCACCTGAAGTGCTGAGTTCAGCTCTGGGGCCCACAGTGCAAGAAGGACATGGACCTGTTGGAGCAAGTCCAGAGAAGTCCAAAAGGATGACCAGAAGGCTGGAGCACCTCTCCTACAGAGACAGGCTGAGAGCTGGGGTCGTTTAGCCTGGAGAAGAGAAGGCTCCGGGGAGACCTTATAGAGAGAGGCCTGCCAGTGCCTAAAGGGGCCTACAGGAGAGCTGGGGAGGGACTCTGTCAGGGGGTGCAGTGATAGGACAAAGAGCAGTGGTTTTAAACTAAAAGAGGGGAGATTTAGATTAAACATTAGGAAGAAATTCTTCACTATGAGGTTAGTAAGGCCCTGGCCCAGGCTGCCCAGAGGAGCTGTGGCTGCCCCATCCCTGGAAGTGCTCAAGGCCAGGCTGGATGGGGCTTTGGGCAGCCTGGGCTGGTGGGAGGTGTCCCTGTCCATGGCAGGGGGTTGGAACGAGATGGGCTTTGAGGTCCCTGCCAACCCAAACCATTCTGTGATTTTAAGGCAAAGCAAAAGACAGCATGAGTGGTGGCAGAGAAGAAGCTAGCCTGAATAGCATGAAGGGAAAGAAGCATCAGAAGAGGAAGAGAGCAGGGGTGAGCAGGGCCAGGGCCAGGCTGGGCCTCACATAGTGGGGAAGCATTGCTGGGAGCCAGCCCCATCAAGCAGCACAGGGACCAGTCCATACTGCTTCCAAAAATCAATTTAAAACACAGTTTAAGTGTGCGCACCCCCATCTTGGCTTGTGAGGTCCTGGAAATGAAAATAAGGCCCAGTTACACAGCACAAAATGGACCATGTTTAAACTACACAAGATGGATATTTTAATAGAAAACATCATGCGAGGATGAGGAGAGCATAGCACGCTGTCTAAACTCCTCCTACAGCATGTAGACTCCTAGCATTTCTGGAAATATGCTTAATTGCACACAATGCCTGAAAACGGCCTCTAGCTTGTTGTGCACTGTGGTTGTGCCTCACCTACAGGCACAAACCTTGCTGGCTTTCAGCTCTCCAGCAGGGTAGAACTACAGCATCGCCGAACTGGCTCGTGTTCATTCCTTCTGACCTCACAGCGAGAATAAATACATTGAACATCAAGAGGAGTCCAGGTATTAGTCTAAGCAGAGTCTATATAATTACTAAAAATAGATGCTATGGAAAATCCCTGTGCTTTAAGCATAGCAGCTTTGGGCCAAATTCCAGAGGCTGTTACAACTGACAATGTTCACATTTGTTAAGCAGCATTGCAGGCCACATCTAGCCTACTGGGGACTCTAAAAATGTATGTTTTACTAATGAATTTTATGCTACCTGTGCCAAATCAGCTAGTTTATTTGGGCACATTCATGTAAATTGGACATCGACTTGGAGCAGAAATAAAATTCTTTAGCTTTACAGTGCTGTGGAATAAAGGGGATGTGTGCTCTGGGTCGAGGAGCACATTTGGCACATTGACTGAGGGTCTCAAATGCTTTGAGGAGGATGTATTACAGCTTGGTTAGAGGCTCTGCCATTTTGGAATGGACTTTTTTGTTTTCTTTTTTTGAGAAAATATTTTCCCCCACACTCTATTTCCTATCAATCTGGAAAAAATAGGGTAAATAGTAGAAAATCATTTATGCTCACAAGAAAATGTGTTTGGAGTATGATGTTGGGTTGTATCGATCAAGAAAGCAAGAGGGGGAGGGCTGGTGCTGCACTTGACACTGGCTGTGTCCCAGCTGCTTGCCATCTGCACCCTTCTCTAACGAGACATCTTCCTCTCCATGACATGTAAATTCCTGTAGCTTGCCATTAAACAAACCAGGGAAGCTCATTGCTCATCTTACCTGCATAAGAGACAGGAAAATCCAGTAGTTCTTGGGTGAGTGGGGATTAGCAGACACAACATCTGTGCTTACAGCATTGCTCCATTCCCTCCTAGGGACCTAAGCAATTAACCAGAGAGAAAATAGAAGTATCATTAGTTTGTGAGAGGAGTCAACATTTCCAAGTGAAAACTTGTTTCTTAGGCACAGCGAAAGCAGGGAAGAAAATCTCACTTCATACAGTTCGTCACTGTCCTTTGATGAAGTCTTAGTTTTCCACATTTCCCCCCCTCTTTGCCTTGCCTTCCCTCTTTCCCCCATCTCCTCTCACAATTCCCAGACTGTGTTTCGAACAACAATGCCACAGCTGAAAGGCCATTATGCAGATTCATGAATACATAATTCAAAATCAAGCCACCACAACAGTTGCTCTTACTTTTTAACCCCATTGTCGGCCAAGCGGCGATGTTCAGCTGCGACAGCAGCCGAGGGAAATGCGACACACGCAGGTTTTCCCACAGCCTTTCGCCCCTGCTGTAGGCTAATCCCATTGAGAGCATTGATGCCCGCAGCACAATGCAGCATCCCTGCCGCGGCCGGGGACCGGCCACAGCCCCGCCGCCCCGTGCCAGTGGATGCCCCGCTGCAATTTTGGTCTGGGTTTTGGGGAGTAAGGACAAACCTCTTGGGCTGCAATGGTCCCAGACTGATGTTAGATGAGGGAGCTGCTGCATTAGCTCGAATGTGAGATGCATTATTATTGTTACAGTTAATAGTTATTCTAAGGCAGTGTTTGCTATAAAATGAAATACGAAAAAAAGCTATTATATTCACATCCCAGTGCTCATACCATTCTATTGCCACCTGCTTGTTTCCTTCTGTCTTTTTAGGCTAAATTTTAGAGAATGCCAAGGAACCGGGCTTCAGGAACACACCTGCAGGTCTCACAGCTTAAAGGACAAAGGCTGTGTTTTGTCCCCCGTGACACGCAGTTCAGGCAGACCTATGGGCAGCACGCTCGCACTTGCCGTTTGGCTCTGCACAGCGTGCTGCACTGTTAACTTGTCTAACTGCCCCAGTGCAAGCATTGTTATCTGTAAAACAGCCCCTTTAATTTAGCCAATAAAAGCCTGGTTTTGATTAGTATCAGATCAATTTAGTCTTCTTAGTAATTTGCAGGGGTTTCCTAGACAGCTCCGTTCTCCTCGGAAGACCAAAGAAGGCTCAGCCCAAAGGTAATTGTGGCACTTAAATTAAACCACAGTAACTGGGTGCCTTTTTGCCTATTTCCAGACAACTGCAGTGAAAGCAAGTACAGAAACTCTTTGGTCCTCTGCAAAGATCCCGCACAAGAGAATGAGATAACCGACTCTTTAGCGAGTGGATTAATAGATTGTGAAAAGCCTGTCTCAAAAATTCAGCACAAGCTTTTCTAATGGTCTATGGCCAAGTGAATGATGGGCTGATTTTTATTAAGTTTTGCACAAAGGTGAATTAGTGTCTTTCACTATGGCAACGGCAATAAAAGGATACAGAATGACTCCGAAAGGTCCCGGCTGTCTGGGGAAATTGGTTGACATTCTGCAAGCCTATTCAACCAGGAAAGGGGTTTATTGTGTGCACTTCCCCCAGGTTGACTGTGCCAGTTACATGTGCCACCCCGGTCAGCCCACTGTCCCGGGGCAGGACAAGAAGAGCAGGAAAAGAAGAGCTCATCTGGACCCCCAGAATGGTGGGGTTTGAAAGGAGACCGTCCGGTTTGGTGTCTCAGTAGGTGGACTATATGATGTCTTCCCCTTAAAACTCCAATGCTCTTTTCCAATGATCATTGTCATATTCTACAGATCCCAGTACCCAGAGACTTGGTTAATAATACCAAAAATACCTGGATAGAAAAGGCACCCTCATTCACGCTCTGAAAGGAGCAAAGAGAATAAAACAGGAGAGACTGAGCACTTAGGCTAGTGAATGCTGTGTTGCTGGGCCAGGTTCCTATATTGTTCTTTTTTCTTCATTGAAGAACCGTGCACCTCTGTGGCAAAACAGTCGTTTCTCTCCACTTTCAGTTTAAAAATGCCATTAGCCTGGCATAAAAACAGGAGTCTTAAAATTTTGCATGAACCCATCACACACTTCAGCTGCCCTCTGCAGAGCCTGAACCAAGCTGTTGAACTCTCCCCTCCTGCCTTCCCTGTCAGCTTCGGATCGAGTCGGTTGCACAAACCTGTGCTCCTCACCTCCTGCCACAGCTACATACCCTCATGGGGACGGAATTTTGTATTTGATTAAATCACAGAATCAGAGAATAGGTGGAAAGGAAGGACCTGTGGAGGTCAGGCGGTCCAACTCGCTGTTATCCAAAATTTTCATTCAGCTGTCCATTTTTTAAATTTGTAAAAATTCTCTTGCAGTCTGTCCCTGAGTTTCACCTTCTCTGTCATCTTTTGATACAGGAACTGCTCGGTGGACTTTCTCTCTTCCGCAACACCCACAGTAGTTCTTTGCCCTGACTTAGAAGCACTTGTCTGAGGATGCCGGAGTTCCTGGTGGGGCTGATTACATGCCATCCCTCCTTGCTTTACAGAAAGGAGGGTGGTGCCTTCAAAGGACTGGGTGACTTGGCTAATCCCTCCTGTGGGGCTTCTGCCCCATGCGTTAGCGACATGCCCGACCAGGCTGCACTGCACACAGCATCACAGCAACTCCAGCTCTGAGGGACCTCTGCTACTAAAAGGGGTTGAAAACCACTTCGTCAAAGAAAAAAAAAAGAAGAAGAAAGAAAAAAAAAAAGCAACAGTAAGGAGTGACTAAAGGAGGGGGAAAAAACATGAAGAGTGGTCTAGGTCACAGCCTGAGGGCACTAATCAATAAACAGTAATCTCCCCCCAAGGAGAAATGTTCCTTACCTTTTCATTTTATTTCTTCAGGAGTTGATAGGAGCTGAGGGAAAAGGCATTGACTTTATTTTCTTTTTACTTTTTATTTACTCTGGATGCACAGGGTACCGACTGTCTTAGCTCCAGCTTCATTATTGCCTTACCTTACTTGAAATTCTTCCAGACAGTTTGATAAATGAATTGCTAAGTGAACCAGCATCACTTGTTCTTTCTATAGAGCTCTCAGCAGACAATGCTCCTAAAGCACAGATCTCCCAAATACCAGGAAAAAAAAAAAAAAAAAAAAAAAAACCACTTTCAGAATAGCAGCTGCATACTGCATATGTGCTGTGTTTATGGAAAGAGTAAACATGAAAAACAGACACATTTGGTTTTAATTCACTTTGACTGACCCAAGGAGTCCTCCCCAGAGATAACAGTCAGGTCAGCCCATAAATTTTCAAATAAGTACGCATGATTTTAGCTGCATGTCGTCTATTAAAAAAGCCAGAAAGTTGTGTGGCTCAGCATCTCTGAGCAGACATCCAGCACAGACCCCAGTACAAAACTGGCTTGTTTGTGAGCTGCTTCACCAGAGCCCAGCCCTTTCACCAGCACACACACATCAACAGCCCGTATAAGCCCCTGCTTCTGTAGTTAGAAGTACCCCACGTTACAGGAGGCAAGAGGCAGGGGCTCAGGCATGACATACTGAATAATATCTTACTCCGCAAGGAGCCTCGCCGAAGCCAATAGGTGAATTCATGGACTATTGAACACAGCTATCACAATTTGATCCATGATTACAGCTTCTGGGAAAATGTTCCCACTTCTTCCGTCCACCCAAGTTTTAGACAAGCAAAGGGATTTTTGTCATAGAAGTGTAAATTTTTGTTTTATCTTAGTTCTTTATAGAAACATAAATCTGGAAAGTCCTGAGGCAGGTGCCAAAAACGTGGTCCTATTAATTACAGTCAAAATGTTGTAAATTGCTACGTGAGTCCGCCACAGCAACTTGGAGCACTGGACCACACTGGGGTGTCCTGGCTCCAGTGGCATCCAACCCATCAAAACCCTCCTCCCCTGCTTAACTTTCATCATCTTTTTGTGTGCTCTGCTGAGCCCAAGCCATAGGATGCAACAAGAAGTGTCCTTTGTCAAGAGAGCTGTGCTAATCCACGCTGATTGGTATTATTGTATATGATTTTGGTGTGTGGTGCTTTGCATTTGGTGTAATTCTGGTTTTTATTTTACTGACAGAGTGCCAATTTTGGCCTATCGTTGGGAAATGACCGTCATCACTCAGTATAAAGGAAACTAAGCCAGTTATCTCCTGCCACACCGCTAGGTAACTCGGTTCTGATTTCCTGCCACTAACGCGATTTCAGAACGCCAACGTCCCAGCATTGTCTTTGCTGCATTTGGGGTTTGTTTCCTTTTTTTGTTTACACTTCTGTCAACAGTGGTGAGGATTTCAATTTTATTTTAAAAGATGCTTAAGTGGTACCCAATTCAAATCTCTTACATTGCTTTGAAATTTGAAAATGCTAAATTCACTCTCAACAAAGGCAAGGCTGGAAGCACAGAAGGACAGCCCCGATGTACACCAATTTATCTTAATTCCTCAAATTCAAGCCAACTGCTCTCAGTAATATTCCACTGAGGAGGTGATATTGATGAAACTCAGCCAAATACAAGAGCAAAATCCCTTTTTTCAATTAGATGTTTTTAACATCTCCAAAACAGAGTTCCATCATGTGACGACATCTTGAATTAATTGAGCTACAGGCAATCCTCATTCTTTGTGTGTACGATGAAATGTAGGAAACACAGATGCTGTCTGTTTAAACTGTCAAACAAGTTTCCTGATGGTAGCTATCATGTCTACTACAGACTGTTGGTTTAGCAAATGTTGTGAATGCAAAGTTGGAACATGTGTGCAAAATATTCCAAGCTATAAACATCGGAATCATTAGAAGCTTCTTGAAGGTTTGTACCAACGTTATGAAAGGAGCTGTAACTGCTCTGGCCATTTTGCTGGAGGCATTCAAGACACCTTGACCACACCTACCATGAAAAGCCTCATTACCCAAGAAGAAACCCTTACCTAAAACGGCAGGCAAATAATGAAATTGGTTGGAGCACTGGTTCACACTAACAGCAAAATAAATACTACAGGTAACTTATGATCTCTCTTGTTAACACACTCCTTTAAAAATGCAATGATTAACTCAGCAAGAAAACAGAAACATCTCGGATGCTGTGTCTAAGAGCCAGATACCACCTTTCCGCACGTACTTCTGTAGGTAACGTTTCTGACAAGTATGACAAGCAGGAGAGCTTCATGGGGCAGACATGCCGAAGTTACAACTGCGGGTGTGCAGAAGGAAAGAGGGACAAGGCTGAATGCTTTCAGAAAAAGGATA
Organism: Cygnus olor; assembly: GCF_009769625.2. Taxonomy (NCBI): domain Eukaryota; kingdom Metazoa; phylum Chordata; class Aves; order Anseriformes; family Anatidae; genus Cygnus; species Cygnus olor. The sequence goes on from NC_049175.1 coordinate 33,096,202, forward strand.
TGATCAGAAGATGTGTCGTTGTTCCACAAATCCACGTTACACCCTAGCTTTAGCCTTTTAAGATATGCAAGCGTTTTCTGATTGTGCTGTAGCACATGATTATTTCTTGATCCAGATGATTTTCAGCTCCTGGAAAAACAAGATGCATAGACAAGCGGTTGCTGCATTTGTAGTACCTCTAAAGGGTTCAGGAGAGTTTAATCCTGATCTTTCTTACGATAAAATATGCTAATGAACAATGGTATAGGGAGGTTGGAAAAGGATTCCAGATGCTGACTGGAACAGGAGTTGGAAAATCTCTTTCTTATGTCAGAATCAAAATTTATATTAAATATTCAACTATTACAGCACAGCACTAGCGATAGCAGGACCTCTAATGAGGACAGACTGTTGGTTTTCAAAACCACCACGGCACTTCTGCTGGATGCAGAGTAAGAAGGTTCTCTGTGGAACCTGTTCAGAAGAGACCGCAGCCCTGCTGAAGGCCAGATAGCGCTACAGCATCTGCGAGAGACGCCTGTCTTCTTCTGCAACATCAACTCCGGACAGAAAACTAACAGAGCAAAAGGAGACCTGAGTCCTAAAGTCCTCAGTAGCATATTCTTGTCTCAATGCATAACAGTTGGGGCATTTTCCAAAGTGAAAAGACTTGAGTTTTAATGCAACGAGGCAGTTTCCCCCACTAAAGGTGTGAGAGATGAAAATGGTCCTCTGCCCTGCTAGCAGCCAAGAGAGCATCTCTTAAATCCAGCAAAGCTAGCCACAATGCTTTCTTCCCTATTTCTGAATCATAAACTGGGGATATAATTTAACCGGAGTGTGGACACAGCGCAAGATATTTTACACATTTGATTTTCCTGACCTTACTTTTGTAAGTGGAGTCAACAACCACACAAGATCTCGACAACCACAACTACAGGTCTCAACAACCACACGAGGGTACAAAACCCTTTTGTACTCAGTTGTCTGGGTTTTACAGTAGCCTACCTGCCCCACAGTCACGATTCAAACTGATGGGATATTGTGAGACTGCCAAAGCACTTTGAAGTGCCAGCAAATTGAAAAATAAGGTGCCCACGGGGAGAGTCATGACATTGTAAAGCTGTAGCTCCGAGACATTTTGGATCAATGTACAATGTGCTGCTCATAGGACTTAATGAAACAATTACAGCTCTCCCGTTGATTGCTTTTGTTTTCTACCATAAATCAATAGATTATTAACTGTAAATGTCAACGCGGTCTTTGTTTCCTAAGAGGTCACTTTGCAAGGTAGTAATGAAGAACACACTGCTTGACTAAATAAGCCTTTGAATTACTAGCTACGGATGGATGTATCAATTTCTAAAGAGTCTATGGAAATAAAAGAAGCTCAGATGTGCAGAAGAAAAACTGGGGGCACTGGGAAAACAACATCAAAACACAACAAGAGGGAAGTGAATGGAAGATCACCTGTTAAAACTGAGAAAAATCTGCAAGCACAGAAATTGTATTCTGATTTGTACACGGGAAGTATGTTCTGACAACTTCGCTCCTTTTGGTAGGATGGGTTTCTGCTAGGACAGCTGAGCCTTATGAGGAACATCCACTTTTTAAAGGGTCGTTTTTCTACTGCAGTGTTCCCCTTTTTCCCATTACAGAAATATTTTTACAATACAAGGCAGTAAATAAAAAGTATGGATTTAATGTATTTAAAACAGTGCAACAGAAGATGCACAACCTCCAGCTTCATCGCGCTGCATTGGAGTTCCTAGAACAGCCCTTTGGTTAAACAGGCCCGCGGACACGGGAGGATTTAAATGGTCACCACCTGAAGAAGATACTGATTTGGAGTGAAAAGCGTCAGTGATGAGACCGGGTGGTTCACGGTGTCTTAAACCAGAGTTGTTGGTGTTAAACTGCAGGAGCTGAAGACTACATAGCACCTTAGTAAAGGCACGGCGTTATTGCAGAGGCTTTGCTGCCCGTTTCCTGGGGGAGCTACCTTTTATCCACACAAATGCCCAGCTGGATACAGGTGCATTTCTCACCTCCAGCCTTAAACTGTTGCACAGTTTTGTCAGACTGCCGCCACGTTTATTTTAACTGCGCAGGCATTGTCTGACATATCCCCTAATTACAACTCGGTAAGACTGTGCTAATTTACGCCTGGCTGAAATGTTCTGACAGCCTCCAAAAGAAAAACCAGAAGCGACAGCAATACTGCTGTCGCACAGTGCCACGGACCATCCCCATTTCCCATGAGAATAATAATGCCTCTCTGTAAAAGCATTTCTAGGAGACAAAGGGAACAGGCTATAGAAGTTACCAGAAAGTATACAAGCTCCCCAGGATGCTAAAAAAAACAAACAAGAAAAGTATAAAAATATACAGTAACCAAAGGTGCTGATTGGAAAGGCCAGCAAGGAAGGAGTCCTTTACCTCCCACAGGCTATGGCATGCCTTACGGTCCCCTGGGAAGAGGCACAGTGAGTGGGGCACAACATTTCCCAGAACCCCAGGTCCTCCTTCAACTTACAACACATCGATGGAGGAAAGCACCTCAACAGAAACCACACTTGTGGGTTATGAACGTCAGTGGGTTTCAGCTTGGTCAGCAACAGCTCAACTCCTGAATTTGCAGAAGGCTGCCTAGTTTTGGATCTCAGTGAGCTCACTGGTGGGGTGGCCAGTGAGTTGGCACTGCTAATTTTGCTGAGGTGCCTGAGCTTCAGCTATTTTCTGTTTCATATAGGCTGCCAAACACTGTGAGAGAGTAAATAACCAGCTCTGGTTTCTAAAAATTAGAAAATTTTATAAACGCAGTCCTCAGTTCTAACTCTACCCTTCGTTGTCCGTGTGACTGCACCAAAGACAGTTGAGGAAGGAGTATTTGCATCTGGGATTTTATGCACTTCAAAAATCTCAGGGATGAGGATAATCACAACTTGGGACACACGCAAGCAGCTGTCACAGCTCAGTCCTCCAAGTTTCTGGGCACCAGAATAATTTATTTGTATGAAGAATAATAAATAATTTAAAATTTGGAACTCTGTTTTTTCAACTGATGTGTCTTTGCTTTAAACTTGAGCAATAGAGACTAGTATCATATTCACAAAACAAATGGGTTACAATGCCCTTGGCAATAAAGAAAAGCATTGCAGTCTCTTGACCCCTGAGTTCGCTGTGTTAATAGAAACCTTATTTTGACAAGATTTTATTCCCTGTATAGGTGAGAAAGAAATTCTGACATGAAAGCAACTTAGGTTAAAAACAAAAGAGGCATAAGCAGAAGGACAAAAAATAATGAAAATTTGTTCTTGCTTTCACAATCAATGCCTCAGAAAACTTGCCAAAACCTCTACTGACAATGAAGAGTTTTTTGAGTCTGTGGATTTTGAAGTAGGTGTGAACTAAGCAGTAATCCTTTTTTTTTTTTCCCTTTAAATAAAACTATGTTTGACTTGAAAAATCAGTTGGCTTTTGAAAAGAGGGCATTAGCAAGGACACTGCTAATAACTGAAAAAAAGAACTGATACTAATAACTGAAAATGTAACTGCTAAGCAAATTGTGGATGAGTGCAATACCCGTCTGTCTTGCACCAGAAAATGTGTGCACACTGTTCATTTTTGGGGATAGCACTTTTTTTCCTGAGAGGCACTGACTTGGTTGATGCAATCCCACTGAGAAACAGAGCTGCTGTCAAAATGCATGCAACAAACAGTATATGAGACGTTATTAATGCTCTTACTGCACACAGCTTGATAGAGGTTGATCAATGAAACTCCAACATGGAAAGGAGTAGCAAGGTATTTGGTCTAGAATAGTATCTGAAAACATTTCAAGAGATGTAACTGCCAGCTGGGCCTGCCTTACATGTTCCACGGTTCCATGTTCTTAGTTTCGGTAATATATTCACAGTACAGCTCATCTAATAAACCCTATGTTACAAAATCTAGAATATTTGGTTTTAAAATAATGCTATTTCACGATTAAACGCTATTTCACGAAGTCTGTACTTCATTCAAATTTCTCAACCCCACCTGAATCTATTTCTCCAATGTGCCACAATTAGAGCAGAGTAGCAAATTAAGCTCAGAATAATACAGAATAATAAGAGACATGGAAAATTCAGATACTCAAACAACAAATACCATCAGTGCGTGATGAACTTCGCAAGCTGGAACGTGCCCCCTGGTGGCTGCAGACTGAGATCCTTTAAGGAGAGAAAAATGATTGCTGCTACTGTTCGGTTGGGTTCTTTACCATATTTAAGTGAAGTGTGGTAGATTAAGAGGAAATATGGATTTGTGCTGAACAGAAAAATCAGCATAGTGACTATTGTTATTTTGAAAAAGCAACATTTACTTGCTGGTGTAAAACACTGGAGTAATTACTCACCGATTACTGGAGGAGCTAGCAGTAGCGATACTTAAGACAGTATCTAGAAAACATGCCTGTTGGACAGGTGGAGGTAACTGGCAGTGGCCAGTTCAGAAAAAGCAAAGGTTGACTTTGTGACAGTCTTCTAAAATGTCTAGAGCTGTTGCAGAGGAACTGATTTTCTTCGCAGTCAGTAAGACAAAATGAACAAGTTTACGTGCAACCAGAAGTATGAAAATTACACAGCAGGCACTAACACCAGGCATTAAAAGCTTTCAGTGACGAGGCTACTAGTCCCAGCAAGAAGTCCCCCCAAGGAACTTAGGGAACTGCAAACCGTTCAATTGCCCTCGGTGGGGACGCAGCACGTCCTCCTCCCCTGTCCCAGCCTGGAGCAAAGCAGAAGGGAAGAGCAACAGAGTTTTTAAACATCCATTTTTCTGCTCCTATGTAGACATAGAGGGAGAATTTCAACAGAATTTGTGCAATTTCAGTCCTTAACTAGAGCTTTTTTGCTTTAAATGCGGTACACTGACCTTAGTATGTTTTATCTTCCTATTCTACAATGCTCTATTGATTCTCCCTGGACAATGACAGGCAAATGTCACAGAGAAAGGGAAATGAAAGAATCATGACACACTTATTTTAAAGTCTGCAACAGACTAAATAATAAATAAATCCTGCTTTTTCTGCAGCACAAAGGTTGCAAACTGACTGTCCCTGTGGACTCCATTCTCTTCTCACTACCTAATGGACTTTCTAACGCCTGCCTTTGTCCTGAGAGCCACCTCTCAGCAGGACTGCTGGCAGACACGTGTATTACGTGTCAGAAACAAAGAGGAAATAACTGATGAGAAGCACAAAAATCTGATGGGAATAGTTATTTTAAGTAAATGCATAAACATCAAAACAGTGTAACAAAACCACGAACAAATACAGCCAGAAAGCTTCTGAGCTATTAGCTCAACGTTACTTATTTATCTAGGAAGGTCACTAACTGCTAGTTTTCAGAGTTGATTGTTTCCTATTAATATTGATAGAATTAACATATGCTATACTTAGCTTTATATGTTAATTTCTTATATTTACCTTCCTGTATTTTAATACTGTTAGCAAACAAATCTCTAACAAGATGAGCTTTAAAAGCATGCTATAAAATGCATGTAACAAATTAATTCTGAGTTTTTTTTTTATTTAGCAATCTGCTGACCACAGCTACCACCTGGTTTAGCTTAGTAACAGCGAGCGTTACCGCTGCACATCTGTGTCCTGTAAACAATGTATTTTGGCATACACAACACAGTTCACATTTCATTCATACTTCAGCAGTTCTGTTCATTAAATCTTGTGTTTAATAAGCGTGTGTATACTCGGGCACTGAGTCACCGTGGTTCTCAGCAGCCCCTATAGAAGGGGGAAATTCTTGCAATCATCCTGGCTGGTGTCCTCCTTTGGTTAGCAGCTACTGCAGAAATGACGTGGGGTTATTTATACCATTTGTTTCCTGCAGTGCATTTCATTTCTCCAGTGAGACGAAAATCCATCGCGTGCCTAAAGGCCAATCACACGGCTATTTACCTGCTAGCTCTCCTCTGACCAGCAGCCACCTTTTCTGTGCCACCGGGGCTCAGCACCAGCCGCTCCTCGGGGCTTTCTCTGCAGCACCTTCCTCAGCCGAGTCCCCGGCCTGGCGGAGGAGCAGGGCTAACCGCCCCGGCCTCCTGAGGACGGCCAGTCAGGGCTTGGAAAGCCTCCACTGCTTCAACTCACTTAAGAAAACAAATTATTTGGCAAGTGGAAAAGTAATCTGGCTTTTTGTATGCTCGGTAAGTGACATCATAAGCAAGAGGCTCTGAAGGTCCGGCTTTATAAAGACAGTGGGTAAGACATGTGGCTGTGACGCTTCTGGAAACCGATGATTTCCCTGAAATGTGGTGAAGATTTCTGTCCTAAGTACCACCTGCAGACTTTTCTCTTCCTGCAACAGGACTGGGACCAAATGAGTTAGAAGAAACATTAAAGCTTGGGAAGGCTTAGGAGGGAGTGGAGAAAGAAAGACCGATGGGGAGAACCCATAATACGTGTCTGAAGGATTATCTGGGATGGGCAGAATGAGGAGAAATTCAGAAATACACAGCCAGAGGAGTGCGTCATCAGGCTGCAGCTTCAGAATTGGCAAACACATTGACACAGCTTCAAAAAGAGTCGTGGGTGTAGACACCCTGAACGAACAATGAAAAGTAATCGTTCCCAGGAATATAACTTGAGGGACAGGCCCCTCATCACGCACTGGATCACCGCATGGCTTGACCAAAATTTAAGCCATGGTGGCACTGAACTTTGATGAAAGTCTAATTCAGGAATCCAGAATTAGCTGGAATTCCTCCTCAGCCAGAAGGAAAACAAATCAGCATTTGGTTACCTTTGGGGAGAGCAGCATGTAATTCAGACTTCTGTGTTGCTTGTTTGGCTGCATAGTTCAGGGGAAGTTTTTGTTTTGTTTTTTTCAGCCCACTGGAAATGGTACAGCCTAATTAAAATAAGTAGTCCTACCTACTCTGCATTTGTGAAAAGCCTACCACTTCATTTTATTCCATTCAGAGAAAAATGAGAGCTTCTGTTCCAATGCATGCAAGTGAAATCTTAAACACACTCTCTAGCTAGAACTAAAATAAAGATCTAAAATATGGTTACATGTTTTCAAGTGATACATATACCTTCCAGTCACTGCTGCTCTGACTTCTCCAATTTTGCTGTTCACTGGACACTTGTCAACAACCGGATTAATCAATTCCTATGAAGTAAGACAGAATTCACACTCAAAGCTATTAATTCTTTATAATAATTCACAGAGACTAGAAATAACTTTATTTTCTGTACTTACAAGTCAAACAGGCCTGCTGAAAAGCAATTACAAACTCAACATGCGAGTTCTTTTGCATTTACTTAAATTTGTTGATGCTGGAAATGCATAAGCTCCCTGTTTATTTCCAATTAAAACAAAACATTTTTTTTTTTTTTTTTTAGCATCGGTCACGGCTCTGCATTTTCTTACCACTATTCTACGCTTATTTAGCAACAGATAATAGAACAAGGCAAATTTACTTTAGAGATTAACTCTCACAAACTAATTACACTAAAGAAAAAATATAAAATAGTTTATACTAAATATCTCTAACTTCAATAATTCTCAATGACATCTTATTAAATAAAATTAAAATAGTGGTGAATTTTCAGCTCCACTGAAGTCAATGGCAAAACGTAGAGAACTTCATCCTCAGGACTCTATGCCACTTCTGAAATAGGGATAGAATAATCAGTCCTGAAAAACACTGCATTAATTTCCTTCTAAAATAATACCAAAGAAGCAAATTAGATCTCAGCACACCAAATCAGATGAGCTCAATTTTTTAATTCGTCTCAGTTTTGACTCTTGTTTTTTAAATTTGAGTTCAGTAGGGATCAAAAGCCCACCCTGTTGCAGCAGTGCAGTTTCAGTGGAGGTCGGGAAGTAAAAGCACCGGTTCAGAATTCACAGGAAATGGTCATTTACCTTTTGTCATCACACCAACAACAGCTTCAAGCTGTACTCCACTTCTGGTTTTACACCTATCTCACTTTTCTTTAGCTGTAGTTCTTAAAAGCTCCACAAGAGAAAAACATTAATCAGAAAAAAAAGTCTATTACACATGTAGAAGGCAAATCAGTAAAAAATACTGGGCACAAAGGACAGAGCTCTTCCGAACCCTGGGTGTTAACACAAGTCTGCTCCCTTGTAATCGAACAGGAACTTTATCTAGTAGGCTCAACAGGAGCACAGCAAGGCCATTTGATTTTCTTTAGGATATTCAAAGTCATACTGGAATAATTCTGTGCCTTTTACCTGATTTTATATCACATAAAAAGGTTTTCTCATTTGTTTTGTTTTTAAGTTGTATGGGCAACAGCACATTTCAACACATTGCAGAGACAGAAAATGTTACGCTGTTCCGACACTTCAGGCGAGAGGTATTTTCTCCACAGAAAGGAACAACTTATAATAATGGTCATAGATAGCGGCTAGTGGTTCTCCCGTGGCAGTAGGTTTAGGTAAGACGTGGACAGACAAGACTGCGGTATACACAAACCTTGCAGTTCCAGATAACAGACACACACTTGCCAGGTACAATGCTGCCAGAAATAATCAATTTTGTTGCAGAGTGGGAGTAGCTCAATACAGTACATACCAATTAATAAAAGACATTACTTCCTAAAATTACTGATGAACCTGCACTCAATACCAGCAACATTACAGAGATCAAACTGACATGGAAAAAAAAAAGTTAGTTAAATCTGCAACGCACTTGAATCTCAAAATTCTTGCAGCTATTCCACGTAAAAATCAATGACTAATGATACTGGCCAAGTGTTTAAAATGAAATCAAGCACATGGCTGATACAAGTTGTAACGTTCAGAGACTGAAGTTGAATTTGATTTCTTTCTGGGGAAAAGATAGAATGTACAGATACATTCTTGAATAAGAATCTCCTTCTTTAAACGTTAACAGGAAAACTTCAAGTTGATTCAAGGTAAATGCTAGCTCCTGTTACCCAAGAAGATAAGTAAATTACAAACACGTTGGGATTGTTATGATGTTGTAATACATTACTGAACATACAACCATGTTATTTCCCCAAATTCCTATAACTTGTATGATTTGATATGGACACAGACTACTAATGAGAACATTAATACATCGGTAATAAAGTGCTTTGATAAAGCATTGCAACTTTCTCTGTTTCCAATAGGAATATTTAGTAAAATGTTATTAAAGATGTTAACCTGCGATCCACTGCAGCATAAACAAAACAGTCTGTAGGACCTAGGAATATGATATGCAAGTCTCCCCACACAAGTCTGCAGAAAAAAATTGCAACAAAAAAAGCGCAGTGGTACCTCATGTCATTTTTAGCATAGTTCTGAAATGTGCACTCAAGAGCTATAGGATGAATCTCCCAAACTCTATTTCACATGAATGATATGCATTAAAATATCCACTCTTTTTAGATAAATGGTAAGGCTTATACCAAAAAAACAAACAAACCAAAACAACAACAACAACAAAAAGGCAACCAAAAAAAAAAAAAACCCACACCACAAAACCCAGTGCCACTTGGCATATCTTTGGTAAATAGTGCAGCTATTCTGTTTTGTCTCTGAAGGGGAAAGTTTTCCAAAGCACGTCATCTCCTGCCACTAAGAATCCACTAGAAATTGCCACATTCACTAGGATCTCAGATGCTAACCTACTCTATCAAACAAATGAAGAATGTGCAGTGAAAGTATTTCCTGTTTTTAAATACACTCTTGAAATATAATTAAACCATGCCAGATTTCACATTGGAAAGTAACGGCACCTTTCAATTCTCTTGCAATAGTTTAGGAGCATACAAACGCGCGCACAAATTTCATGGCAATTTTAAATAACAGATATCCAAGCTGCTATTTGAAAACATCTGTAATTTAATTATTGTTAATCTAGATTTAGTCAACCTTTGTCCCTAGAAAAAAGACACCTGTTTTTCATTTTGCTTAGATACTTAGAATTATTCAAAATGCAAAGAAAGGCTAGAACTACTTAATTAAAACGTATTACAAGCACGTATTTCTTAGCTTATATTGCTAAAGCCTTGCTGTATTGTCAAAAGTTTTATTGGAGTTTGCCTTAAAACACAGTACCATGTACTCACACATGCCTAGATATATACCTGTATTTCACACTGCAGTTTTAGTAGGCACACCAACACAAATATGTTACATATCATCCAGTGGCAGTGCAATAAATGGTAGCGCCGTCGAAATGTCATTCAATGATTTTTCAACTTCTGAACAACAGCATTCTTTCTGAACAGGTCTGTCCAACCAAACTTGCATATTGCTGAACACTGGCTTCATCGCTTGGTCCCTTCCTTCTCTTCTTATACACACTGTAAGGCATTATGGTTCTCTTGTGAAGTACTCTAACTCTGCCCAGGTCCTTAATATGACCTTCGTCAACTGCAAAGAGAATCAGAGAAAATAAAAATTAGTTACATATATTGTCCGTATGATCTTAATTTATGCAACTAACTTCAATATGCATAATGAAAACTATCTGAAGTAATAAAAGTAATCTACAGATGAATAGCAGATGGAAGCAGAGCTGATCTACAGATCTGTTTTCTTGAATTATGGTTGAAAATAAAACATAGCTTGCAAAATAACTGTATTTGTGACGTGTGAAAACATAAATCAAGCACCACCCATTACCATAGGTGATGGAGAGCATTTCTGAAAGTACCTCTACTGCTGTACTTTAAAATTCACAAGACCAATGCCAGAAGTGAAACTATCTGGGAAATAATTTCAAACACAACTGACCAGAAAAGACTTCTTCTTGTTGCCATATTTGCATTTAATCACTACACATTTACAAAAACTGCCAGCACAAAGCACTCCTTTTCCCTGATGTTGGAAAGCGGATAAAAAAACAGCAAGAAGCTCTACACTTTTTTTAGGTAAGCGTTAGGCAATAAACTATCTTCCCAGGTTAACCCCTCATGCCAACCCCACTTTTTTCCTCATTTATACTGGTTTCTGAGTTTCTCCAGTGGAATGAGGCTGAACCCATGCCCTTGCTCATGTCTGACCCACCGAGCTCTGCAGACCCATGAACAGAGGCAGCAGTGCAAAGCTGGCTGGGTTGGGTTGACAGGACTCCTTAAGCTTTCAGATAGGCACACCACCACTGAATCTCATTACCCAACCTACAGAACCCCCGTGACTTCATTTAACCAGCCTTATACTTAAGAGCACTGTTGAACAAGGTGAAGTTTCCCTATTTTTATGAATTCCATTGATGCTACTTTTACTGAATAACAACTTTATATGGAGCCAATTTTTGGACACACAGCAGCTACAGTGCTAGAAAACTCTTTGCGAAAGCATGCCACATGCCTGGGGCAACTGCAGAATAAATTAACATTATTGCAAAATACTGGTAAAAATCTTTGGACTTGTCTGAACTTCAGGTTTAAATAGCCACCAATGTAAGAGAAACACAGAAGCTGAAGTAGGATTTTGAGAACAGGGCTATATAAATTCAAATAGCAACAGAGAAGAGATGCTAGAAGTCAACATCTGGGTACATAAACTACTCAGAAATTCCATCTTTTTGGCATCAGGACATTATTCTACTGAAGAGACAGCACAGGTAAGTATAACTGTCTAGCTTTAAATATAGCATCAATCTCTGCCCCAAATTAAATTAAAACGTTTTGTATGTTCATATACTTGTTTCATTTAGATTTAAACTTTTAAGGCTCCATTGACTGGACCTGAATGGTACCCACTCTACACTGTTCTTCAGCCAACGCAAAATCAAACCAACTGCTGAGGAAATCAGTGGCTACTTCATGGGCAAAAATGGTCTTTACTTACAAGAGGACAAAAAGAGGTGGAACTTTTTCAGCAGGTTTCACAAATGGCAACAGATCCAAAGTACAGAGGGTAAGACACCAGTTCTGGGAAGCGAATTGGTCACCAAGTTCTGTCTTGCCTTGTTTTACATACCTGAAGCTTATTAAAGGCTGAAGAACAGCATTCACCTGTTTTTCATATATAAGTAATCTTTGGACTTGCCACAGGTCAGCTAAATGAATTGTCTGGAAGAATACGAAGAGATTTGTCTTACAAACAGAGATTTGTCTTACAAATCTCTATTCAGATGTAACCCTTACTACGGAAAAGCTTAACACTCCCTTTTGGGTCTTCTTTCTGCTTCAGTAAAGACAAAGGAGGTCATTAAATGCTTTTTGTTGTGAGGCACTCTCAAGAACCTAGCCCTATTCATCCACAGAAATGCCTTATAAACATTTTTCTGCTGATTGCCTGAATTTAATATGTGCAACTTAATGAAGCCTGTTTTACAAAGTTGAGAATGACTTCATTTCTTTTATCTGTGTTTTGATTCCTAACATGAAAGTACAATGTCTTTCTTAAAACTTAACTATGAAAAAGTGGTTTGAAGGAAGAAACTCTGAATAGGACTTGCTAAGATTGCATTCTCCACTAATTATTGTTGGCAATTGCTTTAGATAAAACACCAAAGTCAAAAACCCTTTGCTCTGGCTTTCTCTCCCTCTTTGAAATCCATCAGGTTTTTGATGTGTGGCCAATGCCTTCCTGATATCCCAACAGGCTGGTTTTACTACCAGCCCTACTACCTCTTCTATTACATCCTCCATCTTTCTGAAAGTGCACCAAAGAAACACTCGCAAGTTTAGCTTCTGGAGGCGACACAACCGTAAAGTTATTTTAACTTCTTAAATTGGAAAGTTTATATTTACAGCACCTCTAGGCTGACTGTGAGTTTGTGTCCTGAACTGGATGCCTGCCAAGCCTAGCCGTCATAAAGAGTCTCGTGCCAAAAGCACTTTCAGAGCTGCTCACTACTCACTGTTGATGCTCGCTGCTTTTAAATAATACTGAAGCCTGATACTCTGGATGAGTTCATCTTTTGGCTCGTAAGTGCTCCTGGCCCCAGCTTCAGTTTCTTACAGTAACTAAAGCTACTGTACCTTGAATTTCCCTATAGCCTCACTGGCTCAGCTGAACTTTGTTCTTGTTGTTCGGCATATGTTTTTACACACTTAGTCTACTTTTACTCATTACATCAAGCACAGTCGGTGCATTATCCTCCCTGGAATCAGACCCACGCTAGCACTAGCTCTATAGCTATATTAAACAGTTATTACTACCCGGGTTCTAGCAAATTTGCTAAACACTGCAGCCAAGCACTTTCTGAAGCGGGGCTTGCCAAACCATGCTGTAGACCAAGCCTTTCTTGGACTGTGGCACGGTTTCATAACACAGCCCCGCAGGCAGGAGAAGGCCCTCCCACACTAATCAAGAAAATCCCAAATCTCTTGAAAAGTCACTGTAATATGAATGCTTCAGACATCTTTTAAGCTAAAGACAGACAGTAAGTTCTGTGCATAAATAGAGTCTACACAAACAGAGACTCTGTAATAACTGAAGTTTAGCATCAGGAAAGCTTTAAACCCAGGTATTTCTGGTCCTACAAACTTACATAGCTTCCCTATGTGACAAATGCTGGGATAGCAGAGTAAGAATAAGAGAATAAGAAAAACACCTCTATTAACGAGTATTATTTCTGGGCTTTATTAAAGCAGTTTCAGTTAGAGACATCTGTTTCCTGAGGGACCCAGACTGATCAGATAGTGAAACTATGTTGGGGCAACTTTAATCATTATTGCAAGTACTGGTTACCACAAAAAGCTAAAAAAAAAAAAAAACATTTTTTTCCATCTCACACTTTCTTATTTTATATCTCCTGAGTCCGCCTCTAACCTCTGCTTCTCCTCACAAGCAGTCCATGCATTAACTTATATAAACCTCAAACCAGGCAAAATCACGGGTCTGGAAACACCTCATCTTTACCATTTGGGAAGATTGGATTTGGTGGAAGGAGTTCTACTAACGAAGACTGTTATAAATGAGCAATAGCACTAGAAGGAGGCACAACCCTGCTAACATCCATTCGAACTCTTGGGCCCTCGCCTTTGTATTTGTGAAGATTATCTTCTCACAGAGTTGTTGATTAATTATAGTCTCCAGAGGAGGTACCGTCACTTTATGTATAAAACATACAAGGTTTTACTCCATAATTCAGTTACACCTATCAATACCATTGTGACAGCAGTTACTTATTACATAAAAATCTAAACTTCAGAAAACCAATCCTGTAGACTGAAAGCACAAATCATTTTAGGAAAGCGAGCAACTGAGGATGCCAACTGTGAGCCTAAGACATAGGCCATACTTATAGACGGTACTTGTCCAGGCCAAAGAGCCATTTAGTTAAATATCCCATCTGCAGCAGTGGCCAAAAGTAAGTACCTCAGCCTGAATACAAGAGATGGAGGCACCTCAGTAAATACACTGTACCCATTGAACACTGCTACCTGAATTATAGTTTTATTGAAAGATGCCCCAACAGTCTCATGTTTCTACTTCATGTCTGAAAAACGCAGCAATCTTCATCTAGTGATGTTTCTCAACTATGTTTTCACACCGATTTACAACAATTTTCAGGAGGCTTCCATCAGGTCACAGCATCAATTTAAATTTTTTTTTTCCCAAATGGCTTACAGATTTTAAGTATTCTCAATAAAAAACATCTGAATGAACATAAAAAGAGCTATTATATTTTTTATACATTGAATGATTTGAAGTTTTTTCTTTCTTCTCTGTAAGGTATCCAGTGTAATTTAATGAGAATTAAACTGAAATGCTCGACATTTCAGAAGGCAGGGGAACATTGTTTTTTAAGCCTGTAAAAAGAAGCATCCTGTAAATCTCCAAGCTAAAATTACATCTGAATTCTTGCTAAATAAACTAACTGCCACTTCTCTGTCTCCTCCCCCAGAGACCTAAAAGCCCAAATTATTTATGTAGCATTTGTCTAATGAAATTTGAATACAGGAGCAGTTTCATGTACAGCCCAGCCATGGCACTGTGATGCCATGGTTGCAAACAGCTGTTAAAATTCTTCTCACCGCACCCCCATATCACTATTCAACGCTTTAAATTCACACATGTGCTCTGCATACATTACATCTTTACTCAGCAAGTATGAATGGGCTGAGATGCTGGGGAAGGACACAAGTCAAGTCCGCTTAGGATTTCCCTTTACCAAAACTGCTGCCTTCAAGCAAAGGGAAGTAGCAGAAGTGCCACGGGGCACGGCAAGGCCTGATAGCAGTGCACAGCCTCAGGATGCCAGGGAATGGTCACTAATCAACTATCCCAGCAACAACACACACCCAAAAGTCTGAGCTAAAAACGACCTTTTTGCAAGCCAAAAAGTCACAGTGAACTTTTAGCAGGGAAAATTAATGCATGCGCCTGACAAGACTTCTTTAAATAAGTAGTAATAAGTGGAGGACTTTCCTGACAAACAAAGCTCCCTAATATCAGTAAAAAACAAAACATCAGTAAAAATCAAAGCAAGAAGTAGGAGTAATCTAAAGACCAGCTATGTCAAGTATTGCCTTGGCAGATGTCGGGCAGATTTTGGCAGGATTTCTTGGCCCAGCTGCCCACACACAACCGCACCTCCACTAAAAGCATGGACACCTTGCAGAGCGACACCAAGTAATGAGCTAAAAGTAACAGCAGCGATGTCCAAAGGCAGCCCCATCCAGCAACCAGCCCGAGAAATGCTGCTATACTCAAGAGACCAGAAAGAACAAGGACAGAAGTCTGACGCACTCCTACACGATTCGTTTTTTATTTCCTTACACGACCCCAACCAACCTCCTCAATGTGCTGCAAGCCCCTTCCCAAACCCAAAATGTGATTTGCAAATGCTGACGTGCATTCATTCCTACTGAAATACCCACATACAATACGCAGGAGTAATTATTTTACCATTTTTATTCCCAACAGAAGCTAATCAGGCATCAGCATGCACTTACACACATTCAAATTTCTCATTTCTGACATTTTTTCTTACGATGTAGGAATTGATTAGTATTTTTATGAAGTTATTTTGGGAAGCTGAAATCCAAGTATTTTTCTTGGCCGCGTGCATTAATCTTTATTATTATTACCTACTATAAGGTGGAGTAGCTACATCTGGTCAGCAAGCCCACGATGCCTCTCCGGGCAAGCACGTGCAAAGCAGAAGAAGGGAGAATGGCAGAGCAAGCTCTGCAACCGCCTGCTGCAGCTCCGAGCAGGCTGGAAGCCAACATCCCAACGAAGAGTGTTACGGTTCAAAGGTTTTTGTAGTAGGCTGTTACTAAATCAACTTTTCAGCGGTGGCTGATTTAATTCAAGCTGGTTTTGATCAATATTGATTTAAGGAGGGCAGTGATCATTCAGGTCCTAAAAGCATTCTTTTTCCATGTCTGGTAGGAACAGTAGAAGGAGAGGAAAGCGCTATTTAAAGCTGGTGTACGGTAAGAAAAGAAACAACCACTGCATCAAATTGTCTGAATGCAAAAATCTGAATTTTTGACAACACAGAACTTTTTCCAAAAATGTCTCAAAGTCAGGCACAACTCTTGTGGCCAGATCACAAGCTACGATGATGACGTTTCCTGAATGAAGAGCAGCAAACGCGTATCAGTTGAGAGCCATCCATGACATGTGCCTGCCAGCGCTACCTCTTCCCTTATCCCCTTGAATATACTTCTCACGTGTATGAAATCTTTAAATTTGCCAACGGTATAGAAATGGAAGCAAGGTCACATTTCTTTCAAAGTACATTTTTCCATTTCTGGGAAAGTAAGTGAAGAAATCATTAAAATTAAGTGACAAATATATTGACGTTCTTTTTTTAAATAGGAAAAAAAGAGTAAGCTGTCTTCCAATTTTTTAATAAAAATCAATAATCACAGGAAACTATTTTTTATATTTTTTGTACACAATGGATTTAGGATTAGTAAGAAACCTTACTGAGGTCTGGTATTTCTAATTCAAAAAAGAAGCGTGGCACTCCTGCTAAACTCTGAAGCAACGCTGTTTCTGTTTATAACTTTCAGTTTCCTTAAATGCTACTTAAAACCCCTGGAACAAAGAAAGTATTCGGCCATCAAAACACCTCTTTCTCCAACGATACTGTTTGTATTTCCTTTACTGTAGTCATCTTGTTGGAGAGGTTTGTTGGAGGTTACAGGAGAATATCGCAGACATCTACCAGTGCTTCTCTTGCACAGGCTGGTGGTTCAGAGTAGGACATAACCCAGAAACTAAATATACCAGTTTTCTGTTGTTACTTATACATGTGCCTGAGGCGCATCATAAATTTAAAAGGCAAAGCAACTTGGAAATGCTCTCCATTTAGCAAAGTTTTTTTTTCAGCTACTCTGAAAAAAGAAACTCATTGTTCACATCTCAGGAGTAACAGCCGAGATCTAGAAATCCCCACATCTCTCTTTGCTTGCACTGTAGAAGCATTAAATTAGAAAACCCTGAAAAATCTGAAAAACTGAAATAAAACAGCAGCTAAAAAAATCTTGTTCCGGAGACTAAACATGACCTTACCTAACACACCTCAAGGCAAGAGCATGGCGGAGAGGAGGATCTCTAAAAACCGCCCATGAAGACGACACCAGGTTTTTATTCACAACCTGGCCTTTGCTTGCAGATGGGCTTTAATCTTTGCCTGCTGCCTGCGGTTCACTCCCTCCACAAAAGACTTATTTCTAACACCAAACTCTGTGCAAGGCATTGACCACCAGTACAACCCAGGCCAATAACAGCTTCTGGGACACGCCGGTTAATTGCTGGGTGAAATGAGGAGCAGTATCCAAGGCACGCTGGGTTGCTCAAAGACTGCCCAACGCAGCGAGGACCTCCGCGTCCTCCCTCGTTTTCTTTTTGTGCTTCTGCATCCATCCTACACGGGGCACACGGACTTTATTTGCTCCGTAGCAGGATGGAACAGTGGAAGAAAGTGAAATTTAAAACTATGCCATGAATCCTGTGATTCACTGTAAAAGCTGTCTTAGAAGGAACTGCTAGGCAGATAACTAACATTATATATTTGCTTACATTTTGCTTAAATAATAGAAACTGAAAAACTATTTTACCTCTAAAGAGTAAATCCATGGAAGAAACATACAAAGATTAACGATGGACAACTGCTGTATTTTCAGACAGACAGCCCAAAGGGTATGTTTGTTCTTTTGTTTCAAGTTGTTGGGGATTTTAATTTTAAATTTGGAAGCAGTCAGGACTTGCATCAGTTTTAAAGATGAACACAGTATTCAAGTTTTTCAAACAAGGAAAGAATCTAACAGCCTTAAAAATAAATTTATAAAGAGTTAAAAAGAAAAAAAAAAAAGCTTCATGACATCCAAGCTTTCAAACTAGGTGCAAAAGTGATCAAAAGAGACATCCGCCCCTTACTGGAAAGGCAACATCAATGTTCATTTGTTTGAGAATAACTAAAGACTTGTTGAATTTCTTTTAAAAGAAATGCTACGTCTGGTTTACATGACCTCATCAGGTTCACGACCAATGACTTTAAAACAAAGAAACTCTAAAAGGAGAAGACAAACTTTCAAATGTTACAACTGAAATAAGAGATATTAATTACCAGAAATAAAAATCACGTCAGTCAGAAGTCTAGTGCATCTGATCTTTGAATTCAAACTACTTTCTTACTCCTTTTAAACCATTATTTCTTTTTCTTGACTAGCAAAGCATAGGAAGTCATCCACAAACCCG
This sequence comes from Cygnus olor, assembly GCF_009769625.2. NCBI lineage: Eukaryota > Metazoa > Chordata > Aves > Anseriformes > Anatidae > Cygnus > Cygnus olor. The sequence goes on from NC_049175.1 coordinate 33,114,843, forward strand.
AAACAGGCAATATACAGTGACGAGATAAGCAATTTGCATTAATGCTAGTGTTTATGTAAAACTGTAAGTTGAAATGTGCTTTTCCTCATATTGCTTCTTCACACATCAAGAAATATTAAGACCAGTATGCCTTGGGGTATGAAAACACCAACTCAGATGAAAACAAGAGTACAGTTAAAATGAAGCATTAAAAAAAAATCAATGAAAAGAATTCCTAATTAAAACCAGAAAGCATAAGTCACAAAGGAAGTACAATAAAAAGTTCAGGATATTCTCAATCAGCCAACCCTCTGCTGTTCAGTTACTCTAACAAGAAAAAAAAGGAACTTCTGAAATCACTGTTCAAAAAGAGAATGTTTCTAAGGGGAAAATATCAAAATATCAAAATATTATCAATGATTCTTTACAAAATGATGACAGAAGAGCTACAGTATTAAAAGTATAACTTACAGTGAGCCTTAGAATGGGTAAAAACAGGAAGTTTTGAGGGCAAATCTTAAAGACATCTTACAAACAAAAACTGTTGGGCTTTGTGCCTGAAATCATACAACTGGTTTATGATTTGCAATTCAACTTTGAGAAGCAAGCAGACTAATCACTTGACAAATGCATTCAAACTCTGCTAACCCTGCTGTGCCATGCGGAAACAATAACTCATTGTGTTTTGACTCGTATTCTTCTAGTAGTAAACATGAATGGGGGCCAATGGAAAACATTTCCTGTGAATGCAACAATTCAGAGCAGTACTTCTAGTTTTCAGCCATAATCCACAGCAACCTGCAAAGGCTTCTGCTTAACTGCAAATGCAATCCTTTGAATATATTGGCTTTATTAACAACACTAAAATCCAAGTACAGCCCACTGTTCTGGAAACATTTGAGAGAGATGCATATAAAACAGTAAGTATAAAATTCCGGGTTTATTTCTGAGGAGCTCTCACACAACATGATTATTCTAATCTACCTCAGTTTATTACCCTGAAATATTGTGACAGAGAAATAGCTACCAAAGGGCTAGATTTAAACAATACTGATAATTCTCCAAGGACTTGCCTTTCAGGGATGCACTGCAAAGGAAACTAGCAGTACCTGGGAAAATGTTAGCTAAATGACACTGAACAGCTTTCTACCTGAGAACACCATCCAGTTTGCTCCCAAAGTCAAGATACTAAGATCTTATGGACGGTATGTCAAGACAGAATTGCACTTTTAGATGCTTCTCCAGAAGACAAAAATGAACTAATCAAGTCTAATGAAGTTGTATCTCTGGACACGATGCTATTCTTGATGACTTCAGATCTGAGAAACGAGAAAGTGAATTGACAAGAACGTTAACTGCATACCCAGTATGCTTTTCTTTCTATTTTTGCCTGCTTTAAATACCCTTTGAGGTCCTGCAGGCAACCTTTAATTACGCGTTCAGTTGAAACGCACCATGCATACAAAGACCAGAAGCAGAACTAGTAGGTAGAGCCAGCTTTTAAAAGCAGTAATTCAACCCTATCTCAAATCTGGAAGCATTAATGTCACCGCTGCGTGACGGGAGCCTGAGCTAACAAGCACCGTGAGGCGCTCGTTGGGCACATGGCCCTGCGTGGCCCTCCCTAAATGTTGTGCGCCCGCAGGATGCAGGCTCCTTCATGCCTCAACGCATTTCTGCTGGAGTCTGGAGGCATTCCTAATGCGTGACTGATCAGGTTGGGATCTGGGAGGGTGTACGTGCTCTGGGTTAGCACCGGTGCGACTGACCAAGCTGCATCCTGCACCAGGACCTCCTCCGCAGAGCTCCTCCGAACCTTCATCAGCTGCCTTTGTCTGTTCCTCAAAGCACCTGAGTGGCTCAGAGCACAGTTCGGTGTTTGGAGCTGCTCGTTTCTCTTTAGAGAGATCCAAACCAGTCCTTGGAAACTGCTTTTTCTTTAATTTCCTTGTTATTAGGGAACTAAAACTGCACACGTATCTTTCCAGTTTGCTTAGGCAAGGTACCTGTCAAGCTCAAGAACATCACAGAAAGTAACTCGGGTACAGCTGGGAGAGACACGTTATCATGCCTTTGTATCTGTGAACTAAAGCTCGAGAATACTCAATTAGGGATGAATCTTAAATAAAAAAATGAGGGATAGAAACCAACTGCTACATACACACTTTACATTAGGGGTGAATGAAATATTTCATCATTCCCTATGAAAAACATCAATAAGTATTTTTCCTGGACAAATGCAGAACGCTTAGCTTGTTACTAAGTCTGGTAGAATTGTAAAACTAGTGAGTACATTGATGTTTGAAAGAGAGCAGATTATTCCATCTATTTCCTGAACTTACTTTCCATAAGAAAACGTTTTTCAAGTTGCTGCAGTTTTTAAAAGCAGAAACACTACACAACAGTTGAAGTGAAAATGCAGTTTAACTAAAATACTTGTAACTCAGTAAGATTTACCAAAAACTGCCAAATACTCAACCCTGCCGTAAGCAGTGATTTTCTAACCACAAAACAATGCTAAGCAGTCTAAGGTTTGTAGCATGAACAGTGCCTAAAAGGACAGAGTGACCTTACTGCCTGCGCGAGGGAGGGCAAATCATGCCTGTCCTTCCAAATACCTGCATTTCTGCAGCTTCCAAGCATTGCAAAGCTGGCTTACACTTATGACATAAGTGTTTTAGACTTCATTGTTAATGTCAAATCAATTTTACAAGGGCTAACAAGAGAGACAGAGCTGTTGCTTCATTTCATATCTCACTGAATCACTTCGCATTGCACAATACAATTCAAAAGCCACATTTTGTAACTTTAATATCATGACCGTCTGAATTACAACTTTGCTTCAGTAGAGTTAAAAACTTTTTTTGTGGCTGAGATAGAAATCTTAAATTAATTAAAATAAAGGGAATTTTAGCCATCCTGTATGCTTTTTTTCCCAGTCTATTTTGTAAACATTTCCATCTACTTATTTTCATCACGTTTAAGCAAGAATAAAACATTTTGGCAGCTTTATTTCTTTTTCTGAAGCAAAATCCTCCCATGGGGCTGCCCCTGAGCCAGCTGACAGTGAAGGGAAACCAATGAGGAGTTCAGACTTCCACAAGAAGGCTTCCCTTCCAGCTGCAGTGCCCAACACTTTCAACCAGGCTCCCCTGGACTCTCACTCACGGGTTTTAATGACGCTTCGAGAGCCACAACAAAATGCAGCACTGAGCCACAGGCTTGCAACGACAGCAAAGGAATAAAAGACAGTACAAAAGACGAAGACTTACAGGATTATGCTTTCAGGAGTTGCAGCTCCAAACGACAGGGTGGAAAACAGGAGAACTTTTGAAAGGGCATAAAAGTTAAAAACTGTTTATTAAAATAGCTGAACTGTATTGAAGTGAAAATGGCAGGGAGCGGGAAGAGATTTTTTCAAACAAAGGGCAAAGTCCTCATTAAGGCTGCTATTTGAGAATGAGTTCAAAAAAAATAATAAAAAAAAACAAACACAAAAGTCAAGCTGAAAATTACACATGCAAGCTTTTCCATGAAACAGGCAAAACTGAAGCAATTGGCAGCAGCTTATCAGCCAAGTAAATCAGATTATAGCAATCAATTTACCGGCTAAATTAATTAAAACATGGACTCAATTATGTTCCCTAAAGCTCCATATGCTACGTCGGGATGATGTTACCAGAGCACGAGTAAACACGCTGGGAGGCACCGGGGAGCGTTACCCGAGGTCTGACCCTGGAAGAAGCTGGCTGTCATGGCTGGTGGCGTGCGGCGAGCCGGGCCGCAGCACATGCCTGTGGTGTCCCTGCCACAGCTGCTCCCTATCTGGGCCTAATTACAGCTTTTAACTTTTATCACATTTTGAAACTAGCCCCGTATGCTGGTTATCCTCTGCTTGAAATAAATCTGCACAATCCGTCTACCGAGCCCGCTTTATTTAATTTTTAATTTCTGTTCCTGTGTTTCTAACACCTTCTGAGTAGGGAAAATGATGCCTACAAGGCTCGGCATCCTCGCCCTCCCCACATCCCCCTGAATGAGCTCAGTCCTGGGTCCGATCACAGACAAGAGCAAAATTATTCTGCTAGAGAACCAGATGTTACAACAGTAAAATGGTGAACCCTGACCAGGAAGGGGCATCTTGAGCATGCAACCATCAAACACGTTGGTTCTGAGCAGTGGAGAAATATGCCAGTATATATCTACTTTCCAAGCAAAGTCCTCAGAAAATTACATAATTTCAATATTTATATGTTCATTACACAATCTCTGACGGTAATTTTGGGTTAAAACTTATTTTGGGGAATTTTTCAGCACAACCTCTGTATTTCATGAATTGCACAAGAAGCCAGATGCCGGTGCTTCCCGAGGTGCCTGGTTTACTCTGCTGCATGCGCTATGTCAGAGGTGGATAATTTAGCAGATCATTGAATGCAAACTTTAAAACAAACATTTAGCAGAGTTCGAGTTGCTAAAACAACACAAAATGGGCTTCGTATCATGACTATACATTAAATCCCATTCTAAAGACCTTTCCTTCTTTGCAATTGATTGCTTTGTGACACTCCAGCTCAGAGCTGCTGATCCCCTCTAACCTCCCCAGGCCAATTCGTGCAGTGCTCTTTGCGTGCGAATGTTCCTGAAACATTTTCAGAGCTGCAGTGCCAGCTCTTTAGGACCCACAAATTAATGAAGTTAATAACGTTACCTTTTTATTACAGAAGCGCTTGAGTGTATTTTTGCATATTAGACCAAAATCCCATGCCAGTCATTTCAATTTAATCCAAACATAATAAAAATTGAGTGAAAAATTTGCCTGGCTACACCTTATTGGCACTGCCTTCATTGTTTAAGTATCTTGTATGCTCGAGGATTGCATTGGATTTAGAAATTTGTGTTTGATGACTTCAGTTGTTTATAAACTAATTAGAAACAGATAAACTTGTCTCGTTCAGAGGAGCTGCTACAAATAATTGATAATTTGATATTAATGTGTCTTTTCCTTGGTTATAGAATTCATGTTCACTACCTACAGCTGTGATAAGATAGTGGAGAGTTAGCTCTTTAGAATAATTAACGATCTAATAGAATTTAATGATCTAATAGAATTTACTGAAATGCTTTCAGAACTTGCCAAAGTACACAACACCACAGCTTTTAAGGATGACAAACAGCAGTTGTTTTAGAGCAGACCAGCAACTTCTCCTGAAATCAGACGATTGCACGGTTCTAAACCATTTGTTTAAAGCTTTCCATCTGTGATATTTTTGTGGCTACATTTTCGTGATCTCAAGAACTTCAGTGCGTTGATCCTCATACACATTAATCTGCACTACACTACCCTTACAGACATTAACGCGCGCTGTCATCTGAATCGGTTTGTCTGACCGGCTTTAAAGACGTGATACGACACCAATACATTGCCTTACCAGCGACCTCAACCACCAGAAGTGACCAGCTGGCAACCCATGGGTACAACATTCTGTGGGTACAAGTATGTGATCGTGGCTTTGCCTCCACAAGAGGGAGGAGGAGGAAGAAGAACATCACGCAAACACAACATACTTCTAAATATATCTTCAAATCAAACAGCCCCTGTACTTGATGAGAAATGAACAAAATGTTTGTGCTCACAGATGCAACAAATGCAAAACGTGCTTGAAATAAGCCCTTCTTACTAGCAAAGAAAGGCATCTAAACTGGACATAAAATGTTTTGAAAAACATAGCACTAGAAATCAGGGTTATTGAAATAGTTGCAAGAGATTATTTTTCTAGTGAAAGCACTATGTATACAAATACGTATTTAAAATAAATACACTTCTGCACAACCACCCAACCTTGCAGACTTCTGGGTAGGAATTCTAGGTCTTATTTACGATAAAATTAATAATGTTTCTTGCAAGAAACGGAGTTAAGATGCATAATCAAGAGGATTCAGAAGTTATTAAATACTTGGAATATTGTTTGTCTTTTACTGCTCTAGCTTATTATGTGCAGCAGAATAACAATGCTGTAAATCTGTTAAAACTTTCATTTTTGTATGTAGCAAAGAAAATGGAGTTAGTAGCTCTGCAATATGTGGGAAAGATGTACTTTTGAAGAAGAAGAAAATATTTTTCAGAAGTTTTAGAAATCTAATAGAAACTTGCAATAGATATTACAGGACTACTACAGAGAATACTGCAAAAGTCTTAAATCATTTTCTTAAGTTCAGTACCTCAGAAACAATGCTGAGCTGGTATCAAATCTGTTTGTAAGATGGTTCATTGAGCATTTTCACAGAATGGTTCCTGTGAGCCTGAAGTGAGACCAACTTCACAGCCACCTACTTGTCCTCTACGTGGAGGTACAACAAAACCACCCATAATAGGGTAAGAGTCAGATGCACCCCACTAGAAGTACGTTGCTAGAAGCAGCAAGGTCTGTGGCTCTGTGGTGATGGCAGATGCAAAGCCTAGACCGATGCACAAAGACCGATGAGAGAAAGGTGGTTGTTGAACTAAGCACTGGCAAAATTCTGCTGGCACATGATGTTGGCTTCATAACCCCTTCAGGTTTTCATGTCGAGGTTCTCTCTACACAGAGTGTCCGACAAACAGCTTCTCTTATTCATCTCTACAAATATATATCTAGATTTTCTGGTTTTGGCCCAACCATTAATTATTTCAACAGCTCTCTTCTGTTCCTGTCAAGCTTTCTCATCGTTTTGCCCATATGATCTACTACAAAACTTGTGTTTTTTCCATGCATCTCTCCACCAGCTTCCCTTACTCAAATCACACCAGACCAACCTCACTCCCAACAGTCTGTTTCAAGCTCACTTGTTCATTCATCAACAGCTGGCAATGTAAGTTCTGCCTTTGACTGACTGCAGGATCTGGTACCTCAGACCAATATTAGCTCTTCTCGAAGGAAGCTCCTTTCTGTCTCCCCATACTCCCTACTTCATTTCTCCCCCACCTCTCATGCTGGGAGAGATTTCTCCATCGACTCCAGGAGATAGCTAATGTAGTTCCCTAGATCCCTACTCGAAACTGTCCTCCATCATAGCATTTACAAAAATATCATATAGCTTAGTCTGTTGATGCTTGATTACTATAATCTACCACACCAACTGGAGTTGTTTCTCTATTTCCTAAAACCATTTTTCGCATCCTTCGTATTTCATGTTAGACTATACTCTCTGGAGCAGAGAGCAACTTCTCTCCAAGAATTTGCAAAGCCAACACAGAGTAGTCTATGTACATCTTTATCATGTGTAAGTTTCAACACTGGAGAAATGACTTTAATTAATGTATTTGATATACATTTTAATTTCATTCTATTAGATATACAGTAAGTTGAACAGATGTGTATTAGCTTTGCCAATTATTAACTTCAGCAAACAAACCTGTCAAGATAAAAAAAAAAGCATTAAAATCCCTTTTGATCGGCACTACTCAAAGCTTCTGCTCCAAGCAGTGGGCACAGAAGGTGGGAAACAGCTTACGCTGCTGAGACTGCCATAGGCCATGCCTTGTGACCCAGATCAAGCAGGGCTTTTTCACTTGGGTAAAAAAAAAAAAAAAAAAGTTATAAAAAAAAGATGTCAGTGGGTTACAATCAGAAAAATAGAAATCAGAAGGATAAAACTATGTGGAGATATCGAGTAAATTATTTATAATTCTTTTAATACTATATTTGTTTCATGGGCATAACTGCTAGTGAAAGGAACAACAAAGTAAAATGATGAAGACCTGTTTTGCAAGGAGGCAGTTGACTAGTGTGAAAGACTGGCTGTGGCCAAGAATATTTTAGCAGCATGCTATCATGTGGCTGAATTTTGGACATCAGTTGTGATATACTGTCCAAGTCACTGACAAGTACTTTTCTGCAGAGCAATCTTTTAATTCAGTTCTTTTTTCTTCAACACAACTCAATTTGCATTCAGAGATTCATTTCATATACGTTCAATCCTTACAATAAAGGGAAGGACCCATATACCACTTCAAGAAAACGCAGTTTAGCATAATCTCTATTTTTGGAACTCATCACTATCCAAACTCTGTTACTACCCTACCTCACTAACTGCTGGTTTATTTGTAAGTAAATGACTGGTTGCTGCTTAATGATAAACACATCAGAACCTCAGCAAACCTCTTTCATTTATAAGATGGTGCCAGGTCTTCTGAATTTTTCAAACTCAGCAGACAACAGAAATGAAAAATCTGTTCTGTTTAAGACATGTAATATTGGCAGAACTGGTAATTTACAAAAGCAAGAATATTTGACAAATATGACCTTTTATCCATGAATGCTGTTGGAGCATTGCTATGCATTTTTTTTCTCCCTAAAGTCACTGATATTTTTAATACATGTTAGGAACTGCACATAAAAAGACTACCAGCATAGTTTGTTTAAATATTAAATCTGAGAGCTTGCTGGCACAAGAACTCATCGTTTTCTCTGTATGACTGCAGTGTTCTGAGGTTAAGTAAGGTTGAATCTCATCACACTGGCCAGAAGTGAAGAGTTGGATCTATTTCAGCCATCAGGCACCCATGATTTGCCACCCTAAATAGTAACACGAAAAAAAAAAAGTTATTACAGTGTCTGTGGTTGCTTTATTTGTTTATTAAATGTTAGACACTTTTTTAGACTTATCTCTGTAGTATAAAGAGTTAAGAACTTTGTTTAGTTCATCTCTCTTCTTCATTTTCCAACAGTTAACAGAAGTATTAGACGTCAGAGGAGAAGGGGATGGAAAACAATACACTCTAAAACCATTTGAAAATGTTCAAGCATAGGACAACCACATAATGCAAAACAGGCAAAATCCTCTGTAAATGCTGATGAATATTTTCTGATGCTTTAGAAAATTTTCACTACTTTTTGTCAACATCTCAGGTCTTTTTATTTTTATTTTTTGGAAAAAAAAAAAAAAAAGGAAAGAGCTCTGCAAAGTAATGGACATGAATACTCAGTTACCCTTTTCCAATTGTAGAGACATGGCAGGTCTGAGCATGCAGCACCCTCTCCTGAAGCAGCGCTTACGTCTGCTCTACAATGCACTTTCACAACCTGCAATTGGTAAATTTATTAGGTAACTTTTTTTCAAGGGAGGGAAAAGGAGTTCAAAAATTGCCAAACTTGATGAACAAACTAGCATGAGATCATGTTTCAAGAATTTTCTGACATTACAGATCGTATTAAAAGATGACCATTTCCACTGGCTGTTTTATTGCCCCAGACAACAACGCAAGTCACACCGTTTCTCCCAGTTGTTTACTGGATCTGGTTATTGCCCTTAGTTTCTAAGTAGGAAGTCCCACTGCCGATAAATCACGACCTACTTAACTGACGTAATTATAGGCTGTATTATAGAAAGCTATTCATGAGGAATAAAGCACATCATCATTTCTATTGCTGTTTTTGTAATTCGCAGTAACTTAATTAAACTCATATTGCTGACTATTGTAGAGAGTAAAGAAATAAGAAGGAAACTGATTTTACTGTTGAGAAATAGCTTCCTTAGAACTAGCAGCTCTTTAAACCTCAAATGGCTATAAGCTCTCAGCAGGTCTAGCACACTTCAACATGTAGCTATGTTTCAATTTCCTTAAACCACAGGACGTAAGTCACAGCCCCAGTAGTGTCTGGAGTGAGATATTTTGTGCTGATAATGATGCAGAGTTTTATATCCTGCCGTTTCTGAATGCGTGGTATCCCACAGGAATTTCACAGAATCAAGAAGATGACGCCCCTTCGCTTGTATGGGGTTAACACCTTCAAACACAGTAGTCTTATTGTCATTCCTGGGCTTCAATGAATGCACTTCTTTTCCTCCAGCATAACGACAGTAACTTTAACACCACCAATGCCCTCCATAACCACTTCCCTTCTTCCTCCTACCTCTATTTTTCTTTTTATTTCCTCTCACCAATCTAATGACAATTCTAGTTGATGAGGACATGACGTACCAGCTTTTCCCACGGTGATAAATGGTCTTTTCAAAGCGCACCCAAGCGCATTCCCTAGGCTATTGCCTACCACACCACATGGCCACCTGCACAGTCACTGAAGAACATTATCTATTTGTACAGGACACCTGGCATAAATTCTCCTACTAAAACTTTTAAACCAGTATCTATAGCAGTGCATCTGACCTGACTGTAATATTTTTGACCATTCCATGCTGGCAAATCACTAAGTAACTCTGCTACAGAATGTAAAAACTATGTCCCATCTAATTCAAGATGCTTAAGGTGTTTCTACCATTCATTGCATTCTTCAAAATCTCAGACAGATTGTTAAGCTAAATTCAGCAGTTTGTTTCTTCACAAAAGCACCTGATGCCTTTAAGGTTCTCCAGCCCCTTCACCTTCCTGTGCTGATTCTAACTTCCTTTATGCACTCACAAAACTAGAATCTAAGGAAGGAATAATTATTTGATCATTTTTGTTCACGCACCAAATAAAATAATTACCTGAAAAACACCAACATATGTCAATTCTGAACTACATACAATCTGTAAAACGTAACGGACTTAAAAAATTTATCGCATACGTTCAAAGACAAAACTACCTATTTGACAATGCTTGCAGGAGAAGTTGTGAATTTCAGACTTTTTTTTTTCCTTTAAAGATAACATTTCTATAATGTTTCAGCAGCAGATGATACCAACACATTGCAAAGACGAGACAGACAATTTATTTATCATTACTTGTGAACTTACCTGCTTTTGCGTCCTGGTTGAAACGAGAGTATTTGGAAAGCTCGAGCAGGGGGAGACATTGCTCAATGGGCGTCCAGACGTACGTTTCCGGGCACAACAAGTCAGAGGGCCTGTACTGACCCTAGAAAGGAGAAAAGGAAAAAAAAAAAAAAAAGTAGTAGTCATATCAGTGGCACAAGAACATCCTGGCTACAAGTTTCCAGATTTTCCTATGAACAAGAAATAGTTTTAATCTAATCTAAGCAAAACGAGTCAGAAACAGCCTCAGTGTAAACACAGGCTTATCCTTTAGTAATTTCTGCATAAACTCAGGAATACAAACTTAACCTTGGTGCTTGAAAAAAAATGTAAAATTAACATAATACATTTTAGAGTGTCCAAGATGAAATTGAGAAATTTTGGCTTTGCTTACTGAAACTCAGTATTTAAGTTATCCTCTAGAGTTCTGTTGAACCGGTGCTGACACTAGAAAACTCGGCACCTCAAATAGCAGCTTGCTGCAAATGTTCTTCGTTCTAGCGAGTAACAGACAAAAAAAACCTTCCTAACAGAAAAAGAATATTTCACAGTAAGCAGGATACTGTTTATGCCACACTAGTGATGGAGAAGTTTGTTCACTGCCCCTTAAATAACAACATTTTCTTAATTCATAGAAATTTTCCTGGAATAGCTTACAGGTAATGATAGTGAAATTCTACCATTTTTGTTGATTTATTAAAAAGTTATTCTTTGCAGACATTCCCAGAAACTAAACAGCAATGTTTTTTCCCCCTTCTGTTACACAGAAAATCACCACCTCAGCAACAATGACATCCTCTAATCAGATCTTTGGCTGATTTAAAATAAGATTACTCATTGCCCTATAACTTAAGTCAAAAACCTATCTTTGACCAATTATTCATTTAATCCATTCCCTCTCAGCCTCCATGGCCATATGGTGGCAATATTTAATTAAGTTTTAAAATGGAAATTCACTACATATATCAACTTGAAAAACATAGTTATACAGTAAATAGGAAGCAAATGTCTAAGGATTTCAGTTATGCAGGTCTTGAAGCAACAGTGAAAAATTCTGGAGGTTATCTTAAGTCACACTGCACTTGATGCAATTAAGAGTTCTTCATTTAAATGACTTTAAATAGGCAGTGAAGATGATGATCTTCATAGGAGCAGTTTGTATCTTTGCCAAGTACTAAAGAGAAGCAGATGATTTTTTTCAACACCTATGAACAAGGCAGAGCGGTCTGGAGTGCAGCTGACCGGTGTTTGGGCAGGAGCCGATATAATGCCTGTGCCCAGTCTGGTGATAAAGTCGCCGTTTAAAACACTGCATTCACAAGCTCTGCTACCCTTCTTTTATAGACACACCCTTATGCAGCAGCACGTCCCCACAACATTCTCCTCAAGAAACTGGCTGCGCGGGGCTTGGACTGGCGTACGCTTTGCTGGGTTAGAAACTGGCTGGATAGCCGGGCCCAGAGAGTTGTGGTGAATGGAGTCAAATCTGGTTGGAGGCTGGTCACAAGTGGTGTCCCCCAGGGCTCGGTACTGGGGCCGGTCCTCTTTAATATCTTTATCGATGACCTGGATGAGGGCGTCCAGTGCACCCTCAGTAAGTTTGCAGATGACACCAAGCTAAGTGCGTGTGTCGATCTGCTCGAGGGCAGGAAGGCTCTGCAGGAGGATCTGGATAGGCTGGAGCGATGGGCTGAGGTCAACTGTATGAAGTTCAACAAGGCCAAGTGCTGGGTCCTGCACCTGGGGCGCAACAACCCCAAGCAGCGCTACAGGCTGGGAGATGAGTGGCTGGAAAGCTGCCTGGCTGAGAAGGACCTGGGAGTACTGGTTGATAGGCAGCTGAATATGAGCCAGCAGTGTGCTCAGGTGGCCAAGAAGGCCAACAGCATCCTGGCCTGTATAAGAAGCAGTGTGGCCAGCAGGTCTAGGGAAGTGATTGTCCCCCTGTACTCGGCTCTGGTGAGGCCGCACCTCGAGTACTGTGTTCAGTTTTGGGCCCCTCGCTACAGGAAGGACATGGACGTGCTCGAGCGAGTCCAGAGAAGGGCGACCAAGCTGGTGAGGGGTCTGGAGAACAAGTCTTACGAGGAGCGGCTGAGGGAGCTGGGCTTGTTCAGCCTGGAGAAGAGGAGGCTCAGGGGCGACCTTATCGCTCTCTATAGGTACCTTAAAGGAGGCTGTAGAGAGGTGGGGGTTGGTCTGTTCTCCCACGTGCCTGGTGACAGGACGAGGGGGAATGGGCGAAAGTTGCGACAGGGGAGTTTTAGGTTGGATGTTAGGAAGTACTTCTTTACCGAAAGGGTTATTAAGCATTGGAACGGGCTGCCCAGGGAGGTGGTGGAGTCACCATCCCTGGAGGTCTTTAAAAGACGTTTAGATGTAGAGCTTAGCGATATGGTTTAGTGGAGTGCTTAGTGTTAGGTCGGAGGTTGGACTCGATGATCTTGAGGTCTCTTCCAACCTAGAAATCTGTGTCTGTGTCTGTGTCACTTTGGAGAATCAGGAGCAGCATTTTTGAATGTTTACGGAGATTCCAGCTGCTTTTTGTTCTCCGACTGTCTGACTCTCGACGATATTTACAGTAAGAGAATGAACTTTTTTTCATTACGCACTTCCCATCAACTTTAAATTGCGGACAAGAGGTATGATGTCTGATAGAAATCAGAACTGTCCACATGAGAGAGGGGGGAAAAAAAGCTTCATGCTGAATCTCGTCAGATCCCTGGCAGGTCCTTGCAAAACGCCTGCTCAGTTTGGATGCTCTGTTTCATCCCTTTTCTTCAGCATGAGCTCTGGCTAACTCACCCGGAGCGACCCCTTCTCTCCAATCACCAACCACTCCCCTGTGATCAGTTTTCTGCAAATTTCCACGTGAAGTTAAAACAAAATTCCTCCGGCTCCACGTGCCAGCCGAAGCCTGAAGGCATCAGAAAGTTCTCTAAAACCAGAGAAAGGATCTGGCAGCACTGCACACGCCGCTTTGAGGTGTTGCGCTCCCAAAACAGAAATCCTTGGAAGGAACGGGAATGCAATGCCTATGAACACGTTCAGTCACTGTTACTCAGGTTAAACAAATTAAGGATTAGGTAAAGATATGCCTTTTCAGTCAGATATTACAACATTAAATATAATTACTTGTGGATTTACAGAAATTTTCTCAATTGGCCACGAAGGCAGAAATAGCCAAGCCAACATCTTCCTGAGAGGTCCCCGAAGCACAAGATGTACAAGGTGGCAGCACAGCCTTCCCTCATGGCACGGACAGACACATAAATAGGCTCACTTACCGTGGTCCTGCACGGCCCTGCCACTAGATCCTAAATTACACCCCACCTGTGAATCCCACAGGTGCGCCATTGTACCCCCATTCTGTATTTCCCACTTCTACAGCATCATTTTCTGTCGTAAATATGATGTGTAAAATTAACTGCATTGCAGCATGACTGGATTGGCTGTAACAAAAAGCTTCTTTAGCGCTGAGCAAAACAGTAATGGGAAAAAGGATTATCCAATCCACCACAGTAGATTCAGTATTTATTTGGGGGTCATAATTCCCTACTGAGGAGGGAAAAAGGAGTAAATAGTTCCAAGGTTTCTTCTTCCCCCCACATCTAGAATTGTATTAATAAACTTCCCTGAAGATGTGTGAAACCGAGGTGACGACTCAGAGGTATTGCCGATCAGTGACATAAAATGTAATTAGAGGGAAAAGTTAAACAAACCATTGATGCTCTTCAATATCCTCCCTCTTTTTTTTTTAATTTTTAATTTTAATTTTTATTTTTAAAAAGTATTTCCGAACATAGTAGAGGTAAGATTTTTTTCTCCCTTGAAAGTACCTTATTTACTCTACCTGTTGAGCCCACATCCCATGAATCATCCAGCAGAGGAAGTGGAAACCCAGACACACACAAGGGTGAATATCCCAATAAAGTGTTGGGGAAGTCTCTGTATTGACATAATTAAAAAGGGAATACACAGAAACTGCTAAATCAAATGCAATAATTTCTAAGGCTCTTGCTCCTTTTTTTGTCATCTAAGTGGTTACTCCAAATTTATTTTCTTCTTTAAAGATGTTAAGACTCAACATGAAAACAAATGACTATGAATCCACCTCTTTTTTTTCATCCCCTTATTTCTGGACTGTGAAAAATTTGAATGTGAGAGTCCAGTCAGATTACATGTCATGTACAGGAGTACTTGTACTTCAAGAAAAAGGGACACGTTCAAATTTCATTATTGACTCCAATGATTACACAGTCTACAAAAACTGACTATAAGAGTACCATTTATATTGCATCTTATTCTTAAAACTACTAGTGTGTAGCACACACCCAACATAAACGCACACTGGAAAGGGGATGTCCAACTGCAGAGCTATTTATCACAGTAGAGGAACTTCATAAGATTTGTAAAATTATTTCTGAAAATCATTACTTCAGATTGAATTAGCATGCATTTCAGAAGTAGTTCAGTCCACAGTAAAAACCCACAATTGAAAACATTTTGCTTTTATCTCGCAATATAAAAGTCCTTGCACAGTAGCACTGTTTATATTACCCAGATCATCTTGGGAATTCTTATCTACAAGATTTTCAACAAAAAGGATCATCTTACAGACCATCCCTAAGCACTTCTCTTGTGGTTCAGCTTAAATCCACTACAACCTGCTGATGAAATGCACTCTGTCAATACACAACTGTACATTTTTTCCCATTCACCTATTCTTTGTAGAGAAATATCCAACAAGACAGACAACGTACTATTTTGAAGTGTTTGTGGAAATAAAAATGCACTTGCCTAAAATTTCACCGTTTTTGATGCTGTTTAAAATTCTCATGGATATCCAAAAACACCCTTTTTGAGACAGCCACTGCAGGGCACACCAGACATTTGTGATATAGCCAAACATCCTCTTTCTGAGAGTGGTGAATAGAAAATACTCAGGGAAGAACAAAACAGTAATACAAGCTTATAGCATTACTTTGCCAATACTCCCTTGACCTCCAACAATTTGTGATACAGATACTTTCATAACCTGGTAACTTCAGTAACAATGCATTTTGCCAGCCAATTAACAACCCTGAACAGCTGCTGCTATTTACTTCCACCTGCAAGCTGCAGTTCCCCTTGATGAGCATCACCACCACTATGGCAAGAATGAGTTAACAACCATTGCCTTATCAACATGCCACCCATGATTTTACAGATGTATAGGTCTGCAGGGACCTAAATCCTTTACTCATTCCTCTGACATAGGCTGCTCCATACTTTTAGTCACCTAGTTGATCTGACCTCTTCCTAATTTCGCTCTGTCTCCTTTGAAACACGGGGAAAAAGCCACAAAGGGAAAACATCCAGACTGCATTGCACAAGAAGCAGGAGAGCACAAGGTAAAATAAAGGTATAAAGAAAAACAACAGAAAAAATGCATCTTATTAAGTATCAATAAGTTTTTAATTCATGAAAAAGCAGTACTGAAAAGTAGTATGGCTAAGGAAATCCTGAGTGCGCTTTCTTCCGCCAAGTCAACTTATTGCAATATATATATATATATATATATATATATGACAGTCTATTTAATAAAAACAGCTCTAAAACTATTTTCACTGATATTTGCAGCACTTTTCCTGTTACAAAAGAAGAAAACTTTAGGTGCTTTCCCTCATACTATTAGATATGCTCCATTTTAATTGAAAACTTCTGGAAATAAATTTTACAGTGCGGCTGCCAAGTCTAAATTAATACTTCACACCATGATATTTTTTGTTTTACAGTTTCCAAATCAAAATCTTCTTCTGAACTTTTGTCCCATAGGAAGGGCAAAGGTTTTAATGAGACTTAAGTCTGGAGATTACTTTTTAAATATTTTGTAAAATCCGAGGGATTTGGTAAGCATTTGAGATGAAAAACATCAGCAGAGTTTGTTTTTGTAGTCTGAGTAAAACTTAAAATGTAAAACTACCAAGAAAGAGAATAGTCTCAAAAACAAAAAAAGGTCAAGCACCAGTAGCATTGAAAAAACAAGAAGGGAAGGTTAAACACACATTTAATTCTTTTATCAAGTGCAGTTTACATCTGTATTCTATTTTTTCCACAATAAACCCATTGATCTTTTATTAAAAGTAAATTAAGACTGCCTTCATCTCAATTTCCAGTCAGCTGCTTAAAAAGAAGCTCTCAGACTACATAAACAAAATAATTCCAAATTATCAACAGCAATCCGTTAGAGCTGTGCAGCACAACATGAGAAAGGGTGAGTCGGGCTGCAGGTTTATTAAATTCGGTCTTTTTGCTGAAAGACAACCCCACCGGAATCCCATCAGCAAAGCACTACGGCAGACCCTTGCTCCCTGATTTCATTGCATAAACAGAAATGGACTTTCTCGATCCCCAGGAGAGCGCTTTGCGAGTAACTCTAACCTCTCTGTTTTCACGGGCTGTGTTTGGGGTGTGCCAGAGCCAGCAGGGACGAAGAGCTGGACATCTGAAGCCAGTTGTGCTTCCAGCCCTCAGCCGTCATTCCTGGGCATCCCATGTGTGTAAAGGTAGACATGAAGGACTTGTGAAGAAAACAAACAAAAAACCAACCAAACAAACAACAAAAAAAGCAACCTGCACGGTTCTCTCCCACCTCATGGTTGCCATTCTGTTCTTTAGCATACATCAAAAAGGAGTTAAATCAGAAAATGTATAGTTGAGGATAACTGTATGAAGTAAGTAACAATTTGGATTTAACCTAAATGAAATTTACAATTGCAAATGCTTCCCTGACACTCCAGTAACAGAATCACCTGAGCTGATTTGATCCAAACTGCAAACTTTGAAATAATTATGCAATGAGAACTTTTAGGACCTAAGTGTTACACTCCTGGGAGCTTAGCCACCTTTGGTTATCAAAGAATAATGCACTGTAATCCTCAAAGGATGTTATTCATAATACCAAAATTGACTTTGTAGCCTATAAAACATATACTAATTCTAAGATGAAGTGTAAGGGAAATATTCTTTCCTATTCAAAAAGATGTGCTGATTCTCATCCTTCTAGTGACATGCTTCCCAATGCATCTCTTACATAGAAACTCACAGAGGAAAGGCTCACCTTATCCTACATTGTTTGGCTTCCTGTAGCTGAAATGTAAACATTTCAAGTTGTATTTCAAATAAAAATTCAAACCAACAAATACTTAGATCAGTTAATTTGCTATGACATCGCTTTTTTTTTTTTTTTTTCTTTCCTATTGCGGTGTTAAATGTGACCCAGCAGCCTTTAAACTGACTGACCAAAGCAATGGTATCATTGCCAACTTCTAGCTCTTTTCTGTTTATTTCCCAATTTAACATAAAGCATTAACAAAAAATAACTAATGATAAACTGTTTCCAAACGGAAAATAGCTATGGTAATTTTTTCCTACAACTCTTACAACTAGTAAAAAACATATCATTGCTTACAAATATTGATAGCCTATTCACACTTAGCTGTTCTTCACCCATTTATATAAACGTTTTCCATGTTTCAAGAGGTTTTCACGATGTCCCTCGAGTAAATAAAATATATCAGGAAGGTAAGTGTAAAACAGATCAAGACAGAAGACAAAAAGAGAGTTCAGATTCATACAGCTATCAAGTTGTTTTTTGGCCTTTACTTGTCTGTGTCCTTCTAATACACCGCAAAAATTAAATGAAATTAAAATTATCTTAAATTTCACTCCGACTTAAGGTAAACCTCCACACTGCATTTGCCTAAGGTGGTCTGCACAGAAGCACAACTAAAGAAATACTTTTATTCTCCTGCTCAAGATAGTTTCAGAAAATATTGTCATTTCTTTGCTTTCCTAAAATGTTATTTCTAGGAATCTTCCAAATTGTTTGGATTTTCTTATCTTCATAACTCAGTGTACACTCTAAATAGCTGCTTTCGCCTTGTCCTCCCGTCACAAAAATAACCTGAAATATTTAACACTTCCTAGCTTGTTTTTGATACTGGAGAACGGCCAAAAGGTCTCTGAAGAGGTTCATGGACTGCTAGAGAAACAACTCCTTTCCGCTGAGGAAAAAGGAGAACATTTGGGACAGACTTTTTTTTTCCCCCTTCAGTCGCTAACTCTGTCCAGCCCTTCTGACTCCCTTTATATGCCAGTGCCATCCTTCCCTCCACCTGCTGTGTACAAGAAGCTGAGGGAGCTGTGGATGTCTTTGTGACAAGGCTCAAGCTGCGAACCGCTGCACGTCGACACACAAACGCCACAGCAGGCCGGCCCGAGAGGCCAGCAAAGTGCTGCATTAGATAGCGTGTATCTATGGCCATGCTCAAATATTAAAGAGATCCCATTAGCCTCTCTGACACCACCATATTAATCAATGAGATAACTTTTAAAGAAACCAGAATTAATAACAATCGGTGTGCTCAGGAGGCCTGTGCCTGTGGTGCGGCCCTCTGCAGCTAGCGTCTGGGCCGCTCTATCTGAAATAAGGCCCTTGTATTAGAGCACCTACATTAAAACGGCTAACTCCACTACATCTGAAACAAAGCTGGTGATTAGGCTTGCACAAAAAAAAAAGGAAAAAAACTGTGGGTTCAAAAATTACATGATTAAAAACTATACTTTTAACATCTCCCAATTACATATTTAAATGCATACATGTAAAAAGATAAAGACATGTTGTCAGTCTTTTATTGCTCATGTTCTTTGCATTTTGAGATTTATTCAGGCCAATGGGTATCTAGTGTCCAAGGACATTCCTGAACTTGGACACAAGCCATAAAATTTCTGTGCCTAGTCCTGCACCATACCTGCTCTAACTCTATTTTTCTGGCTAAGACAGACAGATGGATGCATGCATACATACAAACAAACAAGTTTAACATTTACCGTTCTTAGGTTTCAGTAGGCTTAATCTAAGTAATGAATGCTACCAGACTGAATTTGTTTGAGTTTCTAGCTGCTACAATAGAAGCATTGGGAAAGTCTCTTTTATGATTTTTCTGGTAGGTTTGAGCTGGGAGGATTATATACGCAATTCAACTTTGCCCTTTCACTTCGGAGATGTCAAGTGATAACTACAAATCATAGCACCGTACATGTGAGCTATGGTATAAGGCTGCTCAAACAATGTATATTTTTATGGTGTTTCAAACTGTTCAGAGACAATTGTGAAAGAGCGTGTAAAATGGTCCCTTTAAGACCAATAAATAGCACTATTCAGTCTACAACTGCTATTGAACCCGGGCTCCAGACCATTTTGATGACAGAAACAGCAAGTCTGTCAATTCTGAACTGACCTACCTTGTACGATTGTTTATCCAAACCTGAAATAATAATATCTAAGTGACAGACAAGTATGAAGAAAACTTGAAACTGAGGACCAAAGGGAAATATCACAAGTACATGGCTAAGCAAATGAGGATACAAAAAATTGGCGTCAATTTTTGAGTTTTTCTTCTTTTTCTTGCTTACCAGGTGCTTGCATACAATGGCTCTATCTGCTAACCCATGCTATACACAACAGCATTTTATTAAAATAAGCTATTGAATCTAGCTATAGCTTTCAACATTGCTACACAAACTCTGTGTTTGGCATTAAAAATAGGAGATGTTGAAAGGGGTGGAATTAAAGGAAAACCACACCGTACACTCCTGCCTGGAACTCTGCAGACTGACACCAAGAATATTAAAACATTGCATATCCTAAAATATTGCCATTTTTCTCTCTCTTGTTTAGTAATAAATTCCAAATTAAAAGTATAAACCAGTTAACATTATTTATTGGAAATTGCTATTAAAAATCCACCTGGGAATAAGTTAAATTAAAGACAGTACCACATGGACACAGTGGTGAAGCTGGACGTTTGTATCTGCCTTGCTTATAGAGAAGCTACTGCAGAATCCTAAAGAAAGTAGCATGGTTAAAAAGAAAGAGGCAAAAGCAATACGAAAGAAGAGTTAAACTCGTACATTTGATGAATATTAGCTTCCCTGAATTTTTGCCAACTTTTTCAACAGATTAAAAAAATATCAAGTATAGTAGAGTGAAAAAAAAATCTAAGTGCTTTTTGTCTTTTTACTCAAAAACCAAAGGTCTTGGGGAATAAAAATCATGAGTACTGGAATGGAACTTGTTTACTTTAAATCTGCTGCAGAAATTCTTAAGGAGACCCTAGCATTAAAGTTGGAACGAGAGATTAAGAAAAGCTACGACAAAAAGATAAAACCCAAGTAGGGGCCTCAGGAGGAATGCTTCATTAGAGACACACCAACTATGTTGACTTAAGTCTATGGCAAGAAGAGTTTGTTTTGGCAGCTGTGAGAAGTAAAAAAAAATAAATAAATTTAACAAAGTGAAATAATCAAAGGAAAAACACACAACCTAATGTATCATATGCATGCTTTACACATACATAAACAGCATGCATATACAGAATTGTCACCTTGATATGAAATAGCTTTAAATATTCATTAATACCTCACTAGCTGAAGTCATATCTAGGAGTAAATCATTTATCTATGCAGCTTCCAGACACACTCCACAAGAAAGCTAAATTAATGTCCTGTCAAAGAGGCTTCTCCTCTCTAGTTATCAAAGTAAAAATACTACAGATCATGCTCATTTAATAGAAAAATACAAATATTCAAACCTAGAGTTAAATTATTAAGTGGATAGAATTTAAATTAAACTGAACATGTTTTAAAATATTTTTCTGAGAAAATATATATTCACCAGTACAACACAAGTGGGTGTGAGGTCAGCGTGCATGTGTGTGCATATATATATATGTATATATATTTAACTATTGACTGTGATTATGATGTACCAAAAAGTAAAACTACGCGAATTAACTTTTGAATCTTTTGTGGTGTTTACACAAGCAGGGACCAAACCCACAATCCTTACTCACGTAATTCACTTCAACACATTTTTTTTTTCACCTTTTAAAGCAATAAAGATCCTTGACAATTCTAAAGGGCTAAACAAGAGAAAACCACATATATTCTAGAGCAGGATACAGTATTTAATTTTGAGGTACCCATAAAGTCTCCAGTTTCCCCTGTTTATGCATGCATAACATGCACATTGCTCTTTCAGCTTAACCCAAGTGCAGCGCATCTGCTCCTGGATAAACGTATTTGCTGCTGGGGTGCAGAGGAGGCTGTTTTTTTCCTCTCCATGAGTTTCTCTGAATCCAGGCCTTTTGACAGTTCTTTGCCCATCTGTCTATCTTCAAATCAAACTCCCCGTTACGGCTGTTGCATTCTGTGGTTACCTCCAAGACCTTGCGCTGTTTCCCCTGGCAAGCACCAGCGCTCATCAGCATCCAAACCCTCTCCATCTTTCCTAACGCCTCTCTAAATGCTCTCCTCCGACAGTTGTCTCTGGAGCTTTCCCACGCTTTCTCTTCTTCCAGCTCCCAAACTCAACCCTTCATCCCCACTCAACCACCCCAATGCCCCAAGCCTCTCCACGGTCTTGCTGCTCTGTGCAGGATCTACCTGTGTAGCACTGTCTGCTTCCATCACAGCATCATCTTTGTCTTTTATCACTGGCCAAGCTCACATCACCACCGGGAATTGTGCCTCTGTACGAGACTTTCCCAAAGTCCTGCTTCTGCTTATAATGGGGTTTCCAAAAACCCAGCCAGAAACACATAGGACTTGCCAAAAATCTCTCCAGACAAGACTCTGAGGGCAAGAAAACAAGACGTGCCCAGGAAAGTCTGGGGCTGATGGTAGCCTTGTACTGAGTACATAATTTCATATTTCACCCTCGTGCCCAGCTATTGACTCACTCTATGGAATATTTGAAGACATAATAAATTACTGGACTAATTGACAGTTCTTCAAATTATGGAACACTGATGTTCATGAGTTGAAATATAGTCCCAATTAAGAATTCAGATGAGAGGTGTTTGCTTTAGATTAAGCTATGCTATGTACATTACACGAAGCAGGATCTTTAAAAATGTTTATACTGCTTATGCAATTAAATCATGTTGAAAAACAACGTGGCTTTAAAAATTGCCACTCCAGCTTTTTAAATTTCTACTTGCTTACATACATCTAAGAACAAGGAATAATACTCTGAACTGATACTCCAGAACTGTAAAGGATTTTTCCCTTTTAGGCTTTCTATC
Organism: Cygnus olor; assembly: GCF_009769625.2. Lineage (NCBI taxonomy): Eukaryota > Metazoa > Chordata > Aves > Anseriformes > Anatidae > Cygnus > Cygnus olor. Next base: position 33,137,687 of record NC_049175.1, read on the forward strand.
AATATATTGTACGCTTGGCATGTTTTTGAGCAATCAGCGATAGAAAGATTAACCTACTAAGAGCCAAATAATTAACCTTTAACCCTTCAACACTGAAACATCCACAATATCCAGTACAGGCGCTTTCCTAAATATTCAAATAACATCTACCCTTCAACACTTCTAAAAAATCTCAAATACATACATACATCACAATATGTTTGTTGTATTCACCAAGATCATTCAAATAATGAGTAATCTCAGAAACAGACACATCTGGTTAGGCATTATGTACAATTGAGCAGATATTTCAATAGTTTTATCCTACTCTTCAAACTGAAAAATTCTGGTAGCACTTCACATGACTGGCCATGGCAGCTGAATTCTGGTTTCGAATATAATGGCTTTTATCTGAATTTTGCATATGGAAATGAAGCATTTTAGTCTGGACCTTTGGTAACTCTACAGTACGTTTTAGCCAAGCTGACTGCAGGACACCACACATTCATTACAAATAAAACCTACAGTCTGGGCAAACGGGAGCAGGAGGAGAGCTGAAGGACAGGCACTGTGTGCCAAAGTACAGAAGTTGGTCCACAGAGAGAGATGCGTACATTAAAACCTGAGAAGCTGCATAGCTGAAACAACTTTAACAAGTAACAGTGGTATAAATAGATGTTAGCAATAATCTTACAACAGTAAGAGTGAAAGTAGTGAAGTTGTAGGACAAGGAAGAGAAAATAATACAGGAAAGCTTACTAGTAAAAAAAAATTCATTTCTGTGGGATCATTTGTGACATTCAAACTAATGCATCCTTAACACACACAAAAAGATACTATTCAGACTAAAACTCTGAAGGAGAAAAAATTAGGCAACAATAACCCTTGGTGTTTAAGTACCCACATCTCACTAACAGGAATGAAAGTAACACACCACTGTCAGAAAGTCGAAATCTGCCTCTCTCCTACATCTGCAGACAAAAAAAAAAAAAAAAAAAAAAAAAAAAGGCTCACTTCGCCACAGTATTTCAAGCATGTGTTAGAAGTAAATACAGAAAAAAGTATCTGTGCAAAAAGTCTGGTCCATCAAAGTAGTGCACTCTAAAGGAACTTTCTTCTACTGCCCATAAAAATGTTTATTTTCATTGTAAATTTTCATTCCTGAAATAAGCATTCTAATTTTAGGTCAACTTTGTTAGCTAAGTGTTCGTTAAACGAGCTTTCTTTGTTTGCTGGGAGAGGAGAACTTGTACACAGCGTCCCTCTATGTGCTCCCCAAAGAGTCAGTCCGTGCGAGACCATCGTCCTTCGCCTCGTGCCCACCTCAGCAGGAGGAACTCACAAGCCAGGCGCCTGAACTGCAGCCATTCCTGGTAACAGTGGAACTGCAGCCATTCCTGGTAACAGTGGAGTAATCTCAATGAGACAAAAATCTGCACTGCAAAAAAAACCACACGTGTTGTCACCGTGGCAGAGCGGTCCCCCAGATGAAAAGATATAAAGCAGCTAGACACGACGCCTCCCCGACAGCGCACGAACACACCTGCCGTCACAGTCAAAAAATCCAGCCCTGCAGAAAGCTGAATGTGAACTGACATGACTGTCCGTACAAGCTGCTGCTCATCTGCTCAACCTTAAGGCTCAAAAGTGAAAAAACAGGCTGTAGCTCTGCTAGCTGCCAGAAGAAACGCTAAACCAAGATTCACAGTTTCTGGGCTTCAGCACATTTGAGTCTCTTGGGAACTGGGCTAAAGAGAAGAAAGCGGGAAAGGAATCCAAATACAGGAACACTAAACAAAGGCAGGGATAACACAGAAGATATGTCCAGATAGATAGATGTATTGAATTTTTGTCAAGCTATTTTGCAGGGAATGATAACTGCCTGAAGACATATCCTATTAAACATAAGAGAATCCTTTCAACATACTCTTTTTCACAATGACTTGCTTTCAAATTCCTCACGTTAAATTATATCTCTTTTATTATATATAAATAAAATCTTAAACTTCTAATAGTGGAATTCTTGTCAAGTAAGTCCATTTTTATTAAGTATACAAAACTGAGAAAAAAAGAAATTACACTAGCAATACTATTGCAGTCATTCTAGATGCAGATTTTGGATCTACTAACAATGTAAATGCACACGACTGTGTCTGTGGCTCAGTAAAACCGCTCAAGTTCAATGCTATTCTCATACTTGGTTAGAACAGATTCACTATTATGCTTTAAGGGTAATAACTCAGATTAAAAGGTACACAAATGTCTACTTGCATGTTTAGGAAAACATACTGCTTAACATTAATGTATCCCCAAAGTATTTGAGCTGAAATATCAACACTTCAGTTTTCTTTTAATGCCAGATGTTTGGAAACCGTTTTCTTTATAACCATGTTAGCAGAAAAAAACAAGTTTGAAGGTTGGAATCAGTAACTATACCATACGCTATGTACATCCCAACCACACCAAACTCTGGTAATTCAAGGGTATATTAAATGTACATCTAAATATTGGATTAAGGGCATATTAAAAGTAGAATTGTATTTCAAAAAAATAAGCACTTTGTTGACATTCGATCAGTTTATAATTCCTACTTTTCAGATTTAAAATAATAAAACAAGTAAAATTGCCCAATCACCTTGTTTTATTTCAAAATTAAATAATGCTCCACAACATATTCAAGTTCACGAGCATCTTGAAACACAGATGCAGATTTATGCACTTTCATGCATTTTTAACACACTTCTAAACTAGAGCAAAGTGTAATAAATACCTGAATGTTTATTATCATCTGCCAATAAGTCTTGATACAACAGTTTAACCCAGATTTACGTATCTCAAGGAAAGTATCCAAAATGACTCTAAAACACTTATTTGCCCCCTATTGAGCCTCGGTGGCATCTAAAGCTGTTTTAGCTCCCAGTGGGCCTAATGAGGCCTATACGCTGATGAGGACGGGCCTGGATGTCCTCCAGCTGCCCCTGGAGGAAAGCTTTCTGTTGGTGTTGCACTGTCCAGGAGCCGGGCACCAAGAATTTGGCCCTGAACCTCAAAAGAGTTCATAAATCTCAGGAAAAGAACAATATCTGTAGTTTTAAGAGACTCTGAGGAGAAGGTTCACGCTCACTTGTGTTTGTAGTTGCTCTAAGGACATGCAATCACCACAGAGACCGAGGATTAAAGAAGGCCCACCTTACACACAACTCAGCTCATCACGTACTAAAGGCTTTAAATACTTTTGTGGCAGTTTACAACTTTTCTAAATTAACTGGTATGAGACTGAGAAATATTATCACTTTTTCTCTTGGATCATCACACTATCGACTTCCCACAGCACAAGTACAGGAGATAAACCATCATTTAGAATTTCATCAGAAGGTGGGGCTGTCGATAAGGGCATTGGGGGACCACCAATTCAGTCATCAATGTGACGAAGACAACGTTTAACACACACAATTTCTTTATCAACGCTTATTGATATATTTCCACCCACTGAAAAGTGTTTGTGCTGATAAATCCATTAAAGCTTCATCAACAGCAAACAGTGAAGCATAAATTGTTTTCTTTCTCAGAATTTTATCTTCTAAAATAAACCTTTGGTCAAGACTTACAAAACAAGCTCTATCAAAACCACACAACGATGTACAAAAAACATATATAAAAACACCCCTTTGCAATAATTTAAGCTGCACAGGTGCTGAGCTTTGGATCTTTTCTCAGTGCTGCATCTAAGTCAGCAGGAGCTGTGGTGCAGCAGCCACAAAGCTTCTCCCCATGGAGATCCCCACTTGATCTCACTGCACAGCATCCTCCGATTGCCCAAACTCAGAGACAGGGGCCGAAATTTGGAACTGGTTCCCTGGCACGACAGCCAGTGCTGCAGCATTTTAAGAAAAATTTCTTCTTTCGGAAAAATTTCTTCTCAGAAAGAGTGGTTGGATATTGGAACAGATTGCCTGGGGAAGTGGTAGAGTCACCCTCCCTGGGGGTGTTTAAGGAATGGGTAGATGTGGTACTCAGGGACATGGTTTATTGGGCAATATCGGTGGTAGGTGGATGGTTGGACCAGATTATCTCGGAGGTCTTTTCCAACTTTAATGACTCTCTAATTTTGTGACTGTATTCAGTATCCTTCACTGTCACTGTAAGATATAAATGGAGGATGGAAAGAGTAGCAAGTCCTCCCACAACCGACTGTAACACAAAAATGTCTGCCAATCTCTCTGTTCCACCCCGAATGGAAAATATTAAAAACAATTAATAACAAGCCACACAATGCCAACCAGTAAAGAGTAAAATGGAAAGAATGTACAAGAAAAAAAATCATAAATCATGGATGAACTTTACTGAACTTATTAGCACTAGAGTAGCCCTGTGGGACACCAGCCTTAGTATCTTAAATAAGTAAAATCGATAGATCAGTGGAAAAAGCTCATCTTGTCTTCTATCCATCCATAAAACAATAGTGCATTTGTATTGGGATGAAATGAAGAATTTGGTTCCTGTGTACTTTTGTTCCATGAACCCATTCTTCTTCAACTGGTTAATAATGAGATCATTTTCATCCCCCTCTTTTTGTGTCATTCTATCTGTTTTATTCATGAAAACATTTTCAAATTATCATTTTTATTCAGAGTGAGAAAGGCAAGGGAAGCAAACAGTGTAATATTTTACTAAAAAAGATGAAACCTCAGAATTATATTATACACATAACACAGCAAATAACTACTCTTAAGAGTTTCCAGTACTGAAACAAGTTCAATCATTCCTTTTAGGACAGTTCAGTTATTCATCTGAACACAACTAAAAGTTTTCGGCAGCGGTTAATTCTCTCACATGACAAACTGAAACCTCATGGCAGTGTCTGGAAACAGCAAGGGTTTTTTGGTTTGTTGTGGTCATCTTACACTCAAAAGACAACAGTTCATCAAGCTCACATATCTTTCTGGGCCTCCTCAGTAGGGTAACCCTTGAAAGCCTTGGGGAACCAATTTTATTAGATTAAGCAAAACCTTTAAAGAAGCTGTAACAAAAATATTTAGCTTCTCCATTGACCCTTCTGCTTGAGGCCCAGCTCTGCACAATCTCTCGGAGCTCCAGTGTCCCCATGATGGTTTTAGTGAAAACACAGCATCATCCAAGAGCCTGCCAGGCTCCATAAACTTAGACTGGAATGTGGAGCAAATGTGGTGCCTCTAATATCAATTAAAGGGAGTATGTAACTTAAAAACATCTATACCTCTGAATAATGTTGGTGGCTACCACAAGATAACATGAAGTAAGCTCCTCTCCTACTGGTGTTGTGAAAACACTATTAATTACTATCATCTGCAACCCAGTAGTAAAGTGTATTTACTCTGGGCTTTGACTATTCTTAATTTGTTCCTTTCTTTGAACAGCCACTTCCAGCATCTGCTCCAATAAGCATGATAAAACTTGTCTTGAAAATTTCAATAGGCACTGTAGGCAACCACCATAAAAACCTCTATGTTTTGTCACCTCATTTAATGCAATATTCTCCCCTGAAAAGAAGAAGAAAAAAGGAACTTTAAATAGATACTTAGCTGACGCAGAGTGAGCAGAAGAGAGCCACAAGAGCATATACATGCAGTGCTCTTATATTCAGCCACAAACATTAGCACTAAAAATAACTCAACAAAATCCCAGTTTAGACCATCCTGAAAACTTTGTACTCATACAATTCCCATTTTTTCTCCTTTGCACCTTTTCTCCTTGCCTCCAGAGTCTAATATCTTCTTCCATACAATGAAGTTAACAATTCTTGTTATATAAATAACCTATAGAAGCTGTCCTTAGCATTGGAAGGCCTAATTTTAGATATCATTCTTTACAACAGAAATGGAACAGCTGAAGAAAATTCTCTATACAGCATAAAGAATGGCAAAAGGTTTAAAAAATATAACTTGGAGAAAACATTAAAAGGAACTGAGGTGTTTTTTTTGTGGGTTTTGTTTGTTCGTTTCTTTGGTCAGTTTGTTTGTCATAGAAAAAATAAGCGCAAAAAGAGACATGATGGAAGCCATCAAGTTTAGAAGGAACAGTGTTGGGGAAAAAGAGAAAAGAAATAATATTGTTTAGTAAGAAAGGTTTAGGACAGACATTAAGGAAACAGTTCAATAGGAAGACCAATAAAGCACAAGGATATAACTGCCAACACATGGAGACATATATAAGTTTGTCGAAGGAGACCTTTGGCAGATGTATGTCCAACGGGTCTTTAAAGTCAACTTAAATATAGTTGAATCTGTCTTGGATTAAGGGGATGGACTACAAACTCCCTCACAGGCCTTGACAAGTCTATTTTTCTATTTCTTCACGGTTCCAAAGGATTCCCTTCTACAGGAACTTGGGACTCTAGTTCCTACGCAGGCAACACTGATGTACAAGCACCCAGCAACCTTTGTCATAAAACACAGAAAACTCTTTACAAACTGGACTGTTGGAAGCATTGTGTTTAACATCAGGATCAGGGATAAATAACAGAACCTCATTAATATACTTGTACTTGGAGACTCGGTACAGTGAGCAGCTAAACAAACTCAGACAAAGAAAATAATCATTCAGAATAATGAATTGTCATCTATATTAAATGTAACACTTCAGAGAAATGTACTGTGATACTTCTGTAAAATTAATGAGGTCTTAGTAAAACCAGACCTCATTAAAGTATCTACCATTAAATCTTTCCTGGAAAATTGGAGGAAAAAATGTCTCTATAGATTAACTGACTTGCCAGCCAGCTCCTACTGTAAGGACCACAACGTGAAATATGGCAGGGCCAGGAAGAGCAGGAGTTCCTGGCTTTCAGACCAAATAAATTCCACTTGACAATACTGCCTAATTTAAGCTAATATAATCAGTGAAATAGTAAAAATAAGAAAGGATACAGTAAGAGCAATCAAATGAGAGCTCCAATATTCCAGGTGTAACCAGTTTCAATAGACCCAGTGCACAGACAAAACTGACCTGTGTTTCAATGACTTCGGTGACAGATTTAAAAGGCTGGTTTTTCTCCAGGACACATGAACTTTGATACTTTGCCCAACACTTGAAAACTAGCATGCCTATGAACAACCTCACACAAAGACTATGTCTGTGTGGAAAAGTGATGACCACAGAAGTATTTCACTTTTTGCATCATGGCACTGTGAGATGCCTGTCTCTGCATATTCAAATTCACTCATTTTTGGAAATAGCCAAAGACACAGACAGACAAAATTCAGAGTAAGGTTAACTAGCATTTGCAGGTCCAAAAATAATTACATCGATAAAAAATGAAATAAAGCTGACAAAGCATCACTATATTAATTCATTTGTTGTTAGAAACTTTAAAAAATGAATTTACTTATATGCAACTTACACTTACTAGCGATGACCAGTGGATTTATAGAACTGTATATGGAAAATTCTGAAACATGAGCCATGACCTCATTTCTTGGATGAGGGAGAAAAATTAATAAAGTGAATTGAGAAGTAGATCATTCCACCCCTCTCCCCCAAACCAAACAAAACCCACACGTCTTTTGTCTATATATTTCACAGTTTATGGTTCTCACTTTAATTGCTAATAGTTGCTATGAGTCCCCAAACAAGCCCTCAAATAAGACTCAGTACAAGGCAGGAACAACCAGTGAATTTATGACTATTCCGGGCCATGAATTAGACATGATAAATTTCTACCAGCTATTATCATTCAGAGGATGGTTTGCGTCAGGTTTATTAACATGACCTGAAATGAATCTTTTCAGCAGCTTTTTCTGACAGATGCAGTCAAGTTACCCCTAATAACTCTGAAAACATCCCCTGGTTGAGAGGTGGCCTAGAGTTCAACAAACTGTACCTCTTACTTGTGTGCTTTTATTAAACTGAGGTTAGATTTTTGTTTACTTAGGCCTCACACAAATTAACAAAATTATATTTATCAAAGAAACACTACAGGAAAGTCATCCCAAGTTCACAAAATTCCTGCAGCAAATGAAGCGTGTAGAACATATTCCTCTTGCTGTGCATAAGTAGGTAGTTAATAGCACCTCTCTTTGGAAAATCTGAATGGCGAATCCTTTTTTCCCCGTATATATATATGTATATCCTTATGCACAGACATACATCTGTTGTATGTGAACCAAGGACTCTTTACTAATATTAAAATCATTAACAGACTCAATATTATCATCAAAATCACAAAATCAAAGTATTTTAATCACCTCATATTTGGAATTACTTAAATGACTTGGGACATTTATCTGAAGGAACCTATGTGGGAATTCCTTCTCTTGGGGATTGATTTTTTTTTGTTTGATTGGTTTTGACTGGGGAGAGGTTGGTTTTCAAAGACACGTCATACTGTAGATAACGAATGGATAGATTTAGGAGAGTCTACTCCAATTTAATAATATTTATACCTCCAGTATAGAAAAGTTACAATTTAAACATTTAAAAAAGTTTACTAAATTGGAGGAAATTTGTTGTGTAATTGGAGCCATATCAAATAAAAAGTTACAGGTGTACAAGTGAAACTTCAGCAAGGCCATATCCTGCAAATACAACTTTAGTCCACAAAATGACTTTCAGATCCAATTCCTTCAAAGTTTGTACAGCATACACCCCAAAACTTCTGCTTTTAGGCACATGGTGTTTTTTCCTCAAGGGACAGCACAGTAATGAGAAAAAGACTTGTTCACTTCAGAGCTCTGCCGAGACCTACGTAACAGGCATTTCATTCTGTCCTGTTAGAAGTCTACAAATAATATAGTCATAAATACATGTATGGCTGCTACCTCAGTTCTGCCACACTTCAATCATCTTAAGCTTGAAGTAAGCAACTGAAAAGAAATCCACATTTCCAAAATTAGAAAAAAGCCAGAAGGGTGTGTTTGCATTTTTCCCCAAAGGAGTTCTAACTGACAAAAAAATAAGTCTTGGTTATAAAAATTAAACAGGAAAATTAAAGTTAAGAAGAAAGATATGACTGGGATCTGCATTTGTTTCTAGCAGTAAAATGGGATTCCAACTGGTTTTAGCCCTGCAAATGTTGCGTGAAATCCAGCAAAGCTTCATGCACCAAGGAAAAGCCTGAATAAATTACCAATTACGCCTGGTATAAAACACATCTTAAAAAAAAAAAAAAAAAAAAGTACTTGTAATCATTATCTTGAACTGCTATAAAAAACAACATGGAAACTGATACTCTACTTTTAAGCAATTTTATTTGCAGTGGAAATCCACTGTCAGCATTCAGTAATGGCTGTTGCTATCCAAAACAGAGGAGCTGCGTATTCCTGCCTTTCAGTGCTCATCATCATAACAGTTTTCACAACCTGGTGAAAAATATCTAAAAGGAAAGGGGAGAGGGGGGCAGGAAGGCAACATACAAAGTGGTCTCAAACACTTTATAATATGCTATCCAAAGTAAATAGGAAATATTTTAAAATATTTATCACTAGCACTACATCAAGAACTAAAACTTTTCCTCCTATATTTTCTACCCTGTCCTACTTTCTCATAGTTGTTCGTTCCAACACACTTCGTAGCATTTACGCAGCAAGTGGTCTAAGTCGCTTGTAAGAGTCTTCCAGATGATGAAACTGCAAAGAGAAAGCTTTTATGGAAGAAAACAACAACAGAGAAAAAGAAAATAAATTAAAAGGGGGGAATAGCAAGGTATAAACAACGCTGCAGTCCCAAATACAGCAAAAGATGACTTATCAGATCAAAAAAACAGATAGCCAACCTTCTAATCCAAAAACACTGGACAAACATATACATAGGAGAGAGTTTTTTTGCACTAGTTACAACTTGAAAGCTAAAGCAACTTGATTTTCAAAAGCATTCAACACATGTACACTGAATCATTCAACACATGCACAGTGAAAGATAAAGTCCCTCAGGAATGCCCCCCCTTACAGCTGAGTCAATCATCCAAAATACTTTTGGAAGTCTTGGCCAGCCATTTCAAAAGACTCCTCAAAAATCCCTTTGGGTTTCAATGCCAAAACCCAAGTTATAATTCAGAGTGGTCTTTTTTCCCCTCAGCCACTAACGCAAACCATTAGGAGGAACACAGAGTACGGTCACTGCTACAAAGAAACGAGCGCTTGATCCCAGCTGCTGAGGCTAACAGGGAGTAGTATCCTGACCACTGAGGAAGTCCCGTGAAGAAATGAAGAGGAACAAGGCTAAAAATAATGTTAATAAGACAGAGATCTAGAAACCACTGGAAAAAAATGGAATAATTTCCACCTACTTCTGCAATTCATCGTTTTCAGATTATTATTAGTGTATGTTTTAGTCCTTGCTTATTGTTTCCTTGTTTGTTTTTAAATGGTCTTGACATAAAAATAAAATAAAATCACAACCACTGTTGCCAAAGCCAAAAGAGAGCCAAAAAGTATGGCTTTCTAAGAGCATGCAATGGTTTTTTAACTTGGATTTAACCATTCTTTATTGACAAATAGAACCAAGCAGCACGTAACAAATATCAACTTTTCAGAACATTTAGTTGACAATTTATGATCTGTTTATGCAAGAAATCTACATTTTGGATTGATTTCAATGCATATTATTCCTATAAACCAACAACATTAATCCTGGAAAAGCCACTAGTACCCGTGCTAACAGACTTGAGCAGAGCAAGCCCAATCCTCCTAATTACACTCAGTTTATCATTTTTCCCACTGTCAAGGTAAATAGTAATACCATGGAAAAAAGCAGGCTGGCAGCTTAAATATATGTTGAATAAAAAGATCAAGCATGAAGGTATAAAAATGCCAGAGATTTTTTTTTCTCTTTTGTGACATTTTGCAAAGCTATTCCAGTGGCAAAACTGTAACAGCATGTGCTTGTAACCAAAAATCATAGAGGTTGGTTTTAAGACACACCACACATTTCAGCTTACACAGTAAATCCAAGCTTTTTGAAAAGGTAAACTGAATTCCATGACCAGGAACAGTGAAGAAGTCCGGAGAACCGAGCATGAGGCAGACCATCCCAGATCCTGCGGATGTGGAGTTGCAGGCTATTACTGTGTTTCACTGCTGCAGGAGGAGCAATGCTGAAATTCCTAAAATCAGCCAAAGAAATTGGCTCCGGAGTTCTATAAAATTCCAGGGGCACCGCTTACGACCGCAGTCAGCCTGAGGTATTTAGTTTAAGGAAGATTAATCACAGATGAATCAGCCTTTTGTTTCTTTTTGACATTTCAGAACCCTTTCTAGTATTCCATCTATCTGAAGTCTGGCCATGCCTTGATACTGAAGTAGACTGTTTGAAATAATTCCATTTACTTTGGCCTGCATACAAGTCTGGATAAAGATTTCAGTCAAAACACCTCTTCAAATCATAGAATGGTCTTCAAATGGCACATGGAGATAGCGCAGCAAGAGGAACCAGATCTGTCGCGCACTTCAAAGTAGGCTGATGTTATTTACTGACGTTGTGGAGTGGTGTCAGGGAAAGCAGATGACTGGCCAAGCCCAGCGACAATATGTGCTCCAATTGCAATATTTGCATCCAATTATTGACAGTGAAAAAGCCTCAAAAAAGAAAACCAAAAAAACACCAAACCAAAAGACCTAACAACAACAAAAAACCACACCACAGAAATAAGGAAAGTCACGTAGCAAACTTCACCAACGCCCCCTTCCCAACACAAGAACGTAGAGGAGAACATGATTTAAGGTCAGCAGGGAGCTAAATGGCAAAGGCAGCAAGTACACTGACTATTTAGACCAGGAGCACAAAAACAAAATCTACTTAGCATCAAGCACTACCCGACTCAAAATCAGTATCAAAGACATGTAATGGAAATAACAAAAAAGAGTAGATTAGGATCTCAAAGAGCTCAGTAGCGACTGGAAAATGCAAATTTAATAACATGGAGCCACAGAATAAAATTCTTGCAGGATAAAACGGACAGGAGCTCGGCACAGGAAAAAAAAATCTAAGATCTCTCAAGTATCCTTCTGATGTAGGTGTTCACTAAAGCTGGTTTATTTCTGAAATTCCATAAATATGTTTGTAAACGAATGTCTTCAACTGAAAATGCATTTACAATTACAGATACAGCACTTAAATACATGAGAAACGAGCCTGAGACCAACATCATTCTAAAATAAAATACCTTCTTGTACTTAGACTTTTATCACTGGCTCCAAAATGCATTAGGAAAGACTTTGCATCTTATGAGTGCTGGAAAATTTTCCAGACTATTTTTCCAACATAAGAACTACCACATCTAACAGAGCCTGAAAAGTTTTACCACAAGGTCGTGAATTTCTACAGAGAACCATTTTAATCTTGTATTACCCTATTCTACCCTGAAAAAATGGAAAAAAGCCATTGCTTCATGTTTTTCATAACATTTTTCCGTATTAATATAGTTAATAGAACTACAGAAATCCTTTTGTCTAAATTTAATGTAGGTTTTATTTTACCAGCTCATAAATATTAACCCATACATGGGAACAAGTCTAAGAGCTGAGAACTAAAAAATAGTTTAAGATTACTACATATTCCCCTCGCCATCTTTGGTGACTTCCCTGGTACTCCACCGTTTCAATAATCACATTGCAATCAAATGTGAGCTGTTTGGAAACAAAAGGAAAGGGAAGGGAGGAAGGAGTCAAGAAATAAAGTTCCCTTTTAAGAACTTGTGTAATTACAGATCTGTTCCATGGGACGGATGACGTTCTTTACCCATCAGCTTGCTACCTGAGAACACCGGATTCTTCAACTCTATTCCTGACCCACAGGAACATTGCCTCGAGGATCCTCTTCCAGGACATTCACGCTTCTGATCTTCAATGGGCAAAACACTTTATTTACACTATAAATTGTACCATTTGTAGAAATAGAATTGTAGAGATGAAAATGTGACACACTGACCACCAAAAACACACTGCCTGTGAATTCAGCCCGACTCGCTCAGCACTGGATAAACCTCTTGGCAGCTGTGCCCCACGCAAGGCAACTGGTGTAAAGCTGTGGCCGTACTGCAAGATGGCTGCTCAAAGAAACGTTCTTGGATAAACATATAGATGGCATTTTAGGAGGAATTGCATGAAAACTGAAAGCAGAATACTTCAGCAAAATATTATGTGGATGTCTTGGACCTCCTCAGAGCACACGACGTGACCTAGATGATCTGATACAGAAGCCAGGAGCTGTTATTAGATATGGCTCAGTCACTGCTGAATACGATCGCCTACTATAAATGTTTTAAAACTGATGTTTAAAAATTACTTTACATGAACAAAAAAGTTAGAACCCAGAAGAGATGTCTACACAAAGTTTTAACATTTGCTGCTGGATATCTATACCTCCAATCTAGATGTGTATTTAAAACTAAAACATTCGGCTATGTCCGCATGCTAACAATATTAATGCCTAAGTCTCAGATTGTAACATAAATGAGCGGAGCAGTTCATTGCACAGACCCCCAATTATTTCAGCCAGGTTGTGTGCAGAAGACTGAGACTTCACGCAAAGTGGAACTCCATCAAACTCCTTAAATCAGCATCATAAAGTTACTGTTCCTTATACGTCCCAATTTATCTGTTAGTCCTCCTCAGCAGGAAAAAAAGTCAGCTTCAGAAAGCATTCAGACTGAGAAATGCGAACTCCACCAGACAGTATGGTGCAAAGCAGTAGTCAAGCTCAGGTGTTTTTGCTAGAAGCATTCTGCGTTTTCTTCAAAAAAAATCAAATTCAGTTGTCAGCTTATCCATTTCCACTGATCACAGTCTGTGACTTAAAGGAAAATTTCAAAAGATTTCCCAAATCCCGTGACTTCACTATAAGCAAGTACAGCATGCATGTGTTCTTAGAAGACACAGCTCATAGAAAGCAGCGGTGCTGTCCCTAACCTCCACTTCCAAGTATCCTAGACCAGGTACGTTACAAAGAAAATCACGAGCAGAGAATAAAAGCAGGGTTAGCTCTTCAGCTCCTTCCTTTTCTTCCCTTCATTTAATTTGCTTACATGGCATCTGTTCAACAACGTTTACCTATAGCCTTTCCCTCTTCCAGACTAATGTCAGTAAGGGAACGGAGCCTCTAACATCTCTGTTAAACGACAACCAAGCACAGTCTCCAACATGTAATGCCAGTAAGTCAAGAGGCCATTGCTTAAATTGCTTAATCCGCAAAGCTGGTACTTACCCACTCCATTCTACCACTACCAATCACTTCACAAAAGCAGCAGCATTATCCAGAAGCCTTTCAAAGCTTAGTTTTAAAATTTTGGTAGCATTCTCCAATACACTATTTCGTTTCCCTCAACATTTATATTATGTTTGTTTTGGCCCACAGATACAGACGATGAACTCAAGTTGGCAAAGCATAAAAAAAGAGAAAAGAGAAACACCTTGTAACAAAAGGATAGCGGGAGAAACGAATCCTTATGGTCACCTGTAGCATAGGCCACGATAAAGCTCAGCTGGCTTTTCCTTCACAACCATCACTTCAATGCGCCTCACTGCTTTTTGACTATTTGAAAACTAGCTGAAACCAATGCAAGTTTTTAGCAAACTTTGGGGATGAAAAAAGTAAACACTGCAACTCTTACTCCAGATTTCATTAGCCTTCTACATTTCCAGATTACTAAGAGATATTTTGTTACGTGTAAACGTTCAGCAATTTTCTATCAGTTTTCAGTATTCTGAAATTGTACAGTAATATTCAAAAGCCAGTGACATGCTTATAAAGAAAAAGTGGGATCTAAACCACATAGAAGAGAGAGAGAGAGAGGGAGAGAGAGAGAGAGAGAGAGACCCTTGGGTACTTAGGTCTAACAATGCTGAGGCTAATGGATTATGGGTGATTTGGTGACACTGGTTATGCCAAACATCCTTACCCTTTCCTCAAAAATCTGCTACCTGATCCAAAATTGCTACTAAACTAGCTTCTCAGAGGTTTGATTTGTAGAGCAAGTCCCCTATACCTACCCAAGTAAAGCCAAGACCAAGAAGTCATGCTATCACTGCCAGCAGTCACTAAGCACTAACAACAAATATTCAGTCAAACCCAAAAAAGGGAGAATTTTAGTCTATTGCCAGATACATGGTAAACATGAGATACCCAGGTAACCAAATGACAAATTATTATCTGACAGCCTTGAAAACCTCTCCATGTGAACAGCTTTTAAGCCAACTTGTAATAAGTACCACATGCAGCTAAATTAAAAAAGAAAATCCTAAGCCAAGTTAAATAGTAACTAACATTCAAATTTAACCATATAAAGTCCCCATTAAAATCCAAAATGATAATTACAAAAATATTATATTACTATGAACACTGTCAGATGCTTTGAATAATTGTACGCTAAGGAAATAAGTAAAAACACACTTTACCTTGTATCTCATTTTGGGGCATGAATGAATGTAGAAACCCATATAATAAAAACAGAGATCAGGAGCTTTTTCATGAAGTTTCCTAGTAAACGCAATTTCCCTGTGAAAGGAAAAAAAAAAAAAAGACTATTTATGAATATAATTCCTACATTCATTTTACTTCTTCATAAAGGAAATGCTTTACAACTACCTGGATTTTGGCTATTTAAAAGACTAGACTTCTATCAAATAAACAATGAAGATAATAAACTCAACACTTATGCTTAAAAATAAAAATAAAAAAAATACAAAACACTGTGTCAGGCTTAAAAACACTTCCATTTTGCCCTGCCAAGTGACTGACTTCAAATTTGAAGAGAAAAGTGACTAAAAGCCTCTATTTAACAGGTTTCCTGTTAATATTCATGCACATTGGAATTCTACAGAAACCTGAACCAGTGACCGTACACAGACTGGCTGATGTAGCTCAGGAAAACATCAGAGTATTTTTAAAAAACAAGCTCCAAGGATAAGCCTCTTGTTTGTTCTGCTCGTTGCACTCTAGCAATTTACATGTAAAAACATCCGTCTTTGTTGAACAAAAGCTACTTTTCACCTCTCGTGTTTGTCTGTATGATTTTCTCATTTATTTTGAAAGGGAATTGTTAATGTATTCCAAAATACATTTGCTTCTCGTTTTACTGGCAAGAGGAAAGCAGCGTTTCTACAACGATTCTGCCAGTGTTTCTAATACAACACTCATTTTCACAGCATTTGTAACTTTGCAGATCACATTTGTTTCAAACATGGATGTTGGTTCTTACCTTCAAGGCTGAAGGGATAAAAGGACATGAGCACGTGCAGATAGGAAGCATGTACAAATACTGTGGGTTTTTTATCACTTCAAAATTAAGTTAGTAGTAAGAATGTTTAAATATACCAAAAACCCTTCAGTTGGATGTAGTTTGCTGAGACCATCATGACACATTGTAATTCTGCACTATACGCATCCATTCTAAAAGGAAAACGTCCAGAAGTTACTTCCTACCTGAAAATCCAGGTAAATACAGCAGATTCCAAAAGTGAGGTTTATGTACTACCAAAGTATACCAACTTGCACCTCACCTATGTCATCTTTAAGACACAGCACGATGTCAAACACCCCTACCAGACCGTGCTGATTATCCTGGACCTAATTAAACACATACCTCTGTGCAATTAAACAACCTGAAACACTACAGGGGAAAAAAAAAAAAAAAAAAAAAAAAGAACATCCTTTGCATTTCAAAATGTCTTCAACACTGCTTGCAACTGGTCTGCACTGTCTGACTTAATAAAACAAAAAGACTCAAAGTGAACAGAGTGAAGTAATTAGACCAGAAGGTAATGAGGTTAAAACTGGGCTGCAGTAGCAGTCCAATCATGGGCAGCAAAGCTTCCTGCAAGCTTCTAAGGGGCCACAGCGAATGAGTGCACAATGCCAACGCTGGCTTGCTTAGAGCTGCTGCAGGTGTCTCCACGTGAGGGACAGTCCCAGCAACGTGCTTTAGGAAGGGCCAGCATCACTGGGGAACGACGAAGCATCCTTCTCTTTCCTCCATCCCACCTCCCCTGCCAGAGCACCAGAGTTTCATGCATTACAGCTGCACCTTCCTTCCAGATTCCTTCCTTGCGAGATTTGAGGCTCCCTAGCCCACTGACCAACTGACCATGTGGGTTCCCAAAATCGGGTGAGAGGTGCCGAGCTGCACAGGAGCGAGGAGCGGGTGCTGCAGCTGAGACCCAAGGCAGGAAAAGGCTCTCCCTCCATATCAGCCAGGCAGCAGCAGCGAGGTGCCACTGCACTGCACGAATCACATCTACCCACATTTTTTTCTGCCTAAATCATTCTCATGGAAAAGGGATTACAAACGTGCAATTCCTCTTCTGTAAAGCTTTCAGTCACGACGCATATTTAAGGAATTATAACGGCTGTTAACACTTGGCAAGAGTGGGCAGCCAGTGAGCAAAACATATTAATTTCATTAACACAAAACTCAGATTTAGTATTTCAGTGCTACATAACCCAACTCCAAAATCTAATGCTTGAATCTAAGCTCTAGCATTTTTCCTTTTATAAAAGAGAGAGAAGGACAAATATGATTGTGTACTATTAATGATCTTAGATAGCGGAGGAGAGTTTAATATTTCTGAGCAAATAACAAGAATCACTCAGTATGTCCTGGTCAGTCCTCTCCCCTTTTATTAAGGCTGGTATTTCTCAGGTAGCTTCTTCTGCCCTCACTTTTTGCTTAGATGCCTAGGTATTTCAAATGATCTTCAATCCCCATCCTTTCTCGGACTCAGCAGCAAAAATTCTCAGAATAGCCTGAAGTGGAAGTGACAGCGCTGCAATGCAGTTTAACCTCCTCAGAGTAAAATTGGCAACAGCTTTTAAGGTATCAGATTCCTTTGCAACTTCCTAAATCCTCCCTAACTCTCAAGTTTTTTCTCCCCTTTTTGAAAAAAGAACAAGGTTGGCCTCCTCTAAGACTGTTGGGAACTCATTTTTATTGCCTTAAATGCAGCAGAATTTATAAGCTGCTTTTTCACTAGTTGAGCCATGCAGGCATGTTGCACTGACAAAGTTTTAAATTTATTACGTAGAAAATTTAAAATCATTTCAAGAATCCATAAGCATGGATTATGTCAGTCGGTTATTACATAAAGTAACATGATACATACAGATACTAAAAAATAACTCTTAGGAGCTGTTTATGGCAACTTGCATGAAGAAAAAAATCAGTCTGATTTTAAGTATCTAGTGCATGTAATAAAACCTAGACCACTAATAGATAGAAAACCACTAACAGATAGAAAAAAGGCCACTTCTAAACTATAGGTGTTCCAACATTATTTCTACATGTTAATTCTGACTAATTTTATGAAAGCACCAGTGCCACTGTACGCCTCAGAAAAATGACAATTAAAACTCTTTTCGCCTTAGACCAGTGGAGATGCGACATCAACAGATACGTTAATGCTCACAACAACTTTGAAGTTACCTCTGATCTGAGCTGGAACTGGACCAGATGATGTCCCAAGGTCCTTTCTAACCTAAACTGGTCTGTGATTCTCTAGTTTCTCCTCCGTAAGGAACACCTCTGGATCAAGGTGGGGAAAGCCAGCCGGGAGGCAGTGTTGTCAGCTCTAGTAAGTTGCTTTTTGGTATGGAGAAATTGCACTGCAGGATTTAACTACCTAAAAGCCTGCCAGAGAGCAGGACGAGGCCCTGCTCTCCCTGTCTAGCCATTCCACCGCAGCCCTTGCACCAGCTCTGGCGTTAACACGATCTTCACTGAGCCTGCTCAGCTCGCTAACCAGGTTGCTAAAGCACAGCCTTCTGCTTAGTAAATTAAAAACTGGCTCAGCAGATGATTGCTAGAAGCCTGGCACATAGCAGAGATGGAGAGGAGTGATTGCAGCACTTCATTTCAGCAGCAATAAACCATTAGTCTGATGTCAGCAACTTAACAGTGAACTTTGTGGGAGAAAGCCCTCAATGTATGCATTTGAACAATTCAAGCACAGATATCCACAAATAATAAAATTCACCTCTTAGAGAGAGGAATATACCCAAAAAGCAAAATGATAAAAAAACACTCTTTGGAAATCAAGAGATCCTACTCACTCTTAATCAGTTTAGATTTTAATTAAACTTTTGAGACATTGAATTTCATCAAAATACATACACACACACACGTGTATATATATATGTATATATATTTGCACTTTATTTCAAAGGTCATTTCATTTACTCATTCTAGTGGGTTAACCTAAACAGTAGCCAAGAAGCTCCTACCTAGAGAAGATGCACTCAAACAGGATGCCTTGGAGAAAGAAGAGTGCTGGATCTCACAAATTTATCACATATTACAGTACCTGAAGCAGTGTAGTGCAAATATGAAAAGGTAAAAGCTTTTGCTAGAACTTCTCAGACCTACAGCAACTTGAAAATAGGCAGGTCTGGCATGAGGTCCAAACCCAGTTACTTCATGAGGATCTCACTGGGATCTACATGCCCGTGACTAGTTTATTTCATGCAAAAAAGCAAAAAAGCTAAGAAAAAACTTGGGATGCACAAAAATTGTAATACTAATAGATTCTTAAAATTGCTTGTGAGAGAAAAACAGCAACTTGCAATTTAGCATACAAATCTTATTTACAACACAAAGCATTATTCACTATTCTTACTATTTTGCGGATACCAGGACTAGGATGACAGTTAATTTAAGGCTTTAAAATTCATAGGATTATTCTGTCTGTCAGGCTTTCTAAAGACAAAGATAATGAAATTAACACACCTGAAAATATACTTAGTGCTAGTACAGCAGGAGACTACTAATTCAGAAGTTTTTAGGGTGTCCGTTATTTACGATCTCACCGTGCACACATGCATAAAAGTGATTAATTTCATTTGGTGACTAAGCTAAGAAAAAAGTCAAAGGAAAAATTATTTCTATTCAAACAAAAGAGGCTTCTTCTGCTGAAACCAAGCAATAGTAAGTTATTTTCTAGGGAATAAAAACCTAGGTACTTTATTTCTGAGTTTTTTGTTTTTCCATCTTTAGAAGTATTTAGCTAACTAGAAAGATTCATCCCTATTTAAGGATGAAAGTTAAAATCTATTTTGGAGCACAACCAACTGCAGAGAATTAGAAAAATAATAATTAAGTTTAGCTAGAGATAGTGTTACCAGTATATGTTTAGACTGGAAATAAAAGCTCAAACTTAGAAACAAGTATCAATTCTTACTATTATGTCTAAGCGGATAACAAAAATGTCCTCTTACCGTAATGCAGAGTAGACTCCCAAAGATAAGAAGGAATAGTCTGGATCGTAGTACAGATAGACAGAGGACACGCAGTAGGGCAGGATATCAATTACACCCACAGCAATTATCTTCCCATCTAGCCAATACTGCTGGTGAAAAGAACCATAGCCGCACTCTGGTCCATTTGGGGGATTCTCTGCCTGTACAGAAACGGGACATAATTATCAGCCTGGTAGACTTCCAGTACAAAAACTATTTTAGAAAGGTTTTTAAAAGAAAAATAAATCCTGTGAGAAGGTATTCCTGCTGTATACATTTACCGAAAGGTAAAAGGGAATTTGAAAACCAGGGAGAGCAATGTTAGTTCTCCGTAGCGTTTGTGATTTTCACTGTATTCTTCATCAGCAACCTCTATGTATCACCTCACAAACAAATCAGTAAATAACCTCTGCCACCTAGCATGCAGATAGCATTGAAATGGTAAAACAACAAGATTCATCAAGTTATCAATGCATTATTACACACAAATTCTGCAGATATTCTTTCTTTTCATAGTTTGGCCTACATACTCTTCAACAAGAGACAAAGCCCAGAGGCAAAGAGGTGATGGGCAGGCTGCCTGCGTCCCCCAGCAGTGCTCCTTCCCTGTTCCTCTCCATGCTTTCAGTCACCACCTAGATCCAGCTCCCAAAACACGAAAGCTCAGCTCGTATGCTGCTATTAACCCCCCCAACAAAGGCAGCATCCGCATTAAGAAAACAGAAAAAAAACAGCCAAAAACCCTACAAAATCCCTCGGTGCAGTGCAGAGAATCAGGCATCGAACACCACAGATACTGGAGGCACCTTGGCCACAGACTCAGTTTCTCAGTGTGGCCACTGAAGCTGTTTGAGAACAGCACTTACAAAGAGCATTGAGCAGCTCACGTACTCTTTATGACCAACTAAACATTTTTCATCTGAGATACTGAAGCTCGTTGTGCCATGTAACTCGTGGAGCTCCTGTTTTGCCAGCCCACACAAGCACAGCTTCGGCAAGAGCACCGAGGGGCTGGCTGCTGCTGGGTGCTGGGGCCTGAGGTCGCAGGGAAGCACACTTCCCTACGGGGAGAAGCTCCTAAACCAGAAACCGATGCTTCAGATTACAAAGAAAACAATCTCCTAATTTAAACTGTATTACACAACCAGCTCTGGCAGGGCTTTTTCTCCAACGTCAGCTTTACTTTAATCCTGAATTCCACAGCGCTCAACTTAATTATCCTCCTAGTCATGTTTTTCACTGTATTGCCAGATCTTCAGAAAGCTGCTTCTCACTCAATAAATCTGACAACATTACCTGCTATTACCAACTGTTTTGCATTACAACAACAAAAGGTGGGTTTAATCAAGTATTTTGATACAGTAGCGTGGACTGAAGACATGATGGGCAGTAGAAGTTATTCTAATTGGTACCACATGTGTCAAAAGAAATCAATCACATGAACAAAAATCATTTCAACTGACTTACCCAAGCATTAAGTCCCAAATAAAGGCGGTATAATAAAACGTTTGCATTTCTATATAGTTATATAGCGTAAAAGTAGATATAAAAGTAGATATGTAGCTACAGATACTGTAAAAGTGAAATGCTCCAATACCTGAGAGCTAAACCTGCAGCATACAAGGGTATTAGGGTAGGACACTGACATATCGAGCCGGGTTCTTCTCATTTAGAGAAAGCCTACTTACTCGGTAGTGACACTTTCATACAATATCCTCAACTTTTCAGTAGTGCCAAATGAAATCAGAGGGTCAATATTAGCATTTTTAAGCTGGGACGTGGTCAAAGTTTGAGAGCTTAGAAGAAAGAGGTTTTCTCTGCAGGCAGCCCTAAGAGAACAGGTGGAGTTCTCTTGACTACCACGGGGCAGAAGAAAGCAGCAAACCAAGGGGAAATGTGATTTGTAATCTAAGACAGACTTGCTTAAGTATCAGATAAAACAGACTTTCTTTGTCAAAAAAAAATTAACATACAGGATTTAATACAAGTTAAAAAGATTGTCTAAAACAACATGGAAAAGATTTCCACCCAGAGCAATGTCTCCTACAGTTAAAGGGCTGCTGTGTGTACAGAGCCCTGCCTCAGAGCGGCAAGGCAGGGGCTTGGGCCCGACGCCTGCCAGCTGAAGCATCAGTTAAGATCTGTTAGCGAGGCACGAACCACGCCGTTATCCCTCTAATTCAATTACAAAGCCATTTATGAACATAAGAGAGGCTGTGTTCTTTAACAAGGATAACAAGCACAGTACTCATTTCAGGCAAAGTGTTCAGGGATCTCCATTACGTTAAGTAAATAACATTTCTAAAACGCACAACGTTTTCATCCTCCTTGAGAAGTTTCCGTACAATATAATCCTTTGTAACGTTTGTACGCATTATGTTTTCTCCGATTTCTCAGTGAACCCTTGGCTCTATTACCTTGATTTCCCAGGAACCATCCAGGCAGTTCGACGTGTCACAGGGTTAGAGCACGAAGCCCTCTCCTGTAGCAGGTTGCACCATTTCACACCACTGGCACAGCCTCTGGGGCCCCGGCTGTCAAAGGCGATGTAAAATACAAGGGACATCATGCGGGTGAGCCCCAGCAGAGAGGGCTTACCTTATCGACATGAAATAACACACTGTAGTAGCCCTTATGCTACAAAAACATGAGCTGCTCTTGGCACGGAAAGCATCGCCACTTCTATGACTGATGAATCAACAAACGTAATGTCAGAGACGTTACTTGGAAAGAGTGAGACCAAACCCAATATTCTCTTATACCCTTTCATACTAAAGTTCAAATGATACCATGATTCTATGATAGATGCCTTCAGGTCTTCTTAAGCAAACAAAACTCCCAGTATTCTAGAAAACACATGTAAGAAAGAACAGCAAATCTTTAAAATTAATTGTTCGTTTTGTTCATATCCATTAAATAAGCTGTATTAAAGGAGTAAACACTAAAAGCAGATCTAAAACTCGGGCTATGAGAGTTAAAGCACAACTAAACATGTTGTGATTAGGAATTATTAAAAACTCAGTCTTCATAGTTACTTCTGCCTCACATTTTCTTCTCATAAGGCCTAGGAATTACTAATTTTCTTCAGTGTATCCTAAGAACTTAAAAATACAAAGGATTTCAGTGAGCCATCATCAGAAGACAGGGGTGTAGATGGCTCTGTTGCCTGTTTTTAAGCTACATGGTGCAGCCAAACAATTATGCAACATCTCCAAATCTGCAGAGGAGGAAAAAAAATACAGAGGGACCAACTTGTTTAAAGTTAATAGTTTAAACTTGAGCTTCAAGACAATGAATTATTAATAATTTGATGATAGGGAAACAAAATCTATATAAGAACTAAATCTAAAGACAAAAATTAAAACAAATAGTTTCTTCAAAGTTTATACTGCAGAGAAAAGTATAACTTATTCCATTATATATTAATTCTGTCTTCATATTCTGCTAGCTGTTTTTCATTAACATGTGATTGCTTACATTTAATAATGCCTTATTAAAATTTAAATGTTTAATATCATCTGATATTACAAGTTGCTCCAAGTGGGTCACTTCAATATAAGAAGTGCTTACAATGAAAATTTGATGATGGGGAGAGTGCTCAATGTTCTTCAAAGCACATTGGTCTCTCTCTTTACTTCTAGGAGATGTTTTACTGTTCCTATTAATAGAGAAATTGCGCTTATTAACCCCCATGCCAGCCTGGTGTGCAACTGCAGACAGTGCTGCACAGCCACCCACCAGAAATGCATCGTGACCCTGATAACTGTATGATTATTTTCTTCTGGAAGGTTTCATGAAACCTTTGAACATTTCCAGTTTACTCTCTGCTGTGGATGGAAGGAGGAGTAAAATATGAAATCCACACTACCTCATACAAAGAAAAAAAAAAAGCAACAACAACAACAAAAGGAAAGTCTTCATTTCTACACTCCAGTAGAAGTTATTTGCCAAAGTGAAAAGATTAATTCCAGCAGCTCTCCTCCCAAAGGCACTTGCACCAAACCTGCCATATGGTAGATTTCTGTCTCTTTTGGTTAGCAACATATTTTCTGTTCACTGCTCTGTCCTCCTTTCGTTAGGGATTAGTGGAGGTGCTGTGAAAGCAGCCTACAAATATAGGCTGTGTCAGCCTATACCTCAGCACAGAGCCTCAGCACATAACCTCAGCACAGAGCCACCACTACAGGTTTCCATTAAAAAAAAAAAAAAGGAAAAAAAAAGAAAAAAATGCACCCTTGCAGCAAAGCCGTTCCCGGCAGCACCTGGCTGCACTTGGTGGACACTGCCAGCAGCTCAAGGGAGGTGTAGATAGCTCGGTTGCCTACATCCCTCCTCGCAGTGCTGGTGAGGATGCGTCTGGGGCGCTGGGTCCAGTTCTGGGCTCTCCAGTGCAAGGAACACATGGACTTACTGCTGCGAGCCTCGTGATGGGCCATAAAGACGGTTAAAGAACTGGAGCATCTGACAGATGAGGAGAGGCTGAGAAAGCTGAGACCTTCAGCATCAAAAATCAGACAACTTGGGAAGGTTTTATCTATGTGTGTAAATACCTGACGTGAGGGAATAAAGCTGAGGGACCCAGCGTCTTCTCAGAAGTGCCCACTGATGGGACAAGAAACAACGGGCACACATTAAAAATTAAAAACCACATAAAATTCAAGCTGAACACAGAAAACACTTCTCTGCTGCAAGTGGTCAGACTGCCCAGTGAGGTGGCGGAGTCTCCATCCTTGGAGATCTTCAGACCCCGGCTGGACACGGTCCTGGACAAGCTGCCCTGCGTGGCCCTGCTCAGACTGAGCCGGTGGGTTAAAATGATGCAGGATGGGTACACGAGAGCCGAGTGCAAACAGCTACAGAAAGATCCCATAATATTGAGTAATTAACACGACAAAGGTAATAAATACAATGTCAAGCTCATGAAAAAAAAAAAAGTGGCTATATGCGCATCCAAAACAATGGGTGTAAGCAATTTACACTTCAAGATATTTTTGAGACTGATCAGTTTTATAAAATAATCACCTTCATGCTTAGCATCAGTCAAAATGGAAAAAGACTAAAAAGTGATTAGAGAAGGATTTATAAAGTGAAAAAAAAAATCATTATTTATTGCCTGACACCACGGTGCACCTAAGAGGCCAGTTGCGGTCATCGCACCAGGATGACCCAGGAGAGCTGCAGAAGGACAAACGCACCCCTAACCCACTGGTCGTCGAAAACTACGAATCCACCCTGATCAGCTCCAGTTTTTCCCATGCCCTTTTTCCATAAAGACGCTCACTTGGGTACTAACGGGGTATGAAGCCACGCTGGTTTTTGCTAGGAGTCCTGCAAGCTGCTCTCCTGCACTGTGCCGCTGCAGCCGCCCTGCTCCAGGCCAGGAGCATTTACATCTACTGACATCGCTGGAAGTGGGAGGATGGCAAATGCTCAACTGTAGCTTCTAAGAGGAAAGGAACACTAAACAAAAAAACAAACAATCCATTCTCCCTGCTGTACCCTGTTTACTGCTAGAAAATCACCTAGGTTTCTGCTACCACATACTGTATCATTTTTTAAACTATTCATTTCTTGTGCCAGAGCCCGTAGCCAAAACCGAAACTAAACAGAATCCTAAAATTGAGAAATACAAAAAGGCAGGAAGAGTCTGGGTGTTGATACTATTTGCAGCTAATAATGGTATTAAAAATTCAAAACAATTACAAATTGAAATCATGTAAGGTTCAAATTTGATTTTAAATTATTTTTGTTCAAAAGAGTAAACAGACTGCACACTCCTAGGTTTGCTCGTGGCAACTGTTTCAGAATAAAGAATTTCAAGAATCCCTTGGCCTCTGATATACAACCGCTTTTATTTAACTTCATCTAATTGAAGACATCTGTAGTGGTGCCACACAAAATTTAATTCAAGCTTCGAAATGTCAATAAAAAGTGTCTGTAAGAAACAATACTGGTATAAACCTGGCAGGGAAGTGTGCATCAACATCTACGTAGCCATACAAAATTAAGAATATAATGGCAGTCTGCTGCCTGGGTTGACGAGGTGATAAAAGCCCTTTTCCTATAAAGTCTAATGAGCTCTATTACTCTTCAGCTTTCAGGAATGCAAAGGCCAGCGGACTCAGCAGAGAAAAGCAACAAACCCTCCACACATGGATCCATTCAAACCGCGACATATCGAATTACTCGCGTAATTACTATAACCTGACAATTTCATTACACTCACGTGGTCCTCAGCTCTCTAAGGCTAACAAGACAGACAGTGCCGCAAACCCGCAATAGTTTGCTTACTGGAAAAGAAGGAAGAGCATCTCTCCTTAACTTTTAACTCACATCGTAGTCAAACGCAAGGTCAATAAATTATTTAGGAATATATTCTTTCATAGAAATAAATCACGAACACTAAACCACAGCACTTTCTGCCTTTTTCTTTTTTTTTCTTAATGCAGCTATATGAAGTTCAGTGAGAGTTCCTTATCCACAGACTCCTTTGAAAATTCAGTGTTATCTTCCCTCCTGACTGGTGATGATACAAATACTGTGACACCTATACCCGTAACGCTGTACTGCCTGCAAAAAGTGAAGAGGAAAGAACACGTTCATTTCAAAACTTGCGTCTAGACTTAATACATACCTCAAGAGGAGAATCACAGAGGAATCGTGTGAACTGCATCAAGGTAGATTCATCAAAAATATGTGCCCAAGAAGACAGTCCAAATATGCAAAGCAGAAAAGCAAGAAATATATTAGTAACACTTCAGGATACATTAACATTCAGACAGACATGCTTTCAAAACCATGTACTTGAAAAATACCAACAGGATTTAGGAGTTGAAATAAAATTCCCAAACGAATTCCCACTTTCTATTTTGTTCGTAAGTACAAACAAATATAATAACTAATGATCCAAAACACTTCATTCTCTCACATCCCATTTTCAAACGTATTCTATTCTAGAGAATTTATCACTATCTTTTATTTAAATTAGACATTGCCCTTCTCTGTGACTGCCTGCAACAGGGAGTCTCTTCCCAGTTCCATTACCTGCCCCATCACTAACGGGATTAGGGCCATCATCTCTCTTAACAGAAATTAATAAAGTCTCTTTGCAATCAAAATTATGAGCAAGCCTGTCCAAGCCTAAAGAAGAAGAGGGGAAAAAAGAAAAATCAGCTTCCTGAAAGTGCAAGCATTTTCAAAACCAGATTCTTTACTCAAACAAAATGACGTGCTACAGATCATCAGACGAAGGCAAGGTTTTAATGGTCTGGAGTCTGTGCAAGTTTCTAAGAGTAGTAAAATATAATAGCTATTTACCAACCATCATTTACTTATTTGATACAAATACCTCCTTAGTGCTGGATTCCACAAAGAACACATTAAAAGATATTACAAAGTTCTAATATGTATTTAACCCCAAAACATTCCTTTGTTAAAAAGCTAGTTTGTGTTACACAGCCTAACTCCCCCTCCTCTAATAAGCTGCATGATTTACTAAATCAGTCATGACCAAACTGCAAAACAAGAGTAATCAAGAACTTTTAATTTGAAGTTTGATTTAAAAAAATTATGCATACCCACAAAAAAAAACCTGACTGTTCACATGATTTCTTGGTCAAGAATTCTATGAATTTCTCAGATAAATTAGAGAAGAGTTTTCTGCTTAAAGGGGGATACATAAAATGGCAGGTGATTACTTGTCAAGCATCCCATTTTTCCCTGTTCAGGGGAGGAGAGGAAGGCAGGCAACATTAAAAAGTGCCAACACTACAAATTGCTGACTTTGGACCGAGTCCCACATACAGTCTGAGTAATTAAAACTTTCTTTTCCTCAGAAAATGCTATAGATCAGATTTTGGAAATAAAAATGCAGCCTCTGGTAGATATATGGATCTGCAAACACTACCTGGACCATCCTTATTGTAGTTGAAAGCGAACACTGAATCTCAACCTCCCCTAAGATGCACTAAAAAGTACTCCAGCAGTGATGCTAGCAGACAAGATTTTGCAGAAGTCAGACTCCAGATATTTTCCCTCTCCAACACACAACAGCATTCTAGTTGGTCTGTGAATGGACAGTAAACTTTTGGACACATACTTTTGGGATGAACACTGAATTTCTATTGGATGGATTGGTGGATGCTCTAAATTATTCAATTTAGAAAAAAAAAAAATGCCTGTGATATCTTAATTCAATTCCAGAATTATTATCGACTTGGTGGATAGGGTCAGAGATTAAGAAGGAAAAAACAGGCAATACTTGAAGAAAAAAAAAGCAATTCAAAATCTGAATTACTGAGTTATGTTCCCATAAAAAAGACCAGAGATTTACAAATTCCTGCACTGCTCGTGCATCAGTCCTTACAGCCAACGGCTTGTGAACGTGCAGGCACCAGGAGGATAAGCCATGTGTTATTCATTTTGATGTCAGAAGACCCCCGATAGTTCTTAATCTGTAACTTTAGCTTTATAGTGCAAGTTAAACCCTATGGGTGAGAAAACTGAGCCAACACCACCTTTCAAACGGTTTTCTCGATCCTCCCGGCCCCGCTGTACAACCACCTGGCTTTGGGGCAGGGGAGGACGCCCCAAGCACACCCCAGCAGCACTTCAGCTTGCTAGGGGTGCTGCAATTGGTGGCCAGGAAAAAATTAACTGCACTTGAATTTGTACCGCCCTCGTAAGGGGAGAAATCGCTGCAAGTTTTATTACAGATTAGTTCATCTGTTTATACTCGAAGTTCTCAGGTCAGATCATTTTCTGAACCAAGTGCTAGAAAACTTCAGCAGATTGTGAATCTTTTCTAGAAGTCACTTAAGAAAATGTTTTGCTTTAAAAGGAAGACTTTAATAGACATATAGACAAGGAAAATAGCAAATACTTTAAATTTCCTCACCTTTGCTATTGTCTTCTCAGCCCTTACTCTTTCCTCCCAGCCCCATATCCACAACCCTTTCATCATAACCCAAGAATATACCTGGACTACACAGCTATTTAAAATAATGTAAACGTTAAGGTTCATTTTTTAAATTAAAAATACCTCATTTTAATACTGCAGGATAATTATGAACACAATTCAAAAATGATTCAACGAACCATGAAAGAAATACAGTCAAGAGCTGGTGTTTATGTAAAATAAATCAATCTGTCACACAAGCACAACTGAAATTCCTTTCACAAAGTCATGCTCTTCTAATTTTCATTTCAAACCGAATTACTTAAGCTTCAGTCTTTAAAAACTATATATATATATATGAAATCCACAATAATCTTTCCTTGGTGCAAACTGATTACAATTGCCATAAAGAAGCCATTGCCACCACAGGAACAATGGGAAATAAATTCAAACATGGCCAATAAAACTAAGACGACACCACTAAGAATCAAAACAGAGGGGGGAAAAAAGGCAGGAAGATAACTGCTTGAGTGAAAGCACACGCACACCTTTAAAAAGCTGCAATAAAATCAGAACGGTAACACCTGCTGTACGAGGGAGGGAGGACGTTCAGACGCCGTGGATGCTGACGTACTGGAAACCCAAGCGGCCTGGCACATCTTGACGTACCCACCGGCAGAAAGAGCCACAAAACGTTGGCGTTCTTCCTAGAGCTTCCCTGGCATCATCCCTGTATATCCATTTCAGAGTTTTTCCCCCTCAATTAGGGCAGTCTTTAGGTATTTTAGCTATGCAGGAGAACTAAAACCTTTGTAGGGAGGGTGGAGGGTTCTTGGATTTCGCTGCCCTGGAAGCTCCTTTCTAGGCCAAACTCTGTCCTTGTTCTATCCAGCTCCTCTTGGCTTCCTGCGAACACTGCATGAGCGCGTAGGACATTCTGCTGCCACCAAAAGAGCAGTTTGCCCATTTTGAGTGCTTTCCAGACGTTATCACCTCTTACAAGTTCAAAATAAGTAAGTTTTTGCTCTCAAGCATGAATGATCCTTCTTCATTTTCACTTGTAGAGTGACAAAAGTAAAAAATACACAATTAAAAAAAACTTTAGTCAAGCTTTCAGTGAGGCTAGAACCTATTAACTGACCCACAAGATACAAGGAAGAGAAACTATCCAGGCAACTGGACTGAAATCTACCTAAGAAATGAACAATGCTCTGTAACACTGTGTGCTGTAAAAATACAGAAAATGAGACAATATCAAAGAAGATTAACAAGAAAAAGATGATGCCAAGCTATCCCACTATCCTTGAAACAGGAAATATCACTGTAGACCTATGTTAACAGAAAAACCAAAGATTTACTCTGGAGCTGGCATATTTAGCATACGTCAGCTCCAGAGTAAATCTTTGATTTTTCTGATAACATAGAAAGAGGGATTTAAAGTTTAAATGCATATCTTAAGGATAGTTTTCAGACCAAGAATTGAAGTAATGAAAGAAGTGATTGGTGATGAGCCAGAGCTTGCATCTCATGATTTCGATTCCGTCATGGGATGACGAATTCACTGTGGCTTTGCCCGCTCAAAAGAAACTCATTCTCAAAATAACGGAAATCCGTCAGTCTACAATAAGGAGTTCTTTTTGATTTTGTGTGGATATACATAGAAGACTCAGTGTCAAAGTTAGGAAAACCACATAAACCAGGATGTAAAAACTCTGATCTGAAATGGTACGGACAAGTCGCTCAACTGACTGGACACAAATTCTTTGGCTCATAGGGCCTGGATCCACAGCGCTGCAGCCACGAGGCCACGCAAGCACACAAAGAATCAGGCCGATCAAAAAAGTGCTCTCGGATTTTAAATGAGGTTTATCGGAGATCTGAAGTCCAAGGTAACTGAAGCGAGACGTTCTGCGGCAGCAGCAGCCCACCACAAGGAGCCAGGCATCAGATTAGCGCTGTCAGCGACTGAGATGATAAAAGAACCCATTCAAGAGCATTATAAAAAGGTACTGCTGCCTAGGCAAGTTAAGGCAGCTAACAATGACCACAAAGGCTTGATTTTTTTCCCCAGAATTCTCTCACTTAAAAAAAAAATCAAAAAAAGAAATAGGAAACTGGGTTAGAGACCTAAAATTGGAAACTGGCTGCCGGTACCAACTTTGGAATCGATCAGAATGAGCTCCCTGCCATTTCCTAGGCTAGTCGCTCCGCTTCCTATATTAGTGTAAGTGTATTTCTGGGAGGCAATTAAAGAAACTGGAAAAGAAAAAAAAAAAAACGATACCTATTTCAGTAATTTCTTGCACCTTTCCAAACAGTGTATCTTTTGTGTGTTGATAAATTCTTTTCTTCCAAGACAAATATTTAGTTAAGCATGAAGTAAAGAGAGCGTCCAGCTAGCTCTGCAGGCGGAACTGAGACACGTACTATTTTTCTACAAGCTTGTCATTATAAAACACCCATGAAAAGTTAAATAAAGTTAAATAAAATGCTTGCTTCAGTAGGCCTAAACAGCAATAAACTGTTCACTCTGGCTCTTTCTGGAAACTACCGTTGAATTTTTATGATCATTTATGAAAATGTTTTCTAACTTGTGTAGCTGCCACATAGCTTGTTTTGGTTACACTTCAGCCCTTTTCTTAAAGGCAAAATCTACTGTAAAAAGACTTAAAACCAAAAAAAAAAATCCCATTAATGAACTAGGTATATTGTAGTAGTGTTTTAAACCACCCATCACAATCATTAAGTTCACCAGAGAAGAGGCAGGAAGAAAAAAAAAAAAGCATAATTTTTACACGGCAGCATATTATGTAATGAACTCCATTTGGAATTACAAGCACTCTTTTTTAATTTGCACAAGAACTCATTACAGCTAAAGAACTGAATTAGTTGACAGCCAATTTATATATTTATGTTCTAATGTATATATAATACATAAGACAGATATGTTGACAACTTCAAGAAAGATTCAAAAAAAGGGCAAGATTGGGTCAGATATGCAATGCCTCTGGTGAGATGGATACTTCATTAAGATGAACTGGTAGAGAGCTACTCTATTTTGCCCAAATTAGCTAATGAGTACGTTATTGGGATCAAAAAATTTCTCTCTTGGCATGGAAGGGCCCAGAGAAAATGTTTTCACAGTATTCATTTTATTTACTGTTTTTTCCTGCAGAGCTAGGCAGTTCCACATCTGCATGTACCGTTTAAATGCCCAGAAATGCATTTTAACACCTCAGATTTAGGACAATCAGGTATCAAAATGTTCCAAAACGTTCCTGTTAATCACCCCGAAGCTGGGCAGCTTGGATCACAAAATCCTCCAGGTGATTTATATTCTGCAAAGCCCCCCCCGCATTTCCTATGCAGAAACCCAGGTATTTTGCTGTCAAGCAAGAGTTGAAACATTTGCAAATCAGGATTTGTCTTCGCAAAGCAGATCTACTACTAAGCTTCCTTAAATCCAGCTTCACATCTGAAGAGCCAGGCTAGCCTTTGGACCCAGTTCGGGTTTCTGTCTTGTTTTCAGATTTTTCTGCGGTAATTCCATGAAGCTAAAGGATAAAACACCGGTTACTCTCATATTCTTCCTTTCTTGAGGCAGCCCCAGCAAGGAGGCAGTGACACATCAGTAGAACAAGCTACCTCTGCTGGCACCGTGGGACACCTGTGCTTGACTCAATCACCAAAGCATTTCTGTCTCTGCGACTGCAGGAGACAAAGTTCACTCTTTTCTTCTCAGAACATTATTCCATACATTATTCTACAGATTTTCTTCAAGTGGCCAAAACCCAGGTATCAGCACAACAGCGCCACGAAGCACAGAATTGGTTATGTGGCTGCCTCTGCGATCTTAGCAAGGACTTTGGAGCAAAAACCTGCCTGGAATTCAAATGCCTAGCCATTCAAATCTGCCAGCAGTCATCATTTAAATAACCATTTGAAAAGTGGGAGAATCCTACTTTCATGTTCTCTACTCCAGTTAATTGAAAACATATATAAAAAGCATTACAAAAAATGTAATTATTTCTACTACACTGGAAAGAAAAATGTATTTCAATTCTGTTTTGTTTGGGGATAACAGTTGACTTAACTCCAAGACCAAAGGAAAATACAAGCTGTCAGAGCTGATGAAATCCACTGTAAGCATAAATCAAAATTCATTATTAAAACAAATTAATAGCCAACATACAGCTATTTTTACATCGCTAATGGTAATAAATAGCTGGTAATAAATGTTTGCAATAGCATTACACCTTTTTTATGTACTACTTCACATTCAATACAGACAGAGCAACCACTGGAAAAAAAACATCAATGAAAAAACAAGTTGTAGTTCACATGCATTTATGAGAATACATCAAGTTTGGATGAACCAAAGTTGATTTCTAAATACGAAGAACAACTGAAGTGCCTTTGTTACAAATTAAAGATATTTTCATACAAATCAACTGCAATATGCAGTATTGTATGCGGAAAGTCTTATAAAGATTACTGAAGAAAATAAAGACTACTGCTCTTACAGGCCAATAGTGAGCATATTTTACTATGTCATCCAGCAAAATAACCAAATGCTATTAAAATGCAAGTTGCTCAACGTCCAAAAACCTATGGATCACAAAACCGCATGTGTCCATTTTGCTGTGCAGAAATTATGACAAAGCTGTATTATAAAGACTCATTATATTTCTTCTGTCAATTGAAGAAAAAACAAAAGAGAGGACAAAGTGTCATTCATAAAATTTATTTGAACAATCACGGTACTCTTGATCTGCTGATCAGCTTTGTGTTCCAACTGATCCTGCACTGAAATACAGACAAACAATGCCTATTTAATCAAAGGATGCTCAGCCTGATATCGCCTCTCTGTTCGTTATAGAAGTTGCCCTTATTCAGGTTTTCCCAGGTTACATTTTTGCAATTTTTCTTCATTACAGCTTGATTTTTTTCAAAATATAAATACAACTACCACCCAAGCAGAAAAAAAAAATAAATGTAACTTGTCGATGTGTAAATAAATTCTTAATTACATTGTGAATTTTTATAAGTTATATACACAGATCCATATATTAAACATGAATATAGTCTTCCACTACTTTATCAAGAAAGAATAAATGCTAGCAAACAAGAGCTCTATTTGAACAGTGCATAAGAACTATCACCTTGGACCAGAGAAAGAGATCTGTGTGCACTATTTCCAAAAAGAAAAAAGGCCAGAAGTAGTGCACAAAATGTGACAAACACTAGCGCAGGTTCTTTCCTTGCACATTTTTACCTCTTATAAAACCGAACACTTCTTGGGCTTGGTTAATCCAAGAGTAGCCTTGGATAAACTTGTTCAATAGGCAGTGATACACCTATTTTCCATGCCTGTATATTAGGACACCAACCCATTCAATAAAACCACGCCGACACAGATGCTGTTAGGTGCCTCCTACTTTGCAGGCCACCAGCAGCTGACTGCCTTCCAAAGCACAGGGACAAGCAGGCCAGTTCTGAGGCTGACTAAAGGGTTTTGAGGGTTTTCAGAAGGTTTTCAAGAGAAGTTTGATTTATACCAGACAAAAAAAGACAAGAGAGGATAATCAGCAGCTGAAAAGCCTATACAAAAAAAGAGTTGCAGCTTTTACATCAAGACAGAAACAGAGATTTGAAAAAAAATCACTCACAAGCTAAGTTATCTGATTACAGGAGCAAGGAGATGCTTAAAACCGTTCCTAGAATAGGATCTTATTTAGCAGATCGCAAACATACTTCTACCTTACCACGTGCTCTACTCAGCGCTGGAGATAGCGACGATGCCCTCACAGCAATGGCAGGTTTCCTCACCTCGGGGGCCAGAGCACCACTGGGACTTGGAGCAGGTTTAATGCCACTACCACATTTCTACACTCCTTTTTGTTAGCACAGACAGAAGCCACTGGATCTATCAGGGCTCAGCGCTGCCTCTCTCCAGCAAAACCTCAACCAAAAATTTGAGGCCTACACACTCAGGTGGATGCACTCTCCCAAACTGCTCTACCAGTACATCAACACCGTGATACTCAACCTGAATGCCGCGAATATATTTAGTGCGTATAAATGCAGACTTGTACCTCAAAATTTGTATGAGCAGAGATTGTAAACATGGTAGAAGTAATTTCATGGCACGATGTAATCTTAACCTTTCTGACAAAACAGTCAGCATGGCGTGGCAGACACTAGATCTACACAAGAGCAAGCTCGGTGGATGCAGCCTCTTCAGCTGGCCCAGTTTTACTGAAGCCTCTTCACAGAAACTTAAGCACACCAAGCACGTCCAAACCAACTGGCCCAGAAGAAATTCTCACATTGTTTCCCCACCCCCCCATTTTCAAACTTTAAACCAGATTGCAAGATTACTATCAAGCACTTGCATTACGCCAGGCTAGCAGCCAAAGACCACCTTAGAGTAAGCACGACTCCAGATAAAGAATAAACAAATACGGCTTTTGCCAAAGCATTGAAAATACACGATTCTGCAAAACTGTGCACCACCATAAGTTATTCAATGCCTTAAACTAGATTATCAGAGTAGTAAAACAAGTACAATTTTCCAAGTAAGGCTTAAATCAACACAAGGGACAAAACACTGTTTGACAGCCAAATTATTCAGCAGGGTATGACTGGCCAAAGTTAAATACAGACAGCATGCAAGGAGTTACTGAAGATATGATAGTTCAATTTTTGTAAAAGGAACATTGTACAACGATTAAATTACAAGAAGAAATTGAGTTTCAGAAATAAAAAGTAGATAGCCCTGTATCAATACAAGCTGTGCTAAGAAACACTGCCAGAAAGTTAAGAAAACCACTGTCTTGAAAACATCACTGAAGAATGAGAAAACTGGAAAAAAAAATAGTAACTGAGTAGAGGAATAAAGGGGAGAAAAAGCAATATATTTTTAAAGGAGATATATTTTCAACGCTAGAAAGCCATGGACAAGACTATAGGATGCTAAATCAGATACTGTAGCAGAATAATTACTTCTCTTTAAACATATAAAAGCACAACTGCAAATTGCTTTTATTAATTTATTTTGCTACAGAAAGTTGAACTTTTCAGCTTTTTTTTAAAAAAAACTTACTAAGGTAAACTGGTGTCAGAACCTGACTATATTTTAATAGCTAAAGGAACAGAATATATAACGTACAAGGCTTTAGTCAGAAGTGGAATTCGATCTTAGAACTGCTATAGCTGTGAATTTCCAGAAAATATCCACTTTGATGAACCAGAACTAATAAATGAGTCCTATGCTCATCAAAAATAAACTGCATTGAAAAAAAAAAGACGAGACCTTTTCTACAAGAAAGGTTTGTTTTCTGGCATTTCACTTAGCACTTAATAAACTCCTATACTTCCTTAAGCAGAAGATCTTCACTTATTCTGTCACACAGACACAAGCTCAAAGACCATAAACACACAGCACGCTGTGGTTTGAAGAGACCACAGGTTAAATTAAAATGAAGAATGCAGGGGGTTTGTTAAGGGCCTGTTAAGCTGACAGTGAAACTTGGAGTAACAAACCTCAAGAGAGGTTTTCTGCTTCACAAATAATTAGACTTTGAAGATAAAAGCTTTACCGATATATTTTTTCAAAATGTGCATTAATAACACAGTACACAAGTAATTCTAAAATTACAAATGAAAAAAAAACAGCTATTATCGATCAAGGATCAAATCAGTGGCAGTAGCAGTGAGGGAGGAAAAGAAGAGAGGCACAACGTGGCACCCATGAGCTTACTAATGTAACTGCAGTCTCCATCAGAGATTCCAAATAAGAGGAAGTCAGGAGGTGAAGGCAAAATCCCAAAAAGACCCACTGGCTTGAAGGCACTGTAACACCAGTTACCAATGGTCTCAGAGCAGCACTAAGCAAAGAGTGCCTAAAAGTTCTAAGTAAGCTTTGGTGTTAAGCCTTCCATGGGTTCCCTGTACTGAAACTTACCTAGACCCCTCCTCACATAAAATCTTGATCCAAAGATGTATACATGTTGCATAGGTGCAAAAAGAGGGCCTTCTTTCACATGCATTGAGCAATAATCGTCTTCACGGTTCATGTACCTTATGTTAATATTGTGACTTTTTTTTTTTTTATAACTTTCCACATTAGTGTTATTTTCAAATCATCAGAATTATAAGTCTATTCCTAAAATTGCCTTTTAATGTAATACTGTTAATATTAAAGCTAGTCTAGTAGATCATACAGGCAGACAGTATATTGTAATGCCAACAATTTAATAATATATTCCAAAAAGAACTTGTTAATATGTCCCACAATAATTTTTGTTGGATTATGAATTTAAATATAGGCAGGTTTCTGAATGTGAAGTGTTCAGCCAAATGTAAATTAAATACTTTTCCTAAACTAGAAGCTTTCCAAACACAAAAGTGTGCAGGACTCTCCCTGAAATGGAGGCTTATCAGCAAAGGAGGTTCATCAGCCACACACAGTTATATTAGCTTGCACAGATTAAAAGCTAGATTTAATTTTAGATCCAAAAAATTCCTGGATGTTTGCCAGTTTAAAACCCAAAGCAGACTTGTTACTACCCTGAAAAAAGCCCTGTGTATAGGACAGAATTTCATTCTACCTTTACTTAAAAATTACGTGGCTCCATAATGTCTGTATGATATATTACAAAGTCTGAAAAAGAGGAAGAAAAAATTTGAGGTCTTTCAAACAGCACTTTCCACTGTCCTTCTAAAAAACTTGGACCAGTTTTACCCTACTTACTATCTTTTGTTCTTAGAAGAGACTCCAGTAATTCTCCTACAAAGATTCAGTATAAGGGCTTCTAACCTACATCAAAATACATTTCGTGTAATGTATTCTTCAATTTACTTCCTCCAGGGATCAAACACAAAATGCTTTTTGATTGAGGTGACTGAGCTTTGGTGCCTAATAACTGTGAATAGCAAGACCTTCTTAACCAGACAGTCAGGTGAACACACCTAACATGATTTACTAGTGTTTTAGAAGGATCTACATTAAAACCCACCAGCATCAGACTGAGTTTTTACACTTACTAGAAGATTCAGAGAAGTTCCTTTCTCACCTGGAATACTGTACTAAGCCTGCACAAACACGATGCCAGAGAAAAAAAACAAACACCTATGACAAGTAACAGGGAAAAACAGGAAGATAAAATCCCAGTGAACTACTAGCAGCATGAAGAGAAATCCATCTCCTTCCTATCAGGAATTAACTCTTGTTAGACTTTACACTTTAACGCGGTGGAAATTTTCAATATACATCTTTAAACAGCTTTACTTCTCTAGACTCCCTCAGTTTGTAATAAAAAGATTAAATATAAATATGTATATATGGGTGATTAGCCCCATCAAACCCAACCCGAAACCAAGCCATGCATTCTGACCAAGCAGGGCTAGATGAACGAAGTGCCAAATGCCATTCAGAACTGAACTGCAAGCAGCCCTGGTGATATTGATTCTTCATGAGGGGAGTATGCAATGTATAATCTGTACTTCCAAACACAGAATGTATAAAATTAATAAGTTTTCACAACTCTCTCTTTGCAGTAACAATTTTCAGAGCAAAAGCACGCTGGATTACATGTTCTATCTAAGCAGTAAGGCTGAAATACATTCATCGTAGCAGGCAAATGAGGTCCCAGATCAGCCCAGGTAATGCATGTTACAAATCTAGTAAATAGCTCAGACTTTCTCAACGTTTCCAATTTTTATCATGTTATAATTAACCCCATTTATGTCAGTAATTAAGAAATAGGCAGAGACTACTACTTATTGTTATGAGTCCTACTATTTTACAAAACAAAGTTAAATAGAGTTTATGATTTCCCACAGTAGCATTACACAGATCTTACAAAAATGCTCCTCGTACATTCCTTTGAATGAAAGCCAAAAATGATTATATGGTTTTATTATTCTACCTGGAAAGCAGCCACAGCTTGCTAGGTATCACTTCTGCAAGTCTTGCTCCCAAGAACCAAAAGGTCTGACAGAATTGATCAATATTGAAGTCTTATATTTGCAGCACATAGAAACGAGAGAACTGAAATACCAGCTTTGTTAATTCTGCTAATGAAAACGTTGGGGCACTTGCCAAAGAACCAAAGACTTGCTGCTTGTTTAGAACCCCACTAGTCTTATTATTTTTTTTTTAACCTTATTATATTAGGATTAGCATCCTGCAAACGCCTTTTTCTATTTTAAAAGCAGCCTTATTCATATATAGCGTACTCTCATTACATCTAAGGCAACCAGTTGATGGCAGTATTTTTTACTATTTCTGCTGCAAAGTTGAATTCTAATTACGAGGTATGCTTAACAATGGAATGTGAATGAAATTGAGTTTTTTAAAACCTTAACCTATTAAGTGAAATGAAAAAACTTATGGACAAACATGAAGGAAGTAACAAATGACTTTAAAGCAGAAGATGCTTGTCATCAAAAAGGCATTTCCATACCAGTATCCCATTTTCAGCAGAAAGCTCTCCCTAACCTCTCTACAAATCATGTACAAACAGTTCTACTTAACTAAAAATAAAACTGTTATTAGTCAGTTATGATAACGTATACTCCCTCCCTCTTCAGTTCAGTTTTCCCAGGCTGAAGCCTACAACAGAAGCTTACTAAAAAACACGGAAGCTCGCTAGAAAACACATTTTCCCTCCCAAATTGAAACTCCGTATTTTAATATTTAGAATCATTCTAGGAGATACTATTTCCCACCATTTAACTGTACAGTAAAAAATGTTTTCGTAAAGGCGCATGCAGTGAACTGTACCTCATTTTCGCCACATTCAGAAGGTGTATCCTTGTGTATAGCCATCTGATACTTGGCAAATAAAGTGGCTGACTGGTTGAAGGATGATTTGAACTGTGGGTCCTCAAAGGAGACAGGTACTAACCTCACCTTCAGAGCAAGGAAAATACAAGCATGCTATTTTGAGTGCATATAATCAGGTAATATGCTTCTGAAGGTAAGGCTAGTGAAAGATCTCCTCCTATCCATTTCAAAGCCTCTGAAGTCAGTATTCGACTTAAAATATAGTAAAAAGTAAAGCTCCTACAGGGGAAAGTATTTCTATGGCAATTAACACTAACCTTAAGCTGACTGCTGATAGCTCCATGAAAGAATAAAAGTTCTGTAACACTAGAACACTCCAAAGCACCAGTTTACTCGACCTACTTTTTGACCAAGTACCTAACAAATCAACTAGAATTTGTATTTTCATTGTACAACCTCAAGAATTTTTTAAATGTATTATTTTTAATGGCACATCACTTATTGCCCCCAGTTTAGCAGTTATATATTCTTGCTATGTACACTTTTTTTCCTCCAAACTCCAGAATCTTTTTCTTTTTAGCGTTTGAGAGGCAATATGCCTGACACAAGTAACTATTACACACTGCCTAGACATTACAAGAAGCAGTAAAGATGTGCAATTTAGATGGAGTGCACTAATCACTTCTTGAAGTGGTTTATACAACTTCCGTGAACCTTAAACAAACAATTTGTGTGTGTGATGATTCCTTCACTCGCATGTTGGCCTCTCATACTTGTTCCTCTGTAGGGATGCATTCGAACCACAGCCAGTGAGACTAGTTATCAGGATGTGTCCAGCCATTTTTATTTCCTAGGAAATTTGTATTCATATGGCCCACAACATTTATCTCCAAAAGCTTCATCTCCTCCATCTCTTACTCAATATCATACCCAACTAACTTCCTAAGCTTTTCAGTTTGCAATTAACACCAAATATTTGTGGCATTCACAAAGAGATATCAAAAGTTTGCACTTTCAGAATGTTGATTTTATTTGATACGGTATTCTACATTCCCCTCAGTATAAATTGAGTATAAAATCCACGTTTGTTTCTCCTAGAATCTATGCAAGACACATAAAATGGAGGGGAAGCTGAGCTTTGCATAAAATTCATTTGGCCTTCTGACCTGATTTATAGTTGGTTTATCAGGTGGGTCCTTGTGAATAACCATCTGGTAACGTTTATAGACCTGGTAAGACTCCTGAAATGTGGCTTTGAACTGTGAACTTGGTGGAGATGATCTCACCACCCTCACCTTCAGAAGAAGTTAAACACATTTGTTATTACAATATCACACAATAATTATATATTTAAACATATACAAGCACCATGACAGAGAGACATTTTGACTTCCTGCAAAAGAACCCTAACACTTCGATTAATATTAGACAATAGCCTTCCAATTCTTCAGCTCAACTTAGATTATTGAAGGCTTTTATGTTTACACTGATTGACATACAAGGTTTTCAAATTATGAATCAACTAAAGTGCCTTTACAGGAACTACACATATAGTTTTCAGGAAATAATACCAACAAATGGTATAAAGAATGTCATTTTAAAGAGATTTTCTATACATTTTCAAATTTTCTCTTCCTGAGGTTTCTTACCATACTGAAATATACTTGAAGGATCCACGTATTTGGAAGACTCATATCTGTGCTCTTTGGATAAAGACCGCGTTTGCATTGCCATAATCCCAAGGGGACGTCCAGATATTTTTCAAATTTAAAGAGGAAGAGGAAACGATGTTCCCATACTCAATTATGAGTTAATTTTAATAGGAAGTTATGTGTCTTCCTCACCACCACCCTTACACACAAGAAAATGAAATAAATTTTAAGAATCTATAAATTAAACTGTGTTTTTAGTAGAAGTGATTGCTCCCTGACCAAAGGTATGCTATCACATGAGCAACAGTGCATTTCTCTTCAAGCATATTTAAGGGCACGTTCATTTCAAAACCCACATTATTTTCAGTATGGTTTCATTTTCACAAATAACTATTGGTTCTACAAAAAAAAAAAAAAACAAACACTTGACAGACATAGTAAAGAACAAAGAATCTAAGAAAGCATTGCTAGAACCATTCTTCTTTTAATTCTCCCTACATCTTCTAAATGAAAATGTTCAGACAAGGCCATTACACTTCAGTTATACGGCTCATCAGAAATATGGAAGTGTTAGCAAAATAAATCAATTTCATGGCTTCTTGTCAGTTATTTAAGGTGCATCTTCTAAGTCATCACCACTTCAAGTAATAAAAGGATATTTAAAATTTAATTTCCAATTGATAATCAGTAGCTAAAGGAATTTTTTTAAATTCTGAACGCTTTTCAGCTTCCAGAAGAAAATATTGTGTTTATGATTAACATATGTTAGGAAGTCAAAAAGTGACTGTCTCTATATTACAAATAGATTTGATTGCAACCAGGATGCTATGCAAATTTTCTACTGTTACTTTAACGGCTTCCAAAGACATCAGTAAGTACCACTGACATTTATAAAGAAGAGTTCTCTTCTTATCTGTTTAGTTTTATGAACAGTTACTGCTTTCTTGTCAAGTTTTAATAGAGAAAATAGTTTAACTATTACTGCAAAACTAAATATTGAATCTCTCTAATCATTCAGCAGCCAGTTAATTCATAGTCATTCATTTTCAAGTCACTCAGTATGAAATCAATTTACAAGTATTTTGTTAACTGTACTTGTGTCTTCTACAACTGACTGCAAGTGCAAGAACACCCCCTTGTGGTTACACAGAACTCAGCTGGACCAAATATATCATGATGCACCACATATATTTTAAGATTTAATCTACAGCCAAGTTAGCAAAGTCACAGACACTAAGCACCTAAGCATTTGCAGAGTTTAAAAAACTCCTTAACAAGACTTCTCTTTAATTTGCCTTCAACAGCAGTGAATGAGCCATTACCTCTAATTTGTGTGGTGTATCATCAGGCAAAGAGACAAAAATGAAGTCTTCAATAGATTTGGGTTGGTTTGTTGGAGTCTTAGAGTTTTGTGAGAGGAGAGCTTGATGCCCTGCTTGAAGTGGAGAGCCTTCAAGTGTGCCCATCTGGTTCTGAAGGAGTTTCTGCAGTTTTCTTTCTTTCCGTATGTCCTTTGCTTTTCGACACGGCGGCTTGCTCAGATCAGCCCCTTTGCCTTCAAAGACACAAGCAAAGAATTAAACACCACATTTTAATACAAACAAGTGGCCCTCATATGATGACTGAAAAGAAATGGTTAAAATTACCAATAATTGCAGACCATGGTCTGAACATAATGTGGTCATTCACAGCTAGTGGCAACACCCAACACCAAAGTAAGTCGCAATGATCTTTTTCCTCTATAGCTCCCTAAGCCAGAATCAAGAATATATTTAAAGTTGTATGAAAAGACTTCCCCCTAAGTCTGTCATTAAATCATTATGCCAGCTCCTTCTCTCAAAAGCAAACAAAAGCTTCTATTTTGTGCCTGGTATTATGATGCCTTATATCCAAACAGGTACAGGATCAGCTTGAAATAATGAAAGGAAAAAACAAAAACAAACCCACAACCACAAAACCTCATCACCAAATTCATAAAGAGAATTCTTCTAGTGTGTAAGAGACTCAAGTTGCTATACAATAGACTCCTACAGAAAACAAAGGAAGAACGATTTATTTCTTGTCACCTAGAATCCCTACACAGTACACAGAAATACAGACAACACCACTAACGTCATGAAAGAGGAGCAAAAGGCCACGTAATTTTATATCTTTTCTTAAAATAATATTCAGATACCTGTTTTTACTAGTAGATTGACTTTTATCAGTTTAACTCTACTCCAATATTTTTAACCATTCATAATGTTTTATTAATGAAATGCTATTTACTTAAAAGCGAAGTCACACCTAGAAAACAAAAGGATCACCATGGACAATAGTAATTGGCACTACAAGAACTTAGCTTTAAAGGAATATAAAGCCAAAGACATGCACAAATAAAAACGTAGGTTGACCCAAATTCCTTAATAAAGGGTTCGGAATTTT
This sequence comes from Cygnus olor, assembly GCF_009769625.2. Lineage (NCBI taxonomy): Eukaryota > Metazoa > Chordata > Aves > Anseriformes > Anatidae > Cygnus > Cygnus olor. The sequence goes on from NC_049175.1 coordinate 33,181,626, forward strand.
TTTATACTGAGGATAGCAACGTAAGATTGAAAAGTCAAGACATGAGTCTAGGAGAACTATAAAAACTCATTTCAATGTGAAACTTATTTCCACATGAACTTATTTCAATGTGAAGAAGATGCCTGGTCTACATTCCACCCAGAAAATGCACTGAAAGGATAGCCACCAAACAAATAATCTATTTCCAAGTAGCGATTTCCCCCCATATTACTATTTTAATTGATACTGGCTGTAAATTCATAAATCCAGATTTCTACAAATTTGCAGAAACAAGAAACAATTTTCCTAACACTCGTAGTTACATCTTTCACCTTTTCTTCAACTTTGTACACCGTTATCAGCTATTCCAAGTAGCACCGGCAAGTAACTGAAATCATACTCCGCTCCAGAAGCTGAGTAAAAGCTGTATGAACCTGCTGCACTGCTCAAAACAGCGATGGAAGAATTAATGAAATTTCAACACGTAGCTGTCTCAGCCAATACAGAAAGTTCCATACAGAGGGAAAAATTTACTTTTATATTATCAGCCAGTTAATGTAATCAAAAGTAACTCTAATTCTGTGTTTAATATTATTTTTTTACATGCAGTGGTAGTTGAGCTGGAGGCCAAAGAAGAGCCATAATATTAAAGATTTCAAAAGGAGAGGAATAATGGAAGACTACTCCCACCGAGGGAAATACAGAATCATATATCTTGCACAGAACAAAACCTGTAACAAATATTATGACAAACTGCTGAAGTAGTCTCCTTATGCCATAAGCTTTCTCCCCAAATCCATATATTTGCAAAAAGACACACTAGCAACTTCTGAAAGACTGACTGACCTTTTCAGATGGGAATGTACCCTGACTGGTCAGGCGCTTTCATGTGAAGCATTAAGACGACACATTTCCAACTCTGCTAATATTTATAGGAGATAAAGGATAATCCAAACCCAGACTTAACTATGGCTTATCCCACTTTACTCTCTAAGAGGCCTGGAAATTATTTTGTCCAGAACCCCTATGAAACTGTGGTTAGAGCTCTCTTTCCTTCTCCTCCTGCTTCTTACCAGTAACTTACTAGCCGACAGCGACACCCTTCTTCTCCTCTACCCACTTCAAACCTTCCCTAAGGACAAGGGTGAACAGTGGCATGCCTCTGCAAACTGGAAATGGTGAGAGCACTGCTATTTTAAAAGCTCACTGATGCGTTTAGGTTCACGGCACCTGCAAGAGCCACTGCCTGCATCCTTCTTTACCAATACAACACAGAAGTTGTCAAAACATATTGGGATCAATTCTCAAGCATCAGTAAACTATTCTTTTTAATGCACGTACCATACAGAATGCGGTGGCTTAACCCGCACTAGGTATTCGTCAGGAAACTTTGTATTGGTGACTATGTTAACACTACTACACCAAAAAAAATGGTATTTTATTTAAGGGAAAAACACTAATTTATCATTTTTCCCCAGCTTATTTTATAGTCAAGATGGTGAAAGAAGTACTGTCATCTGTTCTTTCCCATGAATGGGATTATTTTAATTAAATCCCAAGCACAGGCTCTAGAGTTCTAGAGAAAAAGATATAGGAAAGCAGATATAATATTTCTACGAGAACAAGCTCACAGTAATGGCAGCTGGAGTAAGGGAAGCAGATTTTACTTGCAACCTTATGAATTCTAAGCCACTGAAAATTATTTCTTAGCATCTTGCTATTGCTTCTTATGACGACACATGCTCAACTTGGCTGCACGAAGCCCCCAGTCCAGTGGATCAAGACTCAGTGACCTGTAAGTCCACAGGACTTGGGGAAGGTATTCTGATCTCAGAATATGCAGCCACCATTGCCCAAAGTGCAGCGTCCACTGCTCAGAACTTACAGGATACACGAGACTTCCACGGTAACGCTGCCTCAACTGCACTGAAACACCACGATCCTCTTTTGGAGATACATTCCAAAACAGGGAGAAAAACAATGAACTGGAAATAATCTGAAATCTGAAAAATCTGAAATAAAGCAAACAGTACGCCTACGCGCACGCCCTTTCCCTGACCTGCAGGATACATTTTTACCAATGTTGGTGGTTGCTCAATCGAGGACATTCTCTACATTAACCGTGGAAAACTCTTGAAAACGGCGCTCTTAAACCAGTTTGTAAGCACGCTCCTGGGGGAGCTCTTCGTGGCTCTCCCAGAAAAGCCCCAGCAGGGTTGTTCCACACAGGCTCCACGAAAGCTGGAGCGTCGAGGGCATCTCAGGGACTCCGAAAGGGAGCTAACGCTACTTCTGTGCTCTTCACACGTCCTGTAACTGAACCAGCCAATTTCACATCCAGTGTCCTTACCTCAGTCATGCTTCTTGAGTATTTGTCTCATCGTACAACTAAAGTATTCGCCAGAAAAGGACAAATATTCTGAGGAAATTACAGACATTATGGGATCTGACCATGGGCAAACAACAGTCAGTGGAAGAGTTTATTTAAAATACCCGTGATAAATTTGAAGAATGTTACAGCACTTCATCTGCCTTGGGATCTGTTTCATGTCTCATATCTTCTATAAGCTGTAAGTTAGCTAGAAAAACTTCTTAAAACAATGAACGTGCGTGCAGACATAAGCAAACCTTCTTTTCTATCTGAAACTGTGCAGAAACAGCCCATTATTCCTATAGGACAATGACCTGTTTTGTTTATAGAGGAATAAAAATGCAATTAAACAATCTTATTACGGAATAAGTCTACATTTTCCAAGAAGAAAACTAAACATCTTTCTATCTGGAAAATTTTAAACTAGATTTGACCTGTGACACCACCTAGCCTAAAAAAATAAAAAAAGGCAATATCAAATAAGCTTTCTGATGCATTTCTTATTCCCTTTATATTTAATTTAAACCCTACAGAGAGCAGCACATTAATGATTATTTCTCCTCCATTAAAGCAAACCCCCTTTTTCTGAAACACAGTATAAACAACGTTTCAAACTTCCTTTACCTGCATTTGCAGTGTTTGAAGTTTTACCCAAGGTTATTCCTAACATAACTAAAGACAGCACTTCGCCATTTTCAGACCAATAATCTTTACCCAAGACTGCCATCTGCTGTCAAGTTCCACATAGGTGCTTCCAAAATTAAGGTTACATAACGTGAAGCTTTTCATTAATTATTTTAAAAACAAGAGGGTTTTGAAAATTTGCACAGCAGGGCTATAAAAGTTTGACTGCATTTTATAAAGTCAAAAAATAAAATGCAGTCTTAAAAATTCTGGACACATTTTCCAGGAACTTGCAACAGTACCAATCCTATGCAGCACTGTTGGGTTTCTGACCGAGCACTTCTGGAAAACTTTCCTTTTTGTTTAGATGCAAGATTGCTTGTTAAGCTGGTGAAAACCTGATGCAATTGGAATGAGTGTTTGCTCACGTTATTTTAACAAATATGAATTATTCTAGGTATAATCCATTGACCCCTTACCACATCCTACAAGAACGGGGCACACAAGCAGCTGTAAGAGAGGCAACCCGCAGCACTCTGCACGAGCATCCCATTAGCAGTACTTCCCAGCCTTTTCTTCCCCAGAGACCCTCAAGGACTCCTCTGCGCAGCACGAAGAGGATTACCCACCAGCTGTGACACACAGTCTACCCTGTCACAACAAGCCGTGCGAAAAGCTTACCACCACTGCCATCAGATGGAGATTCCAGGCTCTCGTGCCACAGCAAGGGGTGCCTAACAGCTATGACGCGGAAAAGATCACAGGCTGACAATGAGCTTATCCTTTTTTAGGGTAAAGATTTTGTGTCTGAACTCAGTCCAAAGGCAGTATTTCGGAAATCTTTACGATTATGATGCAAAAGCTTGCTAAGAGATAATGTTCGCCTTGGGGAAAAAAAAGTGACCATGCTATTAGAATTACTGTATTGAAATTATTTTTAAAATGTCATCAATATTTCCTACAGTTCCACACAAAACTCTAGAAATGAACATGCGTTTACGTTCAGTTTTTAGCACGAGAGCTTTAGCAGTGTAGAAATGCTTCAGAAAGTAAAATGATCAAGGTTCCCTTACTCAGTGCACAGTTACTGTACTTCCTTACAGAAATGTAACACTAAGTTCACAGCGAGAAAAAAGTAGAAATTATTACAGTTTTTTGTAATTTCACATCCACTAGGGACACTGCTTTTCTAAGCTAAAATTTGTCAAAATATAAAACAAGGCAGGCTCCCAAACAGATGAAAGATCTTAACTAGAAAATGTCATTGCTTATAGAGAAGTATCCCTCTCTATATATGTTTGAATAGCTTTCTACTAAATAAATTTCCTTTAAGGCTAAGAAATAAAAACACTTTAGTATACTGAATGTATTTCCAGTGCCACTCAGGTCTGTGGCAAATAGTACATGAAAACGTAATAGTGTCTTAAGTTATTCCAGGAGTGTATTCACAAGGTGTAAACTCCACAATTTGTATAACAACAAGACAACCTACAGATATGAAGAAATCTTAAAACAATACTTAAGGTATTCTTATTAGATCTTAAACTGGTTTCCCACTGCTACACAAGAGACAACGCTAAGCCTTACCCTAATGGAGTAGCCAGCACTGCTGCGGCACCAGCCAGAGCCGTATCCAACTTTTAGTCTTGCACAAACATACCTCAAGGTACGTAACGCCTGACCACCACATGCCCATAGAAGAAAGGGAAAGCTGGATGTGCATCTTATTCTGTACACAAAAGTATCCCAAACTGGAAAGAGGTCCCAGTATCTGATGAGATTCGATCACCTTATTTGACTGCAAATGAAATAGCTTTTCGAACATGAGAAAAGTGTCAGCTGTAGGTACATATTCTCAATAACTAAACTAAAAAACCTGAGTATGATGAAAATCAATGCGATTTTCAGGAAAAACTAAGAAAACAAGTAACATGCAGCACCTATCAAAGAATGCACTATAATTCCATAAATTGGCAAAAAATAAAGGATTGTGTTCAACAACATGCAAATAATGAAAACATTCCGATTCCTACCAGAACTGTAACTACCTGGCTTGGGCGGTGCATGAACAGTTTTAGAAGAATGGGATGGTTCTCCAGGGCCTGCTGCATCTTTATCTACAGGTATCTGAAGAGAACCCGACTCCACCTTCTTCACATTCGTTTCTTCTTTCGTTTCAACGTTGTCCTTATCTTCATTCTCCACTCCCTCTGCGTGATCCTCATTCAAGGGAGTCAGTTCAGTCTGGCTGACCTGAGATTCGCTTTTATATGCAAAATCGCTCGGGACTACATCCTCTATATGGGAATCCATAGGCTCTTCTGTAAATAAGTAAAGACTGCATGAGTTAATTTCTCTCTGTATAACAGAAGCTCAAAATTTGCACAATTAAAGTCTATATTGACTCTTTTCCAATTTTACAACTGTTTTCCAACACATAAAGTTTAGAGTAGTCTGAAAACAGAAATCTTCCTTTATGACCCTATATTACTAGCACCAACTCATAAATGAGAATAGATTTATTTTCTACACTGAAATGGGCACTAATCTCACATTGCAAATCTACAAGAGGGAAATTATAGCATCTCAGAACTGATACAACAGGTTCTCTATCAGAAGGTAGCTGGGTTTGGTGTTGGATAAACAGAGTGGGACTTTTCAGTCACCTGCCAGAAAAACTCTCCTTCCCCCCACTCTGTTCTTCCTGTTCTCTGCCATTTACTGTCCTGCTTAGTAATCTTCAGACTATCACTTTTATGACAGACGTAAAAACAATCTGATGGTACCAGCCACTAAGTATGTGCTCAGACTAAAAAAAAAAAAAAAAAAAAAAAAGAAGCTGGTCTAAGCAAAAAATAAGTAAACGTGCTTCAACAAGGAGCAAATTCTATGAGGGCAGTGAGGCCCTGGCACAAGCTATCCAGAGAAGCTGTGGCTGCCCCAGCCCTGGAAGTGCTCAAGGCCAGGCTGAATTGGGATTTGGGCAACCTGGGCTGGTGGGAGGTGTTCCTGCCCACGGCAGGGGTGCGGAACGAGATGGTCTTTGAGGTCCCTTCCAACCCAAACCATTCTGTGATTCCATGAATTTGTGGCAAAGCAAGTCATCTACCACAACTTGTTCTCCAGGCAGCATAGCGCCCTCAATTCGAAATGCTGCAAAAACACAACCTAGCCAGCCCTCTCTAAAGGGGCCTGCATGAAAAAAAATACCAGTGTATTAGCCATTCAATCAATCAGTCTTGATCCTCATTTCAAACATCAGTCTTGCTTTTCAATCACTAAGATTTTCTTACCTTCACTCACCACTTTCGAAACATCTCCTTTGGAAATAAATTTCAACATTTTCTTCAGAACTTTCTTGTGAGATTTGGAAGTCTGAAAACGCAACGCCTGGCATCTTAAAAAAAAAAAGTTATGACTACTCATTTTGAGAAAGATGATTTCAAAGAAAAAAGTTACACTACATGCATATTTCCTAATTAATTCTTAAATTTCCATATATTAAGTGATCGAATATTTTATCAACACTCTTACAGTCAAGTTAATAAAAGTTATGTTGTCTTGTACTCCATAATATTTTATAGCGATATACACATATACCATAATCACTAAAATAAGCCAAGGTGACCTGAAGCACTGCAGAAAATAAGCTTTCCTAGGAGGGTAGCACACTACAATTTTTCACTTGTCCATCTTATATACACAGCATTGATTCTAACTACTAATGGCAGAAAAGCCTCTTTGGAATTATTCATACTTAGTCTACTGATAGCCTCTCTTATTTGGGCTACTACGGCAGTGTTTTTGGGATACAGACATACTGGTTCACCTGCAACCATTGAACAAGAGGGCAGTCACAGGATTCCTGCCTTGGACTGCAATCCAGACACAAAGGGCATGGGTAGACGCTTGGCAGACTGCTGACAATAAAGCGCTACGGAGCCACTGACAACACCACAGAGCCACTGATCTGCCTGTTCACGAACCCAACAGAACACATTTACTATCATTAAGGCTTAAAAAGTTAATCTGCTTTTATGTATTTAAAGCAGTAAACACAAATGGTTGGACACATTTTAAATAGTCACATCAGTTACAGTTCTATATCCCAAGCCTCTTACCTTATTGTATACTGAGGACAACACGTCTGATTCATGATAGGTTTGTAGACATATTTTCCACTTCTAAAAAAAAAAAAAATGTATTGATTTCTTGTTGTTTATACTACAAAATTAATGGAAAACCAGAAATTTTGTTTAAATAATAAAAAATTCTTACGTAAAGAGTATCAAAAGCCAAGAAGCAAGTTTTTTAGCTTTTTGCCATTATACTGAATACTGTCTAAAATAAACGAGTATTAATTAACAAAACTTAACCATAGAGCATAACTAAGAAAAGCATGTTGCGTCTGCTGTGCTCTTTATGTATTAAAAATGATATCCTGGATTCTCCAGCGCATTCCTGCCTGAAAGTCCAGACTCTTTCCCAGAAGCTAACTGGGAAGAATGTGACAAGAGCTACCCCTGCACGTTACATTCTTTTATTTCTGCTCCTTGTTAGAGCTCCAACATAAACTCCAATACTGATAACAAAATACCAATACACATATCCCTAAAAACAGATGTTAGGAAGAAGAGAAGTAGTATTTCTTGTGGTCAAAAGACTCCTTTAGAATAGGAGAGAAAAAAAAATCTCCCCTGAAAACATGAAGTTTCAAAATTGATCGGATTCCCATCAGAAAGGAGTGTGAAATAGAAGATCCCAAATATATTCAGCAGTAAAGTTTCCAGGGATCCTAACATTACAACGGAAGGCAAAGAAAAAGGTCTTTTATCAAATTTGCACCCGGTGAACAATCCTCAGGCCTGTTGACTGTGGCCAAGAGATGCCCGTGATCCTAGCTCTGCTTTCAATTGGCAGCTCTTGATCTGTTTATCTGCTTGGCTGTAATTTGTTTATGCAGTATGTTTAAAAAACATTCAGATATGTTTAAAAACATTCCTGAAGTCACCAAATTGTCCTTATTAGAGCAGACATTTGTTTTCCTGTGCAATAAGGAATAGGACACTACCAGAAATGTTTGAGTTGTTTTAATTCATCTATTTAGGACTTTCTGAAAATAACCTATGTTTAGGGGCACTTAAATCCTCAACGTTCAAGTTTTTCATGATGTTGAACTTCCAGAAATTCCTCCTCCATCTGTTTTAAGGGCATAAGATGCAAAGTTGACAGACTGACTTTAACACACATTTTTAGAGTGCAACACCAAGAACAGAAGTAATCTAAAACAACATACACCACTGAAAAAAAAAAAGGAGCATAACACTCAGTATTTGCTTAATTAAAGAATATTTTAAAGGAATATTGCCCTTAAATACAGTATGCTGTAAACACATATTTACCCTTTAATAATTAAAGTTGTAATTCCCACATGATCTTGACTAATTTATTATTGCCATGTTTATATTAGGTAGGAAAAGGAGAATCCTCTTTTCCCTGTTCAACAGTGTCATGCTTTAAAAGTCACAGAGCATAGGACAAATATTTCTATTTCCACCTTTTATGGAAGCTAGTTATCTGTTTTCAGAAGCTGAAAATTTAAATCTGGATTCTAAATCGAATCAAAACTAAGGTTAATCTACAAAGGCATAATGTTATTTTATTTTTAAATTTACCTTCGCCATCCTCTATCTATGAGATCCTGGTAGTCTTGAACTGTCATTGAATGTGCCCACATACCTGAAACGAACAGTAATACACTTGACTGACCATCGTTATGCTTTAACACATTAAAATATAACAAGTTCTACAGAAGTCACTGTAAAATTAATCAGGTAATAGCAACTTTTGAACGGATGTCTCTCAAGGACTTGGCGTATTGATGAAACTCATAAATTACTCATTTCAACACCACGTTCCACATTAAAAAAAGCAGCAACAACATAAATCTTTTGATAGAATTAAATACATCGCTCTAAAAGTGAAAGTGGAAAGTTCACATTTCCACCTGTTACCTTTCCCTAAGATACACCAACAAAATGACTTAGAAGCACTCCTTAACTTTGTTAAACCGAGTGAGAAACGCTGGGCGAGAAGAGCTGTTCGGGGAGCTGCTGAGGCTCACCCAGCGCCTTTCCAGGGACCTCTCAGGGAGCACTTTGCAGGTGACTGGGGGGCGAGCAGACCTCGGGGAGCTGCCACCTCTGGACCAGCAAATCAGGGGAAAAAGCAGACTTCGCCTTCCCTTCAGCTGCCCCAAGAAAAACTTGTCTGACCGTAGCGTTAAACTCATTGAGCCTTGCCGTGGGGATAAGCTGCTACTCTCTCTGAAGAAATCACTTTGGAAACATGAGGTTTTGGCCTTAAAATACAAGCTAGCTTAAACGAGCAGGCTCAAATCTGATACTCAAAAAACGTAGAACACTTGTAACTGTTACATGTGGCTACTTCCCACTGGAAGAGGAAGGAGCATCGTAGGACACGTTTGGCACTGAAAGGAAGGTGTACAAGGAAAAGATCCCAAACTAGAGCATTTTTATCATCATGTAAGAGTTTGAAGCTACAGAGTTCACGCACGCTTGCTTTCTATGTTGAATAAAACCACTGCTCTTCCATGCTTGTCCCACTAGAGAACAGCGTACATGGAGTTTCAATGACGGATCTCCCACCCAACACAACAGATTGATAATGGAAAGGGTGGAGAGCAAGCATCATCCTCCTAAACAGCCCAATGCCATGCAAGTATATCCTCATATAACCTGTATTATCAGCGGAAGGGATTTTTTCCCCAAAAGGCAGGGCTGCAAGAGGCAAGTCCCCCACAAACACACTCTTTCCCTCTGGTATTCCAACGGCAATACACAAATTTCGAGATACTGCGGTTCACTGGTTACTAATACCCTCCTCGCTTTTCCTCCACGCTGCTCATTTGACCTTTACGTGGAATATTTAAACTTTCCTAGCACGCTAATCGCGCACTTCACCTCGCCCTCCAACAGCCATCGCTCAGACACCCCGACACAACGAGCTCCCGGGGCAAGGCTCGGGGCGCTGCCCGGTGCCCGCCCCGCCGCAGGCCGCAGCTCCGGAGCCGGGGGCCGGGAAGGGCTGAGGCGAGGAGGAGGAGGAGGACGGCGGCCGCTGCCCAGCGGCTGCCCCCGGCCCCGCCGCCTCCGCCCGCTCCGAGGCGCCCGGAGCCTGCAGCCCCTCGGTCCCCGCCCGCCCGCCCGGGCCGCGGCCGGCCCGCACCGTGGGAGAGGTTGCCGGTCTCGTTCTTGCAGTAGCCGCAGCGGTAGCCGTCCTCCCCGCCGAAGTACTCCACGATGCTCGGCGAGCCGCCGCCCGCCGCCATGCTCGCCGCCGGCCCGCCCGGCTCAGGGCAGCGCCCTGCCCGCAGCCCCGCACGGCGCCCCGGGCCCCCCGGAACCGGCCGCCGCCGCCATCTTGGGTGCGGGCAGAGGGCGGGCGGAGCCGCCAGGAAGGAGCGGCCCCGCCATGTTCTCCCCGGCCGGCCCGGCGCCTCCCTCCATCTTTAGTGAGGGCGGCCGCGCTCGGCACTCACCGGCGGACACCTTGCCCCACGCCGAGGCGCAGTAGCCGCAGCGGCTGCCCTCCTTCCAGCCCCGGTACTCCACCACCGCCCTGTGCATGGTGGCACGGCTCGGCCCGGCCCGTTCCGCCCGGCGGGGCTCGGCCGCCCCGCAGCGCCCCGCCCGGCCGCAGCCCCGCGGGCACGGAGCGGAGACTGGTCGGGGAAAGGGGCCGGGGCTCCCCGCCGGCACTTCGGTCACAACAACCCCGTGCAACGCTGCGGGCTTGGGGCAGAGCGGCTGGAAAGCTGTGCAGTGAAAAAGGACCTGGGGGTGTTGGGTCAGTGCTCGCCTGAACATGAGCCGGCAGTGTGCCCAGGTGGCCAAGAAGGCCAACGGCATCCTGGTTGTGTCAGGGATGGTACAGCCAGCAGGAGCAGGGAGGTGATCGTCCCCCTGTGCCCTGCTCTGGTGAGGCTGCGCCTCGAGTGCTGTGTTCAGCTTTGGGCCCCTCACTACAAGAAGGACATCGAAGCCCTGGAGCGTGCCCAGAGAAGGGCTACGAAGCCAGTGAAGGGCCTGGGACCCAAGTCCTGTGAGGAGCAGCTGAGGGCACTGGGGTTGTTTAGTCTGGAGAGAACAGGCTCAGGGGAGACCTCATTGCTCTCTGCAACTCCCTGAAAGGAAGGTGTGGGGAGCTGGGGGTCGGCCTCTTCCCACAGGTAACTAGTGATAGGACTAGAGGGAATGGCCTCAAGTTGCACCAGGGGAGGTTCAGGTTGGAAACAAGGAGACATTTCTTCTCAGAAAGAGCAGTCAGGTGTTGGGATGGGGTGCCCAGGGAGGTGGTGGCGTCACCGTCCCTGGGGGTGTTCAAGGAAAGGTTGGACGTGGTGCTTCGGGACACGGTTTAGTGGTGACATTGGTGGTAGGGGGATGGTTGGACCAGATGGTCTTGGAGGGCTTCTACAACCCTAATAATTCCAGGATTCTAAGCCTCAGTGCCCTGCTGATGGACAGGCATCACTATCCCTGATCTGTTGCTCACTTACATCAATGCAAAATACTCTTGAGCCACGCTTCACTGAGCTGTTTGATGCTTTTTTCATCCTAGCCTAAAGAATAACCTGATAATTTCAGGACAAGCCATGAACAGCCTGAACAAACATAGCTCTCAGCTCACTGAAGATGACCAAAAATGCTCAGACTGTCCGTGCTGAAGTACCCTCACTACCTGACCAAATCTTATTACCATCCTCCAACAGTGCTGCTAGCAGCAGGACAGATCAATAATGTATCGCATTCTTCAGTCACCTACTGGTGAACTGGAATCTCAAGCAGAGTACTAGTTCTGTGAAATGAAAGAAAAATGATTACTTTTTAAAGCTTTCTTTTTACTTAAAGAAGAAAAAAAATCACCCTGCTGACTGCAGTATAGGGCTGCAGAAACTAAAAGTAGACGCTCATTACTCAGTTAATACCCATTACTTCAGTCTCTATAATATAAATCCCTATATAGTGATAAAAGGGGTCCTAAAGATAAAAAAATCTTAGAAACTCCAGAGACAGTGCTCAGAAGCACATTTTCTAGAGACGGAGCAAAGTTTTATTTCTTTTAAAGAAAATAAAAGCTATGGCCTAACATAGCTGTCCTACCTAAGTTACAAAACCAAATACACGTGGCCATCTTCACCATAATGACCACAAAGTAGGCGAGTTTAAAATGTCTGGTGATAGGAGAACTGCCACCGAAATTTCAACCCTGGATATGGGGAGAGCACACTGCAGGCTCCTCAGGGAACTAGTTAGTAAGGGCCCCTGGGAAACTGCATTTGAAGGCATTGGGGTCCATCCATGCTGGTCAATTTCGAAGTATATCTTACCAGCACAGGAATAGGCAATTCCAAAATGTTGGAAGTCAAGCAGGCAGGACAGAAGGTCAGCTTGATAAGCAGGGATCTTCTAGAGCTCTGGTGGAAGAACAGAGCGTATGGCCACCAGAAGCAAGGTTAGCTGACATGGTAGGACTACAGAGATGCTGTTCACCATCGTAGGGAGAAAATTTGTGTGCCAAAGCTCAATTAGAGTTGAAGCTGGCCAGTACGGTGTAGGACAATAAAAAGGGCTTTTTAAAATATGTTAATAACAAAAGGAGGACCAGAAATAGCATTGGTCCATTACTTAGTGAGGATGGTCACCTCACAAAAACAGACATAGATAAAATAGACATGAAATACCTTCTTCACCTCTGTCTTCAACAGCAGTGATGGGCTCTGAGACCTCCAGAGTCCTGAGTTGGAGAACTGTAACTGCAGTAACGATACCGACACCGAACTTGTACAGGACTCGCTGCTCCAGCTGGATACATGGAAGTCTACAGGGCCCAATGGGATTCATCCCAGGGTACTCAAAGAGCTGGCTGATGTCACTATGAGACCTCTCAAATATTTTTCAATGGTCTTGGGAATCTGGAAAGGTCCCAGTTGACTGGAAGCTGGTAAACGTTGTTCTAGTTTTCAAGAAAGAAGACCCTGGCAATTACAGGCCTGCCAGTCTCACTTCAGTGCCTGGTAAAATTATGGAGATTACTCTGGGAGTTACTGAGAAACACCTGAAAGACAGCGCAGGTATTGGTCACAGCCAACACAGGTTCACAAGAGGAAAACTGTTTGATACACTTAATTTCCTTTTAGGACAAAGTTACCCACCTAGTTGACCAAGGGAAGCCAGTAGATGTAGTCTTTTCATATTTCAGCAAAGCTTTCATACTGTCTCTCACAGTATCTTTCTGGACAAGATGTCCAGCACACAACTAGACAGATACATAACACAATGGGTGAACAATTGGCGGATGGGTCAAGCTCAAAGGGTTACAGTAACTGGGGTTACATCAGGCTGGCAGCCAGTCACCTGTGAGGTTCCCCAGGGCTCTGTTTTAGGGCCAGTTCCCTTCAACATTTTTATAATTGATTTGGATGCAGGACTCAAATGCATACTAAGTTTGCAGATGACACTAAATTAGGAGGAGCTGCTGCCCCCCCTGATAGTAGAGAGGCCTTGCAGAGAGATCTTGACAAGTTAGAGAGCTGGGCAATCACCATCGGTATCAAGTTTAACAAGAGCAAGTGCTGGATTCTGCACCTGGGCCAGGGCAGCCCCGGGCTGGATGTACAGACTGGGGAATGAGCGGCTGGAGAGCAGCCCCACAGGAAGGGGTCTGGGGGTTCTGGTCAATGACAAGCTGAACACGAGCCAGCAGTGTGCAGTGACAGCCAAAAGGCCAGCAGTGTCCTGGGTGCATCAAGCACAGCATGGCTAGCTGGGCGAGGGAGGGATTGTCCTGCTCTGCTCTGCAATGGTGTGGCCTCACCTCAAGTGCTGGGTGCAGTTTGGGGCATCACAGTATAAAAATGACATAAAACTATTGGAGAGTGTCCAAAGGAGGTCTACAAAGATGGTGAAGGGTCTAAAGCGGAAAACATGAGTATCGGCTGAGGGCCCCGGGTTTGTTCAGCCCTGAGCAGAGCAGGCTGAGGGGAGGCCTCATGGCGGCCTGCAGCTCCCTCACAAGGGGAGCAGAGGGGCAGGCGCTGAGCTCTGCTCTCTGGGGACAGCGACAGGACCCGAGGGGATGGCATGGAGCTGGGACAGGGGAGGGTCAGGCTGGGTGTTAGGGAAAGGTTCTGCACCCAGAGGTGGTCAGGCACTGGGACAGGCTCCCCAGGGCAGTGGTCACGGCACCAAGCTGCAGGAGTTCAAGAAGCATCTGGACAATGCCCTCAAGCATAGGATTGATTTTTGGGGGGCCCTGTGTGGAGCCAGGAGTTGGACTTGATAATCCTTGTGGGTCCGTTCCAACTTGGGATATTCTGTGATTCTATGATATGATGAACTTACAGATAAAAATTCCTCCTTCCTTTTTTCCTAATTCTGAGACTAAAATTTCCGAAGTTGAATCTAGATTTGATTATGATACTGTCTTTCTGTCTTATTTCTCCTGTGGTACCCAACACCACCTAGGTAACAAGATTATCGCAGCAGAGATGGTTAACCATGTAAATTCCCCTTGCAGGCTGTTATTGGTGAGAGACAATGAATGAAAGGGGGGGTAGCATTTCATTTTTATGAAAGCTTTTAGCAGTGTCAGTAAAGTTTACAGAAAGCCATAAATAGAGCCATAATAAATTGAAAGGATATGATAACTGTGTCATGTGAAAACAATACAGCGTATATAAAATACCAGAATGTTCCAATAAAAATAAATTTAATATTACAATATATACATATAAAATCTTATTCGAAGGTAACGTTTTAAAATATTTTTCTTTAAGGCACCTGGGGGGGAAAAAAACAAAAACAGAAAATAGTAACATTTACCTTACTCACCACACAGTTGAGATAAAATAATTCAATCCTACTGTTTGAAGGATTTTGGAGGGAAACAGGCTGTCTTCTCTTTCTGCTTCCCTAAGCCCTTCTTCAGACTACTCTTAACAAGATCAGCTGTGAGAGTGAAACTACACTATGATTCGTCACAGCATTACATTTCAGGTACCCATACAGAATTTCAAAAATGAACTGAAGTGTATAACTAAACTGATTATCAACTGTAAAAAAAAAAAAAAAAAAAAACTTTTCAGTTAATTACCACACAGCAGACTAGATGACATTCTGACCCAAGAGATCAGGAATGTAGAAGCCGTCAGAATGTTACCCAATTACCTTGCTTATACTGTTTCTACATATATAATCACAGATATTTCTCTGCCCTTCTTACGCATTAACAAAGAACACATGCACTATATGTTCATTTATTTTGATTTATTAAAAAGAAAAAAAAAACTTACTTGAAGAATTAAGCTATCTCCATTTCATCTTCATTACTGTAAGAAGGAGGGCTGATCATGGGTTCTGTTATTTCAAATGTTTCTACAATGTCCTGGTTAGAAATGACAGCAGGGTAAGTAAGTTACAGGAGCTGATTTATTTCGATACAATTGCAGTTACTGCCTGGTAAATAACAAAGTTTCTCAAACTAAAGCACTACTTCCAATGACTAACTCTATTCTACACATTGAGTGACAAAGGAGAAAAGCTCTATGTACTAAGAAACTTTTTGTGGAAGATTTATTGAAAAATAGCGAACACCCCCTCTAGGAGCACGTACCATACGTAAGGGAAGAACCATTCTGTAGTTACGCAGTCCTCATAAAGCAGTAAAAGTGAGGCACTGCACAAGTTAAAAGCGCTTAAACTGACAGGGCTTTTTGGATCAAAGATGAAATCAGTGTGCCACTTCCCAGTTTTCTTGCAGTTAAAAACACCAATTAGATTTGTAGTTGTCCTAGAATCCATGAAATTAAATGCAGTGATAAAATACGTGGGAACACCTGTACTCATCTGAGTACATTATCAGCACAGCTCTCGGATGTGTTCTTACACTTTGGGGAAAAAAATAAATGAATCAAAGTTACCAAGTGCTATCTCTCATACCTTCCATTCTTGATAGCTCAGGGAAATGACAACTTGGTTCCGTGCTCGATTACTATGGTCATCATCCTTTCTTCCTTCGTTGTTTTTTACGGGCTCTGTTCAAAATATTGTATTTTCATAATGTTACAGTTGTTAACTCAGTTTCCTTCAGGAACACAGAAGCTTCACAAAGCTTAGTATCAATAATACAAAGATTAATATCAATAATACATACTCCACTAAATTCCTCTGTACCAGTAGTCTGTACTATATGCTGCTCAGGAAGTTTCTTTACTCTTACCGATTTAAAAAAGTTTGTTTCTAAATTTTTGAGTCCCAAAAGGGCCTAAGGGTTTAGCCGTGTATGAAATCCCACCAAATTGTAATCTCACTGATACCCCATGAAAATAAAAGCTGGAGACCTCGTACATAGGATGGCATTTCCTTTTCAGCTGTTTTCACATTGCAGCGCTTCCTAACTTAGAGAAAGGAAACCTCCTGCATGCAAAATCTCTCTTCTCAAAGCACAGCAGCATTCATATTACTATTAATTATTACTTGCAAGGTAACAGAATAACCTTTAATTTCTATTAATTCAATTGATTTGTAGAAATACAGAAAAAGTCTATTAAGCTGATTTATATGTTTAAAGAGTCTCAACCTTTTCAATTACTCTTAGAAGCTTCTTCAAGCCTTCAATTACCTTCACTGCTTATTCCCAGATCTCTGCTGTTGCAGCTAACCATATACCTGAAGCTGAATGCATAAGGTATAGCTACTTTTTCAAAAAAACAATTAGTCCTTTAAAGCTAGACTTACCTATTACTGGCAATTTATCATCATCCAGCTTTAATCTTGCAAGACCGTCCTAAAAAACCAGTAGGATTTAAGATTTCAGATATTAAATCTGAATGAGATAATGCACTGATATATTACATCATCATAAACAGATACAGATGTTGAACAAAACAGGAAAATATATTTAAATACAGAGCTTATCAAGGAGAATGCAGTTGCTGTAAGACAGTTGGTGACTGCTGGATTATAAAAATTTGATTTAAAAATCATTATAATTCATTTAATATACTTGTGTTAGTCCTTCATAATTGCATCACTACATACAATTAACCCCCTGAATTTGGTCAAAATGTGGTTTTAGTTGGTCAAATGTATTTTTATTTTTTTCCCTTTTCCTGAATTTAACAAACACATTTTATTCACTAGAGACAAATTAATAGTTTGAAACACAAATCTATGGAATCAAGTATAGCATAATACATCGCAAAACAACCTTATATGGAAAATAAAATACGAAGATACTTGTTTAAAGGTTGTTTTTCAACTAAGTAAGTCAATGAAGATGCAAGAATGAGAATGAAAGCACAAAACTGAAAGCTAGTTATAATGCTAGAAAAAAAAAACAAAACCAGGTATAGACACCAAGATCTTACAGTATGAAAGTACAATCTCCAAAACTTCACTCATGAATAAACTTTATAAAAACAGTCCAAAACAGACATATAGCTATAGCCTTTGGCTTTTCAATGCTTAAACCTTATTATGCAGCATAATAAGCTTCTTGTCACTGTGAGCTACCAAAACGACATTTTTAAATTTTTAATCAAGTAAATATTAAAATACTTTAAAAAAAAAAAAAAAACAATCTCAGTAACTCTTCTATGCTCTATGAATACTCTTCTATAATCTATAGTAATATATGTACACTAGAATCCTTTTTTAAAAGAATATTGATAGCAAAAATTTCATTATTGTTGACAAATTGACTGGAATAGTATGAAAAAATCTAGTAAAAACAGTTTATTTTCATTTTTATTTAATTACCAATATATAGAGTGTTTGTGGAAAACAAGTCAGGAATCCAAATATTTAAATCCTAGTATTTCAATACCACACAAAACAACAAATCAAGATTTCCATATAATTCCAGCATTTATATTAAGATTTCAAGAATATGTCTTGCCTTACCCTTATAATGAAGGACACATGGAAGATGTTTTCCACAGTGCGTGCAAAAGAGTTTGGATCAATCACAAGATCAAAGAAGAGAATAGGTGTAGAAGCTGGAGATATAAAAATGGGTTAGTTAAAAGAACAGGTGATATACACCAACCTAAAATATATGTAAACACCGACTTAACATCACTATTCACTTTAAAAGCTAAGTAAATATTTATGGTAACTTTACTACAATGCTGAATTCCCAACTGCATATGTGCAGAAAGAAAGTTTCCAGAGAATATTCCATTCCATCTTCTGTAGGGTGCACGCGTGTGTACACACTGATTTCTAAGTATGCCACTATTTGATTTCCTTCTTAAAAAAAAAAAAGACTTGTACTACTAAGAGGAGGGTAGGATTTCAAATATATCTTTGCTATCAGAGAGGTTGCAGAACATCCATCTTTGGAGACGTTCAAGAACAGGACATGGTCTTAGGCAACTGGCTCTGTGTGGCTCTCCATGACTCTCAGAGGTCCCTTCCAACTTCAACTATTCTGTGATTATGTGAAACACCAACTGATCAGTGTGCAGAAAGAATATCTAGTCACTATGTGACCTTCAGCAGAAAGATTTTTACTTAGTAGCTCCATCTAATTCTGTTTCTATAGTTTAACAACTCATCACTGTGGAAGATGAAGAGTACTCATTTTCTCAAATTAATGAGATAAAAGCTAAATTGAATCATACTTACGATCATTTTTAAAGTGAGTCTGTAGTAATCCCAAGATCCTCTCTACTTCTTTTTCTGTAGCTTCCTGATGAGACTCCTCCATTTTTTTTAGCTGGAAGAAAGAATCATAATTTCATCTAATATAACTGCTGTTATAAGACAAGAATATGAAATGGTCCTTTTACGAACGTGTTAAGTAAAAGAAAATTTTCTCCCTATGGCACACATGCAGTTACAGATACTAATGCAAACTTGAGACAACTTACAAAGTGCTTTGGGAATAAAATTCACATTGTACAATATCAAACTGAAGGGTCACAGTTTGTGTGTTTTAGGCTTATTTATAGGTCTACTCTTCTATTTTCAAACAGTTCTGTGGAACTGAGTCACCCCCAGTGGTACACAGCTTGAGAGTTTAACAAGTAAGTTAATTTATACAGAAGGACAGGTTTTGTTGTTGTGGTTTTTTGTTTGTTTGTTTGTTTTGTTTTGTTTCCCGCCCCCCATAAAAGGCACCTAAGTTTCCATGTTGTCCTGGTTTTGTCTGAAAGTTTACTTACTCCTTGCCTTCCCCACCCAGTGAAATGGGGTAGAAAACTGATAAGAAAAGTGCAAGAACTTCTGTGAGTTCTTCAACTTCTGCTGTTCTGACAGAGTAAAGACAGAAACAGAAAGTAGAGAAAATAACGTTTGAGTGAGCTAACCAGTTTGCTTTTGTTAAACCAACTTCTGTGTGAATGCCACAAACTTGCACACTTTTTTAAAATAAAAGTTGAAAATACGTTAACTTAAAGAAGTTTCTTTTCCATTTTCTTTCAAAGCAATGCATGTCAGAGCAAATAAACTTATGTGAACTTGTCTTGGTCTCTGATGATGATGATTACTGTTCCAGGCGCCTCAATCTGGAACATGGCCAACTCTGCAAGTGGATAGGTAGGCAAACAGAATACTTATCATTTTCTTTTCTATTTATCAATTCAACTTCTTTCCCCTTCAAGATGTATCAACATCTTAGAGACACAGACGAATCTCAGAAACAAAAGAATTTTGTAAAAGTACTATCAGAGTTGCAAAATCTCAGTAAGCTGGGAATTCTCATTCTTCATGAGACATTTATCATCATCTTCGTCTCTTAAAACTGATGAAAACACTACCACACACTACCAAGATCTTTCTCTGCTGCATTTTGTCAGTTCTGCAGATATGACAGGGCATTTTACACCTCTTGATAAGTAGTAATGCCATACAATTCATTAATAAAAGATAACAGTTCACTAACCTGAGCAGGCATTGCCCGTTTTTCTTCTCCTCCTGCAGCCTTTTTCTGCCTCTCAATCCGTTGCCTTGGTACAGGAGGATCAGACTTGAAAGATCCCAACCTAAATGGAATAAAAAGAATATACATATGAAAAAATATTTAAAAAAATTTTTTAAAAAAAGAATTTAGACCTTGGATAAAAAGAGATGGACTCAGGAAAATGTGGGTTTTTTTGTTTTTTTCCTGGAAATGAGTACTATGCTTTTTTAATTATTTAAAATGAACACTTTTCTAATATTCACACACCTTCCATCACAAGAAGCTCACCATTACTTAAGACGTCAAAATGCAACTAATGAGAGGGGAATAAAACAAGTCTTGCAGTCAGTTTTGTCTCAAGATCATAAAAATGACTAGAAAATTTTACACTTAGAGCTTTCATCTGGAAAGTGGGAACAAATTTGAAATATTTCAAGTAGTAATCCAACATCAAGTATCAGATACTGTACGAGCACATTATTGTATCCAGCAAATTTCTTAAAGTTAGGGAGTGGAAGAAGCACAGAAGCATAGACAACTGAATAATACTCTGCCAACTCTACTGCAGATAATTTAATAAAAATAGATCCTGCTATTGTAGGCTGAGTTTGAGAGATTGAAATTGAAGCGTTGGCTATAAGCCAAATAACTAATGGTCATTCCATAGCAGCTAAAAAGTCCTACTGAATAGATTGCCTAAAGCATAAAAAGAGAGATGACACTGATCCTACAAATGGCCACCTGCAAGCAATCAGATGGTTTCTCTTCTGAAGGCACAGCAAGAAGCAAGGTTCTAAAAAGACAACCCATTAACCCAGACGTGAGATGAAGTGCTGGTCTCTTCAGCATATTACCATAACCGGGTAAAGATACAGAAAGACCGTTCATCAAGTTCTGTAAATGTCTGGAGGGAAAAATAAAGGTTCCTCAATTTGTGCTTTTGCCTGCAGCTCGTACAGGGAGAGAAAAGGGACAGAAGAGTCAGCTTTCAAAGCAAAGAGGGACACTTACATCTTCTGGTTTTAGTTTGAAACTGATAAATCAGACATACCTTGCTACCCCTGCTATACACAAATGATATTTTTGTATCCAGGCCAAAAACAGAATCAAATAAATAATATGACAAATTTTGAAGATAAGGAGTTCACCATACCAGAAGAACAGAGGCCATGTAGAAGCTCTTGTTAACACTTTCTGATTGGAGATTAAACTCTACTCAAGAACAGGGCATTAAAGGTAAGAAATTTGGTTTTCAGAATGAACACCAACTAGGGCCATTAGCCTGTGCTGCAGTATATAGTATTTCCTTAAATAAACTTACATGTAGTGAAAAGAAGGTGCTCTTCTGAAGTACTTTTCTGCTTCTTCTCCCAGCTTATGCCAGGCATTACTAGGTAAATAGCCAGCCGAAACGTTCTCGGTATCGCTATCATTTCCGTCTACTTCTATACGATTTATACCCATGAATGTTAGCTAAAAAGAAAAAAACTGCAGTGAAAATTCACTTCAAGAAAGATGAGCAGACAGATTAATGGTAAAATACTGTACTATGGTGTCTGTCCTGCTAAACTAGTACTTAATATCACTGTATAACAAATGAACCTTGACTTTCCTGAAGATACTGAAAACAAAAGCACATTCAGACTTGTGACATATACAATCAAGAGCTACACTGTCTGATATTTAATTCCCTTTGATTAAAGGGAGTTAAATCCCTAAATCTATATACATTTTTATATAAACTAAATGACAAAATCCAGCATTAGTACTTAGCAATGTATTATTTTTGTATAGAAGTGAATGACTTGTAGTTCTTCACAGAAGTCAGTCAAAACAGAAACAACACGTAAGAGAATTGCACGGACTGCAAGAAAATAGGGACTAAGGCTTAATCTCATTTCAAGAGATCTTAAGCTTTCAGATATGAATCAGTCTTACATTTTCCAATATTTCACTAGAACCAAAGAAATGCATTCCCCTCCCTCAATTAACCTGTTTCTTGTATTACAGATGACAATGAAAGCTAGAGAATATGCACAGCCTTTTATGTTTTGAAGAGTGTTTCAATGCTATTGTGAATCCACTCTTCTATCCATCCACAATAAAAGCAGTCAATCATGGCATGTCTAAACATCCAAATAATACAAAGTCCCATTCTACGAGTCACAAAGGACCTTGAAAACTTCACCCAAAAACAAACAAAGCATTGGACAAGATAAAGACACTAGTTAACTAATGCGAAACTACTGAACACGGTCAAAGAACGCATAAAAGACTATCATAAGAGCACGAACTGATGAAACTGTGATAAGGTAGCAGGGGGAGAGGAGATGCCCACATTTGCAAGTTAAGATTTTCCCCTACGCAAATGGGAAATGTTTTAAATCATGTATTCAGCAGTTAACAAAACTAACCAGAAAGTTAATCAAAGAAATTCATGGGAAGACTTAAATTATATCAGAACTGTCAGGTACTGCCTGACAATCTTTTATGATTCTATAACAAAAAGGGTAAACCTCTAGCAAAACCGTTGGCAAATTCTGAGTCTGGAACTTACCAAGTCTTCTGCAAATGTTAGTGAATCAAATGTTGTCATCTCTGAGCGCAACTCATTAGCTTTCTCCTTTCCTAGATTTGATGCTAAGACAAGAAATTGGGCATCCAGCGCAGCCTCTCGTGCACAAGAAACTGTTACAGAAGAAAAAGGCTGTATATTAGTAACATGTCATTGTCAGAAACAATGAAATTTAGCATACAAAGCTCTATACCCAGGATATTTTGTAAATCATCTTATTGCAATAACCTCTAATGAAATTACTGACATAATACTCATACTTCCATTAAAAATGAGAAAAGAGGATGAGCCTGACAAAGGCAAGCATGAAGAACTAACATGTTATCTTGAAGAATAAAATGCATATTTTATTGACATGTTTTTTGTTTCCCTCCAAGTGAAACGAGTAGTACCCAAGATATTAGTGTAGGTAGGCTTATATACATTGTCCTGCAAAGACAAGATCAAGCAAGAAGCACTTCTAACCGCAAATAAACATTAAAAAAGAGAGATTTGTTTTCCCATATCACCTTTTTCAAACAATTCCTCTTCAGCTTATCTATTTCAAGTTATACATTAATATTTATGCTAAAGTACTTGGATATAAACTTCATCTTCTTGCCATTTTGTTTACTAATGCATCATTTACTCACGCTTGACTAACTGTCAAGCAATCACATCTAACAAGGACTACAGAATTTGTTTTACCTCCACTGAACAGTTTATTGGCTTCTTCCAAAGCTTCTGTCAGCCTG
The DNA here is from genome assembly GCF_009769625.2 of Cygnus olor. Lineage (NCBI taxonomy): Eukaryota > Metazoa > Chordata > Aves > Anseriformes > Anatidae > Cygnus > Cygnus olor. The sequence continues at coordinate 33,204,898 of NC_049175.1, forward strand.
TTGCTTTTTGAACTCAGCATATCCTCACGATTTTCTAGGTGGAAAGGACACAAATGAAATCCTAAATTACTTAAGTATGGACGCATCAAAAAATACATACTTACTCCTTACTCAAAACTGTCTTGTTCGTATTCCTTTATAAATAACAGATATGGAATATGGTCAAACATTCATTGCAAGATTTTTAGTCTCTGTTCTTATTAATGCTAATGCATTAGATTGGTTTGTAGGGGTAATTTTCCATTTACTTCAATGAAATATGATTCACGTGGCTGAATTTACATAGAACTGTATCATCTACTAAAGTTGTGTTAGGTACGCGCATTAAATTTCACCACTCCAAAACTCATTTCATTACAAGCTCAAAACTCGGTAGATCCAATTCCTGTTGGTTCCAGTTAAATATCTGTACCTGTGCCAAAGCAGCCACCAGGCACTGTAGTTTTCTTTGTGTCATTCATGTTACACATTCAGGGACTTCCAGGGAAAAAACAAATGGAAAAATGTATGCGTGGTGATTTCTGAAGATCACTGGGCAAAATGACTACTTACTGTATAATGGTACAAGTACGATTTAACAAGGCTTTCAGATGTACAGTTCTCAACAGCTACGTACATTCTTTTAAGAACGTGCTCAATGCATGGTCGTAGCACTGTTGTTTTGCTTATATAAATACAGTGCACCATCCATAAACTGCGCTGTATTCTCTTATAAAACAACCCTACAAATGTAACAAGCCTGCAGAAACCAACACCACATCCTGCTAAACCTGGCAGCGCCTCCTCAAACACCCGCTGGCACACTTTACTGAGAAAACGGACGTAACGGAACTCCATGCACACGGATGATAGCCACATAACCCATGCACATGGAGGCAGCAGAAACCCATCCTCCCGTCCGGGCAGGAGCCCCCACCCGAGAGCTGTTACAAGCCCCGGCGCTCTCCGGAAGGCCCTGTGGCAGGGCCCAGAAGGCTCGGGGGGGTCCCAGCCCCGCTGCTCGCCCCCCGCTCACGCTGCACGCTGCAGATCAGCTCCCGGTACTGGTTGCGGATCATCCTCCTTCTGCGCTCGTCCACGCTGCCCTCGCGGCCCTCCGACCCCCGCGGCCCCTCTCCTTCCTCCTCCTCTTCCTCCTCCTCTTCCTCCTCCTCGTCGTCTTCCCCGGCGGCCTGCGGGCGGCCGAGCCCGCCGGAGAGCCGCTGCTGCCTGCGCTGCGACGCGGAACCGTTGCGGGAGCCGGGGGGCAGCGAGGGGCGGCTGGAGCCCGGGCCGGAACACCGCGGGGAGGGCAGCTCGCCGCTTCCGCCCGCCTCCGACATCGCCGCCCGCTGCTCGCTGCCCCGGGGCCGGGAGAGAGGCGGCGGCGGCGGCAGGGCAGGGGCCGAGCCCCGGGGCGCCGCGACCGGCTGCGATGGCGCCGCGGCGGGGCGGGGCCGCGGGCGGCGGCGGCAAATGGCGGCCGCGGCCCGAGCTGAGGGAGCGACGGGCGGCGGCGGCGGCGGCGGCTTCCCGCCCCTCGCCGAGCCTCGCTGGTTCGCTGACGGAGCGGGAGCCGGGCCGCTATGGCCGGCACGGCCCCGGCAGGGGGCGCCGCCCGCACGGCGATGCAGCCGCGAATGGCGGCGCCTCCGCGGCCGGCTGGGGGCGGCCTGCACCTGCCCCTCAGCTCGGCGGGAGGGCTCCGAGCTGTCACTGGGGTCAGGGGTGGGAAGCTGTGGTAAATAAATCCGTGGTAAACACCAAACGGGTGGGAATCCGTGGTAAATACCGCCAGATTTCTCATCTGCTTTCGAGCTTCTCTGACATCTGAGGGGCAGATGAGGTAAAAATTGCAGGCAAAGCGATCAGGCATCTGACTGGGCATCTCCATTATGCGTATCACAGAATCACAGAATCATCTAGGTTGGAAGAGACCTCCAAGATCGGCGAGTCCAACCTCTGACCTAACACTAACAAGTCCTCCACTAAACCATATCACTAAGCTCTACACCTAAATATCTTTTAAAGACCTCCAGGGATGGTGACTGAACCACTTCCCTGGGCAGCCCATTCCAATGTCTAACAACCCTTTTGGTAAAGAAGTTCTTCCTAATATCCAACCTAAACCTCCTCTGGCACAACTTTAGCCCATTCCCCCTTGTCCTATCACCAGGCATTTGGGAGAATAGACCAATATAATACACATAGATTAGTGACTCGTTAAGTAAGGGTCTGTGCTCATACATTAATATACATTATATTACACATACATTAACAAATACAAATACATTGTATTACACATACGTTAACAAATGTATGCTCTGAAGTGGAGCAGGCTGGTAAGCTAGTTAATCAGGAGCAGTAGCATTGTTTATACAAAAGACACCAAAGTTAGATGTGAGAATGTGTGTTATTAATTTACCAGGCTGGAAGAAATAATACTGTCTGTATTTTTAAATGATCCAAAACCAAGCATTACAAGTCTAGAAAATTCAGCTATATTAAAATTTTAATTTAATGATGAGCAGTTTATATGACAGACCAAACCCATATTAAAATATATAATTTCACCTGTCTCGTTATATTCTTCTCCCTGTACCAGCATCATTAGAGTTGAGCTTAGTGTAATGCTGGATCTGGCTTCCTCTTGGGAGCATTGGGCCAACTAATGGGCACTATTTTCTCATACTTTACCATAACCAGCAGAACTGTTGCATAAATATCGGTTGTTCAGGAACTGTGCTGATCCACGCAACTGGATTGCCCATCAAAATAAATCCCATGTGTGAATCCATTGACTCCAACAAAGCTAACATAAAGGGTGACTTTAACCAAAAACATTGTTTCAAAGGCAACATATGCCACAATATTTTGTCTTTTTAAAATGCTTACCCTATGTAATTTGACACAGAAATTCCAAATTAGAAGAGTATTATTATAATACATGGTTAGAGTAACAACACTGAACATTAGAAGTTGACTTTTAAGAACTTCGTTAAGTGTAAGCATATGCCTTTTCTTTGCAAGGAACCTAGGAATTTATTTGTAGTTTTCTCTGCTTAGAAGTTCAAATTAATCCTACAAAATATGAATAGATTTCACAGTACTTCGTTATGTGATTAATACTATTGTGTTGCTCTAATCATCATGGAGTTTTGTTAGAGTATTTTTAGCAGGCATTCTGAAACATCTTTATAGATGAGACTGATTTAATGTAGAGCCATGGATCTACCTTGTCTTCCCCAAAGCACTACTTCTGCTGGACTATAGACTGCAAAATATGCAGAAGCTATCTTTTAAAATATATGTTTAAACTGTTTTGTTTTTCAATGCAAAAAGGTCAAATTATAGTTTGGACTATTAAACAATTTTCTATTCTTTGTGTGACTAGTATCATGCTGTCAAATTTATGTCTCAAGTTGATTATGATCAATATGCTTTTAGACCCTAACACAAAAAGTCTCACGAGAGGATCCAAACAAGACTGGGGCCCATTGTACAGTGCAATACACGAACAAATAGTAAGAATATTCCCTATTCCAAGGACTTTGAAATGCAGGGCAAAATGCAAAATGCTGAGGTGGGTGCGAGGCACACTGAAAGGTTCAGTACACGGTGGAGGGTTCAGTGCCTTGCTGAAGAAATGGGGTTGTATCAAGTCTCATACAAACACTAATCTTGTTTCTGAAGATGATGCTTGCTTTCTTGAAATCCACGTTTGACCTTTCTTGGTGCTTAGACAAGCAGGGCCTTTTACTCACTGGGTACAAGAGCAAAATATCCCACAGACTGTTCTTTGTCTCAAATATACAATAAAATGGCAAAGTGTTCTAAAAGAGGCAACCCACATTAACCAAAAATTAAACACTAAAAAGCAGAATAGCACAACAAATACTGCACAGCATACAAATTCACTTTTAACAAGAATATTGCGCACTATAAAATGATTTTAACAATTAGCATCACATTCCTTCAGCAGCTTGTATTTACATGGGAAGAAAGACCTCTCTGCGTGGATCAGTGGAGTGTAATGTGAAATCAGTTTTCAGTTTTATCACAAAAACCTCTTTCACTGAAGCTACATATGTCACTTGGGAGTGGTAGGAGGAGAGGAGAAGCCTACTGCTGTTCTCCATGCGGACCAGTCTGTCACAGCACATGCTACGCAGCTATGTGTGAGACAGAAGGTGGATGCTACTCTTAATTCCTATTCCATGTTCTTGTTGCAGACTATGGACTGGTGGTTTCAGACAGCATAATCAAGTATCGTCTCCTCTTGGGCCATCTAGAGAAACCAAATCTGGGAGCACTGAGCAGAAAGGTATAACTGCATTCTTTTGCAAGAAGACAGCATTTCAGGAGTGGAAGTGTCAGCCAGCACAAAGCTCAGAGTGTTGTCTCATGGCTAAAGAGTGACACGGGGCCATCCGGCAGGTAGAACTGAACTACAGTCTTCAACTGCATTCCAGTTCTGAGCACTGCATGTTTTGTCTATATCATGATACAGCAGCTCAGATGGATGCTGTATTTCAGCAAGCAATAGGCAGTCTCGGTTGTCATCAACTACAGAGAAATAATGTTATTTCTTACGGTGCTGCAAAGTTAATTATCTGTAGTGATGACTGTGTGTCTCAGATAGCTCAGGAGCTGCCCAGCATGCAGATGCTCATCTAGAGCCAACAAACTCTGGGACCTGTCACCAATAGATTTAGTAACAAATCTAATCATTTGCCCAGTTCTAGATCGGTCTTCTGGTGCAAAGATCCCCAGTCTGCCTGCAGGTATTTCCAAGACTTAATGGAAAAAAAGACACATTTTAAAATGTGACAGCTTAGTCTCTGCCTGGGAGTGCTGCATATGATACTAAAGCATAAACTTTTTTGCATTTCCCTTGAATACAGCAAAATAAATGCTACTGTTCAGGATGAAGAGACAAAGTAAGAAACTCATTATTTAAGAACATTGCAACATAGGACCTGTTGCACAGTGACAGCTGTTTCTGACATAAAGATAATCCTGGTAATCTGAAATGGGTCCTAAACTAATTGAAAACACCAGAAATAAAACATCTGAGATACTTGCCAGTCAGCTGCCAGCTCTGCAAGCAAATACAGATGAGGGGAATTTTCTTTTATGTAGAAGCGTATGTTTATATACTTGGTTTTTGCAGAAGCTTTTCTTTCCATATTTACAGATAATCCCGTGGGAGGTAAAAATCCGGCACCAGATATTCTTTCAGCACCGTGGATTAAGTTACAGCCCATCACATCACAGTATACGTTGTGCCAGTCTAAGAAGTTATTTCCAGAGGAACAATTATTAATAGAACTCTGAAAAACATGTGGGACCCAATCTGGTGGGATGTTGGGGGAAAAAAAATGGGCAGGATCAGACCCTTATAGGCACCAGGAACTCCTTCTGTTTAAGGATTTCTTTTTACCAATTTGGAATGTTTCATTAAGTGACACACTGACACAGTGTTGCTACGACAACCTGCGAGAGTCACCCCGGCACAGGCAAAAATGCTCAAAACCTTCCATTATTTCCCTGCACTCAAATAGCAATGTATTTTAGACAAAAAAAAAAAAAGTAAATAAAAAGGAAAAAGAAAGAAAGAAAGAAAGAAAAAAATCTTTGCAAGGAGCAGGAAGCATATACATACATTAATGATGCATCAGAGCAGAGAATAGCCAGACAGCTGCTGCCTTGGTGGTCCATCCAATACATTTTTAATGGAGGAACAATGGAATTAAAAGCAAATGCAGAACAGGTTTTTGAAGGGAGAAAAAAAAAAAAAAAAAAGAGCCAGTTAGCACTCTGTAGAGCTGTGTCCACGGTATTCTGCATAACTGTATGTCAGTTATTTGGACTTTTAATATGCCAGTAATTTCTGTATTCCCAGAAAACCCATAGGAATTCATTTTTCTTTATAGCAATCTCTGGCAGTTATCACCCTTTAGACATTGCCAACACCATGCAAGCAGTTAACTTAAACCTAAGTACTTCTGCAGGAGGCTTTATCTTATCACAGCAGTCATTTCTTCACATATTGTGCTGATTTGATTATATTTTTATTACATGTATTTAAAGGCATCTAGCTCCTAACCTGTTAAAACGGAATACATTTTTTCCTCTCTGAAATAATGTATTCCAAGGGAGAATTTTTCAGAAGTGCAACTGAAAATCTACTCTGCTTAAAAGTCATTTTGATGATTGCTGTGGGTTTCCTTTTTCAGTGACACCTCCTTTGGGAGTTAAGACATCTCTATGCTGAAGTGGCATTTTTTTTCCACAAAGGTCACAGACGTAATGCTCTTCTAATTCTATGTAAAATAGTTAAGGCTTGCTCCCTTTGGAGTAAAATTAACCCTGTTGTTGGGCTTTCTTTCTTCAACCACTGCATTCAAACAAGTGGGCTGAAAGATCCATCTTCTCCGTAGTGAGAAAAGACAAGCTGCTTTCCCTCCTTGCTGACTGTGTGGGCGAGAGAAGACTAAACACAGGCGAAGGGATGAAGAATGGCATGGTGGCAAGAGACTTCTGCTTTTTCCTTCCCTCCTGCCAGGTAATCTACCAGCATTCCCAGACTTTGAGTGTTTGTCCTGAACTCCAGCAAAGCATTCCTCGTGAAATATGCAGAGCAGTGCTGGCTTGCAGTGTTTTCCTTAAGGCAACTATCACTTTTAACCATGCCATGGTTAAGTGTGTTAGTCATGAATAGTTTTCCCAAACTTAACTTACTGAGTTAGTCAAGTGGGAGAGACAGCCTGACACTTAGTTATAGTCCCGGAGTGAAAGCCAGAGGGGAAAATTCCAGTTACATTGGTGTATCATGGAACTTGTCTCACTGCCTTAAGCAACCTGTATACGAACAACAGCAATGACAGCAGACTGCACACAGTGTACGGGACCTATCTTGTGTTATTCTCATCCAGCAACTGAGAATTCCTGTAAAGAACTGATGTGTCACAGCCCTGCAGCTCCCTGGGTCAGATTCCTTACACTTCATAGCTATCCAGCATAGTGTTCTCAAACATAAGCCAATTCACATTAATAGAACTCTTTCATGTGATCCAGGGAGAAAGGGGATCCATACACCAGCTAGGAGTGAAGGAGTGCAGAAGGTTATAAAAATCAGGGGTACTCTGAGTGGTATATTTTCATTTTTAGTCTAGAGGAAAATTGGTAAGTAATTTCTTCTTAGTTCTTTAAATTTAAAAATGTCTAGACTCAGAACAGTTTGCTAATTATATTTTAGACGTTACCAAAAGGCAAAGGGAGTGTCTTATAAGTAAAAGAAACTTTTCTGCTTACCGGAAAAAAAAAAAAAAACAGAGGCTCCTTTGAGGTTCTATAGTTTCATGATCTCTTGTATAACTTGTTTTACAATCCACATAACCTAGAAAGTAGTCTACAGGATGATGTCTATTTAATCGGTATCTTTCTAAGACCAACAGACTGATATAAGTATGCATGTCCTAAAATAGATATTTTAAAAACATGTTACAACATTACAGACTGTAATAGCTATTTGCAAATGCTGGAGTTTTTAAATATGGCTCTCTTCCACTGTTGCTCTTTTTTCAGAAATAGTTCTAAGGATTTGTTTCAGAAAGGATTGCTTGTTGATTTTAAGTTGCCGTGTAACGACAAGAATGTGTTTCATACTCAGAATTTCAGAGATAAAATTAGCTGGCTAGTCACTAGAAAGAGTATGCGGATGTATGACCATGTTCTGAAGTGAGAACTGGCCATCCTATGTTGTCCTTTCATAATAAAGTTTGCTTCAGGCTGTAAAACACCTCACTGAATAGGCAGAATATTACCTCTGGTGACCCGACCCTTTTATAGATCTAGAGGTAGCCGAAGTCACTTCTAGTCTTTCCTACTAAGAGAATCAAGCAGATTAAAAGAACGCTTTGCTAATTTGATATTAACAAGAACTTGATCATAACACTATTATTTTGAACATTAATGACATTATATTAAAAAATATGTTGCCAATATGTAAGACCACAGCAACTTGAATTATTTCTGCATTTTTCTGATGACTACGGTTTATATTGCCAGGGTTCGGGTATGTTTTGGAAACTCTTTTTCAAGTAATCCGTCTTTAAAAAGATAGGTTTATCTTCAGGCAGAAACTAAGGATCATACTGACAGACACAGAACAGCAATGACAGACAGGCTCCTTGTAGGTATTTCCTACAAAATCTGATCTTATCTACTAAATAGGGTGCTTAAAGCTTGAATTTATTTCTCACAGCTGATAATTATCAAGCTGATAATTACCTAGAAGCAGATCTTTTTTCTTTTACACACCCCAAGAGATGGGTTAACAACCTGCTATACAGTTCAGGAAAAAAAAATACATTCCTTCATGTAAAAACGTTATTATTACCGATTCAGGGATGAATTGACTGGATGTTAATACATACCTCCATAAATATTATTGTAAAGGGATCTGGGGAATGAGAAAGGTAGAATGGCTTGTACTTGGCCAGAAAAGTCAGATGAGCCTATGGGTGGAAAAGCTAAGCCTCGCTGGCTTCGTTTCCCTGCCTTCTACATCTGCACCTGCATCCACATTTACACCTGTGCATTTTTCCATCTTTAAGACAGAGATCTGTGACAATGACAGGGCTGGCTACCCTGCTCTACAGAGATCAGCAATCAGTTTGCACGTGCTCCAGAATTATCTAGTTAGTATTTTTCATCAAGCCTTTTGACAATCCCAGAGCAAGCTGTGGAAAGAAACTTAAAGCAACCTCATCCAGGAAAAAAGTCTTACCTGGTCTGCTGTGCCATAGCTTGGTCAGTTATCAGTAAGCAACTTGTCAGTGACCAGATGTGTTTGAATTGTCACATGGGCACAGGTTTGTGGGACAGGTTAAAAGGACACCTGTCAAACAACCTACTGAAAAGAAAATACAATGAATGCCCCCAGTTCCAGCTGCGTACTTTGTACTCACAGATATGCCCGAAGACTGTTTCCCCCTAATAAAAAAGTCACATATTGTAAATTGCTTATTAATTATTTTGTGAGGCATGATACAAAACAAGCAGAACAGAAATAGAATGGGAAGCAATAGTTTGGAGGCCTTCCAGAGCTCAGGGATGGTAGAAGGAAGCAGGAGACTTCTCTGTGGAGGTTCAGATTGTGAAATCAGCTCCAGACTGTGGTAGGGTCTCTGTGGTCACTTGCAACTTCTATTCATCTGGATGGCAGGAAGGAGGAAAGTATTTTTGAAGAATATTGAGGATATTCCTCTTGTCGCCTGAGGCTTTCTTTAAAATCCTCTTATCTCTCTAATCTTTTATGACATTTTTTGATAACGGGGGGCCTGTAGTATTGAGCATCTTTTAATCAGAGCTGTGCTGCTTCTTTCCACAAAGAAAGTCAAACTAAGCTTTCATACTAACGTCTGACCTTTTGTCTGAAAAGACAGGCCTTCACTCTGGGAGTGGCAGGAGCCACTACCCAACCTAAAGAAAACTTTCACATCAGCTTTTGTGCTTTCTGATGCCAGTGGAACAACATTTACAGAAGCCCCTCAACTCCGTAACAAGACTGAAGAGAGTAAACATTTATCCTACATCTACGATCTGAGCTTAAACCTAACTGAAGAGCTTAAATTCAATTACTTGATACTACGTTCAATTGCACAATTAGTGGTTTGAAGAGTTACATTGCTGATAACCAGTATGAAAGATTTTAGTTTTTATTTTTTCTTGACATAATTCTTTTTAACTACTGGTTTCTAAATATGGCATGGTGAAACAAAGTTTGATTTATTTTTTGTATGTTATTTTTCATTAGAAACTCTTGAGTACAGGGTACTGTGAAAATATGTCAGTTCATCAGCACACATACAGAATATACAAGGCTCAGCAAGTTTGACAAAATACTGAAGTATATATTCTTGCCAAAGTAAATTTGTCATAAAATGCTAGTTAGGACTTGACAGACTCATTTACTTCTCTGGTTTCACAGTAAGCATATGATCCAACTAGCGCTCTTGGTTCTTGGGCAAACCCAAGACTCAGCCAACTCTGAATCCTTGCAAATGGATTAGGATGTATTTGTTTGCTTCGTGTCCGAAGCAGCAGTGTGCTGTCGGGAACTGTATAGGACTCCTAGCAGTAAATGCTGTCTATATAAATAAAGGTAAGAATGATTTAATTTGTTACCTAGATGAAATCTGCATTTCTGAATATAAGTAACCAGAAAAGATTCTCTGATTCATGGCAAGCTGACTGGGTGTATAAACACTTTTTCTTGCTGCCAAAACAACAAAGTGTTTTGGTAGAAATAATTCTCTTGTGTATGAACAGTCCCCATATTTGCAACAGAGATATTTTAGAAAGAAACACGACCAATGTAATTGTGATTAAGAAAACAGGACCATGTGATAATCTCCTTAGTGATAATGAAGGAAAACAAGAAACTTTAGGAGTGCACCAGCATAACACTACAGCTGTTTGTGCAGAATAGATCTGACCGAGGAAGTGATCAAATTAGACCAAGTGACGTGCATTTGCTAGGGAGTTCTTTGGGATAGATAGTTTAATAGCATTTTCTCCCATTTCCAAAACAGGTTTCCTCTCTAAGACCCGGAAAAAAAAAGGGGAGGATGTGTGTGTGAAGGAGATATACTCTCCCTTAGCCCTATTTTCTATGACTCTATGAACTGTTAGCCAAATAACACCACCTCCATGAACTTAAGGTTCAATGTCCAGTTTTTGCTCACCCTCCAAAAGAGGCAGAGATATGTCTAGGTCTTCTGGAGCACAAACAATCCTTGATGTTAACAATATTTGACATTGTAAGCAACACAACATCTTGTTGAAGCCAGAAGCACAAAGACTGCTGCAGGAAGGGAAGAAAAAGTACAAAAAAGCAACTCATGAGTAACAAAATCCTAGTTTTTATAGCACAGCTTAATAAATCTCCAGTTGTGGACCTTGCACGCCTAGATTTTAAACAGCTCCATTTTGTTTTTTCACATGGTATAGATTGTGAATTCCTTAACACTTGATGGAAATATGTGTGGGATGTATTAGACATAGCTGTCATTCACTTTTGTTACTATTGTCCTAGTATAATGTGAGCTGTTGTCCTATTTTTCATCTTCCCAGAAGTTTTGATTAGCCTATAATGACTTGGTTTTTATATTTCTCTGAGTCTGTCTGTATTACATATACAACATATTGAATTGAAACTAGAGTAATTATTACTAGCTGTTGGAATAAGCTACTTGCTTATTGTCTGTTGCTCACAGTTTCCATGCCACTGTAAACTGAAAATTGCACTTAACTGCTTTCTTTATGGGAAAGAGCTGCTTTTAGCCACAAATTTGGAGCATTGCACAATTTTATGGAACCCATATGAAAATCTCTGCATGCTGCAAGGGGGCAGGATGTTTAAATTCATGGTCTACCTAAGGTATTTTTTTCTTCAGTTTCTCTGGTGGACTCTTAATTCATTACACTGTTTACACCAAAAGGTGATGTGTTTCAGGAGCATTGAGCATGAACATTATTTCACTAAGGATGACATTCTTGCGTTCTAATAAACTAGCCTTTCCATTTCTTAGTTGTTACACATGTCATACTTAGTCCCTGCATTATTCCAGTGTGGAAACCATGGCACTACTAAACCATTTCTATTGGTAAAGAGATTTCAAAAATTTCAGAAATTGAGCTTAAGCTTTTTGCATTAACATATCCCACAGTCTCAACATACCTTTCTGTGGCAAGTTCTCTCCTTACCTCTGAAGTTTGAAGAGGTTTGGGTCAGCCTACAGGCTATCCCACTTTTTAGGGAAGAATACTATTCCATTCTAGATGTACAGAACTACACCAAGTAACCCATACGAGTTTGCTCACACACACAAAAAAATCACATCTCGGTACCAGAACATACAACCTTGATTCACTTTACGGTTTTAACTACAGAAGGTGGTATTGTATGACCTCCAGTCTTAGATGGCCTTTAAACTGGACGAACACTGTAGGCCTTATTTTGTGCTAACTGTGCTGACTTGAAATTGGGTTACTATCCAACTTTTTGGGTACTAGTGACTGATTCTGTCATGGTTTCATGTTAGGACTAGAAGTTTTGTATTTTTTCATTCAGTAATATCTACAAGTGTTTTGTGATGACTTAAAAACAATTGCACCTGGGAGACAAAAGCCTGTGGCATCTGTGAACTCGCAGATAGCATCAGCCTAGGCATCATTTTGAGTATTAGCTCCTGCTCTAACAGAAAGTATGTTTTTGCCAGCAAGGCAGGGACATGCAGTAAAAAAAGGCAACTGGGTCTTTAGTATCTAGAAGAGACGGTCCTAAGGTTTGCATAAACACATAGTATTTGTATCTGAAAGACGAAATCTTGAAAAATCTGTCATGCTACACAACTCGAGTGCTGCTTTTCATGTTGCAATGGTCTCTTCTGCCATCATTTGAGATATTGTCACTGACTCGTGATTTTGCACCCCAGTGAATTACCATTTTCACTTTTGAGTCCACATCCAAATACAAATCCAGCCACTGGATTGCAGTGACAGTGCTGTGTAGTAAGGTTATAGACATCTTAGGTGCAGCTGGAGGAAAACTAGTCCAATGTTGCTTGTTTCCATTCACTTTATTACTTTTTGTTATTTTCTCAGGAAAGAACAGCTCAATGACGGTTAGTAGATAAATAGATAAATAGTAGATAAATAGAAACCAACTGCAGAATCAAATTTCATCTGTTCATCTGTCAAGTTCCATCAGTCATAATGACCAAAACCAAAATAACTACAGCTGATGTTCAAAAAACATAATTAGATTTTGGTGTTAAAATCTTCTTGAGATAAAATGGGGAACTGACATCTTGAATGAGGCTGTTTCCAGATGCAGAAAACCAATATTGCAGATGATTTCTAAAGATTTCCTTCCCAATTTTTTAATCATCATTACAATCCCTGCTTTTAAATGTAAATATAGTGCCTAGTTCTGTATAACAATATTTTGTGAGCCTAGTGTCCAGGGAACCTTCTCCAAATCAAAACCAAGATTGGGTTAAAATACTGCAAAGCCTGTGCCCAAAGTATTTACTGACAATAAAGACGGAAAAATACACCTGAAAATTAAGAGTGAACTTCTGAAACTGGATATTGTTTATATTAGTGGAAAATGATAACATGAATATAAATAGTGTAGACGCAGCAGGACAAGGCAATATGTTATATGAGTTTAAACCTGTCGTTAGGAGTAGCTGATTAGGTTTATGTCTGTCAGAAGGATGAAGGCTTGTGCCATCTGTAACAACAGTGAGCAGCTTAGTTAACTTTATATCACCAAGCCTCGTGGATTGCTAGCACCACTTCCCATCAACATGGCATTAGATCATCTTTTAAAAAAGACACTACCACAAGAGCAAACATCAAGAGCTCCAAGTTAGAGTAAGTGCATTTCACGTACCAACCATTGTCACCAGATCATCATAAGAACTCCAGGGACTGTCTTTAACTGACCTCTTTACCTTGTTTTGCAAGCCTGCTTAGATGAGTCGAAGGAGTCAAGGGGAAAAATCAGTTTATGATTGACATTCACCGTAAGCATTTGCTTATTACATTCATTTTAAACATTTCGTTACAACAGTGATGGAACAGTGGTAATGACAGTAAGGAAAGAGTCTCATTATTAAGCAATTATTATCCTTAACATGTAAAAATTATTTTAGCCTTGCTGCTTTTCTTTCCTTCTGTATTTGTGACGTCTTTAACAATGCCTCTGTGGTTCTGAGGACTGAACAGTAGCCCCAGTTTTCTGCTTAGTCCACAATTACACAATATATTAATGGCCTAATCACTCAACCTTTCTGTGCCTCGGTTTCCACCTTTGTAAAATGTTGGCAGTGTTAATCCTGCTTTGTAAATCAGAGAAGATCTTGCATAAGTAGTCCTACCTACCTGGAAGCATTGTGCTTATTTAATGTAACCATTTTCCTGGCAAAGAAAGTTGGCAAGACACAACCAACTTCATTTCAAAGTAAATATTTTTTTCAGCCACCTTCAGCATCGTTGTAAACAACGACTCTGGCCTTATGAACACTATCGTGACTACAAAATTCAATTGAATACAATTTCAGAGGTTGGTGACTCAGTTCCCAGAGTCAGTCCTGCCATGATCTGGTACACTTGATTGGACCAGAAGCCTTGCTCGGTCTGAAACCAACCCCAAGACTTGCTATTAACAAACTATCTTGACATACCAGTCTCCTGAGAGACTTATTTTCATAGCCTGCCCTCACTGCTGATAAAACAGCACATCAGGAGTGAGAATATTATTCATTGCTAAATATTAAGTTGCTGAGCTTATAACCTAATTTATTCGGTGATCAAACAACTATCATGAGACAATGAAAAGCAACTTCAAGCTAAATGGTCTTTGACATGATGAAGGATATAACCTCTGCAGGATATATGCATTTATATATGCATAGTGTATAATATATACATGTGTGCATATGCATGTGCGCATGTGTATACATGATTGTTTCGTGTATTAGGCCAGCACAAAAGATCAATGCACATCTGCTGCTGCCCAAACCCCAAGGAAAGGCTCTGAGGACTGGGGGCTGTGTAGAAGCCCAAGGAGGAGCTCTCCTCTCCTGTGACATTCGTGTGGGTGTGAAGGGTGTGCTAACACAAGGCCCAGGGATCAGCTGCGTCCTGCCAGTTCTGCCGTGTCAACACACACCTCAGGCCAAGAAAGCAGGAGATGAAATACTGCTGCCATCCACAATTCGGGACAGACAGTTGCTGACAGCTGGTTAAAGCTCCACGGCTAAAAGAGAACCAGAAGGAAGGAATCTCTCACCTCCTGAGCAGCTTTACGGCCTGCCTCCGCCTCTCTGCCATTCTCCTCAGATAGCAGAAAGCGTTTTCTGAGGAGGCATTTTTAATGAGGAGGCAATTTTAATTTTTAATGCCTCCTCTCTGCCCTTCTCCTCAGATAGCAGAAAGCCAGACCTCGCAACACCTCTTTGCTCTCCCTTGTATTTCCACTGAGTCTCTTGGCCAAAGGGAGGAGAAAAACAGGAATGCGTGGACAGAGGAAACAGGTGAACTCTTCAGAGGGGACAGCCAGAAACATAGTTTGAAGGAGGAGGAATCTGAAAAGAGGCAAGAAGTAACTCACTTTGTGATGTGTTCTTCCCATGCGTTACATGTGTTAAACCAACTGGTCCCCGCCTTGTTTACATCTCCTTTCTGCCTCAACATTACGTGGATTTTTGTCTCTCCGAGTGGTGTCCCACCATCCCCAGCGCCGTGACTGGGCACCTCAGCAGGCTGACCAGCAGAGTCAGCAGGTTCCAGAAATCCACCCTTCACCTCAGATCTCCCAACAGTCCTTCCAGAACTTGTCCCAAGTCAGAGTAATGATCTTTGAACCTTGTCTTTGAGGTTTAGGAACAGGCATCCTTTACTTCTAGTGGGTGGCTGTGTGCTTTTAGAGCATGAAAGCACACGTGCACTCTGCCAAGTTAGCTATGGACCTGAATTACACGGTCTCATAATTGACGTCTCATAACACATTATGGGTGAGATACTTTTCATCAATCATAATTAGCTGTTTATAAAAGGCAGGAAGTAATAACAAGGAAATCATGTGCAGTCCTGTGCAATGATAGGCACAGGCTGACCAGGTGAGCTATGTAGGGCAGCCTACCCCACAGCTTGCAAACCCTGTCAGCTGGTTGTGGCATCGGGAACTTGGCTACCACGTCTTTACCCACCTCTCCAGAGCCACTGGAAATGGATGGTTAGCGAGGCCGTGCCACTGTGCAGAGCTGCCTGTCTCTTCTGGACCCACTGCCTTGAGTGCTGCATATGGAATCTGGTGGAAAAATGCTGGTAGAGACACGGTTTGGAAAGAGAAGTGCTCCAAAATCTAGATGTTTTTGGACTCATGTGCATTGCCAAATACTTGTGCGCGGTCCTATAGGCAAGTTCTGGTTCTCTTTGGGGGAAGAACAGCAAAATGCCATTTTACAAGTCTCAGTCTAGCTCAGCTTTTTGTTGCCAAACAGCAGCATGATTTTTTAGCAGATCCAGCTGCTGATGTTGCTCAGCAGCATCTTCCCTTTTACTTTTAAATATTTTAATGTACTTTTAAATCATTACATGTTCACTAGTTGTAATGATCAGATTATGATTTATCTCCCAGATCTTGATGTTTGCTCTGCCAGAATTTGAGAAAACAAGGCTGAAGGACTACTGTAGGTCAGTCATTCTTGCTGATCTCTACGATATTATTGTACTATGCAGGAAACACAAATTATTTTGCGTTAGTTAAGGTCAGAGAAGAGTGAAATTCTGAACACTCCCCCTTTCTTTTCTCTTACCTACAAGAACATCAGTGCATAACTTTATGCTCAGTGCTTCAGCAGAGCTTTCAGTGCTTAGTGTGTCTTTTCAACACGTGCAAGTAAGAAACATAAAAATTTTATCTTGTTTTGGCAGTATTTCTACCATAAAGTAAAATGATCCCAAATGAAATTGTCTCATATAAATACTTTAGGTAGCATGTATTCTATTTATAAAAGCTAATGTAGCATGTGGTTGGTAAGTGTAACAAATATTGTGTATACTAGCATTAAATTTAATCATTCACGACAAACTATTTGGATCTTACTGAAATGCCTGATTCATTAACCACACACATAGCTTACCTTTAAATCTGATCTGTGTTTTCTCCTAGTTTGTCTTCCAGTCCGCCCGGGTTAGATCCTCTTTTGATCAAGAAAGGCCAATCTTTGTGGATGAGCTTGAGTTCCCTCCAGGAAGAGGCGTGGATGAAGAATCACAGTAAAGCAGCCCCATGTGAGTACCTCTTCTCCCACTAGCTCTACCATAAAATCAAAGAGAGTAAATTGAGACATCAGAGGATGAGGAGTGCTCTCACAGTTAGGGGTTTACACAAAGTGATTTGACTTCATACTGGTGCAGAGCAGATGAGCAGCACTGCAAGGGAACAACTTGCAGTGAATAAGTATTGCTTGGCACAGTTGGGATAGGGCCTGAGAAGTGAGAGTGGGTCAGAAAACTGACCAGGTCAAAGCCCTCTTCTCTGTCCAAGACCAAATATATAATGTCAGTGTTCTCTGACAGAGTTGCTCTGGGTCCAGAGATCAGAGAGCACAGTTGCTGCCTGTTAGCATGCATGTCGCTCCCTCATGACTCATGGTTCTGGCAGTAGTGCAGCTGTCTGCGTGGCTTTGCAAACCTTACACAAGGTTAGCCCAACAGGGGGATTCTCTTTTGCATGTGTGTTGATATAAAATACAAATATAGAATCAGAAATCACGATCAACTACCAAAAGGTCATTTTCCCCTAAGCGTGTGCCAGACTGTTGTTTTGCAAGGCAGCTTCCTCACTTTCACTTTGTGGCATTTTCTTGCCTTAGCTTTGGAAATGGAAAAGCACCAAATATGAGCTCAGTTTCTGCTATGAGGAAACAATCCAGCTAGCAGAAGTGAGGATATATTATCAGGCTTGTGTTTTCCTGAGCTCCCACAGGATCTTCATTCTTAAATTCATGGCAGAGAGCCTAAGCAAAAATGTTTCATAATTTGTTGTCTATAGACAACGAATTTTACAGTTGCCGTATTTTGTTTTCTAAGGAAGAGCATACTAAAACTTTGATTTGATGAACTTCAGCTTTTCCGGACCATGAAGTAGGATGGAGAGACCAGAGAAGGGGAGATGTGACAGCCACTTTCACATATTTTAGTTTCTGAGCTTCACTATAGACCTTGACTTTTTCATCTTGAACTCTTAGAGGTATAGCACAGATTTATTTGATGTCTTGTATTACCCACATGCCACCAAACACATTCATATGTACCTTAACATAAAACCTGGAAAAGCTCAGAGAATACAAATTATTTCTGATCTGTGGAATTCTTTATCAGTAGCAGTGGCCTGAGGAGGTGCAATAATGCTGGGGGCTCGGATTGCTGAATGACCAACTTCATACAAAATGAAAGCTTGTAAAGGCAGGGCTACTCATGTCGTCCCTGGCCTTGCAGCTGTTCATTGCATGCCTAACGCTAATGCTCTCAAGCCAGATGTTTGTAGACCAAGACTTTGTGGAGTAGAGAACAACCACAGGAATATCACCACCCAGCACATAAGCTGCCATATGAAATTCCTGCTTCTATTTCATGTAAATAGGAATTTGACGTGCTAGACTCAGTAATGCTGCCGTGCAGCTCTTCAAGGTGCAGTAAACCCACAGTTTCCTTTGCTGTGTAGCACCAGCGAGCACCACTGGTGAGTACAGAAACTCGTTAATCCCTTGGAGTTACCACTAATGATACTCTATCTTTTGTTATCAGCTGTCTCTCTGAGCACCCCTTTGTGGAAGCATTGCTTGAGCAGACAATGAACATTAATAACAGCAATTAGCTCACTCATAAACCAGTACTTCTTGCAACATCACATTTCAAAGAGTTTTTGTCATGTCTCCACCCTTCAGGACGATTAAATGGGAAATGATTTCAGCGTAACTTGAACACGAATGTCAACATTTGTTAACAGATATTTCTGAGTGCTTTCAACAGTACTAAGAGAAAATGAAGGGCAAACTTAAACACACAAATGAGATGGAAAACAAAGTGCAGAGTAGCTATTCCCCCCAATACTAATTTTCCCTTGACAACATGCATAACCTCACCGTGTTGTTGATACGGTTTCACTGAACAATTTTTGTGGTGCAGGAAGCACTGGCTGTACCGTAGGCCAAGAGACACCAGAAGTGAAATCTGTTTTGACCAAGGCCCATTTTCTCCAGGCTTAATTTTGTGCAAAAACATTAGTGGAGAATTTATGAAATGCAGAGCCACGGCAGCCTCCCAGGAGCAGGGGGAGGCCGGGTGGAGGAGGTATAACTTGTTTTCTTTTTTGCCTGGGGTGGAGGCAAGTTGGTTGTTGAGCAGGTTATGAAGGTGGGTCCCTGAAAGAAAGCCTACAGTTCATGTCAGTCTGGGGAGAAGTAGGAGGAAAATAAGGTGAAAACGTGTGAGGTGAAGATGGAAGGAATGGTTTGAAGACGTGCTCTAAAAGCGTCAGTGTATCCCACGCTGCCAGATAAATGCCAGAATGTAAGTGTAAAGTTAAACATTCTCGCTCTTTCTCTCATTTTCAGGAAAACGGTGGTTTTACTGTCCGTGTACAAAATTTTCTATAGGCTGATGACCAATTTGCTACTAGTGAGCAGTTTTGAGATATGTAGTGCTAAAATAATTTTAGTAATGACATGTAAATTGTAAAAGATAGTATGGAAAGATGAGAAAGATTATCTTTAGGTTAACCCATGCTTATTTAATGAATAGATTTTTAGCATGTTTATAATGTTTATTTGAAATTCCATACATATGATAAAGTGCATGTGTTTTACAACCTAAGTAATATTTGTGCATTGAGAAAATGTTTTAGAAACAATGTATGTAAAAAAGATTAAAATTGCATTGTAATCGGAAGAAATATCTCAGTTGCTCAGCAGCGTAATTCACTCATTATTATCGCCTATTTCATTATTAGAGAATCTATAAATACTTTATTCCCTCCTTATGACTTTTGTCTCATTATTAAGAAAATGGTAATGCGACAATTATGTGACAGTTGTGAAATTTCATGCTCTAAACAAGGAAAAGAGTAAGTAGACATGATGAGGATGAGACATGTATGTTAGTGGAAATTTGTGATAGCTAGCACTTTTGGGGTGTTTTTGTACTTTTATATTTTAATGCCCGTACATTTAAATAAAAAACAATAAGTCATTAATGTATTTTTGTATTTTAATGTATTTGCGTTTTCAAGTGTTTTGTTTTCAGTTTTACAAATTCAGTCTCTATTTGCAGTTGCTGTTCTTAACAGTCAGTATTGCTGAGTCGGTGCAGAAGCCTTGAAAACATGCACTGAAGTAAATTCACTCTAAAATAAGCAGAGCAACTTTATATCGTATGCTGTCTAATCCATTCAAGAACTTGACAAACTTTACAAAATTGTAGAATTTGCATTTTGTGTCATTGATATACCAGACCACACCCCAATTAGCCATAACTCCATAAGGACTTGGAGAGTGCCACTGGTTCCCCAGCTCATGTTATTCCTGCAAGTGCTCGTGAGGGGATAGTTGTGAGAGCTCTCAGTTTCCTGTTGTTTTCACATCACGTCTGTGGGAGCAGAAAAGGAGCAGGGAAAGGCAAAGCTTGTTAGATCAGTGGCACGGAAATGCCAGTATATTCTCTCGTAGGGAAATGTGTGGCTGTTGAAGGAAGCATATTGTTACAGGGAAGTTATTTCTCTCCTGTGCATTGTAACCTTAGTTAGCTGCTCAAACTGCATACGAGACTGTTTTGTCATAACAATAGATACGTAAAATATTATAATCTTAACCTGCTGCCTTGGAACATTTCACGGGGCTGCACCTGAAGAGGTTTCTGCATGCACAGCACTCCCCGATCAAGTACCTTGTGCTTGGGGAATAGCCACTTTGAAAACATTACATATGGTCTTAAAGTTGGTTCCAGTACTATTTCAAAACGGTAGAGGACTTGGCAGTTGTGTTAGCAGATAAAAGCTAGTGCTGCTAATTAATCACTAAAAGTGCAGTCCTGGGCCCAGGGATTTCAACAGGAGCAAGTTCAAGCACCAATATATCCCCTGAAGACACTCAAGTTTAAACAGAGCATAGTTTATAAGCACAACACCAAACTTCTCTCTCTCTCCAAGCCTCCTGTGAAGAAAAATAGTCTTTCAAGTTTAAAAAAAAGAGTGGTGCAGTAACGCGTAACAGCATTCCTTAAAAGCTTATATGGTTTCCTTGGCTAATAAAGTGCAATCTTTCTTTTACAGCCTGACTTTAATGGAGGTTTTCTTGACATGTGCCACAGACCAATCTCACAAAAAAAAAATGAAGAGAGAGTGTGTGTAATTTTCACCTATCCAGTAATACAATAAATACAGTGAATTTAAATGCCTGAGCTCCAAAATGAAATGTGTAGAACAAGAAGTAGACGTCTACAACTGAATCTCTATCGTGTACATTTCCCATTGAATTGCCTCGTGAAAAAAATACAGAAATGAGTGGTGCCTGGGGAGGCACTAATTCCAGAGCTGCTGGCTACAGCTCTAATGCTTGGTGGATTTTTTTAAATTAAATAATTAGAACTGAACTAGTATAAAACCAATAA
Source organism: Cygnus olor (assembly GCF_009769625.2). Classification (NCBI taxonomy): domain Eukaryota; kingdom Metazoa; phylum Chordata; class Aves; order Anseriformes; family Anatidae; genus Cygnus; species Cygnus olor. The sequence goes on from NC_049175.1 coordinate 33,226,132, forward strand.
TAATTAAGGCAGGCAGATCCGGTCGAGTGTAAAGAAAATGTGTTCCACAACATAAAATTATAAGCAGGATATTGCTTAAGAAAAACAGAGTGTAACTACAATAACAAGGACAAAAATCCATTTACTCTTTCTTAAAGCTGAGTGCATAAATGGAAAATAGTTTCTGTTACAGAAACAGCCGGGTTTAATGTTGTGCTTCTAGACAGAGAGAGCATGCAGCTCCGTCCAGGATCTCCAAGAGAAATAAAAGAATTTAAAAAGTGGTTTGAATATGGTTAAAACAATAAGGTTTTCTTATGGGCTGTCCATCCAAAGTAACTCTGGCAAGGAAAATGCCGTTCTGCTCAAATGACATGGGATAATCCAGAAGCAGAGTAACGAAGCTGAGTTGTGAGGAGTGGCTGTCCTAGTGCTAGCAGAGCTAGTGTAGGAGAGGCAGCAGGGAGAGATTACCAAAGAAAAGCCCCAAGAGCTATTTTCCCCTAATCTATGACTTGAAATCATTGCAAAACTGAATGTCAGGAGAGGCAGTTGACAGGTTGACCAAGATGACATTCCTCCAAAATTCAGAGCTTTTTTATTTTATTTAATTTTTTGATGGAAGACTTAGAAAATTTCATTTTTTTTTTCTAGTGATCTTTCTTTAATTGCTGTGTGACACTGGACGTCAGCACCAAAATGGGCAATGAGAACAGTAGTGCAGAAAATCAGGTGAGTGTGACTGTGATTGCCTTGCCCTTCCCTACTGCCCGAGAGCAAACGTTACAGAAATCTGTCCATGGGCCATTTGCCTCACATTCATCTTCTGCTCCCAGTTACACTTGTATTTAATTGTCGTTAATGGTAATTGAGGGCAACTTTTGTTTGTTTATTTGTTAATGTGGCAATGATAATGCCGCATGGCATTGAGGCACCATGTGGGTGGCTGCTCCCTGGGGAATCAGAGCTGTGGGGAGCGCCGTGGGTGGGCCAGGGCTGTCCTGTCCCACCTCCCAGCCAGGAGCAGGGCAGTGAAACAGCCCTAGAAATTGGGCACCTCCGTAGGGACAGGGGTGAGCCAAGAGGGGTCCTGGATTTCAGCCCATGGGTCAGCTTGGCTCAGCGGGCACATGGCAGGGCAGGGATGGGCTGGAATGGGGGCCGGGGGGAGGGAATGGGCAGGGGGGAAAGGGCCTGGGGGGCCAGGCCGTGTCTCTGGGTGCTCCCGAGGCCCTGACACACGGTAGCTTCTCCCTGTTCAAAAATGACCTTGCAATGTACATGTGCTGACCCAGGAATTCACACCCCCGTTAGGAGAAGGGTGCTTCGCTAATGCGTGTTGCTGCTTGGTGATTTCTTTTTGGATTGCTGAAATGAAGGGAACCCATATGCTATGGCTAGCTGTGTACAGTTAAATTAGACATTACTATGTTGATCTAGGTTTGAATAAAAGTTGTGATTTGTTTATTTTGACAATTAAAATACCAGAACGTGTTTCATCCTCTCTTCATCCATATGTTATAGTAGATGGCAAAACACATTAGGGCTCATTTTGCCTCCACTTCAGCCCTGAGCAAATCTGCTGTACCTTGTGCATTGCACAGTGGGCCCTCTGAAAGGAATCAGTATTAAAAGTTAGCCAATTTTTTTCTTCAAGTTGTTTCTAAAAGAGCAATCTGCTATAATTGTTGGTTGTTCTGGCCAAGTTGTATTGTCACCACAAGATTTGGCCCCAGCTTTTTTTAGTGGTCAGGAACAGGAGAATGTGTTCATTCCTACGACTAATGAGAATTTCTCCTCCAATGTATACACCTTTCACTTAGGAAGTTTCTGAAAGCCAGATATATATCTTCAGGAGTCCTCCTGACACCAAGAAGCCTGTACTTAAACATTATTAAATTTGTTAAGAAATTTAATAAAAAGCTCTTCTTTTTTAATAAGGAAAGAAAGCTTCTGGTCTCCTTTTCAGACAAGCAAATGCTAGAAAATCAAATTACTTAAAAAGTCACTATTAACAGAGAAATAAATAGAAATAGCAATAACAGTTAAAAGCCACTTAATCTGCTGAACAGCCCTTGAAATGTATTCCTTAATGAATAGTCAAGCTTCATCTAGTCAATAGAATTTTTAAATACATTTATTTTCAGTCAGACGTCCCCAGTGCAAATAAAGTCATCCTTATGCCGCCCAGCCAAGGAACGCAGCAGGTAGTGGATGACGAAAACTGCTTTGCATGGTTTGCATTTCAAAATGTTAGCATCAGGCTTGGCTGTTCTTTTTCTTCTGCATCGGCTTTTGGCTTTTGGTTTTTTGACACTAACTGCAAATTTGCAAGGCAGCTACATTTAAGTTTTCAGCAAGTTGTAAAAAAAAAATCTGGTTTCTTTTAACTTTCCTCTTTGGTAGCAATCTATGCTTTAGAAAAACAACCTGCCTTTAACCCTCTTTGCATGCTGGCTTTCCTCTGCACTCTCACACAATTAAAACAGAGCAGTGGATGTTGTTGTTACAGTCAGTACCATTTGACAGGAGTTGTTGTTTCTGTTTGTGTTTTTATCAGGGAACACCATTGCCCAGTTCCAGCTCTCAGCTGAGTCGTTTGGGAGCTGTGCACATGGTTTGCATTAAAGATGGGAGAGTCCGTGCTAAGTTTAGACTCATTTTATAAGAGGGAAGGTCTGTGGAATAAATATGCTACTATGAAGAGCATAGTGGGCACTTACAGGAAAATAAATACCCAGTCTGTCTTGTAGAGACCATCCTCTGAGGAAAATATAATGTAAATTTAGTAGAAATTATTAAAGATAGTAAATCAAATGAGGCAGGGGCCAGCAGTATATTTAACACGGTGATTTCACATACACTAACCGTGCTGTTTTGCTCTAGCAGTGCACAGAGTCTGAACTGCTGAGAGATTTGAGGCTTGTGCCCTGCCCTATTGGCATGACAAAGCTTGCTTCCAAACACGGGCCTGCCAGTGGCAAGGCACGTTGGGCTTATGCTGAATTACATGTAAATTATATTTAAGATGCATTCTTTTTGAAAAGCAAAACTCCACGTGAAGAGAAATGTGTTTAAATTGAAAAAGAAACAATCTAGAAGAACAGAGATCCAGACTTTATCAGGGAAAATAGATTGAATTAAAGGAATACCTCTTTAATGGGAAGCTATGAGAGGAATTATTGTTTCTGGAGCTCTACAAGATCTCAGCTGTTGCGCTGCCCATCTGACACATATTTCTTCATCCACCCAAACACACTGGCCAATATAGAGGAATGGCAAAGCTCAAGCTTTTCCCTGAATTTTCTGGAAAACCAAATGTTCAAAAATCATCCGCACAACCATAATAAGGCTTACAGTTTCACAGAGGGGAAGTTTCACTTATAAAAGAAACCAAGCTGACTAGGACCGACAAAACTATCTGCTATTTAAAAAGTTGGGCAACACAAAACTTCCTAAAACTAGAATGAGCTAGATTTTCTAATATGCAGTGATTTTAACGGAGGTTTTCAATTCTTGCCCCTCAGAGTTGTGAGGAGGAGAGCCGTCGTCTTCCACAGCCTTTCTCACAAAAAGCCAGAGCTACCAAGTGATTGTAAAGCTCTTTGATGGTGCAAACTGCTGCTGCTTAAGTGAACTCCTAGCAGCAAGTATTTCACCCCAGAGTGGGAGAGGGAATTTCAAAGTCACTTACCACAGAAGTTATTTCTATCTCTTTTGCTTTATCCTTTCTTCTCCCTTGTTTTCTGAATAAGGGAAGAGCCAGACAAAGCTAGTTACTTCACTTCTATGTTGTTCAGTTCTCTTCGCACATAAATCCTGATGTGTCGTTATCTTTTTTGTTCTTGCTTGTTTTTCACTGTGAAATGTGTGAGATGGGCAACACATGCATACTTGCTGGAGGGGCCATCATTTCTGAAGAGTCTATTTGTTTGTCTGAAGCGTCACGCTGTGTTCCTGCTCGGGTTTCTCCATTTAATTGTTGTGAACAAATCCGACTGCTCCCTGTTCTGCAGTTAATATTCTCCATTATTGCTTTTTCCATATTTCAATACATTTAAGCCTATGGGTCCACTTAATTGGTGGGGTTCTACTTTCAGATCCCAGCACTACGGGGATTAGCAAAGAACACACTGGGCACGCCACCAGCTTCCCAGCTTCAGTCCCCATTCCCACGGAAGATAACTGGGCAAATCCCTCTGAGCTCTGGAGCTCATACTGTGTGTTTACATACTTCTTGGATGGTGCAATAACATCTGGATACATTCCATTGCTTATTTTCAATTGGCAACAAAAACGCATTCCCAATTTTCTGCATAATAATTTTGTGCCTGTAGCACTTTAATGAGGGACACGGTCACCCTGCATGCAACTCACCTCTTTTACTGTCTACGCTATCATTTTCTATCACTTCTCCTTCCATTTCATCCATTGCACATCAGGAGTGTGCAAGCCAGCAAAACTGCTCCACATCCTTTGAGTCAACATCTGTCTGCAGCTGAGTGGCGCTGGCAGTGGGTGTTACTGGTACCTACATAGCTCCCGTTTACGTGCTGTCACCGTGGTCATTGATGCTTGCTTCCAATGATAACTGCTGCTGGTCCCGTATTCTATGGCAAGTAATACCAACTATTTGTCTGAATTCACACACACACACAAAAAAAAATCTGTTTTAAGAGAATAAAATCCATATATGCAAGTACTGTGAATTCTGGGACATTTCTCACTTTAGTGAATAATTATTATACTTCTTCACATCTTCCCTTTGAATGAAGGAGGGGAAATAAAAGAAGAATGAAGATTCAAAGTTGTGACAGGGTTCTTAATTTGAAAGCGTAGTTAAAAGGTGGTTGGAAGACTGGTCTTAAAGGTAGTTGGAAGACTTTCCTTCCCTTCTGAATTAATGGTTAAAGCTTTCTTCACATCTTTAAAGCCAACACCATTTCTAATGGGGAATGTATATTTACAGGTACAGATGAAAAGGAAAAAAACATATATTTGTAAAAACCTCTATTGCTATTAACTACATTTCTCTATTTGGAAATTATGTGAGAATGTTGGACCTACATTTTTCACATCTGTGGATGGTTAGAAATAACTGGGCCAGCAAACACTATCAGATGGTGAGGACAGCAGAGTTTAGATCTGAACTTGGAGAGGATTTTCCTAATATTACTTCATATAAATCTGACTGCATCTTCTGAAATATTTTATTTGTAGGTTGCTAAGAATTACTCAGAAAGCTATTCTAGTTAAAATTGTACTGAATTTGAATTACAAATATTGTGCTGAAGACTTTTTTCCTGAGATCATCAGCTTTATGCCCTCTCTTCCTTGCTGTATTAATACACCCGTCATCCTTAAGAACAGAACCTGGATGTTCATCAGGCCTTCATCCACCTGTCAGCAACGAGACAAAGGAAAATAAAAAGCTGCAGGAAGGCTAATGATGTTACAAGGATAGCTCTGACTTTTTCTTTGCCTACTGAACTTCAATTACATAAGCAAATGGAAAGATTAGGTTAACAAGAACCGTGAAGCTAGTGATACAGCTAAGCTTCATCCAGCCCAGCACAGGCTCATGGTATGCACATTCAAACAGACTAAAGCTTAAACACAGCAGCAAGTTGTTGAGGAGACGCTTAGGTTGACATTACAAGGATCTGAAGATAAACAATTTAGTACCCTCAGTGGATTGGAAAGGTCACAAGCCTGAGCAGTGAAACCTGAAGGTCTGAATTGCTTTTGCTGTAGCCCAGAGGACGTGTATTCTGTAAAGCATGCTAAACCAAGGATCAGATGGTGACCATGTATGTATATATGCAACGGTGTTTATTTTTATGGTTGCAACTAAAGTCATTTCAGTAGGTCTGGATTTATTTCTCAGGAGGAAAAGTAACTCTTTTTGGCTAAGAAAAGGTCACAGGTACCTACAATTGAAGGTTGTAACCAAATTTTTTAAATACTGTTGTTACTGTATCGCACTTTGCTTGCATGTTGAATTTGTAAGAAGCAGCTTAAAGGACACCTCCAGCAAATGCCAACTTTTGCGTTCCTGTCACTTTGAGGATTTTAATTAGAAAAGGCATAAACATAAAATACTGCTCATGAGAGAGAAAAATAAAACAAGACAAAAACAACAGCAAAATACAACATTACTGATTAAAAATAAATAAATAAATAAACTACCGTAGTTGTAAAATTCTATATGGAACCTCCCATAAGGAGACTGCATCTGATCGTAACTACACCCAACTAATTAAGTAGTCATGATGTTTGGCCTTCTGTCAGCTTAAGGACAAACCCAAGTGGTCATGATGCTCATCCCCCTCTGTAAACTGTTTTGCCCCAGCCACTCTCAATACTGGGCAGGCGCTGAATAACGCAGATTGCTGCACGGGGTGTTTATCAAAATCAGAATCTGGCTCCCTTGTGATGTGACAAGACCGAGGTCTAGCGCGATCCTTCAGGTCTTAAATGTCATATGGAGTGCAAGCTTGGCCCAAGGTGTCAGTTACCTATTTCTTCCTGTCCCATGATCAGTAATCTGCTGATTTGATTGAAAAGGTCTGGTTGTTAAAGCAGTATGCATTCATTGTCTAATTTTGTTCAGTTTCTCCAGACTGTTGAGAATTAAACATTGAAAAATCTAACTACTACTCAGTAACTGTACTGGCAGAATAGTCATCAAAAAAAAAAAAAAAAAAAAAAAAAAAGAATGAAAAGTGAAAAACCTGCTTTAAAAATTGCAACAGCCATATTAAGAATACCTCCCAGCCACGAGACCTCTAAACTTTGTTTAGAAAAATTTCACCTGATTTTTTTTTCTGTTCCCTTTTCTGACATAGGCATGGATATTCGCATTTCATTGATTTTTAGTAGGTGGCAGGGCGTTAGACTAATTCAGGAGCTCTTACATTAGCTTGGTTGTTTTAAGAATCGCAGCAAGTTATTTTCCGACATCTCAGTTCCATTTTTCAGAAATGGATTTAGTGCCGAAGTGCAATAAAATAAGGAGGAACGGGCTATCACCGAAGGCTTTCCATGCACAACTCTCCGCTACCTTTCTCTGCAGCCAAGTCCTGCAGCGAAATAAGCGATCGCTGCAGAACATGGCACCGAGAGCTCTCCAAGGACCGCCACGTGCACGCTTTGCTGCTTGGTGGTTGCCTGCAGAGGCACACGGGTGCGAGGCTTGGCAGAGGGGGAGTGTGCCCTGCCAGCCTTAACAGGGACCGTGTGTTCGTCCTGCCCATCGGCCGCCGCGGTGGCTGTTCCTGGAAGACAGGGATGGGTGCGTGGGGCCGACCTTCGCCCCACGTCCTGCTGCTGCCGCTCCCCTGTCCCTGGCAAGGATGTGGGCGGTTGGAGCCAGGAAGCACGGGGGAAATAAGAGGTGAACGTGCTCAGAGTGGAGGACGGGGAGAAAAGTAAAAGGTGAGTTCTGGTTTATCGATTGGGACGGGTAAGGGCTTGTTCCGGCTTCTCCCCTTCCATAAATGCAGGAGGTTACAGGGAGTGGAAACTTCTCGGAGCTCCTCGGGGATTGCTCCCAGCTGCAGGCAGAGCCGTGGCACCGGCGCCTGCTGTAAAAGGAGGTGTGTGCGGTGGCACCAGGAGGGTGCGAGGGGAAGCTGCTGTGTTGGGGGAAAGGGAGAAATCAAAGGATGTTCGCTTGTTTGGAGCGCCAGTGCTGGGTTTTAACAGCAGGGCCCTCCTGTGCTTTGTGAGCCAGAGCCGAGCCAATTCTTGAGACACCAACGGTTTTGCCAAGCGGGCAGCGGGGTGCTGAGTGAGCAGGATCCCTGCAGCAGGACGGGAATCCCCCCCTGGGGCAGCAGCCCGAGCCCGAGTACTGCCCTGTGTGTAATCCTTGCGGCTGCGGTGGTAACGGGGCTCTCCCTGGTAAAGGAAAACCAGAAAACCAAACCACTCGTAGGCGCCTGCTCCAAGCCATCAGGACAGTTAAATGATCCTGGAGGTTTGCTGCGTGCTCCTACAGAGGCCAATGCTTGTGGCAGGGCTTAATGCAAATAATTGCGCTGCGTGGTTCAGGAGAAACGGTTTTATTCATTTAAATAGTGCTGGCGTAAAGGAAAAAAGAGTGGGTTGGTTAGTGTGCCTCCTGTTGTGGGTATACTGTCTGTGACCAGCTTGTTTGTTTGTTGTTTTGTTGTTGTTTCTTTTTTTCTTTTTTTTTTTTTAATTATGATAGGCAAAAAACTGCTGAGAACCTCTGCATTCTGACTTCTAATTATTTCATTAAGTCTTTCAATTATTTTTTTTTATAATCTCAGAATCCTCTGGAAAAAAGGAGCATGCAACATTTGAACCAAGTACAGAGTGAATTTAGCTGCGAGCTTCTGTACTAGATCACTTCAGAGGTTGTGTGTGTTGCAACATCAAAAGTAATTTATTTAACATCAGCTTTCTGATGATACTTTTGAACAAAATATAGTCTTTTTAATTGTTTCCACAGACGTTCATTAAAAATAAAAAAGCACGCTCTGCAAAGCTAGTTCAGCTCCTGATTTGCATAACTAGCTTCAATTTGAAAAACTTGATAGAGAAATGGAATTATGTTTTTCTGCTGGCTGGCACAGATTCACAGAACATGTTTTTTTTTGTGTTGATTAAATAGTAAATTAAATGTAGAAGACCAGTAAGATTTATTGCATATTATTGTTAAAATCCTCCTTTGAGCTTCCCTTGCAAATACCATTTCCAGGCTGCGTGCGCTCTGACCTGGCTAGGTAAGAGGACAACTTTGCTTCTTGGTTGCTCCAAAAAAAGAAAGAAGTAAAGAGGGTGTCAGCGAGTCCTTGCTGCTCCAACAGGAGCTGTGTTGCAAATACTGTTTTAATGTATGTCACATTTGGTCATGCCAGGAACTCGAGCAAGGATCAGATCTCTCCGTGACCCATTACGGTTGTTTAGGGCTAGCTGGGAGAACGATAAGTCGTTAAACAGGAGATCCCTGAAAGCCTAACACTAGTAAAATAATAATAATAATAAAAAAAGCCCCTCACCCCAGCAGTCTGTGCAAAATGTTAAATGTAGTCTGCAGAACAGTGCATTTCATTGTCTCCTTTGTTGTGGCCGTGCTCCTTGCCTTGGCAACCTGCCCCTCCCATGGCGTCGTTCTTTTAATATTAACGCTTGGCGTTACAGCTGAGAAAAGTGATTGGGACATAGCACTTCTGGGTTTTAGTGGCGGACTTGGCAGTGCTAGGCTAATGGTTGGACTTGATGACCTTAGAGGTCTTTTCCAACATAAACGATTCAGTGATTCTGGTTCTGTAAGACGGAAGCATCCTATTTTCGGTGAGAGGAGGTACCCAGGTACAGCAGGAACTTAAATGCCTATACTACACAGTAAACTTGAGAATTACGGAGACGAATAGTGAAATCAAGCAGTCTTGTACCAAAACGATTCTGGCCCTGGAGTCAGGTGTGAAGTGTGTGACCCAGGCAGCCGATGCCAAAACAGCCCGACTCCTGGTGGTGGTTACAAACTGCCCCGCTGTAAGCACACCTCCTGTTCGTTAGGCAGCAACGTGCGTTGGGTGTACTGCATGAGAGGGTGCTGAGCAGCATTTCTCTCTAATAGCCCGAGTCCACATTGCTGGTCAGGTTGTCGTGGGGCTCCTGGGGCTCCAGGCTCTGGGCAACAAGCTGGAGATGGCTGCGTGGAGCTGTGCTTGAGAGATTTGCGTGCAGGAGGCATCCCGACCACGCCGCGGCTCCAGGAATGGGATGACTGCAGGTCAGTGGGACAGGAGACTGTAACCTAAAGCAGCCCTCTGAGTTCAGTGACTGACCTCCTGGAAGAGAGGGTAATTAGAAGCACCGTGTAGGCACTAAGACTGCGGTAGGTTAATGACTTAATTCTTTGCTGCGCTACTTTCTGCTGTGGAAGATGACACAGGCTTCAGAAGAAGGAGACGAAACATTCAGCCCTTCCTCTTCTGAGAAGAGCTGTGGGCTACTCCTCCTGCCTAGCGCCCAGATCAGTCGAAGAAAAACCAGGATGATGGTGGTAGAGAGGCAGGAAAATAAAGAACTAGTTCTCGCTGCTCTCGCCAACTGCTGGAGGCGTCCAGACAAATTTGTAAATTGCTCTAATTTCTTGGGGTTCTTCGTGTGGTTCTCCCTGCCCTGCTGGGGAAGGAAATGCACTCATTTCTGTCTGCAGCTGGCCTGGAAATTATACTTCATCGCGCTGCGGTTTTGAGGCAGTCATCCGTGACCACCTCCCAGCTGAGCGCCGTGCTGCGCTAGCACCAAGCCCTTCACTAGGAGCGTGGCCCCGAGGCTGCCTGGTGTGGCCTGGGGGGACCTTACAGCCCATCGCCCCATTTTTGTCCTGACCCCATGCTCGGAAGTCTGGCCGTGCGTGGTGTCCGGCCCTGCCAGCTGAGGGAGCTCCTCTGCTGGCAGGGCAGGAATCTCTGCCCTCGGCTCGCTGCGGTCCCTAAAGCGATGCTAAAAAATGAGAGGGGAGGGCTGTGGGCTGCGGGGATGGTGCTGGTGGTTGGTGACTGGTCCACGGACATGCATATGGCCCCAGAAATTGCCATTTCAGTTGTTTTTATATTTTTTTCTTTCTTTCTGATAATTAATAATGCATTTTTTCACAGTTTGTTCTCTCTGCACGCAAGTACGCTTGCTGAAGTGAACTCTCACTGCAAACTTTCTCCCGCAAACAAAAGCGAGTCTTCCTAAAACAAAGCAGCAAAAGCAAAACAAACCCCCACATGCTAACTAAGCTCTTCTATTCTTTTTTTTTTTTTTTTTTTTTCTGGCTGGAAAGAAAACAATTTTTCTTGTATAAATCTTGACGCTCTAGTAGTTTTTTGCTATATGCTGTGGTTTTGGGGCCAACATCCATACACAGATAAATATTCCAAATGCCAGATGTCAGCACATGCTGGGTAAATGCTTAATAATCATGAAACCCCGAGCCCTTGGTTCTGTTCCAGCGGAAAGCGGTGTGATAAAGGAGACTTCTGCAAACAAAGCTGTAGTGAGGGGGTTCCTCCGGGGAGAGGCAGAGGATGTGAGAGTTAATCAAATTTGCCTTAAGTCTAAAGGAAGTCTTTTTATATTCGCTGTGTGCCCTGACCTTTTCAATTGCTCATTACATGGGCTTTTGTTGTCCACTGGGTGTCTCTCACTCCTGGCTCTCACCAAGAGGCCTTTGGTTGTGTGAGAGCACACCAGGTGCACAAAGAGAAATGTCATTTTGCAGCCAATAACTTTCTGCAACGGGAAATCTATCGGCTGTGTCTAGAACCAAATAAATCTGAAACTGAGAGTAAAATTAGAGTAATAAGAAACTAATTGGAATCGTGCACTGTGCTTTTCATCTGTGACAGTCTTCCGAAGTAGTTCCCCTGTGGTCAGTACACACACTTATGTGTCTTTACCTTAGGTGTGCCTTGGGCTTCTTACAATTACAGCTCAGAATTAAACCAGCAGTGATTGTATGTTGAGGGTGACCTGATGAAGCAGTTTTGCTTCTCTTTCGCTGTTGCTCACTATGCCAGAGGGTTTCAAGTGGCAGCTTCTTCATTCAGACTTTGTTTTTGCATTACACTCAGCTGTTTTTTCTCCAGTTCTTTAATTAGACTTGAAGAACACACTCAGTTACTGTTCAGAGCAGCTTTTGCCATCTTCTCGTTGCCTTCTAAGGACACTTCTGCCATACAAACAATCAAAAGACAAAAAACCCAACAACCAAGCAACACCAAACCATCAGAAAGGTGCCACTACCTCTTGTAAGCAACCCCCTGGACTTGCAAACCCCAGGGGTTTGCTGGCACACCCCGGTCACAGCCCTTCCCTTTGCACGGGACTCTGCTCCTCCCTGGAGCAAACCCAGCAATTTGCGGTACAGTTGTGGTGGGGTTCTTTGTTTTTGTTTATTATTATTATATTTTTTTTCTATTGCATGTCTCCATGGGTGAAGATCCCACGTGCATATTTACCTTCAAGAAGCGGTGATGCAGCATTACCAAATTTGCGTTCTAGGTTTCTGTAGCTGTCACTACGGGGACTGCAGCTTTTCCTACAGCTACTGTTACTGAAGGCAGCGTGGCAGAGGCTCAAGCTCCCCGTCTCACTTCAGAGGCATTCTGAGCATTGTTCAACTGGGAGGGAAATAATGTGGACTTGGATTCAAGTCTTGGGTCTTGATTGGTGTTGGCTTTATCTCTAAGCTGACTCCAAAGATACTGCTAATATTGAGTATAAAAGGTTTGTTTCCATCTTTTCTCCTTTCAAACTTGATTAGCAAGTAAGCATTTGCCAGGCCTGGAAAAAGAGAAGATGATACCCTCCTTGGGTCAGGAAAGGCCCTGAGCTGCTTTAGAACAATTGTTGCATTCTTCTCTCCCTGTTCTTTCCCTTGTATTTATTTTTGGCTCAACCACTTCCTTCTGAATTTCTGTCATTAGAAAAAAAAAAAAAAAAAAAAAAAAAAAGACTTGGCTTTGGGACCTGCAAGTTCCATCAACGTAGTGAAGTCTACCACAGGAGCTGTTTGGCAGAACAAAACTTAACCTTACATATTCTCCCAAATTTCCTGTACTCTAAGATAGCAGTAGCTATTTGAATTGTTCTTCTTCATTCTAGAGCGCTCCACAGGATTCAGAATTAGACCACCCACCTGGTAAGGGGCACGGCAAAAGAAGCAACCCCCAGGAAAACAGCGTTGGAGGATCTGGAGCTCAGGACATCTCAGAGCTTCTTCCTGCTGCTGTGCGGCTGGCCGAGAGCACATCTCCCTTGATTCCAGAACCTACAAGGTAAGAAATGAGGTTTCTTCTCATTAATACCATTGAAGCCCTGCTGATGATCGTTGGGGGATGTTTGCTAATTTTCTGTTATTGTGTAGCTGATTTTCAGTATCTGTCATCCTGATGGATGATGATGATACAGTCTTCAAAATACCCCAACAAAAGCAAGGCTGCTCACTATTTACCAAGCTGACTTCCTCGCCTCACTGCATAGCTATAAACAAGGCTCTAGCTGTTGTGGTAACCCTTGATCTCAACTTCCTATGCTTTTCCACACACTAATAAACTCTTATCTGAGACAGAGGAACGTTGAAAAGTCTCTTGCACGGTCATAGTATTGTGAAGTAAGACATAATTGTAAACAATTGCAAAATGCCATGCTCAGCTCTGTATAACAATCCAACTAAAAAGTACCAACCCAGCTACTATTTACTAGTATCTTACTTTTCTGTCTTAATATTCACCTGATGAAATTGATATACTTTCAGAGGTAAAGTATTCTTCAGTGGGATTAAGGGTGGCAGAAGGTAACATAATTTGGCTTTTCTTAAATATCCTGAAAGGAAATCTTTCTCTGAAGCATTAATATTTTTTACTTGAATGCTTCAGTTTTCTTGTGCTACTAAGCTTTTCCTCTGCTACAGGGAAGAAACCATCTAATACCGGCATGATTTTAACATGGGGCTCAGTGCTTTCCAGCTCATCAGTGTTACCTAGGATGGAATGATAAATACATTTTAGAATGAGTGGCTGTAATCTGCTGGTAAATGGGTAGGGCTGTTAGGCTGTGGACACCTTTTAAAGTGTTTTCACAGATTGGAGAACTCACTGCAGAGAGACCAGCCACATCCCTTTGAAGTGGAGTGGGTGTGCCATGGGCCCCTTTGTGTTTCCACCAGCCCTGGCTACACTTTTTGATGGATACCGTCTTTGAAACATGTAAACTTACGTGAAAAACAAGAGCAAACAGCAATCACAGTCAAGTGAAATATTTCAAATGCTATTGCCTGTGATAGCGTTAGCTTCATAAGCTCCTTTCTTCTTTTTTTTTTTTCTTATATGAGATGATGAAGATTAAGCATCCAATTATTGATGTGATGCAAAGGTTTGTCGTAATTTAAGTCCAAGTGCAGGTAATAACTAAGGTGATAATTGACAACTTCAGGGAAGCTTGGAGAAATGGCAGAATCTAAAAAAAAAATTACCTAGAGAAAACAGCTTACAGTCCTCAAGGGTCGGTTTGGCTGTGCTATGGAGCGTCACTCACACTAGTTAGAAAATAATAAATTTGGAGTAGTGGTGTAGGCTTGATTTTTTTGTCGTTATTGTTAACAAACTGTACGCATATCCCCTGGGTTCTAGTTTCTCTCGACAGCACTGTGCATAATCACTGTATTATATGCACGTGTAATGATGAGTAACCACGTTGTCCTAGCTGAAGAAAATACTTATTTCTTGTAAGCCACTTATGTGATTCATTGTGATTTGTGACAATAAAACAGGCGTTTTCTGCTGGTCTTATCAATACAGAGTCATGCTAATGGAATGCAAGAGAGAGATGGGGGGGAATGGTGACTATTAGCAACCTCTGAAAGTCATCTGTAGGCCTAGAATGACTAACATTCCTGCAAGTTAGGGTTGTTTGTGAAACTGCCAAATGGTGGGGATTAGGCTGTGTTCTCAGAACTGCAACACCTGTACTCTAACAGCATTTGTGCCAGCATCCACCTAACACAGTGCCTGTGCCAGCCACTGACCTGCTTCACGTCCTGCCTTCAGCCTGGGAATGGAGCAGCAGCAGAACACGTCTCAGGGGGCTTAAATTACGGTTTGTGATCCTGTTTCTCGAAAAGTATCTCTCTGTATTTACTTTCTTGTCCACACAGTAAGGAAGATGTACGCACAACTTTCTCCAGTGGCTGCCTATAAAGACCCAGCTAACAGGGAACTGGTAGGGAGAGCACCACTGTTAAATAGTCAAAGTGGAAATCATGCTGATGCTTTAGTACACTGTAGGACAACAGCAGTTTTTCCAAATATGTATATATATATTTAATCTCAAAGTAGCAAGTATCTTTTTTTTTTTTCCCTGATGTAAGTGGTTAGTAGAGTCTCACCTGAAGCCAGAAGTTGTCCAACAAGGAACTGGGCCAGATCATTTTCTCTCCATGGCTCTGGATTTTAGGGGAGGCACAAGTTCGGCCTCCAGCTGTAAGCAGGTATAGGAGTACAAAGCATGAATGGAGAAACAACAGCCAGTGCAGCTGAGCTGCGGCTGTGATGGTTTACGTTAGTGTCAGCTCTGCTTGCACGTGGCCTTCTGAAGGCCTGTGCTAACTGAAGGAGGAGTAGCTACACGGTGGGGTTGTTTGAAAACAATAGACTGAGAACATCTCATGAACACAAGGCTATGCTGTCACCCACCTGGCACGTTAAGCTGTCCAAATTGGTGCTGGAATGGATCGGTGGTGGTACCAGAGGCTGGGGGGGGGGGCGCTCTTGGGTTTTGAGAGGATGTGGTTGCAGCAAATGAACACTCTTTATTTATGTGTGTATATATATTATATAATGATAAAGCACAGGTATTTCTGTACTGTCCTGTGAACAATTTGCATTTTTTTAAATGTATTGCTCAAAGAATGGCACAGCTGCAGTTCTTTAGGGGCTCCTTTTAAATACAAGCACTGGGAATACCTGGACTTGCATTGTCACTGCCTGGAACAGCTTAACACATCACCATCCAAAATCATGATTCTTGTGAGATGAGCGTCAGATGAATGACTCATTTTGAAGGGACTCATAAGACTTTTGTTTCAGGAAACATATTAGATGGGCAGGAGCTCAGGCAACTACTTTTTATTTAGCCTTACTCCTGAAACTGCTGGCACATGCCTGGTTTTGGGTGGCTTCTAGGTTATAGCCTGCCAAAATAGAAACAAAGACAATAAACGGAAAAAGCTTTGAAGTTTCAGATTCCAGGCTGCTTATTTCAACTTTCACCCCCATATGCTGCCTTGAACGCATCTTTTCCATCCTGAATTGAACTGTTATAATCTTATGACCTGCTGTCTTCTGAAGGAGTATCTGTATGGAAAACTACTGCGTGGTTTTTTCCAATCTTCTGGGTGTCTTTCTTCCGTCCTCCAGAAATTCTCAGA
Source organism: Cygnus olor (assembly GCF_009769625.2). Lineage (NCBI taxonomy): Eukaryota > Metazoa > Chordata > Aves > Anseriformes > Anatidae > Cygnus > Cygnus olor. The sequence goes on from NC_049175.1 coordinate 33,242,069, forward strand.
AATTGTTCCAGCAAGTCTTAAATTCTCATGTTTTGGGAGTCGAAATGTCTGACTCTTGACCTAAAACACTGCTTCACTCCCATTTTTTTAACATGTTGTCACTAGTACCGTATGTTAAAAAGCAACAGCAGCAGCGATTAATCTATCAACCCTCTGTGTGAAATAACTATTCTTCAGCACTTTTAGCAAGCCTCGGGCTTTGCATTGGTGTGTGAGATGTAGCCATGCCTTTCTGCTGGCATGCAGGCAGAGGAGACACCTGGAGAGCCCTCAGCTGGACAGCCCTGCCCAGGAGAGGCACTTTTCCTGCAGGATGTGGAATAAGCAGACGGAGCAATTTCAAAGGTACACGCCCAGAGGCAGTGCAGCGGAAGAGGCGCTCTCGGTGGATGCACTTGGCCGCCTTCCCACTCCTCGTGCTGCGCACAGACCCTGTGGGACCCAAGGGCCACCTCAGGATGCCGAGCCCGAGCAGCCGCGCATCCTGTGGGACCGTGGGCGCAGTGCCACGCATCCTGCTGGTTCTTGGGGCCGCTCGGACAGGGACCAGGGGGACAGGAGCTGAATGCCCGGCCGTGGTTGCTTGCTGCAGCAGCCCTGCAGTTTACGCGGTTAATGTTAGAGCATTTTAGTTTGGTCATATTTAAAATACTGCGGGCACCGCGTGTCATTCTGCGTATGGAACCAGGAGGTGAAAAGTGATTGGGGTTTCGGGCAGAAGAGGGAGATGGTTCCCAGGGGGATCATATAGATCATTTTCCTGCCTCACTTTTTCCTGAAATCTTAGCTAGCCAGGGAGGGCGGGGGAGTCTGGCTGCTGTTAGCAGCCCTTTGGTGATGATGGATTTCTCATGTGTTTGTTTACACGGAGAAGTTCAAATAGCGTCTTGCTTTGCCTCTAAAACTGTGGTTTTTTATTTTTTATTTTTGAAGGGAATGTGGAAATGATTTCCGTATTCCTAATTAATTTTCAATTGCTCTTAGGAGAGATTAGGATGCAGAATTCTGTAAGTAAAGTCAAAGGCCCCCAGTGCGGCGTGTCCAAATGTACGAACTCCGAATGTAAACCCTGGTCTCTCGTGTGTCAGGGGAAATAGAAGAGAAACATCTGAGAAGCAGCTATACTTGTGCCACGGTTGCAGAGCTGCCTGTGCATTTGTCCCCTTCAGTGCTTTCATACTCAGATTTCAGACCGTTACACTCCTGGGAATATAACCACTCCGAGTGATTCTGTGAGTTACATCAGCTGGGGATGGCAACCGTGTGTGACCGCTGGGTTTCAGAGGCTTTGGCATTTGGTGATTTTCCCTCACAGGTGGGACTGGGTTAGAAAGGCAGGCTGCCCTTTTAACAGCTACTAAATGTTTGAGAAGGAAAGCAAGGGAATAAGGAAAGGAACATTTCAATTATCTGTGATTTTTCTGTTGTTAGGCGATCACTTCTGGTTGTTTATCAAGTAGGCTTAACCTCTTTGGGCGTCTCAGTTTCCCCCCCACACACTCAGAGCAAACACCAGCCAGACGGCTTTTGGCTGGCTGCTGCTCTTTTTATCTTCTGGCCCCTTGCCTTTGCTGTGGATGGCAGAGCAGGGAAATAGGCCTCGTGTTTATGGCTGGTGGATTGGGCAAGTCTCTTAATTCGGAAGTATTTATGGGAGACGAGCTGTAAGTCGTGGATTTCTTGACGTCCTTTATGCCTACACACCCTAAACAAAACCCAGCCAGTGCTGTCCTAATAAACGTCTCAGTAAGCAGCAGTGCCCTTAGATTGGTCCAGGATAGCTCTGACCAACCACAAGATATCCTGGGGGTGGAAGGGGTTAACTACAGGTATTAATTGGTAAATTGCAATGTGCTTCCAAACAAGCAATTTCTCAGTAATTATTTATGTAAAACAAAGACTTTAGATGTATAAAGATTTAGCTTTTTGTTGTTTGATGTTATAACTGGAAGGATAGCATTCATATGGTCAGTACGTTAAAGCCCTGAACTTGCAAATCCTTAAATGTGTGCCTAACTTCTAAGACATGGGAAAGGTTCCCTTTGATGTCTCTTGTGTGCAATGAGACACTTGGGTATTTCGAGTGAAATATGCACCTAGGTCTTTGCATGACTGCATTTTATTTTTATTTTCTTACCTATCATCAATTGCGTGCAGCAATTATTGCACGCAGCAATTATTCCTAGCAAAATGACTCTTTATGCCCTGAGCCCTACCCAAGTGATGAGGAGCTCTAACATTCTTTCATGCTTTCTCGTTTGCATGTTTTGTTTTAAACATTACCCTACGGTATGAATTTTTTCCTTAATAATGTCAAGCCAGTTCAGATTGCCATCAAAAGAGATCAAGTAACCACAAAAGAAAACACACATTTTTTTCCTGTATATAGGAAAAAAAAGTTTATAGCCACAGCTTGATGTTGTTCATAGTGAATGGGTTGTCTGAAAATACAGGCTCCCTGCAGGTAATTATTGATTGTTAATGAATTTTCATGTAGATTGGGTTTTCCTTAGAGGGGAATTATCTTCAGCCTGTGGTGTCACTTCCCTGTAGTGTCATTCCCTTTAAGAAGAGTGGAAGATAATGGGGCTTTAAGAGGTCATCTATTCCATTCTTCTGCCCTAAAGTAGGATCAGCTGTGCTTAAGTCATTCCTGACAGATGTTTGTCTAACCACTAGCAGTGTCTTGCAGATAGCAAAGCAAGATTACAGAAAAAATGGAAAGGAAGATGTAGGATATGTTCCTGATATGGTTTTCCTTGTTACCTTAATCGAGAGGGGAAACTTAAATGGAGATATCCAAACAGGTGAATCCAGATGTACCTTATTATGATTGGAAACTAAAGCCTTTAGTTCTAGGCTGTGGTCCTGAATAAAACATTGAGGCAAGCTGAAGAAGCACAGAAGATGAGCGTGCATTACTTCATTCAGAAAGTGATAGTTTAAGTTGCCCTCCAAGCATGTGCCAGCACTTTCATTTTAATTCTGTTCAGCATACATTACTCACAAAGCTGTCCGGACTCCTCCTTCATCTGTTCCCAAGTAAAACAAACAGGGTTTCAGCATTATCATACACCAGAAAAAGTGTTGTAGTTGCTTTGTAATGGTGAATAGCTTAGTTCATAGGATTATTTTCTTCCCTTGAATCTGCGAAGTCATAAATTTGCTGTTATGACTCTTTAAAAAGTTGCTACCAGCTCGGCAGTAGACAAGTCATGGTTTTAGCAACTGTATTACAGAAAATGTAACCACGTCAGGCTTGTTTAGAAGAGTTTTGTATTTGATAGCTGCAAATATAAGTCTAATGCAACAAAGAGACCCTGTCTGTAAAAGTCTTAGAGGAATTTCATAGAATCATAGAATAAAATCACTCAGCCTCCTGGGGGTTAGAGGGCTTCTTCCCCCCAGCTTGAACACTGTGTATCTGCTGGGAGCCTGCTTCCAGGTTGAAGGATCCTGGGCACCCAGCTGCTAATGAGCAATTTAATCAATAAGAACGTAAACCTGCAAAACGAACAAGAAGCCAGAATGGCAATTGACTCCCACTTTTTCCATCCTCTCCCCAGTTCAGCTCTGTGGTTACTGCACCTTCTCCTCTAATTAAGCTTCCTGGAGTGCAAAATCAATGCCAGGTGATAAAGAGTATTCCTTCTTTAGGGAAAGCCTCCTGGCATCTCCTGGTTGTTTGTTCACGTCCCGTCATGCCCCACGTTGTCAGCGATCCAACAGATACCAAATATTGCTTCGCCATCGGTGGTGTTCCCAGTGTCAGTAAGTTTTATACGGAGAGGTGTTTTCAGTGTGCTGGGAAAAAAATAAATCCTTTTGGCAAAACAATTTCAAAGAGTTTAAATAAAATATGTTGGTGTTATAAATTAAGTGTATAAAGTGATGTTAAGCATTGCTGGAACTTCATTAGACAGGAAATTAATTGTACGTTACAGATATTTTTCCTGAGCTTTGAGGTTTACCCTAATGTAGGTAAATTTGAATAGCTCTTTAAAGGCTAGCTCATTTTCCATCCCAAGGATTCTGAAGAAAGATTTTTAGGATCACATTCAATTTTACATGCAGCCCTCTCATAAAGAAATTGCTCGTGGCATTGCCCAGTTCTCAGCATAAGGAGATATGCAGTGACCGCACCTGGAAGTGCGTTTTGTGCAGCACAGCACAGGCTAAAAGCATGGGGCATCCCATCGCTTTGGATGGGAGGAGGTGGGCAGACATTTCATGTCAGGTAAATGACGCCTCTTCTTCCTAGGTTCAATGTTATGTTCAGTTTTGGCTCTGTATTTCAGTGTCCTCTAAGGCAGTGAACATACCTCCAGGCTCTTCAAGGGAGGCGAGGGGGAAAACAAGGTTAATCGATTCCATCGCCTGCAAACCTAGCGGTGGAAACCGAGGCCCACACGGTGCACATGAAAAATCATTTCCTCTCTGCAGCTAGAGCATCCACGTCACCTCTACTTCCATTTTTTTCTGTCTTTAGTGGGTGGGGAGGAGATCACAGGAACGTGATCTTGCATCTACTGAAACCAAACACTGCAGTGAAATGGCCTCACAGGGTGTGTGTTGCTGTACGGCAGCATCGTTCTGCAGGGTGAGACCTTTGACTGGTTGGCGAGGATCAGCTGTGCTGGCTGGCTGGAGAAAACACACGACAGATGGGCCCTTGAACCTCCATGACTCAATAAAAGCACGGCCACGCGACAGCAGTCACAGCCTTGAGCTCTGTGCAACGTGGCCTCACGGAAAGGTTTTTCCTTTCTGCTTCTCGGCGGTGCTGCTGTTTCTTCTGGTGCTTTTGTCGCTTTTTCCCATGTTGCTCCCTCAGTCTGTTAAGGGCAGGGGGAATATCTAGCTAACACGGACTATGGAAGGGTTAAAATACACGTCATGAGCGTGGCGGCTGTTAGGCAGGACTGAGGCCGTTTACCGCTGTACCGAGCATCACTCACTGGGCCTGATGGTTCGGCTCCCGACAGCAGGTTATCAGCTTCTCAGCGCATGTACTGCATGGCTTTGAAACACCAGTGGCATGAGTTGTTTTTGTTCTTTGCTTCTTTGTCTCTATTGACGTGAAACGAATAAACATTTCCATTGTTGGCAGCGTCAGTAATGAAGGCATCAGTAGCTCCAGCGCTGAAGATTTGTCCGATCCAAATTCAAGCGGGGTGCCTGCAGAGGTGACAGGACAGAGCAGTGCCTTGCAAGACCATGGAGGACAAGCAGGCTGTAGTGTCCTACAGCAGACAGCGGAAGGAAAAGAGGGAAGTCTGCCTACCCCAATGCCTTTAGCAGGCTCTTCCGAAGAAGAAGTTGCAGCAGATCTTGCAAGCAGCAATGACAAATTGCCAACCTCAAACTGCAATGAAGCTGTGCCACCGCCGGGTCCAGTGAGTGACAAAGAAGAGGGAATAGCACGTGGCGTATCTGAGGACAGAGGCCCCGAATGTGACCCTGCTGCACCTGCTTTGAAAACCTCTGAGGAGGATCCCAGAAACCCAAGCCTGCAGCCCAGCCCTCCTACAGCAACGCAAGGAGTCACAGAAATGAATTTGAGTGAGTTAGGGGCGTTGGGGCAGAGTGAGCAGCTGGGTGACATGAGGGAACCACATGTCAGCACGTTTCCCCAGGGCAAAGAAGCAGGGGATTATTTTACTGCTCAGGAGGCCGAGCAGGAGCTGGGAGTTTTGGAAGTAGGTCAGCCGCAGGCTGTAATGCAGCAAGGTAGACAGAACCCAGATGGTGGAGAGGGTCTGCTAATGAAAAAGGAAACCTTAATCCCAAATTATCCAGCAACAGGAGGCTCAGATGGTGAAAAATTTGGAGCGATTGCAAACACTCAGGGTTTCGTTGTGAGGCCTGAGATCAGTGAGGTCTGTAGTACACAGAAGGGGGCTGTAACAACAGCTAGAAGGAACGAGGTAAACCCAGCTCTGTCTGGGAGCCAAGGAGAGCAATCCGAAGCCTGTACTTCAGCGTCAGAGTTACCCCTTAATGCTCCAAGTCTCTTCCCGGTACCAAAGCCAGAAGAACCTTTGAGGGAATACGTGCCTGGAAATGACTATCAAGATCCGATGAAAAGCGAGGCAATGAAAATAGCCTCTGAAAAAAATGAACCCAGTTTTGAAAGAGAGCTTCAAAAGGAGGATGAGCTTAGTGCTGAGCGCTTCAGCGCGCCTTTATCATTTAAGCAAGAGGAAGAACAAAAATCAGCTGTCACAACTGAAAGCCAAAAAGATGAAGCCAGTAGCAATGAAATCATAAAAGCTGATGATGTGTCTAGAGAAAGCACCACGCTTTCTGAAGCAGAAATCATTACCAGTCCCACCAAGGAAATTTCCCCGGTAGATAAAAGATTATTACTGGGAGAATATGCATTAAGTACTTCTCTGAGCAGAGCCGCGGAGCTGAATCAAAAGGGAGCTGATGTGAGTGTATCGGGAGGGAAAAACAGAATGAGAGCAGAGGAGGCACACGTGGCAGAAACCAGTGCATTACCTGAAGGGCCAAGTGGGGCAGAAAGACAACTCTTGAGCTCTCTTAGTAGCCACGAGCAGGATGCAGAAGAGACCCCCTTGAGCCACAATCCCAGAGAATCCAGTCTTTGTGAAAAGACTTCAGCAGGTGGCCCAAAGGAAGAAGCTGTGGGAAAGCCCCTGAATTTAGGCGGTGACTTTAAGTCATCTGAAGACCACTCAGACCCTCTGGGCTGTAACCCTGAACAACGACTGAGCGAGGGGAAAGCAGCTGCCACGGATGACCCGGAGAACAAGGGCAGCTTTGCGCTGGCGGCCTCGCCGCAGCGTCCGAGGGCAGGATGCCCGCCGAGCGTTGATTGCTTTCACTCTGAGACAGAAGGCAAAACTTTGGGCCAGCCAGGCTCTAATGGGGCTGAAGAGGTTTGTTTAGCTGGGGCACACAGTTCGCCGCTCCTCCGCCCTGAGAACAATAATGTTCTGCAGAGTAAGCAGGATGAGTCCTCGGAAGAGGCTTTTCCTAGAGAAGCCGCGTTAGAAACTGGGTACAAAACGGAGAGTCGAGGCAAGCCCGGGAGCTATAGCGAGTCAGAAGAAGGCACAAAAACGTCCAGATCAGTGCTTGAACGTCAGGACTTAAATGAATTGGCAGGGGCTGTGGGTTGCATTGCTGCTCAAACTGAGGGGGCCTCACAAATTTTGGAAACCGGAGAGCAGAGCGGGCACCTCAGCGACGTGCCTCGCAGCGATGCCGCCTGCAGCACTGCCGGGGACGGCAAAGAGCACGAGGCTGCTGTTCAGCGGGAGAAGCACCACGCTGCGGTGCGAAGTTTTGTGGAGGACAAAGGTTTGGCACTGAAAACTGAGCACGAGGCTGATATGCTGATGCAAGCTCAGCAGGAGCAAGGGGCTGCAGAAGGTCATGGAAACGTGCAGATGGCTTGTGCAGGAGTCGGTAGGGCAGAGCTCGTCCCTCGGCCACCTCAGGAGGAAGGAGTGGGTGACGGCACCAGTGGGGACAAGTGCAGCTCTTTGGTGACCCTGGAGTGCAGTGTTGGAGAACTGCAGGAAAACGCAGATGTTCCAGCTGCTCTTCCCCACGTGGAGCAGATGGAGAAGTCGGTGAGTGCTGGTGACAGAGACCGGGCTTCGAATGCAGGACACAAACAGCAGACACACCAAAGCAGTCCGACAGGTGTCGCAAGAGCAGATGATCAGGAACACACAGGAAGACCTCTAAAACCTGAGCTGGAACTAAAGCATCACAGCGACATACCAGAAATGCCTCGAAACGTTTCCGACATCCTTAATAAAGAATCTGCTGTGCTAGGTCCAGCACCAGCCCAGCATGACCCTGGCACAGCAGCAGAAGAGGACGAGGCTGGAAGTAGTGCCGGGGTGCCAGAGGATGCGTGCAGCTGTGAACACCTGCAAAACATTTCTGGTGTGACCGTGCTTAATTTGCAAGAGTGCAACGAGCAAAACAAAACCAATCTCGAGGCAGAAGAAAACTGCTGCGGTAAGCAAAACTCAAACAAGCTCAAGCAGGGCAATAATTCTTTGATCTCAGCTAGTCAGCATGAAGAAGCATGTCAGAGCGATACGTTTTCTAAAGTATCTGACAAGAAGGAGCAGCCAGTCAGCATATGCAGGATAAAAGACAGCACTGGTGAAAGCCATGCTTCTGCTGTAAATGCTCTCCCAGGGACGCAGAATTCAGCAAGTGCCACTAACATAGCACAGACTTTGCCAAGTGCTCCTGAAATAGCACATGCTTCTGATAATTTTGAGAAAAATGAACCTCGAATATCTAGCCCAGAAACTCAAGAGAAGCTGTCATTAGTGGCGAAAAGCTCAGGAGAGACCGAGGGTCTGGCTGCCGATGGGGGACCCATACAGACAGACGGAAATGTGCAGCTAAGTTGTGAGGACAGTGCTGCTGTTGACGAAACAAGCAATGTGAAAAGCGATAAAAGTCCAGGGGCAAAAGGATGTCGTTCGCTGTTACAGGCTCACGGGGAAGCAGTTCCCACTGATAAGCCTTATAAACCCGGCTTCATTCAAAAGACACCAGAGGAGCCTGGGTTTTGTCAAGCAAATTTGACAGCCCCCCTTCCGCTGACCTCTGCAGTCAATCATCCTGGCCAGCAGGCTGGAAGCGATGCAAACAACGGCACTGGGGGGGAATTACTAAATAATGAGCTGGGTGCTGTGGCATGCCAGAACGCCTTAGAAAGCAACTCCAATTTGCAGATGGCTCCAGGTTCTCAGGTGTCTGTGCATTTAGGTCCTCCACCTGGGGTAAACGCAGGTGAAAGAGCCAACTCAGAACACAGCTCTGCAGGGGGCAGGCACGTCGGCGACAAAGATGTTCCAAACCAAAGTTTTCGGGGAGAAGGAGACCGAAGTTTAACCCTGCCAGAGGCTTTAAACGTGGGGCAGAGTTCTGGAAACTTATCACAGTTTAATTCGGAGAAGCTGAAGAAAGAGCTATGTGCAATTAAATCCAAAGAAACAAAAGGTGATGTAAGCTTCAAAGCCCAGCAGAGTGACAGTTCAGCCGAGGCTCTGATAGCTCTCCCTGCTCCAGAAGGGAAGCTGCTGAGCCTTTCATCTGTTGGTAAACAAGGCGGCTGTAATGAGGAAATCGCAACCGGTATCTGCGTAGATGACAAGTACGGTATGATCTTAGAGAAACCTGGGAATTTAGAAAAAATGGAAGAGGTATTAAAGGAGAATAACAGCACAACCAGGGCAGAGATCAGTATTTCCAGGCAGTCTGCGGAGAAGGAGCATGAGGTTCTGACTCCCAGCTCTCTGGGCATCGGCTCCAGCCTCCCGGACTTCAGGGAGCACATCAGCCAGATATTTAAGAAAACAGTCCACAGCACGCTGAGCGCTGAATTACCCCAGCTTGCACCCGAAAACCATGCAGGCTTCAAGCAGAGCACAGTGGCCGAGGGTAGGGCGCAGCTGTGCAGCGCTGAGAACTTGTCAGGATCGGTCGAGGGGGGCAAAGCAGCTCCTGAGGGCACGTCGGAAGCAGAGGGGCCAGAGCTGCCTTTAGCTGCTGAGGCTTCCTGCACTGCTCCCGCACCTCTGCAACAAGAAAATGCAGTGCCACCAGCGAGTCTCCGGGACGCTGAGAAAAGCAGGCAGCCTGCTGGCTGCTTAGAAATGGTCCCGAGGTCGGAGGGCTCTGCACCTGCTGAGCGCTCTCTGGAAAACCTGCAGAAGCCAACCGGAAACACTGAGCACCCCGAGAGCAGCGAGATGGAAAGAAAGGCAGGCGTGTGTGCTAGGGGTGTTGATCCTGAATCGCTAATGAGCTTGGAGAGAAAGAAGCAAGGACCGGCTTCATCTGCCGGGGCAGCAGCTGAGAACTTCCCTGCGTATTCTGACAGGGAGCCAGATCCCAGCGGAGCTGGGATCTCTACAGGCGGCGTGCGGGAGAGTGACTTAGGTGATGCTGCTACCACAGAGGAAAATAACTTAATTACAGAGGGTACTGCAGAGCCGGTTTCATCTGAAGAGGATGTAAGTTGTCAGCCCGAACACTGCCAGGATCCTGAGCCAAATGAAGAGGGGAAAAATGAGTACAGTGGTCCAGACACTGCCAAGAGCATCTCTGATGTGGCAGCTTCAGCGCTTGTTCCGAGAGGATCTTACAGTTGTGAAAAGCTGCCAGAAAACTTTAATGTGTTACCTGGGGAAAATCAGGAGACACGCGTTCCTGGCAATCTTATGCATGACATTAGGTCTCAGAATGACACAGAGATGATACAGGATGAGCCAGGAAATAGGAAGTGCCTGGAAACATCAGAAAGTACACAAGATCCACAGCAAGAAAAGAAAGGGACCACGCATGGGTTAATGGATTACTTAAAAAATGAAGCCAGCCAGAATGGTTGCTTGCAAACTGACTGTCAGCTAGAATCTGGCAATATGACTGAGGGCAATATAAAAGAAAACAGTGGCACAGTGTTAAGCACAGTAAAGGCAGGTAACGAAAAAACTGGAGACATCCCTGAAACAGGTACTGCGAGGATGTTAGTCACCGGCGAGGGTGGCTTAGCTTTAAACACAAGGACTGAAGAGCTGCAGACAGAGCTGTGCAAAAATCCCTCTGCACCTACTGCCGGGATGGAACAGGCCGAGTGTTCTGAGTGTGCAGACCTCCCTGGTGCTGCAAATCAGCCGGGCGAGATGAATTCAGAACATGAAGGCTCACCTCAGGATGCCACAAGAAAGCTATCCCCGCTTGCATTTATGGAGCCTACGACACTTGACCTCAGCAAACTTCCAGACGTGGCTGTGGCAGGACTGCCTACTGAAAGGTATTTACTTTAAATTGCTATGTGAAACGGTTGTCAGGACCCTTGGGCTCGACGGGGATACAATTTTCAAGGCGGCTACGCATTGTCTGGGAGGGCAGGGCAGTTACTCTGCTCTCCAATTTCTTTTTAGTTCCTCTTGTGTTTAAATGGGGATTAAGTGGAAGAAATTTGAAGTAATATCAAGGGTCTGGGTGTAAGAGCAGAGGTGTCCTAAAACCCAAGGAGTGTAATCCTTAACTGTCCCACTTGCTGTTCCAGTTTCCTACACTTGTCTGTGCAGATTTGTTTATGCTTCCCAGCATTCACATCTCGTAGCCTAAAGTTAGGCAACCAAATAGCACTTCCTAGCCTGAAGTTAGTAGGCTTTTGCCTAAGCGTTGGTGACCCAGTTACATCAGACCTGCAGCATTCACATGGCGGGCTGCAGCATTTAAAAACAAGCTTCCAGCATAACCCAATTACTCACAGTTAGTTGTCTGGGCCTCCCTCTTATCCTCCCGCATGTTATAATGGCACTGACAGTGCCTTTGATCACTGTATTATTCAGTGTTTCTAATGACATGAAGTTGTTTCAGATGTGAATTTGTAGCTGGGACTCGTGGAGTCTAGGAATTGTTGCTTTTTTATTATTATTTTTCAAAACCTAGCAGAAACGAGAGAGGCTTTTTTTGTGGGAGCTTCTACTTTGCTGCCTGAGTTCCCAGTTCGATGTGCGGTTAACTCAAACGAATTATGAGTTAGGATCAGTGCTTTGCTGTTATCCTGTCACATCACTGCTTTCTTTGTAACCCCGTAAAGTTTCCTGGGCGCTGTCCCCCTCTCCTTCCCCAGCCAGGGACAGTGAAAAGCTGAGCTGCTTCAGCAGGAATGCTGAATGAATTCAGATGGAGCCTTCCTCGGTATTACCAAAAACTGCAGTGACATTAACTGAGTAAGGAGGGAAAATGTTCCGGTGCCACATTCCTTCGAAATCAAAATGATAAAACCATATTTAAGGTGAAAATATCTGAAGCGCTTGCATTACTGTGAAAATAAATGTAGGGGGGTTCCTCCTGTTGACTGGGAGCCGGGGACGCAGGCCGCACAGGATCTCCTCTCACCACCAAAATGGAGGGCTACAAGTGCTGGAGTCTGACCTGTATGACTTTCTCTTTAAGGCTCTGCCCGTGAAATGACAATGAAATTAGAGCCCGGTGTTTGTCTCCAGTTCCCTTCCTCTCTTTGTGTCTCCCTTTACGGGCGGCTTCGCGGTCCCGTAGCCTTGCCATGACCACGGTGGCGGCGGCGCGGCCTGGTTTGGAGGCCTCCGGGGACCCAGGGGCTGCCCACGCTGTGTCTGCGCATGTGTGTGCCAGCAGGGCGGGTGTCACGCTTTAAATAAATACCTGTGGCGAGCAGGGCAGGGCTCTCAGAACAGCTGCTGGCAATCCTTGGAGTGGTTGCTTAATACTTGCATATGCTTCAGGAATTCACGCTCACCTGTTTTGGCAGCGGGCGGGTTTGTACCAACAGGCAGCTGCGACTGCGGGGCCGCGGCTCCCAGCAGTGCCGCGCACGCACCAAGCGAGCAGGCACGGGCAGGAGGTAGGGAGGGGTCTCTGCTTTCGGCCAGGCTCGTTTCTTAGAGGGACACGCATTTGTCGTGTGGGTGAGAAGCAGAAGAGATGAGCTGGGCCGTCTGGTCTCTCTTTAGAGGGTTTGACACGCTGGCCGGTCCGCTCTTCCTCTGAGCTCAAAGCTGGGTTTGTGTAGTTGAACTTCAGGCTGTGCTGGGCATTGTGTGTGCTCTGGTCACAGCTGTCTGTTTGTCTCAGAGTGGCCTCCACGTGCTTATTGCCCTCTGATTGTTCCAGAGGGTAAACTGTGGTAGCGGTGCATAAAACGGCGTGCTTTTCTAGGAGCTCGGTGTGGGAATTTGGGCCTGATGGACAAAGTCCAGAGAGAAAGACTCCTTACACTCCCCTCTAAATCACCACAAAACAGAAGTAAAAAGTATATTGTATTTAGGAGAAAGAAATGCTATGCTCTGAATTACTTCAGTACTGCTTTTTTCCATCTCCACTGCTTCTGTGTAGCTCCACCTCTTACGAGATCCCTTATGTTGAAACTCCACTGATCTACGGTTGAAGGGGCAAAGTTGTGGTCAGAACATCCAGTCCTTGCTAGGATTTCTTTCTGCAGAGGATGTGGAGGAATTACTTCTCCTCCCAGCTGTGGCACTGGGCAGGAAGGTGCCCTTGTGATGAGCAGGACATCCAGGAGCAGCAGGATGCTATGTGATCCCTTCCCCACTGCCTGAAGGAGTGGGACAGTGGTCAACAAATAAGAAGAGCTTTTGTGACTTGAGGCAATAGTACGGCACCAGTAACTTCCCTTCAAATTTTCAGTGAAAAAGGAAAGTTAGTTTTGGAAAGGAGGCCGTGGCATAAGCAGTAGCCCCACTTTCCTCTAGAAGCACGCTTACTGTTGGGCATCTGGCTGCTTCAATTCCTTGTCCCTGAGTTTTACTCAGAAAAGAAGCACAGGACTTGAGGGTTTTTTTTTTTCCTTTTATTATTATTATTATTTTTTTTTTTTGGTAATGTCTCCATACTTCTTCATCCCTTTACAAGGAAGGAAAGGAGGCTTGTGTATGTCCATTTTGTGTGTGTCCAGGGAGTCCTTCTCATAGAATCATGGGATGGTTTGGGTTAGAAGGTACCTTAAAGTTCATCTAACTCCAACCCCCCTGCCATAAATTATACCTTATGCCACTGAAATGCTTCAGTGTGCATCATGGGCCATGGCAGACGTTGAGCAGAGCATGGATCAAAATAGCAAATGATATCAAAATTTTGGGGTGTTTAGAGATGGTGTGGAGTTTCCCGATAACTTTCTGTAATTCTACTGGCTGGTACACGCGAAGTGCGATCGTCTCTTGGAAAAGGTGCCAAGGGAGCTTTTCGAGGCAGAGACTTTGTCATTCCTGGCGTGCGTCTGCGAGGTGCGGAGAACAGAGGGCAGCACTGGCTGACCCGGTGGTGTGGCGAAGCTCGGCTCCTTTACAACCACCGGGTGCTCTGGGGCTCTGGAGACGCCTGTGGACCTGCCTTGGGGCTGGGAGTGCAGCCTCGGCCATAAAGCACCCACCTTAAAGGGCAAGGGAGCCGAGGCACCATGGCACATCGGGGCCTTCCCCAGCTGTAGCACTGTACCGTGGGCCCTCTCCTACTGCTGCCGATGGTTTTTGGAAAATCGAGAGTTCTGCTGCATTGACTGACATCACCGACAAATCTAAACAGTGTTCTCATATGGAAAGTGCATTGCAGCAACTGGCATCCGCAAAGCTACTGGAAAAACGCCGTGTCCTACACGGAGGTCAGGCACGATCTCTAAAGTTGGTCCAGACATACTTTGGGATCGTCTTTGTGCTTTGTTCTTGCCATCAAAAATTGGCAAGTTCAACTGAACGAAAGGAATGTTCACTCCTTCGTAAATACTGACTTGGGCTATTTTGTCTGCATAACAAATACAGTGTTAAATATTTTAACAGTCTTGCTGGATGAGGTATGAGGAATGTAGAGCTGCTTTTCAGATCAGTCAAGTGGGTTTTGAGCACTAACACTTTGGGCCATTAGCATCCAAAAACAAGATTTTTGGATTTAAAAGGAAATTTATCAAAACAGTGGCTATGCATCGTTCTTTCTTTCTTTTTTCTTTCTTTTTCTTTTTTTTTTTTTTTTTTTAATTCAAAATTAGCTTACCTGTGCAGCCTGTCAGGATCAGAAAAGAAAGGTGAAAAATAGCTGCAGGTGATTTACACGTGAATAACATGCACAAAGTTAAACAGTCTGTCTCTCTCTCCTCACCTTCTTCCTGACATCTTTGCATCTAAATTCTCTCTCTGTATTTTTCCCCATCTTACTGTCACTGTTATCCCCGGAAGGGGTAACTGTTAGCACCATTATGCTTTTTGAGATGCAAGGAGCTCAGCCTGCAGCCCCTGGCTGGCTGGTGAGTCCTGTGCGAATTCTGTCTGTGTGAAGACTGCAGGGTCGAGCCTGTGATACGTAATTTTGGGACTTTTCTATTAGTGGAAGAATAAAATTAAGATGACTTCACTCTTACCCAACTGACATCCCATATATCTTTCTAAGAAATCAAAGGGAGTTCTGCCATCTACTTTAGCAGATGCCATTGACCTAATTGAGTGGTGCTTTAGGCAGTGGCTAAATCAGTGTAAAGTATTTATAAAATGCTGATCTGACAGAATGCCCTGTTGTACTGAAAGCACATGCCAGTGGAAAACAAGGTATGAGACACATTGCTGTGTGTTATGGTTTTTTTTATTATTTTTTTTTTTTATTTTATCTCTTCCTCTGCTAAAGTACAGGAGTAAATCATCCCTGGTCTTGCTAAATTGCAGGTACATCTTTGTACTGAAAACATTGTTTAACACTCTTGAGAACCTTGGTCACACATTCGTTAGGTATGTATTGACACAGGTGATAGATGAGCTGCTGTTTTTCAAACATCCTTCAGTGCTCCACAAGAAATTACGTTTATTCAATCAGATACAGGGATTTGCTAAAGAAATCTGGCAAGGATGCTGTGAGATTTTGTCCAATGTCTGGACAGGCAGTTTAGTATCCATTCTTTTCTCATTAAGTTAAAAATTACTTTCTGATTACTTTTTTTTTTTTTTTCTGATTGGCTTTCAACTTTGCTTCTTCCAAGTAAGCCACTTGTCTTCCCCAAATCGTTTTTGCGTCTCCTACGTATCCCCCTGTTTTCTGTATTCCAGCTCTTATCTTCTGGCTTCCTGCAGAGCTGGATGCCATGCAGCGAGCCCCACCGTCCCTGTTTCTAATAGAATATGCAAAGTAGGATTAGTCCCGGCTTTGAACCCTGCGGAGGGCAGCTCTGAGAATAGCAATTACAGACACAGGCATATTCTCCATGACTTGGATGTGGCTTCCTTCCAGTTTTTCTGCATCTTGGCATGCTTGCATTGCACTAGTGCTTCTTAACAGACTTCTCTGGAGCCTTGTCTGAAGAGCCAGAACTCCGAGTACTTCTCTTATCCTTTGCTTTCCGTTTTTCCTTCTTTTTTCCCCCAACTTGAGCAAAGACCACACTCTCTGCCCTTTTTGAGAGCTCCTGTAGGTAAAATGCTTTTTGAACAAGAAAGGGTCAAGTGTGTAAAGTGCTGAGAGTTAGATTCTGAAAATGAACGAGGCGAGCAGCCTTGTGCAGTCTTTGTTTCCAAATCTAAATGGCCACAGGTAGCAGTTGTCTGTTGCTGTCACGATCTAGCAAAGATATTAAAGTTGGCTTTAGGCGGTGTGCGCGTTAGGGGCTAATACTCAGCATGCCTGTAGATAGACTCAGTAGGTAACCCAGCAGGTAAAAATGCAAGTGTTGGTGAGCGGGGTGCCCGCTGCTGTCTGTTGCCTTGGATTGCCTGTGGTCACTGCAAGCTCAAATGCAGGTTTCAGTTCATGAGACCTTCTTATGTTGATGTCACAGAATCACAGAATGGTTTGGGTTGGCAGGGACCTTAAAGCCCACCCAGTTCCAACCCCCTGCCATGGCAGGGTCACCTCCCACCAGCCCAGGTTGCTCAGGGCCCCATCCAACCTGGCCTTGAGCACCTCCAGGGACGGGGCAGCCACAGCTTCTCCGGGCAACCTGTGCCAGTCCATTCTTCTGAGTGAAGAATTTCCTCCTAACCTCTAATCTAAATCTCCCCTCTTTTAGTTTAAAACCATTCCCTCTTGTCCTGTCATTGTCTGCCCGAGCAAAAAGTTGCTCTCCATCTTTTTTGTAAGCCCCTTTAAGTACCGAAAGGCCACAATGAGGACTCCTTGGAGCCTTCTCCTCTCCAGCCTGAACATCCTCCATAGGAGAGGGGCTCCAGCCCTCTGGCCACCCTCATGGCCTCCTCTGGGCCACAGCAGGTCCATGTCCTTGTGCTGGGGGCCCCAGGCCTGGAAGCAGCACTGCAGGTGCGGAGTGTCCCTAGAGGCTGTCTTATCAATATTCGTCTAAGTATGTGGGAGCTCAAGTGTGTCACTAATAGCAGGAGGGACTTATCTAGGTTTTGTTATGCCTTAGCATTTGGGTACTCCGTAAGAAAACGTCATGCTTTCTGGATCTGTTTGCACTCTGTTCATCTACATGGATCTCGACCAGTATCTTGCAGGTTAATTCTTGTGGTGGAGTCCCTTTAGCCTTTAAGAAGCTCTCCTTCTCAAACTGTAGTAAATGGAGAGATTTTAATTGTTCCAATCAAAGGCTTAATTGTTCCGGACTCTCAGGTCCGCCTGAAACGCTGAGTGGCATCATCTGGTGCTGTGGTCACGGTCTGACCCCGTTGCGTTGTGTGAATCTCGCTCTCGCTGCTGAAAGGCGCCTGGGCTCTGCTGCCTGGTAAGCTTTTTCTGGGGAGCTCTTCTGGGTTCGCCCAGGCCTAACCCATCCTCTTCCCTGGTCGTGGAGGGGTATCAGCAGAGTTTGGCTCCGACAGATCAGCCGGAGAGAAAGCTGCCTTGTGGTCCTGTGATCCTTTTTCACCCAGCCCCTCCCACACATGCTGTACTGCCCTCAGTCGCTTAAGTAAGGGGGATGTCTGGTTGTGTCAGCTTATAAAAAGCAAATTAGGAGAACAGGCTGTATGTGGACAAGCAGGATTTAAGCGATCTGCTGGCCTGAACTAGCTGGTATTCTCCAGCCTCAAACCTGGCCTCTTGGCCTCTCTGTGTAAATGATGCCCTGAAAAACTCCGAGCGCTTGCTTCGCCAGACCGAGACTCATCAGACTTCTATTTTCTTCTTTCAGCCCGTTGTTTTTTCATAGCTCCTTTGGCTAATGAAACACGAGCAGTGTAATCAATACCGCTTTTTTTTTTTTTTTTTTTAAAGGCACTCAAGAGCTTATGTAAAATCTTTGGAATTTGTTAGCATGATAACATTGTTATGCTCTCCTGGCTGATAGAAATATCAAAGCCAGCTAAGAATAGCTGCAGCAGGCAGAGAAGAATGGATTTGCTTTCTGGAATGAAAGCAAAAACTATGTAGGCATTGCTCGGTTTCTAACAACTAAGGAAAAAAATTTAGCTGTCATGAAAATAAGTGGAGACTAAAAGCTCTAAAAGCTCCCTCCTCCTTTTCTTAACAGTGTCATTAAATGAGTCAAAATAGAGTTGGTTTGTGCTGATTATTTGAAAGTCTCCAGATTTTCCACGTCCACTTTTTTCTTTTTCTCTTTTTTTTTTTTTTTTTTTGGACACGAAACTTCTATTGCAATCAGCATTTTTCAAATCTTATTTTTCTGATAGAAACTCCAAATAAACCTGGTTTGCTAGAAAAGTTATCACTGGAATTTTTTTAGGCTCTGAGGTTAGCCTAGGAGTTTGTTTGTTTTTTTAATCACTTTTGTTTATTTGGAAATTTCCAAAATGTCAGTCTCCTATCACTTTGATCCTCCAGAATGTAGCGATTTAAGATTTAATTTTTTATTTTTTCAAGGCAGAAGCTTAAGGTGAAGGGCTGGGAGACAGCCATCTCGAAGCCTTGCCAATAAAAACTGCTGGGAATTGCACAACCTCATTTCCAACCGCCACAAATGATGTTGTGGGCAATTTGTATGCGAACAGCAGTGGAAGGAAAAATTTCAGGTGCTTGTTACAGGAGTGGCTTGGGTATCTAAGCCAAGCTGCTCTGCAACTAATTGATTCTGTGGTTTTGCAGAGGGCACGACTCTGAACCCCTGGCTAGGAAATGAAGAAGAGAAATTCCTCTTTAATTTTAAACAAATTTAAGTGCATTTATATGGTTTTCTTTCTTGGAAATGGCCTTGAAAACAGGCACTAAGTTTTCACCGAGAAAAATTTTAAATTCCCCTCCACTTTCTTAAAGATCAGTCACACAAGACAGCCTCATTACTCAGGACAAACACGCACGTTGCTGTTTTCAAGTTTATCACAAATATTGCAGTATTTGGCTTTGCTTGTAGACTGGTGACAGTCTTCACCCCAACTTTAAGGGATGGAGACTGGAGAAGAAAGTATCTTGTTTTCACGCCTACTGGGAGAAGAATGTCAGTCTGATGTGAGTTCATCCTGTACTCCCAGAACCAGAAGGCAAATTTAAAAGAAAAACTGCATTTTAAAAATTTATTTAACACAACATTCTTTTCAAACCACTTTCATGTCCTTTCATGGTGTTTTGTTGGTTTGTTTTGTTTTTCTTTTTTTTTTTGTCTCTTGAGGGCTGACTCATTTCCCACCCCCTGTTCCGAGTGCTTTGGTTTGGCAGAAGGGACATTAGGGGAAATTAGTTTAGGGGAAAATCCCTCCGACTGAATTCTCAGGGGTGAGGCACCGTGAGTCACCGCTCCCACTCGTGTCCATCGCGGGCTCCCACCAGGTGTCCACCCGCAGCCTCGCAGCACGCTGACCGCTTGGCAGGCCGCCTGGCGATGACAGTTTTACCTTTATGACATTCCTCGAGCCGAAGTCCAGATTTCTGAAAACGCACCCTAAAATGGTGTTCTGACATCCAGCACTTCCGGAAGTGCCAGGCTTGAGGCTGATTTGGAGCAGTGAGGAACGAGGGAAGCAGGGATGAAGGACAAACATGCCTGCTGTGCCCATTGCATTTTTGAAGAGCCCATCCCATCAGCACACTCATCTTCTTTTCCCACCTGGGAGATCTTCTGCAGTGCCTTTTCCCTCTCTCCTTGATCTTGGGGCTCTCCCAGCCTGTAATTGTCTCCCACCTGCGGGGAGGCTGCTCCCCTCCTGTTGCTTCCCAGCTTGCTTCCTCTCCACTCCCCTAAGCCCTCTACTAACGCAGATCAATTAATTCTCACAGGAAAAGCAGGTAATTGAGCACACCTTGGCTCCCTGCTCCTGCAGTTGCTCTCTATCAGTTTGTCTCCGTTTCAATGGCTTGGCTGTGCCTGTGCAGAGGGCGCTGGCAGGAAAACTGGGGAGTTTTTGTGGCCAAGGTAGGATGAGATTGGTGGGTGAGAGGGGAAGGGCTCCTACTGCAGCCAGAGGCTGATGAATGAACAGGGAGAGCATGTTATTTGAGCAAAATGACCACTTAATTCCAAAATAGCTAAATTTGGTTTTGTTAGCAGGAACTTAGCTACTCTGTGTCCACAGTCTGTGCCAGACTATGAAGCAAATCAGTGTTTATTTTAATGAACCTCATTCTCTCCGGAGTCTCCCTCCCCCTCAGGGCTGCTATACCTGCAGAAGCCATTTGTGAAATGGTTTCCAGATGACAAAAGAGCTTAGTTCCCCCTCAAACGAGAGAGGGTGGCCGAACGCCTGTACCTGTATCAGAAATCCCAGTAACTTTTTCCGTCCCTGGTTTCCTGCTGCTTGGGAGGCAGAGAGCCGCTCTCCCCAAACCCAGCCCGTGCTTGGCCCTCCTCCTCGCTGTCCTGGCTCCCGGTGGTAGCAGCTGGCCCGTGTGTGCTCGCAGCCCAGGTGATGTGGATATTTTGGGGCATTTTCAGCTTTCTTGCCTGTTGCGGTGTCTGTTCTGGTCTCTGGGGGTCACTCGATATGTCACTCCGGTTCCCATACGGGTGTGTGAGTGGTGTGAAGGGGCAGCGAGCTCACCTAGGGACAGTCCTTATCAGTTTGGGGGCATTAGGTGGAAGGAATGTGAACATACTCCTGTAACACACGATTTGGACAAAAATCTGTTCCCTCCTTTAGCTCAGAGAATTGAACAAGAAGGAGAAACAGTTTGGAGAAATTGGAAAATGCCTTTCTCCACCCAAGGCCCAGCTCCAACTTGAAGCTTTGAGTGGTCCAACTCCTATCCTTACTGCACCCGCTACGAGTGGGAGCCGCACAGCTCCGCGGAGAGCTGAGCTCTGGAGAGGGGACGTGTCAGGTTTGTCACCCACACTGGCACCGCAGCTCAGTGCCCGGGGCCTGGGCAGGGGGCACGTGATGTCAGCCTCCAAACCCTGGCTTGGCTGAATTCGGTCTCTGTAGCGCCAGCGTTTTCCCCGAGCTCTCGGCACGGGGTAAGCCAGGAGTCCATCAGCTGCCTGGCTGTGGGATGGGTACCGCAGATGTTTAGTCTGGCGTGGCGTGCCGTGCCGTGCCATGACCGTGATACCGATCTCCCTGGGTAAAGACTAAATGAACTGCTGGGGTGAGGGCAGGTCTGCCTGTACTGGGCTGGCGAGCAGAGGCTTCATTAGCCACGCAGCCGGTCTTTCGTTGCAACAAACCCATCGGAAACCCAAGAGATTAATCAGGGCGCGCAGCTCGTTAGAACTGCCCCGTTTTCCTATCGTGCGAATTTAGGAGATGGGCTCACGCCCCAGAATTTGAGCGCGACAGAAGGCTTTCACCCTGCTCTATGGCTGTAAACAGAGAAGTTGTTAAAAAGTTGCAGGAAAACTTTTGGAAGTCGGGCCGGCCGCCGTCCGTTCGGCTTCCTCCTTTGTGTTGTTATTTCGGTTTTCTTCTCATTTTTCCATGGGCGGCCGTGCTGCTTCCCTCCCGATTCCGGACCAAGCCGGGCCGGGAGGCGGCAGCGCCCCGCTTTCGGGCCCGGCCCCTCGGCGGGAGCCTCCTGGGAGGAGCCTGGGCCGTGCCGGGCCGGGCCGGGCCGGGCCGTGCCGAGCCGGGGCTGTGGCGGAGGGGCCGGCGGGGGCGATGCGGCGCCCGCCCCCCGGCGCTGGGCTCGCTCTGCGGCTGCCCGGGGCGGGCCGGGGGAGCCGGGCGGAGCGGGGCCAGGCCCGGGCTGCTCCCCGAGCCGGGGATGGAGGAGGGCGGCGGAGCCCGGGGCTGCTGCTGCTGCTCGGCCGTGGTAAGCGGCTGCCGGGGGGCGGTGGGGGGGGGTTGGAGGGGAAGGCGGCGGGCAGGGCTCCGGGGCCGCTCCCGGTGCCGTCGGTGCTCCCGGCGCTTGGGAGGCTGGGGCTGGGCGGGCTGAACCTTTAACTCTCCATTAACTGGGTTTTGAGTGCGAAAGCCCGCCGGAACTTTCAGCTCCCGAAGCGGTCTCAGGCGTTTAGATAGAAAACGTCCCGATGTTTTTCGCGCTGTTTTACGGTTACGAGGCAATCGCGTCGATGCCGAAGGTGGGTGCGGACGCGAAGTGCCGAGGAAGAAGGGCTGGGGAAGCAGGGAGCCCCGGCCCGCAGGTAACGCCTGACTCAGCCTCGCCCCTGCCCAGATAACTTGGGTGCCGGGTCAGGATTTCCACCAGCGCTGCCAAAACGCCTCGCTTCCCGGAGCTTGTCCCCTCGCCGTGCGCCCGGACGGCCCGACGGCGCTGCCGCCACCGCCCAGCCCGGTGGGCGACCGCCGGGGATCGCCGCAGCCGCGTTGCTGGCCTTGCCCGCGGTAAGGTGGGGCGCTGCCCTGAGCGGGTCTCCTCCGAGGTGCCGGCGTGGCGGGGTCCTGCTGCTCAGCCGGCGCGATGGCAGCTGCCGCCCACGGCGCGGGTGGCACCGGGGATGGGTGCGATGGCAGCGCGCCACGCTGGGCGGCCCGGCACGGCTGGGCGGCATCCGGACCCGCTCCGCTCGCCGCCCGCGTCCGGCCCGCAGGAAGAGCCCGTGAGCGCGAGGCCCAGCAGTAATTCCCCCAGGAGCCAGCTCTGAGATCCCGCGCGCTGGGCACGGTGCTCTGCCTCTAACTCGCGAGCTCCTTCGCAAGAGGGGCTTGACTCGTTGAGTTACCACGTGCCAGCTCACCTCCTGCGTGCCCTCGCTGCTGCACGGCGTACCGAGGCCCCGCAGCGCGAATACGGGGGCTGCTGTGAGCCGCTTACGCCGTGGTGTCCCCTTCGGAGCACGTAAGAAATCGGAGAGATTTTTCCAAAATCGCGAATTCGAAAGCGTAAGCGAGCCTTTGTTGGGTTTACAAAAGGCGGTGTATTTAAACTCCGACTTCAGGCTGGGGGTCTGCTTGCCTGCTCGAGCAGAGCCCTGGCTGTGCCCACGTGCGGCAGCCAGCACAAACAACTGGGGCCCTGCGCTCGCTGCTGCGGCTCGGGGCTGGGAAAGCTGCCGTGGTGTGGGGGCATCGGTCGGGTGGATGGATGTCCCCTTACTTCATTAGGAAGTAAAACTGGGCTTCTCGTTTTAATCTGAGCATCTCCTCCTTTTCCTAAAATTCTGTTAATGTTAGGTCTTAAATTTTCTCAGAAGTACTGTCGGCGGGGAAAGAGCAATGGGTTGTCTGCTGTTTGTTTTTAATCCTGTGCTGGCACTTTATGTGGCGCTCCTGAGCTGTTCCTTGAGTAAAATTAGTTTTACTTTGATAGCAGGGAGGTTGATTTTTAATTTAAGAAAGAACTTCTTACCTCCTAATCTGCTAAATCTATCAACAGGAGTCCCAATAATCGTGAAAATACTTTTAAAGAGCATAAATACCAAAGGTGCATAGAGTTACTAGAGCTGTTTGTTGGATTTTCCCCCTGTGAAGTTTACTTCAAAGAATGTGGCAAAAGTGTGAGATAAACTACAAAATTAAGAGGTGGAAAAAGTGAACAGTATGAAGGAATTAATTAATAAAATGGAAGAAATTTTACAAGGTAGAATGTGTTCATGTGTTTGAACTGATGCAGGTGCCACTAGATTTCTTTCCTTTGGAAATAATTGCAGTGTAAGAACACCTCAGAAATAGCAAATCCTCTCAATACTTTTCTGCAATCGATTAATCAATTTGCATGTGTGAACAGAGGCTCAAAAATTGGCTATTGGGCCCGAGTTATTGCCAAGACAAGTACAAAATGTAGAGGATTTTGTCTATCAGCCCTGTTCTACCCCGGTGAGCAACATCTTGTTTCTTGAGGAAAATGAAATAGCGGGTGATGAGGACGCTGAGAACTCAATCCTCCCTGGGGGTGTTTTATGCTGTTTTCCAGAGATTTCTGGAGGAAGAGCAGGATCTATAAATTTTCGTGTTATCTCATTAAAAGCAACCAAATGTTTGGGACTGGGAGGTGGCAGGGCTTGAAATGCTTATTGGTTTCCCTTGGAGTAAACTTGGAGCTGTTGTTGTTGACTGTTCAAAGGGAGCCACATCCAGCTCCTGATTGGAAAAACATGGATAGGCAGAAAATGCCAAGACCTGTAACTGCCTTCTGTCTCCAGCTCCAGCGTCAAAACGTTTTAAAACTTTGGTTTGAATTTGGGGCCTAAAGGTTTGCATCTCACTGGCGTCGGTGGGAGAGCCACCAGAGCTGTGTTGGCAGAGTTGGTGCCTGGGAGCTCAACCTGCTTGCTTCTGCGTCCGTCCGTGCTTCTCGGCGTATTAAAAATACCCTGCCTGCCTTGTTTCAAAAGCTTCTTATGTAAACAGAAGCCAGGCTTCATATGTGTAACCAGAAGAAATGACATAGGTTTATGTGGTTAATCCTCATTCATTCGTTGGTATTTAGCGCGCATGAGTCGTGTGGGTCAGGCTTGCTGTTTGTGTACCTGCCTTCTTAACGCAGTGACTTGGAGAAAAATCTCTCTTCAAGATTAGGTAGAGCCTTTAAAGCTGAAGTTGTGAAACTCAGAAGGGCACTCGATGGTCAACATTTTCACTTGTGGCACGAACAACAGGCTGCTCCCCTCGGTCTTTGGGCTGAATTTAGTGTGCTAGCTGCAGCTGTTAGTAAGCAACTGCTTGTTAAACTGTGAAGCATTTTCCTTGGAGAAGTATTTCAGTCATGCTTGTCGTAAGTAGAGTTTGGAAGTCATTTTAAGTAGATCGTCTTCCAGACTTGACCCAGAACGTGGGCATCGGAATGGAAAAGGCTCGTGGCCTTTTTCAGAAGCAAACAGGCCGGGGAGGCCAAGGCCGGGTGCTGCGCAGGGCTCGGAGCAGGGCCGGGTGCCTGGGGCGGCTGTGGTGCCCGGGAATTTCGCTTGGGGAACT
Organism: Cygnus olor; assembly: GCF_009769625.2. Classification (NCBI taxonomy): domain Eukaryota; kingdom Metazoa; phylum Chordata; class Aves; order Anseriformes; family Anatidae; genus Cygnus; species Cygnus olor. The sequence goes on from NC_049175.1 coordinate 33,266,779, forward strand.
CGTCTGAGCAGCTCTCGGGTGGATGGCTTCCTGGGGTGGCCGTGCTGAGCAGCGTGGCCTGGCGATGAACAGCTTCACCACCCCCTGCCCAGGCTCTGGGACCGAGTTTCAAGTTTTGGTGTCCGCAGACTGCTTGGAAGTCAGGGTTTGTCGTGCAGCAGACGTGAGGGGCTGAGAGCAAACACTTCTCACTGAGTTAGGGCACACCTGTGGCAGCTTCAACGAGCACTTGATGTGCTTGTGCTGTGCTTTCTGTGTGTTTGTAGGACAGCCTCTTAGAGCTCCGGTCACAAACCAGAACAAGGCCCGTCTGCCCTTGGTGCTTCACTCCTGATGTGTACGAGACAGGATTAGCAGTGCCCTGCTGTCACGGTCTACCCTGGTACTTTCTGCATGTTCATTTTAAGGGAAAGCAGAGGTAGCACCCAAGTGTATGCAGCTCTTAGCGATGAGAGAAAACCTCTCCCCATGTACTCGTCAGCTGGAGGACTTCAGATCTGGGAGGCATCTCGGCTCAGCCCTTCTCAACACAGCCTGAGCCCCAAGGTGTTGTTAAACCGGGGGGGACACGTGGACGCTTAACTGTTTAGTGTTGTAATGAGATAAAACGTGCTGTAAGTTTCCAAAGTAGCCCAGTGTGTGTATCTGAGGCCTGCGCTTCACGGGGTGGCTCAGCCCTGCTCTGGTTGGCGGTGGTGTGGCGGCGGGGAGAGAGCCCCTGCCACACCGCTGGGAATGGAGAGCAGCAACGCCGCCTTACAGGGGATCACAAAGGCAATTAGTTTAGAATGAAAATAAAAAGAAGAAAACGAGCTTGACAAATCGCTTTTCCCACGTGAACATGTTACTTCGCAGTTGGGATAAAATAAGCAAACCGTGAGGAGTGTGTTCAGACAGACGTCTCTAGTCGTTACCAGGATAACATTGACATTGCCGTAGTGTACTTTAATTCCTTTTTATGTTGTTTGAACCCAAATTAAACCACAGTACAGAATCGTACAGAACCGCTGGATTTGTGGTTAGATAAGGAGGTAATTGTCTAGTGCTAAAGCTGAGTTACATGGTTTAGAGATTTTTATTTTTAAGCTGAAATGCCAAATGCTGAGGGATGGTTTTAAGTTTATGCACCCCTGCTGAGATCCGTCCGTGTGCAGGACCATCCGGCAGTGTGCGGGGTGGTATTTGTTTGGTAGGACCAGGAACAATGTGGACAGTACGGAGCTCAGAAAAGTAGCACCTCAAAACCACTCGGGGAACCCGCAGATGTGAAATTGGAACCCCGACCAAGGTCACGTTTTGCGTTTTACAAAAAACCTAGGGATGTTGGTGAGCTCCGGGGAAGGGTGATAATGCCGGGACCTTGGTCTCTGGGTGGCTACAGAGGAAAGTCAGGTAGAAGCAGGCAACAGAAGCATTGTTTTCAGGGGGTTCCTGTGCTTTCGTGCCTTTGTTTAGAACAAACAAACAAAAAACCTTCTTCAGCAAGGCTCCCTTCCTTGTTGATTCAAAGATGGCTTTCCAGATCTCTTCCTTTCAGCCACTTGGTGCCGATACAGTGGGTTGTCCTGCCTGCCCAGGCATGGGGTGAGGCTGGGGGTAGAAGCCCCAGGGCAGGTGGGAGGCGGGCTCCAGCCCCCTGGGTTTTAGGTGCTGTTGTGCAAGGGGGTCCTGCCACTTCCCTTGTTCAAGCAGTAGCTCGTTTTCTCATTTGCTTTTTAAAATCAGAATCACAATTGGTTTAATTTGCTGCTGGATTGTATTATCTCATTGCTCCTGCAGTTGTAACACAGACAAAATTCCAGTGACTTCAGTCCTGGGGGAGCAATAAAGCTGTACGCAAACGCAACTTACATTAAAAATGCCAACTTTCCCTGCATTCCCTAAGACACGAGTCAGCACACACATGCCAAACAGCGGGGGCTTCAGCCGGCCAAGTGACAATAATGCTGCAATAATTCAGACCTCTAAGGCTGCCTTTTTCCGTGTCTTTTCTCTCCACAGCCCTCCTGGGCCAGGTGATGATATACAGTTGGCTGCTGCCCTTGATCCTTCTGAGCAACCGCTGCCCGTTCCTGCGGCTTACGGAAATGTTGAGCCCGGGGATGCTGCTGAGCTGACTGCAGCAAGGTATTGGGAAGGGCTGCGGCTGGCGTGGTGGGAAGCTGCTCCAGCTGCTCGCTGGGGAGCTGGGGGGCGAGAGGAGGCCCGCAGAGGTCAGTGCTGGCTAAGAAACTGCTGTCACTCTTTTTGGGTGGATATGTGTCTGGCACAGGTGGTTTCTGAGGGGTTTGCAGAGTCTGTAGCAGGTGTAGCATTTGTATAATCTTTGTCAGAATTTAAATCTTCTCACTCAACCAAAACTTTCAAAAGAAGATGCTGTTTACCCTTCCCCTAGAGTGAATCACTTTGGAACAGAGGATCATACTGTGTGAGGGTGCAGTACACGCCGATATTATTTTTAGGTGCTTACACACACACACATATATATTTTGGTTAGTATACAGGGTAACTGATCCTTCAGTCATTTTCTTAATCTTTAATCCTGAGAAGTTCCTTACCAGCATGATGCTGACTATAAAGCATTCAGGTGTCTCATTTCTGTTGGACACAGGGCCTTTTGTCTGCTTTTATTTGCACTGAGGAGGGAAACTGTTGCCTTGCTGTGCTGGTGGCAGTCGGGTTGCCAACATCTTTGGGCACGTACGTTTGTCTTACCTGCCAACAGCAGAGGAAGCTTCTCAGGGTGTGTTTACCCTTCGGTCATTGTGAATTCAGCAGAGTGTAAACACGCACAGTATATTTAAGCTAGCAATAAACTGGTTAGCTGAAATAGCAACAGTATGCTATCAAAGGCAGAAAGAAGCTTGTGGGGTTTGCATAATCCACCTTAAAAGCTGGGTAACCTTGGTGTGTAGCTGGTGCTGGTCTTCCGTTGTCCCCAGGCTAGTTAGACTGCTAAGGGTGAATCTGTGAGAAACCAACTTCTTCCTACGATCCGGGTGAAGTAGGGTGATCTAGAGAAGTTTACATAGGAAGCTAATGATGTAGATTTCATCCAGTTCTTGTAAGTTTTAATTTGAATTGTTGTGCTTCTTTGTTTTTAATAAATGTAACTAGGTTAAGGGTTTGTTTTTTTAGTGGGGGTTCTATTTTTTTTTCTCATTAAGTCGTTGCCTGCTGTAGTAGCAAGCTGGTTAGAAAAGAGCGAGCAGTAATTGAGTTGGAGCTGTGAGCTGCTTTCTGGGTGTGAAGGAGTAAAACAAAAACAAAATCGAAAGCCACCACCAACAAAAAATCCTACCACCAAAAGTGCTAGGAAGATTTATACATGGTCTCTTGATTACAGTCTGAATTAGAAGACTGCTGCCCTTGGGGTGATGGTTTGCTGTTTGTAGGCAAAAAGGCACCCCAGCTGTCTATGGTAAATGTTGCCTTAGGAAACGTTTATGAAGAGCAATTTTCATAGTGTCTTAATTTACTGCTTCTTGTAAACCTCATGAATTCACCCTGTTTGCGTTCTTATCTGGATCTGAGATTGAAGGTTCATCATGTCACACCTTTTCTTTTGATCTTCATCAGTTCTGTCTTTAAAACGCTTTTGCCATAAGCGTGCAAAAGTTGGTCTGGGGGTTCCTGTTATCAGGTTTGTTTGTTTTTCTCCCTCCTTTCTTTGTATCAGCTTTAGACACAAAAGCCTGCGTGTCTTCCTCGCCCTTGTCTTTCCTGCCCAGGGTGCCGCCGGCTGCCCACACCCTGTTAGCGAGGCGTGCGCCTTGTGGCAGCGTTCCCTGGTGGCGCCCCGCGATAGAAAGGCGGCAGCTCCCGCGTGTGTCCGCGCGCAGATGCAGCTGGTCGGCAGGGTGGGCTCATCTCCACGCGGCCGGACACGCTTGGGCTCCTGCCTTCCAGCAGTAACAGCCACAGCTGCCTTCGTGGTTTGTTCACATCGAACCCGAAAGCAGTGCTCCGAAAACACGGGGGGTTACGCTCACCACGAGGATCAGTGGTGGCAGGACTGCGCTTCTCTTGTCCGCGGGAAGTTTCAGTAATTCTCGTTGCTTCATGTCACTGCCTTATCCCTCACCTTCTCTTCACCCGTGGCATGGAACACGGAGTTGCCTATGTAGGTAAGGCGATCTTTTAAAAGGCACTGCTTTTTGGCATTTTGTGTAGAAATACTGTACTGCTGCTTCACTGTGAGTGCAGAAAAATTCTCTAATGCACACACGTGTTGTGTCTCCATGTCAGTGCTTCCTGGTTACACCTGTGCGTTGTGCTCCTAAATTCTTCCTAGGGTTATTAGGTGCCATGTTGCTTTTGCAGTCAATATGCAATAAAATACAGTAATGCAGTGTTTTGGTTTTTTTCAACATATTTAGTTATTTACTAATAAATTCCTTTTGTTTCCACATAAGTATTTCCCCATCAAGGGTGTCATATAATGCAGATGGTGTGCCCTTCAACAGGGAAAAACAATGGTGCATGTAAGGCGGGGGTCAGTTTGTGCTAAATGTCTTCCATATGGCAGCGCATACTGAGAGATCAGGTTGTCCCTCCATCTGTCAGTCAAGAAACTCTATCTTTGTTGTTTCTTGAGGACGGCTGTCTGCCTCTCCTCCCCTGCTGGTAACGTATTGATCAGGGACATCGTGGCATCATCTGCTCGATACCAGACTTTATTTACTGTGTCCGCAGAGTAGTGCCCTGAAAAGAATTAGGTGAAAAGTTCCCTGGCTGTTCTGCCAAGCGTTTTTGTTTAGCAATGAAACCAAAAGGCCGAGTTCCCTCTGGTTTGCCAGCAGACACGTGCTAGGAGAAATTCTGGCTAGGCACATCTTCCTGCTTGCGCCGCAGGTGCGGAGCTGTGCAGCAGCACTTCTGTTCGCAGGAGGAGCGGTAGGACTGCAAGGGCAGAGGAGGCAGCGCGGTGCCCCGGCCGTAGGAGACCTCCGCTTAGCTGGGATCCGCGGTAACTCTCCTGCCTGAGATGCGGGCAGAAATCTTGCAGGTACCAGGAAAAGTGGCAGCTGCTGAGCGAGCTGGCTGCAGGGGAGGCCGCAGGGAAGAGGCAGAGCAGCGCAGCCTGGGCCCTGCCTCGTGCTGGAGGAAGCTTCTGCTCTCGCCGTTAGCCTCGTGCTGAGGTCGAGGAGCTGCAGCACGGCGTTCGGTCCTCAGCAGACGGAGCTCTGGTGTGAATACAGGGCCACTGAAACCTGAGCGGGCACTGGAAAACGTCGTGTTCCCCCGCATCAGGCTGTCTCCCAGCCTGCCGTGTGGCATTAAGCTGCCAGAGAGGAACCTGTGCCAGGTGGAAGCAGCTCTGCCGTATCTGCAGGGGGGCCTTTCCCCGTCATGTAGCTCACGTCCTGGGAGCCGGTGATGCTTGGTGTGTGCCCCAGGGTTGGCAGGAGTACGCGGGGGGGCTGCGTGTGCCAAGGGTCACAAAATGGCTTTGGAGAATTACTTAAAAACAGAGGCAGGAATTGATGTGTGTTTGTTTCTGGATCACCTCCTCTCAGCAGGATAAAGACTGGCCAACGTACGGTTCGTTGTGCACCGGGAAAACTTGGCCCTTTTGCTAGTCTCCTTGCTCCAGCCATTTGAATATTGCTAGGTGGAAAAGCTCTTAGTGGCAAATCTTAGGAAGAGCTGTGGAGAAGGAGAGGTGTTAATGTAACCAGCTGTTCCACCTGTAAACCAGCCTGAGCCATCCCAAAATTGTCATGTGGCAACACCAGCCCTGGTGTGATGGGCCAGCAGCTGCGTCCCGTGGCCTCGCTGGGTGCTCCTTGGCGCTGCGGTTCTTGCAGAGCTCCAGCAGGGGGGAAAAGGGCATGAGACCATCCATGGGAAACGGGGAGCTATCTCCGGGTTTATCGCTTAGTGATGCTACAGCGCATAAAAGCAAGCCCTGTGCCCTGTAAAGTCCAAGGAGCAGAGCTCTTCTAAACACGTCTGTGTTCTGGTAGCTGGTTTTGCTTCGTGGAGAGCGTTAAGCAGTGACGTTAGCCAAAGGTTGAGAAAGTTTTCCCTTTGTGTGAAAAGGCGTAAAGGGGAAAGCTGAAGGACGGCAGCGAGCAGTGGGGTGTGAGGGAAGCAGGTGCTACTGCGAGTCATTCACTGCCGTGTTCTCGCACGTGCCTAGCACGGTGTCCACCAGCTTGTGCCTGTTTGGTATCCCGCCTTGGCTGGCCCTCTGGCGAAGCGTTTGGGTTTTGTGCCTCTTTGTTTGCTCTCCAAGCAGATGTTCAGCCTTCGCTTATTTTTAGCAGTTTACTTTTTGCTTTAAAATCTTACTTTCTCTAATCTCTGCCTGACCCTATATAGTCACGTCGCCTTTGTATACGTTTGATGCTATTGCTATATTAGGACAGAGATGTTTTTAGCAAAGGGAAAAGTCGTCCGTGTGGAAAAGGAAACAGCTCTTTATTTTTTGTCCCTTTATTGTTTTTTTAAACTTGACGGGACTGAGAAGTCAGGAAGCCTGTGTCAGCATCAGACCAGCGTGGACAGGGTGGGGAAGGAAGGAAGGGAGAGAGGAGTGCTTGAAGCAGAGATTATTGCCTAGTTTCTTAGAAGGAATGACTTAGGCAGCCCATATGGCACAAAGCAACTTCAGGGATGTCAGCTCTCAGAAATAGCTCTGTGATCTTAGTAAGTTAGTGGATAAACGCTGGGAATAACTGTTCTGATGCTCATATGTACTGACTGAAGTTAGGGATGTGATCTGTGTCTGTCCTTGCTTGTGTACGTGTTTCTGAAGAAAGGAACGATTTGTCCCTGAACCTCACCAACTCTTACTCAGTAATGCGATTTAATCTACCTTCCACAATTATTCAAGTATAATTACTGGGGGTGAGGAGAAGACATTTTTAGAGGAATGGCTAAAATAGCCCTTACTGTTTAACTCAGGAAACCTGAAAGAAGCTTCTCGCCCACGGCCTGGTTCCACCTTCGATGTCTCCTTGTGCCTGAATCCCCAGAAGCACGAGGGGAAGCTGCTGCCTGCGGCTGCTGCCCTGAGACATCTCTGTCCCTCTGGAGCTGCCTGGGAAGGACTGGGTGCTGTGGGGGACAAGCAGGAGCAGTGCAGGGGCTCGTTGTGCACACCTGAACCCTGGCATTTTGTCCTTGGGGCTTGGTCTTTCTGTCATCACCTGAAGAAAATTGGTTTGCTTTAGGAAGGCTGACCTGTCCGGAGCTACCTACTTAAATAGCCACACAGTTGTTAGCACATTTCCTTAAAAGCTGAAGTTCCTGCTCAGAATTGCTTGAGGTCTTTCTGGTTAGGCTGGGTAGGGACCCGTGGACCCCATTTCAGAGACATTTTATCCGAGAAGCATTCTCTTTGGAGAAGAATATAACTGTGTGTGATGGCTTTTTCCTTCAGCAAACAGCTGCTCGGCAGGTTGCCACTTGCTGCAGGTGGAAGAGGTATGGAAAGGGCCCTCCTTTAGCTCCTTTTGAAGTTGCTCCGTTCTGAATCACACATCCTTAGTGGGAGGGAGCTGTAAAAGACTGAGATCGTGGTGTGGGAGGAGGACACCAGGCCTCAGGTCCCACTGCAGGCTGACTTAGAGTGGACCAAACGTGGTTGCAAAGGGTGGAGAAGGACCCCGTACGTAGCTTTATGGCCCCCTGGGCAGAGGTGTGTTCAGATCTCCGGGGGCAGGAGGGAATCAGACTCACCATTCACTTTCTCTCACATTATTTTAGGAAAGAGACTGACGACACTGGAACTTAGTATCCAAAGTGCAAAAACAATGTATTTTGGTATGTGCAGGCAACTGTTAATATAGAAATAGTTAAGTGTAACGGTTAGGCTGCAGTAGCCAGTGCTGATCTGGTTTTGTCAGCGTACAACAAACTAGACTGATTTGGGACATCTTGATGGGTTTTTGAGAGGCAGTCATGGGTCACGTACTTTATTTTCTGTCGTTAGTTTAAGGAGCGTAGCCAAGAGCAGGGTTAGCGGTGTGCTCAGTGAGGGAAAACAAAATGAGGTCTTTGTGGGGTGATTTTTTGGAGAGGCAGGTGATTACCTTCTCAAAGAGAAAGCAGACTTGGGACAGGAGTGTTGTTTGTGCTGCTGTCACATCTTTCCATCTCATGTGGGCTTTGCTTAAGCAAACAGTTTATGGATGCGTGCCGGGGGCTGGGCAGGCGGCTGCTCGCCCTGCACCCCGTTTTCTGGCTGTGTCAGGTTGTCACTCCTGTCAGGGCTCCTTTTCTGTGGGGACAGGGAAAGGGCGCTCCCCGCCGCTTGCTGTAAGGCAAGCCGCTCTGCAGTGTGTCGTTGTGTGCCCTGGGGACCGCTGCGGGACCCTCGGGCCTCTGAGGCCGGGCCTTGCGGGGCTTTGAGCAGGGGGACGTGGAGGAGGTAGCACGTAGAGGCCTGTAACCTGAACAGTCATGCCATGACTTCAGGGGTGGTTGTGCTTTTAGCATCGCGGCATACCGAGGGCTTTTAACTTAAGGCTTTCTGAGTCTTGGATTTTAGCTTTTCTAAAAGGCAAGTCATTGAACGGAGTGTTTGACATGTTTGCTGAGGAGAAGGGGCCGTGTGAGAACTGCACAGTAGTCGCTAGGGACTCACTGACTGACTTCATGCACAGAAAGCAGAGAGGACTCTTGAATTCCTCTGGCAGTTAATGCTGTGGTCTGTAAGAGCTGTCAAAACTTCTCATTAATACTGTTGGTTTTGTGGTCAGCTGAGAATTTAAATAGGTTTTGTAGGAAGAAGCAATTTGTGGGAGATGGGGGAAAGAACAAGGGAGGGGACAACATGCTCCTTACAGAAGTTCATCTAGCTGAAGCTCATCTTTTCAGAAGACTTCACTGAAGCTCCATGGGCACTTCTCAAGTTTTTCACCTTATGAATTTTCGTGATTATTTTACAGCACTTCCAAGCCTGATAGCTGCGACGAAGCTGATAAGCTCGTTTCTGGGGATGTACCTTCGGCTGTAGCCCCTGGTGAGGGTGTAGAGCTGCCTCCTCAAGAAAGTGAAGGCTTCGCGGAGGAAATAAAGAGGTACTGCACAATGTTATTTCATATGCTAAAATACATTTCCATGTCTGTACATCCAGCTTAAGAAAATAATGTGTGTTTTGTGTAAATTGTGTGAACATTGTTGCTAGATTTTGAAACCAAATGCTGGACTATGAAGACCTCCTTGCTCCAGTACGTTTACTCCAAAAGACCAGAAGAGGGAGCTGAGACTACACTACTTAATAGTACACTGATCTTCCCTGTACTTTTTAAACTATTCATTTTTTTCAAATATTTCCCTTTTTTTTCCCTCAAGAGGACTGTTCTGCTCATTCCCTTTCAGATGCTGCCAGTGTTTTCCCCACACTAGTCATTTGCACTGTAGTTGTCAGCAATGAAGGAAGAAGTTCAGCTTGTATTCGCTCTTTCTGAAGAACTGTTCAGTTATCTTCATTTCAAAGCTGATGTTCCTCTCCTTCAGATTTGCACCGACCGGTGTTTGATAAATGGCCTCGGGGACTTTTGCTAGAAGCCCCCCAGGCTGCTCCTCCCCGCTCAGATACAGGCAAGATGAGACATGTGCTTGGATATTCATGTCAAAGCTTCAGGTGACGCCTGTCTTGTGGGTGATTAACCAGTGTGCTGTTGTGGTTTGGCAATAAAGGCATGCCCTTATTGTGACATCTATTAATGGAAAAGGTCACAGCACAGCTGAGAATATTAAATGGGCACTCCCCGGAGAGTATCCTTCTCCACCCAACAAATACAGGTCGCCAGCTTGTGACAAGTACAATACAAGACAGGAGACGGCACGGGAAATGCAGCTATTCTACTTATCTCTGTTCAGAAACGTCAAAAGATGCCACTGCCAGCAGGAGGGTACTCTGAATCATGAACGGGAACGTACACAATAGACATGTTTTGCTGTGGAACAAAGAATTAATAGCTATCAGCCAATGCTAATCAGAACCCATCCACAGTACAAAACCTAGGAAACATGTTGGTTATTACGTTTTTATACACTACTGAAAATTTTGATCAGAAAATGGTGTCTTGATCTTTAGTGTAAGTTACATGGTTGCTGTGACATAGGTTAGGTTGAGTCTTCTGTGTCACGCTCCTCTGTGGTACTTTACTGTACCCAGGTCTTCTTAACCGGTGTAAGGCTGGTGGGGAAAAGAAGTGCTTGAAGGTCTTGAAGGTCTGTTTGGAGCTGGTCTGCAAGTTCTGTGACCTAGAGAGGGGTTTCTGAATGAAGGATACCCTGGTCGTGCTCTAAAAGCTGGGTGAAGTGGTCAGGTGAGGTTGTAAGTTAGAAAATGCTCACCACAGGGTGTTGGCTCCTTCCGGAGAAGCTTCCAGAATTGTTTGAACTTTAGGGATACCCTGGCCTGAATGTCACATTCTGCGAGTGCTTTGGTGTGGTCGCAGGTGACTACCGCTTATGAATCCAGAGGTTTATTGAAATGGAAACCTCCAAACCACAGGGTAATTCTTTTTTTGCCTTTTCATCAGAATTCGGCATAAGACAGAGAGGAGGAATAATTTGAGCACTGTGTAGATGGGCAGAGCTGCTCTGCTCACGTATTTAAATTGGCTTGTGCCTCTGAAGTTTCTGTTTGGTTTCAGCAGTGACGTAGTGTGTTTAACAATGTAAATATGTGTGCAGAAGAATCTCTGGGATGGGGTAAACAATTAAGTAATATTAGTAGAATTGCTTAATGCAGAGTCAAAATCCAGTGCAGGATGTCAGTAACCCAAACGTACCCTGGCATGCATCCTCATTATGCCCTGAGAACAGCACGCTGATCACCCACAGCGTTCTCTAAAGCTGAAATCACCTTTGCGCTTTTTGTAATGTGAACACAGATTTTTCTGAGATCTTAATGGAAATTAAGATGCCTGCAGAATTAGAGATATCTGTGGGATGAAAGATAGCTCTTCCATCCTTCAGAAATGCAAATGTATTTCTGTCCAGATAGCTCTTTACTGTGATAATCAGCCCCTTGTGTAAATACCTCTTGGACTGTCTTACAGTTTTCTGTGATTCATGTGTATCAAGTCAACTCAAATCAGCCATGGAAAATAACAGCGTTTGAGTCAGGTTATGTTTCACTTTGTCACATTTATGGCAACTGCCTGGACAGCGAGGTGCTAAACCTCGGCAAGTACTTTGCCACTGCACAATTTTCTGCAGAATGGATCCTTGAGGCATTTCCGTCTCCTCAGTGATCATGGCAATCACGTTATTAACTGTATCCCAGACACTTCGTAATTTGGGAGAAGTGCTGAAATATTGCTCGTAAGTGTAACTTGTCATTTAAGGAACCACTTCTGATAGAGCCGGAAAGGCTCTGAAGAGCCAATCCATCCCTCTGATGGCCCTGTGAGGGGGAGAGACGGGTGTGTAGTCATTCTGGAGAGCAAAAAGCAAATACCGTCTTTGTGCGTGTCCTCATCCAGAGCCTGACTACATGCTTTAAATCTACACCTGAGATGTTAAATGAGGCTGGTGTGATTGAGAGGTGGAGCCTCCTTGTCAGGTACATAGCTTTTGAAAGAAAATTGACACTGAAATAGATTGCAATTAGATAATTTTGCGAGAAGCTGGGTGGATAGGGAGCTTCTGCTGATCTCTGAATCTCCACAATTAAATGCGCATCTGTCTTAGCCAATGTTCCCGAAATGAGCGTGGAACCAACTGGAAGCACAGCAACAAATCTTTCTATCCACAAGCAAAAAGTCTTCACGGGAAGCTCAGCTTTCTGTGCTGTCGGTTTCTAAAAGATGTTTTCATAATACTTGCCCAGGAGGAAGCAAAGCTGAATTATTGGTGTCACATGCAGAAACAGGATGAGCTTTTTGACTCCTGGGTTGTATTTGCTTGGTCATGTGTTGAAAGTAAGTTATCTCCTTTTGCCCACTTTCGGAGAGGCTTGCTGTAAAAATGAGTAAATAAAAATGAATGTATTGCTATCATTTATGACCCATACTGAGAATCCCAGACCATGGGTGGCTTTAATGATGTAATTGAAACCCGAAGGGATTAAAAGGGATTCAAAAACACATTTTTTTTCCTTGAGTTCATTTAACCCTTTTGAAAGGGATGAGTCAATCCATTAAGTTTACAAGTTCACTGAGCAACTAAGAGATGAGAAGTACAAGTGAGGGATACAAATGCAACGTCAATGCTGTCTTATTTCTCAAATATGTTTTTTTCTTTTTCCTTTCTTTTATTTTGTTTTTTTTTTTTTTTGATGTTTTTTGTTTTGGACGGGGTGGGGTTTTCATTTGGTTTAAGTGTTTTATGTGAGCTGGATTGTAGCAAACCTCTAATGTGTATCTGGACTCTGGAGCGCAAATGAAGTGATTATTTTAGTAACACAGTGAACACATTGAAATAAAGTCACTTAGGTCTTGGAAACTAAAACCCAGGGATTTTTCTTGAGGCTTGGGGGCTGGTATCCTGAAAATCGTTCACCTTCTGAAGCGCAACATAAAAAATCAATACCTTCCATGTTACCAGCCAGCCTGCAACAAACGGCCGAGAACGAGCCACTGCCCATTCATTCATTTCCTCCATTCCAGGCGTTTTAATGAGATTGTGGCTTCTGGTCCTTGGCCTGCAGGGGCTGAGGGATGGGGGCTGAAGGACGTGTTCAGCTCTGCGCAGCCCCAGGCAGGAGGATGCTTTGTGCCGCTCAGCGTAGATCCCGTCAGCCTATTACTGAGTAATAGCGTCAAATCCTAGGTTGCTTGTTCTGTTTCAAAAGCGTTGTGGAGTAAGTGCATTTTCTTCTAGCTGATGGTGTGGCGGGGTCCCCAGACAAGGCACAGCATCCTGCAGGCTTTTTTGGGTGACCCCATGCCTGTGTATGGTGGGCAGGTGCCCGGAGACCCCGCGGTGTCTGCTGGCAGAGGACAGCTTCCATAAGCCAGCAACGATTCAACCACCGGTTTCCGGTAATTGCGATCTTAAAGGCAAGTCCTGGTGCGTTAACGGACGATTGACGGAAATGTGAAATTTCACCGAATTCCTACCCATATCTTTGTTTCCTGTTTGTGCTCTCTGGGGTGCACCCCGCATGCTGATGCTCAGAGAGAGCCATCACAGGCTGGTGTTGGAAAGCTGCTGCCTGCATGTGGCCGAGGACAAAGGGGTGGTGGTAGCCCTCTGTTGGCTCTGTACGTTACAGGTTCCCTCAGGCAATATATGGTAATTTCCTTGCTGCTAAAACAGGTTCAACAGCGTGAAAGTGAATATGTCATTGCAGTAATCCGTCCAGGAGGAGTTTTAGAATGGCATTTATCATCTTGCTGTACAGGTTCTCGCATCTTGGCCGTGCAGGTTCAGGACCGAGATCGTACGTCTGGCCTGGTGCCGTCGGGAGGGCGGAGGACTCGCAGGGGATCGACCTCCTCTTGTCCTACAGCAGGCAACGCGTGGGCCAAAGCTGCCGAGGCAGGTGCGGTGTGCATTTCTCAATAGTGGCATGTCTGAACAGGGCCTGTGCAGGAGCAGGAGCTCGACCCCTACCCCTAGGGATGCTTCAAGGCTTTGACAGAAGCACAGACGCAAGAAAAGACCCCGCAGGCTGTGCTGGTAGTTCTGCAGCCCCGCTTTGGGGCAGTGTGAGCAGAGCTTTGGGGCAGTGTGAGCAGAGCTTTGGGGCAGTGTGAGCAGAGCTTTGGGCCTTTGGCTCGCAGAGAGGTCTGCGGAGGGCAGCCAGCAGCAGAGCAAGCTCCCTCCTGTGGTGCGGTTACGCTTGCGGTCCCGGTCTGAAGACTGGGCCAGAAATTTGGAAATCAGAGGTTTGACGTTTGGTCGGTGACCCGGTGGGTTCACGCAGCAGTAACGTGGTACAAGTGGAACCCGAAGGTTCGGTGCCTGTGCCTCAGCAGGAGCGGAAGGCACAGGAGGAAACGAGAAGCCAAAGGCTGGGCAAAAATCAGGCTGGGCAAAGAGATTTCCGTGGTGTTTGGCTGTCCAAGAGCCGTAACAGAGGTCTTTGTAGATGTGCCTGATGGAAAGCCCTCCTTGTTCCCTGGGTGACATCTCTACGCTGCTGCCATGGAGGCTTCCACGCTCTCCAGAACCAAATCCCCGTTTGCACAGCTTAATTTCATAAAACGCTTCCGTGCGTGGCATCTTGTGCTGCGTTCGGTTCTCACATTAGGTTTTCACATTACCGCCAGAATTCACCGCCGGCCCCTGAAAGACTGCAGGGCTGGTGGCATCCTGAATAGGGGCATTTAGGGGCCTCCTTTGTTTTCTGTGCGCTGGGTTTCCCATGCAGGAAATTTCAATAACTAAGCAGCCATCGTGGTTAGTCATAACTCTTAATGCCACTGATCTCACTCGCCATTTAGATGAAGCGGTGCCCTTAGCAACTGACCGGTGATCAGTAGCGTGTGTGTGTGTGTCTGGGGGTGTTTCCTCGCTTTTTTTATTTTTAGTTTTTGAAATACATTCCTGTGTTTGTTTCCCATGAGCTGCAGCGTCTGTTCTGAGTGCATTGTCACCGGTCACCTGATGTCCCTTTGACTTGTCAGAGGGAAATACTCCGTCAGTGTGCTCAGGCTTAAAATTCTGTGATACCGTGGGGTTTTCGTAAACTACCAACGTATCGGTGCAACCAGAGCACTGGCGTTAACCTGGAGCAGACAATGTGCTTCTCAAAGCATTTTAGCGTGCTTTGATTAACATTTTACTGTAGTGGTTTGTTTTTTTTCCAGTGAACCAAAACGGGATACATTTGCTGCGTATTTCAGGTAGCTTTTCCTGGTTGTTCTCTCAGCTGTAGCACAAAGTTGCTCCAAGAAACTAAGGGGAAGACAGAGAGGTTTGCTTGCCTCTGGCTCCCTGATAGCAGCAAGGGTTAATGCTCCTCATGGACAGTTGGCACGGCTCTCCGGGATGTGGCGTTTGCTTAGGCTCTCGGTTTGGGACGTCGTTTATTGAAATAACAAAGACTTTTAATTTCAAGTGGCGTTCTATTCACTTGCAATACGGTGGCTATTCCCTACAGCGGCGAAGAATGTGAATTATATCTGTGGGGAGAAAGAGGCTGAAGGGGTCAAGGCTGCTTTCTGGGCCGAGGTGCCACACTGAAGGGCTTGGTGGCACTTGGTGACAGCACCGGCGTTAGGGGTGGTGCGGGCAGCGAGCTGGGCGGTGGAACGACCTGGCTGGAGAAGTCCATGCAAGGTCAGTGTGGTCTTGCAGAGCTTCCTGCTGGCACACCTGCAGGCGTATCGTCGTAGGGATAAACCTGGAAAGCGAAGAGCCAAAGCGAAGGGTAGCAAACCTGTGGCATTCACCCAGCAGCCTCAGCAGCTCGTTGCCTGAGGAAGCCTTCAAGTGACCGCCCTCGAGGCAGTGGGAGTTACCAGGCAGATGGCCACTTGGTCCCTAGAGAGGGAGAGAGGAGTAAGGAGCAAAATCTGGCTACAGGAGTGAAAGACTAGAAGAATAAACCAAAAAGAGGAAATCCTGGCTGTCACAGGACTGAAAAAATGCAAGGTGAGTAGAGAAGCCTAGGAAAATGTGCCATGTATTTTTGTGCAGCCTCTAATGACGAATGCTTGAATCCTTTAAAAGCCTGTAAAAGCGTTTGCTCTGTCACCTTATGAAAGACAAACCGCAAACCTCGAGTGCCCACATGGCTGGAAACAGCCAGCTTCACCTCCTCTGTAGCACGAGGAGCAGCACCGGTCCTCAGCGGCCTTTTTTTCTGGGAAGGGCTCAGCAGACGCAGCCTGGGCTCGGGCAGCCCGGCAGCAGCGTGGCAGCAGCAGCCTCCGAGGGCTTTGGAGAGCAGGAGCCCCCAGCCCCGGGGTGTCCTGAAGGGGCTGCCACTGCTGGGCCTCGAAAGGTGTCGGGGCTTTTATGTGCTGATGTGTTCTCCAGGGTGCAGCCGGCCTCCCCCAGGCACTGCTTTGCCTTGCAACTGTGCCCGTACAGAACAGCGTTGGGTTTTTGAGCAGCTTGGTCTTTGTTAGTAAAGATGATGTTTCTTGTCAGGCTGGTGTTGGGGATGCCCCACTCATGAAGGCTTTGATACCAGGGAGCCTATAATAAGGGAATCCTTGGGGTAAAACCTTCTTCCCAGGCTGCATTTAAGGCTTTGGGATCTGAACGTAATATGATCAAAATCTCAATTTTTATTTTTAGCATCCTGTTTAAAAAAAATCTATCCTTTGTTACCATTTTTATGTTAACAAAGGATATGTTAACCCCTTTTATTTTTTTAAATAGACAGTGCTGTTCCTCAGAGCTTCGGCAGCAGCCTTCAGGATCTCAGAGAAGCTCATTTTTGTTACTGGGATGTTTGATTTTGCTCCGTTCTGTGCTGTTTGCTTTACGTGGTGCTCGCTGCTGCACGGTGCCTCAATAACGCATTGCAATTAGGAGGAACGGTTTGATATTCACCCACCCCTTCCCAAGGGGGATAAATGTGGGAGGCAGGGCTTTCTTTCAGAGGGCTCTTTGATGTGTGTGTGTGTGTGTGCATGCGGGGCCATGTTTATAGCTAGCCTAAGAGCCTAGCAAGACATGCGGAGAAACCAAGACCGAGACAGAACATAAATTGTAGCTGATCATAAATCTTATCGCAGTCCTGTCCAGCACGGGTTTTTGGTGGGAGCCAAAAATTTTCAAATTGGGTGCTGGTGACCCGAGTCTGAATTTCTATATAAACACGAAATGTAGCGAGACCAAATATTTGGGAGTCGGTGCGTCATTTTCAACAACTAACCAGTAGGCATCGAGGCTCAGTAAAACATCCATTTGGTACAGGCCGAAATGGATGAAACGAGCAGAAAGAGGAAATGAGAATTATTAAAGGATGGTTCTGAATGCTTCAATACCCATTTTTCAGCACTGGGATCACGGTAAGTGGTTATGGGGCCGTTGTGTAGAACAACCCCGGACTGAGATGCTGGGGGCATCCTTAACTCCTCTGAAGCCACAGTGATGCTTTGGGTTGGCTGGGTTTTGAGCCACGGCTGTTTTTCTCAGGTCCCAGGCAAGTTCTTACAAAATGTGCTCCCAGTATCAGCACAGTTTTGATATTTTTAAAAGCCAGCGCTAAATTTAGTACTGACTTGGCACTTCTGTTGGCAGGCCCAGGGGATGGATTGGGGCCAGGCAGGAGAGGGAGAGCTCCCCTCTCGTCGGGGCTGCTGCTCTGCGGACGTGTTGGTGCTGTGGCTGTGCTGTGCCTGCCTGCACGTCTGACTGCCCCTCTCCGAAGCGTGCCCAGCAAAAGGAGTGCCGGGATGCTCCCAGCGTCTCGGGTAGAGTACCGCAACGCGTGGTTTAGGTGGATGTAGCAACAAGCGACAGGACGGATCCTCTCCAAACCTCAGCCCAGCGCTGGTCCCCTGGCAGCTCCGTCGTGTTACAGACCTCACGGCTGGATCAGAAGGAAAGCCACAGTCTGGCTTTTTGTGTCTCGTTGGCCAAGGACTGCAGCCTGACTTGTTGCGCTCACAGCCCGGAGCCAACAGGCGCTGCCGAGTCCAAGGCTCAGCTACAGCACGTCTGTATTTCGGGAAGACCATTCCGGTCTGGAGCTTTAAACTGAGAAAATGTGTTCCCACCTCAGTAGTTAACTGAACTCACTGTTAGGAATTTTCATGCAAACATTGATTTAATTTTTTTTTTTAATTTTAGTTTCTCTCATTGGATCTCGTTATTTAATCTACTGGATCGGAGCTGCCATTGCTTTTAAGCGTGTGACATCTCCTCGTGCAGGTGCCTGTGGTGTAAGGAGTGGGCTGTGCCCTGCCTTTTGAAGCTGAAATGTTTTCCCAAGGCTCCAAGTAGCGCTCCTTTGGGCAGTCAGTGGACCGCCGACCCTAGAGCTGACAGTGCCGCCACCAAGGTCTCGCTGCTGTTGAAGCCCGTGTTCTTGTTTCACCGGTCCTCCCGCTCGCATTGCTGCAGTCGATGGTGATTTTTGAAAGAGAAGAGTTAAATCCTGGCCCCTTTGTAAGCAGGAGTGGCCCAGAGCAGCCTCAGAATTACATCCAACCCAGGCCTCTTTGTGCGGGGGCTTTGTTTATGTAATAGATGTACACTTGAAACAGTCAACATAGGCATTTTAAATGTACTCTTTACACTTGTTAAAAAGATGCCACAATATTCCCATTTCCCCCCTGCAGGACAAACAGTGCCTCTGTTCTCCCTCTTGGCTTCCAGCGAGCTGCTGGGGCTTCACTTTCTCAATGTGGTGGTTGCTTTCCGAAGGAAAGGCTTTCTTTTTTTTTATTTCTCATTGTCTTCCTTTACTCTGTAATAAATAAAATCCAACAGGGAGTTCTTACGGCATCCAGGAGACCAGCTGGCTGTAGTTCAGCATAGCCACCCCGTGCAAAACTGCGCGGTAACCTCAGCCTGATCGGTTCCCCAAATGCAGCCCTGTGATTGTAGGCTGCGGGCTGGTGCCGCTTCCTGCGCTCGATTGCTCTCCCGCAGTTATTAACCGTTGCCAAGCTGCTGCCGGAGGACACGCGGTTTCTTTTCCTACCCTTTCTTTGAGCTCTCTATTTTATTTGCTTGGGACGAGCTTCCTGACGGCCGGATTTTGGGGTGGCACCGAAGTGGAAGCCAGAAATGCCAGAGCTCGGTCCCGGAGCAGGGCTGGGGGGCTGCCTCCTTCCCTGGGGAGCTGAGGGGTGAGCACGAAACGCTGGATGTGAGGGTTGGGCTTCGCTCGAAATGAAACGACTTCCAAACCGTAACTGGCTGGGAAGCGTGTGGCTAAACCAAGCGCGGGCTCACCAGCTTTTCCTGCGTTTATTCTGATGCTATTTGTAAAACCATTTGGGTTTAGGTAGTCTCTGGAAATGAGCTATGTGCCTTGTGTTCACCAAGCAGCTTTTTGCTGCTTCTCACAACAGCAGTTTATGGCGGGTGCACCCTGTGACAGCGAGCCCTGCACACACACACGGCAGCCCGGTTTTTGCGAAGGAAGCAAACCCTGCTGGATTGCCCTTTTTGCAAGCAGGGAAAAAAATACAGCAGCTACTGAAGGCGTGAGCGTAGCGAGGCCTCCACAGAAACACGACAGAAATGCTGCAGTAGGTGCTTGACAGTAGGTTTTAATCTCTCTGATAAATACATCTGAGCCTGCTGACCTCTGTGCCCCGTCGCGGATCCAGAATTGTCACAGCTTCAGGCCACGCGTGTCCCCGGGGCTTAATTCCCAGTAGATGGTGACGTGGCTGGCTTTTCTTGCTCCTTGAGGGACGTGAGACGTGATGTTTGTGCCGAGCGCCTCGGTGCTGGACGAGGGACGGTGCCCAGCCGTCTCAGCGTGTTTCCCGCGTGAATCCCGGCACCCCACGGCAGCAGGACAAGCTGATCCACAGGGCTTGGCACGCGGGCTGCTCCAGCTTGTGCTTCTCAGGCTCAGAGATCCTCGTGGCTGATCCATCGGTGTCGGATTCTGAGCATCCCCACGGTTCTCCGCCTCCCGCTCCCCCGAGGGGCTCCGCGCCCGCAGAAGCCAAACAAACGGTTAAGTGCCCCGATCTCCTCGGATGGAGCGGCGCGGGTGGGGAAGGCTCCCACATTGCCTTGTTTACCTTGGCTGCTCACGATATTCTCCCTACGTCCCTCATGGACGGTTCCATTTCTGCGAGAGGGATGAGCTCGTTCGCTTCAATGAAAAAAGCGGCCGCTCCGCTTACTGACCCTCTCTGCGACCGTCCCGATATGTCGAGCTCGCCTCTTATCGAAGGGAAATGTACGCGCAGCATCCCGGGCACACGTGCATTTGCATTTCAAATCAGCTGAGTCAACACAATGTAATGGTCCTGCCTGGAGGTCCTCAGGGAGCCACAGTAGCTGACAATGTGTGCTTAAAGGGAGGGTCTGCTTTTCTTCTTCTGTTTTTTTTTTTTTTTTTTTAATTTTTTTTTTTTTGAAGGCGGTTTCAGTAGCCAGCGGTCCTGGGCTGGAGGCGCTTGCACCGTAGCCGCGTGGACCGCTGATGTTTAGCAGATGATTAGCCTGTCACAGTGGCCGGGATTTCATTTTATTTCCTAAACAGCGCTCATCTGGACGGGAAAAAAAAAAAATAATAACTGGCAACAGTTCAGAGAAGGGAGGCTGCCGCTGAAGCGCTCCTGCTTGTGCTGCCACTGATGCAAGCAGCTGTTCCCATCTGCACTGCAGCACTGCAGCCTCTGCACAGCCGGAGCTCTCGGGGCTTCTCGCTGGAGGGACTGCCGAGGGAGCCGGCCTTGCTCGCATCCGGCCTCAACCCCAGGGCGCGCTGAGGATGGGAGGCTCGCAGTCGCTGCAGCAGGCACAGACGGGTAGCCTGATCCGGGAGCCGTCAGAGGCGATGTAAGTCTGCGTTCCCTTCGCTCTCCTTTCCTCCGTGCTGCCGGGCCCGCGGCCGGCCGGCGCTCACCCCGCGCGGTGCGCTAAGGAAGCTGACTTTGTGGCCGCGGCCTTTGTTTAATGCTAATTGCGTTCAGCTGGGGGCATCGCCGGGGTTTTGCTGAGCGTGGCGAGGTGCATTTTGTAACGCCTGCCTCGTCCGAAGGCACCTCGCTCGGACCGGCCGCCTCGGTTCGGTCGTGTCGAGCGGTGGCTGTGCACCATATGGTTTGTCTTTTCGTGTTTTGGGTGCGCAGGCGATCAAACACAATGACCGTTTGCAGTGAACAAAAACCCACCCCTTCCCCCCCCAAACCCACCGGCGCTGTGTTTTCTGTTTAAAATGCGCAGCATGGAGCTGCATTTCTGTTTTCTCAGAGATTCCCTCTGCTTTTCTCTGTACAGATGCTGCTGTTTTTCAGGTCACATCACCCTTGTCAGCATCAGCCCTGTCTTGGCGTTACAGCCTCTGATGAATCATGAGAGCAAGGTGTCCGTAGATCTCTCCTCGCTGAAGGCCAGCTAGGAAAGAGATTCATTCGGGGCTCGGAGGGGGAGGGAAAAGCAAGCAATTATCGGTTATTGAGAACAAGTTACCGCTTTTTCACATGGCTACAGCATGTATGGAGGTGCACAAATATGTATGTGCATGCAGAAATAGCAGACTCATTTCCCCTTTTAGAAATAGGATTTGGGCATTTATTGGTTGAGGTTTTATCGGTTCACGTAGTCGACAGTCTCTTCTCCCTGACCTCCACCCCAAAGCAGCCAGCTGGCATGCCGGACTTTACCTCTGAACAGGTTTCAGAAGAATTGCTTTGTCCCTTGCTGGCCTTTCAGTCGCAGGGATCACATTTATCCAACACGTCTGAACACGGAGTTAATTTCTGATCATCTATTTCAGCAAGTTTCAGTTATATCCACTGGAGCTAACATATAAACCAGCCTCTTGTAGGTCTTAAAAACATAACGTAACGTCTGCTTATAAGTGTGATAAGATTGGAGGCATCGTTTGTTTGTTTGAGATAAGTGCTTCAGAGTCGAGGGGGAATGATGGAGCAGTAACCGATAGTTCTGCCTCTGATAGGCCTTACGAGTAGGTTTGTGCTCCCTGTTGTCATATCCCGGTATACCAGCAGATAGCTTTGCTTGATACTGGCTTGTTGGATCTGGAAGATGCAGGCCTAGCGGCATTTGTGCATCCTTTGTTCCCCTGATGTGCAGCTTCACCAATTAAGCTTTTTTTTTTCTACGTAGTTCCCTTGTACACAGCACTACCATGGCTACGTACAGCTTCTGTTTAATGGCACACTGGGATGAACTGATGCCTCCTTGTCTTTAAAGTACGGAAAGTTACATTTTTGTCTGCACTAACTGGGTATATTTTTAACGGTGATCCAAGCACTGGGCAATAAAAGCAACGCAGATGAAGCAGTGGTCGGTGTGTTTTCCCTACGATTTTCACAGCCTTTTAAGAATTCATCCTGTTGAAGAACCTATCGACCAGGCGTGTGGAGTTTTTATTATGGAACTTGAGTAAATGACATTGTCACCTCCCTTGATGACTCACATTTAAATATACCTCATCTTCTGCGGGTAGGTATTGCTGTGGGCTTTGAATGTGATCTTTTTAGGCCCCGTGTAACCGGCAGATACACTTTTAGCACAGACGTCATTCAGTAACTGTTGATATTCTCAGGAAGAGTTGGTGAAAGATATTACTCATCTTAAATAAATACTGACAGTCCTCAAATAAATACTCGCGTCCTCTCTTCGTTCCAACTAGACACTCTTTAAGGTAAGGCAAGCCTAAAATAAAGATGTTTCTTTATCCTTGAGAAAGTGCAGGCCCGGTTTCCCAAAATAAGAATCTCTTCGTAGGATGCCATGGCAATCTGCTCTGAGGTCTTGGCTTGATACTCTGAGAACTGTAGCTTTACCAAGGCTTTTTTAATGAGGTTTCACTTAACTTGCTTTGCACACCCAAGCAAATTCCTTAATGGCAAGGAGAGTTCAGAGGCGAAAACACGTGGCCGAGTCCCTGGCAGGTTGGGTAGGGGCCTGTGGGGCTGCAGCATCCCGCAGGGGTCATTTCGGCGATGGGCAGAGGCTGCCTGCCTAACGGGACAGCTTGATAACGAAGGAGGTAGGTTTAAAACAAAGGCAAGACCGAGCTGGCTTGGCTGCCCTCGGTTCATTAGGTGAAAGGGGTGTAAATCAGCAATCATTGCTGGAATGGGTTTAGCACCCAAAATTCGTTAGCACCAAAACAGTACAGAGACAATTTCCTTCAGGAGCTGCAGTTTTAGGAGTTCCTCCAGTGTCCTACGACAGGCCTTTTCACTCAATATTAGTAAAAGTCCTGGAAACCGATGGTAGAATTTGTGCAGAGAAGGGATCCAGGTTAAGGTTTTAGAGTGTGTCCACGATTAAACGTAAAAATAATTGTAATGTAAACCGTGTAAGTGCTGACAGCCCTGGGTGCTCTGCTGTGCGTTGTGGATGGTTGGCAGCTCAGTCACTGGCAGTAGACAATTACCCTTTTATTTTAAAAAAAGGAAAAAAAAAAGTCAAATTTGAATGACAAAAAAGGGAAAGCCCAAGGGAAGCCGGGGCCAATAAAAGTTAACTGCAGATGAAAGTGGCGTGGTTCAGACCTCGCTGTTGACATGATAGGCGCTGTCATGTGCCTTGCAAATCGCAGTCGGCGCCCTGCTGGCCGTGGATTGAGCTAAATGGAGCTCGGGTTTCAATCAGTAGTAGCTGAAGTGAAGGAGTTGGCAGCGTGATGATGTTTCTGGGCCTGCGGTCGCTCAGGTGCACGCACCCTCATCTCGGGCGCCCTGCGAGCGGCTCCTTGGTGCTGCTCGCGCTGCGCCGAGACGCGCGGCGTGTCCTGCTGGGGCCGGGGGCAGCCTTCAGCTCGGCACCCGCTGCCGCCTGCACGTCCCCGCTTCCCTTTTTAACTGCAGTACAGCTCTGTCTCTAGGTAACGCTCTGTAAGCATTGGAAAGCTGGAAGTCTCGGTAGGTGTTTAAATGTTGGTGGCTCGGAGCTAGCTCTCACCCCGGTTTATTTTTCCTCTGCTGGAGAGGCTCCTTTCCCCGGGCACGAGGCGCACCTTGCCTTTGTGGAGCATCACAGCTGCTGTCCTTGCAGCACCTGGACGGGACTGACATTCAGCGCCCATTTCTTGGCCAGCCAAAGGGCTGGGGACGTGTTATTTCCTCCCATCAGCTCTACCTGCTGCTTCTGTAACATTTGCATCCCCTGCCCATCCAAGGGGAAAATGACCGGAGGCTGAGCCAGCTCCCACCGAAGGGAGCGGTGAGACGCCCACTGACTGCGGTGGGAGCTGGGTCGGACTCCAAGAAGGAAATTGAATGTTACTGATCGGTGGTAGCAGGCCAAGCTGCTGCCGCCCTCGTGGGTGGTTGTTCAGCTGGTTTCATTGCCGGTTGCTCGAAGGACTGGGAAAATTGAAGCTGGGTTGACTCAGCCTGGCGCGCAAGAGGTGGGAGAGCTGCTTTGTGCCTGGGTGTGCGCGTGCGGCTGCGCACGGAAGTCATCTGCATGTGTGCAAGAAGTGCAGGCCTTGCCGGCTACCGGGTTTTGTGCTTTTCTATCTATAAAACCTAGAGGAACCCACCCTATGGTTCTTAAAAGATGGAAGGAAATCTGCCTGGTTAAATATTTGCACAGTTTTATATCCTTGAGTGTAGGGGGTCACCTCAATGAATAGATGCATACAAGACTGGGAAATAGATATTGAAAGCACTGCAAGAATTTGGGTCTTTGGGGAGGAGGGGAGGCTTCTGTCACTGTAATAGCATTTAGTTCGAGTTAATCCTTTCTTGACAGCTAGTCCTGCCTATCGTCAGCCTTCTACATATTTATTCTTATTTTTTAACTCCAATTGACAGCCACCAGTCGGCATCCTCAGCAATGTGGAGAGCACGCTCTACCTGCTGGCTTTGCCTACGAAGTCGGGTAAATTGCTGGAAGACATGGGGGTGTTTTACTTGCGAGAAAATGAACCAGAAGTAACAGGCAAATTCTTCTGTCAAGCTTTCCTGCCTTTTATTCCAGCCTCCCTTATTTGAGCCCAAAGGATCTCGTCTCTGAAGTCAGCGGCAGCGCTTCTTTTGATATGAAAGGGTACTACATCAACCGCTGCAGCTGTCACCAGCCGCAGGCAGGTCACACTTAGACTTGAAGACAAAATAAAAAGACCCCCGAATCGCTCACCCCTCTACTAGCGAGGCATGCCACACATCTGGCAAATCTGTGTATATCGTAAGGCTCTTTATACTAAATGGTGTGCCCTGCGCAACGCGTAACGGAGCTGCTGTCATCTATTATGTATTGTGACATAGAGGCAAACTGGGAAATGCAAACTGATGGGAAGCAGTAGAAACATGAATGAAGAGGCATTCCTGCACACGCCTTGTGCCTGTCACTTACAGCACCGCTTCCCTCTCTGCCTCTGCCTTTTGCTTTGCTTGACCCAGCAGCCAAAGCAGCCGCTTGTTAAATGTAAATCAAAGGTGCTCTTTGGTACTGGGCGCTTCGAGAAGTAATAGGCTGGGTGCTTTTGAGTTTTTCTAACACAAAAATTAGTTCTGTCTGCTAGGAATGTGTTTCCTTTGTTTTAACACCTTACACTGATGGGGAGTTTTTGTATTTGCTAATATTTTGGATGCCATCTGTTACCAATAGATACCATTTCCTTATAATCCTTGTAAGGATTTGTAACTTCTTGTGCTGTCCAGTGTTGACTTCTCAGTGGCAAAAGGCAGAGCTTGAACTGGAATTTCAGTGCAGTTGGCGTTCCCTTTGGGGAAGTGGGAGTGTCTAAGAAATAACTTGGGGTTCCTCTGCGGTAAGAAACAAATGAAAAATGCTATTTTGATTATGGAAAAGCTTTCAGGAGAAGTAAAAAGTGTCATTTCCCATTAGTTCCTTAGATGCTTTGAAGCAGCCATCTGAATTTAGTAGCAGCCTATGGATATCGTGCGTTAAACGCCCCATAGCACCAGAGAGTCGGCTCAGTGGGAAAAAAAATGAATGTTTCCATTTCCGTGAGTTTCCATTGCCCACCACAGTTCTGAGATCTCAGAGGTTTCTTTTAAGGCACGTGTTTTGGCCCGACAACCTTCGTCAGTGGTGGCATTAACAAGACGGCACCATCCCTCCTTAGCTCCAGAAACCAAAGAGCAGTTTGCACAGTAGGCTATTGAAAAACTTCACACATGAAGTGGGTAAATTTCGGGTTGAGTAAGTACAGATCTCTGACAGAGCCCTCCGGGTAATCGTAGGGCTCTCCTTGATTTATGTTTGTCCCTTCCCCGCAGTAAGGCTTCTTACAGCTCCGATCCCGCGGCTCTGGGGTCGGGTTAAGGAGGTGAGTGGGCGTTCGGGAGCCTCTTGCCTTCCAGAGAGGGAATTGGGGTCATTTCTTCTGTTGGGATGAAAAGGAAACTTTGGGAAAATCTGGAGCTTTCCATGGCAAGTTTCTTTGGTTTAGATTAAACGGGAACCCTAGAATTATGTGCAAATGTACGAGATAAGGTTTTTCTAAACAAAAGCAGCTTGTTTCTAGGGCTAAATATAGATGAGATTGTATCTGAAACGTAGCAGTAGCTAAACTCAGCTCCTGCTTCTGAGTTTTGATCTGCTTCCAGCATGGAAACGTGCATTTATTGGGCTTGTTAACGGTTCACTGCCCTCATTAAACACGAGCCCAGTGTTGTGCTGGGAGAAGGGTTTCCTCCCTAAAGGAGGGGGAGGATGAGCGAGGGATCTGAATTCCTTTGTGTACCGCTCAAGTCCGGGCCCTGACCCTTCGGAGCCGGGCGGCAGAAGGTTGGGTGCCGTGGTGTCGCCTAGCCCAGCTGGGGGGCTCCTTCCAGCCGGTGGCGGCAGGCACTGCCCCAGCTGAGCTAAAGCTCAAATCGAGGAGCAATCTGCCAGCCAGACCGCGCTGGAGCATCAGCACCCGTCCCACACCCACCTCGAGTCAGGAGGTGAAATAGCTATTGCCCACCAAGTGTTGTTTTGGTTTGTTTTTGAAGAGATGAAGGTGTTTTTTGTCCTTTGCTCCATTGCTCCCTGGCTGTTTGTAGCCCGCAGCAGCCTCACGTGTTGAAGCAGAGGACCAGAGGGTAGCAGGGGGCCGTGCGAAGCTCTGCAGGGCTTCAGGGTGAGACAGGCACAACGTGGGGCACAGGGGCTCTTTGCTCCTCTCTTCCCTGGTGACAGAAGGACCCCCCGACTCTCCTCTTCTCCATCCTCCGTGTAGTCCTTGCCTCTTTTCTGAAAGGAGGTGCTTTCACAAATCTCCATGCCTCTGCAAACCAGCCAGTCCCTTGGAGATTACAGGTACCACGCATCCACCTTTGCACTTCCCAGTAGTGTTTTGTCTCCTGCTGCTGCTTATGGGCTTGTGGCTGAGCGGAGACATGGCTGGGGAAAGCCTTGCTGGATTTAAGGGGTAGCTGCAATCGGCAAAGCAATTTCAGGCGTACAGCTCTGGCTCCCAATGAATTATTGATTATTTCCCCTTGGAGCCCTCGCATGATGCTGTGTAGCGGTGAGCGCAGGCACCCGGCTTGCTTTCCAAGGATGTAGTTAACAGGATGTTGTTTCCTGGATTAAAACTTCAGAGCTCGCTACTAAAGGCGGGGGAAAGGTATTTGTCATGGGTATTAAATACTTAAACACCAGCTACCAGTCCCTGACCTAACAGGGTGAATCACAGAGCAAAGTACAGCGCTGACCGGGTTCATTGTGTGTCGGCGGTTATACCTGGATTTGTGGTGAGCATTTTTTTTACCTTGGATATTGGAGGATCTTCACTGCTTCTCCTCATCCCTTAAGAGATTTACGTATTTGAACATTCAGCAGCTTCTGGTTAGTTAGGGACACATTAGGATGTTTGCCGTTGTGATGTCTGAGGATGAGTGTCTTTAATTAAATGGTATTTTCCTGTTGTTCCTCTGAGAATAAAGCAGCTGCCTGAGAAGAGCACAGAGATTAAAAGATGTGCAGATCCTTCAGTTCTAAGTCCTGTTCCTGCGGAGTGGATGTTTTCATTATTCAGACTAAAGTCGGTGGAAGGGGAAGGCTGGCCAGAAAGGCTGGGAATTCACTTCATTATTCATTTATATCAGTAGTGTTGAAAAACACTCTGTTACGTCACAGGAAAAGCCGTAAAAAGGAAAAAAATTAATGTGATTTAAAGCAATGCGGAGAACTTCTTGCTAATCAGTTAGAAAAATGAGTTAAGTAGTTTGAAGTGCTGCTGTAAGTACGTGATGTTATATGCCTCAATCTTCCTCTTCAGATGTGGCTTCCCACAGCTCGAGACATTTCTTTCTGGTTGCTGCGTGAAGGCAGGAAATGGCTTTGCTGGGGGAGTGTGAACTTGGCTTCTGCACAAAATGCTCTCAAAATCGCTGAATAAACAAGCAGAAAAAGCAGGAGAAATAATTCCTTCTCCCCTCGTGGAAAGATTTATGGAGAGATTACTTGTAATGCAATAGGTATAACAGAAATCAGCATTACTTTTAGATTGATTGTGTCCTTTTCATTCTTCTCTGCTGCGATTCTAATCCTGTTCTCCAAATGCAATCATCCTATGAAGAAAAATTACCCTTTTTATAGTAAGCGATTAATTTTTAAGAGATTCGTGTTTCATTTTGTAACCTCTTGTAGAAAACACGTTTCCAAACTGACCTGTGTGGTTTGGGTAGCACAAGAGGCATTATTTATTTTCCACGGCTGAAGTCCCACGTAACGATTTGAAGCCAGGACATTTTATTTCTGTTTTCTCACCTATCTAAAAGACGAAAAGCAGGTCCCTACATGTCAGTTCCGACACTGCTGTCGAGGACGTCAGGCTGCAGATTGGCTGTGAAGTCGCCCAGGAGAGTTAGAGCAGCGGCTGTGGAGATCTGAGCCCTGTTTGCCCGCTCGCACCGAATTTCCGCAGGTGTACATCATTAACGCTTCGGCTGAACTCTCTGCTTTGTGCCGAGACAACAGAGGGCATTACGCCCCGGCTCACAGCGCGGAGGAGAAGCAACGAGCTGCACAAAGGAGGGAAGCAGCCCTGGCTGCTCCTGGGGTGATGCACGATGCTCTCCCTCCCTCGTGTCTCTAAATTAAGCCTTGTGCTTGTCAGGGCACATCACTGATGGGCTGGGAGGCGTCGCCTTCAATGTAATATTGATTATTTTTCTGGGCGACCATGTTTTCAGTGGGTCCTGTAGGAATATTTATGCTGAAATCGTCTAAAAATCCTTCTCTGGAGAGGAGTGCCAGCCCTGCTTTCTGCACGCGTCTGTGACAATATGAGTTCCTGTGTAATTGCGTTGCGCTAAAGTAGGTCTCTGTCAGTTCAGCAGAATGGGATTTATTTGATAAAACCTCTATTTTTTAAGCGAGAAATGCAAAGAATGCTTTGCTGCCGTGTCATAGCTCCAGCCATAAACCGATCACGTGGCGTTATCCTGGTCTTATATGGGCAAATGCCTCTGTCGAGGGAGAAACTGCAACTGGTTTTGTGTAGTATCGCTTCTGCTGCAGGAGCCCATGAAAGCAAAACGTCATTCCTATTTAAGTCTTCCAGTTCTGCAGTATATACATTCACAAAAACCTTTCTTGAAAGAAAAAATACACTATTTTTTTTTGTCCTACAATTTAGTCTTTATTAGGATTTTAATGTATCCGTAAGATAGCAGAATAAAGAATGGAAATACCTAGGAAATTAACTTCATCCCAGTTGAGGGATAACTTCTCTAAAATTATTTCAAATTTTTGTGATTCAAGAAGCTGTTGTGCCTATTTTTCATTGAACTGTGCCCAGTTTTAAAGTAAAACCAAAAAAGATCTACAGGGCAGCAGTTAGGGACGTTATAAAGTGAGACTGAAATTACTTTCCAGCTATTTAGTCTAAGCTGCAACAATCCTGTGGTGAAATTACTGTTTTGTCTTGATGATCAGACTTTGCAAGGCAGAAGCCTAGAAAACATTCCTCCAGTGTTGCAAGGCAGGCGAGTAGCTAGAGGCATAATTGTCTTTTCTGGGATGTGTGCATACATTTTCTGTACATAAACCCCGTGCTGTACAGCAGGCAGCATTCCCCCAGAAGGTGAGGTACTTCCCTAGTACAGATTCAGCCCTAGGAAGCTGTGAATTCCCATCGATTTCCGTCACAGTCGGGCACTTTGCATTTCGCTGGAGCAGACCCCGGGAGAACAACGCGCTTGGTTTTCCTCTGCTTTCCTCCTGGGTACCAGGCGTTACTTTATTGGTGTGAGTCCTGAGGCTTGGTTCTCATCCTGCGGGTACGAACCAGTAGTGATGCTCCACGTGTGATTTATTTAATTGTAGGTTAGATGCTCTTGTTGCTGGATATCCATAGAGCGGTGTGAGGGAAGTCCATCAATAGTTAATGGTCGGAAACGTGTCCCTGAAGGAACCGTCTTGTAAGTGGAGGCCGGGGACATGTAAGTGGCATGTTTGTGCCTCCCCAGCTCCTGAATGTGACAGTCGCATACCGTGCTGAGAGCCTTCGCCGTGGGGACAGGGAGGGGAAAGGCAGGTGGCTGTAAGTGGTCCCTGACATGTCACTGACCCTTCGGCTTTGGTAGGCTTGGCCAAGGCTGATGGTTTTGCTTTTCTCTGCGTGATGTGTCGTTGGTACTGTTGAATTGTTTCTGAGAAGTTCGGTCATTTTAATGGCGTATTTTACTAGAGAGAAGGGAAATATCGTTCGTGAGGCGTATAACTAGCACTGCTTGTGTTGCTTTTCAATACCACGAGGTTAACAGATCCGTGGATGACAGAGAGACTAATTCAGGTACCAGATATTAATATTTAATACTTAACCAAATGAATCTACCATTGCATCCGACATGCTGTCTGTATGTTGCCATACAAATTTAATGTTAAAATTTAAAATCTGTGATGTTGTTTGTTCCTCAGAGCAGGTAGGTGACAAATGGCCCAGCCGACAAGCACCACGTTAAGAGCAGCTGATTAATGTGGAGCCCTACGTTGGCCTGGAGTCACTGAGTAGGCAAATACCATACGGAAACGACAGCACAGAAAGCTGAAACGTTTTTGATATTGCTCTAACCTTGTGCTGGGATGAAAAAATGACCTTCTGTTGTAACATACAATATTCTTGTTTGCTGTGAGTAGGCCCTAGGGTCAGGTAAGGGCTGCTGGCCTGAATTGGTAGCTTGATCTCCGGGAAGGGCTGTACAGTTGGGGCTCTCCTGCTGACTTGGAGTTATGACCCTGAACAACATTTGAAAGTCTGAAGGAAGAAAGGGGGAAAGGAGATGATATGCATCTCTGTTACCGAGTTGTGTAACTGCAGCATGAATAATACCACAAGATGAATTACAGAGAGAGTCCGTTATTGAATTTCTTATAAATAGAATAAGAAAAAAGCTCAAATTTAATATGTACCAGTCTTCAATTTTTGTTTTCCGCTGAACTCTGCATAGATTCACAGCGATAAGCTGTTCGTGCCACGAAGAATTCACAGCCTGTGTGGGTGAGGCAGGCTTGAGGCGGATGCAGAAGCGGATTGCCCAAGACCACGTACATGCAGCACTTCAGTGGCACAGCTGAGGGTTGGATTGATCCTCAATCTTGAGACTGACGCTGAAACATGCTGCCTCAGTGTTCTTTTTCCTGTTTTATTTTTTTAAGACCTGTATGGGAAAAATCAATTTAACTGTGAAAAATGGGACCAGGAGATTTGAAAAGCTTTTATCAGACTGTGTGCAGTGGAAGAGTCTGACTGAAATTAATGCACATCTCTGAACGCCTTGCCTTTGTGCTGTATGGACTCGAAAGCTTAAAGTTACTGAGTGTCTTTTCAAATCTTTCTATCTGTGGCTTTGCCAGGATAGGATGAGTATATGTGCCCGTTTAAGTAACGTGCAAGACAGGATTGACCTCAGCAGTGTACAGCCAGTCCTACATCCTCGGCTCTGATCTCATCAGAAAACAGACCTGAATTATTCATGCAGCTTTTATGAGGATCATCTCTGAAAGTGATCGATGGAGGTGAGACTACGGAACTCATTCCTCCTTTTTATTTCCAGCGCATCTCCCAGTGGGATTACAGGAACGAAAACCAAAATTCATCTTCAGTACTAAACTGAGCATCTTAAGAAACTACTTTTTTTTTTTTTTTTTCTTGCTGATTTAGATTCCTCTCACGGTATTTGATAAATCATTCAGTAAATACTGATGTGAAATTTGTATCTTAACTATGATATAATAGCTTTCCATGCTTTGGATTGCCAGGTCTACTGGAATCTGTGCATTGCCTTTAGGTGGTGCCACAGCTCACGCTTATGAAACAGCACCGCCGCGTTTGCTCATTTGGGTCCCTCCATCGCACGGCTTTGGGACTCCCAGTCCATCGCGGCGTATGCCAGCTCGTCCAGCAGCAGGACCCAACCCTTGTGTGATTCTTGAGAGAATGTCCCTCTGGTGACAGATGGATGCGCTTTGAGCATTTTACTTGTTGTTCAGTTCTCAAGGTCCAGGTTTTGTTGACAGTCTGCATGGTGTGCTTGAGAGACTACAACTAAACTGGGCCAAGCTGCAGTAACAAGGTAAGTTTAGTGTCACGTAGGTTGGAAAAGACCTTCAAGATCATCAAGTCCATCAACCTCACCTATTTATTGTATTTTGTCCAAAGTGCTAAGTTTGGAAGGAAATACACAAATTTGAATGTAGATGGATGGAGGATGTTCAGCTTGGCTGTGATGGAGCAAAGCCCTGAAGCCAGTCTTGATGTTGCTCCTTGTGATTCGACGAGCCCTGGCTGCTGGGGAGCAGCGCCATGGCCCTCTCCTTGCTCCCAGCACGAGCGCTGCTTCTAGAAGATGGGAACCCAGCTCCTGCCTTCCAGATGCCAAAATACCACACACCTGTTCTTCTCCAGACTGTGTGCAGCAAACGCCAATAGATTGCTGCTCCGTTAGGCATGGCTTTGTTTTGAAGCGGGCTAAACACTAAATCCAAATTGTACAAAGATGTGACTGAAAGCGACGCGACCCCACAGCAGCTAGCGGAGCTCCCTCTGCACACACCAGTTCCGAATGCGCTCCCTTGCGCTCATCAGCGGGAAGCGATGCTGCTGGCCGCCGTCCACGTGTCACAGCCCTGCCACAGGCGCCTTGTTTAGGTTCTTTTGTAGGTCAGACGTCCCTTTCATGCCTGTGAAATAAAACCTGAGTGCACACTTGCGCCGTTTGTACTGCTGTAGCGTCAGTACTGGAAGAACCCGAGCGAGACTGCAGGACTCCTGGTGGGGCTGGAGGCATTGTAACAGCTCCACTGCAAACTCTGGTAACAAATCTAGGCTCCGAGTGACAACCAGGGTGAGCGTGCTGTAGCGGCTGTCCTGCTTGCAGAGGGCAAACAGCGAGGAGAGGCACAGCTGGAAGAAATCTCATCCTTGCATGCTGACTGCTTTCCAGCTACGGTGACAGAAAAGCTAGTTTTCATTCTGAAGTGAAGGACTTAAAATTATAAGTGTCCGTGGTCTACAAAAAAAAAGAAGGTAATGTAACTTCTGGGGCTGGATTTCCACGAGGCCAAAGGGAACAAAAAGAAGTCAACCCTGATAACTGCCTTCAGTTGCTCCAAGCCTCCGGGTGAGAGCAGGAGCGCTCCTACACCACAGCTCGTCCTGCAGGATGCCCGTATTTTGGGGCTCTCCCCTGCTCCTCTCCCTGCCTGCGTCCACTGCACTCGCTGCTCACCGGCTGCCTTCCCATTCACTGTTTACTGGCCATGTCTGAGGGGTGAAAGAGAGGGACTGTAAGAGTACTTCTAGTCATTTTGTTACTGTCATCCAGCCATTTCGTAGCTTCTGCAATCTCTCTAATTTTTTTTTTTTTTTTTGCCCATTGTGTACACAACCGAAGGATGCAGATGGAAAGATGTAAGATACATTATTGATGCGAGCTCCCCCTGATTTCCCAGGCTGGCTACAAGGCCATGTGAGTGCCTGCTGCACCCCATAGCTTTTAACTGCTTGGACTCGGCGCTTGCAGACCCGTTCTCTACAACGTTACGAGCCAGGACCAGCAAACAAGTTCTCCATCTCAAAACCCCACGTGTCCCATCTCACCCCACTTCGTCCTCGGCTGGAGCTTCAGGATAATGGTCAAGAGGACAGAAGGGGCTCTTCCCTCCACGAGATCTGGATCCGCGCCTGCTGCTCTGGCTCGGTGCTGGCTCTCACAGCACATCGCCGCCTGGCAAGCTCTCCTGCACCAGGAACTTTGCAGCAGCATTACTTATTTTTCTGTGCACTCCTGTATTTTTCAGAGAAAAGACATTACATATTTCAGCCAGTTCTATTCGTAATTTCCTTTTCACAGGAAATCCTGTTGTTCTGGGAAAATCTTTTGTTACAGTTTGAAAGTACAATTACAGTCTTAAAAATATCCTATGCGAGAGGGACCATCCCGTGTTTTCTCTAAGGAAAACCGACCCAATTCAACACAGGTTCTCGTTTTCCCAGGATATATGCGATGCAGACCTTGGAGCTCAGTCCTGGGCTATGCTCCCAGGCTTTATGCTCTCTCCCACATTGCAGGAGATGACAACGAACGCTTCTCTGGTGTGGGGCTTCCCTTCAGACCTCCGTGTTAAATACCAAGCTTTGCTATCACGACTGCTCCTCGTAACAAACTCAGCTGCATTTGAGTTATGGTTAAGAAAGTTTTTACTGATTATATTGCTACTTATGGAGGGGTGCAGGTGAAAATTAAAAGTATCGGATCGGAATCTTGCTGAGATTACTAAATATTGGCAAAACAAAGCTGTGCTGAAGCTCAGGCAATGAGAATCATGTGAAAATATGAGAGGGATGAATTACCTTTAATGTTGTTGGTTTAGATGGTAACTTTCTAGGTTTACTTTTATGACTGGAAACATTTCTCTACAAGAAAAATACCAAATTCTGTTTCTGTTTGGTTCTTCGACTGTGTTTCCTGAAGCACTTCTGTGGAAGGAGGAGAAAACATTACTTTGTTGACTAACTACGGTGTAGCTTTATTTCCAGAAGTTCTTTGTTCTCAGTTGTTCGTAAACTTAAAATATTTTGAACTTAAGGCACGCTGCCTCTTTGAAGGGATGTAGTTTAAACAGGATTTCAGGTTTTCAGATCTGCTCTTGCGAGAGTGGATTGCAAGTCCTTATGTGGTTTAGATCTTCACTTATCATTTAGGTTTCCCATCATTTCCTACAGGTGTTGCCTTTCAGGCTTGCATTTCCTTTGACTGGCTCCATTCGGGGTACTGCTGTTTCCTCGCTGGGCTGACACCAACCCATTGGGGTCCTTCTGTTGCTTGTGGCTGCGTGAGCCCACAGTGCTAGAAAAGGATTATTGACGATACCGGGACTGTGCATTTTACGCCTCATCTCACCTTTTTAACGAACCTATACGTTTACTGTTTACAGAGGGCTAGGGAAAATTCTACAAAAAAGTAAAAAGTGTTTCCCTGGAAGCAGGATACCCAAGGATGGGCTGCACCTCGGGTATCTCCGTGTGCACTCTCACCTGTAGGAGCACACACGGAACTTTGCTATTTTAAGAGCTTTTTTTTTTTTTTTTTTTTTTAATGAAGCTATGAAATAACTCTTGAGAAGATTCTTTTCGTTTTATGTGTTCGTTTATGCACGTTTGCACCAAGGAAAGTTTCGGAAACTGATATAGGGGTGTCGGTGTTGTGTGCGTGGTTGAACCTCCTTCACACTGAAAAGCAGGCTCTGCAGCATGGGTTTGTTTCCAAATACGTGTTCACTTTTGCAACACAAAGAAGTGACAAGAAGATCGTGGCCGTGATATTCTGCTCTGGAAATCACACTGTGGTGTAATATCTCCTTGTGGGTTCCCTTTGGAAATCACAGAGGTGGCCTGATAGCTGAGGTCTCTGCCATCAGCTCAGAAAGCCCTGTGTTTCCAAATAGGATCTTCCACTGCCAACATGAATCTTCCCTCTCCTCGCTAGACCAGGTTATTAAGAAAACTCTCTCTTGCTTGATTTTCCCCAGGAGCTCTGACTCAGAAGAAGCATTTGAGACCCCGGAGTCCACCACACCGGTCAAGGCTCCACCATCACCGCCCCAGCCACCCCCCGAAGCGGCGGCAGCAGTTGTAGCAGACCTAGCAGAACAAGAAATAAAGCCCCAGCTGTCCTTGGAAGACGCAGGTAAGGAGCATGCCATGGGTGGGACAGGTTGCTGAGGAAGGTGAAGCTGAGGTGAGGTGTTTGTGTTAGCAGAGGCAAGGAATGGATGCTAATAAATTGTTTCCTGGGAGATTAGTTAGTGTATGCTGAGCCTTGTCCGTGCTGAGAGGAGAAACCCTGTCAGCTCCTGGAGTAAAGTATTAGAGAATCTGCCCATACCGTTGGGCAAATAATAAAGGAAATAGGAGCTTTCTAGAAAAAATATTCTTCCTTTAGAATCAAATTTCATTCCCTCTTCCCAGTATTTTAGGAGCTTTTCGGAGTCAGATGCCTAGAAAAAGGAGGTACGACATGCAGGCACCTGGCTGAACACTGCTAGCAGTGACAGTTAACAAAATACTATTTCAACTGTATTGGCACCTAAAGCAGAAAGTGAACAAAAAGCTCCTAGAACAGTAGAAATATTTATATTAGCTCTGTGGTACAGTAACAGAGCAGTATGGGTGTGAATGTATAGGTAGTACAGATACATAAAAATGGAACATCTTGGCAAGGTAACTTTTAAGAAGGGAATATTACATTCCAGAAACAAAAAGCTTTGCCCTCTTCCCCCCCCCAGAAGGTGTTCTTTGTTCTCCAAATTGAATAATAGAATATGGGGGAGTAGAAGGCACTCCTTATCCCAAAATAGCTTTGTTTGGGTTGTCAAATGACAGCTCAACAGTTTAAGACTGAATTGCCTATTATGCTGTCTGTTTTCCCATCCAAAAGCCAAGTCATCTTGATTACATTGCTAAATTGTGTAAAGGCAATTTTACTCTAAGCAGGCTAAAGCTGGCTTACGTTTCCTTTGGAAAGCTGTATAATGTTGCCATGCAGTGCTTTAAAGCTTCCGTTTCCCACTGTAGTGGCTGCGTTTAGCAGTGGCAAAGCAACGTCCGTGGCTGGTGCATGTATTGCAAAGGCTGCCGAGCTTGATTTAAACCTTTGGGAATGCGACAAATAAGTCTTGGAAATGGCTTGAGACACCTAAAGCATTTCTGGGGCTTATGCATTAAGGAGCGCTCTTTAAGACTGTGATTTATGCTATGAGTTTATAAGAAACTAGAAAGATGTTCAACAAACTGATTCCACAAAACAAAATACTGGGAAGAGCTCTCCTGGCAGTTTCTCCTTTACAGTTCCTTCTTCGCTGCAGCAAGCAACTTTACTCGTTCTCCATCTTCTTTCCTTTTTCTAAATCTTAGTATCTGTGATGACAAAACAAGTTAAGTGCTGAGAGAACAAAGAAAGCATATGCTAAACAGCATTGCAGCATGTTTTTAATTACTGCTGTAGATTATCTTCAACCCCTGAATACACATGTGCGTCCCTGTCACATGCGATTCTTTTCTTCCTGTGTCCCAGACCTCCTCCTCCTTTCTTTTGGGCATTCCCAAATAAAGATAGGAAACTGACTATATCTATTCATAGCCAGCGTGAACTATATTAAAAGCCATTGGATGGCAGAGATGAAAATGTTTCATTTGCGAATCAGATTTGTCCATGGGAGGCGAATTGCCACAAACTACCAGAGCTGCGTTCCGCATTCCAAAATGATGCAAAATGCAGTTATACAACGGGGGGGCTATACAGGAGAAGGGAGCTGTGTAATGCAGAAAAAATTCAGATGTAGGAGGGCAACACAAAGCATTCACTTATTTCTGAAACCTTTTGAAGAAATTAATAACAGTGAGACTGTAATTTAGGTGTTTGTGTGCTTCAGAGAAGTGACATTTTGGTTTAACGTTTTGTGTTTTATAAACCACTCGAGTCCCAGTTATCTTACCTCATAGGTTGTGTATGTGGCTGCACACAAACAGGATGAGTTACTGGGGGGCTATGGGCAGTTGAAGCAGGGCTCCTTGTTGGTACCATACAGCTAAATAAAGAGGTTTCACTAAGAGGAATAAGGAATACGGGCAACAGGAGAGCCCGGCACGCAGCGAGAGGCAGCGCCGGCCAGCTGGGGTTCTGCTTTGCCAGCCGCACGCCTTTGTCTTCGACAGGACGCTGGTGATGAAGCGTGTGTTTGGGTGGAAGGAGGAAGCACAGAAGTGTTTGAAGGATCATTTGATCTGTATCTGACAACAATTATGGATGCGGACGGTTGCGGTGATGCCGCATCGCGTCATTAGCGCAACAGCTGGACCCCACTGCTGGAAAGCCAAGAGGAGAGTTTTTAATTAGGTTGACTTCAACGCTGGCTTAATAAATATGATGAAAGTGAAATACAGCTAGGGTCACCCTGGGTTCGTGCCAGCTCCTGGTGGTGTGAAACCTGCTGCATGGCCCCAGTCCATCAGCGGCAGAGCGAGGGGCTGAGCAGAAGAGGGGAGCCGCTCGGCGGGCCGGTCTGGAGGGAAGCGCCCTTCCAAACGTTTTGTTGGCTGTGGGGAGCGCGGGTTGGACTCTTGAAGCAAATGAGCTTGAGGTTGGTTTTTTGTTCTCTTCTTAAGTTTGGTAGACTTTTAAATTATCGTTTGTGGTGCTTATCTGTAGGCCAGGAGCTTTCCGTGCACCTAGTTCAGGTGAAGTGAATGCACAGGAGGCTGCGGGTCCCCAGCCTGTCCCTTCGGCTCCTCGCAGCAGGGTCCTCTTCTTGGTCCAACTGAGCACCACGAAGTGCTTCAAGCCCTTTCTCTCAAATTCCCTGTCTCTGGCCAGGAATTCTTGCTTAGGCAGGGGCATTTCCTCTCCCCCTACACTCTCCGATGATTTAGCGAACTCAGATTATACACGGGGGAAGATGCAAGAGCTGGAGCCCCGTCTACTCATTACAACCCACTCATCTCTCGTGGGAGACCTGTGTCCAGTTCCTTCTTGTGCCAGGGGAACTGAAGTCAGCCCTCCCAGTAGAGAGATGATGACCCAGACGAAAACAAACTGAATTTTTCTCTGGAAAACATTCTTTTGTGTTTTTGCCTGACACAAGAAAACTGAAAATAAGCTTTATATCCAACATCTTAACTCAGAATAAATGGCAGAAGTATTTTTACAGCAATTTTAACAATAGTGCTAGTAATTGATTTCATAACTTCAAAGGCCTTTATGACAAGCAGGAACGTGAAATAAGCTGTTTGAAAATGTGTAGTGTTAGGTAATTCCAATTCCTATGTGCTATAGGCAAAGTGTGCTTGTCTGCTGAGGCATTTCGTTATAGCAGTGTGGGGGTGCATGCTGCATGCATTTTCCAAACATTTCTTCATCCTTGTTTTTCCTCTAGAAAGCAGAAGTATAATTTAATTTCTGCTGTATTTGCTTTATTAGGCCTGGTAACTTTGTGCTTGCCTGTGAGCACCGCATCCCATGCACGCGGGCTGCAGCTTCCTTCAGGGAGGGCTGGGGCTGCCCCACGATCCTGGTGGGCTGTTGGAGGTTTGCTGTCAGCCGAGGTGCTGTCACAATCTTGGTACAAAATCATAACGCGCAAAAATTGGTTTCTGTAGTTGACTAGATAAATAAAAAAGTATCCACTTTGTCGATTTTTGTTTGTTTATGAATGCAAGCAGCCTTATAATAGCTTTCCTGCGAGTTTTTCTTCTGCCACGGTAGGTGACATGAAAATGCCACGCACTGAACGTTTCATGCCGCTCTCACAAGAGGTCTCACCACCTACAGTCAAGAAGCCTGGGGTTTGTTGGTGCTTTTTTGTTGTTGGCGGTGTTTTTTTTTCATGCCTAATCCAGGCAGACTTTCTCTACAAAGAAATGTCCGTGCAGAAGGAATAGTCCTTGGGCCTTCTCAATGAATGCAATGGGAGATTTCTTTCGGGGAGCGCCTGTTTTTCAGTACAGGTTTCTCTGCTGTCGCTCATGCTCCTGGAATGCTTTCCACCACCTAGTACCTGCCTGTGGGCATCTCCTACTGGGATGATTTGTGGGGGACTGTCAGCACCCTGCTATAAGCCTCTGAAAGGCATAAGCCTGGTTTAAAATGTTGTGCTGGCCTCTCTCCAGGGCAAGTTCTGCCTTCCTTTGCAGAGCTTGTAGCGTGGTACCTTCCTCCACGATCAAGCTGCATTTTAATGAAATGCAGTAATTAGTAAGACTGATTTGCTTAATCCTGTGGTCTAAGAAGACAAATGGTTCTGCTCTCTGAATATTCTCTTAAAGTCAGGTCTTAATACCTCTTTGTAGTGCTACAAAGCCGTGCTACTCTGCGACAGCAAAGAGCGTTCACCTCTTCCCCTCCTGCACTGCTGCCGTTCCCAGGCAGGTGACCCCCGTGCAGTGGGGCAGGAGCCGAAGAGCAGCATTGCATGGCTCCCAAAAACCATCTTCTCCATTTCTCACGTTGTTCCATAAAGAAACAATGGAAATATCGCAGTGGCGAGCTGAGCTGCGCTCTGCAGAAATCTGCACTGTAAGTGAAGGATTTGGTGTGGAGGAAGCTGTGAAATAATCAACCAAAGGGCTCCAAGCTCCGTGTTACGTCGAGAACATCAGATTGGAAGGCTGGTCTACCGTGAGCATGGGAAGCATTGCACATTCATTTGCTGCTGTGATGCCTTCCCAAATTCAACTCTACCGCATCTGTCTGCTGCACTACAGGTCCTGCAGGGCATTGATTTTATATATATCTATATTAAATATATGTTTGTACTGACTTTGAACAAAAAGCCTCAACCCTGGTGGGCACACGAGGGAATGAAAACCACGCGTAATTTCAGAAGGCTCTGTTCAGATCCCTCTTTTATTTCACGCTGACCTAGATTTGTTCTGTGCTGACGTTGTAGAGCTATGTGGTTTTTATAGCTCTGTATCCCGGTTAGGTGTCTTCCCTTCCACGGTGGTGTAAAACGCACAGATGAGCCTAACGCTGGAGTTTTACGACACTCTTTGAGTCCCACCAGTGTCAGAAGTGAGGTGTGTGTGTGAAGCAAACACGAGCTCAGCAAATTGTGGCTAATGAATGGCCAATCAGCCAGACTGAAACCAAGTACAGCCCTGTGGAGATGAGGAAAAAAATAAGCTGTCCTGAAATACTGCCTCATTACTAGCATTCATTTAGGAAAAAAAAAAACGCAGTAAAACAATATGTTTAGTTCACGTAACTCCGTAAAATTTGAGTCTTGAGAGAAACTGTGTAGCTGTCACTCCTTTGAAAATCTCTGAAAATACCTGGTGCTGCTCTAAGCTACTGCTATGGGAAATGTATCTGATTTCCGTAAATTTTTTCTGTTCTCTACATCCATAAGTAATAATTCCCGTAATTTCTATGCAGAGATACTGTTTCTTCTGGAATAAAGAAAAACAGTTCTTTCTGTTCTTAATCCACTCATAACTTC
The DNA here is from genome assembly GCF_009769625.2 of Cygnus olor. NCBI lineage: Eukaryota > Metazoa > Chordata > Aves > Anseriformes > Anatidae > Cygnus > Cygnus olor. The sequence goes on from NC_049175.1 coordinate 33,307,732, forward strand.
TGACAAAAACGTGATTCATTCTCTGTCCACCTTGCTTTTATGAAAAGCAGTAATGAATGTAGCTGGGCAAAATGGAAATTGTTTTGCAAAACATGTCAAGAATGAAGTGAAAAAGATGCATAGAAGTTTCTCTGAAATCATTTAAGGATGAGCAAAGCATTCATTTTTGCTTGAGTGTGCTTCTCTTTAAAATTGCATGACATTAAAATTGAAAACACAAAAAATGCTGCGTTGCTCAGTGGGAAGCACTGAATCATTTTGCTCCCGTTCTCATCGGAGGGAGCCCAGCTGCTGGGTGCAGCCCTAGCAGCCAGCTTAGCGTAGCGTGGGTTGTGAACTGGGGGGATTTCCCAGGGCTCCACACCCTGACCGGGACACGGACACGGTGGTGGAGGTGACGGTGTTAGGCTTGGGCAGGGACAATGACAACTGTAGCAAACCATATCCAGGATCCGTAAAGCATTTTGGTAATCAACTTTAACGAGGTGGAAGGCAGAAGGGTCCATCATCTTAATCCTTTCCTACTGGTGTACTTTCTTTTTGATATACACTGTATATTTTTCTATTTTGTCCAATATAATTGTTATATAACAAGTCAAGAGACTGCTATAAATCTTCTTAGGATTCCATTTGATAAGCGAGCCTTTAATTACAATGAAAAGATGTTCTGTTGAATGGTTCTGGCATATAATTCTCTCTATAAAATTTTCCTTTCATCGTTGAGTTAGCACTACGCTTTGAGAAATCTGTTTTGAATAATCTGTAGGGAGCTTCTAATTGTCTTTCTTATAGAATATTTGCAACCGAGATTACTTGTATAGTTGTTGAACTGATTATTATTATTATTTTTATAATATTTGCCATAATTTATTTCATATGAAATTCTCCGTGATTCACGTCTTATTGTAAACTTGGAATTATGAGGTCAAAGTTTAGTGTACTGACTTCTTGGGGCAGACAGAGGAGCAACATTGATGGGTTGTGGAGAGGAAGCCATGTTCCATTGTGCTGTCCCTCTGGGAAATTAGTAAAAATAGCACATGGGAAATAAAACTTAAGATCAACATGTAATTGCTGAAGCAGTGGCCAAATTTACAGGAAATTTACTGCAGAAGAGCTCTGACACAATGCTGTGAACTCTTTAGAATAGGAGAAAACGAGCAATAAAATGTTCAAAGTTCAGATTTTCTGGTATGTGGCGTATTTAGCATGTTACAGTAATATCCACCTCTTTAACTAAGTGAAAATTAGTTCAGAAGGTATCCTCAAGAGGCTATTCCAATGCATATTTTGTGTTTTCATGCAACTTGACTTGAATCTTTTTCCTGGGGAGAATTTTTTTTTCTTATCTAGTTCGTATATTGAAAATGTCACTTCAGTTCCTATGTCCTTCAATCATTGCTTACTCCATCTGAATGATTTTTACCCTTTCTTTTTTACTATTTTTATTATTTTTTGTGTGTGTGTTAGTATTAGATTACAGCAAGATTACTAAGCACCAGTTTTTAAAACGTGTTTAAAATTCGATGATTTTTCTGTTTGTTCCCACAGGATTATCTTCGGAAACTGTCCCTGTAGCTGATGTGTCCCACAGTGAATCCGTTGAAGAAAGCCCCTTCCGTCCCGCTTCCCATTCTTTTTCCACTGTCTTTGATGAGGACAAGCCAATAGCCAGCAGTGGAACGTACAACTTGGACTTTGATAACATTGAGTTGGTCGATTCTCTCCATGCCTTAGGACCGAGCTCTCCGGAATCGAAGAATCGTGACCCCAAAGCGAATGTTCGAAGAAAATCGACCGATTCAGTGCCAGTTTCCAAATCTACATTATCTCGGTCTCTTAGCTTGCAAGCTAGTGATTTTGATGGAGCGTCTTATCTTGGCAATAACGAGACGCTAGCGCCAGCAGCAGATGCATATGGTACTGGTTCGAGTAGTGCTTCCAGTACCCTTAAGCGAACCAAGAAATCCAGGCCAGCTTCCTTAAAAAAGAAGCCGTCGGCAAAAAAATCTCTCGATGCTCCGCCGGTGAAGGAAACGCCACAAGAGCCGTCTGACCTTGACCAAGCAGCTTCTGCCCCAGGTGAGGATAAACCAACATCTGATGCAAAGGCTGACTCAGTAAAACCTGAATGTACTGAACCTTCTAAAATCTCTGCTGAGAAACAGGAGGCCCCGGCTGTGCCTGAGGGATCCTACCCTTTGGATCCAGACAGTTTTGAAGGGATTAGTGCGTTTAGCACTGGAGGCAGCAAAGTACAAAACTCTCCCCCTGCCAGTAAGAAAACGCTACCTCTTACAACGGCACCTGAGGCTGTGGAGGTGACTCCGCCTGACACCGGAGGACAAGAGGACCCTCCGGTCAAAGGTGTTGCGGTGAGGCTGGAGTTTGATTATTCTGAAGAAAAAGGGATCGGTGAAGACCCGCAGGAGAGCACTCCTCCTAAAAAAGCAGGTAAAAAGCCTGGTGCTAAAATGCCACTACGGAGGCCAAAGACTAAAAAGTCAGTGGAAAAGCTTGATAACGTTCCGACCACACCAACCAAGACACCCACTGATCCAAATGAGATCCCTATCACAAAAGGATCTTACACTTTTGATATTGACAAGTGGGATGATCCCAATTTTAACCCGTTCTCATCTAGTACAAAAATGCAAGAATCTCCCAAACTGCCTCAACAAACGTACAGTTTCGAGCCAGACATGTGCGAGGACTCTATTGACCCTTTCAAGTCGTCTTCTAAGATCGCCAGCTCGCCCACCAAATCTCCAGCCTCCTTTGAGATACCAGCCAGTGCCAATGAAACAAACGGGACCGATGGAGACAGCTTGAATAAACCCGCAAAAAAGAAGAAGACGCCTCTAAAGACGTAAGTTAAAGGGCTCATCTGTTTCTGGATTAGAAGCAGCGCATCCCCACCCGTTAGCCCACTTATATCAGTTTTAGGGTTGAATAGAGAAAGGAAGATGCCACTGAGTGTTGTTAACCATGCAGCTGGACTCCTGCCTGTATGTGCTTTCCCTCAACCTGTTACGTCAATAGCTTGATGTTTCCAGACCAAAAGGGAGAACCAGGGATAAATTAAGCCAGATGAGGCCACTGGACTGGGCATTGGGTTTTTGAAGTTTAGGGGCTCAGTGTAGCTTTCAATCTGATTAAGTCCAAATTTTCTCAAGTTTGTGCCAAATTTTCTGTGACCTCATCTTGGAATTTGAAATTGTTTAAGCTGATTCATACCAGTAAATAATATTTTATGAATCATATTTTTTGAGTGGGACATGAAATAGTAAGGCAAGAACAAATCCCCTACTGCACACAGCAGGTTTTATCCGGTGACTTACACTACTGAAAAGAAAACACATCAAAAGGTGCGGTGTTCTAAGAAGTGAAATGGATAGTTTTTTAATAGAGGACTAAAAAACTTGAAGTTTCCTTTCTGTGAAAGAGCTTAGGATTCTTCAGAAGGGTTGAAATCTCCTAGGCTGCTACATGGTAGGGAAACATCCAGCTTTTAGGCACATTGGGCAAACTGCAGGATAAATGTTCTAAATTGTTGTATTTAGATATTTGGATAGGAACCTCAGTGGCTAGTTCTGGTAATCCAATGGTTCACTTGCTGGTGTGCATGTTCTGCTATCTTACCCTTATCTTATATTTTTTGGGGTTGGTAATCAGTAAGTTTATACCCCATTAATCTGAAATTGTTATTCTGTATGTATCTATAAGAAAATATCTCGCAGCATGTCTCTTTATCGTTTAAATGTCAGCTAACTAAAAATAATGTGACTAAAAATGGGTAAAAGCCTAGCAATTTGAAGAGTTAATGTAAAGCATGAAATAAATGTCCTACCTTGTGCAGTGAGAAGAAGATTGTTCAGTTTTCCTGAGCTGCCAGCTACCATCCAGACATCTAATTCACCTCCCTTGCCAGATTTGAGGAAGCGTGTGCCATTTTTAGTTTTTAGGAGCATTTCTGACTTCTGGAAGTCAGACTGCTGTACAGTTGAGATGCTTATTAAGGGAGGAGCCTGTTTTGGTTTTGTTTTTTTTTTTTGGTGGTGGTGGTTTTGCTTCTTTTTGAGATGTGCCGCACATGTAGGGGGAATTAAGGTGAGAATTAAGATGGATACTAAGCTGATGCATTTTCTGAGCCTAAAGTCCAAACTGGTTTGGTCCAAAAGAAAAAGATTTAAAAGTCTGACTGCAGGAGAGGAACTCTTTGAGTCTTGCTTGGGAAGTCCAGAAGGAGAGAGGGGGATTTTAATGTCACCAGATCCTGAAGTCCGGTATTTACAGCCAGCCAGAGCCTCCTTGTGTCATCCAGGAGTCATTTTGGAGCGGACAGACCCCCACTACAAACCTCGTGGGTCCACTATCTGCTGTGAATAGCGGAATTAATTCCAAATTGTTAACTTGGGGACAACATGAATTTAAAAAGAGTTTTGTAAATCTTATTTCAGGAGGGTTACAGGAATTTTTTGCCCTAGGACCGATTTTGCTGCGTTATGATATACATCTGCCCACTGCAGCCCCATAACCTGCTTTTGCAATGGGTTCCTAACAAAGAAGAGGATCTGCACCTTAATGCCAGCAGCTCTAATGCTTCTAAAAGAAAATTGGCCTAAGGCTTGCTGGGGGCTGCTGTGGGAAGCAGTGGCTGTATTTGCCTCTGCCTGTCACTGGTTTCTTCGCAAAAAGGGCTCTCAGCATGGCTCCTCCATGGGATGCAGGGCAGGCATGGGGGCAGCAGATGGGGCAGCAGAGAGAAGCTGGAGCAAAACGCTACGGCTCCAAGGGGCAGAAAGGAGGGTGTTTGAGGTGGAAGTGATGCTGTGATCTACCAGGACTTCTAAAGCCCTACTTAGTGGCTTTTGCCAAGTCAGGGGGGTTACTAGCAGCATTGAGGGTTACAGAAATAAAACTCCACGGGCCAGTTTGAGAACGTTTTCCTCATACAGCCAGACTTCAATTTCTAGGTGAGGCCTATGGGAGGTGAAGAAGCCAGGCACGAGCTTAAGCCCTTGCTAAGCTTGACTACTTTGAGCCTGTGCTGTACGCTGCCTTACATCCGTCACAATCAATAAAAATAACCGGCTGTTGTTCGTGAATGAAACCTGAAGCAGTCGAAGGACTGACCCCCGTGTGAAGAGGGGGGATTTTTAGAAAGGATGGCAGCTTGACACAAATCACTCGCTGGTCGTATGCCTAAGTGCTGAGCTGTTTGGAGACAGCTCATCGTGCTCAGGTGATGCTGAACAAAGAGCAGCCGATGCCTCCCGAGTGCCTGCTGACAGCGGTGAGGCAAAACAGGGGCCTTGTGTCGGCCTCGCTTCCCAAAGCGCCGGGCGAGAGAGATGGAAGGCGCCACCTTCCGAGGGTGCCACCCGTGAGGAGAGCGGCGCAGAAGCTGCCGGGCTCGGTAGCAGTGCTCTTCCCCGAAGCCTAAGCGCTGTTCCAGGCGGGCTGACATCCCTCACCAACCGAGTGCTGTGTTGGGAAGGCAAAAAGCAGGTGGCTGCCATCAGGGCTGGTTGATAAAAACTTAACTCAGTGGCCTCAGCTTTGAAAAATGTGCTTTGTGAGATGAAAGCGTGTCTAAAGTATCTCGCTGAATTTCAAAACATGAAAGAACTTAATTAATTGATATTTTTTTCTCCTAAACTATTTCACAATAAAAAGTAGAGGTTAACCTTATGCAGGTAGAAGATGTGCATGACCGGGTTGCCTTAACACATTAACATTAACGGACTGTTTGTAGGTTTATCTTTTTTGTCAGTTCCTTCTGTCTGTCTCTCTTTTCTTTGTCTTATTTGTCTTAGGATGGTAGAAGATGTGATGTCTGTATGTTCTCTGTTGTAAGTAATTCTAAGCTAACATTTCAAGTTTCTTCTTTGATTTATGGGCTTTTTAATTTTACTCATTTATTTTGCAGCATGATCAGTTAATCAGCATGAAGCTCTTATGCTAACTGTGTCACTTCACTGGCACATACGAAAGCTTTTTTAAGTAAAACGCCTGCCTGTGAATGAGCTACAAGAATCTGGTGCCTCATTATCTGTTTGTCTGTCAAAGAAGATCCTCTTTTAAAAACCATACAGATTTCCTATCCTTGAGCTAATACAGTAAAGTTTTATTTCTGCTGTTGTACAACAACATTGTACAATCACTCTTGCTTAAGTACTGCATAAAGTGTTTCTCCTTCTTAAAGGAATAAGTTATCCTAATTATTTCCAGCACCCTAACTAGAAAATTAGTAGCACTGAACACCCTAATATTCAGCTGCCCGATTTATTTTCCCCTACAGATGTGGTATTGATTCACCCTCTACGAACTGAAACCCTCCATTATAATTTCCAGTGTTGACCTTGCCACTCATTGATCAGGGATGAGCCGATGGGCAGTAATTTTTGGCACAGCATCTCAAATTCTAACATTAAATCTTTATCAGTGAGTTTGGTGTAATATTTTCCGCCTTTTCTAGTTAGTAGCGAAAATGTGTTTGAGTAGCTGTGGCGATACACAGCAAGAGACCAGGTAGATAATTGGTTTATGTCCCTGTTAGGAAATACCTTCAACCAGTTGTGAATAAACATAAAGGCAACACTCATAAATATATCACATATTCTTCATTCTTTTTGCCTGTTTCAAATTTTGGGGATTCTGAAGGGCTGCAGTGTGTGTAGTCCCAGTTTGCATTTGAGCTGTCAGGGGAAGCAGAATTGCCATATTGGTTGCTGTAGCTGTTTTTAAGGGGGGACTGTTGGGTGTACGAGTAAAGATGGAGCTTTGTGCTGGCATCTTGGCAACAGCATCGGCCTCGCTTTTTGTGTAGTTCATCCAAAGCACACCCATTTCTTTCTCATCTTAATGATTTATGGGCTTCTTAGAGCTTGCTGACTATCACAGTTTTAATTCTCAGGTCATTCTTGTAAAGATGTGGTTTGGGCTTGATTTTCAGGTGGGAAACTGAAGCAGACAAGCTAAGTAGTTCGCTTGAGGCCACTGAGGATGCCTGGGGTGGAGCGGGGATTTGAATTGCAATGAAGCAGCTCTGTAAACGTGTCAGTAGCTAGCATGAAAGAAAAAAAAAAAAAAACAAAAAACTTTTTTTCAGTGAATTTAGAAATATGGCAATCCTGCTTTTCTCAGCTTTTGGGGAATCAAGGCCTGTTCCAAGTGCATGACAAAAATAAGTCCCTACAGCATGTTTCTCTGTGGTGCTGCTGCCTAATGGATGGGATTTTGAAGCAGAAAGGCTTACAGAGATTGCATTTTCTGTAGCTGCCTCTTGCTAAGTGTGAAATGACACTATTCTTTCTGGTATTACCATATTAACTGTTTTAATTCTATTTTTAGTGATACTTTTAGGGTGAAAAAATCACCAAAAAGATCCCCACTATCTGATCCTCCTTCTCAGGTAAAGTAGTGCATCATTGTGATCTGTGTAATTGTATTCTTGGAGGGGCACAGAGAGAAGTTTCATTTACTTAAATGTAGAATTTAATAGTAGAAGAGTTGTTGTAAAGAATATAAGCATATTGGTGTCCATGTATAGCACATAGGCCTATAATCATAAGGTATTAAACTTTTGGCCTGCATACGATGTATATTAGCTCCTGTACAATGTATATTAGCCCTGGGAATTGCAATTAGACTATTAATGAACGTACTTTGGAAAGCCCTACATTACAACAGAGCAGCAAGATGAATAAATACCTTTAAGTCAGGTATCAGTCTGCAAAATGAAGCTAACTATCTGACTTGGGAAATTGATATCAGAAAGTAAGAAACTGAATGCATAAAGCTGGTGGGCTGGAAGGAAAACAGAAATAAAACACATGGGCTGCTCTACCAGGAGCATGTGCTTGGATGGTTTTATTCCTTGTCGTAAGCAGCCAGCAGGTGGCTTTCTTGGAAGAGGAGTTAACAAAAGCTGCTCCGTGTGCAAGAGCCCAACTGCTTTGATGCGGCACGGCTCCTTCCGAGCTGCTTTCATCTTCCCCTCGGCCATCCTCCCCTTTTATTGACAGCCCAGAAGTGAAGAAAGGGTTCCTGACCTCTCAGCCCTAGGCAGGCTTGGTCGTTTGAGGGAAGCCTAAAAAGTCGGTGTAGCTACTCAGGGACTTCTGTCATGGGTGATGGGTGCCACTTATGTCGAGTGCCTGACAGATTTAAACCATTCTGGGTTTTCTTTCTTCCTTGTTATCAAGGCAGCTTTGCAACACGAGTGGTTATCATCAGCGAGTTTAGTTATACTGGGAGGACTTGTCACTAGTACAATTCCCAATGAAGCGCTTAATATTTTTCTGTAAGTATTTTATACAGGGCTGCAGTGAAGAGCACGGAATTAAAAAGATGACTGTGGTCAGGCAGAGGAATTCAGCGTTGACTATTCTGCCTCTTAATGGAAGAGAAGAGCATTAATCAGCCCTTGTTTTCTACAGGATCCCACCCCACTGCCTACTCCAGAAACACCTCCTGTCATATCCACGGTCGTTCATGCGACAGATGAGGAGAAACTGGCGTCTTCGGTGACCAGTCAGAAGTGGACCTGCATGACTGTGGACCTGAACACGGATAAGCAGGATTACCCGCAGCCGTCTGATCTGTCTACATTTGTTAATGAGACTAAATTCAGCTCTCCTACCGAGGGTATGCTTTATGCAGGACTGTCTGCACCCAGCTAATGTTATTTTTTTAGGAGCCCTAAAAAATGATGCTCTTTGGACCAGTTTGAGGAACTTGGCACTAATGGGGAGCTGAATAAATAACCCAAATTGTTTTGTCTTGGGTTTTCAAGAGAGAGTAGAGAGGCAGCTCAAAGGAAAATGAAAAGGTCTTTTGGAGAAAATTAACTTTTTCTTTCTTTTTATGGTTACTTACAGACATGCGGTGTTCTTCTGTGCATGCTACCTGTTCTCTCTGTGTCATCACAGGAGACTAGGGGCTGAAACTGCTCTTGTTTAGTGCTCTTAGATCCAGGGTCACTGCACCAGTGTTTTTGCCTGAGCCTGTCCCTGTCACGTGAGTGGTAGAAAATATGATCGAGTATTGAAGGCCCCAGGTTAAAATCCTGCTCAAAGGTTGTGCATTAAGACCCTTAGCATACCACCTCCCCTCCAGGCTTCTGGGATCCAGGTTTCTTTATGCACAAAAATGCCAGGATATCCCCCATGGAAAACAGTAGCCATTCAGGAGCCAGACAATATCACCTTCTATGGCGGCTTATTATGATTTTTCCTCTAGTCCCTTTCTATAAGCAGCTGCAAGCTAAAGCTGGAAGTTTCTGTGAAGAGGGCTGTCGTTCCAGGTCTGCAAAACATGGAAGAGAGAATTTAGCCAGTTGGAAATGTGTGTGTGGCCTTCACTGAGGTTACCAGAGGAAATACGGCTCTGCAACATCTGCTCTAGGCAGATTGTCGGCTTTGAGGGCGGGAGGAATGCAGGAGTTTAACTTGGCTTCAACTTTTCCTTCTTGATCAGACTTCATTATTTTTCCTGACTTTTTGACCCGAGTCCCAGGCTGCCACTAGAGCTGCTCTGTACCATTTTAGCCAGGGTCTGAGGAGTTTTTGCCTGATTAAAAACTGCTAAGCTTTTAAGTCAAATGTGTCTGACACTAAAAGGCATGAATGATCACCCTGGTTTTAATGGGACCGCACATATTCACATGCACGTGCTCATGACTTTTTGGAAATCTGTTGAGTCTTCTGTTCAGATAAGTATTTCAGTCTGGGTAAATCCGTTTGGTTTTCCAGTCAAATGAGAAGTTTTAGATAGCAGATTCACTTCATTTGGGTTAAAAGAAATTTTTAAGTCAAGAAATATTTTTTAGAAAATAACCACCAAAATCTGGGAAAAATTAAATTATGTGGAAGGAATTAGAACAAAAGAAGGGCGAGAGAGACTCTAAAGCAATCATTTGAGCTATCAAAGAGGTAGAAGAAAGAGCACAAAGCTCCTAATTAAATGCTAATTGTCTTGTCTCATGTGTGCCGCATGGTATAGTCAGTTTCAGATTACGTGCTAATTATAATCAACAATGCTTCCGCTTTTCAGATCTCTTAAAAATAATAATTTTTTCCCTTGACAGTCTTGCTCCTGCTGCTTCAAGAGCCCTATGAGTAATTCCAGTGCTGTTGTCAGTGCAGATATTTCTACCCCTCCCAGACGCTGGTGTGACTGCTGTCCTGTAACCCAGCGCTGCTTTTGTACCGATACAGCCCAGCCACTGAGCCAGCCTGTACATCCAGCTCTCATCTGTTGCGTGTTCTGCTTGTAACTGCTGCCTTTTTTGTGTTTCGCAGACCAGAAATAAGCCGTAATTATTAGCAGAAAATTCTGATGTAATTGTGCAGCTATTTGTAGGAGGAGTTGGAGGACATCACGTAGTAAGTCTGTTGTATGCATTTGTAAAAGATAATTATCTTACCTCATAGGGTATCCTGGGCATTCGTAGATTTAAATGTACAGAGATAACTGGAGCCTGAGGTTTTGGAGGGGAGATGGTATCTTAGAGGAGATGCCTTGGAGAGGAGATGGTGTGTGATTGTGCTGGAAACTTCTGAGCCAGGCGAGATCAAACAAGCTGCGTTTAGCGAGCCGTGTTGTTCCTTTTGTTCCTAGCTGAAGTATTTCCATCTGTCTTCTGCCGTCTGAAATCAGTAAGTTAAATACGCGTTATCCCAAAAGTCAGTTGGGGTTGCAAATGCCAGGCGTGCTGCAGGCAGCTGCAGGATCACGGCCACCTGTGCCAGCAGAGGATGGTGGCAGCACATCTCCTCCTCCTGTGCAGTGTGCCTGTGTGCTCACTCGTGGCTGTCTGGGGTCGTAAAGCTGCCCACAAGCACCCGTGGTGCACCTCATGGGCTGTGTGCAGGTAAATACAATACACAAAGACAGGTTCTTGGTTTCTCCTGCAATAAGACATCCAGAAGGTTGTTACCATCTCCTTGTTTCAGGTTTGGTTTTGCTTTCGCTAGGTAGAGGCTTGTGTCTGGTACCTGAAGGTTGTCTGTCTTACCTGGCTTCCGATTGCCATTAAAACAGACGGTGCCAGGAATTTAAACGTGAGGAGCCTACTCTTATTGCATTCTCTTCACTGAGACATTGTACTTTAATATCTCCCAGAGGTCAGTTACTGTGAGTTTGTGGCTGTTCCTCCTCAGTGGTTGTTTTACAAAATACATAGGCTGGGGCTTATTGTATTCCGTGGTGCTTTTTATTCAAAACAAAACAAAACATAACAGGTAAGAGGTTATCTTTAGGGCTGCTTTGTTTTTAAAGAACACATGTTCTAACGATGGTTACCATTAGACTCATGGCAACAGGGTAAAATGCAGAATTAGGACAAATTAATGATGCTTTTATTTTTTAATGTCACTTAAAGGTGTCACTGGACAAAGTCTTTGCTTTTATTTGGGTGCAGAAAGGTATGCTCTCCTTTCCAGTTTGCTGTGTTTTATCTGTCTTCCTCTGTATCAGCTCACTACTAGGTGACCACGGATTGAAGGGAAATGCTGGTTATTCCCTCTAGTGTAATTAGGAGATTAGAAGTACAGCAGCAGTAAAGATTTGCATTTTTATTAGGGTTTAGATTTAGGGTTCTTTGTAAACCTTCCCGCCTCAGGCTTTTCCTCCATAACTTAAACATAAAACCAGCCAAGTAAACTGGGCTGTTGTCTCACCCCTTGTTCAGTGAGCATGCAGGTATTTTATACATCTTTTTATCTCAAGTAATACCACAGTTGTCCTTCTTAATTAAGAACTGTATGATATACATTAAGAAACAGAAGTGATTTTATTTTACAACAGCTTGTTTTTTCTGTACGTTACAGGAAACTGGAATCAACATTACAAATAATTGAAAAACGTGTTTTCTGTGATAAGATGGCACAACAGGGGAAAGTTATCTGCTCGGGAAGTGCTCTGAAACTTTGTTAATATTCTGAGCTCTGAGGCAGAATCTTGGGCAAGCTGATAAAGCAGATTTTTTTCAGGCAACTCCATTTGCCTGATATGTGTCATAGATTCATTGTTGAAAATCGGTGCAAGTATATCTTCTGCTTTCTCTCTGTATATTCTATTTTTAACATCTCATAGAAAAGTATCAGATTAAAATTTCAGAATGGGAATGGCCCTCGTAAATGAGAATTCTCATTTACTTATGCAAAAATTAATTCATGGCATGTATTTAATGGCTCTTTTTTGTTTCTGTTACAGAATTGGAATATGGCAACTCATATGAAATAGAATATATGGAGAAAATTGGCTCCTCTGTGCCTGTAAGTTCTCACTTCCATTTCCATTCATTTGCATTCCCTTGTCATAACCCACTATCCTGATAATGCCATCAACCTCACTACCCCTTAAATTAATTATAATGTGCCTGAAGCAGATTTACAAACCCAGCTCCTTTAAATTGGCATAACTGGGGTAAATTGCACGTGCTTTGTTGACCTATATCTCGTAGAGCTTATTCCATTTTATTATTTTATTTTTAAGCTAGTATCATGGTAGTTCTTTTTTTGGAGATTAAAAGCAACTCAGTAGTCCCAGCAGTGTAGAGTACAGAGCTGTCTACACCAGCTACTGAGCTATTTTTAGAAACTGAGAGTAAAACTTTTGAGAAGATAGAGGGAATCCTGACAGAATTCAGAATGAAGATGAAATATAGAATGCAGTACTATATGTTTGTTATCAGTTGTTTGGCCTTCCATTTAATTCATGGATTTGATAGCTTGAATAGATCCAGTGGGGGTATATCCACAGGGGACTTTAAAAAATCAAGTATGTCTGTCAGTTACATAAACTGATGAGAAAAACGTTGATTTCAATGAATATTTTGGTAACTTTCAGTCAACAGGTGCCTCCTGCCTGACAGGACAAGAAATCTGATTAACTCCGAAGTGGGAGAGGAAGAGCCATTACAAAGAATGAACTGTTTAGGTTACGTTCCTTAATGGTTTCTTCCTTACAGGGATCATCTCAGTATCGGTTAGTGTGGGCTGGGTTCCGGTCCTATGTTGTCAGCTGTTTGTCAAGTCAATCAGTCACTTAAAGCAGTGAGTTAACTGTAAAGGAGAATGGCTGAATTGGTTAATGAGTCTTTCTTTTCCTGTTGCCAGCAGGATGACAGCACCTCGAAGAAACAATCTTTATACCTAATGTTTGACGCACAGCAAGAGAGCCCAGTCAAATCGCCTCCTATCAGACTGTCTGATTCCACGACGCCGTGCTCAGGGTATGTCACTGCAAACAAATTCAGCAATGGAAAAGGGTGTCAGGGAACTGGGTTGCCATCCTAGCACGCATGCAGGCAGTTCTTCCTCTCTCTGCTTCTGTGTTGCTGAGTTGTTTGTTTATAAATAGATTCCCATCTGTGTACACATATGATAGAGAACAGAGGGCAAAGGTACAGAAGTTGTGCAATGGGAAGGAATAAGGACATGTATTTCTTCTTCATATTCTTACTAAATACAGTTATAGTGGCAACTGTTTCACTAGGCTGTGGCTTCCTTCTTACATTTTTATTCTCAGATAATGCGGTCGTTTTCATTTCAATCTAGAAATCATCTAATTGCAACTTGTCACTTGGACTTTCCTAGCTATATATTGTAAACAATGAGTCTAGTTCATAAGAACAGGATGTGTGGGTTGTGTTTGCTTTCCAAAATTTTGCTCTTTACGGACATCTGTTCTTCTTATGAAAATTTGTTTCTTGGGAGAGATTTAGGTCACAATGAGAAAGGGGTAAAAAGGCAAGTGAGAAATATTTAAGGAATGTGAGTAACCTTTCTGATGGAACTGGGTTTATTTAGATGGCTCCAGTGTGTTGCTTTAAAGGATATTGCAAAATGTTGTGAGATATAATGATAGAAAGATGAGTTGAAAGAATATTTATATTTACACACATGAAAGTACCGAAGAGGACTTATCTAGGTGTTACCAGAAGCAGAATTGTGAAGGCCTTGTGCTTCACCCTGAAAGCCTGTACACAATCCTTTTCCAGGTCAAGTTTTGAAGACCCTGAAGCCCAACAATCCTCTGGAATAAAAATACAACATCCAGCTTCCCGAGTCCTAACCACCAGCCAAGAGGCGCATTTACAGTCCCCAGACAAGTCAAAACAGAAAGACTTGGAGCCCATGACCCTAGGAACAACTCCAGAGGCTATTGAAATAGTAAGTAATTTATGTTAAGAGCTTGGGAATCGTTCTCTTGCAGAAAATTCACGACATACAAGAGGCAGAACATGCGGATCTTGCAAGCAGAGCGAAAACTCAGACTAATGCTTAAAGATCTTAATAACAGCTTGGGGTAGGACCCAAATGAAGGAGATAGTTTGGAACTGGTGGAATGCAGAAGAATTTTCCCATAGCTTTAAATGCTCTTTTGATCAGTTATTCCAAGCTGACATTTTGAAGTGCTTTTTTCTTATACAGTTTTTCTTACATTGTACTTTAACCTGATATATACAAAGGTATTTTATACATAAAAGGGGTGTTTTTAAACAAACATAGAGACATGGTTTGTTCTGTTGTATGTGGTGTAAGATTTCAAAATTACAAAACAACCTGTTGGAAAAAACAGGTGGCCTTTCACATCTTCTTGTAAACTGTTAATTGTGTTGTCATGTGATAATGTAAAATTCACTTTTTTGACCATGAGAACTTAGCCCAGCTTCCAGTTAAATCACTTTTTTCAATGGCTTATCTGGGTTAGATTTTAATTACTAGTGGCCCCTTCCTTTCTTGAGCCTGCAGTGCATACAGACTTTAGAGCATTGCTTCTCAGGTTCAAGAAGGTTCCTTTAAGGCTTCCACTTTTCCAGAAGAACTTGTTTCATATATGCCTACAGCACTAGGCTCGCTAAGTTACATGACAACATATGATTTACTGAAGAGCAGAATGAGAAGCTCACCTTAATTCTGTGCATAATTTATATTGTTTAATGATGCTGTTGATACAGTGTTGCAAAGCATTTTAATTAGCTTGAAGAGTTTTCTCACTATATGGAGCCTTGGGTGCTCAAGTCTGAGAGGTCTAGCTTTTGTCGTAATTCGTTTTAGCCTCATATTATGTCTTTATCCTGATCATCTTATAACTGTGAACATAACTTAGGTATAACTCATTAAATTAGGAAGAATTATTCTTGATGCTTATCTGTTACACCTACAAATTGTGTATTGAAAAAGGAAATCTTCTGTGAGGTATGAAATTAGTAGGAATCAATGATTTGCAGACATGTATGTTGCTGTCAGCCTGAATTAGTTGGACAATCTCCATTACTTATTCAATATCCTTCTTACCCTCCAGACTTCTCCTGAAGACTCCTTTGTCTCTGCTGATGCTCTTCTCAACAGGATATCTAAGAAAACCTCAATATGTGATCAGCCTGAATATCTAGATCCTGACTTAGCAGAAAAGAACCCGCCGGTATTTGCTCAGAAACTTCAGGTTTGTAGCAGACATATAAACGTCACTTTTACTTGAGCTTAAAAGTTTGTCTTTACATAGGTAGAGAATGCTTTACCTTGTCGGAAAGGGGTGGGAGGTGACTTGGAGTGGAGGTGGAAAGGAAGGAAAACAATGATTTAATTCTTCCCAGAGTAACTTTGGCCTTTCAGGAACCTAAGGGACAGAAAGATTTTACTTTAATTCATACAATGCATAAAACTGAATTTAAGTTTCCTTGACAGTTTCAGCTATCCCATACCATTGATGTATATATATTTTGCAGTAGTCTTTATGAAGCAGCTGTAAAACCCTAACCCTATAAAGCTTGAACACAGGACTCTTGTGGAGAGTTATCTTGACACCTGACCTTAGTAGGTCTGGATGCATTTTCAGAGATGAAGATCTGAATACTGCTGAAATGAAAATTAGGATTTGTTGTTCTAGTAATCTATCTAATGCAGAATTTGGCATGGTTTCTTTTAGGAAAAGCAAATCCGTCTGCAGAGCAGTTTTGTGTGTCAGGACATATTTTGTAGAATATTCACAGTGAAATTTCAGAACGGCAAAGGTTGAATTGAGAGTGGCAGCTGGCATAAATTCACATGAAATGAGAATGAAAGGAGAGAAGTCTGTGAAAAACAGCTTTAACTGCAGAAAACATTTATTTTTACCCAAAGCGTTATCCATACTTACCCCCTAATAAAAATTGTCTGTATAGCTATCTCAAAACTAACCACAGACAGGCATTTTGTACCAATGTTCCAGACGTGAAGGGAATATGGGACATGTTTGTCACCCAGGAATTGTCAGAATTCTACATTAAAATATAACATTCAATTTTTTAATGTGTTCAACATTTTTGCTGTGTTCTGAATACATTTTTTTGTGGATTGCTTGTAACCAAACACTTGACAGGAGGAGTTAGAGTTTGCTGCAATGAGGATAGAAGCACTGAAGTTAGCCAGGCAGATTACCCTGTCTTCTTTCCGCTCCTTAGATGCCGAGGTATCTGTTTTGTGCCTGCCGCGTGTGTGTTGTGTGCTCAGACTAAGACAGTGCTGCTTTACTTTAACAAGGTAACTAAGGCTCTCAGAGTGCAGTGCAAAGCTGGGCGCACCGAAGCGTGACACGGAAGAGCATGCTGAAAGCAGTACCGCACGCAGAAATGCTGTCACCTGCTCCACCTGTGGAGTACTGCTGCACCCAAATTAACAAAAGCTAAGGCAAGAAATAGGTATACACGCATCCCAGGGTTCAGAGGTGAGAAATTTGATCAACTCTGCCTTCAGGCTTCTGAAGACAGGGACTGAAGCAGGTCTGGAAGGGCTGTTCCCAAGGAAGAAGACCTCCCTAACACAGTTTATCTTTATTCTCGAAGATTTAAAGCTCTTTTTCTGATTTTCACTTGTATGGCATGCTGGCTAGTGCCTCCTCAGAGTGGTGCTGTGCACGGCTCTAGGGATGCACATGGTCCTCACTGGGTTTGCACAGGGACATTCCCATGGCCCTGTCTCAGCCCAGTCACAGGATTTGTTTTAGCTGAATAATATGGATGTCACGCGAGGCTGGGAAGGACTTTTGTCCCCAGATAACTTCACTGTTTAGGTGGGAGGTTGCTGATGTTAAATTAGCCTGTGATGGCAAACCTTGTGACCTACAGTGACTGATGGCCTGGATTACATATAATAGGATCCACCAGACAACTGCAGTGACTTAAGTTCTGATACTACCTGGCAGGCTTCCCTTCTGGTTGGCTGGCCTCAGTTCTTTCCTTCATGTTGTATAACTACATTTAGCATTTGCTAAGCCATTGCAGGGTGGGTAACAAGCACAAACAGTCCCCATTACTGTGTCCTGTGGTCATTTTTCTGTAGGTGCAACTTGAACAGAGAGCCACTCGGGTTTGTGTCAGCCACTCTGCAGATGCTGAGGTGGTGAAGAGTTGTGTGTTGAAATAAGTAAAGGAGAGAAACTGAAAGGAAAGGCATAGGGACAAACGGGATTAGAGTATCAACGCTTTGGGATGCTCTCCTGGTAGTAAGAGAGGTTTATTTCCTTCAGACAAGTATACCTTTTTTTTCTAGTAAAACCACATGCAGAGAACTTACACCTGGATTTTACTTGCTTTTCAGTAGAGTTACAAGCATAAACAGGTCTTGCTACACCTCCATTGACCTGTGTGCACATGCATCAATTAGTTAAAAGATTAGATCATTTGATATGCACCCAGACAGTGTGTCAGTGCTTGTAGAGGGTAAGCTAATTTTCAGCAGGGCTAAATACATATTTCCCTAAGCAGTATGATAAAAACTGCTTATCATTTTCATTGCAGTGTCTTTCTTCGTTTTCTTGCACTTTGACCTTCTTGAAGCAAGATAACTGCAGCTGGTTAATCAATATGCATTTATTCCCGTTCTGGTCAGATATCTGGTTTCTGTAAAAGGTGCTGGAAGAGAAGGGGAAGTGCACTGCACTCTCAAATATTTACACTAAGATCGCAGTGACCTACATTTAGTAGTAATTCCCTGCAGACTCTAATCTTTCTGTGTGAGGTTTGGTGACTTATAAATCCCTATGCTTATTATTATCCCAATTAACTGCTTACCATCTTGGCAGTTAGGCACTGAACTGAAAGCATTGACTGTCATCCTGTTGGGTTATTTTATTTTCCGATGATAGGAATATTTGGAGGTAGAAAATATCAACTAGTGAATTGGACATCAGTTTGGAGCTGTGTAAAATTGGCTTTTGAGATAAAACCACAAAGACCAGTACAGGATGCTCTGACAGAGGGTTTGTTATGTTCCTGCCAAAGAGAGAAGCCAGCAGCCCAGCTGGGACTTGTGTGAAGTGTTTCCAAAGTCAGGACAATACTGGTGGGACCAGTAACCGCCAGCATTTCTACTAACTGGTTAAGTTCTAAGAGCTTTTGTAGTAGTTTTGGGGAAATTTTAAGGTTTTCTTGCATGTCATTGATATTATTCTTTTGTGTAATTTACTCAAATGCAAGGGAGAATTAGAAAAAACATCAGTGAGGTGTTGAGTCCTATATACAAAAACACATAAGTATGTATTAAGTGCCTTAAATGTTCTTTTTTCCTTAAAAATCTTCATCATGTTGGCAGTTACTCTGACACATTTTTGTATGAGCTTAAGGAAATTTGTGTTTCCTATGCCACAATGAATATTTTCCAGCAATCTCTTCATGAGATCCAGCAAATTACGTGGCAGGAGGCTTTTGAAATATGATATATACAGTTCAATAGATTGATCTTCAGGATGGCCTTTCTTTGGAGGGCAGCTTTGATGATCTAATAGCTCTTTTTCATCTCTCAGTTTATCTTGCCTCATGTTTGAGGAGGAAATAAAGTACATTTTTTTGAAGCTAGAATACAGAATTTAAACAGCAGTAGTCGTATTTATTGCCTGTTTTACCTTTACTGAGATCTGTGGACAGCACCATGTGTTTTTGTATATATGCATATACACAGATGCCTGAGCTTGTGTCCCAGATGTATTTTTTCCTGCATAGTTGTTGTATATTGGGAGATAATTTCAAGAATACATGCTCTGTAATTTTGCTAGATCTTGTGCTGAGGTAGGAAAATACCTGGAATTGAGGTTGCACCTCCTTGTTGTGTTGGAATTGATTATTAGTTTGTGGTTAAATGCTGCAAAAAAAGAGATGAATGGCCTGCACCATAAATACTAGAAGTACAGAGTCAAATGACCCCTGTGTTTAAAAATGAGTAAAAAATACAGAGCAAATTAGTGAGACTCCTATATAAATAAACATGCAGCATGGTGTTTTGAAGTACTGTTTAGCTTGTTAGTGCTCTAATTGAATTTTCTTGTCCGGTCTTTTAACATTGCTGATGTGGTATCGTCATGTTGCCCACAGATGTGGAATTCATAACACCCGTTCCTGTGTTTTCCTAGCATGAGCATTGCGTTTAATTTTTAAGGCAGTTTCTTCAGTAAGGTGTGATGTGAGGGTTCGGAAAGGATTGCAGAACCGTTGGAGCCTTTCTGTTATTTCTGAGGATATGCAAGAAGAGGTGTGAGCAAGTGAAGGATTTATGGAATAGCATCTGACAAAATTGCCTTCAACTGCGTTGATAGAAAGCATGTGCTGCTGATATAAATGAGATCTGTTTGTGTGCGCCTTGCGGGGAGGAGGGCTGAGCCGTGATTCAGGCATTAGCTACTCACTTTCAAGTTCCTGTGCTTCAAGCAGTAGAATACAGCTCTCCTGTTTTATATTGATTAAAAAAATAATAATTAAAAAACACTTTTAAAAAATAAAATATTTTATCTTTTCTATATATAATTATTAAAAATATCTACATACTAAGTGCAAGAGCAGCATGGCAGGCCCTCTTTCTCCATAGATAAGCCTTATCTTGCCCTTTTGTTAGTGCTAAGCAACCATAAAATCCTGCCAACTCAGGCGGGCCCCTGAAATCTGACTTTATGCAATGTGCTGGCTAATGGGAAAGAAGTCACAAGGCTGTGGGTGAGCAGGGGACCAGCTCCTGGGTCTCTGAGTGAACACTAAAACGAGCAGCAGAGCCTTGGCCCAGCGGACTCCAGGGCTGCCTCCTCAGACACAGGCTGTGGCCTCTCCTCCTCCTCCCCCGTAATTCCAATTCCTTGGCCAGTTTCATGCCTGTTTGAGAGAGGAGGAGAGCATTAAATCCCAGCAACGGGGATACGGTCACCTCCACCCTGAAATTATTCTGTGCTCCCCCAGCAGCTGAGAGGGAGGACATTTTGTTTCCCTACCAGCCTGAGGCAGGGCCCAGCCGGGCCGTCAGCGCGGGCACATCAACTGCTTGATCGCAACGTGCAAAGCACAGGGAGCGGACAGAGGGACGTAAAAAGCTGTTGTGGTGCCTCAGATACAGAGGGTGTGCTCTGAGGGGAGTGCTGCAGGGGAAGAAGTTCAGGGGAGAGGTGCTATGCTATAGAGTGCAAGGAGTCTGCTGTTGCTCCAGCAGCAAAGCGTACACATCCAGACCATTGGTCTGCTGCACATGGTGTCTCAAGATGTGGGTTTTTGTTTAGCACCTTCCTAACTGTCTTTTATAAACTTCTTGGTTTTAATGCACTGTAATTTGAATTGTTTATTTGTGGAGTGTTTGCAAGATGATGCATCTCAGTTTCTCATAACTCTTCCTCATTTCACATGCTGCTCTCCTTCTGAGTCAGTGTGGACCACCGACGTGAGCAAGAGCAGCAGCTGCAAATAAAACCTCATTTAACATACTAATCGCATGCTTAAATACCAGCAGGGCAACAACATCACCTATATATTCACAGCTTTTATGAAAGAGTGTTTTATGATAGGTAAAGGTATACTGCCATGGCAGAACTAGGAAGGTGGGACATCCGCTTTGTTCTGATTTTTTGATCTCATCTATTTTTATGGAAGCATATTTCCCCTTCATGAGCTCTCTGCCTCCAATTCTAGTTTCCTCTGCTGATGTGCATTTCTTGTGGATGTTTTTATGAAATCTCTGCATCAGGAAGTAGTAAATTGTCTAAAATAAAACCCTAAAATATTGGGGACAAAGTGCTATCTTTTATTTTCTCCCAGTAAGAGTTATATGGCTTTTCTGTTGCTTACCATGGATTTTAAATGTTTATTTTATCGTTGCTAAATTGAAATTTCCTTGTCAGTGTTACTGCTGTTATAATTTAGTAGTGCACAGGCTTTTAGTCCTAGCTCAGGATCCTGGTGCCTAGCACCCAGAAAACATTAGCTAAACACATATTTAATGGTTCATTTCTTTGTATTTAAAAAAACAAACACACAGAGAGAACCTGCTATCCCAGCAGATGTTTCCATCTCTAAAAGTGCGCTGTACTCCCGGATCGGCACCTCAGATGCAGAAAGCACCACAAGTCTTCTCTACCCCCAGCAAGACTTAGACTCTGCACTACGACTGGCCAGAGCAGAGGTAATTTTTCATAATTTAGAAAAGGAAATATGTGTCCCTTGTGGTTTACTTTTGTCTTTCCTATTTTCTCCCAAATTCTTCATATTATGATTACTTTTACTATTCTTGAGACTATTCTCAGCCATGCTAAAGCTACACTAGAGGCTACCAAAGCAAATGGCACTACACTCTAAGTTTACTTCTTTTGATGTAAATGAAAATCAGATGTTATATGAGAAAAAATCTTTATTGCTTTTAACTGTATTCTGTCTCTCTTTACATTAGTATGTAATTTTATAAAAATTGTAAATGGAAATAGGAATCATAAGTATTTTTCAAAGATGCATATAAAATTAGTCTGGCTAGTCCTAGAATAGAGTAGAATACTTTCAGGTAGAAGGGACCTACAAAAATCATCCAGTCCAACTGTCAGACTATTTCAGGGCTGACACCAAATTAAAACATACCATTAAGAGCATTATCTAAATGCCTCTTAAACACCAACAGGTATGGGGTGTCAACCACCTCTCTAGGAAGCCCATTGCAGTGTCTAACAATTAGAAAAAATGGTACAGTCTCGTATTCTGAAATTTATGATAGATTGTGTGAACAAAAGGAGCATGAAGGAACGCAGTCCTTGGAGTATGAAATTTAATGGACAGTCAGCCCTAAATATGCATGCAGACGCTGTAGAGCTTTCTTAGAGAACAAATCATGGGACCATGTTCCAAAACCATGTACAAAACTATTTCAGGTCTGGCTCCAAATCAGACATTGTATAGAGTAATATAGTATTTCTTGAAAAGTGTCCTTGTTATGATCAGGGATGAAACATGAGACAAGAACGTTGCATCTACTTCACTAAGTTAGTTTTTTGAAATGAGTATGATTTCACATCCAAACTTCTTAAATTGCATCTTAAAGTCTGTAAAAGAAAAAATCATTGGGAATGCATATATTTGAACCCATTATACATTTGAAAACTATACCTCTGTTAATTAGAATTGGAGGTAAATTCATATATTGCACACTTATTTAATTTCTTCTTTAATGGATCACTTATTTTTGCTTTTCTTTTTCTTTGTTTAAGATTGTGGCCAAGGAAAGAGAAGTATCTGAGTGGAAAGAGAAATATGAAGAAAGCAGAAGGGAAGTGATGGAAATGAGGTGGGTTATTAACTTGTCACTAACCACACTGACAGTCTCTCTTTTCAGACTGTGGATAGTACACAGAGTACCATGACTGTATAATTCTTTTGGTTAGCTGAAATTGTTCAGTTATTTTTAACTGCAGACTCTAGATTGATCCTAAACTGATACTTTGTTTTTGCCATGCGTGGTGGGCACTGTTGTTCAAGGTAGTCATTGAAGACTTATATGTTGCTAATCTCATTTACATCCTCAGAATACTGAAATAATGGGTCTTAATCTAATGTAATCTAAATGTAAGGAAAGAATTTTCTCCAGCTTGTGCTGCTCACCACACCTGTGAATTCTCACATGGATTGCATTGTGGTGTTTCTCTTGCTTGACTGAATTAGTCTGCCTGCAGCGCTGGCAGAGATGTGCACATGCTAATTTAAAATTCACTTTCTGCAAATAATTTTGGCAACAGAAAAGAGCATGTGAAAGTTTGAATATAGGTATGAGTAGTAGAGGCTCCCTTCAGGAGATTATTATAAAATGTTTCTTTAACATTAAAAAAAACAAAAATTCAGCTGGCAGTAGAAAAACATTCCTTGGAAAGGAATGACTCTGAGTGTTGACCTTCGAGAAAATTCAACATGCTTTTCTTTGAACTGAGCTACACTTTTAATTATCCCACACACTAAGCTTGATTTCAGTTAACCAGTGTTTATCTTGGATTTTGCTGCTCCATTTGAGAGCTGACAGAAGGACCCTGAGCTTTTCAGGTCTTTCTAGTTATATCTGTAGTTCTAATGTATTTTATTTCTCCTTGCAAACCTGTCTCTGTTACATTAAATATTTGTATACTGGAACATAACAGGTTTGACCTTCCATCCCAGCCCAGGTCCTTGTCATCTGCAAAGGTGACAACAAAGTCACTGTAGTGGACAAGGTGAAGGGTGTTGCCCAAAGACTCATTTTTGCTTCCCGTTTAGTCAGTTGAAAGTTTCAGCCATTCTGTGTTTCTTTTCCAGTGGTAATGCCATAAGAGCAACATACAGATAAGTTTGACCTGCTCATCAATCTGAATCTGAGAAAGTCATCAATTTTAAAAGAGACTTTGTAGAAGTATTTTATGGAGTCTAAAGTCTATTACTTTGTACCATCAAACAGACAGACACAATCCTCAACCTCCACGCCCTTAACTCCTAAATGAAAGAGAACTGACAGATTATTTGAGCATCCATCTTTCTGAGTAATAATTTCTGTGGTCACTTCTGAAACTGACTTTTCTTCAAAATCACTTCTGTTCTTAGTGCCAACTTCTTCCCGAAGTTAAAAGCCCAGGTAGCTTAAAGCTCAGGCCAATGAACTGTATCAAGGGATGACCTGCACGTGCAATTCCTGCTGGCATCCCAGAAAACTGTACTTATGTAGTAGAGGTAATAGGGGATTGTGGTGCAGAAGTCAACGAACACTAGCAGGGATGCCAGGAGTCACACGTGGCAGATTTGAGTAGAGGAGTGCAGGGCTTAGAGCCAAAGCATCTTAAGAGAGGCGTCTGCAAAAGGCAAGGGCAGCCACTTGATTTCTTTGAGAGGAACCATCTCCCAGCACCCCGCTGAATTCTCTCACCTCCTGCTCTCTGCTTGGGAAAGGAACCAAAACCCCGGCACAGCTCTTTGAGTGCATAATGAGGCAAAATGGAAAGGAGCCACTGCAAGCAGTCAAATCTAAGAAGCAACACATGGAATGAAAAAAAACCCTAGCAACTGTGTAAAAAATGACTCAGAGTTCAGCACACGCTCCAGTGTGGTACTTTGTCTGTTTTCTGGGAACTGCCTGGGTGCACATGCCTGCCAGCTGCAAACAAGCACGGACAGAGGTTGCTTATTCCTTAATGAAAGGAGAGCAGGGATGATGCAGAGCAGCTGACACACTGTAGATCTATACCTTCATGTTCCTCACAGGAGTTTGCTTCTGTGTCTATGATCTCAATAAGATTTGATTTAAAAAAAAAAAAAAAAAAAAAAAGACACCTTATGTAAGCCAAATTTCCCACAGACACATCCCTACCGTACATGGGGAAAAGGTCTGGCAGATACTGTCACAAAATGATGAAATGTGCATGTGTGCCCAAAGAAAGATTTCACTTGGAAGATTAGATGTTAAATCAGTCCATGTGTGGTAAATTAGAGATGTGGTAATTGGATGTGACATAATTATAAGCAAGGAATGAAGGGAAAGGCAGGGATTATCTGGCAGTGCAAGCACAAAAGCATCACTTACCCCAAAAGGAGAAGCAGTGCTCCTTTATGCAAGCCCTGCGTACTCTACCTGGAATATCCTGAGATCAGCTAAGTTTCCAGAAAAATGTCAGTCTGGAGGAAATTCCACTCTGGAGAACAGAGGCCAAGATGAGAATTATAATATTGTAATATTTGTCAAACAGATAACCAGTGGTGGGCCATACCATAATCCAAGGGTACACCCAGAGACAGGCCTGAAATACTTAAGTATGGTCGTTTGGAGGTCTAATTGATCATGCCTCGGTGTGGGAAGTCAAGCAGGTGACCTCTGGAGAGGTAGCCCTGGATTTCTGTGTTTTTATGACTTAGGAAATTGCAGAAATTCTATAGTAGACTGAAAGACCTAAAATCCCAGAAGTTAAGTCCATGTAGCATCTCAAGGGAGGGTTAAGATGCACCATCACAAAGGAATGATGTGGCCAGCGTCCCTGGGGTTCCCTTCCATAATGTGGTGTTTCTTTAGGCTTCTTGACTAAAAAAGCCCTTTGACATGAATCTGGAACAAGCCCGGATTTACCTCGCCTTCCAAACTGAATATTATTAGAATCACTGTGGCGCTGCAGTACCCACATTTATTGAGCAGCTGCTACGTTATTAGTAAGGGTGGGTAATGCACAGAATGTGGTGCGTGCTTGAACTAGCATAAGCTGCTGAAAGTAAGAAATAGAAAATATTCTTTCGCTTTGTTGCCAAATTCCATGGCGGAGCCCAGGCTGAGAGGTGTCGGACTGTAACAGCATTTAATGCTGTATTCATTGCCTTGAGTCCTTGGCTCGTTTCTCTAGGATGATAAAACTTCCCAAAGGTGATCAGTATTACAAGAATATGACATGGCTTTAAAATCCTTCCTGCTTACAGTAGGTTTTTGAGGTAGTCTTCTTCGGACGTGAAAGTGATCCTGGTGTCTGGGGTCTGCTTCTGATGCAGATTTCCCACAGGCAGTGCTGGGAACGGGTTTGGTTTTGGGGAGCTCCACAGCTCTCTCCTTTCCTTACTGACTTCTGTCCTGGGATTTTCCCGCATCCTTGCTGTAACCTCACCGACTGCAGCAGACTGAGCTAAAATGGGGCACGTGAATGCAAGCTAAGACTTGACAAAATATGTATTCAAATACCAGCGGGCTATTTTGAATATCCACTTCAGACGAAGTGTGCAGTAATTTTGTTTTTCATAGGCAGTCCTATGTGGCTCACAAATCAAAGCACTGATCAAGCTAGTCTCATTTTATTAGCTTTATTTGGCTCTGGAAGGGGATGGATCATCTTTCTAAATCACACTTAATCTGCTTATTTTGGCTAACCTCTTTTCAAGAAGGAAACTCAAAGCCTACCGTGAGTATGTAAAATAAAGTAGTCTTAAAAGTAATATTTTACCCCCTCTGTTTCAAAACAGATTTGTGAAATAGGGCATGATGGAATTTGTGCTCCATAACTGAATGTTTTAGTCATTTTCTCTTAAGTGCTAATGGATCGGTTCTTCACATTTAGAGAGTGGAAGATGAGATACATTTTGGATGAGGGCCAGCTGTACTCCTGTTAGATTTACTTGCCTACCAGTGATAACTTTTCTTAATGTTTACATTAAAATAAGCAAACAGAATAAAGACGGGATGGAAGAAAGAAATCGATGCAATTATGTTTATGTTTAAAGCAGGATTGGTAATGTACTTTGGGCATGTGTCAAATAACACGTTTGTTTGTTTCAAAGCAAGTCCTTTTCCCTCCCTGTAAAGGAGCAACGTTTAAGCTGTCAGTTTTATTTGTTACGTAGGTAATAAAGAGCTTATGAAAATGTGGTGTGGGATCCGTATCCTGATTTTAATACCTTCGTTCAGTTATTGAGTAGCTTTATTTTCTACATAAGTATTAGCAATTATGATGTTTGCCAAAAGTTGTTTGTTTTTGTTCCCCTTGCAGGAAAATAGTTTCAGAATATGAGAAGACGATTGCTCAGATGATAGGTAGGTATTTCTACCGTGAAAAGATGCTATCCTGCACTCTGATTTTCTGAAGAGAGCATAAAAACGTTTGTCTGTAGGCTTCGTTTTGATGCTAGCTACACTTGCTGATGCTGCTGGGAATTAGGATGCATCCGAGGACACCGGTGTGTGTTGCTGGGTTGTGATGAAAAGCCAGAGCTTCGTTTTACAGAAAGCAGACCCCGGGGCAGTGCAGGTAGTACAGGAAGGTCAGGGCTTTTTGTTCTGCATCGAAGCAAACTGTCCCACCGGAAGCATGTTCAGACGCTTTGCTCAGAATTCACGGGTGTCTCTGGGAGAGACTCTGAATGACCTAAAAACCCTTTAGTCATCTGCTCACAGCTGTCTGACAGGAGATACCAAACTTAGCTCTTGACAACAACGGGGATTATCTGTGGTAAGTGCATTGGTCAGACCAAAACCTAGATTAACTTCAATCCCAGCTGAGAGATCGTGAGTGGTCAATCCACCTCCCCAGTTACTGACATAAAGGTCTCCTCTAAGATCTGTATTGTGGCAGAATTTGCCTCACAGTAATCAGAAAATACTTTTGTTATCAGAATGCCCCATGAGTGAAAAACTCGATAGCCTTTCAAAACCCGCAGGACTCTTGCACTTCCTTGGCACAGGAGGCCTGACCCCAGGGTGCGATGTTAAAGCCTCCTCAGCAGGTTTCCAAAGCTCTTTTCGTGCTCTCACTGAAGAAAGCACCAGTGCCTTGTGCTGTCCTGTATGGATTCAGCTCCAGAAGTGCCCAGGGCTGCACGGGGTCGTGGGTTCTCCCCGGCCGAGTGCACGGGGATGAGCAGGAGAAGAAACGGTGGCTGATGAGAAGCAGCACCGTGCTCACCTGGGCAGGCTTGGGTAAAGCACTGGGAAGCATCATTAACAGCAGGGGAGCAGCCTGGCAGTTAATTGTGGGGTTTGAGACACAGGAGAAGGGCTCATCTAGGTACTGATATCCACGAGCAGGGAGAGTGTTGTGAATCCAGCATATTCGCACCGGCTATTAACAAATCAAAATAAATTACTGCTCTCACTCCCCTGGGAGAGCTGTCAGAGAGAGCACAGCATGCCAGGGACACAAAGGGCAACTGTGCGTCTTTCAACAAAGGGTTTTTACACGGAAGGACTTCTGTCACAGCTATTGACTTATCATACGTATGTTGGTTTGTCCCTTTTCAAATTGGCAGTCCCATGGCCAGTGTTGTGTGACCCCCAATTTTTGCATTTCTTCTGTTTTTTAGCATTAGGGGATGGGGAGTAGTTCAGCTGTCTGGTGCTTTTGCTGCTTTTCTACATTTTATAGCCCCTGGGAGACAGCCCAGCTTCCTATCGTGTAAAGAGAAAAAAAGGGTCTACAAATAAATATTTGTTTCCTTGCTTCATTCCCTAGTGTTGTGCCTCCAATGCCTTTTGTATGTGAACCTGAACGAATTTGCCTGCTTTCTGGCATAATGTCTGTCATTCTCATCATGCAAGCGTTAAAATAGGAGTGACCAAAGTATGCCAAGAATTTGGTTCCCTTTGTTTTGCACTTAATGTACTCTGGTATTTCGTGTGCAATCATGGAAATTTACCAAACGTGGCAAAGAATCAGGGTCACAGTCCCCAAAATGTAATTTCAGTCTTCTTTCTAACACTGGAGAAATTGTGTCCTGTTCCATGTGTTCTGCTGCAGTGATTGTTTTCAGTACTGCAGAGTTGCATCTGAATGTTTTCAGCAAGTAGGTAGAAAAACACTGTCCTGTATCTGCCCTGTGCATAGCTCCCCAGGAACAGTGCAGGGAGCTCGGCAGCTTCACCTGGCCGTTTGTATGGACAGACACAGGACCTGCCCTTTTTTCCCCAGCATATGCATGCAGTTTTAACAGAATTTTCTTTCTGATTTCAAATTCTTCTCTGAGAAGCGGATTTAAAAATAAATAAATCACATTTTGAGTCTGTAGTGCGACGAGAAGGTACAGAATAGGGATCCTAAGACAAAGGCACAGCCATGGCAGGCACAGCACATGCTACAATTGCCAATGCCTCATATTTAAAGAAAACAAGAATATTTAAAACATTGTATCTTTGAACACTGAGGAAATAGCAAACTTTAAACCTCTAATTCCGAGGATGTCAGAGTCTTTCAAATGATCTACAGCAAGTTTTTAAGAGCTGTGGCTGTGAATAATGTAATTTGCTGTCCATTTTCAAAACAACCGAAAGAAGAGTGGCACAGAAAGCATGTGTTAATTGGAGCAATATGCAAATTCTGCAGCATAGTAAATACGAGGCTTCTTCTCACTGCATTTAATGTAAATTTTTGATCTAATTAGCCCACTTTCTCCTGACATTTGTGCAAATTACTGTCCTTCTGATAAACGAATTTACTCACCCAAATGCCGCACTGTAGAGGAAGATGATTGTCTGCGGGCTATTTGCATGTCTCGCTGCTAACACAAACCGTGCATTCCAACAAAAGCAGTGCCTCTGCTCTTTCTGTTTATGATTTAACCCTTCGGAGCTATTTATACAGGGGCATCGCAAGTGAACCAATTTCACAAATCCCTCTAATGACTATTCAGTGTGGCTGATGGATCCTACTCAGCCTTTTACAGGTTGTCTTGTAGGATGAACACAAACTATTGGTGTTACTGATACAGGGTGGTGGACGTGGTTGCATATAAAGGCACTGAAAGCACGCATTGCAAACAGTAACTGCCCTTGATTTCAGGGGCTGTGGCAGCTCTCGTATTTGCTGTTGTGTACGCATAGAGCCCAGCATTACCCGGCGCGGCTCGTACAATGAGTTTCATGCCACATGCTGTACAGCAGAGCTTGAAGCTGCCAGTGTATAGATCCCTTTTGGTGTCTCTTTGCATAACTTTTTTTCTGGTGCTTTAACACTTCTTCCTTTTTTCTCACACTTCCTAGCCCCTGACACACTCCCCTTCCAGTTGGGAACGGGGACGAAAAAGAAGGGCCTTGCTCGGGGCTTTGCGGGCTGGCTGCTGCTTGTGCTGCTGCTCGTGCTGCGTGGTGCTGAGGCCTGCAGCTCACCCTGGGTGATTGCACACACACACCGTGGTCACGCTCACCCACAGCCCCCTTCCGAAATCCCTCTCGTGGTTTTACTTTGTATCGTTGGATTTGTAATGTCGGGCTTTTTTTCTGTTAAAAATGTATCCGTGTACTTGTAAGTGTAAAGCCATAATGAAATGCTCATTATGAAAACCAAAGAGATGTTTTGCTGTGTGCATTACGGGATGTTGCATTACTTATTTTCTGCTTTTCCTAACAATTCCTGATTTTCTATTTTGCTTCCGTTTTTGTTGCTTCTTGCTATTTGCTTGCAAAAACAAACAGGCAAGCCTGGTAAGTAAAGCTTTTCACCAACTTTCACACCAGCATTCTGCATTTTTTGTTTTCTTTGGCTTTTGTTCTCTGTTTGCTGCATTCCCATTCAGTGGTGGAACACTGGGCTGAGCCTCAGAGCGGGTCTGCTCGTCCTGTGGTGGTGGTCTCATCCTGGCAGTCCGGACAGTGTTATTCCTGAGCATCCTAGTGGTGGTGGGGTGCCATGGACAGTGTGTTTTGCAGACGTGGAAGCCATTTAATTAAAATATTTTAATCAGATAACTTCATAAACTGATTTTAAAA
Source organism: Cygnus olor (assembly GCF_009769625.2). Taxonomy (NCBI): domain Eukaryota; kingdom Metazoa; phylum Chordata; class Aves; order Anseriformes; family Anatidae; genus Cygnus; species Cygnus olor. The sequence goes on from NC_049175.1 coordinate 33,338,193, forward strand.
TAATTTAGAGGGAAGCATCTGTAGCTGCTTAGCTAAGATGTGGCTGGCAGGCTGCTGGCAGCGTAGCTCCGCTGAGCAGCTTTTCATTAAAGCTAAATGATAGCTGCAGAAAACATCTGGTAGGTCTGCCAGTCCTGCTCCAGCCAGATGAAGCACACCAGAAACGTTCCCTCTCTTCAGGTGACCCGTTCCTCCTTGCTCCACCGGTAGAAATGCCTCATCTTCAGCTCCCTCCCCAGTCCCTGGGCCAGGAGAGGAGAAAGAGAGCGTCTGGCACCAGTTGTCCCAGTTCACGTGTGCTGGGACAGCTGGACTGGGGGTGTTTGAAGGAGCTGGTCCAGCTGAAGAGAGAGCAGGGGTCCAGGATGTGCTGGGAGGAAAAGAAAGAGCTCCCTAGTTGTGAGGGGTGAGCCTTGGGTCACCAGCTTTCTGGATTGCCCTCGAAACAAGACAAAGACGCTAAAATGTGGCAGTAAACTGACAAAATAAAGGCAGATTTTATTATTATTATTTTGCATTGTCACATGAAATGCGTTTAAGTACTTCACTTGATGATGCACGTGGCTGCTTTCTGCTGCACGGAGCTGTGACGGGCGAGTTTTCGCCAAAGAGCAGCGTCCTGCAGTCAGCAGCTGGGGACTGAGCTGGGCAGTAGGAAATCTCCAGCGTGCCTAAACGAGTCTGCTGCTGGAACACAAGGTGACAACATGCCAGGTTTCGGAAAAATAAATAAGGAATGAGAAATCAGTGGGTTTCTCCTTTTATTTGGGATTACAAATGACCACAGTATGTCTTTAAGAAGTCAGAATGCAGAAGAGTGCATGGGGAAGTTTGTTTCTTTCCGATGCAGTATCGAAAGTTATCAGACTGCTGGGGCATTTCTTTACTGGTAAAATCTTGGTATTGCTACGCCCCGTGCTGCAGACTCAGTGCAGTATGAACTGGGGCACTTCAGAGCCGACCGACACCATGAAATACTGATTTCAGATGAAGGCTTCTGTCCGAGTAAAAAACTAAACTCTTGGCAGAACGTTTCTAAGTATAGGAGGCTTAAATGAGAAGTTGTAGAGTCTAAACTGCCTTGTGCTTTTTAGCTGGGAGAACTTCTTTTATTTCGATTTCTGTCAGAGGGGAAAAAAAACCACAGTACTATAAAACGAAGTAGTATAAAGGTGCTGATTTTTCTGGGTTTGCCTTCATTGCAATGTCGTTCAAAGGAGCCCTTAAAGCATGGACACAAAAATCGTATTTTATGATATGAAGCAAACAGTAAAGCATTTTACTAGACAGTGCCAGACTTTTCGTTCTAACGCTCTAAAGGTGTTCTGATTTATTACTAGGTCAGTACCTTTGAAAAATGGCTTCTTCCATACAGATTCGGATTCCTGTTTTCCACCCTCCCTTAGTTATACGCAGGAGAAGCTTAGAAGATGTTTTCTGCAAACCAGAAGTCTGTCCGGTGTTAGATTTCCTTTCTGGCACTTGCCTACAGAGCTCCTAAGAATGAAAGTTTGCAAAGCAGTGTTTTTCCAGGGGAAGAATTTGAGTTGGGTTAAATTAAGCAAAGTTCCATGCTTGATTTAATTCTGTGTATGGGATTAGAAAAGATGGTGCGAGAGTTCAAAGAGTTCAAAGAGTTCAAAGAGCTGAGTTCAAAGTGAAATAAATCGTCAGTTAGATGTTTTCTCGTTTTTCCCTAGTATCAAAATATTTAATTATCACTGTATTTAGCAAACTTTTCCAAAACAGGATTGTGTCTCTGTATAAAAATGGCTTTTCTGGATCTTCCGCAAAGTTAGTAACATGCATCAAAGAGCACAGCACAGTAGAAGCTATAGATGACAGTGAAATCAGTGTCCTTACTGACTGCTTTTTTCTCCTCCCATCTTCTTTCTAACAGAGGATGAACAGAGAGAGAAATCTGTCTCCCATCATACTGTTCAGCAGCTGATAGTGGAGAAGGAGCAAGCTTTGGCAGATCTGAACTCAGTGGAGAAATCACTGGCAGATCTTTTCAGGAGATATGAAAAAATGAAAGAAGTATTGGAGGGGTTTCGAAAGGTGAGTCACATTAAAGTTCCTTCCTTTTAAGAGGAAAACTAGCAGACTCTCACATGGTGGTAAACCAAAGCTGCTTAACAGCAGGCACATCTTTGTTTCCAGTCGTGAGTCCGATTTACTACATCAGACTGCAGTGTGCTGTGGGTAGGGAGAGCATGAATGCTCGGTTGTGCTTGCTTTTTCTAACAGCTTTGAGAAGATAAAGATTTGGCACAAGAGCAGCTTGTTCCCATTTCTTGTTCCCATTATTTCAATAAACGTCACATAACTGTGGAATTGTAGCAGGTATCAGGGCTGGCTTGTGGACTGAGTGTTCTGGTAAATCTAATATGTGATTTCTGGTCAGTCCTCAGACAAAGGATTCCAGCCAGGTATCAAATGCAAACAGAAGCATTGTAAACCTTTCTGCACTGTGTAGTATTGCTTCGGATGACCTCTGTGTGGGGGTGTCAGTGTTAGACAGCATCCCTTAAATGTATGAATGTGAGTGCCTGTCATACACTTCAGTCTCTTGGGTTAAATTTAACATAATGTTTTCATTTAAGAATGAAGAAGTATTAAAGAAATGCGCGCAGGAGTATTTATCCCGAGTAAAGAAAGAAGAACAGAGGTATCAAGCACTCAAAATTCATGCTGAGGAAAAACTGGACAGGTAATTGACTGTGCACGTCTCTTTTTAGGAGTTCGTGCTGCAGGGAGATCCCTGTGGCTGGACCTTCATCCCAAAACTATTCCTCCAATATGCCAAGCCAAGGCTGCTCTGTGATGGAGGGTTTAATGAAATGCCGCACCGAGCATTTCTGGAATGTGCTGGTAACCATAGCTAAAGAAACAATGATTTTCATATTGAAAGGGTCCTCCAAGAGGAGGCCACATAGAGCACCTTAAAATTCTATCTTTATCAAATGTCTTCATGTTTCTTTAACGTATTTTGCAGGGAAGATCAAGAAAGAAGCCGTTAGCTAGGTTTGTGCAGCTGTGGAGGGCTGCGCTCAGATATTTACATCTGCAGCTAGTGTTCATGTCCCCGTGGTTTGCTATTGCCCCTGTGCTGTGTTATTGCCCTTACATCAATCAGCAGAACAGAACGTGTAAGTGCTATTCGACTGTTTCAGTGCAAGCCTCCCTCTGTTCGTATTGGATCCCTGTTCTAAGCTGGATCAGCACTTGGGAGGGTGATAAGGAGTTGCACAAAAGATCTGTATGGACAAGTGACTCCATAAGCCACCAGTGAGGAGTGAACATCTGGTTGTGGCTCAAGACAGGCAGGTCCAGTTGATATTATTGTTATCATCATCTTTAATGCTTCCATGTAATGCCCAAGGAAGCATTGCTGGGGTTACATCCAGGACTCATATTACAGTCCTCTAGACCCAAGAGTCTGTGAGAACTGGAGATCAGATTGAGAAACTTCCATAAAACACCTCCAGCTAAGTAGTACCTTTGACCCCAGCACAAATCTGAGAGAAGTAGAGAGGGAACAGACATTTAGAAAGGATTTTACAGCCTCTGCTGAGCAAGGGAGGGAGTCATCAAAAGTCTCTAGGGACAAGTCTCAGGCTGCTTTCAAAGATACAGCGAAAGCAGCCCTGCCCTCCAACACCCATCTTTTGATATGTAGTCCATCCTTGGGTACCTTCTGTCCCCTTCTGTAGACAACCTGACGTGACAAAAATCTGTGTTTTTCTAGAGCCAATGCTGAAATTGCACAAGTGAGAGGCAAGGCTCAGCAAGAGCAAGCAGCATATCAGGCCAGCCTTCGTAAAGAGCAGCTGAAAGTGGATGCATTGGAAAGAACACTGGAACAAAAGGTAAGCAGCAGCTCAGCTCTTCTAACACCAAGTCAGGTGTATGGCCAAGGTGAAGCACAACCTTATCCCCAGAGTGGCTGCATCCAGCTCTCGTCTGGAGCTCAGACCATGGCCAAGGTCTGCCCAAGGACCCCTCTTGCCGCTCGTGCCCAGCAGCTCTCTGCTCTGAGTACGCACCCTGCTCAAGCCTTAAGCAAAATCTGCTGAGTGCCCCAGGCAATTTGGGCAGATGGCCCCATCTGCCAGGCTGTGATCGCAGCCACTGGCCAGCCTCGGGGGCTGATTCAGATCCAGTCAAAGCTCAGCGTGCACCTGTGTACCAAGGAGAGCCTTTTGTTTGCTTCGCTTTGGGGATTTGAGGTCTTCCTTGGTTTAGTTCCTTCATTTTTTGTTTGTTTTTAATTTTAGCTGTAATCCCAATGTTAGCTGAAATGGCAGTAGCTGTTATATAGACATAATGGTCAGGCACAGGTCTGTACAGCTTGGAGCAAAAGTGATGTGTAGATCCCTATTTATATCTCGTGTTCTCTAGCTTAGCAAAGGAGCTTACTTCCAGTATAACACAGAGGTCCTTGCTTAGAGCCTCTAGAAAACAGAATGAAAATAGTGCTATGAAGAGCAGCCTAGAAACAAATTTACATTACGCGTTATCATCCCAGGCTAGGAACAGCTGCTGTAAAGCCACGTGCTTCAGTGCGAAATTGTATTTATTGAAGTAAGAGGTGCTCTGTCTGGAAACAAGCACATTGCTTGAATGCATTATACGTAGCTCTACTATGTACGCATATATTTTATATATTCTGTTCTCACTATTGGAGAAAATCTAATTCCTCCACAGCTCTCCCAAAGGTTGAATGTTTTTTTTAAATACTCGTCTTAATGCAACAATATTTTTCACAATATTTAATACTTCCTTTTGTTTTCCAGAATAAAGAGATAGAAGAATTAACAAAGATTTGTGATGAACTGATTGCCAAAATGGGGAAAAGCTAACTTTTAACCAAATTTCTGGACTTCAATACTGAGTGCAATATGACCATTGGCACACTGATGTCCATACATTTACGTGGACAGGTTATATTTTCACTTTTTCGTATGCACTACTGTATTTTCTTTCTAAATAAAGTTGATTTAATTGTATGCAGTACTAAGATGACTATCAGAATTTCTTGCTATTGTTTGCATTTTCATAGTATAATTCATAGCAAGTTGATCTCAAAGTTCCTGTATCAGGGAGATTGTCAAGTTCTCTAAGAAATTACAAATTGCTGATCCTAGCCTTCCCTTTGTACATGAGTTCCCATGTTGGATGTCTTTTGGATTTAATATAAACATGTACTACTTGCATGGGGACTCTTGCCTTAAGGAGTGTAAACTTTATCTGCATTTGCTGATTTGTAAAATAAAATTAAAAATGAAAAAAAAAATTAAAATGCATGTCACTTAAATGAAATTCTCTATTGTAAATAAATTTTTTTCGTTGAAACTTGAAGTGGCTTTATTTTATTTCACTTGCTTACTACGTGTGCAGCTCCAGATACAGCACCCTTTGTTATGGAAGTCCTTCATAGGGAGCACTTTAGGTGTCCCTGCCCGGGGATGGTACCTGGAGCACCCCGGGGGTCAGGTTGCAAGGTTATACTGCCTGTGTGCACCTATGTGTATGTCTAGGTCTATGTCTATCTATATGTATCTTGTACTTTCTGTAAAAATATATGCTAGATTTGGACCGTTCAAGTCTCAAGCATAGGCTTAATCCTACAAAACGTCTAATACTCTGACCCTGATCCTGCAGATCACACTGTAACGAGACTGTGTGCATGGGTTGGTGGTTTTTAAGCATATCTGTCACTGACAGGTGAATACATTTTCTTCTTCCTGCTTCTGGTAGAATTTGCCTGCAGGGTTTGCGGAGATGAGGTACGTGTGATTAGAAGTCCAACCAGAGTAAGCTAGATAAGTAGCCTTCTTGCACACCTCTTTATCCTATAAGACAGCGTCTGCGGAGGATTAGGTATGTAAGATAAGCATTAAGGCTTTAATAGCAAACAAACTGCTTTCTTTGCCTAATGGTACATCTCCTGTATCTCCATGATGTGGACAGTCTTCAGCCTGGTTCTCGTCAGCTCCCTTCTTATAATAAAAAGTAAGTCAGCTCTCTTCTTTGCTTTTTAATTTATTTTTATTTCCTCCTTTAGGAATGGCTCAGCCTCTTTGCCTCTCTGGGTTTTTCTTCTAGGTTTGTTTGTTTTCAGAGTGTTTTGTGTGCGTGGTTAGCAGTGCAGAATTTCACTTCTGCTGTGTAATGTAAACGTAAATACGTGTGCAAACAAATGTAAATGCACGTGTCCCTGTGGACAGCAAGTGTGCCTTCTGCTCTGCAAGTTTTACGTATGGTATTTTAAATGTGTTTCAAATTCGTGCTTGCCTTTGGACATACTTTGTAGTTTGAACCAAGGATAAACTTTGGAAATAAAGAGAATTAAGTTGTGGTTGTCATATTTAAGCAAAAGCAAAACTCATAAGGTAAACTGTTGTGTGTTCCAGCTGAACTAATAATTTAGGAGATAATTAAATATGGGTCATAGTCAGATTTTAGGTGTTTACAGTGTACTTTTTCATAGTGCTGTGGACCAAAGACCTTGAGGAGGGGAAAAAACCATGATATTCCTGCTTGTTACAGCGGGCTCTTCTCTAAAAATGTTACAAGAAGGTGTGGGTGCAATTACAGACCAGATATTTCTGGATTATGCTAAGTGAAAATTTAACAATCAAATAACATAAGATTTAGTTTTATCTTTAAAGTTGGTATTTGGACCCCATTAAAAAAGAAAAATTGATAAGATTTGCAAAATATTTTTTTAAAAACTTTTTGGCAATATTTTCATGTGATTCAGACAAAATTAGACTGCCTAGCTGATATTTTAAAACTTTGGTTTTTCTTTTGTAAACTCTAAACGCTACTGTTACACAAGTTCTTTTCTTCCTGCTGGCAGGTGAAGCACTGCAGTGTTACACCTGCGTAGGTTCTAGCGATGAAGACTGTAACAGACAAGGAACGCAGCAATGTCCGGGGCACTCAGATGCGTGCGCGGTCATTAGAGGACAAGCAAGTAAGTAGTCACCAACAGTTCACTCGTCAAATTTTTAATAATAGAAATAAATAACCTAATGGTGTTAGGAAAGTATAGCCAGATAAAGAGGAGGAAAAAAGAATGTTTTCTCTCAAAATAAACCCGATTAACGAGTCTCGGTTTTATTGGCTTAGCAGCAGTCTACTATAAAACCTTGCTGAGTATGCTTTGTCAGTATGCCGTGATGCTGAGCCATATCCCACAGTATGCAATAGCTATAAAAGAGCATTTTACGTATTACCTACTTCTTTCTTAAATCTTATAAGTTCAGTGACTTTCTTGGAAGTTGGGAAAGAAAAGAGCCCAATGAGGCACTGCACTTTGATGCTCTGAGATATTTAAGGTGCATCAGTTGTCCCTAAGAAAAATTTACAATTATTTAGCTTAAGTGGGAGCTTCCTGGAGTGCTGTGATGTGATGCAATGGTACTCATTTACTGGTAAAGAACGGCCAAACCGGCGTGGTTCCTCACTACTGGATGGCCAGATCCCTGCTGGGAAGGTGCAGACGGGCTGGTGCAGGTGAGCGTGCCACTCTCTGGCTCCTTGCGGCTCTGTTGCAGGCGGCGTTATGAAGTCCTGCTCGTTCAGCTCGTTCTGCGAGCGGGCAAAGAGGGACGGATCCAGAGCACCCGGAGTGAGCGTCCAGTGCTGCTACACCAACAACTGCAACGCAAAAAGCCTGGGCTCCAGAGTCAGCGCCTCCACGAGCTACTTCTCTCTCCTCCTCTTGTCCTTGTGCTGGCACCCCTTGCTGAAGCTGACATGAGGGGGAAAAACAAGATCCTGAAGCAACAAGTCTGCCTTTTTAGAGAAGGGTGATTGTACTTTCTAAATCATGTTACTCCACGTACCGTATTTCTCAGTAGGAAAAAAGCAGTAGGCAGACCTGACAGATGATAAGATAAAAAATTGTTGCATCTGTTAATAATGCCCTGACCTATATGTAAGCAACACCACCCTCTTCTCATTTATCCCGAGGGGTTGACCGTGATAATACGTAACATTTTCCCACAACGTAGGTAGTATGTACAAAGAGGAGGAGAAATCTTAGCTGCAAGTAGCAGCATTTGTAGTAAGGTAAAGGATCAATGTGGTCTGGATGCTGTTCGCTGTTGGCATACAGTCAAAAACAAGCTAAAATTTTCAGGCACACAGTGACTGAAAATTCTAGCTAGCTCGTTAGTTTTTCAGAGAAAATCTGCAAATGGAGCAAAGCCAGAAAACCTGAAATAAGAATAGTTTAATATTAATACAAACTGGTAAGAGAAGTCTGTTAAGAGACAAATGTTTGGAAATATGTTGTGTATATTTCCTGAGACAAAAGAACTTTTCCAGTCTCCTCTGATACTTTGAGATCTTACCACAACACTGGAAGAAGAAGGAAAAAAAGGAGCTTGGAAGTTGTTTTGAAGAGGTAAGCCCCCCTTCAAAGATTGCTACCGCTACTTCTGAAAACTAGTGGTCATTCCCTACATTGTAGGGATAATTTGAGTAATAATATTTTTGTTTATCCAAATTCCTCTTGCAGTTTTGACTATGTTCTTCACTGTCCTAAACTTTAGCCTTTGAGTGTAGGGGTATATAGCCCCTCCTTTCACTGATGTCATTAAGAGGGTGAGTCGATGTGTGGTGGTTTATATCTCCTTTTAATTTCACAGAGTGAATGAAATTACATGGGGATCTCTAGAGAGGTAAGGAACTAAATTGACATTTTTAATAGTCCCATTCATTGCAGTATTACCCAGTAAATGATCCAGAATGGGACACATCACAGAGTGCACTGCACATCACTGGCTCGTATACGGGCAGGTGTTGCTTTGAAGTGGTGATGTTCAAACTAGGCAAGACGAGAAGTGACATAATACAATGTGATCTCAAGAAGCAGGGTGTTGGGTCTGTGATATTGGAAAGTGGTGCTGGCAAGGCACGGGTGATTCATAACAGTGAAATATAGGCAGATGATCGATCTTTGCAGATTTCAATGCCCAACTGTATTGATCAGTTCTAATCTCCAGCACACATCGGCTTTAAATCCAGCTGGTGTAATTGCAGTAGAGGCGGTCTGTCAGTGAAGAATTATAGTTTTAGTTGCCCATTTGGAAAAAGATTTGGTTATCAAGTTTATGGAACTCACAAAATATGTGTCAAAGTAGTTTTTCAACTAGCTTTGTGTTGTGATTTTGTTTTTAAGTATAATTCTTCACAAAATCAATTCCAGGTAGTGTGTCACAGAATCCTGCAAAATTTTCAAAAGTTTTCAAAAATCTCGTCGAGGTTGCAGACTAGCGAGCTTCTTCAAGTGAAATCGCTGAAACCTCTCAGCAGAGCGTAACCCTAACCTGTCTTCTAGCTGTTGCCTGTCGCGCTGGCCAGACTGTTCCCTTTCCTCTGGCTGGATCCTGTCACCATCTTCTGTAGGCTGGGGCTTCAGACTGGGACTGTTCTCTGGGGGCTTGTTGAAGGGGCTCTCAGATGATGGGCTTCTGCTTTATAATTGGTTGCTATGCACAAGTCTGCTACAGCTGTTAAACAAAAAGATTGCAACAATGCAACATCTTGGCTGAGAATATTAATTTAGGCTTAAATATCTCATCTGTGTAAAAATCACTTGGTAAGTATTTTTCATCTCATTCTCAGCTTGAATCAGTTCCTTCAATCTGTTCTGCTACACTAAATATGTGTCGATTGTATCTTTATTTTCTGATTGTTCTGTAATGATAAATTTGTATTGGATGTAATCTCTGTATATGCTCTGTGCATTTCCCGAATGAGAAATTAAAATATATGCAAAGTCTGACGATGTCTCTGGATAAAAGAAACCACACTTTTTAATTGCCAGTTTCATCTGGCTGCTTCTCTTCCAGCAGGAATTCTGGCTTTTTTTCGGTGGGATCTATTTCTTAAATTTGTTAGCTAAAACAGTGAACGTTGATAGTTTTCTTACTGTGAAATTTCCATGATAAAATAAGAAGGCGAGGCTCTGTCCCCTTGACAAACACCATCTGTCACTGCTGACTACAGCCAGGGCTCAGATCTTCAGGCAACTCACAGCCACCCACTGCTCCCACTGGATTCTGCCATCCAGCACCGAATGGGCTGTGGTTTTCTTTTTACAGTTCTGACATTTATCCTGCCTAATTATGAACCTGTAGTGTGCAAGCATGCATATGTCTGTAAACGATGAACTGTGCTCATGGATTTATGGAAATAGCAGAAGTATTTTGCAGGGGTTCTTGGCATTAACAGGAACACAAGCACAGGAACAAAATGGAACAAAATAAATGGAATATTTTTTAAACTCTCCATTAAAAATGCAAAAAAAATATATTTGAAATTTACCATGACTGCAAAGCTATTCCAAGCTATATGTAAAATAGAAAATAATCATCTTCAGTTTGGTTGCTCTGGAGTCTCAAAACCCACTTAATTGTTTCTGGCACAGAAGCATACTCTTTCTGGCTTCCTTAATGTTGACAGCAGGGACAAAAGGAGCAGAAACAGAGTGGAGTGGATTCTGCTGCGACAAAAAATGATGGGACTTCTATTTTGCCTATCGGATCTATGTAGTGGATACGTTGGGTAAGTATTGGGCTTGAGTTTAATCCTGGCCTCTCACCTTCAAGGAAAGGTCTCCAAAGCATGAGACTTATAATTTCTGCTTTATAAGTGAATAAAATTCTGACTTACATAATTTGCTTATAGGTAGCCCAAACTAATAATTTGTGTGGTTTCTTTATATCCTCTTGTTACCAATAGTACAGATGGTGATTCCTTATTTCTCCATCTTCTCAAGAAGAGCCTTTGGAAACCAGGAGGGGACACTGGAGGAGAGTGCCCCTGAAGCATGCAAATGCATAACTAAATTTGTATCAATATTCATCCAGCCCAACTTTTCCCATAGCCAAAAGCAGGGTCCAGATTGGTCTCCGGTTCTCTGCAAGGCTGTGCTATTTAATGAAACAAAGTGTAAGTACATCACGGCGTCACAGACCACAGTTTATTTTTAGCCCCCTCCATGTTCAACATCAGCCTTGTGACTCTGCTCACTAGAGGCTAAAAGACAGAACGCCCTTGTACCTGGTGCTATCGTGTCTTTGTGTGCAGTGAATCAATGGAGCACAGACTGGTGTGGGTTGGAAGGGACCTTACAGACCATCTCGTTCCACCCCACTGCCATGGGCAGGGACACCTCCCACCAGACCAGGCTGACCAACCCGGCCTTGAACACCTCCAGGGATGGGGCACCCACAGCTTCTCTGGCCAGCCTGGGCCAGTGCCTCACTGCCCTCATAATAAAGGATTCTTCCTAATCTAAGCCTGCCCATTTTTAGTTTAAAGCCGTTTGTTACTCCTTTTCCTAAATGAACAAAAGCTCCAGGACAACTTTAATTGCTAGTATCATTCCAAGATGTCTCCAAGTTTCTGGACCCTGCAGGTGTTTAGGGCAGAGCCCAGAGCTGTCGGCTGTGACTGGTGGCTGCCCTTGGGGCCTGTTCTCATTCTGAGATCAGAAGTCCTGACTGCGACCCATGGGGCTTTGGTGACCGCCCTGCAGACACACACCCTCACACTTGTGCACAAGGTGTTTTTAATTGGTAAATTTATGACGTGCTTAGCATATTTACTCCCAACAGAGTGGGAAAAAATGATAACAGTGTTATCCCAAGTAACAGAGTGTACAAACAGCATAGCTAGAAATCCGTCTTGCTGGTGGCATAGGTACAAGTGAGTCTTGTTAGTACCCGACCACGATAAGGGGAAAGCCGAACTGGAATTCAGTTCAGAGAGAAATGAAGTCACACTCACGCACTTGTCAGCATGGCTTGGTGGAAAGTAGGTCTTGTCAAAAACATCTCGTTTGAGGTTACGGATTTTTGCTGATAAAGTAAATGCACAGATTTTGCAAAACATTTCAGAAAAAATTACAGTCATGATGAGAGTTCAAGAGCCGGAAGAGTGAAAGACTGAAGGAAGAAAAAAAAAGGTATTCAGTAGAAAATCATCCAAATGGTGCCTTGGATACAGGAGGCCTCCCGTCATCTTTCTGACGCACTCATGATGTTACCATGAGAGGTGTCACAAAAAGCACGGGCTGTCAGAGTACGAGCACGTCTGCGTCAAGATATTCTGTGTGTTACCATAGGGACGTGTTTCCCTGGCAGACGGATGCTTTTCTGGGACAAAACTGCAGCGGAGGAGTGAGGGTGGGAGGAGGATCAGAGTGCGGGGTAGGCGGCCAAGCCTCCCCTCACCTGCGCTTCATGGCCCGTGAAGGAGTGCAGTATCGCTGACACCGCTCACCGTGCTACATACACCCCTTCCAGCAACCAGGTATCTCCTCATTCAGCCCAGCAAGCAATACTTCACTCAAACACTACTCTTTTAGCTGCTAGCTCAAACGACTCATATGTACAAACTAATGCTTGAAAGCTGGAGGGGAATTTCTCGCTTTGTTTCTGAAGACTGCCTGCCCTTCCTGCCTCAGAAATGTTTTTAATTTTTTGCTCTATGCACTCGAGGGGAAGTGTTTGAACAACAGCGGAGACTTGGCCAGAAAAAAAATTCCGGCTGGTGTTCAAACGCAGTCGCCAATTCCTACCACCTGAACTCAAGACGTTTGCAGCCTGACCATGGGCAGCCCTTCAGCCAGAGCAGAGCCCCTCTGTGGGGGGCTGACTGCGGGTCTGTGAGGCCTGGTTTTGTTCCTGTGTCCTTCTGGTGACTGGAGGTGTTCCTTGCCTCCCCTTGGCAGCGTGTTCGCAACCCCTTTTGCAGCTTTTGGAGGACTCTCGGCAGATGAAAAGAAAATATCCAAGGTGTCAAGTGACAAGTGTCAAGTGAACTCGATGTCAAGTTCTCACAGGTATGTGCCACCAGAACAGAATTCCTAACAGAATAACAATCTCTGGATTGCCTCTCTCCATTCAGTGAAGCAGGAGCCCAAACAAGTCCCAAAGCAAGGCCCATTCGCAGGGAAGAAACAAGGCCGTGGGCCTTGGGGCCTCTGTCAGTCACTTCTCTGTGGTGCCCTGCCCCTGGGGACACTGTGTGCAGGCAGGCTGAGCGCTTAGTGGCAGCTTCTGCCTTCATCTCTCCCCTCACTTTGTCCTTTTAAGGGTTAAGCTTTACTTTGGGGAGTTTTGGGGACATTTTGTGCTGCAATATTAAGAGCGCTTATGACTGTTTGTACTTCTGCTCCCAGGCCAGCTACGACTCCTCATGTTGGATAAACATGCCTCTTCTCGTTAAATATTCAGTTTCAATTAATGTGACTGTGGAAAGAGAAAATGGGTTACCAGGGCAAAGCGAAGAAGTGAGCGGGGCAGCTAAATGAGCCAAGAAAAGCCTCCGTGGGGAGGCCATCCCAAGGCAGCAGGGCCTCTGTGGGCACCGGCACCATACTTGGCTGCGTTCCTGCAGCCCAGCGTGGTCACAGCTGGTGGTGAGCAGGGTCCTGTGCATTCTGTGGTGTTTCTATTTCACATAGAAGTCCAGCTTTGTACCTGGATTGGGTTCGGTCAACTCTCCCCAGGCTTTAGGATAGGGAAGGGTTTCGGCTAAAGTATTGTCCTCTGTGTGTTCAGAGAGTGTTGCGCTTAAAATGGCGGCGGTTGTGCAGCCAGGCTGGCTTTGGTAATTGGCGATTTCCTTGTGGTTCAGGAAACACTAAATACTAAAATATTGAGTATTTTAGGAGCTGTGCTCGCCAGTAGAGCCTGCCTTGGTGAGACTCTTCGGAGGATCAGGAGATAGAGAAAAAAAAAAAAAGAAAACTTTCATAAACTTTCTTGTTAATGATACTTAATCCCTTAAAAAGCCATCTTCTACCTGCTCCAAAATCAGGATCCCTTGTGGAAACTGAAAATAAGTTGCTTGTAAATGATCAGACAGTCCAGTGATCTAATCTGCCCTTTACTTTAACATGGCTTATACAAAGCTTTTTATGCTTATCCAAACTTTGGCTCCACACGCTGAGGACCAGAGCTATTTGGGGCAAATCCTGGTGACCTCTCTTTCAGCTTGTGCTCATCAGAAGGATGAACAGGGGATTACAAACCCATGGGCTGGGTGTCCTGAGCCAGCAAACAAGTAGTGCTCCCCGTCCTGGGGATGGTTCCTAAGGCACCAGAAGGACCTCACCGTGCCCAGCCTCTGGTGCAGCTCTCCAGGAGGCAGCTGGCCTGTGGGTGCTTTGGTCCCCTGCAGTACAGAGAGAATCCCAGCTCTTAAAATACTTCTCCCTGTCTTTCTTTTTTTTTTTCTTTTTTTTTTTCTCTCTCTCTTGCTCTCTCTCTCTCTTTTTTTTTTTTTTTTTCAGTTTTGCTCTAAATTTGCCCAGCAACTAGAGAAACATTTTCATTCATGTTACAACGAAAATAGCTTTCAGCCCTGCTGGCTCTGGCACGCTGAGGTAGTTCTCAGGAAGAACTGTTTGTGCATAGTATTTTTTACCATAAAATGTAGTTCAAACATGCTTGCTTGAGCTAGAATTGCATATCTCAGTGGAATCAAAAATGTTATAGTTAGCTTAAGGTAACCACCTCGATTAGCAGAGACTCCTGAGAGTGTGCTGTGCAATAGCACACTGTCATTTAATTGCTTTTAAAAATAGCACTATATGACAGCTGTGTGTTAACCCTTGCCTGCCTCCAGAAAGGCCAAAGGACCTCACTGATGGTCGGGGAAGAGCCCCCAGGGAGTGGCACAGGGGGACGTTGGTCAAACTCTCAATCTACCATCACTATCTCACTATAAAGAAGGGGATGATCTAATCTGCAGTGTAAAGGTGTCAGTGGAAATGCTCCTGGATGCTCTGAATCCAGTGGTCAGATACAGATAGAGCTTGAGACTTTCAGCTTGCTGTTTTGCCTGATTTTTTCTGAGAATGCACCTATTTTTGCATATCTTTTCTTTAGACTGAGTAAAACTTCTTGCTGGGCTGAAGAATTACTGGGTCACTGTACAACTCTCTCATCCAGGCAGGGTCCATCACACCTGGGTGGGCATCCTGCTTCCCGGCAGCGCTTGCCAGCATCATCAGGCTAAACCCAAGTGAGTAGGAGCTCTATTTGCAAAGTATTTAAGTTAACGTGGTTCTTGCAATTGAAATGCAGCCAGGAACAAATCTGGTCGCCATCACGCACACGTGCCGTTGAGACGTGGCTATCTGTAGGACGCACACGGGGCTGCTGCTTGAGCCATGCTGGCACCCTGTATTGCTGCCCGCTTGGGGTGGTGAGCGTGATGACCGAGTGGTATGTTGAGCTGCAGCCCAGATTTTTCTGTGCTTCACTTTTCAGGGGATTATTCCCTGTGTCTCTTGGCAGGGGAGCCTCACTCAGAGCACTGCCAGTATTTTTCTTGAATTATCAGAGTGCAAAAACCTCTTGGCAAGCAGCAGCCAGATAAACTTGTTTTGCAGACAGAGATTATTAGTGTCCCTCTTCCATATATGTGTATAATTTGCTTTATTTGATTTGTTCAGATGTCTGGTTTGGAAACCTCATTTTTGCATATCCAGAATAATGACAGAAATGATTGAGAGGAATTTTGAAAATTAAGAACTAAAACCACTGCAATTTCATCTGCAGCTCCATTCTGTGAGTATTTAAGTGTCCTTAAATCACACTTAATTTGCTCATTCACAGTTTGTTCCTTTGATGGAGCAAGATACCAAATGGCAATAGAGAAGCGACTGATTAGGATCATCAGCAATCAGTTCTTTTAGGTTCATTAGGTTACTTCACAGCTGCCTGATATCCTCCAGATAGGAGATTAGAGGAGCTTTCACGCTGAAGTGAAGCAAAAATAAATTAGTCTTTCAGGAGGAGTAAGGGATCTGTGTACAACTATTCTCTGATACCTCCAACAGGCTGAAAAGCAGAAATATGCCTGTTTCCTTTTCACCCCGATGAAAATTAAATCGATGAAACAAGTTCTGATGGTGGGGAAATCAGGCAGATTTTTACAAGGGGTCACGTATTTGCTCCTGGGAATGCGGTGCTCTTTTTTGTGAGCTTATCCAAGCGTCGAAGCACCTTTCCCCCGAGGGTTCAGCAGCCCTGCAGCCACCTCCAGCCTGGCCTCCCCCACCCTCGCTCTGCATTCCCAGACCCACAGAGGGTTCAGCTGTCACCTGGCACCACAGCTTTGGCATCTTCCCTCCCCTCTGCCCCTCTCTGGCTGCCTCTTCTCCATCCGTTTGTGTGCGAACCACTTTTCTTACAGTAACAGTCAACAGCACCCTGTCCAGGGACTCTGTGCACATAATGCTTTACAAATATTTTTGTCTCTGTGTCACCGGTGTCAGTCCACAGTGAGGCATGGAATTTGCTTGGCCACACCTGTAGGTGTGACTTTGCTGCTCACAAGGTTTAGGGCAGGTGCCCTGAGCTCAGCAGGAGGAATGCCCCAATCTCCCCTGCCGGGGTCTGATCCTGCAACCGCCCACTGCTGTCAGACACCTCCAAGCTCTTCTGCATGCATTAACCTGCCTGTAACGTCACTGTGCGCGTCTGATGTTACAGTTTGTGTTATGTTACTTGGCAAAAATTGGGCTTGAAATCTGTTAACTCTGGCATCTACCCAAATTTGAGATGCTGAGTAAGCCACACGCCAATTTATGTCTGTCTCGGGTGTGATGTTTTCGGTTGCTGAATGTCTTTCCTGCGGAGTTTGCACTTTACAAACACGAACAGTTTGATGAAATTAACTTGAAAATAAAATTATATTCATTAAACATCTGCGTACTGAGAGGTTTTGTGCTTGAAACGTGGCCGGGCTGGCAGGAGGCAGGGCATTGCCGCGCATCCCACCACAATGGGTGGGTGCCTGCAAGGCGTTGGGTGCTGCCTGCTCCCGCCAGCAGATGGTACCCGGGATTTACAAATGTCCTCGCAGGGCCTCGTGCTCTCTGCTGTTTATTTAATCAGAAAATAAAGAGGAATCCCTGTGGTCTGACTATGAAACAGCTCATCTGCCAGACTCGCCCAGGGAAGCTGCCCCAAGGTTTGGTGCATTTTGCGCTCCCCGTCCTTTCGGTGCGACATCACCGTCCCCAGAAGTAACGTGTCCTGTTAAATACATAGCGGGTAGGTCATTTTTAGCCTGGTGTGCAAAAGTGATCATCCGCTGGGCTCAGCTCAGCCCTGCGATGACGGCAGCCGTCGTGGAGAGTGAGGTGAGCAAGGGACCCAGCCCCGCTGCGCCTGGTGCTCCACAAACGCAAAGAACAGGGCTGAGTCCCCAGCCTCCACGCAGACCCAGTTCCCCCCAGGGGTTCCATTTCTACACAGAAATCCTTGCCTGCCTTTGGGGCTGTCTGTACTTCTGGGGGAAGACGTCCCAGGGTAATGCCAGGGACGCGCTGCCTCACAAACGGGCTGATTCCTCGCTGCTGGGTGACCCCGGCACTCCGCAGCAGCCACTCCAGAAGGCCCGTTTCCCAAACCTGCTGCCTGCAGCTTTGTTTTTCATTACCGGCTCCTGTCGAACCCCACTGTGTGCAAACGCAGGAGCTGCTGCAGCCCCTGCTTCATCTCCCTGCCCCGGGTCGGAGCAGCCAGCATTTCCCTGGGGCTGCGATCCCCTGGGGCAATGAGGGAGCACTGGTGTGGCACTAGTCCACCAGCCCTTCCCACGGGGCGAGTATGGGTTTGGGGCGAACTCCTACCCTGCACTGCTCATAGCATCTTAACTACAAAGGTCACTGACACCCTCTTTCTGTTCAGGTGTGTGACTGAGCCCATCTCAGTCTCCTGCAAGGACTCCCTGTGCCGTTGGTGTCACTTGGAGCTCGCCTGTTCCGAAGGGTCACGGTCAGGTCCCTGCAGGGACAACAACAAAGAAGGGTCGGGGTCAGCCCTACAAACACGACCACAGTGACCCAGAGCAGGGGGGAGGCTGGTGGGAGAGGGCTCGGCACCAAACATCAATATGTCTTTTACGCCCAGATACGTAAATAGCCTATTTTCAAAAGATAGCTAAATCTTTCCCCACAGATTTATAAACATTCTTCCATGTCTGGAAACAGCGTTGTAACATAGCTGACCACGTCCACCAGTGGAGTGGAGCATTTTAAAACAAACAAACAGAAGTGACGATGGCCATGACAACATGAAGGCAAGCTTCCTGCGAGGTTCTTGTTGCTTCCCTTTGAAGTGGAGCAGCCCGTAGATGTGCAGGACGGGGCACAACACCAACAGCCCAGCCCCTCGGCCTCTGTCTCTTGGCTCTTCCACCTCTAGCTGGAGTGCAGCTCTTTGGTTTTAAGTGTAGTTTCTCTCTAACAAAATCCCATCTGGTTAATTCTGTTCTAATAAGAAAGAAAAGGGGATTTAGTGAAAGTTAGAAATAATTAGTGCCATAAGCTGCTCATCATAAACATCGACTCATGAGAAATGTGATGAAGGACATTTTCCCTCTAGGGTCTTGCTTTTAAAATCTAATCTGAAAGTCAGTGAAATGAGATATTCTTCACAGACAAACACACAGGTGATGCCAGCCAGCGCACTGGTAAACAGGAGCCATCCCCTATCTGTGCAAAGTTGTCATTATTCAAACAAAATGTTAATTAACTTGAAATGAAAGAATAGGATGTAAAACACCATCAGAAATATAACGCAGTGTTGTCACTGATCTCTCAGTGATACCTGAATGAACACTGGTGCCAGAGGACCCGAGGGAACGGCATGGAGCTGGGACAGGGGAGGGTCAGGCTGGGCGTTAGGGAAAGGTTCTGCACCCAGAGGTGGTCAGGCACTGGGACAGGCTCCCCAGGGCAGTGGTCACAGCACCGACCCTGAGGGAGTTCAAGGAATGTTTGGACACTGCTCTCAGACACAGGGTCTGTGTCTCGGGGAGTCCTGTGTGGAGTCAGGAGTAGGATTTGATGATCCTTGTGGATCCCTTCCAACTCAGGATATTCTGTGATTTTGTGCTGATGTGAAGTTAGCTCCTTTACTCATTCACATTCACATTCACTAGCCGCTGGGTTTCTCCATTGTAATAAAGAGCATGGGTCTCCTGCGGTCCTGTGCGCCCCGAGGTCACTGTAATCACAGGCAGAGTGCAAACATTTAATTTGGACATACCCAATGTCTGTTTAGTTATCTACATTGGGCCGTGCACCACCCAATCCTTCACAGACAGTTTGCAAACTAAAGGCTGACATTTTCAGACTCGTAAGGCCTTCGGTCCCAGTTAGACTAATTGCTTTTTCCTTTTTCCAGACCCGACGTAGCTCACACTGCCGTCACTTTTCCCACTGGAAAACCAGAACTTTTCCCTCTGCTCCTGCTGCCACCAGCAAACAGCTACGCTCACCAGGCTCCTCGGCACACGCGCTCACCTTCGCCACGGTCTCTTCGGCACGTACGTGTGCTCTGGCCAGGCCTTGGCTTCTTGTGCTTAGCCGGTGCAGAAAATCTGCTCGGGCTGAGGCGAGCTCCCCAGTGTCTGCCTCTGAGCTCAGTGGTGGGCGCAGCACCCTCACAGCTTGTTCTGCATCTCTGGTGTTGAAGGAAAATACCATTTAATAAGTTTGGAAGGCCAATAAGTCTCCAGCCATTATTAACCCACAGCAGTGAGATAACGCACTGCGGTCAGCAGCCCACGAGGCCACTTAGCGAAGCAGGCTCCGGGCTGCCCCACGCTTCGATGCCCCAAACTCCTGTGCAGAAGAGGCGCTGGGGACCAGAGACAAGGCTGCCACCAGTCTGATGCCTCCCCAAATGTTTGTCAAAGCCTAGCCCACAACTTCCCCCTAATGCACCATCCCTTCCCAATGTACCACAGCTGGAAATGGTGGCTCACAGCTGCTGCTCTCCCTGACCCAGTAGTAGGGCTTAAGTAATTTAAGCCACGCCATTATTAACAAATCTGACCTTCCTGCAGGTTATTTGTGTTCGGTGAATCTCACCCACTAGAAGCAGCTCTCTGGTGGGCCTGCCAGCAGTGTTATCCAGCCACCCAGGTAAGGTCAGTGCTGTCGTATTTTAGCAGGTGAGAGAGTATATTTGAGTGGGAAGACATTAAATTCATCAGCTTATTTTGAAAGACAAATATTAATTTTGTAATGCATTTTCCTACATCGGCAGGAATTAACTCTTAAATAAGAAACTTTTCTGAAGTGCACATTTTTATTTTGTCTTCTAAGCATTCATTGAGAAGCAGAGCTATCTGTTTTATTTATTATAGTAACTACAGTATAGAAGTACATAATTCACCTGGTGCAACATCCTTAAGAAGGAAAGGTGCTTATCCCAAGGTCCCAAATTATGTTCTGCTGGAACCCGAATCACTTGTTAAGTGAATTCACTTACAGTTCAGTGTTGTGCCATTGTCTAGTTTTGTGTTCCTGGCCACGTGGTATTGACTCTGGAACAGAAGGCAAGATGTGTTAATTACTCATAAATAATTATGTAAATGCACATAGCAATGCTTGTTGAAATTAATCATCCATTAGCACTTTTGGAAAAAAAAAAAAAAAGAGATGCAAATCAGATGAGATATTGCTGCTGAAAGCTGAGTTGAAATGCTGTTTTATTTCACAATCAATTTCCATGAAATATCTTGATGCGTATCAATTTACCCTGCTGAATAAATCTGCCTGAGGGGGAGTCACTTTCAAGAAGGGACGTGCAATATTTATAACATCTATGGGACCATCAAGAGAGCTCAAAGCAGCGGGTGGAGGAGGCTAAACTGCTCTTACTTGCATTTGTGAATAAGGAAAGTGTAATGCAAAAGAGAGACTTGTGTAAAGCTGCTAACAAGGCACTGGGCATTACAAATAAAAATAAAATTAATAAAAAAAAAATAGGAGAGAGGGTGCTTGCTGACCCTGGCTTGGAGCATGGGGAATCAGAGGCCTCGTGCACACCGAGGGCAACCACTGGGCATTCACTGAAGAGAAGCCATCTGTTCCCAGGGCCTTGCAAGACGGCGTGAAATCCTCTCTTGATTCTGGTTTTGGTTGCCTTCCTGTCCTCTCGTGGGCACTGCCCCTGTGCCGGCAGCTCCCACAGAGGCAGGGGAGCTGGAGGATGTCTTAGGACCACATGAGCAATGCAGAAATGGCTGAGGGCCTTTGCTGACCTTCTGCCCTTTACTTGACTGCCTGTTCCTTTAAAACAAATTTACTGATGGGTTTTCTTTCTTTATTTTTTTTTTCTACCGCCATCCCCATGAGACGTTCTTTCCTATGAGTCATGCACACCATAAAGAAATTACTGTTTGGCTCAAAGTTACGCTCCCATGCCTGGAATCAACATTTTTTCAGTGAGAGATAGGAAATGAGCTGAATTTGTGGGTGATTCATTATTTACTATTTTGACCTGAAAAGTGCTTTTACCACTAGCTTTAAAAGAAAAGAAAATCATACAACAAGATTCCTGAAACACGAAACCAAAGCTATACGTGACTGAAGACACTGAGCATGTTCTTTAAGAGCTTATTTACGCCATGTACAGAAATAATCCCTTTTATCTTTTGAGGCTGATTGTACATTTCATCAGCATTATTAATGTTACTAGTTTCACTTCAGAATTATATCTTACTTATATAAAACACCCTTCAAGAGCATATTTCCTCATATGGCTAAGAAATATGGTGTTGCTTATGCCTTTATATTCTTTTGAGTACAATATGACATAATGAGTCATTTTTTAACACCCTGTATAGGCTGGAAGTAAACATCATACATATACCTACGGAGCAGTCCTGGGCACTCAGGCCCATCCAAGCTCAGAAACCCAGATTTGGAATAAAGTGGAATTCCAGATGATAAAAGAACAAATTGGAGCAAAACCCAGCAACCCAAATCTGATGCAAGAGTCAGCGGCAGAGCCCCAGAAGTGACTTCCATCAGCGACAGCTGAAAGGAATTGTGGAAAAAAATGCAAAAAGGTTGAGAACTGAAGGAACGCAGAGGCCCTTCTTGCGAGTGGGATTTTTAAGAGTATTTTCGTATTAATTCCAGGTGGATTATAAAAGCTGTGAGTTGCCAGAAGGCTCCAGCAGTGCTGTTTGCCCGAGCTCCAGCCCAACAGGCAGGTCCCAAAGGCAGCCCAGCCCGTCGGGGACAGGCTGTGATCAGAGCTGGTAATGAGGAATAAAACGATGGTGCTCAGGGACAGATTGTGCATTCGGATCAAGTGGCACCTCCCCAGAAATGATGTTCAGTTTATTCACCTGAGGGCCTACCACCCTACTCGGGCACCCCTTGGTCCCCAGCTCACGCAGCCAGATAACCACGCTCAAGATGCAGCGGTCAAGGTGTTACCAGACAAACCTTAAACACAGATGACTGAAGAAGACGCGTTTCTGCTCACAGCCCCTTCACGTCACCAGAATCCTCCTGGGAGCAGTCAGTGAAACCCAACCACGGCCTCTGCCAGCTGGGATATTTACAGTCTGCCTTGAGAAGTCAGTCCGGGAACAACAGCCATGGCAGTGCACAGCAGCAACCACACACAGGATTCACGGAAACAGGGTTCCTTGCACCTTTCCAACTTTGCTGCTGATTTTTCCTTGTTGTTTTGCCAATGGCCTGGTGACTCCTCCCGGGCTGACATCCTGCCCGCTCTGCTGCACCTTCTTTGTTTCAAGTGCCCTGCCTGGTTAGCATAGCCAGCATTATACCGGTTACATCAAATGTCAATATAGGTTTTAACTTCTGCTTCGTGTCAGGCTTGCTGAAGGTTTGCTCAATACCATAGCTTGCCCATTTTTCTTCAACTCTGTCAGGTGGGTATTGAAATGTGTTGCCTCACCCTACAGGCTTGCCTCTGGGTAAGTCAAAGCAGCTTTGAGGGCTCGGCCCCCCTCCACCTGCATCACAACCAGTGCTAATATCTGAAAATGTGAGGGCCTTGTGACTGCGTGTGGGTCTGGCGTGGGGCCTACCACAGACCTGTAAACCAACACTGACCATATAAACGCCAGGAATCAGCCCTTCGCTTAAAGGAGTGAAAATAAAATCAGGACCAAGCTGTGAAAGCCTTGCTTGAACCCTTAAAAGTCACTTTCTAAAATTAGATTTAGACATTTAGGTCATTATAGAGCAGATGCTGCCACCAAATTTGTTTGGATGTAACTCACTGCAGCGCTTCTGCCAATGGAAACAAATTAGAAAATGCTGGATAGCTCACCAAATCCTCCTGATTTATTCATTTAGAACTAAAGCAGTTGAAGAAAGTTCTTAAGTCGTGCATCTCCATCCTTGGCAGATATTTACAAAAAAGGCAATGATTTTAATTTTTACTGCAGGAAATGGAATGCATCTGGGACTTTTACGGTAGCCACTGCTTCAGGTGGGAGGGGAGGAGGAAGAGGAAGAGATGAGGAAATGAAGTTCCCACAAAAAGGTCACAACATATTTAAATACATATATACAAACTAAAATACTGTTCAGAATGCTTTCTCTTGGTCAAAGTGACCATCGTAGCACCATTCTCAGTTCAGTTCCCCCGGGACAGCTTCTGCATTTGAAGATGGGTTTTTAAAGTGCAGTTGGCATTTCTACCTACATTTTAAGTAGTCCTGTGTGGAGCCAGGAGTTGCACTCAATGATCCTTGTGGGTCCCTTTGAACTCGCGTTATTTGATGATATAATGATGATTTTCTGATTTCATGTGGCAATGATATTGCCTTTCTATGCTCCATGCAAACAGATGGAGGAAAGTAGAGGCCATTGATGACCTCTCTTCCCATAAAAGCCACCCAACATATGCACAATGTTGCCAACTCCTGCAATTTGTTTTTTTTTTGCAAATCCCATGATTTGCAGTTAGGAAGAAGAATGGTTTTAGCTGGAAGCAGCTAAATCAACATTCACCACCCCAAAAATATCCTGAGTCACAGAAAGCCAGAGTTAAACAAGCAGAGCCCCTAAAGGCTAATTTCCAAATAACAGCGAGATTTCAAGCCATCCCGTGATTTTTGGAGGCTGATTAATGAGCCTGAACAGTGGTGTGCACAGCTAGCACACAAGCAACATTTAACATTTTTCTATTTTCGCTTGCCTGCAACTACTTTAAACAATTACTTCAGCAGGGTTTAACTTCCAACGGGGTATCTGCACTGCTGCTTGTGGCAAGGAGACCAGCGGCCTCTTGAACATCATTGGACACATAATGGATGATTATTTAATGAATATCTTAATTACCAGACATGTCAAGGCTTGTGTAGCTGCAGAGAAGCCCCGAGACTTCCCTCCCACTCCTCACCCGGAGCAGCGGTCAGGGGAAATGATCTCTGTTCCCCATCCAAAGGGGTTGTCCTTGGCCAGCCAGTTTCACAATCCGCTCGAGCTGTTGGGGTTCTTTCGCTAATTAAAAGCAGACCCATTTTTAGCCTTTTTAACCTTGGATGAGTGATTTCGGAAAGATGGGGCAGATATTACAAAATGCAACGCTACCCAAAAACCTGTGGTAGGACTGCAGTGACTGTAGCTTTTTGCAAGCTGTTTTACAGGAAATGAAATCTCAATGGCATTTCTGTCTCATTTCTGAACAAGCCGACCACGTTCCTCTTCCTTTTCAGAGCATGAACAATGTGTAGCACAGTAC
Organism: Cygnus olor; assembly: GCF_009769625.2. Classification (NCBI taxonomy): domain Eukaryota; kingdom Metazoa; phylum Chordata; class Aves; order Anseriformes; family Anatidae; genus Cygnus; species Cygnus olor. The sequence continues at coordinate 33,362,771 of NC_049175.1, forward strand.
ATACATTACTACCATGAACTGTTTTTGTTCATTGTTAAGGCCGTTGAAAATACAGTATTTTCACACAGCTTCCTTTGTAAAGCCAGCAGTTGACTACCAGCAAATGCTCTGTGAGTACAGGATGCACACAGTACAGGGAAGAACGCTATTAGTCTTGCAAAGTCAGGTCCACAGAAACAATGAAATGACAGGATCGAAACTTCCTATGCAAGGTTAATCTGGGACCCTTTTGTGTAAAGCTCGTAATAAAGCCTTATACTAAATAATTAAAGAACCGTTTTCGTCATCAGATGCCGGAGTGGCAAAGCATTCAAAAAATGAGGTTTCTGCATGTTTTGATTGCTTCTTGCATCTTGCAATATGCTGCTTAACCACTTCTATGAAATCTTGATAATTAATGTCACCACCAGGTTTACTGTGCCTCTCCTCTCAGTTTTGCCCGGTGAACACCACAAATATTTATTGATGATGTACTTTCAGACCATTTTAAGGTGTGAAGATTGAACTCCCCCACATTTTTCCCTTGGGGAACAAGGAAATCAACCTCAGAGGTGTCCACCCTTGGTGCCAGTTGCTGCCTAGCACGCAAGATTTTTGCAGAGGGTGTAGAGGTAGGTAGAGTTTCATTTACCTGACATACAACTTTAGGTGACTCCCATTACAGCGAGTTATTGACAGTTCTGGAGCTCTGAATCAGAGGTCTCCAGAAAATAAATCATGAATTACTTTTGGAATTGAGTTTAACTCAAACTATTCAGGGTATGCAGCCTCTTTTCCTAAACCTGGTTCATGTCCAGAACAGGTCCTCGGCCTGTGCGGTGAAACAGGCAGGTGTCACACAGTGCCACCATGGAACTGCTGGTTCTCGGTGCTGATTTACACAAGGTTAATTTAACCCCAAGCTTTTGGGGTATTACTTAATTTAATTTCATGTTTGAACGTGTCTGTGTATGAGGGAGGCTGTGGAACCTCCTCCTTGGAGTTCCTCAGAAAGCAGGGCACCCTGCTGCGGGCGGCCTGCGTGGGCACGGGTGGGACCAGACCGACCCAGAGGCCCCTGCCAACCACCGCCAGTCTGTGACAACCTCCTTCACGTCCAGCTGTGACAGTCGCACGGGGAGAGCTGATGTTAACCGTAGGGAAGTCCTTGGCACGTAGTCCATCATCCGCAAGCACAAGAGGGCATGGCCTGGGCTGAGGAGCGGGGATATGGGAACGGCTCCTCCAAAGCATGGCTGCTAAGCAGGGCTTCTTCTTGAGGAGACAGAGTGGCTTTGTGTTTGGACGTGAGACCTGGGGTGAAGTGTAGTAGCGTGTCTTGGAGGTGCTGCTTCAGAACAAAAGAGAAAGAGGATCTGGGGCTTCTCCAGCCGCAGTGGTGCTGCTGCAACACTTTAAAAGGCCATAGTGTGAAATTCATTTGCTGGACACTCGTCTGGGTTTTCAACACAGCTCAGTGGATGAGCTAGCCCTTGTAAGGTAAATAGTTTGTGCCTTGGAATTCATGTCTGCTGAGGAGGCTGCATTTCAGGGCCTTTCTTATTTGTTTTTCTTGCGCTGGCATTTTCCAGCACGCCTGCACCTTCAGGTGTGGCACATTATTTGTGTTAGACCTGAGCTGGGATTCAACAAAAGCCAGCCAAGCCAGAGACACAGCACCTCAAAGAGAAAAGGTGCTACGGAACATGAATGCTTATTTACCCTGGAAAGAAGCAGTTCAAACAACATGTTTTCTTCCATAGTTACCACGAACTTGCTGTTTAACTCCTTTCTCACCAAAAGCTGCCAAATTCCCAGGCTGAGACAAATCACTGTTTCCTCCTCAGAAAATGGAAGTAGCATACAATTGTACATTTTTTTATTTTTTATTTTTTGGTGGGAAGAACGGTTCCTTTACCACTTTCTGAGCTGATGACACGGACCCAGGCATCCAAAACCTGGCACTGCTTGGGGGAGCAAAAGAATTGCAGCTCCCTTGTGACCTGCAAGGGTCCCTTTGCAAAGCCGTACCCCTGCCTCAGCAGGGCCAGACCCATGGGTGCACGGCTGCTCGGAGAAGCAAATGACTCACATTTCTCTTTCATTTCCTTTCGACGCTGTTGCAGTGGCAGTGCTCATCCGAGCGGTGCGTGCACGTTCTTTGCAATCGGGCCGTTTAGATGGCTTGAAAACGCATCAACAAAGGGCAGCATATGGAAAATTCTGATTGAAAACATATGGGATGTTACATCACAAGAGAGACTTCTCTTCTGCGGATGTTGATTTGCTCCACTAACAACTATTTGGGGAAACAGCAGGGAAAATAAATTTCCTTTTTTGCTGAGCGCCACCTAAGCCCTGTGGATCAAGGAGTTCAGCATTACCGTGACCTCCACTGCTGGCAGCATATGACTACATTTTGCCAGCTGTGAGACTTCTCTATCTTGAATCACTTATTTCCTATCAATAATTACTCAACCAAAGTTATTAGTTATGTATTACACAAGTCCTTGACACCACCTTCACGTTACTCCGAAAACCAGCCCTGAATCAGCTTTCACAGCTCTCAGACAGATTTGGGTGTCACCAGATGAAAAATGGGACTATTACAGTAAAACTTTTTCTTATTTTTTTTTCCTCCCTAGAGCTAATTGTTTTAATCATTTACCACTTCACGTACTGCTAGTAACCAGCTGCTTCTGCTTGCCATGCCTGTGATTGTGTTTCTTTGCTAATGCCAAGAAGAGAAGCTGCTGCTGCAGGAGTGGAAATGATGCTAAATCCCAGTCTGCCCATCGCACGCAGCCCCATGGACCTGTGAGAGGCTGTGTGGGTCTGTAAGTCAGGCGGGGCCCTGCGTTCCTACACCAGCAAAAACTCAAAGTGAGCTACAGACCTAGGAAAGTGCCAATAATTACAGAAGGTGAAATTGCTGGCATTACAGCTTTCTTTTAATTTACATCCCAGGTTGCCACAATTTGTAAGTGTGAATAGCAAAATCCTAAAAGCACCTTGCAGTTCATGAAGAAAATTAAGGTCCAATTTAACAAGTGCATTTCATGTAACTTAACTTTAGGTGATTTTTCTGCCCATAAACAAGAAAAAACTACCAACCTGACAAGAACAGGATGCCTAACACTGTGTGTGCCTGTGCAGACACTACTTCCAGCACAACCAAAAGTGGCAGCTGCCGCCTGTGCCAGACTTACAAGCACACAAAGCTTTTTATTTCAAGCATTCAAATTCTGGTTTGATACAGTCAGGAATTTGGATGCCGGTCTGGAGAGGTGAGCTGGCAGTGAAGCCCGCCCCACAGAGGTGCTGGGTGCTGAGGCTGAGCAGGGCTGGCGCGGGGAACCTGGCCGCACGTCACCGTCCCTCACCAGGGGCACCACTCCCAGCCACATGCCAGCAGTCCCTCTGGCAGTGTGTTTGGCATTGCCTTTCCTTCATTTTACTTGCATGGGATCAAAGACCAATCTCGCAGCATTTGTTCTGACATCGCCATTAAGCCTCATGTCAATAATGGCATTATTTTTAATACCTAAAACCAGCTGCAAGTCGTTTTGTTGTTGTTGTTTTAATTCACCTGCTTAAAAAATGTTTCTTCTCTTCCCTTCTTTTTCTTCCTCCAATTTCAGCAGGCTGAAGTGAGCAGCAGATACTACTCAGTCCTAGTTTTGGCGATAGATTGGTGACCTGGTGAGTCCTTATCTTGGCAAGACCCCCACCCTGAAGAAGGTGCAATTCTCAGCTGGGTATGAGAAACAGCTCTTGGTTGTGATCTTCAGCTTCCCCAAATCCCTGCACCAGAAGAGCTACTTGCTCTCACTTTTAGAGAGTCCTTAAATGTACTTTTTACTCTTTTATGCTCCTTTCAGATTTTATGTGCTTTATTTTACGTGCTTTGATGACAGTACAAATAATTTCTGGCCTTAAAACTAAAGGTTTGAGAAGGACAGAGACAGGCGGAATGAATAAAGTTTTAAAAAATTTCCAGACCATTTGTCAGATCACTTTTTTCTTCAGCAGGAGGCTGGCAGAAGTGACCTGTGCTGGGAAATGCTTAGTGCATCAGCAGGGCCTTCGTGTTTGTAGGCTAATTTTTGTTTTGAGTATAACTTTTGACTCATGGAAAAATAATCTAAGTGTTTTGGGCTGGTCCCGGCCTTGATCTTCCTTGAATTCATGACTGTCTGTTTCAAAATAAGTGTGGAGAAGCTTTTATGATAATGTTTTTATCCTCTTGCTCTTTCCCTTGCCTGCTCCTTGAGAGGCAGAAGTCACCTCGAGTGCATTCCTGGGAGCTGTTTGCTAGGCGGAGGTTGGGCTTTGCCAGACAGAAGAAATTCAAGGACCAGCTCCACCAGGCTCCTGCTGCCATGCCGCCGCTGCCGCCTCGACCCACAAAGCGAAGTCTTGGGTTAAAATTCAGTGCTAAGACCCGAAATGCAACCAGCCGGTTTTATCTAGAGGGCTCTAACAGTAAGCATCCCGCTGAAAGGCAGTAGGCTGGGAGGCACACACACCAAACAGAATCTAAACAACTAAATTTAGTCCGGATAGGAAATTAGCTTGAGGTTAAGCAAAGTTTTCTGCTACTTTGTTTTGTTTTTAGATTACCCAAGAGATGTTCCTTCCTGGAAAGGGAAATAGGACAGAGATACATAGCTGTTTTTCAATCCCTTCGTTTACATGGCATCATTTCAAGTACGTTTTATCGTGTGTTTGTGATTTAAACCTTACCAGCTCATATTTTCAGAAGCAAGGGTTTGGCATGCCAGTAACAGGTCTGTGTGCAGCACGGCTCCATGTCGGTATCTGCCTCCTTTGCAGGGGTTTTCTTCTAAATGCTTCCCCACATGTACACAATGTGAAAGTCTATTAAAAATTTCTCTTCTCACCTAGTAGTTAGAATCAGTATTCATCACAAAACAACATTTCAGAATAGGTGGAAAATGACGAGCTCTGCTATGTAACGTGTAAGCCAGAGCTCCTCAGATTCTGCAGCTCCAGCCAAAGCCAAGTCAACTCGAAGCCACGGAGTTTCTGAATTCATATTTTGTCATCTGTCCTAACACTTTTGCTTTGGCATCCTTTTACTTTTGCTCTAGAGAGATGCTACTGAACCTAAAACCTGGAGCTAAGCACTCACAAAAGGCTGTGTGTTTGCCTACAACAAACCAAATCTAAAATTTCTGATCTTCTTCATTAAAGATGCCAATTTAGGCACTGTGGCTCTGTGCATATATGTTTTTTTTTCCTACTTGGTTTGTTTTATTTTGCAATAGCCAGGGTAGAAGTAAGTGCAGGAAAGCATACTGCTACAGGTTTATTTACTGATCCAGGACATAAATCTAGTTGCTTGAGCAAACCCAAACTGTTTAAACAGTTGTTTAAGCAAATACGAAGCATGAGGTACACCAGAAAGGATCCTAAACAAGCTCTGAAAGTTGGGGGCTTAGGTTGTTTTTTTTTTTTTTCTTTTTTTTTTTTTTCTGTTTAACAGGGCTCTGCCGTCACTTCTTGTAACTGCTGGGGAGGCTATGGGAGAGGAAGAGGGCCCTCAGCACTTGTGTAATGAGGCTTTTGTGCACTTTGCTACCTGGGCTGGCTGAGCAGGCATCGCAGGGAGAAACCATGGGCTTCCACGGTCACATCTGCTCACCCCTTCCCCACCCTTTGCTGGATGCACGGGTGGGTTGGAGCCAAGGGCTGCTCAAGGACTGCTGGTGGGGAACTGCTGCCAGCTTTTACTGCCTTGTTGCATCCATGAAATAGCTTTTGTGGCACACCTGGGGATATTAGGTACCCTGCAAATAATGGAGGTGGAGACAGAAATAAAGAAATGTTTAGCATAGTGGATTGACTACAGTTACCCTTCCATGCATTTTATAAATAATTTTGTTTTGCATGACCTGGTTTAGCTGCTCTTGATGCCCCATCTCCTTGTATCACCATATTCCTCCATGCCACCGGAAAACACCATTACAAAGCGACACCATTTTGAAGCATTTTCTGCAGCACTGGCTGTGCTGTTTGGACAGGTGCGTATGGCAGAGAAACAGAAGTGATGTTTAGAAGTTTCAGGATTTACCGCGTTGTCCAGGGGGTGCCAACACGTTACATGTGTAATGCGTATATTTCTGGAAAACTATGAATCACATACTTTTTTCCCGTCAAAATTACAGATGTTTTCTAGGATGTCAAATCTGTAACCCCTTCCAAAAAGCAAAACAAATTAAGTATGACTAGCCAGGCTTGTAAGGAGGATTTTTTTTGAGAATGGGCCGTAGAGCGGATCGCATCCCATTTGGCAGCCTACCTGTGACGGGGAAAGGCAGAGGCAAGTGCCGTATGTATAAGAGGCATGGGACCAGTTCATTCTGGTGGTGACTGAAAGGTGATTTTACAAAATATATGGGCTTCTTTACTACACAACACAGCTAATGCACCTTGCTGTTGATTTTCCCCCATGTGCATTGAATTAAGCCTGCAGCGGATGGAGCGGCTGCAGCAAACCAGGTGAGAACTGGCTTGGTCCAGCTCCAAATTGGCAAGAACCTTCCAACAAACACTCATCATCCCCCTGAGCATGAAGGAGCTAAATGCAAACAAGAAGAACCTTGTACAGTGAGAAACAAACTCATATACACTTGAGAAAGCCTTCATGGCTTTTGTAGCATTGCAAGAAAACTTTGCTCACTAGTGTCCTTGTGAGTACCTGGTGCCAGTGCTTTTCTTTTTGAATTGTATTTAGAAGCCAAAATACCACAAAAAAAAAAAAAATTTCCATTTATGAAGTCTTCTTTCAGGTAAAAGCAGTTAAACTCGAAGCTTCAGCAAACCACTTCTACAGCAAGGTAAGAATTCCCATAGCAAAAATGGTGCGTCTGTCTGTTTGTGAAATTACCTTCATTTGGAGGAGTAATTTGATGTTGAGAAGAAAGGCAAACAATTACAGCAATCTCATCCTGCAGTGCAAGTATATTCATGCTTTTTTCTGCCTTCTGATGGCAAAGACAATATTTACATACGCATACAAATCATATCACATGTTTAACTAGCGCTAGAACTGCAGCTATTAAAACCACAATGATATTTTGTTGATATTTTGAACACTTGATTATCAGAAAAAAACACAAGATATTCATAAAACAGCTGGATCTCAGGTGTTTTGCAGAGCCTATCTACAGGCAGTCGGTTTCTGAAGATCTGCAAATGTTAAGTGTCACGACCCCTTTCTAACGAAGCCCTTTATCATCCAACATTACGGAACAGGCCCATCCCAGTACTCAATGCATTTTCTATTTCTTTTCTTCCCGAGGAGCAGGTAAGGCTCTGGGAACGTGAAGAGCAGCATTAAAAGTCCCTCTACCTCCAGCAGAAAGTTGCACGTTGAGATGCTAACCGAGAAAGGTTATCATCGTGCACATGTTGTTGCCATTTAATTATTCCCTTTCCTGTAAAGAGTCTGGCTTTAATTAAACGGCAAAACAAAGTGCGAAGTTTTCTCCAAGCCATTTTAAAGTGCTCACTTCCTCTTCTGTGTTCTGCGGTTTATTAGATTTGAATGAGTAATGGGGTGGTTTCATTTGTTTAGTTAAATTAAAGTGGTCAGCAACAATTTCCTGCCTGAGCAAACCGTGGGCTGATTAATAATATTGGTGGCGGTGGTGAGCATGGCTTTTCTGCCACGCGGGCCCTGCTGCCAGCCTGCTGGCGGGGCTTTCCACGCTGCTGCTGCCTACCAGCAAAGCACCCGCCGAGACGAACCGCATGCCCACGGGGCTGGGCCGGGACGGTGCCTTCCGACCAGAGCCCCAGCATGGAGGAGGCACACGTTGAACCCAAACCATGTAAGTTATTTACCCCTGCAAAGCCCAGGCTGGATGAGGTACGAGCACTGGAAACAGCAATGAGGTGTGGAGCTTGCACCTCTTGCTCAGGATGGTGGAGGAAGTGTAGGCTGGACCTCTGCTAAACTCTGTTCCCTTGGGCTCCTGAATCCCTTCGTTTTACACAGAAACACTCTTAGTTAACCACACACGGGAGTCTTGCAGGATCCCATGACTGTGAGTGAAAACTCTAGAACATCCCATTAATTTGAAACAGTGGCAAAAACTGTGGGGAAATCAAGTGTATTCTTGGGTGCCTTGGCATGGGATTCAGTGTTTTCACTCCTGCCATGGAGAACTTCATCAGCCATGTGGCTTACACAGTGCCTGCAGGCCACTTTCTCCTCTAGCACAACAGTAGGCCATTTTGGGCACAAAATTAGGGACACGACCACCAGAGAATGTGCTTATCGCTTCACATGTCTGAGATCTCTAATCCAAGCAGTAAGAAATCAACTCCTACTTCAGCCAGGGCTTCCTGAGGCCTTTGACACGCATGGAGTAGCAGTGGTCTTAACTTAGCGCTTCTCCTGGGTTGACTGTGTGCCAGTCTCCCTACATAAACTGTACAACATATGCATTACAGAATTTTGACTGAATTTTATTCATTACCTCTTCAGAGAGTCAGACCCATAGACCCAGTACTGAGCAGCTCACCCAAAATCTGGAGTGATGCGATCCTCTTGCAAAAGCCAGGTAGGCATTTGGAGAAGGACAAACTCTAACACAGCTGTTCTTGCTACATCTGGACACTGATGTGGTATTTGTGGCAAGTAATTGTTTACTGTAATAAAAGAGCTTGGACTCGGATATTTAAAAAATAATAATAAAGAGTCATAGTCCATGAATGTTAAAATGTAGTTGCAAACACGGAGTGCCAGAGAAATGTCCAGAATTTTGCAACAATTACTGAGTCAATGACAAAAATGCTGGCTCCAACGCTGTTGTTCAGTGCTGATGACAAAAGCACAGAGTACTTATAAAATCTATGTTGTCTTCTAGCAGTTTGTTTAAAGAGCTGAGTCAAGCAGACTGCTGGTGGGTTTTTTGCTTAACTTCAGTTTTCACCCACTTATCCTCCCATCTACACATGACCATACCTAACTTGGCTCTTCGTAGAAGCTGCAGAGAGTTTCAAGGGGCACAGGTAGCTAGATGGCTGATAAGCGTAGATTCTGTAAATAAAGCACTCTGTGCATGAGTGCCAGTGCTTTGTACAATTGCTGCCTGAGCATGTACAGCCTCCATGAGAATCGTTCCACCCAAAGTTCAGTCCTGGAGTGTTTGATTTCTCTTAATTTTTACAGAAATCGGTGACAAAATGGATGCTTAGCACTTTGAAGAGAGTTTTGGTGGCACATGGAATCAAGCCCTCATGGAAAGTATTAATCGGTCATCTCAGCAAAGCAACTTGCTGAAGCAAGTTTTTCAGATGTTTCAGCATTTAAAAAAAAAAAAAAAAGTAAAATGACTTCTCTGAAAGGAAAAGCACATGCTAAGTATATCTGTCTAAAAACTTCTTAAAAGAAGCATATTTCTTTCCTTAATCATACTTCCTAATGCAGATAACACCAAACCTTTGCACAGAAAGGAAGTCAGAGAAATTATGCTGTTACGCACGAAGAAGCAGGTTGCGTGGGTGGAACTGAAATCAGAAATTACACTAATAAATAATGTCTCTCCTCTGACGGTTCCACAGTGCTCTGCAAATGTGACTTCAGTTGAGCAGCAGAAATGGGCGAGTATTTAAAATGTGAGCGCCGAAAGTGCAGGGATCTTGGTCGAGGTCGGGCAGGAGGCTTACGAAAAGCAGGAACCAGCCCCTTGTGCTGGCACATACAGACCTGTGGTCTAACCACCAGACAAGAAAGGGCTTATTAAAATTAACAGTATTTAACAAAGACTGTACTCCCCAACAAAATACCAAGTTCCTCTGAAAACCTGTGAATAGGCGGCATGGCTTTTTGCAAAAGGTTATTTAGGAGACATTGTCTGTGGTTCCTCTGTGCACACAGATGTTAAAGCTTTTGAAGAGTTACTCAGAAGTCAGATGTATTTCTTTTCACCTTGTCTGCAGAACTCAGATTTCAGGTATAGATTACATACTGTCTGCTTCACGGCAGGAAAACAAAGGGCCCAGGCTTACCTCTTTGTAATTGAAAAAGAAAACGGCTTTTTTGCTAAAAGTTCAAAGAAATTAGATTGTAGCTATTTCGCCGACCCAATTACTTAGGCAGAAGTCACATTAGAATTTTAAATTAGCAATAAATTAGATCAATTCCTGCCATATTCTCAGTTGGTTTGGGATGTAGGAGCTGAAGCATGGACATCATCCCTGCCAATGCTCATGACACACGCTCGTTCTCTTCCACCTTCTTGAGTAAATAAGGACTGGTGTTTCCTAACTCGAGAATCAATTTTAGCACCTGGTGGGACTGGCGAAGCCCAGTAATCATTTTGTCACAGTGAAAATAAACAACTGCAGTCTCTCCTCCTGCCATGCTCATTTGAAGGTTAAATTCGATCAACAGCCTGTTCCCATTACCCACAGGTTCTTGCTGAAAATTGGCAGTTCCCCCTGCATTAGGCATGGGCTCGGATGACAAAATCTGGCTCTGGATTATGCGAAGAGAAAGTTTGGGGGTGTTCGCATCGCAGCTTTCCCACAGTTCCACACATATTTTCTAATTTCTTTTTAATTGAATTATGTTTCCCAAGTGGGCTCTGCCTTTATAAAAACCACGAATGAGCCTAATCTAGGTAACTTGTGGAGCTGCTTCTGAAATCATTATGAGTTTACACAGTGCTGGGTGCCCCGCTGGCCCTCTGCCCCATGTGCCCTCCTCCTCCCACACTTCTACACATTGAATTTTGGTCCATGGCTTTTGGTCACCATCATTACCCACAGGTAAGAGCTTTTCTGCATACAATTAGATCCACACCTTGAGTCTTAATTGCTCTTTTTGGTATGTGTTACAGTGGAAATACTGTGCAGCAGACTGGTACGGAGAGCGCCTTTCAGTGCACAAAACATCAGCCTTCACTTTCCTTCCCCTCTTTCTCAGAAATCTACTTGCAGAGATGCGATTTGGGATATTTTATGCTGCCAAAAAGGCTGCAGATTATTTATTCCTCCAAACGTTCTTTCTAGATGGGTGAATCCTCTGAAGAAGCACTTCCCAGGCATGGGGAGGGGGCATCTGCGGGGCACTGATGGATGCCCCAGGGCCACGTTGGACCTTCCCTGAACTCGGGCAGGTTTTGCTTGGGACGAAGCATAGCTCATGCGAATATGGATGTGTCAAGAATGGGATTTAAGCCAAGTTTCCCATGTTCCTCCAAGTTCTCACTGTGCTCCCCTTCCCTCCTTTGCCCAAAGGGAATTAGGGCAATGGTGAGTGATAGAAAAGAGCTCGTCTCCAAGCCACCAGGGAATAGAGTCACTTAGCTATGGGAAAAACATGTGTCTGAGAGGGGTTGCCTTGACGTTAGCATACACATTCTGCTCATTATAAACCATCTTTTTATATATCTTGACCTAACAACATCTGCAAAATTCTTGCTGTTTTGAAAGGGCTATGAATAGGGCACTGTTTATTTCTGATTAAGCCCAATCCATCTATCATTGCAGTTGGACTCTTATGCTTGTAAATACTCTCAGGATTCTCATCATTTGAAATACATGTTTTGTGGTAATTCTGGGGTCAGGAAAACATTCTGCCAGAGACCATGTACACACTTCTACAGCATAAAATGTATTTTTTGCTTGAAAAAAAAAAAAAGAAAAGCCGCGTGTTTACACTAAATCACTATTCTGAAAGGGAATTTAAGGCAATTATTTCTGCCAAAGTTTTAGCAGTTACCCGTTGGCTGAGTATTTCAGTCTAAGCTGTTCCTAGAGACAGTTCAATAAAACCCCTCTTTGGTTATTTGTGTAATTACAACTTTGACATGTTTTAGGAAACGTATAACATTTTGAGATACCTTTAGCAGATATCTCCAGTAGGCAGTACACTCCCAGGTTCACACGCAGCATTTTGCACGAGCTCATACACAGAAGCCTCTCCAACCGGGGCTGGACTCATTTTGGCCCTCTGATGGAGGTGAAATAAGAGTTGCCTGTTCCCTGCACAGCTGCGCTCTCCTCTGGTTATGATTTCATCTGTATTTCTAGAAATCTAGACGTCTCCAGAAATATCCTACTATGTAATCTCGTCGCTGCTCTTCAGCATCCCCACTCAACCTGTCTGTTAAAACTAGCAAAACATGATGTAAAGGCCAAGACGGTTTTCATCGGGTGCAACTTGGTCGCTTTGTTGTTTTGTTAGGTGAGTTAAGCTCGAGGGTGTTTAACGAGCAGCAGCTAAGTAACCGTCCTGGAAAGGTCAGCACGCAAGTGTGGGAACTTGCAGGAAGCATGATGTAGCTGCGAGGAGAATGCAGACAGATGTGGGAGACATTTCTCTGTTGGTAAACAAACAAACAGCTGAACACGCAAATCGGGCCAGTCTGGTGGAAAATATCGATGGCATGACCGCCACCAAGCGAAGCAAAGCAGACAGATTGCGCAGCAGTGGCTCTCGCAGGGCCCTGGCTGTGCCACGCTGGGGTTATCGGGCTGTGAGGGGAGCCAAACTAAAGCGACTGCTCTAGGTCCCAACAAAGTGTTTTTATTTCACCACTGCCATCTTTAAGAGGACAACCCTGTCTCCATTTTGTTTGCTTTCTCCCTGGTAATCTCCCCTGATTTATGTCAGCTCCATAATTCCCTTTCTTTTTTTAATGTCTCCCCCATTCATCCCTGTTCTCTTCCTTTGCTCTTCTACTTCACTATTTCCATTTATGTTGCTCCTGCCAACAAACCTCCTTAGTGCTCTGAATTTTTGCCCTTTAAAACTGAGTCCTTAACCCGCCACTGTTATTTACACACATTTGTTCAAGCATTTCTGAGCCTTCTGGGTCACTCGCTGAGCCATATTCCCTAGCTGCAAGCAGGCCATAGCCTACTGCAAACATAAATAGATATATATATTTTAAGTTAGCCTTCCATGTGGTTGAATTAAGTTGTTAGACACAATAACTCAACCAGCTGCAACTGGGTAGCCCCACCTTTTGTTCTGCCGAGGCACAGCCCCATTATGCTGCAGCCCGTTTGTATCAGCCTAGTGCAGCCCGTAAGTGCCACACCGCTTTGGCCCTCTGTTTATTTTGCAGTATTGAAGAAATGAACATTTATGATACCACATTTATCACTTTGACTTTGGTGCCTAGTTCCATTGCATGTGATGGCATTTGGAGGTGACTTCAGGAGTGGAATATTTTCAGATTTTGCATGCAGAAATCCCTTTTGCTCATCTAACCTTTTGTGTAGCTGGATTTATGGCGAAGATTTAACAAAGTCAGTGTATTTGCCAACGCGTGCACAGGCAGGGCATCCCCATTTACCTCCTCCATGTGCTATGGAGGTGACTGGGAATGGTGCTGCAGCTCTTTGGCAGGGTCCCCCACGGCACCTGACGCCCCAGGACAGCCCCACTGACTGGCAGCTGGGCAATTCGTGCCCACCCTCCCCTTGCAGTGACTCGTTTCTCTCCTTGGAAGAGCCTCAGGGCAGCACGGAATCCAGCGAAGGAGGACCTGGCCCTGCTCTTCCCTCCAGTACAGACCTTGCCGCTAAGACAAAGCCTCTGGGGAATTTGGAGGGTATTTCTTTGTTTGCTTAGCTTGTGGGAGTTTAATGTTTAATCATTGCGGGGTGAGCTGGTTAGTCATGTAATTGTTAGCCATCACCCATCGTTTCTGCCTTTTTTTTTTTTCCCCTTTTGTCCTTTGTTCTTCCTTATCTCAGCTCTTTCATTTTGTGGAATAAATTGGCTTCCCATCACAGCCTCGGTTTCTCAGTAAATGGGCAGTTTTATAGCACTGACAGAGTCTCTTAATTGACTCTCTTAATTGAAACACCTCCTGGGCCCCAGGGCGGTGGGCAGCACTTTTGGGGTCCCCCAGCAGTGCCAGCTCTGCAGATGCTGCCACCAGGGCTCGAGGAGGGGAAGAAATGTTAAATTTCTCCCATCTCACGTGGCAATGGATGCTGATTTCTCAAATGAGAGAGGAGCGGAGGGGACAAATGGAAGCGTAACTCCAAACCATTTGCAATCAAGTAACTGGGACATGCTTTCCCCACCAGCCTCAAACTATGCAGCAGTGTCAGGACTGATTTGGGGAAGGAGCTTGGCAGATAAGGGGCTGCTGATGTGCCCTGCGGACCAGGCTTGTGCCCAGCGAGCTCCTACATGTGCACCACTTGGAAATTCCTTGGAAATGTCAGATCTGGCCACGCTCTGCCACTGTGAGCCACACCGCCCGGCTTTTGACAGAGGGCCAAATTTATTTAATGATTTTGATTGCTCCTGCTGGTTAAAAATTAATTCAAAACAGCACCACAAGACACTTCAGTTAGGCTCTTTTAACTAAACTGAAAGGTGCTTTTAATAAAACTGTAACTAACCTCTATTAAAATGAGAGCTATGCATCTTCATTGCCATCAAATATTTGTCTTTTTTTCCCTGCGTCATCTCTATCTTAATCCTTTCTAACCTTAACTCATCCTTGTGTGCAGTTGTTCCTAAGACATTATTTAACATCTGCAGAGGTATTTTCATAGTCCTGTGGTCATACCCAGTCAGACACGCCATTACAGTTGCTTTTAGCTGTTTCAAAAAGTGCAATGAGCCTATCAAGTAATTCAAAGAACAAATCACTTCTGCTATCTTTTCCCCAAGACAGAGCAGGCCTGCCAGAACCAGCCAACTTTTCATTATTAACATCAGAATTGCACTCAGTCGGAAAGGAAAAAAGATTGAAGCATTCCATAGCCCCGCTGTCTACAGAACAATAATAATAAAGAATCCTAAAAAGTCACAGTGCAGCCCAATGTTCCTTGTGGAAACATCGCCCTGCCAGATAGCAGGGGAAACAAAAATCCACTACCATGGAAATAGGGGCTCTGCCTCCGAAATGCAAGGCCACCTGGCGAACGTGGATAAATTATTGCTGGATGAGCGTGGTAGGTCGATGGTAGCATGCGGTATGAGAAGAGCTGTCAACATCCGTCACCTTTGGGATGACAGATTGCAAGGAAAACAGAAGGCAGCCCGGCCGTTGGCTTAGCAGAGCTGGAGATGACCCAGCAATACCTCTGTTTACACAACCCCTCCGAGCTATTGCTACAACCAGTGGAGCTGGTTTTAGCAAGAGTGGAAAATCGGTGGAGAGAAAGGAAATGCCGAAAAGCCAGACAAGCTACAGCAGCATCTGGAACAGTGCTGGGTGTACTTTCAGTTAAATAATTTTCAGTAGAGGTTCAATTCAATATTCAGCCACGGGTGTATTCGTTGACGGGTCCAAGGCTTAGGAAAATGTCACTGGAAGAAAAAAATTATCTCCTAGAGCATCCTTGGAGAAGGAATGGCCAAGACTGCCTGTGTACCCCGGGCACAGGGCAGCCACCCCGCTGCAAAACCCCGTTCCCCATGTCCTATGGGGCCAGACCCGGGCCTGGTCCTCACCCCAGGCAGCAGTCACAGGTTCAGAGCCACTCCTGGACACGCACTGCTGGCAACAGGGGCTGTGCAGGGCAACTGAGCTCATAACTGCATCAATTACTGTAAAAACATGTTTAAAAAGCAGCAGAGCTCACACGATGACACAAAGGGAGGTATAAACAGCGATTCATGACAGGAACTCCTCAGAAGCATTGAGGCAGGAAAAATTGGGATTGCCCTAGACAGACGACGGCCGTTTCAGCTACACAGGCTTCAGCAGTGATTAGGCCTGAAGGGAGCTCAGCTCTTCTGCTCAGAAACCAACCGGAGACATTACAGAAGGATTTTTCTGAAGATGTAGAACAGCACCTAGGGAACAACCTGGGAAGGGACACCAGGTGCTAAAACACTGGAATATGGGAAAGTCCCCAGAACCTCATAATTTCATATATGCTGAATATAGTAAATGTAGAAGTGGATTTACACCTCAGTAGCCATTGCTGCAGCAAATACGAACATAACTGATGGTTTGTGGATAACTCCAGCATCGTCCACGTTGAGGTATAAGCCTGCTTTCTCTGGGACTGTGAGGTGGATTAATATGGTGGATTTTGTAGAAGTATACGAATCCTTTATTAAATCTATAATAATTGCCTCTTTTATTTTATTTGATGAACTTACAAGTTACAATGTCAGCTGTTAACCATGGTCCCCCACACTTCAGTCCTTGCACATTTTTTAACGGCCCCCGATATCAGTTGCTCCCCAACCCTGCAGCTTGTTCCCTGTCTATACAGAAAGCAAGAAAGCTCTTTGTCTTTACAACACATGCTCTGAAGACACATCCACAGGCTTGCAACCTTCCCGGAGGCATGCCAGGCCTCAGCCAGGAGGGGCAGCTTCCTGCATGCTGATGGAGATGCCGGACTTCGCTCCTGAAGGCGTGTGGCTCCTGCAGCCCTGTCACCTGCCCCGGCTGGAGGAGCCTTCCAGAATCTCTCCTGAGCTCTCACTGCCTCCTCAGCACGGCCCCATGGCATGGATTTGTTCAGGACGCTGCAGAGGAACGAGCCACGTGCCCTGAGGCACAGGCCAGCTTTCGGCTGTCACGCTGCCTCGGTGGCAGCTGTGGTGTGAGGTGACACCTGGCCTGGCACCCAGCCTGCACATCCAGAAGTAACGTGGGAGAAACATTGTCCCCATCCACAATTATCAAATGAGATTGTACTGGGTCTGTGCCGTGTGTCATGGGGCTGAGGCACTTCTGGACTTCACAGAATCACAGGCTGGCAGAGGTGGGCAGGGATCTCCGGGTCCCTCTGGTCCCATCCCTGTCCCAGCATGACCACTTGGAGCAGGGTGCCCAGGGCCATGTCCAGGTGGGTTTGGGAGATCTCCAAGGAGGAGACCCCACAGCCTCTGTGGGCAACTTGTCCCAGGAGCCCTCGTAGTAACTCCTGAGTTACACCATCCACAGAGAAACCAGATAAGGTTTTTTCCCAGCATGGGAAATATCAGACACGGCTCAGTCAGAAGGGTGTGCCAAGGGCAGGGCATTGCGAATGGCTTTGGGACCTTGCTGTAAGTGAATGAAAGCTTTCGTGCTTCCACCCGGAGGGAGTGCAACGTGGACTGTCACCCTGGGGCTCCGTGTCGCTACAGTGGAGCATTGGCTCATGGCTCCATGGAAAAGTACAAAAGTACAAATACAGCCTCAACCATCCATACTATACACACTTTTCTCTGTACTATACTGTAATATAAATGCAAAGGTTCACTGTAATATAGTGCAACATGAAAAATTACGTAAATAAAAATGTCTCTCCTTGCCTGTGCCTCACATTCTATGCGTTCCAGTAGAGTATCACTTTTTCTTGTAAGAAATCGATTTTACACTATTGTATACTTACAGATGTGGACCTCAACCCCCTGACAAGTGTAGGTATTATCAATACTGTGTGCTGACTTTCTCTGGGGTATTCTGCTGCTGAGCACAGTAACAAGAGGCAACGTGCGGTTCTGAGCTGAGTAAGTGATGGCAACAGCAGGGCAAGCTGCAAGCCCTCCAGGCAATTAGCATAGATGTCAGTGCAGAATACGCCCTTTGCTGAAGAAGATTAAGCTTTCATCTGTTAAGCTTTGGGAAAAGAAAAAAAAAAAGAAAGGAAAAAAAAAAAAAGAGTCATTCTTCAGCTAGAAAACCATTTAAAACTTTTTATTATTGGAATTTTAATGAAAATTCACACTTTTTTATGAAAAAGGACTCAGGGTTAAAACAAAATGAGTTTTTTTTTTTTTCAGTTTTCAGTAATAAACATATCTAAAAATGATGGAAGAAAATTAGAAATGCACTGTTTCATAGAAACTGTGTGTACTTCTGTATAATATGCACACAGGAATGAGGAAAATAACTGCAACATAAGCATACTAAACACCTACAGCTAATGAACTCGAAGCCTTTGAATATGGCTTTGAGGGAAACAGAGAACTCAGAAGGCAGAGAAATCTCTTCATCACTGTGCGTCAGTTCTTACACAGCAGCTCTGTCAGGGTACTTTTCTACCTCAGCACCAGATGAATAGCAAGATCCAGCGACTGGCAGCTAACCTGAATGAATTCAGCCTCCCTGTGAGATTCAATTCCAAGCTCTGTCTATACAATTTTACCAGAAGAAGTGGAGTTTTGGATCTCACTTAGAAGCTTTAAAACGTGTATTTTATATATGCTTTAAAGCAGCTTCTGAATTAAGGTCTGTGCTCATATGTGTCTGGATTTTAATGCTTCTGCTCCTTTTCTGGCTTCAGGAGGTGCGGAGGGAAGAGGTTTGCCTGCATTTTCCCCTCGAGGCGCTCATCACACTCAGTCTTGCTGTGAGGCAAGGACTACAGGGAAACCTCCTTCTTCACAGCCTTAGCTAATTGCCTGCAGGGATCAAGAGGGCATTTTCCCTTCACCACCCATTAGCTAGTGATAGCTTGGGGATTTCTGCTGTTATCTTCTCAAGCTTCAGAAAGTGTCCATAACTGCAGACAACCAGAGAAAATAACCGTGTTTGTCAGACGGCCTTGCTCTCATGTCTCAGCTCACAGCGATGGGTGAACCTGAGGTACATGAGCTGGTTTTCCCCCAGGGCATACTGGCAGGAACCTTGGAGAACTCGTCTATCCCTACATTATGGCAAATAATTGAATAAATGTTGCCTATCAATCCCATGCCACTGCAGAAAACTCAAACCTTCATCCTTCATGCTAAGATGTAATGGCTGAAAGCTTTCCCTGACTGCTGATCTGCAGGCGGTTGGGTGAGAGGCGAGGTGTCAGCGCAGTAACAGCCTCGCCTGGCCATAACCTCCAAGAAAAGCAGTCCCATTGATTTCAGTAATGCTCCTCTTAAAATAGTGCCCAGGAGGCCTGCTGCCTGCGGATGGAATTTGCAGTATTGAACCCACAGAAAAAGGATATAGTGAGAGCATTTTGCCACACACTTAGCAATTCACTGGCCAGGCTTTTTCCTGTTTTCCACTGTAACATAACTGTTAGTTTTAACAAAAACGTTTTGTCTAAGGCAGAATAATTTCTTTACAGCAGTGAAGTGAGGTTTTGTTCACAGTTCTTTATTTCTGTGTGTTTGTAAAGTTGATGAACTTCCTCTGCTGGATAAAATTATCCATCATGAAAATACAATGAGAAAAGTTAAGAATTTTGATATTTTGGAATTGTTGAATATTTCTGTTTAATTATGCAAGATGCACACATGTGATATGCATATTTATATGTGTATCTACGTATCTATGTAAATGTATATACCTATTATTCCTTTTGATTTTACTGTTGTACATCCATTTTCTACTGGAAGTTTCCATACCTTGTGAAATAAACACTTCAAATTCGAAGAACAGTACACTGCATTATAGTTAAATACCAATATCACAAAATGATTATATGGGGCAGCTGTGTAAACTAAATACAAATATATAGAAAATTATATAAATAAAATAGTTTCTTAATTTTTAAAACAGAAGCACAGTATAGAACAGTGGGCCCATTAAGCATTATTTTACTGTTCTGACAGCAGGTTGATTTTTATTTGATTTCAGAATTTATACAGCCCTTCAATAGTAGTGTCACAGGTTGGGGTTCACTCGGGTAAAGACGGGATTTTTAGGGCTGTGCCTGGAACCAGCAGGCTGGGCCATGCGTGAGGATTCCCTCATTCTCTCTGACTGATCTCACTCACGATCAGCCTGACTCGAACTAAATGGCACTAAAAGCCCTGCAATACCAGAATGAGACGTTCTGGAAACTTTCACTGAAAGCTGTAATTCCTTTAGTCTTGTAAAAACTGTCCTAGAGTAAAAGTGGAAAGGAGTCTTTAGATGAGCCTTCCTATTTTGATGTCTATGAGAACACATCTGTTTGACTTGAATGAAACTTTCCCCAAGTGTCATGTTTGAAGCTATTTGCTAGGCACTAGAGAATGGCTTTTGGTTTAAGGCTCTTTGCCCTGCTTTGCCCATAGAGTATAACACACAGAGATAACACACCTTCTTTATCAAGAATAAATGCCTACAAATCAGGGGTGGTCAACTTATAATGGTAGGCTGACTCAAGGAAATGTCATTATTTTAAAAAAAAGAACAGAAGGAGTAGAAAGAGCAGCCCCTTACCTGGCAACTCTCCTTCCAAGACAAATGATGAAGAGTGGGGCTTAGGAATGTAATACTCCACCTTGAAAAATAGGAAAGGAGCGTGGCAAAGCTACATTTCAAATAAAGGAACTTCAAGCCTGTAAAAACGGTGAGGTTAGAAAACAAAATTTCATACAGTTCTTTTTCTATCACTCCTTGCACTTATTCCTATAGGTGCATAATTCCATAAGTCACCAAACAAACATTACTTATTACACAATATATTTTGAGTAACTGGAATCCCAAAAGGAATTTATGTCCGAACTCTCTTACTCTCTGCATTTCAATGATGAGAATCACAAGCAACTATTTTTATTTTTTTCATTTTCACAGGCATGAAGATTGTTGTGAGAATACCTGACAGCTTTTGAAAAGTATGAATAGAGACAACGGAGAGGAAATAAGTGCCTGTCTTATACTTCTGCTGGAATATACTGGGCTCTGAGCCAACCTCTAAATTGAAGCCAACGGCATTGCATAGGGCATAAGCCAGTGCAGACTTTATTCTTGCAATTTTCTACAAATTGCAGGGTAGGTAAAAAATAGATTCTGTCCTTTGTAATCTTTGCACATGTACTTTGTATTTCAGAAGAATGGGAATATATCTGAGTGATCTAATCACTTCATAGCTGAAGTTTACCTATTCGTCACTACAATTTCTTTCAGTTGTTACACTAAGACACTTAATAGAAAGGATTAAAAATATTGAATTGCCTCTGAGTCACTGAGCACAGCCGAGCTTTAAGTCACCTATGTACCAGCTGCATACAGTACAATGTCATAACATTGCAGCCGTCACCAGCCTCCACACGAAGGAGGTTTTGCTTTAAATAGAGGAATTAGAGATGACTACATTTAGGTTTCCGTACACATAAGGTGTAGACGTATGCTGGGTACAGAGGGATGGGCATAGCTGACAACTGACTTTTCCATCTCGTGCCGAGCAGTGGTTGAGCTCTTCATCTCTTGGTTCTCCACATGCATATTCCAAAACTTTTGTGAACTGTGTCACTTAACAGAGGGCATTTGGCTATTTTTAACAGTTTGTATCTCTTCTTATGCAAAGATATTTCTTTATTTACATCATTTTCTCCTCACTAAATTGCAAATATTGGATAAATTGGACCTTCTCAAAAGTAAAACTGCAGTCATCTTCCATGACGGAAAATATGGTAACCTAAAATACGAGGTTTGCTACCAGACTCCAATACAATGTATTCCTCTTTTAAATGAAATCATGTTTTTTCCTTTCTTAAGTCTTGCTATCACAACACATTGTTATTCAAACCCTGTTGGGGAGGCTGTAGAGAGTACTTGAAAGTGAAGGTGTATCAGACTTGCATCAGACTGCAGAATGCCACACAGTTGTCATTTGACCACCCTCTGCATGCGTTACGAAACAGCTTTTAATCACTTTGGCTGTTTGCTTGCAAAACCAGCACATCATTTTTGCAAACAGCTTTTCTATGCACAGTGCAATGGCAGGCTACATCCTGGAGTCCTTTAGTGAGCTGCCACAGTCACGGTCATTTTGTCAGGAGCAGAAATGCCAAATCAGGACCAAAGCGGGGGAGGGACGGCATTGTGCTGGCTACTGTCAATTGTCTTGTATTAACTCCAGTAGAACACTGTCAAGTGAAAATCATCAAAAAAAAAAAGTATGAATAATTGTGAATGGAGTACAGATTGAAAAGATTCTGGCTCGTGCAGCTGCAGAGTGTGTGACCTATCAAGGATTTGATAGGAAAAAGTTGCCAAGGGAATTGTAAAGCATTGTTTGTAGCTGACTTCAGCTTTTATTGTTGTACTCTGATTACAGCTTTTGTTTCACTGTAAAGTACAGTTGTTAAATGCCAGCTTGAAACAAAGATGTATTTACATGCAAGAACCGAGTTCAAATGAATTCTATTTTTGGAGATATCACTGCTTTGAGCTAGGAAAAAAAAAAAATTACTATTTTGGAAAGCACTAAAAATTTTAGTATACATTTAGTATGTGCTTAAAACAGAAATAGATTCCCATTCAGATTGGTTAAATATCATTACTGGAAATTGTAATGTGCCACTAGGAAAATAGTGGCTGATGGCTTCAAAAAGTCTTTGAGGTAGCATCTGAACTGACAAGCCTTCTGTAAGAGGAGAAATGGAGTGGAGGAACCCCACATGCCCAAACAATTAATTCTTTTCTACTGGCCCCTCTCCATTAAAATTAATGTTAAAATCAGAGTAATTGCATGTCAAAAAAAAAAAAAAAAAAAGGCAGGAAATTACTATAAGCAGTAAAACATGTATTTGTGTAATGGCTCATAGTTCATGCTTTCTCCTGTGTATGGCTGGTACATAGACCTGAAATTGGCATGAATTTTAGAGCCATAACTCCCGGACTCCCACAGAACCTGTCCAAAGCAGGCTGCAGTCCACAGTGCAGCTCTCCAGGTCACACCACCATTGTGTTCAACACCGATGACTTGCATATTCCCCGTCTCAATTCCCCACAGACAAAATGGCTGCAGCATCGTTTGTAGCATTGTAACCACTGCTGCTCTGCGTCACGTGGCGGCGGTGTACCCGTGGGGTTCAGATCAATGCGTGCTGCTGGCCACAGGGCTGGACAAAAGCACTGCATCACCCTGCTGTGTTGCTGCAATTACTGTACACAGTTATTGTACAAATCCTTCCCTTTTTAATGGGACAGAGGATTGTATTCACTGCCCCTTGAAAGACTTTACAAGAAGTATTTACAGTACTAAACTGTGACAGTACTCTTTCTTGCCAACTATATTTGAAAAGAGCATGTAGTTGCCGTATGAACTAAACTAAAGAGTGTGGAGAAAATGAAGGAAACCAAATCTTTTGCTATTTGCTACACTGCCAAATCCATTTCTTAAACTGAACTCAGCTGCTCTTTATCTACGGTTTGGGCAGCTCTTTGTGGCTGGCTCTGAGGATCTGGCCCTCACGTGTGGGCACCATGAAATGTTGGCAATGTCACAGGGAAATGTTGGTAATGTCATGGGGAAATGTCAGTAATGTCAGGGGGAGATGTCGGTAAAGTCACATGGAAATTTCAGTAAAGTCATGTAAAAAATTTGGTAAAGTCACATGGGAATGTTGGTAATGTCACAGGAAGAAGCAACTTCCCCGTCGGTGCTGCACACCGAGTGGCCTTGTAGCAAGCACGACATCATTTTGTGAAGTGCCCTGGATCAGCGTGTGGGCCTCGTGGTGCTGGGGAATTTGGTGCTCGCACCTTCCCGTGGGCACCGTGGCCCTGTCAGTGCCAGCTCCACAATGCTGTGGTCGTTCAGGTCCAGTGACCACAGTACTGCTGCTTGTGAGGAGGATGCCCCTGCATTTATTTAATTACCACCCCTAAAACCACCCCCCACACACAACCACGGCCATTTCGGCGCCCCCCCAACCCCCAGGCAGCACACGGCGTGGGACTACACCTCCCGTGAGGCCCTGCCGAGCGGGGCGGCGCCTCCCCGCCCGCCCCCCTCACTACAACCCCCAGCAGCGCCCCGCGGCGGGGCTGCGGCGCTTGCGCGCGGCGGGGCGGGGCCGGGGCCGGGCGGGGCCGCGCAGCGCCGCCAGGGACCGGGAGCGCGGCGGGGTCCGGAGCGGCGCCGGGACGGGACCGGGAGCGGAGCGGAGCGGAACCCGGAGCCGGACCCCGACCCCGACCCCGACCCCCCGCGGCCCGCCTCGGCTCCTCGCGGGGCTCCTGTGAGTGCCGGCACCGGGCCCCGCGGGAGGCGCGTCCTTGGGCTTCCCCCTTTCCCCCGGCCTTTGTGCGGGGCCGCGCCGGGCCTGGGCTGTCCGCGCTCCCGGTGCGGTTTAATTACTTGTTAATTAGGGCCTGGAGGGCACCGCCTCGGGGGGAGCGCGGCGGGGGGGCTCGCCGCCTGCCGGCACGGCCCGGAGGTGAGCGGCCGGTCCCGTTGCCATTAGGGAGCGTGTCCCTGAAAGGGGTGAGGGGCTGCAAGTGGGCTTCGGGCTGTAATTTTTCTTGTGTCTGCAGCCTGAGGTTCCCCAGGTGCGTGGCTGACCCCGCTGGCTTCGTCCCGCAGCCCCCCGAGGTGTTCTTGGTGCAGGCGGGAGGCGGCAGGTTGCTGGGTGAAGCGTTCGCCCCGTGGCTTCGGGGGGACGGCGTGCGCTCTTCGGGGTGCGCGCTTTGGTTTCGAGCCTGCTTTTTTAAAAAAAAAAAAAAATAATGTTTTAATTTTCATCGGCTGGCTAAGCGTGATAGTTGAAATGATCAAACATTGAGCGGTTTATCTTCGAGTGGGGAAAAGAGGAGTTATATAGCTTATAGTTACGTAGAAAACGCTCTTATTTATCTGAGTAAAGCTGAGAGGGAGAATAACTGCTTACATTTTTAGATTGATTTAGGTTTCTCCATCTCACCTTACGAATGCACGGTGCTTTTGAAGAGGTCTCTAGCCATCTATGCATGCAGTGGTCCGAACGGCATAAGCTTTTTTGTCGCTTTCTGACAAACTGCTTACTGTGCTGACAGAAGGCCATCAGGCCTGTGGAGATGCAGTTTCTGTTCTCGTCCTGTTATCCAGCCCCATACGTGGTACCAGGACAGAGAGCCACGTTTGATTGTACGGTGTGGCGCTGTGAGGTGTCAGAGTAGCTTTGTGCTGTGGAATCCAGCAGGGTTTTTCTTTTTTTTTTTTTTTCATCCACTTCCTTTTTACATAGTTAGGCTGCATTCGGTATGATGCAGCACAAGCGCAGCCTTCACTGAGATGGAGCTGCGTCTGGCATCTCCGGCTGGCTGATGTATGATGAGTTACTCTTTCTGTCTGTCTTTACTGTGCTGTATTTTTAAGGATTTTTTTTCTACTTTTGATTGAAAAGTTGTTACAAAGTTTGAAGGCTTGTATCGGTTTATTTCGCAAGTGAGTTACAGGTGCAACTTCCAAGCAAATTGAGTAGTGCAGTTATCTATGGGAAGAGCTCTTTCTCTGAGTTTAATCCTTCTTGGGAAGCACCGTGTTGGATAAATTCACGGGAATTCACTGTGTTCTAGTAAGTCTTAACAGTGAATTTGCAACTTGCCTTGGACTTGCCTTTTAGGCCCCTGCAGTTTTGTGTCCTGTTCCTGGTAATTACTTGCTGCTGTAGCAAGTAGCAATACCTAAGTCTCTGTCAGGTTTCTAAAGCAGGGAGGCGTGACAGTCCTGTTTTCCTGTTTGTCACATCAGTAAGCATTAGGAAGTGGGCTGAAGTCTGTCTTAGTAGAGAGAGGTTCTTAGCCTTGATGATGTTTGGAGGAGAGCCTTGTAATTCGGGGATAAAGAGCACTGATATTGCAGAGAGTGATAACTCACGGGAGGGTGCTGTGTTTGTGTGCTCTGATAGAGCTGGCACTCGGCTTGGGAGCAGTGAGTGCTGGGCTGCTGGGGGTAGCTTTGTGTAAAGAGTAAGATTTTGTGAATCTCTTTGCTCACAGTTACTCAGCGTTGCTATTTTGGTTTGTTACTGCAGGAAAACTTGATTTTGAGTTAGCTGTGAAGATGGAGTCTGTTTTCTGAAGCTCCGGTGTTAGATAACTCGAGTTGGACAATCTTCTGTTGTATATCTGTGCGTTTACGCATTTCAGAGGTGGAAATAAAAGATGTGCAGTAGATGACTAACAGGTAGATCGCGGCGTTTAAGGGTTTTGGAAGAACAGATGCTTTCATCTAAATCGGAGAATCTACAAAAGAAGAAGTAGTATATAAGCAAAATAGGAAACATCTTAATGCTTTTTTACTTCTTCCTCCTCTCCCTCTGTATTTGTTCTTCCTCAGGAGCAGTAACCGAGCGATAGAGAGAAGACAGGCGCACGTGTGGGGTATAAAGGTGTGTACACGCAGGGGGAAAACCCAGGTGCAAGAGATGGCCTTGGTTTTTCCAAGCAGCCGTGCTTCAGAAGACAAGGAAGTCATACCCCAGGACTAATAAAGGCTGTCTGTATGTCAGAATGTTAACGTAGAGGAGAGGAAGCGCACAAGTTGGGCGTTATTGACTGTAGCAGATTTTAGTAATGCCCTGAAGTTTTTTCTAAAGTGCTTATCACTTCTCTAAAGCGATCTCTGCTTGTAATACAGTCTCCAATGCAGTATTGGACACGGCCCAGAATGCCAGGCCTGCAAAATCCTTAATCTATTTTAGTAGGTTCAGAATTCCATCAATGTCATTATTGCTAAATGGTTCTGGTTACTCGAGCTGACACCTATCATACCGCATGTAGTCGCTTCAAAATGCAGCAAACCAGAAGCATGGGAAAGTGAGAACGTGCTAAAAGTGTGAAGTTCCCTTGCGTGTGTGTGGTGCTGTGCACTTTGTGACCAGCTGTACGGCAGTGTTTGTCTGAACAACAGCTTGCGATGCAGGGGAACGCATCTTTCTTGCAATTCATTTTGTTCCCTGATAATTTGGAGCAATGGAAAACATCCTCAGAAAATGCTCGCTGGGATTTTGAGCCAAGTAAACCTTTGTGCAGTTGTACAGTTGCATGAACGTAGAGGGCAGTAACTTGCTTCAGTGCCAACGTACGTGAACTTAGGTAACCGGATTTGGCATATAACATTTTTACAAAATGGAGTAAGTAATGCAGATGTCACTAGGAAGCAAGAAGCATGTGTGTGGTTTTCTCATTTTGAATTGAAATGCAGCAAGACGTGGCCATAAACGCTGCTCTCGGTGCTTTAGAAAGTCACACAAGGAACCTAAGTATCAAGATTCCAGTGAGCTCACCTTACACGAAGGTAATGTGGCTTCTTTAAAAAGTGATAATAAAGAAGTGTGTGCTGGAGAGGTTGGAAAAAGAAATCAAAGTTCAGGTTTAAAAGCTCTGTGTTAATGCATAAAATGACTGAAATGAGTTGGGTGGAAAGAGATGGCTGGGCTATTTAAAAAAAAAAAAAAGAAAAAAAAGGCGTTCTGCTCTTAGTCTGCTCTCTGAAATGAGGGCTTTGTGAATCTGTAGGTCGGAGGTCGGCTTGTTCCATGCAGTGGCCTAACCCTGAAACACTCCGATACTCGCGTCTGGCTCTATTTTATAAATAACACCTTCCTGTTGGTGCTAGGTACAGCAGCAGGGTTTTGTTACTGGTAAGGAAGGAAGCTTGGTTCATTGTCTCAGCACTGAGCAGCGTTTTCTCCCTCCAGGGACTCAGCGAAGCATCTAGAATGTGTAGGTGTTTCTTTAATCTTGGAGAAGGAACTTATTAAGCTTTCTGGTGCAGAACTGTATGAGCCACTTACTCTGAGAGATGTTATCTGCGCAGGCAGGGAGGTGCAGGTCTGGTAGACATTTGTGGCATTCACCAGTTTAAACAGCTTTCAGGTTTGAACATATGCCTTCGCCTCGAAAAATCTGAATAGTTTCAGGTGTTGTATGGAGAAGAAAGGTGGTTCGGTGGGGAGGCTGCCGCTCCGGGACTTGGGGAACAGGTTCAGCTCAGCGCCTTGCCAGAAGCTGCCTGTGTGGCCTGGGCCAGGCTGCTCCTCTGCCCCCCGCTCACACTGACGCTGCGGAGAGGTGCTGGGTGCTGCGGGGACGTGGCGGGCACCTTGGGACCTGTGGGGCACCTGGCTCCTCTGCTGCAGAGGTAGAGTCAGGGGGGAAAAAGGTTTTCAGCTGGAAACCTGTCAGGTCAGCGTAAAAGACAGAAAGCAGGTTGTTAAGGCTTTGAGGAGCGCTGCGTCGTTCTGCCTATTAAAAAATGAAATATAAAAGCAATGCTTAAAAACCTGAAGGAACCGGGCAAAGTTTTCCTGGTGTGATCCTGCTGCTCGAGGAACACTGGCAAAGCTTCCCTGCACCTCTCTCAGCTGGTCTCTTTGGGAAATGGTTTTTGTTCTAGGCAGGCATTACCTCCGAACGTTTCAGCTACCGGTGTGGTTTATTAGTTCCTGCTGGCACGGTGGGCAGAGTGCCTGAAGTTGTGTTTGATTTATCGACTTTCAGGTGGAAGAGAATGAGAGAGGATCGGCGTCTGTACCCCGCCCCACCCGGGGTGGGGGATAATTTGCAGCCACTCCTACGCAGCGCTGTCTTTAGTGACTTTAAGGAGCTAAAAGCGCTTTGGATTTACGGTTCTTCAGGTGGAAATATGAAACGGCCTTGTCGCTGTTGTAAACTGAAAGTGCAGACGAGACCTCGCTTACCAAGCTTTGCAAACGTGAGTTCTCCTTGCTGAGAGCCTGCGCCCCCAGGAACAGCCCCCGTACCGATGGAGCTGTGATAAATTCATTGCCTTAATATGTAATTATTTTGCGTATGCTCGCTGGGGGTGCTTTGGTCCCCATCGCATTTACGTGCCATGTCCAAGGAGATGTTTGAACGTGTTCAGACTGGTGCCTTCATTAAGCGCTCCTCTAAGTGCTAAGACAGTTACATGTCAGGCTTGTTACCGGAGTGAGCAGTCCTCTCAACGCTGCGCTTCAAAGGAAGTTGGTAATGTATTGGTTAACTCTTTAGGGAGGATTTTGATAAGGGATGAGAACTTACCCTGCACTAATAATTCATCTGGCAAGTTTGTTTCTGTAGCTTGTAGGCTTTGTGTGCTAGCGCTGTAAAGTTTGGTAGCAGTGCTCTTGCTTCAGACGTGTTCTGCCGTTCACAACTTCAGGCTTGGGCTGTATGAAGCTCGTTGTAAGTGCTGTAGCTCCTTTATTTATACAGTCTTCCCAGTTTGTGTTGGTGCTCAGTTTTTATTTTGGGGGGATTGAAAGAGCAGGATTTCTTTGTGAAATCCATTTGTTCCCTTTCCTGGGAGAAGGCTGCGGTACAGGAGTTGAAAAGCAGTGCTGACTGCTCACGGTAAGTCCGGGATTTCCAGGCATGTCGTTGCACATACGCGGGATTTGTGCTGCTTTGGAGCATTTCCGTCTTGCCGTGCACAGGTCACGGGGCAATCCTGCAAGGTGCCAGGAGCCCGGTGGCTTCCTGCTGGCATCGGGATCGCTCTGTGGGTGGAGTGTTGTCGTCCTCCACAGGCATCGTACTTGCTGCTATGAGAAACACCGGTGTCAGCGCAGGACAAGCGTGCAGCAAACCAGCATTCACCTCTTTTTGCGCATGCAGAAGGTGAGGGGGGAATTCAGCAAGCGGGCATGGGCTGTGCCTGACGTGAGGGCAGCTCTGTAGGCTCACGGCTGGCTTCCAAGGAGGAAGGATGCTTGAAAAGAATTGTGTGGGGTAAGTTACAGCAAAGTTTGTGCTCCAAGTGAAGTGTTAGGTTTTGTAGCACAATGGCTGCACGGTCATAGCAGAGCAGCTTTTATTTTATGGGGTTTCTGCTTACGACAGAGGAGACTCTTATCAAGAGTGGGGTTTTCTTTAATTTAAGAAGTATTCAAAAAAAAAAAAAAGAGGAAGGCAGTGACCTGAAAACTTTGCCATTTGATGGTCAGAAGAGAAAATTAAGCTTCCATGGTAAACAGGATCTGGCATGTCCTCTGTTAAATGAGCGTTGGCTTGCTTGCAGGAGGCAGACAAAGCCTTGTTCTAAGTAAAGAGCTCTCGCTGAACTTGCTCTTGCTGAAGATGCCGGAGATTAGTCCCAACCGCTGCAGCGCTGCCGTGACTCGGTAAGTAAGCTGGGTGCTGGGGGAGTCCCCCAGCCTTCGGAGGGCAGGGTGCTGCCCCCGCAGTGCCTTACACCACGAGCTGAGCGTGGTGGAGCCCCAGAACAATAAAATAAGCCAGGTGAAGTCTCGATGGCAACAATTTTTCATCCTGAAAGTTTTAATGTGGGTGAACTGTTGCATTTTGATTCTGCATTGAAATTGTCTATAAAATCGAGTTTGATTTGATAATTAGTTACTTGCTTACAGTGTTTTGGTTTCATTAAATCCTTTTGCATTTAAAAAAAAATCAACCCAAATATTCATTGATGGTGTTCCTTTCATTATGTGATACTTGAAGTGAACCACAGCAACAGTTATTTACACAGTTCTTGTTAGACTTTGCAGTTGGCCGCAAGTGTTAAAAATAGGCTTACATGCCTTGTTATGATCTTTTTGTAGGCAAAAGTTGCAAATGTTGCTTTAATCCTGTGCTCATATAGAAGCACAGCATGTTACAGGCCGGTAGGTGTGTGTAATGTGAAATCCCAGGCTGCAGACACCCAGCTCTCAGGAGCTGGCTCTAGTGCCTTACGCGTGGAGTTTAATGGCGCTAGGCTGAGTGTGATATGCTTGCATTTGAATCTGAAACCTGCCTTTGGATCTGTGTGTAAGAGGTGATCTTTTAATATTACAATACTCCTCAGTTTCCCTCCGGCTTCTACTCCTCAGTGCTTTCAGCACACCACGTTGAAGCTAGCACAGCTGTATTTTCTTTTCCTGTTCTACTTCTCTCTGGTTATCTCGCTTTGAGTAACTCTGTATTACCTCGTGTCAATATGAAGTGGTAAAAACTGCGCTCCTGGCTCTCTGAAAACCTTGCACTCGTGATTGTATTCTTTTGACTGATTTTATTTTATTGCTTTCTAGATTAGTCCTCACCCCTAAAGTATAGATGCGTTTTGAGAGTTCATCTTGTGGCCTCGTGTCATGGGATGCTTCCTCTTAAAATGCTCGTTGTAGAGAGGCGAGTGCCGTTAGGTGAGCTGCTGGGGTTTTGTTCTGGCTCTCGAGAGGTCAGTGGTGGGCAGGAGTTCTGCATCCTCTGCTGCGCCTTCCCTTTTTTTTCTGCAACACCACACCCAGGGCTTTGGGATACAAATACCTCAAAATGGAGGCAAGGGGTTAAATTAAGAGCGTGAAACCTCACTTGTAGAAACTCCCGCAGGAACTTTGCAGGCAGCATCGGCCTGGTCCGCCGTGGAACTCGTACATCACCCTTAGGAATCGTGGATGGCGGAGTCGAGGAACATCAGGACGTTTTCCTGAGAACACACTGAAGGCTTTACCGAGACAGAGGTGATGCTGCTGCCATGTAACCCGCAGGTGAAGAGCCGGCTGCGTGGCCACGTCTCTGCCTGGGAGCCGAGAGGCCGGCGGGGCTGGCTGCCAGCAGGCCCAGCCATGAGAGCACGGGGAGGTGGCGTGGCCACGACGTTCGCTGCGTGTCCCTGCAGCAGTTACTGCCGCTGCAGCGCTGCTTTCCACGCGCTGTTCTGTGTCCTGTGGGTGTTAAGTTGTAGCTGGTGTGGAATACAATTACGGTCACTTGACTTGAGGCCTACCGGAAGAGGAGGGAATAGTTTTAGTCCCGATCTGACAAGTCTTCCTGGAGGACAGCGGATCAGATGTGTTCCGAAGCCAGCGATGGCGGAGTAAGGCCAAGTGTGAGATAAGGCTGCTGTGTTTCGGGGGTGAGTCACCAGCGCGAATGGTGACACTTCTGCGTTGCGGCTTGGTTGGGAGCTGGAGAGGTGCTGGGGGAGGGCCGTGCTGCTTGACGTGCCTCCTAGTGTGGTCGGGGATAACAGAGCCTGCTGGTGCTTTTTTTTTAATTTTGTATTTTGAAGACTGGCTTCATATGTTTAAGAACTTCCTTGCAAGTAAATACTGCCCTTTGCAGCTG
The DNA here is from genome assembly GCF_009769625.2 of Cygnus olor. Classification (NCBI taxonomy): domain Eukaryota; kingdom Metazoa; phylum Chordata; class Aves; order Anseriformes; family Anatidae; genus Cygnus; species Cygnus olor. Next base: position 33,394,417 of record NC_049175.1, read on the forward strand.
CTTTTTTTTTTTTTTTTTTTCCTTTTTAAACCACATTAGAGAAGAAATCTAAATTTAGGGGTCAGCATATCCTGGCGGCTTCCAGTTCTCATCTGCAGCATGCTGCTGATGGCTTCGTATCTGTCTAGCAAGTCAGTCTTGTCATCTGCTGACCCGAAGCACTCCATGGCTGCCGTGCCCTCTGGGAGAGAAATGGGACGGTGAAGCATCTTGGGGAAACAGCCAGTCCTGAATTATCACTGGAGTGGTGCCCAAGTCATCTCTGCAGCTCTCGGGTTAGCTTTTTTTCCTGTCGTGTTTTGGTTGCTTAAGAAAATGGGGACTTCAAGGGGTCTGGGAAAGATGAGAGAGAAGTTGTCTCTGGACTTAAGTTATCTATACAGCGTTCAGTGCCCCGCTGGAAAGCTTTTCAGGGGGCTGAAAATAAAGAAGTTTGGACAACTGTACTGGAGGATTAACATGATTTGTTTTCGGCTCAGAAGAGCCTCTGGTTGTCTCAGGGTTTCCCCCTTTATTGCCCTGTAGGTAGGCAAGAAGGAGAGCTTTCATTGCTGTGCCTTTCAGGGCGTAAGCAGGACAGTCTGAACTCATCCTTTCCCTTGGGAAGCCAGTAAATGGTCAGTAACAAATAAAACCAACTGGAGAGCTGCTGAATTACAGCAGGAGGCCCTCAGTAACTGCTGAGGGCACCCAGTGACCGAGCTGTCCCCAAGGCCACAGGGAAGAGCAGCCCCCCGAGGGGCTGGGGGTGCCGCTGCCTTCCTTCTGCCAGCTGGAGCCGTGGGGAGGAGCTGCAGGCATGACTCAGGGCATCGTGTTGTGTTTATCAACCTGCTTTTATGGATGTTGTTCATCATGTCATAGAGGTGAGTAAGTAGTCGTGCATTTTTCTCAGTTGTCTTAACTCCGTCCCAGCCTGGCCCGGTACAATAATCTAAAAGTGTTCTGTGGTGTTTTGAACTTTGGATTGAATTTTTAAATGCTAGCAGAGCAGGAAGTTTAAGTGTTAGTCTAAGTTAAATAAATAATAAAAATTATGTATATATACACACACAGTTCAGGGAAAATACATGTAGAATAAACCTAAAAGGCATTAGGGACCAGTGCCCGTCTTGCTTGATTTTTCAGTCCAACTTTCATATGGATAGTACAAAGCCTGTTGCATGTTCCCTTCGTTCATACCGAGTTCCCCTGCCTGCAGTGAGCCAGCAGATCTGTTTTTTATGCCCGTTGTGTAAATTAAGCATTAGCTATAAAAGGCGAGATGGAGCTATTGAGATGCTACCTTGCATGCCGCTTTCGTAGTCTCATATAGACTTTGTACTTGGAGTATGGAGGAAGCCACTGATCTGTAACAGAGGTAAACGCCAGAGCAGGTGTTGGCATGAGACTAAAAATAGAAATTAGCGTAGGAGAGCTTAAACAGTCGGTTATAAATGGAGAAACGAGATGCCTCATGCCTCTTCAGGTTCTAGTCATGTCATTGTGCGCTTACAGCTGCAGGCTGCGAGAAGGTGATCGGTGACTTGTTTTGTGGTGCCCAGGAGGCCAGGCAGCCGTCAGCTGTGGTATAAATATTGAGGAATGCTGGTGTACGGAGGAAAAGAGTGGTGAGAGGGGAAATCCGACAGAAGTTGGGCCGAGGCATGTACCTCCTTAAATTAGTACTCTGCTGCTGGAAAAAGGGATGTAAGGCTACAAAAATAAGTGAGACGTCCTGTTTGGATTGTAACGCAGCCCTCAGAGTGAGGAGCTTAGAGGTGAGGTTTTTTTAAATTCCTATATATGAGAGAATTCAGAAAATGGGTTTTGAAAAATATTTCAGCTTCTGGTGGGTTATGGCAGAAACCAGGGGCTGCAGGGATTTTTTTCAGAAGCAGCACTGTGTCATCGCCCCACGTTGCCTCTCCCTCCAGGGAGGGAAGGCAAAAGAAAATGAGGTGGTATGCAGTCTGTTGCAGGGCTGATACCTCCAGCTTTTTACTTCAAGAGCTCAGTCTTTTTACAGGATTAGATTGTAAAAGTTGGCAAAGAATTCTTAACGCTGCTCCGTGCCGCAGAAAATAACTGTGTGCATGTAACCAAGAGCTGTAAAATGTACAAAGACTTGGAAACTTCAGTTTTATAGTCCCCTGAAATAACAACTTCACAAACAGTAAATGATATCTGTTACATTGCATCCACGTTGTGAGGAGCAGCTTTAATTTCAAGTTCTAGGGAGTTGTTAGCTTGGTGGCCTTCGTGTGCAGGACACCTGGCTGGGTATCACTAACGTCAGTATTAGTCGTGGGGCAGTTCTGCCTTCGTTGTCAGGCGTGTTCAGATGCTTTAGTACCTGGGAGAAAGGCATAAATTGATTTTTACATGCACTAGCAGATTATGGTTCTTTAATGAAAGCCGAATAGAATTGGTATTAATCTGCAGTGGATTCCTGCCAAGGTGTGGTATGATGGAAGCAGTGCTTTAAAACTGGAGAGCAGTTGCGTGATTTTACATTTCATTACAAGTTTATAACAAAGCTTGAGGGTTTTTTAGTGTCAGTCTGGTAGGCTTCAGTAATCCTATGAAGAATTTCGAACTAATCTGAAGAAAACATCCATTATATAACCAGCTTTTAAAATTAACTGGTCACTTACCCTGTGTTTTCATCAGAGGATAAAAGAATAGAAATAATATTTTGTAGACAAGAAATCAGCTGTTAGCACTTTGAGACGGAAAATCTGTATGAATTTTTTCCCCCGGTGGAAATTGATTTATTGACGAATAAGAGCTGCTGATTTTTGTCTGTGTCCTGGAACAAGCCAAGCATTGCAGTTCAGCTGCCCCTAACCCTGTGCTCACGGAGGAGCGTTTGAACGCTGCGCTCGCTTTTCCTTAAAGCTTTTCTCAAACGCAAGTCCTCCCCCAGGGGAGAGGGGCTTTGAAAACTCAGTTGGTTTTATTTGGTGGTTTTTAATCAATTTGTGTCTTGTCTCAGAAACAAGTTTTCCTTGTTTCATTTTCTTCACATCTGCGGAGGAGGCAGCATCAGCCTGCTCAAACAGGAAACCAGCCACCAGCAGCTGCTTTTTATAGGCACAGGGCTTTTCTGGGCTTCAGAAACACTTTATAGCAAGCTGAAATCGAGTCCCAGAAGCGCTCCGTGTTGAGGACAATTTAGGACAACGCTGGTAAATGACAATTTTAAAATTGATTGAAGTTAAAACAGTGTGGTGCCAAGTTTAGCCAGCGTAGAGGTGAAGAATAGAGGGCAGCCACCCTTCAGCCTGCCCCAGCTACAGGCGTGTGGGGGGTGTTTATGGGATGAAGATGTTACTCCAGCGTGAAGTGTTCCCAAGAGCCAGTGGGGGAATTACTACTGAGTGCTAGTTACTGTTATGACATTGTCTTGAGAGTGCTCAAGTGTTTGGGTTTGTTAGTTACGAGCAGCACTCACTCACAGAGCTTGGCTTAGGTCTGTGCTATTGAAATGGTGAGCACACGCTAAGAAAACTTCACCTCAGTAAATCTTTTTACTTTCTTAAAGATCAAACCCGTGCCTTTGAAGTTTTGAACCATCATCGCATACCTTAAATGTGGAGACTCCTTTACCTTATGAAGGTGGAAAGAACAAATCAGGCAGGGCTCAGTAGAAGGCTTATACCCATTTCGTGTCCCTGCAGCCATGTAGAAAATATCTTGCGTCTCCAACAAGTGTGCCGACCTGGTTTTACACAAAAATGCATGAGACTTTAGTTTTAAATTGCATTCCGATACATACACAATTTTTAGTAGCTTGTCATCGCTCTGAAGCTGTGGTCTCTATAGGTTTTTGCCAGTGCTGCTGAATGGGGTTTGTTAGGCCGGGTCCCTGAGGGCTGCGTTTCGGACTTGAACTGGCACCAGGAGATTTGTGTGGTGTTCGTTGGGTACGAAAAAGGTTGGTTACCTCAAGGTTGAGTTATTGGACTTAGAAGTGGTTAATAGAAATCGTTCTAGTCTTGTGTTGGAATCGTGACAACACAAAATGATTTCTCAAATTCTTGAAGCAAAACTTGAATTGTAGTCAAATTCTAACTGGTGATACAAAGCACAGGCAAGTAAGTGCAGGCAGATATCTACATACTTGTATATCTGATGCCCAGAAAGAAGTACGTGCTGAAGTGTGTATCTGCCAAAAATGAACGCTTCAAAATGTATTTAATAGTGTGTCATGTTCTACTGTGGTATCTCAATAGCTGCGTACAGATAGTTATCGAGTGTCTGCCTCGTTATGTGTGCATATAACTATTTAAATAAAATTAAGGAAATAATAAAAGTAAATTTCAATAACTATTAAACTTTCATATTACACCGAGGAAGCTGAAAGATTTTATGAAAAGGGTCTGAAGTGCTTAAACCTTTTATGTCTTGAGTTAATATTTTTGGGTGTGTGGCATTTGATTTATTTTTAGCAAAATGTAAAGACGACTGAATTGTTACAGTCCTGCTCTAGTAAAGATTGGCATCAGCCTGATTTTATTATTTAAATGTTGGCTTATTGGCTTTTTTGTATTAGTATGGGAATTTACTTCTGGTTCTAAACTGGCTCTAAAGCTGGCTCTTAAGGTAAAACGACTGTCCCTTAAGATAAAAAAGCAAAGAGGGAAGAAAAATGGAGCCATAAAAGGCAAAGCAGGCAAAATGGGAATAAGTGGTCGGCAGTACGGATTCTTTAAAAACAAACAAAAAACCCTAACCTGTGACCCTCAAACTTAGCCCCACGTGGATATTGAGAATTTTACTTTTGGACTAGCAAATGTGTTCGTGTCTCTGCTGCACACAGGGTCATTTTTACTTTTTTACTGCATAATGCGTGAGGATGAAAAGTTGTCTGTTTATACCATTGCTAGCCATGAAGTGTTTTTTTTTGTATGAGAAAAGAGAAATGTGAACAGTGTTTTTAAAAGGCCTTTTTCTTGAACTTACTTGAGCAAATGTGAAAAACCATTTTGGACAGTAGAGCTGCTGACAAAGATCCTTTCTTGACCATGAAAGGCAATGTCAAAGGAGGAAGTGTAAACCTAACATTATCTCAACTTTGTGCAAATTGTGAAGGAGAATCTGTGATTATTCTTTAGTGATTTTTGTAAAAACTAGTCTTAGTGCTCTTTTATTTATTGCTTAGATAGCCTGAGTGCATATTTCAAGGAACTAAGAATGACCCGTCTAAAAATCCAGTGCTGGTGGTGGGAGGAAACAGCTATACTTCACTTACTCTTCGGTAGAAACTTCTTTAAGCTGCTAGCAGAAACTGCTCAAAAAATAGTGGGTGGGCACAGAGCAGTTGTAAGATCCGTAATGAGGAACCTCATGTAACTCGTATGCTTTTTGTCCTGCAGTGTGATGTTCAGGGTCAGAAATGCCTTATGTGGATCGTCAGAATCGCATCTGTGGTTTCCTAGATATTGAAGAAAATGAGAATAGCGGGAAATTTCTGCGGCGGTACTTCATCCTGGACACGAGAGAAGACAGTCTGGTGTGGTACATGGATAACCCACAGGTGAGATGTTCTTGGCAACAGTTGTTTGGCCTCTGTCAATTTCAACTTTTTTTCTTCAGTAAACTTGTTAAAAATCTGAAGAGGGGGTTTAGTATTATTTTTATGGACCTGGGAACTTTTTTTTTAAAAAGGTGAAATCATGTAAATCAGTATTCTTAGATATGTGCAGCCTTTTAAAGAAAAACATGATTCATGTTCTGATTAAAACACTACTACTTGCAGTTTACAGTAAAACATAAAACCAACTTGAATATCAGTGAGTTGCCAGTGTATGGGAATCTAAGTATTAACAGGAGAACTGGGGATCAGATGGGAACTGGAATTTGATACTGCACTTGAATCAGTTACTAGTTTTCTAGCATGGTATGTTACTACATTTTTTCCTCTCAAGTGTCTTGAATGTGCATTGCAGGTTCTCGCAGGCACTAGGTAGTACTGTACTGTGTAACCAGGTGAGCCAAATCACATACTAGCTTCACTACACAGGTCTTTTATTTCACCTTTAAGCCCATGTGGAAGTTCTGTAGCTTTCCTTGCACTGCTTGGGTCAGTTAGCTCTTTGTTACCTTACCTCAACAGAATCAGTCACTGAAAAGCAAATTCTAGTGATGCTTGCAATTGTGTTGTAACGTGAATGCTATATGAAGGAGGAAATCTTTTATTCATCATGACTGAGAGCATCCTTCATCTAAGTTACTTTCACAATGTACACGCATTGGTGTTTTGTGGTGTAGGGGAGAGCAGATAGTCCCTTAGGGTTTGGGTACTGAAGCAGTGACAGCACAGGATCTAGGTCAGCTGACAGCAGTCTGCCAGAAGAATATTTGGATACCATTCTGTCAGGAAGAACAAGTTAAAATGCAATAGAAGCCCAGTGTTCAGAGAAACAAGTGGGGGGGGGGAAAAAAAAAGGCTTAATGAATGTGACGTGACCAAATCATTCGGAAGCTCTTACTGAGGAGAAAAAAATAATTTCTGGAAATAAGGAGATATTTCAAATGTTTTATCACGACAAGTGAAAAGAAGCAATTCCTTTTTTCAGTTTCTTCTGTGATATATCTAGGATGTGGGTAAAAACTTGAGGTGCTGCAGAAGTTGCAGTTGGAGCCACTTTGTGGAGACCTTTCTTAATTCTTAAAGTGATGCAGCCCTTGATATAGGATGAGTCTATGTTGTGTGCAGAAATTCATTGGGCTTTTTGTTCCTGATAGAGTTGCTCTATTTGTATCTGTGAAAATCACTTCAGCTGTTCAAAGAATCAATGCTGTTAAGTCAGCATTGTGATGTAAAAACAACAGACGAGTCCTATTTGGATTGTAAATATGTAAATCTGTAAAATGCAAACTTGCCTGCAACTTTAGGAAGTATCATGGTCTTTCCCTTTTACCTTGTTTAACTTTGCATAGTTCTTCTAGTTATATAGAATGCGTCCTTGCTTTCTGGCCAGTAACTTTAATATTAAAAAATCAGAGTCTGTTTTTAATGTTTTAGAAAATATGTGAGGCGGTCTTTGAAGTATGTGACATAGATGAGTGTCACTTCGTGTCCCTTCCGCCTGCCCAGGTCAAAATACATAAGACGCCAACATCTGTTGAGGAAAAAGTATTCTTTCCGGATTTCCTGGATGCAGACCTGCAAGAATTCTTTTTCCTCTAGTAAAATACATAAACTTCTGAAACAATTACTACTTGCATTGTTTCTAGCAGTCTTTCTGTTTTTAGTTGATTAACAGATGTGTGTATAATAAACAAGGAGTTTAGATCCTGTTGCAAGCATACATTGTGTATTGTCTATAAAAACTCACAGGGCTTTGTTTTTGTTTGTCAAATTGAATTTGTTTTTTGTGCGTAAACACTGAATGTGAATGAGAATAACTCAGTTTCACCTTGTAACATTGATTTGTTTCAGAATCTTCCCTCTGGGTCTCCACCTGTTGGAGTCATTAAACTTACCTATATTTCAAAGGTAAGATATGTAAGGCACTGATTGCTAAATGTTGGTGGTAACTGCTAAGTGATACTTATAAATGCTTTAACTTTGGACAATTTTAACTGCCTCTTATGTAGGGCATGGGAAGCTTTTTGCTTGTGTGCTCTTCCTGAATTTTAGTGAAGTGTTACAAATGCTCGAGTAGTACCAGATTAAAGTCAAAGCAGACAACTGTGTTGTATAGGTTTGTTTTCTGAGTTGAAAGGGCAGCTGTTTACTGCATAGAATTAATATTTCTGAACTGTATGCTTCAGTTCTTTATGAGCATTTGAATTTCAATTAGTCTTGGAGAAAAGATAGGGCGTTTATGGAGTGAAATGGAAGTCATTGGGAGTGATAGTTTGTAAATAAGAATGGCTTTTAATAGTGCAGAGAAATTTATAGAAAATACTTAGTTCTTTATACTCTCTGTACATTCAGTTCCAAATACATCTAAAGGAAGATGGAGAACTAAGTCTCTGTGGTTAAACTTGCAGCAGATACTGCATTGACAAATAAGTAGAGAAAAACAATTGACCTTCTCTTGCCTGTCTGCTTTTATCACCTTTTCTTTGTATCAGCTCTTTTGTTCTCATGCTTCATCTCCCCATCTTCCATTCTGTATTTTTTTATTCTTGTAAAGACATCAGTGATGCTAGTAGTATAATGAGTACAGAAATGCTCATGTCCTTCCTCATTTCTTTCTCACACTACTTTGACCAAAACCTCGCATTTGTCATCTTAAGAAATCTTGTATCTCACTTCTAATGGGCACAAGGGTGGTACAAAGGCACCTGTGTGCCTTTGGGCACCTCGGCTGGCAGCTCAGTGTGCCTTCTGTGCTGAGGCTCCACCAGACTGTGACAGTGTGGTTGTGCTGGCATTTGGGCCATTGAATAAAACACATTCAGCTGCAGGATGAGTCAGGACTGCTGAAACTGGCTTTGCTAGACAATATCTTCGTGCCGAGCCCTGTGTCACATTGAATAGTATGACAAAGGCTACTCATGAGTCCTCTTCCACGTGTCTAACTTTGCGTAGTTCTTCTAGTTATGTAGTATGTGTCCTTGGTTTCTGGCCAAGGAACGATTTTGAAGCAAGAGACTGCTTAGCCTTCTCTTCCCCCCTCAGTAGAGGTGCTCTGTAATGTGAAAATAGCAGTGCCTCTCTCCTTTGCCCCTCCTTCCCCAGCATCCCAGTGGTTTAGAGAATCTCTGAAGAAAAGTAGCTGCTATTATGGTAATGAGCCAAAAGATACCTGATGCCCTTGACAGTACTAAAACGTCCTTGAATTTTTAGTTCAGTTGAGGGATGGAAGTTCAAAATGAAAGAAGTGTTATGTTCACAGATTTCAATGTTTTGTCTGAGATTTTTCCCTTAATTAGGAAGGTAATGAATCCTTAAACTTAAGGAATAGGAACATATGGCTTAAGCTGCCTTCTTAACGTAGGACGTGCATCTTGAACTGAATTTTATAGTGTTTTGCTTTATATCTATATATCATTATACTTGATGAGCTACCTGATGCTGCTCATCCTCAAATTCAGCTATTTAAAGGAGAAAATTGTGATATTTGATGTATATTTTTGTCTACAAGTAATATTTATGGTGTTAATTTTCCTCCTAGGTTAGCGATGCAACTAAGCTAAGGCCAAAGGCAGAGTTCTGTTTCGGTAAGTTCTCGTGAGGAGCATGCATGCCAACTGCGTTCTTCAGAAACCTGAAACAGAGAGATGTTCTGCAATTCTAGTACGAGATGCAGCTGGTAGTGTTTTTCAGAAATAACTTGTGTTCGCTGTTTCCTCTTTATTAAGAGGGTAATGTTGGCTTCTTCATGAGGTGTTTTTATGGCTTTTTCATGCTACAGTTTAATGAGGAGTAGGCGAGAGGTCTTTATTCAGATGTTTGAAGTTTCTGAGGCAATAATAAGCTAATTAAAAACGATGGGTGTTTTCAGAGATATGGCATGCCTGTCAGCTATGGAGATAAGTAATTTAACTGTTTTAATCTGTATTGCTTACAAAACAGTTTAATTGATCTAAAACTACTGTCGTGCCTGCCAATGCTCTTACATCAAGTTTCATCCTATAATGCTGCACTGAAGAAACAATTTGCTTGGGGTACCTTCTAGGTTTATTGATGTCTAAACTTGTTTCAACTTGGGTAAAGCTTTGTTTGCTCGTAAGTCCCTTTTTATTAGGTTTTTCATATTTATAAGTCACTTGTCTAGAACTTACCATAATTCCAGAATTTCATGACAGGCAACTTGCACTCACAAAAGTATACATAAGGACTGGAATCAGCCGCTGCTCTGTTCATGAATAACTGTTCTTTATGGCTGCCTTCACGTCAGCATTACCTCAGCTGAAGGTGCTGAGAACGCCTGCGGGGTTTGAGGCAGTTTGCTGAGGTGCACCTCGCCCTGGGCAGTGTTACACAGGCCGAGAGAAGGCAGCTCTGCTCGAATTGGGCAGATCCACAGCAGGCTGGCTTGTGCTGTGAGCCATGTCACGTGTGATTTTGGCCCTGGAGAGGATTGTCTGCTCGGCACTGGATTTCTCTGAAGTCTGTGCTGAGCTAGTGAAACACTTGGTAATCACACTGGGTGTAAGGCTTTGGGGGTTCTAGACCAGTACCTCGTGTGTCAAGGCAGCTGGTGATTCCTCTGCACATGGGCACATGTTTATCCTCATCAGCTGTAGGCCAGCTCTAAGAAGTTGTAATTGTCCAAGATGCTGGCTTACAGCTCTTGATTTTCTTGATCTATTAAACCATCCTTGATACTCAGAAGGAAGAATCACGTGTATTCTTTTCATTTAAATATTGGGAGTTGTTACACCTACCCGCCAACTCATTATGCAGTTTTGTATTTGAATTAATATTTGCATCTAATAAAATTTGCTTTATATATACATCCATTTTAATATGCATCCACTTTGTGGGGAGAGGATGCTCAGGGAGACTGAGTTAATGGACGAGAAAAGTATTTGTTCCTAGCATGTATTTGCTTTTAGCAATGACTTGAGCTGTTATGTTATATGTAGGGCAGCAAATGCTTCGAAGTTCTGGGAGGGTTTAGTTAAAGTTCACCTTAAAACTAATTTCAGAATAGGCTTGTGAGATACCTAATCAGGATTATTTTGACACAAAGGAAATATGTTTGTCCTTTTTGGATAAAGGACTGCTAGATGTTGCTAGGTAGAAATAGAAACTAATTAAAAATATGCTTTCACTGCTAAGTCACTAAACTAACTTGTATTTTTGTGGAAATCTTAAAGATGCTTGGTCCAGAGCATCATGTATTTAGTAATCAATATTGATTTTCCAGAAATTAAAAATAAAAATCTGTGATTGTCATCACATTAATATGTTTCCTGCAAATGATAACATATACTGGTCAGAGGACTAGGGGGAGAAACTTCAGAAATCCCTGTTTATAAGCCTTGATGCTTAGGAAAGTTGAGACTGAGAAAAAGAAATCTGTGAGAAAATTCTAATTAAAACTCAAGGGTTTATTTCTATGTAATAAAAATATTTTAACAAACTCTCTATGCTTCAGATTAAGTGGAGAGTTTAAAATAAAAAAGGGAGGGGGGTTTAAGGTGGTATTGTTTTGGCTTTTTTGAATGAAGGTAGTCTGGCATGTGTGTGCATCTTTAGATGACTTCCTAAAAATAAATGAAGCATAGGCCTTAAATACTCAAAGTGGATTTTCTATCTGAAATTGTTCTTATGGTGTAAAGTTTGCTCTTAAATTTCAGTGTTTTTAGTGTTCATAATGTTTCTTTTAACAGTTATGAATGCAGGGATGAGAAAATATTTTCTACAAGCCAATGATCAGCAAGACCTTGTTGAATGGGTAAATGTTCTGAACAAAGCTACCAAAATCACAGTAAGTCATTTAGCTGATATTTGGAAATGTTTTCAAATGTTGACTTTCTCGAGGTCTATTATGTTTCCAGTTTTTACACTAGAGTAATAATTTCATTTCTATAAAAAGAAAAAAAGTTTTGTCTAGTCTTCAAGACTTGAAGGAACTGTACAGAGCTCGCCCCCAGACTTGAGTTCATTTTAGTTTTTTGCTTTTGGAATTAGACCAAAATGTGTTTTCAGCTTTATTACAGCATCTGCAGTCTTTGTGCCATGTATTGGAATGTGAATGAAAATTTCATACTAGTCAGACATGCTATTTAAAAAAAAGTCTTGATACCATAGCACTGTGTTCATGGCCTTACTGTGAGAGCTGCACAGGGCAGTGGGGAGTCTCTGTTCTACAGCACGTGTTACTGAAAGGAAGTGAGAAATAAAGAACTACAAATCAGACATGCTTCTTGAAGATCAAATGTAGCACTTAGGACAAAGCTGGGAGTTGATTTTGAGTTTTCAGTACACCTGGGGACTTGGCTTAAGTGGCACCAGTTTTATTCTGAGGACTAAAGCTTAGTCATTGCAACATAATTTAATGTAAATTTTTTCTAGCCTTTTACAACTTAAGAACACTACTTAAATCCTGCTGAAAACAAATTAACAATGTTTGAATAATACTTAGCGTTCTTTTCTGTATTCATAAAACCTTATGTTGACTTATGTTATTGTTTCATGTTTGACTTTGAGGTACCAAAGCAGTCCGATCCTCTGTGTCAAATGGATAATGCAAACCGTCAAGCTGAAAGCCCAGGTGGAAAGAAGCAAGTGTCTTACAGGACAGAAATCGTTGGTGGTGTTCCTATCATTACACCTACCCAGGTAATAACTTTAAAACGAGTCGGGTGTTATTTGTTAGAGGAAGCTTTGTTATTTGGTAGGTGAGAATAGGTTGTGTGTCATAATACAGCTGTCAGCTTCTAACCCTGCTCAGAGGACTGATGTTTTGATGCACCCCTTTTAGTATTACTGAGTAGTCACTCACTTTTGAGGATTTTATTCCCTTTATACAAGATTATAAAGAATTATACAAGGCTATAAATAACTACATGAGTGGGCTGGTGTTCTTCAGTGTGCAAAAGAAATAACTAAAGGAGGATATAAGAGGTCTACAAAGTAACAATTGGCAGAAGTAGATGGCATGTGCAATGTATGAGAGCTATGAACTCCTAAACAAAGCTAATAGTAAAACAAAGGGATAGAGGAGCTCCTTCAGTGAGCAGTAAAACGTGAGATACTTCTTGCCAAAAGATTACATGGATACCAGAAACTTTGAGTTCAAGAGATTAGATGGGCTTATGGAAGAAGCAGTCATGTGGTGTTAAACCTACAAAGCTGTATCTGTTTCTGGAAGTTCCCTGAGCTGAAAATAACTGGAGATTGGATTAATGTCATGTGAATGACATGCAAACACCTGAATTCTGTGTTGCGTGGTCCTAGAAATTTTTTTGCTTTAGAAAACTCGCACTTTCTTACTGTAACTTCTAAATGAACTTTGCAAGTTGTCAACCAGAGCCTTTAGAGCCTCAAGTTGTCTCTAAAAATCAGTTGAAATATTTGGTCCTTTCAAAACAAATCAGAAATAGGATTTGTGAGTGTGGGATAATACAAGTATTTCCTGAGTAGTCATAGGATGGTTATTCTTTGACCTTTAGAAAACCTGAAAATATTCTGAGCTTTCCTATTTTCTTTTTCCTAGAAAGAAGAAGTCAATGAGTGCAGTGAAGGTGCTGATAGGAATTATCTGAAACGATCACAAAGTCACCTTCCTTACTTTACTGCTAAACATCCTCCAGATAATGCTATTATCAAAGCTGGCTACTGTGTTAAACAAGGAGCAGTGGTAAGTACTTGAGATCAGCGTGTTTCATCAATCAAGAAGGTAGTTCTACTTACCAAGTAGATGATTTGAAGGGGGTGGGGGGGAAGACAGCAACTGTAGCATTATTGCCACCATTAAGGATGGTTAAAGATAAAACCTTATCCTCCTGTGGGATATAATGTCTGCATTACTTCTTTTCATGACTACTTTCTTTAGGATTGTTCTGTTGATGTTTTGGAGAAGACAAGTTGTCTGCAAGCAGACTTTCACATTATGGTTAGCACATGCAGCAAAGAATTGTTCTCTATTGCAGTTATGTAGAGATCCTTATTTTGTTTACTAGAAGCATCTGAATTAAAAGAGAAGTCTTGCATGCTCTTTAAAATCACTGAAGTGTTTATCTAAAGCTACTTTTAGTGAAGTTCAGAGGAAGAATAGTAAAACTTGTCAGACTGAATAACCTCAGTGGAGCTGAGTGTGGTGGCTTGCTGAACAGACTAAAAGTAAACAGTTCAGATTTGCGTGCTGTGAGTTCTCAGACTCGTTTCATCTTGGTTTATGAAGCTTCTTGTAAAACTACAATTTTCATTAAAAGTCAACCAGGAGCATTTAATGTACTGTCTTTTAATGTTTTTTATAGGGTATTTGTGTTGCCGAGTTGCTATGATTTCAGTGGAGGTTGTTGCAAGAAAGATTAAAACTTCTGGAAGCTAATACTCTATTACAAGAATTTTTCAATTCTCCTTCCCTAAAGAATTGGGCAGAGACTTGCTGAATTACTTTGCAGACTATGCATATAAAATATTTTCTTTCTTTTAACAGATGAAGAACTGGAAGAGAAGATACTTTCAGTTGGATGAAAACACAATAGGATATTTTAAGTCCGAACTGGTAAGTTTCCAATTGTGTGTTGCTTACCAATGGTACTTACAAGAAAATCTAAACTACACTTGTATTTGAAAAACGAAGTGTTCTGCTCCTGAAACTCTTTGCTCTGTACTATAATAACTCTTTATGGTTGGGAAGAAGTAAAAGCTTTTAGGGTGGCTGTTAACTTGGACTTGAGTCTTCTCTTCGTGAATCTGTGAGTAGGGCATTGAAGAATGACAGTAGGGTGTATTCTGTAATCACATTAATTTTTTTAGCATTTTATGTCACTTTATGCTTGCATATACTTTGCTCTTGAAGCAGCCGATCATTATGGGGTGCTTATCATGTAAATGATGGGATCTTTCCCATGGCGGCTAAGACATGTAAAGAATTCTGCTGTTCAGAGGCAATGCTTACAGAGTTTGTTTGGGTTCCATCTTCCTTTCCCACTCATCACTCTTGAACCTCTTGACAAATTTTGACCAAATGTTAAGTGCCTTCAGGCTTCATTTGAAAATAAAGTGGGAGGTACTGGAGATAGCGTGGAATTCCTTCCAATGGAAAACAGACCAACAAGCAGGAGAAAATCTGTACACGAGGCATGAAACCTTAGTGTTACAAATCAAGGTAGATTGAGTTTAAAGGCTAACTGTAAGAAGCAAAATGTCGAGAAACTGAGTTTTAGGCTCTTTCTGGAAAAAAGCTGTTTGGAAGTGTGAGGTGTTTGCCTTATAGGAAATGAGGAAACACAACGGCAGCAGGAGTTTGATCTTGTTGTTGTTAAGCAGTCAGCATAATGCAATTCTGACACGTTGCCTATAATAAAACTTTGATTTTAATTGATTTAAAAAAACAGCCTGAGTGCAGATTACTCACTAATAAATTCCAACTCTGCAAAGAATTGTAATGATAGTCTGCTATAGCAATGGTGAAAATGCATATGCTTTTAGTGTTTCTTTCATTGTCTCCTTTCAAATAGTTAAACTGGAAAGGAGTGAATATAAAATCATGTAGTGTCCTCTATTCTTCGTGCTAATAGTCTCTTGCTATAGCGTAAGGAAGGTACCAGACTGGCCATCTGTCAGATAACAGGAAGGAGTTTCACCTTCGCAATTTTTACTGAAATCAGATTTTTTTCAAGTTTTGAGGGTGTCATCCCTCTTCTTTTCCGGGAAGTATGTACCCAATAGATAGAGAATATTGTGTCCTGTTGTTGGACTGTAGTGGTTAATCAAAGAATTCCATGGTTTGCAAACCTGATCATTATCATTATGTTTCATATAGTCTTTGTAAACAGCTAGGATCCAGCTCATCTGAAACTGATGTGTTGGAGAAACATGGCTCTTTCCAGGACAGGTTAAAAACTTTTGCTGAGCACAGCCCACCAAGAAGAAAACATCTGCAGCAACTTAGCTATATGTCAAACCTTTATTTATCTTCTACAGTTACCAAAAAAAAAAATGTTCTTTTCTAAAGATTTCAAGTGGTGAATGATTTTTCAGTGGTATGTGGGATCTCAGTTTTCTTCGTATTCTTCTGTTGCTAATGAGAATAATTCAACAGTAGGCATAAAATTCAATAGTGATTGGTTGCCCTGCATTTCTGGCAAAGAAGTCTGACTTCTTTAGTATATCTAGTATGTAGTGTATATACCTAGCGTATCTTATCTAGTATACCTAGCATACCTTATCTAGTATAACTTCGGATTTCTAATTCTGGGAAAAAACTTTCTATTACAGTTCAGTTCTCAGTAGCTGTGGTCCTCAGTCAAGTATGAGTTTTACTTGAAGCTGGTTTGTCTTGAGAGCCAGCCTAGCCACTGGTAGCTCAAATGAGTCTTGCTGGATACCTTGAGATGCTGTTGTTTGGCATCTGTACAGGTACATCTGAGTTCTGTGCTCTTACAAAACAAACAGCAAAACTAACAGCAACAAAAAACCAAACACTTTTTTTTGCCAATTTTAATTTTTTTTTCTGTTAAGGATCTGTTCAGTTTGAAGAAGAGCCCATGTCTGTCCTCAGGTGGATTATAGTGAAGTATACGCAGTATCAGACTAGGAGAATAATTTCTAAGCTGAGGTCTGCTAAGCCTGACTTTCCCAGAATGTTCAGCTTTGTGGTTTTCCCTGTAACATGTGTCGGTATTCCAGGGGAAGTCTTGCAGTTCATGTTTGATGTATTACTTTGAAAACTGTTGTAACAGATGGGTGAACCCGAGAAGACTGAAGGGTGAAGGAAGAAGGGCAAAATAACTGAGGATATAGATTTTAAAACTGTTCTATGCTATAGAAACAAATGATCAGAACTGACATTTGAGGATTGTTTTATTTGGGTGAAATTCACTGTTCACTGTACTAACACAGCTCTCAAGTATATATAATAGAAATTGCAATTTAGAGAAAGTCATTCCATAGTTGACAGCTTTTGTTTGCAAGCTGAAGTAGTCCATTGTAACATTAAAGAATGCTTAATGCTTAAAGAAAGCATTAGGAGATGAAATCAATTTTTTTTTTACTGCAATAACCACATGAAAATAATAGTGCAAATGCCTTTTTTCAAGAAGTCAAATTATGTGTAAAATTACTCTGTCACGGCAAAAATTAAATGTTCTCACTTTTTCCTACTGTACGAAGCTTTGGCAGAATTTTAACACTTGTATTTGGTGCGGTAATAGAATTTTCAGACACTTTAAGAATACTTCCTCTTTTACAGGTTTTGGTATGACTTCATTCTATGGTCAGTACAATAAAGTAATAGAAGTAATCGTAAAGCTGTGTCATGCTATACAGTGAATAAAGCATCTTTTTTCATAGCATTTCATTGTATGTTAATGTAGTGACAGTCCTCCTGAAATAATCTGCTGGAGGCCAGAGTTTTCTTCTCTGGTTGGGGGACAGGACAGGTGTGGCTGTCTCCATTGCAACAAGATGAAAGAATAGGTGTTCGTTTTTCCCCCTTACCTCTTCTTTTGGCATCCTCTTCACTGTAAGTGCCATGGTTGGTTTAATACTAAAAAATAATAATAACGAATCTTGGTTGACATTGTGCTTTGCAGATGTGACTGTTCTCATTTATGCAGGTCTGCTGCAATAGTCTGTCCCGATCTTTGGCTTTCTGACTATATTCTAGTTGTTAGATATACTCTGCTAAAGTATTTTTACCTTTTTTTTTTCCAGGAAAAGGAACCTCTCAGGGTTATACCACTTAAAGAGGTCCATAAAGTTCAGGAATGCAAGCAAAGGTGAGGAGAGAAGCACTGAAAAATCAAGGGACTTGGTACACTGCATTGTCATGACTAGACTGCTTCTTGGAAACAATGGAGAGCTTTTGAATTACTTCTATTGAGTTACGAATGTGGTACTTAAACAGGCAACTATTTAGGAATAATACTTTGCAAAGTCAAAACAAAAATATAAATGTGAAGTTTTGCAGAAATCTGACTAGAACAATAAATATTTATTTAAACTTAATATGTTTTAGTGTTCTAACTAAAAATAACAAGTAGCACTAATTACTAAAGAACCTTAAGACTAAGTTGAGTATGAGGTGCTGTTCTTTTTCTACTTGGCGCTTGCAAAAAAAAAAAAAAAAAAGCAAATTTAGAGATAAAGAATGCAGAGATCTTCAGCCCACAAACGCACATCTTTGGTTCTCTGCACATCCTAGAATATTTATGAAATGAAGTGGGAAAGTTGAACTTGTTGTTTAAGTATTTGTGTTTCATTTGCAGTGATATAATGATGAGAGACAATCTCTTTGAAATTGTAACAACTTCTCGAACCTTTTATGTACAGGTAATTTTTAAAAAACTTTGGGCAAAACCGGGGGACTGACATAGTCAAAGCAAAGCAGCACTGACATTTTGCTTTTTAAGTTTGTATTTGAACATGCCATGATTTTCAGAGGGAATGCAATCTTCATATTTCAGAATAAGTTGCATATAAAAAATATTCCACATAACACCAAGTGTTGGTAGTATATAAAAGCGCAATGAACAACAAATCCTAATATGATTTTGTTGGTATTTGGGTCTTCAAATTCTGTAGTATCCAATCAATATAATAAATCTTTTATTTTGAGGTACTGAAATTTTATTTATAGTAATCGATTTCTCAGATTCAAATCAAAACATCTACTGCCCCATTAAAATATCTACTAAAGCACTGGAACACTTAGGCTTCATATCTGAAGATACTTTTGGTAAAATGTGTCCATAAGCACTTTATTCGGTGCATCTTTACCATATTATCTTTTTAATATGTGGATATAATGCAAATCACAAAGACTTGCTTTGTCTAGCTGAGTAGGAACGTGATGCTCATAGTGATGTCTCTCCTGTTCCTGGAGGAGGAAATAATTTGAGTTTCTCTTGTAGGATCAGAAAGGCCCGTATCATCTAATACAGGCAGTGGGGCCAGATGCTGAGTTTTGAGCTGTCTCATGGCTGAACATAATTAAGTGACATATTATACATGTTTTTTGCTGGGTTGATGTGCTAGTTTCGTAAAGCTTCCAACTGGCTAAGAGGGACCTTTAGCTTTTTAATCTGTCCTGGATAAGCTCACCCGTGACACTCGCTGTTAATCTACTGCAGTTTTGTAAGACTCTTGTTCTAAGTAAATGTACGGATGACCCTGAATGTAGACTGCTGCTTATTTTACTGTAGCTCTTCAGTAATTAGCTCATAGAAGTGAGGTGCAAAGAAGTAAAATGAATGAAAAATACGGAAGCTATGTCATTGTGCGCAGTTTGCTGAGAGGGGTCAGCAGGTCTCCTGTAAGGATTTCTGTAGGTGCTTTATTTGTTTAAAATAAGCAAAAACTGAACTAGAGTATGTAAACAGTGTATGTGCATATACACACATTGCTTATTTTATATAAGTATATGCATAAAATCTTACCCTGAATTTACTATTATAAGAAATGTCAACATCAAAAAATGCAAGTCCCTTTGGCTTTAAGTAACAGACTACTAAAGTAGGCTAAGGCTGTGATTTTAATGCGGATAGGAGACTGGAAGAGTGAAGAGCTGGTGTTAACCATATCTCATGTCGTTTGATCTAGGCGGACAGCCCAGAAGACATGCACAGTTGGATAAAAGCAATTTCTGGGGCCATTGTAGCACAGCGGGGACCTGGAAGATCAGCAGCTTCCGTATGTTACTCTGAAACTTAGAGAAATACAATTGATTGATGTTGACTTGTGCACATGAAGTTCTAGTTGTTTTTCCTTTTGTCTGTCCTCTGTCCTGTCCTGTAGTAACACGGCATCTTTGCATGAAATTCGTACAGATTGGCATAAATTTATGCACTTTTAATTGAGCACTTATCTTAGTCTTACCTATATATTCTGCTTTATGTGCATTGTACTGTCTTGATCACATAGATAACACAAGTGTTAACCTATAAAAATTCTTCAAGATCAGTTGAATCTTTTGTCATTATGCCACTAATAGTGCGGAAGTAGATTAGAGCCTTTCTAATTCCTGCGAGGCATTTTTGATAATTGCTGAACTTTGCATTCAAGTAACAAAATCCTAATTTGATCTTAACAACTATCACTACTACACTGTCATTCTCTGTTTTTGGTAGTTTATTGTGTATGGAGATACAGATTCACATTTTAAATAATTTTTCGAAGAGCGATCTGCTCGCATGAATTAGCTTTTGCTGTTGGAAGCTTAGTGTGGGCACCCTCTAGCATTACTGAACTGAGGCACTGTGACAAATCTTACTGTTTGTGAAGCCACGTGGATGCCAGCATTTCATACATACTTGCATTTAAGCTGTACCAGGCCTTCACTGCTTTTCCACAAGTTAATGTACTTTGTGCTGAAGGCTACTCTAGTGTCACAGTGTCTCCAAGTATGTCCAGATATAACAAATGGAATACTTCACAGTTCAGACGCTGCACGGTATGGCTTTTCGCTGTCTGGCTATGGGATGTTTTGTAATAAGCTGAATATATCATCACCCCCATAATCTGAAATCTAATAACTTAAATCTGGCCTTTGAAGATGTACTTACATTGATGTTGTTTCTGGTGATTGAATCTAAGCTCTCGATAATTTTTTGCAAATGAGAGCTGGTTTTACGTAAAACTTCCTATTATAAAACTTCCTATTATAAATCTTGTTTCTTTTTGGGGGTATGAAAATATGCAGGTAACTTTTCTTTGTGTATGCTCTTTTTTTTGTGGGGCTAACTGAGCAACCTAGCTATTACTGTCTGCATCACTTTTCTTTTTCCCTTTCTTCTCTTCTTTCCCCAAGTATAGGTTACTCTAATCTTAGCTTTGCACTGTGTTCCAGATGCGGCAGGCCAGAAGGCTGTCGAATCCTTGTATACAGAGGTATACATCAAGAACTGGTGAATGCAGCACGTATGTGGGCTCTCATGTAAACTTGCCTTCTTAACAGAGGGCTAGAACTAGAGACTAATTTGCTCTATAAAAAACTAAAAATAATGCTACCTGTTACCATTACCATTACTGAAAACTAACTCATAAATTATATCATTCACTTACAGGTTTGCTCTTTTTTTCTTGCTTTTAAAATAATTGGAATTAAAGTGATAAAAACAATTATTTGTACTTCAAAGTATAATAGATATTAAAACACAGTAAGTTATGTAATGACACTTAAAAAGGAAAGTATTAAAACTCATTTGCATGAGAGTTCATATTTCCATTTTACTTTACATTTTTTTGAAACTGTGCAAAAGCAAAATTAAATTTAAGCTACCCACAAACTAATACAGATGCGTGCACGCAAAATGCACGTCTTAACTCTAGTAATTGGAAGGATGATTCTGTAGCCTGATTTGCATGGCTTATAAGTCTCTGCATGAAATTATTTGTTCAAACATAGAAGCGTTATAATATGTAATCGGTGTGCTGTTCAAAGCAGGACACCTTAAGAGTAATAAAGCAGCATAGTCTCTTAACTGTGAAATTACAGGCAGTGTGGGTAGTAAAATCTGAGTATTCTTGGTTGATTTTTAGCAAAATTTCTATAGAGATCTTGTCATAACTTCCCTACTGTTGTCCTACTTGTTCAGCTACTATTACTAATAGAAAGAAGAACAGTAGTAAATCACTAAATCATATGTTCTCCTAAAGCAAATGTTTTTCTTAAATTGAATCGTCAAGCCAGGTATGAAATACAGAAATGTGTATATAATGTGAAGTACTTCACTGCATTTGAACTTAAAATTGAATTTCCAGAAAAAGAACAGCTCCTTCACCCAATAATACTAATTCATAGAAAAAATACAGTATTATTTGACAGAAACCATTGTGATTAAATTTTTGAATCACTGTCATAGCATCCTAAAAAAAACTTAGAAAACTGCTATTGAAAAAGAAAAGTATTTCACTTAGAATTTGTATTTGCATCTTGGACACATCTGATGGGATTTTGCTAATCACGTGCTTGAAAAGTGGCTTGATTTCTGTGCACACATGGTTTCCCAGATTTAAGTTTCATGTACTAACACTGGTGATGGCAGAAGTGGCAGTAGCTGCAGCTCCTAATACGTGCAGAGTGAAGTATTCAGTGCATCCCTGCATGTCATTCTGATTGTATCATTTAACATAGCATCCGGTGCTGTCTTAGATACCCCCAGGTATTTGAGACATCCTTACAGAGCTGATAGGTATGATGTAGAATATGAGAAATCTTCTTTTGTGGAGATACAGCTGTAGGTGAGGCAGGATATCCTAATGTCGTGATCTAAAGGGGTATCTGGCCTGTGGGTGTATAGAGGTCACCACAGCAGCTTGCAGGATTTCAAAATACACAAGGATATAGAGACTTTATTTTCTAAGGATTTTTGCTTATTACAGGTCACCAAAGATCGTTAAGACTGACCTCTGAGAGGCTACCTCAAGGGGTCCAGTTAAGAAAACTGATCTCAGAGGAGACCAGCCAGACCCAAAGTGGGCTCGGAAAGGGGTCTGAGGTAGCCAAGTCTCACTACAAAGCTGATTTGTGTCATGGGGTATGGAATGTCACGGAGTTGAGAAGTGAGTCAGAGTTAGGAGTCAACCTGATGTTCCAGCAAAGATACAACATGCTTAGAATAATCAAGAGAAGTAAGAAAAGAGGCAGCACCAGATTTAGGATGTGAGTGCCTGTTGTATGTAACCGATTAAATACATTTCTTTCTCTGAAAAATGTCACTGTCAATAGCCTTTTAAGTGCACATCTTCAAAAGGTAACTTAAGATACTAATGAAACGACAAGCCTCAATTTGCTGGACTACATTATAAAGCCTAAAGAGCTGCTGAGCTTGATTTGAGAAATTCCTTAAAATGAAGAAAATGATGTTGCTGTCACATACTGCTGTAAGCTCACACTTAATGCACTGCCTTGAGAAAGCACTTGCCTCCTCCTGCTGTGGCCGTTGCTTTGCTTTGTATATTTCCTGTCTTGATTTTTCTGAGAGAAATCTGAAACTGCGTCTTTCTAAAGTGATGTCAGTGACTTATTTTGACATGTGCTCTTCTTTTCCAGGAGCATACCGAGTCTTCTCCCGAACCCACCGATGCTCCCCGTTCTGCCATCCCAGCCCCAGCCACCTCACATTCCACAGCCGCTCACAACAGCCCTCTGGTCCCAAACCCTCACGCCAAATACCCTGCCTTGGAGAAGCGAGGATTTCACGAATCTTTTACCAAGGCCAAGCCAGGGAGCTACAAGATCCAGGTTGTCGCTCCAAGAGAATCAGCTGCCAAAGTGACTGAACAGGGCCTCTCGGAACCCCAAAGTAAAAATGGCACTCAGGAACAGGATCCTGGCCTTGTGGATCTGGATGATGCAAGCCTTCCAGTTAGTGATGTGTAATGTTGGAAGCGTTTGGAGAATGATCCATTTGTTCGGTCCTCTAATTTCCTTGCTCGGACTTTTAACCAAAGAAAATTACAGGAAATAAGAACAAAAGAAAAAAAAACACTGATAAATACATATGTCTGTGTGTTTCTGTACACACACGTGCATATATATGTATATTGCCTTTTGGCTAAGGGTCAAAAATTGACCTTATGCATTTTCTCAAAGCCTGATAGTAAATCACCAGGGAGGGGCCAAACTGCACAATTTAAAAGGAAATAAATGACAAAAAAACCCCAAAGTACTTTTGCAAGTAAGCAAGGTACCAGCAATCTTTCATTCCTAATCTGGCAAACTAAATTAATCCAATTAATGCTATGTTGTGGAAACCTTATTGCCAACAGATGTGATTATTTAACTTCATTCTGAACTACAGTAAGATTTTATGCATATATGAGAATTTTCTCTCTATGATTTTCAGATACCAGGAAATGCACAAAATGTTTCTTCTGTTCTTTAGGATCAACAGTGTCAACTGAATTGTTATCAGAACAAGAATTCTGGGCTCCCTTGGAATTCTAATTATGGTGCTGTAAAATTTCCACTAAAATAATATTTTGAATAGTCAGTCTATTTTTGATGCACTCCTAAAGGTGGGTTATAACTTTTTGCACATTTGGGTTTTAATGGACTGCATGTAGTGGTGTTTTGGAGGGGGGAGGAGAGAAATTGGACTCTTAAATTTGGACACTTCAGACCTTTTGAACTAAGTAGGGTTTATATTGTGTTACATTAGGCTTTGCAGCAATTATTTTTATTAAATGTCTAAACGTATCATTTGATTACTGTTTTTGCAAATGGTTTTCTTATCAGTGCTTTGTGAACAGTTATTTCTGTATTGGATCAGTGGAAGACCTCAGTTAAGTTTTGTTGTCACTGGTACTGAACTGTTCATAGTCATGCAGTTGTGGCCTATAACTTTTGGTGCACTAATAAAATGAAGTGCCTGTGTTTTTTCTCACACTGTTGAAACACTTTCAGATTAGGTATGTACACAAACCCATTCTTAATGGCTTTGAACGGTGGGTTGGAGTTGTTCTGAGTAGTGTAGTCTGAAACAGCTATTTAAAGTAGAAAAATTATGCTAGGGGTATACCAGTGTTCTGGTATTGCATCTACTAGCTGTGCAATATGTTTTTTTAAAAAATGAATATTTGTTGTTTGTGTACACTGTGTTAAGGGGCTTCAGTGATGCAAATGGAAAGAACCTTTACATTTCAAGTATTGGATTAGATTGTGTACTTTTCATCGTTTTTAAAAAGTGTTTGTTTTAATCAAAACCCCACAAATATCTTACGCTGCTGCTTATTGTGATTCAGATTGTCCAGCTTTGTTACTTTTTTTGTCTACTGTAACCTAAGATACATATCATACAAGTCCATCTTCTCTCCAACTTCCAAACTGACTTCCTGCTCGAGAGAGATGGATGGCTTTACCATGATAATTTGTTGATCCAAGGATGGAATAATTGGTGTCATGTGAGAGTGAAATATAATCTAATTTCACAACCTTAAATTATATCAGCACCTTCATTTTTTTTATCCATAAGCTATCTAACCACAGTCTTACGGCAGTGGTGTTTGTATATTACTGGTTTTGTTTGACTCTTTAAATACATGTGAAAAATTAGTACAGAATTGGAAGTTTCTGTAAATGTCTAAACTAGTATTGTAGGTTTTAACTTCTATAAAGACAAAACAATAGCTCTTTAAAGGCATATTTTTTCACAAGTACATTCTGTGTGGAAGACACTTTGCATTGAAATATTTTTACTGTAGTCTAACATCTGAAATCACTTGCTCTGGTACAGCTTTCACACTGCATGTTCATTTTACTATATTTTGGTATTGGCAATTTTACACATTGGGTGGAGGTAAAGCAGCTCCATTATGGGACTTTTAAAAGGGGTGGGGGGGAGAACTACTGTTGTAGTTCAGTAGCATAGGGAAATATTTGTGGTTGGTAATTGTCAGGGTCTCCTATTTATCAGTACTTTTTTAAATCTATGAAAACTTAAATTATTTTAGAAACAGTGCTGTAAATATGTCACATTTAAATTGTCAATAAATCAGTTTGGGTAACTTAAAGTAACAGCTGACTGTTTTCTTGGAGTGTGTTACATGTTTTGCTAGAACAATATATCCCTTTTTGCCATATAACAGGTCAAATTATCTTTTTCAAATCAGATCTGTTTGTGTAGCCTAAAGAAGAAAATTGAACAAACTGAGCTGTTTTTACTCTTCTCAGTTTCTTTTGTGGAGTTTTCACATGGTATACAAGAGAAGGCTATTCGTTTCCCTTCTTGAAAATGATTACACACCACCTCTTCCCTACTATTGATCAAGTTAACCATTTCGAAACACTCTAGGCCCTGTCTGAGACTGGGGAACAACAAGAGAAGAAAACATAACTTGCCTTTTTTTACGGCTTTATACTGTAGCATAACAAAATTTCTCTCAGAAATGCTTTCCTGAAATAACTGCACCGACATGACATGTGGAAGCAGCTCACTCTGTACAGTAGATAGGATAGCATCACACTTGAGTGACTGTACTTCAGTTTTGCCTTTTAAGTGAATCGGTGTCTCAATGGTATGCAAACTTCAGATTAAGATCAGTAATCGAATAAGATTTCTATATAGGCTGTACATAGTTACCCAAATTCCAGTCTGTGACATCTTGAGTTATTCCATACACAGCTGCAGTTACTCTAGTATCAAAATGTACATGCTATTATCCCCAACGCCTTACTCCCTAGCCTACTACTATGAGAAGTCACTGCATTGTCTTGAACCTTCCATTTTAACCAGTTGTGTCACAGGCTGTAGTTGGTATGAGAGATGTATACAGCTGTGCCTTTGCCTAGCCCATCTCCATTTGAACTGGACATTTTCAGCTTTGTCATATCAGCAGAAAGCTCCTACAGCAGCTTGATTGCAGCAACATGGAGTTGATGTTTCAGTAAGGTCTTTGCTATATCAAGTTAGATATACCATGCCACGTGCAGCAACACAATTTATTCTTAGTAATAAATGTCAGAATAAAACACAACTACTGGCTGCAGCTCATTCATTTTAACTGGGCTGAAATGCCACTTCTAGTTCATCTGTCTTACTGCATGTTTTTCTGCTGTTTAGCTTTCAGCTTCTTTATCCTCTAACGATTCTCATAAAAATCTTAGGTTTTCTTCACAGGCTGAGACCTGATCTGTGGTCACTGAAATGACTTGGATGTGTTTTACTACAGGCTATCTTGCATTTTTCATCTGTTAAAAACTTGCTGTTGTCCCTTTATTGAAGAGGGAATTGAATTATTCTTTATGGTTATAAATTTCTGTAAGCTTCTCATTGTAATATGGTGGGTTTGACCACTAAACCTGCGATTCAAATGCTTTTAAGGCATATGATGTACGTACTGGTCCTGAATATAGTTTAATATTAATTGGCATATGCCTCAACTCCTGTAATAACAGGGTGTCAGCACCACCTAGAGGTCATACTCAAGCTTTTAAAGTGATCTGGCTTGGGCTTTTATTTTAAGAGTATTTCTGAATGTTAAAAATCCTCTTTGAAACTCCAATTGTTAAGTCATGGAAAAAAGCTTTTAAAACTTTTTTCTCTTGGTAAGCTTTGATTATAGCAATGGCAGCAACCCAGCTGAAGACAAAATATCCCTCTTCCTGCCCCACTTGTTCACAGCACCAACTTAGCCCTGTGCAAGCTATAATGTTGTAGGAGTAACGTGAATAGCCTAGGACCTTGTGCAGTAAATAGTGCAAGCGTGAGGTTTCTCTCAATGGTACTGACTGTGGAAAGCACCTCCAGGCAATATGAATCAACAAATAGTCAAAAATAAAACAGAAGAAATTAAAGAACTATGCAAGTATGGAAAGCAAATTCCCTAAGTTAGCAAAACCCAAACCACAGCACTAACGAAATACATCAGTCTTAAATAACTCATGTTTCCTTGTGACAAACCAGTTCAGGAGAGGTCTGTTGCTAATAGCTAGATAGTAATCCACTCTGGTACGAGTAGCTTTTTGAGAGAAAAGCAAACATACGTGTGGTCGACTATAAAACGTGCACTCTGAAACCACTAATTCGTGCTTGCAAGACGTGCACGTGTCTAGCCGTGTAAGGCAGTGAACTGTGAGAGGTCGTGATCTGAGCTAGCTGGCTTCAATTACTGGCACTTAAAAACTGCAGAATGTCGCTGGGAAACTGGTTAAAAGGATGTGGCTGCTCAGAAGGACCTGTGAGGGGTCTCAGCCGAGCACAGCCTCAATCTGCCAGGCTAGGGAGTGGTGTGTCTGCTGCTGGCAGTAGGCAAGGAAACGAGGCCTGGTGTGTGTGGCATGGGTAGGCCGGGGTAATTGGGGCTGCAGGTGGAGGGCCGAGGCCTGGCCGGTTTGGAGCTTCCTTCTTTCTTCTTACTGAGCTGCTATTTAATCAGTTTTACTCTTTTTGGTTTTTAAAACTTTGAATTTTTATTACTGTATTCTGAGGTAGTTTGGGCAGTAAAAAAAATTGGTACAAAAGTCAAAAATAGACGCTGCATAACAGAGAATCTTCCCTCATAAAAAGTGACTGTATTAATGGAATATGTTGATACACAAATGCTAATATTTTAGGCTTCATAGGAAGTCAATGTTATAAGGGATATAGAAATCAGCACCAAAAAGTTCACTCTGAAGCTGTGGGACAAATATTACTGTTCTTAGCCAGATCAACTATTTTTCATTTGAGGATGAGGAGAGGGATGAAAGAAAGGGAACTTGGGGAATTTTTAGATTAAAAGCATAAACAAAATTTAAAAGATCGTCTTAATTGCTCTGCGTTACGGATAGTTTTCAGTTTTTCAGATGTGCTGAATGTTTTAATTTCCATCTGTATCTTGGAGCACAATCTATGCAACCATTGATGCCCTGAGCCAGGGAGCTGCTGGAGCTCGCCTGGGGTGTTCCACTGAAGCAATGAAGGCTGCTCTCTGGAAAAGTGAAGTGCGAGTCCAGCTCCGTAACCAAATCATGGTCTACATGTCCAGCTTGGTTTTTTACTTCAGATTTTCTGTGCAGACTTTCTGGGGGGAAGGGAAAAGGGAAAAAAGGAACTATTGCTCATTTGTAAAGGTAATTAATGGTGTAGCAGTAGCGTATTTCCTTTCAAAGTGGCACCTTTGACATTTTAATTTAGGGCTTTGCATTTAAAACATCTAACAGCACTGTCATTCTGCATATCTCTATGCAAGGTGAACCCATCTTTTAAGAATTTAAACCACTCTGTCGCACTGCATTCCCAAGGCCACCATTTTCCTGCTAACTGAGCCATCAGGAAGCCCAAGTCGTGTCTGTAGCAGATAGGCAGTGGTAACAGCGCGTCTGTAGAGTCCTGGCTGGGACCCTTCTGTCCTGCTGTAGCCTTAACCCCTGCCACGTGGACTTTCTCATCCCTTAACCTCTTCTTCCTTCCCACCCTTTCCCTTGTTCCCAGATGCTGACTCCAAAGCCACTTCCTTGCCCCCCTTGCAGGAGCAGTGTAGGAATCCTGCTGCAGTGCTGCTGCCTTGTGTTCCCTCCTTCCTACAGGCTGCCCCCAGGTAGCAGCTCTGCCCTGAGGAGCTTTGCTCTTCCCAAAACCGAGCTTTCAAAGTCAGTAAATGGTGCGTTTGGTTATCACGGGAGTATCTTTATGGGCGTTGAGGAAAACTTGCTTTCATAATAGGTGAGATAAGGCTTACTGTCACCTGCAGGACTGGCTTTGCTGTGGGGCAGGAGATCCACGAGGGCTGGGCTGGGATGTCGGGGCAAATTGGGGATCCCTATCAGCAGGATCAAAGCTTGTGCTCCTTTAGAGGATCTCATGGCATTTGGTCTCTCGGGGTGGAGTCTCCTGCCATTGAGTTCCATTTGAAAAGCAGGAGTTGAAACATTTTACTTGCAAGTCTCCCAGGTGTAAGCACCTCTCAGTATTGGTAGATGTCTCCTGGCTTTGGAAAGCTGTTTTGTAAGAAAATGTTACGATAAGGGGGAGAAACAACTTCTAGGTGTATAGGGCCTTTCAGGTGGTGGATGCAGATGGGTAATTAAGAAATTTGTCAGTTAGCTAAGATATTAAACCCCTATAGTTGTATCTCCCTTATTCTGGAAAGGGAGGTGTTTGCTTTCAGTTCTGTGTGCATCCATGTGAAGCCTGTAAAACTCACATAATAAAACCTAGGTTTTTAATACTCAGTACGCATCCTTCCCTGGTTTAAAAATAAAAATAAAAGCTTGAGAGCTGAAAGTCATCAGTACTGGCCCACTTATTTGAAGGCAAACTGCTAGTTCACGCTTTCCACACAGGACTTTGTGACAGATTCTGGTTCCTTTGGTGCAGTGTTTAACCCTTCCCTGGCTCCCCATCGACAAAGGTACTTCATATTTCTGTGCTATTAATGTAAGGAAAAATATCGGCTAGTGTATTATGGTCTGTAAAAGAGCTTGAAACTGATAGCGCTGGCACAAACTGTGGAGAAAAGTCATACATCATGGAAAAGAAATAGACACAGCTGGTGTTTCAAACTCCTGTGCAAGAACACTTCACACTTGCAGTAGTTCTTGAAGTAGTTAAATATATGGGTTAAGATTTGTAAACTTTCTAAGCTGAAGAGTTAAGCGAACACTTCATGCTTTCATTGACCAATTTACCCTCACCTGAGGTAAGGAGGCATTCGCTTTGTTTGGGTTTTGAACTGGGGCATTGACTTACTAAGTTATAATTATTTGGAGTGTGTTTCTGTCAGCCAGGTGCTGGCTGAAGTGCTCTGGGGTCTGTTCCTGCCCAGGGGTGTTGAGCTGGAGGGGTACGAGCGTCCAGGCAGAGAGGATGGCGGGACAAGGAGCTTTCACGCTGTGCAAAGTTTTTTCCTACCTGCCAAGGTAAGGCTGCTGCGGCTTGAAAGAGCTCTTATAAGTTCTCTGACAGAAGCAATGTGATAGGAAAGCAGATGGCCTTTCTGGGTGGGGACAGCCCATAGGAATTCCCTGCTTGGGCTTTGCTGAGTGTCTTGATCATGCTTATGCAGCCTTTTCTCAACTTGTATTGCCAATGTTTTTGTGCTGGTAACTGTTCATCTTCCCTTAAAGTCTTGTTTTTATTTCAAAAACTGAAGTTTATCAAAAGTAGCTGATAAGCAAGGGATATATAAATAATAAGTTGGGAACATTTTACCAAAATATCTAATATATATATATATATATACACACACATATATGCATACATTTAAAATATTTGTAAGTATTTTTGAAATTTCTTT
The DNA here is from genome assembly GCF_009769625.2 of Cygnus olor. Taxonomy (NCBI): domain Eukaryota; kingdom Metazoa; phylum Chordata; class Aves; order Anseriformes; family Anatidae; genus Cygnus; species Cygnus olor. The sequence continues at coordinate 33,424,703 of NC_049175.1, forward strand.
AGACTTTTTAAACATCGTAACAATTCTAATAACCCAAGTGAGGAAGTTTTGCTGCATACTGTTCCAGATGACAATTTTGGTCACTTCTGAAACCAAACAATTCTGAAATCTCTCTTGTTGCGCAGCATAGGAGTTACTGGAAAACAGCAACCGTAAGGGGATTTGACTGGGGATGTTGGAGTCGATGTGCTTTTCTGCCTTTAGATAACCAAGCATCCCAGTAAGTACATTAGTGCTTTTTGTGGTCAGTTTGTTAAGATTTTTTCCCTGGAACTTGGTATGGTGTCTTCCGCTGGCGTAGGTGGCTGGTTGCTCCACTGTTTGCAGGAGAAAAGCCATTGTATTTTTCTGTACTAATGCCATTGCTGGCACTGTGCATTTACTGGCAGCAGCTCAGTTCAATAGCGTTTCATTTGGCCTAAGGGTTGGTGAAGTTCCTTAGGTCCTTGGTTGGCGGGTACCTGATAAAGACACACTTAGACATATTGGTAGCCTGTTCAAAAGGTCAATCAACACCTAGTTAACAATGGGGCTGTGCTCGCTTTCCAGTGGCTCAGCGGAGACCTTATTGCTGTCTACAGCCACCTGAAAGGAAGGTGTGGGGAGCTGGGGGTCGGCCTGTTCCCACAGGTAACTAGTGATAGGACTAGAGGGAATGGCCTCAAGTTGTGCCAGGGGAGGTTCAGGCTGGAAACAAGGAGACATTTCTTCTCAGAAAGAGCAGTCAGGCGTTGGGACGGGTTGCCCAGGGAGGTGGTGGCGTCACCGTCCCTGGGGGTGTTCAAGGAGGGGTTGGACGTGGTGCTTGGGGACACGGCTCAGTGGTGACATTGGTGGTAGGGGGTGGTTGGACCAGAGGATCTCGGAGGGCTTTTCCAACCTTAATGGTTCTGGGATTCTCTGTGGGCTGGGTGTGTGGGGAGAAAAAATCTTAAATGAAAATGAATAATAAAATTAAAAAGCAAATAAATAGGATAAAGCAAACAAAGTAAATAGAATAAAGTAAATAAACAGCCTAAAGTAAATAGAATAAAATAAATAAATAGGATAAAGTAAATAAATAAAGTAAATAAACAACAATAACACTAAAAACCGAAAAAAAAACCCCGCCGGGGGATGTTGCGGCTGGGTCTCCCCCCGTGTCCGCCCCGCCCCGCCGGCCGCGCCGCCCCCGCCCCGCCGCTTAAAGGCGGCCGCCGCCGCTCCGCCGCCGTCCCGCTGCCTCCTTCCCCGCCGCCGCCTCCCTCCTTCCCTCCTCTTCCTCCTCCTCCTCCTCCTCCTCCCTCCGCCGCGATGCCGCTGTGGGCCTGGAGCCTGGTGCTGGCGGCGCTGCTGCCCGCCGCCGCCTCGGCCCCGCCGCCGTCCCCCGCCGCCGCCTGCCCGGAGCGCTGCGAGCGGTCGCGCTGCCCGCCGCTGCCCGCCTCCTGCCCCGGCGGCGCCGTGCCCGACGCCTGCGGCTGCTGCCGGGTGTGCGGCGCGGAGGAGGGCGAGCCCTGCGGCGGGCCCGGAGCCCCCCTTGGCGGCGGCGGCGGCAGCCCGCCGTGCGGAGAGGGGCTGCGCTGCGTCGTGGCGGTCGGCGTGCCCGCCTCGGGCACCGTCCGCAAGCGGGCGGCCGCCGGGCGCTGCGTGTGCTCCAGCAGCGAGCCCGTGTGCGGCAGCGACGGGCTCACCTACGGCAGCCCCTGCCAGCTGCGGGCCGCCAGCCGCCGGGCTGAGGCGCTCCGCCAGCCGCCCGTCATCGCCATCCAGCGCGGAGCCTGCGGGCAGGGTAAGGGGGAGCGCGGGGAGGACGGTGCCCGGCGGCCGGAGGGGTCTCGGGTGGTGCCCCTGGGTCGGGACTGGGCCCCCAAGGTGCCCCCCGCTGCCCCAGGATGGGGCTCGCACCGGGCGGCACCAGCCTGCCGGGAAGGGACTGGCTTTGGGGCTCGCCGCTGGAGCTCGGCTCCAGCGAGAAATTAGGGCGAGAATATGTATTTGTAGTCTTCCACGCATTGGGGGGAGAGGATGCCGTGTCCAGCTTTAAACCTCCCCTCCCACCCACCCACCCCAAAATAAAGGGATGCTCGAGGATGCTGGGCTCCAGCCGGGGGAGTTACTTGCAGGACTTGGGAGGTCGGCGTGGCGAGGATCCTGGTCTGTGCGCCTTCAGCGCGCTTCGGCAAAATGCTGGAGCGCGCTCCCATCCAGGCACTTCATCGTGAAGTAACGCCACGGGGAACAAAACCAGGAGCGCAGAAGCTGTTAAAATCTGATCGCAACGTGTCCGTGACAGCAGAGCAGAGCCGGCTGCCCTGGCCCAACTTAGCAGATGCGCTCTGCTTATTAGTAATGGGTTTGCTAGGAAGGAGGAAACCAGTGACAGCACAGGAGGCTGGCTTCCAGTGCTTTTGGAGGACAGGAGTGGCCACTGAGGAGTAACAGTATAACAAATAGTAAGAAGTTGAGTGCTTTTGCTTGGGCTTTATGGTTATTTAGTTGTTATTGTAGTTGAACTGGACACAGCTGAGTGCACTGCGCAGTAGCATCGGTTAAGGGGGCGAACCGCTGGTCGATAAGCACGGGATGATCCTTGCAATGTGTCTTCTTGCAAGCCCTCATTGGCTTAAATCGTTTAAGCTAAGGCTTTGCATTTGTTTCAAGCCACTCGACACATTCAGAGGGTAACATGTAAAAGCAGCATGCAGTAAGGCTTTATTTCTGAAGTGGTAGTCGTCTTTTAGTATGTGCTGTTTCAGTGAGGACTGATCCTCTGGATGCAGGCTGCACCATTTCTGCACTTCTTTCTTTACAAACAGCTGTAATCTTTTCTCCGTATTTAGCCCTCACCTCTCCAGCAGAAGAATATCCTGTCGTATAGCAGCTTTGTGCTGAGCTTGGGCGGAACGCCGATCCTGCCTCAGAGATCAAACTCTTGTATCAGTACAGTCCCTTTTTGTACCCCTGTTTTCCCCCTGGTTTAAAAGCTGCCTTGTGTTCTGTGGAACATTGCTGGCATTTAGTGACGGAGACAATCAAAGCTTTCACACTACAGTTTCCTGATCTGCAACATAATATAATGCCTTGTGATTTATTTTTTCTTTCCAGCTCTCAATTCGTGAAGCCAATATTGTTGCCTTACAGCCTTTTCCGCTGAATGCTCGCAGCGTTTGAGCTGGAGAGCGATGTGCATCTGCTGTAAGCTGTGCAGAGGGCTTGTCGGGCGAATTGGGCCGGTGCAGAGCTCTGCTTGGCAGAGGAGCTCTTGCAGGACCACCAGGGTGCATTCAGCCTTTCGTTTTGTCCCCATGCACCTCTGGTTGGAGCTGGGCTGCTTTTCTGTATCAGCAGGGACAAAAGGAAGGTGCTAGAGAGCAAACCATGAGAGAGTAGCACGTGGTTATCCCTAGTACACAGCAGACAGTGCTGCACACAGAGCTTTTTTCATATGCAAAGGACCTAAAATAAAGAGAAATGGAGAGTTGGCTGAAAACCTCCAAAATAAAGAGAAATGGAGAGCAGGCTGTAAAGCTGCATTCCCTGGAGGCAGATGAACGGCTGCTTTGAAGAGCCATTGCCTAATATGTGGCTCCTTACAGTTGTTAATTTTTTTATTTTATTTTGAGTTCATTTTCAAGAGTGCTTTTTCTACCTGCAGATGGATTATCCTTGATAACATGTTTTTATGTGTTCACAGTAACGTATCTTCATAAATAATCTAGTGAATACAGTGCAGTGACCCAAGGGAAGCAAGAGAATGGGGACGTAGAGAAAGCAAGCTTCCCACCGCTTTAGTAGTTGGACAAGTACAAATTGTGTGTTACATGAAATAAAACTGTTGTCTTTTTCACTTCCAACCTGTGACAGTCCCCTCTCTTTGCCCTTAGTGATTCTCAGTGCCTATGTCCAAATACAGGGCATGTTCTGGAGAGCACGAGGAGAGGCTGGGGAGGCGTTGCTCTGGGTCTGTGTGCATTAGAGAGGTGCTTTCCTTTGCAAAATAGGGATTTTGAGCCTTAAAAAGCTCGAAGAAAATTTCACCGGCCTTGGACTTAAGCTGTGGTGAGGGGGTGGTGGTGGTGGCACTGAGGTGCTGAGCGGGTGGGCTCTGGGTGCAGGGTGGGCCGGCAGCTCGCTCTGCAGCCAGGCACATGGAGACACAAAAAGGGCGAAATGAGCCGCGGCTGGAGAAATCCCATGAACTGGTGAGGGCCAGGCTGCAGCATCCAGCCGGGACTGACACAGGCCTGGCCTCCGTGTGGTGAATGCTTGGGATGGGAGCAGGGCCCAAATGCTCCTGGGCAGGCGGCGGGCAGGGTTACGTGCCGCTGGGGCTGTGCGGCGGCTGCTGACCCTTTCATTAGGGCCTGTGTCCACGTCTGGGGAGGCGTGTGTGCCTCTGTCCTTCCTCCTTCCCTCCCGCCGCATTGCTGGGGCAGCGTAACCGGCGGTACCCGTCCCGCTGGCGTGGGCCCTGTCCCCATCCCATCCCCGTCCTGTCTGCCCAGTGGCAGTGGACAGCCTCTGCAGCGGCTTCAGACCCAGGCAGACATTCCCTCTGCCTCTGGCGGAGGACGTGGCCCTGCTGCTCGTACCGAAAACGCTTGCCAAACGAGCCCCAGCAGCCCTGGCAGGCTGCGTGCGCTTTGTGCAGCAGGCCGGGCAGGACTGCTGAGCTGTGGCTGGGACAAAATGTAGTCTCAAGCTTAACAAAAAGACACCTTCGCTTCCCGTCAAGGGCGAGCGGCGCTGGCAGAGAGCGATCAGGCCTGTCAAAGCACACGCAGGTAGAGGGCCCGCGCAGGGCCTGGCTCAGCACACGTGAAAATAAAATGTCACCAAAAGAAGGTGAACGTCCTCTGAGCAGAAGCCACGGCCACGTAAATAAATGTTGTCCCGCTCCCAGGAATGAGGTCAGCGAACGAGACCTCAGTGTTTTGCGTGCTGATGTTCATCGTGTTGGAGGATATTTTCTTTTTCTTCTGCAAATATGTTTGTGGTGCTCTCGAGTCCCTGCTGACCGAGGGGAGTAGGCTGAGGACCTTCAGCACACCCTTCAGCCGGTTTTCCTTCCCCTCCTGGCCTCTCCCAGCGCCTTAGGGCGGCGTGCTGTTCTTTCCATGCTGTGCTCTGGGCAGCTGCCCCGTAAAACACAAATGGGCCCAGATCATCTTCTGACCTTTAATCAGAGTAAGAGGAACGAAGATCCTCACGGATGCTCTCAGTTCCTAACTTTCCTCTGACCCTTTCTGAGGCAGATTTTTAGGCTTTCATATTTTTATTAGACTTGTGTAGTATCCCAGTAACCTCAGCAGCCCTCGGGATGCCAGTGCCTGTCACAGGGCGGTCACGCTGCTCTGTCACAGAAGTGCTCACACCACGATGCCGCGTTCAGTTCGATGCATGCTCTTCTGCTTTAGGTTGAGCAGATCATTTGCTCCTTGCACTGGGGGAAGCAAGAGGTGAGTTTGGGGGTAACCCTCAGTTCCAGGAAGGCAGATGTGAGTTTTGCTATTTCTTGTCATCACGTTATCATGTTGTAGCTCCAGAGATGATGGGAAGAGAAAAAAATCCATCACTCAAACTCAGTTTCTTGCAAAGTAGCTGACTGTTCTGAAACGCACCAGGCTGAATTGCATCCAAGTGCCTCTGTATAATTATCTGGCAGAAGAAAATGACCTCAGCGGTCAATAAACCATTTGTCATTAGCTCTCAGCCCTTTGAAAAAATATATATATGAAGAATGAGATTGATGCAGCAAACAATGGGAAAGAGCAGTAGATGGAACTGCCTAACTTTGCCTGCCTGCAATACTCACAGAGCTAAGTGGTCTGGCAGTGGTACGCCTTGCAGGAATGAATAATCAGGGCAGGAAGAGAAACTCGGCTGAGAAATCTGGGAAGGTCAGGAAATAAGCCAGAGATTTATCAAGAGGAAAGTTGATCTTGTTTTTGTGAACCAGGCTTTCAGCTGTTTCCCTAAAGATCATAACAGCCACGCCACGGTTAGCGTGCTGAAGAAATGTTCAGAGCTTTGCAGGTTGCTCGGCACGTGTGGAGCCTGTAAAAGTGACCCAGGAGGATGGAGTGGAAAGGAACAGGATGCACAAAGGCGCTCCAGCACCACGGACTTCTTCAGCCTCCTTCAGACCACCCAGGCACAGTAACTGAGGGACGTGAAGTCGTCTTCTGCCTCCCCTGTCTCTTGTGGCAGGGGGAGAACGGGAGAGAGGGAGGGAAAAGGAGCCAAGTGCAGTGGAAATAAATAGCAACATATTTCCAGAAGAGAACCAATTCCCCAGCGTGGGCTTAAAAACTTTTCCAAAGCCAAGTATTCAGCTCTGAGAGGAGGGGACTGTAAGAAGTGGTTTGTCTGAAGACGCTCACCTTTCCTCGCTCCATGTCTAGATTTCCTTCCTGGGGAGTAATTCGTTAGTCTTTAGACTTCAAACAGTGAAGTTAGTAAACACAGATTTTGGAACAAGGGAAGGTTCAGTGCTTTCATCTTCTGGGCTTTGAAATTTGAAGGTACCTGTGGACTGAGCAGGAGCGCTCAAAGCCATGAGTAAGCAGGAGGAGTCGTGTTAAACAGAGCCTGGATGGGACGGAGGCAGTGTATCCCGAGCGGTTGAAGGAAAGAATCTGCTGTCCAAGAAATAGGAGAAGCTGGAAAATATTTTTCAAATGTGAGTTTGTGTGTGCTTGGAGTGAAAGAAAGCGACGTTACAAATAGAAACCGGGGTACTGCAGAACTTAGCTTTTGTGGTAAATAAAGTAATTCCCTGCTCCCATAAATTGCTGGGGCCTCCAGGATGCCTGGCAGTGTCGTGTGTCCCACATTACTCATAACTGGGCCCAAGTCTACATATAATACTATTTTGGAGACTGTGTTCGGGATGTAGGGGAAAAAAGGAAAACTCGATTTTGTCTTCTGGATAGAGGCCACTGTGATTCCCAGGCTGGCTCGCCCGCCTCAAAGAGAACGTTTCTAAAAGGCAAGTCTCAGCTTCCCTGCACTAATAAACTATAAAATAATGCATTCATTTACGCTGACTGAAGATGTTCCCTTCATGTCTGTAACAGGAGACTTATAATATCTTAAACTTCCAAAAAAGGGCACAGGTCGCTGATGGTGTTACTTTAAAGTTTGGTGACTTGGGAAGCCCTTGGCTTGCCGTCATTTTATCCTGTCAAATTCCATCAGTTTCTTGTTCCATCTCCTGTTTCCCTGATCTTGTGAAGTTCCAGGAGCATTTTTTTTTTTTTTTGGCAAGGTGAGTGTTTCCTGCATCCAGTTTTGCAGGAATAGGGATGATACAGAGTGACAGTGGTAAGAATTAAAAATCGCTCCGTGTTTCTGGCAGCAATTGGATTTGCGTGTTTTTACCGACAAATAGCCAATGGATGAAATAGTGCATCGTGTATCTACTAACCATGCCTAGAAGTTATCTGATGGTCTGAAATTCAAAAGGGTTTATATAGCAGAGCATTAAGGGATCTCACAACAATTTGGAGAGGCCGATGTTGCCACCCCCTCTTACAGATAGCAAATCTGGGGCAGAAGAAGATAAAGGGCTTTGCTCAGGGTCACCACCTAAGCCAGTAGCAGAGCTGAGCGCAAACCAAACTTTCGAGTCCCTGCTCATTTTTCTGCCCCTGGCCAGCATAGCTGCTCCATTTTCCATTACTTTTATTTTCCATTACTTTATTTCTTAAACTTGCAGACTGCAGTTTTGGCAAACTTTTGCAAACAGCATTGATGATCTGTCAATCTGCTTCTGCAGAAAGTAATGTTGGAGAAGGCAAGGCGTGGGTGGAGCGTGCACCGTCAGGGACAAGAAACCCAAACAGCTCCCCCCCCACCATCCCTCCCCAAAAGTAAATGCAAGCCCCCAGGACTCCCACACTTCAACATTTGTGTTGGTGAAGGGATGATTCGTTCCCTTTTCCTGGACAACATGCACACAGCTTGGCATGTCTGCACACTGGGTGTCAGATCTGTATGTAGACCTCCGTCTGAAGGCAGTCAAGTGGGCAAGCAGGAGCCACTTACCAATAACCTGAGAAATTTTCAGTGCCGCCTCCTTTCTGTAAATATCTGAATAGGGTGGTAGGAGCACAATCTGCATGAATCCAGTTTCATTTCCCAACCACTCCCCGTTTGCTGATGCTGCATTAAAACAAATGTGGATGCTCCTAGAATGACTCCATAGACACGCGTAGAAAATACTGACAGAGACGGGGGGACTTGTTCCCTGCGTAGATATTTTGTGGCCTTTGAGTTATGCTGGATTTATGTGTTGTACAATTATGAAGCCCCAGGCTATGGGCCATGTACATTTTATTACAGTTTTGAGGTTTCTTCTATAGATTTGATCCTTCTCTGTTGTCACCACAGGAGGAGTCCGAGTCCAAGTGGTGAAACCAGTCCCTCTGGCTGGAGAAGTTGCATCTAAAGAGTTTTTTTTTTAAGGTTTCTCATTAGAGAAAAAACACTTAAAATAAACGAACTAAAACCAACAAAAACAAGAACTTTTTATACTCTGGTGTCTTCATACCAGGGTTCCTAGAAGCTGAAACTAAATCTCTCTTATAACTCTGTCTTCTAGACACTCAGCACGAAAAATTCTCACATACTTAAAATGAGACTTTAATGTTTTTATAATGTTAAGAGGAATTTTTTGAGATCAGACAGCTGCTGGTTACAAGTGGGGTGTCGGGATTACCACATCGTTGTTACCTAATTGACTTTTCAGTGGACTTCTTGCCCCTTCTCCCTTCTCCGCCTGCGATGCCTGCAGCTGGGAAGCGGAGCCGGGTGACGACCCGAGCAGGGAGGGACATAAACTGGGAGCTGGGCTGGAAAAAGGAGTGGAGGAATTATTCCTGACTCATCTGCTGTATTTTCAGCATTCGGCAGAGAAGAGAATACCACGTCTGCGTTAACCTGTCGCCTGAAATATTCTTTTAATCTGTCTGCAGGAAATAAGGCAGACTCTTTTCCATAACTACCTGACTTACGTTTCTTAGTGTTTCCAGCTCGGCCAGCACTACCATTAACGATGTTTTCGAGTCCAGCACTCTGCCCGTGCCCTGAATTGCTCTTCTTTTTTACTTTTTTTCCCCCTTTTCTTAGTCTTTCTCTCCGGTGCTGTGCCCTCCCCGAGCTTTCTGTGCGAGGCAGGGCCGGGTGCGCGGTGCCTGCCGTCCCCAGCAGAGCACCATGCCCACCCAGCGCCTCGCTGTCACCGTCCCGCTGCTAATTTGTCATCGCCGATGAGCCCGGGCTCCGCGTTGTATTAATATGGCCATGTTGCTGCCCGGCGAGCTCAGGGAACGGCGTGTTCCCTGCGGGCTGTTTGCGCAGGAGCTGGGCTTGCTCCCACCTCGCCGCCGGTGTTTACAGAAGAAATCGCAGTTTCCTGTTGTGTTGGATGGAGCTGGATCCTCTCTGGACGCCTTCCCCCTGCTTTTTATCCTCATCAGCTCGGGAGCCTATTGCTTTTGCTCTCGTATTTCTGCTGTTGTAACTGTGAGAGGTTTTTTTTTTTTTTTTTTTCTTTCAGGGACCGGGCAGCATGCATGGTTTATAGAAGAATTTCTGGCATTTGGGGGAGGTTTTTATATACATATTTCCTCCCTGTGAGGCTCTGCAAGTGTTGCTGAAGTCCGTGACTATCCCTGTAGGATAAAATAGGGGTTATGCCCACTTTAAAGATAAACCTAAGACACGGAGGATTTAAATTACCGTTTTGCAAGTTGCACAGAGACTGAGGAAAGCAGCTTAGATGCACGCAGCCTGGCTATTACTCCTCCTGCAAAACGTCCCAACTATTTGATATCTATCTAGCAATTCAGTGGCTGATTTGCAACACAGATTTCTCCTGGATTTATATATTATTCTGCCTTTTAGCCAAAGGGTAGGAAAAGTCCCTGTCTGGCTAAAACTTTAAGTTTTATATCTGAAGTTATATACGGATTTCCTACAAGAAAGCTGTGGGCGTATTACCTTAGGTCATTGACATTTTACCATTTCCAGTGGAAAGACAAACTTGAAGCACACTGGAAATGGATGCTGAAGAGGTCTGGTTCTCACTGAGAAAGAAGCTGGGCTGAGGAGACTGGAGCAGTGCTCTCTGCAGACCCTCTGCTGATGGTTGCTGGTGGGGTTCACTTGTTCTTTCACACTCTCTTGCCTGAAAATCATCAAAGTCAGTTCTTGTTCTTGAGGATAGCAATTAAAATGTGTGACTTACCTTCATTTTTGTCCTCAAAAATGCTGTTTTATATGAACAACTGCACTCTGGTCTGGAAACTGTTGTATGCTCTTGTTGTTGAGAGCTGGTTTCTTCTATGAACATTGTATAGATTCCCTGTTTTGTTTAACTTGCACCTTTTTCACATATACATTAAAAATCAGCACTCAGAAATAAGGGTTTCTGGCTTTCGTATTAGCAGGGAGAATACAAAGTTTGAAGCCTGTTACTTGCAAGATTTTTGACACATGTGACACAGTCCTTGTGAAAGGTTGCCAAGAATGAATCGATCATCTAAATATTGTGGAGATGAAAATTGCTTTTTGGCATGAATGCAAACTTGCAAAGGTGAAATAAAGTCAATTTCATTTAAAATCCTCATTTCAGTCTTGCAGTGGTTCTTGCTGCAGCAAATATGTTAAATGACTACCAGGTTTATTCAGTTTACTATTTGGCAGAATAAGACACTTGGAATCTCTCCGTTATTTAGTGCTATGTAAATATTTTTGTTGTTAGGGATGTCACAGTAATACAGACTATCTTCTCAGAAATCAGTGACATTTCTTTACTTTCTCCTTTGATTATACAGGAAAAATACTGATGTAATGGTGGTTTTATTAGCACGGTACTGCGGTTTAGACCTCTCAAAATTCCCTCCGCTGATCTCAGAACAGTTCCTGAGCAAATCGTCTGCAACATGTAGAACGTTGTCTTCTCTTCTTAGTGTTTTTCTTGCATAATATCCTTTTCTGGTTTCTTACACAATATATCCTTGAATAGGAGGTGGAATATTTAGGCTTGCAGTTTTATGTTTAAAAAAAAAAAAAAAGAAAAAAAGTGGCAGCAGATTCCCATGCATCACTTTTTCCTTGTGTCTCTCCAGCGGAGCTTGCTGATAGCACCGTTTTCAGCGTGAGCTAAGCACATTTGCTCCAGTTTTTGTTTCCACAGCAGCGTCAGAGGTTTGCCGCTTTCCTATATGACATGAATGGGGGTTTGTACAAACAGCCGCGGTCGGAGTTTCATTTGGGAGGGTGGAAGTCCTCCAAGGAAAACTTTACGGTCTTGTGGTTTGTGTTAGTAGTCGCCGATTCTGCCAGCCCAGAGGTTCTGTGAGCACCTAAGCCCTGCTGGCTTCGTGCTGCAGGAGCCTGGCAGCCGCAGGGAAACCCAAGCTTTTCTTTCAGACCCCAGCGTGCATCCGTACCTGGGGCGTGTGGACACAGTGCTAAGCAAGCAGCCAGTGCAGGAAGAAGCAGTCATCTATTTTCAGCGACCTGGAGCTGCTTAATACATTTAGCTAGCCCATAAGCTGCAGTGGCTCTGCTCGTCGTACCCTGTGTGACTGGGCAGGGGCAGAAATCAGTCCTGATCTGATCGTCACGGAGCCTACGGGAGAGGAGAGCTTGACTCTGGATCCCGTCTGGGTCCCGTTTTCTTCTGGGCTGATGTTAGCAGGCTGTGGGATCCCGGCCCTTGGGCTGGTACCCTTGGGTCTGAGGAGCGGGAGGGGGGAGAAGCGGCCCCCCAGTTCAGCTGCAGTCCAAAGTAGATGTTAATTTGGTTCCCCTGAGAGGAGGGGGTGTTGCCCTTGTCCAAAATGAAGTGCCTTTAGGGATGAACCCGGAGATGGCCCTCCCTGCAATTTGTACGTGAGCATCTTCTGTAACAGGTTTTAAAATATGTATATCGATGATTGCAGCTATCTAGCTGATTTTTGTTTTATGCAAAGTTTTTTTTCTTTTTTTTTTTTAATCTTAACGGGAATGAAGTGTTCATGCTGTTTTTAAAGAAGTCGAAGGCTCCGTTCCAGACTGAATCTGGGCTTTTTGACTTAGACAGGACACGAGGCTGTCTGGTGTGGTCACCTCCAGGGAGGTGGGGAGGGAGAGACTTGCTGGTGGCTGCTCACCAGGTAGGTGTGTTGCGTCTCAGTGCAAAACATTATCCCTCTCACATCTGCTAGGTATGCATCAGGGGTCGCATGGAGAATCCCCTTGGCTGTCAGCAAGCAGGGGAGGATGGGCAGCATGCTGGTCCTGGATGGATGAGAGCAGAATCCTCTTGTTTGAGAGGGGAAAAGCTCAGGAAAAGTGGATGGGAGGATCTGTTTCTGTGCCTACAACTTGATACGAAGAGCTGTTCTCATGAGATGTGGACCTGCCTGTGTGAGCGGGTGCAGTTCTCACAACTGAAGGGGAGAGGTTACTTCCAGGAGATTTCTATCTCCAAAGCATCCTTTCAGTTTAGCTCAAAATATTACCAAAAGCAGCACGTGGGAGATGTAAACATTAAAGCATCAATGCCACTGTGAGTCATGACCTAATCAAAACCTAAATCTTAGTATGCTCTTTTGGCTCCTCTTTCTGAAACCAAATTATTTTGGTTGTTTACAGCATCTTGTGCTTTTTTCCATGACTTGGTGTTCAGCCTTTCCTTTCAGCAGTTTGTTTACTGATATTAGCACCATTAATGTCAGTTGGCAGAGATTTTCCCTTTCATTCAAGGGCTGAGAGCCAGCACACCTTTGAAGTCCTTGAAAATTTTGTTGCCTTGGGAATTTTTCATGCCGTAACCTATTTATGTTTTTAAGTCAGTTTTTGGTCATTAACTGAATTCACAAGAATCATCTTATTAATGACATTAATGAAAGTTTCTTAACCATGCTCATGGGCATTTAGGGCATTGTGCAATAGTTCAATAAAAACATTACAAAACGCAAATAATCACAGCATATAAATAGAGAACAGTCTGCAGAGATCTGAACATCGAAGCCTGAAGGTATTTAGGAACTGGAGCTTCATTCAAGCCCACCTCTCAGTGTTTCAAAACAAATAAACAAACAAACAAACCCACAAAGTAATAAAATGAATCTACTAGGAACAAAACTCCAGAAGGGTGTGGTTAAAAAAAAAAAATGAAAAAAAGCCAGAAAACTGGGTAGAAATATTCACATGGATTCAACATCAGTTATACCAAAGAAGCAGTTTTAAACCAAAAAATCTACGATTTAAATATGGAATTAAAGAGCTATCCACCTGCTTGTCAGGTTCCCTGTAAGTCAGGATGGGCATGGTGATTTTATGTATTGGAATACAGAGACACGGGATTAAATAGTGAAAACCATGTCATGAAAACCTCGGTAGCCTGTGCCTACTGGTGTTTCGAATCTGAGATAAAATTGGTGGCTGTGGCTCGGAGGAAAGATAAACACACCTCTCAGCTCCCACGTGCATTGCTCATTAATCCCAAAGAGCAATTAGCTATGGTGAGCTTAATGTGTGTACCTAACGGTCAAAGAGGATGCATACACGTGTCCCTTTTTTTTGTCTGTTTTTCCCCCCATGCTACTTTTTCTCAGTTTTAGAAGAAATTTTCATCATGCTAATTCTTTTACTATTGCCTTTAAATTCTGTTTTATACGATGCTAAAGACCAGTTGCTAGGGATTTTTTTTTCTGCTAGTGTTCATCAATGAATTCATGTGAACAGCACTTTGACTTCTTGTTTATTTGCTTCAAAAAGGTATGTTTTCCATTTAAGTGGGCAGTCGTTCAAGAGCTGTTGCAAAACTGTGTTACACAATGCAAGAATTCCTAATACATAAGCAAAGGACAGGCGTGGTAAGCTTTTTAGGTCAGTATGCCATGAATCAGTATTTATTATCTAACTTTTTCACAGTGTGAAATTTTGACCTTTTAACTGTGCAGCTTAGTTTGGGACTGCACAATCTGGTTTATATGCAGAAAAGCCTCGCTTCTGAAATCTTGGCATTCGTAGCTGCAGACTCAAAGTGAAGGCAGCTCTCTGAGATGAAGTATTAGTAGTCTCACCATGTACAGCTTAGGCATCCTTTCTCTTCTTGAATAGCCGAATGCAAAAAAAAAAAAGACTGAAGACATAAAAAACCTGTGTTCCCTGTGCAGTTTCCCTCATCTGTGGCAGCTCTCTTTTTCAAGGGCAGGATGTGACCTTTAAATGTCTGCAGCACTGTAACTTAGACAAAATCATTTTAGAAGCAGTGATCAAAAAGCGTATTGATGGATACGGTCATGCCCCGTGGTGTTTTATCCCAATGTCACGTTAATCCAATCTGATAATCTGTCCAAGCTCCTATTCCATGTGAGTGAATACTTCCAAATGCATTCTCAGTGTGGTTCTTCCTCCTACCAGTTTTCCAAAACATGCCCATTGTAGTTGCCAGCTTTACGTATAGCGATGATGTGGTTTGTGTAATGCTGGGTGTTTCTAATAAAGAGAACACAAATCCTTTGGATGAGACGTCTGTTAATCAGGACACCTTTATGCCTTTCTGATATTCAAGTCCAAGGGTAATAGTTTAAGCACAAGTCTGACAAAGCACAGAGTACTTTTGAGGAAAGCAGTAGGTGAAAGCACTACTTTCCTGATCGATGTTCTTGTGTCGTAAAGCAGATTAATGTGTCCAAACCGTGATCTGAAACTGCATAGTGGATTATGTGGTTACTGCTGCTGCTACTGTTCATGACTGATGGCATTTCAAAGCACTTGAAGTGCTTCACAGGGTACAAATGGGAAGAAAACAGATTTGTGAACGGTCAGGTGGTGGCAGGGCTGAGCATCCTCCCATCTCCTAAGGGGAGAACATACCAGCTGGTGTTACTAAACCATCTGAAACCCAGTTTTCACCCCTGAATCAAGCCAGTATCTGGTAACAGCAGCAGTGACTTGTTCCACACCATTCCTATAAAACTCCTGTAGTGGGCTTTTGTCTTCATCACATACATAAACAATTTCAGATTTTTCCAGTCTGGTTTTAACAGATAATGTGGGTCATCCAGCTATGGAAAGCGGGATTATTTCAGAGGAGTCCCACGTGCCCTACAGCTCTGCAAATAAATCCTTCTGTTACACTGTCCCAGGCACCTGCAGCATCCACAAACTGCTTACTGCTTTAATCCGTGGATTGAAAACCCAAAGGGCAGGGAGGGATGAAGCAGCACAGCACGTAGTACTCATCTAGGAAGTCAATCACCGATTTTGTTTGTGCCTTTGTAATGCAAGATGTGTCAGATAAAATGAGAGTACTGGTGAAAAGAGGGGGTTCTTCCCTCTAGGGAAATATGAAATAACTCCTTGGAGGGACAGATTACTTAGTTGCTCCCCGTTTAAAAAAAGTTGTATCCCTGACCTGCGAGAATGGGAAGCTGTGTCAGAATTGTGTGTTTTTTCCAGAGATTTTTAGCCATCCGATGGTGCAGACAGGTTTTCTGTCGGCTACAATAGGAGTTTGGGATCCAGTTGCTTTTGGAAATCCCAGTGACCCCTCTTGAATACTCAGTGGCCACGCGCTTTTGTGTTACAATACTGCCCAGGAATGCAAAGCTTTGCGGTCCCATTGTTTTTGTGCCCGTATCTATTTTTACAGCTCCGGGGGCGGTTCTGTAACTCCAAAGTCCATGGGCCCCGCTGCCCCGCAGCCCATGGCTGGCGGGCGGCCCTGTGGTGCTTGCCTGGTGGAGGCCTGGCGTCCGAGGCGTGTTGAGGTGGCATCAGGAGAGGCCACACAGCCCTCGGACCTGTGCTTAGCTTTCCCATCTCGAGGCTCAGGCAGGGGTTAGGGCCTTGTTGTCCACGTGCCGAACCGGGGGAAGGCCGAACGCAGCCGGTGTTGCAGCCCCACTGCCGCTTCCATGGCAGATTTGCGGCCCAGTCATGCGTGATTGAAATGAGAGGTGTGCACGGGCCCTTCTGCTGTCATAACAAGGCTTGCTGTCCCTTCTGTGCGAAAAGCCAGAGGGGATCCTGCGGGGCAAGGGGTTGGTGACATACAAAGAGGGGAAAAACACCCACACAGGGTTTTTAATTCAGGTGTTTTGCAATGGTCCTCCTCCTGTCGCTTGAAGAACTCATGACATGTTTTCTGTTTCTATTTCAGGCCAAGAACATCCTAATAGCCTGCGGCATAAATACAACTTTATTGCAGATGTGGTGGAGAAGATAGCTCCTGCTGTCGTTCACATTGAATTATTTCGCAAGTAAACAAGATGCCCAGTTTTGACTTTGTATTCCTGAAAACAGCTGACTTTGTGCCAGAAATGTTAATTAATGATATGGAAGAGCACAGAGGTTTCTGAGCTGATAGATATGGCATGTGTAAGAATTAAAGATAATTTAAGAGTCCTGGCAAAATAAATAAGTAAAAATTAAACTAATGCATGTACATTATCTTGTTAACGACAGCAAGTAATAGCAGATATTCAAAAGCATAAAAACCACCACATTCTTTTTGGCTTTGTATTATTTGGAATGATATGTGATTTGCAACCTTTTGCAGAGAAAAATATTTATTTCCCGTGTCTTTTAGACTTCCTTATTCGAAGAGGGAGATTCCTGTTGCCAGTGGCTCAGGGTTCATCGTCTCAGAAGACGGACTGATAGTGACAAACGCCCATGTAGTCACCAACAAAAACAGAGTGAAGGTGGAACTGAAGAACGGTGAAACATATGAAGCTAAAATTAAAGATGTTGATGAAAAAGCTGACATTGCACTAATTAAAATAGATGCTCAGGTGAGTGAGGACAGTGAGCAAGAGACATTTTA
This sequence comes from Cygnus olor, assembly GCF_009769625.2. NCBI lineage: Eukaryota > Metazoa > Chordata > Aves > Anseriformes > Anatidae > Cygnus > Cygnus olor. The sequence goes on from NC_049175.1 coordinate 33,441,516, forward strand.
TTCCTCTTAACATACTTTTCTAAAAGCTATTGCTGATTTTGATATTTAAAGGAGAGAACAATAGTTCAGCAGTGTGAGTTTTAACCAGCCTCAAAGCTAATAGGGTGGATGTGCATTTTTTAAAAGCCAAGTTTGTGATTGCTAGTGGTTTATCTTCTGACCTCTCTGTGTAATGCAAGCAAGCACCTATCACTTTTGTGTGCATCCTCAAAATAAAAACCAACAATGTAGTTTACTGGTTGATCTACACATGCTTTGGCTAATGTAACTCTCTTGCTCTGAGAGGAATTTTTTTTTTTTGGGGGGGGGTTGTTTCCTTGCGCTTGGTAGAGAGAGGTACTAGTCTTTCTCATGTGCCTATAATGAAGTTGCCAAATTGCTTTTAGGAGATAAGTTTGTGCGTCTGAAGGACTGTACCGCATAGATGTAGACACTGAAATGGGAAAATATCCTAGGAAGTATCTTGAACATTCAGTTTAAAGCCAGCTTGGAAAGGTGCTCTTCCACTGCAGGTGGCTTTCAGAACAAAACAGAACGCAACTCCCCAGCAATAGTCTTCAGCCATATCAGGTTTGTGGCTCTCAGCAACAGTAGAAATATCGTCATGTTGTTCTGCACATGTGTACTGCAAGTGGAATACTGTGTTGAAATACTCCTGCATGCTGTAGATGAAATTAGATGCATGTGATTGCTTGAGGTTCTGCTCATATTGGTTTCCCTTGTTTAGACTTAGTTAATAACCTCCAAATTTAGTGGGCAATAATATGCCATGTGAAACACGTGACTCAAAAATGTGTAGATCTTGCAGGGTTGTTTTAGTTCAGACCTATTCCCCAGCGAGGTCAGAAGTGTTTGTTCCAGAGTTCATGACTAACTCGGACGTCTGATGCAGAACTCTTGGATGACCCAAGAGATGAAGTACTCCTGCTGCTCCCTTGCTACTTTTGTAATTTAAAGGCTCTGTCTTATTTTTCTTATTTAAAAGCTGTGTAACAGCAGCATGGCGAAATATATATATATTTTTTTTTCCTGTTTTCCTAAGGCAACCTATTTAAATATTTACCAAGTGTTTATTTCCTTATTTTTATAGTGAAATAAGCAAAAGCAGATCAGCAGGTTGAAAACATTGACAAAGCAAGGGGAAAGATCCCCAGGATGAGAATTGACAGTTTTAGGCTGAGTGGGATATGGCAGGGATGGGAGGGGCAGCTGGAGAAGTGATTTAAAATTGGAAGCACAATATTAAAGGAAAACAGAAAGGAGTGGTGAGAAGAAAAGGGCTTAAACGGTGATAGGAAAGTAAACTTCAGAGAAAGAAGCTGCTAAGTTAGAGAGAGAGGAGAGACATTGAACTGATGCAACAGATTGTTTTGAGGCCATCAGAAGACAACTGACAGAGTTTTGTGTTATCTGATACTCTAAAGAAATTGCTCCAACATTTCCCTGGCACTAGAATGCCTAATGGAAGAGTCTGAGCACATTCAAAACAAAACAACAAAATAAACCCCAAAACATAACAGACCTCACTTGTGCAAACAGTGAGCACTTAAGGACCCAGGGAGGCTTCTGCAGACTCTTTGTGGGCATGGTCTCAAGAAGAGCCTGGCTCTTCTGCTCTCCTATTCCCACTTTTGCAGCTCCATCAGCTGCTTGCGGGAAGGGAGAATCTGGAAGACTGGAAGCAGCTTGGAAAAAACAGAATGCAACCAGATTAGTTGCCTATGGTGGAAACCACTGCTAAGCAGGACTTTTGAATTGGTGATTCTAGTTGTTGCAAGATGATAGACTCATCTTTAAAAAAATAACCTAAAAAATTGCAGCTATGTAATTAAGTGATAGTCACAGTCTTATTCCATCAGTTTAATATTTGAACATAACTGTGGCCCTGCTTTGCAAATGGCACACCAACGAACGGTCATTTTACAAGTGTTTATCGTTCCAGGTTATTATCCTCCTATGTTGTTCAGTCATGGAACAGAAATGAATAGATGATTTTTGATCTGACAAGCAGTGGCTTTTATCTTTTTTTTTCCCTTAAAAAAAAAAAGAAAAAGAAAATCTTCAAAAATTCGTAGTTCTCTGTATACAGCTTGCTAGCTCAAGACACAAGATGGTGTTTTTGGCTTGATGCTCTGACTTCTGAAGCTGGCCAACATAGTGCATGCTTCAGATTATGAGCATTGCAGCCTAATTCACTCATGCATACTTGCGAATTCTTTAAGGCAGGGAATGTTTTCTGTCTTAGAGCCATCATGAGCTAAATCACCTAGATATTTCTTTTTTGGGGGAAGGAGGGATCAGCACTTTAACATTTTCTGTGAGAAAAAGCGTTGATTTTAATGAACTAATGAATGTTGGGAAGTGTCTTGATACCTGGAGGCTGGACTCTTGCATAAGGAAGTGAGCGGGCCCCCGCTGCCTTCCTCGTATGATGTCAACTTAGCACATCCATCTGGGTAGCAGGAGATCAAATACCATGTCTCTGCTCTAAATTAGACAATGCAAGGTTATATCCGTAGTCTGCTGTACCCTTGGTAAGTTTCCTATCAGTTGTACAACTCTACCTTCTGTATTGTTCCTCCCTTCCCCCTGCCTGTTGCATCTCAGGATAATCTGTTGGAAGCTCAGATTTATTTGATGACTAAAGAAGGTGGTACAAATAACCCCTTAAAAATCTAGATAGGACATGAAAACCACCCCTAACGCTTTTTCTGAAGTAAGAGACAAAGTCTTTCTTTTTTGAATAAATTATGTGAAGGTGCCATCAAAGATGTAAAATTTTTTTCCTATTTTTCTGTAGCATGTTAAGGCAGGATTCAAAGGATGAAGAATGCCTCTGTGGTTAGGAACAGAGCTGGGCTTGAAGTATGAGTCTAGGCTGTCAGCTGGTATTCCTAAAACCGTTAAAATTTTGCAGCAGCATGCACTCTGTTTTTCTTTAAGCTGTGAACATCTGGCCAAAACAGTACTAGAACTACTTTGGTTTTTCTGAGTAGAATAGGAAATTAAAAGACGATTGGGGCACCAGTAAGGAGGAAGTTTCCCTGATTAAATTCTTCTCATTGAAAAACATAGTGAAGTCAATGAGGAACAGAGATCTTAGGATTGTTCTTCTAATTCTAAAGTAGGTTCATTTTCACAATCTATAAAAGAGAGAAACTATTTCTTGTGTCCATGGTGAAACACAGCAGTTTGCTGAAGTGTTAAAAGTAGGAAGCGAGGTTGGGGTCAGCTGTGTTAAACTTGAAGGCAATGTAACTCTACAGCAGGGAGGAATGTCCTTTCAAATGTGAGCAGCATTGAGGAAACAGCAATAATAGAAAGAAACTGCACAGTTGCAGACAATTTGGATACAAACTCCCAAATTTATAAAACTTCCCTAGAAAAATGAGGACTTTGGCAGCATAGGCAGAGACTAGTGAAATAATCCATCCTGTGCGGCACATGGGATACTGCAAGGAGCATAAAACCCATGAAAAGTGTTGCACAACACTCCAAAGCAAACAGATGCTTTAGAGCTAGCAGAGCTTGATTATGAAATTCATCTTAAGACAAATAACTGCCATGTCGCTAAATGGGAACGACGTGTGATACGGCTGCTGAAAACCATAAACACCAGAGGAGGAGGCAAAACTTTAGGGTGGTCTGATGTACAGTGTCGGGGTTAAAGGAGGGAGGTTTATGTGACCCGTGCCCTCACCCACATCCACATCCACAGGGGAAAGTGGAGGTGGCTTTTGTTTGGAGACCCACTTCACCCCTCAAAATTTGCCTCTGCCTGCAGGGATGATTGATCCCTGTAGCAGGTGCTGATGGTTTGGCAGCAGGTGCAGGAGGAAGCACTGTGAATTACTTTGTTTTGAGGTGTGTCTTCTACCTGCACACTTCAAAACCAGCTGTGAGGCACTTGCCACCGACTCTGACACAGCCCCTGTGTCACGGAAATGTGCTGAGGTCTGGAGGTTTTCCTTCCTCAGCGTGACCAGGTATTTTTCTTTTGGTATCTTAGAAAGAATTTGGCACCTAAGTGATAAAGCATTAATGAGTTTGGGACTGACCTCTAATTTGTGGCTATTTCGCTTATGTTTCTTTCCAGCATCTTACTAATAACCACTTGGTTTGACGCTTTTAAATCAACAAGACCTGCCCTCATTCCTTCAGCGGTTTCGTGAGGCAATGCAGCGTCTGTGTCCTTGTGGTCAGAGGGGATTTGCTTCTTTCCCTGTGTGTACAAACTGGAGGAAGCTGGAAAGCAGACTTTCCTGTTTATGTATCAATATTTTAAAAGCCCACATTTTGTAAAACCAAGCTACTTGAATTCCAGATGTAAGTGGCTTTTCTCAAATGCCTTTTGACTTTGAAATCTGTCGCTGGATATTGCATTGCTTCCTCTTGAGTCTCCCATCAGGAAGCCCTCTTATTGCTTCCAGAAGTCTTCAGGAGCCATGGAAATGAGCTAGCACGTGAAAAGCTTGGATGCTAGCTCCTTGGTGCTCCTCAGGGTGGGCAGCAGCACGGGGACAATACTCTGCTCCTGCGCTCCATACGGCGAAGTGCTTGCTTCTGGGGCTTTGCTGCTTTCCAGCATTGCAGCCCTCGTCCTGCCCCATGCCCCTCTCTCGCCTCTACAGGAGTTTTTTGTGTGTTAGTATTCCAGTTTCTGTCTTAAGTACAGAAAATGTTACCATATTCATGATGTGCTACACTGCTTCCTTCCGTGCACATTGAAAACAGCCGTGCATGCAGCGCAGCTAACTGCATCTGCAAGCATGGCTGGACGAACGTAGCTTTTCTCCTGCTACACTTTATTTTAAGGGAGAACAGCAGCATCTCTCCAGGTAATTGAAATTCCAGTGACATAGCAAAACTATGCTTTGCCTCTCTTTTTTTTTCATTTTTTTTTTCTACAAGCTTCCCATGCTCTATATTTAGATAAGGAGACTTGGTTTTGTTTTTCTAACTATAGATGAAATACTTTCAGAGACTTGTAATGCTTTCAGTTTGGTTTTTCATTTTCTTTGGCATTTTGTCAAGCAGTTTCTAGATTGTAGATGACACTCTACATTTTTATATGCTCATGGCCTGTGTTTGTTTTTTCGCTATAACATATTCTGAAAGTTAAATAGTTCCATTAATGAGAACAGAAATGCAATTCCCAGGGAAGTTGCATGTTTTGCCAGAGTTACGTACAGCTGAATTAGTGTACCATACAAACATCTGTTTCTTTTCGACCTAAAAATAAAAAGCATGAAGGCAATCTGTCAGTTTTTAACACAAATTGAGCTCAGAACATTTGTCTCCATCGGCTTATTGAACTGCAAACCGTTTTCTGCACATTCATGGTCTTCCTGCCACGAGCTAAGGGGATGATCATGCAGAGAGGGGATTTACTTTCTTTCTGTGCCAACTTAGAGGCAGATTCATGTATTTCACGGATGAAAAGCTTCCAACCGAAACACCTACTGCTTATGGTCCTCTGCCCGACTCGAGTTATGTGGCTAATAATGTGTACCAGGCGAACATCTGGCCTCTTGCTGAATGTGTGTGCCTTCTCCGTGCGTGTCCCGGCCTTCTCCGTGCATGTCCCGGCCTCTTCCATGCATGTCCCGGCCTCTTCCATGCATGTCCTGGCCTCTTCCATGCATGTCCCGGCCTCCTGTGCCGAGCTGCTGCCTCCCACCCACTGATAGCTGCGTTTTGTTGCTGGATAAACCACCTCCCGTGGCGGCGCGCGGCTCGCTGTTTTGTGGGAGTTCTGTTTACCCAGGGCCTGAGTCAAATCCCTATATTAAAATGTGTGGAGCACTTCGGGATGAGAAAGGCTTAAAATATTAACGCTAATTAATGGCTCCCTCTCCGGCTGGGTGTAAACAGTGAGTCATGTGCCACTTATGGTTTTGCATGTTTGGTCCTATTTCTGGGTGCTTGCAGATTTGTCTCGCTCAGCCAACGCTGATCCCGGCAGAAGCCCGAGGGTTAATCAAATGAAAAATGGAGGGAAAGAAAAGAAGTTATGTGTCGCCCAAGGTCATGCAGTGAGTCACTGGGAAAGCTGGATTTAGGCGCTGGGTGTTTCTGCCTCTCTGTTCATCGCACTGCAAGGCATGCTAGCTTGCCCGGGAGTTTAATTAACCGCTGTGGCAAATCTGTACTTAACCGAAGAGGATCACAAGTTGTAGCAGTAGCTACGTCACCCTTGAGACCCCATCAGATGTTGTGTGAGAATTGAAGAGTGTCCATTTAAGCAGGGGTATGAAGAGTCCGGCACCCAGGCACTTGAACCAGCCCTAGAACTAGCCCAGGGCTCGAGGTGGAGGCGAGTGAGGGCACCAGCAGGGCCCCTGGCAGGGCTGCAGGAGGACGTACTCACTCACCGTTTGGTACCCAGGCAGTTTCCTGGATTTGCACTAATTTCACTTCCAACCCCTCCCCTGCCCCCAGAGTAAATAAATACTTGTTTATATATTTATATATATATATATATATATTTATATATATATATATATATATTTAATAATTGAAAGTTTAGTTCTGAATATTTACATGCAACGGTGTTAAGTTTGCAGCGTGGTGCAGGTACACTATAAGGAAGTGTTTCCAAAGCTATGTGAACCCCCCTGCCTTTCCTTTACCTCATAGACTCCTGGGCCCTGTAGCTCCTCGTGAAGCGTGCTGAGCATCCTCCTTGTTTTGGGGTGTGCAAAGACACCTGGAGGGGCTACACAACGGGTAAAAATTCATTGCCTTGGTGAACACAATACAGCAAATAACTGCGCTTGTAGTTATTTTGAGATAGTGTATTTTTGCATTAAGGCTGTGTCTCTTCTAGAAGCATACTGCATAGAAAGCTAATTTTCATGCAGAGCAAGGCAATTTTTGCAGATTTTTGTTGCTAGCAAACAAGAGGTTAGCCTCTTTCCAGAAGGCGTGGTGAATCACACAGATGACCCACGCCAATCCATACAGTGCTAGGCTCTCAACTGAAGCCTGGCTAGTATAGGCACAGGCTTGAAAACTCAGCACAGTCAGAAATAATTATATTAGTCAGAGGTTGTTCCATGTTTTTTCTTTCTGCTGCCAAATGCGATTTTGGCTTCGTGACTGTTTTTGTAACTCAGGAACATTGTATAAATCTTAACTTTGTATGGGACCGATCTTATGTCTCTATTAATGAAAGATTTTTTTTCTTTTTTTCAGTCTCTCATCCATTTCATTTATTTATTAAGTGTCCTCTTTCTCTATAAAGTATGTGTTTTCAGTGCACTGGCATATAAATAAAAGACACTTTTTGCCCTTTTTTTATCCTTTGTGAAACAAGAAAAAGCTGTGCCAGAAAGAGATGCGCTGCTTGATCAACGGCATCTTGAAAACACGTGCTATGTAAGCTTAATAGCATCTGGAGACGAGGAAGGGCCAGGGTGCTCCCTCTGTCCAAACAATACCCATATGGAGCCGTTTGCTGCATACGGTGCGTGCTTCCCAGCACAGCTAAGCGTAGCTGCCTCTGTCCTGCTGTACTGGAGGGGAGCCTTGGAGTCAGGTCTGATGTAGGAGCTGACCTGGGATGTTGCTGCTCGTTCGCTGTGTTGTGGACAAGATGGGGAAGCTTGGTATAGCCCTTAGATCCCTCTCAGAATCAAACCACAGCTTTAGATGGGTTTATCCATGGCTGTGGCACTGATAGTGATACAGATAATTATTACTTAATAGTAGGGCATTGCTGCTTGGGAAAGCTCTCCTTGAAAGATAATTAGAAAGGGAAATGTTTTTTTTTCTTTCCCATATTGCCTATTCCGTTGCTCTTCCAACTGATTCTGTTTAACAAGCAGTTGGTTAATTATTTTCTTGCAGTCTTGAGACCAAAAGATGAAGTTTCCACAGAGTATCTGATCCTGTCTGGGATTTGGCAATGAGTTTTATTGAAACAACATGTTCATCTCAGTAAAATTTTGTTGGTGTGATTGTAGCGAAGTTGGATAAAGGATACTCACAACCAGGCTTGTAAAATATTAGAGCAGTAACTTCTGTATCATCATCAGCATATAGTGACACAACTGGTGTCTTCTTTTTTTTTTAACTTGTGGACATTGTGCATCTCTTAGGACACTTGAAATAAAACTGTAGGTGAAAAATACAAAGCAACATGCATTTGGTTTAGTTTAGATTAGTGGATTTTTGTCCCAAGGGGTGAATCACTGCTACATGCTTTTGAGGTGCTGATGAAAAAAGACAGCTGAAGAGCTAGCTCTTGATTTCCAATTTAAACACTTGTAGTATTTTCACTTTTTTCCAAAATTTAGAAGTGATTCAGCTTTTGTTAACTTTTAAAGCAAAGTTATCACTAACTTGGGAATATGTACATATAATCAGGGCATACTAAATACTTCCTGTGTCTTTGCTACGTGAGCACACGGTGTACCTTTATGATCCCATTATGTGCCTGTAGCACGTAACTTGTGTGCTCTGGAACAGGAATGGGCTAAAAAGGCACCTTTACGTGTTTCCAGGAAGGAGTGAATTACAAGGAAGGGTACTAAGCCAATTTTCACCTTCATTTTAGGGAGCTCAAGAACACCCCAAAGGTACCCCCATGTTTATTAAAAGTGTATGTTACCCATTTGAAAATTGGTTAATCCATAGCTTGGGCATCCACTGCATCTAGAATCGCTGGCCTAGTTTGGAAGTTTATACTAATGCCTTTTTCTCTTTGGGGCTGCGTTTCTTGAGCAAAGGAAAGAATTTTGAAGTTAGGTGATCGTGTAGGAAACCTATCTGTAAGTTAAGTCTACCAAGCAAATGATAGGTCTTAGGAGAATCTGGTTTGATTTAGGGTTCAGTACCTTTCTAATCCTGAAAAATGCTGAAGTTGAAACCTCAAATTATACATGTCCTAGTCCGTTGATAGTAATGGAAGTGGTCTAGTGCAATGGTTAAATACCTGAAAAGGATCAAGGTCATTTAGGCCAAACTTGAAAGAATTAAAAAATGTGCAATGTCGCTGAAAGGGTAAAGAGTGACTTTTAAAGATGTGAAGCAAAGAAATGAAGCCCAATGCATATTTTACAAGCAGATGATAAAAAAAGACAAAGTATTTCTTTGAAATGCTGTCTGTTGCAGAATGCCCTTAATTAAATGTGAGCACGAGGCCCTGGGGACTTCCCTGCCGTTTTCTGATCGCTGCTCTTGGAGGGGGGGGGTTTCTGGTCTACTGTGAACCATCTGTTAAGCAGCAGCCAGTGCAGCTTCTCTACAGATGTCTTGGAGAAACAATGCCGAGTTCCCTTGATCTATTGCATTGGCAAGGGTGTTTAGATCCAACCTTTGCTTTTTTTTTTTTTTTTTTAATTGCTGTAATTGCTGGATTTAGGAATGTTTTCTGTGTCAGTGGGAAGATCTTTAATAATGTAATAGTTCATGTTTAGAGATAAAATCTTGAAAGGAAAGTATAATACTATCCCTTTCTGTCATAAAAGAAAACTACTATAAAGTCTTTAAATCCTAACATCTTCAGAAGAAGACACCCAGTGTATGTAGGAGGCACTCTAGTTGTTTAGAAGAGAGAGTCCATTGAACAGATGAGATGAAACATTAGCTTGTGTCTTACAAGAAGATGAAATGCTTTAAACTACACATATGTTTGTCTGATACACTTTGGTTGTTGCTTTCATGACTCTTTAGTGTTCACCCTTAAACAATTTATTATTTTTACATCAACATCTGTTGTCTAATTACTTCAAGAAACCGTTGGAAACAACTCATTCCTGGTATCATCAAATGTTTGTTTTGTACAACAATGCATAAATATTCCTTTGGTCTTGCATTGTTTTTGATTTAATGGGTACCTGTTGTGGAAAAAGCACTCCTACAGCCTAAATAGCACTCTTTAGATCAGGTGTTTGTTTCTGCACATAGCCACGTGAAATATCCAACATAAAAAGAGCAAGCCAAATTCCCAAGCGATAAAAGCCTCTTTTTTTCCTCTGCTTTACTCATGATTCTTGGTGGCGAAGAATTTTTTCTACCTGAATAGTAATGTCTTAACAACATCTGATTTTTTTTCTTTTTTTCTTTTCCATTTGTAGGGTAAATTGCCAGTACTTCTACTTGGTCAGTCTGGAGACTTGAGGCCAGGAGAATTTGTGGTTGCAATTGGAAGTCCATTTTCACTTCAAAACACGGTGACAACGGGGATTGTTAGTACCACGCAGCGTGGAGGAAAGGAGCTGGGGCTCCGCAACTCCGATATGGATTATATTCAGACAGATGCCATCATCAATGTATGTCCTGCTTTGAGCCTTGTCCTGCTGACCTCTTAGATTTCTTGAATAGTTGCTTTGAAAATTTCACTAGTAATATAGTTCTTAAGAACAGTGAGCAGAGCTGACTTTTCTTTTATCCATGCAAATCTGGACATCTGCAGGGCAGCAGTACTTGATTGTTATTAAAAAAAATCCCGAAGGGACCACACCAAGTACAATGTCTGCCTTCTCTTCAAAACTTCTACAGATTGCAAAGGAGGAGGCAGTATTCTCTGGCGAATAAGTATCTTTTCAAAATTCATCATTCTTTCTAAAAACAAGCCAAGCTTACTGTAAGAATTCAAGTTTGTTTCTGCATTAAAGCAAAACAATAGTTTATTTTTTTCTACTGTTGGCCTTGTAAGGGATCTTCACTGACGGCTCCTGGAGCTGTATTAAAATCTTGTAAGTTGCTGGTGTGGTACTATTAAAACCAAAGAAAAAACTCAAATTTCTTAAGTTATTTTGGCAAGAGAAGAAGGACAAAGTATTTGCAAAGCTCAGCTAAAAGGGGGAATGTTAAGTGATGGTTAGGGATTTTAAAAGTGTTCTATTGCATGTATTTAATAAACAATGAAAAATTGGTACAGAAACATTTCAAAAATTTCTTGAATGTTTTGCTTACCATGGATTAAAAAAAGTAGATATTAAAACATGTTCTTGCCATATTTATTTTCAGTATGGAAACTCTGGAGGACCCTTAGTAAATCTGGTAAGTTTCTTTAGGTTTGCTTAATGTGAAGCTTGTTACTTTTTAGCTTAAAAACAAAAACAAGCACACCAAAAGTGTGATTCAGAGCTTTTGATATTTGGCTGACTACACAAAATTCACATGGTTCTTACTAATCACTTGTCTGTGTTTATGTTGGCAATTCTCAAGCTACACTAGGATTTCAATATTTAAGGTGTTTATAGTTTGCATAGTTTTGAACAAGTGTAATTTCCAAATAATTTGCTTGTGCCTTGCAAAAAGTAAAAAGCACATTTTAAATTTGAGGTTCTTGCACTCAGTGTACCATGCAGCTAAAAACTGTGGGGTATTTTTGCATACTGAAGCTCAGTTTGATGGTTCAAAACACGTCCGCCCCTTTATTTCAAATTGCGTTGACAGGGTAGAAAACCCCACACATTTACCAGCATATTAGGGCTTTTATTTACTGATACTGTAGAAAGTAGTCAAGAGCTTCCTTAACAGCAGCTGTGGATAAGCCCAAGGGAGAACAACTGAGGCAGGTTTCAAAACCAGACTGCTGTGTGAGAGCTCGCGGCTGGGGACTGGCAGAGGAGAGGCAGTTGTCCTCAGCATGGGACAGCTCAGACGGGAAGAACGCCTGTCAAAGTTTCTGCTTTGGGGATTTGGTGACTTTTTTTCAACCCAGCTCGCAGTACAACTTCAGCACTAGTAACCTGCTTTTTAAATGTTTTTAAAAGTTGGGTGGTTTTTGTGTTGAATAGGTCAGAAGCTGCTGCTACCTCTTCCCATCCAGAAACTTTTCAATACAAAATTATTTTAAAATTCATACTTATTTCAGTATATAGAGAAACAGGGCTAGTGGCGTTGCTAACAGCAAACCCCTCAGCTCTCCTTGTGCACTTCTGTTGAAGGGGAAGCTCACATTACTGGGAAAAACTTTAGTGTTTTTTTTTTTTCTATTTATCATTATCCAATATTTACTCAGAACCTCAACTGACACTCAGTGCCATGCTTTGCCGACACCCTTGCTGAAAGAAACAGGCTGAAATTCACAGTAAAGCATGGTGCTAACCTGATGCACGCTGGACAGCTGCCAAACTCTGACTTCTCTTCTGCTGGTGTGAATACGAATATTCACATCTGTTTTCCAAAATTGTACAATACTGTCTATATCAGTAGGTGATTCAGAGAAATTACATTAAAAGGAAAATTGAAAAACAGCTACAAAAGGTGTTATGCGAATTTTTCCTTCTGATTGCTCGGAAGAAATCATCCTTTTCTCTTCAAGACATTTTACATTTGCTAATAAAAATTTCTTATTTCTCCAGGATGGTGAAGTCATTGGAATAAACACGTTAAAAGTTACAGCTGGGATCTCGTTTGCTATCCCATCTGATAAAATCAAAAAGTTCCTGACCGAATCCCATGACAGACAAGCTAAAGGTAATGTACTTCACTGCTGTGAAAGAGAGAAATGTGAAAATAGTAACACAACAGAAAGCTAACAGCCCTTAAGACTCACTTTTTGATAAAAGCAATTGATAAAGACCCGTTTTCCTTTTTGTAGGAAAAGCAATAACCAAAAAGAAATACATTGGTATACGAATGATGTCTCTAACACCTAGGTAAGTAAAAGTGCTAATTCTTTACCTTACTGAGCTCTGATCACTTTATGTATTCGGATCAATCTAACAACCTACAGAAACAAGCAGAAAAATGAGGCAGCGGCATGTACCTCACTGTAGGTGCAGTGACAACTTTCACCTAATTTCTGCTGTCTTTTTTGTGTGAGTCCATTACATGGTTGAACTCTCCTGCAGGCTCTTGTATGAGGTGTTGTTAAACAACTCCCTGGATTTTTGTTTTCCTTTAGGCTTCAAAAGAGAATATTTAGCAATTGTTAATTTGTCCTGGGGCTCCACTACTGCTGTTACCATCTTTCTGTGCTATCACCAGGGTCAAGGAGAAAATGGGACAGTATATCTTCAAGAAACACAGTTGATCTTCCGTATCTGTTGAAATGATTGTCTTTGCCAGAAATAGTCATTAAAAAGTTGTATGTATGCAAAAAGTATAATAATTCTTGAATTACGTTTAAGGGTTAAAAGGTGTTGTGAGATGTCACATCAACATGTGTAAAATACCTCAGCTAGTAAATGTTAAGTAAGTTAACCAAGTGAAAATCCATGTTTTTTTTCCCCATCTTGGCAAAATATTTTTATGGATGTTTCTTCATTTTCCAGCAAAGCTAGAGAGCTGAAGGATCGTCATAAAGACTTTCCTGATGTTGTCTCTGGGGCCTATGTTATTGAAGTAATTCCAGAAACACCAGCTGAAGCGTAAGTTGGAGTAATTTTTCTCAAAACCACTGCCACTGGCTTAAGAGGTAACAATAGAGAATGTTCTGTGCTTAGCTAGCTATCTTGGTTATGTTAAATGAACAGAATTGTGACCATCTGATAGCTATTAGGTTGTCAGCTTGAAATCAGTTTGTGGTTTTAGTTGGGTCCCCAATCGGCAATAATGCAGACATGTCAGCGCATTGCAGCAGAGCTCTGTCAGAGTTCCCGGTTGAAAGGGCAAGGAGTCAGTGGGTGTGAAAACCCAATTTTCTCTTTTCTCAGCCATGGCTTCTAAGACTTCTGCTGTACCAATGCCAGAGCTGAATTAGAGCGGCTCACTTGTGCATGCTCCCGTGGCCCTGGAGGCCACCGGTGCAGGAGGGCAAGGGAGAAGTTTCGCTTCTACCTTGTGAAGATGTGTCTCTCTCAGCCCCAGCACTTCGGGTGCTTGGATCTGGCGTATTTCGTCATGTAGAGAGAGAGACTGAGAGGATGGCCATCCAAAGGCAGGCCTGGCAATTAAAATGCAGCTCTTTCTCCCTGACTCGTAGTCCCCCTATGTATGGGTGTCCCCATTCTCCTGGTTTTCTCTCCAATGTACCCTGTGTAGACATGCTGGGTAGACATGCAGGATTTGAGTTGAGAGTAGAGGCCTGTTAAGCTGCTGGTGTGAGAGACTGGGATGATCTGGGATGGATTCTCTCAGGAGAATGCTGAAAGTCATGTCTTCAGTAGGCAACCAGATTTGTTAGTGGGTTGAAAACGTTGGCCAAGGCATCCTGCTTGCAAGAGGCACTCATGTAAGGCATTTTCTGCGGGTGGAAAAGGCCTATGACTGCTCTGTGGTTTTGTAAAAAAGGATTATGCTGAAGGGCTGAATCATGTCTGATCTGGTTTCTTGGTTAATATTTCCATGACTTGGAGCCAGATTGTTGTGCAAGACTGGGCAAGACATTCTGGTCGATGGCATCCCTCAACACCCCGTTTCCCAGTCCCGGTAACAGTCTCGACAGCCCCAGGCAGAGGAGCCATGCTGTGCCGGCCCCGCTTCTGCTGTCTCTTGCCTTGCAGTGCGCAGAGGTGGTGGGGTTTTGGTTTGTGTCTGGTGCTCGGGTTAGGAGGAGGCTTTCTGGGTGCTATAAGCGGGCAGATGAGGAGAAGGACACCCATGCATTTCTATTGACTGGGCTAGATCTCAGCATGTGTTGTTCTTCTTAGGTTTAAAATACGAAGGTAGGATGAAGTGACTGCCAGGCTGTGTATGGAGAATGGCACGGCATGTCAAACCTGCAGATCTGCACCGCTACATAAACTTTTTTTTTTTTTTTTTTTGTGAGCCTGCTGTGTCTTTGTCTAGCTGGTGGGAAGTCAGAAATATCCGGTGATCTTTTTAGAATATTGTGATGATGATAAAACGGCAATTATAGTAATTCATTGCTTCTTTGTCTTTTCAGTGGTGGCCTGAAGGACAATGATGTGATTATAAGCATCAATGGACAGTCGATAACTTCAGCCAGTGATGTCAGTGACATTATTAAAAAGGACAGTACTTTGAACATGGTTGTACGCAGGGGTAACGAAGATGTTATGTTAACAGTAGTTCCTGAAGAAATTGATCCCTAACCAGAAACATGAGCTGGATTTCATGTTTTCTTTTAACAGCATTGGACTGCTTATATTCTCTCTGTGCTGGTACAGGAAACGTTAGACTTCTGACCAACATTCTGCTTCTTCAGTGGATTAGTTTTGGCCAACAGAGTAACTTCTAATAGGTTTAAGGTGCAAAAATCTGTGTAATTTCACTTATTCCAGATGATAATTTTTCCTTCTGTATTATGTATGCAATGTATTCTTTACTGGCTATTACATCCCCGCTTAACAAATCGACATTTGCTTCCCTGTGTTGAATAGATTTACCATTATTTCCGCTAAGATTTAAACAACCCCCACACACACAGTGTGTGTTGTGGTATTCAGGTATTTATAGGTTAGCTGTGCTTTAACTGGAAATACCATTTTAAAGAAGTAGTTGATTTAAAAGACAAACACAATTGGGTAAAAAGTTTGGTTTATAAACACAGAAATCCCAACCAAAATAACCCTTAGAGAGAGTCCCATGCAGGATTTTAATACTATGATATTTTCCTAGTGTTATTAAAAGAATTCAACAGTACTTCTTTTTGTGAGTGATTCATTTTGCTTCCCCTTATGGAATGTTTTGTCTTTGAACAACACATCTGCCTGAAAGTATGTTCTGATGTTCTCATTTTTATCAGCATAAACCAAAACACTTGGTTCTCACTATGTGCTTGTATTTGCGCTCTTGTGCATCTGCTTTTCTCAGCCTGGCTGGCTCAAATTTATCATATTGGCTATCCAGTGCTGCCTGTTTTCCATGTGTCAGTATGTTTTCCTTATCGTTTTGTTTAATTATGACTTACCACTGCCTGAAATACTGTTTGTCCACTGCAGAAATGGTCGTCGTGGATCACGGAGCATATGCCGTTATATCTCAGATCGTCGGGTATCTGTAACCTTTGCAGATCTGGCTGGACTTAAGCTCTTTAAAACAGGATCTTTTATTCATAATCTGAGTGCTGGTGTGCATATGATAGGACCTGGGTTTGAGTAGGATATTGGGCATTATTGTAGCATGAAGACTAATATTTATATTTATGGATGCCCTTAAAGCTTGAGGAGTGAATGGGATAATCTACTGTCAAGGTGAACAATCAGCTAAATTAAATTACATAATAATTAGTCAACAAGATAAGCAGCTTCTCCTTTCCCTGTTGAAACACGTATTTCAGAGAATAAATGCAAGGTCAATCAACAGGTTTCAGTGACTGTCAGTCCTAAACATGCTCTTTTGGAAACTGCTACTTACTAAAACTCTTCGATTGGGTTGCCTGCAGTCTATGATCTTTAAACAAAGGGTTGTATTCCACCCAAGTACAGCAAGAAATCCTCTAGATCCAGGTCCCTGGCAGTCTCCCACCAGCCGTGTTTCAGTTCTGTTTCAGCCAGCTTGTGCAATCTTAGGGAGCCCCCGTATCCCCAGATGCCAGAACCTGACCATCCTTACCTGGATCCTGGGGGTACTCGCACAGTATATTGTCACCGTAGGAAACCACCTCTGAAAATCTGCCAAGATGCTAGGGTGCCAAGTGCTGAAGGTCTACAATACTTTGTAGCATGAAAGTTATAAGGTAGAATAATCTTGCAGAGCCGCTTTTTAATATGCTTCGTTAAGTGTTCGTTTTACCGATGCTGATTACTGTTTCAGCCTCCTGTTGAAGTAGTACTATATTTTGCAGACCATCCATGGCCTGTGTAGTGCAGCGTGGTCACAAAAAACTCTGAGCAAAGATGAATTAAAAAATCTCACGTATCTTCTCCACTCCTGCACCTCACTCTACTAACCATTAAAAAATGAAGCCAAAGCCCTGAAGTCAGAAAATTGTTTCAGACAAGTTGTTTCATCTGCCTTTTTATTTCAAAACAAAGGGTTGCATAATTTAAAAAGTTGGTTGCCTCTCTTTGTTCTTAGTGTTTCTTGTTGTGTTCCCCCCTTGTTTTAATTCCTATTTTTTTTTTTTAGCTTGGTTTCTACCTAGCTACTTTTGGCTTCCTGATGATGTCCTTGCAGTAACAACTAGCACAGTACATCTTTACTCCTGTGCTGTACAAAGATGCCGTTGCAAGGCAGAAATGCCTCAGGACAACAGCTAAGTCTTGCACGTAGAATAGGGAAGAGGCAAATGAGCTTAAATTCTATAAATGGGTTTCCTGAGCCACAGGGATTAATGAAATGCTTGACCAGATTTCTCGCCTGTGTACCCAGGGCCCATAGCTCCACCTAGTGGGATGCCAGATGATCTTTTATGCAGCTGGTCTTTTTTCATCATACATTTGAAAGCGCTTTTCTGATTTATTTATTTATTTTTATATAATTGATTTATTTGCCTGAGATACCCAGAAAGCCATGCATCTCCTGAAATATGTTCAGAATTTACTCTGCTGGTATTCAGCCATATTTACAGCTACCCAGATGTTTTCTTAAAATTGTCTCTAAATGTTTTGTAAGTATTTAAAATAAGATTATTGATACACAGAGACAAGGAAGTGAAGTTTGTGTTTCACTAATTAGCATATATTTTGGGTGTATTGTTGGGTTATAGAGTTGGAATGGTTTTCATTCTTTTCTGCTTCAACAAAGTTCTTTCCAAAGTGCAATTGAAAAGGCTTTGTACAGAATAGCTTTGGCACAGTTTGCATAAATATCAGATTCCTGGAAATTTTAGCAAGTGTTGGACACTAAATCAGGGAAATCAAGTGTTCTGGCGTGATTTTCAGTAACGTGGAATGTCTGAAATGGAAAATGGAGCTCCTGCGTATCTGATGCTGAGTAGATTGCTACATGTGGCTGCTCTCGGATGTCGTTCTGAAAAGCTAAGTCACTTATTCCATGAGGGAAATGGCTCCAGAGCTGTAAAAAAAAAAAAAAAAAAAAAAAAAAAAAAAAAAAATCATGACTAACAATTGTCTGGTTTTTGTAGCTGACACACCAAGCAGTAAAGTCCTGTGGCTTCAATACCAGAGGATATTTTTTCAGAATACCTATTTTGTATTTATGTCATTCAGGAAGCTGAGAATGTTTTTAAAACTACATCTTCCTGTATTACTAGAGGTGTCTTACAATGAGCAGGCCCTCAGATATTAGATCATACACTTGTTCTTATATCAGAAAAATACTATAGAGTTGATTAAAACTGCAGTTGCCAAGACTCAGAGGAGGAGCAGTGGTGACCAGCAGCTGGTTAGCAGTCACCACTCCAGAGCAGTGGTTGTTTGGTGCCACCAAGTGTTTGTTTGCACTGTAGGTCACAGCAGGAGTCTCTTCATCCTCAGAGTGAGAATCAAGAAATGTTTGTCTGAAGTTGCAAGGATTTCCTTGATTGAATTATATTTGAGATCAATCCCGTATTATTTGCCACTGTGTCCTCTTCTACCCAGAAAATAAGGATGTGACTTGGCATGCCTTACTCAGATCCCCCCTCCCGTTGCTCTAGCTGCCTTTCCATTAGTAATGCTGATAGCTGTCGGAAAAAGGAAACCAGAATTTCACCCTAGGCTGACGTTTAGTCAGGCGTTGAAGTTAAATGTCAACAAGCTGTTGTGAGGCTCTCTTTGTACTGAGAGGAGAAACATCCCGAAGAGATGGGAAGGAGTCAGCCAGCAGAGAGAGCTGAGGGTCTTGCTGTAGTCTCAGCTCGGCAACTTGCCAACCAGACCACAGAATTTGACCAGCATCAGATAAAGTTATAGCTGGAGGGGCAGGGACTGGTAACATTGGGCATAATGTGGAGTTTATTGTCATGCTCAACTATAGAGATTTGCAGCACAAAGCTTATTAGCTGATTTCATGTTCTTGGTGCATGTGTGCTGTAGAGCTGTGTATCACTCTGCCATGAGTCCAGCTGTGCTGTACAGATGTCTGACAAACTACCCCAGCCCCAGACTCCTTTTTCACGTGCAAGATGCCAGCAAGTCGGGGCTGGGCCCAGTGGGTGTCAGGAATTCCTTCGCTTTGTGCTGGGACTCTGTGGACATGCGATAACTTGACTTGTTGGGTGTTCTCTACTGAACAAAATTAACATAAAACCAGTGCATATGTAATTCAGCTAAGAAACTAGAGAAAGAGAAAGTAGAGAAGGTGGTCACGGGGTAGGCCATGTTTAACCACCAAAGCAGCTAATTGGTTTAACCTATCCACATTTTCTGGAAAGTTTTCCTTCAAAACTCATAGTTTTGTTTAGTAGTCACGGTACAGTAGTATCTGTCCCCATAAACTCTAATGAAATGGATAATAACTAAGAGGTGATTCGAGAGAAAATGGGGTCAGAACTAAAGAACTTCAGTCAAATTTATTCAATTTCATAAATAACTAACTGTAGTAAGTTGGAAATACTGCATAATGTGCTGGAGAAGAAAGTTAAATATTTGTTCTGTTCATTCCTGCTCTTCTCAGTGTTTATGCAGGGAGGGCACGGTGATTTTCAGAAGTTTGTAGTGTGAATGTCTGAGGGATGCAGCCTGTTGCCCAAGCACCAGTGAGCCTCGTCTGGTGGCTGTCTCGGACAGCCCAAGCAGTTGCATTAACTGAGCTCATTGAACCCGCCAGAAAACTCCCGCTTGTGTGAACTGCTGTCTTCCATGGGTACAGGCACAAAGCCATCGATGCATCAAAAAGGGAACGTGTCTGCCTCAGGTGGTAACGGGATTAGGGCACAGTGCAATGGCAGCTGCTTCGTTTATCTGTGCCTATTGTTGCTCAGCTCATTGTGCAAGGCTCAAATGGTCCGGCTTCCAAAGAGTGGCAGTGCTAAACAGAAATGTTTTCAAAGCAAGTTGAGATGAAGAGTGGTTATGGAAAAGCCTAAATTACTCCAAGGTGGTCAGTTAATTTTTCTGAGTACAGATTGGATCTTTTATAGACTCTTGCACAAATACATAAAATTACCTATCCTGAATAATTAAAGCAATTTCTCGGTGTTACTATTAAAATCAGACCAGTCTCCCTTCTCCTTCTCCATTCCAAACTTTGCATCGCTTTTGTTCACATCCACTACTTTTTTTTTTTTTTTTGATAGTAAACAGGCTTATCATTGCAGTGGGTTTGATCCTGTACTTTGTGGTTTTGGTGCATGCTCCCTTACTTTCATTTGAAGCCCCGTAGCACGCAGAGTTTAGGCACTGTGACTTAGGCCTAACTCATCCTGTCTGTTTTTGAACTCCAAGGTAACCTCGTATACTTGGTGTGGGAAAGGAATTCGCAGGTGGCTTTGCACTGTTTCACACGTCCCTGAATTAGAGATAATGAGGAAACAAGCGGTAGAAACAAAAACTTGAGCAAGGTTGAGATAAATTGGCTGCAGCGTTAAAGATGAGCTTTGGGCAGTGGCCAATTGCTGGCTGGCTCGAGGCGCGTGTCTGAGGGTCTCTAATCAATTGTATGACAGATTCGGGCACGTGGACAGCGCGTGGGGCTACGGGGCAAGTATATGTAGTAGTGAATAATAGGGCAATAAACGTCTCCTGTTCAAGAGCCATCAGGAGTCCGTGTCTTGCATCCCTTCAACTTGGGCCCTTGCCAGCTGGCGATTCCCTTGCAGCACCCGCCCAAGAAGTGAAGTTTTCCATTGTCCTGCTTGCTTCTCTGTGGAGTTTCTCCAGCTGACAGCAGATGTGGAGCTGCTGCATTCCTTCTGTCTCCTGTTTGAGGGGTACCGCTGCTTCCAGCAGAGACACAGCCCTTGTTTCCCCTCCTGTAGAACTGGTAATGACGATGCAGATCACATCTCTGCAGAGGAAACTATCGCTGTTAGGTGTTATTTCTGATGAAATATGGGCAGTAATGGTTCACAGTCCCCATCATGTCTGTCGCCTTTGCGGATGCTGTGATTTAGGCTGTGTTACCATGTGGTAGCCGTGGGGTCTTGCTGCGTCTTCCAGGCTGTCCCCGCTTCCCAAAGCCCCCAAAAGCCAAAACCTCAAAACCATAGTTGAGTCTGGGGGAAAGCTCAAGCTTAAGATGGGGAGAAAAGAGGGGAAAAGCAGATGTGCATGGAAGTGGGTACTGAGTGTCTGCTCAGGAAGAAGCGCTGGAAGTTATTTTCAGCAGCAGAGCTGATTTCAACTCTGAGTGGCTGAGCAGCTCTGACAAGGAAAGAGTATATTCTGTCTGCATCTGGGGTAAATTCACATGTCCAGCAAGGAAGGAGAGATGACGGTCTGGATTGGAAACAGTTTCAGGATGTTGTGACTGGTTTAAAGTCCTGTACAGCTTTGCTCTTATAGAAAAAACTGCAAGTCAGGGAAATCAAGTGTTCTGGCGTGATTTTCAGTAGCTGGCAAGTATCACACAAACCAAGCCCTGGCTGTCACTTGGTGCAAAACAAACCTGTAATAAAACACAGTAATTAACTGGAGGTCGAAGTATATTTCCTCGCCTCTGAATCAGAAAGGGAGGTTGGATATAGTGCCATGCTTGAAAAGAAGGGTACTGCTGCAGCCAGGGGAGGCTGAGAGCTAAAGCGTGGTTTGGATTGCTGAATGCAACTGTGGGTGTAGTCCCAAAGAAACAGAAACAAAATGCTTCCTGATATCTGGACAGAACCAGTCAGTTGGAACATTGTTCTGGTTCGTGCCCATAAAGAATAATAATGTACTGAAGCTATGATGCACATCTTCTTTCTTTCTTACAATCTATTTGTTTTATTTCTTCTCAGCTAAAGGTGGGTTTTGTTCATTTGTTTGGTTAGTTGGTTGGTTGGATTGGTTTGTTTGAAGGAAAAGTACTTCACAAGAGCGAGGAGGAGCGCTGTGCAGAAGAGCGAGCTCTGCTGGGTTGGTTCCAGCCTGTGCAACAATTTCCTGCAAGCACCGAGGGCCATTACGCACCTTGTCACCAGCTGGAAGGACTTCCTCTGCTCAGTTTACTTTATTGCCTGAAGAGCATAGGAATATTTTTTTATTAAAAGCTAGTCCACCAATGCACTGTGCTGAACGCTGTTTCTGTCCTCGAGAAACAAACAGAAAAAGAACAAATCCCAAG
This sequence comes from Cygnus olor, assembly GCF_009769625.2. Taxonomy (NCBI): domain Eukaryota; kingdom Metazoa; phylum Chordata; class Aves; order Anseriformes; family Anatidae; genus Cygnus; species Cygnus olor. The sequence goes on from NC_049175.1 coordinate 33,463,467, forward strand.
CCACAGATGTTCATATTTATTCTTTAACCTTGGCTTCAACCTGTGTTTGAAATTCCAGCCTAGCATAGGCACCTGATTCCTCTCTCTAGGGGCTGCTGTGCTGGCTTGCAGCGTTCGCATACCCTGTGCATCTGTGGCACCGTGTCTGCTGACTGTTAGCACCACCCAAACCAGGGCGTGAAGCCCTGCAGCCCTAGGTGAAGGGAAAAGATCCCAGGAGATTTGCCTGTAACTTCTGATATGTTTTGAATTCTGCTATATTACAAGGGAGATACATGTGGGTTTGCATTATTGGTGTTTTAGAAAAGAAGGGTAAGAAAAGTAAGCAAATGCATTAAGTAGATATTTCTTGCATTGTATATTTCGTCCGGATTAAAACAGACATACAAACAAACAAACAAAAAAGCCCACACCTCTTGCTTTAAATAGACTTACTTTGTTTATATTAAATATAATAGTATTGTTTTGATGCAATGTGGATATGTAGAAATAAGTGGATGAATGCGTAATACAGCTCACAATTATATACAACTGCCATAGTAAATTAGTAATCCATTTTTTAGATTATGCACACTTTATTTTGTGTGTGATTTCATGAGAAATGGGAGGCCTTCATGTCTCGTTTCTCATTGCTCACATCATCTTGGCAGTAAAACATTATCAAAGCTACTTATGCTATACGGTAGTTATACCACTCAGTTGTTGACCATCAGATAAACTGATGATGAAACAAAGCAATATGTACTTTTTTATCTTTATTACAGAAGTGCTAGGCTTAATTAAACATAAATTAAGCAATAGAAGCTTTATTGCTGGAAATAAAGTAGTTGTTTTATTTATTTTAACACAATCTGGATGTCATGATATCCAGATGTTACTACAGGTAAATCTTTAACCATCATATAACCATCACATGAATGTAACATCTGGTGTTAAACACTTATCTATTTGTAAATCTCCTTTTTAAAAACTAAGAATTAATTATAATGTCCATGCACACCCCTTTAGTCAAAATTACAACAGTATTTTTTGTTGGGTGCTGTTGGTCATTCATGACTTTGGTAAGAGCTTGGGCCTCTATGAGTAGGATATTCCCCAGGCATAGCCTTAGGTTTCTGAATTTCTGCCATTTGGTGTTGGAAGTCAGCTTTACCTCCAAATACTGTACTGAGTATAGGCTGAAGGACACCTGGCTATACTATGTGGTATTTTGGAAAGCAAATTGCAAGAGAGAAGCAGGACAAAACTGAAAGAATTCAGTTATATGTTCATGCTGGTCAAACATTTGTTCTCCTTATTGAGCATACTTGTGTGGTTTCTTTCTCACCTTTTACATGTCTTTATAGACAGTCTTTCTCTCCTTTTTTAGTAGAAATGCCCTTTGCCTTTTTGGATGTTTGTGGAATTACTTATTTTGTCAGGATGGCAGAAGTATTTGATGCAGTTACTAGTCATATTGGGAAGGAGGTGGAACTGTTAAGTTCAGAACTAGCTGTGACCAGCCCAGCCCAACAGAATTCATTAAACTGTTACCCTAAATTAAAGACTGTACTAGGAAGCTGGCCAAACTCTGTATATGCAAAATTATGCATTAATCTTTTTTAGCACTGTTGATGTAATGGGAAAGAAACTTCATGGGAACACTATCCTGTTTAACTTTTTTTTTTTTTTTTAAACGCAAATATTGATAGTGTTCCCACAAAGTTTTTATTTTTCAATGAAATTTTATGGGATTATGATTTAATGGATCATTCTACTAATCGTTTTCCTTCTCTGGAGGAAACAATAAGAAAAGGTTGTTTCAGACTCATCCTCCTTCTGCAAGCTGCTGCTAACCTTTTCTAACTTCTGTTGTTTTGTCAGGTTTTAGACCAAGTCTGTTCAACAAGCATCAGGCAAGATTCAAGGCAGATTTACTTGCCTGTCAGTCTCAATTCAGTGTCTAGTAAAATTACAAAGAGGATTATTTTGGGAAATATTGAAAAACACTTGAAAGACGTACAGACTAGGGGATGAGAGGCTGGAGAGCAGCCCCATAGAAAGGGGTCTGGGGGTTCTAGTCGACAGCAAGCTGAACACGAGCCAGCAGTGTGCAGTGACAGCCAAAAGGCCAGCCGTGTCCTGGGGTGCATCAGGCGTGGCATGGCTAGCTGGGCAAGGGAGGGATTGTCCTGCTCTGCGCTGGTGCGCCCTCACCTCAAGTACTTTGGGCATCACAACATAAGAAGGACATAAAACTATTGGAGAGTGTTCAGTTAATGGCTACAAAGATGGTGAAGGGCCTAGAGGGCAAGATGTATGAGTATCAGTTGAGGTCCCTTGGTTTGTTCAGCCCAGAGCAGAGCAGGCCAAGGGGAGGCCTCATGGCGGCCTGCAGCTCCCTCACGAGGGGAGCAGAGGGGCAGGTGCTGAGCTCTGCTCTCTAGGGACAGCGACAGGACTTTTTTCTCTTGTTTACAAATTGTCAAATGTAGCACTGCCACTCATATGTATTTGTTCCTAAATAGTCACTAAGAAATGACCATTACTGGAGCAAGTACAACGGAGGGGTTGCCAGGAGGCCTCTGTACAAGGAAGGAGGCCAGTATTCCCATGTCCAAGCTGCACGGCTGGCGCCAGTTGTTGACTGAATCTTTTAATTTTCACTATTTCATGTGCTAATTTCATTATGCAATGAAACTATTCCAGCAATTAAATTAGCTTTGAGCAAACTCATGTAAACAAAGCTTTGGACAGAGGTGCAAGGAGAGTGAACAAATGAAGGGGAGAGAAGACAGGGACCCGGAGAAGGCATGTGCCATGGAGGTTAACTCAGCTTTGGCTAAGTGACTGTTGTGTGCCTTGCTGTGTCCCAGGTGAGGGACATCACTGCTGCTGTAACAGGATGACAAGCAATAGAAATTCAAGTATCAATTGAATTTAAATGAATTTGTGGGAACTAGTAATAATAATAATAAAAAGCTTGAACAGCTTGTATCCTCTCTCCCACCCAAAAGACAAACATTTCATTGTTTCATTCAAGTTGACTTTGAAAGTGAATGTGGATCTGAAGCTGATGAGTTCATCAAGTTCCAGTTCTGGGGAAATGAACCAAGAGTCAGTAAACAACCCCCCACCCTATATGCTGTCCTACCTGGCGTGAAGAAAGGCAGCTTTGTGCAAAATACAGGTCAATATCAGAGGACTACTTTTGGTATTGGCTCTTGGTTTTTTTTCTGCAGTATCAGGGACTATGCAGAATCATAGTCATAGAATGTAGTGACTATTGCATATGAAAACACTGGTTTAATAAAATATTTGATTTATTACTGATAATAGTTTAAAGTAATAAAGCAAATACTTAACTATTGAATATATAATTATATTCCTTTACTTCAATTACATTCCATTAAATCAAGAAAATCAAATCAAAAAAAAAAAAAAAAAAGAAAAACAAAGCAAATGCAATCCAGTACAGGATAGATTCTGTCATTGTTTTGATTGTGCATGCTGGGAAAATGTTTGTAACATCTTAAAAGGATAAATAAATTTTGGTGTTAGGACAGATATTCCTTAAATGAATAAATATTCCTTAAATGGAAGCACCTGTGTTTTTTTCTGTTGACAGCAGGTGGTTGGCTGCAGGGTCAATACCTCTGGGAGAAGAAGCTGGGGCTGCCCCACTGGAGGTGCTTCTGGGAGAGCAAATTTAAGCAAGGGCAAAATACTGCCTGGCACTGAGGGCTGAGAGGAAAAAAGAGAGAAACAGCCCTGTAAACACAAAGATCAGAGAAGATGGAGGGTGAGGTGCCAGGAGCAGGTATCCACACAGCAGGTATCCACAGGGACAGCCCCATGCCAGAGCAGGCGAATAGGGGGAGGAGCAGGAAGCAGGTGTTGTTTTAATTAGTCTTTTGTTTTTCACTATTCAAATCAATTTTAATTGGCCATAAATTAAATTAATTTTTCCCAAGTTGAATCTGTTTTCCCCTTGACAATGACTGATAAGTGATTTCCCTCTTCTTAGCTTGATCCAAGAGCTTTTCCACCTTGTTCTCTACATGTGGTGAGTGCCAGACCCCAAGCAGGATGTCTCTTTAGACACTTGCCACTGCAGCCTCTTGAGGCTTTTGTGGATCAGCCACTCACAGAATCACAGAATGTTAGGGATTGGAAGGGACCTTGAAAGATCATCTAGTCCAATCCCCCCACTCTGAGCTTGCCTCAGGCTTAATCTTTGGAGTTATCTCACATGTCCTCCTTCTCTATTCAAATATTAACAACTTTTGTTGACTTTTCAATGTTTTTAATCTGGTTTTGCTTTTTTTTTTTCTCTTCTTTTTCTTTTTTTTTAATAAATATTTATTTATTTTCCCAGCTCTTCAGGTATATGCAACAGCTGTCCCAGCTTATTTAACAAGCCACCTCCCTTAATTCCCTCAGTTCTTCTGAAATAACTATTTCTTCCATCTGGCTTGCAAAACCATGATAAGAAACTGCTTATATTTACAGAGTCAATGGACTGTTTGCATGTCTAACAAAGTAACTTTTTTTTCTGTTCCTTTCTGCTGTGGCATTTGTTCTTCCTTTCTCCTTTTGGTGTTCGTCTGACTCTTCTCTGCTATATCAGGTTGGGTGTTGGCTGTTCTGTGCCTGGACATTTATGTTATGGGTTTCATGAATCATGAGAAACATGTTTCTGAGTTCTTGAGGTGTAATATGTCTGCCGATCAGTGGTGACACCAAACCTATCTGAAATAGCAACAGAAACAACCAGCATGTCCAATCTTTATCTACGTAAAATAAATAAATAAACAAATGCTTTCTCTAGATAAAACTGCAGATTTTTTTATGAAAAGAATAACTAAGACCCTGAGCCATTTGATGACCACTGAAGATAACCCTGCTTTGACTTGGGGTTTGGACCTCCAGACGCCTCTTCCAGGCCAAATCCTTCTGCATTTCTGGAGTTTTATATACTGATCAAACGTTGTCAAACTTAGCAGTGCTGTACAAAGGCAGTTTCTTCAGTGGGTACTCAGATCAAGTGAAGAATCATCCATGACCTGAAAAACAGCTTCTCTTCATAAAAATCCATTATAGGGTTCCACTGGATCCCATTATTTATTTGTTTTCTTAAATATGTTCCAAATTCCAGATACCATTCAAAACCAAGAAAGGGATATATCACATCAGTGACAGAGGAATTGGATGGAAAGACTGCAGCTATTGCAAACACTTTTCATCCCTACCTTCTCTGAGGAAGGTGACAGATGTTGCCATCTTGTAGAACCAGGAAGCTATAAAAAAGTTGGGTAACAAATCAAGCATATCGTCATGTGTTAAGGAAGTAAGAGTAGCAAGGGAATGTATTTGATATTGATTTAGTGAGGGGACAGGTTGGGCTGCTACACCCCTTTAGAGTCTCTGTCTATAAATTCTGGTTCCTTCTTTTATCAGGAGCTCCAAGATGGCTACTACCATGATCTTGTCTTGGATGGTAATGATGAGTCTTCATATTCAGGTGGATACAGGTAAAGAGTCCCCCTTCTGATCAACTTCATGGCTATATTTTACATCAAGCTAATGTTGGGATTTGAAAGTAAAAGAGGATTAAATTTAGTAGCATGGCTTAGCTCAGTTGAAAACTATGAGCAGATCAAACCTGTCAGGTGAGGAAATCAATACTTATGTCCATTATTTTAACAGTTTTTTATTGAAACTGCTTAATGAATTTCAACTTGTCTTCTCACACATTTTTTCTAAAGAGACTAGTAAAGGAAATTCAGATAAATACATTGTAAAGCCAGTGATAAAAAATTTCTTAATCTTTGTATTGGAGTAATGAATTTAAAGATAAATATGCATTTTCTTGATGAAATGCATGTTTATTTTAAAGGTTGTGAGGTGCTCTTTGAACCATTCATTTTGTATTTGATTAAGTTTATTGTTATCAATCACACATTGGTGGTGGTGTTTAATAACAGTGCTCTAGACAAAACATGTGGCACAGGTTCCTGTTTTTATTATTACTGCAATTATTAGAATATAATAGGAATTACTGTAATTGTATGTTATTCTAATTTGCTATAGTCTAATTCCTGCTATTAATGTGATTTGATTTGGTTGCAGAGGCAGTGATCTCCACGGCCATTTTCATCCTTTGGGGATCAATATAAATATCAGCAGGTCTCATGGGAGGAAGGATGGTTGTCCAAAAATCACTTGCACCTCCTTTTCCATGTGAGGCTTCCCTGGCTCAGCAGAGTGCCAGGATGGTGCTGTGAGAAACAGGCTGTTTCTCTTCAAGCAGCTGCTGTTGCATTCTTTGTGCAGGAGGAGGGAACAGAAGCAGATCAAAAACCTTTCCAACAGCTGCTATTTTTCCATCCTTTCCTCTTTCAGATGAAAAGTTCTGTCTTTAACTTGACTTGGACTGATGAAATGAAAGCAAAAACTTATTTTCCCTTTCTGCGTTACCCCCCCCACCTCTACACAGTGGAATGAAATAGTTATTCAGTGCTGGTTCCAGGTTCAGGTTTTTACTTAATTCCTCCATAAATATTTGAGGCACATTTAATGACACTGAAAAGTGAACTGGGATATTGATATTGACCTCGGAAATGCTGAGTTGCTGTTTAATCCTTTTATTACCATCCAATCCATTTAGATTTCAAGCCTTGCATGTGTGAGGAGCAGTGTGGTGAGAAATTCAGAAAGTTCCCCACTCATTGGATAAATTACATATCTCCCTGTTAGGGTCTTCCTTTACATCCTGTAATCACTTTAAACATGTAAACTGTGTGTTTAAGGGCCAGTGTTACAGGTCTTGTACACAGTATTAGTCAGTGAAGGCATATTTCCAACTATCAGGCTGTCCATGGAGCAGGATTTTTATCCTTGATGGTAGCTGGACCTAATCCTTATAAATCAGCATATCCCCCTGTCAGTGTCACTAGGGTATCCTGTGCATGCAAAATTTCCGTGTACATTAATTGCCTTAATTCACGTATTGTTCTTTCAACTTTTTTTTGGCTGCTTGCGATGACAATATCTGCGGTTTGGACACCAGCATCAATACCTCCAACGACAGGTAACTTAAAAGTAATATAAAAATGCACATTGTTGATAGAGTTGACCTTGCTAAATATTCTCTCCAAGCTGATGCTTACATTTGAAAGCCTTGCTATCCCAGGTGTAGCAAATGTAGCCACCCTACTAGTATATGCAGGTGTTCAGTGCCCTTCAGACTGGGCTCCCAGATGATGAAATGGGAATCAGCGTATGCATACACTTCAGTTTCAGCATATAACTGTATATATACATCGCCCTTCTCCAAGAAAGAATGCAAGTAATTGCTATAGTTACCTTAAATAAATCAATGTTTGGTCTGAAACCTTAAGATAATAAATGACACGTGAAAAACAGAGGCTGTACAAAGGTATCTGAATGTCTAGAGAAAAGTTATCCAGAGTTTGAACAGACAGAAATTTTCACCGACTACAGGTCTGTAGACTGGTTTCTGGTGACTTGTACTCAGACTGAGCAGGACCTCACTACCGCTATGAAATTCATTTTGGTTGTAGGATTGTTGCTGTCACCTGATCCTATAGCCTAATTCTTCCATGCTCTCCTGTGCTGTCATCTTACCAGACTCATCAGCTCAGTTTTTTCAAAACTGCAGTTCTTACAAAGTAATGTAGTGACAATATGATTAAGGCAATCAGTTTTGTTTCAGGAACTTAAAGTAATTATTAAATTGACAATTATTAAATGACAATTATTAAAATGAGTCAAACGTTAAAACAAACATATTTGTTTTGAAACCATTTTTAAAGAGCCACACTCACCTGTTTTAAAGCTTTGAAACATTTCTATGTTAATTATGCCTTTTCTAAAGGTGAAATTTTAATCTAATATGCAAATCATGCACAAAAATATAAAAATTTACTCTGTAATGGGTACTTGCTGAGTTTATTGGTGTTGGCTTGATGAGTCTAATTCCAGATGCATTTTTGGAAATGTTTGTTGATTTTCACTGGTATGCATACCAGTGAGATGAGTAATAATAATAGTATCCAGCCATGTAGATTTTAATACTTAATAAACTGAATTATTTATTAATTAGTATTTAGTTATTAAGTGCTTGAGTTTTCCAAGCTTAAAAATTTCTACATTGATTAGCAACAGGTACATAGACATTTTTAGTGCTTAGAGAACTGCATTTCGTGGAGGACTTTCCCAGTTACCCCTGAGTTGTTTCTAAACAGTTGCCAGCAAAAGCCTACGCCTTTCTGGAATACACTGCTAAATATTCCAGTATATAAAATACATGTTCACTTTAACAAGGATATAGAATTATCTAAGACTGTAGCTTAATTTGAATGAAATGATTCTTAAAAAAAATAAAATCATAATTCTCCAGGGATGTTTGGAGAGCTGTCAGCCATGATGCAGGAAGGTCTATATGGTCATGATGTTGGTGGTCTGTACGCCGTCCCTCTCACAGGGTTTCAGTAACCCCATAAAGCCCTACCTCAGAACAGCTGAGCTCTCTAGGTCATGTTAAAGGAAACACTGGAAGGAGATAGCCTGTTAGCCTGCCAGTCTCTTTTCCCACAGGATGTCTTCAATCTGTTGGTGCCACCTGGAGGATTTTCCATAAGGTGTACTGTGCAAAACCCTTATCAGGGACTGATGCGCTGACCTAGAGTTTATGTCATCAGCTGCAGTTAGCAGTGAGATATGGATGAAATCAGAAAAGGTGTTGGAAGGAGGTATTTTTGTTCTTGCTGTGGAGAAAGAGAATTGTTCATAGGCTATTCCCACAGAAGAAGCAGAGCTATCAACTTCTGATTATATCAAGTGAAAAACAGCAGATATCTCAGAGAGATCCTTTCACTTAACATTATATGGAACTCTCCAGGCCAGTTGCACATGAGAAATTTGTATGGATTCACAAAGAAATTTGATAATTAATGGGGAAAAGAAGTCCTGAAGTCTACAAAAATATATATTAAGAAAAATAATAAATGTTCTGGAGCTAAAGTTTCTCAGACAAAAGTTGCTAGAGACTGGGACCATATATTACAGAACTTTCAAATTATATTTGCTTTCTCAACCACCCTATAGGGTATCACGTATGTTTCTTTCTTTTCTAGAAGAAATAACAAATACAGCTTCCCCATCAACAGGGGCTGTTGGGACCATAACTGTTTCACTTGGTGAAACAGGTGTCAGTGCCAACTGGGGGTTGCTGGTTTCTGTGTAAAGGGGCTGTTCCCTTTCTGAGGGCTTCTTCTGGTAATGGGGTGCTGATTCTGGGGTAGCATTTTGGGGAAGTTTTCAATTACATTTGCCTTCTCAAGCAACCCATAGAGTATCATGTTTGTTTTTTCCTTCTCCAAAATTGTGAATAGATGCACCTGTTCCAACAACAATCAAGCTCACTGAAAGTAAGTAGCATGTATAAGATTTATTTTATTGTTTTGTAATGATAGCAATCGCTTTAGATTTTTCTAGTCCTGTTTGTCGTTGGGCAGTAATTTGTCCGATGAAGAAGCTCGTGTGCTTGCTGTTTGTGGGGGTCGGGGGGGTGTGAGAGCGAGTAGTTATTTGGAGGGCCTTTATCATAGAATCATTAGGGTTGTAAAAGCCCTCCAAGATCATCTGGTCCAACCATACCCCTACCACCACTATCACCCACTAAACCATGTCCCTAAGCACCACGTCCAACCTTTCCTTGAACATCCCCAGGGACGGTGACGCCACCACCTCCCTGGGCAGCCCATCCCAATGCCTGACTGCTCTTTCTGAGAAGAAATGTCTCCCCATTTCCAACCTGAGCCTCCCCTGGAGCAACTTGAGGCCATTCCCTCCAGTCCCATCACTAGTTACCTGAGAGAAGAGGGGCCAACCCCCAGCTCCCCACACCTTCCTTTCAGGGAGTTGTAGAGAGCAATAAGGTCTCCCCTGAGCCTCCTCTTCTCCAGACTAAACAACCCCAGTGCCCTCAGCCGCTCCTCACAGGACTTGTGCAGGGCCACAGAGCCGGCGGTGAGCCAGGTCATCCCCTGCAGGATCCCTTTTGACAGGGGATTGTCTGGGCTCTCTCGGAAAAGAGCAAAGTGTGCTGACAACTCCCAAGGGATTCATCCTAATTTTGTTCTTCTCTCTGTTTTTCCCCACTGCTGCTGCTTCACCTCATCTGCAGTCATAGCCGATGGTGAGTCTGCCTGCCAGGGCGCTGTGGCCCCATGCGCCGAGACGTGCGTGCCTGCTGCTGCCCCAGCCTTGTCGCCCACCAGCGGGGAGCCCGGGAAGGGGCTGCTGGCCCTATGTGGTGCTGCGGGCGGCTCCCACTGGGGTTCGGGGCCGGGTGTGCTCGGGGTGCAGGCGGGGGGGAGCCTGCGCTCTCCGGTCCCCCTGCTGGGAATCTGAGAGCTGGAGTTGGAGAGCGCAGGCCCACTTGGCCAGTGGTGGGGTCCTGGCCCCCCTTGGCTGTCCCGGGGCATGTGGAAGCCGGGGCTCATGGAAAAGGACCTGTGGGCCCCTCTGGACCACAGGCACCATCCGCTTTCTCTTGCACGAGGAGGCAAAGGTCTCTGCCTGGAACCAGAGCCCCACACGCCTAATGCAGCTTCTCACATCTTTCCAAGAGCTGGAGCTGCGGCTGACCGACGGGCCAAACCGCTGTGCAGGCAACGTGGAAATCGACTATTTTGGAATGAATGTGAAAGTGTGTGGTTTCCTGTGGGACATGGACGATGCTCAGGTTGTGTGCAGGCAGCTTGACTGCGGCTTGCCTGTCAGCGTGATGGACTATTTCCCCTCGAGCGATTCGTATCCGTGGTACCATTGGACTGCGGTGGATTGCAAGGGCTCTGAAACCTCTCTGCTGTTTTGCCCTTATGAGCACTCACCCTCCGACTGCCATCACGGGGCTGCTTCTGTCATCTGCTCAGGTAGGATGTTACACTGTGGTGGCGTTTTCCTGAAGGGACCGGTCTGGTGTTTGTCTGAGGTTAGACAAAGCTGGCCAGCCCTTGCTGTGTGCTGTGCAGGGCTGCAGCTTGTCGTGTGTCCACGTCCCTGCTGCAAGGGCGCGTGATGTAGGGGGATCTCAGGGGCTGTTTTTGCAGGCTGTGCTTGGGCAAGAAGGGAGCTGGGCGACTGCTTCTGCATAGGGCAGGGTCCCAGGAGGAGACTGGTTTTGGCCCAGGGCTCTGTCATCAAGGCTCACCCGTAGTTCCCCATGAGCTTCCAGCCCGTGTTTGAAGGGGAGCGTGTGCCTCAGCATACAGCGCCCTTTGCAGTCTTGGTGCAGCAAGGCTTGGTGCTGCAGGTTTGGCGTGTGTGTCCCTGGGGTGAAGCCAGGATTACTAATTACTAGTGCCTCACACCTTCTGATTTTCTCCTTTCAGATTCAGGACTCCAAGTGCAAAATGGTAAGCAGAGATTTCTCTTTTTATCCATGTTATCGGTGGGGTGCTCTGTGTCCATCAGAGCAAAATACTCAGGTGTGGGCTGCAGTTAAAGAAACCGGGTAACTTCCTTGGTATTCAGAGAGATGTGGCCATTGCCAGTGATCCTTTGGGATGTAACAGCTGCTTAATGCGGCAGAGAAATTGTGTGCTGCTCTGCTGTGTAGCCTGGTGGCCATGCCCTTGAGCAAGTCCTGGGGCTGTTGGGACCGTATCCATTTCACTCAGTCCAGCTTGGTCACAATGCTGACTGGGGGTTTCTGGTTTCTGTGTCCCAGAGGCCTTTTGGGGAGGTGTTGACTCCCAGTGAGCTGTTCCTCTTAGTCAAAATGTTCCTTGTTCACATTCTTCTTCCTGCCTGCAGTACCAGGTAGCCCCAGCTTAAGTCCCACTCTACCTTTGGTGTCAGGCACATCTGGAGGGACTGGGGCTGCGTAGCTCCTGCTGGTGCTTCCCGCTGGTGGTGACGGGAGGTTCTGCAGGTGCCAGAAGTGACCTGCACTCCAGGAGGGTGGGTCAGGAGGGAAGTCTCTGAGGTGCGTCTGCAAAGGACAGGCTTGCTACACATGCGGGAGGGAGTTTTTCTGTGTGGCTTTCACAGAGCTTCTGTGTAAAGGGGCTGTTCCCTTTTCTGAAGGCTTCTGGTAATGGGGGTGCTGACTGGGACAGCATTTTGGGGAAGTTTTGAATTATGTTTGCCTTCTCAAGTAACTCATAGAGTATCATGTATGTTTTCTCCTTCTCCAAAATAAGAAATAAGTACACCTGTACCAACAAGAATCCATCCCACTGAAAGTAAGTAGCATGTATCAGATTTATTTTTTTATAATGATAGCAATGGCTTTACATTGCTCTAGTCCTGTTTGTCGTTGGACAGTAATTTGTCCGATGAAGAAGCTCGTGTGCTCACTGTTTGTTGGGGCTGGGTGTGTGTGCGAGCGTGTAGTTATTCAGAGGGCCTTTAGCAGGGCCACAGAGCAGGCAGCGAGCTGGGGCATGCCTGGTGGCCACACTGAGACGGCTCTGGGGTGTGTCCAGGGCCAGTTCCCTGCCAGGCTGGGGGAGATTCCCCGCAGAGCTCGGCGGGACAACCCAGAGCTGAGCCCTGGTGGGTGCACAGGCCTGACAGCCTGCAGGGTTGGAGGTGGCAGAGCACAGGCTCTGGTGGGGGACTTGGTGGGACTGAAGCTGGCTGGGCTTGGAAAGATCATGCCCAGCTCTGCCAAGATTTTGGTGCTTCTTGGACCCCTCGGGCAGCGTGCATCACTGCCAGAAAGAAAGGGATCTTCTTCCACTCGTGCTTTTGACAGGGGATTGCCTGGGCTCTCTCGGAAAAGAGCAAAGTGTGCTGACACCTCCCAAGGGGTTCATCCTAATTTTGTTCTTCTCTCTGTTTTTTCCCTGCTGCTGCTGCTTCTCCCCATGTGCAGCCATAGCCAATGGTGAGTCTGCCTGCCAGGGTGCTGTGGCCCCATGCGCTGGGAAGCACATGCCCACTGCTTCCCCAGCCTCGTTACCCACCAGCGGGGAGCCTGGGAAGGGGCTGCCAGCCATACGTGGTGCTGCGGGCAGCTCCCGCTGGGGTTTGGGGGTGGGTGTGCTTGGGGTGCAGGCGGGAGAGAGCCTGCGCTCTCCGGTTCCTCTGTTGGGAATCTGAGAGCTGGAGTTGGAGTGCGCAGGCCCATTTGGCCAGCGGTGGGGTCCTGGCCCCCCTTGGCTGTCCTGGGGCATGTGCAATCTGGGGCTTCTGGAAAAGGACCTGTGGGCCCCTCTGGACCACAGGCACCATCCGCTTTCTCGTGCACGAGGAGGCAAATGTCTCTGCCTGGAACCAGAGCCCCACACACCTAATGCAGCTTCTCACATCTTTCCAAGTGCTGGAGCTGCGGCTGACCGACGGGCCAAACCGCTGTGCAGGCAACGTGGAAATCGACTATTTTGGAATGAATGTGAAAGTGTGTGGTTTGTTGTGGGACATGGACGATGCTCAGGTTGTGTGCAGGCAGCTTGACTGCGGCTCGCCTGTCAGCGTGATGGACTATTTCCCCTTGAGTGAATCATATCCGTGGTATCAGAGGACCGAGGTGGATTGCAAGGGCTCTGAAACCTCTCTGCTATTTTGCCCTTTTAATTACGTGTCCTCCGACTGCCATCACGGGGCTGCTTCTGTCATCTGCTCAGGTAGGATGTTACACTGTGGTGGCGTTTTCCTGAAGGGACCGGTCTGGTGTTTGTCTGAGGTTAGATAAAGCTGGCCAGCCCTTGCTGTGTGCTGTGCAGGGCTGCAGCTTGTCGTGTGTCCACGTCCCTGCTGCAAGGGCGCGTGATATAGGGGGATCCCAGGGGCTGTTTTTGCAGGCTGTGCTTGGGTAAGAAGGGAGCTGGGCAACTACTTCTGCATAGGGCAGGGTCCCAGGAGGGGACTGGTTTTGGCCCAGGGCTCTGTCGTCAAGGCTCACCCGTAGTTCCCCGTGAACTTCCAGCCCTTGCTCGTAGGGGAGCGTGTGCCTCGGCGCACAGCGCCCTTTGCAGTCTTGGTGTGGCAAGGCTCGGTGCTGCAGGTTTGGCGTGTGTGTCCGTGGGGTGAACCCAGGATTGCGAGTGTCTCACACTGTCATGTTCTCTATTTTCAGTCTCGTGACTAACAGGGCCTCCAATGAAAGGTAAGCAGTATTTTCTGTTTGTATCCATGTTATCAATGATGTACTCTGTGTCCTGGCTTCAGGTTTGGGCTACGGTTAAAGAAACTGGGTAACTTCCTTGATATTCAGGGAGGCACTGCTATTGCCAGTGATCCTTTGGGATGTAACAGCTGCTTAATGTGGCAGAGAAATTGTGTGCTGGTCCGCCGTGTAGCCTGGTGGCCATGCCCTTGAGCAAGTCCTGGGGCTGTTGGGACCGTATCCATTTCACTCAGTCCAGCTTGGTCACAGCTCTGACTGGGGGTTTCTGGTTTCTTTGTTCTGGAAGCCCCTTTGGGGAGGTGTTGACACCCAAAGGGTTATCGCTGTTAGTCAAAATGCTGCTCGTTCACCTGCTGCTTTTGTCTGCAGTGCCAGATAGCCCCAGCTCGACTCCCACTTTGCCTCAACTTCAGGTACGTTTGGAGGGTTTGGATGCTCTGATTATCTCCTGCCTCTGCTCGGGGTCACGGACTCATAGGATGGTTGTAGTTGGAGGGGACTTCTAAAGATCATCTTATCCACCCCCCTTTGCTAAGGCAATTTGCCTATAGCTGGTTTCTGAGGACTATGCCTTGGCCTCTTGACTATCTCCAACAGTGGAGACTCCAACATCTCTCTTGGCCACCTGTGCCACTGCTCAGTCACCCTCACAGTACTGTTTCCTTACGTTCTGATGGAACATATACACAGCATCAAAGGCAGTGCCACTGATGGAACGTCTCAAGTTTGTTTTGCGGTGTGTGTGGATGAGAGTAGGCAGAGGGACTGCTTGGTCATGGCTGTAGTCAATGAGGAGAATGTTACTGCTCGTAATTTTAGGGCATATTCTTCTTCATTTAATAATGAAGAAACAACTAGATTATTCCCCAAAACCTCAGATTATTCCAAAATAATAGTGCAGGTGAGTTCTCATCCAGTGTAGTTAAATATGTCTGTAGTTGAGCAACAGTTATGCAACTTCTTACGAGTTATTGTTTTTGGTATATTGTTTTAGGATAGTCCATATTTCAAATGTTTATTTGTTCACATAGTTAATATTAGATCAATTAGTGAGACAAAGGTTTTTCATATTTGCTAGAAGCTGAAATTAAAACTTGAAGATCTAATTTAGAATACATCTATTCTAGATGTATTTGGAATGTAATTCAAAAGATTTACACATTTATATTTTCTCTGAATAGCTTGAACCTGGACTGAAAAAAAAACCTAGAAATCCATGTTTATTTTCCTCCTAAACTTTCTTAGATCTTGATTCATCTGTTAGGATGCAAGTGATCTATCTATAAATACTGTGTTCAGTTTTGGGCTCCTTACTACAAGACGGATATTGAGTTGCTCAAGCGTGTGCAGACTCTAACAAAGCTGATGAAGGGACTAGAGAACAAACCTTATGAGGAGCAGCTGAGGGAATTGTGTTGTTTATTCTGGAGGACAGAAGGCTGAGGGGAGACCTGAAAGGAGGTTTCAGTGAGGAGAGTGTCCATCTCTTTTCTTAGGTGACAAGTGATAGGGTGTGAGGAAATGGCCTCAGGTTGCACCAGTGGAGGTTTAGGTTGGATATTAGGAAGGATTTCTTCATGGAGAGGGTGATTGAGCATTGGAACATGTTGCCCAGGGAAGTGGTTGATATATCTTGGATGTATCAGAGTGCAAGAAATAGATGAATATTTAAATGACATCTAGAATGCCATTTTTCTCCCCATTTTTTATGTTTTGGAAATAACAAGATGAGGAATCAAATGTAACCAGAACCTCTCATCCTTCCTAGAACTGGACTCTTTTGGCATCCTGGAGAACGTGAATTCAGTTCCTGCTCCAATCGATATCTCTCATACTACATTTATTACTGCTGTCATGGCCCTGACAGCTGCTGTTTTCACTCTTGTTGGGTTTCTTTTGAAACGTATAGCGAAGAAATCAATTCCGTATCAGATCACATGAGATTTGGTAAACACCTGCAGCTGATAACATTGGTTGAGTAATTTGATGGATTGAGTAATGTCCTTGCATTGAGAAATCTCCTCGACAATTCAAGATTAAAGGTCTTCTGTGGTGATAGATAACCTCATGAGAAGAGATGGGCTTGACATAACTCAGCACTGATTGAAGCCAGAAGACCAGCGAAAGTTTGCAGATCAGTAACAACCTTCAAATTAGTCAGTTACCACCTACAATATTAGGCTGTCAAATCTTAACACTCCATTTGAATCAGCTTCCTCCTCTCAAGATGGAGATCTGGCCTCTGCCAGTGAAAAATATAGCCTGGGTTGTGGGGAACCCACATGGCCAGTTCTTGCTCCACATCAAACAAGAGTTTGTTTCCAGTTTCCTCAGATGTAAATTAAGATCAATAGTCCTTCTTTTCCACAGGGGAGTTGTGAGTCCATCACACAATGTGTGCTGCATGATAACCAGAAATGGGACTTGTCTAAGTACCTCTGAAAGGTAACATTGCAACTCCACAATAAATCGCAATGTGATGCAATGTGTGTATTTCAATTTACCCTTCAGGCAAGGCTAGGACTATTTCAACTTCCCTGTAATGTTTTCTGTTACCACTACAGTCAGTGCTAGTAAGCAAAATATTTGATTACAAGTATTGCTATTATACTTTAATAAGATTTCTTTTACATCATGTTCTATCACTTCAGATTTTCTGAGGTGAAGATGAAACATTTCATTATGCCATGCAAAATTTCAGATGGAGAAGGTTCTATGCAGCTAAAATACCTAGACAAGCATACGTGACTGAAAAAAAAAAAAAAGAGAAAGAAATGATTCTTCCAATTGCGTATGGATCCTCCTGAATAATGTCTGGATATTTTGTGACTAGTTCTTCAGGAAGATCCTTCTTGTTGAGAAAATGTAGATTTGAGCTATTTTCAATTATGGCTGATTTCCAATATAAAATATGTAATCACAAAATGAGGAAGGCAGTGTTTCTAGTGTGGTATTTCTGTTTTAATTCCTGCAACCGTCTTTCATTTGAACTCAAAAGTTTTCCTGTTTCGATGAGCTAAAATAAAGAAATTTTTCCAAGCCACATGTTGTGTATATATGGGATTCTTCTGTAAAAACACAGGCACATGACATACCTGGGTTCTGGAAAAATCCAGGAAGACCTTATTTGTCTTCCTGGTCTAGATCCTTATTTGTCCCAGGCCCAGATCTTCTGTGATATAAGCCCTGCATAATGTCATATGTGTGTGACTTACTGGCTAACACAGGTACATCTGTAAAACTCATACAAATCCTTAATATACTATTACCACAATGATATAATTATTGCTACAGCCTAGCCTAGCACTTCACTCTCAACCAAAAGCAATTCTGGAAACCAACTTGAAAGTCCTTTGTTTATTTTTCTTTGTTAATAGATAAGGTCAAATGAAATCAGTATAACTTTTTAGGTAATAGCATAGCTCTGCCTTATGCAGCGGTGGCGATTCATCTGCTGGAAGGAAAGACAATTAGCAGGTGCAACAAATGAGCATCACTGAAGCTTACTGGGGCTTAACGACCTTCCCAGAATGCAGTGTGGAACAAACGTCTTGGCCATCACAAGAGGGCAAACAGGGTGTTGGTCCAAGAGTGCCAGTTAAGCGTCTTCTCCTCCTGTTTTCCTGAGCAGCAATAAATGTTGTGGATGATATGTGTTGGACCGAGATACCAGGAGATCCTCCTCTGCCAGCCCACCAGGGGGCAGCTTCTGAGAAGATCTTTGGAGAAGCTGACCCTTCTAGGAAGTGCTGTACTTCCTTGTTACTTGCCTGCAGGTGCCTTTGTGAGCTGGACTGTGCCTCTAGAGACTTTGGCACAAAATGGGATGTGGCAGAGGCAGAGCACAATGCTGTTGGCAATGAGGAGCACCTCATTGGAGCCCTCGTTGCTGGGCAGCTTTGATTTGATGTCTCTGGAACATGTGTTTTTGTCTTTTATCACTGCATTGTGTGTGTTTGAGGCTGGCTCTGGACTGTGGCCAAGGCAGATAGAAACAGCCTTTAACAGCTACTCTTAGGGCAGTCCCATTTGAGTCGATAGACCTTTGGTACCTTTATTGCAACGTTCAGACACTTAGGAAAGTGAAGAGAGCAAAGCCCTGACTTTTATTATTCCTAAGGTTAACCTGCTTAGGTGTATCTGGGGAAGGAAGATATACACGGACAAACTGAGCTTCTGTTACAGCCTTCCTGCTTTGGAACATGTTCAAAACTTCCCTGAGGAAGATACCTAGATCAGCATTCAATGTCTTTTGACTTACTGCTCTAATAGAGTAATTGCGTGCTGCAGGGGAATTTTTTCCATGGAAGGTTTCTGATGGAGAAGGAGATTGAAAAGGTGGAACTTAGACTGTGAACTGGACTGGATGAAAATTTGGTGATTCACTTGTACCTAATGCTTGTGACCAAAGATTATGGAGTGGCTAGAGAGCTATAATAAATTCCTGGTTTTGTGAAAATACAAACCAAATTGCCCCCATAATTTCCTCCTTTATTAAATACTGTCGAATGAATGGAAAAAAATAAGAGCATCACTACAGCCATATTTACACTGACTTATTTGCACCAGGATCTGAAGTTTTCCTCACCATTTCTTAATTATGTGTTAAGTCTCATAGTAATGTCTTGTGCATCTACATATCAAATCTCAAATTTTAGGTGAAGGGTATGGTTGTTAAAACTCTCTTAGTAAATACAAATAATGGTTGGTAATAGCTAACATCTATTCTTTTTTTAATCATTCTTACATGCCCTGCTAATGCTTATTTGAAAAGGCTTGTGTTAATATTTATTTCTCTTTCAAAGCTTTTTGTCACTTCAAGGAAAACTTGAACTATTACTATTCTTAGCTCAGGTTCTTGGTTCAAAACTTCACTAATTTAACTACAAAATGGGGTGGCAGCTACAAAGTGTACAATGGAATAAGTCAGTGGCTCTTGTATTTTTCCTTTTTTAACGAATGATTCATGCATCCTTATGACAAGACAGAGTAGATTTATTATATTATTTTATTCACATGAACCAGGCAACACCAAAGCCTGTTGCGACACAATGAAATCATCAGGATAGAAACATAGATCTTACAGGGGATGAGATGTATGAGATTCTTGCAAAGCCTAACTTGCAAACACAAAGTATAATCCTTTTAGGATATTTGTTTTAAACAATTCTATAGATCTTCACTGTTCTTGGACCATATCTGTTGAGTTTGCAATCAATCTAATAAAACTGAAAGTCAATGAAAACCATAAGAAGATATTTTAATCACTTCATTTTAGGGTGTATACATCACCTTTCCCTCCCTTCTGATTTTTTTTTAGAAAAATAGAGCAATACAAAATTCTTATCTAACAAGGATGTACTTGCAAGGTCCAAGGTGACTGGATTAGAAAGCTAAAGTCTTATCATCAGGCTGTGAGCATGTGGGCCAGAGCGTAACTCAAATGAGGAACTGCGGCTGGCCAGTGCTTGGACCTGCATTATTCTACAGCCAGCTTCTAGACTCTCTTCTTTAAACTAATGCTTAGCTGTTATTTAAGTAATGCCAAGCACAGGCACAAGCCCATTAGATCCCGTTGCTTGCTCTAACTACCTGAGAGGACTCCTGTGTTTTCTCTTCATACAAAAGAACAAAACCTACTGCTTGACATTGGTATGGTCATGCTGCAGTTGTGCTGGGCTTTGTAGAAAGGCATTGCATAGACTGGCTTGGCCTTTGGAAGTTTTCCAGTGTAGGATCTTGAAGTATGGTACCCTCAGTCATTGTGAAAAGTATGAAATGAGGGCATCACCTGAGCCATAAGCATTTCAGCAAATACCTTCATAATGGATTTTGAGAAGTGTCTTGGAGGCCTGGTTTTGCAGAGAGGTAGGCAAACATTTAACTATGCTGAGTATTTCCAAAACTTTCAGGAGACTACTCATAGCAAAAAAGTTATGCACATAAACAACTGCAAAGTTTCATTGCTAATTTTAATGTTTAATGTTAATGACCTACATTGGCTCCCAGTTAAACTGTAATTATATAGTGCAACATATAATGCAGCAATATGTGTGTAAAATTGACTTCATGGGGAGTGGTGAAATGCGTTAACTTCCTTTCCCTGTCTACAAATTTTTATATAATGCATAGTAATGGGGAGGCAGGGGAGAGGAAAAGGTTAGGTGTATTTATACCTTTAATTTAGTAAGTACAATGCTCCTGTTGCTTCACAGAGTATCACATGTGAGGCACCTACCATATTAAAAAAGCACATTTCTGCACTGGCAGAAATGACCCGCGCAGTTAGGTGTAAAAAAAAAAAAAAAGAAATTGAGCATACTGCACTTTGCACGCTATCCTGACACAGTGGAAAATAAGAAACAGCTACAGCTCAGAAAACAGGGTCATGTTGGACTAAGTATTAGATTGGAGATATGGAGAAAAATTTTTATTGATTGATTTTTTTTTTCCTTTGGTGCAGATTTTAACTATTAAAAATACACATTCCTAAGTCAAACTGCCACAAGAAGTAAAACCAAACATTTAGGGAAACGTTATTTTGGCACTCAACTTTGATTTGTCATTTAAAGTAGAATTATATTGTTGTTAATCTTGCAAAAGAAATGCAGTTTGTAGCTATCATATTTCTTAACAATACTTTTCATTGCATTTCTTCATTACACTTACCAAAGTTCAGAACAGATCTAGTTTTCTAACAAGAATTATTTAACTAGATATTGATTTAAAGTATTTATCTTTGTTGGTGATTGACAGATATGCCCCAGAGCTGAACAAGTGCTTTGGGTCAATCTATTTTTTAGTTTCAGTTCCATTTCCTGCAATGGACGTAGCTAATTCTTCCTCATGCAAAGGATTTATAAGTGATTTATTATAGAATGTATTAATAAATCCTATTGTTAAAAAAGTATTACCAGATGTTAAACTTCCTACAGTCTGTACCAGTCACCTTATCAGCATAGCACCAGGTTTGATTATCTTTCCTGAAGTCTGAAAGACAAGGTGTTGGCCATGCAAGTGATCTTCCTAACCTTACATGGCTCCGTTAACAAGGTCAGGAATTGCACAAGCTCTCCTTCGGAAGAGATGGATGTTGTGGAGAAGTTCAATTTTGAAAAGATGGTAATGAGAATAGAGCTGTGGAAAATTTAAATAATCATTCTTCTGTTGGCATAGGTCTGTAAATCACCAAGAATTTCACAGCAGGCGACATTATTGCTGCTTTGGTGGCATAAACATAAGAGATCTGCTTATCGATTAGCAATAGCTGTAAACAACCTCCTCATATTTCAGTCAACACTTACCAAAAATGCTAATTGCACAGATTTTGTAAGAAGAGAAGTGTTAGCAAGGAGTTTATGTTTTGGCTCAGCCTTACCTCATGAGACATTTTTTTTTTATTGAACTTCCCATTATCCATGATAACCAGCTTTTCTGGTTTGTTTGTGGGATTTTCTAATACACTTCTGTCTTTATAGGTGGTAGGGCTTGTTACCCTGGCAAAAATCCAGTTGCCCTGCTGAAGTTCAGTATGTGCAAGGACGGGAACCTCCCCTGTTCTTCTTCCAGAGCTTGTCTGAAAGCTTTTAAACGTTTGGGTCCTTCAGCTGAGAAAATCAAAACCCAGTAATCCTGTTTTTTCCATTATGACCCTTGCTTTTTTTTCTGCTTTTTAACCTCTGAAACAAGATAAAATTAATGAGAGATACAGCTCTGGGCAGCACAATGTAGATATCTGCTGTGCAAGCTACCAGTTAGGAAATCTTGGGGAACACCTACTTAAGCTGGGCTGATAATGAAAACCAGCACTGGCTATCACTGTAAACTTATCTCTGGGAATCAAGACTGTTAGTCCTGTTGACTTCTTTAGGGTCAAAAGAATTAAGTAATTTTAATGTGTTGTTTTTCTGTTCTGTTTTTTTTTTTTTTTTTTTTTTTTTTTTTCCCGCTTAGAACTACAGGTGTTCCTCCCCACATCTGTATACTTGAAACAGAGATATGATGAGACATGGGACTGGAGTTTAGTATGACAGGTAACAAAAAGGAATGCTTACTCTATTAGCTTTTGAATTTCCTCAAATACCACATGGATAAAAAAAAACAGTGTGCATAATTTTTTTCACAATAATATTTCCTGCAAATAAAATGTATTATTTTTAAGTAGCTTAATTCAGCTTTTTCTTTGCATTTTTATGTTTAATCACAGGATAATTTTTAGATGACAAGTTCTGGCATGTATATAGGATGAAGAGAATGTCCTTGACAAAGATACCATGTTGTGGTGAGATAATTAGTTTTAAAGAGTTTTTTAAAGTTCACAGTCATTGAAAGTCTTTAGAAGTAAGCTATTGTTGTCATGTTCTGAGAACAAAGGGAAAAATCTGTAGGTTAGTTAAAACAAGACATGGAAACATGGTCTTGAAAGGAGCTGGAATGGTTAAAATCTTCTAGACAACATGATTTATGTGGGTTAATTTCAGCTTTCTCTAGGAGTTTGCTGCTTAACAGTTTGAATATGCTGTAAAGTAGCATAAAAGTTGAGTGACATGTTGTAAGTGGATTGGTGCTGGGAAGTAATCACTGTGAAACTACTAAATGAGTGAGGAGTTATTTCACAGGAGACTTCCTGCTGTGATTTTGGTATGTGCAGTATAAAATAGAGGTACTAAGGGATTTTTTGTACAGAGGATGCTGGCATTCTAGCAGATGTAAACCAAAGGTACCTGTTATTAAATCGGAAGATACAGGTCCTAAGTTAACTTAAAAATGTTGACTGGAAATGTCAGAAATTTCCTGTTAGGCTGGAATACGGTGAGGCCTGGCAAGAACTCTGAAAGCCTAGTTTGTGATAAAGAGCTATGCTTGCAGATTTAATTAATGTGGATAAATTCAACCACTGCACATCTAGTCCTCTTCTGTTCTTGAACTTCCTTGACATCATCCATAAATTTTCTATTCATGGTACCACAGACCAGCTGAGGCTGAATGGCACCTCTGGAGATCATCTGGACCACCTGCCTTCTCTAGGAGGAGCCACCAAAAGCAGGTTGCTCAGGACTGTGCCCAGTCAGATTTGACTATCTGTAAGGATGGAGGAATCCACGGCCTTGCTGGGCAACCTGAGCCAGTCCTTGGTCACCCTCACAGTGAAATTCCATTTTTAAAATTTTTAAATGGATTTTATTGTACTTCATGCCCATTGCCTCGTCCTGTCACCACTGAGAAGAGTCTGGCTCTGTCTTTACTCCATCCCATCAGATCTTTATACATACTGATGAGATCCCTCTGAACCTTTTCTTTTCCAGGTTCAACAGAGGCTCTCTCAGCCTTGCCTTCTATGAGAGATGCTCCACACCTTTAATCATCTGAATATCTCCTCTAGACTTGCTCTGGTATGTCCATGTCTCTCATGTACTGGGTAACCCAGAACTGGAACCAGAACCCCAGGTGGGTCTCACTGTATTGGGTTTACGTGGCAAGGTTTTGGTGGCAGAAGGGCTGCAGGGGGAGGCCTCTGTGAGCAGAGCCCAGCAGCTGCCCCATGTCAGATCAGAGACAGCTCCAGCAAAACCAGCACGCTCACCAGTGCTGAGCACAGGGGACGACAGATCACCTCCCTCAGCTGCTGGCAACGCGCTTCTGAATGCGGCACCAGCGTGCCATTGGCCATCTTTGCTGCAATGGCACATTGTGGGGTCATGGTCAATTTGTTCACCAGGACCCCAAGGTTCCTTGCCTGCAAAACTGCTTTTCAGCTGGTTGAGTGCCTTGGCCTGTACAAAAATGTTATTTTTCAAGAATTTAAAGGAAGGAAAATGACCCCACAGCCCC
Organism: Cygnus olor; assembly: GCF_009769625.2. Taxonomy (NCBI): domain Eukaryota; kingdom Metazoa; phylum Chordata; class Aves; order Anseriformes; family Anatidae; genus Cygnus; species Cygnus olor. The sequence goes on from NC_049175.1 coordinate 33,487,444, forward strand.
TTCCGAATCACGATGTGTGATCACTCCACTGAGCACATGGTATTGTTTTTCCTTTTGTCAGGAACAGCAGAACTGTGAATAGCAACGTTCATGCTCCCATTTCTTCATTACATGAATACAATCAGTTGTATATACCATTGTCCTCCAGTTTGTTTGTTCTTCTCAGTGACTGCTTTGACAACTTCTGATTCTGTTTCTGGACCCTGGTCTTTTGTCTTTTCTTCCTCTATTCTAGTGCTGTTAACCTTTTCAGAAAGAGAATTCCTTATTCCCTTTGTCTCTAGACCCAAGATGTGCCTTGCTGCAAGAGGAAGGTTGGAGTATACCATCAGGAATCACGAATTATGTCAGCTATGTGGTTTGATTGGTGTTTGTATCATAGCCAAAATGGACAGATAAGTATAGCCTGGATGAAGTGCAATGAACAGAATATTAGACCAACAAATATCGTGTTTCTAGCTGTCCTGTATTTCTTCTCATCACATGGGGAGAAACAGTAGAAGTGCAATATAGTGACTCCAGCTAACAAATTAGCAGGACAGGCTGTTGTTCCCTAAGCTTTCTAAAAATGCATTAAGACTTCACACAGACCAAGTAATGAAACCAGTTCAACACAACTTTTGTTTTTTCTTCAACCCATATTTCTTTCTCTTTTGATAAACTTCATGATTCAAAGGATTTTTTATTGTCAAATTCAGCTAAGGAGCATAGTGGTAGATTGAGGGAAGACATTGCTAAACCAGAGCAAGCTCAACAGAGGTCCCTGGTTAGGCTTAGTTAAGGTATTTAACAAATAGCTGACATTAATTTATTTTTGGTACCAGACTCAATCACATGTATGATGTGCTGTTTGTTGACAAGTAACAGAGAAGCAAGCGTGTAATTTCAAGAGGAAACCATCAGAAATATAAACATTTATGAGACCAGAATTCTTTCTTGAAGGATTCATCAGAAAGCCTGGTATGAATTTGATGCCTCACCTTGCAATGCATTACAGTCTGCTTAATTAAGCCATTAGCTACAAGCAGCAAATAAATAAAATTGGTATGGTAGGTGCAAAGAAACACATGGGTTCACCAGTCTGGTTCCAAAGGTAATGCTGGGCCTGCACACAAGTCAAATATATAGTTAAGATAATTTGTATTAGTGACGACAGCACAAATTTTACAGGAAATGGAAACTTTGTTCTTCATAGGTTATCTTTCTATAAAGATCAGGTAGTCATAAAAATATTGGATAAGAAATCAGACATAACTTGGACCATGACTGTTAAACTATGTTTCATAATCACCTATTGTTTGGACAGACTGGCCTTGGGAGCCTCACCCTTTCACAGGTGTAGAAGTATAAATTCTGATGCTCTGCTTTATTGGCACCTCTTGGCAAGATGGGTACCAACAAGATCTTGCTTTTCCTCCTAAGTACAGCACTTCTGGATGCCACCTCAGGTAAACCACTTAAAATTTTTAAAACCAGTATTTCAAAAAAAAGGTAGAGAAAAGGGGATGTCTTACGCTTCTTCAGTGGTTCCATACTTGTAACTCATGTGCTAATATTATCAACTTTGTGCAAAGATTGGATTTAAAACGGACTACAATTTGATAGCATCATGTTGTCTTATTAAAAATATGATCCATTCAACACCGTGATTAACTATTATCTATATTTAAGTAAATTTAGTACAATGAAATCAACATCGTTCCAACTTTTACAGTAGTGTCTTGTAGCGTAGATTAAACCAAATCAAAAAAAAAAAAAACTACCTTGAAAATACTAATAAAAGACTTTGCATAAATCTGTGTTCTTCAATATGAAATTAAGAAAAAATGTAGTTCCTTGGCTGTAATGTATACTTGCTTTAAAAGAATTCAAAGTTAACCTTCTAGATGCTTATGGAACCACCCAATACTTATTTAACTTTATATAACTTAATAGAAGCACAATAGTAAGACACAGTTGCTATCATGCATGGCATCATGTAGTACCAGGGGCATGCATTTTCCTCCCAGTTATGCCATTGAGATGGTCATGCACACAGATGGAAAACCTGGAGACTGTAAAAACCCAGCCTTGCACATTTACACAACCAAATCATAACAGAGACAGTATTCAGGTAGGTTGTGCTTTCTCAGAAACCAACATTTAGTATCACTGAGGACTTTCTAAATACTATTGATATTTCACAAGGGTGGTATCTTGGACTCGCCATTCTCAGCAGACACCTCCTGAGCAGTGTTATGCCTATCAGCATCATGGTTTGCATTAACAAAGGGACTTCCCAGCTTTAATTCAGGCACATGTGCTTTTAAGACATAGGCAAAAAAAAAAAAAAAAAAGTGTTATACTCCTTCTAGGGAAACCTGTCTGTTTGCTGAAACCTATCTGTTGTTCTTTGCAGCTATGAATAAGAAAACATCCTTTGCATCCTTCCAGTATGTAAAATATATTGGTGGGCAAAATATACAGCAGACCCTTTTGTTAAAACACGTTTTCAGCAAATCTCCCTCACACCTCTCCTGTCTGTCTTGTCAGAAGATGCATCAGTGTGCTGTTGTAAGAGTCATTACGTGGATTGAGTATGTCTCAGAAAAAAAGTTTGTCTAGGTGTTTTGTTTTCCCATTGTAAACCCATTGTCTCAACTGAAATTTGTAGCCCTAGAAAAAGTAATCTGCATAGTTTTATTGATTTACTTTAAATTGCTTACAAATTGTATTTCTGTCAGTTTCTACATTAGATTGTACAACTAAATCCCTATCCAAGGCATTAGATTGTACAACCAAATACACAAGTATCTAGCTAAGAAGTAGATAAAAATGAAAAAGGAGGAATTCTGGAGAAATTCTCTCTTCTGGAAAGATTCCCGTGTCCAAATACAAGGTTATGTCTCACAGTCTGGGAACTGTGAAAGCACATCACTGAATAACCCAGAACTGTGAACAAAACTCGTAATGCTACTTCCTCCTAAAGTCCCTCACTTAATTATTGCTTTTCCTCAATCCACAGGTACAACTACCTCAGGAAGGTCTCTGACCTCAAAGATATTTACAGGTACATCTGCATCTCCCGTGGCTCCTTTCTCTGCATTCTCCTCGGGCGGCACTGGTTAGCAGCCCAAGCAGCTTGGCGGTCTGACGCTGCCCAGTGCCAGGTTTGGGGGGGCAGGAGGTGGTTCTGGGAGCTGCACGCACCAGGGCAGGACATGGTGCTGCCCCTTGAGCTGTCGTGTGCCTTGCCTGCAGGCCTGGAGAGCGTAGAGCTCAGGGATGCACCATGCCCTGTCCGGATTGCTCCTTCATCCAGAAGTCCCTCACTTGCTTCTTTCTCTTCCTTCCTCTGCAGCTGCAAATTCCATGACAAGCCTATATCCCACCACAACTCCAGGTACGTCTGCATCTCCCGTGGCTCCTTTCTGTGCATTCTCCTCGGGCGGCACTGGCTAGCAGCCCAAGCAGGTTAGCCACAAGCATCAGGCTAGTGCATGGTGCTGCCCCTGGGGCTGTTGTATGCCTTGCCTGCAGGCATGGAGAGTGCAGAGATCCAGGAGAGATTGCTCTGTATCATTATAGATGAGGGATGTTCAAGGAAAATATTCCTCACTTGAGGTTGTCCCTCTCCTATGTGGACAACTGTAACCACTCTTTAAACATGCCATTTCCAACAAGAAACTCAGCTTAGTTTACAAGACATATAGATGGTTCCTTTGCTGTTTCTGTTTTGCTCTGTCCCCGCACTGGATACCCGTGCTGAGACCCCCATGCTCTGCATTGCCAGCGCGATTGGTCAGCAGCGCCATGCCCAGTGCTGGGAGCAAACTTGGTCATGCTCCTTCCTCCCAAAGTACCTCACTTACTTTTTTCTCTTCCTCCTGCAACACCTGAAACAGACATGACGAGCGAAACTCCAACCACAACTCCAGGTACGTCTGCATCTCCCATGGCTCCTTTCTCCAGTCATGGAGAGCGTAGAGCTCAGGGATGCACCGTGCCCTGTCCAGATTGCTCCTTCATCCAGAAGTCCCTCACTTGCTTCCTTCTCCCTCTTCCTGCCTCAACAGGTCGGACGTACAGAACCACAGTTGGCTTCCAACCAACCGTTCCTCCAGGTACATCTATATTTTTCCAGTGTTTTCTGTGCGCTCCTTTTGGGTTTCATCAGTTGCTGAGTGCCAGGGTGGGCTTTGACTCTTCCGTGGAGTCCCAGACCCGTAGAATATCCAGAGCTGGGAGGGACTCGCAAGGGCCATCGAGTCCATCTCCAGCACGTGCGTAGGAGCATTGTGGAAATGCTTCATCAGCACTGAAAGGCCTGGGGCCATGACCACTTGCCAGGGAGCCTGCTGCAGTGCCTGACCTGCCTCTCAGTGAAGACGCTGTTCCTACCATCCAACCTGCGCCTCCCCTGAGGCAGGTTTCAGGCATTTCCTCGTGTCCTGTCACCGGAGGAAAGAGATCGGTGCCTCCCTCTCCATTCCCCATCGAGAGGAAGGTGTAGGCAGCAGCGGGCTCACCCCTCAGGCTCCTCTTCTCTAAGCTGAACAAACCAAATGGCCTCAGCCTCTCCTGCTAATTTCAAGCCCTCTAGGCCTTTCCCCATCCCTGTGACCCTCCATTGGAATGGCTGCAATCTTTTTATATCCTTCTTCTGTGGTGGAGCCCAGAACTGTGCACAGGACTCGAGGTGCAGCCACAGCTGTGCTGAGTAGAGTGGGGCAAGCACTCCTTCCGACCAGCTAGCTCAGCGGTGCTGTGTGCAGCCCACGTCAAGGCTGGCCCTGTCAGCGACCAGGGCCCGTTGCTGGCTCACGTTGAGCTTGCATCCACCAAAGCCCCCCGATCCCTTTCAAAGAAGCACCAGAGTCACAGAATAGAAGGATGGGAGAGCTGATCCAGGGGAAAGGCAGAGCCTAATAGAGCGGAGCGTGTTGATCCTGGTGGCCTGAAAGTGTTGTGGTGATGAAATGCAACGGTGGGGGCAGGTCCCTGTTTGCCAGCAGCTTTTCCCACGTTTTCCTTGTCCCCTGCTTTCCCAGGTGTCTCTCTGAGCTTGGTGAATGGCAGGAACCGGTGTGAGGGGCGCATAGAGCTCTACCACTATGGGAGCTGGGGCACGGTGTGTGACGACAGCTGGGACCTCAATGATGCCCAAGTTGTGTGCAGGCAGCTGGGATGCGGCTATGCTGTTTCTGCACTCGGAAATGCCTATTTTGGACCAGGCAGTGGCAGTATTTACCTGGACGATGTGCAGTGCACAGGGAGTGAGTCCTCCCTGTTTGAGTGCAGAAGCTCTGGCTGGGGCGTCCACAACTGTGGGCACAGTGAAGACGCAGGTGTTGTCTGCTCAGGTAGTGTTGGTTTTCCTCCATCAATCCTGGTGTGCTTTCATAAATCGCCCTTACTTTGCCTGTTGTGGAGAAGGTTCAGAGCCACATTTCCTGTTTCTGTTTGACTCTGTCCCCACGCTGGATGCCCGTGCTGAGAGCCCCACGCTCTGCATCACCGGTGCGACCGGGCAGCAGCGACATCCCCAGTGCCAGGAGCAAACCTGGTCATGCTCCTTCCTCCCAAAGTCCCTCACTCACTTCTTTCTCTTCCTTCCTCTGCAGCTGCAATAACCACGACGAGCCCATATCCCACCACAACTCCAGGTACGTCTGCATCTCCCATGGCTCCTTTCTGTGCATTCTTCTTGGGCGGCACTGGCTAGCAGCCCAAACAGCTTGGCGGTCTGACGCTGCCCAGTGCCCAGTTTGGATGGGCAGGAGGGTGGTGGTGGTAGTCGCACGCACCAGGGCAGGGCATGGTGCTGCCCCTGGGGCTGTTGTGGCCCCCCGTTGGAATGGCTGCCATATCTTTTTATCCAGTTTCCGTCGTGGAGCCCAGAACTGCGCACAGGACTCGAGGTGCAGCCGCAGCTGTGCTGAGTAGAGTGGGGCAAGCACTCCTTCCGACCGGCTAGCTCAGCGGTGCTGTGTGCAGCCCACGTCAGGGCTGGCCCTGTCGGCGACCAGGGCCCGTTGCTGGCTCACGTTGAGCTTCCAACCAGCAATGCCCCCTGAGCCCTTTTAAAGAAACACCAGAGTCACAGAATAGAAGGATGGGAGAGTCGAGCCAGGGGAAAGGCAGAGCCTAATAGCGTGGAGGGTGCTGATCCCAGTGGCCTGAAAGTGTTGTGGTGATGAAATGCAACGGTGGGGGCAGGTGCCTGTTTGCCAGCAGCTTTACCCACGTTTTCCTTGTCCCCTGCTTTCCCAGGTGTCTCTCTGAGCTTGGTGAATGGCAGGAACCGGTGTGAGGGGCGCATAGAGATCAACCACTATGGGAGCTGGGGCACGGTGTGTGACGACAGCTGGGACCTCAATGATGCTCAAGTTGTGTGCAGGCAGCTGGGATGCGGCTATGCTGTTTCTGCACTCGGAAATGCCTATTTTGGACCAGGCAGTGGCAGTATTTACCTGGACGATGTGCAGTGCACAGGGAGTGAGTCCTCCCTGTTTGAGTGCAGGAACTCTGGCTGGGGCTCCCACAACTGTGGCCACCATGAAGACGCAGGTGTTGTCTGCTCAGGTAGTGTTGGTTTTCCTCCATCAATCATAGAGCGATTTCATAAAATACCCCTACTTTGCCTGACATGGAGATGGTTCGGAGCCACTCCTGCCGTTTCTGTTTGACTCTGTTCCCACACTGGATGCCTGTGTTGAGCGCCCCATGCTCTGCATCACCAGTGCAACCAGGCAGCAGCAAATTCTCCATTGCTGGGAGCAAAACCTGCTAATGTTCCTTCCTCCCAAAGTCCCTCACTTTCTTTTTTCTTTTCTTCCCTCAGCAGCTGCAAATTCCACGACGAGCCCATATCCCACCACAACTCCAGGTACGTCTGCATCTCCCATGGCTCCTTTCTGTGCATTCTTCTCAGGTGGCACTGGTTAGCAGCCTAAGCAGCTTGGTGGTCTGACGCTGCCCAGTGCCCAGTTTGGATAGGCAGGAGGGTGGTGGTGGTAGTCGCACGCACCAGGGCAGGGCATGGTGCTGCCCCTGGGGCTGTCGTGTGCCTTGCCTGCAGGCCTGGAGAGCGTAGAGCTCAGGGATGCACCGTGCCCTGTCCAGATTGCTCCTTCATCCAGAAGTCCCTCACTTGCTTCCTTCTCCCTCTTCCTGCCTCAACAGGTCGGACGTACAGAACCACAGTTGGCTTCCAACCAACCGTTCCTCCAGGTACATCTATATTTTTCCAGTGTTTTCTGTGCGCTCCTTTTGGGTTTCATCAGTTGCTGAGTGCCAGGGTGGGCTTTGGCTCTTCCGTGGAGTCCCAGACCCGTAGAATATCCAGAGCTGGGAGGGACTCGCAAGGGCCATCGAGTCCATCTCCAGCACGTGCGTAGGAGCATTGTGGAAATGCTTCATCAGCACTGAAAGGCCTGGGGCCATGACCACTTGCCAGGGAGCCTGCTGCAGTGCCTGACCTGCCTCTCAGTGAAGACGCTGTTCCTACCATCCAACCTGAGCCTCCCCTGAGGCAGGTTTCAGGCATTTCCTCGTGTCCTGTCACCGGAGGAAAGAGATCGGTGCCTCCCTCTCCATTCCCCATCGAGAGGAAGGTGTAGGCAGCAGCGGGCTCACCCCTCAGGCTCCTCTTCTCTAAGCTGAACAAACCAAATGGCCTCAGCCTCTCCTGCTAATTTCAAGCCCTCTAGGCCTTTCCCCATCCCTGTGACCCTCCATTGGAATGGCTGCAATCTTTTTATATCCTTCTTCTGTGGTGGAGCCCAGAACTGTGCACAGGACTCGAGGTGCAGCCACAGCTGTGCTGAGTAGAGTGGGGCAAGCACTCCTTCCGACCAGCTAGCTCAGCGGTGCTGTGTGCAGCCCACGTCAGGGCTGGCCCTGTCGGCGACCAGGGCCCGTTGCTGGCTCACGTTGAGCTTGCATCCACCAAAGCCCCCCGATCCCTTTCAAAGAAGCACCAGAGTCACAGAATAGAAGGATGGGAGAGCTGATCCAGGGGAAAGGCAGAGCCTAATAGAGCGGAGCGTGTTGATCCTGGTGGCCTGAAAGTGTTGTGGTGATGAAGTGCAACGGTGGGGGCAGGTGCCTGTTTGCCAGCAGCTTTTCCCATGTTTTCCTTGTCCCCTGCTTTCCCAGGTGTCTCTCTGAGCTTGGTGAATGGCAGGAACCTGTGTGAGGGGCGCATAGTGATCAACCACTATGGGAGCTGGGGCACGGTGTGTGACGACAGCTGGGACCTCAATGATGCCCAAGTTGTGTGCAGACAGCTGGGATGCGGCTATGCTGTTTCTGCACTCGGAAGTGCCTATTTTGGACAAGGCAGTGGCAGTATTTACCTGGACGATGTGCAGTGCACAGGGAATGAGTCCTCCCTGTTTGAGTGCAGAAGCTCTGGCTGGGGCGTCCACAACTGTGGGCACAGTGAAGACGCAGGTGTTGTCTGCTCAGGTAGTGTTGGTTTTCCTCCATCAATCCTGGTGTGCTTTCATAAATCGCCCTTACTTTGCCTGTTGTGGAGAAGGTTCAGAGCCACATTTCCTGTTTCTGTTTTGCTCTGTCCCCACGCTGGATCCCCCACGCTGGATGAGACCCCCATGCTCTGCATCACCAGTGCGACTGGGCAGCAGCAAATTCACCAGTGCCGGGAGCAAACCTGTTCATGCTCCTTCCTCCCAAAGTCCCTCACTCGCTTCTTTCTCTTCCTTCCTCTGCAGCTGCAAATTCCACGACGAGCCCATATCCCACCACAACTCCAGGTACGTCTGCGTCTCCCATGGCTCCTTTCTGTGCATTCTTCTTGGGCGGCACTGGCTAGCAGCCCAAGCAGCTTGGCGGTCTGACCCTGCCCAGTGCCCGGTTGGATGGGCAGGAGGATGGTGGTGGTAGCTGCACGCACCAGGGCAGGGCATGGTGCTGCCCCTGGGGCTGTTGTGGCCCCCCGTTGGAATGGCTGCCATATCTTTTTATCCAGTTTCCGTCGTGGAGCCCAGAACTGCGCACAGGACTCGAGGTGCAGCCGCAGCTGTGCTGAGTAGAGTGGGGCAAGCACTCCTTCCGACCGGCTAGCTCAGCGGTGCTGTGTGCAGCCCACGTCAGGGCTGGCCCTGTTGGCGACCAGGGCCCGTTGCTGGCTCACGTTGAGCTTCCAACCAGCAATGCCCCCTGAGCCCTTTTAAAGAAACACCAGAGTCACAGAATAGAAGGATGGGAGAGTCGAGCCAGGGGAAAGGCAGAGCCTAATAGCGTGGAGGGTGCTGATCCCAGTGGCCTGAAAGTGTTGTGGTGATGAAATGCAACGGTGGGGGCAGGTGCCTGTTTGCCAGCAGCTTTACCCACGTTTTCCTTGTCCCCTGCTTTCCCAGGTGTCTCTCTGAGCTTGGTGAATGGCAGGAACCGGTGTGAGGGGCGCATAGAGATCAACCACTATGGGAGCCGGGGCACGGTGTGTGATGACAGCTGGGACCTCAATGATGCCCACGTTGTGTGCAGGCAGCTGGGATGTGGCTATGCTGTTTCTGCATTCGGAAGTGCTTATTTTGGACAAGGCAGTGGCAGTATTTACCTGGACGATGTGCAGTGCACAGGGAGTGAGTCCTCCCTGTTTGAGTGCAGAAGCTCTGGCTGGGGCGTCCACAACTGTGGGCACAGTGAAGACGCAGGTGTTGTCTGCTCAGGTAGTGTTGGTTTTCCTCCATCAATCATAGCGCGCTTTCATAGATTGCCCCTACATTGCCTGTTGTGGAGAAGGTTCAGAGCCACTATTCCCATTTCTATTTTGCTCTGTCCCCACACCTGATGTCCATGCTGAGACTCCCGCGCTCTGCATTACCAACACGACCGGGCAGCAGCGACATCCCCAGTGCCGGGAGCAAACCTGGTCATGCTCCTTCCTCCCAAAGTCCCTCACTCGCTTCTTTCTCTTCCTTCCTCTACAGCTGCAATAACCACGACGAGCCCAAGTCCCACCACAACTCCAGGTACGTCTGCATCTCCCATGGCTCCTTTCTGCAGGCATGGAGAAATCAGAGCTCAGGGCTGCACTGTGCCCTGTCCACACTGCACCTTCATCACGAGTGGTGTTCCCTTAGGGTTGGTGTTGGGGCCCATCCTCTCTAGTATCTTAACTGATTATTTGGATGGGAGAATTAAGTGCCCCCTCAGTAAATTTTAAGTTGACGCCAAGTTGCGTGGAAGTGTCGATCTTCTACAGGATGGAAAGTCCCTGCAGAGGCACCTGGTCAGGTTGGATCAATGGGCTGAGCCCAGGGAATGAGGTTCAACATGGCTAAGTGTCAGATCCTGCACTTTGGTCACAACAACCCCGTGCAGTGCTACAGGCTTGGGGCAGAGTGGCTGGAAAGCTATGCAGTGAAAAAGGACCTGGGGGTGTTGGTCAGTGATTGCCTGAACATGAGCCGGCAGTGTGCCCAGGTGGCCAAGAAGGCCAACGGCATCCTGGTTGTGTCAGGAATAGTGCAGCCAGCAGGAGCAAGGAGGTGATCGTCCCCCGTTGCTCTGCTCTGGTGAGGCCACACCTATGGTGCTGTGTTCAGCTTTGGGCCCCTCACTAAAAGGACATGGAGGCCCTGGAGTGTGTCCAGAGAAGGGCTACGAAGCTGGCGAAGGGCCTGGGACACAAGTCCTATGGGGAGCAGCTGAAGGCACTGGGGTTGTTTAGTCTGGAGAGAACAGGCTCAGGGGAGACATTATTGCTCTCTACAGCTCCCTAAAAGGAAGGTGTGGGGAGCGGGGGTCGGCCTCTTCTCACAGGTATCTAGTGATAGAACTAGAGGGAATGGCCTCAGGTTCCATGAAGGGAGATTCAGGTTAGAAATGAGGAGACATTTCTCCTCAGAAAGTGCAGTTAGGCGTTGGGACGGGTTGCCCAGGGAGGTGGTGGCGTCACCGTCCCTGGGGGGTGTTCAAAGAAAGGTTGGACATGGTGCTTGGGGACATGGTTTGGAGGGTCATATTGGTAGTACGGGGATGGTTGGACCAGATGATCTTGGAGGGCTTTTCCAACCTTAATGATTCTCTGATTCGAATAGAGTGGAAGGTGTTGATCCCGGTGGCCTGAAAGTGGTGTGGTGATGAAATGCAATGGTAAGGGAAGGTGCCTGTGTGCCAGCAGCTTTTCCCATGTTTTCCTTGTCCCCTGCTTTCCCAGGTGTCTCTCTGAGCTTGGTGAATGGCGGGAACCGGTGTGAGGGGCGCATAGAGATCTACCGCAATGGGAGCCGGGGCACGGTGTGTGACGATGGCTGGGACCTCAATGATGCCCACGTTGTGTGCAGGCAGCTGGGATGTGGCTATGCTGTTTCTGCACTCGGAAGTGCCTATTTTGGACAAGGCAGTGGCAGTATTTACCTGGACGATGTGCAGTGCACAGGGAGTGAGTCCTCCCTGTTTGAGTGCAGAAGCTCTGGCTGGGGCGTCCACAATTGTGGGCACAGTGAAGACGCAGGTGTTGTCTGCTCAGGTAGTGTTGGTTTTCCTCCATCAATCATAGCGCGCTTTCATAGATTGCCCCTATGTGCCTGATGTGGAGAAGGCTTGGAACTCACTTGTTCAAAGTCCCTCACTTGCATCTCTCTTCCTCCCTCTACAGCTGCAATAACCACGACGAGCCCAAGTCCCACCACAACTCCAGGTATGTCTGCATCTCCCATGGCTCCTTTCTGTGCATTCTTCTCGGGCGGCACTGGTTAGCAGCCCAAGCAGCTTGGTGGTCTGATGCTGCCCAGTGCCCGTTGTGGAGGGGCAGGAGGGCGGTGCTGGTAGCCACACGCACCGGGGCAGGGCATGGTGCTGCCCCTGGGGCCGTTGTGGCCCCCCGTTGGAATGGCTGCAATCTTTTTATATCCTTCTTCTGTGGTGGAGCCCAGAACTGTGCACAGGACTCGAGGTACAGCTGCAGCTGTTCTGAGTAGAGTGGGGCAAGCACTCCTTCCGACCGGCTAGCTCAGCGGTGCAATGTGCAGCCCACGTCAGGGCTGGCCCTGTTGGCGACCAGGGCCCGTTGCTGGCTCACGTTGAGCTTGAATCCACCAAAGCCCCCCGATCCCTTTCAAAGAAGCACCTGAGTCACAGAATAGAAGGATGGGAGAGCTGATCCAGGGGAAAGGCAGAGCCTAATAGCGTGGAGGGTGTTGATCCTGGTGGCCTGAAATCATATCATATCATCGAATGGCCTGGGGTGGAAGGGACCTCAAAAATCGTCTAGTTCCAAGCCCCTGCCATGTGCAGGGATGCCACCCACTAAATGGGGTTGCTCAGGGTGTCATCCAATCTGGTCTGGTACACCTCCAGGGATGGGACATCCACAACCTCTCTGGGCAGCCTGTTCCAGCGCCTCACCACCCTCTGAGTAAAAGAATTTCCTTCTAACCTCTAATCTAAACCTCCCCTCTTTTAGTTTAAAACTATTCCCGCTTGTCCTGTCATTATCTACCCAAGTAAAGAGTCCTTCTGCAGAAAGTGGTGTGGTGAAGAAATGCAATGGTGAGGGAAGGTGCCTGTGTGCCAGCAGCTTTTCCCACGTTTTCCTTGTCCCCTGCTTTCCCAGGTGTCTCTCTGAGCTTGGTGAATGGCAGGAACCGGTGTGAGGGGCGCATAGAGATCTACTGCAATGGGAGCCGGGGCACGGTGTGTGACGACAGCTGGGACCTCAATGATGCCCACGTTGTGTGCAGGCAGCTGGGATGTGGCTATGCTGTTTCTGCACTCGGAAGTGCCTATTTTGGACCAGGCAGTGGCAGTATTTACCTGGACGATGTGCAGTGCACAGGGAGTGAGTCCTCCCTGTTTGAGTGCAGAAGCTCTGGCTGGGGCGTCCACAACTGTGGGCACAGTGAAGACGCAGGTGTTGTCTGCTCAGGTAGTGTTGGTTTTCCTCCATCAATCATAGCGCGCTTTCATAGATTGCCCCTATGTGCCTGATGTGGAGAAGGCTTGGAACTCACTTGTTCAAAGTCCCTCACTTGCATCTCTCTTCCTCCCTCTACAGCTGCAATAACCACGACGAGCCCAAGTCCCACCACAACTCCAGGTATGTCTGCATCTCCCATGGCTCCTTTCTGTGCATTCTTCTCGGGCGGCACTGGTTAGCAGCCCAAGCAGCTTGGTGGTCTGATGCTGCCCAGTGCCCGTTGTGGAGGGGCAGGAGGGCGGTGCTGGTAGCGACACGCACCAGGGCAGGGCATGGTGCTGCCCCTGGGGCCGTTGTGGCCCTCCATTGGAATGGCTGCAATCTTTTTATATCCTTCTTCTGTGGTGGAGCCCAGAACTGTGCACAGGACTCGAGGTACAGCTGCAGCTGTTCTGAGTAGAGTGGGGCAAGCACTGCTTCCAACCAGCTAGCTCAGCAGTTCTGTGTGCACCGCACGTCAGGGCTGGCCCTGTTGGCGATCAGGGCCCATTGCTGGCTTGCGTTGAGCTTGAATCCACCAACGCCCCCTGATCCCTTTTAAAGAAGCACCAGAGTCACAGAATAGAAGGATGGGAGAGCCGATCCAAGGGAAAGTGGACAGTGAAATTGAGTGCACCCTCAGCATATTTGCTGATGTCACCAAGCTATGTCGTGTGGTCAACACCTTGGAGGAAAAGGATGCCATCCAGATGGAACTGGGCAGGCTTGAGAGGTCAGCCTGTGCAAACCTCCAGGGGTTCAACAAGGCCAAGTATCTGGATCAGGGAATACCCAGCACAAATAGAGGCTGGGTGGGGCACGGATTGAGAGCAGCCATGAGGAGAAGAGCTGCTGGTGGATGAGAAGCTCAACATGAGCCAGCAATGTGTGCCTGCAGCCCAGAAAGCCAACCATACCATAGGCTGCACCAGCAGCAGTACAGCCATCAGGGCAAGGGTGGGGATTCTCCTCTGCTCTGCTCTGCTCTCCTGAGACCCCCACCTGGAGTCCTGTGTTCAGCTGTGGGACCCCAGTGCAAGAAGGATATCGAAGTATAAGAACTAGTCTAGAGAGGGGCCACTAAGATGATCAAGGGGCTGGAGAATCTCTCCTGTGAAGACAGGCTGAGGGAGTTGGGGTTGTTCAGCCTGAAGAAGAGAAGGCTCCAGGGAGGCCTTATAGTGGCCTTCCACTACCTAAAGGGTGCTGCAGAAAAGCTGGGGAGGGACTCTTTGTCAGGGGGTAGAAGAGGTGTTAGAAGGGGTAATGGCTTTAAACTACGAGAGGGTAGATTTAGCTTAGATATAAGGAGGAAATTCTTCACTCGGAGGGTGGTGTGGCCCTGACACAGGTTGCCGGGAGAAGCTGGGGATGGCCCATCCCTGGAAGTGTTCAAGGCCAGGCTGGATGGGGCTTTGGGGTCTGGTGAAAGGTTTCTCTGGCCATGGTGTGGGAGTTGTAACAAGATGGTCTTTAGGGTCCCTGCCAACCCAAACCATTCTGTGATTCTCTGATTCTATAAAAGGCACAGTCTAATAGAGTGGAGGGTGACAATCCCGGTGGCCTGAAAGTGGTGTGGTGTTGAAATGCAATGGTGAGGGAAGGTGCCTGTGTGCCAGCAGCTTTTCCCACGTTTTCCTTGTCCCCTGCTTTCCCAGGTGTCTCTCTGAGCTTGGTGAATGGCGGGAACCGGTGTGAGGGGCGCATAGAGATCAACCACTATGGGAGCCGGGGCACGGTGTGTGACGACAGCTGGGACCTCAATGATGCCCACGTTGTGTGCAGGCAGCTGGGATGTGGCTATGCTGTTTCTGCACTCGGAAATGCCTATTTTGGACAAGGCAGTGGCAGTATTTACCTGGACGATGTGCAGTGCACAGGGAATGAGTCCTCCCTGTTTGAGTGCAGGAACTCTGGCTGGGGCTCCCACAACTGTGGCCACCATGAAGACGCAGGTGTTGTCTGCTCAGGTAGTGTTGGTTTTCCTCCATCAATCATAGCGCGCTTTCATAGATTGCCCCTATGTGCCTGATGTGGAGAAGGCTTGGAACTCGCTTGTTCAATGTCCCTCACTTGCATCTCTCTTCCTCCCTCTACAGCTGCAATAACCACGACGAGCCCAAGTCCCACCACAACTCCAGGTATGTCTGCATCTCCCATGGCTCCTTTCTGTGCATTCTTCTCGGGCGGCACTGGTTAGCAGCCCAAGCAGCTTGGTGGTCTGATGCTGCCCAGTGCCCGTTGTGGAGGGGCAGGAGGGCGGTGCTGGTAGCCACACGCACCGGGGCAGGGCATGGTGCTGCCCCTGGGGCCGTTGTGGCCCCCCGTTGGAATGGCTGCAATCTTTTTATATCCTTCTTCTGTGGTGGAGCCCAGAACTGTGCACAAGACTTGAGGTACAGCTGCAGCTGTTCTGAGTAGAGTGGGGCAAGCACTGCTTCCAACCAGCTAGCTCAGCAGTTCTGTGTGCACCGCACGTCAGGGCTGGCCCTGTTGGCGATCAGGGCCCATTGCTGGCTTGCGTTGAGCTTGAATCCACCAACGCCCCCTGATCCCTTTTAAAGAAGCACCAGAGTCACAGAATAGAAGGATGGGAGAGCCGATCCAAGGGAAAGTGGACAGTGAAATTGAGTGCACCCTCAGCATATTTGCTGATGTCACCAAGCTATGTCGTGTGGTCAACACCTTGGAGGAAAAGGATGCCATCCAGATGGAACTGGGCAGGCTTGAGAGGTCAGCCTGTGCGAACCTCCAGGGGTTCAACAAGGCCAAGTATCTGGATCAGGGAATACCCAACACAAATAGAGGCTGGGTGGGGCACGGATTGAGAGCAGCCATGAGGAGAAGAGCTGCTGGTGGATGAGAAGCTCAACATGAGCCAGCAATGTGTGCCTGCAGCCCAGAAAGCCAACCATACCATAGGCTGCACCAGCAGCAGTACAGCCATCAGGGCAAGGGTGGGGATTCTCCTCTGCTCTGCTCTGCTCTCCTGAGACCCCCACCTGGAGTCCTGTGTTCAGCTGTGGGACCCCAGTGCAAGAAGGATATCGAAGTATAAGAACTAGTCTAGAGAGGGGCCACTAAGATGATCAAGGGGCTGGAGAATCTCTCCTGTGAAGACAGGCTGAGGGAGTTGGGGTTGTTCAGCCTGAAGAAGAGAAGGCTCCAGGGAGGCCTTATAGTGGCCTTCCACTACCTAAAGGGTGCTGCAGAAAAGCTGGGGAGGGACTCTTTGTCAGGGGGTAGAAGAGGTGTTAGAAGGGGTAATGGCTTTAAACTACGAGAGGGTAGATTTAGCTTAGATATAAGGAGGAAATTCTTCACTCGGAGGGTGGTGAGGCCCTGACACAGGTTGCCGGGAGAAGCTGGAGATGGCCCATCCCTGGAAGTGTTCAAGGCCAGGCTGGATGGGGCTTTGGGGTCTGGTGAAAGGTTTCCCTGGCCATGGTGTGGGAGTTGTAACAAGATGGTCTTTAGGGTCCCTGCCAACCCAAACCATTCTGTGATTCTCTGATTCTATAAAAGGCACAGTCTAATAGAGTGGAGGGTGACGATCCCGGTGGCCTGAAAGTGGTGTGGTGATGAAATGCAATGGTGAGGGAAGGTGCCTGTGTGCCAGCAGCTTTTCCCACGTTTTCCTTGTCCCCTGCTTTCCCAGGTGTCTCTCTGAGCTTGGTGAATGGCGGGAACCGGTGTGAGGGGCGCATAGAGATCAACCACTATGGGAGCTGGGGCACGGTGTGTGACGACAGCTGGGACCTCAATGATGCCCACGTTGTGTGCAGGCAGCTGGGATGTGGCTATGCTGTTTCTGCACTCGGAAATGCCTATTTTGGACCAGGCAGTGGCAGTATTTACCTGGACGATGTGCAGTGCACAGGGAATGAGTCCTCCCTGTTTGAGTGCAGGAACTCTGGCTGGGGCTCCCACAACTGTGGCCACCATGAAGACGCAGGTGTTGTCTGCTCAGGTAGTGTTGGTTTTCCTCCATCAATCATAGCGCGCTTTCATAGATTGCCCCTATGTGCCTGATGTGGAGAAGGCTTGGAACTCACTTGTTCAAAGTCCCTCACTTGCATCTCTCTTCCTCCCTCTACAGCTGCAATAACCACGACGAGCCCAAGTCCCACCACAACTCCAGGTATGTCTGCATCTCCCATGGCTCCTTTCTGTGCATTCTTCTCGGGCGGCACTGGTTAGCAGCCCAAGCAGCTTGGTGGTCTGATGCTGCCCAGTGCCCGTTGTGGAGGGGCAGGAGGGCGGTGCTGGTAGCCACACGCACCGGGGCAGGGCATGGTGCTGCCCCTGGGGCCGTTGTGGCCCCCCGTTGGAATGGCTGCAATCTTTTTATATCCTTCTTCTGTGGTGGAGCCCAGAACTGTGCACAAGACTTGAGGTACAGCTGCAGCTGTTCTGAGTAGAGTGGGGCAAGCACTGCTTCCAACCAGCTAGCTCAGCAGTTCTGTGTGCACCGCACGTCAGGGCTGGCCCTGTTGGCGATCAGGGCCCATTGCTGGCTTGCGTTGAGCTTGAATCCACCAACGCCCCCTGATCCCTTTTAAAGAAGCACCAGAGTCACAGAATAGAAGGATGGGAGAGCCGATCCAAGGGAAAGTGGACAGTGAAATTGAGTGCACCCTCAGCATATTTGCTGATGTCACCAAGCTATGTCGTGTGGTCAACACCTTGGAGGAAAAGGATGCCATCCAGATGGAACTGGGCAGGCTTGAGAGGTCAGCCTGTGCGAACCTCCAGGGGTTCAACAAGGCCAAGTATCTGGATCAGGGAATACCCAGCACAAATAGAGGCTGGGTGGGGCACGGATTGAGAGCAGCCATGAGGAGAAGAGCTGCTGGTGGATGAGAAGCTCAACATGAGCCAGCAATGTGTGCCTGCAGCCCAGAAAGCCAACCATACCATAGGCTGCACCAGCAGCAGTACAGCCATCAGGGCAAGGGTGGGGATTCTCCTCTGCTCTGCTCTGCTCTCCTGAGACCCCCACCTGGAGTCCTGTGTTCAGCTGTGGGACCCCAGTGCAAGAAGGATATCGAAGTATAAGAACTAGTCTAGAGAGGGGCCACTAAGATGATCAAGGGGCTGGAGAATCTCTCCTGTGAAGACAGGCTGAGGGAGTTGGGGTTGTTCAGCCTGAAGAAGAGAAGGCTCCAGGGAGGCCTTATAGTGGCCTTCCACTACCTAAAGGGTGCTGCAGAAAAGCTGGGGAGGGACTCTTTGTCAGGGGGTAGAAGAGGTGTTAGAAGGGGTAATGGCTTTAAACTACGAGAGGGTAGATTTAGCTTAGATATAAGGAGGAAATTCTTCACTCGGAGGGTGGTGAGGCCCTGACACAGGTTGCCGGGAGAAGCTGGAGATGGCCCATCCCTGGAAGTGTTCAAGGCCAGGCTGGATGGGGCTTTGGGGTCTGGTGAAAGGTTTCCCTGGCCATGGTGTGGGAGTTGTAACAAGATGGTCTTTAGGGTCCCTGCCAACCCAAACCATTCTGTGATTCTCTGATTCTATAAAAGGCACAGTCTAATAGAGTGGAGGGTGACAATCCCGGTGGCCTGAAAGTGGTGTGGTGATGAAATGCAATGGTGAGGGAAGGTGCCTGTGTGCCAGCAGCTTTTCCCACGTTTTCCTTGTCCCCTGCTTTCCCAGGTGTCTCTCTGAGCTTGGTGAATGGCGGGAACCGGTGTGAGGGGCGCATAGAGATCAACCACTATGGGAGCTGGGGCACGGTGTGTGACGACAGCTGGGACCTCAATGATGCCCACGTTGTGTGCAGGCAGCTGGGATGTGGCTATGCTGTTTCTGCACTCGGAAATGCCTATTTTGGACCAGGCAGTGGCAGTATTTACCTGGACGATGTGCAGTGCACAGGGAATGAGTCCTCCCTGTTTGAGTGCAGGAACTCTGGCTGGGGCTCCCACAACTGTGGCCACCATGAAGACGCAGGTGTTGTCTGCTCAGGTAGTGTTGGTTTTCCTCCATCAATCCTGGTGTGCTTTCATAAATTGCCCTTACTTTGCCTGTTATGGAGAAGGTTCAGAGCCACATTTCCTGTTTCTGTTTTGCTCTGTCCCCACGCTGGATCCCCCACGCTGGATGAGACCCCCATGCTCTGCATCACCAGTGCGACTGGGCAGCAGCAAATTCACCAGTGCCGGGAGCAAACCTGGTCATGCACTTTCCTCCCAAAGTCCCTCACTTGTTTCTTTCTCTTTCTTCCTCAGGAGCTATAAATTCCACGACGAGCCCATATCCCACCACAACTCCAGGTACGTCTGCATCTCCCATGGCTCCTCTCTGTGCATTCTTCTTGGGCGGCACTGGTTACCAGCCCAAGCAGCTTGGTGGTCTGATGCTGCCCTGTGCCAGGTTTGGATGGGCAGGAGGCTGCACGCACCAGGGCAGGGCATGCTGCTGCCCCTGGGGCTGTTGTGTGCCTTGCCTGCAGGCATGGAGAGTGGAAAGCTTCACAAGAGATTGCGCTTTGTTCCTCAAGATGTATCTCTTCAGGGATAATATTCCTCCCTTGTGATTTTGGACTACACTTTTTAATACCTCAGTTTGGTGGTTGGATAAATACCTCAAACCCTGTTCCTACTCCAGTTTTAATTACTTTGTGTGTGTTTGCATTTTTCACTATTTTCCTCTGCATATATTTTGATTTGTTTTAGTTACTAATGCATAGACTGGAATTGTAGTAATTACATTCTTTAATTTATTCCATATAATTAATTATTTTTTCTTCTTTCATCCTACACACTGCTCCTCTATGACTCAGTTTCTTCTGGGGATAGATTTCAGCCTCTGTTGATTTTGCTTCTGACCTTTTCTATACCTTGT
This sequence comes from Cygnus olor, assembly GCF_009769625.2. Classification (NCBI taxonomy): domain Eukaryota; kingdom Metazoa; phylum Chordata; class Aves; order Anseriformes; family Anatidae; genus Cygnus; species Cygnus olor. The sequence goes on from NC_049175.1 coordinate 33,507,203, forward strand.
ATTATTTGGGCCAGTGTCTCTTTCTGTCTCTTGTACACATATATATCTTAAGTCCACCAACTTCAAAGTAGCACAGAAGAGTCAGAATTCTTTGATTAAATCACCCTTGTAGTCTCAGTTAGAAGAGTATATCCATCCAGTTTCTCTAGAGACTTTACCATCAGTTGCTATGGCTTGGGTACATAAAATGTATATTTATTTGTTCATAGGCAAATCTATGTGAATCACATCTGTATCTCTTTTTTTTTCAGCTAGAAAATATTTTTGTGGTGGCTTATTGTCAAGATCCTCCGGAACAATTCAGAGTCCTTTTTATCCTTCAAATTATCCAGATAATGCAAATTGTTTGTGGGAAATACAAGTGATGAATAATTTCCGCATTATGCTCACATTTAGAAGCATTCAGTAAGTAAATTTCTTGCTGCTTGGGCACTAAATAGGGCCCAAATCTCAATGGAAAGCACAGTTCCCAAGTGTGTTTCCAATACTTATAAAGGAATTTTAAATATTATCTGGAAATTGTGTGAATGCAGTATCTTATTTTATTGTTCAGCACTTGAAAACTGAAGTTTACCGAATGTGTTTACCCTATATTCATGTTGCTTCCTCAGGTTGCAAGGTGGATGCCAGAATGACTATATTGAGATCTATGATGGGCCACCCAATACTTCTCCTCTGCTTCGAAGAATTTGTTCTGGGTATAACGTTGCCTATACATCATCCTCAAACCTAATGACCATCAGATTTCACAGCGACTCCAGATATTCAAGTAGCGGGTTTTATGCTGAATATCACTCCTTTCCAGCAGATCAGAATACCAGTAAGTTTCCTTCACTTAATAATGTTTTCTTTGCTAAAAGGCTTTTATACCCTGATTTTATTTGTCAGGTAAGTATTTGTTAACATTGTTGAGCCACTCCCACAAAGATGATATTCCTTCTTGAATTTCATAACTAGTTATTGACTGATCACTTTCAGACAATAATTGCTTTTTACTTTAAAAAAGACCTTCAATTATGTAATTAGTTGCCCTTAGATGTTTTCTATGATGGTCAGTCTAAACTTATCTTTCTTCTTATCACCTCATTACTTGCACTTTCTTTTTTTTTTTTTTTTTTATCCTTGTGGACAAGTTTTCGTAGAATCATAGAAATATTGGTTAGAAAGGCTATCTGGAATTTTCCTACTCCAACTTTTCCAAGCAGAGCTATTACCTACACCATATCAGCTCCATTAAGCATTTATCTAACAATGAAGGCAAAACTGGATCTTGAGCTGCTGAGGTTTGTCAGAGACTATTCATATCTAAGTGTAAAGTGTAAAAATAAGTGTTCTGGTTTATGAATTCTCTCCCCTAAATGGTAGTAGCTTTTGCATTTGGTGAAGTTTTAACATATAAGCATTATCAATTACCTGAATTCACTAATAATTCATATTTCCTTCACTAGCCCTTGTGTGCTTGCCAACATACATGCATGCAGTTATAGAGAGAAGCTATCTCCAGTCACAGGGCTACTCAGCGTGGAGCACCAGCTTGTCTGATTCTTCTTGTAGACCAACAATTACATCGACTCAGGTTATATTCAACATTCCATACAACAGCTGTGGTACACGTAGACAGGTGGGTGTCGATGTATTCTTGAGAGGTCTCCAGGTCTGGGCATAGAAATTTAGTAGACATTTGGAAAACTGTCAAAAATCACAAGGGGCATTGTGGTCCAACGGTATTCAAAACACAGAAAAGAAGCATGTGTTTTGGGAGGCTAAGCTCTGTTAAACATTCCTACTTGTCCTTCCCAAGTATTAGGTAGTCTCTGTATCTATTTCAGAGTGATGTTCTAGAGAAGAAAATGTAGGATAGAGTTGAGTGAACAATCCCATCCAGGATGCTTTGTGTTTTTGTGTATGACGTATGAGGAAAAACATCTTCACTGTGAGGGTGACAGAGCACTGAAAGAGGTTGCCCAGAGAGGTTGTGGAGTGATCCTGCGCAATGTGCTTTAGGTGACCCTGCCTGAGCAGGTGGGTTGGACTAGATGATCTCCAGAGGTCCCTTCCAACCTCAACCATTCTGTGATTATGTGATTCTGTGGCATGTTCTTTCTGAATAATACGAGGACCTGGCACATACAGAAGTTTATACTACACAGTGTGAACATGACTACATGTATTAATTTTGCACTTATCTAATGTGTTGAACAGGGCGACAATGAAACGATCACCTATTCCAATGTGATAAAAGCATCTGTTTCTGGTTCCGTCATCAAGAGGCAAAAGGACCTTCAGTTGCACATTAACTGCAAAATGCTCCAGAACACCTGGGTGCAAGTAATGTACATTGCTGATGACGTTGTTAATGTCACTGAAACCCAATACAGTAGATACAATGTGAACCTGACATTCTACAATTCCTCATCGTTCCTGTGGCCAGTGCATGACTTTCCTTACTATGTTGACCTGAATCAGAATTTGTTCCTTCAAGCTTCTCTTTACAGCTCTGACACAAATCTGGTGTTGTTCGTGGATACATGCGTGGCATCACCTGATCCTAATAATTTTACAACACTGAAATATGAATTAATCAGAAGTGGGTAAGAACTTTCTTAGGAATTATTTTAAATCTGTGTACACAGTTCTTAAAGTGCTTCACTTATGAAAGAGGTAATTTAGTGCCAGTGTACATTGGTTGCAATTCTCAATACAAATGCACTTCTAAGAAAGACTTTCTGGCAAAGCCTGAATAAAATTAAATATGACAATTGAAATTCTATTCAGAATTTGCAGTAAAGCACTGAGGTCTAAACTTGTTTCTGACATAGATGAGTGAAGAATTTCCTCCTTATATCTGATCTAAATATACCCTCTTTTAGTTTAAAGCCATTACCCCTTGTCCTATAATTGTATTCCCTGACAAAAAGTCCCTCCCCAGCTTTCCAGTAGGTCCCTTTAGGTATTGGAAGGTTCTCAGGAGCCTTCTATTATGCTGTTTTGCAACAATGTTATTCAAATATTGTTAATGATAACTAGATAATGATAACAAGAACACAACATAGTCTATTCAAAAAGAAAGCAAATTCCTTAGACTTTTCTTGCTATTCCAAACATCTAGGACATTTTGCTTGATTTGCTACAAAATGTGACTTTTGATAAAACAGTTGTGGTGTCTTGTAAGGAACGCAAAACAGACAAGGAGATAGAAGCATAAAAGTGTGACTCTTGGAGTCCCATTTTCTTCTAGGACGGAAAGGCCTATGCTAATTTATTTCCCTCCTGTGCTAGGTAGGATTTGAATCTTTCTGCCTCCTGGGAGGGTGTTGATATTGGTAACCTTAGCAAGGTAGGAGTGTAGTAACCTACCACTAGGCTGGAAGGTTACAGCATGTATCAGGCTTAAATGTCCCAGTGTCTATTGCCTGCCAAGTGAATGGCTTCCTTTTCACACGTTATGTGAATCTGAGAAAGGTTTTCCTCTTGTTGGGATTTCTTTTGATTTTTCTTTTTTCTTTTTTGTAAAAATATGTATTCATTAAGCTTTGTGAGCAGGACACTCTCACAGGAGATGGAGCAAATAGATTCTGATCTTTTTCCAGTTATTTTTTATTCATGTATTATAGAACTGTGTCAAATGGAAATGTATTGACTGAATGTTAAATCGATAATATCCATCTATAAATATGGGTGTTGGGATATCATTGCAGTCTAAAATAAACCGTGAGGACTGTAAGGTCTTTATTAGGCAAACGAGCAGTGAAATATTTTTGGAGATAAAAAAGTAATTAATGACAACTTTGAAATATTCTGGGGTAACAGCTGTGGGTGCATCATTTCACGGTTGTTAAATTTATCTGGAATGACCAAGATCTAGTTTGGGTAATTGCAAAGGCTAGTCACTGATAGAAGGAGAAACTCCATGACAAGAAAGTTAACATAGCAACTTGCTCTGTGAAATGTGGAAATATTTGACATCTGTCAAGTGTTGGAACAAGTGTTGAGCAAGATACAGTTGGGACAGGTGTTGAGCACAGTACTCTACAAACACCGAAGGACTAGAGAGCCTATTGCTTGCCTATGATGATGTGTATCAGAATAAGTTTTGTTCTTCCAGGGTAGAAATAGGCCCTTTCTGCTTCTGCAACAACCTGCAGGTAACCCTGTTAGCAAATGCAGAACAGGTCCTCACCTGTACCTTAAACACAGAAGACAGCAGAACTACAAGTTATTTTTCAGCTATTCATGTTTACAAGAACTTTGTTGAGTTATGAAATGTATATATTTTGATTGAAATCACTGGCACTGTTACATGTTTTTGCCTTTTATTTTCTCTTGCTAAAAACATACTTTTGTTAAAAATCCTTTTGAGTTCCCTTATACTCTTACCTTGTGGTTTTATATCTGAACCTGAAGCATATTGCACAGAGATAGTGTAATAGTGTTTCTAGTTAAGACAACTAATCTGTTACTTTCATATCTCTCTCTAGGTGTGTCAAAGATCCTACCTACTCTTCTTACTATTCACCATACAGAAGTGTCAGTCGTTTTACCTTTAATGCATTTTCATTTGTTGGACGATACCCGTCAGCCTTCCTGCAGTGTGAGCTGGTGGTGTGCAGGCAAAATGACTATTCTTCCCGCTGCTATCAGGGCTGTGTTAACAGGTTCAAGAGGAATGCAGGATCTTCGCAGGAAAAAATGAGTGTTATTGTTGGACCTATTCAGCTTCAGGAGGCTCCCACTGAGAACAGAAATGCTGGTATTGGTAAATAACTTCCACTTGTATTTAATGCAGGACTCTCTATGTTGCTGTGCATTTACATATCAGTTCAGAAATCTAGTTCTGAAATATGCCTTTGCTGGTTTATTCACAACTCTGCTATAATTATTATGGGCGATTTATTTTATTTTTTAAATAATGGATATAAAATTGTTTTATAAAGTTTACAGACTATTTCCTTTTTATCTTAGATCACCTATTTATTCTGCATGTGTCAAATGGCAATTGATTAAGTTTTGGAAGAGAAATGAGATGTAACCCATCTACCTGCAGGATCTGTATTAGATTTTCAATGCTGTCCCTGCCTGATTTGCATATCTCTTATTTATTAGTGAACAATCTATAGGTCCCCTTGAAAATGTTTTCCAGTGTCCTATAGCTGGTGTTTCTACTGTCAGGAAATAGCATCTTATGGTCTTAAAGTGTAATCATTATAAATTCTTAGTTCCTTTATAATTTCTTGCCGTAATCTTTACTTGTTTGGTACGGCCACAGGATCATTTGTTAAACAGTGTGTGATAAAGCAATTTGTTTTCTGATCAGATCCACATTGCAACATTTTATATCAATTTCTCTTTGCCTCACTAACTTTGAGATTAACCAGCTCAGTAAACAAATCCACTCTATTTGCCAAAGCCACTTTATTTGCTCTCGTGTGCACAGATCTGGCCTCTAATATCCAGGAGAGAGGGGAGTCTGAGAGCTTAGCGCCTGCTGCTAGCTCTCATGTTCCTCTGGCTGTGACCGCCGTGGTGCTGGCAGCTGCCATCCTCACCGTGGGAGGATTTCTTCTGAAGCGCAAACTGCAGGAACCCACCCCGTACCAGATAATGTGAGAGGTGACCAAACATCTGCAGGTGGAGGGTGCAATTTGAACATTTCAGCGCATCTCAGCTGAGCTCCTACTTTGAAAGTCTGTCTCAGGAAACTGATTTGGGTGGCTTGAGAAGGAAGAAGTGATTTCTTTTGCCGTGCTTATATGCATATAAAGCATATGGTAGTGTTTTACTGATATGAGATACTCTGGAGAGTAATCCAAGAAAAATATTTATTTTGGGTAAAAATATCTCTGTAATCAGCCATAAGCAAAAATACACACTTTGCACATAAGAAATTGCTCCAGTACAACCTTCCTTGTTTTGAGGGACACGGTTCTTCACATTTAGGTGTTTCTCTGAGAAAATGTAGACCATTTCTGAGCCTTTGTATAGAGGATGAATATGATCAAACCTGTTATGTAAATGTGTAATTAATAAAAACAAAAGAGAAAACATTTTAAGAGCAATATTTTGTGTATTTGCAAATGCTTTTCCTATGTGTTTGAGCTCCCAGCTAAAACATTTTCAGATTGAAGAACATGATTTCTGACAAAGTGAATTTGCCAAGCAATGATACGTGCTCTCGTTCTTACGCATTTCTAAATCTGTAGTGGTGGGTGGAAGAGAGAGTGTACGTAAGTTGCCATAAGGAAGTGTCACTGGTCTCCTATCCCCACGTGAAAACAAAATAAAAACGATAATAAAGGAAAAACCTGTTTGGAAGAACTCACTTACTATGGTGGAAAGGTCACTGGTGTTTGATTGAGAAATGCACCTCTTTAGACATTCTTATTTTCTTGTGAGCTGTGAAAGAGGAATATTTGTTGGGAACAACATAATGTACTATGCTTGGGGTGGGCCAGAGACCAAGTAGTGACCTATACTCCAGCGTTACATCGTGTCCTGACGTGGAGGATGTGGGCAGCTCAGTGCTCATTTCAGCCTGTATTATAATCATTTCAGCCTGTATTATTTCTTCCTGTAAACTGCCTTTTCTAGGTGACCCAAGGTAGGCATCTTCCCACCCCTCCATGCTGTGGAAAAGGGACTTTACAAGGTGGGACTGGCATTGCCCACAGAGAATGGAAAGGAATTTTATTGCCTGCACATGAGGAGCAAGGACTGAGGAACATCCTCCCCTCCTCTACTTACAGCTACATTTGAAGGGCAGAGCAATCCAGGAAGCTGGATTACCTTTCATCTAGTCCTGTTGTGCAGCCTAGAGATTACCCAGACTTGGAGGTGCTCAGCATAGCAGACCCTTTCCTGGTCTTGGAGTTTTCTGCCTCGCTAGAAGAGGACCTTCCCCTCTGTTCTTCCCAAATATGTTGTTTTCTCTCCTGCACAAGCTCTCTTTATGGCCTTGCAGCTGCAGTTGTGCTACTCCACCATTTTCAGGGCATAGCCTAATGGCACTTTTTCTATTTCGCAGTCCCAGAGTACCTTTGTGATCAGACTAGCAGAAAGATCCGAGGCCTAGGGTGTTGATGCCTCCCATCTGTAACATGCCTGTACTGTTCAGAACTGAGTCTTCCCATGCTATTCCTGTGCCAGGGTTTCCAGATGTGGATATATGAGAATTATACCAGAATACAAGGAAGAAGTACCAAGTTCTGTGGTTTCCATATTAAATGTTCCTGCAGAAAACACTGCTAAACTACTCAACCATTTGGTGTCTCAGGATCATTCTCCTTACCTCCCCTCACCTTCTGTAATCCACAAACATTGTCGATAATGCAGAGTTCAAGAAAACTGGAATTGGTGAGAAAAAAAAAGGTCATGTTCTAAAGTAAATGTGCTTGGTGAAAGGCCCCTCTGCGAAGAACCTTCCCTCCCACCTCTTGTCCTACCACATTCAGGAGCTTTTCTAGTGGTAAATCCAGTTTATTTGACTCTTACCTGTAGATGGTTTTGATCTGCTTGCCTCCTCACCATTAAACAAATGCAAATGGACTTGTAATGACATTTTTCATGTGATACAGGCAAAAGAGCCCAAGAGGCCATCAATAAACCCAATAAATAAGACTAAGCCACCTCATTGGATCATAACTCAAGCATTCAGACTGTTGTTCCTTTGTGCAGAAGTCTGTGGATACCTTCATTCCATTGTAGATGGTTTTTGAGTAGTCATGAATGAAAGCTGATTAATATTCTATGTTCTTTCAATGGTTTTCATCTGAACCTCACAAAAGTTAGTATGTCTGCAGAAGTCTCCTGCAGAAATAGGCAGCAGAACTGTTTTCAAAGCTTAATGGATCTTCTTTCACAGACTAATGTGCTGAAAAAACATTTCAAGCTGCTAGAAAAGTCCTACAGGTCCTACAGAGAAAATATGCATTATTATGAGACCTATCTACCCAATGGGAAGGATGAAAACATGCTTTGTATGGTATTTGCATTAATTAATTCAATTTAATATGAACACTACGTTTATCTATTCCTACTGTGCAGATGGTTTGATAATTAAGATCTCTCGAAATATGTAGATCTTTGACATTTGTAGCAAAGGATTAATTAGTGAAGAATGTACTGGTAAATAAGTAATCTGTGTTGTTCCTTTACCTGGACGGCTACGTGGGTATTTTTTCCATTTGAACCATCAGGGAATCATTTGTCTGCTCCCCTTCCTCCCCTGCCTTTTCAGTTATTACAAGAGTTTGGAGAAGAATTGCTATCCATCACTTATTCTTGCTTCACCGATTGCAGTGTTTGGTTGGTCAGCCAATATACTGTATTTTTTCTGCTTCTTGCCAAGTTGTCAAAACCAGAAGAATATGAATAGTGAATACAAAGTCTTGGGTACATTTCCTCATTGATGTACGAATGTGGTTGTTTGGATAAAGAAGAAATATATTTACCCTTCGTTTATGTTTGCTTTCAAGGCTTCCAACATTATATTTGGCCTCTTGTGTTTTGCACTTCCTTCTTCCATTCCAATAACGCTGGCCTTTGTGGAAAGATCTTCTCAGTCATTCTGTTGGGCTCCTGGACTTCAGTCTTCTTCCTTGATGACTGCCCCTGGATGCAATAAATTTGTATATGACAAGAATTGTGCCACAGATTTTGACTCCTGGTAATGCCATCCAAGCCATGGTGGCTGTAGAAGTAAGAATCAAGATGAAGAACAATATTTTGGCTCTGCAATCTTAGGATGGTCATCAGCCTTTTATTTTAAAATAGTTAGAACACAATCAAACAGGAAAGTAGCCACACTGGCAAAAGAATCATGAGTGAGAAATAAGCATTATTTTATGCTATGGAAAAGCGTTGGATTCATTCTGCAAAGAACAACAGAGAAGTAATTGTCTCTGTGCAAAATTAAACAAGGAATATATTAACAGAAATTCTTAGATCTGAATCATTTTTTTTCATTTAATGGTTCAAAAGATAAGAGGAAAATTTAGAACAGATTTAAGTTGCAACCTACGTAATTTACCTAAATATGCATAGAATCCACTGATTTTTCTGCCTAATTTTCACAAAAAGTTATCTGCTGATCCTGATTCTCTTGACAGTTTCTTGCCATCTAAGCTTCACAGTGAACAGAGCATGAGTTTTGACTTGAACTTAAAATGTCAGAAAGGAATAGGTTCATATTGGGGCTACACATGTTCACTTCAGCAGCAAGGGTCTTCAAATGTCTCAAAGATTTGCTTATAAAGCTTGGCTCAGTCTTTCTAATTGTCTGGAGCAAGTTGTCCACATAGTATGGTAAAGTATGTATCGCACACTATGGCATGAGATCCTCTCTGCTTATGGATGAGGTTCCCAAGCATGTAAACTAGCAAGCAAGGTTTCACGCCTCTCTGAGGTCTGTTTCTCCTTGCATCAACTCTCTTTCCCCATGTCCTGGACTGGTAGCTCAGCCCGTGACCACTAATTGCCCCCTCTCCTTTCTCCATGCCTCCACCATGTTGCCTCTGTAGGGGTTCTAGAGAGTGCCAGTGGCTCCCTTCCAGTGACACCAAGAGGCTGCAGCCACCTGCTACCTTAACCCTCTTGTTGGATCCATTGCCCATGGCAGAAGCATTGACGTTGTGGTGCAGCTAGCAATTTTGATAGGACCAAACTATCTTGATTAGGTGTCTCTTGGTCATCATGTTACGTTCAGCAACAGCCACTGTTCTCATGGGTTATGTTCAGAGACCCCCAGTCTTGCTTGAACGTGGCGTTTTCTTACCATATTTGAAGTATGCCAAAGCTGTAAGACGTTCATGGCTCTCCAGGAAGGTTGTCTTACTAGCTGGAACCAAGTTATGAAGCCCTCTAACTACTTTGCTGGAGGAAGCCCGTTTCAATTTTAAGCTCCCACTACCTTCCGTGGACCTGCCAAGAAATCTCCCCATAGAAGAAAAATATGAGATTCATCAGCCAAAAAGGTATCTTTGGATAAGAGCTCATTTTGTTTGTACAATGAGATGATTGTAACACCTATGGTAGCATAAATATTTCCTTCCAGGCAGTGGAAAATGTTACTCTTGAGATATTATCTTAATGCAGAAACCAGGATGTTACAAAATATTGAATAACAAATCAAACATATTTTTGTTTCAGATCATAGTACCGTGATTATTTTATCGTCCTCCTGTAGAAAAAGAGATCGATAAAGCCACTCCCCTTCAGAAATAGACTATAAATTCTGATGATCCTTTCTATCAACAACTCTTGATAAGATGGGTACCATTATGATATTGATGTGCCTACTCTTTTTTGGCCCAGAAGTTCTGGAGGCCAGATCAGGTAAAGCACTTAGACTTGTTCCAGGGCACACAGAAAATAAAATATAAAGACTGTTGATTCCATAGATAGAACTGGCATAGAAAATAAAATATAAGGACTGTTGATTCCATAAATAGAAATGGCATTCATGCTGGTACCAGTTTGGGCAAAAGATTAAAGGTGAAATTAAATGAGAAATTAACAGTTTTAGTAGAATGAAACTGTGCTTAATCAGTGTAAATGATAAGAATGATTTAAAACATTTAATTGAGGGATAGTTCTTGTCTTAGTGTCTTGAATCCTTGCTAGAATTGTGTCTATGACTATGTTACATATGAGTGATTCTTCCAGTTACAGAAATTTGATCTAAGAATTATGGAAGAACAAATTTGTTTTTCACTAAAATGTATAATTATTCCAGAGTATATGTACGTGTACATATGCTACGGATAAAATATTGCTTGCATTATTTGAATCTTCTTTGACATACAGTTTAGTGAAATATAATAAGAGGTTAATTTTCATAATCTATCACTGTGGATAAATGAGTGACAGATAAAAATAATCAAAGACATGAAATGATTTTCATTCAACTTTCTTTTTGTCATTGTCTTTTTTCTTACATGATAGTTTCTATCTCCTAAGTGACTTAGATGGCTTTGAGCTAAGTAAATGTAAATCCTAGAATAACTGCAGATAATTTTTCTAACTACCTATTTAAGCATCATTATGTTAATTTATGTTGCCATCATCCACCTCATCCAGTTTTCCTCATCTGTCCTCTGCTTGCCATCCTACTCTTGCTGTTGTAGTCCTTCTCTCTGCTTTGGCTTCATTTCCCAGCCCCTGCCTCTGTTCCCTGGGCACAGTAAGTTAATTTTTTTTCCAGGTTTGCTGTTCCAATTCTCAAAAATCCTACAAGTATAGTTTAAAAATGTGCATCTTCAAGTAAATACTCGAAGAAACAATTCCGATATAAGTCAAGGGGCAGATTTGTAGCTTCTTGCTTTGAACTGGCAGTTAAATGCATACAAATAGGGAAATATTTGGTTTGGATACTGTCTTGACAATGAATCAGACGCGGTGAAGAATCCTGGAGCTGGTAACTCCACAGAATTCTTTTGCTTTGGATGACTTATTCAGAGTTTAATAACAAGCTAAATATCCATTTGGCAGACATGCAAAGCATGACATATGCAGCATGCATATTTTGATTTCCAAAGTGTAAATACTGTAGATCTTAAGTTACACCGACATTTTTATGGTGACTTACTTAGACTTGGAGGTAAAGTCTTTAATAAACTTCTTCACCAAAAATGAATCTTTAAAATTGATATTTTCACACAGTTCATGCAGAATGTCTAAATTATGAAAAAGCTAAATCAAACTGAAAAGCAGACGGGTTTTATCTGAATGAATGCATTGTAACAGCAGATATCAGGTGTACTCATCCAAGGTTATTGAGCATTTCTTTATTTGTAACTCTAATACAATTTTATAGGTATTTAGGAAAGTAAAAGCCAGTGGATTCCTAATGAACTTTTTATAATCCCATTGAGTTCATTGTCTAGTCTTTTGAACACTTAGCAGAATTATTCTGGTAAGATTACTCTTAAAAACTACAGGATTTGTTTGCGATGTGTGGACCTTAGGTTTTTAAAATTCTCTTAAAAAATTTTACAGGAAGACAAATCCCAATTAAATCGCATAAACCAGGGAGAAAAGGTAATAATGGCTATTGTTTTCTCAAAAGTTCTCTAGTTCTTTTTCTGAAGGATTCATTTGGTCTTATTTTGACATCATTTAAACAAAGTAGCACACTGATGTCCTTAATTTTAGACTTCGGTACTGTACAATGTCAAATTACCTGCCTGGTAATTTTTATACAGCACCCCATGTGCATTTATTTAGCAGTCCCATGTGCACAGGTTTAGGAAAAAGTGGTCTTGGATGTCCAAGCTGCATCTTGCTGTCCCTTGCTCCCCTTGCTCTCCCTTTGCCCCTTGCCTCCAGGTCAGCAAAGGCTCTCTACATCATGCAGAATTGCTATACATGCACACTTCTGGTAAGACACAGGCTGGGGGCAGAAAACTGTGCTGTACTTCCTAAATTCCTATAGGATTCAAAGCAAATGGCTACATCTCCTTGTTCTTTACCATAAAGCATTTAGATTGCAATGTAAAAAAAGGAAACACCTAAACATGATATATGTTCCTAAACTACATGTATTTTGTTATGTGAAAAATTTCAGTGCTATTTTTCTTAACAGAGTTTTACCTACATTTCATTCTGACAGTGAAATTCATTTTCTTTCATTTCCTCTCCTGCTGTGTTTTTCCTATCAAAAATGTTCCTTTCTTGCTGAAACAGTTTGTGCTTAGCCATCTGTCTAAGTTTCCTGTCGAAATCTTGCATGAAATATCATAGGAATATGTGCAGCTGATTTGGAGATCTGGCAGAGAGGAAGAAAAAAAAGTGGGGTCTCTCCCTGTATCATCTCTGTCCTCACAGGCGTTTAATACTAGGGTAGACAAACACCTCCTAGGAATGGTGGTAGCCTGGGGCAGGAGGATGGAACTTCTTAAGTTCACTTCCATCTAATTTGTCTGACTCTGTGCTCAATTCCCTCTTTCCCAAAGGAACTGGTCTCCGACTGGTGAATGGAAGGCACAGATGCGAAGGTCGTGTTGAGCTTTATTATGAAGAACAGTGGGGGACTGTGTGTGATGATCTCTGGGACCTTTCCGATGCCCAGGTTGTGTGCAGGCAGCTGGGATGTGGCCGGGCCATCTCAGCTCCAGGCAGTGCTTATTTTGGCCAAGGCTCAGGCAGCATCCTGCTGGACGATCTGCGGTGCCAGGGAAATGAGCCTGCCCTGTGGCATTGTAATCACAGCGGATGGAGGAGACACAACTGCAACCACCACGAAGATGCTGGTGTTGTCTGTTCAGGTGCTGTCACTTTTTTTTTGTTTTCCAAATACTTTTTCTACAAATTGCACCCAATATACAAGTGTCAGCATAGGGATATGCAGATGTCCTCCTCCCGAGATAACAAAAAGCTTGCTGTGATATCTCTGTTTGCTGCATGCATGCTGTGTTCCTTACATTTTAAGTGACATTTATTTTCTACTTGGCATCTGTAGCTAGGAGGAGCCTGTAGAGCAGAGCTGCCAGCCTCACCTGGCCAATGGTGTCTGTGATTTGGAGCAGGTGCCAAACAGTACTTTTCCCCCGTGTCACCATCTGTAAATAACACTTTCAAGAACAATTTTAAACTGGCTGTTACCCTCCTCCATTCTCTCCATTGACCTATCAAAACAGAGTATGCCAAAAAAGTAATTTCTCCCAACTTCACTTCATTCCCTAGGAACTGGGTCCGCAGCTTACACAAAGACATACCTATTGCACAAACACAGTCCTCATGTGGGTCGTGTTTTTGTTTTGTACTCACAGAAAGGACATCTACAACACCAATATCCTCCACGGTAGGGATGACCACCTCAGTGCCAACAACCTTGTTGTCAGAGATCACCTCCACACCACCAGAGACCACACAAGTGGAGACAAGCACCGCCTTGTCGACCCCTATGCTGGAGACAACTGCTGCACTGACAACGACCTCTGTATTCCCAGAAGGGACCTCCACAGAGCCAGTGCCCTCCACAGCAGTCTGGTTGACAGAGGTCACCTCCACACCAGCGACAAGCACAACAGGTAACCCACCCAGGGTCACTCACCGAGCCCTGATCACCCTTCCCACACCTGATGGCACAGGAGGGTCTGCAGGGAGGATGTGAGCAGAGCATGGGAACAAGATGGTAGTTCGGGCTGGTGGGTGGGGGAGGCAGGACATGCAGTGACCGCCTTCACTGTGCTGTGTCCCAGGTGCCCACCTGCGTCTGGCTGACGGCCGGCACGGCTGCGAGGGCCGCGTGGAGGTGTGGGACGGGCGCAGCTGGGGGACGGTGTGCGACGACCTCTGGGACCTGGGTGAGGCGCAGGTGGTGTGCCGCCAGCTGGGCTGCGGCCCCGCCACGGCCGCCCCGGGCAGCGCTCGCTTCGGCACTGGCAGCGGCCACATCCTCCTGGACAATGTGTGGTGCCACGGGAACGAGGCCTCCCTGCTGCTCTGCGGGCACAATGGTTGGGGCGTGCACAACTGCGTCCACAGCGAGGATGCCGGTGTCATCTGTGAAGGTAGGGAAGCGGCTCCACGTGGAGCTCCTGGCCTTCTGTCCCCTCCAGCCCCGAATCCCCATTGTGGTACACTGTGCCCCAGGGCCCCTTCTCCAGAGCATTACATCTCACTTGTGGCTCTTCTTCCTCCACTCTCACAGCTGCCACAACCACCCCTGCGCCTACAGAAGGTAATGCTCTCCTGTGGTTCTTTGAATCTTTTTTATTTGTACATGCACAGTGCTATTCTATTGACATTAATTGCTTGTGTGAAGTATGCTTTGTTTAGGTCATGATTTCTATACAGTGCTCGTAAACCATTTTCCAAAACAATTCTGTTTTAATTGAAAAGTTCCCCATTTGTATTTATACTAGCAGGTAGTTTATCAGTGAGGTGGTGTGGAATCAGTAATTTTTGCCTTTATTAGAGGTGTTATGATATCCAGGCTGCTATTTTTGCATTGGAAAGCAGAATTCAGATGTAGAGCTTGACCACTCACATCAGAAATCAGTATGGATGTGAATGTGCCCAAGAGCCCATCCAGGGGTGTGCTGCACTGGGATGTGATGCTGTGCAGGAACATAAAATGGTGGTGGTGGGGAAGGGGTTTCCTTTGCATGTCATGTGCTGTAGGAACTAAATTCAGAACCCATGCCCATCTTCCTATGAGGAAGCTGTTAGGATTATCTGTTTGTTTAACATAAGAATGCACTCATGCTGGCAGGAACATGAATGCTTTTTGCAGCCACTCTCATAGGCGGAACAAGAGATATAATATCTCCTACTCTGCCCAGCTGCCTGGAGTGCTTATTGCAGTCTGAGGGGACGCTGTCTGTACAGGAAGGTGTTTCCATGTTGACTGTCATAACCCCTTCCAGAACCAGAACTGCAGAAAGGAGACACCAGAGCAGCCTGAAGATGGTGATCTGACACCATAGATGTGACAGCATGCACTATGAAATTAAACCTACAGCAAAACCAAATATTTGTTTTGATTTGGGTCATACTGAGGATGATCTGAAGACAGCAGGAAACCTGCTTTTCAGCAGCTGCAGATTAGCCATGTACAACAAAAGTACCAATTTTAGAGGTTACTGTAAGTAAATTCTCTTCCACTTCTTTCTGCAGCACTTTATTTTTGTGGTGGCTTACTTTCAAATTCCTCTGGGATGCTGCAGAGTCCGTACTACCCTGGAAATTATCCAAACAACGCTGACTGTGTGTGGGAAATACAAGTAGAGAATAATTTCCGTGTTATGCTCACATTTAGAGATATTGCGTAAGTAGAACATTGATTCCCTGGGCAAATAACAAAGTCAAAACTTACTTGAAAAGCTTGAAAACTTATTTGAGATAGGCAACCTTCACAAATTTAAAGTTATTTTCAATATCATCTAGCAGCTACAAGGCTTGAACAAACACTGGATTAGTGAAGTATTTTCTCCTCACAACTACATGCAAAATGAATAAAGCATCTGCTGTGAAAACTTTAGGTGCTGAAATATTTTATCACGTGTTAGGCAGGTAAATCAGTTTCTGGAGCATGTTGACGAGGTGCTGATGTTTGTTCCCCAGGTTGCAGAACAGCAGATGCCAGTATGACTACATTGAAGTCTATGATGGGCCTCCACACTCTTCTCCACTTCTTGGGAGAATTTGTGCTGGTTCCTTCCTCACATACACGTCGTCTTCAAACCTAATGAGCATTCACTTTCACAGCGATTCTAGATACACACTTAGAGGGTTCCAGGCCCACTACTCCTCCATCCCAACAGATCACAACATTGGTGAGTTACCCTTCAGAACAGAAACTCTGCTTCTCAGCAGACAAACCTGTTTATAGTTTTTGTTTGCAAAATAAATATGTGTGTGTATTTGAAGATGCAAGGGAAAGGAAGCGATGCATGCTGGGTTGGTATGTGAAGAGACTACCTTCTACATTAAGAAAAAAGCAACATTTGGTTCAATTAAAACCTTCAATCATTAACAAATTGCTGATTTAACTGTTATATCCTATCATCTTCTACCAGCCCTTACGTGCTTGCCGGACTACATGCATGCGGTGGTTAGCAGGGACTATCTCCAGTCACGAGGCTACTCTGCAGAGACGGTCACCCTGAACGACACTCGCTGTGAGCCAACACTCACGCTGCACGAGGTGGTGTTCAACGTTCCCTACAACAGCTGTGGGACGATACGAGAGGTATGAACTGAACTGAACTGGGTGAACTGAACTGAACTGAACTGGGTGAACTGAATTTCAGGGCACACTTTGAAGTGAGACACAAGAGAGCCATTGTGGTCCTCAGCGGTAAGAAGTGAATTGAGACCCAGGGGTTTTAATGCTTTAGCTTTCCTTGCCATAGGGAATCCCCATCCTTACTAGAAATGAGAGTCTAGGGAGGAAGCTCATGAGTTTAAGTGCCATGCAGGTTTGGGATGATTGTGTATTAAATGATCAGTGTTCTGTACAGAAGTGCAATGAGTTGGCTCTGCCTTGAATTTAACAGAGCTTTTCTCCACTGATTTACGTTTAATTAAATACTTTATATCAGCAAGTTTATTTCCATGTGAGCAGAAAAGACCATCATCAAGCTTCTTAGCTCCAAGAGTTTAAGATGAAACTATATTTTTAATTGCATATTACTATGTCAAAGCTTAGAATATAGTATGTGACAGAAATGCAATTCCTCATTTTAAATTACACCTTAAACAGGAAAGCAATGATACAATCAACTATTCCAACATGATCAAAGTTACCTCTTCTGAGTATATAATCAAGAGGAAAAAGGATCTTCACTTACACCTCAGTTGCAAGATGTTACAAAACACGTGGATACAAATCATGTATGTTGCTGAGGATACTGCAGACATGAATGAAAATCAGTTTGGAAGATACTCTGTGAACATCACATTTTATGATTCCTCATCATTCCTGCGGCCAGTGCATGACTCTCCATACTACATTGACCTGAACCAAAATTTGTACCTTCAAGCTTATCTTCACAGCTCTGACCCAAATCTGATGCTGTTTGTGGACACATGTGTGGCATCACCTGATCCTCATGATTTTAACACTCTGTCCTATGATATAATCAAGAATGGGTAAGAGCTTTCTCAAGTCGTTAGATACATAGCTGTTATATCCTTTCTTCATTTATTTTAAGAGAATAGAGCAAACATGAATTGGTTTGGATCTCATTATCAACAGACAGTTAAAAGGTTTTTATTTATTTATTTATTTTTACAATATGAGCCTGGAAATAAGAAACAACACCTAAACCTTACTAAAATTTTGTTTCACTGACTTCATCCTTGTCCTATATGCAAAACTCAAAGTGGTGAGAGTGAGTTAGATGAGGAGGTGAAAACTGGCACCAGAAATCTATTCTACCATAGGCATTAACATTTTAGTAAAACATGCAGAACCAGGTCAAGCATCAGGCCCATTTTTTTTTTGCCAGACATTCAGCAAAGGGTCCATTCTCCCCTCTTCACCACTTAGTGCCCTTTTCTTGGAGAAAAATGAGTAGCACTGCTCTAGCTTCTTCATGGACTTAATTATGTTTAGAAATACTCTAAAAGTTGCACGTTCATCCCTTTGAGTTCTCAGTACCTGGTTATGTTTTAATCTACTGCATTTTTTCAGGAATGTACATGTGTAAATCCATGGTGACTAACTCTCTTCTTCATTTCTTTCCAGATGTGTAAGAGATTCTTCCTATGCCACATACTACACTCCCAACAGCCACTTTGCTCGGTTCAAATTTAATGCTTTTGAGTTCATTAACCACCACTCATTAGTCTACCTGCGGTGCCAGCTGGTGGTGTGCAGGCTCGGGGACTACTCCTCCCGCTGCTACCAGGGCTGCATGAGTAGGTTCAAGAGAGATGCAAGCTCTGCCCAGGAAAAAGTGGATGTTGTTGTCGGACCTCTGAAACTTCGAGAAGAGGGTGCTCAGAGCAGGAATACCGGTGAAGTCGAATAAATTTATCTCATATTTACTCTGAGACAACTTAGGTCTTCATGAAAAAATGCCATAGCTCTGTTTGTTTCTGACATCTGTCCCTGAAATCTGCTTATGCTAACTCCACTGTAAACAGGAAGGCATTGTTTGGCTGACTTAAATGTGTATGACATCCTTCTTCTTTCAACACCTTGCAAACTGTTTTCACCTGCATGCATGAATAATGGTAACAGCTTTGGTGGCCCCAAAACAGAGGGCGCATGTAACCCAATGTAGTGGTATAACTGTTGAACTAGTTGCTCAATCTGATTGTGTAACATGATTGCCAGCTCTACTCCTGAGAAACAAGATCCCAGGCTTCTTCAGAAATGTTCAATTCCCTCAGTTGTCTTCTGCTAATGACATCTGCATAGTTAAGTTGTCATCCCTGCTAATACAAAGCCTGTTCAAAGAGCAATGAAATTAGAACTTAGCTTAATTCTGGCTGTGATCTAGGGAGCACCCCTTTTAACGCTGCCGCTCTTTGAGCCTGAGCCCTTGGCACAAGACCAAGCCCTTCTGCCTTCCCTCGCAGAGATGGACTCTGCTGCGCCTCCTCCCCACACGGTTCCTGCTGCGGCTGGGAATGTGCTTGGGCCGCTTACTGCTGCTGTCGCCACCCTGACCATCATAGTTTTTGTTCTTGCTGGCTTTCATGTGAGACCTGCACTGAAGAAACTGCTTTTACAGTGGATAATGTGAGATCAAAGGTCAGCATCATCTGCTAAATGATTACAGGACAGTCACATACTGTGAGCCGCCAGGATGCTTCACCAGTGACAGTCACATACGTGCCATTTGTAAGAAGCTGTGATGTCCTTATCCCGGGTGAATCCTAGCCTGTAACAATGCTTCAAAATAACTTTATAATCCTAACACCTCTTAAACGATTGAGAAATAATTTCAGTATTTGTACTAACACACATTGTTTGGTGTGGTCATTTATCATTTTTCTCCTCTTAATTATCTCTTCACATCCTCACAAGACTGTTTATCCAATCCTTTAAAATTTTGCAAGCTGAAGAAAAAATACAAATGAGGCATTAATAAATAATTCAAGGTTTATTAAAAGGAGGAAGATTAATTTGGGGGGAAGTAATAGGCCATGTTGGAAAAGGAAATACCAATATTGATCTTAATATGTCATTTTGTATTGTGGCTATGTACTCCTCCAATTATATTAAGCATTGTTTTAATGCTAAATTTCTCATTGAAACAATAATAGGTCTGTGCTTATTTATAAAATGCAGAGATTTTTAAGCTGAAGATGTATGTTATATGAGCAGTGTCATTTAAAATCAAATGAAGGAATGCTTACAAAACAATAATTCAATTTTTTGTTTTGAATGAATATCTCTGTGATTAAAATACAAATGAATGCTTTGCTGTGTCGGAGCATGGTCTGTTGGATTGAAAATTTGCCGAGCACATGCAAATTTACAGAAAATTTCTGGCCTTGGGAAGCCAGAGAATAGATAGGTGATGCCTGATGGAGAAATGCCTTCTCTTTCGGTTCTGTGTTACTCTCTCCCCAGTGTCACACACAAGCACTACATGACCCACTGCGGACTTCAAAGGACCTACCTATCGGTATGTCCCCTGCCCCTGTGTTCCCTCCAAACCATGTGGCTGACCTAGTCCCTGAGAATCCTCTCCCATCCAAGCAGCCCCCATGCCCACCTGCAACCTGGGGTCTTGCAAATACCTATCTCACTCTTCACTGGTATGTATGTGGAAAAAAGCCCACCGCGTGCCTGTGAGGAACAACTGTGCCAGTGTGTATCCTCATGTTGTTGGAGGGAAAGCTTTCCCTCCAGCATTCAGCTTTCTGCCCATCCGTTGTATCGTGAAATACTTCCACATAGTGCTGTGACGATGTGGGCAGTATCTCTGTGCTGTGTAAGCACTGGATGTACCTCTGTGTGTGTGGTTACAGGGTACTTTGAGGGAGTTGAACTGTATAGGGTGCACCCTCATCACCACCACATCTTCCCAGCAGATGCTACCCAAACTTCAAAACTTGCACTGCAACCAAGGCAATCTCTCC
The DNA here is from genome assembly GCF_009769625.2 of Cygnus olor. NCBI lineage: Eukaryota > Metazoa > Chordata > Aves > Anseriformes > Anatidae > Cygnus > Cygnus olor. The sequence goes on from NC_049175.1 coordinate 33,527,744, forward strand.
TCGTGCTGCCCAAGGCTCACTATTGAAATGAGCATCACTGTTGAAAAGGTTTTTCAAAATGCCTCCCCTTGACTTTCACTGTTGCTGTTCAAGCCCATTAGTTCTTGCCCTGTGCTTCCAGGCCATGCAAAGTAATTTTGTCACCTTTCTCTTTAGGTGCATTTTGCTGGTGTTTTCCCATTACATTTCCAATTCTCTAGATTAAATAGATCCAAATTCAAAAGACACTGAGCTGTTAAGGGTGTTCTGTTTCCAATATTTAAGGCTGAACCATATGATCTGATACAAGGGCTTGTCAAATCAATTGGAAGCCTTCACACTGACTTAGGGGTTTTTGGATACATCCTAAACCAGACAAAAACTGTAAATCTCATTAAAGAGATCGAATCTCAATCAGGAGATTTTTCAGGTCTCATCAAGATGTCATATAAGTATCAAAAGAAATCTTATATCTGCTTCCCAGAAGGAAGAATTTAGTTCATTCTTTAAAACTTTTGGTTGCTTATCACAATGAAATTACTATTATTATTTTTTTTTCCCACATTATTTTTTTTTTGCTTTGTGGTTGTGAGGAGTTTGGCTACTCAGGACTTACCCAGAATATAAAAAACGACATGCTAAAATCCATTAAAAGTGCCAAGCAATGTAGTGTGAGCTGAGTCGGGGGAGGACAATTACTGAACTAAAACTAGCCTATACACAGCATGAAGGTACAATTGCTTGTAACTCTGATGAAACTGCACATTCCTCAACTCTCCCAAAGTGGCACTTGAGAAGGTGTTTCATGGAAACAGGATGGAGTCAAAGCAAACTGTTTTCAAATATGCAATTTTTGGGGGGAAAAAAAAGGCATTTTACAGACTGTGTGGGTTCCTGCCAGTGTGCTGTCCCCAGTGAAATCATACAATGTATTTGACCAGCACTGGGGTTAAAACAGGTCTTAGAAATAAAGTTCTTGTTTGTTTGTTTGCATGCTGAATTTCCTGTGCTTTGCTGTCCTGCTTATCCTTCTATTCTAATTTTGGAGTATGGACCGATAATTCAACTCTGTAGGCCTCCTTCCCAGGAACATATTATAAAAATATTTATAATAGGGTATAAATAAACATTGTTTTGTTTCTGGATCCCATAGCCAACAGATTCATTTTCCAGTTTTTAATAATAAATCCCCATGTTTTGTAGATTGAAACTAAAAAGAGCTAATTTGCTTTTGCAGGGTATGAGTAAGAAACATGGCTTTTCTTGTTTTCATTTCTTTCTTCCCATACCTTGCAACAAAAGCCCACAAATACTTGTTGACATCAGGCTGAACTAAGCAGCTAACCTGCTTAAAGTTCCAACTTAGGTGTTCTTTAATACCCAAGGTGGAACACGTGTACCATGTTCTAATTAAATCATTAAATGAATATACTGCAGAGATCACTTTCACTTGAGTGGCAATTATTGTTTTAAATAACTGTATCAGACTCACCAACCAAGCTTTTTTTCATAGGTTGCACCAGAATCTACCCTGAGCTGGAGGTCAGGCAGAGAGAGGTTGCAGCTGGGTTTCTGACCCGCCCACCATGCTTAAAAAACTCAGGGGAAACAGCAAAAACATTTCTTTAGAGAGCCTGCTGCTGCCCTTTGTCTGCGATGAGTTCAAGATAAGAATAATTGCTGGCTTTTGATGACAAGCATCTCTGAGCACAAACATAAGTTTTTGCACAATTTTTGTTAAATGTCTTGTGTTACAAGGAGAGCTGATTTTCCCTATTTATTTTTCTTTATTTTGATAGCTTGCTTTTTTTCATGTTTGTTTTTAATTTAATTTGTATTTGTTTTGGCAGTTTAAATCTAGCTGGAAAAAAAAACAAGGAGATACTGAAATTCTCATAGCAGTTTGTGTATTTTGGGAGACTTTCTATCTCAGGCTCAAGAACTCTGACATGAAAAACATTTTTTTACAAAGTTGTGCTTAGCTGAGGAAACCCATCTGGGTCACTGGGAGTGGCATTTGTTTTCATTTGCTAGAATAACCCTTGGATCACCTCTTTTGCCCTGAACCAATTAGTACTCATCCAAGCAGCTTTTTCCTTTCTCAAATAAATGAATTAGTTACAGGCTGTAAAGTAGAAAGGAATTGCACTGCCACTGTACTAAAGAACACAATGAGTTTGAATGACATGACTGTAGTATTTTTTTCTTTTTTTTTCTTTCTTTTTTTTTTTTCTTCTAATTTCAGAAACTGTAGTTTCCAAGAGATAGCTTCTCCCTTTCCTCCTCTTTCTGTATGAGGGCTGTGATTTTTTTTGTCCTCAGTTGTCATCATGAAAACCTGCTGCATTTTGTCCTCAGTCATCATCATGAAAACCTGCTGAGACTAAGGCAGTTTTCCGTGGGTGTGTAAGTCACTAATCAGAAGAGATAAAATGTGGTTTTTAAACAGCTGCAGCACCAGGCTCCCCAGTCCTTATGTTGTCCTTATGAAGTCCTTATGCTTTTAGTAGATGACCTATATGGTTTTTTCCCTTTGTGCTTCTTTTGCTTCCCTCCTCTTCCTTCTTGAAAGCAGTGCAAATAACTTTCTAACACCTGTCAAGGTCTTGTTGCTTCTTGCCTTATCTCCCTCATCACTTCTGCTTGTTCTTTTTTAATGTAGGCATTGGGTAGAAACAGGCCATCCATAGAAAACCTGACTTAAAGCATCCAGGCCTTCACCTTTGGCATTCATCACCACCTCTCATTGTTCAGTCTGGATACGAGCAGAGCTTTTTTGCATGAGACCTGATGAGAATTGAGTTATGCTGCTGTGAGGGCCCTGTTCTCCCATGGAAAGAGCATGACGATATCAACGTAGCAAAACCACCCTCTCCAAAATGCTGGATCCTGGAGCCCCGGGCTCAGAAAGCTGACTACAAAGCCCCAGATGCTGGAGGGTAGCCAAAAACCTGTTGCTTCACTTTCTCTTTGAGCTCCTGGACAGCCTGGGCAGTGTTGTGTTTGGAAGCTGCACCCTGTGCATGTAAAGTAAACTCTCGATCTGAGCTGTGCCAGCATGAAACAAGTTGTCTTTGTTTCGTAAGAGTTTGTTGGATGTCTCTAAGGCACGTATTGTTGAGGAAGACAAGTGCTCTTCTCTCTGCCAAGCCTGCACGGATTAATCCAGGCATCACGTGAAATGCTTTCCTAAGGCTGGGAAGTACAAAGGCTGAAGATTTCAGCCCTCAGCCTTCCGTTTTAGTACGAGACTGAAAATTAACAATTTTCAAAGGCCCGATTAATCTTAAAACACAGGCTAGAACTTGTACAGTCTGGAGGGGTGTCTGGCGTTGCATTTGGAAAGAAAGCATTTTTTTTTTCCTAGCAGATAGGGCCATCCATTGCTCCAGTGATGCTTTTAGTTGCAGGCACTGTTGTGCCCAGGGCTGCGATGAGGTTACAGCCACCCAGCTGGGGCCACCTGGTTTTGGTGGATGCGAGGGGACAGGGAGCACAACAGAACAACAAACACCTGCATCCACTTCAGGACAGGGGAAAAACTGAGAGGTGAAAGAAACCTGCTATTGTTTTTCACTTGGTATCAGTAATTTTCTCCCTGGCTGCACGCAGCTGGTTCCTCCTGAACCAGCGGCTGCCATTGGGTCTGATATGGGGAGGGTTTGGCCAGTGTTTCCATAGAGGAGAAGTGATTGAAATGATAATTAAGGTAATCAAAAAATCAAGCTATTATAAACAAAGTCTTGCCAAAAAAAATCAAGAGGATGTTTTTAAAAGTTAAAAGTATCTCCATTGTATGAAATCATGAACGTACTTAAAAAAAAAAAAATAATAAGGCTGATCAAGCTGCAGAACACACCCCTTTATATCTACACATTTATAAATTCTGAAATGTTCTATCAGCATTATAGGAGCGCAGTTAAAATGAAACCTGCACTGACCATTGTATGGATGCTACTGCTGCATGGAGGGGGTCTGCAGGCGTCAGGTACTGTGCCCAGTGCTGCTCAGTCCTATCTCCCTATCGCTTGTGTTTTCCTCTAAAATCAATGCTGGCAAAATTTGTAGCTTGCAGAAAAGCCTCCTCAAACTGGTAGACATCTTGGGTATTTAGCGGGCTTGAAGGACCGATGATGCCACCGGGTACTCTTAAGATTTCGTTAGTGTGATGTAGAAACCATATATTGTATTGTATTTTAATGTATTGTAGGAAAAAAAAAATGTTCCTTATAGTAAGGTGCTTGTCTGTCAGAGGGTATCTGTGCATTTTGGCACTATTAATAACAAATGTAGGTAATAATCTGAAAACAACTCACAGGCAAGGGGTAACTCGGTGGTCTTCATGCAGCTCTTCAGCTGCAGGCTGCATGCGTGATCTACATTCACCCAGTGCAAAAATAATCCCTAAGGGACCACGTCCCTTCAAATTTTCCTTCAAGAGTGAAATACTGAGGGTAGTGACCCTCTGCTATGCTATTCTGAGCACTGCCTTCCTTGTTTAATTCATTGTGGTCAGAAGAAACACAATATGACATACCAGAGTCCCCACCAGACGGTGATGGCTTTGTGTTAGTGTAATGCTAACTTAATGCAATTGCTGTAGGGGCAATCAGGTGCCTCACCCTTGGAAGATGTTTTAAATTCAGTCCTGAACCCATAGGAGCTCAAGTCTGGTGAGCCGAAGAGGATAGAGCACGCTTCCCTTGCTGGTGAGCTCCTTGGGAAGCTGTTGTGAAGCATTTCCTCTGATAGCCTGCGACTGCAGGTGTCCCTGGAAGCACAGCAGCCACTCCAATGGTTGGTCTGATTTCCTTTTGTCTCCCAAAGAATTCTCCCTGAGGCTGGTGAATGGGCAGAACAGATGTCAGGGCCGTGTTGAAGTGTTTTACAACGGAGTCTGGGGAACGATTTGCGACGACTCCTGGGACAGAAGAGATGCTGACGTGGTGTGCGGTCAGCTCGGGTGTGGCAGAGCCACTGCGGCCGTGGGAGAAGCCCATTTTGGTGAAGGCACAGGAGAAATCCTCCTGGACGAAGTGCAGTGCCAAGGGAATGAAGCTCTTCTCTGGCAGTGCTCCCACGACGGGTGGTTCGTCAATGACTGTTTTCACCAGGAAGATGCCGGTGTCATCTGCGCAGGTAACTAGATTTATTGACATCTGTGGTCAGTAACGTGCTATAAGTATGAGCCAGACTGAGGTCCTGGTGCTTAGCGAAAGGGAACTGAACTACCAAAATCATTGTCAAGCTCTACAGGACATCCCCTCTGCGATCCAACAAATACTTCTTAAGAGAGTACTATAACCTACACATTAGCTTTCACATTCAAAATCTTTTAATAATAAGCTCTAAGAAGCAGAATGGTTATGTTTTCTTTTTTGATAGAGTATAACCTATTTTACGCCCCATTCAGAGGCTTTTCCATCTGGCCACTGCCACTGCTTCCCACCTAAAGGATGAATTCAACTGGTCATTCCTATGAATCATTGACAAAATAACTAGCAATTTCCATATGTGATGTGGAAAACAGTCTTTCATGAGAGACGCTACTGTATGTGAAAATACATACTACTATACATTTAAAAAAAAAAAAGCTTATAAAGACAAAATCCCAATGTACTGAGGGTTGGTTTTGTGTTGCCTTTTTTTTTTTTCCTAGCAGTGTAGGTGAACTACTGCTCACTTTGTTTAGTACAAGTTGTTAAAAAGTAATCTTTCTCACTCTGTTCTTTCTTTTTTTTTTTTTTTTCAGCTTCTTTGATGTCTGAAGTTCCTGGTAATTTTCATCTTGTATAATTGATTTTACTGACAAAGTCATATTACACAATATAGTCATTTAGTATAAGTATACAGTTTATGAAGAGGAGTATTTGCAAGTATATCATACATTAATCCCAATCTTTTGTGTTAGGAATATGCTGTATCTTTAAGTTTTTAATGTATTGGTCAAATTTCACAAGTTTGAATTAAAAAAAAAAAAAAAGATTAAAAAAGAAGATTATAAATATTTCTGGTCAATCTCTTAACTTTGCTTACCAGGAGTTCTTACCGTTGCCTCAAATTTACAACAGCCCACTTAAAGCCTGGTGATGTGGGAGCATCCCTCATCAATAACTCTCTCATTTTTGGCCTTCCAAAGATTTGTCCCTGAGGCTCGTGAATGGGAGGAACCGATGCGAGGGCCGTGTTGAGGTCCATTACCAGGGCAGCTGGGGCACCGTCTGTGATGACTCCTGGGACCTGAAGGATGCTCAGGTCGTCTGCAGCCAGCTGGGGTGTGGCAGGGCTCTTTCCGCCCCCGGTAACGCCAATTTCAGTCAAGGCTCGGGGGAGATCCTTCTTGACGACGTGCAGTGCAAAGGGAACGAGGCTTACCTCTGGGAGTGCCCCAGCAGAGGGTGGTCGGTCCACAACTGCGTGCATGTGGAAGATGCCGGCGCCGTTTGCTCAGGTGCGTTGTATGTAGCAGCTTTACCTCGCTGGGCAGACCCCAAGGTGAATGTAGGCATAAAAAAAAACCCACTATTTCAAAAACCTGCTGATTTATTCCTCTCATCCAGAACCTCCACTCACCTGCCTGGTGCAGAGCCATGGCCAGCCAAAGGGTTGAGCTGTGCGGGGTGGGCATCCCGCTGCACTGCTGCCTGCCCCGAGCAAACCGGGCAGGGCCTGCATGTTTGAAGCTGTTTTTTCACCTCCTGCAGCTGTCCAGTATAATTGTTTTTTCTTATTATGCAGCGGTGCTTGTTAATGATTTCTACACCGATGAACTAAAAAAATCTGCTAAATAAGTTGAAAAGTTGCTACGTATGCCCCGTAGGTATTTTAGTCTAGGTTAGATCTTGCAGTGAAAATGGGCTAACTGTCCAACAGAGTTACCAGGGGCAGTAAAACCATTTAGGCAACTGCTTCTGTGTACCGCCTGATATTATTTCCTGCTCCCCCTGATGTGGAGGTTCTTTTGATGCCTGGTTAACTGATAACCGGCATGCAGCAAAGGGAGCCACCCCATGGGAGAAGTGTCACAGCAGACACAGAGGACAGGTCCAGCCTGGTGTCTGAGCCACCCCTCACAGCTTATCTTTGCAAATTTTAACACAAAGGTGTCATTGTGTTAGCGGTTGTTGTGGTTTAGCCCGGCTGGCAGTCAAACACCACACAGCCGTTCGCTCACCCTCCCCCCTCCCTCTCCGGGATGGGGGAGAGAAACGGGAAAGTGAAGTCTGTGAGTTGAGATAAAGACAGTTTATTAAGACAGGGAAAAAATTAAAACAATAATAATAATAATAATAGTAATAATGTGTACGAAATAAGTGATGCACAATGCAATTGCTCACCACCCGTTGACTGATGCCCAGCCTATCCCCGAGCAGCCGGCCCCCCCTCCACCCCGGCTAGCCACCCCTATATATTGTTCAGCATGACGTCAGATGGTATGGAATACCCCTTTGGCCAGTTTGGGTCAGCTGTCCTGGGTCTGTCCCCTCCCAGCTCCTGCTGCATCCCTAGCCTGCTCGCTAGCAGGACAGAGAGAGGCTGGAAAGTCCTTGGCTTGGTGTAAGCACTGCTCTACAACAATTAAAACATCAGCATGTTATCAGCGCTCTTCTCATTCTAATCCAAAACATAGCACCCTGCCAGCTACTAGGAGGAAAATTAACTCTGTCCTAACTGAAACCAGGACACGGTGGTACAAACAGTGGCCCACAGGGTCACTGAGGGTAACCGCCTGCTTGGACATCGATCATCTGAACTCTGAACAGCCTGTCCTCACCCTTTACTGGTTAACTAATAACACAACCCATACTTCACTGAAATGTATGTCAGTTACAGGTCTACAAGGAAATTAGTACCCTGAACTTACACCTAACAAGAAACCCTTGGCCTTGTCATAGGTTTCACAGCTGCACTTCAGAGAATAGCTTAGACCTTCAGCTTTTCTCTTTCCTCTGCTGCTACCTGAGCTTCCTCATTAGCCTAAGTCTTCTGAAAGCCAGCAAGCAACTATTAAAAAAGAAACAATGGCCATCACTTCTTCAGATTCTCAGAATATTTCTACCAGTTAGTAACATTTCCTCTGTAGTACTCCAACCACATCAAATCAAAACCCCTGTTTTATTTTGATTACCTTGGGGTTCTTCCCTAGTGATTACATTGTCTCGTTTATAACACTTTTTTTTATCACTAACAACTTTATAAATTTATAATTCATATTTTCCCCTACAGTCATAAGCTAATATATTTCAGAACAGGTCTACCTTCTGTTATAGACCTGTGTAACAGTACTGACAAAAGGAACATTATTATGTGTATCACTGTTTTTTCAGCATAAAGTGCAATTTGTCATATTTCATCAATATATTCAGTTATTACTGCAGTTACTGAAAATTCCACCTAAAAATGAACTATGTTTTTTTCATCTGCAGCTTCCATAGGATCTGAAGTGACAGGTAAGCTTCTTAAATACATGTCATTACCTTTAATATCGACAGGTTTTGATGTTTTAGGACTGAATGTGTAGGGCTGAAAACACTGACGGTTTCTAATCAGAAAGGCTGGTCATTGCTCTCTTCATGTTGGAAGTGACTTCCCTTTAAAATAATACAACACTGTAGCCCAGGTACCAAACAGATGCTCAGCATTTTTGTTCTGTTAGTGTAAAACATGGAATAAAGTCAAGAACTTGCCCAACTTATATCCACGTAAAAGTTAAGTCTGGATAAATGAGGCATGGCTTTGTACATGCAGAGTTACATGAAAGTTCACAAACTACAGTTTATTCAGAACATCAGTGCTGTGGATCCTGTGTTGCAAAGCTTGAACTATTCAGGAGCATCACTGTCTTCAGATAGGGTAGGTAGTGGCTTAAGGAGCATGGTTTTACCCCAGGGACTCTGAAAAGCAAGAGTTTCTAGGTAGGCTGAAAATGCATATGCATGGCTAACTAGTGAAATTTAGCATGGCATGGAAACCTGTCTGTCCTTTAACCTGCTGTGTTCCACCTTAGCTCCTCCTTAGCAAAAAAAAAAAAAAAAAAAAAAATATCCCAGGTTCAGTGAAATTCTCTTTTTTCTTTCAAAGAGCTGTCAGTGAGGTTGGTGAATGGATGGAACCAGTGTGAAGGGCGTGTTGAAATACTTTACAGAGGAACCTGGGGGACCATTTGTGAGGATTCCTGGGATATAAATGATGCAGACGTTGTCTGTAACCAGCAGGCTTGTGGACATGCTGTATCATCTTCAGGAAATGTCACCTTTACTCGCGGCCCGAGATATATTGTCATGGATGATGTGCAGTGCAGAGGGGATGAGAACTACCTGTGGCAGTGTTCTCACAGGGGGTGGTATAGAAAGAAGTGTGACAGCCGGCGCGATGCCAGCGTCATTTGCTCAGGTACACGGTGATATATTTGCTTTATCAAAAAGAGTCACAATAAGAAATACTCTAATTTAATTTTAATTTAATTTAAATTTTGTTTTTAAGTTTAAACTTTAAAACTAAGTTTTGGTTTTAAGTTTAATTTTAAATTTTGTCACATTGAAAATTTCTCCCCTGAAGTAGAAAACCCTTTTCTCAGAAGAGTTTTGGTTCTGTTGCAAGTAACAAGGCTCTTTCCTACACAGAGAATTTCCCTCTTTCCTTATTTGATCAAAATCTGTTATTGCAAACTTCTGCACAGATAAGCTGTGAAAACTTTTAGAGTATTTCAATCAGTGTCATTCAGAGTGCATCCAGTGTTTTTGTACAACCATCATATTATTTTAATCTTCTGTAATCTGTATTAACCAATACTATTAGCTTGCCACCAGACTAGAGGAGCACCAAAACCCAATCCCGAGGCACATTCTGCCCTTACAGCACTAACAGGCTTTCACACAGGAGACTTCTCATGAGCTTAGGTCCTAATCCCACGTCTTTCCTTGACAAAGCTTCTATTGAACGTCTGCAGACTATTTATTTGAGTGAGATACTCAGGACCAAATCCAAAGGTTTAGAGCTGTGACTCTTCTGCAGTCTGGGGGGCAGGAAGCAAGGAGGAGAAGGAACCAGGGCTCTGTCAGATCCCTCTGAAGAAAGATGTACTTAGACTTCTGGTGGTCTTAGGTACTCACCCAGTTGTAACCCTGACAACTTTTTCTACATCTGTCAAATAGTAACAAAAGTTCCAAAGTCTTATCCTGTTCTCCACTGATTTTCAAGTTGTTAGTGAGGAAAGTCAGTTTATAATCTCATGTCTTATCATTTTTATCATCTTCAAACACACGTATTGCAAACAGCTTAATTAATTAGATGTTGAATGCTTTCTGAAATAAAAGTAGACTTTGTAAAGAAGTATTGTGTTCTACAAATTTAGTTAATTTTATAAACACCAATGGCTAAAATGTGCATTTTCTTTATTTCCTTCTCTCACAGCTTCTACAGGAACTGAAATACCTGGTAATTTAAATTTCATACTTATTCAATCATTTCTATCTGGAATTTTCTATAGCAAAAGCAACTTCTTGTTAATTATTAAAAATGCAAATCTCATTTAGTTTATTCAGTAGTTTATGTGTGAAAATAGCTTCTTAAAATGTAGTGTATTTTGACCGTAATGAAAGTAGCAATACTGATCTATACAGTTTTTATGAAGATAACCATGGGTTTTTAATCTTTAAAGAGAATTCATAACTGAAGTTGAAATGTATACCTGATTGTTGTAGAGTACAGAAATGATAGGACTTTCTGAGTCTGAAAAAGATTCACTGGACTAGGTTGCTTTAAGTCCAAGGTCCTTTAAAATAAAAGGTATTATATAAATCAGTATTTCAATAATTCCATCTGTTGGATGGAGCTACATTACACTCTTAAAAGATAAACTTTTTCCATGTTCTAATAAAACTCAGAAACCTTTAAGTGATATTAAAATTCAGGGAGAAGAGATAATTTAGTTATTAGGAAGTCTTAGTCCCACTGTGTTGCTTTGGCTTGATGAACCTTGTTTCTCGGTCACCCCATGTCTATGTTTAAAACCTTGATTTTCCTTCTACTGAGTATAATGTTTTGCTGTGAATATATTGATAAAGAAATACCCACTAGTGTTTAGCTAACATAGGTCATTTCTTTCATTAATATTAATCTCACAGCCTCTATTAAGCTGGGAAGGAAAACCTTATTTAGGCAGCTGTGAACACCTGCCAAGTCTCGACTCAAAGCATGAGCCAGGAAGCCGCAGGTGACTGCGAACTGCCACACGATGACACTGGGTGTGCTGGAAATAAACAACGTTTTCCTCACCTTCCCTGGAGAGGAAAGGCCAGGAGAGAATCCAGTAGCCAGCATAACATACTGAACCAGCTCCAGAGCTACTCCAGGATTATAACTTATCACCTTGGCAGTCTGCATTCTTATCTCCTCTCTCTTCTCTTTCACAGAAGTGTCCATGAGGCTGATAAATGGTAGAAACAGATGTGAAGGTCGTGTGGAAGTCTACTACAAAGGAAGCTGGGGGACGGTCTGTGATGACTTCTGGGACCTAAATGATGCACAGGTCGTGTGCAGGCAGCTGGGATGTGGAGAAGCTCTCTCCGCACTGGGAAAAGCCCACTTCACTCCAGGATCGGGGGACATTCTCCTGGATGACGTGCAGTGTCTTGGAAGTGAATCTTACCTGTGGGAATGCTCTCATAGAGGATGGTCAACACATAACTGCGGGCACAAAGAAGATGCCGGTGTGCGTTGCTCAGGTACATTTAGAATGTTTTTATTTATGTAAGTAAAACTGTGAATTGTGTAAATCTCAAACCTCATCATCAGCCTGAGGCAAGGGCTATAGCAACAAAACCAGCAGAGCTGTAGGAGTGAAACACAAGAAAAGCATGGTGAAGGCAGAAATTGAGAGCCTGACTGCCTCTCTCTGTTCTCTTTTGCATGCTTCAGAGGTGGTTACAGGGAGCGAGGACTGGTGAGAGGAAGGGCAGCGTGTCTTCTGGTCCGGGATGCTCAGAAGATGCTGGTGGCAGTCAGTGACGTTGATGGGAGGGCAGAAAGGGGGCACAATATGTCTCACACAGGGTACCGGAGGAGGAGGTGTTTGGTGGCTTGGTAGGCACGTCACACTTTGGGCTTCATGGGCATGGCTCTCCCATAAGTATTCTGAAGCGACTGGATACCAGCACGTACAGCACAGATACACAGATTTCAGAGCATGTTCAAATTGAACCCTTCCCAGGATGCCTCTCCAGGACATCATTTTTAACTGGTTTAGTTTTTTAAACTCAGAAGTCATTCCTAAAGGATTAACTCTTGCTCTGACTTTTCAATGCAAGTTGAAGTGTTTGCCTTGATTAAGATAGGTTATAAAAAGATAACTTAGTTTTAGAACAAATTAGATAATAAGATAATAAGAGAGAGACTCTCCCCAGATGTTGCAAAGTCTGTTTCGTCTTTGTTCTGCTAAAATACAACTGAAGATTAAAATTTTCATATTTATTCCTAATCCACAGCTTCTAGGGGAGACAGAACTCCTGGTAAGTCTTATCGTTTCGTTAACTGGTCATCCTAAAAACTGGGTATTTACTGTTAACATGTTTTGCTTTTGTTTGATGAAAAGTCTTGGGGAAAAATATAACATTTATTTGAGGAGGATGGACAAATTCCATACTTTAGTTTTTCGGAAGTTGTAGATGATTATGGATGGCTCAAAAGTTGGGAAAACACCTTAAAACAGTATAAGGTGTGTAATGCATAACTTGTTACTGATTGAAAATCAGACTCCCCTAAGCGTACCTCACATTCAACAAACCACAATGCAAGGAGGGAAAATCTTGGACACACTTTCAGAAATTCATCATGGCAGAAGAGCAAAGTGTCAGTCACGTGTGACTGCTTAGCTTCTCTAGGAGTTGTTCTCGGGGAATTCAGGCTTCCTTAATTCATTCTGGTGCTCCAAAGATTCACTGTCCTTCTACAGTGCAAATGGCCACTTATACCATTTTTACAAAAATCTGGTCTCTGTAACTCCTTGTTTAATTATGGTGCGAGCGTAACAGCCTCAGAGGGAGGTTTGCCTGCTCCAAAAGACACATCAGGCTGCATGAACAGCCCCATTCTGCAGAATAGCTTTTCCTCTAGTCTTGTCCATTTTGTAACACAATCCCACACCTGGCACAAGCGTAAGGTTAGAGTTAAGGCTGTGTGTAATTTACTTCTGCTCTGTCTTTGCTAGAAGCATCTCTGCGGCTGGAGAATGGTGGCAATCGATGTGAGGGGCGTGTTGAAATTTTTTACAAAGGACAATGGGGAACAGTCTGCGACGATTTCTGGGATATCGATGATGCTCAGGTCATTTGCAGACAGCTTGGGTGTGGGGAGCCCATGTCTGCACCAGGAGCTGCCCAGTTTGGGGAAGGCTCTGGAGTTATTTTCCTGGATGATGTACAGTGCAGAGGCAATGAATATTACCTATGGGAATGCTCCCACAACGGTTGGTCAAGACATAACTGTGGCCACAATGAAGATGCCAGCGTTGTCTGCTCAGGTACTTTCTGCTTTGTTTTATTCATTTCAAGAATTTCCCATAAGATACATTTTGAAGTACAGTTGAAAAATCATTAGCAGTTGAGCCCATGTTGCAAAATCAATTCTTTTTTCACTTCTGTGGACTAATAGAGACCTAACAAATACGAATCTCATAGCTATTTGCCAGATCATTTGATCATTTTTCTCTTTGGTCATTCTTACAGGGCGTGCAGCATAAGCAGAGTGGATATAAGATGTACATTACCTTTAATGCTTGTAAATTTCCGAGGCATCTACAAGAAATTCAGCAGGCACTTTCAACTTACAGATCTGCAGTCTCCATGAGAACTGGATTTCTCAATGCAGAATAATGAGGAAAATGAGAATAATGAGGAAAGCTTCTTTCCAATCACTTTTATCTGTTTCAAACTCAAAGTCTCAGTGATTTCATCTGCTACCTGCCTGACACTCCCAAGGCTGACCGTTCTGTGACTCGTGTTTTCAACCTTTAGTTCACACAGCAGAATATAAGCTGTTTCTACTCCTTCTGCTCTATAGAGTCCACTAGGATTGGTGTACCCAATAAGAAAACTTTGAGACAAACTTTGTTAGCTTGGTCGACACAGGAGATTTGTTCAGTCTGGAGTCAGAAAAGGATGACGACCTTCCTCCGTTGCAGAGATCTACTTGGCACACACATGTCCACAACAGTCTCCTCTCTTGGAGAGGACAGCTCCTCAGAGAAGTATTGTTTGTGTTGTTCTCCCACCACTCCATGCCTCTGATTCCTGTATCTGAAGAGATAAAAATGGCTCCATTGCCATCCACCACAGGCTGCTGGCCTCAGCCACGGAACCAGAACAGTTCTGGGCTGGGACTGAGGATCCTCTGGAGATGTGGAGTTTGAACGCTGTTACCCTTATATACTTTTTGCTTTAGCTAATGGTGCTGTTTACTCATGACAAAACACTCTTTAGAAAACAATATATTTGTATAATCCATCTAACAATAAATCTTTCCTCCAGTAATCTCACCCTATATGCATTCTGTTGGAAATGCACAGTTCTTGTGCTTTAATTCTCTCCTCATGCTTGCAAACAGTCAGACATTCAAATAAACACAAACTAAGCCTGATTACAACCTGATCTAGTAGAAACATTTCCAGAGACAGAGAATCAGCACAAATCACTCTAATACATGGACTGAGGATAATCAGATATATTCTCTTTACATACCTAAGGCAAATGTATAAAATGAAGTGACTATAAGATATCATTAATTGGTAATAAATGCTTTCATTGCACGATATTATCACTACTCATCCTTCTTTTTTTTCCATACCAAGAGTCTGACTGCATTTGTTGTCCAAATGCCACAGTTAGACAGGATATCTGCTTTTCCACATCGTGCTCATGGAAAGCAGTCACCCCTTGCCAACCTCTCACAACCAACCACCACTCAACGTGGTTCCCCTTGACAGATGGGGCAGGAGAAGGTGTCCCTCCAACTTGTCCTCCCAAAGCACTCCTTGTTGGTCACTTAATAGGTGCTACATCTATTGCAACTTTGTTTGGATAGCTTTACATGTGCTTGACTGCTTTGTGGGAAACAAATTTAAAAATAATAATAATAAAAAAATCAGTGTACAGACAAAAGCAACCTACAATTTTCTTTTATGTCCAGTTTTAACTTTTACACCCCAGCCACTGATGATTCATGCAGGAAAGAAAGCTTTCCTAATTAACTGATGTAGTTAGACTGATTAATTCTTATTATTTATTTTTCTAGTAATTCATTTTTGCTATTTTGTTAATAGTTCATTTCATTATCTTTCATTAGTAACTAATAAAGCAAAGCTAGGGCAGCATCAGTTCTATTTATCATTATTATCTCCAGTAAATATGTATCAAAATTTGATGCTGCTTTGTACCTGCACCTGGTATGTTTAGCGACAGCTATCTTATGAATCAAGACCCAGAGGAAAGTTACATGAATTTCCTGAGGAAAATCAAAATGCAAAACCCATTCTTTTTGCTCCCTTGGGTGTTGCTGGGGCAGGAGCCATCCGAGGGCCCTGTTGCGATCCTTTACCAGGGCTCTAATGGGGCATAAAAATGCGGATAAAAAATCCTTAAGTTTTATGCAGGCACAACTCCAGTGCTTCCTGCACAGAAGCATGTGCAAATTTTCCCTCAATTATTCCATGATTTGAGCTTTGATGACTTTAATTTGGGAATTGATTGGGCTGGGGTTTGGACATTTATGTGCTGGATTTTGCATTGTCTCTGTTCGGCTTTTTAATCAATGATGTATTGATTATTCATACTTAGAGGTGTCTATGAATCAAATCCTCAGAAATCATTCAGATCTCTCCAAACTCTCAGGAAATAAAGCTCTCAATAGAAATGTAGCTTTCATAAATGAGTCTTATTTCTAGAGTAAACCAGCTTTTGACATATTTAAGATTTGGTTGGACTGTCTCCTATCCATGTACCTCATTGCAATGATTTTACACACTATCAAAACCTAAGTAAAAGAAGTTTAAAGGCAGTCCCAGTCACACCTCACCCCCTGGCACTCCCAATACACCAGAAGATCACTTCCATTTTTGTAGCAACAAATGTTCAAAAGGCACTGGTGATACTTTATGTGATCCCTACCTATGGCACCTGCTGAAATCAAAGGGGTATGCTTTGAAATGGAGAAAGAAGTTGAGAAATTGTCTTAATTAAGATTATACCATTGTCCGTGTAAACATCAAAAGCAGGAAAAGCTGCAAGAACGTAGCACATGCCAAGGTAAGCAACCTATGTTGACATGGATTGTTAGCCAGTGAAATTATCTGGGTAACAGGATGAAATGACCCGTAGCACTGTACGCAGAGCCAAAATAATTGATACCCGTTTACACTGGCAGAACCTTCATCTCTGACAAAGATTTTCCCTCACAGGACTCACAGGGGTGGACTGGGGCTTCCAGAGACTAGATGGTGACATCTTTATTCCAAGAGAGTATGTCTACAAGAATCAGAAGCTGTACCCAGCACTCATTACTCAGTTTCGTGCACAGAAGATGACATCACATGTGAAGTTTCCACTTTGCTTTACCAATATATTCACTATATGTGGGAAACCCCTTTGAAGGTTATATTTTCAGGGGCGTGATTTATTTCAGCTTGGCTTTGCCCTTTTCTCTATACTTTCTTCAGTGTGCAAAATGCACTTCAGAACCTGCTGAGGTTGATTTTAGTGGAAGGGCTGGAAGAGAGGAAGCATGAAAAAAGAAAGAATTGAAAGAAAATACATTTTAATTAGAATCAAGAATGTGTCTGGATAGCTAAGCAACAGATGTTAGGATACCACACACTACCATATGGTAGCTTCATACAGCCAGAATGGGTAACAGCAGCAATGAAAATATGATATCATGGGCCTCATTAGGAGCAAGCATGCAGGCACATACTCAGGGTCTTGAAACTTCAACATAATATTGCATTTCCAGACGTAAATCATAACAGAAAGCTGCACAACACCTTTTCATCATCCTTTGTCACACACCTATCGCACCCAGTCCACTAGATGGATGTGTACACAGGAGTAAGGACTGCTGTTATCAGGTAATTTCTGCTACCTCTGAGGGAAGCAGACTCAGGGACTGAGGCTGAGAAAAGCAGAAAAAAGACAGTCTCTAGTTCCCTTGCTTAGCTACTTTTCCTACTGCATCTTTCCCCCCTTGCATTTATAGGGTCATAAATCGTTTCAGTGACATCAGAATTCCAGGAAAATTTCACTTGTCAGAAATGAGTAAAATCTGTAAACCCTGAGGTGTGAGAGACACTGCTTAGTACAGAGGACAACATCAATTTGAGAGTGGATAGCCATACATAATGTGCACATTTAGGGTTGAAGTTCAGTGAAGGTCCTTTATTCTCAACATGATCTGGTTCCTGATGGGATGAAAGGTGCAAAAGACATTTTCAGTTAAACATACAGCTGAAAGGGGGTAAAAAAGGTTACAATAGGTAGTAAGCCAGCACGATATGACGAGTGATTACTCTTTTCTGAGGAGTGCACAACCTCTCGTCTGTCACAGCAGAGCAGGCCCTGTCATGGCATCAGGGACTGGTTTGGAAAACCAAACCAGCCAACCAACCCCAAACCTTTCTCCTCACAGAAGGAACATCCCATGTTTTGGAAGCTTCTGGGGAGAGGAGTTGACCCAAACAAGGAGAATCTGTGCAGCTTTTCAAAGCCACCACGGGTGCAGAGAGCTTGAAAAGCCCCTGACACGTAAAGCTTCTGCCCAGGCTGTATTGGGGCCCTGTCTCCTCCAGACAAGCATGTGCCTCCTCCTCATCATCATCATCACCTCTTGCTGTGTTCTTTGCTGTTGTTTTGGGCATGCTCCCTTAGAACACACTATATCACTCTTATGTTAATTTCAAGGTTTTTCTCAATGCAGAAAAATAAGGAACTTCTATTTACATATGTGTATTGAAGGTCTCAAAAGTTCCTTGGAAGTTCATAATTCTTTGCTTTTAGAAACAGACGGTAGAACTGATGAAACAGCCTGTTGGGAATGTGATGGTTTCAGCAGAAAAACAGGATTTGTTGCATAAGAAATGTTCTCAAAAGCATAGTAAGTATATTTACAGTTAGCAAGAATCTTTCATTACATCCCCTCCTCGGAGCAATGTGCAGTGAACCATGAACAAGCTCTGCACACTTATCTGTAATATGCTGTCTTCCTCAAATATGTCCTGAAGCAACACCGGGCCACGGCCTCACACACCACCCAAGTCCCCAGGCTGACTAAAGTCAGGCTGACTGAAGTCAAGGATGAGTACACGGCAAGTATTATGGCAGCTTTCAAGTGGTAATCTTGCGGGGCATTTCAGTAAATTCTTCCAGTTCCACACTTCATTAGTGAGTAATCTACAGCAGATGATTGACTGAAAAGGTTATTAACATGACCCAAAACAAAAGTAGACCTGTGCATCATTTTGTGGCTTCACACACTGGTGTTTTCTTTATCAGGGAAGAAGAAATACAAATAAGTATTTGTACAAGAAATACATGTCTAGGAGAAATTCAATCGGTGCTAGTTTATTCCTTCAAAGATATTTCAAAGAAATTCCTTGCAAACATGAGTTATGAGAGCTATCAAATGTCATGGTTTACAGCCTCGATAAGTGATAATGTGTAAAGAGCTGCAAGGGAAGAGGTACCTGAGGCCTCCACCTATTTAGGTGCATGCCTGACGAGGGCCAGTTCTCCTGAGCACCATTTGGCCAAGAAATATACTCTGACATTGGCAGAAGACATCTGAGGAATGGAAAAAAGTGTCCTGCTGTTTGTAGCTGTCTCATGCACAATTTATTTTGTTGTCTGCTTACTTTTTAAGGTATTTGCTAAAATTGAGACCTCTTTATGGACCCTACAAAAGTACTGTGCATTAGACCATCTATCTTATCCAGTAACTTCCTCATTCCTTAAGGACAGTGCCTCACTGCCCTCCAGTGGTAATACACTCCAGAACAGCTTTATATTTTCTGATTGCTTTTAGCCCCTCAAACTATGTCCACCAGATCCTTCTGGAGTTTTTAACACTACAGATTTCCATGAAAATTGGATGTAGTTTGACAAAGCTGAAAAAAGCTTTGAACAGGGAAGGGTAGTTTTGCCAGGGCAGCAAAGCTCCAGCACTGTCAGGAAAGTTTAACACCCATCTTGCAGCACAAAGCTACTTCACTATATCACAGAAAACAAATACTCTTTGTTTTCAGAGTGAATTTTGATAGATTTCTTTAAGAAGATTTTCTCAGAAACGGCACTGCTATGCCGAGACCACAAAGGTCAGCCCCACTGTCATCACTGCTGCTTCCTGCCACACGGGATTAGTTTGCTTGCTTAGCTTTGGACTGAAGACTTACCACTTCCGTTTAAAGGCACCTTCAATGTCAGTGACAAGGGCTGCAGTGTTTAATGTGGAGGCTGGTTGTTCCTTGTCACCTGTAACTATGGATTAGCTGTACAAATCTGCTGCCCTCGCTAGCATTTGTACCTGCCTCCATTACTTCTTATATACGGTGTAAAATAGCCTGCAGTAAGATCCAGCTTCACTGGGCAAGAGCAGGGATGCGGAGTCTTGTGGCCTGGGCATGTCTGCTGGAACCAGTGGCTTCTTTGTGACCTTTCTTTCAGCATTCCTTTCTGAAGAATGCTGAAAAAGCAAATTTTGATGCTTCTTCATAGTCGAGATATTTTAATTCAGTCATGTGTCTAACACAGGCTAGACAGCTAATAGTCTGCGTTCCCCATATCTTCCCGTCCTCTTAACTAGGCTCCACACTGTCTGGCCTGAGTCACCAGAATGAAGCATTAGCTGTTTCTACAGGACTCTGCATTTCCTAGGGAGAAGATTATTGAATGTCTAGCATCAGCCAAGCACTGAATTTGTTTATTGTGGGATGAATATGAAGTGCGCTGAAACAGCATGTGTGTATTAGACTTCTGTGTCTTCTATATGATAATGTTCAGATCCAAATCTTTTCATCCAGACTTGGGTCAAATCACAAGATATAAAGAATTTGTTTCTCTTTGTTTTGGGAATAAAACCTTCATGAGATTTCAGCTGGAGTTTTGGAATGTTTCTGAAATTTCTTTTTCATTCAGGACTGAGAAATGTCTGTATGAAATAGCTTAATTGATGTTAGGAAAGAAAACTGGTATATACTGTACTGTTAAGGTCCAGCTTAGAGCTATTTGGATAGAAATATCGATAAGGATCTACCATAAACCCACTTAGTCACTTCAGGAAATGGCAGCAGAATTCAAATAATCCACATACATGGAACTGGGAGTTTAAATACTTGACATGACTGGTTTTGCTCAAGAAGGTAGTGGGAAAGTAAGAACATGGCCATCTAGATAGATACAATACATCATAGTGTGCTGAGGAAATAAGAAAAGCATTCACAGAACAAAGGAATCAATTGATGTTCATTTTCAAATCAGCTAAGAACCTCCAGCTTTGCTTTTTCCCTCTCTCTATGTGAGACCCACCTTCTCCCTGCCAGCACTAAGACAGAGCTGAAGGCATCCTTTGGAGTATCAGCAGCCACAGGGTATAGACCCCACCACTTCGTGCCAGGGGAGAAAACTGTGTTGCTGGAGGGATTCTGCTGGATTCACGGCTTTGCTAGAGGCAAATCTTTTCCAGTTGTGTAGCATAGCCTTTCTAGGTGGGAATCCCTTTTTCCATGCAAGCCACCTAATCTGAAAAGTTAGCATGAAATCAAATGGCAAACGATTATCTGCAGCAAGTCCTGGTGTATATTTCCTCTTCACAATGATTTTTTTTTAATGTTTTCACTTAACTCCTCTACTAATTTGTATTTCTACTAGCACTACAATATCTTCTGCCTCTTATCCCATGATCTCATATTTCGTACTAGTAGAATAAAAACCTGTTTGTAGTTTCTCCCTTTCACCTGAAAATTATTTTGTGCCTCAATTCTTTTGTGTAGTGTCTCACAGACCCAAAACCGTGTCTCGTAAGTCCTAACACACAAAGGTTCCACTTCCTTCAGCTCTGTGCAGTCAGTTTATGAGGGATGTAACACAGAGAACTGTCAGGCAGCATGTTTGCTTATCCTTTGAAGGGGAAAATCTCAGACTGATTTGGTCAGAAATACACCAGCTATGAAACTGGTAGATGGAGAATAGGGAGTCAATTGTCAGTGGACTCTACTGGTCTTCCCCAGAGCAGGGCATGGCAGCTGGTCGTGCCTCTCTGTATGCCTTTACATACAGATTCCTCGACTTGCACAGCTTTAGCTTAATATAACACTTTCTGGCCCTATCCTGCTCTCTTTGGTTGCTGTATTTCAGCAATTGCCCTGCTGATGTACCCCCAAAACAGTTTGTCCCTTTCAACCGTGCCTTGGCCGATATCTCTTACAGCTGATTCATTGTTCTGTAGGCTGCAAGTGAGAAAGAACTGACTGCAGTTCCAGAGCATACTGTAGGGATCTAATCCTATGTTAAAGAGGAAACAAAGAGATACGAAAAAGTGTAGAAACTCCTTTTTAGAGGTATAATACTTACAAAACAGAGATAATTTGGTTGAGGCTTTCTTTTTTAGGATACTGATCTTTTGACACAATTATCACATCAATTTAATCTGTTTTAGCACAGTTGTATGTTGGAAACTGTCTTAACTGATGGTAAAAAAAAAAAGTTAAGTGTCCTTACCAAACAGCCTAATCTCCAAAAGCAAATCATTCCTTCCTGGAAAAACCACATCAGTACACGGCTGCAATGGTGTCAGTAGAGTGGGAAGATTTCAGTAGCCAGTCCGGAACAGCGGTGTGATCTGGATCTGCTTATCCGGATGTCTGGATATACCCTGTGAAATGAAAATACTTGGTAAATCACTTCCTTGGCATGGATCTGGAATTTCAGGGAGATCAAATTACACAGCAAACACCTTTGGTGTAGACCAGAACCCCTTTAGTATAAATTCTGAATCTTCACTGGTTTAGAACAGACAACCACAAAGAAAATGGACCTTCAAGTGAGTCTCACTTGGATGCTTCTGTTAAGTGCTTCTCTCCTATGTGAACCAGGTACAGTGAGTACATTTTTTGTGCTTGCAGGGAAATGTTAAAGACAAAATTCAATACTCATACAGACTGGCTTGTTGGGAAGTGGTGACAGGGTCCCCTTAGAAACTGCTGACACGCTTTATATCATGAACTTGTTGGTTTAATTTGTCTTCTAATTCTAACATTCAGATCAAATTCATAGGTTAGATTTTAAAACTGGGTATGTTAAAGATCATTTTCTTTGTTTTTCTTCTGTGAGGGGAATTGCTAGGCGAAGTTGTTTTCCAAACATTCTTCTTCAAATACTCTAGTTTTGAATTAAAATTATTCTACACTATACATTTAAGAATGTAGACCAAGAGAGTAAAATAAAATTAAGAAAAAAAAAAAAGAGCAGCCTGCCGGATGCAGGTGGAAATATACGTTACAAATGCAAGTCTCTGCTGAGACTTGGAATTGATGCAGTGACATTGTCCTTCAAACTTCAAACAAAAATAACCCCAAACCTTCCTTACAATCTTGCTAGTTTGAATGAGATACTTTGATCTTTAATAATCAGCTTGGACACCATGAATAAAGGCTTATCAATCATAAGAGAGAATTTCATAGAACATAGATTCAGGGGTTGGCTATATTGAATTATTTATAAAACAAGAGGAAAGGCAGCCCAGAGGTGAGCTCAGCATCAAAGAGGACTAAGCTGCATTTTCAGAATGTAGTCAAATCCCAACACTTCAGCAAACCTTTAATCTCTCTTCAATAAATTCACTTTTGTCTTCAGTTTGACCTGATGTAGGCTGGATTAATTTGACTGGAAAAGTCACTTAGGGTCCTGTCTTGCAAACCCAAAACTTTAGGATCACTGATCTATTCACAGGAGTAAGAGTCTGTGAAAGTGAGTGGCTGAAAACCAAATGCAGTTTGAAAAAAAAAAAAAAAAAATGCCCAAATGAAATTTCTCCCGATTTTAGTGATTGAATCAGGCACAGCTCTTCAGAGCTTGTTAATTCTGAATGAACAAGGATATTACAACAGCTGCCATTTCAAAACATTGCTTTGACTTCTGGCAGCCTAATCATTTTTCCTTTAAGTTAATATATGTAGGGCCAGATTTTAAAATGTATTTATGTGACTGCATCTACAGATTATCAAAAACCACATGACCAACCCAAATGCTTGTATCCTCTTTTGGAGGACAATTTTGTCCAGTGGTGTCTGAATGACTCTTAAGGGGTTTAAAGAAAGCATATGCCCTGTCCTGTTCTTGGTGTACATCTCTGCATGGTCACATCAGAATCTAGAGAAACATTAAGCTGTTTCTCTTCCTTGGCATGGGACCTACGAGAGTTTTCCTGCTTCTTTGTGGGAATGAAGAGTGGAAGACTACCACTTACTCTTTGCACTTTCACTGTACAAGAGGAAGCAAAGGATTGCCTATGAGTATACAGATGCCTGTTATTCTCTACACCTGGCAGAACTAGCCAGAAATATGCAGACTGTAAATGGAAGAGCTGCCCTACAAATATGTAATGCCACACTTTGGTTTAGTCAAACCTACATTTTGAAATACTTAGAGCAGTGTGTAGTGTATCTGAGTTAGATGAAGCCTGGGCTCTCCAAGCACACCTGAGCAGGCATTTGCAAAGAGAGCACTTTAAGCTAACTTGCTGGGCTGTCGGCCAAAGCAACTGTCACAGTCTGCACTGACAAATGCTCCACACTCTCCCATGTTATTATGGCAATAGCATGGCAAAGATGAGTAACTTTTTCTACTGCCCCAGTAAAATCTGGCAGAGCTCAGCTCCCAAAAGCCCATGTCTTCGCTGGAGGTGCAGGATGTACATGAGGACTTGTGGGGTTGAGTCACTTTGCTCTTGTGCTGCCATGAAACAAGGTCCTCTACGATCATCTTCCACTGAGCTATGAGAGAATGAGCATGTCCTTCCGGGCACAGGGAGGAACTGCAGGATTGTTTTTCCTTTGAAAACACACCACGTACCAATGCTTACTCCATCCATCTCTGCGTCAACACAGAAAACCATAAAACATATCTAGAACTATGTTATGTCAATGCTAATAATGTGCTTTCTTATCTGATACAGCAAGTGGTTTCTGGTGGCAGTCCACAGGAGGTGGAGATCCAAACTCAGCATGGAACAAATTCTCAGAATGGATAAAAAACACGTTTAGACGCAAAGGTAAGAGAGTGAAACATTCTCCAGAGCGTGAACACACCGGGCACACCTGTGGGTGTAGATGAGTCAGCTCGGGGAGAGCTGGTTATTTCCCCAGCCCAGCCAAAACCCTAACATGACAGATCAGCCCCCACATGCAGCAGAGCTGAGTGAATTGGGCTGAATTAACAGCACTGATCTGAGCTCTGCTGTTCAGCTCCTTGCCCCACCCTGCTTTGTGCACTGCATGTGTCCCCCAGTAAGCCCCAGGAACTGGGGACACAGAAGCACTGCACAGCCCATCCCTGCAGAGATGGGGGTGCGACCTCAGATGTGAGAAGTTTACATTTTCTGTAATAAACAGATTGAGATGTTTGCCTGCCAATTTTTGCTTTCATTCTAGAAGATCCGCAACAATTGCGACTGGCATCTGGTGGGGACCGATGTGCCGGAAGGGTTGAAGTTTACCATAAAGGCGAATGGGGGACAGTCTGTGATGATTTCTTCAATATGAACAGTGCCAATGTTGTATGCAGACAACTTGGTTGTGGCCAAGCTGTTTCTGTCTACGGATGGTCTTACCTTGGCCCTGGTGAAGGAAACATCCTCCTGGATGATGTGCAGTGTACAGGAACTGAGTCTTACCTTTGGGACTGTCCGCATGCTGGCTGGAACAAAAATGACTGTGGGCACAATGAGGATGTCAGTGTCATCTGTTCAGGTAAAAAATATATATATATAAATCTGCACTTAAACAAAATCTTTGGATTTTTCTGTTGGCTGTAAAAATGAGGGACATCAGAATGGAATTCAGAAAACAGACCAGAGCTGAACTCTGTGCAGAGACTCCTTGTACTTAGGCTGAATCAAGCAATCAAGGAACACAAGGATGTTCTGTACAAAATACAAAGACTGGCAGCAGCAAGCACTGAGTATGAATATGCTGAGAACAAAATAGTCCAAGACAACTTTAGGCAGCATCTGATTGTAGGCTCTTCCCAAAATAAGGCAGGCAAACAGTTAACTGGAGGTAGAAGTACATCCAGAAGATGTGAACCAAGACACGTCTGCATTGAAAGAGTGTTTTAATATTTTTGTCATAAACATAGCTGAAATCAACAATTGCATAGGTAGACACAACCTATTTTGAAGCAATATAAATAACTCCACAGTAAATATCAATTTTTTGCTTTGTTCTGTGTTCACAGATGCAGTACCCTCCACAACTGCACCACCAGGTAAGGCAGGGCTTTTGAGATATAAATCCATTCACACTTCACAGTAACCCTAAATGCTCAGAGACTAATTTTTAACTTGAAAAATCATATGATTAGGGTTCCTTGGCAGACAGTATCCTAGAAAGGTGCATGTTCCTAATTTTTCCTCATTACTCGTTATTCATCTATTCCAAAATTATTTCTGTTGTTTGGATTTCTCTTAGGAATTGTATTTGCCTTTCATCTGTTAACAATTAGGGAAAATATAAAACAAGTCTTTGCACTCCCGCTATAAGCTTTTGACTCTTGTTTTTTTCACCACTGTGTGCCTGAAATAATGGAAATAGGAAATCTTAAAATATAGGTGCTGCTAATGTTTCCCATAATTTTGTGTTTGTTCGTGTGTTGTTTTTTTTTAAGTGTTGAGTTAATCATTAATGTACTTTGTAGTGCACAAAGAAGTGGTCACTAAAATGCAGTTCTCAACCATTTGCAGCCCAGAAGTGAAAGGCTTGTTCCCTAAATAATGTCTCCTCAAGGCCTGAACCAACAAAACCACATTGTAGTAGCACTGATCTATTGCTGCATATTCTGAGCATCTACATCTGCCTTAACAGTACCACTGGCAAATATCTCAGCAGTTCATTTAGAACTGTTATTAACTGACAGCAATCACACTACCACGTCTAGTGCATTAGCCCACTACTACACAAAACCTGACATTTAAATTATTTCACCAGTGTCTCAGTTCTCATGACCATTATCATAGTTCTCTAATAATTTATTTCCTCTATCTTCCAACATCCTCAGAGAATCCCCAAACTACAAGTTCATCATCATTTGCCACAGACAGCACCGTAACCTCTACCACAGAACTGCTGACTTCTACTGACAAAGGCAAGGGAAAAACCCAAGCTGTAAATGGCACCTGCAAAAATTTGGGGTAATATGCAATTTGAGAAGTATACAGGAGGACCACTTGGAATTCAGTAAAAATATTTCATTATCTAACTCTGTATGTAAGTAGCCTTGGAGGAGCCAATGGCCAACACCATCTTCATTTTCACAAGAAAATGTGTTTGGAGGGAAAACAAGTACATGATTAAGTCTACCTACAATATAATTATCAAGACTGCATATCTGTATGATGAGATCTGTACAATTGGATCATCTGAGGCACTCTTATCTGGATATTTTCTTCACCTTCAATTCTTTTAATAGTTACACCTAATATTTCCAGGTTCTGAAGTTAGTGAAAAGGTGGAATGGAAATCAGGTGGGCTCATACCATGACAAGAGGTATACCAGTTCCATCAGTCTCCCAAATTCACTTTTAATTACTACTACATTCATTTATAATTACTAATTAGAAGATGTTCTTCTAAACCAATTACCAGAAGTCAAAATCTGGTAAAATAACTTCCCTCTCCATGAAGCCCAAAGTCCTAATGATTTCACTGATCCCTGAAATGTCTGTTCTTTTACCTGGTCGTGATTCCATTTACTAACGTATTCCCTTACCCCTGCCCATCTCTGCAGCTTCCTCCTCTGCACCCAGCCCAGACACAACAGGGACAGAGACACTGTCTGCTACAGTGACCTTGACAACCCTCGAGGAAGGTGAGGAGCACTTGTCTGCTAGCACTCACTCCCAAAATGCTATAAAAGAAAAAAAAAAAAAAAAAAAAAGTAAAAATCATCTAATTCTTTATTTCCCTAACAATGGCTACTTTGCATCTTTCCAAATGGCTGTTGCACCTCTAGCAGTAAATGAACACAGTCAGAAATAACACAGGTATCTTCTGTCTTTAGTGTTAAAGGTTAAATGAAGGTGAAAGACTTTTCAGTAAAACTAAAGGGCTACGCATTGACTCGCTTCTCTGCTAAGCCCAAACCTACTTACTTTCATCAAGATTTCAGACCACGCGTTCACTCCTAATTGCTGCCTCTCTCTCCTTCTCTTTCTTTCCTCAACTTGCTCTTGGCCTCAGATCCATCTTCTGCACCTGCTGTTCTTGCAGAAGGAAATACCACATTGGCCCCTGAAATCCCAACCACAGTTTCTGAAGGTAAGAATGGCCATTTTGCAAGTTATATCTAAAACAAACACTCTGTTAATTGGGGTTTTTCAGCTGGATTAAGAAAATGTGACCACATGAATCTGTAAAACAATCACAGTACACAATGCAAATTAAACTGCTGGGAAGGAGCAACCCCTCTTTAACATCTTCACTTAAAAAATATCAGACTGTCAGGAGACAGCAGAAATATATGCATTTAATGATTAATTTCCCTGAGCTTGTAGCTATAAATACTACAGGTATAGTTTTGTAAAGCAGAAGTGTCCAGATCATTGTGATTTTGTGTGTCCAAGTTTCATAAAAGCTCTAGAACCATTAAGGAGCACAGCCAAGCATTTGAACTCACCTCCCTTAGCTGGACCTCTGCCTTTCCAGCTATTTAGCACACTGATAACACAGCTTTTTATCGAGCCTGAGATCTAGAGTCCTTAATTCCTCTTAGCACACACCTGCCTTTAATTGCTGCTGGCAGACATTTAATTTCTCGTCCTTCTGATAGCCTCCTTTGCTTGCACAGGTTCCTCCTTTGCTTCCACTGCCATTGCAGAAGAAAACAGGACATCAGAAACCCTGACCACACCAAAGGAAGGTAACGGGCATTTTCACAGTCTGCAGCATGTTAGAAAAATGCTGAATGAATATCTGGATGTAAGTTTTGGTTTGAAGGGGAGATCAGTGGACATGCCAAGAAATACTGCAAAATCACCATTTCTCAGTGCCACCAATGCTTGTCTCTGAATCCCGTTTGCTTGGTGCAAACTGCTGGCTTTCTGGCAGCATGGGCAGACTGCCACTAGCACTTAGACCACAACTCCAACAAGGAGCTGCAAATGTTACATGCAAATCTCACTTCAAGCGAAGCTGAATAGTGCAGAATTTAAATGAGAGAATCTGAAAGAAATAATGATTTTTATATATACATATTTAAGAAGCATGACTTGGGATAAAGCCATTTAGCCTGTGTTTCTCACCATTTATAACAATATTTATCTGGATTCTTAACAGTTTATAAGCCTCCAGGCTTGGTCTTACCAGATTCACCCTCTCCCAACACGTGGCACAGGATGTCGCAGGCTGAGCTCCGCGAGCTGGGGGCGAGAGCCGGCTCTGCCACCAGCCCCCCACTACACCACGCCTCTTACCTGCTTGTGGTGATGCTCTGCAATGCAGGGACACCCTGCAGGGAACTGCAGAAAAAATGGTCTGAACGGACTCTCCCTCTTCTCCCCAATGACTGTGACACCTTTGGGAGAAAGACTTTCAGTCAGATAAGACAGAAATGGTTTTAATGAACATTTCCTTACAGAAAGCCAAAATACTCTTTGTTATTTTACATTTTGGACTACGTAATGAAATAGATAAAACATGCCATGTTGCAGTGCTGGGAAGCTATATACTGATATACGTTACTTCCAAGTTACAACACCCATTTCTATTTTTACTTATCACACTCCTTTTGCTTTCCTCCCTCCCAGTGAGAAAAGTCTGAAACTTTCCTGACACTTGTAATGCCCAGTTTTAACATGAAGACCCATTTCTGAGCCACATGTGTGGATCTGGATGACAGATAATACACGGACTCCGCTTTCTACAAAGTCTGAAACCAATTAAATTCATTAACAGCTGAGTTCAGCCATTCTGCCTTATCTTAATGCTCTCTTTCTCTCCTTTCCTCATTTCTTCCTTCCTGTCACAGCCTCCGAAAACACAACAGAAGCATCAACGGCACCAACCCCACCTACAGTAGGCAGTGATACCTCAGTTCCAGAAATCCCTTCCACAGCTCCTGAAGGTAAAAACAGGCACTATGCTATAAAATCTAAGAATAGAATTTAAGTTTCTGTTTAAATTAGATTACATAAACTAAATCATATCACCAAACATCAGCTCCAGTTTCTGTCACTGATAGATGTTTCGCTCCAGTAATGAATTCCTTATATTTAACAGTCCCTTCAACACCCACATATTCCTCCTTCGCAGCCCCTTCAGGTGATTCTGTCTAGTAACATATTCCCTCACCCCTGCCCATCTCTGCAGCTTCCTCCTCTGCACCCAGCCCAGATACAACAGGGACGGAGACACTGTCTGCTACAGTGACCTTGACAACCCTCGAGGAAGGTGAGGAGCACTTGTCTGCTAGCACTCACTCCCAAAATGCAAGAAAAATCTCATTCTTTATTTCCCTAACAATGGCTACTTTGCGTCTTTCCAAATGACTGTTGCACCTCTAGCAGTAAATGAACACAGTCAGAAATAACACAGGTATCTTCTGTCTTTAGTGTTAAAGGTTAAATGAAGGTGAAAGACTTTTCAGTAAAACTAAAGGGCTACGCATTGACTCGCTTCTCTGCTAAGCCCAAACCTACTTACTTTCATCAAGATTTCAGACCACGCGTTCACTCCTAATTGCTGCCTCTCTCTCCTTCTCTTTCTTTCCTCAACTTGCTCTTGGCCTCAGATCCATCTTCTGCACCTGCTGTTCTTGCAGAGGGAAATACCACATTGGCCCCTGAAATCCCAACCACAGTTTCTGAAGGTAAGAATGGCCGTTTTGCAAGTTATATCTAAAACAAACACTCTGTTAATTGGGGTTTTTCAGCTGGATTAAGATGTGACCATATGTTAGAGGCTACAGTCCAACTCACTTTTACTTCAAGGACATAATCTAAATGATATCACCAAACATCAGCTCCATTTTCTACCACTGGTTGATGTTTCTCTCCAATAATGCATTTTCTCAACTCTTTAACGGTCCCTATGTATATACCCATGTATTCCTTCTGTGCATCTACTTCAGTGAATGATGGGACTGAGGCAGTATCTATACCAAAAATCCTGAGTAAATTCAGCTTATAAAAGCAAGTATATAGTTGGATGGTGTAGTACCAAAATCAGTTTTGAGTCTAGGTGAGCTCAGATAAAGACATATTGCATGGAAAATATGTGCACTGAAGTTTTCATAAAGAGGGATAAGAACATGCTATTTCATTCTCCAGTAGCCAAGAAGCTTAGAAATCCCAACTTTGAACATTTATTTATCATAGTATTATGTGATGCTATATAGGGACTCAGACTGAAGTACAAGGGACAATTCCAAGTTTGTTCACTGAAAAAAAAAAACTTCTTGTACTTTCACACATTTCTACAAAATTGACAAATCCTGATTGTTTTAACTAAAAAATTACTTCTGGTTTATATTCGCATTTTGCCACTGTTGTTCATAGTTCCTACTGTTGTTTTTTTTTTCCCTCAAAGCTTCAATTGATGACTCTACCACAGAATTGGATGACTTGATCACATCTGCCCCAGTCACAGAGACTAGTGAGCCAGCCACAACTCCAGCATTACACTGTACAACAAATGAGGGTAAGGAACAGGCAGACACAAGCTGTCTGCCTTGCATGGTTCAGGAGCAAAAACGTCTCCTAGATGCAAAAGGATGCAGCTAGGAGACAGTCCTGTGCAAACCAGGATTGCTTGTCCCATTCTTATACTCCTCCTCAGCATCTGTTAGAGGTCCCTCTTGGGGATGGGAAATTGACTTATGTGGGGCTTTGGTCCCCATATAAATGCTGATCACACTGCAAGGTGTGTGTGTATGTCCCACCTTTTCTCCATTCTTTTTGTTGGGGCAAATCTTATTCTGGCATATGTTTTTTTTTTAAGATGCTTTGCAAGCTTTTGAAGAATGAGCTGTTTTAATGAGTCTATGAAATAATTTCTTAAGTTTTACAAACCTTAAAGCCAGGGTTTCACCAGACAGGGTCATTTTGTATCAGCCATCAGCTGAGGGGGGCCTTTCTACCCACTACGTGTTGTTTTACCTACTCGTCTGATGAAGAAGAAATTGATAGCAACAATAGGCTTTAAACTCCTAAGTAAATCTCCACCAGGGAAGATGAATGTGTACACTTTGCCTCTGGGCTTGACAGATGTATTCAAGACACAAGAAAAATGTGTAGAACACTACATTTGATGTTCTTTTGTTGATAGGAATTTTCTGTAGTGCCTACGGTTGCTGTTTTAGCTCTCTGCAGATTCCAGGGGGAAATTCATGGCAATCCTCTTTAGAGTCCTCTTCTGAATATTGAAAGACACTTCCCATATAAACTAAATTCGGCTCTTTAAACTTAGAACTCATGATTTTCAAGCCTATTATATTTCTTAAATCCAAGTTCTCCCCATTACCTCTATCTTTCTTAAATGTACAATCACCAAATGAGCAGCTGAGGCCTTGTTAGTGCCGAGGAGGATAAGTAGACCCAGTGTATCACTCTGAGAGCAAGCTGAGATTGGACTAGCTCACCGCAGTGCCAACACTGCTAACTTCCAGTCTTTCCATGGCCCTCCTGTGCCAGCTAAGAGGATGATTTTGCCTTTGTGCCATGGTTTTCTCTTTGCAATGAGCAGTCCATTGCATCTGTCTGTGCTGAAGTTCAACTTGCTGATTTTTGACATTTATTCAGTTTATGAAGATGATTTTGAATTCTCATCTTGTCCTCCAGAGAGCGCACAAATCTTGCCTTTCCTTCTGTCACTCTATCTGTCCTGTTCCAAAGTGTCAGTGGTAATGGCTGAGGATTTCATTACCTGTAGCTGTGGCTGGCTATTTAACACCCATACCATCTGTTAGCTCAAGATGCTGCATAACATGACAAACAATTACTGAGGCAACTGATAATTCTTCTCTTTATAACCTTTTATAGAGCTTCTTCTCTTCTACAGCTTTATCTATGTTCTCAAAAGATTAGAGCTGTGACTCAATACCAGTGGCAGCAGGTCTAGGAAATGTAGTACAAATCTGCTTAATGCTCCACCCGTCAACCTTAATTTTAACAATAAGTTCATGTTCAAGATCTAGGGTCTATCCACCCCATTTTCTACAAATGTTAATTGTCTTAGAAATTAACAGACAAATCTTTAGTACAGCAAAGGAGAAATTTAAGTCGGTGTTTCTGTAACTTTTTGCTGCCGGTCTTTCCAATTTCAAAAGGATAGAAAAGAAAACTTTCCTTCTTCAAAGAATATTTTACAGAGCTTTGACCAGATTTTGCTGCCTGCCTTACATGTTCACACTGGGACCTATTCCAGATGAATGAAAAGAAGTTTGCACTTCTTAGCACACACCAGTGAAACTGAGAAATGAATGTGGTCCCTCAGGATTTATTTTTATCTTCTTGGCTTTCAGAAGTTGAATGTGAATTTCTTCTTAAATGACTGATCAGTTGACTACAATACAGGCTTAACGAACCTAATACAGGGTGTATATATGGATTTCCAAGAATACCTACGTTACTAATTTTAACTATTAAGTGCTTTGCTTGTGTCTATTCAGCCATGCATTTGAGCAAACAATTTCATCCTATGTATGCACACTCTGTGCAACAAGGAAGGTGTTTAATGGTTAAAGTGAAAAAGTGCTCCTCTTTAGCCGTAACTAACAATCTCATTACTTTTATTTGTACCAACCATAGATAAACTGCTCTTTGGGTTAATGGCTCAGGGAAACTAAGTGCTTACCAATTCTTTTGATTATGTTTTACACTTACCTAAGCACAAAACACTGACTTTGAAGAGAAGCAAATATCTAATGCTTTCTTTTATTCATTTGTTGAAAGCAGAAAGTTGCCTTTCATCTGTCTAGACACACCCACAAGAATACATTAACAATTCTTGGGACTGCTACTTAATCAGTTCTTTATTTCAGATTGACATTCATATTTCAGATTAGTGAAATACTTCATTTACTTACTGAGTCTAATTCAGAGGTTGCCTCCCCCTCAGTAAAGCTATTTTTAATATCAGCTGAATCACAACGAATTTATTACTGCCTGTAATCTAAGTCAAGATCTGGATATATATTTTTTAATCTGCCTTTTTCTCACTACTCCCACCTAGCCTTAGATAGCTAATGAAGTCCAGTTCTTAAACTTATGTAACACCTTTCACTATCGCTAGTGACTACTCAACACCTGGTTCAACAAATTAATTAGTTATCTTTTGTCTCAATTATTTTCTTATCCCTGAAATCGTATTTGGCAGTCTCATAGAAGTTCAGACCTTGATCTTGGGAAGCGAGCCAAGAATATTGCTGCTGACATTTCTTTACAGCCAACTTTTGCAGAAGGAAATGATAAGCATGGTACTTAGATGGAAGGAGCTTTGATCATGGTCAGCAAAAAGGAATTAAGGGCAAAGAGAGTCTTTGGAAACATGGCACTCATTCTGAATGGATGTGCATTAGTTGGTTACAAATGACTGCCAGGTGACAGCAAAATGTCCCAAAATGAAAACCTTGTAATCACAGACCTACCAAGAAGTAAGACAGCTGTGTATACTTGGTACAGTTTATGATGGCAACAAACTCAGAGGAACTCAATTATGTTGTCGGCAGAGTCTCTGATTTCTTTCTCTGAAAGAAAAATACACTCCAGACCCATAAAACTAATTTGGAACTTCAGATCTCTAAAAGCCTTTCCCTCTGAAAGTGAGATAAATGTGTGGGTTATTCCATAAGTACCCAGCTCTCAGAAATGAGCCTGATCTGTAGAAATAGCTCTGCTACTATTCCTGGGAAATGATGCTGTGCCAACCATCTGTTATGCCAGAGTGAAAAGAAGCTGAATCAGGCATTATTTAAAGAAGAAGGGGGGAAAAATTTAAAAAAAAAAAAAAAAAAAAAAAACACATAGCCTTCAGGTTGCAAGGTATCTCAGGAAAGGGCTGGCTCTGGGCAGTTGTGTTAATTGTTTAGACAGCACTACTATATAGGTGAGAAAGATGGTAAAGAAAAAGTAGAAACTTTTTCTCCTCTGTTGCTAGTTGTAGGGATGAGGATCGTTTCCCCCAGAGATCAGCATGTTGTGGAAGAGGACTTTGTCCATGCCCATCAGATATTGCATATAGTATCAACCAGTCAAAAGACGGGTTCAAGAATTTATAACATCAGTCCTAAAGGAGAGCTGAGATTCAGGGGAGGATCCTCTGTGGCAGCAGACTACTCTGTGTGCTACCCGCTCCTTTCTTCACCATGGTGCTGGCTGGCCTGAAGATGGGCTTTGGCACAGCCTAGGATAAATGGCAGCAACGTGCGGTGTTCTTCCTCCACAGCAGATGCTTCAGCTCAGTCCCTGCGACTCGCAGACGGCGACAGCAGGTGCTCGGGCCGCGTTGAGCTCTATTACAACGGCAGCTGGGGCACGGTGTGCGATGACGGCTGGGACCTGGGGGATGCCGAGGTCGTGTGCCAGCAGCTGGGCTGTGGGGAAGCTCTGCTGGCCGTAGCCGAGGCCCAGTTCGGGCAGGGCTCTGGGAACATCCTCCTCGATGAAGTGCAGTGCAGAGGGGGCGAAGGCAGCCTGTGGGAGTGCTCTCACAGGGGGATAGCTGTACACAACTGTCAGCCGAAAGAAGATGCTGGCGTCATTTGCGCAGGTACATGGGCATGTTTCAGTGCTGATTTCCCATATGAATGATGACAAGTAGTAAATCAAATTTCCTCTTCTTGTATTTAGCAGGAAGTTATTCTTAGCAATTTCCTTTAGGATTCCTTCAAATCAGTTCCCAGTTTTCCAGCAATTCTGTTCTGACTGAAAACATGCACAGCTGGAGATCCCAGAAAGAGTACTGGGAATCTGGGGAAATGGCACTGGGAGGAAGTGAGAGGAGTGAGGAGAAAGAAAAGATAAAGAATTTGCTGTAAAATCTCTCCAAAAGAACTGGTTGCTATTTGTGCTATTCAATTCCTGGCAAGAAAATGGCCATATGTCTACTGGACTTTACAAGAGAGATACTCTGACACTATTTATTTTAATATTATTATAAAACAAGTGGCCTTGGCAGTCCTACCCTACCTCCCTCTAGCAGAGGTTGAGTCCAAGCTGTGCAAGTGTCTGATTTCTAGCCGTGCTCTGACAAAACAGAAGTGCAACCATTTCTGAAATGTTTCTCCCGCTATAATTTTATTAAAGAGAGAGTTTTTCAGTAAAGACCTCAAATGGAGTTAAACAACCCAGGAAAATGTGTGTCTCTTGTGTGAGGATGTCCAACGCCTAAATTAAAGTGTCCCACACAACTGAATATTATATCTGCAGGATAACTGCAACCATTAACACTCAGACCCTGTCTTAGCTGACATTTAAAAAAGGGTTTGTTCATCTCCCTTTTGTGATGATGCTCCCAGAGATGAAGGGGTTGTTCCATGTTACTACTGCTTTCATTTGTCTAACATAGTAACTGAAGAACATTATTAAACATCCTCGAGAGCAAGACCAAAAATTCACTTTTCTGTTTCCTTTTCCAGAGCCAGTTACTACCACAGTCCCAACAGAGCCTGTCCCAGCTGGTGAGTTCTTTGTAGGCAGATCTTTCAAAGTTTTCATGTCTGACATATTGCATATAGTTACTTGGCTTTTACTATGTGGTGAATGCATCTGCTGAATGAGGCTGCTGAATGACCATGAATTTCCTTCTGCTTTTGCAAGAGATGTCCCTGAGACTGGTGAACGGAGACAATGAGTGCTCAGGGCGCCTTGAAATCTTTCACAATGGGAGATGGGGAACCGTCTGCTATGACGACTGGGACATAAGGAATGCCAAGGTTGTGTGCAGAGAGATGGGCTGTGGTGATGCTCTCTCAGCCAAAATTAACGCCTTTTTTGGGGAAGGCACAGGAGATATTCTCCTGGACAACATGAAATGCACAGGGAGCGAGTCCTTCCTGGAGTAGTGCTCCCACAGGGGGCTGGGCACACACGACTGCTTCCACAAGGAAGATATGGGTGTTATCTGTGCAGGTACACACCTTCTCCATTTTATTTAATGTGAATCAAGTTTCCTAAATCATGCATGAAAGCGTGCTTGGATGAAAGGAGGAGCCTGGCGCAAGGCTGGAGCTGCAAATGGGCATCCCTGGCCGTGGCCCCATGGGCACGAGTCAGTCCGGACCCCCAAGCTACAAGTGACCTGGGGCCATCTTCTCCTTCCCATGAGGGGTTTCTCTACTGGAGGGTCAGGCAAGCAGAAAGGGAAGAGCAGGGCTATATGTGTTTTTTTCCAGAGATGCCCACAGGTAGGTGTTAGCAGTCCAACCTGGACTTATCTCTGGAACAAAGACTATTTGGGCCTTAAATTGCTTGTGTCAGTCTTACAGTGTTGTAAACATATCTTCTTCTCATTCTTTCTCTCCTGGGAATGCACTCCTATTTCACGATTTCGTACTTGCATTTAAAGAGATGGTATCTGCATCACGTGAACTTATGCAGAAAACGGAGTGCACGCTGAGCTTACGTCCTGCTAGCTGAGGATGCAGAAGGAAATTGTTTTGGTGGAGGATCTGGCACTACATGAACATGGTGTGTCTGATACTAGCCATCAGTGTAGGCTGGCAGTCCATTGAATCTTTTTGGACTGTGATGTTTATGTCCAAGATAGAGTGAGGTCCTCTAGGGAAGTGATGTTCATGCTAGGCTAAGTTGTATTGCATTACAGTGATATAATGAATAACAGTGGCCTCAAGACTTACAGTCCTGAAGAAGTGAATAAGGCTTCTGCTACCACTCTGAAAGGGCACATATTCTGATTCTGATTTTATTTTTGGTAAGTCTTCTCCTCTCCCCTTTTACTGCTACCATGCAGTGTTCTTAACTGATGGTTACAGAGAAACACTTGCAATGAATCTCTGATGTGCTGCACAAAAGCTGCAAGCAATAGAAGAATTTAAGAAGGAGAAATCAAGTTCAGACTCTCAGTCCACACTCCTAATCCGCTCAGCCCTCTGTAGTTTGCACACTGAAAATCATTTCTCCTTCGATGTATCAAGAGGCTTTACTGCTTCCTAACTAACCATCTCAAGCTAGACGTAACTTATTTTATTTGAAAGCAGTTCTGGCTGGCACACCTCCCAGGCTCTTGGCCCTGGCAGATACTGCAGTGGTGGGGCTGCTCCCCTGCAAACAGCACTTCATACCGCATTTCAGCCTGGGTGAGGAGCTGGGACAGAAACACTGCCTGTCCCCACCAGATCTGCATCACTGCTCCCCTCCTGGCAAAGGTCTGCAGTGTGGGGTGGCAGAAACGGTGGCAGGAACACCAACCTGCAGGCTTCTCCAGGGCTTCAGAAACCATCACCCGAGTCATGGTTTGGGGGGAGAGCCCTGACTGTACTGCTGCTTGTCTCGCCCTTTAACTGAAAACATTGATCTACCTTTCATTTTTATGATGTTTTTTATTTTCTCTCCCAACAGTCCCTGTGGAGCTTACCACACACGGAACAACAGGTATGGAGCACTTCACCGCTAGCTTATTCACCTCAGGCTTAGTCAAATATTATTTCTCCTATCGTGGAGTGCTGATTCCCCGTGAGCACAGCACTGCTTGGTGGTCAGAGAGCTCTTACACACCGTTAGCCCCGAGAAGCTCACGACGCACAGGTGAATGGGCACACAAACTCCTGATGCTGATGCAGTGGTTGTGATGAGCAGGGAGAGGTGTCCCACGACACCGAGTTTTTTGGCATCTGTGGACGTACACACACCCCACACGTGACTTTCACCCGCCCTGAAGGGCGGTGAAAAGGCCACAAACTGGGTTAATCAAATGCCAAATTACGGCATATTGTAAATTGTTATAATGTAGCTGGAATGGGTGTCTGATTAAACCAGGCCTAACTGCACCTTAATGTTAATTTTGCTTTGGTTGGACAGTTTTTGCTTTGTTCACACAGTAATTGAAAGACTACTAAAGCCTGGCTTTTGCTTTCTCTTTGGCAGCCCCAACTGAGACCACTGTGGCTGAAACACCAGGTATTTACTCCTGCTCATAGACCCTACAGCCAAGCGTGGCTGTGCCCTGGCTGCAGCAGCCTCCCCTGGGGCTGTACACAGCCACCCTCCAAACAGGAGCCTGTGGCTCCACTGTGGTGCGGGTTCCTCCTGCCTGTCCAGCACGTGGCAGCTCCTAACCAGCACTTGTGCTCTCTTGCATGCCTCACCAGCCCCTCCAGAAACCACCACGCCTCCAGCACCAGGTACTGACCACTTTATTCTGTGTGGAATTGGTGCCAGGCTGAAGCCTGGCAGAACGCTGCTGATTCCCTCCACAGCAGCAGCCTTTGCTTTGCTCGTGCAGTAATGGAAAAATGGCTGAAGCCTGGCTTTTGCTTTCTCTTTGGCAGCCCCAACTGAGACCACTGTGGCTGAAACACCAGGTATTTACTCCTGCTCATAGACCCTACAGCCAAGCGTGGCTGTGCCCTGGCTGCAGCAGCCTCCCCTGGGGCTGTACACAGCCACCCTCCAAACAGGAGCCTGTGGCTCCACTGTGGTGCGGGTTCCTCCTGCCTGTCCAGCACGTGGCAGCTCCTAACCAGCACTTGTGCTCTCTTGCATGCCTCACCAGCCCCTCCAGAAACCACCACGCCTCCAGCACCAGGTACTGACCACTTTATTCTGTGTGGAATTGGTGCCAGGCTGAAGCCTGGCAGAACGCTGCTGGTTCCCTCCACAGCAGCAGCCTTTGCTTTGCTCGTGCAGTAATGGAAAAATGGCTGAAGCCTGGCTTTTGCTTTCTCTTTGGCAGCCCCAACTGAGACCACTGTGGCTGAATCACCAGGTATTTACTCCTGCTCATAGACCCTACAGCCAAGCGTGGCTGTGCCCTGGCTGCAGCAGCCTCCCCTGGGGCTGCATGCAGCCACCCTCCAAACAGGAGCCTGTGGCTCCACTGTGGTGCGGGTTCATCCCGCCTGTTCAGCCCATGGCAGCTCCTAACCAGCACTTGTGCTCTCTTGCATGCCTCACCAGCCCCTCCAGAAACCACCACGCCTCCAGCACCAGGTACTGACCACTTTATTCTGTGTGGAATTGGTGCCAGGCTGAAGCCTGGCAGAACGCTGCTGGTTCCCTCCACAGCAGCAGCCTTTGCTTTGCTCGTGCAGTAATGGAAAAATGGCTGAAGCCTGGCTTTTGCTTTCTCTTTGGCAGCCCCAACTGAGACCACTGTGGCTGAATCACCAGGTATTTACTCCTGCTCATAGACCCTACAGCCAAGCGTGGCTATGCCCTGGCTGCAGCAGCCTCCCCTGGGGCTGCATGCAGCCACCCTCCAAACAGGAGCCTGTGGCTCCACTGTGGTGCGGGTTCCCCCCGCCTGTCCAGCCCATGGCAGCTCCTAACCAGCACTTGTGCTCTCTTGCATGCCTCACCAGCCCCTCCAGAAACCACCACGCCTCCAGCACCAGGTACTGACCACTTTATTCTGTGTGGAATTGGTGCCAGGCTGAAGCCTGGCAGAACGCTGCTGATTCCCTCCACAGCAGCAGCCTTTGCTTTGCTCGTGCAGTAATGGAAAAATGGCTGAAGCCTGGCTTTTGCTTTCTCTTTGGCAGTCCCGACCAAGTCCCCAGCAGCAGAAACACCAGGTACTTGTTGGTGCTTGTTTACAGCAGCCCGGTGAGCAGCAGCGCTGCCTGGCCGTGCAGCATGGACAGAGCTCCTGGAGCTGAGGGCCAGGCACTGCAAACGGGTGGAGGAAAACTGAGGCACAGGGATGGTGCTTGGGGACCATGGAGTGTCCTCAGGCAAAAAATGTTAGGAATCCTTGGCCTAGCTCATGTGGGTACACATTTATTATTTCTCATGCCAATAATGAATTTATTTAGGATTCAGACAATGTTTACTTTCATATTTTCTTTTCTCACAGTAGCAATCTCATCAACTCTATCAGTCCCTCCAGCTCCTGTAGACACAGGCATTACCACTGTAATGCACAAGTAGTGCAGTGTTATTCCAGTTTAAGTGCTTAGTCAGCTATCTAATTGCAGTCTGACAATGCGTTAACATTGCTTCCCATCTCATGCCTAGGAAGTCAGCCTCGTGCACTCACCAAAGTTACATCCCCACTGGAAACTAAGTCAGTGAGAATTTCTGATATTTTCAGTGGTATTTGTTTTGAACCTTAGATAAAGGTTTTGACAATGGGATTTAACTTTTGAAGAAAGTTGAATTTCAGGTTCTGCTCAGACATTGCAAATATTGTGCCTCAAATGCTCAGAGGGCAGGCTAAGGTCTTGTTTTAAAGTCTGGCCTATCAGCATCACATTGCTAAAAGACTGCATCAGTAAAAGAACTCTATTTTTCCAGTGACGTACAGAAAACTGAACTTCTGATAAAAAGCATTCATTTGAGCATGAAATCATCTGCCTAAACAAATGAATAAGCAGAATTAAATCTTGTTCCTGTTATTGCTAGTAATATGTCATCATTCAAGTCTGTATGCTTTTCTTAATATGAGCTTTTTGTCCATGACAGCTCTGTTCTTCAGCTCTGTTGATATTAATATTTTCTAGTCTGACTGCATTCAGCTGATTACAGTGGATATTGACTGATTACATACAAGCACGTATTTTCATCATTCACTCTCACTTATTTTCTTTTTTTTTTTTTTTTTTTCATTAAAAGCTCCTCCACAATCAAGGCCAGCACCTATAAGCCAAGGTAGGGCCTTCTCCTTCCTTCCTCTTTGTAATTCCTTTCCCTTACCAGTGCCCTGCACGCTGGGCAAGATGCAAGCTGGAGAGGGCTGGCAGTTTATGGCAGGCAGCGTCTGAGGCGGAGAGCGGGTGCTTGCCCAAGCGGGACAAGCTGGCCTACGTCTGCAATATTTATGGAAAAAGACATTTGAAACACCTGCCCATGGACTGCCAGGCTGCCGGCCAGGTGTGGCAGCATGCCCTGCAGGGACCTCACGAGCAAAGCAGCAGCTCAGGGGTTGTCGTGGCGAGCTCACCCCATCCTGCAGAAGTGCTGACGTGTGTGACCTCAGGATTAGCTGTAGGAGAGAGTGATAAGCAATGGCACCAGTGAAGAAAGAGAGGAATTCAGTTTCTCTCCACTCAGCTGTTTTCTCCAGCTTAGTCAGCAAAGCCCGCACTTAGAGTTGTGAAGCACATTGGTATTTAGTGCATGCTGCGTTTTACTGTATACTAAAATATGGTTTATTAACATTACATTTCTTCTCCTCTAGTAACCCTTACCTGTCTGCCTAATTACATGCGGGCAATCATCAGGAGATCCTACCTGAGCTCCCGAGGGTACCTTTCAGGGAGCGTCCACCTGCGAGACCCCAGGTGCAGGCCTGTGATCACCAACTTCCACGTCACCTTCCGTATACCGTACAACGGCTGTGGCACAAGGAGGCTGGTGAGCACGTCTGACCTTGAAATTAGCACATGCCAAGATGGTGTCAAAGTTATTTATGAACAAAAGTTATCCTCAGCTATGGGGCCGAGATCGGGCAGCTGGGCCCTCATGGCCAGGCCCTGCTATCCCTCAGCTCCCCCAGCTTCCCAGTGGCATTCAGAAAAGGGTTCTGCACTACTTTGCAGCTCTAAACTCACTAATATTTTAACAGATAACACGTGGAGCCATCACTTATTCCAACACAGTGGAAGGATCCATGTCTGGCAACCTCTACAGCAGAAATAGGAACTCGCTGCTGAACCTCGCCTGCAGAATATACGGCAATCCTGGTTTCGAAACTGTACCCAGCATTATAGAGCCTCCGTACCAGCAAACTCCATCTGGGCGATTTGTTGTCAAGTTTGCCTTTTATGATTCACCATCTTTTTCCAATGTAGTGAGGGCTCCACCGTACTACGTTCTGCCAAACCGGGATTTGTTTGTTCGTGCTACCCTCTACAGCGCAGAGCCAAATCTGATGCTGTTCACAGACACGTGTGTGGTCTCTCCAAATCCTTATGACTTTACAACTGTGGCATCTGATATAATAAGAAGGGGGTAAGGAAAATATCTCAACAACTATTTTCAAATAATTTCTTGCATGTGATTGACCTGATAAGGACAATAACAAATAGGTACACCACAAATCCAGAGTTCTGTAGGACTTATGAGTTATCCATTAGCAAGAAGCAGCTAGATTTTAAATGAACTAGCTATTAGGATAGACACTTTTGTTTAGCTGGCATTTTACATTTAATTCACTATTATATTCTGCAAGGGAGAGAAATCAGTATAAATTTTCAGAAGGTATTTCACAAATTATATAAAAAATTTAGAAATTTAGACAAGGATGAGCCTCCTAATTTAAGTGGTTTTGTTTGATTTGGGATATGGGTATATTTCTTTATAGTTCTTAGAAAGTTTAAGGTTAAAATAAAAAATAAATTTGGAAAGGTAATAGGGCTACACAGTAGCTATGGCTCACATATTTAAAATTTCATCAGATGTTTTACATTTATATGTTTGCATACGTGTGATATTTACATATGTAGCATTACATACTGTATAACAAGTTACATATATAAATTCCATATAACTGCATGTGTGTTCAGGAGTTCTGGGCTGTGAACTGTGATTAACTTCACAGTTTAAAAGTTCTGAAGGAAAATTGCTTCTAAATAATGAAACAAATGACATAGTAACTATGTCACAATTTTTGTATGATAATTGTAAGGTGTTTTTTTTTTCCTTTTTTCTTTTCTCAGGTGTGTGAGAGACCCAACTTTTAGGAGCTACTATTCACCAGACAGGAGGATTGTCCAGTTCAAATTCAGAGCCCCCAGCTTTATTGGCAGATACACATCCGTTTACCTACAGTGCAAAATGGCAGTGTGCAACAGATACAATTATTCCTCTCGATGTTACCAGGGCTGCATAAGGAGAGACAAAAGAAGCACAAGTGACAGTGATGAAGATGTCATTGTTGTGGTCTCCAGATTACAGTAGCCCCAATAATGCTTCTTC
The DNA here is from genome assembly GCF_009769625.2 of Cygnus olor. Taxonomy (NCBI): domain Eukaryota; kingdom Metazoa; phylum Chordata; class Aves; order Anseriformes; family Anatidae; genus Cygnus; species Cygnus olor. The sequence goes on from NC_049175.1 coordinate 33,571,064, forward strand.
TAATTATAATATCATGTTGATCACTTATATACATGGTCAGTATGTTTCACACCTGCTAATAAATTCTAAAAACAAATTTTAATAGGGGGTGTAAATCTAAAGGTATTGTAATCTTAACTGTACTTGTGTTTCTTAATTTCAGATTTTTTTATCTATATTCCAGATCTGTAAAAGCCTAAACTTCAGTAAAAACTCTCAGTGACAAAGTGTAATTGGATCAGCTGGCTGATTTTTCCCATCAAGGCTGTTTCCCTCTTGCCGTTCTTACAGTTCTCCCCATTGTACTGAATAGCTCAAATACTTAGCATTCAGGAGTGATTAACCTGCCTTACAGATGTAAGCAGCAGTGCTGCTTTCTGAGCTCAAGAAGAGACATAAATCACAAGATAAGAATCCCTTGTAACCAATAATGTCTACGCAATTATTGTAAATAGGAATTCAGAAATAATTGGAAAAAATATTGTACATGTCCTGAGATATAATCTCTACAATAGCTATAAGCTATTAAAATCTTCCATATGTTAGCTTTTATTACTGGAGACTAGAACTATAGCACATCTAATTTTTTTTCGTTACAAGCATTTGCTTCATCCTTTCTCTTTCAATATCTGTTCAAATTAAATCACTATGAGCCAAAAAAAAAGTGTTTCTGTGATTCAGTATGTTAAATTGTCCTACTTGGAATGACTTAGTGAGAAAAAAAAAAAAGGGCAAACTATAATTTTCAGTTCAGAATAGAGAAAAATATCTTGACAGTTCACTGCAGATTGTCCAGTAGCCCAGCAGTCAACTGAGGGAAAGAGATGGATTAAATTTTGATAATCTGGTGAATTTGGAGTGTGAAAAGGATCTTCAAGGCCAATACTCAGTGAATATGTACAGAGTACCCAAACTCATAATGAGATGCTCTGTAGGGAATAAAGATGCCTACTGTTTAGAGTGTGAAATACAAGACCAAAAAAAATAAAAAATATAAGGGCAACTTTTTGTGTTTCAGCCCTTCCAAAAAAAAGGGATTACAACCATTCTGAAACTCAGCTTCTCTGTGAATACTGTAGCCAGCTCACAGACAATAAACTCCTGCAGGTCTTTCAACAAGTCTGCTCTGACCAGATCTCTGACCTGGTGGCTCAGCCCCTGTCTTGGCCTGCGTAGTGCCATGTGGGCTCACAGCCAAAGCCCTAATCCTGTGGGACTGTAATGCCTTTGTAAAAAAATGGCCAGGACTCCAGTCCTGAGCCAGAGTATTTCCTAATTGCACTTAATTCACACCAAAATCCATTGCACTTGTAACCCTGCCGTTCTGCTTCTCACAGGTAATGACTTAAAGTGCTTGAAATCACATTTTCCCTGCTATTGCAGGGAAATCTCAGCTGCAGGCAGTGAGGGAAAGTGCCTGTAAATAACAGATCCACAACAGCCGAATGCTTGTTCCTTTGTTCCAAAATGCACACTAATTTGTTCTAAGGATCGGCTATTTTAAAATACTTTCCATACAGTCATCCTGTTCTCATTTTGAAGGACTTTGCCAGCCATTTTCTTTTGAGGTGGAAGAGGGAACTCAAAGCGGGCCATTAATATTTCAGCATCACCTGGTATGTGAGCACATCACACTGTCTGAACACGGTATGTGAACACAGGGGATTGAAAAACGGTTTGAAGGCTCAGATCTGGAGCACGAGCTGCAGTGCTCAGAGCCATCCCTGCAAGCATGAGAGCCCTGCTCAGCCCTCCAGAGCCACAGGGCTCAGGGGTCCAGTCCCTCCAGAGCAAACACAGAGCAGGAGAATTTCCTCATCGTTCGTACACAAGTAATTCCAGCAGTTAGCCTACCAACCCATACCTACCAGCTTGCCAGAGCATCATAGCCACGGATGTATTTTGTATTTTTCCTGGTGCTGATGGACACAGCGATGACTGGCTGGGGGTTGCCCCAGTTCACACATTAAATGCATAAAAAGTGGATGTTAGCATTTGAAAATTGCTTGCACATATGTGTGTGGGTTTAAGAAATGAATGGCTATACAGAGTAAATGCAAATGTAGTATTTCTGGAAACAAAAGGAAATTCAAATGCTATTGCAGTGGCTTCATACATGTATTCAATGCCTCACATTTAAAGACAATATAAATACTCTGTCCTGAGGAAGAAAGGGTTGCATTCAAAATCCTTAAAGGGAGATAGACAGGATTGTTTTACATAAAGTACGTCTGAGACTAGAAAGGTAGCATCATTACAGAGGCGTCATAATTCCATATCAATCTGTGTAGAAAAGAAACAAACTTGTTTGTATACAAATGATTAGTTGCTATAAAAGAGAAGTGCCTGGATGTGCTTCAAGAAGGTCTGCACCGCAACTTGACTTGACTAGGAAACTTGAAAGAACCCCTGTTTGCACAGCTGTGGGACACCAGCCCTCTGCATTGGAAAGAGTCTCACAGCTCGGCTCCCATTTTTCCTGGCTATTCCCACACCACGTGGGTACCACGGCAAAGGACAAGGCTAGGGGAAGGGCACATCTGTGGCACTGGCAGTAGCACAGCCTGTGGAAGCTTTAAACACGGGGTATCTGCAGCTGCAGTAGGAAATACTCCATATTTAAGGAGCTTTGGTCCTTCAAGAAAGGCAGACTAATTAGTGTATATATATTGGAGCAGATATTCATTAGGCTCGTGCTCAGAGGAACTGGGGCTCTTGGGACTTTTCTGTGTCTTCTGCTGTGGGACTGTAAAAGTTTTAATTACAATGTGGCTGCAGTGCAATATTATTCTTTTAAATCTGTGGGTAACATTAACGCGGTCTTGTTCACCCATGAATGCTTCAGCAATGGGAAATTATTACTCAGGACAACTCCGCTACGATAGTCCCACTTTATAACCGGAGGAATCTTCAGCAGGGACACTGAATGCTCTGCCCGTGCAACCTGAAGGGACGGGTGTCAAAATGGAGGTGGGAACCACGGAGCTCCCTCTGCCCCACGCTGTGAGCTGGACACATTGGTTGCCAAAGGGACAGTCTGTCAGTCCCCCTCAGAACATTTCTGTTCAGGTCAGACTGATGTCAACACACCCAAACAGAGGCTCAGTGAATCAACAGAGAACCATGCTTTGAACCCATGAGACGCTGAGGTGATGAAAGCACGGTTAAACTTCTACGCAATACACATTAAAAAAATGGGCACACCTGTTACTTTCTCATTTCTATCTGTTAAAAGGAAACAGTAATTGAGAGATTAAGACCTCCCTTCGAGATACCATGCAATACAAGATGATTATGAAATAGCAGGAGGTATAAAAGTTAGAAATCCCTAACCTCCCCAGCTGCCATCAAAATGCAGGCACTCAGACGCTTCTTCCTTCTGCCTCTCTTAGCTGCTCTAATTCTTGCTGAAGACAACTCAATAGAATTCATGGGTATGAAAATAAACCATTTTTCTTCTTCTGTGAATCTTTATTAGTTTCTGCACAAGCTATTTTGTAGGCAACTGGAGGGGAAAATGTAAAACATACCTTTAAGTGCAGCTTATTTTAATGTACTGCTGCAAAACACTTTAATATGCCACTAAGTATAAAAATAAGAATATCAGAATAAAATGATTGCAATATATGACTGCCTATGACAATGTTTTTACTTAAGAACTTGACTTTGAAGAGATTTTACTCTGGAATGGAAATTTGCATGTGTAAGTTAATATTGTATTGGAGTAACAGGACTAAATTGACTTTTGGGGAAACTGTTGCTTTTTAAAAGAGTTTGGGGGCATTTTTCCCCGTGTTCAATCAGATGCAATAGACAGTCATTTGTTGCTTAATTTGGGATCACCATTCTGTGCTTAGATCAGCAATTTACCCAAGTAACGGTGGGCAGTGACTGTGGGGTAATGAAGTATTGCTACAGAGCTGCTCTGGTGGTGCCAGGCTACAGGAACCATCCGGAGGGATGTAGAGTGAGGGCAGGGCAAAGCTGACCTCGTAATGCTCTTCCAGCTGGGAGGTTTCATATATGACCAGAAAGGTCTCTCCTAAACCTTTCTTTTCCCTCTGGAGTTCAGCAGAAAGTCTGACCTCTCTATCTAGGACTGCATGCATGGCACAGGAAGTTCTTGCTGTTTGAGACCACTATTTTTAGAAAATGCTAAGGCAGAAAAGAAATCTTAAGCTCAGACTGGATGATAATCTTTCTCCAAAGGTTCCTATGCAATGCTCATTACTGTAAGTACTTCGTAACTAATTAACATTCATTAAGTAATGTTAGATATAGCAACCTCGGCTTGTTTGTTCATTTTCACGTTCACCCAGCCCTGAACCCTGAACACAGTAACAGTCAGAGGGGATGCTCAGACAAGACTATGGAGACAAGCCTGCAGTAATACCTCCCCGTAACGCTCTCCCTGTCACCAACAAATTTGGGTCAGGATGTCCTGAACCAGACAGGGAGTGCTATATTCGTGTTTAACAGTTATCAAGGTATTTTTCTTTCATGGTTTTGAGCTGTTTTGATGTTTTAACATCCACATCACCCCACAGCAAAGATCCACGTGCAAAGAGCCAGTTCCTTTGTTTCTTTCAAAATCACAGGTTATTGGTTTTGTTTCAGCCCACTGAGTTCTTGTATTGGAAGAGAACCCTTGCCACGAATGTATGGATCTCTAGCACTTCCTTTCCTCCTCATTTTTTCTCTTTTCTGACCTAAATTGCTTTAGTCCATTTACTTATTCTTTATCTGGAAATTATTTTAAATTTTTGTTCATCTTTGTTGCCGTACTCTGAAGCTTTTGCGGTTTAGCAGTATCATTTTAGAGATGGAAGGTCAGAATTATAGGCAGCTCTAAATACACAGTAGTCTCACACATTGACCTTCAGAAACTCAAATCTGATTTTTTTTTAATTTTTTTTTTTATTCCCTCAGTGCAGGTCTCTGAGTGCTTTGATGTAAAGGGCTGAAACTCAGAAATATATTCAGTGATCCTCAGGAAAAGAGCGTAGGTGGAAGGCAGGAGGTTTGAAGCTCTTGTGGTGACCAGCCTTGCAGAAGGGAGTTGCTGAGGTGTCCCCTGTCACTTGGAATTTCCAGTTTTGCCACTGGCTTCACCTGTGTTTCCCTAACTGCCTTGTCTCTTCTACTAATGAAAATAAGGATAAGAAGTACTTCCTAATGTTCTTTGATTCTTCAAGTTTCATAAACCAGTGCAGTAGAAACTAAAAACCCAAATGGTAGAATGTTTTGCAGGCCTGCTCTATGGTGGGCTGTCCTGGGGTCATGGCATGGAGCAGGATGAGACCTTACTGCAGGAGGGCCAGCCTTGCAAGCTCTTTGTTGGTGCTCTTCTTCCACAGGTGCGCCTCGCTGCGGTACCTCGCTCACCGACCCCAACAAATCTTTAAAGATTGACCTAAATTCAGATGCAAACTGTGTCTGGCAAATTCAGAGAAATGAAAATCAAACGATTAGGCTCATCTTCTCCTATTTTAAGTAAGTATTTCCTCCATATGTTTTGGTATGTTTTCAATGAATTTGAACTTAAAAATGTTGAAAATGCATAATAAAATTGAAATAAACTAGTATGGCTAAGCTGAATTTCTTAATAATTTCAACTTAAGACATTGCTGCCTCCAAATATTTCTCTGTATTTGCTTCAGTAAAATGCTTTACTGAATCTGTGTTGTGGACTGCAAAGAGTCTGCTTATTTATCAATGAGGCGAGGTAGTTCTCACCATGTTTTTTTTTTTTTTTTTTTTTTTTAAGATTTGCTCCTTCTTCAAGCTGCGAAACAGAAAGTATTAATGTATATGATGGTCCTTCCTCTAATTCACCTCTTCTTGGACAAGTATGTAACAACACTGATGCAGTCCCAATGTTTGAATCATCTTCAAACAGTTTAACTTTTCTCATAAAAACAAACTCTGTGGCTTTCGCACGAAACTTCTTTGTCTTCTATTACTTCTTTTCACCGGAAACAAGTAAGTCAGAACTTAATGAAATAAAATAAATACCATTTGAATTTACTATTAAAGGATGATTAGTAAAGCAAAGTTTGGGATGGCAATTAGAGATTATTCACAGAATTTTTAATTAATCACTCAGCCCTTAGGGAATGGTTTGGGTAAAATCAGCAGAAGGAAGGAGGCAGTAAAACGATAGCACATTTGCTGGAGAGTCTAAAAAATGCAGATTTACTCAGAAAAAAATGATTGCAAAGAAGGCATTATGGGACTCCACTTTTACGTAAAGACTTCTACTAAATTTCCTCAGTTTGCAGATGACATATGACATAGCATTTGCCCTGTTTGATCCCTAAGACTAGGACCGTCTTGTAACTCCTACCAAGGACTTGTCACAGAAGTCAGTGAGGGTCTTCATTCGACGTGTCCCATTTTTGTCCAAGCTATTCTTATTCTTAAGAACGAAAGAAAAAGCCTTAGCTTGTGACTAGTTACTTCCTTTGCTCCAGTTGACCTGAGCGGCATGGTATTAAACTCTTAAAGACTTCAATGTGAGAGAGAAATTCCTACATCATGGTTTATGCTGCTCCAGCGTTTAATTAACTTTGCTGCTGAAAAAAAATGTCCCTAAAATATATAGAAAAGTTATATTTAGCACCTTTAATCATTTCCAAATGAATGGAATCCTCGAGAAATGCTCCTGCTAGTGACACAGCTTTAGGTTTTGAATTTATTTTTATTGTTATATATACTGCTGTGTTACCAATGTGTCTGCTCTTCTTTTCAGCACGTTGTGGGGGAAGCTTAACAGGTCCCAACGGGACACTTATCAGTCCCAACTACCCATCCTCTTACCCTCCATTCACATACTGCGTCTGGCACATACAAACTGCAAAAAAATCGAAGATAAACTTACAGTTTAAGGATTTGTTGTGAGTAAACGCCCTACACTCAACTGTTCTTTTGTAATTCTGTTTAGAAGCACTGCTTTAAACACAGCAAGCAGAAGTGCTTTTAGAACGTCTGTAGACATGTAAAACCAATATGATTTGGTGACTCTTTATGATAAGGTAATTGCAACATGTACAAAATCACTGTACAGTGCTCTATAGCTACTGCAGAGCCAGTCAGTGAAACACAGAAAGCTTTTCAGGTGACTAGCCATGAGGTGTCCACAAGCTAGCCTGAATTTAAATCCAACAGCATGAAGCGCTTGCTACGTAAGGAACATGCTTAAAACAGACATAAAAAGGACAAAAGCCTTCCTTTTCCTCTGGTGATACACATAAGAGGCGTCAGAGATCCACTTGAGTCAAACCTACACTTTAAAAGCACTTCTTTATTTTAATGCAATTTTTTTCCTTTAATATATTTGAAGGTGTGGTTATTTTTATTAAGTAATTTACCATCAATATTTGTAGTTCTGATACTATAAATGTAGCTGACTGTGTTGAGAGCACTAGCAAAATTTCCATTTCAATGAGAGTAGAATCATGCACTTAATTATTTCTTGCCTAAGAGTTTTCCATGTTTTATTTGTTTTTAATAACATTGATTTGTGTGTTCTTTTATTCTCCATTCTTCTATTTCAATTGACTGGGACTTGTCAGTTGCTATCCGTACTGAATCCTTTATCCAATACGAGCAATGTTCTCTACACTCATGTTTCCTATCATCATTTTTTCTCTGTCTACAGCCTGGAACTGGATCAAAACTGCCAATTTGACTTTCTGGCAGTCTATGATGGCCTCACCACTAACACTGGCTTAATTGGAAAAGTATGTGGCATTTCTCGGCCCACCTTTCAATCTTCTTCAAACGGCATGACAGTTGTGTTGTCTACAGACTACGCCAACTCCTACAGAGGATTTTCCGCTCAGTATACCAGCATTCTGCCTGATCCCCCAGAGCCTGACAGTAGGTGTATTCGCTTCTCACTTTCACGTACGAGTCTTCCCCTCCGTAGAAAATACAGAAAAAATCTGACAGTTGTGACTGAGGATTTAAGCCTTTATAGTGGTAGCCATTAACTCTCTTCAAGTATATAAAAAAACCAAATCACATTAGTCTCACTTATAGAACATAAGTTATTCCCTGACCTAGCTGCAAAATAAAGCTTGTTTTTCAGTCTTTTTGGTCCTTTTTCTGGCCAACTCCACTGAAAACCTGAGGGGTTGTTGTTTGGACACAACAGGCATTGTTACCCTCCTAAAGATGTACAGATAAATTTTTCTGACTGGTTCCTTTAAATGTGTTTGTTCCCCCAGGTACTCAGTCAAATGGAGGTTGAGTGTGTTGTAATTTCCTTTCCCCTTGAGCTGGACGGTTTTTCTTATTTGTTCTGTACATCTGCAGAGCCTTCTTCCCATTAACTGAGGTGGGAAGGGCTGCCTCCAAAACCTTGACGTCAATTTCCTCACCCGCCATCCTGCACTGTCATTTTGATTCATTTTCCCTTTTATAAAGGCTGCAATTCATTCCATGTTACTGGGATTACAATTAAACTTTCAGCATGAGTTTTACATGGCTTTGCTTGCCTAACATTTTTTGAGAGTCAAGCATGAAATTTTGTATTACTTCAAACACGCACGAGACATTTCAGATTCAGGCTCTGACAGCTCAAGAACTATGCAAAAGGCTCAAGGACAGGTCTTGATCCAGAGCAGGTGAGAAATGATCACAGCAGATTTTGTGATAACTTATTTTAATTTCTCTTTCAATGGCAGCATCGCTTACATGCTCTTCAGACAGACTGGAAATTGTTGTGAGCAAGGATTATCTGGACTCCTTTGGCTACAATGAAACTCACCTGCAGCTGAACGACCCAACCTGCAAGCCAGTTTCCACTGATCCCGTGATTTTCTCCTTCCCATTAAGCAGCTGTGGAACAACTAAAAAGGTAAAGGGGGAAAAAAGTTCTGCAAATAAGACAACAATAGCTTGGGAATGACAAGAGCTTGTCAGAACAGTTTATGAATCGTACATGAACAAGCTAACAGCAGATTTACTTCCACATAGCTCATCTAATTGCTTGCTTCCAGCCTTGGAGCTGAAAACATTTTGCTCTGTTAGAATCTAACGATCACAAGCCTTTCAAACGAAACCCAGGAGAATCCACACAAATTCATTCCAGACTTTTTATTTTACTTCATTCCCTCTACATCCAGATTATCAAAAGTAACACAATGCTAGGAATGTAACTCCAACATTCCATGCAAGTGATACAAGTCACAAGGAGATGGAAAAAGCCCAATGATGGCAAGGTTCCTAAGAGCTCATTAACAGCATCGTTTAGATAAGGGTGACTGAAATGGAGCTTTGATACTTCCCACACTCCATGCAGTATTCCTTAACCTGCTTTGGGGTTGGTTCAGCATTTGGGACACACAGGTACAAGGGATGATTATTTTTTTTGGTTGCAACATTTCATGCAACTTAACCTTAACACAGTTGCTTTTGACTGCAGTGCCCATATAATCGCAACTATTTCATGCTGTTCCTTTTACAGGATGAAGGTCATCGTATCACTTACACCAACATCGTAACTCTCTCTGAAACTGACAAGATTATCACGCGCAAGAAGAGCGTACAGATCGTTGCAAAATGCATAATGGAGAACAACTCAACAGTAGAAGTCATTTACGTAACAGAAAATAATCTAATCAAGAACACGACCTCTGTGGGAAGATACAACGTTAGCATGTCGTTCTACGATTCAGATTCATTCTCCAGCCCTGTGCTTCAGTCCCCCTATTACGTAGATTTGAACCAAACTCTTTTTGCTCAAGTCAGTCTTCATTCCTCCGACCCAGATCTTCTGGTGTTTGTCGATACCTGCGTAGCATCTCCACAACCTGATTTTGGATCAGTAACATACGACTTAATCAGAAGTGGGTAAGACCCTAAATTACTTTACAACCATCTCCTACTATGTGAGAAAATATAACCTCTACATCAAATGTAGTTCTTTTATCTCTTCTCCACTTATCTTTAGGAGACTGTGGTTGGAAGCTATATTTCATAGAAATTTAAAGGCATTACATGCCAGGAAAAAAGTGTACCACATTGCACTGGGAGGGGAACATCACTGTATGCCCATGTTAAAAAAAATAGCCTTAGTTAAATGCTCTGGTTACAGCTGAGTATTTATTTAGCAAGAATGGTTATTGTATGCGGACCTCCTTAACAAATCTGTAAATTCTGTTGCAGCTGTAATAAAGATGACACTGTGGTAACCTACCCACCCATTGAGCACTATGGAAGATTCAAATTTAACGCCTTCAGGTTCCTGCGGAGCTTTTCATCAGTTTATCTCCAGTGTGACATTTTGATTTGTGACAGTACCACAAACTCTCGCTGTACTGAAGGCTGTATCTCCAGGCAGAAACGAGCTGCTTCTTCATACACTTGGAAAGCCAAGACTGTAGTGGGTCCTATCCGCCTGAAGAGAGATCTCAGGGCTGCTGATCACTCAGGTAAGAGGGATACATAAATTAAGGATCCGATTAAGCTCTTCCTTGGTGTAAATCCATTACCTTCATTCTACTAATAAGTGAATTTTACTAGTGCAGAACTGATACAGTGTCAATCACAGAAGTACTTTTCAAACTGATAGACTGATGACAGTCTTTTGAGTTCAAATCTTCGATGCAGAAAAATAAGCACTGCTAATTACAGAAGTAGTATATGCAGAATTACTACACATTCAGAAAAAAAGTTATGAATGGCAAGACATTTCAGTACTGAGAGCTAAAGTGAAACAGACTGGAAAATACAGGACGGCTATTTTAAAAAGCCTTTACTGCAACTCCCACTGTATTTTTTGCTCCATCTTTTATTGGGCACAAACCTTCACCCAAGAAAAGTGTGTTGTACCACATGCTTTCAGCTGCTAAATAAAAGTACTTACTATTAGTCAGGCTCTTAATACTAATATATTAAACATTTATTGACCTCTCAACTTTAGCAGCACTTTAAACATGTTCCCATTTATTTCGATGAGCGAAAAATTTTGCAACCACATGCTAGAAACTGGACACATTTACAAAGTGAAAAAGTTTCAAGTGCAAACAGATCACATTCAAAGTATTATAAAACAGATCAATTCTCATAGTGTCTTCCATGATTTCCAGAAAAATAATCAGCTTTACCAAGGACCATCTAGGCAACTCTTAGAAGGTACAGGGTTAGAATCACAAGTTCCTTTTTTGCCCAACATTGCTTCAACGTCTCCCATCTATCCATTTCTGAAGATAATGATAACACTGATGGGCAAGAACTTGACTGCAGTGATACAAAAGTATTTATTAACATTGTGATGCCCTTATGCATTGTCATTTTATTATAAAATTTTACAATTCTTCAGTACAAGTTCAGAATTTGCAAATCAGTATGGTCAACCCCTCAGAAAAAATATCTGAAAAATGCTGAGCCTTCACTGAAATGACATGGTATTCAGAAAACTTTAAACATGCCACTTTCTGTTTTCTCTACACAGAAACCCTCACTAAAACAGATGCTGAAGAAACCTCAAACCTGCAACGAAAGAGCTTCTACATTCTTTCATTTGTGGCTCTGATTTCAAATGTTATTATTGTGGTAGCTACAATACTAAAACATTACAAACGCCAGCCAGCATATGGCTACCAGAAACTCCACAGTTCATATTAACTACTTCAGGATATTGTGAATTTGTGTCAACTTCTGTTCAGATTTTGTCACTCAAAGAGGGGAGAGGGAAAAAAAGAAACCAACAAACAAACTCAATAAACTAACAGCCCCAGAACGCAACAATGCTTGGAAACACTTCAACCTTTTTAATTATAAAAAGAGAACCACCTCAACCTTGACTGTATCTTAAATTGAGTTGAAAGAATGCTGGTGTCTACATCAGGGTGTTACTGTTTAGAAAGCATCTAAAAATAACTCTAGAAGTAAATGTATACCTCTGAAGTATGAGAATTTAGGTCCTTCAAAAAAAAAAAAAATTTTTATATTTTCAAATCACTTTGAAACAGCACTTGGCATGAGCTATGTTGAGGGACAACTATGAGATATTTGTTCTATACAAGTTGTCCTGTCTTTGCAATCTACTTTTGTGAGTTGCTGATTGTCTCCAAAATACATCAGTTTTCTTGGAGTAGAAAATTTTAGGTAAGCTAGTTAAAGAGACTGGATTGTACATGCCTACTACATGCCTCTGCTTGTTCACTCAACACTTGCTTCTCCATCTATAGCTTTTGCTCAAAGCATTTCAAGACACCAAATGCAACCACTCTTTCTACGTTCAACTTAGGAGTCCACTGTTAAGTCCCTGTACAGTCAAAGTTAAACGGTGCACCCCAGATTTCAAAGAGCAATTACCAAAATGAAGCATGAAGACCGACCTTCCAATAACGAGGGACTTTGAGACATACTTGTACCTCCTCAAATGACAGCAGATCTGATCCAAAGAGATTACAGTAAACATGACACAATAAGACTAATTCTTTGGCCTAAGACTGCTGAAACGCAGCAGATCCTAACCCAGCACATTCTGTTTTGCATAGCAGGTCCCCCTGGGGAAGGACCACGAATGAAGTACTCTCTTCAGATAGTGAAACATGGGTAAATACAAGTCTGTTCTGTATACATTTATTACAGTTGTTCCTGCATGGCTCAATTCATTTATGAAGGAAAAAGCCTAACATCCCCATTTTAGACATCACATAAGGAACCTGTATTCCTAACTTTGGTGCCTGTACAGCCAGGAGGGCTTTCAAAGAACCCAGGTTGGGGATTCTACCTCTCTACACCTGATTTCTTGCAGAGTTTAAATGAAGCGATACAAGTACTGCCATTCCTTCCACAGCTGGAGTAATAAACCACTTCAACAGGAGTGCCATTAAAATAAACCAAAGCCACAAGGAAACCATGTTGCCTTCTAGGGGTAACACACTACATACAAGACAGAAGAAAATTGAATTAATTACGTGTACGTAAAGAGATAAGCTGTAACTCGATTTATTTAGAGTACTCCTCTCCCTTGTTCAAACTGAAACTGGGAAACTGTGTTTTACAGGGCTTTTAGCAATGCTCTTTAAATAAATAAGCCACAAAGGGCACACAAAATTCTTATTTAGGAAAACCATAGGTTCTTATGATCTTTCATAAAGCTAAGAACTGTGTACAATAGTGGATAGAATTACAGTAACATAATGCAAGTTAACAACACTGAGGTTCTTTACGGTTATAACTCCATAAATACTTAGCTTTGTAAAGAGTAATTGCCCTTAAAAATACTTACATTGTAGTTCTATATCTATATACATTTATCTTTCTCCATTAGAGAACCCCTCACTAGAATCACAGTGTGCTTGTGAAATTTTGTTTTGCTTCGAGTTCTGAACCAAGTCCATTAACAGAACCATTTTATTATCTATGTGCGTCTGAAGAGCCTGGATTTGGCGATCAATATAGTCCATTAGTTTTTTCTCCATCAGATCCATATTTTTTGAGATGATCTTTTCCAAATAGGAGCAAATAGGCTGCTGTTCTACTCTGTAAAAAGAGCAAGTTAAAAATCAGTATAACCTATTTCTTAACAAGGGGCATAGTAGCAATCTGTGCACTTGAACTTCATTTAAGTCTAACATCTCATTTAGTAGACGATGAGTTTTGGATGGTGTTTTTTTTTTTTTTTTTTAAGCAAAAGCAAAGTATCTTTCCTGTCTGCCACGTTTTAAATGTGAGAATTTTTTAATAAACAAGAGGATATACAGTCACCATCTTTCTACCTTACTTTTAAAAAGCTCAGTGATACGTGGGAAGGTGCAGTTAAAAGTAACAAAATCCATATAGCTCAACAGTATAAACAAAGTTCAAACAGCATCAGCATGACAGGCTTTATTCTTTCCAAGTGTTTCCAGAGTTATATACACTATGCATTATTTATTTTTGCATCAGTATTCATTAAAAACACTGTACTTTCCCAGGATCTGGAGATTTTCGGGCGTTATTAGAACTTTGCCTCCTAGGCAACACTCCTACTTCTCACCATTTCTTCTACTGTTCTTTGGGTATCTATCAAACTGGCTGCACTGCTAGAATGAAGTTTGCACTGTAAATGCAAACAAGTGAGGAGGTATAGGAAAGGCTGATGGCATGAAGATACACCAAGCACAGCAGAGAGATCATGGCACAACAGGAAAACTAGGAAGGGATGACAATTTAGGAGACAGAAGCAGTTGAAGTGAAAACGCAGGAACAGAGGAGAAGGACATACTAAATGCATGTAACTGAACAGAACAACCACACGTTTTTTAAACCATAAAAGGTGAAACGGAGGAAAAAGGAGAGATACAGAAAGAAGACGAAAACAATTTAGCAAATCAAATGATTTTGTGGTTTCTTTTAGAAAAATCTTATCTTCAAGCAGCTCATCTGAAAAACTGTAGTCATGTTTATTACCACACAGCCTTCAAAATCAGATTTTAAGACTCACTATTGCTGTTAATGACAATAAAATGCTTATGTGTTTTTTTTTTTTGAACTTGCTAATACAAACTTCTACTATACTAGGCATATCAAACTTAACTTACCCAACAGCCTGAATGCCTTCCTCTTTAGTCACCGTATTTTTACTGAGATGCCTATCACCATCTTTTAGCCGAAGATGATTAACCTGACTACAGATGTTTTGAAGAAAAGGAAGAAGCACCTGTGGACTAGCTACATTTTGGTTTGTTTGCTCCTGCATAAGCAAAGATCCCATGACTTTAAGATCATTTCTGAAATCAACTGTATTTTGCTGGGTAGTAAGTCCTCCAGAATCAGAAGTATTCTCTCTTTCAGGTACCTGTGTGTTCTGATCAAGATTTATTTTTGAGTCTTCACATACTGTTTCACTTGTTAAAGGGTTTTTGACAGACAAAGGTTCACTGGCTGATTGATCCTGTGACATCTGAATAGTTGCACTGTGTAATCCATCTACTGGATTCTCATCTCCAAAGTCTGAATTTTTCCCAAAGATCCAACTAAGTTTGTCTCCAAGAGGTAAACTGTTCTGATGGCAAGAAAAAACAATATACTTAAATATTAAGTATTAAAATAGACTGAAAATTATACCATAACGACTAGTATATACTTAAAAACTCTAGTAATTACAGCATTCTAATAGTATAATATAATTACTTTAAAAGTATTTGTGAATTATATTCCTAGGGAAAAGTAGAGGGAAATAGTTAAACCACGATTAAAGCAGCAGGAAGTCTAGGTAAAAAACCTTATTCACCAAATCTGTTTGGAACATGCTTGACCATTATGGAAGGCAAAGTCACAGGTCGATACTACTCATGCTTGTGGAACAGCACAATAACTTACTTTCTGCTGATATCGGACCATGTCCATGAGTTGCTGAGCACCAGGAGACAACTTAGATCCCATAGATTCCATTATAGTTTGCACTCTGTCTAGATCTATGCTCGATCCTAGTGAAGGAAAATCAGTTGCTAGTTTTGCAGACACTGTTTTCACTTCTACAATTATTTTACTGATGAGTACCCTTTGTTTCTCACCAATGGAGAGCAGCTATCACAAGAAGGAAAAAAAGTATATTGGTTAGGGAAAAAGGAAAAATCATGTTTTCTTTGTATGAATATGCTGAGCTCTTTTCTGGGGAAATAAAGCTGATTTCTCCTTGTCATTACACTTAGGAAACTTTTGACTGGAACAGAAGGAGGTTGCACGACCCAAAGATCAAAAAGCTCCTCATCTTCAAAGTACTTAAGCAGTAGCTGCACAGATTTTCCTATGGTTATTGACCTGCATCTCAGAGTTACTAGCATACAGTAATAGTAACGCAGAGTTTACAATTCTAATTATATAGCAACTGTAGTTTACCTATAATTTATCTGCTTTATGAATTTTTTTCTCTAATAGGATATCTTGCTCATATATATTAGGTCTTCATAAAAAGACTATCATGATTCAAAATTAAGAGACCTATGAAGACATCATGTACTTGATTTTAAGTGTTTATATGAACTGATTACTGCATAAAAATAACTGTAATTGAGTAAGAGCAATGCAATTTAATCACTTCATTGACTAAAGAGACAATGAAAATTAAATAATTATGTTGAACTCCCTACCTTAATTCTACAGGAGGCTGCTGGGCATTCCAATTTCAGATACTTTTTGTATAAAGTAACCTTTTCAGTTTCACTACAAAAATAAAATAAGCTGGCTGTGACATCACTAACATAAAGTTATTTTTAATTTAGTTGAAATACACAATACCAGTAGACATTCAGATAAGAAACAAGACTGGCTCAAACACGTTTCTACTGTGGTACAGCAGTTTTAATGTTTATATTCAACTTGTATTGAATCCGATCAGACACGTGTATAAGAAGCGATTTGTATGTGTACGTACATTATCTGCTAGAGCAGCTTTTGAGGTTCAGTACGTTATTCACACATCTTCCCTGAGGCTCTGAGTCGGTTGTTTTTACTTAGCTAATTAAGCAGATGTGCCACGTAACGACTTAAAAACAAAAGAAAAAAGACATTGTTTTAACTCCCCCGGCAAAACACGGACGGCAACATCGAAGGGGAAAACAAATCCTGTATTTTTTATTTTTCTCTCTTGTTCTTGAAGCCTGGGGTGCCTACATACCAGAGAGACGAGATCTTCTGGCAAGGATCTGCTACAAGAGGCCCGCTCAAAGGAACAGGCAGATGTTTTGTCCAGGGAGGTTAAACGGGATAGAAAAGGAGCACGTACCCTCGTTGCGGTCTCACCCAACAGCACTTCCGAGTAACGCTTTGTAAGTGACTGAAGCGTTTCGGTGGCTACAGAGGCACAAAACCACGACCCCTCCCCTCGCCCCCCAGCAGCCGCCGGGGCCGCCCCGGGGAGGCGCGGGCGATGCCCGCAGCCAGAAGATGGCGGCGGGGCAGGAGCTCACTCACCCCTGCGGCACCGCGGCGCCCAGGCTCTCGCCGCGGCCGGTGCCGCAGTACTCCTCGCCCGCGTACACCTCCATGTTGCGGGCCTCGCTCACCACGCCGACGGCGGCCACCTCCTCGGCGCCGGGCGGCCGGCACTCCAGCTGCAGCACGCAGCCCGTCTCGCCCCCGCCGCCCGCCCGCCGCTCCGCCACCACAGCCTCGCTGCCGCCGGGGGAAGCGCCGCACGGCCCCGCTGCCCCGCCTCGCCGCACGCACAGCACCCGGGCCAGCCCGCCCGGCGGCGAGCAGGGCCACGAGCACCCCGCCGCCACGCCGGGAGGCTCCCCGGGGCCGCCGGGGTGCGGAGCGGCCGCCCCGCAGCCGCTCGCCATCGCCCCGCCGCCACGGAGCCCGCTGGCACGGGGGCGGAGGGAGGAGGGCGCCCTAACATGGCGGCGGCCGCGCGCATGTGCGGGTGGGTGGGTGGTATGTGAGACGGCGGCCGTGACGGCGGCTGCTGTCAGGGCGACCCTCATCAGGTCGCCCTCAGGCGTCGAGCCCAGGGCTCGAACGCGGGGTCCACGTTGAGGGGCTCGGCTCCAGGCTCCTTTCGCCCCCCGGGGGTCTGCGGCGAGCAAAAGCCCGCTGTTGTGGACGCCGGGGGTCTCGGTGCTCCGCGTGGGCAAGCGCGCCCTTGGTCCCTGTCAGTAAAAATAAACAAGCAAACAAACAAACAAACTGAAACCGCTCTTCTGGACAAATAAAAAACCCTAAAAGCGTGCCGGTGGTACAGAACCTGATAAAATGGGAAAGTTTGGAGTACCGCAGCCCCGTTTCCTGCGCCGCATGCTAGTAGTGTGTCACGGAGGAAGAGAATATAAATAAAAGATTGGGTTCATTTAATTTTCAGTAGGGTCCCGGCTTCTGGAGTCGGGGGAAGTTTCTCATGGTGCTGCGGTATGGATGTACCCTGGGAGCACAAGTATCGGGGTCTCCCAGTCCACCTGGTGCTTTGGCTGAAGCAAATTAATTAGCCGCGTTAAATAGGAAGATGGACTTGAACAGGCTTTACACAAGACAATATTGCAAACACTGTTGGGATCTCTGCTTTTTTTTTTTTTTAACTTAAGACATTGTTTTATGTGATTCACCACTGGAAAAACAATGGATTTGCTCTGTTTTAATTTAAGATGAATTAATTAAAATTAATCAATACAAGTGCTTTAGCTTGAATACTGTGTTGTATTAGCCTCCTATTTGAGTTTCTAAATGTGCATGATACTTCTGAAGTGCATTGCAAATTCATCCAGCTTTAGAAGCATTTGTTTTCTGCTTTGGATGATGATGTGGCTGCATGATGCCTCAGATTATTCTGATCCTGGAAGAGCGATGAAGTCCTCAAAATTACAGATTTTGGGTGAGGAAAATTATCTTTAATGCAGATGGGACTAGCTAAAATCCTTGTGTGATATATGTTTATGGGATTTCCACGTGTTCATATGCACTACATTTTTGATATTTTTAAAGTAAAGATAAAATAATGAAAAATAAAGAACAAGATGAAATTTCAAAGAGTAGATTTTACTGATCTGACGGTGGCCAGTATAAATATCCTAATTATCGTATCCATTGGTAGCAATGTTTTTATGTTCCTCATCTCATATAATCTCCAACTTTATCTCAGGTGGTATCAGCTTAAATCTTTCGGAATAAACCAGTTTGGTCCTCACACGATTTGTCTGCCTGTCTCCAAACGGTATTTCGGAGTGTGCTGCTTTTTTTATTTGCATTAAGCTGCCTAACCAGTTTTATCACGAGCCTAATGGGTGAAATTTTACTTCCCGTTTCCCTGGCAGAGGTGAGGTATCGGAGTGCTTTTTCGATTGTTTACCTTCAGAGCAGAGCATTCTTGTTCTTCTAGTTCTCCCGTGCCGAGCAGCTGAGAGCCAAGTACACCGTGCCTCCTCGGGTACCGTAGTGCTTTCTCCAGGAAATCTAGTCATGCTAAAACACAGCCTATTTTTGTTCACCGTTGGACTAACTTTAACAGGAAACTCTTTTTCGATAAAAGGTAAGCTTTTAGTTTTTGTTACGTATTCAGACAGTTTCTCCAACTCTTGTAGTGCCTGGTCCTGACGGTCAATATGCACACCTCTCAAATCCAGTCACAGCTCTCCCTGGGCATTAGGCTGTTAGCAGATCTTCTAACCAAGAAACTTTGGTTTAGGAAGGAAAAAAAAAGAAAGCACTGCAGTTTGAAAATTTTTATAGTTTAGTTCTTTGTGTTTGTTTTTGTTTGTTTGTTTCCCCCATAATGTAGTAGGTGTTTGAAAACATTATCTTCTATACAGGACACGGTTGTGACAATTGTAGCTGCTGTCACTGATGAATAGTAAAGACTCGAGAAAAAGATTTAGATCTTCAGTAATGTGAGGGAACTTCCTTCAGTTTTGTTTTATTTCCTCATTAACTCCTTTACATTTATGATTTCGCTTCATATTTTAGACTTGGATGTAATGCCTGAAATATTTCTTAGAAGGTGATGTTCTTGTGACTGTGTGAGTGCTTTCCTGCTTTCAGGTGTCAAAACTTAAACTGTTAGGACATTTCCGCCGTTAGTTCCACATTACACGTAACTCACGAAACAAATTTTACGATTTAGTTAATCAAGTTATTTCTGATGAAAATAAAAGTCAAAAGTAAATATGGAGTGCCAATGTTACTTGCAGACCTGTTTGCTAATAGCAACTTCCACGTTTTGATTGTAATGACAGTATTTAATGTTGATCATAGGCTGCCTGAACCCAGCTTTCAGAAATCCTGATGTTATCTGATAGGTAGAGATCATCATTACACTGAGGAATCCTCCTCCTCACTTTGAATGGGTGATTCATGAGTGCTCTGTGGCTTCTTTGGAGTTATGAAATTCTTTCACAGAATGCTGGGAAGCTGAGGTTGACTTTGTACTGCTAAAATGAGAAGAAATCTCTTAGTTTCCTTATAAAAGAACAATTTAAGAAGTAGGAAGCTACTTTGTTTATTATAACCCATGTTATGTTGTTGTTGACTCTGTAACCTGTTTAAAAGCAATGGTTATGTCTCTGTTGACCAAAGTGAACAGATTGATGAGCAGACAAGAAAAAGAAAGAAGAATGCAAGCTCACCTAATTAAAAAAAAAAAAAAAAAAAGAGAGAGAACAAAAAAAACATTCACTGCAGATTGTTGTTTTCTGTAAAACCATTTAGTTGAAACCAGATACTCAACGGATTTCTTGTCTTTAGCTTCCTTAGTTAGGATAACAGTTCTGGAGATAACTCTGATATAATGTAAAAGGTTCCAAATGTTTTACAAATAATGCAGGAGAAACATGACTGAACAAACATCCATCAACCATTTCTAGAGAGCCCTGCTATCGACTGACGCATCAGCACATCATTCCTGACACCAGTGAGGTGATTTCACAAAACTCGAAGAAACTTAACTGATTATGAGATGTCAAAATCTCTTGCACAGTTAATTTTAACTTGCCAGCCACCTCGAAAATCACTAGGAGGGGGACAGATGGGTGGACAGAGAAGACTGTTACTGAAATTTCCCGTGTTGCTTCAGGTTAAAAGTATAGGTCATGGAAGAAAGAAGAGTTTCAGAAATGATAGACAAACATAAAAAGTTAACAGGTTAAAGGTTAAAAGGTTAGAATATGTGAGAATTAAGATTGTTTAAGTAATTTGATAGCTTTTCTTTATGTGCTCTGGAAGACTCCAGCTTTAAGCAGAAGTTTCCTTCTTTACATCAGTTGGACCATTCCTAAACTAATTCTACCACATACTTATATAAATATGCACTGAATACAGGAGTTGGGTTGTTTTGTGTTTTTTGTTTTGTTTTGTTTTAATTTTCTTGTTCTTGGGATTTTCTATGATGTTACTGCTATATTGGTGGAGAAAGTTATTTATTTATGTATTTATTTTGAAAATAGCTAACTTGTTTTGATAAAGTCTATATGAAGGAATGACGAAAATTTGTGTCATTATCTCAGTTTATAATGTAAATAACTAAGATCAAGAGTTAAAGTCAAGATTGCCATCTAGCTTTGGGCACCCAGTTTAAGTAAACTTAAGCTTTATTTTTTTTAGCACTTTATAGCAGTTGATTTGGGGCGGTGTAGTCATTAACCTTGAATACAGTCAAAATAGGTTTTCTGCAGAGAATAAAGGCACATACTTTGGCCATGAAAGAAAATGTTGATTTCTGTGACTTTCTCAACATAATCCAAGAATTCTGGCAGAGACAGAACCTACCAAACTGAGCGTGGGCAGTTGGGTTCCAAACTGGTGAAATTACTCTTTCTTCATCTACGACCTGAGCAGAATTATTTTTCAGTGATCACCACCGTGCAGATTCCACCACAATATATTTCTTATTCTTTCTGGTTCCTTAGAAATTTCAAACTTTATTTTTAGGGGTATCTTCTGAAGAGACATCCAGAGTTTCAACGTTTGAAGTAATTATTCCTCAACGTCTGACAGGCAAAGAGAAACATCACACATTTTTTCATGAGGTTTGTTTTTCTGTCCAGTGTTTTTTCTTCCGATATTGCTGTTTTTCAAAATTTTGTCCTATAATGCACACACACACACATACTGTGTATGTTATATATTGATTATTTTGTGAAGAAATGTGCTCTCTCTTCAGATTCTTAAGTGTTTTAAAGTAGTTTTGAGTAAATTTGTTTCCACAAAGGGCTGTAACTGCAACTCTAAGTTAAAGCCTTTCAAACTTCTAGTCCTGTTAACAGCCTTGTAAGAGAGAAGTAAGAACATGGAGAATATTTCTGTTTCCTTCAAGTCTGATTAGATGTTGAACTACTGTCTGTGCTGTATGTGTTCTTTTGCTCATCGCACCTTGTCTTTGAATAACCAGAAGATTTCAGCCGTGTATTGGCTAAAGGGCAGATGCTCACCTTGTACAAGAGGTCCCATAAAGTCATACAGGTAAATGAATGAGTTAAGAGAGAAAGGTCTGAGCCTTAATTCTTTGGTTCTAAGATCATTTACCTTTGCACCAGATACAGAGTTTAATTACTGAAATAACTGATAATGAAATGCCATGAGTCATCTTTCTGCAAACTGATTAACAAAGGAAGAATTTGTGAGTCGTTCATCCGGCTACAGATGATTTACATACGGAGTGTCATAAAACTTTATGTGATAGTTTAGCAAAAAAATACATGGACTGTGCCCTCGCTGTGCCCTCCTTGGGGACCTGAATCTGGCCAACCTTCATCCAAGCTATGTCTACTTCCTCTTCACTAGTGTCTCTGGAGTATCTGTTTCTGAGCCTATAAAACTATATCACGGTTGCCTAGGTTTACGTGTACTGACTCTTCTTTTTTGTTGTTGTTTTAATACCATAAGTTTTAGTTTTTCATTTTTCTATAGACTGCATATCTTTTACATTCCCTGTACAAATCTCTAATGGCAGATATACTTAATTTCTTGTGTAGTTTTTGTACTTTTTCATTATGTCTTCCATATGAAAATTTATAGCTCAATAGAATTTAAATTTTCCATAGGAAAGAATGTAGAGTGTGTTGCTGAAACTTTGCAATACACAAAGCATGAGGATTAGGAATGCGTGTTTTGTGAATCTGATAAATACTTTAATGCTGTATAGCAGTTGGACCTCTGTTATCAAAGAAAACATGGAACTGACACGCCCAAGTAGAAAATAACATAGTTAAGTGATAACTTTTGTTCTGTTTTCAGGAGCATTCAGATGACAATCTTTCTTACTCTATTAAAACAAGAAATGGAACATACCTCCTAACACTGAAGAAAAATAAGTATGTGATAGTGTTCTGAGTAATCGATCCATCTCGGAATTTTGTTGCACATAGACAAGTATTTTTACATTTTTAAAAATATTTTTTAAATTTTTAATATTTTTTTCTACTGCAGAAATTACATTATTTTTATATTAGCACCACAACCAGTAGATTTCAGAAAGTCCCTGCGGAAAGTTCAGCAGTAGCTCTTTATTGACAGAGAGGGGAGGGTTGTTAGTGTTGTCGTATTTGGAAAAAAATATCTGTTGTTGTTCCTCATTCCAGAGGCAATAATAATCCAGGCCCTCCTATGACATAGTCTGCTCAGGTCATAATCTGTGTATGTTTTAGTTAAAATATTTCAAAATAACTTATTTTCCAAATAGTGCAGCTCATTTTTAAGATATTTTGTTTCATGTCTGTGAATTTTAATGATAATGTAGCATGAATATGCTGCTAACAATGTAATACTTACTAGGATTCTTGATTTATTTCTTGCTTTATAGACTCTTAAAAGAGCAGTAGTTTATTTTTGTTTCCAGAGACCTTGTTAGCAAAGATTTTATGCTATATACGTACAGAAAAAATGGGACACTGGAGGCAACACAATCAAAAATCAAGGTATTGTACATAATAAAATTCCCCTTTTGCATAAGAGTTTCCTCAGATCAGGAAAACCAACTTTTATGAACTGAAAGCCATATTAACAAATCGTTAGAGCTGAGGATGGCAACAAGAGTGTACATGCATCTAAATGTGTTTCCAAAGCAGACGTGAATGTACACGACCATTCACTCTGAGTGTCTTTGTGTCTGTATCCTACAAGAGTGAAAATTGTTTACATTTTGGGTAGTGGAGGGGAAAATGCAAGTGATGTACATAAAGTGCATATATAGAAGAAAAATATACATGCTGGGAAAGAGGCATTTTCAAGTTTTCATATTTGTGGCATTTATGTTTAACAATTCCTTGAGATATAAAACATCAGGTTCTGTGTTTTATGAGGGAGTGGCCTTGTCCTCATACTCTTTATGATTATACAGCATCACTTTTGTAAGGTGTGAAAGGAGACACCGGGTGATTATGCCAAGGTTGAATTTGAGCTACGCAAGCAGGTCACCTTTGCATAATACACAATTAAAGGTACAATGGCAGCATCAAAGCTCTATAGTTTTGAGCAAGCCTCAAGAATGCTTTTACATTTAAGTTTCAACTTGTAACTGCATGCTGGCTTAGTGAGACTGCTCTGTGCATGGGAGAGCTTCTCAGATCAGCCTGTGGGAGGATTCTGTTTAAGAACAGGATGAGCAATATAGATACAAAGGTCTTGTTAAAAGATGGCGATGGGTTAAATGAAAAAGTTGGTTGTTTTCTAGAACCAAGGGACCAAACGCTATTGTAGTTACTCACATCAAGTAATATTTTACTCCAAGAATTTTGGGATTATTTTAGAAAAGGGAACGCTTTAAATTTGCAAAAGCCAGCTTTAATAATAATAAGGTTGGTAACAAAATAAGTTTGCATTTGAATGCAGCTACCTTATTTTGTTATTAATTATGTGGTTTTGTTGCATTTCAGACACACTGTTATTATCATGGCACTGTTGAAGGAATGGCTGACTCAATGCTTGCTCTTAGCACGTGTGATGGCCTGAGGTATTCTTGCTTTTTACTTCAAGATAATAAATTGTGCAGTATCACCAGTATCAAAACAAGCAAACAAACAAAACTGCTGATATTCATTATACACCTGGAAAGAAAACACACTCCTATCTTGCAAATGTTTTTTACATTTTGCCTCTTAATGAAGCTGAAACTCTATACAGGTTTTATACTTCCCCTCCCCCATGACTGATACTGTTGATAGGCTGCATTTAGAATTTAGCTTTCAGAATAATGAAAGTGTTTCAAATACAATAAAGTTACATTTATCTGAGAAACATGAAGGGGCCAGATTAATGCATAAAAGTTTTAAGGTATTCCCCTGACAGTATTAATCTATACAAGTAGACAAAATTAGATGGCATGCACAGCAGATCAGGCAGATACTCAGAATGTGCCTGGAGCATGTCAGTGCTTTCTGCCTTCAATGAGTTTGACTCTTCAGCTGGATTTAGATACACTTGTCAGTCCTGGCAGCCTTGTTCAGCTTGATATCTTTTTGACAAGCAGGAAGAGGCAATGGAACAAAGTTCACATACATAACTTTCATGTGTCTAGCATCAAAGTGAGATGCCACTCGCAAGAAATAAAGACATTTCATGGCATTCCTTTAAATGAAGAATAAAATTATCAAACTACTGGTATTTCAGGGAGTACTGGATTTCACTAAGCAGAACAGAGATGTCATTTTGGCTGTTCTGCAAACTTGTGCAAATTCAAATAATCATTTATGTCAACATAGTGGTATGAAGAGTTACGGTTTTTAAGTATTCCTCTGTTGTTCATTCACCTAGTTATAACCATGAGGGAAAAATAATTTTCCATTCTTTTATGATTGTTAGAGGAATTATCTACATTGGTGGCAAATGGTATGGAATGGAGCCACTCAACTCATCCAGCACATTTGAACACATGTTTTACCAGTTAGAAGATATGGAGCATATCCCTTTCCGATGTGGTATGCAGAATGACAGCCTTCATCGTGAGATGAAGATGTTTGTGAAGCAGTCTGTGAAATATGCATTTTCATCAAACAGTACCTCGAGTGGGGAAAAACTTTTGAGGGTAAATGCATTTCTGTTTCTCTCCTGTGGGCTACAGTCCAAGCCATCTCCTCAGTCTGTTCCAGATGTCAGTGGTCTACAGAGCTCTTGCTTTGGCATGGTATCATTGCAGGTGCTTTTGGCTTAGCAGGCCACCTTGTTGCTCTCATTTTCATGGACCCCAAGCTGGTGGCAGTTGTGCTAAGGAAATCC
This sequence comes from Cygnus olor, assembly GCF_009769625.2. Lineage (NCBI taxonomy): Eukaryota > Metazoa > Chordata > Aves > Anseriformes > Anatidae > Cygnus > Cygnus olor. The sequence goes on from NC_049175.1 coordinate 33,596,684, forward strand.
TGAAACAGAAGAATATCACAATGCCAATTTAACATAGCTTGAAGCAGTTATTTAGCAGAAAAGCAGAGCTCAACCCAAGACCATTGTGGGTGTGTGAAAGCTGCCATTCGGCCCATGCGTCTTGATGTCTGACCAAAAGCAGATTACTTGTACACAGATATTGATCTGGAAATCTAAAGCAAATTGACATTTGAGGCCACATTAAAAAAATGTATCATTACTTTATAAAAGCATTAAATGAAAATCATGAGAAGAATAATTTTAAAAGCCTTGAATTTATTACTCATAATGTTAACTTATTGTGCTTTTTAATTTGCAGAAGAAGCGAGCTGTCCTGCCACAGGAAAGCTATGTGGAATTATTTATGGTCGTGGATAATAACAGGGTAATGACTTCATCCAATGAAATGGATAAATACTTTTTGTTAAATTATTATTTTTTTCTCTGACTTTTGCATATGGCATCTTACAGTTTTTGCTGAAGAAATCGGATCCTGCTGTGGTGCAAAAGGAAACGGTTGAGCTGATTAATTATGTTGATGGGGTAGGTCAGTTCAGTCACCTATACTTGGTAGTTTCTAATTTATTGTAGTTTCCAAAAGTAAGGTAGTAAAGTAAATCTGTACTGTTATGTTCTGAAATTGTATTTGGAAGTTATACAGCAATTTGTAACATTTAAGACATGTCATGAATCTATGCATAAGTCTTGTAGAGGTGCAGCCCAGATGTTCGTAAACATCTGTGTTCTCCCTGACTTTGGCTCAGTAGCGGTAAAAATCTTTCATAATTCAGTTGAACTGGACTGATGGACAGTAATTATCTTTTTTTTTTTTTTCTCTTTTCAGATGTATAGAGCATTAAACATCCAGATTGTTTTGGTTGGATTAGAGATATGGACAGTTACAAACCCCATATCGGTAATGAATGGTTCAGCTGGAGACGTACTGGGTAGATTCGTTTCTTGGAGACAGAAAGATCTTCTAAAACGATCAAGAAATGATGTTAGTCATCTCATAATGTAAGTTTTCATTTGGAGGAAATGCCACTCCTGCAACACTGCTGGTGTTGCTAATGCATGTGATTTTGGTTTTGTACATGAATGAAAATGTAACGAGTAAAATTCACTCAACTTCCAAACTGTTTTAACCTGAAAAAAAAAAGATGAAGAAACTATAATGAATTCTTCATAGTTAATCAACTCAAAAGCACTGGCACAGCAGGCTTAGGTGATTGATCCTTGTTTTCAATCTATGTTATTGCCATGTTCATTATTAATTACAGTGAAACCATGATATGGTGACAACTTTCTTCTTGACTTCAATAAGGCCAAATTTTGCTTTGCAGCATTTGTTTCAGACATATCAGTGTCTTTTAGTAGTGATCATGAAAGTGATCTTTCAGCCCGTCTTTCAAAAGTACCTTCGAACTGCGTTTGTTGCAGAGGGAGAAACTCTTATGGTGGATCCATTGGAATGGCTTTTGTAGGTACCGTCTGCTCACAGGTCCAGGGAGGGTCAATCAGCACTGTAAGTATGTAATGTTGTGGTTAGTAGAAGAAATTAGCACAGAAATTAGGAGCTGCTATCATAGATGAGCTGCTAGTGAGACAATTGAAGGCTTTCCCCTGTGCATTTACGCAACCCAGAGTTGTATCTATTGCTAGACATTGATTCCACAGAGGCACACCTTCAGAACATCCTAACAGATAATGTGCACTTTGTGAACCCACTCAGGTATTAGAGACTAGGCTTGGAGTGGAATGGTTTCATCCACAGGGTTTCTTATGTAAAGATTTGTGTGTATTTTTATGCTTACATACAAACAAATGTATATCCCAATTTTGGTCTTCTTCGTGTTACAATCCACTTGTCTGATTTAGTCCTGAAATCACTTTTTAATCGCATTTATGTAATTTACCTAGTTTAAGGTTGTATAAGAAAAGTCCATCCTCATAACGTTAAGGTTCATAAGCACAGTATTTTGAGGATGGGAATGCAACTACAACATGTGTGCATTGTTTCACTCTTTACATGGATAGACGCTGAACATAATGCACCATATTTTCAAGTGTCCAGAATTCTCCACGAAACTGTAAATGGAGAAAAAAATAAAGTAAATTTGGCAAAACTAGCCAGAAACCAGTGTTTCCTTTACCCTTGGGGACAGATCCAGTATTTCCTGAGGTTCCTTTCTTTACCATAGGGATGCCATAACATAATGGACAATCTTAGAAGCAGATTCTGTTCTCTAATAGTATGTTTGTCTTTGAAGACTCCACTAAAATCAATATCATGACTGATTAACTGTGCTACTATTCAGAGTATGATCCTAGAAAGACTGGCAGAACTTGGCCCTACCTGAAAACAAACAACTTATCTGTTCTTGCTGCTTTTGCTTTGCAATACAATTTGATATTGTCTGCATGGCCTCTAAGAAACTTGTGGCCTGGATAACTCAGTAGATAGAAACATAGTAATTTCTTTAGTTTCATAATTTTTAACACAGATTCTCTTCATTAGTTGGATCATAGCAATTTGTTACGTCATGCTACAGTAGTTGCACATGAATTGGGTCATAACCTTGGAATGAAACATGATGATGAAAGGTGTCCTGCATCCTACATTATGTACAGCACAGATAAGTAAGATTTCCATTTATCTTAATAAACCTTTTTTTTTTTTTTTTAAATCTGCAGTGGATAGATAAGCTGAGAAACTTCCATGAATCCTAAAGAACTTTTGTGAATGGAAAGTTAAAAGTTTAATGACAGAGCTGAATTCTTTGACTTAGGATTTTTATAATTTCAAATTATTTAAAGCGTTACCTGTTTTGTGACCTAGTCATTCTTTGTAGCATTCATTAAAACTTACTAGGATTTTGTTAATTGCTCATTTTAATGATAGTGTATTGCTGCTGGGTTTTTTACCCTGCTGAGAGTCCTCTACATATATTCACCATGTTTGTGCAGACATGCCCCCTTTGCATAGATTCTCTTAAATGTTAGTTTAAACAAAATGTCTCATCCTACATTTGTTTCAGTTTATTTGTTCTTTGGCTCCCCTTTATCTAATAATAATAATAAAATTATTTTATCTATCCGCATTTATATTAATAAATCAGCATAACTGAACACTGGACCAAACTAGTATGAGAAGATGCATTCCTGAGTTTTTTGGGAATCCCAGTTAAGGTGAATGTCCTTCTGGAAAGTGTATTTTAATCAGACATTTTTGGACTCAGTACAGCAACGGAATTTCGAAGGCCTGTTTTGTATAGAACATCACAATGTCTAATCTGATGGTCTCTTTTGCTTCTTAAAGTATTTGCAGTTATGTTTTATATCGTATATTTTTATTTCCAGAAGTACTGTAATACAAAATAAAGAGGAAATATCTCAAGATCTCCTAACGTTATGAAATGTGGTATTTATTATTGATCAACAATATTTTAATGGTTTGAACTGAATTGCCTTTTTGCAAGCAAAATGCTTATAATAAAAAATAATATTATGCTTTCCAGGGGATCCAGGAATTTCAGCACCTGCAGTGCTGATGATTTTGAGAACTTTATTCTAAATGGAGGAGGAAACTGCCTTAGAAATCCCCCCCAAACAAGCAATGTTTACAAAGAACCTGTCTGTGGTAATAATGTGGTTGATAGCAACGAAGAATGTGACTGTGGTAAACCACAGGTAAAGAAATTCAGCTGGATACTTGTATATTATATTATATTTGTTGTATTATACTGTCCTTTTGTTACACCTGATTTGCATTAGTATCTGAGGAGTTTTTCATATAAGTTTACATTTTTGCAAGCTGTAAAAATTCTAGAAAAAGCCTAAAATCATATTTTTATTTAGTTATGAACTCAGTTAAGGGTTACTGGACTTCACAGAACTTTGAGTCAATGCCTAAGAAAGAAATTTCAGTGCACAACGTGTGGCAATGCCATCATTTTTCGTGCTGACATTAGCAACATAGATACTTCTGTTATGTAAATGAGGCTATTAGTCTGTATAGCACTTACAGGTTTCCTAACTGTAACTCTTAAACTTAGACCACAACAACATCACTTTTGTTGGCCATATTTACATTGTGCCAATGTCCCTCAAAGAATGGGATATATTGACTCCTTCTTTGGAAAATAAAGGTGTCTCGCAGTACGGTTAGCTTAAAGGAGGCTACAGTGAGGTGGGGATCGGTCTCTTCTCCCAAGCAACAAGTGATAGGACAAAAGGAAATGGCCTCAAGTTGTGCCAGGGGAGGTTTAGGTTGGATATTAGGAAAAAATTCTTCACTGAAAGGGTTGAGAAGTATTGGAACAGGCCCAGGGAAGTAGCCGAGTCACCATCCGGGAGGTCTTCAAAAAACACGTAGAAGTAGAGTTTAGTGACATGGTTTGATGGTGGATTTGACAGTGCTAGATTAAGGGCCAGACTAGATGATCTTAGAGGTCTTTTCCAGTCTGAATGATTCTGTGATTCTATGATTCAAAAAAGACAGCAATAAATCAAAAGGCTGTCAGGAAACCCAGGCTCCATTGTACAGGTCTTCTTCTAAGTCATGAAAAGATACCAACATTTCTCTCCATCAGACTGCTAACATAGTGGAAAAATAACATGTGGAGGTGGGATACGTATGAAGCGTTATTTAAAACCTGTAATCATAGAATCATTAAGGTTGGAAAAGACCTTCAAGATCATCTGGTCCTGTTCTGCTTCTTTTAGTATCCATTTAGAGTGTAAGCATATCATGTATTCCTGTCCACAACCTATCAAAATAGATGTTTTTCTGATGACTTGTTTTAAAAAAATGCAGCTAAAATGTATGCTAGTTTATGTTGGAGTAGAAGGCTGTCAATCTCAGAATATGAAAGAGAGTATGAAAGTGTTTAATATTTGGTTCATCCATGCACTTGGTTTGACCATGTACTTTCCTAGCTATACAGCAAAGTAAAAACATTGTGTCCCCTTGTTCATGTCTGTTCTTCAGGAATGTACTAACCCTTGCTGTGATGCTGCAACCTGCAAACTTACATCTGGATCGCAATGTGCTCAAGGACTGTGCTGCAAAAATTGCAAGGTAGGCTATATTTTATTAGGCTAAATTGATGCTAATTATTAGGTTGGATTTTGGGGGCCGGGGGTGGGGGTGGTGGTGTCGAAAAGGTATCATAAAATCTCTTGACTTATTTCCACATTATCAAACTACATTCACCAGCAGAGAGCACGTAAGTAGAGAATATGTGACTAATGACTTTTGGACGGTAGCTTAGAAATAGAATATCATCCCCGTGTTGTCCACAGGAGGCAGGATTAATCAGGGGATTTAGTGATCTCCATTATGCAACACCAAACTTCTCCAGTGTCTATGATCATTGGCTACATTTTAATTTGCGCTTGTACATGTATTTGTGTGATCTAACCTAGTCCTCTGCAAGCTAAGCTCAAAAACTTTGCAGCTACACCATATGAAACCAAGAATTGTAGATATTCATTAGATACTGATATGAAAAAATAAATATTCTGTCTTCTTTAAAATCAAAGAAGATTCCCATCTGTCATTGGTTCATGATTGAATTTCAGCTGTTGCAAAATTGTGAGGTGGCATTCTTCTCTGGTTCTAGTTTAAAGTGGCAGGAACAGAATGCAGATCGAAGATGGACTTCTGTGATCTACCTGAATACTGCAATGGAAGCTATGCCTACTGTCCAGATGACATTTATATCATGAATGGTTACCCATGCAACGACATGAAAGCATATTGCTACTATGGAGTATGCCAGAGTTTTGATTCACAATGTGAAGCTATATATGGAAAAGGTACATTTGTAATTTGACGTAAAAAGACTTTAGTCTTCTACAAGACATTTAATAGTTTTTGTTTTCTTTCTCATATTTTTAAGACAGTGTGGTGGCTTACTAAGATGCACTATTTTTCATACAGGGGCACGAAAAGCACCTGATCTATGCTTTGAAAAAGCCAATATTAAAGGGGACAGGTTTGGAAACTGTGGAATGAAAGGTGGAGTGTACAAGAAGTGTCCTGTTCAGTAAGTCAATAGCAAGTAAAAGCCTCCCCTAAAACATCAAATGTAAAATTCTTCTCTTAGATGTCATGTTCTACAACAGAATGTATCTGCTATGAACTTGTAAAACATGAGGTTTAAGAGAACAATATTTGCTTGAAAGGCAAGCTAAGTTTGACTGGTTGGTGTATTTGCACTAACATTGTGGTGTGTTTTTTTTTTTTCCTGTTTACCTTGTCTCTGAGTATCATTTGTTCACTACAGGCATAGTCTGTGTGGCAAGGTCCAGTGCACTTCTGTTAGTCTTCAAAATCTTCCTGCTTGGAGTGTTGTCAATAATGCGTCTGGAGTTTTATGCTGGTCTTCTGATTTTGACTTAGGATCAGATGTCCCTGATCCTGCTCAAGTTCATGATGGAACAGCCTGCGGAGAAAAGAAGGTAAGATGAATCACAGCAGCATTACACAGTATATTCCACCAAGTGGAAAGTTCTTAACTTTCAAAAGCATTACATTCTCTTATTTATATGCCATAATATAATTAAAAATCTGCTTTTTCAGATATACACACACAATTAATTAGCTCTTTAAAAATCTGTGATGCTACAGATCAGTGAGCTACATTATGAGTTACTCAAATTATTTCCATCAAACTGCATCCATAGATTTAGAAAACTTTGAGACAAATAGAGCTATAAAATTGTGAAGTACTGAGAATTCTATCAACCCTTTTCCCGAAATTTAAGTAGGAACAGTAGACTTGTAAACATATATTTTTGTATAGTATATTTGTAAAATGGATGGGATTTTTGGAAGTCTTGTGTGTAAAAGACACTAAATACTTTTTCCAGGCCTGTTTGGATTTTGAGTGTGTTGATGCAAGTTTTCTGGGCTACAGCTGTGATGTAAAGCAGAAGTGTAACAATAATGGGGTGAGTAGATTGTGTTTTCATGCCCTATTTCTTGAAGACAGAGATAGGTGCAAAATCCCTCCATAAAAGCAATAACTTGACAGATGGCTTTGATTTATTCTGATATGTATTAAAAGTTAAATCCACTTTTTTTTCTTCTTTTTTTTAATCTGCAATTCATTTTGCCAGTATACTGTAAACATCTTAGCACTAACACTGAAAGACATTTCTTCTAAATTTCCCTAGGGAACCTTCGAATATTACTGAACTGTCAAACTTTAAAAGGAAAGTATTCCTCTGAGGACAGGCTAGGGATCCATGATTTACATATTTCTCTGTGAAAAATCAAAAAGGAGCCCAGAGGTTTTAAAACTAAGAAGTTCTTCTTTGGACGGTACCCTAGTGTAGGCAAATAACAACAACATCACAAGAAGAGATTAATTCTACAGAGAATCAACTATTGGTATCAGTATTACTCCGTGTTTGGGGGTTGGAGGGAGAGAGGTTATACTTAATACATTTCTATGGAATACTATGGAATATTTCTTGTTTCCACATGCAATTCTTAATGTGTAACTCCAAATATATATTGGAGGTCGAAAGCGGCCACTTTCAAAAAGAAGTTCCTTTGACTAATCCGTTTCATATGGACTATAGGTGTGTAACAACAACGGGAACTGCCATTGCCATTCAGGGTGGGCGCCCCCCTTCTGTAACCAGCCAGGCTATGGTGGCAGTGTTGACAGTGGGCCAGCTCACATAGGTAGGACACTGAAACTGTCTTTCATTCTGCCTCCAGTGTCTGATTAAAATAATCTACTAATACAGAGTGTTTTTCGGTCTCTTTTCAAAAGCTTTTTTGCTACTGCATGGGCTGCTTAATCATGGAATGACTTGAGAATGAACATTATCATCTGATGTGTAGTCTGCAGACATAAAAAAAGTCGGTCCAAGGGAGAAGTTGATCTCTTTTTTTGTCTGAGATAAAAAACATTAACTGTGTAGAATTGCTACTACATTTTTAAATAGTTGGATATTATTTAGTTAGGTGCTGAACACCAGATAAAAAGGGTGTAATATAGAAGGACTACAGCTTGAGAATGAAACTAGCAGCCTTTATGTATGGAAAAGGTCTCGCTGTAATGAGAAGGATTAAGGAGGTGCATGCAGCAACTAGCAGTTCGCTCACCTAAGAGCCACGAAATTCTGCAAAGGGAAAATGGAGTAGATTTTTCTGGCCTTTACACTGAGAGACCATGCAAAATGTTTTACTTCTATTTGTTGACTAAAAGGAAAAAGGCTGTATATCATACAACGTGGGGTGGGTAAAGCAGGAAGAAGTACTTGTGCTTACATATGTCCAAATCCTAATTATTAAATTTGATTTATAATAATTTGAAGATTGTAGTTTTTACAACAGAAAGGGATTTTTAATGGGAAAATGCTTTAATATGAGGTTAAGCAAGATGAGTATCTTACATGATTGCAATTGTTTTTCTCTAGATACATCACTTCGGGATGGCCTGCTTATATTTTTCTTCCTTGTGCTGCCCATATTGATTGTGATTGTAATAGCAGTAATTAAGCGCGATGCAATAAAAAAAAAGTTTTGCAGGAAAAGTAGAAGACAACACAGGTATTGCACTTATTACAAATGTATATTTCAATACTTGGGAGCATGCTTCAAATAAATTTAGCAGGCTAGAGACCTTATACAAAGAATCAGAACCCCCCCAAAAGAAAAAGACTACCCTGCTAACAGTAAATGTGGGTAGTTTAATCCAGATGCTCAGGTTGTCAGTTCTTAAGCATTTCTTCACAATATTCACTGCACTTTCCTAATTGGTACTTATAATTGTGTCGCATGGGCACAGTGGCACAGAATATTGAAATTATTTGCCAAGGCCAGGAAGGGGTGGAGTCAAAACCAGAATCAAGACCTTTGAGCCCTGTCCCTTGATAAGCACTCAACTTAATGTTGTCAAGTCAAATGGGGTTTTTCCTGACAACGTGGTTTTCATTTCAGGGATAATGTGCAGCAACCAAAGCAAAATAACGGACCAGCTCATAGCACAGGAAATAATCAGGTAAGAGAGACGCGTACTTGTATTACTTCATGCTGAGTAATCCAAATTATACAGTGCCTATTCTCTAATGTAGTTACTGATGGCTTTGTGGGTTTTGATACACTAAACCCGTCAGAATTTCCAAGTATTTAAATTGGACAAGAGTTCTGTTTGGGTAGGTATGGACCTTATTGCCTGCCCTGTCAACACAGGCTGTGAGTAGTGTGGGATGGAACAGGCTGCTGCTCAGCAGAGCAGCCAAGACTGAACTCTGAATTCTGCAGCCAAGTACCAGAGAAGCTGCTTAGCCAGGCTGTGGATCTTGTTCTGGTAAAAGAAAATGAAAATGATCGAAACACAATATGCGAGAGAGTATGAAATGTCACAGGAAATGAAAATAACCTCTGAAATACGATTAGCTTTATACTGACTAATGAGCCACACTTTGAAACGTGTTCCCTGTTAACCCGATTTTCTGCAATATCTTTTCTAGTCTGCCACATCAAATCCTGATTTTTTTACCATATCACATTTTCCCGGTCCAAGGTTTGTAGAATTTAAACTCTTCTTTATTTCTTGTTTGCTATGTATGCACTCCTGTACCGATGTAAGTGAAATGCCTAACGCCTCATGTCCTGCTTTGGGGCATTTCTCATGTAGCATCATATCAGATGAAATAGATTAAATGCTTGAAGAAGTGCAGCTTTACCGCTTCCATAGAAACCAGCATAATGGGACATGTAAATGCTACCAGAGTATTTTGTGTGTATCTGTGTGCGAAATACATGTATAAATGCTACAAAACGATTAAAAATGGTGAAGTACCAGTTTACAAATACCAGGTGTCTCAAGTCATGAAATATTTCACTAAATGTGTTTTCCACACTTCAGGCAGCCAGTACAAACACGGATTCCTGCAGTGCCTTCAGGACCTCAGCGACCTGTGGTCCTGCCTAGATCAGCTGTCTGAGAAGTTTCTTGGGAATCCTCACCAATTCTGACCAGAAACTGATCTGAAACAAATTAAAGGTTGGAATCCCCCAGTCCTCACCTTGCACCTTATGAAAAAGAAAAGAGACACTGAACACAGAAAAAGAGACCCTGAACGCAGATTTTCTAACCCTCCATTATTTTGCTACGAGCTGCTGGCTATATTTGTACCTCTTCTACCTCACCTTTTTTTTTTTTTTTCTTCCAAATCAAAAGCCTAATGTTCAAGTCTTATTAGTTTAAATCTATAACAGTGTTGGAGAGCAGGACTCCTCTGAAGTGTTGCCTTACCTGCAGGCCAGAGAGAAGTGGATTCATTCGTTTAACAGACATAATTTATTCACCTTTAGTTACATGCTGACGTGAAAGTCAGAGCATAGGCTGTCCTCTGGGGAAGCCTACAGCTTGTCTACCTCCCGGCCATCCTCCAGGCCGTATGCTGTGCCTGCTGAGCGCCCCACGTGCAGGGCCTGGGGCCAACTCTGTACCTTGCTCTGAGCCCTTCCTGCACTGTCGCTGTATCCACGCTGGGATCCACAGCCACCTCTCCTGGAAAAGAAGCTGCTACAAGGAGGAGAAAACGTCACTGGGAATAACAAAGCTATGGATACAGACCAGTCATCTTTATGATGGGAGGGTAAATCACGTGCTATGTTTGCATGTAGACTCTAGGAGTATGAACAAGCAATGGGTGAATAAATTACAGAATCATCTTGCACAGGTGTTTCTAGTCCTTTAGTCGGTCATTTCGCAGGGGAGATGGTCAAAAGGACCCCAAATCCACTACAGGCAAAAAATCTGCATTGGCAAGGCACATCTTCCAGGGAAGGGAGATTTTCTTAAGAGAGAGAGAGGTTGTGGAGTCTCGTTCTTTGGAGATATTCAAAACCCGCCTGGATGCCATCCTGTGTAACATGCTCTGGGTGACCTTGCTTGAGCAGGGGTGTGGGCCAAGATGATCCCTGGAGGTCCCTTCCAACCTCAACCTTCAGCGATTCTGTAATTCCTCAGAATCCCGTGTAAAACATCCCTATCGTTTAGGTGCTACATCAACAGAATTTAACATAAATCACCAGTGTCCGCGTGGTTAATACGATGAATTTACGACCGCGAAAAGAAAAAAATCACCGCTGTCCCCTCGCCGGCAGCGGCGGCACCTGCCATGCCCTGGCGCTCCTAAAACCGTCATTTCTCCTCCCATTTCCTTCCCCGGTCCTCCGAGCCGCCAGAGGACGCCGGTAGGGCCGGGGACACCCAACCCTGCTCCTGCTCCCGGCTGCGGGTACGGGGCCCGATGGAGCGGTCGGGCGGCGGGCGTGTGGTGCTGTGCCTGCTGTGCGGGCTGCCGGCCGCCGGCAAGTCCACGCTGAGCCGGGCCCTGCGCCGCCTCTTGCCGCCCCGCCAGGGCTGGGACTGCGCCGTGCTGGTCTACGACGAGCTGATCCCGCAGGAGGCCCCCGGCCCGGCGGAGCCCGGCTGGAAGCGGCGGCGGCGGGAGGTGCTGAGGCACCTGGAGCGCCTCCTGAGGGCCCCGGCGGCCTGCGCCGAGCGGGGGCTGCTGGAGCCGGGGGCCGCCGCCGGGCCGCTCTGCATCGTCCTGGATGACAACTTCTACTACCGGAGCATGCGATACGAGGTGTACCAGCTGGCTCGCAAGTGTAATCGCGCTTCGTTGTCGGCTTTTGGGGCAAAAGGCAGGCTGCTGTAGCGGCCCTCGCTTGCTGCGGCGTCCTAAGGTTGTGTCGTTGGGTTATGAGACCGCTGGCGCTCACAGAGCTCTTCTCTCAGAAATTACTTCTTGCACAGCCGTGAAGGTAAAATTCTCCCTTTATCTTCTCATAGATTCCCTGAGCTTCTGCCAGTTATTTCTGGAGTGCCCGCTTGAACAGTGCTTGCAGAGGAATCGCCTGAGGAGCCACCCAGTCCCCGACGAGACGATACGGCTGATGGCAACAAGAATAGAACTGCCGGACCCCAAGAAATATGCCTGGGAGCAGAACAGCCTGGTTCTGAAAAGTTCTGAATGCCCCTCAGAGGAAGAGTCTGATGCGGCATTGATGAAGGGTTTTTAGTAAGTTCTCTTTCCACAAACAGTTTTTTTTTACTGAATCTAAACAATATTTTAAAAACACTCCACGTGGCAATCTTTGGAAGTTACACACGACACAAGTCAGTTGTTGGGAACTCGCAGCCATCCTTCATTGTAGAATCAACACAAAAGTCAGTTTCCTAACTGTTGTTGAGAATTCATGTACATTGTCTGAAACATTAAGACTGGAGGTTGTGGTTGTGGTTTTACTTGTAAATGTTTTTCATCTAACTTGCTATCTAAGATTATCTCACTGTCTCATACATTTAACTGAAAATTTGCATTTTTTCTGCCATGAGGTATCATTACAAAGCGAAAGAAAAATATTCAGCAAAACTGTTTGATCAATGTTTTTCTCTATTTTTTTTTCTCAGTGCACAGATAATTAATTTGCTGGCCACTGCTTTGGAAAATCCAGTGAAGCAAAATGAGGAAAATACTGAGCAGAAGGTAGAAGTACTTGTCTTAAAAGTCACAGCTCTTTCAGATGATAGTGAATGAATTTATTCGTGATTTGTACTCAGATCACCACGGTGACAAAAATTGAGATTGATCAATAGCAGTTGATCCTACTTGAAATCATAGGATCATTTAGGTTGGAAAAGACCTCTAAGATCAAGTTTGAACTACTTTTAAGCGTAGTGTTATATATTCTACAGCAGTAACAAAAATGCCTTTTGGAGCTGACACGTCACACTTAGGAAAATAAAGTTCACTTCTTAATGTCACTTATGTGCCTGACAGTCGCACTCTGCCTCAGAATTGAAAGGAGCAGATGCTCACCGCGCAGGACACTGAGTTAGTGTTCACGTTACTTGCTTTTGAAGAGGGACTATTTCAAAAGCTGGTAACAATCTAGATGAACTTAATGTGCTTGCATGTGTTCTCACTTTCTTGGCCATTTTGGCTAGGAAGCTGATCGAGTGGCCTGTGCAGCTAGTACTGTCCATCAAGCTGATCAGACATGCCGACGAGTCATCTCTCAAACAATGAAGGAGGCAAAAGGTATGTGAAGTACATTGTAGGTGCTAGCTGGCAATGTAGGACTAAACCTGTGGAATTCCCTCAGAGTAAACTGGAATTCCAGCCCTGCAGGTGTGACTGAGGCAGTATCCGTCAGAAGTCTTGTCAAAGTTACTTGTAGAATGTGAGCCAAAGTCTGTAAATTTTATTTTTAAAAATTAACATAAAGATGTTGGCTTTCATTTTCTTTAAGATAAAAACATGCTTCCAAGTGAGATGAAGAGCCTGGCAGAAGAACTCAACAAACTCAAAGCAGCATTTTTGGAAGATTTGCGGCAAGAAACTCATCTGAATAATCAAACTGGCCAACAAAATCACTCTTTTGACCCTGCTACAAGTGTATTTTCTTCATTCCAATGTGAGGCAACCAGTGTAGTTAATAAATATATTTTAAAATAATGACAGAGTATATTTTAAAATAATGACAGTGTTGGATTGCTTTTAAGAATAAAAAGCATTAAAAACATAATACTACTTTAGTAGTACTGCTGAAAATGTCTGAGAGCTCAAGCCTCCAGAGAAGGAAGCCGTCTATGACTCCCACCCCCATGTTATAGAACAGAAACAAGCTAGCACACTGTGTTTGACTTAAGAGGGCAAGCCAACAAGAAGCCATCCTTAGGTTTTAAATTTGACAGAATCACAAAAAGTTTAGCCTGGGAGGAACACCAAGAAGTCATCAAGTCCAGCTTCCCTCAAAGAGGACCAACTTCAAGCTGGATCAGCTTTCTCAGAACATCATCCGGCTGTGGTTTTGAAGAGCAGCTTGGATGGAAACCTGCTCAGCTCTCAAAACAGGTAGCTGAGCATTTCCACAGCTCTTTTGTGCCTGGAAAGGTATAAAAGCAAGAAGTGAGATGAAGTTCAGCATTTTAAGCATTAGGTGGGTTGACAATGAACTGTAGTTCCAATGTCAGCTTGTAGACATCTAAGCTCCAATGAAGCTTCAGTTTCTTAAGTCCAATTTTTAGATCAGGCTCATGGGCTCTCTACTTGTTTCCCTGACAGCAACTCTACAAAGAACAAGAGATTTGAGATGCATTAAATTGAGATTCTGAGAACTGTGTGCACATATGCATGCACGTGGGAATAACTTGGATGTCCAAAGGAACTTAAAATTTGGTGCTGCCTTCAAAGTCGCAAAGAATAACATACATATAAATTCCATGCACAGTGACAACTACCTTACCATGATGAAAATTGTGCTTTCAGACATGCAAGCACTGTTGCTAATAAGGAAATCAGAATATGAGGAAACAAAGTATTTGGAAGATGAACAAATGTGAAAGATGAACAGGGGAAGAGTAACAAGAGTGCCCTGGTTCAGTTCTAAAATCAAGTATCTTCAGTTAAGCAGACAAACATAAATGTACTGTTCCTTGCTTACTCAAAAGCTTACTGCCACACCTTAGATGACCTAAGTCACACACAAGCAGTTCACCAGTTCCAGCTGTTGAGAAGAATTACTATACCATAATCACTAACTTAATTAGAAAGTGTTATTTTATTCTTATCTTACAAAAGCAAAGCTCCACAACATGAACTGCACTAGATATAGTCAAGTTATTTCAGAATTAAGCTTGTCTTCTGAAAACATTCACTACACAATAAAATTGTAAAATACAACTCTAACAGGTTTCAGTTTTGCATACAAAATATGCTCTTTACATTGAAATACATATTAACAAAGCAGGTACTCAGAAGCACATACACAAAGATTGCTCAATGAAAAATGCTTCAGCAGGGGATAGATTTTCCTGCAGCAGAACATCCATTTGCTGTAGATTTTCAAAGAAGCTTAAAATTAATAGAAAACTTGCCAGTGAAGACTTCTAAATTACATTCCCTTCGTCAAAAAGAAACAAAAAGCAAACAAGCAAAACCCCAAAACATTCTGTAACAGAACAAATAGCAACAGATAATTTTGCTAGGAAACAATGTTGGAACACGTCTTTAAATTTTATATAAAAATGCCGATCTACAATTTATGTCAAAATTAACTTTATCTAAACATTGTATCTGTGAAAAAACAACTATTACTGTTCCCTATTAGCTGCTTCACAGTTGGTAGAAGTATTAACTGAGGTTTAAGAGTATTAACTGAGATAATCTACCAAGATATTCAATCTAATATTTGCGTGTTCATTGGAATATTCCTTCTCAAAATACTAAATCTGTATTAAGAGTGCTATAAATAGTGCATGTTAAAAATGTCAACAAATCTATAAAACAGTCTATTACAATAAAAACAAAAAACTCACAAAGTTAATGTTTTGCAACTACAGAATTTAAGAGTGAAACTACAGAAAAAAATTTAGCTCATTCCCAAACTTCCCTGTTAATACAAGTAAAGATGTTAATCACCACCTTATAAGGATTTTTTTATTTTTATTTTTTTAAGTTAATGCAGTGTAGCACAGAGAACTCGATGTGGGAAGTCCTGCTGAGGACCTGATCCTACAGATCCTGACATTGACTCTGAATGAATAAGGCCTACCTGTGCATGGGAATTGTCAGGATCATAATACCCTAAAACAAATTTCCAGTACGAATTCTGCTCTTTAAATTACAGTAAATAGTATGTACAGCATTACGAAAAACTAATATGAAAATACACCTTCCAAACCTACTCGGTAGTTGGAAGGAAATAGGTGTAGTTTGGCACAACTGAACACACAGTATTAGGTTGAAAAACTAGGAATCCTAGTCCAGAAGCTGACTCTCTGTGAAGGACTAAGCAGGTAACGGGGATCCACCCCACAGATCTGGTTGAGGATCAAGCAGTGAACACTAAAGCCTGCTGCTGCCTAAGAGCCGCTCCCTCGCAAATGGGAGCTTGCACAGCGAAAGGAGGAAAAATGTTTTTGTAATTGTTCAGTTTTTAGATGTTCAAGATAGTTCTCTTTTCCTAGGGAAATTCAAAGTAGAAACTGATATTAAGTCAGCAGTATTAAAATACTGCTACATAATAGTTCGCAAGGTTTGGGGTCCTTTTTTTTTTTCCCCTAATGAGTTCTATTATTAAGAAAATGTTCCCCCTCAACAGAGATCCCCTTTTCAATAATGTCATGCAGGCTTCCTCTTGCTAGCAGCTCCTTCTATTAGTGACCTAACTGTTCTCCTACCTAAAATTTCTTTCAGGGGAATTATGGTTCACAAATCATTTTTTTCTAAATCACCAAGTCATTAGCCTACACCAAAAGAAAAGTCTGTAACATTTAGGGGCACTGCCAATGAAAATCCTAATAGATCAGAAGTGGTATAAAGAACAGAAGAACGAAATCTCAACGTTTGTGCACATTGGAGTTTATCTCCCTACCGGTATCGAGAGGGACAAGGACTGGAGCCACGAACCAAAGACAACTTAGCTGTTGCAATCTGCGTTATTCAGAATTGGAAGTTACTCCTTGTAGCAACACAATTTGAGAAGCTTCCTTGTAGCTGCTAAAACCTAGGAAAAAAAGTTTACACCATCTGTCAAAAGGCAAGGAAAATGGCCTCTATAAATTACTAACTGTAACATTCTTCAACGTTTGGGGTACTAATGCTGTATTTTAGCCAAATTTAGATTGTCGATTGTGTAAACATGATCAAAAGATCTCTCATTTCTATATTGTTCTTTGACTGGAACGGTCTTGTTACAAAATCTGTACGGGAGCAATAAATTCCAACTAAATTTCAGTTTAGCCAACTTTACTGTAGTCTTTAAAATGCAAAAAGACATGCAAGTAGATGACTCCAGGTCCTCTGCATATCAGTTTCTGCGTACAGAATTGCTGTTTTCCTTCTGAAAATAAATTTTAAAAGTACAAAGCAACAAAGGGATATTAGGGGATTATAAAGAATGTCATTATGTAAAATGGAAATTATATTCTCAGTTACACAAACCAGAAAACAAAACATTTTTAGGAGTGACAGCGTGTTATCCTTAACCTTCACTGCCTTGGAAACACCGAAACGGAGTATTTCTAATCCCCTTAACTAGGTGTGGACAAGAATCCAGTTCCTTCAACTAGTTATTTCAGGATGGAAAATTCAACAGCACATAAATAAGATGTAGAGAAGTGTATTCAGTTCCCGAATTTCTAATTCATTCAACTGAAAATTACTTCCCATGCCAACATTTTCAGAAGCATTTTTTTCCTGCATATTGATCTTACACTGAAGTCATTGTAAGTTCTTCCATTGGAGCTTTAGCTCCCATGACAATACAAATCTGAATAAGCCAAACATTTGCTATTCAGATTGCAGCCTCTGACTTCCAGAACATTAATCAAATCTTCTTCCTACTTTTAACAAATTATATTTTCTGACATATTTTGCTGATAGTAAAAGGAGAATATCAGGGAAGCTTTAATTTGAGTCAGCTAAGACAAACTAAGGTAAAAGTGCATGTCTAAATATGGGAAAAGTAACAGTTCTTCCCTTTTCTGAAACATTACAAATTCCTACGTAGCATATCAAAAGCTTTCATTAATTTTAGTAGGATGTTTTATTAGGTTTATATTAAAGTGCCTGTCCATTAGCCTAGGTGCTTCTAAAGTAAGATGTACAGAATTAAAAAAAATAAATGTGCAATGGACTTTGTGTACATCTTTAGTGACCATTTGCCACCTACAATATTAATCACGATGACTTCAAACGTAGCCAGCCAGTATTCCTTTGCCTGCCTACTACATGACCTGTTTTAAAAAAAAAAAAAAAGGAAAAGAAAAACAACAATGCACAACCTCTTCCCCTGATTTCTAGCACACCAAAAGGGTAACAAATTTAGGGAGGGGACAAGACAAACTGATTTCCAAGTTAGCTGAAGTTCACAACAACCTAGATTCCACAACTTTCAAACATATATGCAACCTACCAGTTGTAGCTTAGCCCAAGATAAAACCGAACAAACTACTTTTAATTTGTAAACCTCTTGTTTGTTTCTGTTAGAACTCCTATCAGCAAGACAGAAGACTAATTGTGCAAATTTTAAATATGTGTACAAATTAGTTTAAGGCAGTTAAAGTCTCACTGAATCTGTATTAGTTCTACAAGCTCTCTATTATGACTGTCTGTGAAGAATTACCTCCTTTTAAAAAGAAGGACACAAAATTTTGGTAAGTGTAGTTTAAAACAAGTTGTCATGTTTAATTTTTCTTTAGTCAACTAGTGAATGCCAGGCTCTTAACTTTTCTTCCTACCAGAGTTTAATTCACAATAACCTTTATATTCTAGTTTTGTGAGGTGTCTTAAAAATAATAGTGTTTGAGCCCTAGCATGAAGAGCTTGGGCTATACTAAGTAAAAACATACTAACCTTAATCAGATTAAAGTTAACTTTTAAATCCAATTGAATTTGTACGTGAAAGTTGCTTCTGTTTGTGATTTTAGCTTGATAGTAGCTAAGTTTTTGAGGATAAGTATGTCTCCAAAGTAACCACATGTGTCATTGCATTCACCCTTCATAGTTAATGGTTAACATTTTATCTTGCCTAGTAAATAATCTCGTAATTGCATCCTATGTTTCAGGACATGTGCTCTGCTTCTACATCTGTAGAATGTTTATTGGGATTTTAAGTGCAAGCAACTTAAATTTAGCAACCAAAACATCTTAATGCATTCAAATTCTTATAACACCTTCACTTGCTTTTTCCTTTTTTTTTTTAAAGGCTACATATAAAATAACAACCACGTTATACAAAACTCCTCTGGCAAGTTTTATGACAACAAAGAAATAAGTTTGCCTCCTTTTTCCAATTGTTTAACGTGAAGATTCCTTATGGGGAACGTGCAAGCTTTCCTTCAGCAAGTATGAAAAATATATTGTCATATGTTAAAAAAAAATAAATGAAAGCATGTTCTCAATGTTGATTATGTTGTCCTCTTGCAAAATGGCAAGCAAAGTCATACTTATTTTTACACTTGCACCCGCATATGTTGCACTGAAAAGGATTTTCAAATCCATGACATCCCATGTGAATAGTATAAAGGATATTGTCCGCAAAGTACATGTCACAGTGCTGGCAGTGATGCAGAAGCTGAGGGTCCTGAACCGGCAGGGTGGGAGCTGGAGTACTTGGTTGGCTGTTGCTTATGCTGGGAGTACTGGTGTGGGCACTGCGATCGCTGCTCGGCCCTGCCACCGGGCTGTAGTTCCTCTGATTGTGTGCGGGCCGGGGGTCTGGGCTGGTTGGAGATGAACTTTGAGGAATACTTGCCGACACAGCCGAAACGACCGCAGGTGCAGTAGGCTGCTGTATCATGAAAGGCTTTTCATCTTGACACGAAACAACATCAGGAGAGGCTGGATTTTGGTTTTCAGGTGGCAAACTAGATAACTGTCCGGCTAGCGTAGATAGCTGGTTTAAAGGATTATCTACCATAAGGTCTTGTGGATCTCTTGGCAACCCGCTGCTCTGGGATGGTTTTGTCATGCTCTCATATGCTTCAGTCTGGATATTTGGGATTTCATGAGTAAAATCATTAAGGTAGTCCGGTTTCTGAACCACCATGGAAGGTGGGCTCAAATTAATTAATGCTCTTCTGCTGTACCCCAAGTTGCTGGTCTTCTTCTGCAAAACCCCCCACATTTTCTTGCTGCTTAGGGAAGACCTTGTACCCTTGATAGGCACCATTTTATGTTTGCGCCTCCGGTGGTGAGATAAGTTGCTTCTGTCACTGCAGCGGAAGGAACACAACTCACACTTGTACGGTTTTTCACCGGTATGTGATCGCATGTGTGCTTCCAGATGGCGTTCATAAGCTGATGCAAAGGGACACAAATGGCATCTGTGTGGCTTCTCACCTGGAAAATTAAAATAGATACTACAGCATCTCACTGAAAAAGGCTTTTCATGGAACAGAAAGTAGCTAACTGGGAGCTGCTAATCAAATAGTTCAAATGCAGCTTCAGAATTGCAGCTAGTCTTGACTTTAGCTGGGTATTTGGTGGAATAGTGGAGTGAAGTTAGACATGTCTGCCTCTCCCAAGTGAGAGAGCATCAAAAAACTGTGAGCAAAACTAGCATAACAGGTAACCTGAGGAGGAATTGCAGCAACAATGCTGAGCACTGAATGCAGTGATGTCTGTGTGGTGCACTCACTAGATCTAAACTCCACCTCACCTTTAAAGCACACAAGCAGTAGGCTACAGTAATGTCTGTATTGTGATTTTCTTACTGGTAACTGTGTTTAAACAATGAGGGAGGATATTCTTTTGTTATCTTTCAAACATTTCTACTTTTAAACATCCTGGAATTATTATCTAAATAACCCATGTACACAGGCATACACTCAAGAACTGAATTTTCAAAAAGAATCCTGTGGCTGAAGAGTTATCACAACTAGGGGTAGTGAGTAAAGGATTATTTTTTTGTATATCATTGGCTCTTCAAGAGGCAAGAAAGCAATTTCTGTGCTACTCTGTACCAACTGAAACTACGATTTTCTGAGAAGCATATACATGTACTCAGATACACATGTAAAGATTGGTACAGACAAGGATGTAATGAAAAGAAATCCCCTTTATTCAGAAAGCCCATTCACACGGACAAGTTCTTACTTCACTCCACAGAAAAAGATTTGCATCCCATGTCACAAGCCCTTAATACAACACAGCTGGTGAACTACTAATCGTACTGCTGTTAAGACTCTGCGTGAATTTAATTCTGCTCTAAGTTACACTTAATAATGGTTGTGTGATCGTGCCTGCACCATAATTGCTTTAGCAGACAGCTCACTGCACTTGCATGTTATCCAGGATGCATCATCTGTTTACTTACATCGCTCTGAGGCTACTGGTCAGCTACCACTTCCCTATTATAATGCTGATTCACTCACTCTGAGCTTTCATAGTCCATGCAATCCATGTCTTAGCCCTTTGCCATGCTTCCTCACCATGCTTCTGAGCAAAACCACACTCAGGTCTTGGATCTCCTTGTCCTTAAGTGGAAACAAACAAAACAAAACAAAGAACAACCTTCCTTTTTCTGGAGTCCCCTGGCTGTGTACAACAAAACAAAGTGGGGCTTTCTGAAAGAGCCATTAAAAGTAACGGCAGAACAGCCTTGCCATCAGGACACCATGCAGTGCAGTATTAAAATTAAGGATATCACATATATTGTTAAAAAGGCAAAGGATAAAGAATGCAGAAAAAGTTCTCTCTGGCAACCTGAGATTCTTGTCTGTATTATAAAACTGAGCAGACTGGCAGAGGGAAGTGCACCAGGAAGCCACTGGTATTTCAGTAGGTACTGGAAATGTTTGTACCAGTGTTCTGTTCATAAAGCATTCACCGTACAAAGATACATCCAAATTGCAGAAGCTCTTTGATGTACAGTAGGCTGATATCCCCTGTATCCCTCTCTCACTGCCAGTTAGCTTTCTGAAACTGAAATACATTCATACTCCATCACTTTGTAGGAGAGCAATGCGTATCTTCAAGTCAACTGTCTTTTCCTAGGGCCTTTGTGAAGGTTTGCTGATCAAACGAGTCAAACATATGCTCTCCAATACTGACAACGCTTGCAGGAGCACTGAGACAACAGACATCCCACATAAGCTCCACTCTTCCACTGTTTCCCAAACCTTGGATTCAGAGCCACCATTTTATTTGAAACAAAAAACAACCTACAAAGCAGTGCTAGTTTTACAGGCTGTTTGTCCTTACTATCCAAAAGTTCAGGTTTGGCTGATAATGATAATGCTAACAAATATCATATACTACAGCTTGAGATGTTAGCCAAGACACAAACCCAAAACACTATGCTTCGCACTAAAAAGGACTTTCCTGATAAAAGGAAGGCTTGCTTCTGCATAATTACCGCTGGGCCAAAAATTTCTGAGGACGTTTCTCAGCATCACAATTTTTAATTGGAATCTTTCTTGCTTTTGTATACCACAACTGTACGGACATGATCACGATCCGTAGCAGGTACTGTTCTGCTAGCTCAAGCCACTAAGTGACCTCTGCTCCCTAAAATAGCAGCAGGATAAGAAGGCATTTTGAGAACAGAAATTAACTGTTCACCCAAGATCTGAGAGTATAAGAAAGGTAGGCAACTTCCTAGAGTATACGAAGGAATGCGGGCACTGTAGCTTTATCCATATTCTAATACCTAACAAAATAAAACATCATTTTTGCTGTTTGGTACAGCAAAGACGTATGACATTTAACGTGAAGTAACAACATGTTATTTCAGTCATCGTTTGAGGAACCCCATGCATATCAAGCCATTAAAGACACCTCCAGAATCAGCAAACACACGATACAATACCAACATCTTCTAGCAGCAATTTATGTTTCCCATCACAGCTCTAGCAGTCCATCTGCTCATGTTGACAACTGACCAGGGACTTAGAGATGCAAGCTTTTAGATGGCAATAGCTATACGCTACTGAAAAGACATGAAATTTTAAAGTTGATGTTACCTCTGCATCTTTAAATACCATTTGTCATCCTAAACTGCTACAGTTGCTCCTACTACATGATCCTTGTTGCACAAGCCCAGAAATAGCACTGCACAGAGTAAAGCCATTGAAAGAAAAATCTCTCATTGTCCGCATACCATCTGAGGCAAATGGTAGGTGAAGCTGTAACTGATTTATCAAAAACTGTTGCCAAAAAAAGTTCCAAAACACCTTGCTGCTTTGCAGGTGGGTGGCAAGCCCTGCGTTAACACTGTGTCAAATATAGGTAAACAAACCACAGTATTTTATCCCCTACTGGAAGGACACAAAATTTCCACTGGGAATTTGGAAATAAAAATTCACAAGAGAATAACTTAAAAGATTTTCAGAGTCTGAACCTCAGAACTCTTGATTTCTAGTTGCTTGCCATCTTCTATCCCATTACGCCCTGTAAAAACAGGTCAACACTTTGAGGACCATGCAAGTAGCACTGACTTCCCAAAAGTACATCCTGGGAGTTACTGTGTAAAAACAATGGTTCACAGTAAAGCAAGCATCTGACTAACAACAACTGTACCTAAAAGGATTTAGGATTATATCCAAGATACTACAATACGCTTCCTTCAAAGCGTTTCCCAGGATGTCTCCTACACAAGACAGTTGAAGTGAGAGTTGGAAGTTCTGGACTGTCCATATACACACCAGACCGAAAACTCCCACTCTTTGCAGAATGTGACTTCATCCCCAGCCCCTTATTACTGTAATTAGTAGCTATAAAGTCTTTCATATCAGTGCAACATACTATGTAGGCACCAAAGACAGACTTTAAAAAGCCCTTTCATTTATTTTCTCTCAATTGCCAAGAGGTTAGAGCTAACTTCACAAACACTTTAGGGTATTCTTACCTTTATTGTGAGCTTTGCTTTTCAGTTTTAGAAACTCAGCAGTGGCAAATGCTCTTAAGTGAGCCACATAAGTAGTTTTCTCCTTTTTATTACTCTCTTTAATGACTTATTTGATATGACCTCGCACTTGAGTAGTTCACTCATATTACTACATTTAGTACTCTCACATCCACAATATTGTGCAAAACAGGAATATTTTCCTAATTAAACAACGGAGAAAGAACAGTCCCCATGTGGCAGCATATACATTTCTAACTCTTCTAATTACCATGGAAAAACTAGAAGTTACCATTACGGCCCTTCAAAAGCATCGATGCTTTCATGCTGAACTTTACTCCCAAATATACTTACTTCAAATTCAGCAGTCTGCAACAATATAGCTAAGCGGGCATTAAAAAAAGAAGTAGGTCTAATTCTGGGATAACTTTAAGAACTGTCAAGCTGCTTGATGATGCCAGCTGCTCACAATGCAAATCATAACATTGAGCTAATACCACCATGTCTCACAGCAAAGTACCGTAGAATATTGCATACCTGTATGAATTCTGATATGCTCTATGAGCCGTGCTGTTCCTTTGCTGGCATAGTTGCAGTATCGACACTTTAATTTTCCATCAAATGTCCTTTCAAACCCATCCACTAACATTCCTGAGTTTTCATCCAGTGAAACTTCAACAGAAGGATGATCCAGACCATTCTGATCACCTTCGGTCCCAGCTGTGAATAACGCAACAGAGATTTCAATAGAGAATCACTGGGATACTAGCTATTGTGCTGTGAGAATATGCCAAACATCGCTGCTTCTGTATGCCCTTGCTCATCAGATATACAGAACTATGAGAGCAAGCCCTGATTAAGATAAAAGTACATACACAACTTTTGTGATGTGAAAACTACTCCTAGAGGTGCTTCCATACAATTGCAGTAGTGTGCATAATTATCTGGAATGTAAACAGTGCAGTCATTCTCAAAAAAATAAATAAATCATTGCACTGAAATTAGCTTACCTCCCTGAAGAGTCTCTGCTTCCTTGTCTCCACTAACTGATCCAGAAATCATATTTACATGGTGAGTCTGCTGTGTAAGATATTCCTGAAAGTCTTTTACAAAGTCCAAAGGTTCTGGCTTCTTTTCACCCATATTCACTCTTTAAGTTTACAACCTCTTGTGCCTAGAAGGAAAAATATTTTCAAATCATGAGTTTCATTTAATTTGAATGCAATCATAAAACCAACTTTTAAAGTGAGGGATTACTTTTATCATGTATTGTGCCTAATTGTATAAATCGACAACCACAAGAATACGATTTTCAGAATTCTTAACTCATTAAAGATCATTAAAAAGTATTAGTGTGGAAATAATTTGCAGCAACAGTAACATAAGGACTATATAAATTTTGATAAAATGACATAATGTCAACAAGACATTGCTCGACTTGTTTTTTCGTATTTTAAAATGGATTGTACCTGAACTTTAGTTCTCCTACTAAGTAGCAAGCATGCTCAAATATGTACTCCCGTTACGTCAGACAGAAAGCACAGAGCACAGCTTCCCCAATTTCCCTGAAAGGAAGAAAAAATAAATAAAGGAAATAAGTTCATTATTCTTCCCAACCGCCACAGGTTTTAAGAACGAAACTTGACTATATATACATATGTATGTACATATTTTGGAAGACAAGTTCTAACATTCTACCGCTATAAATTTTATTAGAACATCTACGTTTCCCGTAAAAATATGTCAAAGACTCCATCCACTCTATCTATCTCACAGAAAGACACATTTATCTCACTGATAGTCTGAATGTTTTCTCTGGTGAACAACTGGCTCCAGAAAACCCAGAGCCAGGGAATTCAGTCATAGCAACTGTAATGCAGTCTCATGTTGGGAAGTGACTGCATGATTAGCAAAGCCAGAAAAAAGCCTTGTAGAAAGGCTTTATTATTATTCCTGCAGATTATAATCAGAATCACTTACAGTGCTACTTTTCCAATAAGAATAACTTTGTCTTCTCATACTTACTACTCAGAACAAAGGTGACATATAAAAGCTGAGTTCTGAGTTCAAGATCATGTTTAATCACATTCTCCTGTGCTTTCAAAGTCATTTACAAGCATTAGTTCACTTCTTGTGTCCAGATGAATGTGTTCTTTCACATCATACCCAAGTACCCTCAACTATCATTGTTATTAATACTGTTGCACTAGTTTTGAACACATTGTTACAGGTGAATTTTGCCTACCCTTTTTTCCGTGTCACCAGCCTTACGTAGGCTTAAGTCAATTTGTGTTCCATTTGTTGGTGTCTCCTGCAACAAAACAAAAAGATATCAGGGCATGAATTAAAATTATGGAAGAGGACTACAGGACAATGTATTATAATGTAGAGTCCTGACCAAGCCATCTTCTAGCAAGTTATAACGTTAAGAAATCAGTTTGAGAACAAATAGCATTTTGGGGGATCCTCCTTTATCTCACCAACGTAATTTGCAGACATCCATCTTTCTATTTTAGTGTAGGCAATTTACCACAATTTGACAACAAACCTCTACATCTGCATGCACTTAAGAACCTTCTGTGATACTTTTTTTTTTTAAAGCAGACAACTTACAATTCCCCTTTTCAGCGAAGAATAATAGGTCAGCCACTCGCTATGTCACTACCGCAAGCTAGTAAATGCAATTTTAATTATCAGAACCTGAGCAGAACAGCTCACGTTTCGTGCCCTTGAATGGGGGCCGATAACGTCAGACATTCTTTCGGTTCTCCTTACAAAGATCATTTTCCACACAGCTCTGCCTGCTCCAGGCTGAAGGGGTGCACACAACGCTGGCTATTGACGGGCTGCACAGGTGCAGCTGCTCCACGCACCACGGGTGCGGGCTGGGTTTGTGGTGGGAGAAGCGCTGTAGGACGTGCTTCGACGAAAGGCGTTCTTGTGAGTATTTTGCCTAAAGAATTCAGCTGGAGAAAGCAACTTGGATACTGGAAAGCCATGAGCAGCGATGCATTCAGGGAAACCTCGATCTTACTTGTGAAATTATGGTTGTTGGAGAATAAAGTAGGGCGATTATGAGGATGCTTGTGCATCCCGCTTTAAGGAAATCGGGGGGGAAGTAATGGAAAGGGGGGTATAGAGGGGGGTGTATCTCTGACATAATCTCATCTTTTCCAGTAAAAACGCGTTAAAACGTAGAGCACCGCAGACGAAGGACCCGAAGGACTCTCGTCCCGTCGCTACCCTCTCAGGGAGCAGGAGGGGGAGCGGGGCTGGCCGCCCGCAGGTGCAGCGCCGGGACCAGCTGCCGCCGAGGGGACGGGGACACCTCCTCGGGACGGCGAAGGCGACACGGCCACACCAACGATCCCCTCACCACCCGCCCGCCCACGGGTGCCGCTCCCCCCCGGTATAACCCCCAGCTGCCCGAGGCGGGCGCTGCCCGTCAGGGGCGGGCGGGCGAGGCCCCGGGGCTGCCCCGCAGCGCCGCTCACCACTGCCACCGCCGCCCCGCTCCTCCGGCGCCCCCGGCCGCCGCCATCTTTGTTGTGCCTCCCGCGGCCCGGCCCGGCCCGGCCCGGCCCTGCCCACCGCTGCCCACCGCAGCCTCGCGAGACGGCGTCGGCAGCGGGAGGCGGTGCCACAAGATGGCGGCGGCCGCGGGCTGGTGGCTGAGGAGCGGCGCAAAGGTGAAGCCCACAGCGAGGGGCTGAGGCGGGCCGGGGCCTCCTGGAGAGCGTCTGGGGGCGCGATGAGACCGTGGAAAGAGAGGAAACAAACCGGCGGCACGGTGCCCGTGGTGGGGCTGCCCTGCTGGAAGGGGCTGGCTGGGGTCCTGCTGCGGGGAAGAGTCATCGAGGAGGGGAACGGGAGCTCAGGAAAAAATATACTGCTGTGTGGTCTTCCATTTATTTATGTCTTAATGGTGCTGCCACGTCCACCGCCATTAAAATCTCGTTTCAGATTGTAAAACTGAAGGGAAACAGATAAGCTAATTTTTTAAAGAGCTGAGGTGAAGGTAGGAGTTGAGATAACATTGATTTTTTTTTTTGGTTTATCAGCAGCCCAGGAACCACATTTCAAATATATGCTTTTAGTAGGGAAGGCAGCCTGAATCTTCTAGGAGAACAAATCATTGCCTTACCTGCAGAAAAAAAAAAAGGAGGAAAAAGCAGTGAAGCAGTATCAAAGCAGTTGAGTAGCATATGTGCACATTAACTCTCTGAACTTGTAATACTATATGACTGCATGATTTCTAAGAATAAAATTGTAAACAATGATGTTTGATTTTTTTTAAATCTAAATACTGAAATCGAAACCAATTGCTTCTGCGCTGTGCTGATACTCAGGAGTGAAATACACAGAGTGGCGACCCACAGGAATATGGGTGGGTTGCCAGTGTAGGTTTCATTTCAGGGTCATCCTGCTGGTTTTAAGACTTTTTGAGGTAACCCTGTTATGAGTAATTCCTTTTATTGTCTAGTGCTGTCTCTATGAGGCATCAACAAATGTTCATCAAACTGTGTCTGCAGTGTGACAAGTGAGTTAGTTGGAGAGGAAGAGCCAAAAGTGAAAGCTTATGAGGAGGGGGAAAGCCTGGAGATGGTCTCTCTGCTAAGCGGCAGGCAGGGGAAGTGAATTCAAGGAATGTCTACCTTATGCACTACCTTTTGCAAAACCGTTGTCATTGTTGCCAAGAGGAGCCCTGCCATAGTACAGGCTGTAACCTGTAACAAACGCTGAGCTATTTACCCTGCAAAGCTTCCACGTGCCAGCCAGGCGTGTGGCAGGTCACCTCAGCCAGTATAGCTGTGCACACTCATGCTTGTCCTTGCTGAGCTGCTGCTCATTTTCCTGAAAGCATATGAGAAAAATCTGTTAGTTTTTCTCTGGATGACGAAATCTGTGCTTCCCATGGGGCAGAGTGCTCTGCGTGCGTTCAGTGATGTGTTCACCTGTGTGGTTGGTAATTTTGCGTCCCAGCTTCAAGTGCAGTAAAGGAAAGTACACATGATGCCCAGAGCATTACCAGTTGTTTCAACAGTACTGGCTTATTGCATAATGAGCGTACCTACTTGCAGCTTTTCAAAAAGTTTTGTATTCTTAAAAGGGCACTGTGCATTTTTCCTGGCAGCTCATTGTCACTATTGGTGAAACGTTCTCAGTGGTTTGTCACTGGTTATGCCACCATGAAAGAAAAATGCTCTTTTCTTTGTACTTGGAAATAAAGTAGTGGAAGAAGCATTCTATAAGCAGGGAGTATATGTGATTTGTAGTCCTATAACTATTCAGGAAGCTCATTGTGTTAAATGCCTGTGTATATATATGTATATATTTAT
Source organism: Cygnus olor (assembly GCF_009769625.2). Taxonomy (NCBI): domain Eukaryota; kingdom Metazoa; phylum Chordata; class Aves; order Anseriformes; family Anatidae; genus Cygnus; species Cygnus olor. The sequence continues at coordinate 33,625,421 of NC_049175.1, forward strand.
GTTTTTTCCCTCGTAGACCTCACCAAGAACACTGACTTAGGCAGGTGAATGTTTAATAGTCTTGCACATCTAGGTTTTGAGCGTTCCTACCATAGGTGAATGTTCTGTGTGTAACCAGTTCCTCACCGACAGCTTCAAGAGCGTGGTTGGCTTGGATTTTTTCCCTGTTTAACCATCTCTTATTTTGGTTTTCTCCGAAGACTTATGGTGACTCCAGTAACTTAGTCCTCAATTGAAAGTGTTAGAGCTATCTAACACTTCTGATCATTTAAACTTGGTATTTGTGGATCAGTGCCGCTAGTCAGTATTTGTTTTATCTGACTAGGGGTGTCAAATACGAATGAACATTGAATGTTCACAACAATATCTGTCTTCTCCATTACAACTTCTTACTTTTTTTTTTTGTCATACATGACTGGTTGTGCTAATGTTTGAGTTCCTTACTTGTAATAGACCTGGTATCTTGTCTCTGAGACAAAAGGAGTCCACAGATCTGTTTTACATCAGTTCTTCAGCCAGCGAGGTGACAGGTATTGAAAGCTAACATGGAATAGAGTAATTATTGGAAGGATCAAAAGAAGTTTTAGTTCCTGACCGCAGAGTTTCTGCTGTTTTTTGAGGAATGCTACTGTCACGATGTGCATTGCAGACTTGTCCTGCGTTCTGTGAGCGAAGTAGCAGCCTGTTTACAGCACAGCCTGTCAGTCTGCTCGCTGTGGGGTTAAGAGTGCAAGCCAGCAAAAATGTATGTTGGCAGGAGAATGTTCAGATATATGTTATTTTTATGGCACAGCTGTGTCTCTGCTAGGGGTTTCTGTCAGCAGTTGTCTTGATAAGAAATGAATGCCTGCACTTCAGAGTGACATAGCAATAGTGAAAGAAATCTCAAGCCAAGATCTGATCTTAAGACATTAGCAACAGAGTTAGTTGGGTTTGGGGAGCTATGAAAGCAAAGCCTTTTTTCTGTCTTGCCTCTTTTGAGGTCAGGCAGTCGAGCTGTTCTTTTTCAATACTGCAAAACAAGTTTTGCGGCAGAGTAGTTACTGTTAGCCCGTTACTTTTTGAGCCGGCTCATATTTGTTATATTAACTTTTTAAAAATCCTAAGAACTTAATTTACTGTTAGAAAGTATATTAACTTTCAAACCAAATAATGGGCTCCTTTCTAAAGCATGCTGTTACCTACTTGAGTAATTATTTGAATAGTAAGTAATTTATAGCTCTCCAAAATGCAAAACTAATTCTGTCACGTTATCTGTGTCCACCCACTTAATTGCTATGTGTAGCTTGCTCCCTAAAGCCACTATCTGTTCTGTTCATTGCTTCTAAGATTTTACCATGTGTGCTTAATACAATTCGCCATACACTAGAACACTGTGTAGTGCCTCTGCTCTCTTGGGTGGATAACCACTGCTTCTTGATGCCATTTGAGATTGCTATGTCATGGGTGAATGGAAAGAAGTTCCTGAGAGGGGAGAGGTTAATCAGAAATCACATAAATAAGTTTATTTAAAAAGTTTATTAAATCTGTTATTAAAGTTGACTGGTCTTTTGTAAAGACATTCTTATTTTACATTTACTCTTATCATATATGTAAACGAAGAGATTAATTCTGTCAAAATATACGCTTATTACTATGAATATTGCAGCAGACTTTATCATCTTTAAAAATAAGTACTATCAGTGAGGATTATTTGCTGCAAAAATTAAAATTGACTAAGATTAACGTTTTGAATATTTTGTAGAATAACGTGTTAAACTTCAAGAAAGACAATTGTTTTGTATTAATAGATACCAGGTAAATTGAGTGTAAGTTATATTTCCTATTCTGTTACTTAATAAATGCACTGGGTAAAACAGTATTTTTGGTATTAAAATATAAAGTATTAAAGTAGTCTACAGATACAGATACAAATTCTATTAACTGTTCTGATGTTCTGTATTTGTTTTCAACAGCTGAAAAGAAACATACCAGCGTACTTGGCAGCTTCTTGGAGGGCTTCTCCGTGTGTCTTTAGATCCTCCAAATCAGAACTTGCGCCAAATCTAGCCAGTGATGGAGTTGTCTATGCTCCACTTCAGACATTCACTGAAGAGGAAACAATGCTGAAAAACATGGGTACCTATTTTCTGTGGGGTTAAAGTTCAGAAGGGAAAGTTTGTCTGATTTTGCTTAATTTTAAAACTGCTCTCGTTCACAAGAGAAGAATGTAACGTTCTTTCAGTTCTTTTTCCGTGCTTCCATGGCACAGTTCCACATACCATAGTGCAGTTTACTCTGCATAAATAAATATTAACTGTTTGAAGCTGTTGCTATCACAGTAGTGAAGTTGCCTGACATTGACTCGTGTCCTTTCTCAAGCGCTTAGTTCAGCTGCAGGTAACTGCTCCAGCTGGTTTTCAGAGATTTCAGGTATACCCAGAATGGTGACAGATGTGATCTGCGTGTCTGCAATGTAGGCAGGCCTGCATGAAGAAGAGGTGTCCTCAGAGCAAAGGTGAAAGACCGAGAACCTGCACGTCTGGGAGAGAGCTTATAAAAGGCTCAGGCTGAACAGGAACAGTTTTATTTACAGGATTTTGTACACTCCATATGTTTTAAAGCCTGAGACCATCTTCCCAAACTGCAGATTAAATTTATAAAGAACAGGATACAGCTAACAAAATGAGTGGTGTATTTGAAATGTTTTTTCTTTTTTTTTTTTTCTGTCAGTTACTGTCATGTTAGTGTTGCTGAGGTGTTTTTGAAGTTTCTGAGTCTATAGGAAGTATTTGTTTCAGTTCACATACTTGTGGCTGAGTTCAGAAAGCAATGATAATTGAGCGTTGTGGCACATTACTTCGTTTCACTTGGGCAACTTCTCGTCCTTTTATTAAATTGGCTGGGAGAGTCAGAGAATATATGCATAACCTCTCAGAAATACCATATGACTGTTATATTGATCCTTGAGTGTTAGAATACTTACACAGTTTCTTTCTTTTCATTACAGTGAAAAAATTTGCTCAGGAACGAGTTGCACCTTTGGTGCAAAAAATGGATGAGAATTCGAAAATGGAAGACTCTGTAATAAAGGGATTGTTTGAACAAGGGGTCTGCACACTTTTACTTAATCTTTTAATCAAAAAGTGACACTGCTGATAGGGATTTCTAGCTGTCCGCTTTTCAGATTTTTAGATTGAGAGATGTAAGTCAAATTAACTGATGAATTGTTGAAAAATTTGAATTTATCAACACCAGGGCAACTTTTTCTTCTGTTTTACCACATTCTCTCTCTCCATCTTTTACTGTGATATTCTTTCCATCTTACCACTCCCATACCACATTCTTCATCTTGAGTTCCTTTTCTATCCCACCTCTTTTTTTTTTTTTTCCCCTTGGATAAACAAAATTGCGTAGAATCCTAGAATCAGCATGACTTTGATAAGTGTTGCTGGAAAAGGGTATCAGGAGTCCTCTGTGTCCATTTTGGGCAACCTCAAGGGCTTGTGTTGCAGATAACCTGTTTATCATTCCTTGTAGCCTTTCCTGCTATCAAACCTAAAGCTTGTCTGTGATGAGAACATCGTTTTATACAATGACAACTCTAAATATTCAACATGAGGTTAGAGATTGCCATTGTTTTGCAGAATGCAATCAAATTAGTCAGCGATGTATATGTAGACCTGTATATAGACCTGTGTACTGCACTTGTTTGTTATTTCTTGCATAAGTCGTTTATCAACTTCTGTGATAAACTGTTAGTTTTTTAAGGGTATCGAAGGAATCTGGGTCTTTGGGGAAGGATCTGTAAATATTTACATTCTGCGGTTTTTATTTTAATCTCTTAAGTGTCAGCTTAGACTAACCAGTTGTTGGTGAGAACTAATGAGAAAGACTGACGTGTTTGCATCTTTTACCTTTCAGCTGATGAGTATTGAGCTTGGGGAAGAATATGGAGGAACTGGAGCTTCCTTTTTTTCAGTCATATTGGTGGTAGAAGAATTGGCCAAAGTTGATCCAGCTGTAGCTCTTCTATGTGAACTCCAAAATACACTAACAAATAGATTGTTTACCACATATGGAACAGAAGAACAAAAGAGAACTTACTTGCCCAGAGTGTCTAAAGATACAGTGAGTCAAAGTCACGCTTTACTAAAATATAATATTGTTTTCAATAGTTATATAGTGTTAGTGGTTTTTTTTTCAGTAACTAAAGGGGGTGACTGCAGCATTGGAAAATAATATTTGTGTGTGAACTTTGAGATGCTTGTTAGAGCTGCGATCTGGGGTGATACAGATATATCCTGTCATCAGGAGCTGAGAGGTAAAAGTGGAAAGGGTCTTATTAGTTTCCTTAGAAGTTAATTTACTGTGGAAAAGAACTTTAAAGCACTTGAGTATGAGGCATGTAATTACACAGTGTTTGTATTGTTAAGTTCCATATCTGAAACTTATCTACTTTGAGGCAGTAGGTTAAAATGTTTGAATTTAAGAGGCTTGTGCTTGCTGGTAACTATTTTTGTTGCATAACTCCTTCTAAGTTGTGCCTACATATTCAAAAATGAGTAAAATGATTTTTTCCCTTTAATTGACAGATAGGCAGTTTCTGTCTGTCGGAGGCTGGTTCTGGCAGTGATGCCTTTTCTTTGAAGACTCGTGCTGAAAAGAAGGGAGACTACTATATTATCAATGGCTCAAAGATGTGGATTAGCTTAGCAGAACATGCCGGAGTTTTCTTTGTGATGGCAAATACAGATCCCGCCTCAGTAAGTTGCTAAAGAATAATTGCATTTTCAATGACAGCTGATGATATATGATACAATGGATTTTATATTAATAATTTGGTGCTAAAGGTTAATATTATTTGTACCTTTTCCTAGCTGAGAACAAACCTTTGAAATATTTCTCAACAAAAATAAAGAACTTGCTGAGCAATTTAATAAATTCCTCCCACCAGGGAAAATAAAAATGTCAGAATCATAATTGCTTAGATGAAGAGCACAGCATGCATTGGTATTATTCTGAGTGATGGAAGAACAGATAGATTGTTTTAGATTGTTTGTGACACTTCTGACCTAACAGACAAGTTGCTGTTCATAAAAGGCAAAGCAGAGCTTAGGCTACATGCACTTGGTAATTGACAAGTATACAATTGTAGGAAAGTATGATCAGGTTAAAAAGCAAGACAAGCACGGAAAAAGAAAAAAACATACCTGAATATGCATGTTTCAAGTTTTGTCACTTAACCATTTGGATATAGGTAGTAAAGACTCAGAAAAATCAGCTGAAGACTTTAAAATATGCTGTACCGCTAGAGTAGAGAGAGAATCACGTACAAAACTAAATTTTTAGGACTTTTCTTTATTTTTTGACCTTCTTCCAGTATCTCCTTCTTAAAATAATTATTTGAAGATACTTATCTTTTAAATTAAAATTTAAAACTCTAATAAAAAATTAAAGAATATATAATACATTTTCTTCTTAAAGTTAGAAGTTTGTTTTTACATTTAAATATTCAAGAAGGAAATTAAAAATCATTGATGTTCAAAGATTAAGTAACAGTTGACATCAGTATAAATGAGAGACCAGACCACCATAGATTTGTGTACCGGCACGTACACTCTGCACTAGCAGGTCCTTTTTGGTGAGATGGGCTGTCATTAAGGGGAGATTTGAAGAGCAGTCTCCACTTTAATGAGATGCAACTCTTCCATAAGAACTGCAGGCTGTTTCCTGCCTCACTGTGTTCCCCTTCTTATAAGGGGAGATGCTGTGGATGTTAGGGACAGGAAGAGATGAGAACATGGCCCAGAGCACCTCACACTTCTGTTTTAGGCCTTGTAGAATGTTGCATAAGGGAGAGCCCTGTGGTTCCAACAGGGGGAAATGCTGTACATAGAGATGCCAGAATTTAGACTGGCTGTACGATCTGTGTATTGTCACACGCATGATTTAGTGTCCTGTCCAAATCATCATCTGAATACCAAATTATTAACTCTAAGTTTCTGGGTTTTTTTATGACCATCATAATGATTTCAGAATACTTTATAAAATATAGTCCCACTGCTTCTGTAAAATAAAAGGTAGTGGTATTCATGTCCTGCAGACTGGAATCGTAAGGTGAATGAACCCACCAATCCTGGGTGTCTGGTCAGGTCTTGCACAGTACTTCCAATTATACTGCACTTTGAATATTCAGACCCAGTTCCTCGTGACACCAGTCTCATCAGTGAGTGCTCTTTGAACAACCTTAAAGGAAGCATATATTTGTAGTCTTTCATGGGAAGCATGGCTGAAGTAATTGGACTTAAGTCAAGTCTTGCATCCCACAGAATAATCTGACGGGTGGGCTTGGAGCCATTATTCATTTGACCACTTGAGCCTAAAGACACCCTCTGTGTTCTTGCAGCCTACTGTTGGTGACATGTTCCAGCACAGCGCTATCTTGCTCTGCCAGTGTTTTCCAGAACAGCCAGGCACTACAGTTTCCTGTTTCACTGACATCGTACTAGTCTCGTGTCTTCTCAAGAGAACTTCTAAGACTATTCTGTTTTCCAAGTGGAATAGAAGGGTTTACTTTGGCCTTTATTAAACCACAATTAGTAGACATATAGAGGGAGCAGGTGATGGTGACAGTGTTTTATTTACTAATGTATTATTAAGCAGGTATAAAATTTCAGTGTTGGAATTTGGTATTTATATATACTTGTTAGTACTAGTAGAAAAAACGGTTTTTGATTATTTTTAATTCATCCTAGGGATACAGGGGAATTACATGCTTCATAGTAGATCGCAACACAGAAGGACTACATGTAGGGAAGAAGGAGGATAAGCTCGGAATCAGAGCATCTTCTACTTGCCCAGTAACATTTGAAAACGTTAAGGTATTGTAAGCTGTTTAGCTATTGAAGCATAATTTGTATATGACTTGAACTTGATCACAAGTACAGAAAGACTGTTAAATGAATTCCCAATTCTTTTCCTTTTCTCCCTTTCATCATTTGGCTTTCTTTGGCTTTTTGCTCCCTATTTCTCAAAAGTCTTGAGGAGGATTCAGTTCTAAATTGTGATAGTTTTTCTCAATTGTCAGTTTATAATCGTGTGTCAGGGAATGTTCTAATCAGATATTCTAGGAATCAAATGTCTGCTTTGTTTTATGCCTTCATTTATGGGGAACATTAAACAAAATGTACACTAATTCACCTGTGAACACCTCTAGCAGTTGCAAAGATGAATAGAACAGGAATAACTGAGTGGTTTTATTCTTTAGGTTCCTGAGACCAACATCCTTGGACAGGTGGGACAAGGCTATAAGTATGCAATCGGAATGCTAAATGGCGGCAGAATAGGTATTGCTGCACAGGTGGGTAACATTGCTTAATACTGGATACAGCCAGTGTATAACTTTGAATTTGGATGGAAACTTACAAAGTATTTATAGTTAGTAAGAATAAACTGTTTAGGAAATACTTTATTAAAAACTATATTGCCACTAGATGTCACTGTCCCTGTGTCTAAGTTACAGTAACATACAGAAACAAGTGCAAATAATAAAATTCTCCGTTGGTGATACAAGCAATAGATTTAGAAAACATTAAATGGCAATTAGTTTGTCTTTGATGGTTAACTTACTGCTACTGAAATATATCAATATTTTTATCTCCCATTATACACATTTATTTTTTGAAGAAGGCTAGCTCTTTGGAAAATTTAACATAGTGAAATGTACAAAATTAAAGCTTCCAACTGTAATTGGAGGGGATTGCCAAATGTGACCTTATGCTAACTGATGTTTTCTCAACAACTTACTTTTAAAAGTCAACTTATTTTTAAAATAAGTATTAACTTTTGTAGCAGAAGTGTCCTAGTTCATTGTTGTGTTTGAAAATTATACCTTATGGCATCTTAGAGAAAATATTTGCTGATTTTGGAGTTACTTCCAAATGTTGCATTTTGTTGTAAAATCAGTTTAGATCTCAGAGTGATGCTGATTTCAGTGGAAATCAGATTCAGCGTTATACTAAAATAGCCTATGACAAGCTTTTATATTTTGAATTTACTTTTACAGGTAGTCTTTTCTTTGTATTTTGCTGTGGATGTAGTTATGCTGTGTAGGCTGTGATGCATCTGTACTACCAATCTCCCTTACCTTTTGCTCTATCTTGCAGACAGTCCTTGTGAAATTTAGACCTTCCAAGTGTGTGTGTGTGTGTGTGTATATATATATATATATAGTATACTATACTGCTGAATGGGTTGGCTCTTTCATCATTTCTGAAAATTATCTGTGATTAAGCTTTGTTAGATATGGCATTTAAAAACTAGAGCTGTGGGCCTCCGTGTTCCCAGAGATATAAATAATATGGATGTTCTGGCAGTAAAATACATGGTCTGTCTTTTTCTCTTAATTACTCCAAGTTAGACTTATAACCTAATTAAAAGTTAAGGTCGGGTAGTTGTTATATCTTAGTTACTACTTTTTTGGCACCTTCTAATTATGAGAAATGTACTTGAATGGACAAGAACAGCAGTCCTAAAGCCCTGTAGTATTAGTTTTGCAGTAGTGATAGGTTTAAAAAATAATGAGCATTTTATAAAAATGTAATTATGGCTGTGCAAACGGTTTCAGATAGTTTTAGTGCAAGATAGCTGTATGTATTGTCACAGGTGCTGAAGTTGATATAATTAGTTCATCTACACAAGTTTATATAAGAAGGCAACAAGTATGCCAGTACAGCTAATTAGCAGCATACTGCGTTATTTTCTGATGTTCTTTTCCCACGTGCACCTTTTCGTATATATTGTGTTTTTTTTTCTAGAACCTTAATTGAGAAAGGATTAAATGTCTTAAGGCAGTCACGATCACATTTTCACCTTCTTGGGGCTATTGGCTTTCAGCTTCATATGTGGACCTGTCCAAAAATACCCATACACTACTGGACATCATTAAAAGTAATTTGACATGAGCCGCTTGATGTGAGAGCTAACTGCCATATTTAAGTATCCCATCTTGACTTTAAGCTTTGTGAGATTCCAATTTTACCATATTCTGTTACTTTGCTCTTTTAATATTTGTTCATGCTACTAATTTACCTTTTTTTTCCTTGTTTGATGTTTCCCTTAAGCTAATTCCCTATTTTTTGTTTTTCTTAGAACAGAAACTAGATAGAAAGAATGCATTCAGATAGATATTAGTTATACAATGAAACAAAGTGATATTACTTACTAAAAGTTACATATTCCAGGATACGTGAAAGGCAGGGTCCTTTCTTTACTGCCTTGTTTGGAATGGAATAAAATTTCAAAAATGTCTGTTTAAAAAGTTTTAAATGAGCTTACTTTCCAGATTTCATGATGTTTCTTTAGGCTAACAAGTCAAAAACTAGGGTAGATGGAAGTTAGTTCTTCTTAAATTTTACTATGTAGTTTTCTCAGGTATGATCCTCCAAGGTAACAAGTGTGTTTTCATGTCTTTGCTGCTGAGTGAACAGAGCATGTGAAAAGACAGTGGGTCTTCTAAAATTGTTCTGTTGAGTTGTTTTTCCTAGACTATGCTGGAAAAAACTGTATTTTTCCCTCCATTGCACTATTTTTTTTTTACTTCTGAAATAAACTGCTAATTCTCACAATCTAGAACTTTCTATAAAATGGGAAATTATTCTGAAAACATTTACTATTTGCAAAACCACTTTTGACCCCACACTTTTGCTCAAAATGTAGTGTTTTCACAAATATTTTGTCTTTAATAAGAAAGTTTAATTCAAGAATGAAGTAGTATGGAATAGGCTTATTGTGGTGACTCACCTCAATAAGAAAGGAAGAAAACTTTTCATCTGCACACTAGGGTTTTTACACGGGTGATCTGAACTGCCTGACTGGAAGAAGCACAACTACTCTCATCTCCGTAAGGTGCATTCAGTCAACTAATTTTTACTGAATATATGCCTTATTTTTTACAGATGTTAGGATTGGCACAGGGGTGTTTTGACCATACAATTCCCTACACAAAGGAGAGAGTCCAGTTTGGGAAAAGCATATTCGATTTCCAGGTACTTGATAATGAACTCATGGAAAGTTTTCTCTAAGAGGGTAGTAGTGATCATGGTAGTTGGTAAAATGAGTTATCTGATTTGCCTGATTTGTGGTCAACCTGTCATTTCTCTGCTTCATATTTGAGAAGAATTTTTCAGAAGAAGAATTTCAGATGAGCATTCATCTGCCATGTAAAATCTATAAATTCAGTGCTATGTGTTTTTGCAAGTAGAGTATAAATCATTAAAAACTTCAAAACAGTATTAATGTAACTCTTTTTATAATAATTCATTGCTTTGGAAAATAATACACATGGAATTCGTTTCTCTTCGGATTTTAATCTCACAGTGTGTAGAATGTGTTCCACTTTTTATACGCTTTCATGAGGTGTAGGAGAAGGCCTTTTCTGGAGACACTAGAAAGTATAAAAAGATGAGGAAAACTGATTGAATTATTATATTTCCTGTGTTATACAAAGACATTTAGTTTCCGTGATAATATCTGTATCTTAAAATGAAAAAGATTCTTTGTTGCAAAAATGATGTATAGTTTAATAAGGAAGATGTATAATTGTAATTACTATAGTAATTTTCTTGTTAAAAGAAACCTACATTTCAGCTGAAGGGAAGGAACATTAGTACTACTCATAATTTATACAAATTTTAGGAAGTACCCGCAGATGTCTAGGAAATGATTGGAACTGCGTCTTTTGAATGGAAAATGGAATTTGTAATTGCCAAATCATTTTGTTATTTTGACCTGCCTATATATTTTTGCAATTTTTAGGGAGCAGTGTTAATGTTCTAATACGATGAAAGATTTCATTATGTTTAGGAGCAAGTTAGACTACTAAATGTCCATTTTCAATCATTGTAATGTTTGGGTCACTTTAAGTAATCCTGTTCTTCTGTAATACCTGCCATTTAGAGGTGAGTTCCATCACCTTTTACTTTCCCCTTGAATCTACTCATCAGACATGTCCTCTATACTTCTTTCTTTGCTGTTCCTAACTTTTGTTTCATGGGTACAGGGCATGGGAAGTAGTAGTTGTCACCTTTGTCGTTCTCCACTTTATTTAAGAGGTACTTTTTCAAGTCTGTCTCATTTATGCTTCATCAGGGAAGTAGACATGTTAATGTATGAATGTTCTCATTAGATAGCTGCAAAATAAATATATGGGTTTGACCGACCCCTGTCCCTGCGTTGCCAAGGAGAATGTTGAGGTTTGGGTGAAGTTTTCCTTGGTGCTCATGGGTTCGAGTAGGTTCGTGTTGAACCCTCCTGGCTAGCCAGTCAGGGCAGAAGTTAGCCAGTACTCCTGAATCCAAGAAGAGGGAAGGAGAAGTTCCTAAAAGGACTCCTAAAAGATGGCTCAGAGTTTTCCCAACATGGATGTCACAAATGCAGAGGCACGTGGAATTACCAGTCCATCTGAAACTTTTTTTTTTTTAATTTTAGAGCGTACGTATATTCCTTTGTGGTAGAAAAAGTGATTCTTGCTAGAAATTCCAGTTGGATGCTAGTTCTGTCTGACTTGTGGCATGCTTATTGCAGGGAATGCAACATCAGATAGCTCAGGTGGCCACACAGCTGGAGGCTGCAAGGCTGTTGACCTACAATGCAGCCCGTCTTGCAGAAACAGGAAAGCCATTCATAAAGGAGGCAAGCATGGCCAAATATTATGCTGCAGAGGTAATTTACAGTTTCTGTATTCAATAAACTTATTTCACTGCTGTTTGAAAGTTTCTTCTGTTACTGAATGTGCAACTTTTAATTCACATTTTGCTATGAAATCTGTGGGTGTACTTTTATCTTGTTTCTTGTTCTCAGAGAAAGTAAAGTAGGGACTTGAGCAGTTTTCTCTTCAGTGGCCAAAATAAAAAAAAATAAATGAGGAGCACCATTAAAAGAGAAAGTGAATTAGTATTTTTACTCATCTTGAGAGATTTCATTCTCTCAGAATTCTCTTTTTGTGTCCATGGAAATGGCATGGTGAGACTTTATTTGTGACCGTTTCAATTCTGCTGGTCACAATTGTGAGACTTAGCAAGATTCAGAACTGGATTGTTTCTGCCTCTCTGTAATTACTGTTTTGCATTAGTTTCTGCTTGTCTTATAGTGTAGCATATGAACTGTTGCAATAATGGCTAGTGAATTCTTGATGTCTTCTGATTTAGAATGATGTTATTTGTATGATGATGAATACAAATATATCAGTGTCATTTTCTCACTTGTTCTAGTTTACTGTTTTATTTTCTATTTTGTTTGCTTTAAATGGCTACGGAGAATAAAATTTACTACCACCTTCAAGAAGTTACAGTGAAACTATTTTCATAGGTTGCAACACTGACAACTAGTAAATGCATTGAATGGATGGGTGGTGTTGGATACACAAAAAATTATCCAATAGAAAAATACTACCGTGATTGCAAGATTGGTGAGTTGCTTCTTAACAGGCATTTCTTGTAGCATTAGTATTATTAAAGCTTGGGCATGCATGACTGGCTATTTTTTAAAGATACTTTTTTCCTTGAGAACTGTAACCAACACTGGTCTAAAGGCTCAGATATGACAAGGTAAAACTTTAGGTATAAATAGCCGTGCTTGTACGGCTAGTTACAGTGTTTAATTAGATATTAATAATATACAGAAGCACATTGTGTCTTGTTTCATTAGGAAAATTCCAGTTTGAAAAAAAATCAAGGTAGTATCTTTAAATTAATGATCTGAATTTATGTAGAATTTTATTTTCAAGATGTGTTTACCAGTATAATTTCTGAACCTAACACTTTGACATTTCTAGCAATGTGACCCTTTGACTTTATTGCTGATATCATTTGTTAATAGTTAACTTTTTGGTGGTTATCTGGGAATTGCTTTTCAGGAAATTTTCTTCTTGTTGTGTTGTACCAAAATAAAAGTATTTTGATTACTGCAGATAATAGGATATGAACATTTATGCAAATATTAATTCTGCTTCTAGAACTTGCTCAATAAAGCTTCACTTCATAATTATAAATGTCATAGTTGGTCTGTTAGAATAATATCTTGATCTCTTTTCAGATATTCACCAAAGTTTTATAGTCTTCTAATTTATTCTCTTCTGATTTCAGGTACGATCTATGAAGGAACTTCAAATATCCAGTTGAGCACCATTGCAAAAAACTTGGCCCAGGAGTACTGAAAACTTAAGGACTTCTTGACTGTTAACAGACATTATTTCACTGAACGTTAATCGTGAATTACAGGTTTATTTGTAATTGTAAAAATCAATATGGTATCATAAATGAGAATATATCATCACAGACAAAAGTATAAGGAAAACCATGAATTCCCATTTTAGGATATTGAATGTGTAAATCATGCTAAATCATGAATTTCATGTTCAAATCCAAATCATGGGTAAAAGTATTTCTTTCTTCCCGATACACTTCTAAGCTAATACATTGGCTGACATTATTTTGTTGCTTTAGATTATACAAACAGCGTGTCTCAACTTTGAGATTTCAAAGTGAGAACAAAAGAAATCCTTGGCTTGGCTGATGTAAAAGGTTCTGTTAAGCCACCTGAGAGAAAGGTTTCTTCATGTGCAGCACAACTGTTGCGTAGTGTGAAGCTTCTGTTTGTTCTTGATGCCTTATAGGTTACAGGAGTGGTGTTTGAAAATAGGTAAATGCGATGGTTTTCTCTTTCTCTGGTGGAGTGACGCCTATGGTGCTGCTGTAACTTGAGTAATTTTTATAGCAGCCCTTAGTGTGTTCTTAAGTATATCTTGGTAATTAAGCCCTTCCAGCCCCCAGTTTGTAGCACTGAAAAGTGGATAATATCTACCTCCCTTTCCAGCATTCTCAGCTCTTAAGGGTTTTAATCAAAGAGACTATTTATAGTTATCCTTTTGTAAAAGATTGAGTTGAAATCTTTGTGAAATGGGGCTAAAAAAGCTCTGGTAGTTCTGCAAAAAGGCGGAGATATAAGCTAGGTAATAGGAAAACTGTGATACTACTTCACAGGGACCTTTCCGTGTTCAATGTATGTTACAAACTTTAAACCTCAGAGCCTTCCTTAGGGTTGGGGTGGGGGGTGTTGTTAATTTGCAGTGAAGAAAATTCACTCATGGAAATGAGTGGTTCTCTACGTGCAGAGAGATGTTTTTCTTTTGAGAGAGTGGGAAGTAATTTTCTTGAGATGTATTTGCTTTTTTGTCCCTCTCTGTTTACTTTAAAATTAGATGTTTTATTTACTGCTGAAGCCTCTTCAGTGTTGGAGAACTAATTAACTAAGAATCAAGAGACTGAAAGCTTAGTGTATCAAAAATTATAATTGCTGTAACTGGCAATTTGTTTCAAGTGGTTTGGGGAGGAAAGGATTGTTTCTCTGTTTTGTCCAACTTAGAAGAATCTCACTTTTAAATCTTGTTAGTCACTGATGAGTCGCTTTGGAGCTTGGAATGTTACAGTCACAAACTCCTAGAGAACTTTATGGCAAAACTAGTGAAGATGACCCTTAATAAGTCTGATTTGATAAGACAGACTGCAGTGCCTTATACAAAGAAACAAGCAAGGACAAAGAGCATCATTAAAAAAGTTTTTGGATTGGCTGTCAGCCTCAAAGGGAAGTTTACTTTTTTTGTGAATGATTTCCCTCACATACATACTTTGCCTGTTGGTAGGTGAAGAATTAATGTAATTATACCAGATAAAAAAAAGTATCTTCCATATGAGTTTGATCAACAATTTTGAGATTTTCAAAGATGCACAAGTAGGAGGGTAGACTAGTTGATTTCTGAAAGATTCTTCTAGCTATATAATTTTCAAAAATACATTTCAGGTTGTTTGCAGGCTTTCTTTCAACTGTTAGACTAGAATTAAGAGTACAGATGCCACATTGTCTAACTACAGTTACTCTGTTCACTGTAGTCTGTGAGTTGACAGTGATCATAATCATACTACGAATGCTTGAGTTACATTGATTAATACAATGTGATGTGCTGGAGTGGGAGGCTGTTCTTAGCTGCTGCAGTTCAGCCTGCTTTGCTAACATGAGTATCAGCAGAGATCAGGTTTTGATTCATACTGTTTAATAGGTCTTCTAGTTTGAAACACTATCTTGGCTTGGATTTTGTAGTTTTGTGTGAGGCTACAAAGTGGGTGACGATACTTAACTGACTTAATATAGTGCTAAAAGCAAACCGTTCATGGAGGAAACTGCAGAGCTCTCTGAAGGACTGCTAAGGGCTGGATATTCAGCGTTATGTAAAAGGAGTGACTGTTTGTGTAGAAGTGTGTCAGGTTTTTGAGAAAAAAATCTTGAAAAAATCAAAATAATGTGATTTCCAGCAGTCTGAACTTGGGTGCCATACTCCAGGAAACAACTGGGACTGCTTCATCAGCTACTCATCAGCTTTTAGGTCAATGCTTTAACTAATGTTACAGCTGTGAATATTTCACGTCTCTCAGTTCCATATGCTGCAATCTGTCAATTCACAATACCTTTTGGAAGAAATGTATGCATTTTATTTAATTTTTGTTTACAAAATTCTGTGGAGGAATATGCGCACAAATGAATTGTAACTGCCGAGTTTCTTTCCAGACTCCACTCTTGCTTCAAAAGGGCACGCAAGGGCACACCTCTGCATCAAGCATTGGGTGCTCTGGCCATTGACTGACTCTGGGAAGGGTTAACTTGTTTGATGGCTTCAAGTCCAATTCCATTCCTGCACTAGCACAGGCTCTGGTTTAGTAATAGAATGTGCTCCGTTGTCCAGGAGCTACTAAATGCTGCCTACGTCCCCCAGCCAGTGTTGAGTTTGGGACAAGCATTTATGGATTGTCATAAACTGCAATTCTGCATTTGGCACCGTTGGGCATGGGACTGTTCATGGTGGTTGGCTACACTAGTAGGTGTAGGGCTGCAGAGCTGGCACTGTGAACGTTGGGAGTGTAGGACTTGAAGCTGCTTTATACACAATATGTATGTATATCTTGAGTTTTCCCTTTACGTGCCCTTAGTCAACTCAGCCAGTCTAGTCTGTTGCCTTGGAACAACACCTTCAGTAAGCAGATGTGATATCTGGGCTTCCCTGAATGGAAGAAAAAAAAAAGTGTTAGGAATGTATAAAAAAGTGCCTGAATTTGATGTTTGACTAGATACGATGCTAATCTTGTGTGTCAGCTGATGGTTCTCTAATAATCTGTCCTTTTAATTTGGAATTTTTTTCACTGGGACAGACTGAATGTATCTTCTGTCAGTTTTTTTTAGTATTATCCTGGCTTGTGATAAAGATCTGAGGCAGTTCTCCACAGAAAGATTTAATTGTTACGTGGAAAATACTCAAATATAACATTTTATATGATGTTTTCTGTGCTGTTGTTCTTTCTTTCACATTTTCTTTTCCCCATGTAAAGATTGTGTGAGAAAAGGATTACGTGAAATATAAAGTAATTGTTCAGCGGGAGCCTTTTGCTATGTAAAGAATTTTCTAATTAACGTGTTATTACCTTTCTGTTTGGAAATCTTTTGGTGAGAGACGCATTTCAAGTTCTTCATGCCACGATAAACTAGTTTTGAAACACAGTCTGGTTCAAAAGCAGCTGTCTTTTTAGAGCTTGCTTATTGAATACATGAAAACTGAAGAAACATTTTTTCTCAGCCCCAAAACGTATTCACTGTACCAATGTGATAGATGTACGAGAATTATGTAAAAGTGGTTAACAGCTGCCACAAATATTTCACAAATATTTACCTGTTACGTTATCACTGTGCAAACTGTTGGAGGAGGCACAAATCAAGCATGAGCTGACGGGGCAGATGAATATGCGTTGTACAATTCCCGAAGAGTTTTCACGATTTTTAATTCGTTACATTGAAATACAGTAGTTGCAGAGCATTTTGCTAAGAGTTGTCTTCTCTGAAGTGTAACTCCACAGTCTCAGTCTAGGTGAAGGGGAACAGCTGCAAGTCTCACTCATCTGGATTTGGCTGCCTAGAGCTACGTAGCATGCCTGGCTGTGCACACAGGTGAGAGAGAGCAAATGTCTTCTCGGTTCGCTTCTGAGTGTTCACTGGGTCCATGCCAAAGACATTCAGACATCAGTGCACAGCTCATCCAGAGTTCTAGGCTGACAAATAGGAATGACAATAAATATTTCAGTTAAACATGGCGATTGTCAGATCAGTCACTATAATTAACAAAGTCCAGCTTAGTGGCATTGAGGGAATTTCTCATTAGCTGATACTAGACACATGATTAAACTGCTTTGAAATCTGGGTTTATTATCCTCTAAAAATATTCTGTTTGTGTGCAATACCACTAACATGTTGGGTGACTAGAAATAACCGCTGTGTTTCGTAATAGCTTGTTTCATAGATCAGTGTTCAAACGTTGATTCATATCGGTATATTAATGTTCAAAAGAACATGCAATGTATAATGTAATTTTTTTCTGACTTTGTAACTTTTTTCTTATTTATATTTAAATATAAAGATGATGTGCAATCTCAACAGACAGCAATAGCATTTTTGTATATTCTTCTGTCCTTCAAGATCATTTAGATTTACATCCTTCTGAAACTTTTCTCATCTTTCTCATTTGTGTAGAGTGACTAATACTGGAGAACTATATATTAAAAAAAAAAAAAAGCCTCAAGGTGACTTCACTAAAGATCCTAAAGAAAAAGCACTCCGCAGATGGAAAACTGTATCTTGATGGCCAAAACCACAGTGCTTTCAGAACTCAGTTTATTTAATATATACAATGAGGACTTCTGAACACATAGAAAAATAAGTTCATCAAACGTGATGCGGGGTTGGTAGGGACCTTAAAGATCATCTAGTTCCAACCCCCCTGCCATAGGCAGGGACACCTCATGCTTTGAAGGAAAAAAATAATAGAAACAGGAAAACCTGAAACACAGCGATGAACTCAACATCCACATTGCTAAAATAAAATTAAAATTAAAAAAATTGGTTGATACAACTTTGTTTATGGAGTCACCTCATCATGCACCCAACACCAGCTAAAGAGAAAAAGCCAACTTTGAAATGATAGAAAGGTGCAGGCACAAAGGTCTGGGTTTTTTTTGCATTTTGTCTCATACGGAATAGCTTTGTGTTCTGACTGTTAAACTGAGTGAAGAAAAAAGAATCCGGGAATAATTCAGAAATTAAAGTTAAGATTCTGGAAGTTCAGTTAAATACTGAAAAGCTCCGTAGAACTTGCTCTGTTAGTTGAGCTGCTGAAAATATAGTTGGTATGCAGCAAATGTGTTTTAGTGCAAAAGCCAATGCTGTTTGTTTTAGGAAAGAAAATGTTAGACATTCTGTTCCTGAGATGGAAGATGTTTACGCACCAAATGCAGCATTTGCTCCAATTGTTCCCACAAGAATTGAGGCAAAGCACTTTTTCAGCTCAGGTACTTTTTGAACTTTGAAAATGTTTTATGACTCCCTATTATGTACTAGAAGATTGGTATATGATATGAAGGCTGTACTTACGTTCATAGTCTTGTTTTCCCCATGTTCAGAGAAAAACTCCTTATGTTCTGTTCTATGATTTTTCTCAAACACAAACTGTTGTGCTCCCTTCGTAAATTCCAAATTTCTTTTGTCTTTTCAGCACCTGTCCAATCAAGCTTTAAAAAGAAAATAATTTTCTCCACTTAATGAAGGCAAGGTGTACAATTCATTGCTATGGCAGGTTATTTTGCTTGTTGCTTGAATAATAAAAGCTAGATTCAGCTCGTTGTAAGCTGTATTTAGCTATCATAGAGGATTCACAATTTCTAAGGTCCAAGGTAAGGTGCAGTAACAGCTCTTCCATTCTATACCAGAAGTATTTTAGCTCTACCGTGCTTTGGCTTCAGTGATTCAATTTGCAGAGATAAACAATTCTCTGGAGGTAATATAGCTTGTCATTATTTAATAATTATTTAAAATGTAAGACTCTAGGCCACGTGAGTGTTGTGGTTGTCCCCTAATTCTTCAGGGGCTGACACAGCACCGGGTTAAAACGCCCAACGCTCCGGTGTCTCAGACTTGCAATTAAATAGCTAACCTTTTCTATACTTTTACTTCTATTTAGAAGTGTCCAAAATTCCTTTTTTTTTTTTTTTTTTTTTTTAGCTATAAAAGCCTTCTGGCACTGAATTACATCTATTTCTTGACTGAAACATATCTGCTGTATGCTAACATCATTATCCAGGAATGATTTCTAGAAGAGGAAGTGAAGAATAATTAAATCATTCCTAACTGAAGGAAATGCTTCGCAGAACTATGCAAATTCCAATTTGGCCAAGATGCTGCGGTTTCATATTCTATTTCTGGGAAGGGCAGAGGGAGAAGCAGTTATTTTTGGAGCGAGGTTCTGGCTCTAATTTTTCTCTCTTGCCTCGAGATGAGCGCGTGCTGGGACACCCGTGTTCAGGCAGGAGCGCGGTACCTGCCGTGGTCTACTTCTAACCGTGTCCTGCTGCGAGTGCTTGTAAGTTACGCTTCCCCCCTTGCTGAAAATGTCATTTGCTGGGGCGCTTGCCCAGATCCCTGATCGGGGGTATTTTGTCAGGATGCATGAGGAGGGCTCAGACCTAACCTGAAGCAGTGACTTCTCTGCCTGGTGAGTAGGGCAGTGTAGAGCTGGCACAGGGCAAAGGTAGGAGGGGAAGTACCTGCTTAACCCTGCTGCTTAGCCTGGAAGAAAGCAGGATTACGTTTTGGAGTCCAAAAAAAAAAATGAGACTCCTCTGTGAGTGCTCAGCAAGAGTGTCTGGGGGGAGCCTGTGGACTGGGCACAGCCCTGCTGTGGCTTTGAGGCTTGCAGATTTAGATTTTCCCTTCTTTCCATCTGCAAACCTTTTTCCCTTCTTTCCATCTGCAAATCTCACTTTTACAAGGATTAAGGCAAAACGCCTGGTGGGGTGGGGGGAAGTATCTATTTTTATGTGGGAATGTGTGCAAATACGTTAGTGATGTGTAATTGAATTATTAACTGGAAAAGATAGAGTTGGAAGAATAGTGCCACAACTTCTGCCATTTAGGGAGTCAAATTGCTAAAATGAGTTATGTATTCAAGCAATCTGTTTAAAGGGAAAGCTGTAAAAGTAGGACATATGGTATTAATTTTAAAGTTACGTTATAATAATGAAGTGTAAATAGTGAACTTCAGTGATTTGCAAAAGGTACCAGCCTCGTGTCTCTCCTAAACTGGTTGATTTATGTGCTGTTTGCTGTTTTTGAGAACACAAAACAATTAATTTATGTGTGAAAAGAACAGTGAATTAATCCTAGAGAGCCCTGGAGCCTTTAAAGACCTGAATCATATGTTGAGCTCGTTTAAAACTTGCATAAGAAATTAATGTAGAATAAAGCCCTTTAATTTGAAAAGTGCATCTATAGTAGGTGTCCCTAGGATATCTTCTGGATCATTCTTCAGAAAGGTTAAGGAGGACTTTATTTTTTTCTTTCTTTCTTTTTTTTATATTCAGTATGTATTTTCCAGTTGCAGCTCAACATGGTGCATTTCAACTTATAAAGAGACAGAGATTTTAAAAAGAAATGGGGAGCTTTTTATTCACCTTCCACTTAATTTCCTTGCTGCCTTGCCAGTCCCAGCTTAATGAATGTAATTGCTACCTTTGATGAAAATACTATTATCAAGATCACACATTACATTGGAAAACAGTTTTTCTTTAAACACAGCTACTGCAGTCTCTAATTATGCATGTAACAAGTGGCTCCTGAACAAAAGAGCATGTTGTCTACAATTGCTAGGAATTGGAGCAAGGCAAATTTGAACAAAGAACAGATTAGATTTGCTCCATGCTCCACAAAGCCCATTCCCCTGATTAATTTCCTGCAAAAACTAAAACAATTCTCTCTTAAAAGAAACTAACCCTCATCTCCAGAATGATCCATATGCCATTTGTGTCAATCTATATGATGATAATGGCTGCAGATTTAAATTATTAACTATTAGATGTAGTAAAATAGGAAAGCTCTTTTATAAACTTACCTTTTCATATGTAAATAAGCGGTACAAGGACTTAAGGAATAAGGAACAAAAACCTGACTTTTCTGTGGAAACCAGGAGCCAGAAAGCACCCAGTAACTGAAAGTCCGAATTGTGTGTGCATAATCCAATTATTTTGTCAGTTTACCCTGTGCTATGTATTCCGCACAGGCGCTGCAGTGGGAGCATCATCTCTCCTAAAGGCTGTGTTGGTTTTTCCAAGAATGACATATTTGAGGGCTGCTTCCTCCCTGTATGTGTGTGCACCTTGAGTTCTTCTGAGAATGATTTCATTGAATTCTCTAAACAACAGTATTTAATGAGACAAAATCAGAGTTGGAAATACATTTGCTATTATTCCATGGAACAGCCAGCAAGACAGCAGTAAAATTTTGAATTAGTAATTGGCCACTGATACAATCCTGCAAGTATGGATTGAATTGTTTTTTGTGTGTGTGTTACTAATACAAGGAATCAGTCATAGTAATTTAGAACATCGTATTGTTTTTCATTTTTATTTGTATTGATCTTGGATTCTTAGCTGTTTCCCATTGTACATGATGCATATAAAACCCAGTTATGTGGATAAAAGAAGAAGTTCTGCTTAAAAGCACTATGGGTTAGGATCAGGTATGGACTCATGTAAACCCTTGTCTAGATAAATATTTTTAAGAAAAATTGGTAAGCAGAAACGCTGTAGTGGTAAAAAAAAAAAAAAAAAAAAAAAAAGCATTCTCTTGCTTGCTGTAGTGAAAATGCTTTGTTCCTGTGAGTAAAGTCAGATTAGTTGTGTAGGAATTGGTCCTGCAGCCTGTAATGGGTGGTGGTGCCTGTTCAGTGCATTTCTCTGCCAGGCAGGATCCAAAGCCCCCCTTCTGTGTGATGCACACTACAAGCAGTGGTTCAGTTAGCCTGGGTTTGAGGTTTTCGGAGGAAGGTGGTTTAACAGTGTCCTTTCTGTCCCTGTCAGCTCTGCCATACACAGTAACATATGTGAAGTCTTCCAGTGGCCAAAGTCGACAGTGCAGTCAGTGAACAGTGATGTCCATTCATCCACTCACTCAGTGCTGAAACAGGTAATACTAAACATTTTCTCTGTCATAAGCCTATCAAAGATATGAGGTGTTGAAGCTTCTGTGTAGTTTTAAAACATAGTGAGCTATATCTTAATAGGATTGGTTTATGAGCTTGAAATTTAGAGATTTCTAAGACACTGCTGAGAAATCTCCAGGCTTTGCAGCTGTTGCCTGCACTTCCAGTCCTGTTCCATAAAGCATCTTCTCTTCACCTGTGGTGTATTTTCATGCACGGCCGATGTGTGCAGCTCCACCCCCTGCACTGTTCTGAAACGTCTGCTTTAGAGCTCTCTTAGAGTGGGTAACTCTGGTCTGCTTGAAATAGGTGATGCTCCCTGTGCTGGGATGACTGTATTATGCAGGGGAACACAGGACCGTGAGATGCAGCACAAGAGAAATGACTCTGAAATTAATGATGTGCAGTGGCCAATAATAGGTTCCTCGCTCTGAAGCTATTTCGCAAGAGATAATGATGGGGGGAAGGAAAAGTGATACCAATTATATTTTTCAAATGAATATTAATTGTGAGGATTTTTCCAAGTATCCAAATGAATGAGTATCCAAGTCCCTTCTTCTTCCTTGGGACTCATCCTGCAAGGTCCTGCAGCCTCTCATTCAAATCAGTAGGGGTTGAAAACCATGTGGAAATTTCAAGGAACAAGTTTGTGAGTGCCCTCAGTACGGGCGGACTTTGCCAGTGCTGGGGAATTCAACACCGCTGGAGCTGCATTACAGCCAATTTGCATGGGCAAGCAGAAGCTGCCTCCTGCAGCCTGCATGGCTTCTCACACTTCTCTTTGGGGCTATGGCAGGACTCAGGAGAACTACTTACACGTGGCCATGCTTAGGAATTGAACACTATTTTTTTTAAGGATAGATAGGGGTGTTACTGGCCAGGGTAAAATGACTTTACCAAACCTACAAGTGCCCAAGTCTTACAGCCTGTTTCAAAAGTTGAGTTGTGCCACGTGGGGCCATGCGTCCCACTGAGTATTGCAGGACTGAGGCTGCTGAGCTCTGGTGTCTCCTCCAACATGCAGCAAACCGTAAGGAGCTTCTCTCCAAGGGGATGTGTTGCATAGAGTGCCAGAAGGGGAAGATGTAAGATGGCAGAGGTCTGGTATGTATTAGCAGCCCACAACACCTTTCTGCATAGCAGCTTTCAGGGTCTTGGCATTTTTGCCAATGCAGACATCAGGGAGACAATCCTACCCCTGGTATACCTGTCATTTATCCCTTCTCAGTCACTATCACAGTTCTTCCCAGTTTGCATTACTTGCAGAATCACAGAATCATCTAGGTTGGAAGAGACCTCCAAGATCACCTAGTCCAACCTCTAACCTAACACTAACAAGTCCTCTACTAAACCATATCACTAAGCTGATAATACAAAATCTTTAAAATCTGCACTTAATACAAAATCTTTAAAATGCACCCTGCAGACAAAAAAAAAAAATCATAATTTTCCATGAGGATAGAATTAATCAAGATGTAATTATGACACCAAATGAAATTACTTAGAACATCATAAAAATCTTGTTCATCTCTCATCTTTAAGAAACTGAATAAAAGAAAAATTAAATCCTTTCTGTGGAAATGAAAATCATTTCTGTTTCCAGATGCACTTTTTTTGAGTGTTTCAGATACCCTGGGTTTTCTGATGATGGGACCACTGCAGAGCTTGCACTGGTGAAAAAGAAACCTAAGAACAGCCTTGCATTTTTTAGTCTTCTAACTGCAAATATCCATGGCAAAAAGAGGAACATGATTATAGTCACTGGCTGGGGAAGCTGGAGAACAAAACCAATATATTTAGAAAATCCAGAATTACTTGTGGTTTAGTTCCTTGTCCTCCCTGAAACAAATGTCAAGTTGAAAGTAACCTCATGAATTTGGGGAAATGTATTTGTGTACTTTCCTGAAGAAGTGTGAGGCTGTGAGCTTTTTTTCCTTTCCAAAACTAATTGTTGTTCCCTGCAGTGGGTGTTAGTTTCTTGTTTTACTGTAGCATTTAAGACAGCACGCAGTAAAAAGGCTGCCTGGAGAACAGACGTGGTACTTTGGCAGCATAAATATTTATCCCTTCATCACATCATCTCCCTTTGTCTCACATCATCCAACTTCAGAATTTTAACACAATTACCGGGGTAACCCCCAGATACATAAGTGTTCTTCCAGGTAATTTGATGTGGCGCCTAATAATGCATATTTTTTGCATAGCTATTGGCTGGAATACGCATTAATTCACATATGGCCTCCCTCACAGCCCCGCTGCAGTAGCATTGTGGAGGTTCGGGAGGCATTTCCCTCAGAGCACAATGCGTGTGGTGATGGCTGCGGAGGAGCTCCAGCCTTGTATTTGTCAGCATTGGTTATTTTGTATAGGCAGATCAAAGCACGAATGCGCAAGCTCCAGGCCCGAAGTCTGCCCGTGGTGCCACGATGAATGAAGAGCAAACAGCCCAATTCCCCGGGGCAATCTCGCGTTTCTGTACAAAGTCCTCCTCAGGCAAATGGTGGCACTGCGCCCTCCCTTTGCATGGGTCCCCGTGACAGCAGGCTGTCCGTGGTGACCACAAACTGGGATTTAAGTGTTATGTAGCTTGTGGTGGGGCACGGGGAGGTTTGGGATGCCCCTTTGAGGGAGAGGGGCATGAGGGCAGTGGACAGAAGAGGATCAGGAGGCGACCTTTCCATGCAGAAGGGACAGGGAGGTGATGTCTCGTGAGCTGGTGCCAGGCCCAGTCCCCTTCCCCTCTCGCTTGAGGTCTCAACATAATGCGGAGGAGGGGGCAGACCTTACATTTGCTTTAAATGATCACTATCCATTCAGTGCAAGTGGAAAATGAAAAAAATTAGCTAGTGCAAGGGGCTGCAGAGCTCCAGTGAGCCCGTGCCTCTGCCGGCCTCCTGAGGCTGAGACCGGGCCTGCTCAGCGCACCTCTGCTCGCACGCACGGCCCGTTTGTTTCACGCTCCTCTCCACCTAGATGTATGACACAGAAAGAAGGAAAAAGTAGTTCAGGTTTAAACTCTTATCACTAAAGTGAGTCTCCCTCTACATTAAAAAACTATCCAGACACTGTAACAGGAATGGGTTCAGTTCTTATGTCATAAATTTGTGTGTGTAGAAAAAAGACTTATTGGTGAATTTAGCAGTATTTTTCGTTGAACTGGCAGTTGCTAACCATTACACCAGTATTTATTTGATTCTTAAAGAGCACAAAAGCATGGACTACAAATAAAGAAGATGGAGTAATAGCTTTTGACTGGACCACTAGCTTTAAACTTGAAATGAAGTGTCCAGTTTTGAGTTACTGTGTCCAAATGCCATTTGTACAGTTTGAAAAGTGGGGGCATTTTTCCAGCTTGTCACTGTTAGCTGTAGTTCATTCCAGTGAATGATATCACTGAAGGAGCAGTTGTTCTGCTATAAGTACTTCACTCATGACTGGAATGTATTAAATGTATTAATCTGTGCCTCAGAGTGTAATTTAGGGAAGCCCTACATTTGACACATTCTTGTACATCCTTATTTTATTGCCTTATCCTGCAGGTAACAATGTCTCAAAAGCAAAGATACCAGATGAAGTTAAAATTACATGTCACAAAATATTATATGCACTTTTGTTGCTCATTTCGCTGTCAGAATTACAGATTTTCAACAACATTAGTTTAAATATGTTTATGACTTGATTTACACCTCTGATGTCAAAATAAAATCCAAGGCAGGAATCCAAGGTTTCAAATGATGCTGGAGGTGAAATGAAGCCGTGAGAGGAACGTCCCCATCCTCACAGCTACATCTTTAACGACAAACCTCTGTCACAAACAGCACCTAGGCCAGCCAAGGATAAAAAGCGAGGGTTGAGTTATCCTGGAGAGTATTTGTCAAGCCTGCTTTAAGTCAGCAGAATAAAAATGTATTTTTGAGGCAAGGTTAGAGCTTATGTCAACTAAGTGAACTCATAAAGCATTTATAGCCACCTCGTGACTATTATGTATCATAAATTTGGAACAGTCTTAATCCATAAGTGTATAATTTTAAGGTACTTCAAGATACCCTTACTGCCTTATATTTTCAATGTAGCAATCACCCGTGTTGCTGTTAGCAATTAAATAAGTACATTATTAGCAGTAATAAATGCCAGTTTGTCAACTGAATTATGGGTTATGCACCTACAGAAAGAAAAAAACTGTACTGTTGTCTGAAACAGGTGTGGGTATGAAAGCCCTGGCTGTTTTAGGCAAGTACCCAGGGATATGCAGCACTGCGCTTATCAGCCCCGGGGCTCCTGGCAGCTACCGCAGCTTACTTTAAGTAATTGGACCAAAAGTACAATGCAAGTGATTATGTGCTGCAAACTAACTTGCCTCTCATTCCTTTGTGTTATGAAAAAAGCGTTTAGCGGCTGGAGCATCCCTTATTTATGTTTAATGAGAGATCCACTGGAACAGCTGAAGCGCATGGGAGCCAGGTTTGGTCCCAGATTATGCCAGCGCCGCGCTACCAGCCAACAATATTTACTATAAACACACCCAGGCTTCTTTTCTTTTATTGACTTCCGTGTCTTCCTTGTATACATTTCAAAATAAATATCCAGAGCTACCCACAGATTTTCCTACGGGGCCGAAGAGCCTTCGCTATGGAGCGAGGCAATTCATAAACGTGGAAAACGGCCCCGCTCCACCTGCAGGCATCGTTAGCTGGCAATGATGGGGATGATAGAGGAGATGGGAACAGTGACTGAACTCCGACCTTATCGATCGAGCCACCTCCACCCAGCTGAGTTGCTGCGGCCCAGTCAGCTGAAAAGGAATTTAAAGGGCAGTCGTCTTCCCCGTTCAGCCCTCCTGTCATTAATAACGTTTTCATCCATGACAGTGATAAACACGCGGTACTTGAGGAGAGTTTATTAAGGTCAGTCTATAAATAAAAATTAAAATTTAAAAAAATGGGTTTACACAGATGAACAGATGGATGAATAAAGTGATTGGTAAAACAATAAATATGAAAATAGACAGATGGATGAAGTATCTGGCAGTGATCCTTTAAAAGCCCAATGCCTCAAATACCAGCAACATTATACCAGACCCTTCTCTCCCCTCGGATAAAAAACAGATTTAATGAAGCTGCTTCAGAACTTATAGGTTTCGTGGATCTATGGCCTGACTAATATTTTGTCATTTAATGCCTATTCTCCAGCCTGATAAAAAGGATTGCAGCCATTTCTCTATGTCAGGTATATAACTGAGTGCTACTAAAATTTAAATGTCTCATCTGTCCTTGGATTTAAATACAGATGGCCTTAAACCTCTGAGTTTTTCTTAATGCACGATGGTATACAATACCTTGGCTGACTTCTTTTATCATTCTCAAAGAGACAGGGGGTTGTATCTCTAGTGGAATTCAGGCTACCAGGAAGTGAATATTCTTCATTTCCAAAATCTGAATATCACTCAGAAAAATAAACCCCAAAAGCCCAATAACATTTCAGCTCCATCATTTGAGGAATACTGGCAGGTCTTTATGCTTTATAAAACACAAGTCCACTTGATCAAAAATTTCCTGGGAAATCATGTAAGGACTTGCTATCATGCAAGTTAAATTATAAATTTTATCCTCGGTTAGCG